>NW_019091201.1:2755799-5511598 GCF_002217175.1 Folsomia candida
AAATACCACCACCACCACCACCGCTTATCTCCAGATTAATCAGATTGTCCTGGATATCCATGTTTCTCGCAGGAATTATTTTTTTTATAGATGCCAGCCAAAAAGTATAGATCACATCTTGGCTGCCTCGAGCAAATGACTACTTGTGTTTTCGTCAACAAGGGACAAATGCGCACATGAAAATAGGTACGACCAGTTTGTCATGTTTAATCGACATATACATAAATAAATAAATGCATGTAAATACGCAGGCAAAGTATTGACAGTGCTTATTAATTGTGTTAATTAAAGCCTATTAAACGAAACTGGTGGTTTGGTTTGGAACCGATTTTTTATGTACATACATATTTACAAATCTGCTTTCTCTTATTCAATTATCGTTCCACATTTCTCCTCGTTGGTCAAACTATGTATTATTAGTTGAGAAAAAAACATCCCATTACTTCCACAATCTGCCTGTCTGAGACCACGTCCAGACTTAATTGTGTCTGACACAGGGAAATAAATACATACATACAAGTAAAAGTACTACGAAAATGTGCACCCAATAATAACCCTGCTCCACTTTTTTACAATCTTTCAAGCTTTGTGAACATGTCGCTTTCACAAAAAAGCGGAAGACAACCAAAACTCGTGAACCATTATTCTCTCGGTAGAAAGTACGTACGCAGTGGCCGCGGAAGGACAGAGGGACAATGTCCCCACGGTTGTTCGATGTCCCCATCTTATATAAACCCCTCCCTCCCCTGTCCTACAATATTAATGTCCCCACACACCTTCCGCGGCCACTGTACGTACCAAACATATTTTGTAATCTTTCCGGATTGCGTTAATTAAACTGGATTGCTGCGCTCTCGCCCACCACTTTGACCGCTGTGTCTTTAGTTGAGCAGTGTCGTGCAAAAAAGCAATTAATGTTTTTTGGTCTAAGTGGTGTCCTGAGTGAGACTGCGAAATAAAAGGGATACAAATAAAATCACAAAGAGTTCAACCCCCCACCCAACGCAAAATAAATGAATGAATACAACAAAATGCAGTCAAAGTATGCATAACGCTGGGATTTTTTGTTTATCTCGATTGCCACTGTGGGCGGGGTGCGGGTTAAAATAGACGATAACAATAAATCTCGACCAACAAAAATTCCCATTTTGGTCTTAATTTGAAGTCAGATTTCTATTTTGGGGAACCATTTGCACAGGATGGAGAGGGAGAAAGTCGTTTGGCGAATAAATTCTCAAGGGTGTGTCGTTCTCCACTGGGTTTTGTCGACATCTTCGTCGCTTAACCACTATAAAACATTTATGTAATGACGGGTGTACTAAATGGGGAAATATTGTAACAAGCAGTGGCCGCGGGACAATGTCCCCACGGTTGTTGGATGTCCGCATCATCTGTCCATCTTATATAAACTACTGCCTCCCCTATCCTACAATATTAATGTCCCCAAACACCTTCCGCGGCCACTGGTAACAAGTTAACATCAATTTTATACGTACATGTATTTTATTTACAGCCTCAAAAAGTGGTGTTGCTTCAAGCTACGACGATTTTAAGGCTGTGTACGTATTACGTCCATAATTGGTCGCTTTAACCCGCCTGCCTGCCCCGTATCCTGTATGCAATCAATAATAAAATAAGTAATTGACATGTTTGACGCATCCGGCGAGAAAATGTCGTCATTCCCTCGAACCTATAAAGACGTACGTACGTGGCTAAATTAACCCAAAATATAAACTGGTCAATTACTGCAGTCATAATTCCCCAGTAAGGGTGCTGATTTGACAACAGTTTGACATTCAGCTTGACAGCTCGAGTCAAATCAGGGAGGATTATTTCTCCGGATTACAATCGACAGGTGGAGGGAGACCAAAAACATAAAATATATACGCGTCCTCGTAAACGAACTAAATTCTTCAGAATATAGACGGAAAACTGGGCCAACCAAGCTTAATTCTCATCATTAAGCTTTATTCCCAAGTTAGTTAGTTACGTGTAATGGGTGGTAATAACGGGGAGGAAGTTATTTTATATGCACGAATATTTTATTCCCCTCATGAATGATCCTGTTGACGCAAATCATTAAATAAATAGGTATCCGTAAGCTGGTAAGATTGGTAACTTGAATAAGCTGCATGACCTGGCATAACATTTCTGAGCGGAATAATTGTTGAAATTTTCATGCAAAGTAACGTTCGGGAGAGACCAATCAATTTCCAATCATTTGTGACATTGACATTTTGTAAACAAAGGTACACACACAAAGGAGGCGGCGTATGTATAAATACTTATTTATGTAAACTGGACTGGACCTGGACGACCGAATCGTACCAGTTTTTGTTTTCTAAGTACTTACTTTTCAAACAACGAAATATAAGATTGGCACATTATTTACCTCTGAAAATAGCTCATTTCTCCTGAGAATATTCTATTTTCCGTCACTTTATTCTATATATTGCGTTGTTTACTTCCTTCCGTGTTCTGTTTTGAGGCATGACTAGTGGGTTATTAAGTACAGCAGTGTATATAATTGTGGTCATATCGGTGGTTCTATAAATTGCTTAACTTCTACTCCGCCGCATCCACGGGAAGAAGTAGAAGGAATAAATAAATAGTTGATAAGATTGCGATACCTTTCTTCGTGCGTTGTGTTGTGCTTTCATCTAAATAAATTGGGCTTGTCTTAATTCTAAGTGAGTTGATTGATCGTAGAATATTTGTTCCCTTCACTTATTATTTTCAGGTTGATGGAATTTAGAAGCATTTTGAGGGAATTATTGTGATGTGTTTTGTTTTGTGTGACTGGACTGGGTTTCTTAAATGATGGATATATTTATATGCTTGTTCAAAGAGTCAATAAGAAATTGGGAGCGTATTTATTGATAAATTTGACTTTAAGACAGGTACTATAATTGAGAAAGAGATAGCAATCTATTGGAGAAGAACGAGAAGTTTGGGATCGCTTTAAAATTTCAAAACGCAGCCAACCAGCCACGTGGGAATATGAAGGACGTACGATCTTTCAATTCGTAAAGAGGATTACTTATTAACATTTCTTGTAATACAGGGCGATTTTTAAAAAAGACTTCAAAATTTGAGAAATTTTTCAATTTTTAAAAAATTTCCATTAGAAAAAAATAAACTCATATGGAATATCAAAATATTTTCAAATTTTTATGAAATTTCGTGAATTTTACAATAATTGTCAACTTCCATTGACCATTCTAATAAAGAGCCCGAAATTCTATACACGATGCAAGAAAGCGAGTCGTCTTTATACGGTGAAAGTAAGTAAGCAATCGCCGTAGACAAAGAAGGCAGTAAACCAGTAGGAAATAATTTACTAGACGATCATCACATGTAACAAGGTGGTGAAAACTATGTAAAAAATAGATCACGACCTGTTGACACTTTGGTCATAACATAATGTGTGCCAAATTATACAATAATTTTCTCCCCATTTATCTACTCGTATCTTCACAAGTATGGATACATCCATATGGAGTAACACGTACTATATTATGGACACCCACCACAGGCCATAAAATGTCCAAACAATTTTCACCACTTCATAAATTTCCCCCCGAAAAACTAGGTCATTTTATAAAAAATTAACTGTTATGTAAACCGATAAGTATGTCAACCCCAATGGTACAATGGGGACAGCATATTCTCCTTCCTGAGTGACTAGACATATTTTAAACGTCACCTAAACTTAGATAAAGTGACGAGTTAATGGGATTAATTTCTTAAAGCATACCCACACCACCACCGCCGCCGCAACAAACCCAGGCTACTTTTTGGCCTGGCCTGGTCGAAATGTCAGCACTAAAGTCGACTCGGAAAAGGAGGAGGAAAGCTGAGGATCATCTTGTCATTTGTCTTCGTCAAGTCAACTTAACTGATGAGATGATGAGTGTTAAAAGAAGAAAGTGCCACTACTGGTCTGGTCTGGTCTCGGTGTGGGTGGACGTTTAGCCGTCCACACAACACAACTTTTTTATTCCCTCAAGAAAGTTGAGATTGGGGAACGGAAAAAGAAAGAATTTTGAATATTGGGTTTCCCAAAAAGTTTCACCATTAACGGGACGCTTAACACATTTAAACATTTAAAACTTGGAGAAAACGCCAGGCGCAAAGCAAACTTTTCTTCTTCGTATTTGAATAATGGGAAAAATTATAAAGATAAACCGAGAAATGAGAAAGAGAGACGGCATCACGGGCAACTTTCTGTGTATAAAAAACTTTACCATAAAATATTTAGCAGTTGGTGATTGGGTTTTAACTTTGTAATCCTATTTTATCTCATGCCAGCCGCATTACTTGATGATATCGTGTCCCTTACACGTGGGGACGTTTTTTTCTGTATCGTTTTTTAGTATACATATTCTCATCAGGGGCCGCGGAAGGGTGTGGACAGAGGGACAATGTCCCCATCGTCTGCCCATGTTATGCAAATCCATCCCTCCCCTATCCTTCAATGTTAATGTCCCCACGGCTTTCCCGGCCACTGATATATTCTCACTGCTTTCTCGGACTTTGTAGAGTGACACGACTCAAGGGCATGGAAATGGATATTAAAAGGGCAAGAATTTTTTCCTGGAATTGTTTACCTACTAATTTTCTATGTCCAGAAGAAGTGTCCAAACTTTTAAAGGGCACATATTTAAGTAATTGTGATAATGACACGGTCTTATTTTTTGTGCTACTACGTAAGCTAAAGTAAACACCGATTCTGCATATTTACATGTAACGAATTACTGCCTAAAGTGGAACTTAATTTCAATTTCAGACCAATAATTGAGTGAACTTTGTCCCAGTAATTGTTATCTGTCATCCAGCCCATGCATGAACACTTTCATGCTATTCTATTTATAAATAGCATATTTACATACACATATTTTTTCGGCAAACCGTAAACCAATAAATATTGCTGTTAAAATATTAATTTCAAAACAATGGCAAACAATTGTTTATAAAATAAATATTATGTCAGGAAAGGAAAGTCATAAAAAATGCGTGCTACTGCATGGCAAGGCGATGATGATGATGCCACACTTTCATACCCATTTCATATTAGTGTTAGTAATTTGAACAGTTTTTTTTCCTCATCATTAACTAACCATAAACTGGCCAACAGATCTACCCAGCCACCCGTACTTATTACATGCACGCTAGCATGAGATTGCTCTTTTCTCATCTCGTACCATCATCATCATCATTATCCTCGTACAGCGAGTCTGTCCGTATAACCATGTGACCTTGGATCACTTATGTATCACAAAAAAGTGGAGATCCACAGTCCACTAGATACGTTCCATGGCACAGAATTATCTCCAAGCTTAATCTGCTACCAATTATTGTGCTCGTGACAGTGCAAGTTTTCATGGGCCGGCTGCCCCAGTATAAATTAATTTGTCAGTACTGAGTTGTTTATGTCAGTGAAATCAACACTGTAAAAGACAGCATTTTCTCAAAATGGGGTTTATTATTAAACTAGTCCTCTTACTAGCGACCGTCATTTCCGCCTACGTCGCGTATCTCGCCCTCGTGCCTGCGCCAGTGCCCAAAGTCGAAAATGAGTTCTGGGGACCGGCGTCTCTTTCTAAGAAAGCGGACGATACCGCAGTTCGCGACTTTAAAATTAAGATTGACGACAAAGTGATTACGGATTTGAAATCGAGGCTGAAATCTGAACTGGACTCGAAGCGGTATGCTCCCCCCTTGGACGGGGTCGGGTTTGAGTATGGCTTTAATACCAACTTCCTCCCCAAAGTGCTCAACCACTGGGCCACCAAGTACGATTGGAAGCAGAGAGAACAACTTTTGAACAAATTTCCCCACTTTAAAACGCAAATTGGAGGAATTGATATCCACTTTCAGAGAATTAAGTCGAAAAAGAATTACAAAAAGACGTTGCCAGTCCTCCTCCTGCATGGCTGGCCGGGTTCGATTGTCGAGTTTCAGAAAATTATTCCTCTGCTGACCGACCCAGAAAAGTCTGATTATAATTACGAGGTAAAAAAATCTAAAAAATTTCGAAATTGCATTAGACTTTCAAATGCATAAAATTGCAAACTTTTTCCGAAATCATTAGGTCATAACGCCATCCCTGCCAGGATACGGGTTCTCGGAGGCGGCACACCGCCCAGGAATGGACACGGTGGCGATGGCTAACATATTTTTGAGACTGATGAAACGCCTCGGCCATGAAAAGTTTTACATTATGGGGGGAGACTGGGGGGCCATTATTGTCTCTGATATGGCGGCACTTTATCCCGAAAAGTAACCGTGTTCACATATTTTTCCTGGGAAATGCATGTGCTAATTTTTTGCACTCATATTTTCATAGCGTGCTCGGCTCTCATTCCACCATGTGCAGTAGTATGCATCCACTAGGAACTGCGAGACTAATGCTGACCTCTTTGTTCCCATCGTATCTAGCCGAACCTGTAATTGCCGATAAGATGTTTCCCTTATCCAAATTCTTCTCCTTCCTACTCCGAGAAACTGGGTACTTTCATCTTCAAGCTACGAAACCGGACACAGTTGGTCAGTAAATATTAGCATGCATAAAAAGCGATGGTATTTAAAGTTTGCATGCTTTTAGGCGTCGCCCTGTCTCAATCTCCCAGTGGATTGGCAGCCTACATCTTGGAAAAATTCTCGACATGGACCGACGCGTCAAAAATTGATCGCGAGGATGGCGGACTTCTCGAGAAATTCACCCTTGACGAACTCCTGGACAATCTGATGCTTTACTGGGTCACAAATTCTGTCACATCGTCAATGCGATTATACTCCGAATTTGCCACTGCTAACAAGAAGCACAGAATGGACAGGTAAGTTGTAAAACTACATTTTAAACTGTAAAATTTTTCATACAGATTTTCCCCAAAAAATTACAGTGTCCCCATCACCGTTCCAGCGGCGTGCCTCATGCTACCCGAAGAATTAGCCCTAGTCCCTGAATTCACTCTGAGGGACAAGTATCCCAACCTCCAGCAGTTCACAATGGGGTCAAAAGGCGGTCATTTCGGAGCTTTCGAAGTACCCGACGTCGTTGCGGAGGATGCCATCAAATTCTTCAACGGGTTGCAGAAATCGTCTCCGCCCAAGGCGAAATAAACGAGTGCTGAGCTTATCATGAAAACTTTTTCTTGTTAAAAATTACAAAAGGATACGTGTTAAATAAAATAGTGAAATATTAACTAAATGAAAACCTTATCATGTCGACTTATCAACGCAACACGACCCATTTCGCTACCATTATCCCGGAGAAAGTCGTTCCCGGAGGAGAAAGTGAGAATGCGCCGTAGACCCAACTCTCCCATCGATTTCTCCCAAACTTGCTCAACCGCCAACCAAACCTTCTAAACATCAGGAGATGTAAACATTCTATTTTTCCAGTTTTCCAAAAAAATATACGGAAATTTTGAACTACTTTAGGAAATTTTGATACAAAGGTATTTCCTGATAAGGTTGCTACGATGAGTATTGACGGGGTGAAGAATCCTTCGATTGGAAGTGCAGCAACTTCTTCGACTGGAGGAATGTTATCCCCGTCAGATAGCGACGCGAAATGTAGGAGAGGTAAGTAAATTGTGCAAATTTTTCTAAGTTTATAGAGATATTTAGTTAATTGAGTGCTAAAATAGAGTAGAATTGAGACAACTTTCGGAATTTAATGTCATTATAAGAATTACGGAGTAAGTTTGTTAGATTGTGTAATGATTCCCAAAAATACGGCTAATCTTCTGTATTATTCCGTGACTAAAATAATTAGAAAGAGTTCCAAAAATATAAAACTGTTTCCGTTACGTTGATTTATTTGTTTGTGATTTAGTCCCATTTCTGATTACGACGACATTGACTAAATTAGATTGTAATGATTAAAACAAAATAAATATAGCTTTTCATTCATTCACTCCTTACTTACAAACGAGTTGTATAAGTATTCGTGGTTTGTCGTATTTTTACCCTTAATTTATTCGTATTTAGCTCAAACAAACTGAAAATATTTTGAAACTAAATACTTCATTGTTTATGTCGTCGTTTGGCATTTCGTGATATCATTTTACTCCTCCAAACACGCCTATCAAAGGTCCAACTCAACTTAATTTCTCGCATAAATAAGTAAACTGTGCACACAATTGGAGGAACGAACGTTCCCCACAAAAGTTCAAGTTGATTGGAGAGAGTTAGAGATCTATATCAAAATATCATCAGAATGTCTCTCATTTATTTATGTCGTGACTCGTCGTAACCAAACTGAATGAAAACAAGGCCGCACTTTCTCCATGAACTTTGTCATATATTTTTAGACGGTTTACTTTACTTTCCTATTCTCACGGTGGCATCATTATTTTCTGCAATTGTGGATACATAGATATGTGGGAATATATTGCGTATAAGGCGACATTGTCGTGTCGCATTTCGTTCCGTGGACTGGAGGTAGATCTGATGTGAAACGACTCGAAGTCGAATTAACATTTACATTGGTTTTTTTCTCTCTCTCTCTTTCGTACCGTTCGACACAGGAAGAGTATTATTATTATAACACCGATGTTACCCGCACCCGCCTGGCTGCCTGCCTCCTTTTAAGTAAACCGTCATAGTACAGTGATGCAAGAGAAAATTCTATGTATCCCCAAAGTCTTGGGTATAAAAAAGTGACGCAAAAATTGGCCTTGAATAAGTCACCTATTTTTTCAGCTTGATTCTATCTCTGTTAGTTTTGGTATCAGAGGCAGGTATGTATTTAGCTAACCGTGTAGTTATATCAGTACCTAGACTCCTTCCTGTCTGGGAGGTGAAAGTAATTAAGTGGTCTATGTATGTATGTTGGAGGCGTCCATAAATATATAATCACACCACGTGCATTACTTATCCAGATATAACTTGTTTTTTTTCATATTATGAATGACGTCGAAAGAGCATTATCACATTTATTCTGTTACTTTTGTCAACACAGCGATTGGTCGACTCTCGGAAAACTTGTACATCATGGGGAATGAGCCATCCCAAGCACTCTATTGTATTCAGGTAGGTGAAACATAGAAAGATTGCTTCATTTCATGGCTTGCTTGCTTACACTTGCACTTGAAACAACAGTTGAGACAAGAATCGATAAAAAATTCACATTCAGTTCTATTTTGAGAAGTTGAAAAATATTTGCATTTAATTAAGACCTTTCTATCCATCCAATCCATCCATCCACTTGACTAAATCATAGAAAAGAAAGAAGGTGGTGGTGGTGGGTAGATATTTACAAGAAAAAAATCAAGAATTGTGTTGCAAAAAAATTGAATAGAATTGCAAGCCTGATAAGAACATACATAATTTGTGATGTGTGTGCAAGTCTTGAAAAATGGGAGAGATCGATATCTAAGTACTTGTATCAAAAAATTCCTTCTTGGCTTTCTCTCATGTCTGTTTGTTTTTGTAGGAACATGTGCGAAAAGAAGTTCCCAATATGATCCGTCAAAAGAACGAGTTTACCACGCAGCACAGACTTTTGCAAGGAACTTGTTACGACTGTGACTATGCGATCGGGTAAGAGAAAGCGATGCGTTGGTGGCGAGAGGGGTCGTATTCCTCACTAATTATTAAAGACCCTTTTTGTTAGTTTTATGTTCCCTTCTTCCCACACCTTGTACTTGGTGCTGCGGCCTCCTACTCATGTTTCATTTATTGCTGCTTTACTTTACGTGGTATTATCTTGTCTGTAACTTTACACGGATGGATGATGATTTCCACGTCGTATTTGTGGTGAAGAATGAAAGAAGGGTAAACGTGCCCATATAAATTTTCGATTTCTACTCCTACTACAGGACTAAATTTAGAGTTTCTTATACTGGAAATCGTGACGAGATGGATTTCAACTTGTGCGTTGTACGAAATTTTTAAAAGTTTTTTATGTCTTTGTTTTTTTTTAATAGAAAATATCATTATGCAGTTTGGTTCAACGTTTTATGCAAGATTGCCATTTAGTTGATTAATTTACTGGGTAATTAATCATGACACAGCCACCTTTCACCTGGTTTATGTACGTTAAAAGTTCTTGGAACGGCTCTCTCTGTTGATCCAGATTGTACCAGTCGGAGGACAAAGTGTGGGTGAATGTGAACCCATTCACCCTTTTTTGCACCATGAATATTACATGTTATGCCGGATGGGTTATTGATATTGATAGTGATATTGCGCCCATAGTCTGACTTCCGTCAATTTTTATGCTCATCCGGCCTCAGTTTAGTAGTAAGTAGCCAGGCATACCTTACTACGTCTCGCCTTTACATAGGGTTCTTCTTGGGGCGTTTTTTCTGCCTACTTTCACCACCGACTTTGCTCTCTCTCGTGGACGGACTTCTTGCTGTCTTGTCATGTCGGAAGTTAGAGAATGTCATGTTAAGTAGGAGAAAGGAGAGGGAGAGAGAAAGAGAGTAAAGAAGCTCTTCTGTAGATTGTATATGGATTCCCTCATGAATTTTTTATTGACACTCAAACACTCTAATACTCAAAATACTCCAAACCACCATCACTTCTACTCCTATAAACTGCTGTGAATACTATAATTTTGTATCTATGTACGTATCCACCACGGCGTTAACTTTCCCTCCCAGCCGCTATCTTTATCCTGCTATTATTGTCAACCAGCCAGAACTTAAATATCGCAGGAGTAAATACATACATATTAAGTAATTCTATTTATTGTACTGGTCAAAAATAGCTTCTGTGTAGTAAGTAAATGACAATTATATCGTAATTTAGTCTTGCTGCATAATTTATCCCGGGTAATGTTTGCTTTTAGAAAGTACAGTTTTCGAGTCGATATTAATAACTTGACCTGGCAAGATTATTGATTTTAAGGGTTGATTTTTAGATTTTCGTGCATCCTTTCATGATGAAATTGTATTTAGGTGACTTCTCGTCGCCAATTGCGTGGCTTGGCTTTGGCCACGTTCTGAATAGGGTTTGCAATTAATAAATTATTTCTTGCTTTCTTTCTTTCCCTTCGTGGAAGGAGAGAGGAGGAGTTCCGTTCTGGTTGGTAGTAAATTATATGCCCTTCAGATATGTCACGTTGGATTTATTTGATTTGTGACATGCTGCGAGCTCATGTCCCTGTCATGCATCTCACCTGTCTCTTTGATTTGGTGAAAATGGAAGAATTTCTTTTATTTTCCTACCTACTGCGAAAATATAGTTGAACACTTTCTCAGAATCGGTATCCTGGTGTGGTCGTCATGTGATGGTCTATTCTGGTCATTTGGCATTGAAAGAGGTGAGATACATGAGTAGCATCTTTCGACTTTCTCCATTACACGTGTATGTACATACGTACGTAAATAGGTAGGTATGTGGGTGGGTGTAGGAAATGGTTGCTGGACCAAGTATGTATGTAATCATTACCTTAATAAATGTACATGCTACAGGTTTTTATCCCGCAAGTTTAACCCTCAAAACCAACCACGGAATTATTTAGTCGTGTTGTTGTTCATACTCACTTTTGTGGAGAGCAAGTATCCTTTCAGGAATAAGATAGCGTACATAACTTGGTGAGAGTTTTGTTGCCTCATTTGTGTTCCCTGTCACAATTGCCTCTGAATAAAACAGGGTCTTTTCTCTCCTAGAGAGCCCTCTAAATAAGGATAAAGATGCTTCAGTAAGTATGATGCTACTCTAGTACTTGAGCTGCCTGTTAACTTACTCTTGGTAGACTTAACTTTTGAATGTTTAAATAAACAGCGTCGTTTCAATTTCACCACGAACGAAATACTATATATTTTCCGGGAGAAGATCGTCCGCCTGTCTGTCTACTGAGGGAAAGGGAAGGTCATGGGTCATCTCTCGAATGGGAAGAAGATTTCTCCCAAAAGTCTGTCTTTATTTATTCCTAAGAAGGTTTGGCAAATTGAATTGTTGTCTAGTGAGTGCTCACGTCGGAGAGAGTCTCCTTAAACTAACTTTTTTTCTGCTTTTCGTTCCCTTCTTGCTTCTTCACACAAGATTTTGTTTTGTGTGGGGAGCAGATGAAGAGGCGGAAATTGGATGAGGACTTAGGAGTCCTTTGGGAATGAAATGTCGCAATTGGGCAATTCAGTACTTTTTTGCATTTACAGATCGTTGAGTAGTGGTTAGTTTAGTGTCGTGTCGTGTCCCACACACACAATTTTCATAAAAACCATTGGGCAAGAAACAAGGGTGACAAGGAGAGAGAGAGAGATGAAATGAAATGAAAATTCGAGTTTTTTTTTCGAAAATGCAATTTCTTCTTCAGACGACTACGCTTCGTTTTATTTGATCTTAAAATTATGTGATGACTTTCTCTCACAAGTATGACACGACTCATTTGGTCTGGAAAAGTGGGAGAGAGTCCATGTTTTTTCTACCGGTAAGTAAGTAACTGGAACAAGAAGAAACAGTGGGTTGGGATAAAAATAGAGCGAAAAAATAAGTTGTTGTCTCCTTGAAGGTCCTCTTCTTTCCGGTTGAACGGTTCGATAGCGAATGGTGACTGCAGTACATAAGTCAGTTATTCGTGGTGTCGATGTACCTACATTACATATTTATCTGAGAAGAAATTGGGAGAATTTTCTGCTCGATGACGGCCACATAAATACAGCCAGAGCACTATTTTCCTTTCACATTTCTTGTAAATTTCATTTATAAGAGTTAAAATTACTCTGAGAATAATTTATTATTCTAGAAAATGAGGATGGGTTCCGTCTAAAAAAAGTTCATTGCGTTTGATCTAAAACTTGGGAAAACACAACTTTCTTCTATCTTTCTCCTTGTTGAGACAGGCAGGACGAGTTAGCGGTGGAGCAAGTTTTCCGTGATGTTTGCCAAGAAGATGTCCTCGTGTCTCTCGGAATGTTGTGAGTTGTACTAGGAGCGAGCAACTCTAAGTACCAGTTGACTTAAGATTATTCGATTTTGCCAAAACAAATATTAAATAGGGGAAGGAAAATTGGATGTTTTTGCGTTCAGCCTTGGCCTCTTCCTTTCCACTCGCCTTCGTCCTTAATTATGTCCGAAATGTATTTTATTTTAGTAGTATTCCTTCTTTTCCTGTAACATAACCCCACTTCGGGTTTGATCAACTTTGACTTTCTGGTGAAAGTCCGGTACGAAAAAAGAACTGTACCACACTAAATTCGGAAACTGGCTCATAATTTAGGCCCATTGATTAATAAATAAACACGTGGAGGCCTGATGTCAGGAGGAGGCCTGGTCGGTTTTCTGTTGTCAAATAGTAAGTATGTCGTAATTGAAACCTGGTAAAGTCTAGTGCGGGTGGTGGTGGTGGTGGATGGACAATGTAAACAATTAGGTGGTCCGAGGGAAAAGAAGGTTAAATTTATACATACATAGGAACGAACACATGTTGGAGTCATGGGCAGATATGTGTGTATCTCGTGCCATTTGTGTGGTTGGTTCATGATCCTGGTACGAATAGTAATGGAATAATATTCTTTTCGCAATTATGTGAAACCTAAATAATTAAGGTTACCTCGTGGAGGATTGAATCAAGGAAAAAGAGAAAGTAGCAGTTGGAGAAATGAGGTATCTCATTCTCATGACTTGACTTTCTTCCTGTAAATCGAGGAATAATTTTGGTACCCTATTTATAAATAGTTTATACTCATGCATTCCTTATAAACTTTCTCTCTTTCTCTCTCCGTTTATATTGAGCTTGTGCATGTTGCAACCCTTCCCAACCCGAGTTTTAGTTATGAATATTTATTGCTTTTCAAAACTGCAGCTCGGTCCTTACACGAAATAAATATTATTTTTTTGCAGGGCGGTGAAATCTATAGATAAATCACAAGATCGATTCCTGTCTATTCAAAATTACCTTAAAAATGCACTTTTCCTCCGCCAACAACTCAAGTATGAAGAATCTCGGAGAAAGTTGCAGCAGAAGCAGAAGAAGTAGCGCAGGAGGAGGAAAGGTCAACTGTCGTCGTGAAACAGTTACTTTTTTTTATGAAACATTAACAATTCCAAGTTTTTTGTTTTGTGTGCTGAATGAAACTCCTGATCTCAAGAGATTCCAAGTGTTACGCTCGTTTGTCATGCATATTGCGCCTCTTGGGACGGAATTAAGTCAAGGGTATTATACATTATAATTAAAACACAACTTTTCCGCGTATTGTTGTCCTTTTAATTTTAGTCACGAGAAGAAGAAATAAAAAGTAAGGAGAGAAAGCAAATAAACTGTTCAGCAAGAATTACTTATGTACAATATGAGTATATAAAATTTCGGCCTGAATTTTTATGCATGTTCTACTCAACAAGATATATTCATATCCATATCAAAACGTATATCCAGATCAAAACGTAAGATTCAAATTGACAGAGTTCCCAAGCGAGTTGATTCAACTGCAAAGGCGAGATTTTTTCCCAAATTGCCAATCTGGGAATAAACATCCGCCTCCCTCCCACACTTTTCCATTTCTCATCCCTCATCCTCGTACAGACTGGACCGGTCTGGTTGACGCTTTGGTGAGATTCTTCCTCAAAAATAAATCTCGAAGCAAAATTTGAGACATATTTTCCCCCACGGCAGACCAGACAAACTCTCAACCTCCTCAGTGTGAGTCCATTCCCAATTTACGCATAATGTGGTTGGCATTTCTTGTGAATGAGAAAATCTCATTTCTTTCCAAAATTCCTCCTCCTACGGCATCGCTCAAGATGCAAACAACAAATAGGTACATAAATATGGAACCATTTTTTATATCCTATTTGCCCGCTCAGCAGTACTTTTTATCTAAAAAATGTGGGTTATCTCATCTAAATCGTGACTCCTGTCGAATAAATGAGCTGACCAAGTTCAATCTATATAATTCTAACCGCATCTGAGAAATAACTCTTTCCCTCATTTCTTTCTAGATTAGAAGGGAAAGCCGCAGCAGCAGAAGTGAAAGGTCATAGTGCATTTCAAACCTGCTTATTTATGCCATTCCACCCCGCAGAGGAACTGAGGAGGAGTGACAGGCCACGTACTCGTTCGTACATACTTTCTTTCATCTTTCCGTTAACCACTTTAGACTTGGATTGTGGGTGGTTTAATATTACTTAATCATGATGCAGATAATAAATATATGCAAATACGAAGTGAAATGTTGTCTAAAAAGATTTGGCAAATTACGAGCTAAAAAATCCATCGGAAATTCTCTAAAAAAAAGTAGTGAAATGAAACTCTACTGCGTCATTCTTTCCAAAGCGGTCCACTTTTTGATCAACTCTGAGTTCCAGTCCACACACGAAAAGATAATTTATTTTTCTGGTGACTTTTCTAACATCTAGTGACGCTTTGGCCGCACTCCAATGTGTGACGGAGAAAAAGAAAGTTGTTTGTGAACAAGAGAATAATTTCCCCCGGGCGAAGACAACGCCTTCCATGATGACCAATCCGGGCGTGATGATGATGACGATATCATCATCACCTGTTTTTTAAGAGGGGGAAAGGAAAATGACCCGTGAGAAAAAAAGGGCACGCCACGGAAATAGTTTGACGACCTAAAGAGAAAGCAACAACACCCACAAAATATAATTTGGGGCGTATTTTTTTTAATATGTCGATACATACGGGAGAAAGTAGTGAGTAGTGGAAAATAAGAGCGAAATAAGAGTTGATTAGATACACGAGGAGGAGGAGATCGAGAAAGGACTTGACATCTCCATATTTCTCGGATCCATCCGAGACCCAGAGCCTGACACTCATTAACGACTAACAAATGGATATCACTTTCTCTTTCTTGCTCATTCCCTCCTATTTTTAGACGGAATTCACACGTCTTTCCGACATCGCTGTACGTACTCCCCACGGCGCTCATTTTTATTTCCTTTACTTTTACGCCGTATCCATCCATCCAAACCCACCCACTGGTGGTAATGATAGTAAACTACATATATGTAGGTATGTCTTGCCACCTGCGAAATCGTAAACCAGCTCAAGGCAGCAAATACCAGTGGCCGCGGAAGTTTGAGGGGACAGAGGGACAATGTCCCCACGGTTATCATCTCCCCATGTTATATAAACCCCTCCCTCCCCTATCCTACAGTCTTAATGTCCCCCGATGTCCCCACAGCTTCCGCACCCACTGATAAGCACATTCAGTATAAAAACGCGTCTAAATAAATCCAATTCATTCCGAGATGAATATGATCTCTCATCTTCTACCGAGAAGTCCAATGTCCTCTTAATTAAACCGCCCTCCACCACCACATTTCTGGATTCTTTTTCTTTACCAATTGGGAAATTTAATGAGATTATTAGTATTGAGGAAATTAATGAGATTACATTTCTTCTTCTTCTTCTCAAGATAAGTAAGTAATAATTCGAGACCTTGAACAACTTGTTTTGATTGGTGGGATGATGATTTCTGATGCGAATAAGTATTTTTTTCATCAATTTTTTTCCTTCATCGATACCTACGTGCGATGGTAGCGTATCTACCCTATCGACTGGGGAAAATGGATCGGGAAAAACAAATCCGACTGGTTTAATACATTCGGAGAGAAGGAGAGGATTTTTTCTGTATAAGGAAATCGTGCACAGACGGATGGAGGAGATGCTCATTATTTATTCAGCCCACTTTTTCCATCCTTTCTTCAAAGTAAATCACAATCTCGCTCTGAATTATATTAGCAAGAGTTTGGTAATGCTTTTAAAACAGGCTTCTTTTCATCCTCCTATTTTTAACCGGGTTCCTTTTCTCATTTCCATTAATCCCATAAATCCACTTGAGCAGTATCTTTTCCTCTCTCTCCTTTCATTCACCTGCTTCACGGGTCAAGTAGTGTGAGAAAAAGGGAAGATGGGTGGGCGAATGAATAAATATGAAATTATGGACAGAATTTTAAAAAGACAGAATTTCAAAAGTTCATGTTTCCGATATCCGCTCGTCAATAAAAAATGTGTCGCGTATGTACATACATATTGTTTACCATCAAGAAAGAAAAGAAAAGACCGAGCCGACATTCTTGTTCTTTTCACCACCGCAAGTTTTTCTCGATTTCTTTTGGGGATAGGACCCAGACGGAGTCCGACCAGAGAGAGAAAGTGGTGTGGAAAGAGCAAACAGGTTGAGAAGATATCGACCCGCATAACGACCTACCGATAACCAAGCAAGAGCACCCTCACCAACCAAACCACCACCACGTCCACGGCCACCACTTTCTTTCCGCACAAGTCCAGGTGCAGGGAGAACAAGAACCAAGAACAAGAACGTTGGGACGAAGCACATAGCCTCACATGCAGGGCGACTGGCTGCTGGGATAGATAATGACGTCAAGCTAGCTTAAGTTGTAATAACACCAGGCGAAGGGAGACACAGGAGAATCTCTTCGACCCAGGTGAGAGATTTATGTCCCAGATTCATCCAACTTCCACCTTGCGTCATCCCATCCCCTTCTTCAATTAAACGTGGTACCGTGGTCGTCCCAAAAAGAGAGACAAGGACGCTTACTTACCCGACCCAGTATCATGAATCTTGTCTCATTCACTTCATTTTCGGGGTGATAACATGCATTTTTTATAGGCAGGATTGCTCTACTTGTGGGTGAAAGTGGTGCTGGGTGAAAGTACAACATGTGCCTGTCAAGGCTAAGTATGGTTTAAACTTGTTTCGAATGGTTACGATTAATTAATGACGATTACAATTCAGTTGAGACGAGACGAGGGTTGCAGTCTTAAATGATCAGTCGACCGTAATGACCATGATTTTACAAGCTCAACTGGAAGACCCAGACCACTCACGCCATATTTGCACAAAGTTTCTCCCCAATAAATCGAAATTCAGTGGGATTTTATTTTCTAAACCTACGCTAACCACGACCACTTTGACGACCACGATTCGTTCCTGTGCTACTCCTCCAATGCGTGGGAACATGTTTGAATAAGGGTTTCGTTGAGATAAATAGGCTATACGTTGGGTAGAAAGTTGACCTCTGCCTCCTCCTCCTCCATTTGGGAGATTTACATAGCAAAACTTGAGGTTTTAGGTAGGATTACGATTGGAAATGCAAACCTTTGTTGGAGGAAAGCTTTGACATATATCCGGAAACCAATATTTGAACAATTTCAGGGGAGAATCGTATCTATTTACAATGGAATCTATTTCTCGAAACATTTTAAAGGTCACGGTACAAATGTATCTCATTTTGTGCCGATTTTTTTTCACTAGTTGCTAGCTGAATCTTCTACATATATTTTGAAACTAAATATTTCAATTTACTACAAAAAAAAGTGTGATCTTTTTCCTTATTTTCAAGGGCAACGATACGTACATAAAAGATTTTCTATGCTATTTCACACCTACACAAAGTAAAACATGTCGGCTTTCACCCGCAAGATTTCCTCTCCACTTTAACATCACGACTACTCAATCTTTGTTCCAGTCAAACTATAAGCCAACTCGACTCGACGTTTACAAGTTAAGTTTAGTTCACACTCTTTTGTTCTCGTCTCAGCTGAAGTTGAAGTTTGGTTGGCTTGGTGGAGAAAGTTGGCGAGTTGCAAAGGTACGACTTAACCCTGATCGCGATACAATGGAACAATAATATATTTTTAAACCGTTGTTTCAAACTTGCAAGTTTTTTTTTTCTTTAGCTGGTTGGTGGGGTTGTTGAATTGTTTATTTTTTCCTATTTTTAGCCCGCCGTGTTTATATTTCCGATCGTCATTCAATTCAGAATTTATTTAAGTATTATTTGTTTTATGTTTTTCAAGCTTGTAATTTTGCCTATTTGTTCCGACTAGTTGTTTCAATAATGATGAATTTAAGTGAAAGCTGGATTTTTTTTGAGTGATTATTCTTTTCTGGTTCGTATCACAGAACTAACAATGTTACACGATGCTATTTGCACCCATATTTTCGCCCTTCTTGGAAAAATCATATATTTTTTGATACAAAATATCGAAAACCAGGAAATTGGACATGAAACAACTTTTTCTTAGAGATAACGAAATTTTTGCAGGCATGATATTGCATTAGCATTACAATCCTATTCGGTGAGTGAAAGTAGTCTTACTACTACTTTCACTGTGAAAATTGTGTACTACTTGATGCTCGGGATGGATGGGGATGCATTTTCTCCAAGTCTCTCTCTCCTATACCAACTTCTTCAAGACGAAGAAAGTATCTGGAGAAAGACAAAGCACGTCAGAGCTCTATTTTGGGTCGCCTTCATTTCATGTCTCATTTCGTCCCAACAACTTTTCTTCTCCTTTTCCTGAGTCAACCAATCAAGGGAGTCCATCACAACAATGAATTGAGCAGTAGAGTGTGTAGCTGGAGGCCTTGTTCTCATCTATACGCTGAATTAACTCAACAAAGAGTGAAACTTATTTAAAGGTGATCTCTCTCTCTCTTGGCAAACTGAAATTTACCCATTTCTCATTCTGGCAGAGATGGAACGGTCCGACAATCTTGGTACATAGGTCACTTGTTAAGAAGGACATACAGCGGATATGTCGGTATATATACTTCCCCAGTGGCCGCGGACAGGGGAACAATGTCCCCACGGTTATTCGATGTCCGCATCATCTCCCCATGTTATATAAACCCCGCCCTCCCCTATCCTACAATGTTAATGTCCTCAGATGTCCCCACAGCTTCCGCGGCCACTGTACTTCCCTAAATGGGTGGGTGAGTGAGTGGGAGAATTTTATTATCGTTCCGCAGGACATTTTAACTACATGCATATGTAATATGTAATGTGCACATTAGGATAATAATAATGGAGAAGCATCCTCCTTCGTGGGAGGATTTTGCTCAAAAATAATTTCTTAAATGTGCATGGCCATGTTTTGAAAAAAAGTCGTGGTTCGATGACCACCACGACGACGAAAACGTGTATTAATTCATTATTTTAAGTGGGATTTTTTTCTTTCTCATTGTTAAAATCAAATCACGTCACCTCCACGTGCGTGGCATTTACGTGAGAGAATGCACAAATCCGTGTGCTAAGCCTATTTACTTATACACATCATACGTAGTTTTCCCCTTGGTTGAATTCATTTATTGTGTTTGCCAAATGTGAGGATGGTTGGTTGGTGAGAAGAAAGTGCAGTGCACCACTGTTGGTTTGGTTTGGTCGTGACATGACATTCCGTAAGAATTGTGTGGTGAAAGTAATTCAGATCACACGGCTGGATTCAAACTAATATAAATGCCCTCGCAGAGTGTCGTGATCACCTTTTATTTACATTCCTTCCAAGGAAGAGACAGCTGCACAGGATTTCAGGGTGGCCATGCACACTGGGAATTGTCCGGTGTGACAGGTATTTTTTGTACATAATTCCACTCATGTGTGTGCAATAAAACAAATGGAATTATGTGAATTTAATCAGTTCCATTTGTTCAAATAAATCAAATCAGCGTATTGTTTGATACTTGTAAAAGTTCGTTTGTTTGCAAAACGCTGTCTGTCAGTTGAACCCACCATCTGAATACATAAAGCTTAATTTAGTCGGTTTGTAAAGGTGAGCAGTCAGCGTCCATGTACTCGACGACCCTCGAAGCTAACGTCTACCAAGCAGACTTTCACCTTGCCATTCATGGATGAAAACTGTTCCCCAGGGTGAAACGGGCAATGGAGGAGGAGGAGGTGAAGTAAATATGTATGCTTTACTTATGTATAGTCTCCCGTTCTCTGATGGCATAACCAACCTGTAGCGTATGTATCTGGCTCTGTACAGTTTACACAAGGTGGGACAGATTTGATGCAGGCGAATATTTCAAGCAACGGACTTTTGTATGACCGGTCGAGAAGTGATCCCAATTTGTAAATGTCATAACCGTGTTTTAATTAAAACTTGAAATGCTTTCTCCTCTCCTCTTGTGCAGTATTGCTCAAGTTAAACAAATAGGTTGATAAAATTTCATTTCATTTCACCAGACTTCAAAGGATGTTTTCCACGATTTATAAAAAATACCTGGCCAAACAGGAATGCGCAATTTGGAGGAAATTCGTCGGAAATAAATGTTGTAAATAGGAAAAGCTCAAAAACAAGAGAGTCCCGAATTTCTCTGTCTGTCTGAGTGAGTGAGCAAATTTTGGTGAAAGTTTTAGTCTAGTAATCGTATCTTTTCGCATGAATACATATCCAAAATAATCTATACTTACAACTCACAACCCGATTTGAATATGCATTATTGCCCCTCATTAATTATTCTTGTCGGTATCATCGTTACGTTTACAAACGTTACCTCGCCCAACTTTCTTCTCGTCTTGTTACCGTTACTTACTTATTATGTAAACAATATATCCGTGGTCGTCGCATGTAGCGGTAGTGATGCATGTCACTGAAATTAAATTACACCGCAAATTTACTCAAATTTCTCCCTGATCACAAACCACCACCAGCCCCGAGTGATGATAACCTTTAAAGAAATGTTTATCAAACTTTGATATAATTATATTTTCCACGAATGACAATTATAGACTTTTCTGTTTGCCCGACTAATAAGGATATTTATACGTCGGGCGGGCGAACTATTTACCAGGGAAAAGTTTTTGTTTAACTTTCACTTAACATTTTGTGTACTTTATTTCATGTGAAAATTTTGTACTTCGTCTTAAATTTTCAATTATGAGGTGGGTCGTATAAACTTTCAGAGAGTCATGTCATCCCCATATTTATTTTATCCTGCACGGGTCACAAAGTATCCTAAAACAAGAGAGTGTAATATGTATGTATAAACAAGTTTTCTCTCTCTTTCGTGTCGGCAGGTGGATGGTTCGCTATAACCTCTCGGAGGGAATAAGATAGGCAACATTTTCTGGATAAAAGGAGTCGTAACTCGATGTTCTGGGGAAGGTATCCAATGTCGCAGGTTAGATCGGGTTGCATAAGCATATTGTCGTCGTAACCACTTTCACCAACAGAACTGCTGCATCGTGCTGCACGTACGTAGAGAAGGAGACAAAGTGGATATGTCTCGTAGAGCGAGGTGATGATGTTATGAAAATCCAGCATCTCATTTATCCCCATTAGTTAAATATCCACATACATTTCTCTAGAGAAGAGTAGTGCCGGTGACGAGAAGGAGAGAGGATAATTTGCTCTGAGGAGAGGTTGTATCTTGGATAATCTCGTCCTCTTCACGTCTAACGAGAGGATACTTCAAGTCCAAGTGGACTTGGAAAAGCGCAACTTTTTTCATGGCTTTTTTTACTTTTACTTTCTCTCCCCGTGATAAAGATTTCCCTTAATGAAAAAGTCGTGGTTGGTGAAGAAAAATCTTTCACAGGAGAATGAGATGCATGTATTAGGATCATTGCATAATAATAAATGGGGGGAAAATCCTTGGTGAAAGTGAGTACTTACTTTCACCACCACGCTTTTAGCTTTCTGCGGTTTCACAAATGAATGAATGGACTGCAGCCAAACAAGTTTTAACAATGTGTATGATCCGATTTCTCAACCCGATGACCCAAATTTTTGCGTGTGGTTATCTCATGTAAAAATAGTGGGATGCAGTGTTTTGGTAAAAAAAAGGATATCTATCCATCTATATTATCTATATGCCTTGACCAAAAGTCTGTGCTTCTTTTATACCATCACAAAAAATTTAGCCAGCCAGTTGAGCAACTGCAACTTTCTATTATGGAAGGAAGCAATAAAAATAACAATCCGATCTTCGCTGCTGCTGGGACTTATCTCTGATTCCCTCTTCTTACAACATCACATTACATGTATGCCCACCCATGGATAAGAATAGAGTCTAATATCTGATATCCACCAAACCAACCAACCACCAATCTGATTTCGTCAGCATATTTTGCACAATGGAAATGGAAATAAGTTCAACTATCCACGTAAATCCAATCCTCCACCCCCACCACCCACACCAACAATTTTCCCTACCCAACAGTAGGCAGCGAGACGAGACCAAGTGTAACATCTTGCCCCAAAAAACTTTCTCCGTCCGCAGATAATGAAATGAACCGAGGTCCAACAAGCGTAAATAAATGTATCCCATTAAGTCGTGCACGAGAGGAGCCTCGTCCAGAAGGGGCGAAGAAGATGGGAGGGAAAAGTCCAAGCTGTCGAGACGAAGATTGTCTCTTGGAGCCAAGTAAATATGTTTGTCCACTGGACGACGACTCGCTACAGTTGCCGAGAGAAAGTAGAAAGTAAATGATTACTTCTAGTCCTCTCCAACTTCAACTTCTTACAAGATTTGCCAGCCAACCAGCCACACGAGACGAAAAACTTGTTGGGGCTGCAGCATTGAGTGGGGAATTTAATTGCTCAATTATCCGGAAATTAGCTCAATCTCGCTGCCACCTTCTTTCTCCAAACATAATACGTTCACGAACGAACGAAGGCTCCTTCATTCTTTTATGAATAACTCAATTATCAAAAAGATGATAATTAAGGTTTTCTCAGCAAAACGAGGGAAGAAGAAGAATGGAATGCGAAATCGGTGGTTTGGCTTTTCGTCGTTGTCGTCGTCCTCCTCCAATTAAGAAAGTAATCAATGAGAAGAAGCAGAGTGAGACGTGACTCGCGACTTTCTTTTCATGCTGGGCTGCTTTCTCTTCTTCATTCATGATTTTTAAAAGCGTTTTAGAGACTTCATTGATTTTTTTGAAATGTTATTTTCTTTCATATGTACGTATGACATCTTTCTGTCACGTGAAAATGATCAAGGGAGGAGGATAAAAAGCAGGATAGATTTTTCTTAAAAAAAGAGAAGAAGGAAGTATAATTGGATTAATGTAAGTCTTGTGAGCTATCCGAGCGTCTTTTTTCCCTTTTTTGTGTGCCATGCTCGTCGTACATATGTGGTTGGTTGGTGATTCTCAACCTTCCTCCTAATTATCCATGACCTTCACGGTATTAGTGTCGGGTGAAGAAACTCTGTTGAAAATTTATTTAATTTCTTCTTCCCTCCTCCTCCTCCTCCATATGTAACTAAATAAGTCTTTAGTTACCAACCGCATATGAATAATTTCGTGGACCCACAATTTATATAATATTTAATCAAACTTTCTCCTTCTTGGGGAAAAAGTTGAGATGATTTTTCCCACAGAATGAAATGCATACATTCTTATGCAATTTTTTGTCTTAAGAGGATCGAGTGTGGACTATTTATGGAATAAAATATGAGAATTTTATCGTAAATTTATTCATATCCCGTGTCAACCTCCATACATACATATCCTCAATTTTCCTAAAAAAGGCGACTTTCTCTCTCAATATATGTATGCAACTAGAATCACCTCGTGCTGGTAGTGATCTGGTTATTCCCATCGAAAACTGTCACCTAACTAAACCACCACAGACACGCATTCATTGTATCACGAGGCTGAGCTAGAGAGAGATGAAGATATGAAAAGCTCCCATCGGGATATGGAAACAATGTCTGTTTATACAAGCATATCCACCAATCCGACACCCATCACTTGGTCTACGTACATATCCTTGGTGGTGGTTTTCGTGGTAGTACGTGGCACATTCATATCTTCGCTAGGATGGTGATTGAGCCTCTCTCTTTCTTTTTTGCTCCTCTGGAGAAAGTAGGAGAGGGAGAGAGAGTGGTGGCAATTTGGCGTGTAAAGAGGGAGAGCGAGCGTGTGACGTCATATCTCTCCTGGCACACTGCCAGCCGGACATCCCGGCGCCCGGGATCCGAAAATAAGTTCCCTTATATACGTACCAAGGGCCACACACCGCGTGGGTGGGTGGATGGCCAAGCAAGATACCCAATCCTCAATGGAGCAAGGGCCGTAGGCAACCACCCCGTCGAACGCGTATATCGGATAATTGGGAAATATTACTCACACTTTTTTCCCTCTTCTCAAGTGTTTGTTGCATGAATAATAAATGTTGGGCTACATCAACACGGCGATTTTATCGTGTAGTAATCTTCTAATTTGTGCAAGGGCCTTTTTGCAATTTTCTGAATTGCATGTTGACTGTGTACTCCAACTTTTCCTATGGTGAGAGAGTGATGAGAGAGTGGATTGGACCATCACGAGCGAGACCCGCATTACAATGAGGGAGCAAACTTTCTCGGCTACTTTCATCAACCAAACAGTACAATAATATGGCAGGCAAGGAGGAGTGGTGGAGGTGGAAACAGGGCTGTCTGGTTACTTACTTTCTCCTTTTTTTTACTTACCCTCACCAAGAATTTTACCCGAACAGGGGCTTGTATTACATGCCACAGTATCGAGATGATCAACCCGATTTTTTTCAGGATTTATGTATGTATGACAACTTTTTTTTACCGTAGTGTGACTGACAACTCCTACCCACCACCACTACAAAAATGTGTACTTTCTCTTACAGGATTTTTCCTCCACCCAGAGGACGACCCAGTATATTATTGGACTGGGACGACACCACCATTGTGCTGTGCTCATCACGGCGCTATTTTGCCATTGTGAAACATAACATTACTCAGCATCTCTCTTGGAGAAAGTCAAGCGACTAATCCACCTCGCAACAACTCGGAGGACCAAAATGAAGTGAAAAGTTGTTTAAATGCAGACGTAGCTTGGTTGCTCTTCTTCTTCTTTCTAATCATCTCATTCGAGTTGTGCGTTGAATTTTAATAGTCAGCAGGGAAAATATGGACGAACGTAATAAAAATAAGGCTGCATGCTGCATCACCTTTATGACACGGACGTAAGCAACAGAAATAAGCGAGTCGTGTCGTAATAAAAGATACAAAATAAGTACGTAGATATGAATATAGCGCCGTCTCAATTTCAGGGATTTATTATAACCAACTCGGAAGAATTGTGTGCTTTCTTCCTCCTCCTCTTTTCGCGTGCGTTATGAATTATTCAAATTTTTGCAGGTATCTTCCCCGCAATATATGTAGCAACTCCGCGTCACAACAGATATAAGTATATCATCGTCATCGTCGCTCCACATTAATTCAGACCGGGTAGCGTCATTTCTTTAATTGCATATTCGTGAGAGGCACGCTAAACAAAATGGTGGTCAGAGTTCAAGAAGAAAAGTGTGTTATCTCGAGTATTTGGATGTTAAGTAAGTAAGTGAATGCAGAATAAATAAAATAAATATGTGCGAATAACTGCACTCCGAATTCGCATATCTGTCGATACAATTCAAGTGTTGATCCTTCCTTTGAAATGACAACAATAGAATTTGATCTGTTTGTAGAATTTCAAAATAAATCTCTTGATAATAATGCAGCCAGCACTCAATCCGCTTATTGTGACAGTAACATGACACATCAGGCTCAAGTTCAATTGTATTGTACCCAAACTCACTCTCTCGAAGACTTATAGAGATTTCATTATTGTCCCATTCTTCCAAAAACTTGTTGACAACTTAACACAAAATTCAATCCGAGAAAAGGAAAGAATGGAACTGTTCCAAGTGTAAATTTTACCTGGGACATTACAAGCTTTATATCGGACATGGTTTCAGCAGTGGCCACCATCCGTTGGGTTTTCACCTCGCCAACTTTCACCTCAGAGCAATCCATCCGTCGGGCTATTCCTGTCTGCACACTCACTCAATATTTTATTAGTTCTGTCGGCCTGGCCTGCTTGTCACGAAGGGAGGAGAAAGTACATAAGTTGGTTGGTTGGTTGGAGAGGCGGCTGGTCGGTGGAGGCGGACATGGGATGAAGGAGAAAGCGTTTAAGTTAAAAGTTAAAGGAGGAGATGAAAGGAGGAAAATTAGATTTTGTTTTGTTGACGTAAAGGATTCCGTTTGGTTTGCGATGAATCTACGATGTGCATAACAGTACTAAATCACTCATCATCCTCCTACTCGTACTCCTCTCGTCCTCACTGTTTTTGGGCATGGTAATAATAAACTGACAGCAATAATGATGATGCTACTCCTACATATGTATGTACCACAATATTTAGTATCTTGTTGCCTCAAGTAGCTACTGAATATTGTGTGTCGGGAAAACAAGGAGAAAGTGGCCGGGGAAACCTAAGAAATTAGACGTATAGACAGATTACTTTGCGAGATCTGAGAGAAAGATGCTTTACGTGACTTCCGTACATTTACCGGAATTATTATCTTCTTTCTCTCCAAGAAGAAGCAAACAATCCTTGGCAGCAGTTTGCTCAATGAGTGAGTGAGTATTAGTACTACAACTTGAGAGGAAAACATACAGCTTAAAATTTAAAATCCTAACGTGCATGGGACGTGTTTCGGTATCGTAAGACGTGATACTATTTCACGTCACGACTCGTAGTAAAAGTAGGACACGTCGTCGCCATTAACTTGTTCCTTCACTCACGTCATTGTGAATGACAAGTGTCAAAATATTGCCACTTTCTTAACTCTCGAAAAGCGTGGGATGCAAGCCAGCAACAGGGAAACATTTTTCATTCATGAAGGAGGAAAATCTAATCCAATTTATGCACAGGATCGATCTATTTACAAATATGGGTACGATACGCATTTTAAATTTGATGCCTGTCCTCACTTGCAAAACAGATCACTTTGCAGGAAGGAAAGTTACCAAGAAGGCAGATCTATTATTGAACGGGTAATATGAAACCTGTCCTGATGACCATCAAGTTTCACCCACTATACACTTTATTTTTTGCACATTTCAAGTTACACGGGTCAGAATTATTTATTTTTTTATGTCTTTCTTTTCTCCGAAAAGAAACAATTTGGAGTCAAATTTAACCCTTATCGCTGCCCGACATGCTGCCTCTCCTAAGGATGGCAATGAACATAAACTTTCTCTCCAGTGAAGAATGCCAATCATCCCCACTTTTTTTCCGTCTCTTTCTCTCTGTCAGTCTGTCGCCCAATTTCAAAAGAAATGAAATAAAGCTTTTTATAACCCTGAACCGATTTAGTTGGAGGGTCGAGCTGGGTCGAGAATCGTAAAAATTAAATAGCTTTTCCTTCCAGGAACAGGTGGATGGATGGACGAAACGATGGACTTGACGACACATACGTATGTTGTACTATTTATGATATCGAGTGAGGAAAAAGGCCATAAACATATTAAAGAAAGTCAGTCCATAGTTCTATTTGTGTGCAACTGATTTTGATTGAATCTTGCCCCTTAGGCGAAGAATGGGTGCAACACAATGGTAACAATTGGCCATACAAATATTTACTCTCTTTTTGCCAGTGCTTACTGTGCTCCTCCCGGTTCAAAGTCCGGGTGGGTGGTGGTGGTGCTAGGTGAAAGTCAGGACAGGACAGGATACCCGAAGGCTCGATAAGTTAGCTTTCTCTTTTTGGGACAAACAGAGTTGAGCGAGCAAAGTCAAGTTGGTCGGTCGGTGTGTTTAGAGCCGTAAAGATAAATTGGGGACATCAACCGTGCACTTTTGTGTGTATTCAGAGACACAGAGAAAGAGAAGGTCCGGAAATACTAAAAATATAGAAAGTACAGATATCCATCCATCCATCCATCCAGACATTGTTGTTTGTACTTTGTGCTCAGTCGTATTCGGACGAAATAAACTGCGGCTTATCTTTAAGGATATTTCTACGTCTAACAATAAGTTGCGTCGCATCCATCCATCCAAAAGGTTCAACTGAACTGATTCAATATTCATGATTGATGGAGAGTTGTTCTACTAAATGGCAGGCCTCCTCGCGCAATAGGATGGTCAGCCAGCCAGCTAGCCTTTGGTCTCGTCAGATGAATGACGTCCAAGCTTTTTTACGCACATATCCACAATACGACGCTCTAAATACCACTAGGTTACGAAATTGGTACTATTTTGATCGTGTCTCTGTCACAAAAGTGATTGCTTTATCGGTTAACATGTGTATTTACAACGACACGAAGGATGTATAGAAATGATCAAATGCCAGCATATTTAAGAATAATTGTTCCAATTAATTATGTATAAATGTGGAGGGCAGAGGCAGTGAGGAAGAGGAGGGTGAAATGACATTTTCTACTTTATTTGCAATATGCACCTTTCACCTTTGCAGAATAATTTTGAAAATGGATTAGGTAGCAGAAGTGTAGGTATGTTATTACTTTTTTTGTGTAATTTATTACTCGAAATCAAGTCGCTTTGTTGAAGAGAAAGTTGAAGATATTCGGT
Source organism: Folsomia candida (assembly GCF_002217175.1). Classification (NCBI taxonomy): domain Eukaryota; kingdom Metazoa; phylum Arthropoda; class Collembola; order Entomobryomorpha; family Isotomidae; genus Folsomia; species Folsomia candida. Next base: position 2,784,853 of record NW_019091201.1, read on the forward strand.
GCTAATTTATTTCTTTATTAATGCATTTCAACTCGAAATGTCACTCGCAATAGAGGCAGAGACACATTGTCAATCAGACATCATTCAGAATATTTTAAGGTAAAAAATGACGAAAAAATGAGCAAAAAAGAGTTAAATGTCAAATATTTGACTTACAATTTTTCCTTTTCTATTTGACTTGCTCTTTTCAATTAGCTAGTTGCTTCTCTTGTATTGTAAGTGAGTTGAGTAAGTCATTGGCTTAAGGTTTGCATGCATACCGTTTGATAGTTATTGGATGCAAATCTGACTTTATCTACGAAAGTGATGTGATTTTAAAGCCTGTTTGTTTTGCCTCCCTCTCTGACTTGGATTGATCCTGATTGTGGATGGACGAGTGGATGCCTTAGTTTGGTTACCAAATTTCTCTAGGGCCACCCACTCACGTTACTGCTTAATCCAATCCACATCCACCCATCACGGCACAGAGAGAGAAAGATTGGATTTGTCTGACTAGATCACTTTCGCCTTACTTATTGAACCGCCAACAGACTTTCTCTCATTTCAAGTGAGAGAGAGAGAAAGTACACGAAATAAGTAGTGCATATCATACCACGAAATCTAAAAGTGACGAGTTTTTTTCTCCTTCAGCATGAAAAAATTGGTTTGATCTTCTTTTTTAAGTTTTTTTTTCTCTCTATTTGACCAGCAACCAGTTTTGCGTCATCAGAAATAGGAAATATAAAATTCAAGAACCAGGAAGTAAAATAGCGTCCAAATTCTAGACTGTACAAAATTTACATGTATGCAGACCCCCCATCGCTTTACGGACGAATATAGCCCAATCTTTTTGTCTGTATCTTTCAATCGAGATGACGTGGATGTAGATTCAAGTCGTAGTCTCGACCACCCACACTGACAAACCGACTCACCTGATCTACGTAAAATTGTGAAAGCTAAAGCTAATCTTGTATTTTTATCATACTTCAATCCGCAAAATGATAGAGGAACAATTCAAATATTATTTTATTAAAGGTAAAAGCGAGATTGGTCATTCAAATTCAAAAAAATTTTACTATAAATTTGATTGATTTTCGAGATTGTGGGCGGGTGGGTGGTTGGTTGTCTGAAAGGTAAAATGTACAAGTGACGTCTGTACGTAGCAAAGGGTAAAGGAACACGTCGAAAAAGGCTGTTCAGAAAACGTGCTATATATAAAATTTGATTCTTCTTGCCTCAAACTCGTCAGGATTACAAATTCGATTCAAATTGAGATTTACTTTACAGAGAATCAAAGAGAACAAAGCAATTTAAGAAGTTTGTTTCTTCTTCAAAGGTCAAGCCTGGCCTAAGAAAGTTACTTCTCTTGACAGCGAAATGACAGATTTATCGAAATAAATAAACAATTTCTTGTAACAGAATTCACTCCGAAGAAATGTGGGTCATTCCTGGGAAGAAAGTAAAGTCGTATAAATTCATATTCATTGTGTTCTGCATGAGTTTGGAAGAAGAGAAAAAAGAGAATAATTCTTTTTCCTTTCAGGAGAAGAACTTTTGTGATGTTTTGTTTGTTATGAGTGGCGGCGGCGGTGGTGGTGGTGGTGTTGCGGGTGAAAGTGGAGAAAGTCCCAGTGGAGTCATTGCCCACTTACGGCAGCCGTATGCTTAATCTCGTGAATGGCTTCGGGCAGCCGTATAATAATGTTGCCTGCTTTTTTGAATGTGATAAAATGGCCCACTTTTTACAAAAGAATTATTATTAATGGGGCTAAACCACCTTAATTTCAGAGGTGGTATGACTACTCGGCACATATGTAGTGACAACCATTAACCTATTTCAGTAAATATGACGTTCTTGGTTGTGCTGCTTTCACCAGAGATGTGTTCATTTTACGGGCATGGCATCTAAATATGTAATAAAACACGGGATAAACCTAATAATTACAGATATGGAACCATCACCCCTCGAAATATGATGCAATCGGGAAGATAAGTTTCCTCGTAAAAAGTGTGAAACACCAAAAGTCGATTAACTCCTTAAATAATTTACGGATTGAGATACTGAAAAGGACAGATTTTAAAGTTATCTTAGAATTATCAAGTTTGTTACAATAAGTATTAATTAAATTACTGCTACTGCATTTACATAAGTACGATGGCTGCATGATTTTAAAAGTTTTTCCCATATACAAATTCATTGAAGAAGTTTTACTCTGTTATAAAGGCCAAGTTTTACTGAGAATGGAATCTGCGCGTACATTGTTAATAATTGAATTAAAGATTGTAATTGACAGATATCTCGAAAACAATTTCTGTTTCCGTCGTACCAAATTGTAAATAAATTAAAGCCTCAAGATTTACTATGTGCCCGTGAGTGCTGTGCTTTTCTTGTATGAAAGTCCCAATTTATGTACGCACGTACACAGATAATCGAACAATAAAGCGTTCCTTTTATATAAATAAATCCCTGTCAAAATAAGTGTCGACATAAGATTACCAAAATGTTAATGCAAATGCAAATAATATCCTCAATTTGTGTAGTGAAAGTTATGAATGTCACCTTTCACAAGGTGACATCACAATTCTAATCATGTCACGAAAAAAATCCTTCACCTTCTTTGAATCATTGGACTATAAAAAGAAACTTTGCAAAATTCCCTCATATCATGACAAGATCATGGTGCATGCATACCTAAATATGCAAATTGCACACATTTACATAACCCACAATACGTATAGTGTTAGCCTATTAATCAACCAAGCAACGAGCCCGATTGCATTTCAATTTACCAAGAATACGACAAGTTTCCCGAACATGAGACGACGCCTTTGCTGGGGGAAAATCACTTAAAAATAATGATGTTACATATCCAACCTTAATTTTTGTGTCCTTGAAATCTGTGGGAATTTAGTGACCGAAAAATACACAAAAAAGAGAAAGCAACACGAGGCGATAAATGATATCATTCCATCAGAAGCGAGTTTGTACCGTAACGTATTTATGTACCTAACATGGGATCAATTTTGGTTGGGAAAATGCCAAAAGTCGTTGTAGTGTAATGCTTACTTGGTGGAGAGACACGGGAGAGAGAAGAAAAAGTGAGTTTGATAGGATAGGATAGGATTAACCAGGTAGAATTAGTGGGCTTTCACTTCCTGTCTAAATGGGATTAACCACACGGAGCAACCACAAAGCTTCCAGCCTGAGTGAAGGAGGAACAGTTTGGTCAGAAACCACATCATATTATTGTCATGCGAAAGACAAAGAGGTGACGTGACGTGATGCTGCATTCATTCATTCATTATTGTCCGGATTAATTAATCAAGGGAGCACCAGCACATCTTCATAATACGACTTGCAAAAAAGCATTGTTCAAAATTATGTAAAATTTCAGTACAATGCACTTTCTAAAATTATCTATGATATTTACATACATATGCAAATTCCGCTGTAATTAAACCTACTGCTGGGTTGACCAGTAGCCGACTCAATTAATCCAATCCACTTCCATATTTGGTTGACGAACTAGGAGAAAAATGAAATTGTGCAGTGAGCCGTATAATAATAATGCGAAATAAGTGACTCCTCCCTCCCACTTTATCGCATGTCATGTGACATGGCATGAATAAATGTTTTGTTTATAAAATGATAAATTCCTATGTGGAAAGTGTGTCAAAGTGCAACAACCATAAAGAAAGTGAGCGAGAAACCTCTCGTATCGAGACCTTGAGGGGCGTTGTCGGATAAAAATAGTGGAATTCTTTCCTTCAATAATTCTGCTAAAAATAGGAAATCAGTTGACACACATTTCCTTCTTCAATTACTTTCCTTCCAGTCGAGACGAAAAAACTTTTGTTTTGCTTACTTTTCCTTTTGTTAGGCAATGAAGGTACGTATCAACCGCAACGATCGGCGTGTGTGTGCATCCAGGTTGGGCAACCATGCTCTGATTACGTAGGGTTGGAAATTTTAGGAGAAAAAATCAGGAATTTGACCGTGACGGGAAAAAGAACAACATTTTCCAGTTGGTGATGACATGCAATACGGAAAATACCTACATAAATAGGCAGGAATGAACTGGATTAAAGTGGAGAAAGTCTGGAATATTTTTTATGTATTGCAAACTTGTCCTGTTTTTTTTATTGTTTCGAAAGACGAATGTACATACATAAATATGTAATTCGAATTATTTATGTTGAGAAATCTCAAACTTGTAAATTGTGAGTAACCTGAGACAGGTGAGGTGAACGAGGAATATGTAAAAGCTTATTTTTTTACTAGTTTTTTGGAAGAGCAAATCAAATAAAAACAACTCAACTGATTATAGATAAACATGATTCACGTCACTCAAACGGGTAAAATTATACTCGTAAAATTTTCGTATTTGGCTACGCTACATACGTTTCTTACGTCAATGCAGCAGCCATTATTATCTTCAGTAAATATGTAGGATGCATGGTATGGTAAAGTATATTTCGATTTATTTTGCCTGCATTAGGAAACTTGGAGTGCATTAATTGCTTAATTTGCCTAATTATTTGTGATGTAATGTGACATAACTTACATAAGTAGGGACAATTTATGACAAATTTTGTAATTTTACTTTGAAATTTGAACTTTATTTGTGGAGGTTATTTTGCGTCGTAAAATTTGCACACGAAGAAAATAAAGCAGCTTTCTAAAAATATAATTTCCGAAATTATTTCATACCGAAGGCAACCCAACTTTCTCCACGAACTATGTAGTTAAAATGTCGTCAAATTAAAATCGATAAATTATGCATGCCTGTAGATTTTGGGGGAATGAACAAACATCAAAATTAGTTTGGTTACAAGACACTATTGACATTGGGATTGATTGAATGAATGAATGAAGTCGGGTTTTGTCCACGGTTTGATTGATTGATTTGACTCAACAGTTGAGATGGAGGTACGTACCCTGGACTGGAAAAGTGACAACTCAACGTACCAACCAAAGAACCCACCGACTCTCCTCGACCTGAACTTTCTCCAACATACATATGCTCCATTCGCACTTTGCCTGATTAGCTAAATTCTCAATCAATACTCATGACTCGTGCGAGCAACACCTGCTTTCACCAGGCAAAAGAGCACATCACCCCGACCTGGTGGAGGTGGAGATCTCGTACTTACATAAACTAATAAAACTTTGTGAGTGCTGCTCACAAGTAGTGCCAATTGTGTGCGAATTTATTTTTCGCCCTTTAAAAACTTGGCACTTTACCACGAACTGCACACACGACTCATTAACACGACGAATATATTTCCGCAGTAGCAAAGTTTTTTTTCCTCAATGAAAACATCACGTACGACAAAATATAGGTGGTCGTTGTTTTGTAGGAGTGAAAGGGCCGTGATCATGAAGTATGTAGCAAGGCTGGTTTTTGTCACTATTTACCTTCGAATTCGGACCGACTCAACAACAACTTTTTGTCATGTAACCGTGTAGGAGGATTAAATTAAACCTGAATAGGGGTGTTTTTTTTAGTAAAATCTTTCAACTAGTTCTGTCCATGAACAATAATTCAATGTCACAATCAGTGACCAGACGACTGTTGTGCTGTTCTTTTTTCGTACTTTTACATAGTTATTCTCGTCCCCAAAAAGCACTTGTCATCAAAGCAAATCAGTCTCACTGCCAATGTAACGGTCATTGTCGTCGTTGGTTCGTTCGTTTTTCATGCCCATCAATCACCACCACCACCACCGTAATGATGCATCCAGTAAAACTATGTATAAGCAACAAGGACATGACAGACATCAAATCACAACCCTAAACACAAACCTCATCAAACTCAAGCTAATAAAACTGGCCAACTTTTACATCAAGTCGTCATAAAAATAGGACAGCAACTCAACCCAACGTGGACACGGGTAACAAAGTGAGTTATGTATTTATTTATGTACAGACAGAGAAATGCCGACGATTCAGCCAGGCAGGATAAATTGGCTTATGCAATGCATTATCCAGCCAGCCATCCATCCGCACACTCATCGGTCCGTGCCATAATATGAGTGGGATTTAGATTTTGTTGTTGGGAGAAAGGATTTATTCCACATGAAACCGCAGACCATGCAAGGATTTAGACTTTGGCATAGCACATACTTACTTTTCGGGTGAAACTAGACTTTTCTGGTGGAAATCAGATTTTACTATTACTTATCCGACATTGAGAGGGACCCTTTTTTTCTCGCCGTGATTTTTTTTACAGGAGAAAACCGGAAGATGACGAAATGGAAAAATATTTAGTTTGAAAAAGAATTCTTTAAGTGATCAATATCCTTTGTTAGAAAAGAACAATTGATTGATTGAGCAATTGAGTCTGGGTAAAAGATAACATAACAATGATAGGCATTATTCCGGCCTGATTTTATTGCTCTCTCTCCCTCTCTTATTCTCCCCCCATTTGAATCTGAATGAGTGGATGTAATGGGAGTGAAAGTGCTGACTCTGGGAACGGGGCATAAAATGTGTACCAGCACCGACTTCTGACAATGAAAAGTCCATTGGCTACACAGAAATCCTCCACAATTCCCACTTACCAGCCACCACTGTGATTACTCTCCCATCACAAAGCGAGGAGGCAAAGAAAAAGAACATTTATATTCATGACATGCATGAGAACAAGTTGTGATGCAAGGAGGACGTCATTCCTGCGGTTGGGTTGCATGCCGCGGGTATTTTTAGAGTGACATGCAACTCCAGGCTTCTAAATAAACGCACGACGGACGACTGAGACGGTGTATATAATCGACATGTAGTATCGCATAATAAACAAAATTACGGAATAATTTCATGATTGATTTTTCCAGTGTTTTGCGTGATTAGTCATCTTTTCTGTTTCCTCCCACCCCGTCGGAGAAAGTTGTTGCAAACTTGGAGATCGAGAGGAGCTGTTATTTTGGCTTCATCTCAGTCGGTGCTGACTTGTGTCTGCGTAAAGTTATTCAGGTTTATCTCCTTCACAAGGAAGCTAAACTAAGCTATCTATCTGCCCAATAAAATGGATGATATGCATCTCCAGCACCACGGGGGTAGGTGGTAGCGAGAGGGTATGATAAAGTGACTACTCTTCTCCTTCAGAGAATCGATATCGGTTTAGATCTGGGTGAAAGTAAAGTGTTTTGTTGAATTAAAATTGGCATATTTTTTAAACAAGGAGATAATGATCGAATTTTATCGTGTAAAATAATTTTCATCATAAAATAGGAGATTGCTATTTTTTAATTTTTATCCTCCTCTCCCATCTGTATTGAAGAGAAAAAAGGCCCTCGAGAAAAATGAGAAACTTTCATCACTTAGTTTTCTCACTTTTTTCCCTACTTGTGTTCTTTACTATACGTACGTACCTCGAGGTGAATGAGGGGCTAGGATAAGAGGAGGAGGACGCGAAGAAGTGGTGGTGAAAGTGGATGAGAGTAGTTTTATGATCACCACTACACCAACCTTCCCACGTCTCCATAATGTGTGACCCTATCCCTTCAATACGTGTATGGCTCTCTCTTTTCCCATGCAGAGAGTGGGTGCGTTTTATCCGCTTTATCTCCATTCGGATTTAACTCCTTTTAACCAGGTTACGCACGAAGAAGAAGAGAGAATGAAATGACCCGATTTTTATGTCCTCTCCATTTCAAAGTATTTTGCAATAACGAACGTGCCCTGTAGTTTGCGTGTGGGTGTCAATCTCACCATTGTCCATTGAGATAAGCTAACTTATCCTGCAGATTTCATTTCCAAGAAGACGACGACACTGACATTGCTGCAGCTTCTTCCTTCCGTATTCAAGGTCTTTCCAAGAACCAAATGAAATTGAAAAGGCCAACAGGTTTCATTCCTAAATTTCTAATTTCGATGCAAATCAGTTGAATTTTTTATACGCGACGACTTAAACCCAGACCAGACCAGCAACAGTTCTTGTCTTGATTATGTATTCATTCACCACCACCACCTCACCTGCCCCTAATATAGATTGGATTATTGGCAAGGTGGTGGCCGTGGTGGTAGAATTTGTCACGAGTAATTTAATCACGACGTTTGCCCTGCCTCCTCCTCGGAAAACCTGTCAAGATTTTGTTTCTTGACATATTTATTCTTCCCTGCAATGCAACGGTATTCTGGTAGCTTTCTCCTCCAAGTTGACGGATTATTAGAAAAATACGAGAAGAAGAAACACATACAACAGACGACTTGTCAAGTTTGATGGTTTGCATTTATACTTGATGTCGTTGTCATAAATTCGCAAGTAGAGAGAGAAAAAGAGAAAGCACACTCAGTTTTTCCATTCCACTCACTCCACTCATCATTGCTACTGAATGAGGGGATGGATAATTGATGAGCACACGAAAAAGCAGAGCATTTGTACATATCGTGTGTACACACGGAGAGAGAGCGAACCTTGACATTTTCTCAAAACAATTCTTACTTACTCAAGTTTTCTTTTCTCTCCTTATTTATACGCAAGACAAGAGAAGAGAAGAAATTGAAAAGAAGTATTAATAGGTTTGAACGAGAGGGTAAATATGCATGTGAGTGAATTGAGCACCACTTCGCCATGGTCAAGAGGCGACGACCTCAGCAATATATGAATTCCTGGAGAAAGCAAGCCAGCAATTTACCCTTGAAAGCGGAGAAAGCAAAAAAAACTGCAAAAAATCTCTCACCAATTTGAGGTACATCATAGATCCGGTTCCTCTTCACACCCGAACGTTGTTGGCCAAGGTTGTTTGAAGACCGTTTAAGATTGACGAGCCAGGCGTCATCGTCATCGTTGATGCTGCTGCCATCGTCAAAGAGTAGATTGTCGTCGTCGTCATTGTCGTCCTCAAAGGTATCGAAGGTCGAAGGGAAGTGGTGGGGTCGTTGGTGATGGGGATCTACCATGTTGCTCTTGAGATGATTTGCATTATTCAGTCCTTTGTTGTTGTGAGAAGAGGGGGAGGACTCTCGCTTGGAGGGTTTGGCGTTTAGGGAATTGGCGGCGGCGACGGCATGGTTGATACTATTTGGATGATGATTGGAAGAAGAATAAGAAGAAGAAGAGGTCGATGGTGATGATGCTGATGATGACGAGGAGGGAAGAAACCCCCACAAAGGGATCCGTGGTGGCCAGGGTGATCCAATACTTGATGATCGAGATGACGCGTTATAGTTATGATTCTGCTGAGAGTGATTCCGTTGCTGGGTGGACTTTGACGAGAGAGATTGTTGTTGTTGACTTTGGAGGCGGTATGACATCGTGGGGGAGAGGAGGAGGAGAAGGAGAAGGACGCCACCTACCAGGCCGCACCCCCTCACCACCGTTCTGCTGTATATACTCATGATGATTGGAGGAGAAGAAATTTGATAGTTGGCAAAGTTTTATGTAACGAGGATTGCTTTGCGAAAGAGTGTAAAAGAGTATGTGTGGATGAGATGAGATGAGATCTTATCTTTTTCGGGGTTGATAAGCAGCTCCAGTATTGATAGTAGAGATCAGGGCATCATCACTCATCTTCTTATGGAGGTGGTGATAATCATTGGTAAAAAGTAAGTGTCCCTCGTAACTTTGAGACTTTCTCCACTGCACTCAATGTATGTTTAGGTAGGTAAAAAAGCTCAACAGTGTAGAGAGTAAGTAAGTAAGTAACTCGTGTGTACTACTTTACCCCAAAATGTAAAAGTTTGTCTTGAACGTGTCTCTTTTCGTGATAATCAATACTTTGCTGTCTAACTTGATGAAGTGATTGTATTTTTTTCAAAATTCTAAAAATGTTCACTTTCTCCCAAATGAGTCCTAAAACTAATTTAGAATTCTTTTCGAGACGTACCAACAAAGTTGTTCCGAGTCCAGTGCGGTCTTCTTCCTAAGTCGATTATTTTCTCTCTTCTACACACTTTCACAACTGAGCGATAAGTTTCAGACATGAAAAAAACACACGCCAGAAAAAATATCGGTTACTGGATACTAATTTTTTTCCATTTACTCAAACTTGGAAAATTACTTGGTTAGTAAATAATTTGCTTGAATTACAAGGTTTGTTTTTTTGCAGAAAATGCGAGCGGATTAGTTGAGACGATGATGTTTAGAGTTGAGACGGCCAACTTTCTCCAATTTGTTTAGCTATGAGTTGAGGATAAGTTGGTAAATTTGAGGAGCGATGTGTTCTTCTCTGTGTCCGTGCTGAAGTCTGGTTGGGGTTTGAGTGGTTGGATCGTCCTTCGTACTGATAATGCTCGCTTTCTCCTGCTGCCCGTCGCCCCCGCACCATCTCAACCCGCACTCTCACCAGGCAGGCAGGGTACGAAACGACGAACGAGTAGTGCACAGTACCACCAACGACCACCACCATCAATCACACGCTAGTAGATTCCGTACCTTTTCTGCATACTAGCTTATCCAATCCACCAAGAAATATAGGTGAAAGTAGGCACCCGTGTATGACATGTATGTATGCATACACGTTTTGTTTTCACTTTTCACGTCGTCAAATTGAATACTATTCTGCTTGTAGTTAGTAGTCGTCTTATGTAGTTCTTCTGGTGTCTCAGGTTACACGGGGGAAAGAGAAGCATATGTAAGAAGGAGAAAAGTCGATGACCAGACCACGTTTCTGCTTGCTTTCTTACTAATCATTTCACTATTTGTTCTTTCTCCGACTTCCCAGATTTCCACTTAGTCATTTATAATTCATTCATTCATTAGATTAGTCAGCGTGCAATGCAGAAGGAAAATGTCTCCAAAGTGGGAGTCAGTCAGTACTCAAATACTTAAGCCTGATGCGTATTACATAATGCAGTCTGTGACTCATACATGTTTCGAAGGTTCTCCTACTTTCTCGGCATGGATTATGCAATCCTTGCCAGGAATTCGTCACTGCTGCAAAATTCTGAGCAATACTCAATCAATTTAATATGCTAATGTTGACAAAAAATATATTTTATGCATGCATAATACCAGGAAAGCAGAAATTGTATACACACATTTTCTTTTCCCAGGGCTGATTGCGGAACAAACAGAGATGCAGCAGGAGCAGGGGCAGAAAATGAGGTAAATTTAGACGTAAATGTGCATGCAAAGTATGTGAAAGCAAGAATAAAGTGTGCTTAAGGGACTTGGCCCTGTGCTAAAAAATAGGAGCCATAAAGTACGTTGATTGCATCTATTTTTAGCTTCCACCAAGTCCTTCCCCCATCTGGTCATTTAACACGCGTTCGTTAGGAGGAAAGAAGGACCGCAATAATTGCTTTCCCTACGAGCTTCTGAGGCTTGCCCATCCATCCTCCGTGTTTTGGGGAAGGAAGAAGGTGAGAAAACTGAATGGGTGATGATTACGTACGTATATTCGTTATGAGTTGGGGAAAGCGTAGACTGGGAGGCTGGTCGGTCGGTGGGTCGGCGAAGTGAGAGAATTTAAATTTTAGATGAGACTTCACATAATCTCTCCTCATAAAATAAATACTGAGGATATACTTAGCAGAGAAAGCATGGGTGAGAGTAGCCATGCACGATTCTGTGACACGTATTTGGGCGTAAAGATCGCTCAAAATACGCTAATTTGACAAATGAGAGAAAGTGGTGCACGGTGAAAATTAATTGACAATGAATTTTACCCGTGTAATTAATATTAAATGGTAAATTGTCCTAATGAGAGGATCAATTCGGAGAGGAGTACATCGTCCTAATTGAGTTCACTTACGGGTAGTTTAATTACGCCCTAATTATCACAATTAACTAGGTTATACGATACTGTTTTAGAGAAGATTCCTACATAAACGGCCCGATTCATACATATTCTTGACGATGAAGATTACGGTTCAAACTAACTTTCACCCTCCTCCTCCTCCACACAACCAGCGTCAAAGAGCTATCTAATTTGTATTCAAGGAAGCCAGTGGTCTACCACCGTAAATGTCGGAATGTGTGGCGAGGCATGAGTTATACGTCGTCCTGTCCCCTTCACGTGGCCACCTTGAGAAGCAGAAACACCCCCCACACACACACACGTCCCTTAATCCTCTCATGATGACGTTGACGGGATGCCCATGTTCTCATTATTCTTTGATAAACTGGGACATGAAGGTCACAATTTAAAACCTCACAATTGTCACAGATTGTTGAACTTGAACAGAATTCCTTCTTGTAAACCACGTCAATTTCCCAAACCCACAACACAAACATTATCCACCTACCGACCGACTCTCTCACACTCCATCCATACAAATAGCAGTCAGTGGCATTCCAAAAGGCGAAAGTATAACTCAACCCGCCCACGCATTGTCTTTCCCAAACTTGGCTCGGCTACTACGTGACAGCACTACGGGTTATACGAGGGAGAAAACTGCCTTGACTTTCTTTCCTGCCAGAGGAAAAGAAAGACCTTCACACAGGCAGAAGAAGGCACGAGGAGAGAAAGTTAGCAGAATATAGAAAATGTCAACAATTATGGTTGGCGATCATCAACAGCAAAATGCAGAGACATATTTTATTTAATAAACAGGGAACAAAATTCGATCACAAATTGGGTTACTTTCTCCCAGAAAAATATTGTTGTCTTTCTTTATGTTTTCCTCTTAATATGAAATCCGACTAAGGAGAGACCACTAAGAAGTGAAGAGATAATATTATTATTATTGATGCTAATTAAGTAATGCATGTACACGCGCCGTGAGAGATGCTTGTTTTTTGGCAGGCAGGTATTTATTTTATAATTTCTAAGAACAATTTTCTCCTCCTCCTGCAAACCTTGGGGAACAATTCTCTGAATTTGGACGAAACGACACCCATAATTCAGCCAGGTTCTTGTGTTTTAAGGGTGGCAGCTACATAGCAGGAAAGACAAGGAGAAAGTATAACTAAGGTGGATGATCACTCCATTTGTCCTAATTTATTTAGCACGTTTATTCCACTCGTGCTTTGTAAATGGTTTCGTGAAGTGAATCGTGAACATGAATGAGATCATGTAGACAGGTGGAGTGGAGGGAGTAAATGTGAGATTTCCGAGAAAACGAGATAAACACAGGAGGAGATTAATGGAGGTGCCAATTCGATTCGCTAAATAAGGATTCACAAAACAAAATTCATGCCTGGCCAGAAATTAGGGAAGGAGTAATGCGACAAAGATGTTGCACCGGTCTGGTTTCAGCCGTCGGGTTTGTTTATTTTACCCTTCTGAGAAGATGGAAGAAATGTTTGTCCGTGGAGAAAGCAAAAACAAGTTGGGTTGGAAATTATTGGGAGAAAGATTACGTATTTCTCGTACATGTGGAGAAAGTGGAGGAGTATTTCTCCCATGCTCACTTTGTGTTCATGTTTTTGGCCACCTGAGCTAGAATGGATGGATGTTCGCCTACTTATTAATATGACACTCAGATTCGGTTACTTATTAATATTATTTATCAAATCATGCTTTTGGTTTTCAGGTGGAAAACGAGACGGGGAAAATTTGGAGTGAATTGTGTAGGTTTTATAATAATTTAATCCTATATGTGTTCAGTCGGAAATTGAAATGTATACGGTCGGCCTAATTACCAAATTGGATGACAAGAGACATCTGTAGCACATGTCGCTTTCCGTATAACTAGGCCAACGATATGCATGATTCTTTAGAAATTCCCGAAATAAATTCATGCATACATGGCTAATTAATTCGAAAAACCTATCGACCTACCTCGACGACGGGAAGTTAATTCCATACAAAACAGGGTGAATATATTGCCTACCTTGCAGTGACCGCGGAAGCTGTGGGGGCATCTGGGGACGTTAACATTGTAGGATAGGGGGGGAGGTGTTTATATAAAATGGGCAGATGATGCGAACATCGAACAACCGTGGGGACATTGACCCTCTTTTGTCCCACGCTTCCGCGGCCACTGCATATGTGTCCTCGTAGCTCAAGAATTGAGCTACTTATCGCCCTAAGATCCATCACGTCTGATTAATATAACCGCCAACTTTGCTGTCGTTGACTTGCTTGCGAGCGAGTTACCTAATCCAATTTAAAGTCTGGGATAGTTAGATAATTTTACGGAAAGGAGGCTGGCTGATCAGATAAAAGGTGTCAATTTGAGATGAATTATTACACTGGTGATCATTATGTGCAGGTACAGATGTGTGTGTGAGGTGAGATGAGATGAAGATGGTTTTGAAGGTGAAAAAACTGCTCACTTATTTCCCATGAACTTGGTTTTCATCCATTCATTCATCGTTTGGTTGGCATAGTCCATCTGTGAGGTTGGACAATTGTGCCATTTTTAGAATGTGGAAGGTGTCGATAATCCCGAGGGCGGATGATTGATTACTTTCTCCGATTGGAGGGTAAGAGAAGAGCAGAAGAAGAAAAACATTAGTCACGACGACGACAATCAATCAAAGCAAGTTTGTCCAATCACTTTTGGCAAAGTCGGGATCAGCAGAGATTTCTTTTTCGGGGGTGATACGAATAATTGATAAGTAAAATGATATGGTGTGAAAGTAGTGAAAGTAAAGACTGGCTTTTTTAAATATTTGTAACCACACAATGGTAATCAATACCGATTTGGTGACAATTTGTCACTGGGGGTAACTTTTGGCGATACAAATAGCAAAACAATGTGGAGTGAAAGTAGTGAAAGTTGAACTGACTTTTTAAAATATTTGTAAGTACGAAATTGTAATTATTACCGCGTTGGTAACAATTTCTCACGGGAGGTAAATTGCTCCGAAATAATTGTTATCATTCGGTTACAAACATGATTTTAGTTACGACATGGTGACAATTTTTTACCAACTCATTTCTCGTAGATCCATCGCAAATAAAATATTCCTCCAATTCGCCCCATTTCCAATTCCTCTTTTGCCACCTTGCCCTCCTGTTGGGCACCATTTGTCGAAATATTTCTCTACTTTCCGCTTCCCCAGATGAGATTGAGCACGACATTGCATTAGCCGCTGGCCGTATGTGGGAGTTCCAGATGAGATTAGTTTACGCACGAACTAATTAGATTGGACTCTGGGACAAAAGGTAGGATCCGATTAGTATTGCTTTGGCGAGCTGCTTTCCACCTACAGGGCAAGAAGCGATGGAAGACAACAACCTTCTCGGCCACCACTTTCTCTCCGCGGAAATAAAAATATAATCTAAAATCACACCATAACCGTGACCCGTGCAAGGCGACATCATGGTCAATTCAGCCTCCAGAGTTGACTCAGTTTCCCACTTACATGCAATAATGTCACGAGCAGAATTCTGCAACCTAAAATATCTAAAAGGGACATTGCGAATTACATTGTCATATGTTTCGCACCGAAGAAAAATCTTTGATCAGTATTTATGACCATGTCAAAAATTCGGGCCGAGGAGAAAGTACAAATTGGTGGTGAAAGTAATAAAAATGAGGAAGAGAAAGCGACGGGACGTCTCGTCCACTGATTTCCTTTTGACATTTCACAATTTTTCCCCTTTTATGTGGTTTCCGTCCCGGGTAAAAAAACGGGGAGTGCGAGCGAGTAAAAGTGACCGAGAACTCTAAACTTGTCTTTTCCACAATTTCTCAAATATTTGTTCGCCCCATTTAATAATTTTCTCCTGGCCCGGTCACACAACTCGGGTAGGTTTTCTCCACGTTTTTTACCATATTTAGTATAATTTGGGTTGCATACTTACATATCAAATAAATAAGTACGTATATTCGTATGCCCATTAAGCTGAACGAGTAATACATAAATGGACCTCATGCCAATTCGGGTCCCATTCCACAAAATTATCCTGTTCCATTATTATTTTATTTTCAAACCAATTATATTTTCGGATATTATTCACCGCGTCACAATTATTCCTCCTCGTGCCTCCGTCCCGATCGAAGATGAAAGCCTGCTCGTTGACGTCACTCATATTTAAAATGAACTTGACCAATCAAACACAGCATCGAGTATATATATGAGATACATAATTGCAATATTGTAAACATTGCAGGCACCCAACCAAACCACGACGACGACATCATTACCAACCACCACAAGAAGCCAAGTGAATTATTTATTTACACAGTTAAACTGTTTCTGACGAGCAAGTTAGCAGCCAGCAGGGTAAAACGGACCCTAAAACTTTCCCTGTGCATACGTCATGTCACCACGAAAAGTTTGACTCGTGGAGAAAGATAGAAAGTCAAGCCGTACATACTTTCACCACGTCAAAGTCATCAATTCTTGCATGAAAACAAACAAATATTCGCCTACAAAATGGTAAAGGACAAGCTTATTTTACTACCATGATAAGTTATCATTACGAGTATTTACTTACTTACACGGGAAGAATTCTAAATTAGAATCAATTACAAAACTGGTCAACCTATTTATTGTTTTATTCATCACCATATTTAATTTTGTAAACGTATTTTTTCCCAAGTAACAACAACCACCCAACCATTTAACTTTCACCCACGAACAGTTTGATCCCGTCATCATGATGGAAACGAAAATTATATAGAAATACAAACAATACCCGGGCCGGGGGACGAGTTGTGGATAGATAAATGTCATGCACATGTACGTATGTATTTAAGCCTTTAATAAGTAAGCAGCCCGGCTTGTTAAAGTAAATCAATTTCTTATCAGTTTAAAAAAATAAATTCAAAATTGAGTTAGACTTAAAGGGCGGAGCCTTTTTTTAAATGTCATTGAAAATTGGAATAATTTAATTAAAGCGGAATAATAATATATGCTCGTCTAGCCGTATGCGGACCGTGTAGGTGGTTTGGTTGACTGTCTTTTCGTGTGGGTTTCACTTGGTTTCGTCACTACTTTCTCCATTTTAATCGCCTCTGTCACTCAACCCTTGTTAATTTTGAGACTGGAATTTCTCCGTAATTGTTCTCCAGGTAGAGCACACGACCATTCCATTTCTTCTCGGAAGGAATAATTATGAGCAAATGTGTGCCCCTTTTAAATGAGGATTTGACTCACACGGGAATAATAAATACTTCCCCCGCACCAAAATTTATCAAGTTTAGCGCAATAAATGGTGTCGTGATAAAAGCAAAATGTTGTTTTTATATTTTTATCGTTTCGTGTTTAGTACGAGGGGAGAAGAATTATTAAGAATTTTCGTCACCAATTACTGCATTATTTTCACATTTATTATGACTTTTCTGGTTTAAAGCTTGTTTTTTAAAGATGCTGAAATTACAGGAGGGAGGAAAGCTGAGCCATTAACGTCGTCATCTCCTCGGGTTGTTTTTGTATCGGGTGATACAGTATCAGGTTGCTTTTTCATCTTTTAATACTATTCACAGCCCACTAAAAAACTGGACTTTTTGCGACTTTTTCGGAGAAGTAATAATGAGTAAGAATGAAACAAAAGAACGAAAATATGTAGATACACTCTTAGAAAACTGGTAATAAATCATTACTGACCGGCACGGTAATAACGGGAATTACCGCTTGGTAATGTTATTGTGGTAATGAAAAATTTTCCACTTGGAAACAAACTACTACCAGCCCGGCAAGAAATTATTACCAAATCAATACCAGTGTATATCTGACTACCAGATTTTTAACAGTGGACGTCTTCGTGCGGACGATGAAAAAAAAGAAACTTATTGAAAATTGAATTGTTACACTGGGCGAGAAAGTTGTGTGGAGTTAAATAAATGGGAATAATGACATGTGAGAATGTGCCAGGGAATAAGCAGGGCACGCATATTTCTCATTCGCCGTAGGTCCGAGAAGGGGTGGTGGTGAAGCGTAAATGGTGCTGACATTTCGTGTCCATTCGAAGGAGGTAAAACTCTTCCAAAATGACATGTTAATCCACCTCGACCATTAAATAAATCCATTAAATCTATCTCGCACTTATGTCCACGTCATGACTTCCTACTTCTTTTTTTTTGTGGGCACTACTCAGTCAGGTGGAATAACACCCATTTGGGTATAAATGGCTCGGCTAAAAGAGTCATCATCAAAATAACAATGGCTTTCTTTCTGGGTAGGATTTGGGATGGTAATATTATTAGATTTTGGAAATTCATACGGCTCATGACGGCTTAACTGGAGAGTTACTTTCTCCATAAAGAAAATGTGGTATTTTCTGGTCCGGATTTTCTTACAGGTGTTATTTTTAAACGGGAGTGTAACACATATAGATTTTACGACGAGCATCATGTCGAGACATATATACATTTTCTTAAAAGTGGGTTCAAAAACGGTTAAAAAATCTAATGATTTCATACATTTGCAAAAATATTTCGCACATGACCAAATAATGCAACTAAATTTTCGTACGGGCGTTATTTTTAAGCGTCTGTGTAACACAGATTTTACGCCGGATAGATTCATGTCTAGACATACATATATTTTCTTAAAAGTTAAAAAACGGTTGAAAAATCTATCGATTTTAAATATTCGCAAAAATATTTCGCACATGACCAAATAATGCAAATTTGTACGTCTTTTGTTTAATTTTTCCTCCTCCTACAAACGGAGTGTTTTTTCTCTTTGTTGTACATACATAATAAAAACAAAGAGGAGGAAAGTGGTAGCAAGAACCGGAAAAGGAAGCAGCCGTGTAATGCATCATTCTCACACTATACACATACAACCCACGCCAAGAACCATGGTGGAGAAAAAAAGAGACGAATGAAAAAGAATGTTACTTTGCGGTGGGGTGGAAGTCTGGCCTCGTTAAGTTCCACCTACACGTCCTGCTTCGGATGTGGAACGCACTTTCACCGCACGTGTAACGTCTCGCTTGACTTGGTTCGAGTCAAAGTTTTAATTGTTTGGTTGAGGTTAAAAATAAATAAGTGTCGGAGACATGTAACGTGATATTTTGGAATGATTGGCGAAATGGTTCAGATTTCAGTGTTCATTGATTTTAAAAAAATGTTCGGAATTTTAAAATTTTTCTAAACTCTAAACTTATCCACTTTTATCTTCCTCGTTAGTGACGTTGCATCAGAAGAGTTGTAAATGGACGGCATTATAAATAACTGTCTCAGAAACTTAACGTGATAATTTGCAGCAATGATTCCATTTCTCCTTTATCATACATAGTTTGATTAAATAATTTATAAAATTCGAAATTTCACAATTTTTCTAAACCCCTAAACTTATCTTCTTCTTTAGTGACGTTGTATCACAAGACTTCCAAATTTACGACATGATTATGACCCTTAAACGTTGAAGACGTCAGATCGTCAGCTGACTAGAAAGTATAACCACCTCACAAACTTTCTCTCCAATAATAAAAAAAAACAAGAAATTCTGCCGACGTCACTTTTAGTACTTTTGTTACCCACAATAACTCCGCTAATATATTCATAATACATACACTTCTCATGATTATGGCCCTCACTCACTCGTCCGCCAAACAATAAGCACGGAATATTCCCGACAACTTTTCACCAGAAGCATAATGAATGAAGCGTCAGTGCTTAAAAAAGAAAGTATGTGCAGGATAAAAATAAAGTGGAGAGGAAACGGACGAAATTATGTGAGATCTTATCTCAAGCATAATCGTGCTTGATTGCCGGTTGTGTAACACACGTGGAGAAATATATGGAAAAAGAGAAAGAAAGAAAGAAAACAAGGTCGGTCTAGAAGAAACGTTGTTGGCCAACATTTCAGACGGTGAGGTGAGGTGCGGATGGCGAGCTAGACTCATCGACTCCGAATAAATGCATGCAGTGTGATTTTTTTAGACTTTATTATCACCCGCTTTCTTTTTACAATCGCGACTTTCTCTCATGTATTTGGGTTTCAGGGAGAAAAAAACAATGAGAAAACCAAGTCAAGCTCACTCCAAATATACCGATTTTTTTCGTGTGTGTATTAATACTTATTTGGATATGTGTTTGCATTATAGAAATTTTTAGTAAGAATAGTTTTGGTTTTGGGCATGTATGTACGTACGTTTTTCCTCATAAACACATTGTTCCTGGTTCCATCGTCGTCGTACGTTCTAATGAATCGAGCTGCAGCAAAGCCACTAGAGTTTTGTGGTTTGGGAAAAGACCTCGTTCCCACTTTTTGTGATAGTAATAACAAGTTAGGTATGCATGCCATTCTCAATTCTAGTCTACTTTCTCCCACTATTTTTAGCCTGGCAGGTAAAGTGAAGCTATGGTGGATAAAGGTGCATTCGGGGATTGGGAGTTCTCTTCAGTCCACTTAAATTATGGCCATACTTCCTCCATAATTCACTCTAAAGCCGTGCGTATGCATGCAGTATGTACGTACGTGTAGGGGCTTGGTATCATGTACGTATTCTTTCTTCGGGATGCAGCAGTGTGCATTTTTTTCGGTATGACAAGATTTTTTCGGGGGGTAGGAGGAAATGTGATAAAATGGTTATTGAATTTATATACTTTTTAGTTTCAAGCGGAAATGTCGTGGGCATGGAGTAATGGTGGAATTGAATTGTACGGATCCTACTGCCACGAAGGGAACAGTGGTCGCGGAAACGTGGGGACAGAGGGACACTGCCCCCATCATCTGCCCATGTTATATTAACCCCTCCCTCCCATATCCTACAATGTTAATGTCCCCACGGTTTCCGCAGCCACTGGAAAGGAATACAGTTATTGGGAGAAAGTATGGTGAAAGTCCTGCTTTTTTGCAGGTATAATCATACCAAACTATATGTGCATCATTAAGTCGAGCATGCAGTGCATCCCGTGCTACATAGCTGTATTTATGTACATAATTTCTACTGGTGACACTACGTAAACTATTGTTCCACTTTTTTCCTCCGTGTGTAATCAAGGATTATTACAAACTTCTCTCTCTCTCGTTCTGTTATCGTTTCTAGTGTTTCATGATTTAAAAAGGAGAACGCAAATTTTAACGAGTTTTGCTTTCACGAAATGAAATTACAACTGCAAATTACAAACGACCAACTTTTTTTTCAGTGGGAAAATGCAAAGTGTAAATTCCTTGGAAAATATTCCAAGGGTGAAAGTGTAACGAGTGAGTAAGGGAAAACTGGATTTTTCCAGCCTCTCCGTATTGTTACATATGCACATCCACGACAAAAAGGTAAACTGCATAATTCCAAGTATGTACATATGCAGAATAGACTGCATTAGAAGAGGGCAAATCAGCGAAATATCTCCATTTTCGTAATAAGCCAACTCTCCCATACTTGTTGTGCATTTGGGCCTTACTTACTTACCCGGTTTTGTGGCAGTCTACGTGGTGGTGTCCATTAGCAGAGATTTACGTCACGTCTTTAATTGCCACAAATTAAATTCTCCTTCCTCTCCTTCGCCCTGCCTACTCTAGCCCTGCACGCTTTCTCCTTATTAAAACCAAACCCAGCCGTCCAGTCCAATGCACCTTTGCTACCTCACCTTAAGTACGAGACCACCTCTCTCTTTTATTCTGGGCTCTCTCCTATCTCCATTTAATTTTAAGTGCCTGTAATAACCCGAAATAAGCTCAACCACCAGCCAGAGCCAATTCTTAATAATGAATGCACGACGACGGACAATAAACATTTTGTGGAATTTATTGGCAAACGAGTCAAAGCGCTACAAGTAGCGAGACCTTGTGATTCGCGAATCTTGCGGAGACGACAATGACGTCATTTGCTGGCAAGCCACCATTATTCGTGAAAGTCTGTCCCTTAACGGGTACGAGAGAAGAAGGGTAGGAGAGCCTACAACCAATAAATATGTACTATTTGAGACCACCACCGCCTCCTCCTTATATAAATGAGTCAGAATTTGGTGTGTCGTCATCTCCATGTATAAAAAATCTGGGAGAAAGTGAGTCGAATATTTTCTCCAGATTGGAAATGGAGGAGAAAGTTAGTCACAGAACGTTCGTGTCAACTTGGCCGGAGCGGATTTATGCCTGGATTATTTGGTGATGATGACGATTTAATCCAAGAGGAGGAGGTAAAAGTTTTACGCTTTTTCATCATCTCCCTCTCCTCTCAGTTTCATCTCTCTATTAAAATGTGTTAATTGGCTGGTTAGTAGAGATAGATTCGTAGTTTGGCGTCACACACATTTATTCATCAGCATAATGGACGACTACCGGCAGACAGACAGGAAGGAAAATTGATTTCGTTCTCTCGTAAATTGTGATTGTGATTGTCAGGATTATTAGGATTTTATGGTTCTGAGAACTGGGCGGACTTAATTTCATTTCAACAAATAGTATTTAGTAGCAGGAACCCGATATCGGCTCAGAGAGAGAGAGAAGCAAATAATAAACTAATGCGGGTGAGTGTGGTATGTTTCCTAAGTGAAAGTTGCGTGACGGACGGACGAACGAGGGACAGAAAATTGCGAACGAACAAAATGTTAATCCATCCACCCACGCCCAATTTTATTTCATAGGAACGAACGGCAGTGTACAAATGACTAATTTTTCTACACACAGGGAAGTTATCCAGGTGGTATGGTGGTAAAAACCGATACGGAGATACATAAATTCACCTGCACATGTGATACATACGTATGTAGCGAATATGTAGTAATGAGGTTATTATAAATGATGGTGTGCCTTACATCACAAATTTTCTCGTAATGGAAACCAAAATTATTAGTCAATTTGACTAAATGTCTATTGAATCACCTTTTTGTTTGGGGATAAATGGGTGAAAGTGCGAGGCTTTGTGCAAACCTAATTTTATTTTATTACCCAAACTGTGCACACGTATTTAATGGTGGTGTGCAGGTATCTGTTAAGTGGAAATTTGCAAATGGGTTTAGAGTACACTTGTTGTTTTCATTTTATGGGGGAAAAATCGAAAGTTTTTTTGATTATGTAAATGAGCGAGATGTTATCTAATTTTAATTTAACAAGATTTTAATAAAATTTTATTACTGTAATTGCCCCATAATTTTTTTGCCTTTGATTGATTTCTGCAGTGTTCTAGACATTAATTAAATTCGAGGCACGTAGACAAATTGTTTATTTTGCTAGGAAGTGAGTTAGTTTGGTCAGAGATGTTCCCCAACTTTGCCAACACAGGCTCAATTTAGTTTATAAATTGAGGGCGGAAACTGTGGTCAATCCAGAAAATCTACGTGTCCTACTTTCCTTGACGGCTTACTCGTACGTATTATTGAGTTGCTGCACGAGTTTGGAGGGGAGAAAGTTTAAACGCGTGGTGACCACAGTGGTGCTAACAAGCAATGCAAAGTTCAAGGCTGGCACCCCAGGATGGATGGATGGTATTTCGATTTTGCATGGTATGAATAGTTGTGAAGATAATTATGACAAGATGTCAATATGTACTTACCTACTTTCACCGGAAGACCCCTGCAGCTTGTTTTTGAAATTTCAAAATTGTTATCCGGCTATGTGTGTCAGTCCTGACAACGACCGGATGTGAGAGTGAACTTATCGTTGAATTGACAGCTTTCATGTAAATACATGCAACCTTTTAGGGAGGGAATTTATAGAATATTTCCTTATTTGGATGGACCAAAATATGTATGTATATTAGTTCAAAGTAGTGCTATAAATATTTTTATTGTTAAATTAAAGCTTTCACTTTCAAAACTTGATAACTTTTTAGAGAATTTATACAACATTTCCGTATTTTAACAGACCAAAATACATAAATATGCATGCACATTAATTTAAATACGTAAATTTAAAGAAAGAAAGTGGATAGAAAGAAGAAATTAAATTTAAAGTATAGTGCTCGAAATATTTCTTTCGCTGAATTTATAACTTTCATACATACCCACGTAATAGTTTTTGACGTAATTTATAGAACATTTCCTTAATTGAATAGACCAAAATATGCATGCACATTAATTTAAAGTAGTGCTAAAAATATTTGCAAAACAAAAACTTGGGGGTGGGAGACATAAAGTCGAGTGAAATAATTCTGTTTACCCTCACTGTGTTTTTTTACCCTCGATTCCAGATTTTTTCCGTGTACACAAGCTTGTCATTCTACCACCCACTGAAAACCGCAGCTTCCCTCCCACTAAACAACCCGTACCAAGAGGAACATTAATTTTAAACCGTGAGACATGATCGTCAACAGTTTTCTGGTCACATCCGAGTCTATTTTTGTTTTTTTGTATCTCCAAACCAAATCACATTACATATCATCACGCTGCTAAATAGACTTTTACTACGTAAAACTACGTACGCTTTCTCCCAGGAGGACATACCAGAGAGTGAAAAAATAGATTAAGTTAAAACACTGGGAGGGAGGAGGAGCACAGGCCGCGGAAGCTGTGGGGACATAACATTGTAGGATGGGGGAAGGGCGAGATTTATATAAGATGGGCAGACGATGCGGACATCGAACAACTGTGGGGACATTGTCCCTCTGTCCTCACCCTTCCGCGGCCACTGAGTAGGCAAGATATGGAGGGGGCAAGATAGTACGAAACGTGCTAAAAATAAGATACGGTGTGTAAGAATAAAGTAATTCATGATCTGTCATTTTTTTACGCGAGTCAACACTTTTGATTTCACCTCAGACAAAAAAAAGAAAGCGAGAAAAGAAGGAGGAGAAAATAAACGATTCACTGTTACAAAATTAAATTCAGAGGAGACACGTAGCAGACTGGTTTCATTTTCTATACGTCATCATCATCATCCCACCAACCACACTCGGATTGTACACCTTTTCCCAAGGTACGTACTGAGTTGAAGGTGTCATGATCATCATCACGCAAAAAGGTGAAATTTTTGCCATAAGCCAACCCACCGACAGATATGTCAGTATCATCAATCACGTCAAGGTTCTCGTCATCCACGCGGCACCATCCAATCAATTTATTTATAAATATCCCGGCCCTCATTTAAATGTCATGCACTTTTTGTATTGTTACACAATTAATGTCAAAGAGGAGAGGAACTATTAATTATAAAAGTTGTGTAATTTTTTGTCCTCTCCACTCGAGCACACGTGTGTATGGACAAACTTGTCCTTTTAGTGGGTCGTGTATACCTTTCCCTTTTTATTATTAGATGATGGTAAACATGGAGAAAGTGGTTGATTATTAGTATATTTATGGCTCTTTTGTACTTTGTTTGAATCATCACATGTCGGCTTCCATGTTTTTTGCTGCATGTATTTGGTTGGACTTGTGTTTGTTCTCCTTTCCATCCATCCATCCATCCACTCCGAACGATTGTATTGGATTGAGAGGTTGCGTCAGAGAAAAGTAGTCTCGAACGGGGAATGAACATACATATGTACGAAAAAAGGGTGTCTGGATACGTTATATTTTGCCTTCTTTCTTTCCTCTCTCTCTGGTTGTTGGGTTCGGTCCGATGGGGAATTGATACAAAAATCACATGGCAATAGAATGGGGTGCAAACCATGTTCAACCCAGATTATTTTTTGAGGATGTTGGTTTGAAAGAACAACTCTTTAGGAACGATATTTAGTGCGGAACTTGGCCAGATGCGCAAAATTAGGCATGTTATGGACGCTGCAAGTTCACGAAAACGTTCGGTTTTTCAGCGGAATCTGTCCCTTACGGTAGCAGTTACGCGTTTTCGCGAACTTGCGGCGCCCATAATATGCTAAGTTTTGCGCATCTGCTCAAGTTCCGCATTAAATATTGTTTCTACCGAGTTGCTCATTGAAACTAACATGGTCAAAAAATAATCTGGGTCGAACATGGTTTGCCTCCCCTCTATCGTAAGTTGGCAAGAAGTGGGTATGATGATAATACTGATGATGTCTGGTGTAGTGGTTCGTTATCGTTATCATGTTCTGGACAAGGCCTTGTTGTCTTGTCTTGTTCGTTCTACGTATTTCTACCCCCACTGATACCATAAAGATGTCTGGAATACAATAAACTACACATTTTTCGCATTGTGAGAAATTGTTGACTTTCCACTTTGAGAAGAGAATGATTTTATCATGGGGGAGAAGAAGAGAGGAGGGTGACGTGAACTACTACCCACCACACCACACCAACACCCTGTGGGTGGATTGGATGTATCAGTAGTCGTTGTCGTGTGATGAGCAAGTGTTTGATCTTGGGATGAGTGGTGGTGGTGGTGGAGAAGAAGACGAGGAAAGTCGTAGTTTAGTAGTTTGCTGACATGAGAAAAGGTCGAGGTTTGGTTTGTGATTTATGATTGTGTTATGAACCGCTTTCCATCACTCCTCCACTTACTTTTACTTTCTCTCTCTCTCTCTTAAGCAACCAACCGTCAGAAGAGACGATTCATCCATCCATCCATCCTGAGACGGTTACTTACTTAATCCGGTCCTACCTCAGATGTACGTTTGTATGCACAGTGGCCGCGGAAGGGTGGGGACAGAGGGACAATGTCTTATTCTATGTATGCATCATCTGCCCATGTTATATAAGCCCTATCTTGCAATGTTAATGTCCCCAGATGTCCCCACGGCTTCCGCGGCCACTGAGAGAATTCAGGCTACTCGAATGTATGAACATGACACAGTGGCCGCCGAAGCTTGGGGACAGAGGGACAATTCCCCCACGGTTGTTCGATGTCCGCATCATCTCCCCATCTTATATAAATCCCACCCATTCCTATTCTACAATGTTAATGTCCCCCGATGTCCCCACACCTTCCGCGGCCACTGTATCCGTACACACGCTGTACAGACAGTTTATCTGCTGAATATGGATGGATGGATGGATGGCTAGATGCGTACAAAACTTGCTTTGATGAAATATGTATGATCGATGGATAAGCATTGACTTTACCAGGTTTCTAATTTTCATACGTACTCTTAATAAAGATCGATACCTTGAACGGAGCCTGTCTCGTGTGCAATCTTGACCTTAAAAAGATGAAAAGTAGAACATGTTTACCACATTTCTGCATGAAGACAGGTGGATAGCGAACATAAATTGAGAGACATAATGAGTCCACGATTTGATTACTTTGTAAATTAATTTAAACTTGGAAGGTCATTTATTTGAAAAGGCACCCCCTCCAGCCTCATTTCAACACTTTCAATTTCAACTCCTGCCACATTAAAGGGAACGAACTGGCGAAGTAACATGCGTCAGTGTCACCTACACAAATTCAGACATGTGTGTGTGTGTATGCAATTTTGACAAGTTCATCGGGGTCGCATGTGTGCATACATTTGTAAACCGCACAAAATTTCAAACTGATGACTTATTAAGCCAAATCTTTCCATTGATTGGAACAACAACTTTATCCCCACCGAGAGGCATGCTTTCCTTCCGTTTATCTCAATATGTTCATTATTCGGGTTGATTTTCTGTTTCAAACTAGATCAAAAAGTTGTCAGATGCATTGACATGTTTTTGGAGACTTGGAAATTAAAGGTTATACATTGAACAAAATAAGGAGTGAACTTTTGGACTTTTGGAAATTTGTTTTCACATCGACTAACATACGTAGATACACAACCAGTGGCCGCGGACAGAGGGACAATGTCCCCACGGTTGTTCGATGTCCGCATCATCTCCCCATGTTATATAAACCCCTCCCTCCCCCTATCCTGCAATGTTAATATCCCTGCAGCTTCCACGGCCACTGTATATACATACACAACCAACTACATCTTCCCACGTTTGTCGGCCTGATTATGCAGCACAAAACGTTAAGTGAATGGGTATGTAGTTTTGTTGGTGCGGAGGGGTCTGAAAAAGTCACAACTCTTCGAAAACACGGATGAATGAGTGATTTGGTGGATAGAAATTTTGTGTGATTGAGTAAAGGAGAAAGTTTGGAGAGAAAGTGGGATTGGTTGGATGGAAAGGGTTGCCTGCTTGCTTGATCGGGTAAAAAGTATGTAAAGTAAAAGTGAAGACGGTTGTATTCAAAGGCCGCCGAAGCCGTGGGGACATTAACATTCTAGGATGGGGGGAAGGAAGGAGTTTGTATAACATGGGGGGATGATGCGGACATCGAACAACCGTGGGGACATTACCCCTCTGTCCGCTGCCACTGGTTGCGTCGCGTTATTTTAGGTGTTTGTACGTACTCAAAACGTGGATATTCTTAATAACAAAGTTGCTTCAAAAGTTGAATGGTAATCAGGCTGACTTTTTTTCACTTGAGTGTCTTCAAAGAAACAAGAGAAAGTGGTGTTACGTAAGGTAATCAATCCGTCTTTGATGTCACATATTTGCATGTTTCAAATCCGTTGGAGATATGAATTTACCTATTTTTTTTACTACCAATTAGTTTATAATCATAATAATTATGTACGAAATTTTCCTCCTTAAGGATTACACACCTGTCTCTCTCATCATGTTTGACACGCCTCTATTTAAAGTCGCAGAATTGTAAGGAGATGATTCAAAAGGTTACAAAGGTGTTTTCCTGATCCCAATAATCCGATCGGTTCGTGCACACATGATTCCCCTAATTTTGCCACCCTAGCAAAACGTAGGGATCATCTGGATTCCTTTCCTGGTGAAAAGTCTACCTTTCCCACAAAGTGAGACACAAACTGTGTGAATCCCACTTTCTCCTGTATTGTAGGAAACTTTGCCAAGTTTTGGTTGGTTGGTGGGAGCCTCGGAGAGATGAATGGTCTAAAAATAGAAGATAAAGTAAAGTTGGAAGCGCTGGAGAGAGCGAGGAGGGAAATATTTGTGAGACTGCAACAACTATCCATCCACGAGCAGCAGCAGCAGGACGACGACGTAGATAGGAGAGGACGTAGAACTATAGCAAAAAATGGGAGGAAGAAAGAAGAAGACCCCACAAAAAACAGGGAGCCGAAGGGACACGAAGTACCTACACGCCATTCACACTTTCTCTCTTCGGTCGTCTCAAGCTAAACGCAAGCAAGAACCTTCTCGCTCTTTCACTTTCTCGCCTTTCCCCAAGATGTACATTTTCATGTGGTTTGATATGTAGTGATGATTATTGTGTGAGTAGGGGACAGGGCAAGGTGAGAAGTTTTTAGTGGAAAAGAAAAACTTTTTTTGACTTTCACTTTACAGGTATCCTCTTATCGGTTGATTGGTTATCGATGATAAGCATATACATACAAGAAGATATGCATACATTTATGGACTGATTAGTATGGTATGATTAGGAAACAGGGCAGGTTGAGAAGTTTTTAGTGGAAAAGAAGACAAGAACTTTTTCTGACTTTCACTTCACTTATCGAATCTCTTCTCATTGATTGATTGGTTATCGATCATAAGCATGCACATGTAAGAAGATATGCATGTACATGCATTTGTGTGTGTTATTATTTTGTGACTAGCAAACAGGGCAGGTTGAGATGTTCTTAGTGGAAAAGACGACCTTTTGACTTTCACTTCACAGGTATCCTTACATCGATTGATTGGTTATCGATCATATGAATGCAAGAAAATATACTTGCATTTTTACAACATTTTTACGATTGCATACTGTGTCCCGAACTGTAATAATTTTTTAAAGAAGAAAACAAAAAATCTAAAAACTTTTTTCAGTGGAAAACTTCCATGATTTTGTCGCATAGAAGCACCTGACTTCTGAGAACTGTCACCTGCCTCCGCATCAATATCAATGCCAACTCGAAAATGAGAACGGCTTCCAACTTTTCGGTGTGACAATTTTCCGAGAACTTTTGGAGGCCCCTCGGTGTTGGCAAAAGGTTTAAAATTGACCACTCCATCGTCACGGATCAGACACTTTTCCAGGGCCGCATTGAGGCGTGTGTGTGTCCATGATGTGAAAAACTCCCCCACTCACTTTCGGTATTAGTCAGGAGCAGGCAGATCTTGCCGTGATGATGCATCCGTTTATCCTTTAGCTGGCTTGGCAAATCTCATACTTCCGCCGACTACTTTTTGCCATCCAGTGGCCGCAGAAGGACAGAGGGACAATGTCCCCACGGTTGTCCGATGTCCCCATCATCCCCCCATCTTATATAAACCTTTCCCTCCCCCCATCCTACAATGTTAATGTCCCCACGGCTTCCGCGGCCACTGTACATACACATATAAATGCATGCATACACATCATCTCGACATTTATCCGCCTGATATTTTGTCGAGTGTAGGCGTTTTAATTTCTTCTCGGCAAGTTTACCCCGTTTTTGCTGCGTTGATTGGACGATGTCTTACTTTACTTAATTTGATGGCTGGTTGGTATCTCTGCAAATTATTTTAACATTGTTGCCTCTGCATTGTAATTTAATGTAGTAATTATTTTCTGAGAAGGAGGATGCAAACCCGCCGGCTGGGACATGACTGCCTGGTAAGTAATCTATACGAGAGAGTGTACACTATTTAATCCAAGTCTCTTCCGCTCATTAACCTTTCCCTCTCGTGAACTTGTCCTCCTTTAATTGCCTCGCAGCCTCAATCAAGTCAGGCATAAAGGCAGAGAGAGAATTGTTGTGTCCTGGTTTGGTTTGGTTGCTGCTTATTAATTAATTCATGCCAGTAATCAAGCCCGACTTGGTGGTGGTGATAGTTCCTGATGAATGAAGAATACATAATTTAAGATAATCCGTCCAAATATGTGAGTGAGCAACAATTTAGTTCCAAATTGAGTCAAATATTAAGTTTGGTTAAGTGAAATATTGTTCATTCATGGATCGAAAATTACTGGAGAAAATATATTCATTGTACTTCGTAAAAATAGACTTGGTTAAGCTACTACTGCACCAAAAATGCACACTCGCCGTCCAGACAAGAATTATGGCGAGTTATACAAGTACCAGAATAAAAAAAATGACATTCAATTCAGAGGAGGAAGGTCCCCCAGTGTTATTTCTGTCTTCAATTTTAAGACTTCATTTAAAAGAAGGTGGGGTTCGGACGGAATATTTGTTGGATTTGAAGATGTGAAAGTTATCCCATATCCACATTTGGGGAACCCTGAGCACGCCTTTAAGCTCCGAACTGTCAACTGCCTCTTCACTTTATGAGGTTCATAAACAAAGATGTTTCGGCATTTGGCAGCTGCTCATGCTTTCTTCTTCGAGTACAATTCGTGCTTTTCCCCATAAGAAGAAAAGAAGTTGGAGATGCATGTAAAGTTGGGGAACACATTCGCCACATCCTGGAAGCAGGCAAATCCAAATGCTGGCTGCTAACATATCCTGATGCAGAGCAGTAGAGTGCCGACTTATGTCAGCAATAATAAAAATAGTGCGAACTTTGCGAAATTCATGGAGAGAGATTCATCCTCAAAGTCTATAAATCAGTATGAGAAAAATGATCATTATCTTCTCTCAGAAAGTAGCGAGATATTTGGGAAGATTCAAGGTTTCGGGAGCTAATAATAAGTCGGAATTTTGAAAAAGTATCGAAATGGGTATAAAACTTTGGAACTACATATGAATGAATGAATGAATGAATGATGCGCTAGTTATTTTTGGCGAGAATCCGGCCAGCTTAAATTCTTAAAGTGATGCGTATCCCATTCTTTACGTTCAGATTTATTTATTTTATGACATTTGGCACTGACTGAGGAGTTGTTGGATTCCATGTAGAATGTGGTGTTTTATTGTTTTATCGGATGACGTCACGAACCATGGGAGACGTGGTTTACAAGAATAATGTGAAATATAAGGGTGCACCAGCTTTGAGTGAAATAATATATGTGTGTCAGAAGAAGAAGAAGAAAAATTCCCATCTCGATACCCATATTAACGCGATCTCTCTCGGCGTCATAAACCGGGTTTGTTATAGGGTTTGACGCCACTGAAAAACAACCACTTTCGCCACGGGAGTCTCTCTTTTCCAAGAGTTGTTTGTTGTTAAAAGTCCGCTGGGATTTGGTTTTTGGTCGGTCGTCATACGACGAATGAATATGCAGGGATCGAATGTGTGATAAGTTCGATAATTTGATCGTCACTCACTTACTCAACGGGACAAAGGGTATTTATGTAAGTAATGTAAACTAATGTCTAATTTGTGAGGAAATTGGGGTCCTTTGTGCGAAACTGAAATGAATACTGAGCCCAGGCCAGGCCAGATTGGAAGTTTTTGCAAAATGATGAGGAAATGTCATCAGTTTCCTCTCCTCTTGAGGGACTGAGCACACCGAGGAGATAATTAACTCGAAAATAACCATGACCAGATCGGGTGAAAGTTGGAAAGTTTTAATTTCTGGAGTGTTGCTTAATATCAGTGGCCGCGGAAGGACAGAGGGACAATGTCCCCACGGTTGTTCGATGTCCGCATCATCTCCCCATCTTATATAAACCCGGCCCTCCCCTATCCTACATGTTAATGTCCCCACACAGCTTCTGCGGCCACTGCTTAAAATGTATTTGTATATCTATCGAATTTGTAATTCTCAGGAACCCATTCTTCCCTTCCTGCTGCGTCACTGCTTTTTTCCTGTGCAAATATTTTGAGCCGTGTCGAAAACGAAATTAAATCGGGGTACTTTCGTCATTCCATTTGATTTACAGATGAGTGAGTGGTGTCATGTTTTAGTTGGTTGACTGCGCCTGCATAATACTTCACTTCTTCTCAGAAGAGGACAAAACATTTGCTTGCGTCGGTCCGTCGGCAGAAATAAAGACTTGTTGACACTGGATTGATTCTGTTAATTGATTCCAACCAACTTAAATCCGCCCCGTTTTGTTGAGCGAGAACAATAAAAGGAAAAGGACGGGAATGAACCTGTTGTTGGGAAGGTTTAACTGTCTTGTTTTGAAGAGAGAGACACCAGATATCTACTGGTTGGACCAAGTTTGTGCGTCAATCGGCATTCTTCTGATTAATCGACGTGGGATGAAATGGATGTGTGAAATTGGCTTTTTATTTATACAAAGAGCTGAATTTCAATTGGTCGTCCCTTTTTGGAAAGCACGTCACTTTTTTACAGGTGTTTTAGTCAGCTAGCATCCTTTTCAGACGATATTCATAAATAATTCGTCCAATTATATGTAGATTCCATTGTTTCGGTCAACGACCATTTAAGCCGATATGATGATTAATTATGACATAATTGTTATCAAATAACCGGAAGTGAGTGAATAGAGTCGCAACGAAACGAGACATTTCCCACACAAATTGGTTTATTTTAAGATTTATTTTATTTATGTGTGGTCGTGGTGGTATGTATAGCGTTATCATATTTATCCGTTTGAAACGAAGCTATACATACTTTACATGATTTCCAATACAAACAAATCCTAGCAGAGTCACTGAGCGAATTAAATGCTTTTGCCAAACTTGTCTTACTTATTTGATTACAAGTTTGGTCTGCCAATTTCCGCTTGGTTTTGCCCGAAGGGATCCATTTTCATTCCTTTTCACTCTCCGGTTGGAATTTGGAATGGAATTTTGCAGACTTATTTACTGGCAGGTCTCCCACCACCCAGTAATAAGTCTACAGCACCAGTGGCAGCGGAAGCCGTGGGGACATTAACATTGTAGGATAGGGGAGGGAGGGGTTTATATCACATGGGGAGATGATGCGGGTGGCGACATTGTCCCCATGCTTCCGCGGCCACTGTACGACACCACCACAAATAGATTATTATATGAATATCACAACTCCTGCAAAGGTGCATGAAAGTAGAGGAATTTGCGAATTTCGTCAATTTCATGCCATCATGGCAATTTCAATTCACTCCGTTTCTCTAAAGGGTGCCTTTTGCTAGGCGCATATATCTCGTACCCTCCTGCCTGCTTAACTTAACTTAATATTTATACGTAAACATACATACATACAAACCACGACTAAGAAAGAAGCCATCTGTATCAGGTGGGTGGTTTGGGTGGGTGGGTGTAAAGAGTCAAGTGTGAAATAATACTCATTAGTTTGACTTTGTATGTCGATGTCGCGAAATGAAAAGAGATCGCGATTCGTACTCTTGTTAGTTTCCTTTATGGCACTATTTACGTACTTTCACCTCATTACTGTAACCCTTTTCGATTCAATTCCCCCAAGCAAATCTGCCTCCACCACTGCTGACACTTTCTCCTTAGGTTTGGTATGTGCCCAGTGCGGAAATATTTTAATGGGGGACCAGATAAATAGTCGCCTCTCTCTCTTAACGAGCAACACAATGAAAAACTTTGTGGATTTATTTTATTGGTCGACGAAACGAAAGGACCATTTCCTGGCCCCACGTGGGGAAAGAACATGAAGGGAAAAGAAGAGCCTTTTCATGTTCGAGGCAAATTCAATTACGAAGCATTTTTAAGTTTAAAAGGTCAAATTATGCTGCAAGGGTTATGTCGGGGACTTGTTGTTCCTATTCCTTAACGCTAAGCAAGAGCTGGAACAACTTTCACTTAAAGAGCGAAAAAGTTGTTGTTCCGTGCAAAATTTGCTGGAGCTTTTTCGCAGAATATTATTATTATGGCGGCATCGTCATAACATAGGGGAGGATGCAGTGGCCGCGGAAGCCGTGGGGACATCTGGGGACATTAACATTGTGGGATTGGGGAGGGATGGGTTTATATAAGATGGGCAGATGATGCGGACATCGAACAACCGTGGGGACATTGTCCCTCCGTCCCCTGCACGCTTCCGCGGCCACTGGGAGGACGAAGGAGGATAGATAGATAGCTCTACGTATTAAATATTTTTGGCACGATACGATTTCCATCAAAAATCTCACCTCTAACCTTTCCCACCCGAGAGGAAGAACAAGTCATGCCTGGAGTGAGTGACAAAGAAGCGATGAAGGGAACTAAAATTTTTGACCTCATGCAAACTTACATAGATATCCATCCACCCTCACTTTCTCCCAGTTAAGACGACCTCCTCGCTCCTTGTGGTGGTGACATTTACTTTCACTCAAGAAGTTATGAGGCGAGGAGAGAGTCTCATCATCTCGGTAACTTCTTTCTTTCTTTTCCTGCTGTTTCTTCTTTCTCAACGTGGGGAAAGATTTGGAAAAATATGTGACGTTGAAGAAAGTGAGAGATTTTCACTAAAGACACCCCACTGCCCAGACCTTTCACTTGTTCAGCACCTCATCTGCATATTATTCATGAAGGAGGGAAAGTGATGATGGTGGTTGGGTGGGTGTAAGGATGGGTAGAAAAAGCTCTACCTCGGGTGGGTAGTCATATTTCTAAGGACATGATTCGTTAATTGTCCTATGCCGGTGGTTGGTATTGTTATTTAATATTGTTAAGTTAAATAATATATAGTAGGTTGTCCAATCAGGGGACAAAATATGTATCGGATTGCGTTATTACGTATGATTACATAATGATATGAATGTATTTAAATTGTTGTTTTGTTCATTGGAGTAGAAATTGTATTAGCTGATAATAGATAATATATATGTATGTACGTAGTTTAGTAATTCGTCACCCCAACTAGTTAAGGTCAAATATATACAATTAGAAAATTGGCATGAGGATCGGGCTTATCTCAAGATTTGTGCAGGTTTGATTAGGTTATTTTAGGATTTGGATTTGATATCCGCGTGGGATGAGAGGATGATGAAAATACATATGCAATTCTTACACGGTAATGGCCAATCAAGTAGAGAATTATGGTTTAATTACGCGGGGCCTGTTCATCTGATAAGGTTCTGTTATTTGGATTAGTCATCCGTGAATCGGAATAATATACTATATTTACAGATATCAGAATCCAATTGTTGATTGTGCAAATATGTAAATTTATATTTGACAATATTTAAACTTGCCATTTCTTTATTTATTCATTTAAAAAGTTTAGTGTAAGTGATACACAAATGCAATCGGAATAACTGTTAAATATTATTAATAATCAGCAGACAATTTAATAATAAATATTAGTTTTAGTAAAACCTATTTTTTTGGAAGGATCATATTTAGACCGTGGTACTCATAAGTAAATTCTTAAATTTAAAATAAATACATCATAAATACGTATGTACGTATGTGAAATCATTAATCACAGTAGAGTTACCGTCAGATAAAATACATATTAAATCAGCTCAGATAAATTGGCAAAACATTTTACAAGGTAAAAGATACACAATAATAAGCTTATTGTTGACTTAGGCCATCACATTGACATTGTGAGAGAGAGAGAAAAACAGCAGGTGTTATATTCGCATAGTATTAGAACAATTATTAAAAGAAGTTGTATGATCTATGAATAAGTACGTTATTGTGCCACAAAAATATCACTGGTTGTTTCTCCTCTTCTTCTTTCTTCATTTGTCATTTTAACATGTCCTTAACTAAAGTTTCGCTAAAATAAATGATTGAATCTAAAAATAAGTACATAACTTTTTTCGCATCATCACATCGCATGGCGTTTTCATCCCTTTCCAGAGAGACTGAAACTAACTTCTGTCAGACTAAAAAGTTGAGAATGTTATTATTAAAAATATCTGTACACAAATATTTACTTTTGGAAATAATTGTTTTGCAAGGATAAAATGGTACAATGTAGTAATGATGAAGGTTGAATTATTATTACAAAAATGGTTGTTCAAGGTACAATGCACAAGTCTATAATAAGTAAATACTACTAGGAATTAAAAAAATGGTTGTCCAAAAGTAGATTGTCCGTAAAGGGAAAACTTATAAAACAATGGCAAACAGGAACAGGACTATTAATACAATACTTCTATTACAAAAAAGTCTTCACTTTCGTCTTAAATTTATCGGACAGTGGTGAAACAGACAGAGTGTGAAAGATGAGAAATTGAGTTTAAAAGTGGCCAGAGAATTTGGAAACGTTACAGACATAGCGTGGGATAGAACTATTAATTGTAATATATTATTATTCTCCATGGACATGAGGAGAAGAACAGAAATGACGCAGACAGGTTTACATGGTGGACCACCAATCATACATTGGTTAAATCCTTCTCCCCACTCAAATTTATATCTGTGTATTTCTAAATTTCCTAGTTCCAATCCATTGTAGGAGTGAGTTAGTGAAAACGAATGAAGTATTCGATGTACGTGGTGGTGGTGGTAGCGTTTGTTGCTGCACTCGTGAAAATATAGCGTTGCGTTGGCTGGTTTTGACCACTGAATTGACAAGTGTTACATCTCTGAGGAGGAATGAGGTCTTGAGCGCTGACGTCTACGAGCCAACTCGGATTGAACGATAGGGCCCAACGGTGGGGCCTTTGGACTTTGTGACAGAGCCGAGTACGTGGCTTGAATGGCACTCTGAAAATACAAATCACACAATCGTCTTTTTTTACTTTTTGTTTGAGATACCTTTCTCCAAAAATAGGAGGTGGCGTTATATAACTTGTATGGAAAGAAACATGAGAAGTGTGATACTTTTAAACGCTTTCTTTGTACGAATTTTCATGTAACAGAGCACTCAATAAGAGTCGATTATGCAATCAATGGGTAGACTGTATTACATACAGTCTAATAATAAAATGGATAATATACATATACGACCCTCTTAACATTAAAGTTGTAAGCATACCAAATCCCTAACACGACTAATTGCAAGAAGTATATACGTATGTAGCAAGTCATTTGCTAATATATCGCCTAAACAAAACCATGAGCCTCTTAAAGCAGAAAAGTAGCCGAGGAGATCGTCTAAATCAATTAGAATGACAAGAAATGGGAGATAAGAAATTCCAAATCGTGCAGAAGGGTTGGAACATTATTCTCTCCTTGAAAGAAAGTTTGAGCCCTTGCTGTTTCTAGTACCAAAAGCGGAAGAAAGGAAAAGTGTCGTCACATTCGGAATGGAGTGATGGCCCATCTGATAAAAATAGAAGCTCATTCCGCAAAATGACAAACCTCACTCTGAATCCTAATTTCGGAGGGAATGGGAATATGCTCTCCAGTTCCAGCAACCAACCAGTATGTAACAGTGCCAAAGAGAAGCCAAGCCAAAGAGCAAGAGGAATAACATAACACTGGTTGAGCTTAGTTCAAGTGAAAGGAATGAACAAAACCTTTCTTCTCCCTGTGAACCCCCGCTATTGGTGAGATAAGAGGAGGAGTGGTGGTGTAATATACTGTCATCGGTAATATGACATTTATTTATCCGTCGAGTGGAAGAAAACTGCTGCATGAAATTGAACAAAATCGTGGAATCTTGTCCAATTTTGGGATAGCGTTATAAGAGGAACAGAAGTACCTCGAGGAGGATTTCCCGTTACATCTCTTTCTCTGGTGTGTGTGTGTATGCCTGTTAGTTTACAAGTCAGGTGAGGGATGAGGAGCAGAGGACAGGAGAGAGTTGACTTTACGAGTCGTCGTCTTCTCCATTTACCCAACTTTCTCCCACCGTCCATCCAATCTTGCAGGGCCTGCTTGCTGAACTGCTGAGGAGAGGAAGTGAAGTGTAACCAAACTAAACTAAACCACCCACGCAATCCCCATTTTCCAGGTCAATATCTCCGCATTGCCGAAGTCTAAAGAACATGCAGCATCAATGGGCTCTCCTCTCATCTCACACCTTCCTTCCTTCCTTCCTACACTCTCAGGAACATTCTTCTCTTGCGTGAGTGCTAATATACTCACAGAAGCATCATCGTCATCTTTACATTCCATGAAATCCTATCTACCTTCGAATGTCGTCAATGTCGAGGAGATGCCTTTCGTAGAATTTTCTACCGTATTGAGAACGCATCAAATGTATGGAAATCCTTATAATGAGGGGTTATTAATACATCTTAGGATCATCAAAATGCTATCAAACCAATCATGCTTTTGAGAGATGTCAAATGTACAAATAAACGTCAGATGCTTCACATTTTACAAACCATATTTTAGCTCAAATACCTTAAGGGATGAAGGATATTCAATGGCCAGAGCTTGTGACGGCAACAAATTTCTATTCTTTAGCCAGAGGCAGTGAGCAATATCTTTTGCAAATGGACGTTTGGCTGGATCAACATCTAACATTTTGCGGACAATACTTTTCGCAGACTCCGAAACGTTTGTCCAGTTTCCCGAGGTGACATCTATTTCTCCAGTCCCGATCCGGGAAAGTATCATGGCTGGGGGATCATTTGCACCTGTTGCAAACGGCGTCTTCCTGAAACATGATTTTGTATTCACATATGTAGTACATGCTCACAGTAAGAAATTGTATACGCATAATTTATGCCATACATACCCTGACAACATGGTGTAAAGGATGACACCGAGGGACCAAATATCACACGCAGCATCATATCCTTGTTTCCGGAGTACTTCAGGAGCCACAAAATTCGCAGTGTAACACGGAGTCATCAAAAGACCTTAAAGTGAAAATAGAAAGAAGGGAATGAATACTGAAAAGGGAAACAAGTAAATTTGTTCAACTTTGCAATTTAATGGTTACCATTTTCTGCTCGCAACTGCTTCGCAAAACCAAAATCACAGACACGTATTCCTTCCGGAGTTTGGGCAACATCTGCATACACTATATTTGCTGGTTGCAGGTCCCTGTGAACAACCTGTAGCACAAATATACATAGTATGCACTTGGTACTAATAATAGAGAAGTCTAATTTGGTAACAATTGTGAAAATTTGAATTAATTACGCCATGTCTATGAAGATATGCCACAGTATCCACCAACACAGCCATTATATCTGCAGCCTCGCGTTCTGATAGTCTTTTCTGTGTTAGTATTTTGTCGAGCAGTTCACCCCCTCGCAATAATTCAGTGATTAGATATACGTTATTTGAATCTTCATATACCTGAAAATGATGAAAGAGAATCGTTAATTTAGGATCCAACACAATTATACCTGATTGTATTATTGCTCACATTGTATAAAGTGACAATATGCAGATGCTGACTGTGACGAAGGAGGATATCGACTTCATCATGCCACTCGTGCGTCCCCTTTGTAATAATCTGTGAAACAAAAGAGAAGAAGAATAAACACAATATCAGACAGACAATTAATAAAATAAACTCTAGAGACAGATAAAAGAAACTTGCGATACTGCTATTCTACGAACGTTCAACTAATATATCGAAACCCAATTCAAATTATAAAATTTTTAAATAACATTTAAATTCAAAATTTGACATTTGACCCCTTCATTATTACGGAGAGATCAAACATGATGGAGATTTCTATTCAAACTGCGGTTGCTTGTGACCGTTGACCTGCACGATCCAACTCGAGCTTATTTTTTAAATCTTATGTCAATACCTTAAAATGGAACTGAAAATGTTTGCTTTGTTCGCTTCGGGAGTTATCTCGTCTACGGAAGGACGGACAGACAGAAGGTTCGTTAAAAGCAGCCATCGCTACTTTATAATTAATGATGCCGTAGGACTTGTTAATCAAGCTACCATTCATTAGACAAGCTGTCCTTTGTAGTTTTAATATACGTAGTAGATAAAATTTGCAAGCATGTGCAAATGCTAGAAAGGAAAAATCTGCCAATTCCATAATCAAGTTAATCTAAAAATGTAGACAAACCTTTACTGCTTGCTCAACCCTGGAGATTTTGTGAACACAACGACGGCACGTTGCATAAGCACCTTTGGCAATTTCGTCTTTCATTTCATATTCGTCTAGTATATTGCTCGTTCGTATAGCCTGCAACAAAATACATAAAAATTAAACAATCCCTGAATCTAATATATAACATACTGTATAAATTTATGGTCAATGAGTTATGAACGGAAAAACAAAATTTTTTCATTATACGAAAGAAATACATAGAAATAAAAGAATCATGAACTATAATCATTCATTTTCTAGCTAGGAGATTCGTGTTACTCGTGAATGCAGAAGATTGTCATCTTTGTTCGTTCGAGGTGGAAAACCTGCCGAGGCAGCAATAGTTCAAAGTTTAATAATGCCAGAAAGACTGAAAAAATGTATCTTTACAACATCCGGTCTACAAGGAAAGCTTGGATGTGCTGCTTTCATCTTTCTCTTTCAGTTTGGTATAAAATATTCCCTTTGTTCCATATGTCAAAAATAGACATATCCATCCACCCACTGCAACCGACTGGAGTGAATGAATATTCAGACATGCATGGGATATCAGAAACCAGAATATTTCATTCCAGGATTACAAAACAAAAGTAGTTTTTCTCGCAACAAATATATACAAAGATCGACAAAACCATGCAACCGTAAAATTACAAAAATTGCAATTTATTTCTTACGGATCTGAATATATCCGGTTTGGGTTTGTTGTCTGAAACAATACTTGCACCACCACCCACGATGACCGAGTTTGAAATAGAATTGTGAACAGGCGAAGAATTCATATTGTCGTCTAGCAGGCACGAAGCGATGAAACTGAAACCTCTGAATAATTCGTGGGCGTTTGCACTGGCGGGCACTCCTGGTGAATCTATCAAATTTAATTTGACCCGTTTAATCAACCCTTTTATGTTTGGTAAATTAAGTACAAATAAAATTATTCGGTTCCTGCTCTCCGATCGATCGCATACATACATACATCTCTGTGTCACTCTCTTGCACTTTATAGTTTAAATACCTTTAGGTGTCCTAGACGTAAATTCAGTGTCGAAATAGAAAGCATCATCTGCTCTAGAAATTCCAGGCTTGAATGGTGGGACTACTTCTTTCAAGTATAACTTTTCCCAGTCAATTCCCTCAAAGAAGCAGTGCGACTTAATTTCTTGTACGCCTCCTGTAAAACAAAGAGAGAGACAGAGGAAAGTGAGAAAAAGTGGGTTTCGTTTCAATCATTTCTTTTTCCTCTTCTTTGAATCATTTATGTACAGTCTGCATACTACAAAATTAAGCTCAAGGATTTTTGTTCTAACCGGCTCCAAGTCTGTTGGTCGGATTCCTTTTGAAGAGGGCACGAAGTAAGGATTGTGCTTCAGGGGACAAGAATTGTGGCATTCCCAACTTTGCCTTAAGAATTTGTACCATTGTTTCTTTGCGGTCTGTTCCTGTTGTGTGATGACAAGAAAGCATTCGTTCATTCATGCATTTCTTTCCTTACCCATTCTAATATAAACGTAATTTTACCTTGGAATGGGAGACAACCAGTCAGCATT
Source organism: Folsomia candida (assembly GCF_002217175.1). Classification (NCBI taxonomy): domain Eukaryota; kingdom Metazoa; phylum Arthropoda; class Collembola; order Entomobryomorpha; family Isotomidae; genus Folsomia; species Folsomia candida. Next base: position 2,826,603 of record NW_019091201.1, read on the forward strand.
TCGTACTAAAGTGAAAAAACAACACAATACAAAATTAGAAAGTGAAAGCAATATGCAATCCAACCTCGTATGCCATAACATGACAGTCGTGACCCAAGAAAATATAAATAATGATCTAATTTCCGCTTGTACGTGTCAGGAAGCGGTCTCTCACGTGCAATATTAATGCGGATCACAGGGGTCCACACGTACAGTGATTGATCTCGCTTAAATAACACGAACACCTACACATTAACTAGACTTTTTATGGCAGTGAATAATGGGGCTTAGGAATGCAGCAAAGTCACACTTTGCTCGCACTCACTTTCTTCTTTCTTTCTCTTACATTTCCAGGCTAGGAATAGGAATGATTCGCTGATTCGCTACTAACTCACGTCTTCCCAACTACTAACTTTTAGATTAGATTTCGTGCTGTACATATAGTCGTGTAAATTCATTAGATGCAAGAATAAAATAGTTTCACGTAGTGTAGTACTCGCTGCCAAGCAAAAAACAAAACCATCCAACGTTCACCATGTACGACGATTAATTATAAATTATAGGTTTATCAAGTACTAAAATTCTGTAATTCGAATAAAAATTTTTACCATCAGGACTCCAAAACTCCACCAGTCTGCAGAATAAGTATGTCCCTTCCTGTTCACCACGCAGGGCGCCATGTACTCCACCGTACCACAGAATGAATACGCGTTCTCGTCCTCCAATGGTTGTTTGCTAAGTCCAAAATCGGTCAACGAAATATGTCCTTCTGAATCTAAGAGGATATTTTCCGGCTTGAGGTCTCGGTAAATGATCCCAATAGAGTGTAGGTGATCAAGGGCAAGAGCCAATTCTGCCAAATAGAATTTGACATCCTCCTCCGTGAACATTATCTCTTTCGCGAGTCGATTAAACAGGTCACCTCCCCGAAGAAAGTCGAGAATGAGATAGAGCTTCGCTTCGCTTTGAAATGCATAGTGTAACTTAACTATAAAGGGATGTTGTACTTCGGTCAGAATATTTCGTTCCATCTTGGTCCTGTAAACATAATTTAAATTAATTTTAGGGCATGTACATTTATTATGTTGTGTGTAATTTATTTGCAATTATTATTAATTACTTACCTAACTCGATCACGAACTTTTAATGTCGCCTTCCTCAACACTTTCATAGCATACATTGTCCCAGCATCACTGCCGACGACTTTCCTCACAAGAAACACCTTCCCAAAGGAACCTTGCCCAAGAACTTTTAAAAGTTCAAACTGTGAAGGATCCGCTTTTTCATGGCCTTCACAAGTGACGTCATTGACCTCGATTTCTGCCTCCACTCCACTCATTGGTCCTTCACCATTCAAGTCGTCCGTCGGTGTTTCTGTAGGGCTGACCCCTTTTGACCCGTTGTTGTTCGCGTTATTTCTCTGACTCTGGCTCGAGTGAGGCGAGGGGTCTACTTGTTCGTCTACCAATATTTCCATTTCCATTCCCATTTCATCATCTGGGGGTCGTTTAGTATCCCCCCAAGGGACTCCTAATTGGTTTGCTAAAGGCATTTTGCTCTTAATGTCTGGCTTAATTTTCCGATTTGATGGCGGTTTATTTTATAGTAAATCAGTCTATCTTATCCGTAACCAAAAACCAAATCCGCAAATGCAATGATGTGAGATCTGTAAAACGGTATAGATATGTTAAGTAATGACATAAATATTTTATCGCATAAATAAATTATGTACACCTACAACACACCTTGATTCTTCGAGTTTGGAGTTTCCTTGCACAAATTTCTACGAATTGATCGTGAAATTTAGATTTTAAATTTCGTTTGTTCTTTTATTACGAAACTGGCTGGTTGCGGAAGCCGTTTCCGTTCCCTTTCTACCCACAAACTAGACCAAGACCAAGAGAACAAGCAGAAAATCTCTTGTCTTGGAGTGAACCATATATTTCTCCAGGAACAAAAGTTGCGCAACTGTGGTTGGTTTTTAGCACAAGGATTTCGCTAGGAAGTTGCGGATTAAGGAATGCTAAGGTATGCGAACCTTATCAGCAGTATGGCTTATCAGAAGTGGATGATATGATTGAGCGAAAAAAAGATAATTAGCAATTTATTTTCAAATCAATCAAGCTTCTTTGTTTATTGTTTTTGCCGTTTTTCTGGCGATTATTAAAACTTGTTGCATAAACGGGGTTTCGAGAGACGGCAGCAAAACGGATGATGTACTACCTACCGCCTAACGCCTAGCTTCCTACCGCCTAGCGCCTACCAGGTACTTCATACCGCCTAAACGCTTACCGCCTACTTCCTAACGCCTAAACACCTACCGCCTACTTCCTAACGCCTAAAATGTTTACCGCCTAAATTTTTTTTTACATTTTTCGACGTTTCACACTATTCTATTAGTGGGGTACTTTGAGATTTTTGTAAATTTAATATCATGGAAATCATAATTTCTTCTTATAACAGTGGGGCACTATGAGATTATTGCGGTAAAGTGTCATCGATTGTCACAATTATGCCCCACATTGGGGTATTGTTCGTTTTTAAGCGAGCGAAGCGAGCAGGTTAGGTTAGTTATACTAGGTACGCGGAAAGCGTGAAATATTCAGCAAGGAGATCTACCTAGAAGTCCTAGCTAGGGGAGCTAGCTAGTAGTCCTAGTTAGAGATAGTAGAAATCTCATTTTTCCTCAAAAATTTTCCAGCCTGGGGGAAAGTGAGACAAAGTCTAACACTGTGTCCTACTTTCTCTCCTAGCTAGGACTTCTAGGTAGATCTCCTTGCTGAATATTTCACGCTTTCCCCGTACCTAGTATAACTAACCTAACCTGCTCGCTTCGCTCGCTTAAAAACGAACAATACCCCAATGTGGGGCATAATTGTGACAATCGATGACACTTTACCGCAATAATCTCATAGTGCCCCACTGTTATAAGAAGAAATTATGATTTCCATGATATTAAATTTACAAAAATCTCAAAGTACCCCACTAATAGAATAGTGTGAAACGTCGAAAAATGTAAAAAAAAATTTAGGCGGTAAACATTTTAGGCGTTAGGAAGTAGGCGGTAGGTGTTTAGGCGTTAGGAAGTAGGCGCTAGATATTTTAGGCGTTAGGAAGTAGGCGCTAGATATTTTAGGCGTTAGGAAGTAGGCGCTAGATATTTTAGGCGTTAGGAAGTAGGCGGTAGGTGTTTAGGCGTTAGGAAGTAGGCGCTAGATATTTTAGGCGTTAGGAAGTAGGCGCTAGATATTTTAGGCGTTAGGAAGTAGGCGCTAGATATTTTAGGCGTTAGGAAGTAGGCGCTAGATATTTTAGGCGTTAGGAAGTAGGCGCTAGATATTTTAGGCGTTAGGAAGTAGGCGGTAGGAAGTACCTGGTAGGCGCTAGGCGGTAGGAAGCTAGGCGTTAGGCGGTAAGTAGTACATCATGCAAAACGGAGGTTTGCATGATGGAGGAGGACAAATGAGAAAGACAGCTCAAAGTGCAAAGTTTTTTGCAAAACTGGATTATTTTGGAATTTCCTGGAAATTTCAAAAGTCGTGAACGAGTCGAATTTTTGGAAGGCAGAGTGGAACACATAGTTTGAGAGCGATAAGGTAAGGGTTTCATTTTCTAGTTGTTTGCTTTGAAAGTGCAAATAGCAAGTCGCAGTTGGTGTACCGACAAGATGACTTTGCAATTTGCAATTTGCATTAATTCATCATGTCATGTATCGTGGTATTTCGGCAATTAACAATGCATCGTAGTTTGGCTGGACTGGTTTTATTGTTTCTCACCCGATAGTCGAATAATATTAATAACAAGTTCTCCCTTTGTTGACTAGATTTGGAAATAAAGATGTTTGGTTTTGGCGAATTACATTTCGAGTCGTCTCGAGCTTTCGCAGATGACGAGGAGGAAAATTTATCAGAAACTTTGTTTGGGTGCGATTTATAGGCTTAGATTTCTTTAAAATATAGGTTTCTTAATAAATTGGGAACTAATTACTGTCTGCAATGTAGGCTATCAGTAGAATGGACAGAAGAAGGTCAACAATTTGTGCAAGGGGTCTCTCATCAACCGTACGTATTTTGCGCCTTTGAAGGAAAGGTGGCTTTAGGTAATATTAGTTAGCTGTTTCATTTCATTATTATGGAGATTTTGTCCTAATATCCGGCATTATTTGATTAGGGTTTGGCGAAGGATTCTTACTTCAGAAGGAAAAGTTCTCACCGTTGGGACAAATATTTACGACCGGAAATGAAGGAACGGTGGATTTATGTTCCTTGCGTCCACGTAGAAAACCCACGGCACGATTATTTGCGGAAAAAGGAGGGTCCGTAATTTTTGCATTGATTGACTTTTATGGGGTTCCACGCTTCTTAGCGAATGACCTTGTGCAAAAGGTTTGGCAAATTAAAATACTTAAATCAACTAAATTATATGGAAAATTTCAATTTTGATAGTTATGTTGTGGTTTTCTCAATCGTAGCTGTTACCATTAATAAGATCGGCTTCCGAAGTAGTAATTTTCCACTCTGATATCTCTGCATACTATCGAAATGAAGATTGTTGCACTGGAAAATTGTTTTATCTGACATCATCTTCATTTCCGGATAAGAGTTTTGGACATGTTGTGAAAGCAGAGAAGCTTCGACCACCAAATATTGTTTCTGGACCCAGTGCTGGAAGTACGTCTTTAATATTTGTCATTACAGATATGCATAATCATTAACATTCTTATGATCTAAAATTTTACAATTATTCTCCCAAGTTCTGACGAAATGTGAGCAAATTCGAAAACCTGGCTTGTTATTGGTCACATATGCAGATACCGAATTAGTGGACTCTATTTCTCTCGGACCATTTTTCCAAGCAATAAATCCGAATGATGGAAGTGGGGACAAGACGGGATTCAATTTGAGCAAATTATTCTCACAGTTCCAACACAATATTCGCCAAGTTGCAGATATCAGTAATGTATATGCTTGACACTCAAAAGAAGTGTAAATTATCGGTCTCTTCCAATTTGGAGCAATTCCTTGAGGTGTTAAATTTAAGGTTCAGTTTATTATTTGTCCATTTAGCTACAATAAATGTATACATACTTTTCGCAGATTCTATTGACCTTTAATAACTATATGCTATCTTATTGGCACACTAGAACTAAATCACTATTCATCATCTCAAATTTTAATAAATCTTCTCATTTCACGTGAGGAAGGTTGCCCAATATACACAATTTAATGCAAGGAACGAGAAGGGGAAGAAATATCTTGAAATTTTATCTGAAATTGTAATACATCAACATGAGGTTAATTCCTAGAAATTTTGTACCAAAGGGACCAACCTATCGCTAGTGCAATTTGTCGATTGCTGCAGAATTTGGTGTAATTTGCTGTAGTTGTAGACATCCTTCCATGAATTTTGCAATATTGACAGGGAGAAGTCTTCAAGGGCTAAGTTTCAAAATCACAATAAGCTCTAATTAATTTGAATTCAATTCCATACACAATTTTTCTCTTGTACGTAATAACTAACCCGTGACTGCGAGTCTATAATGCTCTGAAAATCCACAATATCATCGTATCCTTTGTCAATGGGGTGCCCAGGTCCCAAAAAATGGTTCACCATTGCAAATTCCATTAAAGACATGAAAACGAAAACTGTACACGACGACATCCAGACGTCTATTTTTGGATAATTTTGAGTTATGATAACATAAATTGAGTACAATGTCAGGAAAGCATAATTAAAAAAGAAGTATGTAACGTACCGATTGCTTTCACTATAAAATACCAAACATTAAATTATTATAGTTTATGGTTATTATACAAAAAAACCTACAGTGCAGACTCCATATAGCCCGAGTCAGGGACAGAGTCCCTGACTCCGTGAGTCCTAGCTGTTTCTAAATTTTTCTCCGAATTGACCGACATAATATTACCACTTTGAACTTCCACAGCTATATTTGCTATCAAGAAGTGGTCTTTAGCCTTCGTACCAAATTTCAGATGGAAAAAATTAAACTTAAAAAATGGTATGGGTTACCCTCCAGGGTCACTCTGGTTAAAATTCGCTCACTTTTAACTTCATATCCTTTCATGAGAAGCCATTAGGTATGACCTTGCCGGATTTAATGTTTTTAAAGTAATTTCTAAAAATCGGTATGGGTCACCCCATAGGGTCGCTCCTGATAAGAATTTTACCAATTCCACGTCATATTCTTCTATTAAGACCCATTAGCAACCTCTCTACCAAATTTCAGCTTGTTATGACGATTTTGAAAAATCAGTATGGGTCATCCCATAGGGTCCCTCAAGATGAAAATTTTTCCAACTTAAAGTCATTTTTATATATTAGGAGCCATTAGCAACCTCTGTACCAAATTTCAGCCTTCTACGACAATTTTGAAATTTGGTGCATAATACCCCACCCACTCCGATGACCCCCACCGGTCAACCACTTGACCGATTTCGCCCATCTTCGAACTCGTTTCCTAACTTTGTCCAATATGCATATGGTAAAAATTTCAAGTCAATCGGTTCAGCCGTTTTGGCTCTATCGTGCCGGACAGACGGACGGACGGACGGACGGACATGACGGTTCCATAAGCCCTGACTCGGGCTAATTAGTATTTTACCATAAGAAACGGGTGGTAAAGACGATTGGGACTGTGTGTTCTGGGTAGCTAAACAGATTTTGAAATAAATTATTTAGTTTAGTTGTACAAAACAATTTACAAAATCACTCAATTAATGCAAACCGAGAGTTAAGAGTGAGGTAACTCCGAGGGTGACGCGAGCAGGAATCGCTTCGGGTTTAATCCAAAAAGAAATCCAAGACATGACCACAATCAAAGCGGAAGGGATGTAGGTGTGAAATAAATGGTATCCGAGACGCCTCTTCAACTCGAAAACGACAGCAAGACAAGTAAAATTCCCTGTAATTATTTTCTTAACGGATTAATTATTTAGTCATTAATTAATTAGGAATAAATAATATTTAAAACCATACCTGTAGAATACTCTAAAGTACAATCCTCCGTACCGTTTCTTGAAATATCCAATTGCGGAAGCTCAATCGCATCGTTGACCACTAAAGGATCTGTCGCATTCCATCGAAATATGAGATCTTCAGTTGTATGTGACACTGCAAATAATATTATTTGACATTATTTCTTGGTTGGCAATCGAAAATTTTTGCTAATCAACTTACAACTTTCAATCATCATCGAACAAACTTGCGTGTCATGGGGGAAGGTTTCAAATTTCATGGCACACGATAACACCAGCGTCAGTCTAGGAACATGTTTAGCATTGTAGTTTATGATAGTTTTTTTTAATCAGAGATACTCCATTTTGGCAATTACTTTGACATGTAAAGAAGAGTTTTGTCATTATATAGCCACAAGTAATGATTTGGGACGGACATTTCATGAAAAGTGACAGACTTTGCGTTTTTGAAGAAGCAGTCAGGTCGCCAAATTGCCTGATGGATAAAAGCTTCAAATTAGGATAACGTAATTGTAATTTTAAAGTGTTTAATTAAATATCCGTTACATTAAGCCATTTGACATCAAGGATTCTATAGTGGTCATCCATTTTCTCTGTGCCCAAACGAAGGCGTTGGTCTCTCCACGATTGGGCCAAAAATATGTCGGCGACATACGTCTACAAAATTATTAAATGAGAAAAAATCGTCTAAAATCGCAATGTCAGTGTTTTTAGACCCTTTACCATGCTTTCTTCATTTATGGAATCAATGCTTAAAACGGTCACGTGAAAGAAAACTATTGTGGGCTCATTGTTAGATTTTTTTGGTGGCCGATTCTTATCGTAACTTTTGTGATCCTCTGGCAAAATGTCGTGAAGTGAGAGACTTCCTCCTCCAGATCTGGGTTCGGGCGTTGGAGGTCTATGTACATACGCGTATGTGGAAGAAGGATTATTCCTAATTTTATTAACCTCTAGATTTATAACTTACGCATTATAATACGAGTAATGATATTGATTCTGATAATATGGTGGAGGAGGTTGCTGTAAAGGTGACGACGACGCGGATGTAAAAGTTTCCGTGTATTCTGGTGCAGACAAGACTCCGACCCCGAATACTGCCACAATGAGCTCGAGATATAAAAGTGTCACCACAAGGGTCACAAGTGGGAGTAAAAGTAGCTTGATTTTAGAAAGTTGTGAAAGAATTGGCTTAAAAATATCCAGTAATGAGACTTTCACGCTGGAGAAAGTCCTATTATTTATAATTTCTGCAACGTCCGTCTCAATTTCCATGATAGACGAGAAAATTCTCAACTTTTCTGCGTCTTTGATTGTAGTTTTATTCTATTTTGCATTCACTGGGGAAAGAAATGTAGACTGGATTGATGGCTGGCTGGCTGGTGAAAGCATATTTAGTCGTTGCAAGTCGAGTTTTTGGGGACGGATGATTTGACTACGTGTTTCACTTTGATCAATTTCCGTCAAACAACTGACAGGAACTGGAATTGTCAACTAGTGTGGTTTCTCGAGTTTCTCGAGTAGAGAATCAATGGTTTTGAAAGGTTTCATCCACAATCTAGTGAGGCGATGTTTTGCATAAAGAAACGAATTACTAATCGTTTCTTGTATTACGTAGGTTGGCTTGTTTTAGCATCATGAAGCATGCATATTTGCAATGCCAGTGAATTATACGTGAAATGACGTCGGCCAAAATAATTATTGTTTTGCAAAAAATTATTGAACTTTCTCCGTCATCTGAAAATTTGTATATTCAATATGCACTTTCTATGTAGGTGAAATTTTGCGAGCCTTATCATGGCTGCTGCTGCTCCTACCTTTTCTGTCCCACTTCCGGACGGCATCCCAACCGTTGCTCCAGCCCCTGTCGTAGGACCGAGCCCTTGGCTGGGGGTTGTTTCGAACTTTAAAACTGGTGAAGATCATGGACAAAGTCTGAAGTTTTCACCATTTGATGGAAATCGTCTCGCATGCTCGACAGGAGGAGATTATGGTCTCACAGGTAAGTTGAGTAAATTAAATTGAGTCAATTATTTACATAATACATAGATGAGTAGTGGTGCTTCAATAATATCGATTACATGTTATTATTATGATGCAGGTCCTGGTCGTGTCTATATTCTCGACAGAGACATGAATAGTGGAGAATGGAAGCAGCAGCTCGTAGCAGATTACAGAGACAATTTACTGGATATTTGTTGGTGTGAGTCGGATCCGAATGTATTGACAACAGCGGCAGGGGATGGATTTGTACAAGTTTGGAATTTGTCTTCGAAATTTCCAAAGGTTGGCAATATCATTATGCACGTATTCGAAGATGCTAACTTGTCCGATTTGAGTAAGTTAAGGTTCCGGTCCATGAGTTCAAAGGACACAAAGTAGAAATGTCTTCGGTGGAATGGTCACCTTCGAAATTTGGAAATATTTTGTTAGCCGCATGTTGGGATGGTCAAGTTTGTTGTGTAAGAAGAATATGACTATTTATTTTTTAATATGACCCATAAAACAAGATAACATGGATTTAAATGTACATCTGCAGTACGATATGACTGGTCCTTGGCCTCTGTTGAAAATGGTAGCCTCTGAAGTGATAGTCTACCAAGCAGCGTGGTCTCCCCATACGCAATACACTTTCGCCTGCGTTTCTCAAGAAGGTGTACTCCAAGTATGGGACATGCAAGCAAACAATGCAAAAGCACAAATTTTTCTCCCCGTTTCTGACTCTGAACTCCTTGCCATCGACTGGGCGAAATATGCTGATAATGTGTTGGCGACGGCCGGATCGGATTGCATTGTGAAAGGATGGGATTTAAGAAATTATTCGCAACCACTGTTCACCATAATGGATCATGGACATGCCGTGAGACGCGTGAAATTTTCTCCATACCATCCAACCGTGTTTGCTTCTGTCAGTTACGACATGAGTTTAAGGTGATTGAGAAAAGTTCTCGTACTTTTTTAAGGGTTATTATATTATTGTTATATTTGTTTTTTTTAGGATATTTGATTACCACATTTCGGACGAAAATCTTGAAATAATCGCGGATCACACTGAATTCGTTTATGGCGTGGATTGGAACTTACACTACAGAAATGAAATTGCTACTTGTGCCTTTGATAACACAGTCAAAATTCGGACCCCAAAGTGTCTCGTTGGTACATAATAATATAAGGCAGAACGTGAATGTGCACAAGTTTCCAAAAATCCAGATTGAAAATTTTATTAATTAAATTGTATTCAATTTACGGCAATGTACTACTACTATAAATTAAATTGCTCATTGTAGTTTCTTGTGCGATTTCCAATTCCTTGTATCTTTCTGTATTTTCTTATCCAGGAGGCCATCCTAGTTGACTATAATATTTAATTTATGCAAATAGTTAACTTTTACTGTGGCAATCGTGGTTTATGCTGATGTTAAAAAATAAGCTCAAGTTACGTACCGGCCTCCAAGAACGTGAATATGGAGATGATAGACAGATTGACACCTAAATATATGCATATGCATTTAAAGAATTACAAATGTACCCAATAATTGGAATATTAAACTTTGATTTATAATAGATACCCGTCCTGCCCGTTGTTGATCACTAAATATACAAAGTCTCAATGAAACATTTATTGTGTACACCCACTCATGGCGTTAGAGACTTACCGACACGATATCCTTTACTAAGCCCCAACTTTTCGGCAGTTTGCTTCGCCACAAACATCATATGTCCCAAAAGCTGCAAACCATTTGCATTTTTTGATAACTTTGTCCCATTTGCATTGTATTTACATCACAAAAATTAATCTCACCTCAGAATCCTGTTCTTGTGCCGAACTCAACATGGCAATTCGTTTCTTTGGGATGACCAAAAAGTGGGTCGGTGCCTGTGGGTTGACATCGTTGAACGCAAGCACTTTGTCATCTTCGAAAATTATGTCAGCCGGAATCTTCTTATCCACAATTTTGGAAAATATAGTTTCCTCCTTGTATTCGCCTCCCACTGCGGCTTGTGCTTTCTCCACCTCGGACGCCATACCCTAATTTAAATAATAAACAAACAATACTTAACTTCCACTAAGTAATCATTGTTGACAAAAGACTCTGTAAATAAATGCGATTAAAGATATATAAGTCCCATTTAGTAATCTTATCTTTAATTTTAATTTATCCTATAAAATCAATGCATCTTTGTTACCCTCTTTGATAAGGTTACAAGTATACTGCCTCCAAATCCCTTGCTTTCACTAACAACGGGTGATCTGAAAACAGGAGTATGAGTACAGGGCGAATAACTTGCAAAACTTCTGCATATATTTCTGCCAACTATCTTTCGCAGAAGAATTGCAGACATTTGATTGAATTCGACACGTCCTTGATGAGCAAAATAATGAAACCGGTTTTTCTGTGTTGTCAGAATATTTCCTGGAGTGAAAAGTGAGACAAAATTCCGTAAAATCGTATATCTATTCACTATTCGTATACATGGAAAGTGGAAGGTCCTATGAAATGAAATTAATTAATTGCCCTTATTTAATTACGTGATGATAAGATGTTTACCTAATAATAATTGCATAAAACCGTAAATGTGGTGTTCATCTCTTGTCAATCTTGCTCATGGAATATGAATGACATTGAAGGAGGTCAAATGAAACAGGTTTTGCGGGAGGGATTTTATTCTTGCTTGCCATTCTTCAAGGTCGCTTTACATACTTCACTTTTAAAGAAATTATTAATTTTTCTTGAAAACAAAATGCCACACTTGAAAATTGAAACCAATGTTCCCCGAGAAAAGATCCCTGCCGATCTGGTCAAGACTTTATGCCAAGTGGTTGCCACTACGTTGGGAAAGCCTCTCAATGTAAGTACGAGTGTAATAATTTGTAATTAATATAACATTAAGCATATTTCTGAATTATTTGTGCATATATGTAGTACGTCTGCGTGACAATTGTCCCAGACTTGTTGCAGTCTATTTCATCTTCATGTTACGTACACAAAAAATCTCAACATAATTCAATTTGTCACATATTTCCCCAACATTGGTTCAAACCCCCAGAATAACTTGACAAATTCACAAATCTCGCCCCACGAATTATGATCAATTAAACTAATAAAAACACACTTATTGGTAGAATAGCCTACATCAGAATTAGGACGAATAGGATTACGCAATCCCAACAAATAAGCAACATATCCAGCTATTATCATCTTAGCTTCGATTGTTTTGGTCTTGATGGTCTTCTTATCATCATCCTCACATTTGGCGACAAGGTAGGGGGTCAAAGTAGGAGCCTTAAGTGGGGGTGGGTAGATACTAAACTCCTCTACTCTACCTAACTCTCCATCTCTCTGTTTAAGTCCATCTATCTCTAACGCTCTATCTTTCTGCCTCTTCTCTGTGATGCGTTTGTACTGCCTAGCACCATCTGTCCCCCCTGTTAAGTCTAAGCGACTCTTGAAATCGGGGGTGTTGCTCCAGCCAAAGTACCACATGTCTCTACTCATGATGGTGTACAAAAAGGTCTTCCCTTTCTCCGGTTTTTGTTGTTCTGCTGCTGCTGTTCCAAGAAGATACTCTCCCGGAAATGGGTACTTGACCTTATTCCTCTCCGTCAGTGTTAAGTGGCGCCGAACTTTGAGCTCCATCCCCAACTCCTTGAGTCGCGCATCGATCTCATTCTCCATTCCGTAACACAAGGGGATTTGATGATGGGTTTAGATCCGGAGGCGAGTTTCATAAACATGCCAATGGTCTAGAAATGCATAATAATAATGATGAAATCACAATTCATTACTCAAGATATTAGTTTCGAGACAATTTCACTGACTGATTCAAATGACAGCATCCGTAGAGCCTCGCCTTCGTTGTTAAAATGCTGTCTAGAAATAGATTTGGCGATTGGTCGAGTTTTTAGATCCTCCGTGGCACAATACTTTGTCCATCCCCTGTAACTGCCACTTAATTGATTAAGACTCAATTCAGTCTCTTCATCTTTCTTCTCATCGGATGCATTCGATGTTACAGAGCTTGCGAACTTCATGTGAATAAACACCAACACGTCCCTCCGATTGTAATCAGTTACTTTCATCACGGTATAGATGAGACTTGACTGATGTTTGATACACTTGGGGAGGACATCACTTGAGAGAGTTTGGTTGTATTGGTAACACTCTGATTAATGAGAAGGACACCTTATTTAAATACGTATCACAGATAGAACACATATCCACCTTAACTATGCTTACTTGGTTTTGTACAAAGCCTTGAAGCTGAATAGAGCAGTACTCCTCTAGTTTTGTGAGCTGACTCCAAACATAAATGAATTAACCCGGTGGTGGGGGCCTTATAAATAATTAAAAACCATCCCGGTTTGTCTTCAACGTCAACACGACCTCCTCTGCGGAAGATCTCCTGAAAGAGAGCCTCCCTCTGTCCAGCGGTCAATCCCTCATCCTCCTGGGTCAAAACAACTTGTGGGGACGCTTCAAAAACATAGAGGTCAGGCGAAGTGGTTTCATTCAGAGCTAGCCCAACTAACCGCATAATCGTCTTCCTGATTTTATCCACCCCTTCACCTACATAGCATGATAATCCTATTAAATAGTGTGCGCTGATATAATTATCATGCAAGTGGTAATTATTATGTTACCTTTGACCGTTGTGCCAAGTTTCGTATCCGACAAAGTCATGTATTTCACTTGGAACTCTTCAGCCAAATCCTTATCTCTATAAATAATCCCTCTCCCATCCCTGGGTCTCATCTCTTCATCCACTTCCATCTCCTCCTCATCAAGAATGTATGACCACGGGACGGATTGAAAAGTTTGGTCATCACGAGCAATACTTGCAGGGGTGACTGACTTTCTTCTCTCCTTATCCTTCGTACCACGGGGATTTAATTCCCCTTCTGCACAGTTGTCGGCTCTCGTAGTCTCCACGGCCAAATGTTTGGTAGAATCAGGGGAGAGTTTGGTAGCCGTCTTTCCGGTGTAACTAAAGACAAAAAATAAAAATATTGAGTAAATATTAAGCAACAAGTAGTGGGGGGAGGAGGAGGAGGAACCTAAAAACTAACGGTTTAGATTTAGCAGCAGGCGTAGATGGACCGGCTTTCACTAATTTCGCCTTTTTCTCAACCACCTTCGGCGTCGTCCTCTGCGTTAGGACGAAATCGTCGTCGTCCGAAAATGACTCGTCCCCCTCCATTGTTATATAAAGAAAACTAAAGCAAAAACTGTAGCACACAAAATTAAGTTGTTGTTGCTGCTGCTGTATGACATATAGTAAAAAAAGAGGATTACATACTATTATTATTTTTATATGTTGCAATTTCCACCGCGGGTGACTCGGGTAAATGTGAGTATTTCACCATGATTAATGTAAGATTATTTGTTCTCCCTTTCGTATCTTGGGGAGGAGGTGACGAACCAAGCGCTCAGGTCACGCTCATGTCCATCGGTCAACTTGGCCAGAAGGAGAACATTAAGCACGCCAAGGTTGTTTTCGAAGCTGTTTCGAAGGGATTGGGCGTGGACCCTGGCAAGATGTATGTTCACTTCCAGGATGCCAAATCGCAAGATGTGGGATACAATGGGACCACTTTCTATGAGATTTTTGGGGGTTAAATAGATTACACTATTTTTTGGAAACAGTTAGTTGTTGGATTTGTTAACAAGTATAACTAATTGGACTTTATAAGCTTTGTAAAATAAATTCTCAATTTGGAATTTTGTTAGAAAATCACAACCTGTACTTCAGTATATTTTTTTATTTCATGTCAGTGCAATAGAAATTAAAATAAATTCGGAATTCCAACTATCCTAAACTTTGGCCTTGGTTAAAAAATATGTATATAATTAATTGTTAAATTTGTTAGTATAAACTTGGATCTTCATTATCTGAGGCTGAACTTGCAGGTTCATACTCATCAAAATCATCTTCATCTATTAAATTAATTAGTTGCTGATTTGCAGAAGTTGTGGCCGCGGGCCTCCTTCGTTGTCGCCCATGTCGACCAGAGGAAATTGCACTATTCAACTTTTCCTGTTGGTATGTTTGCTCTGACACAAAATTACCACTCCAAACCATGACCGCACTGTCATTTCCTCCACTATAACCCTGCTGGTATTTGTCGTCGTATACGAAGCAATTCACATTTTTAAAATGACCGACAAGTTCCTTCTGAACTTTGCATGTTTTCATGTCACAGACTGAAATTGAAGTCCCTTTTGGAGCAAAGATTAATGGGGGGTCGGTATCCGCAGAGATTCCGATTTGGAAATTCCCATGTCCTTTAGATTTCCGGCCATATTTTAGCGTACAAACTAAAGGTTCTGACAGTGGGGATGTTTCTGATAACCATCTGCGGATGCAACCATCATCACCAAATGAATAAAACTCCATGCCATCTTTTCTATAGCGAATTGAAGATATTGGACCGTCATGTGCTTTTTGAAGGAGTCCAACTACAAGAGGCAATAATAATAGGTATGATCTTAGTAAATTCAAATCCTCAACGCTAATTAATTAGTATCGATTCCCACCTTGTTCTTTAAAATCGCGTGTTCGAACCCCTCTTCTTGCAACCTTAACTTCTAAAAGTCCGTAACCCCGGTAGGTGAGCGTACTTCTAATATCCCATTCTATTAAACTCCCCTCTTCACTTCCTACCATGAGTTCATACTGATTAGCCGGATTCCAGCAAACTTCTTTACTCCGGGTTAATGTTTCTGGAAGTTTTTGAATCGCAGTTCCAGTCCGAATGTCGATCAAATTTACATCGCCGTCCGAACAAGCTACAATTTAAAAGAAGAGATGTACTCAATCACTATCAAATCCTCAATTACGATCATTTTGCATTAAGTATGAGCCCACCTGCAATCATTGTTCCGGAACAAGGATTAATCTGATGTCTACTTATCACTTCGTCCAGATCATATTTATCAACTGGCTTTGCCGCATTATTCGCATCCCACAAACAAAGATTTCCGTCCGACGAACTTGTGACAAACAGCCCATTATCGGCTGGATACCATTCAACCGTGTTGATGGACGATGTATGACCTACGCGACGAGGTGCCTGGCTCACACATTTCTTCTGATGGTCAATTTCTCCAGTGAGGTTAAAAGTGTCGTGAATATACCATGACCCATCTCCAGCTCCAGCAAGGAGGCTAGATAATTATACAAATTGTTAATAAAATTATTATTGAATGTTTTTATTTATTAATAACTTGAATTGCTCACTATCGACCCGTGGCGTCAATGTCGACGGAAAAGACGGCTCCCGTGTAGACGGGTTCAACCACGGCGACAGAGCTGAGAGAAAAGTTAAGTGTTCTACGAGTTATCTCCGCAGTTTGAAACGTTTCTGCACGCAGAAGTCCTATTCGAACGAGATCTAAGCAGTTTAACATTGTGACCAGTTGTTAATTTAATAATTATTAGGCTGACTAATAATTATTATGATATAGTCATGATTTAATATAGTTAATTAAAATATACAACGAAATTTACAAAACGAAGTTTACGTTATTATTGCGATTTATTGCAAGTAAATAAATAACATTGGGATCGCGCCGATGGCTTTCCTATGCCAGCACCATTCTCTTGTCAGACTTTGAAGGTGAGAATCTCAAAATTTGAGATAAATCAACAATATTTAATAATTTATTAACTTTAATTAATTGATTAGTTATTTTTTATTAATTTTTTAAGCCACTTTCATCATCATAGCATAAATTTAGGTCGGAATAACACCGAAAATAAGTATCTATTTACGAAAATTGCGTGACTAATTAATTGACAAGTACCTCAAAAGCAATTTCAATCCAATTTGCTTAATAATTTTTGCACCCCTCTTATTCATTATTACTTTCTACTTAAGGTTATCGGTAAAACCAGCAGCACCCTACGTACAAAGATTAACAACTACAAATTCGCCCCAAAGCCTCAATCGGTTTCATCTCATCTCATGATTATATTTTCGATTTGGCCGATAGCGAAGAATTTTATGTCCATTTACTGCAACAAGCCAATCACCCACTTATTTCTAATTATCCCCCCGTATTTGCAGCCGTAAATACTCATGACATGCGCCACCAAATAAAATAAAGCTACCATTTCTTCACGTACCTAAATAAAATTTCGGTCATCCGGTCAAACCGGACAGAAAGTAATAATAATACGAAATTGAATGAGCCATACGAACAATTAAGTTTATTTTTATCTCAATCATCGTCATCTTCATTGCCTTACTTATGTATGAACGTATTTAGTAAGTATGTATATGTACATATGTGTGTATACGGTCGATTAGGAAATGTAATTTCCTTCCATGCATCCACTTCGTGTGGGCAACAAAAGAAGTGACCACAACAAACCAACAATGCAAAGCAAATGTGAGTGAAGAAGCAATTAACAATCAAACTTATATATGCACAAGTCCATTTTTAGACAAGCCAATCCAACATCCTTCTCCTTCTAGGCGCTTGCTTGATCATGACATTGTCGGAGGTTTAAAAATTAATTATCATTACTGCTAAATTATTCAAACTGACCAGCAGCAATTTATTTATTAGGCTGGGCTGCACGTTAGAATCGCTGTGTCTCACTTTGCTCATTTCATTCATTGCAGGAATCGTCTCATATTCTCAAATTGCCCATGTGACGTCTTTCTCTCTCGTCTTTCTTTCACTAAAACAACGCTATTATACGTAGGCTGTTTTTTATATAATAATAATTTGCATTTCACACCGCTCTATTGCATACTAAACTAAATATTAATAATAGTCACTCTTCAAATAAATCTGATTTATGCCATGTCCGTCCACCCCACTAAATCGAATCTTTTGGTATGATATGATATGCGTTCTCATTTTCCAAGGTCTGACCGAATTCGGAGATTTATGCCTAAGGTGGTTGGTTGGTTGGATAAGCTGTTGGTTGGATTGTGGTCATCCATCAACGTCTTGACCTGTCTGCTATACGCGGCATATTTATTTTAGTTACGTATCTCTATAAAAATAGGCATATCGTGTCGTGGTCCCACCAACAAATCGGTTATTGCGAATGGACAATGGCTAGCGGTCATTCCAATAATTTTAATTTGATGTTTTGAAATTCTCAATCATCCGACCAAGCAGACCTCCCGTAGGTTTCGTAAATTATTCCGCCACACGTTGTAAAATTCTCGGAGATGTGATTAAATTATCACGTTTGTTACTTTCTTAAATTCGCACATGTATTTTTTTCATTATAAATAATAGAATGATGAGCTTGATAATGGGAATCTCAACGAGGAGGTGGGATAATTCGGTTCAGTGTTAACAAAGGAAATGTATTTCTTTATGGTTTATTATCAGTGGCCGCGGAAGCCGTGGGGACATTAACATTGTAGGATAGGGGAGGGAGGGGTTTATATAAGATGGGCAGATGATGCGGACATCGAATAACCGTGGGGACATTGTACCTCTGTCCCCACCCTTCCGCGGCCACTGATTCTTGAGTACAGCTCACTAACATGCAAAACACAATGATAGAGACGGTTATGGATGGATATGTATAAATTATGTATGTATGTAGGTGAATAAATTATTATAGAAATTGAAAATCCGTACGACACCAGAGTAAAAAGGAGATCAAGTGAGATTTTGTACGCTCTGGTTTGAGATTTATAAGAGGAGAAACTAATAATAATATCGTCATCATCATCGTCACAAGTATAATAATTCATGATCAACACTTTGATAATCACGATAATTAGTGAATAATTGTTATGATCGCCTTAATCTAGGCGTGCACGAGGTTATTTATTTCTATTTCTACATACTCATCACCATATCCGGGTTTGTGCGTCTATAAATATTTACATTTTTAAACAAGTAAAAATTAAGCATAAAATAGTCTTGATTCTGATCAAATCCGACGATTTGATCTAATTCTTATGTAGCAGAATTTATGTAAACGAACGAATTTGAGAATTGTATGCACGCATTTTCGAACAAAACGATAAATGCTCTATGTAGTTGAGCATAACGAGTCCGTGATCTTGATCTTAATTTCTATAATATGTATTTAAACCAGGCTTTATTGTATAAACGAGTGCATACAACGAAATGAGCGTAAAAAGCGCTTATATTCGAAGAAAACTGTGTACCATAGACGTAGAAAGGAAGTAAGTAAGTGGTGTTGAAAGGTGAGTCAGCATCTTCTTTTTTTCCGTGGAAAAGTTGCAAATGCCCAAAATATACGACTTTGACGGATTAAAGTTGGTTCACTTTTCGACTTTTTTTTCGACAAAGTCAGGTCCATTTATTTACCTCACAATTAAAAGATTTACTTACTTACTTTGGTATTCAGTCAGACGGTGCGTTGCGTTTTGTGGTTTTTTCGCGGATATTTGTTATGTAAAAAAGATATACTTCTTTTGAGCTATTTGTTTGGTTTGAGTTTACGGAGCAGGTGGGTTTAAAATAGAAAGAAGTCAAGGTGTGAATTTGAAATTAAGTGGATTTTTAGAATACTAGAACTAGATTCAGGCCAACGTTGGTTTTAGAACGTGTCTTCGTGTCTTGTTTGGCGATTTTCATTTAATCGTCGGACAGCAAGTTTTATTTATTAGAAACTTGGGAATTACAGAAGAATTCAATTCTCGATACTCGATAAATAAGCATCCTCATTTAGGAATCGTTCATTACTTTAAGTAAATAAAGTAGAATTGTTAATTTAATGAGAATAGGGATTGAAGAGGCAAAGTGAGACGGATTATTTCTTCCCAACCTGACCATGACCATTTCTTGTATACCCTGACCTTATAATTTTTGTGTGTATTTAAAACTTATAAATAGTTTTACGCACTTATCAAGTAGCGAAATTTTCAGCTTTTGTCGCATCCTTGGTTTTTGATTGTCATGAAATCGAATGTCACCCTACATACTTGTTTTGGCAGAGGGTGCATTTCCGTTATCTGAGATAATCACTTGAACCCATATGTACTTGACTTGGGCATAATAATTTTTTAAATACGTGTTTGATTTCCAACTTGAATAGCTAAAGTAAAAGCAACCCTACACTTGTACGTAAATAATGTGATAATGAATCCATGATATTGTTTCTTTTTTTTGGAGCATCCTTTTCCACCTGTGCCACTAATTAGCTGCTATTTATGTATTTCACGTGTAAAAGTCAAGTCCTATTTAATTTCGACTTCTTCATCATTCCTTGACTTGTTTGTAAAGTCATCTCCGTCCTTCTCCTCGACTAGAACGTACGTTTTCAAACACAATGCGAAATAACGGGTGGAGCGTGTATGTGTACATGTGTGGTAAGAAGTGTATCTTGCTTGATGGTCTCGCAAATGACATGACACTGCAAATTTTTGATCAACTTGTACTTACACATTATTTTTAAATAAATGAGTCCAGTCGAAAATTGGCGTTTGTATTAATTGCAATAAACACTGTCATGCATTCTTGACGAGTAAGTAATTAACAAGTCTAAAAGAAGAGAAGCCTAAAACACTTGAATTTGTATGTAAGTGGGCTCTTGAATTATGAAATGATTACCTGCGTAGAAAGTTGACAGTTTATTGCGAAAGCATGAATTACAAGATTTCGCGAAAACCGTAACAGCCGAGGCAGGCAGGCTTCAAGAATTGAAGAGTTTTACATAAAGAAGAGAGACAGATAAGGCGACATGTGGAGTGGGACAGGGGTTGACACACACATGTCGCCGGTTATCAAGAGTAGTTTTCTTTTAAGTGAAAAGTCGTAAGAGATGGTTCGACACAATGGATACACAAATTATTCAATTATTGAGTGCATCAGTGACAAAATTACTGATAGCCGTGCGTGAAATGTGCCAAACGGCGTTAACATAATGCGAATTAAGTACTTGCAGCCATTCATGACCACCAGGTGACAATTTATATGTGTGAAAGAAGAAGCCGTAGGACACGTTTGGTACAAGTAATTCATTACATTAGGAGCATTATTTAGAGACTGAATTTAGCAGTTCTTTGAATATAATACAACTTGTATTATATTTGGATACAAGTAAAACTTGGGCTTAGTTTTGATGTGGACGAGTGGTTTTCAAAATGGAAGGTAAAACCAGTCATGTAATTCTACAAGATCAGACCAGACCACTAAACACTTTTTATTCAATTTGTGATGAAAAGAGATTCAGAATTGAAGCGGAACGACGCGTGCTTTCATTTCGGTTTAAATTTAGCAAGTCAACTAAAGCTAAAAAGTCGGTGGATGGTGGACTTGTACTTTAGTTGGCCCCATTTTAGTCAGAATTTTGTTCTACAAAAATTTTACGAAAATATGACTGTAATAGAATTGAAATTATCAAAAATAACGAACAGTTTCCGAGATTTTAATTTTGAAATTATCTCTGATTTGAAAATTCCTAAACCTTTTACTCCACCTTAATTACCAAAGTTATTAAACGGCCCATAATGTATGCACAAATTATCATGCTCACTTGAGATCAATCATAAAATTGGATATGTGATGGTAAAAGTGGTTTTAACGAGATTGAGACCAGCAGCCGCAGAAGAGGCAAACGTGCCGATAAAGAACGCCCAACATTTGCCACAGATCAATGTAAGCAATAGCGCAACAAAGTGAAGTGTGATCCAAGTTGACGAGGAAAGCTTGGGGGTGTTGGTTGGTTAGTGGAGATAGAAAGAAGCCCTGATGGTGAATGATAAGGTTTGCCTGACTTGTAAATAGATAGGTGGTTTGGTTGTGACGAGATTTCTTTCTGGTACTCGTCTTCTCATCCGAGAGTGTAAAAGTCTATAAAAGAAGGCCCGTTCAAGACATGAGATTCACTTCTTGTTATCTCTTCCACTAATTTACACCTCGGTTTAATCTTGATTAGCACCTTTCTGTCTGTAACATAGATACGTACAACTCCGAGTGGGTGAAATTCTGTGTGCATATTAGTGAGTGAAAAAAGGTCTCCATATTTGTAAAACTTGGTGTGGACTTTCTCCGGAAAATTTGAAAAGGTGAGATTTTTGGAATTTTTGAAGGGTTGGAATATATTTTAGAAATTGTTTTTGGGTGGGAATGCATGATAAAGTATGGTCATACGTATAAGAGAAAGTATTTAGTATGTAATGGGTCATGTTTTTTGCGAATAAAATTAATTTGCAATTTAAGATTTCTCAATTATTACTCAGAAATGACTGGATTTTCTAAAATTTAATAATTTTTGAATCGAATATTTTAACTTTGTTTTGAGATTGTACCGCAAGTGGCGTCAAACTCTCGCTTAAAAGTAACCTTTTTTAGCAACATTGTATTTCTGTAGTTATTATGATAGTGCTGCGATTCTGAAGAACTTACAATTTGCAACATTTTCAAGAACAATCATGTTTCGCTTTTTCGATTTATGTATTCAAACTGAGACCATAAATAGCCTTGCTGCTCCATTGGACTAGGTGGAAGCGTGAAATGATGTGAAATGCCACCCGTCACTTGAAATCATTATTACCCATTGTTGTCACGTTAAAATTGCTACACTTGTTATTTTCTCGGCTATTTTTGTTTCTCATGTACTGAACATTCAGCTAGTCATCTAACACTGGTTATGCTTCACATACATATTTACGACCAACGCAACATTCGGCATTGTCATTTGTTGCCAATCTCAAATTGAGTTATCATTATACTTTATTGTTTGCTTGAAAAAAAAAATATGGGTGGCTATATCTTTTGGCATCTGGTCGTGTATAATTCGCGTATTGGATACAATGAAATTCGCAAGAATCGGACACTTCATTCGCACTTGGTACATACAAAATTTTGTTCCTGTTGTGTAACAAGAAATTGATAAGCCAGAATTTTATGAATCGTATTTTTCGGGACAAATATTTGACAACGATACACGCATATCTATCGATCTGTTTGTCTCATAAAAAATTTGCATGTTCCGATAACACACCGTGAAAAAAGTAGAGTGTATTAGTAAATTGGGTCACCCCAACTTTTCCCACACCTCTGATTACTTACTTGGATTCTAATCATCCCCTGCATTCAGAACGCTAAATGCTTCAATTGTTCCGTATTGTTGTGGTGGTCAACCCACGAAGATGACTGCTCATTAATCTCTCCATTCTGCAAGAAGAACCAATCCGCTCTAATTTTGGCTTTTCGAGTTTCATCCCATTGTTGAACTTGACATTGACAGTGATGATGATGATGCTTGCTTTTTGAATTGATGCAATTGAAAAAAGAAAGATCGCAGGGTCCGTCGTCACTCTATAAATGGTGGTGCGTCGTTGTTTGATAAGAGCTTATTTATTATTTCTCTTGTTGTTGGTATTTTGCGGTCATGTCAGAGAAGTGGAAGTTTGAAAGAAAAGTAAGAATGAAAGTTGGTTGGTGGTTTGATCGTACATGCGGCTTTTTGTTCCTTCTTTTGTTTGAAAAGTGATGCATGAAGTGCATAAATATGTACATACGTAAATAGAATGTGGTGGATGGATGGATGGTCAGACGGATTTATTTCGCGGTTACTTTTTTTAGCATGCATGCTCCCAATTATTGGAGAGTTTAATTACTCGTCTAATCTCAACTTGGGTATGAGACCATTTTTGTCTTGTACCACTTTTACTTGTCGTATCGTATCCTAGTTTTCCTTTAAGTTTTAAATTACTAAAATTTCACAAAGGTGAAATTAGACTTCGAAGAAAAATATATAATAAACTTGAGAATTTCCAATAACCTGCGATTTATTCCTAATAACTGAGGATGTTATTTTTACCACTTTTACGTGTACCCTCGTTTTCATTTAATTTTTAAATTTCACAATGAATGATGAAGAATGATGAAGAGTGAATGATGAAATTAGACTTCAAGAACTAATAAACTTGTGAGTTTCCAATAATGCTGATTACTGATTATGCTCTTTTTTCAGTTTCTAGGTCAAAATGAGATCGCAATCTTTACAAACGATAGGCCTACGGGCTGCAATTGTCCTGGTGGTAGCAATTGTTGTGAGGACGACGCAAGGTGCCACCGAGTCGGTGAAAGCACATCACATTGCCATTGATGCCGAGCCGAGGTCATCCTTCTCACCCACGGCGTCCTCCTCCCTGGCAGCCGCGCAATCTAGGTCAGGTCAGTTGGTGTATGCGCAGCCGCGCGATGCATATGCGGGGTCAACCTCGTCGGGCGGGTATTCCACCGTGGGTTCAGCTGGGGGTTCAGCAAGCTCCTCGTCGTACGGGGCACCGGCGTCGTCAAGTTCATCGGGTGCGTATGGAGCCCCAGGAAGTCAGAATCCACAAGGTTCTATGACCTACTATTACTATCACTACCCAGCAGCTGCCGGCGGTGGGGGGAATGGGGGTTGGAGTGGGGGAGAAACTACGGGTAGGTTGATTTACGTATTTTAGGAATTTATGTATGTATGGATTCTGGGAAATATATAAAGTGGAATTATTTTTTTAATTTTTAGGATATTCCGATGATGAAGGATTTGATGGTGGATTAGGATCTTTGGGAGGGCTTGGAGGCCTTGGCGGTTTGGCTGGACTTTTGGGGGTCAAGGGTTTGAAGGGAATTGGAGGTTTAGGACTTTTGGCGTTGTTCAAGCTGTTCAAGCCTTTATTGTTGCCACTGTTGCTCCCACGTATGTGTACTACTTTTTACATGGCGTGATAAAATATTTAGGACTTAAATTGTAATACGATGAAAAATGTATATTTGCAGTTTTGCTGTTGTTGCCTCTTCTCTTGTTGTTCATCCCAATTGTAAGTAGATAAATCCAAATAATAAGAATTTCCACACTACATACGATAACTTTCTCTAATAATATTTTTTTTGCTACATTTTTTAGCCCGTCATCACCATTCGTGAGTTGATTTTTGTGTCAAAATCTAACGCATATCATATGCTTATCTAATATATTTATGTGTAAAATGTCAAATTCTAGCAACTGCTGGTGGAAGAACACTTGAACCCGTCGGATTGGGTGCATTCGTACAAGAGAAAGTTTACAATACGGTCCAAGTGGCGCAAGACGTTCTCACCAGTGGACAATGCATAGAGAGGATAAGTTGCGAGATCAATAAGCGAAGTCATGGGACCTTTGTGGAGAAATTGATCACAGGGTAAGTTTACTGGATATCCTGTTATCTGAAAGAGTGAAACATTGACCTCAATTAATTCTAATTTCTTAGCGTATTCGAGAAAACGGAGGGCTACTTATCTAAAAAGTGGCGTCGTGGAATGCGCGCCTTCGTCGATGCCAGCCATCAAGCCGAAGGATCCCCGAAATGCTCGAAATACTCGTGCGACCTGTACCGAGAGGTCACCTCGCGAATGAGTTACAACAATGAAGTCAACCCCAGCGCGAACGAAGCCATTCCAGACTCTGAAAAGATGTAATTTAAATACGACACGTTAATTAACACACAAAATCGACCTTACCTACAATTACGAAACAAACAACAAAAAAGCCTTCACCAAAGTCACCTCACTCACTGAAATATATACGTATCAAACTTTTCGACTCTACACCCAAATCAAGACTGACTCTAAATAAATAAATAAGCGACGACGTCGACGTCCAAATAGAAGTAGCAAAAATCCGTAAAAGAGAGCAAACACACATTAATTTCCTGCGTATCTACCCTGTCATTACTTGATGACATAGAGAAATCAACAATCAAATTTAATAACCAATTAATGATGGTCCTTTAAAATTAAACATGCCCAAAAAGTGGTCAGCTATCATTACTTATCTCGTCAACTTATTGTCAGCAGCTGACCAGCCCACTACAGAATTTTTTTTATTCCTTTCGAGTGAAATTTGCTCTTAAAAGTCTCAAGAACAGATTTTCTGCCCAACTAATAATTCACGCTTGTTAACAAGGCAATAAAAAAACTTACATGATGGAATGGACTCGTTCTCCTCAACACTGCCTCCCTAAAAAAATTGTTGATTTGATATCAACTTAAAACTCGGATGCGCAAATATTTTCAAGAAATATGCCAAGACTTGGATGGACACCTGTTTATAGCCACACTTCTCAAGAAAGAATGGTAACCCAATCCGCCCAAAGAAACGCCAACAAACAATTCGAATCTGTGTCACCGTCAGTATCGTCGTCGTCTCTCTCTCTCCGAATTTCAAAACAATTTTTCCTGCTCGATAATTTATGCAGGAATATAATGAATCAAATTTGTTTATGTGCCGGATGTCCGTATGGATGGATGGATGGCTAATAATAAATGAATGCCTACGTACCCCACAAGAAGAACAAGTAGTAAAAGGAAGGCATCGTAAAACTTTCCCCACTTCACTCCCTCACACCCTGCGACAGGTGGTGGTGATGGTGGAAATTAAAAATTTTAATTGCAAATTCCAATGATTGGCACCCATTCGTCGTATCTAGCCCTTCTCCTTGTCATTCAGAAAAAAAAGTTCCCTCCCGGATCACTGCTTACCATTAGAGGCAAGTCAAAAGTCAAGACTTTTCCTTGACCATGATGACGATGACGACTCTATCGAACAACAAACAGCAACAAATTCTCTCCTTCACGGTGTATCGTATGTGAGAGAATTAAGGTACATACTACATACGTAAATACCTCGGATGAATATTAATGACACGACACCAACACGTCGACCAAAGAGAGAGGCGACGCCCAATCAATAGGAATCGTATTGTTGTAGCATCGGGTGACGAGACTCTGCTGCCTGGCCCCGTTGACCCACCACATCGTCACATGTATCCACCATCCACCACTTATTCAAACGAGCTAATAATGGACATTTGTTTTTAATAGTGATGCTATTCTTGCCCAGAATTAGTATTTGCGTTAGTTATGCATACTTGCGAGAGGTATGTGCAAGATGAGACTGACGACGCCAACAATGCAGTCCATCCATATGTGCATGCATAATGCATATACTACACCACCAACAATCAAGAGTTATAGCCACAAACAATGCAAAGCAATGAATGATGAGGAAGATCCGAGATTCAGAGATTGAATTCAATTAACCTTTACGACCAAGTCCCCGTTTATTCGTATTTCTGGCCCATAAAACAACTATAAAAGCATCTTGCACGATAAAACAAACGCCACACTCCCCCACTAACCAACCAACTGCGAATAAATCGTCGTCGTCCTTCTGTTGTTCACGCATATTGAGTCTCAAAAATACATCAAGAAGAGAGGAGAAGGACGAGGATAAGTAGTAGAATTTGTATTCCTTTAGAGAAAAATGCGGCTACGGAAATTGTCCACTTTTTCGGTGGCAATTTGCCTCTTATTTTGTGGGTGTGGTGGTGCAAGAACTGCAAGTTCGGTGGGTGGTGGTGGTGCTTCCAGTGACAAGGATGGCCTACATTCGACACATCGACAGTACAGTCACTCTTTGGACACGGGAAGTTCTGTTTCATACGGTGGGAGTAAACCCATCGTAGCCAGTTTGGCGTCTGCTTCTGCGGGATCATCGACCTATGGAAGTGGGGAGGCGTCGTCGGGGGCACGAAATTCGGGAGTGTATGATTCCTCCAAGTCGTTCACGAATCAACAAAGTTCCGTCGAGTATGGAGGAGCGGCGGAAGGGACGGGAAATTTCCATTCTCTGGTAAGAAAAAAATATTTGCGTGTGGATGCAATGCAATTTAGTGTTTTTTTAGACAAGTCGTTAAACGTTCTTGTGGCCTCATAATTTCCAGTTCCCGTCACCATCGTCCTCATCTTCCGGTGGGTACCAGCCATCCTCTGGTTATCAGCCCTCATCTGGTGGCTATGCACCTGCAGCCCCAGTCGTGGGAGGTTATCAGCCCAGCAGCCCTTCAATCCCCTCAAGTAATAACAATATTCAAGGACAACATCCACCAAACATTGAAACGACCCATGGTCCGTCGTATACTTACTACTACCAACATTACCCCACAGGTAGTATTTCCGGGTCCCACTCCGGGGGTTGGAGCGCTGGTGGGGGCGAGGGACATGATGACGGTGGTTTCGGCGGTTTAGGCGGCCTTGGCGACTTTGGCGGTGCGGGAGGAGGAGCTGGTGGGGCTGGGGGAGCAGGAATTGCGGGTGTTCTAGGAGTCAAAGGTCTCAAAGGGCTGGGAATTTTGGCCGCGGTAGCGAAGGTAAGACAGGAATTTGGCATGTGGGTCTAATTTAATTAAGCTTAATTAATTCATTAATTAATTACAGGGAATCTTGGCCATTAAACCGTTCCTTATTTTGGGATTGTTACTTCTCATTGCCCTCCCAATCCTGTTGTTGTTCCTGCCAATTCCCATCATCACCGTGACCGGGAATACGGGGGTCGGAGCTGGTCGTTCTAAAGACCCATCCGTCATTTCCTACCTCGCCGATCTGTCTCAACGTGTCCTCACTTCCGAAGAATGTTTAGAACGATTCATCTGCAAACTGCCCAAAGCCCCAGAACCTTATCAGAAACAGGCCAAACAATTGTGGGATTCGTATGGCGAAACGGTAATAAAAAGTCACAGGCTGAGTCGCGGTCTAGGTGCATATTTTGACACGAACAAGGAGAAAAACCGAGTCTTCAAGTGCAACCAGCGCTTCCAATGTTCCAACAAGTTTATGTAATCGAAATTTTTCACTCAATAATTTATTAATTTGACAAATTATGTCGACAATGTCCCTGATTTTGATATCTTTACACACACACAACGAAACTATTTACTTACATTGGGAACTTGAGATTTTTTTGAGGGATACGGGCTGACTGACTGTTTTATAATGACGACGACGAGAAAAGTGACTTGACACTTGACAATTTTTTTTCAAAAAGTTGGACATCTTTACAGTATTACATATTTTTAACACGTACAGAGAGACCTTACGAGGACGCTTATTAGATATTATACGATACGATATATATTGAAGGACGAACCAGTGACGACATTATTATTTAATTTAAATGTATATTTAGTAGTACGACCTTATCACCGACTTTAGCAGATGATAACGTTGCTGCTGCTACAAAACTTACCGAACGAACTTACGATACGAATTATTATTACGAGTTGAACTTTTATACAGAGAAACGCACCTTCTTCCACAACCTTTAATTTTTTTTACCGACTTTTACTTTACCCGACTGTGATTTAATATTGCTCTCAGCTCGAGACAATTTGATTGTGACATATTTTTTTTACGTACGAGACACTACTTTTTTTTTACTTGGTACGAAAAAAGGACACACTTTTGTGCAACTTTTCTTGCCTCTTGTGCTGACTGTTTGACTTGATTGTTTTTTTTACGTGACGAAAATGAACGAAATGATGAGAATTTTATAATTTATTTTTTGAAAATTATAAAAATTATAATTATATTGTAAATATTTATTTTTACAGTAATTGTTTTTGTTATAATTCAAGTATTGATGATTTTATCAATTGTTGTTGTTTTTAATATTATTTGTTTTGCAAAATTGCACCCTTGTTTTTATACGTGTTATGTTAAATAAAAGGAGAAGATGATATTTCAAATTAAAAAGGTGAAGACATTTAAATATTAATTAATTCGGTGGAAAAGTCCAGTTGTAAAAAAAGATGGATCAATATTCTAACCACCACCACATGCGGCACTTATTTGCATATAAACATTTGAGACATCATTAATGTATCAGTTTATTTATAGGTTGATTGACAGATAATAATGGAAATACAGTTAATTTCATCAACGAATACGGCATTATTTTAAACACTAATTTGCATATGATGAATCACAACGGCCAAACGGTTGTCACTGATTACGACGCTGCGTACATGTCAAAATGTGTAATTGTAATAACACTGACATACATATACTGTCGGCCTAATTATAAAATCTGACGGTACAGATGTACTTACATTAAACGTTTTTTAAATTCAATTTATTTTTGAAACTCTTTAACTAAACATTTTGTGAATTGAGCACTTTAAAAATATTTAGAAGATCAATTTTATAAATAAGTGTTTACTTTAATACATGTTTTAAACCTTATTTCTTTTTTACTGCATGCACTGGTTCTGTTGGTAAATGTATTTATTTAAATCTAGAGAAAGGGACTCAATGAACTAACAATAAACCTACCTGAGCATTTATGTCTCATAAAATTGATAATTGGTTGCATTTCGGAGAGGATGGATGGATGTACAATATGGATGATGATCAAGTGCAGTAAGTAATCTTATTCAGAGTGTGCATGTATTGTTGGTAGGGATGCATGCATGTTTATAAATTGAGGTCAGATTATCCGTCCCTATTTTTGGCATGATCATATCAGATTTAGAGAATAGAATGTAATGAATTTAAATGATTATCGTGCTTTAGTAGGACAAATACCCGCGTGTAGTCGTCTAACAAACGTCGTCGTCGTCGCCCGTGGCCATGCATGTATGTACCATCTGCTTGGCGTTGAGAGAAAAAATGTTTTTTTTTCTGTAGTCTCATAAATTTGTGGTATGTATTACTCATCGTAGTCAATCTATATTTGAAATTTGTATGAAAATTAATTTCGTAAGTAAAAGTGACTCATAAATTTGTACCGAGAAGGGAAGAAATAAGAGGAGAAATTCTAGTTTGTAAACTTGCTTTTTGTGCAGAATGGAGGTCTCCCAGCGGATGCTCTCCGATTTTGGCAAAAATTAATGTCAATAGATCACAAATGAAATTTGCAGAAGAGATTTGGTTGGGCAGAGATTATTGCATCCAAATAGGAGAAAATGGACCTAAAAGTTGTACACTTTCTAAATTTACTGCGCGTTTTCTCCTCTAAGGATGCAAATATCCCTGCCAAACGTGCGCGTTGGGAGATCGTGTATTTTTCAAATTTCAGGTTAATTAAATTCGTTATCGATTAACACGACAGATAAGTTGGTCAAAATCAGAGAGCATCCACTGGGAGACCTCCATTATCAGTAGGAAAACTAACCTTATAATATTATCTAGCGCACTTAACACAACTTTCGACCCTGTACGTATGCATATGAAAGCGAAATTAGTGGTAAAAGGGTATCGATTACGATTCTCAAGTATCAATGCCGCACACATAAAACAGAACTTTTAGTACGTCCAAAAATGAGAATTATACTGCTTTCCTTTCCATGAGATCATTAGGACGCTTGACTTTGACTCACTCCTCTCCTCCCGTATGTACATATCCCATGTCAATTAATGCTCCTGAATCCTGATGTGGATCGATTTGGTTAGGTTTTGTTTATAAATTGCTGTAATGTGGTTGGTAAGTCGTAGAGAGAGGTGTATTATTTATAATGGGCGTTGTAATCAAGTCGTCTCCTCTTCTTCTCCCCAAAAAGGGAATTGACCCTGACCATGGCCATGAGTGAGTTGGCAAATCATTATCATCCTGCATCGACACTGGGGTGACAAGAACGGTTCTTATTAGATATGTTCTATATACATAAATATATCGTAACGTTGGTTGTTTGGTGGCAGTTTGGTGAGTTGACTTGTAAAATGAGATGATTTATTACATTACACAAATGAATGAATCCAGATTGAAGTATATTTAGAATTTTGCATGCATGACCAAATTGACCATTAATGAATAATGGTGCTGGGATATACATAACTTCATTAATTTCATGTATATTTATACAGAGGGGGGCTCGCTTAAGTCAAGTACAAAGGACGGATTTTTCGATAAGTTCTTGGCTTTGTATTTAATTGGAATTATTTAAATTTAACTAAAAAGTGTACCAAATTTTTCTTCAAATCAATTGCAAAATATTATCTAAATTTCTTATTTTCGTTTGTGCTAATTTTTTTCATGCGAAAAATCCACCCTCAGTACTACGCTTTATTACTTGTGACAATTACGTTTAAACATTAATATTTATATCACTCGACCAAAATTGCGTTGAACTCTGCTCTGTCTGTGTTGATTTAGGTAGATATTTATGTTGGCAGTGAGGAATGTGCCTAATGCATAAAATATAATAACACGCTCGTGTAGATACTTACGTACATATTTCTCATTTAGCTGTAGGCGACGATCCAGTGAATCTTGTCCATCTCGACAAAAACACGGAGATTCGCATCGCTTATAAGATTCAGCTTTTGTTCGAGGGGAATAACGAACACCATCAAATCAACGACGCGATGAGACTTCTTCATACTTTAAACCTATGCATTGCTTTATTACTTTGGTTTTGCTGAAAGGATCGAGTTTGACTTGAGAAGAGGAGAGTGAGCTCATCCTTCATCTCATCTGACTGGACGACTTGGTTGGTTTGGTACTATTACCAACTTGGTAATGCATACATGTCCATCACGGTTTTGCTGCATTATTCACTAACAACAAACAAGGAGTCATTTCATGAGAGAGAGAGTTTGACTTGACTGAAGCGAATCTCGTCACGAAAATTCCAGCAGTGCCACGATACATCCCACGGCAGTATGTTTAATGACTAAAAAATCCTTTAGCACGGAGAACGGACAGACTTGCCATTTATAATATTTATTCTAAATACATACACACAATATTTTGCAAGGATTCATTTAGACTGCAGCATCAAAATAAGTCCACGTCCACGTTGTTTTGCTGGTGGTGGAGAATTTGATGTGATCTTCAGATTACTCTCACTCTTATCATTGGCAGACTACGAGTAGGAGCCGGTAGGACTGACTTACTTACTTGCGCGATAGCAAAACTACTTGAAATCTAATTTCAGACAGTTGTGTTTGTATGTAAACATCGGAAAAATATCCGTTGACCTTATTTGTTTTTGTGAAAAATATGTCCGCCATGATTCACGGAGGACATGGGGGAGATTCGCCCGAATTGAAATTTGCGAACGCATACCAACCCAAGATTGACCCCGATTCTCCAGGCTTATCGGGACCCAGTAAGGAATTCACTCACAGGACGAGGACCACTCCTCGGGTAAAGTGAAAGTTAATATTATTCTATTTTTCTAGTGGAAAATGGAGGCATATGTATGAAAAATATTTGTGAAACTTATTCACGTAAAACTTTTGTGGACACAGGATGAAGATGGATTTGGAAGGAGCGAGATTGGGAGAAGGTGCTGGGAGTGTGAGTGTCCGTCGGGATATATTCCGCATACTTGGAGGTAAGAATATACGTATAAGAGCATACCAATAGATGATAAGAGCGGATGAATATGTATGGAAAAGATCGTTAATTAAGTATTTCATCATTTTTATCAAAACGTTAGCTCGTAGTAAATTGTGTGTACACAAAAAATTGTGGAACACACTGTATTCGATTCACTTTACTAAAGAAGACCCAAATATGTACATCTCCATTGTTTTTCGGCCGTATGTATGTTACCAAGTGTTGAATGCACGCATAATTACATGTAAATAAAGGGCGGAAACAAGGCCAAGTCCAAAATTACATATCTGTAGAATGAAATGACCATACCATAAAAAATGTAGATTTTTTGGTCGTGCATTCAGTCCAGTCAGGTTACCTCATCGAACTGCGAATTCCAGACGTATTTATCTACATCAAAATATCTAGTGTTTCGCACATACAAAAATGCCAATGTTACTACTCACTGCCTAAAATACGGCTTCTTTTTTCGCATCATTCTCATTATTCTATTATGTAGTGACTAATTATTGTACTGCAGTGTCACGTGTGGGCGGATCAGTTAGCCCATTATCACAAGAGAGACTAATGCTAAAAAGAAGTTATGTCCTGCATAATGGATGGAGATTCTTAAGCACAAACGAATCATTCCAAGAGGCGATTATGTGTGTGTCCATTATTTAGATAATAAAAGTCAGATTCAATTAAGACCTTGGGTCCACCTTGCAAATAGGATTGGATAATTTGACCGGATTCCCATTAATTGAGTTTTTGTGCAAATAACGAGATACGTAATTCCTGACTGGATTCGTCTTGCTTTGCTCATCAACTACTTTAAACCTGACTAACCAATTATGTATGCATCAGTGGCCGCGGAAGCTGTGTGGACATCTGGGGACATTAACATTGTAGGATGGGGGGGGAGGGACGGGTTTGTATAAGATGGGGGGATGATGGGGACATCGAACAACCGTGAGGACATTGTCCCTCTGTCCCCTCAAGCTTCCGCGGTCAATGTTTGTATATTATCCAGTCACAAAATATGTAGATGGTTGGTGGCGATGTTTTTTTAGAGGTGACTAATCTACGGCACGTCTACTTAAAAATATTGCAAACCTAATCCTTTTGTCGGCTGGATATGTGCAGACATCATGTTACATAGATTTCTCATCTCAAATAGCAGACGTTTCTACTGTACACAAACTAAACATTTCCACGATACGAGGATGGATATACGTGCTAATAATGGTGCGATTTTTGTGTGATGCAAACCGCATATTATTATTAACCATATGGCTTTCGTGTCTTATTTATTGGTGCAGACAGAGAATGGACAAAGTGATGATTGACTCATGTACACAAATTTGAAAATGGGGGTAAAATATGGGGAAAAATTGGGAATAAATGTCGTGAAGGGATAAATATGTATGTACGTGGGGGTGACGCTATCCGTGAAATTGTGTCGTTTTTTTTAGACGCATGGAATCGGAGTATTTGATCAAATACTGACCTTTAGCATTTAACGAAGAATGAGAGGAAGGAACAGTGGCCGCGGAAACCGGGGGGACATCTGGGGACGTTAACATTGTAGGATGGGGGAGGGAGGGGTTTATATAAGATGGGGAGATGATGCGGACATCGAACAACCGTGGGGACATTGTCCCTCTGTCCACACCCTTCCGCGGCCACTGGAAGGAAATCGTTCCGTGGAATGTTCGAGATATTCTTTTCATTTCCGGCTAAATAGTAAAAGTAGTGTTCCACCCATTATTACATTTTTTACGGAGAAATGTACGCGGGTGGGTGGCGGTGTTGACTTGAGAGCGGTTGGAGAAGTTAAGTTAAGCTAAGCGAATGAGTAGCTCTCAATGATTATGATTATCACCAACTTGGTCGTGGTTGGCTTTTTATTGTTATTGGGATATTCATTGCGTTTCGCATGTCTCATAGTACCGCAACGTTAGCTTGAGACTAATTCCCCGGGGAGGGGGATTATTAACTGTGGTGTGTATATATCAAAGGATGGGAAAATTTACGGTGGAAAAACACAGATTCGTAGTATTGCAGTCTGAATGTGTTGTGTGCGACCAAAGTTGCAGTGTAAGACGCACTTTCATCTAAATTGGATTTGTTGTATTGAAGCATTTTCTCTCGATGTAATGGTTTGGATGAATTCTTTCTTTCCACGCGGTGCGATCACTTGGAAGGAAGTAAACAGAATTGTCATTCTCGTGCACCTTTTTTATCGTGGTGTGGCACGGATGGATAAAATTCTATGATTTTCAATCACAGTTGAATCAAAAAGTCTGTCTTGAGTTTTTTGAAGTCAATTTTTCTGGTAGCATGTGCAACTATGAAGATGAATTGGAAATATTCCGGTGTATGTAGGTACATATGTAAAAACCTAATTTTTGACAATACCTACACACCCTTTTAGTCCGAACAGCCGCTGTTGTAGTAATTTTCCATTGTATTACAAGAATACGTGTATTTATAACCATTCATCCATCTTAAACCTTGCAAAATTCCGCGAATAAGTTTGCAAATAAGTTTCATCTTTCTTTCACTCAACTTTCACCCTATAAATGAGCCAGCTTTCACTCCGTTTATACGTACACCCACCTACCTACGTCAACTTGCTTGATATACTTTCTTCTTCTCCCCCATCTGTTCAATATAACTGTATACACGTCGAGATTTATTCCAGCTCAAAGAAAAGGGTCGAACGGGGTAATAAACACACTCACCTGCGACTTTTCCCCCATGGTCATCTGGTCTGGGCCATTTTCTCCTCCTCCTCCTAGAATTGGGCCAAGCAAGCCTGTGAATATCTCCAGAGCTGACCAGCGCCACAGTAATTTATGTGATGTCAGGGTGTGACTTGGTAGTGACGTTTCCACCAACCATCTCGTAGCCCAATGTCGAAAAACTCATTTTGTTCCGTGGAAATTTATTGGGAAAAGCTCCAACTGTGATGTAAGTAAGTAGTGGGAGTAGTAATATGAATGTATATACTCTCCAAAAGTGGCCGCGGAAGCTGTGGGGACATTAACATTGTAGGATAGGGGAGGGCGGGGTTTGTATAAGATGGGGAGATGATGGGGATATCGAACAACCGTAGGGACATTGTCCCTCTGTCCACACCCTTCCGCGGCCACTGCTCTTCGGCTGACTGAATGCCAGGGAGGAGGATAAAGAGAGAAAAGTTTGCTAAATACATGCAGAGATTTTATTTCATGTCCAACATCTGTTCTTTCCATTTCAACTAAAATATAGTCGACGAGCCCCTCACGCTGGATGTCAGTCTTTGAAAGCTTTGTTCAATCTGAATCTATTCCAAGTCCAACAAAGTGAAAAGAACTCAGCACTCAAACCTTTTTCTCGAGTTACAAGTATAACAAGATTTTTCCCCCTTTGTGCCAACACAATCAAGAATATGCCCAGAGTATTTGTTGGGTTTGATTTGGTTCATTTCCGAAACTAATATAACTCCAAGGCCGACTGATGGATAGATTGGTAAAAACGTAGTTTTTTTCTTATTTGCACGTGTGAGATGGATGACAAAGAATTAAAAATTTGGGATTTCGCCGTGTTTTTTTGCACAAGGAGAAAGCATGAGAGTGGTTTCTTTAATAATAGGAACAGATTTTTTGCTCAAGAAGAAGGGAAACCAAGTTCAATTTGGAGTGAAATCAATAACGTTAATTCAATGTCGCAGGGCGGAGTAAGTTTTACTTTTTTGTGAGGCGAGAACTTTCTCTCACATAAATCACCCTCATGTTTTCCCACCTTTTAATCACAATTGTACTGCTTCCGTTACCAACCAATCTGGAACTTTCTTTTCTGATCAGTCTATAAAATCCGGGGCCAGCAGCAGTACGACACGAGTGAAAAAGTTTATTCGTTTCCGGAAGAAAGGGAAGAAACAGGGGAGAACGAAATTCAAGAATTTTGAGACTATCTCCGATTTCAATATGTTGCAGACAGTGGCCGCGGAAGCCGTGGGGACATTAAAATTGTAGGATAGGGGAGGGATGGGTTTATATAAGATGGGGAGATGATGGGGACATCGAACAACCGTGGGGACATTGTCCCCCTGTCCACACCCTTCCGCGGCCACTGATTGCAGAAATGTATCTCGTCTTACGACACGACATTCATTGAATTGATTTCTGCAACATTTTTCTTTTATTACGTTACTCCCCTCGTCTCATCTTTCTCTACATATTGATAAAACTGAGCTTGTTCTGAGAGAACAAGAGAATGATAACGGCGAAGCATTTTCGTCTGTTGTCTATTTATTGCTAATTACATTAAGGAAGGAATGCAGCAGAGTCGCAGTACATTTAGAAGCTCGTACAAGGCATACATACAAAAAATCGTGAATATTGCGACTATGGCCCCCCAATAAAAGTGAAAGCAGCGAGAAGACCCTGACATTCCCAAAAAGAGAGAAAGGACAACAGACTGCATTGTAGTCAAATAAATAAACTCTTCTCTGACTCTGAACCAATTGAAACAGAAATGCTGTCACAGAAAAACATTATTTCCTCCACGTTCACGTCCACCCATATCGTCACGTGTTTTATACTGTCTTCTTAGTTTCTCTCGACTTTTGACAGTTTTTCATAAGTTGGGATGATTTGAGAAACTTTGTTGGCACTAGATCGCTACCATTTATCAAAACAATGGCATTTTCTTCCCCCCGTCGCAATAGATATGTAGAGAGCAACTTTTAGCAGAAAAACATCGCTCGGAGGAGCAATATTTCACTACAAGTCGCAATATTCTGCTACCACACCCAACAACCATTCTGTTCAATTGCATTATACATACTGCTCGCTGCATGAATGGATGCGAGAACATCTTCAAGGACGTCGTGGAGTGGAGAAGGGCGAATATGGGACAATCCACTGCACATAATTTTTGGCCACTTTAGCAGATTTTTATTATGTTAAGTACTCCAATGTATGAAGGACGCTTTGTTCTTGTTCTTCTTATCCAGATGAACAAAGTGCAAGTGCAGGAGACCACGAAAAAAACGAGTCGGGACGGATATCTACCACCACTAAAAGATTGAATCCATTATTCATACGCTGATAAAATAAAAGTGAGAAACGATGGGCGAGCTGTGGTAGATTTCGAGTGAACAAAGTGATGAATATTTTTTTAAAGAAAATTGTACAAAATGATAAATTCCTTTGCATCCTGTTTTTTTTCGTTCACGATAAATTGGTTAATCTTGTGGTGCATGGTTTTCAGATTGTTGTGTCCTCCTCCTCATCCTCCTCTATATATTTGTACGGCGAACTGTTTAAGGAATATCAGTCAGTATATTATGTAAATAATACGTCTGATGTTGATCAATCGAATACAATTTATTAAAGTCTTAAATTGCGTCTTGTAAATAACTTTTGGCAAACAAAAAATGCCGGAGATCAAGTAATCACCAGAAGAAAGTCTGTGCCACACACACAGTAAATTCATTGAAACCTGAAAATCATAAAAGTAGCATAAAATTTCGCCCAATTTGTAAATTGAGGAAAATATGTATGTATGCATGTATTCATACAAAATCTAAATATAACGATGCTTTCAACTTTTGGTTCCATTCAGCCCAAAGAATAAGAGAGACCTTCAGAAGTTCAACCTTTTACACTATTTGAAATCTGCAAATATTTATGTGACGTTAAATAAAGCATCGTGTTAGGTGGTGTGGTGACCAGAGTTTATTTATTTCATCTCCCCCTACATATTCACAGACAGATTGGCAACCAGCGCCTTACGTATGCCTAGATATTGCCATTCTGTTGTGCAGATTACAACATTAGAGCCGTCTTAAACTTTAACTTACACGTGTTTACTCAACATTTACATACATTTTTGCAGACTCATTTACTGTAATGTAACCCACCACTTTTATTACATCCATTTCTCCCGAGTTAAGAAAAAAAGAACTCCCCGCTTTTTTATTTATGGCTTGTTTCCGGCCAAGAAAATGGTTCTTTTTTCGCGAAATCGTCTCTCCTCCATGATTTGATAAAAAGCATTCATATTATTGCGAGACTCGATATATAAGTAACTGATGAAGAAAAAAACGGCCAACCACCACGTGTTACACAATTTAGTGGATTGGATATATTTCACGGATTTTCTCTCAATTCTGAGCGAGTGGCTTATTGGAGAAAAATGTTCTTCAGCCAAGAACAAGATTTGTATAGGTATCTACATACATCGTCGAGTTTGCATATTTAATATCCACCCACGCTTAAAGATGTCATCTCATCCCGTTTCGATTACGCAACGAGTAACGAACACGAATTTATTTACGGATTCTGTTCTCTTCACTGGCATTGGATTGCGAAACAGCATTTATTACATTACCTTCCTCGAGTTATTGCTGTTCAGCAAAACTTACAGAGGGATAAATAAATTGCATATTTTCTAATTTATTTTTCATTTTTTTTGTACATGGTTTCCTTCGGTTTTGCAACTTTGTCGTGTCGTACATATTATTGCAAATGGAATAAATAAGCAATGAAATACGAACCTTAACAATGTTGTATGTAGGACAACAAGTCTTTTGTTGGAGGTCGGGAGGAGAAAAGCTTGTCGCTGTCAGTTTAACGTTCCGGTCCATTTCGCCATCATATGTCGAAATGCCATACCAGCCTCTCTACTTACTGGTTTATGCCCACATTTATTTTTATTTTTATTTTACAATCCATCCAGACCCGATGCATGAGGTGAGGTGAGCGAGTCGACAGACGGGGGAAAGTTAGTCGCATTATAGGTCCGTGTAGATAAATACGATGTACGCAGTGGCCGCGGAAGCGTGAAGTGGACAAAGGGACAATGTCCCCACGGTTGTTCGATGTCCGCATCATCTGCCCATGTTATACAAACCCCTCCCTTCCCTATCCTACAATGCTAATGTCCCCACCGCTTCCGCGGCCACTGGATGTTTGTCTCGAGTGGGAGAAGAGCGTTTTGTTGGCATAGTCCAAAATAATGCGACTACTGGGATCTTTTGACGAGATGTGAGACATAAATACCGATCTTGACATAATTTGATTCACTTTAAGCCAAGAATTTCAGAATCACCACATTTCCCACTGATCACTTCGCGTTACGGCATCACCACCCAATAAATACTGATTAAAGCGTGAACCAGAAAACCGACGGGGGGAGAAGACTAATTGACTGAATGACAAATATGTTGGGGAACAAAGTCTTTAATTAATTTAATAGCGATATCAATTAAAATGTTGGAAAGATTAAAAGATACGTTGGGTGGGTATCCTTGGTCTTGATTTTGGTCCATGAATCCCGCATGTGGTAGAATTTATGAGTTGTAAAAAACGTGAGCAAGCACATAATGAGCAGATCGGAGTATAGAGAAGATTTGCAGATTCACCGATCAACACGGAATTTATTAGATAGATTTTACTTCTTTTTTTTGCTCTCGCTGTGCGTACAGTGGTTTGGTTTATCGGTGAATTTCACATCTTTTTGACTTGTGACGGCAATAATTTCACCATAATTTTCCCCTTTCTCTCCTCATAAGTACATACATATTATGTCGTCACTGGTCTGGAGTCACTTGATTTTCTGATCACGACAGACATATTGAAGTATACCGTCGGAAAGTTAACCCCTTCGTGCATACAGGAGTTGGATCCTTGGTGGTTCGGGGTAATAGTTGGCGTGGGTCTGGTGTAACCTGATGCGGGTGAAATTCGGGTAGATTTGGTGGTTTTGTTGGGCAAGTTGGTTTGGTTGGGCAAGCTTCTGTTTCTTCTTGTTCCTTAGTTCCGTTCGTTCACCAACCAACCGTCAGAAAACTTGGAACACGGACGGTTCGCTACTGCATTCACGGAGTTGGATGGAGTTGGTTCGTTTGGTGAAATGGCAGGTCTCCAAATCAAAAGAGTCAAGCTTCAAAAACCACACTGAACTGTTGAGGAGAACACAAACTCTTACATACGTACTTAATCAACAAGTGCACTCGTTTCAGCATCGTGTACATAGTTAGTTGCGAAAAAAACTTAAATTCGGGTTTAGCATTTTTCGTAAGGAAGTAACTGCGAATTTTAAATTTTTGCAAGTTATTGCAACGTGCGTGATAAGTAGAACTTTTCAGTGAAGTGAAACAATCAGTATTTTTGGTGCAGTATTAACTTATTAACTACAAGGTGTATAGAAACCGGAAGTGATAACATACAGTAATTATTCATATTCAAAGTACTTACGGAGTCCAAAAGTGGAGATACTTACACACATACGAAAAGAAATCTCGGTACATAAAACAGAACTTTGTTTCAATTTATGGGAAACAAAATGTCTGCAAAATTATTCGCAATTATTTTTGCACTCTTTATTTAAAGTGGGGGCTGATAAGAGAAGAGGCGATGCATAAATAAATTGCACTGCTTGCATTGCATGGCTTGGGTATGAGACGGAGACAGCTTCTTAATAATACATTTTGGCAAAATGATTTTGCCATGCCATCATCTTTCTCAACCTGGTCGTGTTCCATCATCTCATCGCTTATGTAATAATAACACGGCTTGCTTGTT
Organism: Folsomia candida; assembly: GCF_002217175.1. Lineage (NCBI taxonomy): Eukaryota > Metazoa > Arthropoda > Collembola > Entomobryomorpha > Isotomidae > Folsomia > Folsomia candida. The sequence goes on from NW_019091201.1 coordinate 2,868,241, forward strand.
GAATTGTGTTTAAACAAGTGCATATTTTTATGATTAATAAAAAAATGTTTAAATTTGCACTTGATTTGTTCTTTCTTATTAACGCTTATTTACGTATTGTGACGCAATTCATTGACTAATCATCACAATGAGACAATACAAATTAATTTGCTCATTGTGTCATTATTACATTTTTTGCTGCATTGTTAATACTCCTACACTGATTAACATTTAGGTAAATATTTTAGTATTACCGTTCTTGTTCTTGTTGGTGGTGGTTCTTGTACTAATTTGGGGCTGCTGTGTTTGTTTGGTTTCCTTGTTTAGAGGCTGCTGTGTCGTGCTCACTACTACTCTCACTACTTGGTTGGCCTTGACCTTGACGCCTTGACCGTGTCAGTCGCATCTTCTCACCCGCCCCGCATGATTCACTCCAAAAACAGACAGACCACAAACAAACAGCGACATCCGAAAGCCAGCGCCAAAGTAATGCAAACTTTACTTCTCTCTTCTTATCGCTTTTCATCTCTTCCTCTATTGCTTTTTAACTTGTAAAAATACGGCAAATTCTTTCAAAACAATCTTGTCCAAGAGACCTTGAGATGAGGCTTTTGACTGGTCCTCGTCTCAATTTTGGCCCTCACATTTTCGATCTTATGGCATCGTTTGAATTCTGTAAATGTGTGATATAAAGTCTCTCCCTCGGTATCATTACTAACGCACGACTTAAACTTTTAAGGCTTCAACTTAAGCCTTCTAAATTGTTTCTGAAACTGTGTGACGAAGCTTGAAATCCTCCGACCCTTACGTTCGCCTCGTTAACTCTGAAAACTTGGTGGTGGATCTGGGCAAAAGATTCTTTGTGGAGAAAGTTGGTTGGTTAGCCTTCCTTGATTCACTTTAGTTCATGTCTGCTCTCTCACATTATGAATGGCTTTGGGTTTTGCCCTTTGAACTTAAATTCCCTCACTGTAAAGTTGGCATTAGTTAACTTGACAGTAATTTTTGCCTGGAAACAATTTCGGTGGGTTGGGTTGGGTTGGGTTGGACGAGAGGAGTTATGTATTTACACTTTAATCCACAGTACACCATAGGAAATTTCGCACTATAAATTAGCCCGACTTCTTCTTTGCTAGATTAGTTAGTAGTAATTGCACGTAGTGACAGTGACAGAGTTGGATGATAGGTATGTATGTAAGGCCAGAGTTTCACTTTTCCCTCAGGATATACTTTCTTGTGTGTGAGGAAAATCTTGTGTAAATTTATCGCTAATTAAATCTTGCCACAGATTAATTTGTACAATTTATTATTTGAACCAGCCCGTGACCTTAAAACGTCGTCGGAATACAAGTTCTTCTTAATTACGTCAAGGGGGAAAGAGGGAGAGAGAGATGACGTTTCTGGCGTGACGTGATGGCGAATTAACTTTGCTTGACCTATGACGCTTCCTCCCTTTTCCTTTGAATTGAGCCTTCTATTTTGGGAATGTTGTTAGCTGATTTGATTTAATAGATTGTCCACAGTGACGAAACAGATCTTCCCCCCACGCTTTTCGAGGTCGTAAGTATTATGAACGGCGAGGTTTTATAAGGTGGTTATTGTCCACTTTTTTTAGACAAAGGGGAAGAAAGGGAATGAAAGAAAAGGCGAAAAAGGTAATAAGAATAAATAAATGCAACGTAGGAAGTAAAAATAATAAATACAAGTTACGAAATCACTGCTTTTCTATAAAATGCGTCTCAAACATAAAGCCATGAAAAAAATAGGGAGCAGCAAGTATTTCATCGTTTGCTTATACAACACAACACCGGGACTCATTTTATTTTAGTGTGTAGGCGTACGTAGGCACCTGTAATGAAAATTTACCTGCGGAAAAGTGGCCCATTTTTCTTGGGAAAGCACCTGCAGAATTTTGCATGTTTAGGCTGGTAGAAAATTTTGTGCAAGAAAAAAAATCCGACACATTTTATTCTACGCCAGAAATTGTGTACTTCTCTTAAACAGAAAAATTGCCCAATTTTTGACAAGTCGATTTTCATACCGGCAGTAGCGTAATTAAAACGCTTTAAATACATTATTAAAACATTATTCTGAAAAATCGAAAAACCATATTTTCTGCATTTCTGTAAGACTATTCATCTCGTAAAAAACGGAGAAAGTTGAGACAGTTGCGTCTCTCGTGGTGGTGGTGAAGTGGTGAAAGCAGGTGGTGAAAGCACGCAAGGACCTTGAGCCATTTTGGACTAAAGGGAGAAAATGCTCCCATTTACGATTTTTTATTACCACTATCTTTCTCTCTCTCTCTCTCAATCCGGAGATAGGATCCGCACAAACCTGGTTATTGTGCGGATGGAAGGATTACATAGTTTCGGATTTTACTTCATTTTTATTCAATGTTGACATTACGTCCCCTGCTGGGATTTTCGGCCTGTTTCTTTTTCCTCTCTCTCTCATCCCCATCCACTCGAAAGTAAAGAATACGAAATAGCTGCCGGAGAGTGGTCAACTTTTCATTGTATCACTAAAAAAAGGGATGATTCCCACAATAAATTTGAAGCGATAGAATAAAATGACCGGCAGTAGGAATGTAAAAAAATGTTTATTACGTCTCATAATCATAACCTGATGGTCGCAACGACAGAGAAAGCGTGCGCTGCGAATTCTACTTTCACCCTGGAAAAATTCGTAGTAAGAGAAAGTGGTTGTGGTTTAGTTGGTCGTGGTGTGATATTATCGCCGAGTTTGGCTCTCTCGGTTAAGGCAAATGGTTTGTGGTGAATTATTAATTTATGGATGCAGTTAGTCCCTGTTATTTTGAGATTTGTCTCTCCCTCGAGACCCAATTGGCTGTATGGATGAGAATGAGCACCGTAGTAACAACACCTCCTTAGACTAACTGATACTTATTATTCCTATTAGCGCTCGGTCGGTGCAGGTCTCTCGGCGGCGTGGCGTAATTGATGAGGCACGTATTCATCCTCAGCAGTGGCCGCGGAAGCTGTGGGGACATTAGCATTGTAGGATGGGGGAGGCAGGGGTTTGCATAAGATGGGGAGATGATGCGGACATCGAACAACCGTGGGGACACTGTCCACAAGCTTCCGCGGCCACTGAGAGACGATTTCGCTGGACACAAAACTGTGTAGCAAATGAGAGAGGTCAACAGTCACTTGAGTGTGGGGACAGTTTTTTTTATGTAATACTATACTCGACATGTTATCCCAAGAACGATTTGTACACCAGTTGACGTTGACGTTGACGTGCGAGGGTCGGTTTTGTGTCATCCGCGTTTAATCACATTGGGATTAATGATCAACTTATTGCACCCACGAACCGACCAGGACTACCAATTCACCTCGTTTATTGACTGATTGATCTAATTTGTTCTGAACAACAAGTCTGGTTTATTGTACCGTTAACATAGATAATTGGACCTGAGAGAGGGTTGATGCGCAAAAAGGGGAATTGTTTGTTGGTTGACCCAGAATTTGAGGGGCTGGTTTATCTCATCCGTGGTGATAACATATGCTAATCAAACATTTACTTAAGGATTCACACTCTAGTTTTAGACACTAACAACAAATTAATCAAAAAAATGATTTTCGATTATGCATTCTCCACTTTCACTTTATGATCTTGCAGCTACATGCGTATTTACATATCTCCCAAGGGCATAATTAGTGACAGGGTAGCGTAATTCCATTGTACATAAATTGCGGACAGGAACACGGTAGCAATAAACTACCAGATTTGCATTAATCTAATGAAATGCATCTCAATTAGCCATAGTACACAATTTTCCCATCAGATATGTACTTATATGATGTAATACAACTATGCATACAGGCTCGGCTTTCTAATTCGCCGGTAATAAAGGTAAAAGTTGAGATAGGGATGAGTATTGTAATCAGGAGAAAGGGCTAGGCTCTCGATGGTACACCCTTAGAAGTCTGGTAAAGTCAGGCAGGTATTGATTTCTCGGTGTTAAAGTTGCTACCGCTTAATAGAAAAAATTATACTGGTCCGTAAAAATTTCCTATAGATATGATAAAACTTTATTACCAAGCTACATATTACTACACGGTATTACTTATTAATACCACTTTGGTAGAGTCATATATGAATACCGCTTGGTATTATTTTAATACTGAATGTCTGCACTGATAGAAATCTGGTATAGTCAAGCAGCTGGTATTGATTTCTCGGTATTAAAGTTGCTACCACTTGGCATTAAAATTATACCGGTCCATAAAAATTTGCTACCGAAATGGTAAAACTTTAATATCAAGCTATTACTACAGGGTATCACTTATCAATACCACTTTGGATATGAATACCGCTTGGTATTATTTTAATACCGGATTTCTAAGAGTGTACCGTACCACTGCTGGTAGTAAGTAGTAAATTTGTCTATGTGCATGTACATACGACCATATCTTTTATGTGGGTGGGCCACCACGACGACGAGGACGGCAGGTACGATGAAGGTCTGCTGGATAGTGTGACCGTATGGCGTTAGAGATTGAAGATGACAATGACTGTGTCCCACTTCTTCCTGCGTTGGATCGACACGGTTTGCCTGAAAAGGTCGGATTTTGGATCGATATAGATTAGATTAGACATTTTACTTATGCTTTTCCCCACATTCGATTAGCAACATTTAGATTCAGCCACATCAAACCAGTTCACCTTTTACTTTCTCTCTTTCTAATGTCACTCCTCTGTCAGAACTGACTTCTTTAGTTGCAATCTGATCAAGGGACGGGAAAGTCGCAGCGCAAGTTTTGCACAAAGAGAGAGACAGAGAGCGTGGTACTGTTTGTTACGCAATCAAACCCAATTCTCAAAGTCGCTTTGACAATTTAATAACGAATTTCTGCTGAGAAAGTTTGTGGTTTCCCGAAAACATACGAAAGGTAAGTTTTCCTGAAATGTTGCTCATTTCCGGTAAATGTTTTCCATTGAATTTCATTCAGTTGGGAAATCATACATACGACCATACCACGAGTATGTACTTCTGGTTGGTGGGTTGGAGTACAGTAATTATCACTTATATTGTCCCACCATCATACATGCCAACCAACTTCCGGTGTGATATTTAACCATGCATACGTAGGAAATAATGGCTGTCAGTCTAGGCTGCCACGTTACCATTGATTTGTTTAGTGTAACACACTTATAACTGCCCATAAATTATGATTATTAGTATTATTAGTACATATGCACCAACCAAGATTGGTTTTTATGCCTATAGAGCATGTCTCGATGTCGCTATTTTGCATTAGAAGCAAGTCTAAATCAAATCAATTTGGTTAATTTGTTGTAATAAATTTTTCATAACGTACATTTCGCCCCCTTAAAATATGGATCAACACGCTGGTCATGCATTTATGCAGTGCAAAAATAGTGAATTTGTGCATTTATCTGCAAGTTATATTGGTACCGAGATTTCTTTCAATTTCCGACTTATAACAATGATGAATTCCAAATTAGACAGATTAGGCACCGATATTAATTAAATATGGAAATCAGCTAGTCCAAAGTGAATAAATAAATCCACGTATTTTTTTTCAAAAAATAAACCAAATGAAAATGCACCCTTGTCCAGTAACGCTGGGAATTGATACTCACCTCGTCCCTTGGCCGGGGCTAAAGTATGCGTGTGTCCAAGTTCTCGAAGCGTACTGTAAAGTGTTCAATCAACAGGAGTTGTACGAATTCATCGTTAGGTAAAAAAAATCACTGGAATAAAATCATAATCTCCAGACACGATCAAATCTGTACTTTGCAACATCCGGTAGACATCAATTTTGCACAAATTATTCTTAATTGTTTTGCTTTTCTTGTATAGGAAAACCTGTTCGAGTTGCAAGTGTCCCAAGGACTCACACGACCTCCTACACGACGAGGTAAGATAATAATTTAATAATTATTTTACTGATTTTTTTTCGAATTTCATAAATGACCCATGTTTTACGTAATTTTTAGTGGTTAGAGATTCGTGATCGACTCGGTTTACTTTCCAAAGACGCGACGGACCCCTTCCAGCGCCTCACCGCCAACCGTCCATCCCACCTCCAAGGCTACACATGGCTGCCCCCCAACCTAAACTCCACTCAGGTAAGTATCATAATTATTAAAACAAATAGTTGATGGAGGTCACGGTCAAAAAAAATAAAGTGAACTTTTTTTCTACAAGGTTGCCGAGTTTTACAAGGATTTCCAGGTTAGTGTATCATCATATCATCACCGTAATTCTTGTCTAACTTTGTGATGCACTTATGATTTCTCCTCCACAGTCGGATAACGTACCCAAGGTCGGGACGCCGGGGGAAGTTTACAGAGATCGACAGATTCTGCACCAGATACCCAAACAAGTAATACATACGCGAGAGATAAGCAGTAATGGTCTTACGGAGAACTGTCCTTGCCACAATTTATTATTAATACGTGCTCAATTTGGGTGAAGTGAAGCTTATCTCTCGTCGAGTCTAAATATGTCGGGACGTACAAGAAGGGATTATCTTTTGTTATATGGATACTTTTACTTGACCATCTGTAGCAAGTGCGCAAGCAGTCGTCGTCGTCTCTCTGATGTCAGAAATGAATGTCTTTATATTGAACTTGTCAAATATTTGCTTCTTTTTGTGCATTTCTGAAATTATATCGTCTTTGACGAATCAAAATGCGGAAATGTATGTGAACTTTTCATGCTTCAACGACGATATGACTTTTTATCGGTTATGATATTTTCTGAGATATGGTCAGATTTATATTCATGCATGGTTTAAGAATGTATTTATGTAAATCTGGTGTAATTGTTAGCAATATTTTTGATTTATCTAATACATAATTTAATTTCAGGACCTGGCTCTAGCATATTGCAAGCACGGTAAAAGCGTTATGTCACCTAAATAAATATGTACATAGATCTACCTTAAAATCAAGCTCACAAATTTCCAAATTTTTTCTTGCAGTCGACAAAGAACACCATTCCGCTTACGAGGACTTTGTAAATACGAGAAACGAAATAGCTTTAGACGTTGGTTTCGTCGCTCCAGTTTCCATCCCCGCGTCCGTAAGTGTGATATATAATTACTTATAATGCTAGTATATCGTCGTGTATCATTAATTTACGGTAATTTGAACCTGCAGAGTTGTGAGGGATGCAGAAAACCCATCCTCACTGGACAACTGGGAGTTTTCGCCCCCAAGTTTGGTGAGGACGCCGTATGGCATCCAGGTACATAACATAAAGAACAAATTCATACCAATACAAAAATTGTACACGGAATTAACCCAAATTTTGTTTGTTTAGCCTGTTTTCAATGCTTCACCTGCAACCAACCTCTCGTTGACCTGACGTATTGCAAATTCCAAGAAGCGCTATCATGTGAACGGCACTATGCTGAACAAATACATCCAAGATGTCATGCCTGTGATGAGGTAAGGGAAACCTCTCTGTTACAAATGGTCACTAATTTGTATATATGCTTCGATATTATATTGCTCAACGTAGTAGAAAATGCACACAAAAAATCTGAGTGAAAGTAGTCTAACTATCCAAATGTCAAACCGTTTCTGACCCAAATCTAAAAGTTTCCGATTTGGATCACATTTCCAACTCACAACTTTCTCTGTTTGCTTTGGAAATCTTTAATGGGAAATAATGATCCGAGCATGATGGATGTCTCGTCCATGGTCGTCGTCACTGGTCCTTCTTCTTATTCGTGACTTTGACGCTAAATCAAGAAGTAAACAAGTGACGCTAACCAATATTTGGTGCATGTTGACTCGGTCGTATCAATTTCAACGTCACATTAGTTGTATAAACCTCTACCACGATCACCCCATTAAGAAAGAGAAGGGAGGAGAGGAAATGGGGAGAAATTTATGTCAACGGAAATGTCATATACGTTTACGTCACTGGAGAAATGAGTAAACAAAATATTTGCACATGGAAATAACACAAATTTCCAATTTCCCTTATGTCACCCGACCCAGCAGCCTTTTAATATATTTTAGAAAACTTCAATCAACACGACGAAACCAGGATATAATTAGTCTCTTTCGAGTCGAGGGGGCGAGGCGTTTGATTCTGGGGGTAATTAATCCCAAACTCTCGCACTCAATTAAAGAGGTTAAAAGCATAACATGAGAGTAACAGTTGCTTCACTAATCAATCCCAATTAAACTCGAATGCCTATACTTCCTTGGCACGTTACGTTAGCGTTTCGTACGTACATTCAACTGTTGGGAGGATGATGCCTTCATCAAAATTGTGACCAAATTAAATGGGTTTTCTTCCCCTAAATTATAAAAACAGTGTAGTTAGATACTTACAAAAAAGTATTACAAAAACAATGGATTAGAATGTAAGGATAGCAGCAGTAGCTTTACTTTTTTTAGACCGAGTCAAGGCTTATGTACGCATCATGCTTGTCTGTTCGTCTGTGTATCGATTGCGCTCGTAAAACTTATCCAATCGGCTTAAAATTTAGCACACACGTAGAATATGTAACATTCGATAACTAAAATATGTGGACAAATTTTTAAAAAAATTGTTTTTAGCCCGAGTCAGGCCTTATGTTTATGGCTGTCTGTCTGTCTATCGATTACGCTCGTAAAACTTATCCAATCGACTTTTTTCGAAATTTTGGGCACACGTAGAACCTGAAAAATTATGAATCAGGTTCGAAGATCAGCAAAATGTGTGGAAAACTAAAAAAATTGTCGTGATCGTATTATACCCGCGTCGCAATTATTGATAACAACCTGACTCGGGCTAACTAAAGCTGTCCTCTGTTTTTTTACATATGTACGCAAGTATGCTCCTCGGTATTGTTTAAATTTACATGACATCACAATAAATGAACCCGTACTGTCGCAACTACTCTTTTTGTTTTGTTGTTGGATTTACTCCCTAGTAAATGCAGAAGAGGAATGACTTTAAACCGTTTATTTTCTTTCTTCCTTGGCTACACAGACGACATAAATGTACTCATCGCATCCCTCTTTCTCTCTCTTTGAAAGACTTGCCAAAATTTCGAAGCATCCGTTTTTTTCGCAAACATTTCTCACTTCACTTTAAAACTTTTTGCACACGGGTCTCCATCTCGTTTTGCGCACTGCATTGGGAAAAATACAGCATCGTTTAGTTGCAAACTCTAAGAGAAGATTTGTTTCAAGTCCAAAATTTCATTGGAGATTAGATTGGATGATTTGGCAAATTTGGAGATCCTCCGCACTGCAGTAGCAACATCATTCTAGAAGTAAAACAACATTAAATGTTATCGCTGAGAAGAAAGTTGGTGGAAATCACCAGTGCCACAGATACATAAAAGGAGACATCAGGTCATAAATGTAGGGAAATTATTATTTTTGGTGATTCGGTCACCAAACCGAACTTGGGATGCAATACGTCAGTAGCCGCGGAAGCCGTGGGGACATTAACATTGTAGGATAGGAGAGGGAGTGGTTTATATAACATGGGGAGATGATGCCGACATCGAATAATCGTGGGGACATTGTTCCGCGGCCGTTGTACGCCATACGATGATTTTTGTGCTGGAGAGGCATGTTCTTCTGGACCAGTTGGAACATATTAAATGTATGAATTTGAATACGCACCACCGGTGTGAAGGAAGGCCAGATGGCGAATTCTGTCCGTATTTTATGATGGGAGCTAAATAATAAGAACTAATATAGGGATCACCTCATTGGTTTTGCTTGCATCACTAGCAACCACTTTCCATCACTTTCTTTACCAAAGACGCCAAAAAACTCAGACTGTTTACATCGTCGTCGTCAGAGAAAAGTTATTACGGACAACTTGGTTTCCGAAACTGAACGGTGTAACAATACCTATTTACTTGCCATCAGAAGAACAAAATTAGCAGCTCATTGTGTGCACGTATACCCTCCTCCTTCTCTGCTTAGCGGATCCATTAGCTTAATCCAGATTAATGCGGATGGATGACAAAGGGAGCATTGTTGTATATTTTTGGTATAGTGGAAGAAAAATCATCTCGACCCAAATCAAAATAAACTTCTGAGAAAAAAAGATTTTGACATACGTAGGCAGCAGAAAAGTTTTAATGGCTCAAATTATGTGCGTCGTGGTGGATTGTAATCTTTATAATGTATTTCCAGAAGAAGGATTATAGAATAACGGGATTGCGAATTCCTTGAATGGGGTCATTTTCGGGCTTATGTTTATTCCAATTCTGTCCTAAAACGTGGGTTTTACTGGAGAAATCGTGTGTAACAATTAGCACGTGGATGAGAATACATATTCCTCGTAAACCGGAATGGAGGATGAGCCACTTGGTAATTTTATTAGTGAATTAGACAGCTTGGAACAAAGAGGTTTATACAAGTATGAAGTACGTATGGATGTAGCTTGAGGCCAAAATTCTCATCTCATTCATTGGATTACCGTCGTTTTGCACAGATTATTCTGCACATTATGAATAGCACACCTGATTATTTAGCATACTTAATTAGTAATGTGCAAAAAGGTCAGAAACCAAATTTTCATGCATCTCAAATTGCGGGCACAAAATATGAGAAACAGAAAATCAGGTTTATATGCGTATTAATGTAACTTGAGGCCCAAATTCTCATCTCATTCCCTGGATTATTGTCGTTTTGCACACAATATTCTGCAAACCAAATTCTGCAGTTCTGCACACCGAAAATAGCACACCTACTAATTGTTAGCATACTTAATTAATTGTAAAATAAGATCGCAAACCAAATATCTACGCATCTAAAATTACCAGTACTAAAATATACAAAAACATAAAATCCCTGCAATGTCGTCGCAGTCGCACAGATTAAATTATATCTGTATTTTTCCTTGCATTTTGTATTTACAAGGTCAAAAAATTATGCAAATTGACTGCACACAAGACATCAAAATTTTGGAATGTCACCCTTCTCCTCTGTCTCTTTGTATCATGCAACGAAATAAAATTTCATTTCAAGTTTCAATAAAATGAAAAAGCTGGAGGAATTCAACTTCAAGGATATTTATTTTTACAAGGAAAAAAAAAATCCAACGGGACTTTGTACTCGAAGAAAATTTCCCAAAACTGTCAAGCGGTGACACTTGACATCAAGGGATCAAAGATCAAAGTCAAAGGAGCTCGTCGTGCGTAGATCAAACAGAAAAGAAAATTAGGTACATGAACAAACTCGTCTTGAGGAAAAGTTAATGAAAATGACATGTTATTAATACGCTCGTGCTTGTGCATGTATATCCAGTGCAATGCAATATTAACATTGTATAAATAGCTATGAGAAATCTGATGAAATCAATCCAAGAATAAAGCCCAGCACGTGAGAAATGCTTGTCAAAAGGTTAAGAAATAATTAATTGCGTCACAAACTTTTAATTAAATCGGGCATGCATACATATGTAGCTCTCCCGTTTTTTGGGCAAATATTTACGAAACTTGCAATCAATTAAGTAAATAGACGACCCTTTTGCATCCATTTTAACATGTTTCCGATGAAATTCTAAACTGAGATTTATTCTTGCTCTTCTTCTGATTTAGCGTATTATGATTTCAAATGGGGTAGAAATCTGGGTTGGTTTGGATAAGATTGGGTTTGGGTGTGGGTGAGAGAATTTTTGCACTTGGAAATAACTCTCTCTACTTTTTGCACACGAACCTATCAAACTCCGAATCCCGGTTTCCTCTTGCACCCGACACTAATTTTGGTGAAACGACAGGACAAGAAGACGACGAAGACGTCGACGTAGCTGAAATGACAGCTTGCCATCCTCCTTCTTGGTTACATACGTTTACAATTTGGAGCATATTTACACTCTAAAACTGTTTTTATGCTCAAATTATCACGAGAATGTATACATATGCGGGTCGTAATGTACACATTTTATGTCCAGTTAAGCTTAAGTCGAATTTTTGAATTGTTTTAAAAAAACCCTGGCCAAGAAAATACTCCTTAATCATCAACTTGTTACTGCAGTTAGTAAAACTGAATAAGCTGCATAAATCTCACCCACCGGAAAATGAGAACAACACTTCAACAGTAAAGAAGTGCTGAAATTTTGGCCGAGATGAGAGACATTTCTAAAGAAAAGTATATGGAGATATTCCAACATTTGTTAAAAGTTAAGATTACAAATACATAATTCGTACGTATTTTTGTATTATGACGACAAAATATATACGATTTTACATACTACAAGATCTCTCTTTATTCGAAAACCCTTTCGCTCTTAATAAGCACGAAATACAGTCCATACACACGCCTTTTTACTACTTTGGCCCAATTCTGTGCAGAGAGAAATGTCAGTAATAAAAATGTAACTAAACCGTCTGTATTTTAGCGAGATTTTATATACATACATACGTTCTAAAATTGAGGCTTTCAGGGATGCATGAGTGGGTTAGTGAGTTTTAGTTCATTTTCGTAAATACGTAAGAGCAGAACACAAGTATTATGTCGGATTAAGTATTTGATTCCGATAAAAACGGGATTATTTCTTCTTCCTGCCTCTAAAAAAACAAGGGCAAGGTTGAGTTTATTACTTATGCAAGAAGACATTCCATTGTTTGTTTTACGAGAGTGTGGTTATTACGGAGTTTGCAAATTAGCGAAATTTTTGAGACGAAAGAGTAGATATGTAGGTATTTAGCCTGGAAATGATTGCGACAAAGTGTGTCGAGGAATTTATTGCGTCTGTTTCCAATTTCAAAAAGAATTTGACACGAGACAAAGTTTGAGTTTTGACAAACTTGTGTGTTTAGTTTTTCTGAAAAACTTTTTCATAGTATAAATATGTACATATGTCAATCTGGTTACATCTGTTCTGTCCTGGGTGGAACGGATGCATATGTAATTTTGCCGGAAATTGGTTAAATTTCACGAGCAAATCATCCATGACGTCAGTGTCCTAGCAGCTCGTCGTTAATGGGGATGCTTTTGTTTTTCATGTTACATGTACATGCTAAATATATGTTTACATAAAAATATCGTATTTCAACGACATTTTACATGTACCTTGTTATTTGATTAAATGAATAATGTCAGGGGGAGGGGCGCACTGCTTTTTGCCGTCTCATTATTATTATTCCTGGAAAGAAATCTGACAGGTTGACATCAATTTTTTTTAAAGAGATGCTCCTTGCCTGAAATAATGGTGGCATGGCATTAAGCACGAGAGCAAACTTTTGTACGTGACATAGGATTGACACGGCTTAATTGTCAACATATTGAACACATGTCCTTTCTCTCAGTTACAAATTTTAACACTTTTGTTTTGTTTTTTTGGCTTGAGATTATGCCGTGTTGTTTGAGGTCTAGGGCGAATAATGAATAAGTTGGTATATAATGATTACGTATGTACAGTGATTCTAGAAGAAATCGCGTAATATGTGTTTACTTGTTGGCGGTTGGTTACACCCCTTTCGTGCTTTTATTTGAAAGTTATAGCCAATTTTTGCGAAATTGGCGGCACAATGAAATTAACTATTTTATTTATTATTATGACGCTATATTTTCCCTTATCTTAATTACGACATATTAACGACACACTTATAAAGTGTATATTTGACTGTACAAAATACTAATTGGCAGCGACAAAGGATCACTAAAATAGTATTCTTTTTATTACTTCATTCTTTTGCAACTAAATCGCAATGTTTTTGTTTCGGGTGGTTTAGTAATTCTGTCCTCTGAGCTATTTGGGGCGTCGCCAATTTAATTTGGTGCAATGGGAAAAACATATCATTTTTCATCACGTAGGGATCTGCAAGAATTCAGTTAATTCGGAAATAAATTGCGGATTTAATTAGAAGATAAATACAGTTTATTATATGAACATAGATACAAACATTCCGGTGGGTTCGGTCGGTTGCTTTTGCACATTTTTAGCATTCGAAACGCCAATTAGAAATTAGGAAAGGTATCTAAATACAGCGAAATATATTAATAATTATAATTGGCCGTGTGCAAAATGGAGGAAAGGACATGTGTAACCCGATTTTTTAGCCGGATCGGATTGATTAGAGAGACAGCTCTAGGACACCTTGATCCTATTCTAGTTTTCGCAAAATGCCGGCTTTTCTCAGTCATAAAAAGACGTATGTACGTACGTACTTTGCAAAAAAGATAAAACCCCTGCAGCAAAGCTACCGAATTTTTAAACAAACCGTAAAAAAATTCACTCTCTTCTCGTCACTATCTAAAGTACAACATCCATCCATCTTCGACTTGTCCCCAAAGCAGATCGAGTCAGCAGGAAATAAATGTTGTTCTCAGACTGACTGAGAAAATTTAAAGATTTGGTTGGACCCTTTTGCACACGACACTTTTCGTTCGCCCAACTACTTAAATAAGCTTCATCTCTCTCTCTTCTTGTGGTGTGAAGTGTGTAAAAAGTGGCCTATTTTTTACACATTTGAAAGAATACCAGCCAGCCAACTTGCTTCTGTGCATAACAAACGGATAAGCAGTCGACAGTGGCCGCGGAAGCTTGAGAACAATGTCCCCACGGTTGTTCGATGTCCCCATCATCTCCCCATGTTATATAAACCCATCCCTCCCCATCCTACAATGTTAATGTCCCCACAGCTTCCGCGGCCACTGGTAGCCGGCACTTTTACCATTTCAAACTAGTCGATACACTGCTGGCTGCATTATTTCAAAAGTTGAGTGAGCCGAACAGTTCAAGATTTTTGAATGCAACCCAACCTCAAGTCAGGAGTACTACTAAAACTAAAAGTGATGAGTACAAGATGTATGATTTGCAGTTTCTCCAACTGACAATGAACTGCTGCACTTATCTTTTACCGTAATGATGATAAGTAAGCAGAGTTGTTTTTGGAACGGGGCTTATGAAAGATTACCAAATGTGATACGTACGAAGGCACAAAAAAGAATAAAATAAAGCGGAGGAGGTGACGGAGACACGCTTTGTCTTCGACTTTCACCAAATCATCTGAGTATTTTCCGGAGGCGAAAAGTTAAAAGGGATGTTTGTCAGGAATTGATGATATCGTCATGTGAGAAGGATTCCTTTTTTTGCGACAAACAACGGATTACGTATGTGTTTACGAGGATGAGATGAGTGGAGTTGTGGCATTTATGGCGTGGTCTCAATTTGCCCCCGCGTTTAAGGTCGTAATAAATGGCATGCCTAAAATCAGGGGCATTTATTTTCATCCCGTGCCCATTGTACAACTCTATTTTGAAATAATCTACTTGTCGCCTAAAAGTGAAAGTGATTATACATCACGCAGCAGTTCTACTAATCCTAAATTGGTGCATAAAAATACTTCTATATTTGAGATTTTTTGTACACCTCGAATTCTTCCCCTTGATCCTGTGACTCCATTAGAATACCAATTTTTTTGCTGCCCCCGTAAATCCATGTACTAACCAAGCGCACCTAATTTATTTATGCACATACCTCATTAGTGTTTGTTTTAGCTTCCAGGAGAAGAGACGATCGAGTATGTAGGATATGAAAACATGGGAATACTACTTGCATCCATAGTTTTGGTTTGGTTTGGTTCGGTTTCGGTAGTAGTTTGCGGAGGATATACATAAAATAAAAATAGTGTAAGATTAAGCATCAAGAGGCGCGATGGATGATGAGCGGAAGTTGTTGGTTTGTAGCAGCGTGGCTAAAAATAAGGTTTGGTGGGTATGAAGTCATTCCGTGATCTTTGCTTGCTTGCTTCCCCTCCATCCTCCGAAAAGTCGGGGTTTTCTCTGCAATTCAGTCCAGAGTGGCGTCCAGTCAGCTAAGAGGACTCGATCCGTTTAGTCATCCTTTTCTCTCCTCTGCCACAGTATATTTTGGTTATTGTTACTACCTTTTTGAAAAGTGGGACTCAAATTGTGACCGTTTTCGAAATGGGTGACGTGGAAGTGCAGATGCAAGTGTCGACTTCTGCGACGGAGAAGAAGACCAAAAAAGTGAAGAAGACAACGACGAAAAAGTCGTCAAAACATGTCGACGGTGGGGTTGAGATTACTGAGCAGACGACCACGATCGAGGAGGTCGAGGGCAAGGAGAACCTCCCCCTGGAAGGCGAAACGTATAGACACACCCACATTTATTTATCCTCTCAATTCTCATAATTTTGCTTATCAATTTTTTTCACAAAAGTCCCATCCAATCCAATCTCACCAAAATTTAATTAGAAAATCAATTAGGATAAAAGTGTCGAAAAAGGTTTTTATAATCTGATCTCAAATCTCCGGCATATTTATTATCGTAACGTTTTACGGTTTGGCTGCCTGCATCACTCTCACTTTCACCCAAGACTCGCATTTTGGCAATTAAGTAAAGGTCGCGTTCATTAGTGCGATGAATGAACGCGGCGGAGAGAGAGAATAGTTGTTACATAACATGCGACGACGACAATGTGGCAGATAAACGGAGAACCGGCAGACAGGGTGACGCCAAGCAACTCTTACTTTCTTTTTTTGGTTCACTGAGCCCAAAGGTATTTTTAATGTCATTATAACTTTATTTATGAAGGACAAATCACTCTATTTCATTTCATGACGGAATAGCATGCACATCACTAATCAATTCTTTGTGCTATTCCCGTGGTGGTTTGGTCGGGAAACCTTGAGAAGAAGAACATGAGACCAAGTAAAAGTAAAAGTCAGGGCAAGGTTGGGACTCGAGGAAATCCATAAAATTGGAAAATGTCAAGAGGGGAAAATCCATCCCGGTTCGGTTTCATCATCGTCGGCATCCATTACATGAGAATAGCGTCATTATCATTATTTTTGGGCTCTCTATTACGTACGCATTGTTGGCCTAGGTTGGACTCGGATAATGAAGCCATTTTAGTTTTTTGGGGCTATTTTTGCTCCTCTGGGAAAGGAAAGTATTGGCTAAAATTTTGGAGATTGAGTTACAACTGCGTATTCATGGGGGTCGATTTGTACGGAGTTTTGGACCAGTGGCCGCGGAAGCTGTGGGGACATCTGGGGACATTAATATTGTAGGATAGGGGAGGGAGGGGTTTGCATAACATGGGGAGATGATGCGGACATCGAATAACCTTGGGGACACTGTCCCCTTCCGCGGCCACTGTTTTGGACAATGAGAGAAGGTCAAAATTTAACCCAGATTATAAATCTCTTGCTTCTCTATTTGTCCCAAAGGGCAAAAATAAATGCCAGCTCGGCATAAAATACATAAACCACGTCACACATACGTAGAAAAAAATAAATTCATTCCGTCAGACCTTATCCCACAGCAGCTCTAAAGTAGCGCTAATTTGTTACCTAATGAAGTGCTTAATTTCATTTTACTACAAAGTGAGACAGATCCGAGGGTCAGATAAGGTTGCAACTATAAAATTGTGACCATCCGTCGGGGGCTCGAGGGAGATTTCATTTCAATTTGATCTCTTGATTTCGATAGATAGCCATAATTGCGTCGACCATGGTGGAACTGCAAATTGAGACATTTTGCATTACATAACGTGCAAAAGGATTTTTTGCCCGTGCATATTTAGGTACATTGTTTAACTCCTTATTTCTCCGCCAGCTTGGATTTTATTGCTTTTTCATAATTAATGAGGGTCATCAATCCCTAATTAAATTATCTCTTTTATTATTAACTTATCAGATGTAGATGAGAGGAGGATAAGTAACAGGAGGTAGGCGGGCAGTAAGTCTGAGGTTATTTATGTATTTTGACTCACTGTCACAATTACACACCTGCTGACACCACTGCTTACTTGACCTGGTAATGATAAATGATGCCTTTTGCAACATTATTGTGCCTTCTTAATTAATTTAGATGAGTGGGAAGATGTGATTTATGCCGTTTATAAGATTTTTTTCCATTAGGGGTTTGATTTGATTGGGTTGGACTTTTGCTAAATATTTGATAAGTTGATTGTATGAGATTCGATGAGGGAGTGTCTCTACGTTTCGTGAAGGATGTTAATTCTGAGGTAATTTTTTTACAATTGTTGAAATGGTTACAAAAAGTGTTTTCATCAATGAGTCGATTTTTTAAGGAAAATTGTTTCTTCTAATTAACTGATGACGATTATTATTTGAGTACGACGAAAACTGCGTAATCAAAAATTAAAAATCCGGTTTGCCCAAGATTCTTAGACAAACTCCAGCCTAGAAATCTTGGGTTTGGCCAATATATCCGAAACTGAGTCACATTATGCAGATGTAGAAAAGTCGTAAATAGTAAAAAGGCGTGTCATCATGCGGTTTTCAGGCCGTTTACATCTTTCAGAGAATTAATCACATTACCGTTTACTAGTGTTCTCCTAAGGTTTAAAGAACATTAAGATAACATGTATGTAATAATGTGACTGCGTTACGTACTAATTTTGTAAGTTTTTTTTTCCACATTAAAATTTCAAAGGTGTTAATGTATTGTGTACCTCAAACGAAGACATTGGTTTTTAAGAGTCACTCCAACTTCTTGAATAATAATATTATTATGGAGAATCGGCTAGACGGCTGTTATTAGTGAGGGTGGGGCATCTTCTGCCCACTATTTACGGACCCATTACTATCCATTCATTTTCTTCTTGTGTCTATAACCTCGCACAAGACAATGTTATTGCTAAAATTACCACGATAAGATTCGCGAACTAATGAACTCATCAATTTTCTTGTTGTGCAGAGCATGTCTATTCTCGAACCACGACTATCTTTAGTGCTTCTTGTTCCGAATTATTTATTTAATTTGGATAATCGAACGCATCTAATCAACAGCACGATCATTTTCTTTCATTCCTTACGTCGCTTTCTTGGACAAATTGAGGTTTGTGTAATTGGAATGAAAATCGATGGGGATTGACTTCTTTGTTTTTGTGCGACTCATTCTATTAGGAAAATTGCGGAATTTCACCGAAAACCTTTCCTACATATTAGCCAGCATTAATATTTAGCACGCAATTTATTTCCAAGAAGAAGTCAACAAGCACCTGGCACTACAGAAGTTGGTCGTTTTTTTTGCAAATATTTAATAAAGGGAGATGAAAAGCCGCCCGTTCAAAAGGATGAATTGGCATTGAAATGGGTGTAAAGGAGTGATTTATTAATTTATTGCGATCCGTAATAAATAATTTACCAGATTAAAGACAACCAACAAGTCCAGTCCAGTCCAGTCACCTACACTTAAAAACCCACTAGAAGAAGACCTACCATCATATTCGAGATGAGATTGTCCATTAAAAAATTTACATTCAATTCTCTCCGTCTTATGGGGTTTTTGCGCGTGGGCGTCGGATTTGGAGTTGACATGCGGTGGTTGCTTTGCTCGTGGTGTTCTTTGTCTCAAAAGAAGAATGTCTCATCTCATCACACGAAATAGTCATGTCAGTGCGAATTTCGTTTGCGAATTGAATTTAAATGAGGTTTTGTTGAGTATTCCAAATCGGGATTACTTACCTGTGACATAATTGCTTCTTCCAGAGACGGGACGGGTGACGGACGGGTGACATTATCGCGTGTTGGTTTAAACGACGACGACGACGAATGTAAATTATTTTAAGATGTCAATTGTTTCATGTGCAGGGTTGAGCTTTAGAAATATTTTGGGAAAATTGGACTAGGAGTTTTTGTGTTTATGGGAAAATAATTTACATAATTCATATGAAAATCCCAACATTGCTATTTTTAATTTTTTTTATTAGGAACAATTTTCCCGTCAAAATTGGCTGAGTAGCTAAAAAAATGGCAGTTAGATGCAAAAACTTAGGATTAGATAAGAATATGACTCAAAAATTTTGAGTATATGTATTGAAATAAAGTTGGGAATGTTATGCAGTTCAAGCCATGTTCGGAAGAGGCAAGATGAGACGATGTCAATACTTTTTGATGAAATAGGAAAAGTGACAGTCGAAGGGCACGATATTGATGTGGTGGACGAGTGTCACATCCAAAACGATTCATCACACTTGTCGATGCCTCAGCTTTATTGTGACAGACGAGATGAGAATCTCTTTGCGATAAAAAAATGTAGATACTTCTTTTTCCATCCAATTTGATGATTATGTAAAAGAAGAAATAGAAGCTACTTATTGGTATCGATTTGTCCGTCCGTCCGTCCAACTGTCAGCATGATAACGTTCGAACGAATCAATTTTTTAGCTTACGAGGTTTGACGACCCCGTGACCGTACAAACGGGGTCAAAGGTCAAAAATGTAGAATCGCCAAAAAATGGCAAATTTTCGCGTTTTAAAGCACATAATGAACCTCAAAAATATCGGGGTATATTCAATACAGAACTTTCAGCACTTCGTTTTCGCTACTTAAGTATATCTGTTGCTGGAGTTTACTATAAAATGAAGATGACTATCGCTACATACTTCTTAAATGATCTCATAAACAATTGGGGAATTAATTGGTGTGTCTGTTTCTCGATGTACCTCCACCAGCTACATTATTGGTAGTGCTACATACTCCCAAGTCGTTGGGGTCATGTAGTATGACTCGAGATTTGCATATTTTGTTGCAACTGTTTAATGTGAATGATCTCAGGGTCGTCGTATGGATACATGTACATAGGCTTGCTTATGTATGTATCCTTTTAACGCGACAAATTCGTGTGCTAATTACGTATATGTAAATTAATGAAAGATGCTATTGTTTAAAGAATCTTTAGTAATTAATCAACTAATTTTCGAAATTTGTATTCCTTTCAGTTGATTTTCAGTGGGGAGTTTACCAAGGCGATGAACAAGGATTGGCATTCGACCCATTTCTGCTGTTGGCAGTGCGACGAGTCGCTAACTGGACAGGTAGACAATTATTAAATAATTGTTAAACAATAATTGTTAAATAATTAAATATTAATTATTAATTAATTTCTATTTACAGCGCTACGTTTTGCGCGAGGAGCATCCTTATTGCGTAAATTAATAAGAATATGAATTTACATATACATTACAATTTGCATACATACATGTTAAAATTACGGTAATTATTTCGATCCTCATTTACAGATCCGATGCTATGAGTCTGTCTTTGCCAACACTTGCGATGAATGTCAGCAGCTAATTGGAATTGACTCCAAAGTATGTTTTTTTATGCAAAAAATCTGTTAATTTTCTAATTTCTAACATATTTACCTAACTTTCTCCCTTGATAGGATTTAAGCTACAAAGAAAAACACTGGCATGAAACTTGGTACGTTTTTTTTTAATAAAAAATGCCGGATGTATGTATATATGTAAATGCTGATTTATTTCCATTTTTTCTATCCAGCTTCCTCTGCAGCAAGTGCAAGGTATCCCTGGTTGATAAGCAGTTTGGGTCTAAGGTATGCATGATTTTTGGTATTCATATACATAAATTGAGGATCTGCTGTATTATGGATTGTATATTTATTTATTTGTTCATGGTTTGATTGTTTGTATATAAAAATCCGTAGGCAGAGAAGATCTACTGCAGCAACTGTTACGACGCCCAGTTCGCCTCCAGATGTGATGGATGTGGCGAAGTGTTCCGTGCCGGTAAGATAACGCAACGTAACATGGCGATGATAACCAACTTGTTATGCATACAAGGCTTATCCAAGAAAGGGGAAAAAAGCACATGCAAAAAATATGGCTACATTCAAAACAACTGTTACATCGACGTCGTAACGTATGCATACATAATACAGGAAAAAGAATCAAATACCTCCCTCTCACGTGACTTGTTCTTATCCATTCACTCACGTTATAGGATAAGCTTGACTTTGAGGCATTTGCTGGAGAAAATCATCATGCATATTTTGAGGGAGGAGAGGAAGATAAATGTTACCGAGATTGAGATGGACAGATGCATAATTCACTAAATATCCCATTCATCCACCTCTAGACCAGATTTTCCATGAAGAAGGAGCTGCTGCATATTTTAGCACAATTTTGAAACACACGGCCGCGTGGGATAGATATTTTCCGCGTTCCTGTACAACAACTAGCGTGATTTATTATATGTCTCGCAAAGTCATGTAGTCTCGAATCTTCATCGTGTCTTGTTCTCTACTCCCTCCCACTAAAATTTCGTGAATATGTACACAGACGAACGACGACATTCCAACGAGGCTATTTTTAGGACACTTTGGTAATATTTCATGCATGCTTTATTACCACCATGGTTTGACTGGGCAAACTGAATGAATTACTTCAACTTGGTAATTTGGTTTAAAGTTAAGTAAGTAAGAAATTAGCGAGTAGTTCTAAATGTCAAGTCGGCTTCTCTCTGCTCAATTATTATTTTATTGTAATGCAAAAGTTTGCCTGTGCAAATAATCGTAAGAAGAATAACGAGGAGGGGAATTATGGCTGAAAATGCCACGTGAAATTGGAGTGGTCTCTCTTTTCATGCGAAGGTGGGCAAACATATCATAAAACTGGCTGAACTGAAATGTTTATGAGATTTCTATTATTATAATCCAATTTTGCTATTGTGGCTTCGTGGTCGGGTATATACAATTAAATTTTCAATTTGTACACAAAATCCATTAGCTCATGTGGGGTCTGGGAGTCAATAGGCACCTATTTATTTCAGTATTTGAGTGGGTAGATATCCTATGATAGCTTGGTACCAACTTGGCTAGGGATTAATTTCCATCGGATAGAATAGAATAATACGTAAAAGAATGAGTTTATTTTAGCCGGAGGAAATTTGTCTCAAGTTTCATCTGATGATTATGACGAATGGGAGAGTAAGTGAATGGGGCAGAACTCGTCAGGTGTGTTTTTGGACATGATTATTGTTGTAATACGACAACATATTTTTCTGTAAGGAGATCTTCTCGCAGTGATTTAAAAAAAATAAGGAAAAAATTCACTACCTCGTGTTATTTTGAAGGGGGAAAAAGGCACAAAATTTATTTTACAATTCCAATAAGTTCTCGACTTTTGGTCGAAGAATGTCTCCAATAATGTGCACCTGAAATCGGGCCAATTTTATCTCTGAGGATCTACATTTTTACGATGCAGTGCGCACCTGAGTCAGATAATTTAGCAAGAATTGTACCAAATGTGACAACTCTGAGCCAAAAGTGACATTTGACCATAAATAAAGTTCGAGAAGGGAATAATAAAAGTTCATTTGAAATCGCGAAAACTTTTCTTATTTTGCAAATTCCAAAAATTATTTATGACTGTGCAGTGCAACCAATACGGGAATTATTTATTGGTTGGTTGGTTAGTCGAAATGCTAATGAGAGAGAAGTGAGAAGCATGTATTTGTTTATTTATGGGAGTACATTACATTACATTACGTTTCTTATTATTGTGCTGCCTGGACAGAGAGGATATCATAATGCGCGATGAAACGACATGGTCACGAAGTGCAAACCCACATGATTGAATTTTGACCAAAAAAGTGATACGATGACCACCACGTACACCACCCAAACACTTTTTTAACACACAATCCATACTGCACTTTGGACAAACAACGTAGCAAAAGCACCATTCAAGTCAAGGCCAATTCCTCTAAATCTGTATAATTACAAGAGTAATGGTCATATTCCAGTATGTGGTGTGTGTGTGTACTTGGCAATTTTTATAATAATTTACATAATCACCTGCAAACTGGATGGAGAAATGAGCTCATCGTATGATGGATGGATGTACAACGCAACGGAATTATTTATTTTGTAGGATCCTAGTCGAAATTAAATTAAATGCATTGTTTATTGTTCCTGGGAAAAATCATTGTCTTTTTAATGTCAAAATGTCATGTCAGATTTCGGTCATGGTGAATTAAAACGCATATTATGTGTCACTTTAGTACATTCTACTACCCATTCCAGTAATTGAGTCGTCGTATGTATATATACTTACATGACGAAATTACTTGGTAAATAAACCCCTGGGTAAGTAAATACTGAGAAAATTCTATATATATTAGGGAAAATTTTGATAAAATTGGAAACCATCGAGTCCAAGGTTATGGTTGGTTAGATCGTTTTACAAAATGTGCAGGTTGGGTCTGCCTTGAGGCTTCAATTTCAATTTAACAAATGATAATATTCCATCAATTCTTCATGTGAGAGAGTGGTTGGAATCAGTGGCCGCGGAAGAAGCCGTGGGGACATGTGGGGACATTAACATTGTAGGATAGGGGAGGGACGGGTTTATTTAACATGGGGAGATGATGAGAACATTGAATAACCGTGGGGACATTGTCCTACCTTTCCGCGGCCACTGGTTGCTATCAGGTAGGCAAAAGTCAGTAAAGATTGGATAGATTTTTTTATTGCCAACTGTCTGCGAATATCCATGAATTAAGTCGCAATTTACCTTTTGTTATTGCATTTCTGCCCAATTAGGACTTATATTGTTAAGACCAGAGTAATGTAGAGGGAAATATTCTATCAGCATTAGCTTCATTTGATGATGACATGCTAAAAAATTTGAAGAGATGCGTTCTCGCAGCACGAGAAAGCCTTCGATTCGACGAGGAGTACAGAATTTAATTACATCTTTGATGTCACTTCTTGACCATAAATCAACATATCATCTCATCTCGCAGGAATGAGTTCAAGAGCAAAAGATTGATTTTTTTAAATGCTTTCTTTTCCTGAAATGATCATTTTCCTCATTTCATTTGATTTCATGGAAAACTTGCAAATCATTTCAATTTGAAAATCTTTAAATAATTCTCAACTTATTTTTTAAAGAAAACATAATTTCAAAAATTGAAATTTGATTTCAATTCATGTCTGAAATTTCAATTTCCGAGGATCACAGACTCGAGCGCACCTACGCTAAGAAATAAAACTACCAAAATTTGTGAGCCATCTTCATAAAATTAACAATTTTTTTTGTTCCCTCTTCGTTACATTTGAGAATTCATTGATCACTTGCACTGTCATTGCCCATAAAGCGAAATAATCAAGTAAGGATGTACTCACTTCCATAAAAGTATAATTGAATTAAGTATTTTTCCTTCCGACAAATTACAAATTGTCCAAATGCACCCATATTTTACGGCATGATTTGATGATACGTGGACACGATGACCATCCAACAATGGTGGTGGTGACTAGTCGCAGTTTTGTAGTGGTTTATAGTCCATTATACTTGAAGTGAGTTAGTTATGTGCTGTGCGGATGGAGCTAAACTCACGAGAAACCCTAGTCTCAGCACAAGGTACTTCAGGAGGCCGTAGGTTTAAGCTCCACCCGCACAGTACATAACTCGTTCACTTTATGTATAGTTTTAGAGAGATTTTTATGTATGCAGTGCCACAATTTATTTTGTCCGTCACCTTCTTATCACTGCGAGGCTTATGGCTTCCTTCCGTTTAGAGTAATGAGATTAATCGTTCCGTTGGTGGTGGTGGAGCTGGTGACGACGAACGAGGGTCACCAGGTCGGCCTTCCATTGTCACATTGCGTGACAAAGGGAGCAGTTTAGTTGACATCTTTGGCCAATCTGTTGTTCGTCAATTCATCAACTTTTAGACATATTGTGTGTGTACATACGTTTCTTTTATTTATTGGGTTCGTATGTGTGATGCGGTTTAATTGACCTCGTGGTCAATAAGTATTTTATGGGTATCATCTCATGTGGAAATTAAATCCAAGTAAGATCAGATCAATGGATCAATCAATCTCACACCTTAAAAATATTGTGAACAATTAGTCTCCGCCTTTCCTTCCTTCCTTCTTAACAACACTTTTTATGGATATTCATATAAGTAGAAGTAGCAAATACGGGGGATGCTGCGTGTCCAAAATTATTACTTGGATGTTTACTAATTTGACGACAATGCCGAAGGTTATAATTTGTTATAATCCATGAATCGAGTCCGGTGCCTAAATAGTATTTTTCTTGTCTTGCCCTTTGGAGAAATATCCAAATCTATCCGTTTACTTATTGCCGAAATGTGTGAGAGTTCACAGGTGTGTCGATATCCAGGTAAAAAATGTGTACTTATCCGCTGTGAGAATCAAGTTTTCGATTTTTTATGCATGAGAATTGTCACGGCTGATTTTAGTTGGCTAGCATTCCTTCGCTAAATCCGTTGTTTGTCCATGACCAATTCGCAAATTACGGGTTGAGTCCATCTTTAGGTGGAAATGTAAATACATTATCATGGAAAAAAAACAAGTCGGACAGAAAAGAACACCCGTTCATATCGTTGTCGTCACTGTATTACCGTGTACCTGGCACTCATCTCATTACCTTACCTGCGCAAATGTCCTTGTATTAATGGCGTCCTGCAGATTCGGAGTGTTTACATTGACAGTTACACCAGAGCGATAGACACCCACACGAAATGTGCAACATTTCTGGTGGGTGAAATTTCTGTACTTTTATTCGCCTAGATACATAGTTTCTCCCGGGTTTAAATGCACACACTAAAACAAGTAACATTTTATTGGAATGTAATAAAAGTCTCAAGCATACAGCTTGAATTCATGGTCTTTAATGTAAACCCCAGATGAGCCATAAAATGCGCCGTGTGGTTGGTTGGTGGGCAATATATTCGTACACTTTGGTCGTAACGTACGATCCATTTCCATTACCATGCTCGGATGGATCGCGGGTTTATTAGGAGCTAGAAAGTAAAAGTTTATTTGACCAAGACTCATTAAACCGAGTCATTTGTGATTGTTTTACAACAAATGGATGTAATTGGGAGTGCGCTGAATGTACGTGCATAGGTCATCCCATCACTATCTCATGAATTTTTGGTGTAGGTAGGTTGTCGTCGTGCATCCTGTCAAAGTAAAAAGTTGGTATACGAGACCATTCATCGAAGCGATTGTTTTATAGCCAGGAGTGAAAGAAAGATGGATACATAGGTTTGGCCATGGTCACCTTTTGAGAGTCGTCTCACCTGCCCTCCTCGTCCAAATCCAATCCCATGCATTTCATTATTCAGTAAGATGAGCCATGGGCAAATGTCTGTTGTGTCCACTAGCAAAACTACCTCACTTGTTACTTACATACCTTTTTCTTATTTGTACCTACATTCATTGGCTCGTCTCACGCTATGCATTCGGTGGATTGAATGGATTTCAGTTTAGTGCTGCCGGAGACTTTTTACGTGAAACATCTCGAAGCTTATCTTTACGAGGAGGACTGAGAATATATAGTCAATTGTGAAAGTATGTTTGGTGTGGGGTGGAAATGTTGGTGATATTTAAGAGTTGAAGAATTCGTACTTTGGGAAATTGAGACTGAATTTATAACTCATCTGAAATAAGAATGGGTGACTTGGCCGACGTCCTGGGGAGGAAGCTGACCCTTAAAAATGGTGGTGGTGGGTGTAATGGAAGTGGTGGTGGTGGTTTGAGTTTGAGTGGGGGTTTAAAGAATGGTGGTGGAGGTGGGGGGAAATTGATCACCAAGAAGGTCACACAGCCCATGAGGCGAAATGAGACGGAGGATGACATCGCCATCCTGTCGATGATCATGCCTGGAGAAAAGTTCAGATGTCATATGGCAGAAGACTGCGTGTTCGGAGATGTTTACCACAATTCCTTGGGTATTTTATTTTCAAATGCTTTTATGTAATCTGTTTTCGTAATGATATGACTCATTCGTGGTGAGACGATCCATCACTATTGAGAAAATTGGCTAGTTTTTTTTGCTCTCCAGATTGAGTTGAGACGTATTGAAATAGCAGAACCTTTACTTTACATTACAACCTTGACATATTCCCATTTTACAGAAAAATTCTAAAATACTTGGCATTTGGCACATTAGTCAAGTATTTCTCAGAGATATCGATATCTTTCTAGGAGAGGTTACATACATGTGCATCATGTAAATATGTTGGTTTATCTTGACTTAAATGTTTCAACTAGTCGAAAAAACACTAAATAAACAGAGAGTTGAAAGTATAAAAGTAAAAATTTAGTTGTATAAACCAAACGCTGAACTTATCATTTTTTGCAAACTTTTTTTGCAATGTTTACGTGAAAACGATACATATTTCCTTTATACTAATATGTTTAGCTCCAGAAATTAGAGCAGGATGATCTCATTACAATATTTGCTACGGATTTATTCCGTACGTATTTACTACATGACATACAATCATGTATCGAACCAAATTACTTTTTGCAATAATACACAGAGTGTGCAAAATCTTATAAATTTCCAACTTGTAATACTCTCTCTATACGGTTTGAATTAGTTTGATGCATTTGCACTTGGACGGAAATAAATGGAGTTGGTCCTTGAAAACAGATTTGGATTTAAAGTAACTTTGCGTAATTGCACCTGACTGAGGCAGAGAGAGAGACCAACCATTATTACAATCACTTAAGTCCCACACCAAGCAGATTGACCAGCACTATCATCAAACTAAACTAAACTAAATCCTCACGTAATAATTAATGCGGACTGGTTGACCATCCGTCTGCTGCGTACGGGATGCATTAATAATGCTCGTGTGCATTGTGATGATTATCGCAACAGTGAATGAATTGCTTCAATTGTGCCAAAAAAGGGTGAAGAAGTAAGCGTGGGCAACCCCATAGCCCTGAAGCTGGGGAAGAGGCTGCTGCTTTGCTGCTGCTACCATCCCATTTCTTGACTTTGGGTTACCTTAATTGATTTGACGGACTGTTCATGTGCATGATGGGATGATACTGTTGTCATTATTGTGACGAAATTCCAAGGGGTGGTTTAGCTCTCACTTTCAATTTATTATTCGTTACGAGACGAAAACAAGACGAAAATATTTATTATTCCCATCTCCTTTTGACCACTGCGTACTTCTGCTCCTACTGAATTGCAGCCCAAGGCGTCGTTATGCACTGACCGAGTAGAAGATTAATCTGATTTCGATAATGAGTAATAAATTATCCAAATAGAACTGCACGACTGCAAATATGACTTGGGTTCAACCCCCAAAAATGCAGTGCACCTTTTTTTATCCATCTTAATCATGCAATCTGTCTCAATCTAGATTAAGGTACATGTTTATTTGTTGATAAATTGGTGTTAGTATGTAAAATGCGCAAAAGTCAAGGTTATGGCTGAAATTATTTATTTATACTAATTTTCGTCATTTTTTTATTGCAGGTACCAAGAAAATGGAATATAAAACCCGACAATGGCACGAAAAATGCTTTGCTTGCTGTGTCTGCAAAAACTCTATTGGAACCAAGAGCTTCATTCCTCGGTGAGATTTAGATTTTTACCATTACTTACTTTCTTCATGATTATTGACTTTTAGCAATTTTATATCCTCCAGTGAACAAGAGATTTATTGTGCTGGATGTTATGAGGAAAAATTTGCGACGCGATGTGTCAAGTGCACCAAGATTATCACGTCAGGGGGTGTAACGTACAAGAATGACCCATGGTAATGATTTTGTTACGATGTACATCCTACAAGCCTATTAACTATATGAATCTATGCTTTCAGGCATCGTGAGTGTTTCACCTGTACGAATTGCAACAATCAGCTGCAGTAAGTTATGCATAATTTATTTGTAAAAAATTTCAAGTTACATATGAACATTTCTCTCAATTTTAAAATTATTTGTGCAGAGGCCAGCGATTCACATCCAAGGTATAAATAAATATTTAACTAATGTGTTATATATAAGATGTACATATGTAATTCAAAGATGCAAATGTAATTTGTTGTAATTGAAGGATGATAAGCCGTACTGCGCTGACTGTTATGGCGAGCTATTCGCCAAGAGGTGCTTTACATGCTCCAAGCCCATCACTGGTACGAAATATAAACCTTTCACCAGGTCATTTTCCATGCAAAAATTTGCATACGACTTTCTCCATTATAGGAATTGGCGGCACGCGTTTCATCTCGTTTGAAGAACGGTAAATTGACATATAAGTAATGTTTACCAATTGATTTGTAACTTATTTTTATGTTATAATTTGCTTTAGCCATTGGCACAACAATTGTTTCAACTGTGGATCGTGCAAGGCGTCGTTAGTCGGAAGGGGATTTATCACCGATGGCGACGACATCATTTGCCCCGACTGCGCCAAACAAAAGCTTATGTAAAGAGTTGCATGAAAGCAGCAAGAAAAAATAGTCGAATGGACTTTCTCTACCACCCAAAAACACTTAACTTCTCTTATCATCATAATAATATATTCATCGAACCTTTTTTGCCCATCATTATTTAATTATTATACATATAACACTTAAAATCACGTTATTATAAAAATCCCACTCAACTGAAATACTTAAACCACTCATGATGATGATATGATTATTATTATTATAAGTATTAATTACTAATTTCTTCACTTAAACCAACCAAACAACCAACATCGCGTACTTTTTATCTACTACACAACATGTACCAATAATAATGCAAAAGTGTACTTATTTAAAGAACCACAAGGAATCACAAGATTTGAAAAGACGACTTGAAAAGATCATTTAATCATCAAACTTCTGATCATAAACGGATGAATGTTTTCTTCGGAGGGTTTCTCGATCATTATTAACCAACCAACCAACCCACATTTGCCTGCCATTTTACTTAACTTACATAATTAAGGGGAAAAGTTGAAAATATTTAAAATATGTATAGACTAATTATCATCATCTTTCTCTACGTACTAATTGACGGTCATACATACATATTTCTATAAATATCTATATAAATGTATCTATTTTAGCAGAAAGACAAAGACTTTATTGTTGTCAGTCATTCATTCGAATCAAAAGGAAAGAATGTATGTAGCCCCAAGTGACTTATAAATATGCATTTCGTAATGAATGCTGTAAATATTTAACATGGAAAAAATATAGTCAGTCAGCTAATAACCTCTTTTTTGGAATTTTAAGCTAAAAAAGTGTGGTTAATTAATACTTTAAATTTCTTCAAGAAATACTAAAACCATCAACTTTGGTATGGAATTATAATAGTCATTGCAAATTTCGAAAGGTGCTTGAATCGCTATACTTACTGTATAAAGATTTACCAATTTTGTCTCGCAAAATGTGTGCATTCTTTACAAAAAAAATTGAATGAGGGTGTGTACCTGTTATAGAAAATAGTGTTTAAATTCTCTCCCGAAAAAATGTTTTATTGCTTTAATTTTTTTTGCCAAAGTCCATTTGCAATTTTCAAATACTTTAATTTTTATGATTTGACTGACTGAAAGAAGGACTCGAGTCAATTTGTGCTGCATAATACATAAATATACTTAAAAAAATATGTGTTGTCAAAATGTATGTCAAAATATTGTTGCATAATGTATCCTTTTTAAGTTGAGATTGAAAAATGTGGTTCGTCTTTTTGTTACCTTTTCAATTTTTCTTGATTTGATTGAATACTTAATGCAATTTCTGTTTTGTGGTGTGGTGTAAAACAATCAATGCTTAAGAAATGATGTTGAAGCGATACTCTGTAATCTCTGATGAAAGAAAATAATGTGTAAATCTCATAAAATCGCAGCCACAGAAAACTAATCATAATATCTTATCAATTTTTGATTGTCAAAAAAATAACATGTACCATTTATGATTATTATGAATTATATATATGAATGTGTACATATATACCACACAATTATGCATAAAATTAGAAATAATCCCTCATTATTAGCTACTCTAATTCTTGGTTAAGGAATTGTGTTGTGTTGCATCAATTGTGTATTTCTCGTGTAGTTCTTTGTGGTGCAGTAAAAATGTACTATTATATAAGTTACAAATCAAATTTAAAGGAGAATAATCCCATAAAAATGATAGAATAAAAAAAGTATAGAAAATGATACTTATTTAGTGTGATTGAAATGTATTTTATTTGTTGCTTGCTTGTACTACATACATATAAATCAAGTGAGCGTAAAAAAGCTGCATTCACAAAAATTAAGTAGTTTTAATACGTATATAATATCATTCTGCATTTGGTTATTAGGAGTTGCATTGCGTGGATTAATAGTCATTGGTCGTAAGAAATACTTGAATTATTTGAGTATGATGTGTCGCCACAAAAAGAGAACAACAATGAGTAGAAAAATCTATTACGAACAATGTGGCTGTGGAAAAGGTCACCTCTGGTTATTAAAATTGCAAAAATAACTCAGCAGCAGCACCGGTTACATGTTAACAATGGTAAAATATTTGTTAAAATTCATCAGCCTTATTTTTGGTTAGCTAAAGTGCGTGACGATAGATAAATTAATTGGTAATAAATTATTGTTAACTGGGAAGAAATACTATAGACTAGATGATAAGTTAAAAACATATAAATTTGGTATCATTATAGCTTAGCTAACATATTGGAAACTTCACAAGGCATCATCACAACAGCAAGACACGCGTCATAAATGTTACATTATAGTTCGACATGTGAACAGGGTTACTAATAATTTAGATTTCAAGGCTCCGGTGGTAAAGCCCAGAGATTAACGGTCTTATCGGCGGATGTTGAAATGAAAGTAAATTCTGATGGGTGCCACCGGGCACTGATGACTTTATCCGTGTGAGAAGCAACAACGACTGATGGGAGTGGGACTGAAAGGTCGCCTTGCAGGTCGCTCAGGGCGATTTTATTATCGTATCCTCCAGAAAGCAGGTAATAGGCGGCAGGAGAAAATCGAACAGATCGCACATCCGCCGAGTGGGCTTTCATGGATTGGATTTGACGTTGACCACGGATATCGTACAGAACCATGGCTGCATCCTCGTGACCACAAACCAAGAGTCTACCAGATGGTTCAACGCACACAGAAGCAACGGGAGATTTTGTTGATGCTGTGGATGTAAGTGGAGTGACAACGTCAACGCAACCACGGGTCCGGAGGTCCCAGAATCGAATTGTCTTGTCCTAATAAGAATTAATACAAGTTAAGACACTCAAGTTATTATGCATAAACATTGCCGCACGTGCGTTTGAAAAGCGTGAACTTTCACTTATTTACCTGACTTCCTGAGCAAAATATTTGACCTCCCCAATTGTATAGAGACAGAATTGCGCCAGTATGTCCAGAAAGTGCTTGGAATGGAGTGGCAGTTGCGCAATCGGTCACATAAATTTTGCAGTCGCCTGCGCCCCCACTGACCAAAAGTGAGGTCTTGTTACTAATTTCTTCCAAAAAACACACATCTCGGACAGTCCCGTCATGCATGGATAACTCTACTTCTTGAGATCCTGTCAACTCGCTACTATTAATGTCATCAAATCTGAGCAACTTTACAGTTTTGTCATTGCTCCCCGTCGCCAATAATGCACCATCAGGGGACCCTGGAAAATAAAATATGTATTTCAGATACATATATTAATTATTTGTGATAAATACCAAGCAATTGTTGACTTACAACCCATGCAATAAATTGATCCCTAGAAATAAAATTATTAAAATATTAACGACATCTCCAAAAACAAATCACACAACGTGTACATTTGTTTTTATATAAAAATACCTTATGGTGTTTAGTTCGTTTAAATAAAACTGTTGGTTGATATGGATGATGACTTTCAGACAGGTCTCCCAAATCAGGATAAGAACACACACGAAGAGTTTTCGAGTTTGAACCAATGGCGTAGACCTTTCCTATATTTCGAGGAAAAAATGTCTCTGATTACTATATCGACTTGCATTCGTGCAGTTATATTGTGTTAATAACCTTCCGGATGAAATTCAGCACATCGAATAGCTTGCACATCTTCAAGTACGGTAACCGAAATAAATTTGGCTTTTGAGTTTGCACTTGTTGAGCTGTTTGCTTCTTTTGTTGCCATTTGATCCTATTGTGCAAAGATGCAATTTTGTTAACTTGAAAAATTTTTCCCTTCATAAAGCCTACTCTTTACACAACTATATTTTAACATACTCTGGAATGGACCGTTTTCGAGTATGGATGGCCAGTAGTAGAAGACGGATTAATTCCAGGATGCGTATTGAAAGGTTTTAGGGGTTCGACTCGAACACCTTGCGCTGCTGAGGACGACTGGTGAATGGAATCTACAAAATCGCCGAGAAAAAGACGATCGACGGAAGTTGTCATTGTCTTCAAATCTGTGGCCTGTGGTTCGACGCTACTCAAATGGAAGCTGGTACTTGCCATACTCCTGAATACACACAATATAAATATTTCATTTCGTTTCTCACGCATTTGAAGTGCACCTTTTGCATGCAAAATATGATTCTTTTCATAAAATACCGAGATAAAAGATCTGATGCGCTATCCATTATGGAAATATTCATCAATGTCTTTTGGACTTTGGGCAGGGGTTCAATATCAACTCGCAGACTTCTTCGTTGGAAGGGGCATCCAAAAATATTATTGGGGATACTCCTCAACCATGAAATCAAGCTCAAATCTGAAACATAAATTTCATTATAATTATAGTCGTTGTTTTCTCTGTACTTTCCTGGCTGGCATTCTCTTCCTACATACCTGATTCTGAGAGTTGGTTGTCGTTCAGTAATTGAGAAAATCTAATTTGTGATTCTGACGCACTGGAAGCACTACTCCTTCCGCCGATTGCTGCTCCCTTGTCATTTGCCATTGCCTTATTTTGACAAAAATCGACACACGATTCATACAGAAGGCCCTGCGAAAAGTATGAGAGAATATTCATTCATAAATTCACATCATTCGTTAAACATTTGCATCTTCTCATTACTTTGATTAAGAGTTGAATGAGCCGGTCTGCCGTAGCGACAGGATGTGGTTTCATAGGCCCCTAAATCAAGAACATTTACCCATTTTTAGCATTTTCCGTGAAAATTTACAATTGCAGTTGTTTTTGCAAAAAATAGACCATAATCGTTCATCTTCATATACTTGCATACCTGTGGAGGGGGGATGAACTTTTGTACGAGGGGTCTAAGCAGACTGAAAATTGTATTATTATTAGGTGGCTTGTTTTAGGAATGTGGTGTTGTATTATATGAACCTGAAGCATGTTAATCTTGCAGTTGAAGAATTCCAATCTTTATACTCTTGGTGTTCAACCAAGCGCGTCGGTGAAGTAAGTAGCGAACATAACGACGAGTATTCTTCCTTTGACTCCACCAGGCCTTCCAACTCATTCAACACCTATTTACGCAAATCGGAAGAAAAAACAAACAATTGAATGAGCAAAAAATAATGTCATTCGCGTAAATTCCAATAATAACGGCCGTAACTGAACTATTCAGTGAGTTGCATTATGAAATTGTCTATTCGCAGATTCTGTTTATGACAACTTTACATAGTCCTCGTCAAAAGCCCACAACAAAGACTCTCGATGGGTACAATTATGTAAACTGTCAACTATTCAATTCTATTTCTTCGCACACTATAAAATAAATCTAAAAAACAGTATTATGAAAAGTTACAGGAACATTTCAGTGAAATTCCAATTTATGTTTCCTCTTATCATAAAACATAATTATTCAATAAATCCGACCTTTCGACCAAACAACCGGCCATTCATAACTATAATCGTAAAGATCACTCTTTGAGAAATAATTTTAAGAAATAAATGTAACGCGTGCCCAAAAGAGGAAAACCTGTATCTCTCGTTTCACGATGAGGCATTCACAAATTAACAGATTACAAACATTAAAGTCGAAAACTCCCTTATAAACGAACCGTTCTTAAGCGAACCATGACTTTGAGAAACTGTAACTGACATTCACACATCGCACATATAGATATACGCAGAAACTGTATTTTCATAAAACACGCACAGAATAATACCACACGTTAAGGACGAACAGATGATGAGTTCTGTTACGTTTCACAAAGTATGGGTCACAAAAGAACTGAACTTGAAATTGTTAAATAGCTCATGATTTAAAAAAAACTGCAAAACGAAGAAAATGTTTTATCTGATTCTAAAATTAGTGATATATATATATTGCATACTTAATGTACCTTTTATGATTGATTGCTACTATTTAAAGGTCACCTACCTTCACCAAGTCTTCAACAACGGCCGGTTTTGGTTCCTCCAATGAAGACGTTGCATTAGACACATGAAGGATAAGAATGTCCAGAAATCGATGTTTTAAAATCGTAGCTCGAACTCTCCGTCCAGGAAATCCTTTAAATGCATCTTCAAGGGGTTGAAGAAATTCAGTAACGTCATCCCAGCGTCCCTCAATGATTAATGATCTCAAAAATAGCAAATCTGGCGATGGAATCACGTCGTTGACTACTCCAGACTCTTTCTCCAGTTGAACCTAAACGACCCAAAGAGAGCAATGTATTGTTTTTCTGTACCATATACATATTCCTAAAAGTTATGATGATGTGTAATTAATTACCTGAGCAGATGTCAATCGTCTCGACGATAAAAATTCCAGAATTAGATGAACAACGTCTCGTTCACACATAAGCAGCCGCTCGGCCGCAGCATCTTCTGCTGTCGAATGCATTGAGGTCATCTTTATTCAAGCAAACCATCCACGTTCAAAAAATATCCAGACGACATATTCCAGAAGTAGTTGTCAATCGATCATGAATGCAATTGACTTTTAATACTAATTACAGATTTGCCCCATAACCCTCTAGCAGAAAGATAACCAAAATATATAATCCTTCTCCAGTAATTGGTCCAATTTATGGAGACAGACCGACTCCTGAAAAAAATCATAGTTGGTAAATACAGAAATTAATAAACAACTCTCAATGTTTACAATTAAATATTACATGCAAATGCGCAACTTTAATTTACAATTTTTTACACAATGTACTACAAACTTGGCGCAATTATTCTGTTATAAATACAGTAAATCGTGTAACCAGCAGATTTTAATAACGTTACCTTTAAAAATTGACATCTCGGCAGCACTTCCTTTCTTGCAGGGCGAGAGATTCAGACTGACTCATCTGCTGATCTCGAATCTCTTTTCTGCTATGTCCAATACCTACACGGCTAGACGAGTTTTGCTACACACAAAATACCCTCGATTTCAAAGAAAGAAAAGTGAGACAGAAAATCGGACTAGATATTGCGATACATCGAAGTCAACCGGATGGATTTGATTTGAATTTCGGCCCGCCTCCAGTGTTAATCAAATGGGCACGTGATTTTGGCGCGTAGAAATTTTGTCCGGTTGACTTCGATCCACCGCAATAACAAAAGTACTTCAAATTTCTACAAACATGCAAACTTCTAATGAACGGAAGCTAGAATATTAAGTGTTTCTGTAATATGCAGGAAAAATTACGAAGAACGCCGGTAATTTTTCCGCAAGAAATATCTGTAACTGAACTAAATTCATACGGCGTCATTTGCACCTTTTGTAAAGCTTTTAGGTTACATTTCTATAGGAGAGCTTATCATGTATGCGCAGCTTATATGTTTGGATCAAACAACTAAATATATACAAGTCCGATAAGGCCTTATCTAAATCACTGGTTGGTGGTTTTTCTTCCTGCATTTTTGTACAGTTCGAGAATTGTGAGATTTTGTTGAGCGCAATACAAAACAAACATTTTACTCAGCAGGTATTAGTCAAGTAAATAAGTCAAACTTTAATCATCACATCACACATATTTATACGCACTTGTCACTTGTGTTGTGAAATATCGATTGTGTTTAAGTAATGATGCCACCAGCTGCAAAATACAAACATTAACGAAATAAATTGAATGCTATATCTTTATGTAAACTTATAAAGACTTGTGTGATAAAAGAAACTACGTGTTTAATTTTGTCTGCTCAATCTTGTAGGTAGTGCCGTAGTTGTGAATTTCAAATATCTTTTAGACGATATATTGATTAATTTTTGTTTTACACGTCATTGGTTGATTATTAACATGTTGGGCAAGTCCGAGATTCGTGTCTTTAAAGTAATTGTTATTGGAGATTCCGGTGTGGGTATGGACTTTTTTGAAAAAATAGTCTTTGCGCTATTCTGGTGTAACAAAATCTAAATTATTTTTGCTCCGATTTATGTAGGCAAGACGTGTTTAACGTACAGATTCTGCTCTGGAAAATTTCCAGTCAATTCAGAAGTCACGATTGGGGTGGATTTCAGAGAAAAATGTGTCGATATTGAAGGAGAGGTTATAAAGGTTAGGATTTTGTGATGTAAATTTGTATTCAAATTGACAAGTTAAGTTAATACGATTTTGCGTAGATCAGTATTTGGGACACGGCCGGTCAAGAGCGATTCCGAAAATCGATGATAAGTCATTATTACCGCGGCGTTCATGCGCTCGTCTTTGTTTACGATGTCAACAGCCAAATCAGTTTTGAAGCGCTGCCCAATTGGATAGCGGAATGCGAAAGGTACAACCTGACCTCGTCTGTTCCGCGGATTCTAATCGGAAACAAGGTTGACACTGGAACTCAAACGGTGAATACAAATACTGCACAGAAATTTGCAGATTTACACAACATGCCTGTAAGTACAATATGTTAAACTACTCCCAATTTTCTCTAATAAAATAGCTGCGAAAACGTGGTAATATAGCCTTCTTTTAATAGTTGTTCGAAACGTCAGCGTTGGACGATAGCCTTTCGAATCATGTGGACTCGATATT
This sequence comes from Folsomia candida, assembly GCF_002217175.1. Classification (NCBI taxonomy): domain Eukaryota; kingdom Metazoa; phylum Arthropoda; class Collembola; order Entomobryomorpha; family Isotomidae; genus Folsomia; species Folsomia candida. The sequence continues at coordinate 2,906,645 of NW_019091201.1, forward strand.
TATGACGTTGGCTCATAAGCTCAAGGCGAGCAAGCCCATGATGGGTCCAGCACCTACGGACGCACCCCCATCGATTGTTCTCCATAGAGCAGACGTTAGCGGAATTGACCATTCGGAAGAGCAATCTTCATCATGTTTATGCTAATTTTAAGTATACGCTGGTGATAGGTTTTGAACAAATAAAGTAGTGATTAAATTTCGCATAATTTATATACAAAGCGTTGTTCAAGGAAAAGACTAACTGATCAAAATAATGTATTTTTAATTTTATATATTAAAACAATGCAGCAATCTGTCTGTTACATCTGTCTGTTAAGGAACTATGTATTGTAGAACACCGTATATACGTTCGGAGATGTTATGGATAAAGTAGATAACAATTTAATAATGTATGTTCAATATGACCATAAAATAAAAATGATGTGCAAATTACAAAACAACAAGTTGTATTATCTAGTCAAATCAAGAAAAATTGAAAATGTAATGGCACAGACGCCGTCTGTCAGACGGACCATATTTCTCAATTTATTTTCTGCCTGCACTCAATCAGTCATCCATCACTCATCGTCAGCTCTTCTTTCACTCGTCACTCTTCTTTCTCGCAGTCGCAGCTGCCCAAAAAATTCTGATTTTGTTGACCAATTTTTTTCAAAGAATTTCCAAAATATTTACAGACAGGTAAGTTTAATTGATTATTAAAATATTCCGGGAAGAAATGGTGTGATGAATTTAAAATGACAGCAGTAATTTAATGCGTACTGTGGAAAATCTAGACGTAAAAATCTTTCGATATTTAAAATTTTGAATTCACAAAAATTAATTTCCTGATTTGTAGTAATTTACTAATTGTTTAATCCTTGGCCGTTTCTCGATTATAATGCGTGTGATTTGCGTTTGATTTTGACCAATTCCTAAAGTTTTTCTATCTCGATATTTATTAGAGGTGCTAGTTTCGACGAACGACTTGAAAATGTCTAACCAAGCAGCTTCCGGAAAGAAAGACAAGGCCAACATGTTGCGGGAAAAGTTGACCAGATCGTTAGAAGAAGAGGAGGCAAAGGGTCGAGCCATTGCTGATCGTATTGCCGATAAGAAGATGCAGCTTTTAGAAAGGGACCGTGAAAAAGCTCACGTCGCAATTTTGGAGGAGAAGGTGAACGCTTATATGAAGAAAAAGGAGGAAAACAAGAAGAGATAGATCAGGTAATTATAAAAGTAAACTTTTTAAATTTTTTCCATCTTACTGAAATTTTATTTTCTATCCAGATGCGAGGAGGATAACCACAACATTTCATTAATTTTTATGTGTCATTTTTCTTATATCCTCATCCACGTTTGATATGCTGTAACTCTGTAGCGATTCTGCGGTTTTCCACTGCAAAAATGTATTAAACACTGTTGCATTTTCATAATATGCTAGTTTTCTACGTGTTTTATTAATTTTGCTTATATAGAGTACGTGCAAAATTCCACATTTGCATGAAAAGTTTGGAGATGCTTTCCCACAGCGTTTCATGTGCAGGGAAAGTAAACAGATAGACTATGAGTCATCCTCACTTCTCGTCATTCTGTGTCTACAAATGCACAGATTTGCGAATTGCGAGTGAAACATGTGGTAGAAAATCGAATTACGAATATATTAGCCTGTTTTTTGGCTTGGCTTATCACCTCGCTTTAAATGCATTCATTTTAATAGTATTTTTACAAGACAATCATGCATAATCCTCGTCCAACGAATATTAGTATTTTAATCTATAATGATCGGGCGAGTAATTTTATTACACTTATAATCTTAACAAGTTTTTTTACTTTTCCTTTTTTCCACACTGGAAACTGTGATAGTGCAAGTTCAAATTGGATAAGCAATAATTTGGGGGAGATTTCTTCCAGTAATTTACAATCTTCCTCGACAATCCCACCTGATAAAAGTAGTAATTTATCGAAACATCCTGTTCTTCTTGTAATTTCTTTTGACGGTTTTCGCCATGATTACTTTCACCGTGCCGCAACCCCATTTTTGGATCTGCTTAAAGAAGATGGGTCATCGGTTCCGTACATGAAAAACCAATTTGTGACTAAAACATTTCCAAATCATATGTCCATTGCTACAGGGTAAGGAAATGAAAGTGAAAGCGGTGAAAGAATTATAAATAAAATTATGTGTGATTTATTGCAGGTTGCACTGTGAAAGTCATGGAGTAGTTGATAACGACTTATTCGACCCATATTACAACATGTCACTGCCATCGGATTCCAATTTATTTTGGAATTATAATAATGAAACGGTTCCTCTTTGGGTGAGAAATGTGATTGCATGACCTAATAATGAATTTTCAGTGAATTTATGTCTTGATTTTTATAGACTTGGAACGAATTAGCAGGCGATGGTCGTAAAAGCGGTGTGATGATGTGGGTACGTAAGCAATACACAGTTAGTAGTAGTTTAGATGGGTGTAACTGATTAAAATTTGAGACTTTTTAACTGCATAATAGCCAGGGTCGGACCATCCATACGGCCTAAATCATTCAATGCAATTACCATCTCGAGTAGTAAAGTGGAATGAAACTTTTCCATATATTTGGCGCATCGACCGTGTTTTAGAATGGGTTAGTTTGGATAATAATTAGTAAAAATGTAATACGTTTACGTTAAGTAAAACCAATGCTTATTTTGTACAAGTACAAAATACAAGTTTGTATTAAGATAAAATAATACAGAATATTTTGAATCACGTAGATTACAAATGATCAAGAGCCCGTTAACCTAGTTTTCATGTATTTTGAAGAACCCGATGAATATGGTGAGTTTGAATTATTGTCACCTATAACTGTTATTCTGACAATTATGAATTATTAGCACACGCATTCGGCCCAGAATCGGATGAAGTAACTGACAAAATTGTGAAGCTTGATAACGCGACGGGATATCTTGTGAAACAATTAAAGTCAATGAACCTTTTTGACAGAGTCAATCTCATAATTTTAAGCGATCACGGATTTCAAGAAGTTAAAGCGAGTGATATGATTAATATTTCGAGCATTGTTGATCCGGATTTGTATGAACAATTTGGTTCGACACCGGTAGTTCAGCTTAAAGTTAAACCAGGTATGGATTCTAGTTAAAAAGCGTTACTACTATATATCAATATTAATGCTATTATTATTCTTGTTAGGAAATTTTGATGTGGTTTACAACAAATTGAAGAATGCCTCCAAGACTCAAAATTTCACCGTATATAGCAAAGAGGAAATTGCACAAGTGCCCAATTGGTTTTACTCGAAAAACAGAAGAATCTTGGACATTATTGTTGTCGCAAACTTGGGTTACGTATTCGAAGACTTTGCTGACAAAATAAAGTATTACGACTCTCACTTTAATAGAACACGTAAGTCTAGTCTAAAGTTTCTGAATTTACATTTGAAAATTGTGTTAAATCAAATAACTTGTAATTCCTTTATGTAGCAAGTCCAAATAATCGGTACGGCGTTCACGGCTACAGTAATGGTCTCCTGCCTATGCATCCCTTCTTTCTTGCACACGGACCATTATTTCGGTATGAAAATAATAATTGTTAAAATCATCTTAAAACCAAAAATCTTTCATTTGCTACAAATTGGATAAGAAATATGGGTTATTATGTTTATTAGGCACAAATATATTGCTCCTCCATTCGAAAATGTGGATTTATTTCCTCTCATCTGCAAAATTTTGGGCCTTGAGACTCGATCCAGTAATGGCACTTTTGAAAACGTAAAGAATCTGATTGTCACACAAGGTTTTGCTGTTGGGAGTCCTGTTGGGTGGGCGATTGGTAAATACATACTTACTAATTTTGTAGTTGTGCAATTATGGTTTATTAATCAGAAGAATTAAATAGGGGCCGGACTTGTTTTCGGCGTAATGATTTTACTCGGGATTATGTCCATCTTGGCGTCAACTAGTCGTGAAAGAGATCGAAGAGCTAGATCATCATATTCACAGAATGGCACAAGAGGATACAGGTACGGAGCCCTTCCTACCAATGAATAATTTGTTTTTAGTATTTTATGCTTGCCTTGTTAAGTAGTTTTATTATTTCGGGTATTTTTAATCTTCAGTTTTGAAATAAAGCAGCATGCATTTCGTGCATGTACCTATTTATGCATTGGTTTCGGGGCTATATTATTTTTGTTCATACATATGTTCTAATGCAGTAATCCTTATATAATAATGAACAATGTAGGTTTATTAATCGCCGGAATTCCTACGATTCAGCTGATGAAAATGAAAATGTAGAGGGGAACGTGGGGGGTGTGTCCTCAGTTCTCAATAATCTTGTTGACGATGATGATGATGATGATGAGCACAATGAAGAATGTCAACCAGGAAAAGAAGAATATCAAGCACTATTGAAGACAGAGGAAGTTTAGTGTGCATTCTTACTGAATGATTTGGTCTCATTCGGGAGATCGCGTTGCTGCCTTGGAGTCAAAATCATCATATGCACTGATAACAGGAATCTTTCTCAAGTACAATCTCAAACACTATGTAACGTAACTTATACGATCTCATAAAAGTATTTCCTTATTGATATTCCTTATTTCCATTCCATAAAATTATCTGTATAAGCACAACTAAAATTTCTGATTGATATTTCCGGAAAAAAGGTTGAGGTTGTGAGTGAACTCTTGTGATAAAAAATGTTAATTCCTTCTAGTCGTTATTGTAATCTAAAAACGGTCTATAAATGTTTTCATTAATGTATTCAAATTACAACAAAAAAATCGTAGTTTTTCATGAATGTATTTGTTTTTAATAAAGTCATAAAAATCATGGAATGAACAAAGTATTGCATTCTTTTTGGTTCTGTTTATTTATGACAATGAAAAGCGTTACTCATTTTACATGTCACTTATATATTTTGCAATATTTTATTTTAACCCATTATTTTTAGGCAAATAAAACTAGCGAGTACGTCAACATGCGGCGTAATAATAATGAAAATTATTAATCCTGAATTTACAAAATAAAGTTACATCATCGACATCACAATTGAATTTTACGATATTTTATAAGTGCCAGTAACATTATTGGCATGCTTGATTAATTGGCTGTCTGGCAATGACCGACACCGGAGCGGTCCACGTGGCGTTTCTTTCTAGTTAGTAAAATAATAGTTCACGGCGAATATCTTTCGTTCCTCCGCTGTTTTAGTCCGATAATTTCACAATATCTTCATACTACCCATAATTATCTAATTAATAATTATGAGTGTTTGGCTTAAACATTTACATCATTCGAGTCACAAAAATAAACGATTACAATTTTCATACAATTTTGGAAGAATTTTCAAAAGTTTTCGTGACATTACTAAATAATCATAGTCATTTCTCTTATAGTCCAGCCAGACTCACTCCAGCAACAAAATGGTAATTAATCTTTCATTGTAATTGTAAATATTCTTTGGAACGGAAACGAGGTCACAATAGTAATTTTCGATTGGCTTTTTGCATTTAGTGACAAAAACGGCACTTTGAGAGTAGTACGTCAAAAGTGCAGTTTACTTACGGAACACAGTCTTTCATAAAGTATTATTATGTTTATATATATATATAACTAGTTACTTATTAGCTTACATTACATAAGCACATTGCATGCTGCTGCGGACATAAGCGAGTGAGACACTTGGATATATTTATTATTACTAAAATATGTAGCAACGTTACTTGGTCGGTGATATATATAAATTACGTAAAAATAGGAACTTCTTTGCAACAATTACTTTTGAGACACGTCAATGGCATTTAAAAACCTCACATATGCATAATTGCTCAAATGCTCGTCTACAAAGTACTTACAGAAATATAGTATAGATAGATAGAGGCGAATATTATGAAAAACAACAATCTCCAAATGTAGTATATAATTTCAGTTTGAAATGTTTAAAAGATTGTCAGTAGTAGTGGAGATAATTGTACATACGTTACGTTATTACATGCTATATAATTTGCTGATAAAAGAAAACACACCAATTTGTTTGAACACAATGTTGCATTAGGTGATAAACGTTGAAATGGAGAAATCTTCAAAAATGCGAATATGTATGAGCAAATTATTTCCTATACACAAAAATTTTGCTTCCAGTTTGTCTTATATTATGTACGCATTATAAAAATAAATAATACAAAAATTATGCGATCGGAATGAATTCTCATGATTCGGTGAGTTCTCAATCATAATATCTCTCGTCTTCTTTTATGTATTTTTTTAGGTAATTGGATCCAGATGAAGAGGTGAGTCAATCATTGTAGACTTTGATAGTTTTCTGCTGCTAATTCTAGACTTGTTACCATTAAAGCCGTTATCAGAGGAGGTTGACGGTCCATTTTGATTCTTATTAGAAGATGTTAACCCACCTACACGATTATTATTAATAGAAGCTGATGTTGACGGTTGATTTTGAAATTTCTTGGAGGAAGAGGAGGAGCTGTTGTTGTTGGTAGGAATTTTACCATTAACACTCGTGTTCGCACTACTACTGCCAATACGATTGCGAGCTAGGATATCTTTTGACAATTGGTGTTGTGATTTGAGGGAGTGGACAGAAGAAGACGAGGATTTATTTTTTCTATTTCCAGACAAGTTGGAGATTGATGGCAGAGAAATAGCGGAATCGTCTCTTTGCCCATTATTTTTATCATGTCCTAGTCGGGAACGTTTAGAACGTGTGCTCAAATCTATTCTACGTAATCCTTGAGCAGAGATGGGATCATCGATATCTAGGCCTGATGCATCCGCACTAATGAACCCGTAACCGTAACGGAATGGCTGGTTTGTTGACGAGGAGGAGAATGATTGTTGAGAAGAGTTTAAGATAGTGGGGTCGTCAAAATAATCATCATTTGGTGTTGCTTGATACGAAGGTAGTAGGTTCGAAGGATTGGAGTCAACTCTGGTATTATGATTTTCTTGACTTAGATTTGACTCTGAACCAGAATCTGCACTTGTTGTGGCAGGATCTTCTTCAATCGAGTTGTACAAGTTTCTCATAGAACCTACATAAATGAATAATAAATAAAAGCACAATTAATATTTTGCTCATGAAATCACGCGTGGATCACATCACACATATAATTCTTCTTACCAACACTTATCTCTCCAAAATGAGTGCATTAAATAACAATATTACGTATTGTGATTAGAGACATATGTAACTACATAAGGTTTTGAGACACGGAAATGAGCAAGAGCCAACAATTAAGTATTAAAATCGGACTAGTCTGACTAAATGTGATGAATATAGTGTAATCAATCTACGGATAAAATTGTCAATTTTTACATGACCTACCTAAATACATACATATACACTTATTAACCTATTTGGACTTTACACAATTTTTTCGAGAGTTTGAAACTACTCCTTCCCCACTATTTGAGTGATCTAGCTTATCTATTGTGCATGTTTTATTATTACTGCTACTAGTACTATTACCGATTGTATTTTTCGTTGTGATGCTGTACCTTTGAACTTCAACCACTTTCACTGAAGGGATTTCCACAACGTTTCCGTTATTATTATTCATGCTCCCTCCACAATCGGATTGTGGTTTAATAAAATCCTTGCATTCTTTATCATCATCAGCTAGAAAAGATTTTGAGTTAGACTTTGAAGAGTTTGAAACGTTGCGAAGGCTAAGAAGACTCTTAGATTTTTCCTTTTCTTGACTACGATACGGGTAACTATTAAAATTGAAGAGCTTTTTCTGGGACGATGCAAGTTGGACACTATTATTCCTACTGACGAGAATAACACTGCGTCTCCGTTCTAAAAAGTCGCCTTGTGAATAGGGTCTTGTTTTGCCATGGCTAGATGAATTGGCGACAGTTCGTCGACACACGTATCGCCCTTGATGCTGATCTATTGGTTTATTGGTAGTTCCAGTAGAAAAAGTTTGAAGATTTTGAAAGTTTTCTTCCTTACCAGAATTCATATTGCTGAGAGACCTATTTGAGCTGTTACTCGTGTACAAAAGACCACTCCCACTGTCGGGCGAGTGACTGGTTAACGTAATCCCGTCAGCGACTTGCTTTGCTATGGGTGGCGGGGCTCCTGATGTCGAAATTTGATGATTTAATTGGGCGTGCATTTGCGGCTGTGATGTTGTTGCTGAAGTAAAAGTAGTAGGTTGTTGTTGTTGTTGGTTTTGACTTTTTGCGACCCCAGAACGATTAGAAGCTTCCACACACTACAATGAGAAATACATAATAATCATATAATAGAAAATTAATTATTTATTTGTGGTATTTTACCTGTGGTCCAGTTTTCATAGATGTTTGAATATGTAAACTGCTACGGTTGCAGATTGACGACGTAGGAACTCCTGTCGCATCATTTTTTCTCGGAAGTGATAACAAGAAATCGTCGGTAACTTTGCCTCGTGGGTCTAAAAATAAAATAAAATGCATAAATATATGCAAATCAATTATCCTTAATTATAGATAACGATATATGTACGTACCTATCAAACTGGGTTGTAAAGGTCCACAAAGGACGAAAGAACAATTTAGGAAAATATTTCCTCGAGAAAATGGATTTTTAATGGCCGACCTTCCAAATAGGCCTTTTATCTGCATAGAGGAAAGTGAACGAGTAATGAGAATTGCAGAGAATAAAATATACATACATTATACTAATTATTGATTGCCAACTTACATCCTCATTTGTAGTCTGTTCGACAGATATTAGGTATGTATGAAATCCGGCTAGACCTGAACATGCATATAAGAAGGATATGATATATGGTCAATAACTCAATATCCTACACAATTAATGATTGTTTACCCAAAACAGTCCACATGCCAAAGAAGCTTATGACAACCACAATGGCACTAGTTGGAGACTCCTTCAGAGCGTCTAGAAAATTTCCCCTTTCTTTTGAAACTGGAAAGGAAATGTTATTCATGATTTTATGACAATTTTGTCAGGGGCGTTTAAAATATCTGCACGCTTATTGTATCTATTCTTACCCAGTACAAGATGAGCCGTAGCACACGAGAGCACGAACACACAAAGAAAACTAAGCGAAAGAACGAATGCGTAGAAATGCCTATAATTTCTTTTCCCGATGCAGTTGCCCTACATAATATATAATATATGTATAACATATATATAATATATATATAATATATAAAACAAACCAGGAAGGGACAATGGTGGTCGAAACGATCTACACCTGTAATAAATCGTGTTTTTTAAGCAAAAAAACAAATTTGTGATAAAATTATTACAATTATTATTAAAATACTTCAAATCGAATGCACGAAAGAACTGTTAGTTAATTATCGGAACATTATAATTTAGTTTTATCAAATACATGAATTATTTACGATACGAGTTATAAAGGTTAGTTTAGTTATCATTTCTTAATCGACTCATGGAGTGGTACGCATGCCAAATATATTCGCCAAATACTTACAATTATCACATACGCCACAGTGTGAGGCTCTTGGAGGACGAAACATTTTGCAAGTAAAACAATACTTGACTTTAAGTGTTTGACCATTGACGATAACATCTTTGGTTCGAGGTGGTGGCCGTCCAACATTATTTGTGGCGTAACATCGTTCCATGTATTCCGCTTCTTGTTGCGACGCCCGAGGAATTATACCAGGATCACTAAATGTTGTTTTCAACATGCTGACAATTACAGTAAGGAACATGAAGATTCCCAATATTGGCACAGCAAGTGACCATCTGTCCGCCAGATACGGCCCACTAGAAATTAAAATGAATAAATATTTATGAAAATGTATAATTTTATTTATAAGATGAATGAGATGGAAATTAACTAAAAATAGAATGACGTACTCAAATATGATGAAAAGAGTGAACGTGACTACAATCAGGAGAAAACAGCACAGACAAAAACTAATATTTGGTGCCGCAATTAATCTCCCGTTACAAAAAAATCTATTCTTTCCAGGAAAATATCGCCATTTTCGATCGGCATCCTTTTTTATTGCTTCCTTCTTCTTGGTGGTACCATTTTCAACGTCGATAACTACGCTTTTGCCAGCCATGGGAGTAGAAGATAGTACATCGGGAGGGAATCCATTGTTATCTCCCCCTACGACGGGGGAGTTGGGAGATTCTACTTTAATTTCCCTCAATTCTGGTTCTTTCTTATTAGACGGACTGAATTCGATGTTGGTTAACTCCATCGTATTATTTTTTTGTACACAAAACGAGCAAGTTCCAATATCTCGACACACTGAACAATAAGCATTTGACGCTGATTTAGTAGTAGGTGGATTAGTCAAAGTTCTCACAGCTGAATAACTTTCATTACTAGGGTGTCCCAACTTTGTAAAAAAAATCGCTTTTTCCGCTCACGATTTTTTCGCTCTTTTTGTAAACCGCACTGCGCATGCGATTCCGATCTTTTTTCCGCTTTTTCTGCTCAAAAATAAAATCTACTTTAAGATGATTTTTTCGCTCTTTTTACTACTTTGAGTGAAAAATCAGTCTCTCAGAGACATGTTTAAGGGGACATCGCCCGATTTTGATGCCCTATGGAATATATTGCAATATCAGGTGAGTGTATGAAAAGTGAGGGAGGATTTTATTCCATTGCCCCACCTGCGCCCGCCACACCCCCTGAAAAGCATTGCAACCACTAAAACTACCGCATTCAAACCTTTGCCAAAAATCCTATTTTCATCCCATTTTGGTAATTTTTGGATTTACATGATCTTAGATAGTTGTTTTATCATATCCAACATGAAGCAAATTTAAATTTTAAAAGAAACTCGAAAGTTTCCTGACCACCCATTCTCTGCTCCCGAGTATTCAAGCGATAAAAAATCGGGACAGTCAAGTATTGAGCGAAAAAAGCGGATTTCAGATTTTTTAGCTTTTCGCTTTTTCAGATCTTTTTTACAAACTTGGGAGACCCTACTATGTACGATTTTCTTCTTGGTCTTGGAACCATGAACCATGTCCATTCCAATACCCGTTACAGCAGCAGAGAGGGTTTAATCAGTTTGGTAATATAGTCTTAGTTTTCCAAGAAAATTTCTTCGGTAACACGCAAATTATGGAAAGTAAGAGTGGCGTAGGATAGGAGAACTTCTCAGCAACAGACCGAACCTAAAATAACATATAAATATGCTGAGTTAAACGAATAATAGCAAGAATTGAAGAATAAATAAGAATGATTGCCTCCATCGATTCTTTCTTATTGATTTGTAAAGATACTATAATTTGATGCTCACCAGAAACTCACTTGTTGTGCGTTACATAAAATCAATCCAACGATATCCCAGCTGAGGCAGGTGCGTGTCGAAAATCAGTCACAAGTTAGGAAATAAATGTATTTTCTTTATACTCTCTTCTCATCAATTTCTTTTCTGGGTTTCTTGATTACAATTTGTCCGAGTCATCATTATTTGCTACTATATACATGTCGTCTATCTTTAACCTGCAAGATCAATAAAAAAACATTGTATATGACGATGACGAAGAATCGCCTCAATCTAAATACAACGAACTATACCAATTTAAATAATTATTTCTCACCTCCTACTTCACTCTCCAGAAATAGACCAACTCCCACTCACCACTCTCACACATTCACACCTCCAGCTATTTAATTTAATTAACACAATTGAGTAAGTATCAGTTCACGTTCCCAACTAATACCCAATAACTAGTCTTCTTTCCCTTTGTTTATTATTATACTCTGTGTGACAGGTCTCATTTAAAATCACGACACTTTGATTTCAAGCCTATTACACATCAGGGAGTGGGACAGGACAGGAAATAGTACTTTCTGGCGAGGGAGATGAAGTCAAAAGTGGGAAATGACATTTACATTTGACTTTATACATTCAATATATAGCACTTCACTTCACCATAACCTTTCAAAACAGGCGAATTCCTGCCTGTTCACTAATATTAGTCTCGATCTGACTTGTGCTTTTTGCAAGCCCTGCCGTGCAGAAGAATTCTTCTTCCATCATTCACTCAACTTTTGCTCTTTTGCCTTGCATTCGCCAATGCAATGCAAATTCATCGAATAAATGGAGATGGATACGGATGCCGTGATGTCGAGCGTGTTATGAATATCGAGCACGAATATGAGCAGTATAACCAATTTCTGCACATACTCCCATCCAAAGTGTGGATTTTGGCTCAATCCATCCAGCCCAGCAGCAGCAGAGCATTTCGCAAAACCAAGTCACACAAGTTTGCAATTTCTCTTATTTTCAAGTGCAAGTCTCTGATTTGCAAGTATTTTGAATGTCCCGCATTTTCTCATTGCCGTGTGACTACCCGGTCGCCAAATCATCACTTATTTATGTTTTTTGGCTCTACTGTCACGGTTCTGGGTTTGTTGATGTTAAAACATGTCGACGTCTTTGGCCCCCTCGTCGCCAACGACGCTAGGTCCGATGACACCACCGTTACCTGTATTACAGAGCAGTAAGCCATCCTTGGTACACTTGAATGTGAGAGAGGTCCTGGAAAAAGAGTCGGTCGACCATGCCAAAGAAATTTCAAAAAAGGTTAATCTGGAAATTGAAAAGAAAAAGGAAGAGTTAAGGATGTTGGTCGGGTAAGTTATTAGTTCAATATTGAGTGGTTGCAAATTATAAGTCAGATAGTTCATTATGTTTTACTGCAAATTTCGCAGAGAGCGGTATCGAGACTTGATTGATGCGGCGGACACTATCGGAACAATGAAGACGAGTTCTGTATCAGTTTTTGACCAATTGACTGTTCTTCGAGAAAAGTTTTCTAGCTTTCCTACTCAGCTTGTAAATATTAAAACGCCAAAGGAGTTTGAGAACAAAAAGTATTTCGAATATTAATGCGTTTATATGAATGTTGATGGAAATGGAGCATATGCTAATTCGTTAATAATTTGTTTTTGATTAGCCGGTTGAATGCTGAGGAATTTGAAATCGCATCCGAACTGAAACTCTCATTTGAAGTGCCTCGCCAACTAAATGTCTGTTTGGATAAGAAACAACTAGTTCCTGCCGTCCATTTGTATTTATTCTATGAAAAATATTTGTGTCAAAATTCCAAACCATACTCTTGGACATTCTTGAACAGTAATTCAGGCCAAACTGCACAAGAGACTTCAGAGAGCATGAAAATTTCAATTTTGACAGAATGTTCGGCTGTCTTTGAGAATGATGATGAGCAAATTGAGGTTAGCCAGAAACAGTGTTACAATTCAGATAATGTTTAATTAAAATTAACGAATAATGTTTCTGATTTACAGAAAATTGCTGAATCCATAATTGCTAAACAGGTCTTGTCCAAGTCAACATGTGAAGAAGTAATAAAAGAATTCTTAGCGCAAAGAATAAAAAATATTCAAAATTCGTTGGATGACCAAGACCCAAACTTTGTAAAAGATATCACTTCATCCCTTAAAGCTGTACACTCCATATTTATTGGTAATTTTAAAGCAACATGTCTAATATTACAAGCTTCTAATGTATCTAACAATTTCACGCAACGAATTTCGTAGAACCGCAGCTATACAACTTATCAGCAAAGAAAATGAAACGACCAAATCTGTTGACTGGTCAGTTTGGCTTTAAATTCACAACAAAGTCTTTGAGCACCTTTCACCAAGAAACTTTGAATATTGAAGAACCTCCTAGACCAACAATTTTGGCTGATCTAATCCTAAAGCAATTTATCGATCCTTTAAAAATTGTTTTGGAACAATGTTACTCTACACAAAAATTTCTACCAGATTCAGAACTGAAAAGCTTTGACGATTTGAGCAAATATCGTTCTCTGATTATGAATAGTTTAATAGCTAACAAAGAGGCTCAAGATTTACTTCGAATCGTCCTTGGGACCTCAAAGACGTTATGGACCGAAGCTTTCTATCCAGTTTTTACAGAAAAGTGTAACACAGTTTCAAGAAATTGGATGCACACAATTTTCACTTTTTTGGAGCACGATGCACTACCACGATTTCAAAAGTGAGCAGTTTTTAATTCACAATCTAAATTGGATATATTCAAATATCTAAAAATAGTAATGTTAAAAATAATATCTCTCTAATGACTATATTTTTTTTACTATTCAGAGTGGATGAACAATTAGATTTAGTCTCATTTGTCTGGAAACCACCAACATTAAACGTTAATGAATCATCAAACAAGTCATTGTACGACACTGACTTGGACTTAAAATTGAAATTAAATGGTTTATCCCCACCAGTTGCTAGTCTGTGTTCGGAGCTCGAAAACCAATTTCAAGAACTCTTGAAAGATTTTCAACACCTCGGAGACACGACTTTGAAAAATCACATCTCTTCAAGTCTTGTACAAGAGTTCGACCAATTCCTGAAATCAAAAGTCACATCCTGCCGGAATTTGTTCATTGGGAAATTGTGTACAGCTATTTCTGAATTGTGTACAACTTTGTGGAAACTGTTAAATCAAAATGTACATACTTGAATTTATTACAATTTATGGTGGATGCTTACTATTAATTAAACGTTTCTTTGATTTTGTTACAGGATAAACTTTTGTTGAGACAAATTTTACAGTCAAAATGTGAAGAATGCTGGTCAGCGTGGAGTGAAGAAGTCATTGATAAATTCAGATCAAACTTGGAAACCAAAATGTGTGACCTGCGACCTTTTACTGTAGCATCCTTCATGCCGGTAATTTATCCATATTTTTTCAAGAAAATTCCAACATTTTTCCACGATAATGGAATATGCAGTTTCTAATTACTTTACATCAGGTAGCCGAGGATTTCGTATCGTCATCAACTGATGGAGAAGTTGTCAAAGCATCTATTCGAGTCCCACTTCAATTATCACATCAAATCCACGCTTTGGTTTTCGGAATTTGCGTAGATCTGGCAAAAGTTGGTCCACAATCTATTCCTAAGATTGTGAGAGAAAATATTCGCCTCAGATTGGGATCCATCATTGCAAAAATTTACCACAATCTTATCGACCAATCATCCACAGCATCTTCGTCTGGCGAACCTGCTGATGGGGTTGAAGAGCAACGGCTTCTACCCCAAGTTGCAGTGCAGCTTATATTTGATTTGAAATTTTGTCAATGGTTCCATTCCACACTCTCCGAAAACGACACATATAAAACTCTTGTGGCTAACTTAACGGGAGTTATAGATCCTTTCGATTTAGACATTGTCGTTCCCAGAATGACGGTCAACCTGAAGAAATTTCTATTTGAGACACACGTAAGTATAATGATATAACCTATGCATATTCAATAGCTGTTTGAAACAATATATAATTAACGTCGCCCGTTCTTTCTTCTAGTTGACGTTGGGTCTCCTTTTCTCCGAAGAAAGTCACAGCTTCATTCACTTCTTCAAAACCAAACAAAACCCAATATCTCTTGTGAATCAAACGCTTTGCACTACACTTCCTTTACTTCCAATTTAATTATCAATTAATCATACGTTGGACGTTATATTGTGGGTCCAGGTTTATCAATTCACGACCTTCTGGGCAATTGTACTTTGTATCTAAACGAAAATAATAATAAAGTTAAATAATTATGCCTAACAATAATAATACAATACATAAATTTTTGTTACGATTTATCTGGTGGCATTTGGAACACACGGGTGGATGAGGAGGTACAGACATTATGCACCGGTGCAAAAACAATTGAATTTGTTCAATTATTTTGCAAATTGTTTAAAATGTGGAAGGGAGAAAAGTAAGCGAATGTGTTTGAATTGAGCGGGCTCAAACTCGATGATGGTTTTGGGGAAGAGATAACGAGAAAATCCACGCTCTAAACAAGTTGAAACTTGTTAGGAATGTGGCGTCCAGCAGCCAACGACATGGAAATGTGACCCATCATTCGGACTTTAGCACTCCAGAAGACAAGAAGCAACAAGAAGGTTCTCCAAAACTCTTTCAGCAGATTCAACATAAAAATCCAACTGTCCTTCTCAGGACAATCTGCACAAATCGTGACCATGTCAAACGATAAGTAGGTGCCTTACTATTTCCCTTTTATATAATTACTTGAAATATGTAACCTTGACCGGTCAAGACAATATTTGTTAGCACATGTTTGAGTATCTAAAGATAACCTTTGCACTAGTTTTTCAGATTTGGAAGATTCCAGCAATTCCGGGGACGTGGCACGATTCGATGACGAGGACGAAGAAGTTTTACAGATCTTGAAAAACCGAAAACGCAAAGCACGCGTCATTGACTCGGACTCGGAGGAATCTGAAGATGAGGACGAGGAAGAAGACGAAACGCTGGACCGGTCCACATCGGATTCGGGTTCATCGTCAAGCGAGGAGAACCAGGACTTCACTCAACGTAAATATGGAAAGGTAAATGTGTTTACTATTTCATTTGACTAATATGAATATAATGCATCTCACAATTAGTTCAATTTTTGTTTACATTTTAGTTGTCCAACAATTACCGACAACAAGTAAGTCGCGAGGAGTTGATTGACTGGTTGAAGGAAGTGGAGAAGGATCCATCAGCAGGTCGAGAAATCCTGGATGTAAGGCGAAAGGAGCTTGAAACGGCTGCACATTTGAGACAAGAAGATCGAGATCAAATGGATCTTCAGTTTGACGTTCGTATTCCTGGTAAGAATAAACAAATTCTTTCAAAAAATGTGCCTCTTTAAACATTTCTAATTTAACCGGTTAAATATTATTGTATTTGTTAAAAAGGTTCGTCAGTTAAAGGATTTTATGTCGTAAACGCAAGTGGTAAACGGAATCGGCTATCGTCGTATTATGCAGCTGTGATGAGATCAGGCGTTTCACAAGCTAAGACACACGCGTGCAGCCTACAGAGACCCGGAACATCCTCTACACCAACGGGTATTGGGTAGTAGGCATACATCCAACGAAAAAAGACCACCATTGGACATAATTTACGCTGCATCCTTGGTTCGACAAGACAAGATGGGCATTGATGTATTTGAAACTCTGAAATCACTGGAACCGGTTCCAAATGGAGCTGGGATGGAAGATTATATTGGATCATACTGCGGTCCCGGTCGTTCGTCAGTTAGACCCTCCCACTTTATCCCTGCAGAAACTGCAAGTCACTCACACATTTTCAAAAGAACTGTTGGAAGTGAAGACCCCGACTTCTGCGCCGAAAAGAAGATTGTTCTGTGCGACTCGACCTATACGAAAGAGATTGGAGAAGGATTTCTACTGGTAATTTGCATCCCATAGCTTTATCACTATATTAATTGTGAGACCGGTCTAAATTAACCTTGAATAATTCACTAAATCTAGGCCTATGCCCAGAAATATAATAGGATGCATGATACTCATCGTTACATCATCACGGAGACTGCGACTCCATCAGCTGAACTCATCCAAAAAGCCCAACAATACGTCATCGATGAAGTCCCAATGTTCCGCTATATTAAAGACGGAGACCGGTCTCATCCACCTCGTTGGGCTACTCTTGATCAAGTCACCACCCTCCCCTATACCGTATCCCCAAAGAACGTGATTCTCCGCTTCGATCCTGAGCATCCTGATGAAAAAAGATACTACAAAACTTTCAAGAATCTTGGACGACTGGTAGAAGAATTTGGAGATCCTCCTCCAAGTTATTTCGTCACCATGGACAATTCAAGAGAAAGATTCCGACTGGAGTTCGAACAACTTATTAGACAAGCCGGCAATCAGTATTAGTTTACGATTATAATTTGCTGGACCGGTCCAGCGTTATATCTCGTTTCCCAATTACAAAATGACATTGATTTCTTTTACTTATGTACTTAGTTAAGTTCCCTTTTGCTAAAAAAAATTGTCTTATTTATGAACTAATGTCTACTATGCCTTGTTCGATTTTTCCATAATAAACAAAATTTAAGCAATTGACAGTTAACATTAACTCTAGCGTCTCCTGCCCAAGTTAATTAATTTTATAAAGGCTCAGATGGTCGTCTCACCCAACTCACAACCACTGCTTGTTGCTTCATTGCTCAAAATTTCAAAACCAAACAAAACCAAAGTTTATCTCTTGTCAACCAAACGCTTTCTACTCCACTCCCATTACTCCCGATTTAATGATGCAGTTTTGGAAGGCCTTTTAAACTTGTGATAATGAAAATAGAGCGACAATTTTGACAATGTTTAGTAAGAATTCGAAATTCCAAAGTATTACATTTATTTATAGTCCAGCCAATTTTGAATTGTTACCTATAACTTATTGTACTGATGTTTATCAAAGTAATAAATTAAAGTTGACTAAAATTGCACAAATTCTGATCATAATTTTCATGCAAATTTCATTTCATGCAATTTTTTGTAAGAATCACAGATTTTTCATCCCGCGAATGTGAAATAGAAAGTTACAGGGACATACATGGAGTGATGGGTCGTTTCTCGCTTCCCATTGCCATCAACTTAAATAAATATTTACTTTTAATTGTATAATTCGCATTTTAACGTATTTTAAATTTACATTTTAATTAATCACAAGATTTTTACTTGGTGGCAACAAATTCACTGTGCAATTAATGAAGACAGCGATTGTGGGCGTGGGCGTGGAGATATAAATGATGGCCTCTTTAATTAGGACTTTTAGAAATTAAATAAATTGTAAATTATTAGTGTGATATTTAAAATCTTTCAAAATGAGTGTCCAAATAAACGAGATTTTACGAAACGCCGAATTAGCCAGGGAGCAAGCTTTGGTTGGCAATTATGAGGTATGGCTTTGATTAAGCAAATTTTAAAGCCTTTTGCTAAATATTAACCATCAAAACTACATCATACTCGAAACAAATCAATTATGTATTAAATTTCCTGCATTTGCTATTTGAATTTAAAACAGATGTCTACAGTCTATTATCAAGGCGTCGTCCAGCAGATTCATCGCTTGTTGGCTACAATTGTTGACCCCACGAGAAGAACGAGATGGCAAGAGGTGAACAATAAACTTGGTTAAATAATTAACACATAGTTTTATCAGCTACATAATATATTTCAACTTTATGCTAGATCCAACACCAGCTTGCCGTAGAGTACGAAAACGTCAAGGGGATCCAATCCCAATTAAATATGTTTCGTCACGATGGCGGAGGAGACAATCGAGGTCTTGGCCCCATGCCCGTGTTACGGATGCCTTCCTACGAGGAGCCCACGAGGGACGCCAACATGTGGGGTGGTACAAGTGGGGCGGGATTTGGTGGGCCTGGTGGCGATATGTGGGGTCAACCAAAGCGGGACCCAGACGTATGGCCGCCAGCGCCGGATAGGTAAACTATGCTACTTCCAAAATTTCTAATAAACGTTGGAGTGCCTAGCAGCCTATTATCGTTTAATTCCAAATAATTTATATATTAAATTTAGACCACCACCTGGTGTTGCACAACAACAGCCAAAACCAGTTCAACGACGTGGTGCTGGTGCCAAGGCAGCTACAGCTGGACCTGGTCGCGGTCATGGAAGAAATGCTGCCCCGGCAGGTAGAAATCAATCAAAAACCGCACCTACAACTGGCGGCCGTGGCGGTGGTGCTGCTAGTCGTGGGGGTGCTGCCCCCGGCGGAAGGACCACGTACGGGAATGTTACCAAAGATGATCAAAGCGTCAATAAAGATGGGAGCAAGCCAGCTGATGGAAGCAATAAAGAGGGTGAACATGGAGAAGATGACAGAAAATTTGAAGCAGATTGTCACATGGATGCAGATTTAGTGGACATGTTGGAACGCGATATTCTACAAAAACATCTAAGCGTTCATTGGGACGATGTAATAATAATTCATAGATTTCTAGTCTACCCAATAAGCCATACAGTGCAGATTTTATGTAGTCCGAGTCGGTCAGTTTTTTTAGATGTATTACTCGGCATTACGTCCCATTAGTTAATATTTTGAAAAAAATGGACAGTAAATGACAACTATATAAAGTCGGTGCTGTATGTTTGGTGCTTAAATGGAATAAAATTAACACTGTTTCTTAAACTTTATAGATAGCTGATCTGGCGGAAGCAAAACAGGTAACAAACAAGTTAATATTTGGACATTTTTCCTAGTTATAATTAGCAAATACCAAAGGGAACCGAAGAGAAAGTCAATTATATGTATATAATTTTTTAACGTTCTTATTTTCAGTTGTTGCAAGAAGCTGTAGTGTTGCCCATGTTGATGCCCCAGTTCTTTACCGTACTAATAATTTATAAAACTCTCATTAGTATAATTACAAAAAACTTTTAAATATATTGTATGATGCTTAATCACAGGGAATTAGGAGACCTTGGAAGGGAGTTCTGATGGTGGGTCCACCGGTATGCATAAATAACTTAATATCATGTCTATAAGGGACTATAGCTAGCAGGTGATTAATAAATTATTATTTTTCTAATTAGGGCACTGGGAAAACACTGCTGGCCAAGGCTGTTGCAACAGAATGTGGAACAACATTTTTCAACGTGTCCTCGTCAACCCTGACATCGAAATATCGTGGAGAATCCGAAAAATTAGTCCGACTTTTATTCGAAATGGCCAGATTTTATGCTCCATCGACCATCTTCATTGATGAAATTGATTCTCTCTGCTCTCGACGTGGATCAGAAAATGAGCATGAAGCTAGTCGGCGAGTCAAGTCCGAATTGCTAGTGCAAATGGATGGAATCAATTCTGTCGGAAATGGAGAAGAGCTTAAAATGGTCATGGTGCTTGCGGCAACAAATTTTCCGTGGGATATCGACGAGGCACTGAGACGTAGATTAGAGAAACGAATTTATATCCCATTGCCGACAAGTACGCAATTTTATAATTCATTTATATAATTTTTAGTTGAGATTATTGCAACATTTTATACTTCCATAGATGAGGGTCGACTAAAACTGCTGGATATAAATCTTCGAGAAGTTCAATTAGGTGAGGACGTCAATCTACGGACAATTGCTCGTAAATTGGATGGGTATTCTGGGGCAGATATCACTAACGTTTGCAGGTATTTAGCAATCTAATTATATTTCTATATCGCCACATTGTATAAGACATAATTGATCCATTTCATTTCTTTAAATAGGGACGCATCAATGATGGTAAGAAAAGTATAAACAATGAAAATAAGGTGCAAAATAACTATTTTTCATAAATGCAGGCAATGCGACGTCGGGTAGCTGGCTTAAAACCGGAGGTTATACATAATTTAACTACTTAAATTTTCACAAGTCCCCAAAATAACTTGGCAAAGTCATTTACTTTTTACTCTTTTCTAGGAGATTCGCACCCTTCCTAAAGAAGAATTGGACCTTCCTGTTACTCAGCAAGATTTTGACGAAGCGTTAAAGAAGACCAACAAAAGCGTTAGTCAGGATGATTTGGAAAAATACGAAAAATGGATGGCTGAATTCGGATCATCCTAATAATCAATAACGATAATCAACATTCCAATAAGAAGAATCATTCCTCCACACACACAATTTTTAATATTTTTAATAACACTTGAAATGCAATTCCATGGATGTTTAATCTCTCCGTCCATTAGTCCAGCTACGCATGGAATGGATCACCAACTAATCAATAATTAACAGCAAAATAATAATTCTCAGCTAAAATATGTATGTAATTTTTCTGTGATAATGACGTTTTAAACTTTATATGTAACTAATATTTTAACCATTTTAACCTGTAACTATTTTAATCTTGCACGTTCAAAACGCATAACATTTTTTAACTCTCATTGTTTTTAAATTAATGTTTTACACCTAATGTCAAATTTAAAAGTGTGAAATTCACGAATCACTATATTTTGTCTAAAACTCTTTATTTGTTTGATTAAATAAATAAACCGTCGCAAACGCGCATACGGAAGTAGCTTCAGACGTACTTCACCCCAAACGGTCCCACCACAACTCGGGAACACTTAATTTCACTCTATTTCACCTATAGATTAATTTTTTGTAAAAATCTCATTTTGCCCCGACCACACCCCCTGGCGACGAGGGGGTGTGGAACAGCTCGGGAACACTTAATTTCACTCTATTTCATCTATAGATTAATTTTTTATAAAAATCTCATTTTGCCCCAACCACACCCCTGGCGCCTAGGGGGTGTGGCACAACTCCGGAACACATAATTTTACTCTATTTCACCTATAGATTAAATTGCACTAAAAATCTCATTTTGCCCCAACCACACCCGCTGGCGCCGAAGGGGTGCGGCAAAATCGGGGAAACACTCAATTTCACTTAATTTCACTTAATTTCATTTAATTTCACTCAATTTCACTTAATTTTACCCATAGAATAAATTGCACTAAAAATCTCATTTTGCCCCAACCACACCCCCTGGGGCCGAGGGGGTGTGGGACAATCGGGGAAGCACTTAATTTCACTTAATTTCACTTAATTTCATTTAATTTCACTCAATTTCACCTAATTTTACCCATAGATTAAATTGCACTAAAAATCTCATTTTGCCCCAACCACACCCCCTGGCGCCGAGGGGGTGTGGCACAACTCCGGAACACATAATTTTACTCTATTTCACCTATAGATTAAATTGCACTAAAAATCTCATTTTGCCCCGACCACACCCCCTGTCGCCAAAGGGGGTGTGGTCCGGTTGCCCCCAAAAGTTGATAGGATCCTCCCCCTGGGGTATTATGTATGATGGCGAAAACCGATTTCGATTATCTCGATCCGTTCTCCTGATATCCTGCTGACAGACAGACGGACAGACAGACAGACAGACAGACAGACAGACAGACAGACAGACAGACAAAGTCTTCACATAAAGTAGCTGAAGCTACTTAATAATTGAGACACAATTATAATTATATTTGTATTCATCTAGCTTTACCTACATAGGTGAACTTGAGTAGTAATTTGCAACATGACATATATTTTCCACCCTGCAATTTCCTCACGCATGGTATTTTACTAAACTTTATGCAAAGTTGAAAACATACTTATCGATCCCACAAAGTATTGTATGGAAGGAATGTTATGAAATCGTCGTATCATGGAGACACCGACTGTAGGATTCCTCTTCGTTTTATGGATAGCGCACGCATGCATCGAACCATTAGCATTGCTGGGCTGTCCATTTGGTCAAAAACTATCATAAAATAGTTTTGGTTTGGTCACATCCCAACGATTCTGTGGTATGAATCCTAGTGCATAATTTTTTTAGGATTTATACACAAAAACTACGAAATAAATCCAACTGTTTACTCATTTTACGTAACACCTTGAAATTTCATTACTGAAGATACTAAAAAATAACAATTCACACATTTGTGCATCCTCCAATAGTTTGGATACATTATTAATTTACAATCCATGAAATTGATCGGGTCGATTCCCTACCGTCCTTTGTGGGAAAAAGTGTACTACCTTTACTTCACTTTCTACCTCGACCACTATACACGGCATTCCTCTACCCCTAGTCCGACCACATTTCATTTCAATTAAAACCTACTCCCGATATCCGGGTGTGAGTAAAAGTAGTGAAAGCACCTCAGTAAACCTCATTACCAAAAATATCGACAATCGACAACCAGTCAATTAGTTAGAAGGTAGCAAAAGAACAAAATCTCACTTTTCTCGCAAATATCCTCCCAGTCTCATCGTCACGTCATAACATCATCATCTCAAAAGTGTGAAATAAATTGTGCCCAAGATGCATAACTTTTTAAGCGATTCTTTTAAGAGAAACTCTCATTTTGTGCATAATGAGCTTGAGTGATTTTGATGATCTGCCCCACGTTTTGAGGTTTACTTCTTCTTATACTTTTGGTTTTTCTCGAATACTTATTACTTTAAAGTACTCCTACATTTAAAATCTGCTGTCTTCTCCTCTGTGACAATATTTACTTTGCATTTTATTTAATCGTTCATGGTCGATGGGCAACGGGGCAAGTAAGTCTTTGTTTCATTTTTTTCGACATTCTCCCCTCATTGTTATTGTTATTGAAGTGCGTTTTGTCTTTTCACTGCTGCGATTAATAAGATCTTTTGTCTTGATCTTGTTTCAAGTATGTAAATTTTTTGTTCAAAATAATTATCAAGGTGCAGTGAGCATGGATCGTCGCTCGGCATTCATTGCAGTACGACGTGACAACTCGCAGATGCCGGAGGAAGGGTCGGAGTACGAGTGTGAGATAAGTTACCCACCACCGCAACCTTTGACCCATCCGACCTTATCGTCCCTGCAGCCACACCCGGAAGACCCACAATTCCATAATCATCATCAGCAGCAGCCACGCCACATCCATCCCTCATATTGGTATTGGTTCAATGCATACTCACACCTTTTGGAGCAGCAGGCCGTGACGGAATAGTGAGTCAATATTAATTCTTTAATTTTGTAGTAGCACTATAATTTAGTTGGACAGGGGAGTTGGTATTATAAGTAATTTTGCAAAAGGAGGAGTCGAACTCGAAAGTATCGGAAAATTAAGAAAATTATGAGTATGACTCATGAGAGGCATGAATCATGAACTTGCTCGGCGTACATAAGAAGTTTTCTCAAGAAATGGAGTGCATAATGTATGTACATAATTGGAGGCAAGTTGAGACAGTTGAGACTAATAATCGAATTTTTCTCATTTTTCGAAATATTACTCGTCTTACATTTATATTTCATGGTCATACTCATAATCTCAATACCTCTTATTACATGGTCACTACATACTTGGATGACAAATAGTCAATAATAATTGCATTCAATATATTTATGAGCATATTTGTGTAAGGTCTCTCTTGAATTTGGAGTTATTCACGTCAATAACAACTCGAGAAAAAAATAATATTTTTCGTGAGTGCTCACCCTGGAGAAATTCGTATGAAATGCATAAATACTTGACAAAACACAATTTCTTTTTTGTACACAAACATTACTACATGCACAATACATCCCCACAATAAATTATATATTACACGTATTTAGAAGGCTGTCATATCATTTCATATCAATCCTCGAAAAATTGCATTCGGGCAAAGAAGTTACAAAGAACGACACGCAAGCAACGTCGAAAAAGGGATAATCCTGTACATACGTATTTAGCATGTGGTGTGGCTTCTGTATTGGTGGAATTTGATGGTAGAAGAGAAAGTAGGAAGTGCTTTCACCCGCACTGGTCTGGTTTGCTACACGTATATATTTTCGTATCGACGACCACATTACATTACTTGGTCTCCAGGTATATACGTAAATACCTTAGGATTAGCTGAGCTCAGGTCAACACACTCTGATTCAATAATCGTTACAGTTGAGACGTATGGCAACGTGCACACCTGCCCAAAAGAAACCCATTGTCGTGAATAATGCGTCTCTTAAATGAAGCTAGGTTAAAGCCAATATCGCCATTTCTTTAGATATCCTCCAGCCCAGAGGGAGGCAGCAGACGGAGAAAGTTTTTGTCATTCGAATACCATCACAGATAGTAAGGTATAGAGATAGATAGATATGAAAATAGGCTGGAAATAGTTCCAATGTGTCAAATCATTATCATAAGTGAAAGAGTTTAACCTACTTTCTCTTCCTAGTAGACTTGTTAAATCGTTATTGTTCCGTATAAAATTTTATACATGGCTCGTCAAGAGAAGAACAAACAACTACTTGAAACATATTGATTTATAGTGGACAAGTATTTCTTCAAAGTATTCCACCAGTCGCCACACCACATTTGTTTCAAAAACGTTTTGTGCAACTTGAAAATTGAGGAAATAGTGACCGCAAATAGTATATACACATAATTGGTGAACAAATAATATCAGGATGAATTTTTTCGGCTCAATTATTCGTGAATTTATGAGCGACCCATTTTTCGCGTAAGTATTTATTTATTCACTTTCTTTTAAATTACTACTTATTGGAAATATTTTTACATTTGAGGTAGGTATGTATTTAAGTACATGGGTTTATTTTAAAATACGATTTTATGAAGAGTTAGATTGACCCACTATTCAAGTACGTATTCAAATATCCTTGAGACTTTTGATTGGCAGTGATTTTGAGGGAAAGGTCTCTCGAGAAAGTTTCTGACTGGCCTTCCATGCCGAATTTACATTCTGAATATGCTGGATAGACTTGCATGACTTTCTCTCGCAATAAGTTATGTGAATAAGCACTCAATACTGGTCTATCGACATGAATAAAACGAAAGTTGGGTCGATACTGTGTGGAGAAAGGATATTATTATTTAGGTATTATTATTACGCGAGTTATCTGAAAGTCGTATGAAATTAGTGAACATTTACATACAAAAAAGAACTTTTACTCATTTTCTCTCAGGTTCATGTTACACACGCACTTTTACCCGTGTCTATCTACTTTGGCAGTGATTTTTGCAATTACGATGATAATCATATCCACTCGACATAGATAATTGCATACGCACGATGAGGCAAAATTGCATGAAATGTGTCTCACCTACCCATAAAAATTATGTAATTTGTCAATGTCAAACCCACGAGTACAGTGGAACAATTAAGGATACGCAGATTCGTGAAATTCCATTCGTTAGGTCGTCAACCCATCTAAAGCCCATTTTTTAGCAGTACCTAAAAAGCCATTGGACTGGATCAGTCAATCAACTTCAACAAGTATGCGAATAGAATTTGTTGAATAATCCATTGCGAAAAGAACTATTAATATTTGGAAATACACATGTAGTTCTTTGACGCTCTCACACCTACGTCCAACGTCACGGGAAATGTCCCATTGTGATAAAGAGGGTAGAAAGACATCAGAATATACATACATAGGCATACAAGTTTAGTCGATATCATCGTCAACCGTACACACCTGACTTTCTTTCCGACTTGACTTGACTCGTCTCAATATTGCTTCCTCAATTTTCCATGGGGAAAAATCGTCTGAACTTTCAGTTTCATTAGTCTTTCATCATGTCCTGTGGAGTGCAAAGAACGAGTAAAAGCAACGGATGTACAGAAGTGAGTGGTGAAAGTAGTAAAAGAAAGTCATTTGTACGGAGGAAATATCAAAGTATCAGTAGCACCATTCTCATTTACAAAACCGGATGTTGGTTGTAAATGATTTAATGAGCCGCACTTCCCACTTCCGGGATATCAAACTTTCATCTTGCTTTCTTTCGACGAAAAGTTAAATAGAAGCTAATTTAATTTTATACATGCCGGTTAGTTAGGTTAGTTTGGACGGGATTATCTGAAATCCATGCTTACAAGTCATGCACCCATGTTCTCGCTTTTAGTATGAGCATGATAAATAACGAAATAACATTTATTGCGCACCTAGTAAACACAACTTTCCTACATAAATTAATCAATACATCGAATGTTTGACAACCCAATTGTCGAGAAAGTTGTGGCAAATTGGCAACGGGTCCCAGAACAGAATCATGTACATACATACATGCTGTAGAACTGTCGTGATCGCTGATGGTAGCAGGAGGTGGAACAGGTTGACCTAGTTTCGTGCCCACGTCCATAGTCAACTAACCTAACTACCCGGTATTGGTACGGGTATTGGTGGTGGTGGTCACCCGGGTCGTTGTCGTTAGTTAAGTTTACTTATCTTCTCCAAACAGCAGTGCGCTTCGGACCTCTGTCTCATCACCTGCACAATCTGCACACTTCCAGTTCCACTTTCTCCGGCACTTACTTGCGGGTCTAAAAACCATGCATATTTGTGTTTGACTTCTGTACAGCCATGCAAAAAATTGGCACGGATTTTTCTATTTTTTGCGACACAACTGATAAAAGAGTGAATTTAGCAAGTGAAAGTAGTGATAATAAATAATGGGGAAGGGTTATCGTGGAATTTGTGCCTTGTTCAGCAAACGTGTGGAGAAAGCAGTCGATTTTGGTCATCATTTCCGCTCAAGATCCGCATCCCCGTGTAATAACAACGATGGTGGTGGTAAATTTCACACAAAACCGGCAAAGAAAAGGTCGTCCGTCTTGTTCGTCAAGTCAGTTTACAAGATTTTTAAAATATACTAACTCACAATTGACTTAATTTACATACCGACCAATTGCATATGCATTTTAATAAGATTAACTAATCCGAAAAGAGTGATTAAGTTCATAATAATTTTAAAAAATATATGAAAGAGCAGATATAACACCTTTAAAAATGAAACTTCGTCTTCCATCAATTTTTTCCTGGTTGGTAATTTTTACAGTGTTTCTGGTAGTTTGAAAAGTAGAGAGAAATATATGTAGTAATTTGTTTCCTACGGTATAGGTGAAAGCTTTCACACATTATTTATATTAATTATTTTGGAAAATTTCAAAAATAATTGTCCTCGGTCTAAACCTTGGCTAACAAATACTTGAGGCCATATCATCTTATAAATAATTGGCCCAAGTTCATATTATCATGTAAAATATTTAATAAAAAATAGGTCTGATTTCATGGTCAGTGAATTTGAATGTCGACTGTCCAGTAGAATTGGACATGGGTTGATTTTACGTAAATTCCTCAATGTTCACTCATATACATAACTTAATTGAGTGAATGGCAATGAAATTGAAATTGAGACTGTCAGCCAAGTTATAGATTATGGCGTTATTGATACTGACCCAATTCTCGTCAGTTTCGGTGAAACGACGATGCATACATATAACTTTCCCGAATTGAGGGCATTCTCATCATATTCGTTCACAGCCAGAGTCATACATAATAACAGAGTCAAGGAGAGCCTCGACTTTCGCCTTCAAGTCTCATTAAACTTTCACCATTACACCCGTGACACAGGATAGCGGAAACTGTGTCAAAGTCAGTTTCTCAATGTCTATGTCTCACCAATTTATTATTATTATTGCTCAGAAAATTTGATCGAGTAAGTCGTTGCTAATATTTTTCGATTGGTCTATGACTTTCTCCTTGGAAAAAGTTTGCTTTTTCTGCCCGGATTCCAAGTTTTGTGCAATTTACGTGGAAAGAATTTGATAAAATTTGCTGTAGGTTAGGTCAAGATGGTAATAAAACGGGAAGTTTTGAGAGAAAGTTCGTACAACCCCGAGCTACCGTGTAGTTTGATATAGTGAAAGTATAGCGTACCTCAAATATTCTTCGTGTAGGAATGAATCATGTATATTCGAAATATTAATAATAAGCTTCTTACTAGCTCGACTACTCCATCGAGATTTTGTGGGGTCGAGTAATGATTTATTGACATGCTGCACGCTGGTTCGTAACGTGGTCTTAATGACAGAGAGAACTTTCACCCCCAACTTTCTCCACGATTCTCCGTCAGTCATGCACACGCTACACGAAAATCATGGCAATAACATGTCCAATACTTATTTCTTCGTCTACCTTTGTTAGCAAAATAAATAAAAATTCGATCGTTTCCGGTAAGCCAAATTTCTCTCCGTATGCATTTCAGTCCTCCCCAGTCCCTCGAGCCTCGCCAACCATACGGGCAAATGGCTCGGATGATGGACACCCTGATTCTCGACCCATTCGTTCCAAATCCTATGGGAATGGCGAAAATGAGTGGGATGTCGAAATCCGTCAATCACTTGAGCAGTGCTGGCGGTGGTCATCGAACTAATCGTCCCATTGGACCGGTACGTCCGAGACAAAATCTCAACTCGCTACACCAACGTCCTCCCAGAACCCCGTTTCATCAGAACAATAACAACAATGGTGTCGGAGGTGGGGACGATTTCATTCCGAGCAATCCAAACACGGCGGGAGGAGGGATGCGTAACGGAGGGGGTGGAGAATGGCGGTCGGAAACGCAGCGATGTGAGGAGTCGTGGAAGGCATCCTTGAGAAAAAGGGATCCCGATATTCAGCCAACTCTGCCCAACATACCGGCAAGGTAAGGTCCTGATTTGATTACTCTTAAATTTTACAACCCCGCAGCAATTATCCAGATTTCGCAAGTTTGGTTCGTTAATTTAGGTCCAACTCACAAAATAATGCTCCACCCGGTTCCAGTGGAAGTAACGACTCGGGCGGAAGTGCCAGCGATAATGGCAGCAGACTTGCCAGTAAATCCAAATCCGTGGAACGTATTCCTCGTCTTCCAGACGCAGCTATTAACAAGAAGGAAAATAATGGGACCGCGACGGCAAGGACGCGAGCTACTTGGCGTGTTCCTAATGGGGGTCGAAGAGCTTCGGACAATTTGATGCGCTCATTTCCCAGGGGGACGAAAGGCGAGCAGCAACAAAGGACGACCAGGACCAGGTCGGATGGCGAAGTTGATGTAAGAAAAAGTTTGCATGATATTTGTATAGTTTGAAAGTTTCATGGTTTTGGTGGAACGAAAAATTATGTAATTGGTGGAACGAAAAATTATGTAATTTTTGCTGCTAAATGCCTTATCGACCGACAGTTATCGGACGAAACGGACAGAGAAGATCGACCAGTATTTCACGCCGTAGGATGGGAATCTCATCTTGTTGATATCCTGGAAAGGGACGTCCTTTCCCGAAATCTTCACGTTCCTTGGAGTTCAATCGCGGGACTCCACGAGGGTAAATACGTTTACGTTATCGTGTCTAGTGATTAATTGTATTGTATTATGTTTACAAAGGAATTTATCCATTTCAGCGAAAGCTCTGTTACAAGAAGCTGTCGTTTTACCTCTTCTCATGCCAGAGTTTTTCAGGGTACTTTTTTACAAAACATAATTTAAAAGTGAAAGCACACTCCTCTTGAATGATTCACATTTTTCTATGTAACGCAGGGTATACGTCGACCTTGGAAGGGGGTCCTAATGTTTGGACCACCAGTATGAAGAACTATTTTAATAAATATATATACGTCGATAAGCGACTAGTTATCTATGGAGTGCATGCTTAATTAATTGTTAATCATTAGGGCACTGGAAAAACACTGTTGGCCAAGGCGGTTGCAACAGAATGTGGGACGACATTTTTCAACGTATCCTCGTCAACCCTTACGTCGAAATATCGTGGAGAATCTGAAAAATTAGTCCGACTTTTATTCGAAATGGCCAGATTTTATGCTCCCACGACTATTTTCATTGACGAAATCGACTCTTTATGTTCCATGCGGGGGACAGATTCTGAGCATGAAGCTTCACGACGGTATGTACAAATGTGCATACTTTGATGATATTTGGTCATACGTTTCAAGACTACTTTTGATTTTTGGCAGATTTAAGGCAGAATTACTCATCCAAATGGACGGGCTTGGATCAAATCATGATGAAAAGCCTGTTATGGTACTTTCCGCTACGAATCATCCTTGGGACATTGATGAAGCGTTCAGACGCCGTTTTGAAAAACGGATCTATATCCCATTGCCGAACTGTATTATGTTTACTAATAAAAATTAAAACACGGATATAAATGATATAATATGTTAACAAGTTTTTATTTGAATGCAGTGGAAGCCAGAGAATCACTCCTCGAATTGAATTTGAAAGATGTAGCGCTTGATGGGGAAGTGAAAGTTAAAGAGATTGGGAGAAAGTTGAATGGATATTCGGTCAGGAAATCAGCTTATTCATTTATTTCTCTTAATTTGTGTTATATAAAATCACGAATTAAAACTATTTTGTGTTTTTTTCAGGGTGCTGATATCACAAGCGTTTGCAGGTAGTTTAGTCTATATTTTTATTAATTAACCCATTAAATTAATGAAATCATGGCCTACTAGGGATGCTGCGATGATGACGATGCGTCGAAAAATTAGTGGATTAACACCCGACGAGATAAAAAATATGAAAAAGGAAGATATCGAATTGCCAATAACAGCAAAAGATTTTGAAGAAGCGGTCGGGCGGTGCAAACGGTCAGTTTCGGAAACCGATGTTAAACGTTACGAAAAGTGGTTGAAACAGTACGGTTCACAGTAATTAAGCCGTAATACCGCAATTACTTTGGCTTTTCTATGCATACATACATATGTATGCAATCCAAATTAACCTAAAATCAGGAGAAGTGACTACAAAGAAAGGGTGACTGTTTGAAAATAGCTGTGAGACTGATCATGTCCGTTTTAAATTTTTTATGTGGTTGATACAAATCTTATCGAACTGTTTTTAGTATAGCCAACCTTTTAGCCTTCTTGTTATGTAATAATAATTCCGAATAATTATCAATTTAGACAAATTTACAAAGAGACGCTGAACAAAATAAAAGAATGAATCGCTATATCGTACTCGATCTATGTATTGAATGATTATCCGTGAAGTAACATGAATAATTTATTTCCAACTTTTTTTAACGGTGGTCATTAAACACTTGAAATCACAAACAACAATGACAATGTGAGTGAACAACAACAACAATGCGAACCCTTAATTAAAAAAGAAGAAGAATATAACCCATAACACATTTAACAATTGTACAATAAGCTACACTATTTAAAGTTAAGCTCTGACAAG
Source organism: Folsomia candida (assembly GCF_002217175.1). Lineage (NCBI taxonomy): Eukaryota > Metazoa > Arthropoda > Collembola > Entomobryomorpha > Isotomidae > Folsomia > Folsomia candida. The sequence continues at coordinate 2,938,968 of NW_019091201.1, forward strand.
TGCGTACTTGACTTGTGTGTAAAATTTACGTATATTCTCATCTAACGATTGTCCAACCTTTAAATGCTTTATTGGTGATATTCTTTCAGGTTCTTGTTTCCCATTGTCGAAATTTTGTTTCCTTTTCCAAGCAGGAGTATAAGTAAGGTCACAACATGCAACAATATCAGAAGAGGAATTATCAAGATCATTGAGATAAGTTAAATATATAACCATCACCAAAGACATTGGGCTGGCTTACACAATTAATTATGCCTGCTTAAATAATCATAATTCTTATCCATTAAGTAAGTTGAGTGATCCATGTAACCCATTAATAACAATGCGGATGGGTTGTTACTTGTTTGGCGTTGACACGATTAATGATTGTTTGTGAGGCAAGGCATTAAATCACTTAATTAAATACCATGCATAATCATAGTAGTGTTACTTTCAGAACGACAGTGTTATACAGTGAAGGCTTATTTTCTCTTTAAATAAATTGCCAGTAGTCAAACTTTCACTGGCAGTGTTGAAATGGAATTGAATAAGTTGGTTTTGGTGAACCATATAGAACAATAATTGAAATTTCTAATAATATATTTTTTGAAGAAAAAGAAGAGAAAATTAAGGGAGAGGATAACTTATCAGTATATCATTCTAAAAGACAGGACAAGGATTGGGAAACAATAAAAGTGGTGTGTACGTAATGATATGGTTTCTTCGTTATAGTTCATCTCGTCTTGACATCTTCAACATTATATTATTATCATTGTTATAATTTAATGAGCTGTGCGGTGTGCGGGATTCCACAATTCCGTATATCATCAGATTCCGTATGTATGTATATCCTGACTTTTTCGATCAAGTTGTTTTCTTTAGTCTCCAAGCGCTGACCAGTTTTGACGAGAAGAAAATTGATGCCCCATGAACTTGAAGTGCCACCACGAGAAATGCATACCACAGGATGGCGTACGGATACCCCTGCAAAACAAAAATGTGAATTTTTACCGATCAGTAGGACGCCTATTGATACGCGCATTGATTCGTCTATTAACTAACCATCCAAGTCTGAATTCCTTTTGTAGAGCGAGTGTCGATATATTTGTAGACATCACCAAAGTAGTAGTAGAGAGCGTAGAGGACGGGGATGAGTCCATTCGCAGTAATTCCCCCGAGGTAGATTTGCAACGACTGAACATTGTTCTTTCGGATGGACGAGAGCCCCACAAATGCGACCGGGAGGCTCACACACCACCAATATTCCCATTTCAGAGGCTAAAACAAAGTCACATTTACATTAAAACAAAACTAATTTACAACTAAAAATTATCATTAGTTTAAAACCTTTGGTATTTCCAGCTCCTCCACTTCCATTACAAAGATATCAACTCGGTCCAGAATATCTGGCAGCAATTTGAACAGCATCACCAAGAAGAGGACGATGTGGACAAATATGCATGTTTTTAGGCGAGATTTGTTCACTGAGCTGTAAAATAAATAAGACTATTTATACAATAAGCGTTATCTGCGTTCCAGTCTTAATCTTTTGTTATTACAGTTCTCGAGTGAAAGTGAAAGCGCTTTCACTCCCGACTTGCTTCTGCCTTTATAGTTATATTTCTCCCACTTTTCCCCCTCACTCACCTGAGCTGATACTGTGTGGCGACCTTTTGGCGGTGGAGAAAGTCGTTCCCATCCGTCCCACTAACAGTAGGTCCATTTCGCGATGCCATTGTTCTGGAGAAAGTGGAACAGATTGTTGAGCAGGAGAGAAAACTCCTCAAAAACATGGGACGACACGTCGCTCAAGCTATCGCGCCAGCCCAGACTCGTCGTCTCATCCTCCGCCTCCGACGACGGTATGGAATCCACGGTTATGCAATTTCTCGAAATCCCAAAAATTTCCAAAATTTCACTCCTTTTCTCAAAAAATTGATGTTTTGATGGTCAAGTTGTAGGGTAAGTTATAATTGCTTTAACACCAATTTCTTGGAATCCCTGCAGATACCTAAATTTCAGTCGTTTTTTCCCAAAAATTGATGTTCTGATGGTCAAATTATAAGGAAAATTTTTAATTGTTTAAATACTCAAGTGCGTTATTTTAATTTTATGTAGTCTAACATATGCAGCAGCTATTTTGCTCCTTTGTTCGCACTGCTTTGTGTAGCGTGGTGATGGTTTGGTTTGGCAAAAGCTATATGTTGTTTGTTAGTTAGAGCAGTGTGGAATTGTGGATCGCTTTAGCTTCCTTGTTCATCGATTACACAAAAAATCCAATTCTTCGATTTTTATAACACTACTTACTTTGTTTGTATGAGAGTTATAAGAAGAATTGCACCCGCAGAAATGAAGGACGCCCTTGTCTCATGAATGACTAAATCCAAGTTTTAAATGGACTTCTTTCTTATACGTAAGTAAAAATCGAGAGATGGATTAAATTCGCAAAAATTTTGACTGAAAAATATGACTCTAAAAAAAAGTGGCATTAATGCAATATGTGCAGATACGAACTGAGGATAACTGAGAACCCTGAGAAAATTGAGATTGGATTTATTATTATGTAAATTTTTATATCTGTCTCATCTCTATCCTCCCGTACTTGTAACATGTAATGGTGTGCAAACGAAGGCGCTTTGTATGCCTTCCGACATTATTATCTCGTTCCGTATTTAATAGCAAACAGCATGATGCGAGTATGAAGCTGGTGAGTTATGAAAAAGTCATTACCATGCAGTACGGATGTGTGTCTAATATAACGTAATGTAAGCAAAATGATAATGAACTTTGTCTGTGTCAACAAATGCTAATCAGTTATTCTGGTTGCTATTTTATGCAAGGACTTTCCCCGGTGGCAAAATAATTTAGCGCAAAACGGTGCCATTTCCTGCTGGAATTTTGCACATGCACATACGAGTTATACCCCAATTGTTATAAATAAGTAGATAGGACAAAAATAGAAAAGTGCATTTTTTTCCACCAATAATTTTTTTTCCGACCAAAATGCGTCATTCGTTTTCTTTCATTGATAAGATTTTTGCCCATTGATTTGCACAAGTAAAAAAAAGCATGTCTGATTTCTCCAGTTACTTGTGTATTATTAGCCCTCATAAAAATAATTACTGTGAGCATCCACTTTCATCCATTCCATTCCATATTCCAATCACCGTCTCGAGTAACTTTCTCGTTATTCGAGATCCTAGAATTGATAGGATTAAGTTAAACGAGCAAAAAATTATGGCAGACCGAAAAGACCAAAATCCGGCATACTGTTCAACAAGTGAAGGTCTACTAAATGCATAAAGTTGGAGCAAAGCTAAAGCAGCCGTCTATCTCCGTGCATTTAGCTTTGGGGCTGATTAGGTTGATCATCAACAATTCATGCGAATCTTAATTTGCAAAACCTAGTCCAGCCAGACTTGATCCGCTCTCACACACACTATTATTTCGCGATACCAAGGTATCCATCCATCCCAGTCGAATAATAATAATGATACACACATGCACGTAACACAATGCTATCATCAATCTGTGTTCCTTCACTGCCAACGTGGATAAAATGGTTCAACGCAGTATAAAAATGAGACAGATGAGAAATGTGAGATGATGTGGAGAGAGAATCCATCCATCCGAATAGCCAAGCCTCAAATTGCAGCGTACAAAAGTGCCATTTTCATACTTGGCTGTAAAGGAACAAATCAACCATCAATTTCAAACCCTTCTTCTTATCTCAATTTGATTCCATCACTCATGATGTAAAGAAATTCACACATGCAACACAATGCACACACCCAACGACGACGACGACGTATAACTTGGCTCACATTTAGATTAAGCATGCATAGGATTCCTTCTTGGAAATATTTCTTCGCATACCTGTTGTTGTTTCGTACCCGCAACGCATTAGAATGAATTGGATACCTTGAAACTTCAAGGGAATAAGAAACAGAGAGGTAAGAAAAACTTAGCCAGCCAACTCGACCAACAGGTATGCACACATATATCCATAATAATAATAACGTCATGATGATCATGCCGTCGGTGGGTCGTGCTTGGTAAAAGGTTGAACATTTTCAAAGCATACGTACATATGCTCATTTATTAGTGGCAGAGAGTTTTTAGAGTGGTTCTTGTACTATGTGGCTTGGCTTTTTGGAGAGACAGGTAAGTCAAGCAAAGGTAACTCCTCAGTCATTTCTTCCACAAAAAGTTAAGAGGCAAGTTAAGATTTAAGATTCCTCTTCTTCTCTAATACGATGCCCATGTTGTGGAGATGCAATGTTCATCTCTTCTCTTTCTTTACGGGGAGCTTATAAGTAACGCTGTTAGCTTATTCTCTCTTTGGTTGGTTAGTTAAAACATTTTCTATGCCATCATCATGCTATCCTGACGCTAAGTTATTCAACGCCCTTCTTCTTCTTCTTATTTACCTCGAGCTTATTCCATCCTACGGCCAAGAAGTTAAGTCTTTTAAGCAGGAGAGGAATAGCTCCTAGCACACAAACCATCATCATCATCCAAAGTTTAGTCTCACGTTAAGTTAAAGTTGAAATCTTTTCGACTTGCTTAAAGAAGACGAAGTTACCTCTTCTTCTATGGCGTGCCTCCTGGTATGCATGCATGTCGTTGGTTTGTACGTACTATTGCTTTTATTTTATTACTCTGGCTTCAGATTACTCAGTGTTGTGTAGTCTACACAACACAATTCGAAATACATGAGAGTATGCTAACTGACGAGTCTCTCAGCTTACGGCTTAGTCATCATTTACTGCTTGACTTTTTCAATTCTTCTTATATTTCTTTCTCAGCGTTTTACTTTACAAGCCAAGCTGGTTGGTTGGCCACATAGATACGAAATATATGGTACACAACAAGTTACGAGAAGACGACTGACTTGCCATTTACATTATTATCTGTCTTCGTTAAGTCGGAGTTGAAACTTGACTGCAAATCTGACTTGAAGAGCTGAGACAAACAACTTTTAACTTGAGCTGGTTGCGTTTGCTTTACTCTGCACAATTCCAATATATGTACAACGTTACATACAAGTATCGTTGGTGGGTATCTCATCCCAAAATGCGAATGTGATGATGTGGTGCTGTTGATTATGGCATGCATGCTGATAATTTTTATTATCGAGTTTATTTAAACCTTAATGGCAAAGTCAGTTAGCATGACTTATAGTTATCTGCTATGAATTCAGATTACTTTTACACTATCCTCCCGTCGTACATGCATAATGGTTAGTGGAGGGAGAGTAAAAGCCACGTAAAATGAAATGCATACATGTGCATATGCACAATCATATTGAAGTTTGTTTTAATTTTGTTTGATAAGTTGAAAATGGATAAGACCCATCAGTTATGGGTGTATTTTGAAGGGCGGAAAGACCCTTTTTGCTCGTATGAAATCTGCATGGTTTGGGTCTATTACGCAGGAAAGGTAAGGAAAAAAGGGTCTTTTGAAACCTTGGGTTGAAAAGGAAAAAGGGCTCGAAAAGTTTGGACCCTTCCCAAACTGGAGGACTAACTCGTTTATAGTACTAGTGAAAATGCCTGAGATGAGTGATCCCGAATTATTTATGCAAACGAATAAGTTTTAAATACAATTTATGATATATAATAACGATATTGTTAAACTCCGTTTAATAATTTTGGCGTAAAAATCATACGAAATTGAATAATTTAAACGCCAAAATAAAAATACTGGTATCAAATAATAAAATAATTCAACCCAGGTTTGGGGTAAGTTAAGTCAATCTGGGCAATGTGAAATCTCTAGCCAAGTTCAAACGCCAATTTCAACACATAAACATATCACTACCCTGCCCATTTCGTCCTCTGTGAAAAGTAACAATTAATTAATTGTTTCAATTCAAAAAAAAAAAAAACGTGGGATCAATCTATCTAAGCTTACGGTCCGCGGTGGGTGTGCAACATTGAGGTTTACCAAGATCTTCTTCAGCAGGTAAGTAAAAGGGCTCGATTATATTTATGTGTCGTAGCCTAGAATAGAGGGAGTTAGGAATCAATCGAAATACTAATAAACTCAATGGAAAATACCATTGGGCACACCAAGGATTTAAACGTGACCGTCGCTGCCGAAATAGACCTACGTGTAGTTTCTCCCTTTTATTATGAATAGACCTACGTGTAGTTTCTCCCTTTTATTGTGACCTACGTGTAGTTTCTCCCTTTTATTGTGACCTACGTATAGTTTCTCCCTTTTATTAGGTAGGTTGCGAGTTAGCGGAAGTTCACGTAAACGCTAACGTAAACGTAAAATTTTGCTTCCCGCCACTGTTCGGCGGCGCCCATTTAAGGTTTACGTGAATTTTCTTTACGTTCACGTTATTTTGGACGTTAAATAAGCCCATTTAGCGTTCGTTTAACGTAACCACCCACGATTTACGCAAAGTTTTTTCACCATGCAAATTTAAGCAAAATGAACAACAGGCATGTATTTTTTGCGTTAATTATTGAATATATGCTTATAATTAATTGAAGTGATATATAACTAATTGTGAAGCATTAAAACAAAAAGTAAACTGATAATTTCTATGAAAGGATTAAAAAATGACGAGGCTTTAAGTTAAACTAACTAAATAAATCTTCTGTTGCTTTTGTAGCAGTTTGCAAATTAAGAAATTAATTAGTAATTATGTAATTTATTATAGTATTATTTATTAAAACAACGTCATGCTTCGATGGAGGAAAGGAAGTATGGAAAGTGAATGATATTACACAAAATGAAGAGCTGAAATAACAAAAGCATTATTTGAATTAATTAGAAACAAGTAAATTTATTGTTTATACAATACAGAAATTAAGCCTTAGTACATGGCATCTAGATTTTCTTATACACACAATTTCATGGAAAATATAAATAATGCTCAAGATCTGGCATTGCTTCACAAAAGTTATCCGAAGTTTGGCTGCCGTGATGAAAAATCCGTGACTGCAATGAGTAGGAGGAAAAAGTTACATCAAGTCGACGTATCTGTGAATGAAATAATTAACTGATTTAGTGAATTGACTTGCTCTAGATTAATAAAATATGGTCCCCTTACCTGTTGGAATATGCAATCCTTAGAGTAATGCACAAAGGGTCTCCGCCGACAAGCAATCGCGCCCCGAAGTTTAAGGGCGCATTTAGGTTTCAAACTTATTTTGCTTAAGCGAAAGTTAAGGAAAACGAACTCGTTCATAATTGAGTTTAATTTAAAAATTTTAATTCTTTTAATTGATTACTTTTAATTATTTGAAGGAAGAATGTCCTCTATTTCGAAGTCGGTCAATTCAGAGAGTAAATTTACTATTTGTTTTGAAAACACTGGCATTTCAAGCTAGTTTATAATAAGATAAATTAAATAATTACAATAAGCAAAATATTGCATGAAGAATGTAAACAAACCATTGAAATGAAATTCAAATTCAGCGCACACGTTTACGTTCACGTTAATTCGCACACGCAAAAATTCGTACACCCCGTAAACGTAAACGTTAACGCCAAATTTTACGTTTACGTTAGCGTTTACGTGAACTCCCGCTAACTCGCAACCTACCTATTATGAATAGACCTACGTGTAGTTTCTCCCTTTTATTATGACGTGCTATATACTTAGTAGACTAGTATTAGTAGTTGACAAGTAATGTGGTCCAAAAACTTCAAGTGCTAAACTTAAATTTTTTGGGAAAATGAAACTGAATTCCAACAGCTACCCTTGCATTTTATATTTGTTGGATCAGTCACATTTTGTTGAAGCTGTTCATGTCTTTCTGGTGATTTTGAAAGAACTTTTGACTGTGACGATCCACAACCTGGAAAAAAAGTGCTGCTGCGTTCAAAGCTCATCTAGTCCATTCTTTCCCCACCAATTACACCGGTCTTTTCCCGCCCTCATCAGCTGCACTTTGACATGTGCATGTTCATTTTGGACCCTGCGAAAATGTCCCCCAACCTTCCTTTGGGGTAGAAGGTTTCAGGTCACCATTTTTAAGGATAAATGAACCATTGTCCAATTACATTACTCAACATTCAACGCACTCTACATACCCTGCACAACAACGCTGCTGCTAGTACGACTCTACTCGTTTCATACGAGAGCGAAGCAGCCTGCTTAATACACGCCTCATGTAAAAAGCTGCTGTGCTGCATGAACTAATGCTCGCAATTCACAAACATCTATCTCGAAATACTCCATTTAGCTATGGGGGAATCCATAAATAATGTCTGTAACTTTGGTCCATAATTTCATACCGATTCAGGATGAGGAACTTTTGATATAGCACTTATTTAAATGCTAGGTTATTGCGATTTGTAATCTTAGGGGCTGAGTTAAAAAATATTGCACTCAAAATGTGAAAACAATTTGCGGAAAAAGACAATCAATTTAACTCAACGACATACAAGTGCACAGCATCTTTACGGTCCGATTTTCCCGGCCCGCAAACAGTTACTTTACTAGAGAGTTTAATACAAAGGTCAAGGCGACATAGACCCTTTGAATCCCATACCATCCCAAACACATGTTGTTCACTCGTAAACGATACATTGTTAAAGTAAACAATTGGTAACACTTAACTGAAGTCCAATATCAGTAACTTCGCTCTGCCCCTACTTAATGTGTTTAAATGTACCTGAATTTCATGAGTTTCATGAGTTAATTCTAAAAATTAAAAAATTAACTTCATATGTACACGTACAAATATTAAAACTTGCCACACTAATTAAATTGATCCCATTATTGAATAAGGGTAGAGTGAGATTAAAAATCTATGACCAAGTTATTCCACCTTAATGGACCTGCACAAGCAAATCGGGCCCGGAAAATAATCTAATCCGACATTTAATCATCCCTAATATTTAATCTTTAGTTAGATATTTTATATTTTATGTAATAATACGTCTACTGTTTTTTTTAAATATCTACTTTTTATTAGCAATTTTCATACAACTTAAAGACACAAAATTCATACCACAAACTTGATGCGCAACCTCTATCCCTCCTGGCACGATATTTTCAAAGAGCATCGAGCATCGCAGAGTGGATTTGGTAAATGTGAGATTGGTTCACGAGCGGAGGAGTACACCGAGCCGAGTTAGTTGGTAGGTTTGCTATTGTGTGTTATCATCATCATGAGCAGCAGTAGAGTTGGTTGGAGTTGAATATAATATTCTTATGGGGCCGAGAGGAGACTGTGTAACTGTGAGAGTGCAAACAGAGGTGGCTTCCTTCGTCAGACACACAGCCACAAAAATCAAACTGAATCACTCTACCACCAAATAATCAAGTAGTGAAGCAACCAACACCACCAACCAACTCTGAAATACAAAATAGAAATTACCTTATTTATAAATACACAAGAGTTAAAACATCTATTTATTATTACCAACAAACTTAACCTTTATTATTAAGTACAGCCAGCCAGCAGCAGCAGCAAGAGAATAATACAATAGTGGTTGGTTAGGATTTAATAAGAAGACTTTATAGTAATAATATAATGTATTGACACTACTTTTGACTCTACTACTGCAAAATAATAAAATCAACATCATCCACCTTCCACTAACTATAACAGCAGATTTTTTTAATCTCTGTCAATTCCTTATTTAAGGAATAACCACGATTAATAAACAAAAGGAAGGAACAAATTATTAAAGGGAATCATAATTTCTCAGAGTTTTGTACATATTTCGTCCTTCATATTACAAAGTACTACTGGTGGTAATCAAAAGAAAGCAGTTTTTCGAATTTTTTCTAACTTGGCTAATTAAGCAGTATGAAATGAATTGGATTTCTGACAAGAATATTTTACTTGATTTATGACGACAAGCACAAAATACGAGAGGTGGCTCATTTATTTTTGTAGCAGTTTTAAACCTGACCTCTGACTTTGAGAGAAATACGACGGCTACTAAAGCAAGAAGACTAAAGGAATGATGGCGATTTTACGTGAATCATTTCATTATTATTTGGCCTGGATTGTGGTTTAAATATGTGCAGTGATGTGAGGTCAAAAGGTCACAATATTGTACGGATTGAAAGTCAGGAAGGAGGATCCAGTGGTAGAAGAAAGAAAGAGTGAAAACACGGTTCCGAGCTGGTAGTACAAGTTGGATCGAATCTTCATTTCATGGAGAAGTTGTTGGTGAATAGTGCTGGAAGAAGTTAGTCCGATCCCGAAGAGCTTGCTGGAGAGAAATATTATACAAAAAGAAATTACTTCGGCACTGCTATTTTATAAAGTTCCTTTCTCTCTCCGTTCAGTTTCTGCAAAATTGTGTTTGTGACAAGATAGGAAAAAAATAGGGCGAAAAAATAGGAATATGTAATACTACTACGCAACTATGCGGATAAGTTTACGACTACGACGGCGGAGAAAGTGATGGGGGATGTGGGTTGTGGTGGTATTATAGTTTTCTTGATGATTTTGATTTCGTCGTCTTCTTCTTCTTCATGGGATGGGAGTGACGAAAGACAACAGGGAGTAAATTTTCCAACATAGTGCATCTCGCAAGAAATGGCCACGGTTGGTCAGGCGGAGACGCCGACGAATAACACAAATAGTAAAGTGAATAATTGTGATAGCAGTGGCATCAATAATAGTAGTGGTAGTAGTGGGTCAAAATTGGTGAATGGGTCGGCAAACGACCCGGACTTTTCTTCACCAGAGAACAACAATGCCATGAAAGAGGGGTATCGGTACAACCACGCTCCCCCCGGACCCTACGACCACCATAATAGATTAAATCAAAACAGTCACCATCCCGATCAGCAGCAAAAAGGGGTTGTAGGTGGAGGGATGGACGGTCAGCAGCAGCAACAAGAATATCCCCCACCGCCGCCACACCAGCAACAGTATCAGCAGTATCCGCCTTACAGGGCGCAGCAAAGTTACGACCAACAACCTCCACCCCATCATAATAATGGTCCTGAGAGTTATCAACAGCACCAGCAGCAACAGCAACAACATCCAGGGTACCCTCAACCCATGCGGTATCCCGGTAAGCCTAACAAAGTCACTCGAAGCGATAAAACCAAATAAGGGTAGATTGAGAAATTGTGAAAGCAGTGAAAGTTCAGAGTCAATATTAATGACTGAAAAAATATTGTTATGCATCATCTCTGGCTAACAAATTACTTACATGATTCACAACTTACAGGTAAACCTATGCCCGGTCCAGGAGGAGCACCTGGACCAAATGTGTCTGGTCTACCCCAACCTCACGGTTATCCACCCGGACCTGGGGGTATGAGACCAAACTACCCTGGTGGGGGAGGAATGGGTGGCGGTGTTCCAGGTCAACAAAGCATATCGCAGCAGCCGAGTGGGCAAACCCCCACTTTAAATCAACTCCTTCAGTCGCCTGGCGGTGCTAATGCTGGTGCTAGTGGTTCTACTGGAGGTCACAGATATCCACCCCCTCCAGCAGGCTATGAACACGGCAGTTATCCTCAAAACCCTCCCAATCATGCAAAGGCTGACTACTCTCAACAAGGACCAACGGGCTGGCCCCCCGCAAATAGACCGCCCCCTAATTCTTATGCTCATCCGCCACCCCCACCCTTTCAACAACAACCCCAACAACCTATGTATAGACAGGTAAGAACATTACAAATAATACATTATACAGTATTATACACACATATAACACACTTGTCCCATAAATAAATTCCATTGGGAACACTGGAGAAATGTGATACCTAAATATAATTCATGCCCCGATATATAATAATTCTGCTGTCATCACTTTCTTTTTCGAGCAACAAGTTGTCCATCGGCAGTCCTTGTGCTATATCCTTTTATGTAATCTGTCATTTCATTTTGGCATTTGCTTTTGAAACGGGCGAGTTGAAGGTTAATTGAAGTGTTTGCCCAACTCTTGGAAAGAATTCGGTTGAGGAAGATCCAGCCCATGTGCTCCGCTATATGTGCATACATACTTTGTTTTGTGTACGCAGCAACAGACCCACATACTTGCTATCAGCACCGTGAAAAGTTTTCACACTTTTTACGATCACTGTTTTGACTGGTCTTTGTATGTACATACACTACCACCAACCAAGCCACGCCAAATCATAAGAAGGGTAAATACAAATATAGAAAGATAAACGAATTTCCATTACTCTTTCAACGGGGTCGATGAGATTGAGCACGTGTGGCTATAAATTATCCGTTTTATTGTAATCGCTCTGTGTACGTGAAATTTGCTTATAATGTCAGTGTCAGTCATGGCCAAGATAAGAATCAGCATAAGGAAAAAAGTGATCTCATTGAACATAAAGAAAAAAAAATGTGTCCACGTTGAAAAGTGTTGGTTAGTATGTTTTTGTAGAAAAACAGCTTTTGCCTTCATCAAATGAGACTCAAAGATATCTTCATTTATTTATTTATCAGACCAACCATAATATAAGACGACGAATACGACTGCACGGAATAAAGGATTTAATCGAATTTGGTGGCGATTGATGAATGACGACCGTGATGATGGTTGTGATGATGAGTCATTCATTTTATTTATTTCAGGATTCCCTATATAACGCAGGGTATGAAATGAAAGTATAAGTAGTACTATAAGTATAAAGTAGTAATAATGTTGATGAGTTGCGTGTAGTGTATGGTGTGGCATAATTGCCACTAATCTTGTTTATAATTCAGTCTTGTGTCATTGTGACAGCCAACGCAATCGACACCATCGTATCTAAAAGTCTGAACCGCAATAATAAATACTGTGTGAGAATCATCGTGAAGTGAAGTGAACTATGTATTTGCATATACCGGCTTAAGTAGAAGTGTGTATGTATATGTCTGCCAATTATTGTTGTGCTGTTAGTTTTGCAAACTGTCAAACACAAAAGACTTTTGATTTCGGTACTTGTATGTAACAAGTAATAATGACTAACAAAACAAGTATTGAGTGGCAAATTAAAAGGGCAAAAATTTGCATACCATGAGGCGTGTACAATGTGTTGTGGTAAAGGTACTGCGTTAATACTAAAATTATTTTATCACTTTGAAACTATCAAACATTAAATGTGGAGAAACAAAACCTTGAATATAAATGAATGTCAGAGTAGTGTAGCTTGTGCTTGTTGTAGGAAAAATTGGCCCGTTTTATATGGTTTTGCTTTAAAAAAAAATTGAATTTATTGATTTGAATCATGCTATCATATCTTTGAATCTGTCAGACTAACTGACTACCTTTTGCATTTTTCATAAATGGAACTAGCCGACTTTGCTCATGAACAGCAATATGCATACACGCAAACATATCATGTCGTCTCGTATCGTAAATATTAGTGCAAAAAAAGTTTATTCAATCTCGATCTTGTTACGATTTGATTTAATCTACTAAACTAATGGTTTATTCACCAATTCCAAATATTTAGAAAATTTAAATAATAAACCTATTTAAAATAGTGTAGGTGATTTAAAAACGTTATGTTTACCAGTTTCGTCCAAAGTTCATCATGTTGCAATGTTTCCGATGCAATTTGATTTTATTCAATTTCCTGTACGATCCTAGTTTAGTCAAAGAAGCGTACAAGGATAATACATATTTCCGATTTTTATAAAAAAAAACACACTTAAGCACTTAATTGAATCAAAAAGTTTTAGTTAGTTATCTATTTATTTTACAAAGGAAAAAAAGTCTTGTCAGTTTTCCGGGCAAGTTCCAAAGTTTGAATACAGAGATTGAGTCTGTCGGAATGAGACCGGAAGTGAATGTAAAGTAAAGTGAAAGACACGTGGGAATTTGCCGGTTGTGTCTCCTCGACTTTCCTTTTCACGATATATAATATAACTTCTTGTGCAAAAGTAATATATACGGAGAAAGGACTACATATTACCTTCTACTAGAGCGAGGAGACTAACCCTTTTACCCGTTTACAACTATATCTTCTAGCAGAATAAACACGCAGTAAAAGGACGACGATGTTGGTGACGGTGGTGGTTCTGGTTCTCATAGTCAAAGTTAGAACTTGTCAAACTTTATAAAATAAAATATCCGTCCCGACACCATATACAAGTAGAAAAGCAGAGCACCACCACCACGTCAAACTTTTGGTCCCCGATTTTACCCGTCGTCTTCTTTCTTTATGTTTTCATTGCAAATTTTAACCTAAACTCTCTCGTTCGTAGAGAGTAAATACACTAGACGACATAGTAGACTTATAGTGGCAAAAGACCGAAAAATGTTTACTCTTCCTCCTTTTCACTTTCATTCAAGAAAGTTGTTTTCAACTGAGAATTGAATTTCTATCTGATCACATCTTTCTTGTACAGTTTAGGCATGTTATATCATCTCCAGTCAGTCAGTACGTAGTACTACTTGACATTCCCTTTGCATTTCATTCTGGGCGGACATGCACCATGTTTGTCTTTTATTTCTTCATACATTCTCAAAAGAATTCTTAAGCGGATTAGAATTATGTGGTCAAATTGCACACGAAGGAGGGTATCAATAATAGGTCAAATGGCTTGTTGTACCCACCACGTGTATGTAGTAGTAGTATCGTAGGGTGGTTGGAAAGTTGGTTGCATATGGTTAGTCGTCAGTTCTCTTCATCCAAGAATGATTTAATGACCACTGGAGAAGGTCGTCGTTCTATTCCACCAACTAATGCGAAGCAGCTTTTGATTGCATTCATTCATGTTAGTTTGTAGTCAGTGGAGTATCGCATACTAACCCTTTGGGCAATTGCCTACTACTAATAAGAGTATAGTAAGTATAGCTTCTACTACTACTACTACTACTACATAAGCTGATAATAATACCTCACCAAATTCAATTACACAAGGAACATAAATGGTTTTCTACATTGGTATTTGGCTCAAGTTTGTGGATGGATACAAAATATATACATACATGTGCGTATGTATATAGGTAGGTAGTCGTCATGCACACGAGCATAATAGTGATTATAGTTTCATGTTTTGGTTGGTGTGATGTGATGTGATACGATGTATGTTCAGAACGAATGTACTGCAACTGACCTACCTCACTTATACTTTCATTTTACTTGGCTGAAGTTAGTCTTTCTGTTTTTGTGCCGGTTGTTGGCATGTCATTCTTCCCCCTAGTCTCGCAGTTTTATGTGGTTAGTAAGAAGATTTATGTGTAGACTAGTGGAGAGAGGATGGATACACACATTTTTATTTACGTTTTGTGGGTAAAGAATGTCTCACATTTTTTGCTGACGTGTGCTCGATTTTGGTAAACATTTTACACATGGAAAAACATGAAGTCTGATTAGGTTCTAAGAAGGAATAATTAACAAAACTTTTATTCTCGTAGGTGGTCGAGGGATGTAAATTAGGAAAAGTTGCGTTAAAATGTAACAGCTAATAATGTAGTGTAGTGGCAGTCAGTAATTCATCAGCATGTGAGGTAAAAGTACCACGGAGCCGAGAAACCGCGTCAAAGTACTCCATCAAAGCAGTCTCGCTTTTAAATTAAAGGAGAGAAAGGAAAATGGGATATTACGCCCTTTGGTAACACAACAAGCATCATCATCGCACCGACCACTACTGACTGACTCTCACAAAGTTGAATTCATCCATTACAAAGAACAGAGTAGCCAATGAGGTACAAAAGTGCAGCCAACTAACTACCAGTTGGCTGGAGAAAGCAATTTAGCATTTCCCTTGATAAATTTCAGAAAGAGGAAGAAAGTTTGCATCGTTTTGGTTTGATATGATGCAGACCGGTCGGTAGACTAATATGTACGTGTTTGCATGAATGTGTGTTTGTTTGTGAGGAGAAGGTGGTACACGTAAATCGCGGTAAATTTAACCATAGACGCGGTATTAAATTTAATAAAAATTGTGTGCAAAACTCTCAGTTATGTACTTCTTACACGGGGACGGAATGAAAGTGCGAAGAAAACTGTACTTTTTATGAGAGGATTGGTTGGCTTGGAGGGAGGGAGGGAGAGAAAGTCCACGTCTCGTCTTGGTTGCTGAGCAGTGCTTGCTTTCAATCCAAATCCTGATCCAACCAACATCTACGCAAAAAAGACGACGTCGTTATGAGTGGGAGAGAAGAGAAGAGTGAAGGAAGTAAAAGCAAAGTAAGTGGAATGCTGGTGGCAGGCAGGAGTTAAAGTAGTGAGAAAGGAGGGAAAGCAGCAAAGTAAAGTAAAGTAAAGTACGTCTCGCACAACTCGAGGAGGTTTTCTTGATTTTGGTGAAGAAACTGCTGGGTGAAGCATTTTGCTTGGCTGGTCTTCGTGTTGGTTGGTAGGAGAGAGAAAGAGGATGTGATGTGATGTAGAAAGTAGAATTTCAGAGTCTAGAATCTGTGCTGCAGACCAGATAGGACGACGACGAGGGCGAAGAGAAAAGGAGAGAGGATTGGGAGAATGGAAGTCGTCTCTACGTCTCATCTCATCTATTTCATCTCTTTCCTCCTCTCTCCCAGACTTTCCTCTCTCTACAGAATTTCTCTCTCTCTCTCCGCAGTACGGCTCAACTCTTCCTCGTTTCGTGTGCATGTGTAGCTACGTAGTCAAGTCAGTGAGTGGAAAGGGCCAAGTTTCCCAACAGAGATAGAGGAGAAAGAGAGTAATGTCGAAATGCTTGCTGCTGGGAGTTGGAATTGGATGGAGAGTGAGGTTGCCTGGTTGAGTTGGATGGATGAATTCTCAGAGAATTGGATCGATACTTTCCCTCTCTCTTTCTCTCTCTCTCTCTCCTGTTATTACGTATCACACAGAATATCCAGAGCGGAGAGAGAGAGTTTCCACTCCTACCAACGAAACGAAGCACTGCTGCTGCTGCTAGAATATTGAGAGGAGAATGTCGTGCCAACCAAACCAACAAGCTTTACTTTTACTTTGCTGTGCTGCTACTGCTGTCGACTTTCCCTGCATTGCTCCAACTACTACGAAGTTTGATATCCTATATTCCCTCCACTACTCTTCCGCTTGCCTTCTTTGAATGCGAGGAGGCTTGAGTTGGAAATGTTGAAATAGAATAACAAGGTTGCCTTGGTTCGTTCAGAGTACGTGCTACTGCTGCTCCTCAGACTGGTTGCTGGGATAAAGGCAGGCAGCACCGGACGAGCTGCCTGACTGATATTACTTTGCTAGTTTGCTTTCCTTTGGTTCGACTGCTGCTGGGGGAGTTTTTGTTCCATCGTAGTGATGTTTTCTCCTCGAGTTCAGTACGTTATAAAATGAACGAAATGAGACTTTCTTCTGTTCCATACCCCTCTTACATTACTCCTCTCTCTCCTCATCCGGCGGCACAGTGGTGGTAGTCGGTCGACAGTCACTCAGTAAAAAGAGAAATGAAGGTAAAATAAAACGAGGCGAGCTAGGCGACCGAGGGAGGGAGGAGGCGGAGGGTGAAAGAAAAGTTGCCTTTCTTTATTTTATGTCTTCCGTTTTCGCCAGACTTTCCCCACTTTACTTGCTCAGCTGTACATAAATAGTGGAATGGATGTAATGCACAGTGGAAAGAAGGAGAGGAAAGATGTAAACTAAAGGCTTCTTAGTTCGTAATGAATGAATAATGCTAGCTCGGATGGAGGAAAATCACCAATTTCATTTTTACTTCGAGTGTAAAAAGGGTATATAAACAAATTTTTACTTTTCTTTGGGGTTACTTGATATTGATTCGGGTTGAGTGCAGTTTTTTGTTGACTTTATGCGCACACACACACATTTTTTAATGAGGTATAAGGAAGGAGAGAGACTCCACTTACTTATTGCCTTTTACCTTACGTACGGGTTCTTTTGTACAACTATCCGTTGACATTATTACTTTTGACTTTGCTTAGAAAATCGTCTTGAATACAATGGGGTTGTAATGCAACGAGGAGTAAAAGAGTTGAATGGTGGTGAAAGGTCGGTCATGACAATGGCTGGAGAATTGGGCTATTCTAAAGTAAACAAAAGTTTAGTCTTGTGTACAGAGTAAAGTGGAGTGAGATCCTGATCACATGGCAGTCAGTCTGGATTTGTTGGATGGACTCGATGGACTGCTGCTGAACTTTGAGATAGACACGTAAATGTTGGATTTTATGGATTCTCACAAGTCTTCCCTTGTGATATTATGACGATGGGATTAAACGAGGGTTTTGGCAATAGGCCAAAAGCAAATCAAAATCACGAAACCGGATGGGATTTTGATAAAATGTGCAGATCATCACATGCTGCCCTGTATTTTCGCTTTTTCTTGATCCTTAATTGAGCTCGGCTTATTTAGGTTGATTTAGCTCAATGTGTTGAAGGAAAATCAAGCATTTCATTGTACAATTATTATTATTAAGAAAAAAGGGGTGATTGAGGAGAGGCAAAAAATTACATGATCATCATCACGTATCGCAAATTTTCAAGTGCGGCACACGTGCCATGAAGCATGAATCGTAAGCTGCATTGCGTAAATAAATGAAGCACTTATTATTGGTCCTGTTCTGTTGGACGAGATAAAAAGCCGAATGAGACAGAATTTGCAAGAAGATGAGAAGAAGCGTGAAATTTTGATGGGTTGGCGTCGTCGTTCGTTTCGTTGTGTAGTTTATATTTGTTGGAAAGGTGAAATGAAATGAAAGACTCGTCAATTAATACCGTTGATGGATGGGTGGGTAGCAGTGGTTGGTTTTCCTTGATTGTGATTGAGTTGATGGGTTCCTCGGATGAGGTTGGTTTGTAGTTTGTTATGTTGTTGTTTGTTGGGTTTCATTTCATTTCATTTCATGGATTGTTTCTGCCGTGTCTCGTGGTAAAGCAGAAAATGAAACCATAATAATATCCCAATACCACAGTATTATACCTGCCAAAGAACAAGCAAGTTTAGTTTTTGTTGACTAAAAACTTTGTTTTGAATGTTTTGTTTTTCAATGATAAAATTGTATTTTCATTTTTGTGGTGAAGCGCAAAATCTGAAATGATCATTAAGAGGTTGCAATCGGACATTGCGATTCCTTTATTGTGGGTTTCTTCATGTGAAAAAGTACCATGAAACTAGAATAATAATGAATGAAACTTTGTATAATGAGTCAGAGACGAGAGTTCTTTGACTCACAATCAGAGTACGAGAGACAGAAATGCAGTTTATGTGCAAGTGAAATTAAATTATTATAATTTCCTGCCCAGCAAATTTTGTCACTTTGTCTCTCAAACGAGACAGTCTTCCCTCATTTCATTTAGCCCTCATCGTCTGTCTTGGCTTCTGTGATGGTTCATTTAGTAACTGAAGCATGTTTGCTAATTTGATTAAGTCGTGTTGACACTGGTTGGACACAGCCTCCTCACAGAAAGTGTAAACAAATGAATGATTAGATAATATGGATGAGCGAATGACTAGAGGAAAAGATGAAAATAGAAGGAGATAAATGTATACGATCTGTCGAATTGGCTGAACAAATAGTATAATATAATCATAGTAAAGTGAGTAAGTCGTAGTAGGCAGGCCAAAGTTGGTAGTACGAACGAGTAGTTGATGTGTATGTAGTGATAAAAGAGGGTCAATGTCAAGGCTTTCGTTCGTCTTTCCTGAATCCTCAATTGGATGTGGTCGTGGTATGGTGATGGTGGATGGAAAAGCAGATGATATTCCCTTTCTCCTACTACTTACTTGGTGGACTGGTTGTGAGGATGTGACCTATTTATCTCAAACTAAACTTGAGTAAAAAGGGAAAAACGTATATATGTATATATATCGAGAAAAAAGGGAGTCGAGAGAGAGAGGGACTTTTTCTTTCTTTTCTTCAACCTCAAAGACCACCACGTGCTTATTCCTCTCTGACGGCTTCTCTCGCCTGTATATATATCTGGTTGCTCTTTCTTCTTCCCTTTCGTATGAGTTCGATGTGATGTGATGTTCACCATTTTAACGAGAAAGCGGCCGAGAGAGTACAAGTTTGAGGTTGTGTGAAGAAAGTAAAGTATTAAGCACTTTCACTTCACTTTCTCTCTTCTTCTTGCGCTTGGTATGCTTGCATCTTTCTTGGTCGCATTGTATTGCAGCAGGATTGCACTATCATCATCACCAAGAAGTGATGTTATATGGAAGTATGTAGTCGTAGTAGTAGAAGTGTGTGAAAGTGAATGAATGTTATAAAACTTTTATTCCATTCTACACACTACGACTACGACCATGTTCGTTCGTAATAGTTTGTATGCTTCTCTAAACTGGCTGGACGCCTAGTCATTTTGTGTTCTTATCATGACTTACATCTTTTAGGAAGTCTTGTAATTTTTGTAAGAGGGAAAGTAACTTTTCTCCGACTTTTAATATTTGCTCTAGTTTTTTTCTTGTTCTTCGCTTGTTTTAGAGGTTATTAGGTGGAAGGTTGTAATGATGTGTGTATTCGTACACGAGAGTTGTTAATTTTATTATTCTGTATGTATAACTCATTTATGGAAACATTTATGTGGAGAGAGGGACTGTTGCATTGCGTGACAAAGTATAGAACCACGAAAGAAACGAAACGTATGGCAGAAAAACAATAGCTAAAATTGAATAAACTCGGCAATTCACTTCATTATTACTACTGATTGATTGATCATATCGTCGCAACATCGTGACATGTGCATTAAGCAGTGAGTATAAACACCTGGTATATTTTCAAAAATGATAAAAATCATTTAATTTCCACCCTCGTCCATGCATGACTTTAATATTTTTGGTATTTTTCCAAATTACAGAATGCTCCAGGTGCGGGAAGTAGAGGCGGTGGGCCACCCCAACAACCTGTCTCTGGACCTCCTCCCCAGCAGCAGCAGCAGCAACAACATCAAAACTATTACCAACAACAGCAGCAGCAGGGTCCTCACCATCCCGGCTACCCACCTCCTCCCCCTCAGTCCCCCCACTACCCGCCTCCTCCTCACTCGCAGCAGCGTTATCCTAGCCCAGGCCCGGGGATGAGACCGCCCGATAATCAACCTCACTACCCTCCTCAACACGCCCCCGTAAGTACTCTTTTTTTCCATACTTGAGAAAAGTGCTGTGTTTACTTTCACCCGCTTCCTTCCGTCCGTCCTTGCTCTTTTCACTTTCGACATGCAAATAGAAACACGACATCACGAATGAATGATTTTATTATTGTTAATGAGCCGGTCGGTAGTAGACACAAGGACATGTTAAAAATGTTTCCATTGTGGTTGTGAATGATGACAATGATAATGACAGTTGGTTGAAAGGGCATATGCTCTGCATGCTCGTACAACTCGCATGTTTTCATTGTAGTCGAGGAACCAAATCTCATTTATTATTGTCTACTGAAGAGATTGGCTCGAGGGTATTTTGAATAATGAGGTGTGTTTGTGTCAAGTACCGTTTTTTTTTCCTTCTTTTATGACATGTCATGTCATGTACGATTTTATCCGATTTATTTTTAAGCCACCGCTTTTGACACAAAAGTGAATAAGTAAGTAAAGGAATCTTTGTTTATATTGCGACCAACTTTTAATTTGAAATTCGGTTATAAAATCTCAAAAGTTTGAAAGAAAAAAGTTTTGCTAGTCGAAAGTTATTATGTAAGCATTCTTTTTTTCTCCCAAATCCGGACTTTATTCAAAGTTTTGTTTATCTTAAGAATTGGGTTCTGCTTGAGAAGGAAAATTGCAAAAGCCATGTGGTAGTAAAAGTATGGATGTATGTATGTACTTGGTCATGAATGCATCGCAAGTCTCTCGCATGCATTGTAAATATGGTTATATGCACGAAGAATGAGGATGTTTTGTTATCAAACTTGTTGAAAGTAGGCCACTCGATCTCTTCTTGCGTGCACTTTTTGCCCATACATGGAGGAAAGGATGCAGTGCAGCACAGCACAGCACAGCTGGTGTCCTATTAAACCGGAAGGAGATAAGATATTTATGTGTGTGTGGTTGGTATTCCTGGAAATTTTTCCATTCTGGAAAATCTCTAGAGATTCATTGCCCTTTTTTTCATTTGGTTTGGCAAACAATATAGTTGGGTTGGGTTGGATGGAAAATGGCATGAAATGCACGTACGTAATCGTATGCACCACAGATTCATTGATTTTGAATCTTCTTTTGTCAAAAGCGATGAGGTTTAGAGTTTGCTCCCTTTGTTTCTTTCTTTCCCTGACTCTGCAGATACTCGAAAGTCTCGAACGAAGTATTGACTTTGTTGGTTGTAATGCCTATGTCTCTGCGTATGCACTTTATTTTTCCGCAGCAGCAGCAGCAACCACTACTTTACGATTCATTCCCAATTTCTTTCTACTTGGCTGGTTTCATTCATAAAATTAGAGTAGAAAAGAGATCCAATCATAAAAGCGAGGTTTGCACCACCACCACCAACTAAATCGTCTTTTTGACATTGATTCGTATAAATTCCAAAAGTTGCAAATTTACGTTTGAATGCCGCCTTTCCTATGCTGCATTGATTTTGATTGCATGCAATTACATAAGTTTTGATTGATGGATTACTTTGCAATAGTCTCATTTCATACACGAGTCGTGTCATACATACGTAACAGACGAGAGATACTTCTGTTACGTGTTTTCTTGTGTGAAAGGTAAAGCTCAAAAAGAGCTGATTGATCGAAATGGTATAGCCACGAGCAACTTTCTATACGATATGTCTTCTTTTGTGTCGGTTTACGGTGCACATGTATTTTTTGAATTTATTATTTTGCACACATTACACACATTTTCTATACATAAAAGTTTCAAGATCCTACGGATTTGCGTTACATTACGATTTATTTGATCCTGTTACAATGATGGAAAGGCGAGTTATCAAAGTGAGGTACACAGATACCAGGAGACTATATCTGTATCTATCTATGTTATATATAAAGCTTTATTATTGAGATTGACCCCATTATTATTATGCGAACCGATACGAAAACGCAGATAAAGTGGAGCATTTTATTAGCATGTTCTGCTTTTAGTCCGTGGTGGGTTATGATGGTGTGTGCCGGCAAAAGCGTGTGTTAACCATGTATTAGTACATTACACATACTGCAATTTGTTATCTCACTACCACTCGCACTTGAGCTCTTTATCTTTTTATCTTTACAATTCACCACAAAACACGTGCTCTGATTATAACACCAAATGCTAGTACATACGTCCTGCTATACAGTAATCATTTTATAATAATATGGCAAATTGGCGGCTATGCAGTTGGACAAAGTCATTTCCTATTTTGCGTTTTATCAATCTTCTTGCCGTGCTACTTCCTTCCGGTTCTCGGGCAGCAGTCAAGTTAAGTTAGGTCATGTTAGATAAAGATATAGAGAATTTGATGGTCTTTCTCTCTGGCACAGGTTTATTTTATACTACTTTACACGAACGAACGAACGGTGGTAGGAAATAATGGACTGGTCCATTCATTCAGAAATTGAGACTACACAGACAGAGCACAACTAATAATAAGAGAGAAAGGAAAGGAAGTCCAACTTCCAGTTCCACCAACATCAGCTCAACTTTATCTCCATGTATATCTATAAATAAGTGAGTGAGTAAGCAAAGTAAATGGACGACGATATATGTTTTGGTCCGTAGATAGTAAAACGAAATAACTTGAATGTCTCGTCGTCCTGATGGTTAAAGTTGGCTGGTTGGTGGTAGGTAAGTGCGGTGGTAATAGTAAATGAGGGTTGTTATTTTGTTTCCTTCCCTTCTATACACTTATTTTCTTCATGTTCACGTCTCATTGTAGGAGCAGTTTAGTTGGTAAATTGAATTTGAGGAGAGACTTTTGTTCATCCGCACGGAACGACTAAGCCAACGCAAAAGTCATTAGGGTAGCAAAGTAACGAGAGATGAGGAAGAAGGACACATCTCATTGATGACGAGATGAGATAGTTGAGCAGAGCTGTGTGACTTTTACTTTTATTCTATCCGAGACTTTTTTTACTAGGGCATTATAATGCCCTGAACTGTATACAGTTCAGTTAGTGGATGGATGGATGGATGGATTGTTGTCTTGTATGAGTGATTTCCAATAATAATAATACTCAACGGTATGATTGAGACGAGATGGGCTTATATATTTAGTGATTCTCCTTCTTCTTGGAAGTAGATTATTTGGGTTTGCTTGCTGTGTCTCTTATCTGTCTAGCTTGTGGCCGTGACTGAATTAAATTAGTGTCATTCAAAGATGATACGTTTATAATAGCAGTCGAGCACTTATGGAATAACCATCATGCTTTTATATCTCTTCTTCTTCTTTGATCTTTTAAAATGTTAAAGTAATGGAGCGGTGAGATACTTAAATATCGGTAATGCCGTATACCGTATCTCTTTTTAATGTTTATGTATAAAAGGAAGGGATTTCTTCTTGCTGCCAGGCCAGACGGTTATTGCATAAAATTGTCTGTGACCTATAATAATTTATGTATCGATTTCACATTACATACGTCTTTACCATACACCGAGATTCAGACCTAAATGTGTGCAGGATACGTGAAACTACTGTACCGGCTAAAAGATTGATTGTGCATTAAAAGCTGTGTGAGTGAGGTATGTAATCTTGGTGAAAAAAAGTGAATGAAATCCTTCCCTACGTACAAATTAAGTATTTTATTATTATTTGTAGGAGTGAGTGTGATTGGACTTGGTTTTATTTCAATGTCAGTCTTGCCACTATTTATTTTGCTTTTGTTTATATCGGTCAATGACTATGTAGAGCCTTCCTGGTACATAAATACACATGTGTGTGTATATGTACATACATATTTCAGTGCTTAATGTCTATTAAAAGATTGTCTACCAGATATCGGATACACAATGGCATGAGTAGCCAAACTTTCGTTCATTCATTTAATTAAATCATTATATGTAGTCATCCTCATTCTCTTTCACGAAATAACAAGTGTTATATAAGAGCACCTTCGCTTTCATTTCTGTGAATGAGGGTTACGTGTTATTAAATGTTGAGTAATAATAATAATAACAGAGTCCTGTAAGTAAACTTGATATTAATGCGGCTGGAAATCATGTCACGTTTGTTTTTTCAAGTTGATGAACCATGATGATGGATAATTTCTAGGTAATTTATTAATCAGAGGAGTTGCATAGTTTGCATAAATTGTTAAATGGAAATAATTATGGGTTGTAATGTAATTTATTAATTTAGTCCATTCACCAATCTTAAATTTTGCCTTAATATCGCGGAATGGGAAGAATATATGAATATTTAATAAGAGATTATGTATGGCATGTTGCAATTTATTTGGTGGTCATTTGGATCGTTTTGTGCTTAATGAGTTGAAAAAAAACGAGTATTGGAGGAAGAGTTCAGATTAAAGTTTACCACGTAATCTGAAGTTGAGAAAGGTCATTTTTGTTAGTGTTATGTGCACATGTGTAATTAGAGTTTTTCATTTCAAGTGGTGGTAACTAACTTGAAAAAGATTATAGTAATACTACGTTTGGCTCTGGGTTATAATTAGTGTATTCGCTCGACTCGCTCGTTGATGACTGTGGAAAGTTGCATGTTTTTGTGTGAGTTTTTATGGAATCGTCATTAAAGATGCGTTATCGAGATCAATGACATATGATGAGATTAATGTTGATGGTTGATTTTTGATACGTAGTAATTTATATGGGGGAATGTTATATATCTTGCTAATTGTGTTTTAAATAATTTTTGCAGGGTATGGCGCCTCCTGATGCAGGCAATGGAGGCTCGGAACCACCAAAGTCAACACCCCCTCCCCCTCCGTCGCCATCACTTGCCAATCATGGTCAGAATCCTCCATCGCCTCAACAATCACCTCGCCCAACGCCACATCCGCCACCCGTTTCGTCCTCTAATTCCAATAGTTTACCACCTCCTAATTCTCCGTCACATCGACCTCAGGGCTCAAGTCCTTCCAATAGTTATCCTGCTCCTGATGTCGGGGTAAGTGCCCAACAAATAAGCTACACGATCGTCCGCCCGTGTGTCCACCCCAAAAATCTAACCGTAACTCCGAGATCAAAAGTATTTAAAGTTATACGTATTACGTTGGTTAATGAGGTTAATATAAATTTTGGTCTTGTTATTTTGCCGTGTGTCTGTGTATAGATTGATATTTCTAAATATTCGGACCAAAAATAATACGACGTATGCTGTATTTTATGTTAACAAGTTTCAACGTTGGTGAAAGCAGTCAAGGATTGTTCAACAGATGTATCTTCTGTTTTATAAGTGGAGTGGTGCGTTTTGTGTAAGTTGATGTCTTTATACATAAATATTAAATTAAGCGTGTGCGAGGAAAGTGTTTTCACTCTAGTTTGTTTACGCTGTACCACGACGACTACTGGAGCATGAAGAAACAAGAAACAATCAAAACGTGAATGAATAATAACAAAACATCAACAAATTGGAAAACCATGATGAACGTGTATAAAAGCGACGACCATGAATTTGGAGATTAAATTAACAAGCTCGAAAAGAATAGAAAGAAAAAACCAGTTCAACTCTCCACTTAATCCACGTCAACCACTTTTCGATTGGATGGATGGATGCGAAAAAGAAAGGAAAACGGAAATGGAATCCAAAAAAATTTGTTCGTCTAGAAGAGTGCCTGCCTCCGATTGAGAATCTCTGGTGACATCACATGAATTGAATGAAATCGAAGCGTTTTATTTTACTTTACTGACATTTTATGCCTTCTCAAATTGTAGATTATTTGTTCACAAGCTGGTGGTGTTGGTTGGCTTTTGCCAATATATCGGGACTTTCTTCTTCTTTTTGGATTGAAGTTTTTGGCATTACAAAGATCTGCTGCTAAAAGCGAAGACGACTCGGTAACCAAGTCTTGTTGGTTGTTGTAAAAGAAGACGAAGAAGGAAAGCAAAGGCGGATCAGAAAATGGAATAGGTAGTTGCATTAGTAACAGAACAACGGAAGACAACATGGGAATGGGATCTATTATGGAATAGTAGACTCTGGATGGAATGGAACCTACCGACCGAACGAACCAACAACACAAGCAGAACTTATTACATACAGAATAGAGGCAAACCAAAGAGCAACGTTTTAGTTAGGCAATGCTCTGCGAATAGTAGTAGTAGTGCACAAGTTTCCAACATGATGCTACTTGAAAATAAGTGAAGTTAAACCCAACATGCCCATGATGCCACACAGCCGAAGCAATATACTGTGGCACCACTGGCACCGCAGCAGCAGCGTTACATACTCGTTCAGCAGTTCAGTGTTCTTGGTAACTTGGTTGTTGGGCTTCCCTAGCTTCAAGTTGGAATTGGTTGATCGACCACTTTCGCCCTTCACGTCACGGCCCGCCGCTAGCATTGCAGATGAATATTTGGCGACATAATTCGAAAATTGGAGAAAAATTATTAAAAAAGAAAGATTTGGCCAGGAGATAAAAGTGACAACGGATAAAGAAAGTATTGACTGATGGTTGGAATTGAAAGTGGATGAAAAGTTGGCTTGAGAAGAATGTTCATTCGAGTTGCTCGACCCATAGCGCCCCAACTTTCCTCCAAACTTGGGTCGATAGTAGTCGAGCTACGAGCGAGTTGTTATGTTGGTAGAGTTGGAATTCAATGTATAATGGACGAACAAGCAGCAGCAGCAGGCAACGAGAGGAATATGTTGTAACCAAGCTTTTGGTTCGGTTGGCTCCAGAATAGAACATTTCTTTCCCTTCTTCCTTCATCATCATCATCATCCCCACCAGCAAAACATCCAGTTCTCTACCACTCTTGCACTAAAAACTGCTCCCATAAGAGAGCTACGCCAACATCGTCGTCGTCGACGACGACGACGAACCCAAGGATATTCTTCTCTCTTTTACTCCCAGTCGGTACTTTGCTGCCTGTTTTTCGTTAGCTCTCTCTGGCTCCAACTAGTAACCATCATCATGATAAAGCCTTTCCCATTTTCGTCGTACCTTTCTACGTTAAGCTAAAAGTGAAGGAAAGCCAGGTTTTTTCACCAGTTCTCTCTCATCCCATCCTCTTGTCAGTTGTTCCAAATGCAATGTGATGTTGGATGTTCAAAATGTTCCACGGATGGAGTGCATTAGATATTAGATTTACTTTACTTCTTCCTTCGTCGACGTCGACTTAACCGCCTGTGTTCTGTTTCATGCCATGCATTCTCTCTCTTTTTCTAACTCCTTCTCATCCTTTCTTTCTTACGTAAGTATGTATGTATTTGTATGCAATGTTCATAAGGGTGGATGTACCATCAGACCAGCAACCGCGTGACAGGCAAATGTAAGAGCTACATATTATTACACTAATACGAGTTACACGGAAAATTTTACTCTCCTCTGCTTCGAATTGAATTGACATAGTTGGGCTATGATGTAACTAACATAACATAACATCATGGCATGATGATGACTAGGAATAATACCTAACAACTGTGCCTTTGAGAAAACGGGCATGGTTTCGTTGGTGTGTAAAAAGCAAAGAGTAATAGATGAAGTTGGTGGATGGTTGGTTTTGCTTGGCATCTCTTTTCTGTGGTATATTCAGCAGCAGGCACATCATCCTCCATCCTTTGAAACCCCTTCTGCACTCTTCGGATCTCTCCTTTAATGCAATATTCTGCCTGGCTGGCAAAGCTTTTCAGTTGTTGTTCACATGAGACGAGCTGACAGGAATGAACTATCCATCCATCCTACTCTCTTTCTGTACATACATACGTACCCAACAACCAACAAGGAAAAATTTCAACCCTTTCTCACTCCTCGTTCCTTTTTATTCAGCGCTTTGGAACTTGAATTTAGCTTGCGTCCGCAAAAGCTCCATGTGTGAAGAAAAATAAGCCGTGTAGGTTTGAGATCATCATGCAGTGTAACAAGAGAGAGAGAATGCTGAATTTATAAAAATGATGGTTTGGTGATCTAACCCCACCGAAAGGGTTGGTTGGTGGTTTGCTTAGCGATAGATAGAGGCATGCACAAAATAAAATGTATAACTCCACTCTGGATTGTTTAGATGGATATGGATGGTGTTTTTTAAAGTCTTCTTCTTCTACTAAAGACCAAACCAAGGCCAACGCACATTCTTTTTTACATTTCACATTCACATTTATGTATATTCATTTGAATCTAAAGAAGCAACGTTCAGCATGGCCATGTATGTAGTGCATATATACGGCTCGTTTATGTGGCTCCGGCTTTTGAAAAGATAAGTTTTATTCTTTTGCAATGCCACTTCACCAAGAAGAGTGAGACATGGTTAGTTTAGCTCACATCACATTTCTTCCTTTGTGTCTCTCAGTCACTTTAAGTATGGTACTTTTATTTATGCAACCCTCTCGTAGAAAACAACTCAATTTATGATGCATCACTTTCGCATCGCATCCCATTTTGATGCTTCTTTTTTCTGCAATAATGTGCTCATCTCTTGAATTTTCCCCTTTTACGTGCATGCGTAAAATATTTATTACTCGGTAAAAGAAAAAATAGGATTGGCGAAAATTTGCGTCACAAGAAATGATGTTAATTCATTGCTGATTATTTGCAATTATCGCGTCCAAGACTGTCTTCATTAATAACGGGAAATGATTTATAAATGAGACAGATGGTGCATTGCATTCTGTGTCATTCAGAGTATTTCTGCAATCTTATTGCATAGATAGCCGTCGGCTTGAAGAAATGGTTAAATAATGACAATACATAATATAAGATCATTTTTTTCTACTCTCTTTAACATTGTCTTTATATATATATTGTGTGTGTGTGTAGTTGGTGGTGGTGGTGATTTGAAAAAGAATGTCATTCATTCATTCACAAAACTCATTACTTACTAAACTGTAAGGTTAGGTCGGAAAAAGGAAACGATTTACTATGACTATGCTCCCTATGAACGTGTCTATATGCCTATAGAATTTGTGACTTTTTACTATACGGCGGCCGTTATCTACTCTCCATATCGTGCAGCTTTTGTGTCGAGGTTTCGTAATAGGAAGGTCAACTTTATTTTTGTAGAGCTAGTAAAGTTTTATGTCCGCACATGCACAAAATTCATTGGGATTCCTGGTGAGAGACGATAGAAAAATGGGGAGAGACGACGACGAGAGACTTGCTTTTTCTGTAATTGCATCAATCACTCCCATTATGTACGTACGTACATAGTTCCTTTCCTACTACTGCTTCTTCTATTTATTTCTCTCTACAAATGGGACACTGCACGATTTTGTGCATTATGCCAATTTCTTTAAGAGATTTTTTATTCCGTTGGACAGAATGGATTAGCAGGATATTTATGTATGCACACATTCTCTTGCAATTTGATCTTTTCTGATCATCAGAGAGACTAGACTGATGGTCTGGACGTAGATTAACTATGGACAGATAAGAATCGAGAGTGACGTGACATTCAATAGTGAAATTAGGCGTGCAGTATGTATTAGAGATTGTGACTCATTGTTTTAATTCCACCTTGATTGCACTTTTCATATTGCACTTCCTGATGTATTTATGTACATATGCACATGCACCAAATAAATAGGCAGGTCGTGAAAAAAATCAGTGTTACGTTACGCAGCAGTAGAGATGCATAATGGGTTTATCTCAATCGGTTGCAACATTCTTGTTGATGTTTTTGTTGAACGGGGCTATTAAATCAATTATCTGTTATCATACATTTCATTTCGTACCACAAATCAACGTATCTCTCTTTCTCTCTAATTATGTCTTAATTCATTCATCAATTTATTAAATCCAGACAGAATAATACTCATGTCGATAAATGAAGCGTTTAATTATGCGAATTAAATTAGGGAAATTTTTTCATTACTAACTAGAAGGGAAATGCTTTACAATTATTGAATAATGATACCGATCACGCAACGAGGTTATTACAACCCATAATTTAAAATCAATGTTGTTGAACGTTTAAAAGTCTCAAAAGCTTGTCGGGTTTCCTCGAATATGCATGACGTTAAAGAGTGGGTGTTATGACAGGAGGACATGCTTTCCTTCCGTTAATAGACCTGTCTTAATATATGAATGATGTAAGGATTAGCATTTGTTGATATGTGAACCTAATATGTTTCAAGTTATTGTAGTATTTGTACTCCTGCCAAGAATCAAGGTCAATTTCTCGTAATACATTGCATTACATAATATACATACGCACACGAATAATTATTCGTGAGCCATGAATGAAAACAAATAGATTCAACTTGAACTTGAACTCTGTTATGTTTTTCTCGATTAAATTCAATTGCATGGTCATGAATGTGTGGTGGTCTATAGGTTCGAGTTCATTAAAATATTTGGTGCAGCAGCGACGAGACTCGTTCAAGTATTGCGAATGTGATTAATAACGTGTAATAAAGAACTTGTGTCGTATATATTTATAGCACAGTAGTACGTACGGATTTAGTGTTTTCTATTGCTCGTAATTAACTGAAAGTGTAAGTTTATTTACATGGAAAGTATACATAAGCCTGTAGTAATATATGTAAATAGATTGAGTTGAATTTTTGAGTGGTTTTACATATTCCACATAGTTTGGGTACATTTGTTGTTAAACAGGCAGGCAGACAGACAATAATGCAACCGTTAACGAAGGTCGGCGTTGTGTTGGCCTAATGAATCGTAAAATTGTCTCAGTAGTGGTAGATAGACAATTTAATTGCGTGATATACCCTTTTTACTTTAATTATTCAGTTGTGCAGTTTGTTTTGTATACTTGCTACACAACAAGTAGTATTGGCCTTTATCTGGTCTAGTATACATGTAAATATCCATCAGGTGAGGAAATTGTAATGAGTTTTGTGGTTTTGTGCATGGTTGTTTATGTGGGACAGTTTTTGAGTCATGAGAAAATCGTGATGTTCAAATTACAACCGAGACAAGAGACTAATTCAAAGCATGATTTTTTTATCCCACTACTTTACTTGTTGTTGAACCTTCTCTTCTCGAAATAATGTTATGCATGCCTGCATATTGGATGAGATGATGGTTGCTGGAGCAAAATTGTAATGAAAAAGGCAAGTTGTTATGTAATATGTATGCTGAATGGATGGGAAGAAGAGTAGTCGAGAAGAGTGGACTAGGTTATGGATGATGTTACGACGAAGGGTAGTGGATTCAAAAACTTTCAAAGGAGACGTGCGTTGACTGCAAATGTCAATAATCATAATGCATGTAAATTTATATTGAAGACACCGGTTGGAAACGACTGGAATCAATAAATGGTTTCCCGCAAATACGTATCCTCGACTTTCCATGTGTGTATTTTAATATGTAAATATGAACGTCTTGTAAAACTTGCCCTTTTTTAGTGGTCATGTTATGGTTAGTTTGGAGTTGGAGTGTGGCGGATGAACGGTTTGAGCTCAAATTCACGTTAAAATATGTTGCAATTTTGCTGATATCCAATCATCAGTACACGTGTTGAATTAATGTGAACTTTTTTGTTTTGTAGGAAGTCACAGGTTGTAATAGCAATGATAGTGTTGGTGGGATGAACCAACAGCAACCCTGCGGACCAAGACCTTCTCCGTCTCCAACCGGATCGGCCGGATCTCGTTCTATGTCACCGGCTGTGGGTAAGGAAAAAAAGATGCAAATTTTATACGGAGTGTATTGTGTGTGTACTTTGATATGTATATTCCTCATCGGTTGTAAATCGGCAATAATACGAATCCCCATATATCCGAATCCATTTAGCTTTGGGTGAAATGGAAAGGGAACGAAAGAGCGAGCAAGCAAAGTAGACTTCTCGGGACTAGGACCGATATTAGCTCATCGACTACTTGCAACTAATCCTTTCTGCTACGATTGACTGAACTTCCTTTATCGATGTGACCTTCTTCTTACTTTGAGTTTGGGTTGAGCCCGGGTTTTGACAAGGAAGTGATACCTTTTACAATAATAGATTGCATTATGTTGTATATTCACTATTTTACTCGTATCCTATGCTTGTAAGAAATGTGATTGAGCAAATAGAATGATTTCCCTTCCTTTTAAGGTTGAAATTCACTTTCGTTTTCTTCAGACTTGTCCCAGACGGGGACCGAGACCAACAATCCTTACGTAACCGTGGAATATATCTCTTGGCGACCCCGGAGGCTTATGTATGCCACGGCTTCTTACCGTGTTGTGTGCAATAATGATGCGTCTTAATTTGGACTGGAATTTAGTGTCTTGATAACATGAGGCGTATACGTACAAATGTCACTACTGCTGAGAATTGTCATTTCATGTATTCATAATGCTGCATTTTGTCTCACTTTGAAACAAACTGTTAAACGCCCAACTAATTGTCAAATTTTTGTTGATTGGAAGGAGAGAGTTAATTGAGATAAATAAACTTGGAATAGCATAATGACATCATAGATAATTAAATATTGACTAGGTTTCAAATTACCCTATGTACGTATTGGTATCATGAATAATTAAATACTTAAAAGTAGCAGGAGTCAATGCGAGGAAAAGGTCTTGGTCTTTTAAACCCATTGGGAATTGGTATAGCCAGAAAAACATTAGTGTATTGTGCCTGGTGAGGAGTATATATTTTATCCGAGGATGAAAATAAGGTGACTGGCCGGGTGGTGCAGTTTTATGATCACACTTTATTTCTAACTTTCCCCTTTTTGCGGAATGGAATGAACTCCGAGTCCCAGGAGATGAATGAATCGGCCAATCTAGGTCATAGCTTGTGATTGTGAAGGACACCAGAAAAGAGTTTTGTTTCATTCATCAAGTCCATTTGTTATCTAACTCGCACCCCATGCGCACCCACTCGCCATTTATTTTACTGTTTTTTTTGTAAAAATTTCGCAATTTGTATATCCAAATTAAGACTGAATTGAGTAGAATTAACTTGATTCTACTCAATTGAATTAAGAGATTATTCAGAATGTAGTAGAATTTATTATTTTAATAGCAGCAACATTTTTTGTACTTTGAAAAGTCAAAAGAAGGATTTCACAGAAACTGCAATGTTGTTGACGAGTTTGATCTCGGGTCATGTTTTTATGCGACTTGATCTCTCCGTCCGTGGTGAAAAGAACATAAATTACTTAACTAATGGGTTCTGTTGACAGCGTCAGCAGCTTTTCTTTCTTTCTTCGTGCATTTCCTATTCACTCCTTTCCGCTTATATAGCCCTATATATCATCATGACCACGACCCTGCAAACATTGGCTTTCATGTCGTTTCATGAATCCCTTTTGAAAACGAGCAAGGCCAAATTTCTGAACTTGGAATTTGAATGTTCATTCATTCATAAATGGGGATTATGTAGACGAGTGCTGGTGATTAAGAAGAGTATCAAGTCTGCAGAAAAGTCTATAGATGTTGGTTTACCATTTCTCGTCGGTATAATCATTAGTGCAGGTCAGTATTGAATTGTAATTGGTATAGGAGCACAAGGGGTTAGGTTAGGATTGTTTTTGTAAGAGGACCAATAATCCACAAGAATAAAAGTATCTATAAGAGTATGAAATCCATACGGCATTGTGTTAATAAATAGCGTACGCCGTGGACTCATCAAATATTTAGTTGTGTGCGACACAAGAACAAAAGAATTGAATAAAAGGTACTCGTTATTGGCACATCCATTCTTGCATAGTGGTGGTGATTGACATTTTTATGCACTTTTTATTTTGGGACGTATGTACACTATTGACATTGACAGGTTGCTTGGTTGTTGACATAAAATAATGAAAAGAGGTTACATCACTGACTGTGTGAAGTAGTGAGTTGAGTTCAACGAATGATAAGAAACAGCTGTTCCGTCCACCCATTATTTTTTGACATCATCCAAATTCGACCTTCTTTCTGGTTTGGTTTAATAGTCTCTCTCTCGCTATAATAAATAAATATACGGCTTAAGTAAATGTTCAATCCACCACGTGCGTTTTTGTGCAATGAGTAATTGCAATACTACTACTACTACTCATTTATATGAGATATCAGATTATAGATTATTATCGAGTGGTTTTATACGTTTATATATTTATTTATGTACTCCCCTAATAAATAATGTTTTATTTACGTGTTGTTGCAGGAAATCAAAACATTCCGATGCCACCAAGACCTTCTAGTAGTCAATCAGACGGTACAAGGATGAGTCAATCACCGATGCCAGGCAGTAATAATACTTTACGATCTAAATTTTTCTTATTAGTACTTGTGATAATGGTAATTCTAATATTTATACCTGTTTCACTAGGTGGTTCCTATCCTGGTCAAGCAATGGCACCTCCGCCGCATCATATGCCGTACCAAAGTGGTGGAAAACTTGCGCATCAAGCTGGAATGGTTCCTCCCCCTTCGCAAGGAGGAGGAGCAGGACATTACCCCCATCAACAACCTAATCCTCAACAACAGCATTGGCAACATCAACAGCAACAAGGCCAGCAAGGGCCAGGAGGAGGTTACGGGCCCCGTGGCCCACCACCACCTCAGCAACATGGAGGTCACGTAGGAGGAATGATGAGTCCGTACCCTCCACCTGTTCAACAACCCATGCAAGCTAATAATTACGGTGGTCCGAGACATCCAATGCCAAACCATGTGGGAGGAGGACCTCCGCCACCACAGCAACAGGGTCCAGGAGGAGGGAATCAATATAATAGTCCATACCCTCCTCATTACCCTTCACAACCACCCCCACAAGGATGGCCAGGTGCAGTAGCAGGTTCAAACCCACTAGGAACACCCCCTCCTCCCAGATCTCAGTTGCATCTCAAGCAACAGTTACAACATAAACTTGGCTACCCTACTCACGGCTATCCCATGGGACCCCCAGGACCATCTTCACCTTCGCAAACCCCACCACCACCACATTCTCATCACCCAGGAATTATGCCGGGTGATTCTCAAGATGGTGGAATCAGCAATCCACCAAATCTTGTGTCGGTTGGGCCTGATGGAGCTAATGTGGATGAAGTATCTCAACAATCTACACTGTCCAATGCATCAGGAGGTGAGTCAATAATGGTCAACTTGCTTGTGATCGCGCCCGTATAATATAAATAAATAAACAATCTCAGACATAGTTCAATTAATAATTGTGGATTTTTGTGCAGCATCCGGCGGCGACGATGGACCTCCAATGCCAAGTAAGTTATAAATTAAAATATATATATATTCTTTCATACAAAACGATCATACAATCTTCAGCAATGGGGTAGTATTGAACGGGTTGGAGTTGCTTTAAATAGCATAGCTGGACAGGATTGTTTTAAAATCGTCATTAACAAACAATTAAAATCAGTTTTTGGTGAACTAGATATCTCAACTCGTAATTATTTTGATTTCGATTGCAATAAACTAGGGGCACAGTCAGTCATAAAAAACTTGCCAAATTCCCAAAATTCTCGCAAGCCAAAACCAAAAATTTCAATTTTTATTTGTTCGCATTGCAATAAAAAATTCAATGTTAAAAAGACTTTAGAGCACCATTTACTAATCAAACACAAAGGATTAAAAAAGTATTACTGCAGTCTCTGCAAGTGTTCAGAAAACCATAAGGTTATATTCGACGCACATGTTCTTCTACATACTACTGGAGTCCATTGCGAAATCTGCAACAAGCCCTTCGTTCACATTAGGTCCCTCACGCATCATACTAAAACTATAAAATGTGTTCCTATGTCAAACTGATTACACAGAACTAAGGCCAGAAGGACCAAGACCTCATCAAAATTATCCAAGTCATCCAACGACACCGCAAAATAACGCAGTTCCTTCTCCTGGTGCTGCCAGTATGAATTCAGTTCACGAAGAATATGGGGAAATGAATAGTCCTGGTTGGCCACGAACTCCTGCGAGTCCTGTAAGTGTATACATCCATCTAAATGCTTTCTTGTTCAGTTTGTTGACAAAATTATTACGTAATTTGTTTGTACCAAAAAGAAGTATGAAAAGATTATTCCAAAAAAAATACTTTAATGTTCTATGTATGTGTTTCGCCAATTTATTTTTACGTTCTTTTACTTTTTTTTATGAAACACATTTATCTCAAATTCTCTCTCTATGAACTTTATAAGTGTCTCGTGTTGTGTGTTTCTTTTAATATTCTTATTAATTCGTTTTATTATCGCGTTCCTTATAATTTCATTAATGTGATGCACTCATTCAATTGCACTTTGATGTTGTTAAAGGGTTTAAATAGTCACCCTCCACCTCCAAGTGAGCACTTTAAAGGAAAGAATAAGGTAATCATGAACACCATCGATGTTTTATGTTACTGAGCTTTTTGTGTGTAAATATGAATAGTGGCAGTTGTATAATAATATGATGACATGTTAATATTTTGTCAAGTACTAACTATTGTTTACTTTTTGTGCAGAAGGCGGATAGTCTCAACAAATTATACGACATGGATGAGAATCCAGATCGAAGACTTTTTCTAGATAAGTTGATACACTTCATGGAGGAGAACAATACACCAATTGCTTCGTGTCCAACCATCTCCAAGAACCCACGTAAGTTTTTCTTAAATCAAAAGATTCAAAAGATGTCCGGGGGGAATCTTTACCCACACTGGAAATAATATTATTGTGTAACTAATTGACATCTCTTATCTACAGTGGATCTCTTCAGACTTTATTTATTTGTTAAAGAGAGGGGTGGATTTCTCGAGGTTCATATAATAATAATTTATTGCATTTGAAAAGTTTCACATGGTTATGGTTGCTAATGATTTTATTTTTGGAAAAAGGTCTCTAAAAATAAGACTTGGAAGGACATTGCCGGTTCTTTAGGAATAGGAGCGTCGTCTAGTGCAGGTATTATTATTGGCTAGGTTTAATTTAGTGATCGATTTTATATGAGTAATCTAATTTACGCCCGTTACTTACACATTTGCAGCCTACACTTTAAGGAAACATTATACCAAACACTTGTTCCCTTTCGAGTGCAAGTTTGACAGGGGTGGAATTGATCCTCAGCCTTTGATTAATCAAGTTGAAACCTCTACAAAGAAAAAGGGAAAGACAACTGCTCCAGTTCCTTCGCCCGGATCTTCCAATTCTCAAGGTTCATTCTAAAATTAATTCAATTTTTCAATTATTTCAATTCAATTATTTCAAAATTCTCAAGATTCATTCCCTGGAATAAATAATAACAATACAAATTCGTCGTCAATGGATGGGTTCAATTCTCCACCTTCTTCCAACTATCCCACATATGGACAACCCCCTTCCGGCGGAGAATATGGTGGCGCTCCTGGAAGTTCTGGTCCTACACCAAGCCCACTTGCACGACCACCTGGTCCTCCTGGTCAGAATTCGCAACAACCTCCTCAGCATCCAGGTATGACATCGTTTACTTTTAACGCACTTGTAAAAAAATCTTTAGCTTCATTTAAGAAGACAAACCTTTGGTTGGTGCTCGTTTGAAATTGCGGAAATTTTCGGTTAAAACCAAGCACTAATTGAATGATTTGAATGTATTATCAGCGCTTTAATACCGAAATATTTCTCGCTTGTGTGATTGTCATTGGCCGCCGAGTTAAATGAAAGTAATAACGATAAAGTTGTAGTTGCTGAACGATTCCATTATTATTATTACTGAATAAGTCAGTACTTTTGATTGACGCTTCCAACTTTAGCCATCTTATAATTAACGCTTTATTTAATACCTTTACTAACTCTTGATTTATTATTCGCCACTGAAAATCGGGCTTTTCTGTAAATAACAAATGTACTTGTAGCTCTCGTACTCTGATTTACATATACCTGCTTTCACGGGGTACTATTATTACTATTACATA
Organism: Folsomia candida; assembly: GCF_002217175.1. Taxonomy (NCBI): domain Eukaryota; kingdom Metazoa; phylum Arthropoda; class Collembola; order Entomobryomorpha; family Isotomidae; genus Folsomia; species Folsomia candida. The sequence continues at coordinate 2,977,594 of NW_019091201.1, forward strand.
TTATTGCTATTTTATTCAACTGAATTGAGATTAAGATTAGACGTTTAGTAGAATTTTTTTATTCAATTAAAAAATCTGCCACAAAAACCATCACTAGAAAATCAACAACGTGTTATGTAGGTCAAGGGTTACAAATTAGTACCTTATAGTTAGTAAAGATCTTTTGTGCCGTTATTATTATTATACTAAAAGCTACTAAAAAGTTGTTTTTTAATAACTTTGGTCCGGGGAATCTTTTCTGCACAAACAAAGGAAAGAGAAAGAGAGAAAGAAAGATACCATAAAATACACAAGTTTTGTCGTTCAAGAACTACATACTAAATATCACGTTTGATTATGATGAGAGAATGATTGGAGAATTAAAAGTAAACTTCAGTTTGAGTTGATAGAAGAAAAATATAGTTTGATTGTTAATAAGGGTTGAACTTGATTGTTAGATCGTGATAAGAGTCAAGTCAGTGTGTCAAATCCATTTGATGACCAATATCCTCAGCATTATCAACAACAATCTAGGCCCAATTATTATCCTCCGTATTCATCTCAACCACCTTCTGGTACGTACTATATAAACTCACCGTTTTCACGATCTGTTGTTCCTCCACTATAACTTTTTTTTTACTTATTGTTCTTATATAATAACTGCGACTATGTATTACACTACCAGGAACTTTTCCGCTTAAAATAGAGACAAAAACGATATCTTTTACTAATTGCTGCATGCGAATTCTTTCGTCTTTACGAGTACCTATTTGTACTACTATTACTGCACACCCTTCTTGCCTTTTTAAAACATCCATCACAGCATAAAATGAGCCGCCCAATTATACAGTACAGCATTCTTAAGTTCACTACATGCATGCGCTCTGACTTATCGATAAATCTTTCGATACTTATAATAATAATAGCGTGCTGTATTATATGCTGTTTACGTCCCAGTAATTCAAAATATTGTATATCTTTATATCTGAATGGAAAGAGTATCATGCTTTATTTTGTGCTAATATTTTTCATAAATGTAAACAGGGTACCAAGGTGGACCTCCAGGAAATTATCCCCCTTACCCATCCCCAGTAGAGCAGCAGTACCCTGGTCGCCCTCCTGGTCCACTCGTAGATGGATATTCTGGGGGTGTCCAACCACAAGGTGGGTACGGACGCTCAATGTATCCTCCTTACGGTGGCGGCGAAGGGTCAGGCCCTACTCCTCAAGGTCCAGGTGGTTATAGTGGTCAGCCACCTCTTCCACCCCAGTCCGGGTCGCAAGGGCAACATCCTCCTAACTCTCAGAATTCAACCAGTGGAAGTGAAGATAGATACAATATGGCTCCACCCTCTTCAACGCAAGGTGGTGGTGGTGGTAGCGGTCCTCCCCAAGGTTATCCTCCAAGGGGTCCGTATCCTCCTTCGTCGAGTGCAAGTCAACAAGGTCCGCCAGGATCCTCTCCTGTTGGACAACAGCCAGGTGGACCTCATCCTCCACCTCCTCCTAATGGTTATCCGAGTCAACAAGACTATTACAATTCCCAATCACAGACTGAACAGGTATAAAATAATCGCCTACTAAAATTAACCTAGTAATTTATTAAGTCGAGTCAGTATAGTTAATAAAATTATTCATGTAATAATTGCAGGGTTATCCACCTGGAGGAAAACATATGCCTCCACCACATCCAAATCAAGGAATGCGATATCCTCCGGGGAAAGAGGGGGGTGCTCAGGCTCAGCAGTATCCTGGTTACCCGTCACCCGCTCAAGGTCCTCAGCAAAGAGTTCCGCCCTACGGTAAGATTAGAATGATAGCACAAGCTGTATGCATATATGTATGCCTAATAAATATATAGGAATTTAATTGGATGGCCGGATTTCGGTCCATTGTATATGTTTAATGTATGTATGTGTAAATGTGTAAATAAGTAATGCATTCGCTGGTTGTATTTATAATTCGATGGAGTAGACGGTCAGCCAGGGTCTAACAGCAGGGTTGGTTTTACACCACCCCCGCCACGTTCATCCCCTTCCCCATCCCCCAACGTTCCTCCTGCACCATCACCCACCGCACCTGCACAAAAGCCCTGGAACGCTCCCGAAGGTTAGATTAGGTTATAAAATAATAGAAATCTATTATTTCATAAAATAAGCATGGCACGGTTTACAATAAATTTAGTTTTGGATGGAAAACTCAGACATCACGTTATAATAGATATAATATTATAATATATTGGAAAATAATAAGTCGACATAGGTTTGTTAAATAATTTTCAAGTCAATATAATTTTCAAGTCAATATAGTTTATTGAATGGTTCAAAAGTTTGTAAAAAAATACAAATCATAAATTCATCAATTGTATTATACAAAAAGTATTAAAAAAACACAATTTCTACCAACAATCATAACAATAATCAATCCAGGGTCGATAAAAAAACAGTTACAATTAATTCTTCCTGTTAAGAGAACCGGACAAAGTATGGGGGTCATACTCATAATTTCCACAAACTAGCTTATAATACGATTCGCATCTGTTCCTGCATCTATCGGTTGGAAAATTTCCATCGAGAATGGTGAACCTCATATCATTTTGGTTGTGCACATATCTAAAATGTACGAACGGATCCTGTAGCAAATCGTCCTCGTCATCTTCTTCACCATTCAGACGTCTCGTAACTGTTTCCTCCAGTTCTGGTGGTGGGTACCGTTCTCGTAGCGTTTGATCGCATACCTGTTGTCTATGTTGTCTGAATCGAAAGTGGATATTGTGAGTGGCCTGATAAAAATAGTTAACACGTTATACATATATATGTTTAAAATAAATTTAGATTAGTACAAATACTTACCAAATTAGAATTCCCGATATATGTACTCCAGTTTCCATTAATTATGCAGGCCGCACAATGTATCATATAAACTACGTTATTAGATTCGCAAGTAAATCTTTTGCGAAGGGGCAAGTTATGATGCGGCTGTGGTCCCCATTGAAGCGAGTTAGTCCCAGAGATATTAGGTCCAGTGACCAAGCAATGTCCCTCTCTGCATCGAAAAGTGCCAGGTTCAGTATGTCCTCTCGCTGCGTTGTGGTTTACTTCGAGGAGCAAATCTGTTTGGGAAGAAAACTTAAAACATACGCTGCATAAAAATGTAAAACATTACCTGGAACAGTTTTTGGATTAGAGTCGTCCTTGGTCGTTTTTAGAGATCCTTCTCCATACACGCCGTCAAATGGTAGTAGTGGTTGAGTTGTCTTCTTTATGATGATGTCGTTTTTGTGTTCAACAACTCGAATTTTTTTGATGTCAGACTTCAGGAGAGCCCCCAACATTTTACGTTTCATATTTCCTGAGCATGTTACTCGAAATTCCTCTGAATTACTTTCCAATCCATCTCTTAGCTGTTGTTTCGTAAGTGAACCGGGAACATATCGCGACCAAGCTAAATAAAATATTGATATAAAAAAGGAAAAGAATATTTGTAATGCCCTTATACATAAAAATTGCAAAAGTAGATAAAAAATAATACTTACGTCTATCTGGATTTCCAAAGATCGGTAGACCTGTTTTGGTGTCCCATTCCCAAATGTGGGCTAGCTCAGGTATGGGTAAAGGGGGAGCAGCCAGTATTATTATTCCGAAATTGTCGTAGTTTTGCAATTGTTGATAAATCTCAGCATTATCCATGTTTTCTTAGTACTGGGGCAGTGTGACAAAGACAGGAAAAAAGTCGTGTACTTGCAGGACGGTGTTCAGGCGACAAATGAATCGAATGAGAAAAGCAATGCATCAGACTTGTGGCGTGGGCACGCTTCAACCCAAGCCTATCTTTTGACACGCATCGAGATTTTTGTTGGGCATTTTTTCTCCGCGGGCTTAGATAAGGAAAGTTATTTTTGCAACAAATCATAATCCTAAATTATTTCTAACTGAGGAGAAATAAACTAGATTTATTGTAAACCATGCCATGCTTATTTTATGAAATAATAAATTTATATTAAACGCTCCGAAGGTATCATGACACCCGACACGAGAGTCCATTCCACTAAAACTTGCATCCATCCATGCATGTGCTATGCTCCTCTTATTCGTACTGTAAAACATTCCTGTGATCATTTTAGTACTGTGTTATTATTAGTTGTCAAAAATTTGTAGCATTGTGTTTGTTACCCTGTTAAGCACAATGGAATGAATCCTTTTAATTTGCGACGTATTGTTGTGAATGCTCGGGTCTTTTGTTTATGATATTTTCATTCAACAATGGGCAATATACATATATTTGTTATGCATGCAAGAATATTATTGTCCTCTTGTTATTACTTTCTTTCGACTTCCTGGATGCATGGATTTTCTCTAGTCTGATTTTATAGCTTGAATATATTGAATATCAAACTGTAGTTTTGTTTCTTATCACTACATTTCAGTTCGATAATTCATTTCAATTTAAAGTTTGTAATATCTCTTTTATCACTGAATTACTACAATGTACTTGAATCTTGATTCGCGGATGTTGAAATATCCGCATTATTATGCTGCCAGAATGCACGAAAACTCACTTTATTGTATGTTTCTTTATTCTAGAGTAGTTTAGTAGTGCCTATCTGTACATATCTTGTTCAATTTTTCACTCATCATTTTCATGTCACTTTTATATGAAATGTAAACTAAAACTTTATTATTATTTGCACTCTTCCAGGTTGGCCAAACAGTGGAGGTCACTACCCAGGGCAACAACGAGGTTACCCTCCTCCTCCTCCTGGCCCTCAGGGCGCGTCTCCATCTCCACACACTCCCCCACAAGGAGCAACTCCAGTCCCTGCTCAAAGTCCCGGTTCAACTCCACCACAACAACCCATTTCACCACAACCTTGGGCTGGATCCTCTGCTGGAGGGCCTGGAGGAAGACCTGGTCCTCCAAATTCAAATGCTCAACAAGGACCCCCTCCACCTCCTCAAGGAGCAACATGGCCGCAACAACAAGACCCAAGATATTCCTCATCCTCTGCTACTGGAAGCAGTATTATGTCTCCGCCAGTTTCCGGTTCCAGTTCTCATAGTCACTCCTCTCAACCCTCACCTTGGCCAACTTCGAGCGCATCAGGCCCATCCCGCTCATCGGGAGGTGGTCGATCACCATTCCCTTCGTCAGGAGGAAAACCTGGACCAGAAATGTTTAATAGAGGATACGGTCCGTCACCATCGTCTGGCCTTCAACCGTCTCCCTCCGCTGGACCTTCAAAAGGACCAATGGGACCTCCTGGCATGAGTCCACAACAGCAGCAGCAGCAGCAACAACAACAGTTAGGGGGACATCCTGGACAAGGATATCCACCTCATTCAGTCCCAATGCTTCCTGGTGGTCAAGTAAAACGGGAGATTATTTTCCCTCCTGAAAGTGTTGAAGCAGGTAAGGAAACAATTAGTGTTAATGATTTTATTATTATAATTTAACTTTCAACTAATACACTTGCAATTTTTTTATCTAGTGACTCCAGTGCTTAGTAGGAGAAGGAAATTGCACAAGAGTGATGTGTCTCCAGTTGAGGCTTGGAGAATAATGATGAGTTTAAAATCGGGACTTTTAGCAGAAGTAACGTGGGCTCTTGATGTGCTCAATGTTCTACTTTACGATGACCAGTCAGTATCATACTTTTCCCTGACGTACTTGCCGGGATTGTTGGATATTTTATTGGAACACTTACGACGAGCCCTCATCCTTCTATTTGGACAAAGTGTTGGAATTGATTTAACTGCTGATAAGTTTGAAGAAGATGTAGGAAAGCCAATTGTAAGAGTTTATTTTACTTTTATTTCACTTTAGTTGATTGATTAATTATTTATTGTGTGTCTCGCCTATTTTACAGAAACAACTTCAGTGGTATGAAAGAGACGACAAAGTTGTTGAGGAAGAACCAGATCTTGGAACTCCCATTAAATCGTTTCCTCGTGATAGCCATCGCACTTTATTACTTCAAGGCTCAGTCAACTACACCATGGTTAGCCGATTTAAGGGAAAGAAAGTGAGAATCCTGTCACGGGACGATGAACCCTTCATTATTCCTGGTGAGTAGAAAATTTATTTCTTGCCAGATTGCAGTGCGTATCTAAAATGTACTCGTGTTGACCAATAACCTTTATATTCCAGGACCAAGAGATTGGGATGTTGACGAAAAGATGCGAAACGATCCCGATATAGAACAACTTAATGGAACTATGGACGTTTCCAAACATATAGTCACCTATTTCAACACCACGCTTCCAACTCCGCTCTCAATAGTTCGCGATATAAAAGCTGAAGACAGAAGAAAAGAAAAGTGCAACAATGAATCCAACAATTTATCATCTAATGGCGGTAAATTGCCAGAAGTGGGATTAGAATTTTACCGTTGTGAAACTAAAATGCCAACTTTAGTTACGCCTGTATCGACATCCACTTCAACACCATCGTCGTCATCACCTTCAAATGAGACGTCGTCGTCATTGACTGTGACCAATAATAGTTCATCCAGTTCTAATCATCCTGTTGTAACACCCATTAATTCATCAACTACTAGTAATACAAAGAAAATTATCCAGGAAAATGGACCTCTCAACTCTGAGAACGCTTTGGATATGACTATGGAAAAGAAAAATAATTGTCAACTTTTTTCCACTCCAACTTCAAATTTATTACCAAATTCGAAGATCAATAGTATCGTCCACCAGAAGAAGAAACGACTTGATGATGTTTTAGGACGTATTAGGAAAGAACAAACTGAGGATGACAATGCTCTAAGTGAATCACCAATAATTCCATCGGCAGCAGTAGCAGACACTGAAAACGCTGAAACTGTTGTCGTGAAGAAAGAACGTCATCACGATCATATCGACGATGAACTTGCTGTTGTTAATAATAATAATAGTGCTACAGTTGTCGAGAAACGCCTACCAGTGCTGGAAAATGGTTTGAGTGATAGTAACAACCTCATCATGATGGGAGGAGGTAGTGACAACTCCAACTTGTCGGCAGCTAATTCAGAAAATACCTGTGATAGTAGTAAACATTTTAAGCATGTGGTGGACGTGAAAATAGGTGACATTACTATAAGAGATCCTGGCGCCGCATTGAAAAGGAAGCGGGTTGAAGATTACGAAGACGAGTGTTATTCCAGAGATGAATCCAGTTTGTATCTCGTGACGGAATCGCAAGATTCGTTATCCAGACGATGCCTATCCATCTGTAACATTATTAGAAATTTAACTTTTGTTCCTGGAAATGAAGTAGAGTTTGGAAAATGCACATCATTCCTCAGCCTTGTTGGGAAATTAATTCTCCTCCAACATGAGCATCCTGTAAAGAAAGCGAAACCTAGTTCACCTTCTTCTTCCAAGCCGTCGTCGAAAACATCTACTGAAACCGATGAGGTAGAAAAAGAATCTTCTGAGCATCAAGAAAAACAGCCAAAGGAGAAAAAGGACGAAGACAACAACAAGGAGGACGAGAAGATTGTTACGAAAGAGCCAACATCCGAATCTGCAGAGGATGAATCTTCTGAACCTAAATCTACCACGAATAACGAAGAGACGGCGGACGAGCAAATGCAAGTTGATGAACAACATGACAAGGAAGAGGCAGAGGAGAAGAAGAAGGTGGAGAAAGCGAAAGAAAAAGACGACCAAGTTGAGGAGGTGGAGGAGGACGAAGAGGAGGAAGCATTGTTCGCAGAAGAAGAAGAACCAGAACCTTCTGGGTCCGCTGCAGTGATTGAAATTGAAGCTGATTCTTGCACCAGTCTTACGAACGATGATGAGTGGTGGTGGGACTATGTTCATCACATACGAGAACATGTACTTGTTATGATTTCAAACATCTCTGGACAAATGGACCTCAGTCAATTTTCCGAAGAAGTCAGTAGGCCCATACTTGACGGACTTTTACACTGGGCAGTGTGTCCAGCAGGTAAATTCACAGAATATTTAAATAGCGTAATCAATGATTTGACAAAATTCACCAACGGTTATTAATCTTATTTTTTGCAGCGTATGGTCAAGACCCTTTCCCAACACTTAGTCCTGGCGCATATCTCTCGCCACAACGCCTTGCCATCGAAGCCCTCGTAAAGTTGAGTGTCATTCAAGGAAATGTGGATTTATTACTGGCTACACCACCTTATTCAAGAATAGAAAGACTGTGCCAACTCCTTTGTCGCTCTCTATGTCGAACAGAAGAGCAAGTTATGAGGGAGTTTGCTCTGAATCTCCTGTATTATTTGTCTGCGGCGGATTCTGGCGTAGCTAGAACAATTGCTTTGCAAAATCCATGTATATCCTTACTCATATCATTCATTGAACAGGTAATTTATCCTAACCCCATTTTACTGCTAATTAATATATTATTTTGGCAATATTAAAATAAATAATTACAAATCTGTATCATTCTCCAGGCTGAGCACAACGCTATGAATATCGCAAACAACCATGGATTTTCTGGTAAGTATTTGAACATTATACTGAGACATTGTCATGTTTGTTAATATTTTTTGTGCAAGTTTTTAATGCAATTGATGGATAATTTATGCGTAGTGCTCCGCGAGAATCCGGAAGCAATGGGAACTTCCCTGGACATGTTGCGACGTGCGGCGATGACTCTTTTAAATCTGGCTCGACATCCAGACAACCGTCCTCTCTTTGTTCAGGTACTCATCTTCTAAATATTTGCTGATTTACTGAGTATTTTAATTTAATTTAATTTAATTTAATTAATAATTTTCTCTTTCAGCATGAACCACGCCTCCTTCAACTCGTAATGAGTCAAATTTTAGAGCAAAAAGTAGCTGCAATGGTCGCCCAAGTTCTCTACCAGTGTTCAACCCCCGATGCTACCTGCTCTCAAAAATACCTCTATGCTTCAAATATGGATACTTTCTACACTCCCTTATTGTAAGTAAATTTTGGTCAATTTTCATACACAGATCTTTATGGCTTTAAAATTCTAACATTGTGTTTACACTTTACAGTTCTCGTTCAAAACCGACTTACTAATCCCCTTGTTAATCATTGACTACAAAGTGGACCTAACCTCTGTTCATTTCAATAATCGTTGGATGCATCGTCGCAGTCTATCTAAACTGATCAGAGTAAGAAGAATCAAGGAACAGAAATCCTCCACCCATTCCCATGGTTGGTTAGGTTGGCCTGCGGACCGTGGTTTAAATTATGTTCTTTTTATTTGTACGACAATTCAACCAAAAAATTAATAATTAATATTACTTTTTCTAAGAGGTCTTTTCTCCTCTTTTTTGCATTTCAATCGAGCTGTTGGCTATTTTCAATACAAAATTGTTTTTGTAATTCCCATAAAACATAAATATTATATTCTGGTTGGTCGGTCACCATTGTTCAAAGTAAACTATATAAACATTAAAGGTTTATAATAAGTATAGAATTATATTTAAGTTGTAGCCAAACTCTTTAGTAATCATGAGGACAAAGCTTAGTTTGTAGTAAAAACAAGAATTTATACTGTTGAAAGGTACTTTTGGTACTTATTACTATAATTAAGTAACAAAACGACTTAATTTTTGATGAAATGATCATGTGAAAAATGTCTGTGAATTTTTGAAGAACTGCTTTTCTATTTATTATAACAAATTTACCATAAAGTTTTATGCTTGTACTGTACATACATATAATGATAGTAATAATGATAATAGACTTAACCAAGTTAACTATGCTGCTGCTGCGTTTTATATCTTGAAAAATTATAAAGGTTCTCAGATATACAAATACTTCCGTAAGTTATTTTCGTCACTATAAAACTACTCTATCATGTAAAAAAGAAACACTAGAGTTTAATTTCTAATTTTAGCTAAATTATTATGCGCTTCCTACAAAGTGCAAGTAATTGTTAAGATTTTTACTATGATATCTTTTAGGATGGCATGATGATAATGGGTAACGGAATTTATATATAGTTTGTTTATAACTTTTAACGTAAGTTTTTAGTACCATTTGTGACACTACTATTACATTTACTACTAGTATATGCATATGTTAATAGAATTTAGTTCAATTAACGTTAATCAGTGTATGCTATGGAGTAACCCGAGTCAGTTATATGATACTGTAATAGTTTTTCGAATATATAATGACAATTAACTGATGCTGCTGGGTGGTAAACGTCACATGTATATGTTTGCGTACAATCTGCAAATCAATGACGTTATATCATTCATTTTAGTGATACATAAATGTTAAAACTATAATGAACCGAGCAAGAAATAAAGAAAGAAAACGTAAAAGTTACACACACAAGCAGTGAAAATGAAGGGATGGATAGTCACGTTATATAAGTTTTAAAAAATCTCCAAGTCTCAACATCTGTTTATTACTTGTACAGTTTAGGAATATTGATAATATATATCTGCGCTCATTATATTATTGAACAGAAGAAATCTATTGACTTGATTAAAACTTATATAAATAGATTAAATTTTGAAATGCAATTAAACTTGTGAAATTTTGCAGAGTAAAAGTAAAAACTTTAAACAATAGTTATTTTCTTGTAGATATTATTATTACTACCATTATAACTCTATTATTATCATGTTGTATACACATAAAACATACACTTTGTCGTATTACTAAAATCTACATGCAAACTTATTCCTGATATAAATAAGGTGTGTGTTTACTTGTGGTACTTTAGTTAAAACTCCGTGTACATGCAAAATTTATTAAGAAGTGGCCCTCGAAAGGTCATTGATAATTAAATTGAAATGAAGTATTTAGGATGGTTGTTAATTGTGCTTGCTTACATATTCAAATGCATCTGTCATATATTCAATTCATTCCTCCTGTGAGGCAAGGATGACGGACAGTGAAGAGTTTCTATTTTTGGATGGATTACTACTATACTCCAACTATTTTAGGATTTCGCATTGTATTTCGCATTGTATTCTGATTAGAATCACAATTTACTACGGGTCACAATGACAGAGGTTATTGCATCAAGGGTCTCATTGCACATATATATTCTGCATAATTGGCCAGTTGCATTTTAGCTTTCGACTTCAATTCTGATTGATTATTGAGATAAGGCAAAGAAGAGAAAGGCCACTGTCACTTTAGTTTCTTGTATGGCATATAATTTCTATACTGAAGCTGAAGGATTTTAGTCCTTGTTTAGCAATTTGACAATATTTTCGTCATATAAACAACAGAAGGACGTACATATGTATTTTATTTACGATGACCATGCGACGACGACGCACATCTGCATTTACTACGTATTACTCATGATGATCGAATTTTAGTTTTGTCTTGAGAGCAATTATTTGAAATCATTTGCAACATTTGTTTGTGTGATGCATCTCGATTAAGGAATGACTTTTGGATAATAACATATATTCTATGTATTAGTTACTGCCCATTACATTTTCATGATATTTATACTACATACATATTTGATGGCACATATAACAATCGACGCCACCTGAAGTTCTTACATTTCCTTATAAGATGACACATCCACCAAACCACCAATGATGACCTTATATTTGTTGAGTTGTCTCGTTATGGTCGAGTCATCCTAACTTATTTAGACTTGATTTTGGTCCATCTTACCGAAAATGGTTACATCATAGCGACGACGACCATGTAGGCTTACTTGGATTGTTATGTAGGTAAAAGGGCATCTTTGAGGACGGATGGTCAGTTCAGTTGACTTTGATTTCACATTTTCAAAAAAAAATGATGCCATTATACAGCGGAACTGATAAAATAAAAACTCTATTGTAAGAATGCACAAAAGATTTAGGGAGAAAATTTACTGGTAAAATCAGGTTGGTCAGCACGAAGAAAAGTGCACATTTAAGTTATTCAGCGAAGGATGAGATCATCCCTATTTTGTGGCCGACCGACAGACAACACTCCTTAGAATAAACTTTTCTTTTAGACTCAACGGATTAGAGGATCTCGTCGTGTCCAGAATTTAATCTTTTTTCCACAGTGTCCGGTTCAGTTTGGTACTTTTTGTCAGTTTCAGGATGCAAAAATAAATTAGAAACGTGACGCCCAGACAATGCAGTTTTTAATGCAAATCTGCATCTCTAATGTGTAAAATCTGCACATCTTTTCAGCAGATTCGTCATTTTTCTTAGACAGAGATGCCCCAGAGGCTTGGCTGGCTTGCTAATCTGGAATCTAGATCGAATTTGAGCCTCTTTAGTGATAATCTCGTTAGGGTGACCATATAAAATAGAGTGACATTCCATTTACGGAGAGTTCACCCAGTTGTCTCTCAATTTCCCCATCTCAAGTTTCAGCTAACCAAGACAAATTCACTGTACACAATTTACTGTACTGTATTGTACAGCATAATTCCGTCAATAAATTCGTTGTACGTGTGTGGCTAATTTGGCCAATTTTACTTCATTTAATTTGGCTTCCATTCGTCCCCAACCGTAATAAAAGCTCGCTGACCAAATAACACGAATTCCAAGTGCAGCAATGCATACAAGAATTTTGCCATAATTTCGCGACAACCCAAAATCCGATTGCCAAGATCAAATATACTTGTTTTAAGATGAAATAAAACGTAATTAACAATTCTGCTTGTATTTAACAACCTTAATTTAATCCTCGCTCAAGAATTTCAATCATATTTAATTTAAATCCATAGCATGACGAACTTATGAATTTGATTCAAATTAAAATGCAAATTTAATACCAAACAGTTCACCCAACCTTCAACATTGAGTGAGTAAGCCGCAAACAATAAAATAATCCCAACCGATGATGAATTCTTCATCTATGTATCCGTTGCATGAATTAAACAATGAAATGCAATTCAAACCCAAGAAGAATCATGAGACGAACGACGAGGACGTGAATTTATATCCATTCCAGTCCATTTTACGTACGTACATACATACATTAAGCCCACCCTCATTAGAATAATTCCCTGTGCACAAATTTATCGGCAACGTACGTATACCCAACTAATTTAACTTATGACTTGCAACGTGTGCTAAATGCTAGCCGAAAAATTAATCGTTGTATCCTTCCCGTGGTGAAGTTTTGCTCTTAACTTTACATCCCAAAGCAACATATTATTCGCATCGTGCAAGTTTCACACTCGTGAGACAGACTTTGACTAGAACGCTTATCCCATCTCTCCCTTCCAAATTAGTATCATTTTTGTACCATCAAGATAACCTCTTATCGCGTCACTCACCTTTATCTAAAGTGCCATTATTAATTTACTTTTGACACCGAGTGCAATTTACCAGACGAGATAAAAAAAATTCATTGCTATCCTATTTACACACCTGTGGATTCATCTAAATCGTCTCAATTTACTTGAAAAAATTCACTAATTCTCTCGAAAAAATGGCTACTTCTCGTGCTACCAAGTCTGGATTTGCTGCCGAAGCCCAAGCCAAGGTTGGTGGTTTTAGTTATCTTGAATTGTATGGGATTTCAATTTCATGCGGAACATTCCTTCACCATTCATTGAGGACACTGACTTGCAAAATCTTCTTCTTTTGTGGCCTTTATTAAGCATTTCTCTTAAAACCACTTACTTTACTTACATATTTGCTGGAGGGGACGGTTAGATTTTGAGAGACAAAAGTAAAGTGTTGAACTCTCGACGACTTCATAGGCGTGTTACGTGTAATTCTTGGTTCTTGGACTAAACGAGACAATTTAATGCTCATCTTATTTCTTTCTCATTCACCCCTCTCCTGACTTTGCATAATAACTTCTTCTTGCCCTCTTTGAAGTGAGACTAGGCTCAAAGAGATGTTTTATTTTCCTTGGTGTTTGTGGGTGACGGGTTGATTGCATATTTCGAAATCATTACCTCGTAAATGTATGTGTTCTCCCATTTCATCGTATTTTTGTAACTTGTGGTACATTAATTTAACATAGCATATTGTCACCCCTTTCAAAATTTGAAGAATGTGACCTTCGCCCTGGCCTTTATAAATGCATAGCTGAGTCTTTCCCATTTATGCATATCTTATTACCCGACCCATAACAATCAGTATAAAAAACTGTTATTTTGTACTTTGAAGAAATTCATGGGCTAGTACTTGACTAATACGCCTTAAAAAGACGATAAGAATAATGAATATATGTCAATCGCAACTCCTACGAGAAAACTGGTTTCAAAAACCGTCCAACCACTGTGACAGATATGCATTAATCAATTTATAATCTATGCCTTGGTCTATGATTTCACTTCATAAATATGAAAATTTTCCATAAAATTGCCAATAATAAAAATTATTATGTATGTTATTAGTCCGGAAAGGAGGTTTTCTGCACGTACAAATATAAATATGCATGCGTACGATGAGTTCATCACCAAGTTTGGAGAGCAAATTAAAGTGTTGTAATCAAATTCCATGAAAAGTCCATTGTCAATTTGTCAAATGGCATTCACTTTTAAAGTAAGTCAACAAGAAGGCGTCGTGTATGCTGACTGACATTGAACTCTTTACGATATCGCTTTCATGGCAGGCACGTAAAAAAATATGTCATTCAGTGTTTTGTATTATGTCATCTTTCTGAAACCAAAGGCTGACCAACTTCCTGCGCCGCATTATAAACACGTTCAACAAATATATCTAATCTTTCCGGTATAAGTAGACCGTGCAAAATTCGCATTCTTATGTATTTGGCATGCATTATGTACGTACGTACATCCAGCAAATTTTTTGTGCAGATTTTCCAGACCAGCAGCAGCACCAGCTGCAAATACATAAATCCACTTCCTCTCGTAATAATATAATAATTTCCCTTCTTTTTTTCATAGAATACAAAATGTCATGTCATACATAATGGCAAGTCGAATCCGTAAAAGACATGAAGCAGATGGCTTTCAGTTTAGGTCTTATCCTGGATGAAATCGAATCATCATCATTTGCTGACATCATGTTCATCATTAAATTGAGTATGTGTACTTATGTATACCTTTGGTTATGAGAAAAAGTCACAACACAACATTAACTGCCACTTTTTCTGCACATGTTTTCCTTTAACCACAATAAATACGTGGTACATACATCGTGTAATAATTTGTTGCATATGAGCTACAGTTGGTTGGGGGTGATGTCATGTCTTTCCAGTAACCGTTTAGTAGGTACAAATTTTCCAGATTATGACAAGGATAAAGTAAAACTCTTTCTTTGCTTGTACACCATTAAATTAGAAAACTACTCACATGCACCCACACCTCCATTAATAGTGACACTTTAAATGTGTTAGTCAGCATGTATTTATACAACCAAACCACTGGTTAATTGGTGAACAATTCCATTTCATTTTGACATAAGTGGGTTCACTGGAGAATTAAAATAGTTTTTTATGAGTATTATTATGCGATGCTAATTTTATTTATTATAGTTTGCATAGACATATAAATCTATGTAATTGTAGGTGTGCAGTAATAAACGATGCAAATAAAAATGTCTATGTACGTATGTATTTTTTGCCCCATGCAAAAATAGTATGCAACTTGCAACGATTTATGACTTTCACTTCACATTGTTGAAATTCCATTGACGTAAAGTATAAGTATTTTTAAAATTGCAGATCATGAGCAAGTATAATGAACAACATGCCCACGAAGTTTTGGAGTGGATCGCCGAAATAATTAACAAGCCATTGAACACGAATGGAGAAATGGACAATTTCTACGATGTTTTGAAGGATGGTACCATTCTTTGCGAGTAAATTAGCTGTTTTCATACTTCACAGGTGTAAATCTAATGAATTGGCAATCGTAATTAATGGTGAATGACTTATCATGCAGACTTGTCAACGAAATCAAGGCTGGTTCCGTGAAGAAGATCAACACTAGCACGATGGCTTTTAAGTGCATGGAGAACATTAACAACTTTCTCGCGTCCGCGACCACGCTCGGAGTTCCGTCCCAAGAACAATTCCAAACGGTACAAAATGCATGGAATAACCTGCATAAATTGACTTGAATATCTAATCATGGCGTATTTTTTTAATATGTAGGTTGACTTGTGGGAAAGACAGGTTCGTAATTTAGCTGTCATGCTAAAACCAAATAGTTCAATCTGTAATTAAAATGCAAATTTAAATTATTTTGCGCAGAACCTCAATTCTGTCGTTATCTGTCTTCAATCTCTTGGACGGAAAGCATCCAACTTTGGCAAGCCTGGAATTGGACCCAAAGAATCGACGAAAAATGTCCGCAATTTTTCAGAAGAACAACTGAAGGTTAATAAATAATTAATTTAAATTTGTAGTTAATTAAATTGGATGTAAGATTTAACTTACTAAATTATTTTAATCACTTGAAGGCTTCCGACTCTGTCATCTCTCTCCAGTACGGATCCAACAAAGGAGCCAATCAGTCTGGGATCAATTTTGGAAATACGAGACACATGTAAAACGAGGTGCTCCAACTTTTACATCGAAAATATGTGACCATGACCATTCTTTCCTAAATTCAGTTTTGTACCAATTTACAGTAAAGTAAAAATTGCATAATGCGTCAATTGAAAATTACTATTACAGTAATAATATTATTTTGTTAACAAAATTGTACATGTATTTCGGAAGGTTTAACAACTAACAAAATTTAAGTACCAAGCTAATTCTTACTTCTATACATAAATTCTGTTGTGGTGTTGTTAACTGCATTTGGTATTTCAGAACAATTATCGAAATCAATAAAATAAATTATTTATACTCTTGACTATTATGTATGTAGCTATTATTTTTAATAATAGTGGAATCATAATTATTTTCATAAATGTAGTAATTACTGAACAATGCATAAGGGCAGGCAGGGAGGAAGGTAATGTATCTATAGGAAGACTAAAACATAACATGGCGAATACTAAATGCAGTCAATTTGTAATGAATTGATCTCTGTTGACACGTGAATAAAGGATTAACAACAACAACAACAACAACTAAATCCAGTCGATGAGGAATCACGAATGAGTATCCACAAAGAACATTTTCAAACCACAGATCGAATGAGATTTTAGTAATAAGTTTTAAAATAGTATTTTTCATAAACACGGCAAATTATTTAAATACACAATTTATATGCATTTATGTGCATACTAGCACTAGGTTTCTTTCGACATATCAAGACTATATGGTAAACGGCATAATAAGACACCTTTTTAAATGTTATATCACGTTTCATTTGTTGCAAAATGATTAGAAGCACAATACATGCATGAAGTAGCGGTCGGCGAGTTATGTAAGTAAATAGCGGAATAACTGACTAATCGACTTTATCGAAAGTACTTGCAAGGCCATTGCCATTTTTAAAAGTTTCTGCATCTTTGATTTCTTTAGCCAAGTCCCGATTCTTTCTTTTGATTCTTGCATAGGGTCCAATCTCTGGATCCATAACGAAATCGTAAAGAACTTGAACCCAAGAATCGTGATGTGGTAGAGTATCATAGTAATCTTTAGCTATTTCCCTCAGCTATACAAATCAAATTGAAGAAAGATGTGAAATATTTTTTATAATGAAAATTTTCAACAAATTCATACCTTAGGCAAATTGCAACCCGGTACGGCTGGAAAGTCGTGGTGTTCATTGTGATAGCCAACGTTAAAAGTTACACAGTTTAGAATCCCATAGTACGAGTAGGTTTCATATCCTGAAAATTATTCAACACGTTAGATCGCCTTTGTGAAATTTATGTTTTATTACAATCAATGAATTTAGTACACTGACAATGGAGGCGCAAACCATGTTCAGCCCAGATAATTTTTTGACCTTATTAGTTTGAAAGAGCAAGTCTTTACAAACAACATTTGGTTCAGCACTTGGGCAGATGCGCAAATTTCAGCACGTTATGGGCGCCGTAAGTTCACAAAAACGCATGGTTTTTCGGGCAATGCCCAGCGCGAGCTCAACTTCGTGCGTTTTTGCGAACTTGCGGCGCCCATAACATGCTGAAATTTGCGCATCTGCCCAAGTGCCGAACCAAATGTTGTTTGTAAAGACTTGCTCTTTCAAACTAATAAGGTCAAAAAATTATCTGGGCTGAACATGGTTTGCGCCTCCATTGTGAGAATAAAATGTAAGCAAATTGCTACTGGGCGGTGTCTATATATGACCTCACCGGTTTGGTAGCGATTTTCTACGAAACTTTAGTAAATTTGCTACCACATTTTGACTAACCGTAACAGCGGGGTAAGGAAATGCTACAAGATGGTAGCAAATTTACTACAATTCTGTAGCAAATCGCTACCAAACCGGTGAGGTCATATATAGACACCGCCCAGTAGCAATTTGCTTACATTTTATTCTGAGTGTACCTTTGTGAAACATGTAGTGTTCTGCAACAAAATGCCCAGCAACTGGATGAAGACCCAAGGCTAATAGCGTTCCCAGAAAGAGGTAGAGTAGGGATTTGCCTCCAAAAAAGTGAAACACGGCAAAGTCGAAAGATAGCTGAATGATGGCATTGATAATTTCCAAATTAGATGGTGGCTTTGGATACACTAGTAAAGGTCTCAAGGCATAAAACAGAGGTTGTAACAGCAGCCAGAAGAATTTTCCAACAGTTGTGCAGAACAGTTTTGCCTCAAAATACGTTGGAATGTCTGTGTCAAACACCTCATCGCCTTGATACTGAAATGGTAAAACAAGATATAAGAATTTTTACCAAAATTACAACATGCAAATTGAGTCTTACGCGATGATGCTCAAGGTGATACTTTTTGAAAGAGATTGACATAGGAATGGCAATAGGCAGGTTTGCAAACATCCCAAGCATTCGATTCGCCATAGGTCGTGAGTGGCCAAATGCAAGGTTGTGAGCAATTTCATGAACAGCTAAAAAATACAGGAATATATTAACCTTCATTTATGACACACCCTTCAAAGGCGTTAATATATATTTCCATTAGACTTTGGACGTATGTACCTAAGGTAAGAGCGTGGTTAATTACACCACCAAAGCAGTAGGCAAGTAGGATAATGTAAGTCCATGACATTTCTGAGACGGCAGCAATCATGACAAATTGAATGAATACGAGTAGTGTAACTTTCCATTTCATATTTTCGTCTGGTTTAAAAAGCTCCCGAATTTGTGGGTATTTTTCTGAAAACAAAAATTTAAAGTTGTTAATCAAATTAATTTCGAATGCACATTTTCAAAAAGCTACTACTTTTTTTGTGAAACATCATCCATAACATTCACGTTATACAATTATTTACACTTCATGACATCGTGATCGTGAGAATCATGACACCATGTAAGGTTTATTGTTTCTAAACATTTACTCTACAGATAAGCACTTCAATCAGCAGATACTGCTTGATAAGCTCTGGATACATGAACTATGTTGTCATTTGTGACGTAATGACAAGGGCCGCGAAATGGAGACAATCACGTTATACATCCACTAGACAGTTATGTAATCTGCCTCTTTCTGAGAACAATGCACTAATCAGCTCACGTAATCATCATTCCATGATTGCACAGGATTCCTTGCTAACTGGGCTGTATCTAATAACTTAACCGTTAGAATGACATGCATCGACTACTACATGATTATTTTCAAAATTCTCATGAAATTCACAAAATCATATTACTTACTCAAAATATCCGTGCGTCTGACAGCATGAGGCTCGAGCGACTCTGTCCATTCGAAATCCGTTCTAGATACGTGTTGTCCCATTTTTATCCTGGGTGTGTCGTCAACTTGATACACCTTTAAATAAAACAAATATAAAATAATACAGCTTCTCATTTTGTTTAATTTCTGCATTTAAATCTAAAACCGAAATACCTTCAACCTTCTCGATTATGTTTCTATTTCTTGGAACGACAAATTATAGGTTATCTAACGTCATTGACCGGCTAATTTTCTTTCACACTTCTACCAGGTTACAAGAGTTATATTTTCGTCAAACTGAAATACATATATGACAAAAAATTAAATATAAATTACAAACAAAATTGCAATGTTCAAACTTCAAACGTGAAATGAATAAAATAAAAACACATACCAAACCTACTAGTCACGTATTCCAGAAGCTTGTGAATAATGACTTATCTTGATAATTTTCTTTAAAATTGCTTGTTAAATTTAATCCGCCGGAAAATATTACTAATTTAAATTAATGACTAATTTAATTTACTGCTCAGCTCAGAGTTCACAATTATTCTGCTGCCGGCTCCTCGAGTTTCACTTTGCCCAATCATCTGCGATCCATCCTTTTTCAAATTGCAACTTTCACTTGACTGACACATAAACGTTGTCATCTGCTCGATTTTTGTAGTTTACTTACTGATTTTGCACTAACTTTCTTCGCAATTAGTTTGACTTAATTATTTGTAGAACAGTTTAATTTCCTAATTATCATGGTGGACGAGGCAACTCGTAAATCCCTCAGTGGCATTCCACTCCTAAAGACAAAAGCAGGCCCGAAAGATGACCCCAAGCTGTGGCTTCAGCGATTGAAGGAAGAGTACACGGCGTTGATTAAGGTATTATTTGGTTATTTATACAGCATTGTTAATTGGTTAGACTAGACTGTTTGAATGTCAAAATGTAATTGTGCATTGTTTTTATCAATTTGAAGTACGTGGAAAACAATAAGGCCGCTGGGAACGATTGGTTTCGCCTGGAATCAAATAAAGAAGGGACGAGATGGTTTGGAAAATGTTGGCATGTTCAGGTATTTGATATAAAAGGCTGATCAATTTTCGAGTCTGAATTTGTATAATAGAAGTTAATTCTTTCTTTCTTTCTTTCAGGACATGTTGAAGTATGAGTTTGACGTAGAATTTGATGTGAGTATGTGAGTAAGATAATGTAAGTTACAGTTAATTAATGATATGGTGCATTTTCATAAAGATTCCTGTAACGTATCCCGTTACAGCGCCGGAACTTGCACTTCCCGAGCTTGATGGAAAGACGGCCAAGATGTATCGTGGTGGAAAAATTTGTTTGACAGATCATTTTAAACCATTGTGGGCAAAAAATGTTCCAAAGTTTGGAATTGCACATGCTATGGCTCTAGGAGTAAGTTTTAAGTTTGATGAATACAAATTATTAAAGACCATGTGTCGAATTAACGATTAATTTGCGACTTTCACTTTCAGTTGGGGCCTTGGTTAGCGGTTGAAATTCCAGAAATGATTGAGAAAGGTGCCGTAGTATATAAAGAAGGCGAAGATAAGAAATGATGACGTTTTCCTTTAGTTCGTACAATCCTGTTTAAATTGGTGCATGCAGATTTCACTGTTTATATTTCTTTTTTAAAAATGTTACAAAAATTTGATTTCATGAGATCAATTTTTGAACGCGTCTTTCATTTCTAATTAGGTTGTCAAATTCATTTAAAAAACATTGAATTCTTATACTTGTGAAACACTCCAATTACTCGTTCCAAATTACAATAAAATATAAAAACATAGGTCACATTAAAGTTCAACGAATTTAATATTCAAAACCAATTGCAAGAACGAATAAGCATCGACGTACTCCTCAATCTGTGGAGAAGATTAAATACTTATGACATGATACATTCTCCTGCAATTAATTTCAAACGTACCTGCTTCCACGTTGGCTTCCCCGACCCATGCCCAGCTTTCTCTTCTACTCGAATCATGAGTGGTTGCGTCTTTAAATACATAGAAATTATTTATAGACAATTATTACTTGTAATTAATTTCAATAATTTTACCTGAGCTTTAAAATTTCCAACGACATGCTGTAGTTGTGACGTATACTTGAATGAATGACTGGGCACCACCCTGTCATCAGTGTCGGCAGTTTGTACCAAAACGGCAGGATATGTAGTATTAGCCTTTATATTATGTAGTGGAGAGTACTTAATCAAATTATGGAAGTGATCCTTGTCTTCTGAGCAGCCATACTCGCCGCACCAAAAACTTCCCACAGTGAAATGTTGGAATCTCAACATATCCATCACACTGCACAAGCACAATTTTTTATGATGACATACATATTTTAAGAAATTTGTGTAATTATTTGGTACTTGCCCAACTTCCGCAACAACAGCCCCATAAAGATCGGGCCGCTGATTTGCACACGCTGCCACAAGTAGGCCCCCATTTGACCCTCCTTGAATAGCAAGTTTCGGCGTGGACGTGTAATTTGCCTTTATCAAGTATTCTGCAGCATAGGAAAAGTCATCGAAAACATTCTGCTTCTTGAAGAGTCGACCATCGTCCCACCATTTCGTGCCGTATTCTCTACAGAAAATTTTTCCAAACTCGAATTAACTAAGCTTTAGCCACTAACTAAATGCAAATCTGATATGTACTCACCCTCCTCCTCGAATATTCGGAAAAGCAAGGATGCCATCAAACATGCTGACAAAGGAGAGAAACGCCACGGAAAAGAATGGTTCCATACTGCTTTGGAACCCACCATAGCCGTACATTAAGGCAGGTGCGGTTCCATCGAGGACCAAATCCTAAGTACATGTCAAAATACATATATGCCCCATTACATAATTTTGATAAAAGAAACACAATTTTCAATATCTACCACAACTTTTGTATACCTTTCTCTTCACAATGAACATTGGAACACTTGTGCCATCCTTGCTGGTATAAAAGACCTGATTTGTCTCAAACTTTGAAGTATCCAACCCTTTGAAAGCGGTGCGTCTGTAGACCTCCAGATTTCTCGGGATTGACCCATCCTCTCCGAAAATAAGTCTGTACGAGACTCCAGGATTGGAGAAAGTTGCGAGTGAAAAGTAAAATGTGCGATCCTCTCGGCGACCCTCGGTCGACTGAATGGATCCAGCTTCCAGTGAATATTCCAAAATTAGCGTCCCATTTCTCAAGTTTCGAAGCTCCAAGGTACTCTTTACGTCACGATTGTAGGATACTAATAATTTGTCACTGTTTTGAAATAGGAAAGTTATTAAACTCGATAATTATTTGAATAAAATTAAAAATAGCTTACTTTGCAATTGCTACAGCCCAACTTAGAACGTCTTTCTCGTGCTCGGGGATCAAAGTTGACCAATGTGCAATGCCTGGAAGATTTATGTCCATCCCTACAAATCGATAATTGGGGGCACCCGCGTTCGTGATGAAGTAGAAAATGTTGGCGTCGTTTGCAATGAACTGCGGAAATACATATTAATTTTATAGCTCGTAAAACCTGGGGAAAAACACGACTAATTTTCTATCCTTACTGAATACGATGCCGGCGTGGTGGTAAGAGGAATGAGGACTAACTCTTTTTTAAGACCGGCTTTAATGGCGTCCGTCAATTTCGTGTAGAACAAGGTCTCCTCGTTAATAACTTTGTAAATTGAGACGAGCATATATTCCCCTTCGTCAGAGAGTTCCATAGAACTGGACAAAATGGATTGCATGTCATTTTTCATAGTGTCTCATCCAAATAATCAATAATTTACACATACAGTGACCAGTCTGGCTTGTCTGGAAATTGGACCATCAATGTATCATTGTCCTGCGACGTGCCAACCCGATGATAGTAAATTTTCGAATCATTTGTAGCCTTGATTAACTTATCCTCTTCCTTGGGTTTCGGATATCTCTACAATTTTCATGGCAGAAATGCTTTCACATTTTTTTTCTCTCGGAAATGCGAGAACTTAAAACTTTCACTCACCGTATAGAAAAATCCTAAATGATCATGAGTCCATGAGATGGATGGAAATTTGATGAAATGTAAAACCTCCTCGAAATCTTTTCCAGTTGAAATATTTTTTATATGAATCTTGGTCCAATCCGATCCTGACGTGGATAGTGCGTACACTAACAACTCGCCGTTTTTAGAGTATGAAACCTTCTTCAAGGCGACGGTGCCGTCGGTGGAAAAGTCGTTGGGATTAAGAAATATTTCAGCTTCATCTTTATACAGAGATTCCACTGTCTTTCCTTTGTATAAAATCCTAAAATTTGGTGATTAATTAATATCCCCCCGTCAGTCCGGTTCAAATATTATTTAAATTCGCATATGTACCATTGATTTTGAATGCCAGAATTTTTATTCAGAAAGTAATTATTCCCCCTCTTCTTGGGCAACCCTTCCTTCGGATACGTCCATAACTTTGTGAGCGTCTCTCTAATTTGAGATCGTGCCGGTGCTGTGTCAATGTACGCGTGAGTGACGGCATTCTGATCCTTGACGAATTGCTTAGTCTCGACCGCGTTTAAATCTTCCAGCCATCGGTATGGATCTGCTACCTGTCAAATTACGAAATTATTGTCAATTACGAAATTTTATGCAGAAAACGTTTCCAGAATTTTCACCTTTGTCCCAAAATAATCGTCAATAACGGACTCGTTTCTACGAACTTTGGGATACTTGAATCCGCCACTTTCCCCGCAAGAAACCAGTACTGCTACAAAAATGCAGATCAACTTTGCCACCATTTTAAATGGCTTTGGCCTAAAATTAGCAACTTGAATCACCTTGAAGTCAAATTAAACGACGAGCAGAATTACTACGCAACCTCCAGTCTCTACTTGGAAATATACTGGACTGGATAAAATGAAAAGGATGAATCACTTTATGTACAAAGACCAGCAACGCGCCTGCCATGGCCGTTTTATGTACTTTTACATGATGACATTCCTCTCTCCACTCAAATATTAGATACGTTTTTACTTCAACAACAAGGGAATGATGATGGGATAAAAAACCTGTTTTGCATCTGAATAAAATAAAATATGTGTAAAACTCACTTAGCGAGAGCACTTAAAAATGAGAGAATTTTAATGAAAGCATACTAAAGAGAGAAGAAAAAGATAAGGTAACTTGCTTTTAATGTGTGCCTCAACTTCTGTGAGGTTGATGAACAATAAACCAAGTAATGAATGCAATGATGTATTTCATAAAGAATTTCTTTACAGACAGATAAAGATAATAAATATGCAAATTAATTACTTTATGGATTTAAGAATTGTTTGTTACTTAAGTGTTTTTTATATAATCTTGTATTAAGTCATCGTAATGATAATATTTACGGGCGGTGATAAGCGCCATGTATTCTTCTTAATCTTCTTCTCAATTCTGTGAGACTTTTCCTCAAATTAAACTTTAATTGCGTTATTGTCACACGAGAATTGCGTGATGCAGACGTAGACATGTAAATGTGAACGGATGTTCCACCTTGTTGAAGTGCTTAATAATGGTTTGTTGGCGTTTGACATTTTACTCATGTTTTTTTTATTTTGTGAGGAAAAATATACATTTTTGCAATTGTGCATGTTCATGAAGGTCAGAAGTCAGAATTTGTGCAGTCATGAGAAATAATTATGTACAAAAGTTGACATGACTATTGAGCAGTACAAATGCCGATGCGAGTATAAAACTCGTTTGTATCCCGAATTTTGGACATGCATGACGAGGACCAAGTTGATCTCATCTCCCAACTTTTCTCCGACTTTCCCATCATGATGATGCTGACTTGCGCTTGCTTCGCACTTTCACCCACTTTCTCTCCCTTCTCTGCTACATAGCTAAAAATATGTATATCCAGAAGAGATCTGGCTCCTGTTAGACGTGTCTTGTTGTTGTGATCTCTCGCCTAACTGGAAAACAAAGGCCAACTGTTTTTCAAATTTCTAAGCTTTCACTTTGAAAAATAGCAATAAAATCGAGTCTCAAAATGCACACGGCAAAAAAACTGCAGCTATGCATTTCCTTTTATATACTTGTTCGATACTCCGTCCAATCGGCATACTTGGACAATGGTAAGAATTTCTAAATATTTATTTAAAAATATGTTCCTGTCAACTGTTTACTGCTTTCAGTCCCCCGTTGCATGCCCCTCGTCCAATCCAATGAGCACGAAAAAAACGGGACATTCTCATCCAACGACTACCCTTCCCACTATCCGGCCAAGACGCATTGTCGATTCGACTTTATTGGAAATCCTAAAGAGCGGGTTAAAATAGTTTTCACCGATTTCAACCTCTACCATCCAGACGGGGCGTATTCTCAGGGGGACAGGTTGTCAAATAAGGGCGGTGGACACAGCGTCAGTCAGAACCAGCGAGAACGTGACGAGGAACGAAGGAAGGAAAGGGAGAAAGAGTGAGATTTATGCACATCCGTGTAATTTTGTGCATGCAATGACTTCAGTAAAAAAAAAAGTGCATGTGTTACAAAACCCAATTACATGCTGCTACACGTACGTCCTACCTGCAATTTTGTGGAGGACACACCCAAAAAACTATCACTCTCTCAAGCGTGTAGCAGAATAATGACATTTTGTACGGCATCACGCCAAAGTTTATTAGTAGTTAGTGACCAATGTATGTACATAATTAATTACTATTTGTATACAGTTGCTCTGGGGAAGATGTGGACGTTTTGTCCGCCTTCGTGTATGATGCTGACGACAATCTGGATCGAATCGATGACTACTGCGGATCCGCCCCACCCCTCTCAATTATGTCCAGTAGCAATAAGCTCACCCTGGAATTCCGTTCGTCCACATCATCCCAATATGTGAGAGGCTTCTCTGCACTTTACAGCTTCGTTGAAGGTATTTAGTAATAGTGACTGACTAAACTAATTAAAATGGTTGGATGATTTGAGTTGGCATGATTTTTTTAAGATTTTGGGATAATGACGGGTCAGCAGGCTAGCGGATATCCGTGCAGATTCATCTTCAACTCGACGGAAACTAGTAATGGGACTATTGCATCTCCAAACTATCCAGGTATGCAGAATCATGCAAATTTCCATGAGTGAGAGTGCAAAATTCGTGTCTATTTATCATGCATTTTGCATTGCAGGACTCTACCCACGAAACACGGAATGTCACTACTTCTTTAATGGCAAGGATAACGAGCATGTAGAGCTGCATTTCACATATTTTCATATTGATGGAGTTCAGCCGTAAGTTGAATGTTTGAGTAAAATATCTGAGATGCATCAAGGGTAATAAAACTTGTACATTTTTCATTCCAGGTGCGATGATGACACATATTCTGACTATGTCGAGTTATCCAACTACATTCCAATCGATAGAAAATATGATCGTAAATGTGGCACGATGGAATCTGGGTTTAAAGTTAAATCTGATAGAAAGTTCTTTCGGTAATGAATACTCATGAAAGACTCATGAAATCTGATTTTATGTAAAATCTGACCAACTAAATAATTTTTCTGCTTTATAGGGTCAATTTCAAATCGAATGATCGCTACGACGCTACAGGGTTCGAAGCTACGTACCAATTTACCGACAAAGCAAACCACCTCACAATTCGAAACATTAGAAATCATGGTCAAATCCCTACATTTTGGATGACACCGCATGTTTCCATCCTCATCCTATATGCAAACATGCTTGTTCTTATGTAAATGTACATAAATTGGGCATCAATAAAAATATTTATTGGCACTATTTCGGCATCAATTTTTGCATTTTTTTCCATCGTTGCCTGCCCAACGGATTTTCCACCGTCGTGAAAAAAATTAATACCCGAATCCAATTTTGAAATCGGGGTAAAATTTTTAGTTGGGCGGAAAAAAAATTCTTCTTTCCAGTAAATAAAGCTTATCATCGACTACTCCCACTTTCAAAAACTTTCTTGGCGTACGTGACACCGTGTGTGACTACGTGATCAAAATGCCTGACGTAATATTTATGTTCATCATGTTTTGTTGTGTTTCCCCCAAAAAAAATAAAATTAAAAATTTCCCCAGGTCATTCTTCAAAGCTCTGACAATGAGAACTTTACCGTGAGTCTGGAAGTGGCCAAGATGTCGGCGACGGTGAAGACCTTGCTCGAAGATCTTGGTTACGCCGAGGACAAGCCGGATACAATTCCCTTACCGAACGTTCGGGGTGAGATTCTACGACTTGTGGTCAACTGGTGCAATCAGCACAAGGTAAAAATGTCTACTTACCTTTTAATCCGACTTTCATGAAAAATGTAAACAAACTTCGACAAACTCTGATACATATATCCTTTTTTGCTTTTCAGAACGACACCCCTTTGCCCGAGGATGACGAGGGTCGTGAAAAACGGACCGACGACATTTCTCCATGGGACCAGGAGTTTCTTCGGGTGGAGCAACCCATCCTGTTCGATCTGATTTTGGTACAGCTAATGATAAGACCTTATCCATTCAAACTTGGAAATAATAACAATTGAATTGTCCTCTTTTAAGGCTGCCAACTACCTCGATATCAAAGGGCTTTTGGACGTCTGCTGCAAAACCGTGGCCAACATGATCAAAGGCAAGACTCCTGAAGAGATCCGAAAAACCTTCAACATCAAGAATGACTTTTCTCCAGCGGAAGAAGAGCAAATTCGCAAGGAAAATGAGTGGTGTGAGGAAAAGTGAATGAATCAAATTTTTAGTTTCTAGCAGTCTCCAAAGTTTTCAGTGACATCCAAAGTATTCGAAAAATATCGAAATATGAGTTAAAGTTAAATTCAAAATATTATGTCATAGATAGTCCTGTAACTCGGCATGATTAATGATTTCATCAACCCAAATGTAGGAAATTAATCTATATAAATATACTTCTGTACATATACAATGGTTTTGGAGTCAAATTATTTTTATTTTAAAATTTCACTATACAAAAATATATACAAAAACATTTTATATTTCCAATTTCTTTCCAATTGTAAAGACAACAGTCAATCAGCCCCGTGAATCAGCCCCGTTTCCTGTACAAAATTTGTAAAATTAGTCAATATTTAATTATTAATTATAAATTCTTCACTTACCTTTACTTTCTCCTGGAGAAAATTACTTTCCCCACCCCCACCCCCAACCCCATCCCTTGCGTCCAGCCTCAGTCTGAGACATCTGAGCCAACCACGCCAAGGCAAAGATTGCAAGGGCTGCAGCCTTTCGGGCAACCGAAGTTTGGTTTCGTCCAACTTGGGAAGTCATTTTTGTCAAAGTTTTTGGAAAAACTTGCTAGTTTTCAGAGATTTGTATTGGTAGTAAAGTAGTTGCCGATGATTTGATGGTAAATCCCCGTTAATCTCAGCCTTTTATACCAAACTTGAACCATTTGGCAAGAAGAATATGCACAAGTTATGAAAAAAAAATTACGGCCATTTCTTCACTCCACCTTCAAAACTTACGTCTCAAAGTCTGGGGCGACGATGTCGAAAAAATAGATTTGAAGGTGGTATGTCCCATTTTTTGAGGGAGATCCAACATTTGTGGTATTTCTAGAGCCGTGTAGCAATACAAAAGGTGAGATATTATATCATCGATTGACGACGACGACAAAATTGTCATGAGAGGTTTAAAAACGCGTGACGAGTTTTTTGTGTGCAATGCAAGCAAACCCCACGTAAAACAAGTATGAAGCGACTTACTCACGCATCCTATTTGTCGAATGGCACTTGAACAATTTTTCAATACGAGGACGAACTAAAATGTGAATTAGTCACAAGGGTAAAATTCTTACGAGAATTTTTGTTGCCGTAAGTTAAAGGACTACTTGGTCCTAATTTTGTATGGCACAAGAAAACCCAACCATGACGGGATCATAGGTATGCACATAGCGAAGTCGTCCACCTTTTCATGACTTCATAATGTGCAACAACTGCAATTTTGCAGTTTTACGTTCTAATCATGATGACATTTCAGAAAACGAAAAGTGCAAAATTTTCGAAAATAAAATCTGAAACACAACTCAAAATGTGATTACTGCATTCTCGAACCAACGAAGCGAGATGTTGAGCTACTATTTCTTGCATTGTCATGTTTAAATTGATTAAATCCGTCGTCGTTGTGTGTTCAATAGGTTTGCCTAGTTGAAATTTGTGTTTTTCGGTTTATTGAACACGGCAAGAAATAAAATGGTATATTTATTTGACGATTTGGGATATATATTCAAACAAAGAGGAATTATTCAAGCAAAAAAATCCTGTTGCACATTTTTTTATTAAGTAAACGATTGTGGAAATTGCGAAAGAGTCAAGTCCTAAAATTAGTAAGTGAGCTGTCTGGTCTTTTATTACGAAAAGGGCAATTTGTGGTGGTGTACATGTCGAAAACTTTGTAGACCTTAAGATTAGTTGGGCAGTCAATCATGTGCTAAAATATGCATCGTTATAATTTATTTAGCAAACATAGATAAATAATTTTTATTAAAAATGTAGATTTTGTTTTTGAAATTGGAGAACTTCAAAGTTTTCGAGTTTATGGCAAATCGTGAGAAACCGAATTTTATATTCAATTAGTTCTGTTATAATTTGTGGTCACCTTTCCCTTGCCTCGAATTCAAAATAAGTGAGATGGAAAGTTATCTAGTAAATTTTGTCTAGTCAATCTTTGAATCAGGAATTGACACGTGTTATACACACAATCAATATAGGAAATAGAAACAGGTTTCATTCAAAGATCGGCTTAATTTGGTGGTACCATGTTCAACGCAATATTTTCAATTAGTTATAGACTCTCAACCACATCAAATTCCGTGAGGAAGTGCCGCACGGTGGAAAATGTAAAATTAATTTTAGTTTAGCAGATTGAAATTTTATTCGCATAAAATCGAGCGGTCAGCAGAAAGGAGTTTTTTATGTCGAACTTGTAAAAATAATAAATAACATTTCGCAATATTTCATAACTGTCCACGGACAATAAATGTTGAGCAATGCAGAGCGGATAGATTAGATCGACCTTGGCAAATCTATTAGCACATACATTCTGTAAATAAAATGTGATTCTATTTACAACAATGGGAACACTAAATAAAACGATGATGCACTACACAAATTGGGAAATAAATAGTGTAGCATTTTATTTTTGCATGTGCAGGTCAAAGATGCAATTTGTGGTAAAAGACCGCACTCTTCTTCCAATTCGTTCCTACATCATGACCGCAAGTTTCTAAATGACGCGTTTATAAATATTATTAATTTGCTTGAAGAACTCTTTCAAAATTGTTACGTTTACACGAAAGTTTGGTTAAAATCATGTCCGATTGATTATGCATATGTGATCGATTGTTTCCTCTTCCTTTGCAATTTCCTAAAAAAAAGCCGTTTGAAAATAAACAATTTAGAATGCGCAGATAAGTGATAGCCTTTGTCACCTGATAATTAATTATGTTTAACCTTGACTATTATTTTGATAGTGTCATCACGATGGAACAATGATTGGCATATTTTGACAGTCGCATAATCTACCGTATAACCTTTTCACCTTGAAACAGCAGAAAATAATAATATTATTTTATACCAATGTTTTTTTTGCTGATGATGAGATTTGCGATTTTGCATTATTAGAAATTTCTGCAGGGATGCAATTTTATAAAAAGAAATGGAAAGTAGTAGTAGTGAACTGGATTTCAGACATGTCAGAAATGATTGATAGGGAAAATATGTAATGGTGCACCAATTGTTACCATTATTTTGGACGAGGTTTAATTTTTCCTTAAAAATGTAAATTAGCAAAACGAGGTTTTCACGGCGTGTTAAGGCAAACTTTTTGGTGGATGTTCGCACAAGAAGAAGAAAAAAAGTGTGACAATAGAATTAGTCTGAGAAATTGGTGTGACTTGTTGAGAGTTGAGCTGTCTGCGCTACCAAAATTACAATTACAATTTTATATAATAGTAATGATCGCACCTCCTTCTTTGTGTTACAAAATCATAAGAAGAGCTATTTTGGGAAGAATCAGTGGCCGCGGAAGGGTGGGGACAAAAGAGGGACAATGTCCCCACGGTTGTTCAATGTCCCCATCATCTCCCATCTTATACAAACCCCTCCCTCCCCCATCCTACAATGTTAATGTCCCCAGATGTTCCCACGGCTTCCGCGGCCACTGATAACGACATGGCATTATGATGATACAGAGATGTACTTGTAAAAGATGGGCGGTACTTAATTTATCGAGCTGCAATGTTATCGTTCATTTCATATTATGCTCAATTATTTGGCAAAGCGTTCCACTTTTGTTTGTCCTGAAATGCTGGGGATGGATGGGGATGAGATGGAGATGACTTATTTACTAATCCTAAGATATATGTAACTTTTGGTAAATAGATGGATACATTTTTCTGATTTAGTTTACCTCGCGATCTTCTCTGTCATCATTTGAACCATCCAAATCAACAGTTTTTTGGCCCAATTCAAACCTCGAGTTGGAAAATCTTACAGTATCAGAGCACTTATCTTCTTTAGTGTGGAAGATGACGCGACAGGGACAAGGCTGCAAATAATTGCAAGATTGATACAAGTTTTTGTGACAGGGATTAATAATCAGTTGTGCAAATAGATACTTTGGTGAAAATTGATAAAATTACTCGAAATGTGACATTTGACGAAGTTGAAGAGTATTTTATAACAGTTTTTTTACGTGGGTAAAACAAGGTTTTTGGAAAACCATGAAATTATACCTCTCAAGAGTTTATAATTACAAAAGCCGTTTGTGTAATTACGTAAGTGAATTAAGTGGTTTTCAAAAAATTTTCTAAGTGAAACATGAAATTGTACATTTGGAGATGGACAGACAGCACAAATTCGGTGCATTTGTGGCTTCTTTTGTTACAAATTACGACTTTTTCTTCTTCTTCTTCTGTCAGTGCCAATATTTTTAGTCATGAGCATAACGCCTTTAATAAGACGGGTAAGTACATATACAAAATTATGATAAGTTCCTATGCATAAATATATTGTTAATCAGGTTAAACAACTTTTGTCACTTTTGAAAATTGAAGCATTTACAAATTTTTGCATAATCATGGTTCAGCCTGAATCGCTTGTCACGAGGCGTAAGTCAAAGACTCGTCGAATTATGTAGACGGATGTCACAATTCATGCGTAAAGTACGCTAGCTTAAAATCAATTCAACCCAATCCAAAGTTTTGGTAAAGTGTGGGTAAGGTGATCGATCAGCCATGACACGTGTCAAAATATGCTAAATTCACACAAAATAGAACACCAAAATTCTAAATGGTTCAATTCTAAGAATATCTAAGTTTGGTTCAGGTTAAATACATAAAAGCGAAAGTGTTATTGCGTATCTTAAACGTAATAATTTTGCATAATCAGAAAATAGCTATTTATGTAAAGCTTTAGTATTTAACAAAATTTGATGAAACTGAATGAAATTATTACACTTTAGATGACCCTCCTCCCGAATTTTCCCCCGCGAGACGAGGCCCCCAAGGAGGTCCTGACCCCGACGAAACTTTAGAATCTTTAGCATCTTACAGAAACGTTTTACAATTTCCGTTAAGAAATTTTACCAAAGTTGCCACAATCAGGTACACAAATGAGGATACCAAACCCAGCGAGGATTATAATGATAAGCACAATAACGACCATAACACAAGATCTAGCAATAGTGGCAATAATGGCAATAAATACAAACCAGCCCTAGTTCTCACCCTTAGTCTCAAAAAACCCCCCGCGTTTACAAAGATTGGAATAAATACATCCACCGAGGAGCCACACCCACTCGAACTAATAGAGCAGGCAACGACGGCTCTTATCACGCAGGAAATTCAGAACTCTGTAAATCAAAGTCTGGGAAATAGTGTCAATTCGCAAGAAATCAAACCATTCAATATTCTCGACCGGTTGCGAAACCTTTCGAAACAAAGGGCTCGAAATGCATCGACCGGACCGGGGCTGCATTTTGGGATTAAGAATTATGGACAAAATTCTCAGGAAAGATTAGACGGAGGAGGAGGGGATAAGAGCAGCAGCCAAATAAAACATCCAGGTAACTAACTACAAAAAATTGGGGTTATCTTGATTAATTGCGACACGACGACGTCTGGAATAAATGGGGTTTTTGTTGTTAGCAGGGCCAAATGTCAACGTAAAAGTCACGACCGTTTCTACAAAAGTTGTGGCGTCCACACCCACTCGAAATGGTGACTATGTATCCTCTGAGGAAGAGGAGGAGGAGGAATTTAAGTCATCACTCCCAACCTCGACCATCCACCCGTACAATTTCATAGCCAGTTCGAGTCCATCCTCTTCTCTAAAAATACCCAGACTGCCACCAATTTCTTCCATCATATCGCCCAAACCAGCCGCACCAGCACCATTATCTCCCAATTTTTATTCTACCACACCAATTGTTCTCAAAGTGGGGAAACTATCTCAAAATTTAGAACAAACCACTCTTTCTCCCCCCAAGTCTGCAGACGATAGGATAAACACTGGCGAAACGAGAGTAGCCATCACAGCCGACCAGGTATCGAGTGGTAACCGACCTACGAGTAGACCTTTTCATTTCACAACGCCACCACCCACGCCTCCTCCGCCCTCGACCACGGTGAGAGAACCGTCTCGCATAAATCACTATCATCGCCAACACTCTCCGCACAATCATATCTTTGCCCCCACGAGAGATCCGGTGTCTGATGTGGATAGTGACGACGATCTTAGCGTGGAAGGTAGAAGAAACTAATTTAAATATATCGTGAATTTTCTCATAGTAGAAGAATCTAATTTTTTTATATTTCTTTCAAGATTTCCGAGACATTCGCGTCGCCAATGCGCTATTTGGGTCAAAGGTCGGGACGGATGTGAGCACACCGGGTCCAATACAAAATCAAATCCAAGTCACTACAAATATTAAAAGTGGTAGGAATAAGGTTTCTGGGGGAAGAACTGCTTTCTCCCCTCCAGCAGCACCTCCACCACCACCCACGACGACAACGACGACGACAACGACCACGCTAAGACCCCCATCGTTCTCACCATCAAGGAATGATAGGCACAGACATCAGCATCTTGATAATAATGATGACGATGAAGACGAAGATGATGACCCTGATCCAGAAGAATACTTAAATCCGTTAGAAAAGGTAAATGCATTATATTTTTAAAATAAAATTTTACCATTTTACAGAGAAATACGTTACCTTATTGGATTATTTTGCATTACAGAACTTTAAGAATCGCCCCTCCGTTAAAATCGTCACCCCAGCTCCGACGCAACCACCAACAACGCGACCCCCGCAGATCATTCCTCAACGAAAATTTACCCCGACAAAAACCAACAATTTCTTCTCTAAGAGTAAAGAGAAGGAATACGTCCCTCCAAGTCCGATCCCCTCTCCAACAACGTTACCCGCCCCACACTCTGCCTCCTCGGGAGTGAAGAGTTCCCACGCGGCCGTGAATGACAACCTCCCCTTTTACAAAGAACCAGGTGGGATATTCAAGGAACATGCAAACAGCAATGACAAGTATGACGATGACGACTCTTCCCTCGCTGATAACGAGCTGGACCAAGATCCCGAAGACGATTTAAATCCAAACTTAAATTTGAACCAGGTTGCCCACAATTCTAACAAGTCTCCCAACGTAAAGTATTCACCGCACGATGGAAGACAACATTTTCAACAACAAAATGTCCCCCAAGCCGTTTATCCGACCACGAATCCCAACCCATTTCAATTCGTCCAACAACAACAGCAACCCGTCGGAATTGGATTTATACAGCCGCATCAACCTCAAAATATTTATTTCCAACCGGTCGCCCCCACTCCGTATTATCAACCACAGGGACAAATTTACCCCACGCAAGGGGCACCGGCTTTCGTGCCTATTCAGCAAATTCAGGGCTATCAACATCATCAACAACAACAACCGTTAGCAGCCCCACCAATTTATCATCATCAGCAACAGCAGCAACAACAGCCCCCACCTCGACGAAAATCTTCCCGTGACCGTGACCACTACGCCGCACAGCCAATTGCTCCTAAACCAATTAATCGTGATAATTTTCCATCTCCAGATGACCCAGATTCTGACACCTTTTACGGTGATCCTAGACCAAACACCGCAAAATCAAATAATAATAAGAACAATCCACAACCCCCACCACAACGGAACAGTGTTCCACCTCCAGTCCCACCAAATAATAGGAATAATAATAATAGAAATCAGCAGCAGAGCAAAAACAGTAAGAACAATAATACCAACAATAAGAGGAGACAAGATCCACCCCCGAATTCGGACAGGAGAAGAGGCCCAGACGAAGAAACGGAGGAGAATGACGAAGAGGAGGAGGAGGAAGAGGAGGAGGAACCCGTCCGAGCTAAACCACCACCACCTCAGCCACCAAGACGACAACCACCTCCACAAAACCAAGTGCAACACCGAAATTCAAAACCCAATAAAAACGATAGAAGCGACGATTATGATACAGACTACATCGATGAAGGAGAAGGCGACCGCAGACCGAATAACAACAACAATCAGCGAAATCGTGGAAATAATGACAACAGAAGAGATTATGATGGCGACTTTAACAATCAACGTCCCATTTATGACCAACCATCTCATCAAGGCGGTCGAAACCGAGGCGGTGGCGGTGGCGGCGGTGGTCCAGGCCATTTTCGTGCCTCTCCTGTCGATCGCGGTCCAATTCGCCCATCTAATCACGACTTCAACTCCCCCAATTTTGACCATCCCAATATTCAATATCCAAATAAAGAACGTGGAAGTAGTGTCCCACACAATAACCAACCATTGTTCAATCGCGGCCCAGAGTATGATCCGCGAGGATTTGGCGTCGGTTTTGGACCAGCCCCACGAGCCAATATTCTACTCGACCCAATCTACACGAGAACCATAAAACAGTACGATGAGGAAAATAAGAAGCCCCCACAACAGCAGCAGAGGCCAGCCCAACCGATAAGAAATAATAATAACAGGTAAGTAGGTTATCTTTCGCCCTAAAAAAATCATCCATTTTATCTCCAATTTTCTTCTCATGTTTTTATTTTTCTTACAGAGATCGCCAGCAGAATGACGAAAGACATGACCCAGACGAAGACGATGACGACCAAGATCGTGGTCACGATGACCGTGAAAAGGAACCACCAGCGCGACGTCGTCCTCAAAAAGAGCAAGAGGAGGAGGAGGCGGAGGAGGAGGAAGAACCGGAAGAAGAGGAAAAACCGGCGCCAGCCGCAGAAAACGAGGACGACGAAGACTCGCCATCCCCACCCCCTCGAAAGGCAGAAAAGGAACAAGAAGAGGAGGAGGAAGAGGAAGAACCGGAAGAAGAAGAAAAACCGAAACCAAAACCGGCCGAAGAAGAGGAAGAAGCAGAAGAGGAGGAGGAAGAGGAGGAAGAAGAAGAACCAGAGAAAAGAAAACCACTTGGTAAAATTAATATTCGCTTTCTCTTCTCCCTAAAAATTTGATAAGTCCTTATCATTCATGGCAATCTTAATGTTTAGGAAACCGTCAAAGGAAGGGTGGAGATGGACAACAAGGTAAAAAAGTGGAAACTTCAAAGAAACCCCCACCAAATGAAAAATCGGGTGATTTAGAAGACGACATTAGAGGAATTGAAAAGGAGTTTGGAGGAATATTTGGTGATTTCAAAGAATTTTAAATAAAATCTTTTCTCTTTCCTCCAATTTATTATTTAACAAAAAATAAATGCATAAATTATCAATTAACATATTTAAATACTAACTTATTTAACTTAATAGTTTTTGAACAAAATGGAGCACTTTTTAATTGCCCCGTTTTTCATGTGATTATCAATTTAAATATGCAATTATAATAATTTATGCTTTATATTTACAGCAGGATAATCAGTGATGGCTGCTAAAAATCAGAAAACTGGAGAAAGCAGCCTTGTTGTTTAATCAAATATGACACAAAATTATCCTCCTATGTAATCGTTGTCGGTTATCAATTAAATTATAACAAATGAAGAAAGTTTACTTATCCAAGAATTTTTTAATTAGGGTTCTCATAAAATCTCATATTCCCCAGAAATCCCAATCCTCATTTTATTTAATAGTCTCATATTTCCAATTCTTATTTTTGTCTCAATTTCCTAATTCTCAATTCCCAATCAGACAAACATGAAAACAAACTCAAACCGCTCCAATGCACTTCACCGCGGAGAGCATTGAGAAACTTAAATTGCAGCACGAAATCGTGTTACATGAGTAAAAATAATGGATTTGTAGTTAAAAATTAATTAGTTAGTAGTGCATTAAATTAAAATTGCAATTACCTCTGGCCGGAGGTAGTTGTGGTCATAAACTTCACCCTAATAAACTTTGATGAAGGTAAGGTTGACTTGCTAATTTGATTCTTTAAAGTTTGCTGTAAACTGTGCAAACTTTAAAGAATCAATCAATCAAGACACAGTTTTATCACTGTGAAACGAAACAGTTCACAGTTGTATTGTATTACTATTTACTTTTGTTATATATTTCCTATTTGCACAGACAAGTTAGCATCCTCGGGTCGAAGTAGGTCAGATTTGGCGAAACATGCCTCCAATTTCGCCCAAAAGGATAAAACGAGAACCACTTGCTACGACATATTCACCAGCAAAGGAATCATCATCATCTGCTGTCGCTGGAACTTCGTCCAGAAGTTCTCTTCCTCCTCAGCCTAATGGAAAACCGATTGTTAAACCTGAACCGGTTTCGGACAAAGATGAGGAGAACGACGAAGAACTTCCAGCACCCGACCCGAATAATCCAAAAAAATTTAGAAGAATTCGTTCTCCAGACTCCGATGATGATGACGAATACGTTCCACTTGTTTCAAGACCAGGTGAGTTAATGGTGCAATTTACTTAAGTACTACGGTGCTAAGTCAAGTTCTAACTTCCTAGTCTTTCTAATGCGCTTCTGTGAAGTGTATTACATTTATTCGTTATGTAAGATTACAGGCGGATTAAATTTACCAAAAACGCAGAGTGAGGGGAGCTGAAATTGGTAGATGATAAGTGGTACGCCGTATTCTATATGTAAATTCGACGAGTGGGCAAGGTGAGTAGACTTTAATCCACAATTAATTGTCCACTGGCGAATTTATTATAGAATACGGCGTCGGGTGTACTACTTACTTTCCACTAATTTTAGCTCGTTTCTCACTCCTGCGTTGTTTGTAGTTTAATCCGCAGGTAGTCTTACATAAATCCACTGTATAATTAATCTTTATTATTTGTGTATCTTATTTATTTAGTGCCAGACAGCTCCGACGAAGAGACAGAGAGCTCGTCAGCAGAGTCAGAAGAATCACCTAAAGCTAAATTTCAGAGAGAATCACCAAAAAGAAGGGGGGTCAGAACTCGTCGTCAAAGAGCTAAGGAAAAACACGAGTCAGACGAAGTAGAGAGTGAATCTTCTGAAACTAAATCCCTTGACGGATTTATAGTCGGTGACGATGAAGATCCCAGCGATCCTGAAGATGAAGAATGTGAATCTATTAAGAAAAAAAAGTCAAAAAAGAAATCCAAGATGCGATCAAAAAAGTTAAACAGGAGGAGACGACCAAGAAGAAAACGTGCTACCTCCCCATCAAGCTCCGATACGGAGGATGAATCTTTCAATAATGGGATGAAATCTAAATCACAATCTCCGAGATCACCAAAAAAACGATTTACAAAGACTAGACGCAAATCGGAATCTTCATCCACGGAATCGTCATCCGCATCTCCTCGTCGACGCGACCTGGGAAATGATGTAATTTCGGAGTTGCGTAGTATTATCCCAACGTGTACAGGGGTTACGACTAAACGAAGAAAACGAAACCGTTCTAGTGGTGCATACGTTCATGGGGATGAATCTCATGATGAAACTAAAGATGCAGGAGGGTCAGACGACAGTTTCATTGATGACAACATTAAATATGCTCCTGGGATTTTAGAGTCTTCCGGTACCTCTGATGAAGACGCTGTCGAGGAACATCCGTCAATTTTAGATGAACCAGGATCATCGTCATGCCTTGAAGTTCCTACTTCCTCTTCGTCCCCAGAGGACGAAGACGATGCCAGATCTGAAAAGAGTGAAAGCAGCAGTGGAGATGATCGTCGTCGCAAAGCTTTTGACAACATATTAAAGAAAGCCAAAGAAGAAATATGTGACCTTTGCAAATCTCTGGGCGATGCTGACTTCAGACGTCGGAATGGTTATGTTGATGCCGATAAATGGTAAGTACATTACAATTTATACATTACATTTAAATAATATACTTCTCATTGATTAAACTGATGTAAAACTGTGCCGTTTTTACCTTGCAGGTGCCAATGTGGCCTGTGCAAAGTAGTCAGTCCTAAAATGAGTAACTACGACCGAGTTTGTTGCAAAGAACCTTCCAATATTAAAGAATTCTTCGTGAAGGAAAAAATGGGAGGTCGTGGTAAATGTATCACTGATCATCCCAGGTTCAACATGAAGGTTTTGCAGTGCGAAGCCCTTCTCAAACATTCAAATAGAAAGGGTGAAAAGGAGAAATTACGGGAAGAATTTCGTCATTGCACAGACAAACAAAAAGTGTCAAAATGCAAGGATGCCTTCCTTCAGTGGATATTCGAACATGTTAAAGAAGGCAATTCAAACCTTGTTCCTGCCTGCGTGGGTGCAAAAATTAGACAAAGGTGCGTCCCAAATGCTGGGCCTTTATACTTTGAGACTTTCAAGGTTAACAAAATTTGCCAATATGGGAAACATTGCACAAATGCGAAAATGCATGTCTAGAAAAATACGAAGTAGCACTGTCAAGTCGACAGTGTCGATCATATTTTATTATATTGAACCTAATAGTAGACTGAAAATATTTATAAATCAAGTAATCTCAGGGTACGATTGCTGAGCATCATACAAATATTTTTATATAAAAAATGTTGTCATTATATTAATTTAGTTTGTGTTGTGATATGTAACTTTCATAATTGACGCACGTATACTATCGAATCGATGAAATATTTAGATAAAATATGTCATTTAAAATATTTAATTAACTATGATAACATTTAACATTATGTATGTTGTAAACCGTTACAGGAATTTAGTTTAGTTTATACACACCGAGATAATGATACGCTACGTTATCATTAATAAACGCTTTCTAGCAATCATGTCAATTGAATTGGTTTGCTGCCCGTGTTCGGTTTCCAGATTCGTAGGCCCGTTCTGCATTTCCTTGTTTCCACTCTAGGAACTTTTTTTCACCTAATGCAACACCACCAACTACGCCACAGATAATCGCAATCGTGTCCATGAGACTTGACTTGGAATCAATCTGCAAAACAGGCCCATCATTATTCGAAACACGCATAAGAATTGAAATCATACGTCTCGTACTAACCTGATGACAAAAAGCATCTCCATATCGGCAACTGGTCGCGAAAAATTCGCAATTGTCACTCAAAAGTCCGTACGGAGTTTCATGTCCGACGTAACTTTTCGCATTGGCCACGACCACTTCGGGTGGTAAGGCCTGCAGTCCCTTCTTCTTAGCTTCATTTGCATGATTATTGATCCTACACTTGTCCCCACCACACACTTTTAGTAAGCGTTCCTCCTTGATCTCGGCCGAATTTCCTAGTCCCTTACATTCCAAGAAGACGTGAATGACGCTCCCGTTACCGATGTAGACTGCCCAGTGCGCGTAACCCAGTCTGGAGAATTCGATGAGGTCACCGGGTCGCGCGATGGCGGCGATGGATTCCGCCGTCCCCCAAGCACTCAGGTCAGATGATGATGACATGACGGACAACAATCGTAATTTCTACGATACCAGTTAATTAAAGTGAGAAAATGTTGCTTATTGATTGACAAACTGGTGTAGAAAGAAGGATTCACTTTCAACCTAGCCCATTACATTTTTCCTCCAACCGAAAAATTTTTCAATAAAAATAAACTTGTGTGAACAAAAGTAACAAGATATTACAAAATATTGTAGTTGACTGAGTTACTGTTGAACTGAACGAATAATATTGACTAATGTACACTCTGCACAAAATTTGTCTTAACGCAAAATGCGTTCAACAGCTTGAATATGGGATTTGATGGTGCAGCTATTTCGCATTTAGCAGTAGAGATCATAATAATAACTCGTGGGCGTAGTTTCAGTTCCAGTTCCAGTAGTGCAACTGATGTTTATGCAATTGCGTACTTTATCATGTTAAATATTGTTATTTTATCTGGCCTGGTTTATTATCATCACTCTTCTGAACGGACACAATTCCTCCTGTTTCTTGACGGTTTGAAGCGTAGCATTTCCATGACCTCTGTGAATCCTAGCTTATTGTCGTCACCTCTCGTGATGATATCACTGATTTTATTGTCCTCACTCTCCTCCGGCATTGGACACTGACATCGAAATTCTCCCAAGCTTTTGTATTCCCAACAGCGACTAATTCCTGCACAGCTGGACAGGTCAAAAAGGTCGAGGTCACAGCGTCCACCCACCAAAGAGACGCACTTCCCACGATCCATGTCCCAAAACATTTCTCGAGGCCGAGCACATTCGTAGACTCCTTTAGAATTATACATATGCAATGTTCTAGTAAATTCAAACTACAATTAATTAGTTGCATTGCTTAATTACCTTGAATGCATGTCAGTTTCTGTTGTTTTAATTGATCCCTGAGTCGATTATTTTGTGGAAAAAATTTCCCACAGACTTCTTCATGAAAACGGGAAGTGCACCGAAACTGATCTTTTTTAGCTCCTCCCTTATTAATGAGCCCTTGCAGCTCAAAGCCATCCCTGCATTTTGGACGGTAATTAATCTTATTTGCATATTCTGCATGTTAAAAATAATGGTTAAGTCAAAAACGACACTCACCTGCATTTGCACATTGGAAGTTCCAACCTAGTTTCGCAGTACGCCGTGGGGCCGTGACAATCCTGATCGTCCGTGCAGGGCGAATTTATCGGGGAGATGCAGAACGTGCTGAGCGGATGGGATGTTGGAAATCGGAATTGTCTCGAACCTGGGGGACAGTTACAAGTTCCACCGTCACAAATTAGTTGTGGGGTCCAGGCTGATAAGCAATTTCGGGATACGGTGCAATGATCTCCGACAGAGACGGGAGCCGTACATGCATTTTTGTTCATACGTTTGTGACGGATCTGATTTGTTCCGTTTCCCTGAAGTTCTGCTAACTGTTTAGATATGTATAAACTTTCAAAATCGATTTCTATAAAAATTATGATATTTTTACCTTATCGAAACAACTACATTCCAACCTTGCCTCGACCCATTTCGCTGTAGGTCTAAAATTCTTAAATTGACCCAACGCACATTCCACACATGTCGCATTGTGACACAGTTGACCTCTCTGGACCATGCAATCTAAATGATCTCGACACTCTTTGCCCCCTGCTTTTACCACTTTTGGCGTGCACACTGCCCCCCTCAATTCAAATAAAGGGCCACACTCACAAATCCCGGAAACTTGACCACACTCCGAATTACGAGGACATTTCCGCCTCACGTACACCGGGGAACGAGGATCCCTCTTGGAAATGGGCAGTTCCCTGCAATCATCCCCCAGTTTAACTTGCACTTTACACTTGAAGTCATCCGTGACATCGGGACGCCCGAATTTGCACGCACATCTGCCATCCCGACATACGTAACCTGTTCTTTCATCACACTGTCTATCGTAAGTGCACGGATTCGTGTAAAAGTTGGATTCAGAATTTGCCAAATCATTTGAAAAATACGAATCTGCAGAAGAAAATGAGATCCAAAACGCTAACAGCACTAAACTCAACACAGTTACTAAACTTGACATTTCTGGTTGAATGTACTGATCTCTTTATTGCAAAAAAAAATAATCACTCCTCTTGGAATTGCTGTAAACTAAAGCATCTTGTCTTCTTACCTGATGCTACAGAGACACTGAAAATGACACTGCAAACAACAACAACAACATTCTACAGATATATGAGAATGGAATGAAAGTGTGTAAGTTGAGCCTTTTAATTTGTCATGGTCATGGTCGTTGCTAACTCGTTGGTGGTCTGGTCAGACCTTCCAAACCAAACCACAAGGGAACGAGCAGAAGTGCTAATCTAGGTTTTTGACGCGATATAATTATGATCAGCATGTGAAGAACTTTACATATTATTATTATTATTTGTACTACGAATACGTATGCATATATACATTCTGACCATTTAATGACGTCGTAACAAAAACATGAGTAAAGAGATCTCGTATTGATATTGATTGTATACAAGGCATTGCGTATGCACATGTAAAGTTACACATTCTTCTTACCTGACTTGAATGGACAAGGTCATAGAGAGCACGAGCCATAAATTACATATTTATGGCTACTTAGGCAGGGATTCTTTGTAAATAATAACAAGGAATTGCCACACATATATAGCTTTGTTGTCAGCAGTCTCATTTTATTCGAATGTTACGTCAGATTTTAAAATGTGTATGTTTTCTTCAGAATCTATTACTACTCATTCTACCAACTCTTGCTGCTCATCCGTGTCGTCTTGCATCATTTCTTGCGTGTCTAACGCTGTAACGACTGCGGAAGAATTGTACAAAATTTCAAAGGGAAACGAATCCCAGAATGCGAGACGTTCTGAAAATGGTTCGATGAGTTTGGGAACATCGTCCAAATTATACCAGACCGTTCCGTTCCCAGCAGAGTCAACTTTCGGCCATGCGGTACCATTTGTGTCAGGATTTACGGGAGCTCTGAAAAGGAAAATTAGCAGGGTTTTTGTCATAATTATAATCACCTCAAAGCAATTAGTTTAGTGTAATTATTTACCCCGTGTCTGCAAATGAGACGAGATATTTGACAAACATTTTAGAAAACTCGGCCCACGGCGAGTCGAGAGGGATGTAGGGGTAGCGTGGTCTTGAAAATACGTATTGGACTTCGTCAGCGTGTGACACACCTGCAATTATTTCCCAATTTCTTAATAAGTCGCTGACAAATGACGACTAAATATTACCGTATGGTGGGTCAAAATATGGGAGAACGGACGCCGCAAAGCTTACATTGGCCTCTTTTGTGAGATAGTACCAATATACGTCGCTGGT
This sequence comes from Folsomia candida, assembly GCF_002217175.1. Taxonomy (NCBI): domain Eukaryota; kingdom Metazoa; phylum Arthropoda; class Collembola; order Entomobryomorpha; family Isotomidae; genus Folsomia; species Folsomia candida. Next base: position 3,022,343 of record NW_019091201.1, read on the forward strand.
TTGAGAATGCTTTAATCCCGACGTTTTTGTAGGATGGTAGTAAAATCTTTAAAAAATAAGAAATATTATGTACCATGAAAATAACTATAAATTATTTATAAATTAATTAACCTGTCTGATATCAAATTGGTCAAATTAAACCTCGTCTCAGAACCTTTGCTGATTGTTTTGTTTCCAAAATAAAACTCTCGCACTTTGTGGACGATATCTTTAACTTCGCTGTCATTAACTTCCTCTTGCCACTCCTCGAGTCCCAATAAGTCGGCAGCGACGACGTCAAAATTATTGTTGAGCTCGGTGACGGCATTTTCATTTAGTAAAAGTGCTGTGATAAAGGCAAAGTTATGATTTATCTTAGCCGGAAGACCATAATTTTTTATGTGTATACGATAAACTCACTGTAAGACTGGAGAATCGCCTCGGCGCTATTAACGCCAACCAACCATGGGACCGCATTGGCTTTTCCTTGCATTAAAAGGTTGTTTGGACTGTCGGGAAAGAAAACGTTGGTGAGGTCACCGTCCTCCGGAATGGTTTCAATGGAGGGACCAAAGTCTGGTTGGAACATGGCAATGTCGTGATAAGATACGTTTCGCAGGCAGGAAACCAACTCTTCTGAATCATCGACATTTGTGCAGTTTAGAGCTTCTCCCAAATCTACTGCAGTGTCGCGAGGTTGAAGGTTAAATGATTGACCACCCGGCATTAGCATTGTTCCACTGAACGAAATCACGCCAGACATCAGACCTAAGGTTCCAATTGGAAAGTTTATTGGTCAAAATGCCATGTATTTTTAGATGTAAAAGTACAGTACCGTTGGACATTGGGGAAAGTAAGTGAGCATGAGCGCACATGGCTCCAGAAGAAGATCCAAAAGCGACCACTTTGGCTGGATCTCCGCCAAAATCAGCTATATTGTCTTTCACCTAAAGAGACAAATTAATTAGTGAGTGAGGTAGCTCTCGAGGTAAGGATGATGAACTTCAAATATGCACCCATTTCAGAGCTTGAGCTTGATCTTTCAGCCCCATGTTGCCAGTTACGGTTAAATCTCCAGTATTTAAGAATCCTGAAATGTAAATTTAAAGAGTTGGAGAAAGTTGTTAAACGAATCACATCAGTTGATTTAATGTACCCAATGCCCCCACACGAGACTCAACAATAACCAATACGACATCTTCATCCATGAAGTAGTCCACGTTGAAGTCATTCGCCGTTCCGTGCATGAAACCTCCTCCAAAGAAGTAAGCAATCACGGGATATTTTACTCGACTAAATAATCGTGGAATCTATAAAATAATATTTAGTAAATATGTATGCCTTTAAATACTAGTCCAGTTTTTGCGGTGGGAGGCAAACCTTGGGGGTAAAAATATTAGTGTGTAGACAATCTTCAGTCCCTTCTACGTCAACGTCTGGATTGTAACGACTTCTTTGGACGCACATTGTCCCCTTAACTGTCGCGTCTCGAGTTCCTGTCCACGACAGGGCTGGTTGTGGGGGCTAAATACATACACAAATGAATCGTGTCAATTTTGCTGTAGCAGGAGATGCAAACAAAATATTGCATTTTGTATTCACCTTAAATCGAAGGTCACCAGTTGGTGGCTGTCCGTACGGGACGTTATAAAATCCAAAGTATTCCCGTCCTCCCCTTGAAGTAAAATTCGTCCCTTTCAATCTCCCCAAACTGGTTCGTACCGTGGGAGCAGAGGAGCGTCCCCTTCTGAAAATGTCAAAAATTCCTCCTCGACCGGTTGTCGTAGTTGGTTCGGGAGTAGTTTCCTCGTCCTCCTCAATCAGTCCGGTGTCATCAGTGGCATCAGGAACTGGTGGATCTTCCCGTGGTGGGGGCGGATCTGCGGGTGACTCCACTCCACTCACTTCTGGTACTTCTGCTGGTGGATTTCCCGTCTCATCTGCCACCCCTGCACCATTGTCCGCATTCTCGACGGCATCACCACCAGCAGGGGCAGCTTGTCGAAGTACAGTGACCTCCTGGCTAGTCGACGTCGACACGGTGATAACAGCATACACACAAATTCCAGCAACCAGGCAAAACGCACCCACGCCAGCGATCCAATTTTTGTTTATTCTGACGTTGAGACCCCATGGACCACGAGTATAGGGATCTGGCCTTTTATGCGATAAAATTGCGTCCTTCTCAGTGAATTCTGACTCCATTTTTTATGGAGATTTGTTGTTTCACATGCAAATTAAAATTTATGCTAATCGTACCAAAGCAAAATTGAATTTTAGTCAGGATATATGAACACGCAGGTAATTGATCTCTTTGATTGAAAGACTCACGCAGTCACAAGGTGTGGGAATTATTTTTTTTTACGGATATCATTCTCATATAAACATGATATATGCGCTTATCTGTGACAGATAACATTGTTCAACTACACAAGTGTGGTGCAGTATTAAAATTTACTTTTTTGTGGTAAACATCACAGTATCCTCATTCTCACATGACCACATCGCATCATGAATTGTAAGTTTATAATGCCGATTAGAGATTATTGTTTACTACTACTGGGCATTTAAATAATTAATTGAGATTTTGTTTTTAATGGGCTTCATGAGACAAAAGAAATTTCATTTAATTTTTACATACATGAAGTGGTCAAGTGGTCAAAATATTTCACACCTTCTTAGCAATTTCACACATCAGCGAAAAAAAGCATTTCTCAAATTATTTCCAACCTGAATGGATTTATGGGTTTTAAATACATACTCAGAAAAGTCATGTACTGCACATATTTACATGTTTAAAAGTAGTATGTACATATGTCCGAGGTGCCTGTAACTAATGGACTGTGTGACATCCATCCACTTAAAGAAAGACTTTCAGTCTCAGCAAGAAGGGACATTTCCTTATACACACCACTCCATTCTGGAATTGGCTTTTCGGCTCAAGTGGATTAGCAGTTATGAAACATTACTATTGAGAATAAATGGTGCATGCTTGGTTGGAGGTGTATTAAGGCGTAAAGCTACTAAAACAGCTTATTATATTGTTATGAAGAGGTAAATCACACTGAAAGGACGGACGCACTCACTGCAGTAGAGACCCTACAACTCCCAAAGGTATTTATGTCGAGAGATTTAGTGAGCATTATGTCTCATAAATGTCCTCGCTGAGATGAATGCAGGTTCATAAAAAGGACTCAAAATTAGAGGGTTCCTTCCTACGATTGGATTCATGCAGACTAAAAATTTTGCTTTAGAACCTACTTGACTTATGCATTTCATGGCACGTTATTGTCTCCTCTTCTCTGTTATGATATGACTTATTACCACCATCGCTGCATGCTCGGTTTGCTTTATGAAAGTAAAATGCATACGCTTACATATTGCCAAAGTATAAGGAAAGGTAAGTATACACCTTTTCTCCACCAAATCAAGTGCACCTCTGAACAACTTTTTTATGACAGAGTTCACGGTAGATCAAGCCCGCAGGGAAATCACCCACAACCACCAAAGCCAAAATCTACCTTATACTTATTTTACTGCACCACTGCTTCAGACTATCACCAGACTGCAATTATGCTATTACACCTTAATTCAAGTGCATCCAAGCGTTCTGTGAGGGGAGAGTGTCGCTATTTTGATACATGATTAAGTTTTATGGGTCAAAATTTCCAGATTATCGGGATTTTGAATCGTTTCATGAAAAAGTTCCATTTTGCGGAGAGTATGAAATTAATGAAAAATCGGTGTGCATGACGCCCACCCAGTTTACAAGGAGGATCCGTCTTCTCATTCTTTATCATATCTTGGAGAGATCCTCCTGATCAGACCATAATCAGGAACCGGACGAGACAGGTACACGAAAAAATGTAACAGTAGATCGATTCAGTCCTCCTTTCAACCGTGGAAAGAAAACATAAGTCGTCAGTCATACCTAAATTTCATCTCTTCATTTACAAAATTTTAACCCGAAACGATATAAAGTTCTGAGAAAAGAATGAACCTTCTTCCTCCTGTGTGGCCCCTGTTTCATTAATTGGAGCAGCAGATTTACATAAATATTTACATAAAAAACATCGAATTTGTACACAAATGATGGGGCGCAGCAGCACGCCAGAGTCGTCCATGGCTCTGGGTGGGAGTAAAGAGCATTTGAGCAGTGGGAGCGGTGTGCACAATAATTTGAACCACAACCACAACCACTCCCACCATAAATATCACTCGCATCAGGTGAAACACAAACAGCAGAGTCAGCAGCCCAGTCCGGGATGCAGTAGTGGGAGCGTGGTTGGTGGCGGTGGAGGTGGTCACTCCAACAACGCGTTCGTCCAAGGGTTGCAATTTCTTCCGCCGGCGTATAACAACAGAGGTAAGGATTTAGTCTAAATTCCTGGATATTTTGCTTCAAAATCGATAAAACAATTGTTTCCTTTCTTATAGTAAATGTTGTGGAGGCGCTGCAAGAATTTTGGACTAATAAACTGGTCAAGGACGGACAAGAACCTTCCACGGAGGCGTGTGTCATTTATGAATCCGTTCCATCCCAAAATCCACCTTATACGTAATGCGACATAAGTAAATATGTGACTAAATACAATTACGAATTTATCAATTTATTTTTAGCTGTTACGTCACACTTCCCGGGGGCAGTTGTTTCGGAACATTTCAGGTATTTATTCTAATAAGCATCGAAATTGCGTACGGAAATGTTTTCCAGAATTAATTTTTTTTGAAATATTTAATTTCAGAAATGTATGACCAAAGCGGACGCACGGAGATCCGCGTGCAAACTCGCCTTGATGAATTCCCTCTACAACGAGCATCATCCTGCCCGTTGCATAACGGATTCCTTCATCTCGCAAGCCATCCAGGATGCGAAACAATCCTCCGGGGGCGGCGAGGACGAAGGCATCGCGGCATTTCGACTCATGCTCGAAACCTCGAAGGGAAAGTCGATGCTGCACTTTCAAGAAATGATGACCGTGTTTCAACTCCTCCATTGGAACGGAAGTTTGAGAGCGATGCGAGAAAGGAATTGTTCCAGACAGGAAGTTATCGAGCATTATTCCTCCAGAAAAATTGACGATACGATGAGACGCCAAATGAGTTTGGATTGGGTGGCGAGGGAACAACTTCAACCGGGAACGACGCGTATGAAATACATAATTTCTAACAATTTTACTTAGGAAATTAAAAAAAAAACTGAAATATTTTATGAAAATTTATATTTTTTCCAGTTCTCGAGCTGTCCGAGGCGGAACGGGAGCTCGACGAGTGTCGAAGTATGGGAAGAGAGCTAAGATTTCTCAAAGAAAAGCGAGACATTCTTCTCCTAGCTCAAAATCAGTTACATTCTGGTGCTTAATAAAAGTAGATAACTACTTATCGTTCGTACTAATTTTATAGATGGGAATATATTATTACATTACTTATTAAAATTACGGATTCAATCCGTAATTATTAAAATTAAGTTACGGATTCAATCAGTATTTTTAATTTTATGGAAAAGTAGACCTTGTATAAAAGAAAGAGCTTATTTATCATGCATCAGTACTAAATATCGGGCTTTTTTATGGGTAGCTACATAGCAGCTAATATTGCGATGTTTTTGATAACTTTTAATATTTTGTACCTTCTATTGTTTTTTTTTGTAGAACGAATAATAAAACTGATATGCGGATAAAAAGAACTACTTATTGAAAAAAACGAAGCTGGGAAAAATAATTTCAAACACAAACTTTCAAACCATAATTATTACCGTGCAGTATAAAATGACAATGCAAAAAATTGTTGCTTCCTCCAAGCAGGAAAAAACTTTATTTACTTACGTATATACTCGTATATATCACAATGTCTTTGAAAACTTTTTTTCAAAAATACATAAAATTGTAGTAGGATTACGAAATAACGCTTGAAATGACGCATTCATAATAAATATTTACATAAACATAATTACATCTTATGTTCCGCAAGTTTTTTAGTACTTTCCTTAATATTGTTGGGACTTGGGGTGAAAAGTTGTTGATCTTCGCCCGAGGAAGAATTCGTCAAGGGCGGCTTTCCTTTAGGACCTTTGTTACCATTACTGACTTCATTCTTCTTGATGTATCTCGGTCTTCTCATTTGCATTTGTCCGATCATCGGAGACCCGTTCGAGTACGGTTTCTTGTCAAAGCTGTCGTGTTGATGGGGCAGATTGCCGATGGATTTTTGCAACTTGGTCGGCGACATGATACCCATTAGTCCGCCGATCGTGTTTTGAAACGCGTGTCCATTTCCTTTGGGAAGTGATCCGCTATGAAAGGGTAAAAAAAATCGTGAGATAAATAATCGTGAAATCATGAAACTGGGACAAAATTCAGTTTACAAAAATATGTACCCTCTATTTAGAAAAGTAATTAAATTGAAATATGTACGTACTAAAATATGCAAATGCTATATAAAAAATGTACCACATTTCAATTTAAGTTTGAAAATAAAATGGATGGATAAATAAATGTCATATCTTTAAAATCAACCCTGTTCTACCCTCTCATTCATCCACAATGTTATTAAAGTTTGTTGTATATTTGCATTCAGTTCAATTGGTTCCAATTTCTGTGAAGGGTAGTAATTATCGGGCTTCAACAAAAGTGTAAATCGATATACCTGATTTTTCACCCTGAAAAGCTACGTATAACCTACATTACGTATATGAATACTCGTATATGTAACGCTAAAGTGCATTTTTTGTATCAATTTTTGGGCAAATTGTAATCTTAAGGTGCGCATTTTAATCTTCATGTTTGTTTAGTAATGTACATAAAAATATTGCGTTTCTCGATTCCGAACATTTTTCTTCAGGTGCTCACCCACCACATGAATTTGTAGCACATGCACGCAAATTATTAGTGCGAGAAGGACGCTTAAAGGATACGTTGCGTATATGTCTCCTCACACAATCAAATGTCCGATTGGTTTATGCACATATTTTAGGACGACTGACTGCCTGTTCATTACGAGGAGTGAGAGTAGGACTACTGCTGGCTGTGTAATGGGCAATAAGGTGGTTTTGACGGAAATCGATTTGATGGGAAAGTGATCAATTATGCAAAGTTTGTATGTGCTGTCTTCTTCCTTCATATGTACAATTTTGCCACCACACACCACACACGCAGAGTCCACCTCAAAGCAAAACTATATGAACAACTATTTGATTATTGTTCGAAAAGTGTTTGGCAATTCTAGATATCTCATTTTGCGGGAGGACATATCTATCCGAGTGGATTGGTTTGTTCATTTCGTGAGAAAATGAATCATGTGTCTCGTGATTCATCCGAAAATAAGTAAGTATGTCGCAGATATCGATACATACGTGGTTTGGAAAGTCGGAAAGTCGGATGGTGTCGATGGGAAAAGGTTCAAAAGTTTTAATTAAAATGTCCAAAATTTGGTCAGGATAACGAACGATTCTTGTCAAAATTGCTGTTATTATTAAGCACATATGAGCTGATTTAGTTTTGAAATTATATTTTCATTCGGAATAAGAAAGTTTAATTTGTGTATGTATCTTTATCTGTATTTCTGTAACCTTTGATCAAGGTGTCGTGTCATTGTCATGTGCCACTAGGATTCATGGCCAAGTTATTGTCACTTAATTGGTCGAGATAATGAGAAAATTGCATTAATGTTAAATCAAGAGGGAACGCGATACATTACATGTTTGCATAATTACTTTGTATTGATACGAAGGAGGGCATACCTATTTATTTATTCACCAATTTCTGGAAGTGCCTGAATTGAAATGGTTAATTTCGAATGAAGAAACTTGTAAATTTTGAAACAATTTACGGAGAACGTATTTACGATTGTATGAGTGAAACTAGAGATAAAAATTTGCTCAAAATTTCATGAATTCTGATGAAATGTGATGAATACATACATAAAATTCGGTCCATCTCCACCCATATTTATTACCACTGGAGGTTTTTACGCTCATAATTATGGTCCGATTACATCACTACACAATACGTACACGCATCTTCAATTTGCCCGATTAATGCGACATCCACATTATTATGTATGCAGCCGAAGCAATTAAGAGATTCATCGCCGACCTACATCCATAATTATTGCCGTGTTTATGATCTCATTAATTAATTGAGTTATCCGGTCTGCGTCAAGTCAGCCTCACACGAGGAATGAATATGCAAACACACCTACAAGTCAACATGCAATTAATTCCCCATTTATTTTGGGGATAATTTGTGCAAATATTTGGACGATAGGAGCATGAATAATTCTGCCCTAATGTACATACCGAATCGACTTATGTATTTCCTTTGTCTGTCATTTAATGGGGGTTGGTAGGCGATTGCATAATGCACATGATACGTAAACACGCTAAAGTGGTATAACCGAACCACGATACCTATTCTCATCTGAATAATTTACTTTACAGATATCCCTACTCATTTCCTAGACCTTGAAGTTAAGGGGAAAATGAATACGTCATTCTCATTTGGCAGAAGAAAGTATCACCTATTTTAGTAAATACACTGATTATTATTGTGCTGCGGACTTTCTATCGAGAACTCGTCCTGCATGTGGACAATCACCACGGGACGAGTTGACGGGGCCGATTAGCCTGCTCAATCGGAGCACAATTAAATAATCGATATGTTACTATTGAAAAGGAATATTTAGAAGAATATACATTTCTCGATACAGTAATGTAAAACTGTCCTGTTGCAAATGAAGCTATGCAGTGACGGCGGAAGGTGGGGGACATGGGGGTCATTAGCCAGGGGGAGGAGGGCGTTATTAATATGGGCAAAATATTAGATATTTTGCTGAATTTCTGGGGGAACAATGTCCCCATGTCCCCCTGCTTCCGCCGCCAATGTATGGATGGATGGATGGAAAACCTGTAAAATAACTTTCACCACTTCATCATCCTTTAGTATCCCTCCCTGTCCCCGTTTGACATGTCAAATCGCAAATCGGGTAATTAAACCGCAATCAATCCGACCTTCATTTTTCCTAATCAGAAAACTTGATAAGTATGAAATAGTAAATTCCAGAAATTTAATTACGACACGCACAAAATTCACAGAAACTGGGACCAAAAAGTGAATTGAAAGCAAATTAGTGTACCCGATTCTCATATTTATGTACAAATACCTACCTAGAGACCGACATTCTTTTCTTTTGCCCGTTTGTAACGTATGTATTATATCATGTGATGTTATGTGATGTTATGTATGTGCGGACAAACAAGTGCTTTCAATAACTGGGGGAATATGTGGGGAAGTATCTGGTGAATTAAATTTTAATGACCCCTTTCCAAACTCGAATCGATAAAATCTTTACCAATTTGGAGCATTCTTCTTTTCTATTCTATTTTCGCTTTCCTGTATGCCCACCACCAACTCAAACTCGAACTAAAACCAACAATTATAATCTATTCAGCAGACTATTGTATTGTGTATTTGATAAAACTTGTCCAATTCGACAACTTTATCTGAAAGACGGCCTAGATTGAAGTTTCATACATTCGGTAAAAATTAAACCGAGTATAATGCGAGGAGTGGATTTGATGATACTCTTATGAGAAACTTTTATGTATGTACAATAGCCAGGAAATTGTCAACTCCTTCAAACCAAACATGACAATAGGATGGATGGAGAAGGATTTTCTTATGGATTTTTCTCTTCAGATTAAGAATAAGGTCATAGGTTAAAGTATTTACGGTAAAAAAAATGTGCAAAAAGTTAACAAAATAAAATGCTTGGAAGATTGAAAATACAATGGAGCGTATGCCCCCCGATTTTTACTAAATTAGTGACAATCCATCAAAAATTCAATTAACATTAAATTAGTGAAAGACACGATCTACCAATGCGCACGTTTGGCAAAGATATTTGCATCCGAGGAGGAGAAAGCGCGCAGTAAATTTGGATAGTGCGAAATTTGTAAACTTTTAGGCCCGCTTTCTCTTTTTTTGATGCAAATATCTCCGAAAAACGTACCCATTGGGAAATCGCGTCTTTTGCAAACATTAAAATAAATTTGTGATCAATTGATACTAATTTAATCAAAATTTAAGAGCATACGCTGTGAGATTTCCATTTTACATAAGTACAGATAAATCTTACTTCATGTAAGGTCCTTCCCCTCCCCCAACATCACCATTCATCTTCTTTACACCATTATTATTACTGATTTGCTTGTCTTTTTTCATATTATTCCACTTTTTATTTCTCACTTTCTTCGCACTTTTCCCAGTTGCACTACTACTCGCCAAAGAGGTCTCATCCTTGTCTAAAAGTTTGAGCTGAGACGTCGACTTGTTGACAACCATGGCTCGATTTGCCTTACTACAATTGACACATTTTAACAAGAGGAATAAAATGAAGGCGGAAATAGCCGCGATAGCGCAGGGGATAAGAATTGCGATAAAAAGGTGATACTTTTCGAGATCATGGTTATAATAAGGGACCAAAATGGTGTCATTTCGTGCACTGTAGTAACACCCAAACTCCGTCCCGATGGTGCCATATTGGTGGTAAAATTCGCTACAGTTTACACTCGGTGGGTAGCCACACCCGTTTATGTTGATGTAAAGCGTTCCATCTGAAGTAGGAAAAAAATCATTAATTAAAAACGCATTAACTGAATTGGGTGAAAGCAGGGATGAAATTACGATTAGCTTACTTTTTGTGACCAAAATTGTACTAGAGTTGAACGCACTGTTGTTGTCATTACTATTCGTATTTTCACTATTTGTGTCACTCGTGGAGGTATTAATTTGTTCGATGCTTCTACCATTTATAAGTGGAGGAGGAGGAGGAAATGTGGAAGAAGAAGAGGAAAGAATGAGCTGTGAGTCAACATAGTATGAATATTGCACGTCGATAAAGGTACAAAGGAAAAGGTCAGCCGTACACCCGGCACGACACGATGGAAGCGAACATTCCACTGGACCTACGCCTTTGCGTAGATTCGTTGTTCTGCAAGATAAATAGTTAGACATTAAATTATGAAAATGCACTCTTAGAAAACTGAAGAAAACTCTAGAAAACTATAATAATCTTATTATTATTAAATACTCTAAGCCAGAAATCATTAGTAACCGGAGTGCATACATGACTGGTAATAACGGACATTACCGTTTAGGATTATTCCTTACTGGTAATGACAAATCTACTACTCACTAGTCAGAGACAAACTATTTACTACCAATCCGTTAAGAAGTTATTACCAAATCAGCACCAGTACGAAGTATGTATGTCACTCTACCAGATTTTTAACCGTGCAATGTCAAGTTACTTTCTCCAGGAGAAAGTTTCCAAAGGATGAAGTATAACTGAAAATTAAGCCTTAAACTCACATGCAATTAACCGGATGAAGTGAAAACTCTGCCTCCAGTCCGTACAAGATAGGATCCACGACGAGAGGAAAGACAAAGAGAAGGGAAGAGATAGAAAGGACGAAAATTGTGCCTAAAAAGACGATCGTGACCGCCTTGAATCTCAAAAAGTAGTTTAAACACTCTGTACCACAACCCCCCTCCGACCCTCCAGTCCCCCCACCACCACCCTCCCCACCAGAGTTTTCTCCATCAGTCAAACTGTTGGAAGAAGGAGTCCTCCTCTTCCCAAAGTGGCGACCCACACCGGAATTCAAATACTTATCTGGCGACGACGACTTATCCTCACTTTCACCTTCGTCGACACGTTGTAAACTTAGCTTATCGAGACTATTTGAATTATTGTAATCACCTGTAGAAGTTTGGGGTTTGTCGTCATTATTTTTATGTATAATAAAGGTCGTCGTGTCCTCGTAGACAGGAACCATTCCGGGTTCTATGCTGTAAGGTTTCGTTATTGATTTTGACGTTGAAGGTGTCGATGAATTATTTCTAGACCGTTGCGAACTTAGTCTTTCTCTCAGAGATGAAGATGAACATGGTACGTTTTCAATATCTTCGACCGCATTGAAGTCACTATTACTTACGAAATTTGTAGTATTATTTTTACTGGATTTATTTACATCACTTTTGTTCCAAGCACCAAAACTTGCACTTCCATCCAATTTCATGTACTCCTTTTTGGAAGAGACTTCATCAAACAGTGTAACATTTTGGGAGTGAGATGATGACGCTATTTTAGAAGAAGAAGGATCATGATGATGGTGAAAGTTCTTGACGTTCGTCTCATTTTCGTCACTCGTCGTGGCGGACGAACATGACGACAGGGACGTTGAAGGTCCCAAGTCTTCGTAGTCCACCAAGTCCAAATCCTCCGTGGAGGCCAAACTCAACTTATTATTTCCGTGACCTTTTTTAGAGGAGGGTGCCATCGTGGACGAGGCGGCTGAAATGATGGGTTCAGGTTCACCCTCATTATTATTGCTGTTATTACGGTTCAGAATTTTAGGCGTTGGTGTCGTCGGAAACTTATTTTTACCCCGTTGTTTTGAAATCTTATTACTCTCGTGATTCTTGCTAAGCACACTTTTCACTCTGGCGGAAGGACTAAACCCGTTTGTAATTAGGTGAGTGTCGCTTAATAAACTTTGACCTCCTGTGTCACCACCGTTCGGAACATTGGAATTGGAACGGTTTTCTAGCTTTGGCCTCCAATCTCGCCTCCCCTTTTTCCTTGCCTTCCTATTTTGATAGTGGTGGTGCTGCTTTTTCGTGCCTGCCGAACTCGGTGGAGACGAACTGTTAGAACTTTGCGAAATATCGTTGGATCCGGATGACGTCGTGGATCCTGATTCTGACCCTGAGTTGTTCTCATCATCATCTTTCTCACCGACTTGGGACCTGGGATGGTCGAAGGGACGCATGTCGGTCAAAATCACGGGTGACGAGTCACATCACAGAATCGTTTTCACTCGAAGATCTTGATGTTACGCAAGAATACCAAGAATAATTTGGTGGATGACCTGCTCTCTCGTTCTATTTCCCCAACAATGTCTCTTTATACACAGCCTGTCTAGTTGTATTATTTTAAACATGTCAGTGCATTTTCTCCCCTATATTTTGCGAAATAAGTACTGGTTTTACCACTATTTTGGAACAAATCAAAGCCGTCGCAAATGTTTAGTATCAAGTGGACCTAGTCGTATAATTTTGCCAGATGCGAAGCGCGATAAGATGGAGGAAAGTATGGATGATAACAACGCAGGAGAAAGCAGCAGCAGAGAAAGGGAAGGGACATTTTATGGCGACCACACCACCGACATTACGCCTGGATAAATATGTATGGATGGATGGCTGTGCAGGAACTGGGATGGAATTCTGACAGGGACCGAAGCACTAGAAGAAGACGAAGGATAGGTACAAATAAGCGGTAAGGCAATGCTTCCACTTTTTGTGGGTCGGGTACTGGAGACGAATATGGGACAATTGACTCCGACAAGGAATGCAAAATGGACGGACGGATGGATAATAAAATACCTAAAGTGAGGTATAAATGCCAGTCCGGAAATTCGGGTCGTAACTTGTCGGAGTTTACAATTTGCGTTTAGATACTTTCCCCAACAAAAATTGGGTAAAGTTACGTTAGTGGAATAGCGACAGGACAGTTATTTAGCTAGTTGGATGGCTGGGTATGTATGTAAATGTGGTTAAAGTTGCTTTGCTGCCATGCACAATTCTTCTGGTATGTAACACTTGCCAGCAAAACCAATAATTCTTATTCACCCACTTTACCTTCAAACTTATTCGTCTCATCGTCAGTTAAAGAAATCGAGGAGAGGTTTCTTCTCTTAGAAAAAGAGCGACAAAACTGTTAAAAAATTAGGCATTACAAATCTTCAAATATTTATGGAGGTATTATTGAACTTGAAAAACGATATTTTTAAATACAACATTGGAGAAAGCGGAGAGTGGAGAAAGTTCCACTTTTCTTGCGACTTCCTTAAGCTTTATCGCATTGAGGTTAAAGCGGGTGCAGCATTATCGCAAACTACTGACTTTGACATCCTTCTTCACTATATTTAATTATAAATTCGCTCCGTTTGTATGTCATGGTCGTTATTGCATCCTGTATTTTTTAAAGGTGACCCATTTTGCATAATTATAAGCATTATTGTCTACTTCTACTTACCCCCAACAAATGGTGGCTCGTACACACGCATTATCATCACGAAAGGGGTGAAAATGAGACAAAATATGTAGTTTTGTTCGTTTTATTTGTATTGGTGTGTATCATAATTATTACTTGATCGACTTTCTCCACTACTTTCTCGGGTAAAAAAAACCGAAAAACTTTACACATGCCGATTCATTCGTGGTTTTAGTGTGGCTAAAATATGGCGTGTTGCTTGAGGGAATTGAATCATGAATTTTTCTGCGAGGAAACATGTAACTTCGTATTTACCAAGTTATTCATCATTTTGTCGGCAACTATGCATTTAACAAACTATTCTCGTTCGTTAGTTGGTACACGTAACATCCAACTTGTAGGCTACAAGTTGTAGCATAGTTCATTTAAAAGAAGTGTTTACGACAAATATGCTTTTTATTGCGGTACATGCCTGCATATAAATATGCATGTGCTCCAAACCCATGTATGTATGTAGTTGAATAATGAAGACACGCAATGCTTTTTGCGGTTTCTGCGTAATTTCCTAGGGAAAAGTTTATGGTAGGAAATAAGCATGAAAGTCATTCATTCATTCCAACCTCTAATTGTTGAGAGTACGGTGAAAACGGTGGAAAACAGGCCATTCCAGCCAGCCTCGCCTTTTGCGATGTGATGTACTTAACGGAATTTTGTAATTAAATAAAAATCTCAATTTTATTATTTTACAATGACGTACGTACTTAAATATGTAATTGTTTAAAACGTAACATGATCATCACTCCAGATAAAAACAACAATAGCAAAGCAACAACAACCTTCATCACTTATTTTTTAACTCCCCTGTTCCACTTTTGTTCCGAACCTGAGGCGAATAACGAGTAGAAAATGACATCGACCACATAAATTCCAGCCGCAATGAAGAAAACATACTGCCAGTTTTGCAACGAGGGCTGTAAATAAGTCAAACTCGTTGACACTTGACCATCAAAATGCGGCTTTAATGTGGCTGCTTAATTTTCTTACGTCGTTATTGATCATCAAACCGCACAACCAAGGCGCCCCGAAGCCGGTCAGGTTCGCGAAGGTGTTTGTGATTCCCATCAAAATTCCGGCATGTCGTGGTGCCAGATCCACGTGGTTGCAGACATAACCTGATGATAAGCAAGGATACATAAATCAATCATTTAATGACCTCATGAAAAGTGACATGGGGATCGGAATCAATGCCCGAGACTTACATGTAATTAGTGCATGCAAATGTCTCCACATTTAGATTAAAGATGGTCATTAAATACATGCCGTGACCCAATAACTAACCTGCATATATGGCACCATTGATTCCGACAGCCACCGTTAAAAAGGCCACCGTTGCAACTCGATCACAACCAGAGTAACTGGCTGCAATTAACATTAATGCTGATCCCAAGTGAGCTACATGAAATATAGAATTATATCAATTATTAATGCAGAATGCATGGAACCTGATTGCGTCAGAGGAGTTTTTACACGAATTTATCTTGTAATTTTTATGTCCGACTCGTGTAAAGTCTGACATTGATTGTGCCGTAAAAAATCACGTAAAGATCACGACTTCTTACTTACCAATACTTTGACAACTTTTTCTTACAACTACGGTTCTCAGGATCTTTTTAGATATAAAGTAATCTGCAATTTGTGGAACCATCATGGACACGAACCACATGGTGAGATATGGGAGAGCTGATAACCAAGAGTTCTGTTGCATAACAATGGAAATGAGGGTGACAATTTTGCTTATTTAAATAAAAATGATGAGTATTACGTACATCTTTAATATCGAATTGGAGGACGGTACTGAGATAGGTTGGAAGCTCGGTGAGCAGCGTGTACAGACCCCATGCGTGACCAACGTGTCCGATTATAATTGCCCAGACTGGTAGCGATGTGAAGATTTCGAACCAAGGAGTTGCAGCATTTTCCTGAATTGCAGATTTTTATGAATATATTTATTCAGTTATTTTTTTAAATGGTTTTGTATCTGACCTCATGAGCGGATTGGTCACCAATGCTCTTTTCAATATAGTTGAGTTCCTCTTTTGAGATCCTGGGATGTTCTGTTGGCTTATTGTAGATGAACATTGTCCAAAATACGAACCAGACGAGAGAAATTCCTCCCATTACGTAGAAAACGGAAGGCCAGCCTCCCATTACTCCGCCATGGATTAGATACCCACTGACCACCATGGTTGCCGCTGTACCGAATTGAGCACCTGAATCGGTAAGGAAATGAGAAAAATGTATGGAAGTCATTAACTTCAAGGTATCAATTTAAGGGAAATTCAACACCAAAAAACTTGACCAACTAACCTGCGTAAACTATCCCAGCGAGTTGACTTCTTTCTTCTGGGGGCGCCCAATGAGCTAAAATGTCATGCATGGCAGGTGTCGTTAGTCCCTAAAAAATTCGTTATTGTTTGTAGCACAACTTAAAATCACTGAAAAATTTGAATCTACGTAAGAACGCACCTCCCCCAATCCTTGCATCACTCTACAAAACATGAGAAGATAAGTATGCGTCCTTGCGCAAATTGGAGAGAGAATTGCGAATATGGCCGTAATAAAGAGTCCCAATCCTAACGGCCACTTCCCCCCGTACTTGTCAGATAAAATCCCCCCTGGAAGCTGCGTAATGACATACCCCCAGAAGAAACTTCCTAGAATTAAACCTTGTTCGGCTTCCGTCCAATGATGAAATTCTCCCAGCGTTGCTTCAGCTGAATGGATGTCATCAAGTTTCATGGAGTTATTCGCCGTGTAGACGCAGGCTGATGAGGATTTGTGCGTTTCGTGACCCTGACCATGACCATGACCCGGTTTTGACCCCACCATCGCTACGATGGCGATGGACAAATTGAATCGCATCGCGTAGGAGACGGCAAAGCCCAAAAATCCGAGAAAGGCCATCGTATGTCGGGCACCCCATCCTAAAAACGTGGCAAAATAGGCGTTAACAAAGCATTTTCAGTTAAGAATTATGTATGTCTATCTACCTACCTGAAGGTTTAACTGGTTTAGGGTTCACGGTCTGGTTCAACTCTAATTGAAAATTATTCATTGTTTTGTTCGTCATTGTTCTGCTTGTATGTTGTTGTTCGAGAGTCTGAAACCCAATGAAATGACAAAATATTATGTGTTGTGTGTTAAGTTTCGAAAGTTTAAATGTCCATCAAGTAAATGTAACAAGATGCAAATATTAAAATCAAAATATTATGGATACGTCACACATGCATTCATACGTATGCATTTAGGTCTTGGTTCAAATTATTTAAACGAGACAGAATTAGTTAGTCATGCTGATATTATGTACGACGATCAATTATTATGTGGCATTCCACGGATGGGTTACGTGTGCGTATGCAACCAATTCTCTAAGGATAAGTGTGTTATTGTCCTTATTCATGTACATAAATAATCATTTACCAGTGTTTTCTAGTGTTTGCATACACCGCAGTAATAAGTGCCTTAGTCCTGATTATTCATGCAATAATTGCTACTTTATAAGAACAATGAACTTTAATTATCTGTAGGTAGGTGACATGCATACAAGAGAGGACAAGTAAAATATTATGCAAATATTTACTCCACTTACTACTTTCTTCCAGTTAGAAACCTGTGTTTTTTCGTTTCTTCTTAACTGAATACGATTTTTTTTTGTTAAATACTTAATACTTGGGTTTCCTACTTTTCTGGTGTCTTGAGTCTTCTGGTTCGTGGTCCTCGACAGACTAAAATGCTATTTCTGGCCAAAACCAACCACAAGAAAGTGTGACCTGCACTTATTCACTTGAAACCTTTTTTCCCTTTGCTTGGATGCCTGCCTGTCGTACGATGAGCATCGATCCAGTTCACTTCAATAACTGAATAGGATTTATTAGTGACGAGGGTGACGACGGGTTTCATTTCGTGTAGATCATGCTGGACAAAGAGGAGACAAGAAAATGAATGAATAGAAAGAAATCTACTTTAAATTGGATCGAATGATGTGTGTCGAGATGATTAGAAGAACCATTTTTCATCATCTCATCATCCTAGTTTTTTAGTGGAGTGAAGTTTCACTTATGCAGTAATTATGATCAGGCCAGTTTAAAGTGGTTGTAAAACAGGGTAAAATTGACGGTGATGCGATTAAGTAACCACCAACCACTTCTCAATTATGGGAAGATTGCCACATAAAGATTTTAAAAGCTGGTTAATTAAAGATGCATGGATATAATTTATGCAGATGCGTATTAAGAATTTGAAGTATATGTAATGTATGTAGAAATAAGTCGAAAAATGAAATCATGCTAAGATTTAAAGAAGTAAACTATCTATGAATTAAATTGTGAAATCGAAATTGAGACTTTTATTTAGATACTTTACAAACAACTTTTGCTTGGATTTATAAGTAAAATTTCTGTCATTTTGTTTTGTAGATTTCGTTCAATTAATTAAATTGAATTGACATTCAAATTAACTTTTGTAGACATACTGACCAATTAGAGCTCTGTCACTTACTATTAATTTTGACCCATTAAAAATTAAGTGAAAATCATGAATGAAGTATTTGCATGTGTATATTTAGTATGTACTTATGTAAGTAAACTTAATTTGACTAAAAAAAACGATCTACTATAAAACATAACATTTTATTTTCCATTTTACACAATCTTCGTGCTTATCTCATTTTATGCAATTATCGGATAAAGCATTATAATTCTGCTTGACTTTTTGCATCCCAATTTATAACTTTAGAACTACTATGAACACGTGTTACAACATGTTTTGCATACCAAACTAAATATATAAATCTTTATAAATTATTTACACATACTTAAGTACAATTAAAATATTAATTCTTGTAAATTAATACACATTTACAGAAATTGCACTTGAAAAGTTTGACGTCGTAAATGAAAATCATGGAGCATCTTGAAGCATAAAGCATGCGTCTCATCTTTTTTTTGCAGGTTCTGAACTCTGAACGTCAGAAGAATTCATCATCTTATTTCAATTTACTCTTCTGTCTGTGTGTTCCAAATTGGAACTTCCAATTTAATTGTTGTTATAATTATTGTTATTGTAGACAAGTTAAATTAAAATTGTTTCGCCTGGTGCTACTTTCTTAGCAATTCGGAAAGTATGGATTCGAAAAGAAAGATTGATGTTGGGATATCTTCGGTAAGGAAAAACAGCATTCATTTAACTAGCACACACTTAATAATTCTTAATTTGTGTTTACAATTTATTATTAATTATGCTTTCCAGTCTCTGGTAGACCTGAAGGCTGAATTACTCAAGAAACATGGCGAACTACAATCTTCAAGGAATAAACAAGGTCCCGTCCCCTCGGGTGGGATTAGAGGTGTCCCCAAATCCGTTCGAAAGTCTGTCCTTCTCGAAGCAAAAAATCCTTATGCCTCCAAAAATAAAGGGATCGAACAGCGCTCAAGGAGAGACCTGGAGGAAGTCAAAAATGAAGAAAGAACAATTGAGAAAGCGAAGTGAGTCGATAATAATAATTAATTTTTTATTGGTATTTTATGAGGACTTTTTTTATATTATAATTATAAATATATATCGTAATTAATAATTTATTAACCAGGTCCATCCTAGAGCAGAAAGCAAAGCTTTACGAAAGGATGACATCCGAAGCTCTCGATCACGATGAACAAGAACATCCCGTCTTATCTCGAGCCCTAGTCAATTTTACGCAAAAAGCAATCGACAATATTAAAGAAGCGAATGATAAAGGTCCCCAACAACCACAACGGATTGAGGACGTCGTGGACGACGACGACGACGACGAGGCTGATATCGACAAAGGCTTTGTGGAAGACGAGGAGGAGTGGACAGAATTTAAAGATGGTTTTGGACGAACTCGTCGTTGTCTAAAATCTGACCTGCCTTCGTTTATGTCACGTGACGACACACTTTCCAGACCAATAACAAATCCTGAAATGACATCATCAGTCCCACCCCTTGGAGTAGATCCAATGATTGAAATTAAGCGACAAAAGTGGGAGAAAGATCAGGAAGAGGTGACCAGAAAGGATTCAGTTCATTATCAAGACGTACTTTATGACGGTAATAATCACAGGTTTAATTGTTTGTCATCTATGAGTTAATGTCTTGAATAATTAATTTCAATTAATATTCTTACTTGCAGAGGTTCGCACTCACGGAGTTGGATTCTACGGATTTTCTAAAGATGAAGCTACACGTGCCGAACAGTTAAAAGATCTCAAGAAAATGAGCGAAGAAACTTTAGCCACAAGAGAAAAAGTTTTAAAATCCAGATCGGCCAAAGACTCTGCTTTAGAAGAAAGGCTAAAGAAAGTCCGAGCCAAAAAACGTGCCCAGCTAGGTCTTCCTCCAGAAGAAGAAGAAAAGAAAGAAGTACAGGCCGAATCGTCAAATATCGCCGGTGACAAAGATCAAGAAGATGGACCATCATCCTCCAAAAAAGCAAATGTAGAAACGGAAGAAGTACCTAAAGAAAAAATAATGCGTCCATGGGATTTCGGAAAACCTGGAGTATTCGGACCACAACCAGAGACGTTTGATGAGCTAGACGCTAAATGGTTGAAAGATCGACGAGCTGACCGGCTTAGTGAATTCGCCCCACCGAAATCATACAATTAAAATCGTTGAGTTTTGTTTAAATATTTTAAAATTTAGAGTACAAATACTTTATTTTTATATTTCCAACTTTAGTTTGTATGCTCTTCCAGAGCCTCGCGTGTTAAAAGAAAACAAATAAATTAACAATTTGATCACGATCGATCACTCGTGAATAATTTGTTAAACAAGAAAGTGCACTTTTTATTATCATTTTGGCATTTTTGCTGCATAAAATCATCTGCCAGTTAATTATTAAGTAAACGAATATATTAGCGTTATAAAAATATAATCGTATATTTTTACACAAAAAAGTGGAGAAAATCTGCCTCAAAGGAAGGAAGTCGACAAGATTTGCATGATCTTGAAAAAAAAATTCAATAAACCGGAAGTTCCTCGATCAAAATGTACACACGTATAATGTATATTTCAAATCAACAGCTCTTCACAATAGGTGTAATTTGTGAGCATTATTATTACTGATAATTAAACCAGCTTACAACTCAAGCAAACCCCAGCAATCAAATACCTTGGTTCGTCCATAGACACACTTTGACTCAAATTTTGCCATTTTATTGCAAATATTTTGCACATACGATCTCTTTGAATTCACCCATCATCAAAATTGAAACTGGTTCCTCTCAATTGTATATTGTACGTACAAGCAATTATAGATTTTATACGCAAACTACTACAATACAGTTCGTTTATACAAAATCATGGCCTGGCATTTTGCATGCAGATGCACTTCAATTTTGATACAGCGACGACAAATTGATAAATTGAATAAATTGCAAGTGCCAACAACTCGTGGTTCGTTGTGTCATGCTTTCCCACAAGACATGAGGTTTCATGAGGTTTTCCTTGTTTTGACTTTTCTTAATAAAAGAGATCAGTAAATCACAACCCCCAAGCAAACGCGCTTACAAGGCGTCTACTACCCCCACTTACACGATTTGTAGTATTTTAAACGCTGTCATTCACTCACAGACATGGAAAACCACTATGACTAAATAATCAGTCAAAATCATAGAACAAGAGATCCATCCAAACTGGATTTGCTTCTTCCGATTTTTTTGCTCTTTTATTTTATTGCACTTCAACCTGTTATGTGCGAATGAATGATGACGATGCCAAGATCAAATTAAGCAAGGTAAACTAAAACTACATAATAATATATAAAATTGATGATAATTTGCATCGACTGTAGGTTGGAATTCAAAAATAGCAAAAAATGTAAGTAAAATTACTAAACAAACCAAACCACTCTCTCTCTCGCGTCTATAAGTCGCCAATCCATCCAATATTATTACCTGTTATACATACGTACGTACCCCTTTATCATGCATCCCCTTTAATGGTATTATCAGAAAATAATTTTACTAGATTATGATAAACTAATTCTCTAATCATGCAGCGGCGAATTGTGTGGAGGGTGGATTACGTCGATCTACTATGTAATAGCATTTAGTAAAGTGGATTCTAAAAAATGGTGACCACAAGATTTTGAAGGGACCTTTTATCACTTCAGTTACAGTTTGCAGGCTGGCTCGTGTCGTCGCAAGTGGTGGTCAGTTATTTATTTTGCTGATCAGATTTCAAATTATTTTGACCAAGAGCTTTAGTAACGAATAAATAAAAATGGGGTTGAAGAGGTCACAAGTACATTTGGCAGGATTATTGCTTGTTGTGGGACTTGCTCAGGCTCAATTAGATCGCCCTGGACCGCCTTATCCAGATGCACATCACAATAATGCGATACACCAAGAGTCGTCTGCAAACCAATGGAGGAATCAGGGAGGAGGACGCTATCCGCCAAGAAATCAAGAAAGGCTGCCCTCGCTGAGCCCAAATATTCTGAAAACTTTGTACCGAGCGTTGGGACCCGGTGTTCCAGTTGAATCTCCGACCGAAAGTGCATTTAGAAACCAGAACAATTTTCACAGTTATTATTTACAAAGTCCCCACCAACCAGAGCATAACGTTGAGAAGCAACCTTATCAAGAACCTCCACCCCAACGCTACAATGCTGTTGAACAATCTGGGGTTCAAACGGCTCATGTGTACATACCTTACAGTAATAAAGACTATACGCAAAGACCCATGCCAAATGTCCTTGTTAAGTATCATGCTCAAGGGAAAACGCATGAAAACTATGTTCAACAATATTCACAACCTGACCCTGTAGTTCAAGTACCACAGTACCCACAATCAGACCCTAATACTGCGATGGTCCAAGCAGTGCAGGTTCACCAGTATTCACACACGCAACCAGAAATACAACAGCAACAATATTCGCAACATCAACCGATTGTGCAACAATACCCATCAGTCGTTCAGCAACAGCAAAAGGCACCTCTAGTAAAACAAGAATCTCAAACGGCAAGTCCATCCCATTTTGCGATAAATTTTCAATTGCCCCCAAAGAAACATAGGTCTAAGAAACGACCACATCACCATCATGTCAAAAGCTACACGTACAAGATAAAGTCCAAGGGGAAACATATTCAGGTAAGTAATGGAAAAAATGTGTTTAGAAAAAAAAAATAAAATAAAGATTTTTGTACATTTCTTTCAGGCATTTCCAATCTTTACAACGTTAGGTAAAGGGCTGGACGGCTTGAACGCTGTACGACGCGGAGTAAAGAAAGGAACAGGGCAAGTTGTCGCCACAGGGGTTAAACTTGGAGGAAAATTGGCATATGTGGGGGCTGGAGTGGTAGCAAAAGTTATTAAGGTTGCTTCATCAATTTAAATGATTTACAATGATATGAAAAATATGTTAAAGTTACCCGTGTTGTCTTCATTGTTATTTCTTTGATAAGATTATTTTTATATATTAAAATGAAAAATTTTTACACGCATTTCCAGATTTATACAAGTTACATGTTACGTTATTCTTACATCCTTGCTCCGATATCAAGAAAGAGTTTTTATAGTCGAAATTAGAACCGATGAGTCTGAGGTGGAAAAGTGGAATGGAAATCTCGTGGCGATGCCGTTACTACCTACTTGCGATAAATAATAACGGTAGTAAGGCGAGAAATACGATGTTCTTTTGTATCTTCGGCCAGCATAGTTGGGAGGATATGGCATTGATTATTAATTAAAACCGATGGAATAAATACATATTGTTCTTCAGTGGGATGAGATGACTTGAATCATGATAATGATTAAACTGTCTCGAGGAAATGTAGGAATGTCGTTGAAATAATTTAAATTGCTAGACCAAACACAGAGACGATACAGTACAAAGTCTTGTTCTCCCATCTGACAGTGCAACATCCGTCCGTCGCATTGTCCCAGTAGCACGAACTCGCTGTGTGTAAACCAGCTCCGGACTTCTGCATGATGGTACAGTTTACTAAACAGGAAAAAAATATACAGTTTATAAACTGCGATATCTTCATATTTATACGTAAAGTCAGTGTCTTCTTATCTTACCAATATACTTAAACGGTTTCTGGAGCGCTGTCAAACCAAGGAGACATCCTTCAACGACTGACGATGTCCAAGTACTCACTTTGCTGTTGCAGTAAACTTGTCCCCCGATCACGTTCTCGATCGTTTCCTTCACGATTCCACTTACTTCGTCGGCCACAAATTGGGTCTGAAATTAATTAGATTAAGTTTAAAGTAATTGGTCGTTCCTCATGGTCGCGTCGTAGTTCTCGAAACCTTACCTCTTCATTGAAATCTTCCATTTCAAATATGAAACGTCTCTAAACTACTCGGTAATTTTAATCTGAAAAAATAAAACAATTTTAAAAAGTTACCTTAAGGCAATTATAAAACGACAGGTGACGTGACAATGACAATTTTGTGAGACTTGGAGTTGCGAAACAAGGTCAAAGTCAAAAGTCTTACCAAAAAAGCCACATAAATTTTGAATTTTGAATGCGATTTTTGATGAGCAGTGTGCTCTAATTAAAATTTTAACTAAAATTTAATTTTGACGCAAAATTTTTGGGAAGAACTGGAATTTTATTATTTTTGTTTTTGTTGTCTCGTTCTTTACAAAACTGTCAAACTGCTGATTGGGGCGGAATGTGACTCACGTTTTTACCACAATTCTCAAAGTCAAAGTCAAGGCGAGTTGCGTTGCACGTACCAATTTGCAAGTAATTAATTTTCTCCACTCCTTCAATCCGGTAAGTGCTTATCGTTTCTATCTTGAATAAAGAGGGTCATCTTCGTCTATATATTATGCATTGGCGGTGTGGTGGAATGTTGTCGAATTACATGTTTACATTTGATTTTGTTGTCGTGGTTCTAGCCTGAGCACAACAAAGCAAATCGATCAATTTCGATCCGAAAAGGTACCAAATCACCGAAAACCCGAACCTTGTTTGAAATCCGGGATGTCTAAATTACTTCAAATTGGGACAACCTTAAAACGAATTGCTGTGGGTGGTCAGGCGAGATTTTCTGTATCCAGTGTCGTCAATTCTTCTAATACTGCAGCAAGTGTAACTGGAGAGCCGTGGATTCCACCATATGAACAGGTATTAATAATTATTGATGATTTGATTATAGATAATTGTAGCAAGTTAAGAAGATCTAGATATAAATTTGATGTACATATTATTATTTAGCGCATTGGCGAACCTACTGAAACTATCAGGGCTCGTCTCTTATACCAGAGCCGGAAACGGGGCATGTTAGAGAACGGAATCCTGCTTTCGACATTTGCTGCAAAGTATTTGGATCGTATGACCGAATTGGAACTGAAGGAGTACGATCGTCTCATTAATTTGCCATCGAACGATTGGGATATCTATTACTGGGCGACTGGCGTTAAACCAATTCCTTCCGAGTTTGACACACCCATTCTGCACAAGTTTGCTGGACACGTTAGAAATACGGAGAAAGAACAGCGGTTCAAACAGCCAGATTTGTGAGTGCAGAATGAATAATATATATTAATTATTTTTTAATGTATTGTAAAACGAATAATGGTTTTTCTGTACACTGTAGGAACTGAGTCGTACTACCACCGCAACATAATTATCACCTTATTACCTGACTCTCTCGCAATTAGTCTCTCTTATCAACGAAATTATAGAACATAATAGATAATCAAATTATATATTGAACGAACCCTTCCGTTAGTTTTTTCAATCTGTTTTTGAGATCTAAGTAGACTTTTAAACAGTTTCGCCTAAAATATTTTATCTTCTTCGTCTTTAAATACACCTATTTCAATTATGACGAGTCAGCATCAAAACCTATCAAAAGTTAAGATGGCAAAGTCCGCGACAGACCAGCCTCAGTATTTTACAAAAGTCGCTAGTAGTATTGGTCAAAGTTATACAGCTTTAAATAGAAACAGACCATCAACTATTGGTGGTAGCAGTGGTCGATTAAATTTCAGTAACAATCGAAGCAATCTTCTGGAATATTCACATGTTCCTCTTCCTGACGAACCTGCGGGCTTATACGACACACTCATCACAGATTCAGATATGGCTTTAATGAAGAAAAAATTTGTCAAAGTATCCTCCTCGGGAGAAGTCGAGGTAAGTTATTATGCTGTGCTTAGTTTAATAAGCAAGATTAACAATAAAATATCTAATCTACCCACGTAGATGGACCCAGACATTGTCGAATTTTGTGTCAAGATTACCACCAGCAAAAAAGATGCAGCGCATGCCAAAGAAAGTGTAAAGAAACGAAAAGACTTTGTTTTGACAGTTTTAAAAAAGTATGGAATACCGGATGATGGTGTTCTCGTCTCTACGATTGTCAAACGAATGCCTCGCGGAATAGATGACCTAGACGATCTTTACTTGCAAGAAGCTCAGGAGGAGGCTCATGTGTTGAGGAGAGATCGACTCGCAAAACAAGAAAACGAAGGAGTAGTTGAAGATAACGCAGAGAACAATAATAACCCCACAGCCAAAGATGACATAGCAAAAAAGTTTTTGGTTTATTTCGAAGAAATCTGCGTACGATGCAACAGCCTTGTCCAGTATTTGAAAGTCTTTTCAATCTGCAATGAGAAATTAGATCGACATGTCGAAGTATCTCGTCCGGTAGTAAAATTCTCATCCAATCGTCGCCAGTTATACACGTACGTAATAGTTTAACAGAAAATAACTCGCAATGTATTCATAACGAAGCCTTTAATAAATTACAATGTTTTTAAATTGTAGGCAAAAAGCAGTCCGTCAAGCTATGGCTCATGGAATTCAAAAAGCAAATGAAATGATATCAAGTTCTAAACCACGCGCATCTTTGGGTCGTCTCTACTACTCGGTTGAAGACTCGTTGGAAATTGAACCTGTTCAAGATTACGACTCGATTGATTCTTTCGAGACGTTTACATGGAAGCGTTTGAACAAGTTGGTAAGATGCAACTTGACTTCTGTTTTCGAGTTGGAGCACCACAAAGTTCGCAAACTCATTTGAAAGAAGTAAGAAGACTACCACTGATTTACTGAATCCCCTGAACCATGAATGACGCTAGTCTTACTTGACCTAGACATATAGACAAAGGTTATGTCATATCTAATTATTTTGTAACAACCAAAATTGTTTTGTGATTTTCATTGAATGCATGTAAACCAATTTTGCAACTTTCAGACAATACTAGATAGTGTCAACTGTAGGACAAACCTTGGAAAGTTGCATTATTGAATAAACGCTCTAGCACTTCTAAACTCTATAAATTCATTACTCACAATCAGATTAATTTATTTCTCGGATTAATAACATTTGTACAGAAATGGTGACTCATGCATAACACCTCGGCTAATTGCAAACTTTCACTCACATGCAATTGTCTCGAGAAATACGTCGAAAATAGGAAAACATGTTTTTATATAAAAATTTGACAACTTTCTCATATATGCATGCAGTATTTAAATTTTAGAAAAGAATGATAAACCATTTCACAAAAGAGTTTCATTGCATTAACAAATATTCATATATAGATCATGCAACTAAAAAAAGCTGTATCTGGATTTACTGGTCTACATAAAAGGCACATGCGCTGTATGCAAATATTATCCCGGGTTGCATCATCAACGTTCTTTGTCTCTTTCTCTTGCACATGTATATACATATATGGATAGAATTGAACTATATAAAATCACGTCAACTCACGGAAACGTTTCATTAGTTATTGAGACATCAAACGTGAAGGGTGTGTGAATATTATCCAGTTATAAAAGTTCTTTGGTCACATCAATTATTAGTAAGTTCATTCAGAAAACCTCTAAATCTAAACTATATAAAGCAGGCGAGTGTATCGCTGCTGGCTGGGTCGGTGGCTTAGTTGAGAAGTTAACCTCTCCTTTTCTCTCTCCACTCTGCAGAGAGAACAGGAGAGGCTAACTTCACTAATGTTGGGGTAACGGGCTTATCGACGGGCCTATTTTGCACGTCAATTGACGGGCTTCTACACTAACATAAATTCTAATTTATATTCATTTGCAGGGACGATGGAACTTGACAAGCATGCGCACCAATCAAAATATCAGCTTTATTCCGGAAATGTCATAAAAAGTTTGACAGTTAACAATTTGGGAAAATTATACCCACATCAAATAAAGGCGCTATTGGCAGTGAAGGCATATTTCGACAGCAGTCCGAACATTCCAGAACATCCAGCATTGGTCGTTGCCCCAACAGGCGCCGGAAAATCAGGGATAATTTCTTTGTTGCCGTATGTGTTGGGATCAGCGAAAGCTTTTGTCTTGTCACCTTCCTTGTGCATCACCGATCAATTGGAGAAAACGTTCGGGCTAAAAAATGAAAACGTAAAGGATAGCTTTGTCTTTGAAATTGGACTGGTGAAAGAGGAGGATTTGAATGGATTTTTAGAACGTGGTCTGGTGATTAGAAATGCAACTGCACCGGTGAACATGAAATGGTCAAACTTGGTTATAGTTAACGCACAAAAATTTAGCACAAGAAGTAGCTGTAGACTTGCAATGCCCACGGCTCTCCAAGAAGATTGTGACGAGGAAATACGTGACATGAAAGCTGTTATTAAAAAAATCCAAGAGAATTTCATGTCGTTCACCACCCTTATTGTTGACGAAGCTCACCATTATCCAGCCTCAACCTGGGATTTAATTGTTAAGGAATTTAAAGGCAAACAAATTGTGTTCCTTACTGCTACTCCGTATCGAGGATCGGGCAAGGATCCATTATGGAAAGGTCAAGAAATTACGCACAAAATCAACCAGCAAACACTGATCGATAATAATACTCTCCGTCCCATTGAATTTCGAGAAGTAAAGAACAGTGAAATACCATGGAGCACTAATTTTGGCGAATCTGACTGGCAGCTTAAAAAGTTGGAACGTATTATTCTTGAAATTATCAACGACCATGATCGACAAGTGCCTGGTGTGCAGCATAAAGCTATGGTTCTGGTGAACACCATTGCAGAAGCCGAAGATGGGTCAGCAGCCATGGACAGATCTACATATTACACTTCACAAGATGGGACACAAAATCTTCGAGCGTTTGAAAATGGCTTGTACCGAATTTTGTTTGTATGTGGCAGACTTTTAGAAGGATATGATAATAGCGAAATTAGCGTTTGTGTAATCTTACGGAATGTAGGAAGTCCAGGTATTTTCACCCAATTTGTGGGAAGATGCATTCGAACTAATCCTAAAGATGGATCAGACACTGTAACTGCCGTCGTACTTTCACCCGAAGTTTACAAGCAGCAGAAGAACTTTAATGAGTATAAGAACTATAATGGACTTATCTAGAAAAATTTGTCTCTAGTAATACGCTTATAGCAATATGACTGATAAAAGGAGTTTTATATTTGTAATGCATAATCTTTATAAGTTCATAAGTTTTTAATTTTTGACTATCATTCCTTTGAGTTTTTATTATTTTAAAAGAGCTGGACCTAAATGTGTACTACTCTTAAATTCTCATTATTTGACTTCAACCCCATTGTATCTTCGATTATGTCACATTTTTCATCTCAGATATAAATATGCGTTTATATGTATAATGTACAACTTCAGTTATTAGTGTTAATTCAATACATACTTTTGTAATGCATAATATAAAGTTTTTGCTGTTTAATATTTATTGATTTTGTAATAAAAGTTTTTTAATTGCTCTGCATAGACTGTTTTTATTATTATGTAGTAACTTGATTACAAACGAGAATAATCAAGATGACACCCACCCAAGAAAATACGACCTCAGTCCAATTATTTTGCAACAACCAAAATTGTATTTTTCAATGTATGTGTGCATAATGTAAACCAATTTTGCAACTTTCAGACAATATTATCAACTTTAGAACAAACCTTTGAAATTGAATAAACGCCCAATATCTTGAGCACTTCCAAAGTCTATAAATTCATTGTTCACAATCATATTTATTTATTTCTCGTAACATGTTTTACAGACATGGTAAAAGTATACTTTCCAAATCTTCCTTTTTACTCTCTTCATCTACTGCATTTAGATAATCAATTGATACAATTAGCACCTACATACAATTATTTTATTAACAAAATAAATAACAACCAATTAGGTACAAAAATTGACAATGCATATTTTTAATTAATTACTACATCATAACTACTATATCACAATAAGCGCGTTTTGTCCTAAAATATTCATGTGTCGATTAGTTATACATACATAACATTATACAAGTACTATTTACATCATTTTATTCATCATAACTCAGTCATTGTATATTTTCCAATTAATTTTAATTCTCGACTTTAATCCCAGGAGCGTCTGCATTATGTTATTTTTGGAAAGTTAATTATGCATTGGTTTGCATTGCATGCATTAAATTTTATATTTGAGCATGAATTACATTAAAGGTAAGTACAGCAAACCATTGAAGAACATTTAAAGATTATTACGGGATAAAACCTCACCAGAAAAAGAGTAAACTAAAATTATGAGTAAATGTCAATTGCAGTTAATTACACAAATATTATGCATTTAGTTAAGTTAGTTAGTACTTATAGTTAATATTTGGTAGGAGAACGAATACTTGTGATACATACGTATTTATGCACGCGATAGATAAAAGAAATACCTAAAATTTTGACTCGTTTCATATTTATGTAGCTCTTTTAATGTATTTATGTATGAAACTATTTTCATCCTTGGGCCGTAGCATTTTTGGAAAATTCGCCCAAAACTTTGAGGAACTGGAAACTTTGTGACAGATATTTGTTGAAGTGGTACTTTGATTCTGATCCAGCACAGTCCACGTATAAACTCCAGTTGCATTTCAGTACCTACAAATTGTGTTAATTAGTTGACATGATTCTTGGAAATTTTGCGTGATTTTAAAAACATGTACTCACTTCTTGATCAAAGACCGTTTCTTTAGGACATCTAAAAGACTTGAGAAGATAACCAGCGTCCGTCTTAGCACATAAGTGGAACACCTGCAAATAAAAATTCCAAGATTTCCTTTTATAAATTGTTACACTGGTCATAAATTATCTTAATCTCATGTTTGTTTACGTGATGCTGAATGACACCAAAATTATGAAACTGTGACTAAACAGAGAGTGACATTTCTTCAGTATGCACAAAAAGATAGATAAGATTGTCAATTTGGGCACGTCTTCCGCCCCATAAACCCACACCACCCTTGACCGTGACTTTCATTTTAAATAATCTCTCCGATGCCCACGCGTAGTCTGTTAGTCAATTTTAGGCATTTTTCATCGACCCCATCATTTCATACTCTAATTTTAATAAGCAAAAAGATTAGATGTTATCAAGTCGGCGAGTGTATGTATACAAACAATGATCCGAATTTATTCACGCATTTCACTCCCGTGCATGCAACAAGATGGGATGTGCCAAAAGTGTGCAATTCTTAAGTGAGACAACACTAACACTTGTAATTAAAGAAACGAGACCAAATATGGATAAGTGATTTTTTTTAAATAACAGAGCCGCAGTTTTTACACTTTTGTAATAATCACACGCAAATCTCATATCGGCGAAAGATCATCTCATCATATAGACCTCGGCGATGCAATACTCTTCTTATTTAGTTAGTTAAATACGTTACATGTAATTGCACGTAATTACAGCTAGCCGACTGACTGACTGACTGATAAAAAACGTCCTTTTTTGAGACTGACATTTGATGAAATTTGAATGACGGGTTGGAAAATGATATTGTTTTGAATGACATGTTCACAACTGGTGGTGGTAAGTTTTAGGTCTGTGCATATGCAACCGAAGGCATAACAAAGTTAACGCAGTAAACAACAACGGCCTCATTACGTTTAATTCCTAATTGACATGCAAAACATTCTAGTCGACAAAATTGTTAATATTTTTTGTTATCTTCATAATGAAAACATTTTACCGGGAGGGATACACTTCTTATTGCTGAGAATTATTTCAAATTGATGACATTTTTTCTATGTATAAGATATCTTAATTGCAGAACTGATGATGATTATAGGACAAACAGAAAATTAAAAGTAAATGCATTTTCATTAAATTCCACTAATTACGCTGCATAATTAAATCGTCAACAAAATCAAGGACAATGACACTACCGGTGGTGACAGTTGTACTTGAAATGTCCGAAACAATTAAAGATAATGCTAAATATTCATTTGAAATACGTTTCATTTCATTGGTTTAACGGGAAATATCTGTATTTCTTCGAGGCCCTTATTCGTTACCAATATTCGGATAAAAAATTGGCCCTGCTGTCTCCAAGAACCTGCTTCTCGTCATCAATTAACAATGCAAACCTTATTTGCTATCCTAAAGAATGAAAAAAAAACTTGTTCAACTCTCGACAATAATGAACAGAATTAGAAGATGGGCATTTCCTTGAACATCAAAGTTTACTTAAAGGTCGACAGGTCCATGTCAAAGATCTGCAGCTTTAACTTTGACTCAATTAGTCAACCATCAGATTTAGATCAAGTTTCAAACAAGATGTGGACGTGGACAGAATTTTTGTTTTGACCGATTCGTCAGAAATACAAAGGTGGTAAAAACTGATTACTAGAAGTCGGTCGAGTTTTCTTTACGGTGCAAAAACCAACGCGGTAACTTATTTTAGGTATTGATATGTAACTGAACCGATTGTTATTTAATCCTGTTGGCTATTTTGTAAGTGACCAGACTACTTAATTCAGGCCTGATATGTATGTACATAATATAGGTAAAGCATGGAATGCAAAAAAAGTCAATACTTATACAGCTATGCTAACTATTGCACTATTTAGTTCGATGACAGGTGAAAAATAAGTATCAAAAAAAGTTAAGGTCATGCGACTTGTAAATATCACAGACTTCCGTGTCCATATCTTGGTATGTGTACGGCAATGATGACTTCAATGACCGACTCAACAGACAAGTTATCTCGTCATCATAAATAAACTATGTCGCACTTTGCTCATCATCTTGCCGATTTTTTTGGCTAGATTGCATCTTGGAATGCAACACTGACGCTTCTCAAACCAAAATATAAGAAAAAAATATGTTAAAATAATAACTTCTCAAATTCCTCTAATTTCTGGTAAAGAAAAAAACAGAAAAAAATATTTGCAGCTCGTGCGAAAACAAGGACTGTGAAAGATCAAAAAACCGCTTTATTTACTTGAAGAGGATGGTGATGATCACGGATTCAGCAAACCAGAACTAGATCAACTATGTAAAAGTACAAGTTTTATTCAACCCAGTTTATCCTGATAATTGTGACTTATCCAAGAAATCAAGAAATTCTTTTTTTCACAATCTAGAGCAGGATCTTAATTTCTCGTCACCATATTTTTTGTCCTGTTTAAATAATAACCACGTACATGTCTACAAACACGTCTCACTTTTAAATCCATGCCCCTTACTTTCCCCACTTTTAAATTCTTAAAAAAAGTAACAAATCGATAATGAAATGGCATTTTAATAGAAACATTAAATCAATCGTACCGGCAAATTGTCACAAATTCATGATTTCCACCATTTTTCTGAATGATTGTTTTTTTGTGGATGAATGAATCGAATTCATTTTTTTCTATTAGCAAAACGACTCCTGCCGATGCGAGCATGTTAGATAGCACAACAATGTAATTGCTACTCATTCCATTACTTGTCATGAAGTGAATCGTGAATATGCCGACCAAACAGAATTTAATATTTTTTTTATTGAAAGCACAGTGGGTGGGAGAGTTTTGGTCGGTCGAACAATTGACAATGCGCAATTTATCATTTCATTCGTGTTCCTACGTTTTATCACGTCATTTACATATATCCCCTGAATTTGCATATAGAGTAACACTCGTCGGCTTTGAAAGTTCACGGCTTTCTTTAAATTAAATGCATCCACCGTTTGACAAATGCTGCCGGCGTGGAGACAATTGTCGTGTCGTGACCTCGAACACGAGTTCGACGGGTTGTTTATCATATATGATATATCATATTCTTACTTATCATATTATGCATGTGCTTATCATATGCACTTTTGCTGATGAATGAAGATAAATCTAATTTTGCATAAAATTTACCTTGCACCCGAGATCTTTACTATCAGCGTAAAGACCAGGAAAGAAATTTTGCGATTCGCAAGAAAAGTCAGTGCTAAGGGCGGACCCTGGACCGGACCCCATCGTATCGAATCCTTGTGTCGCATTGGCAGGGAAAAATGATTTTGGAGCATTTCTCACATCGGTTAAACGACGTTTTCTGGGTTCCTGTGAAATGCAAGGAAGAAATCAAATCAATTAGAACTGCAATTTTTCAATTATTTAATTTTGCAATGTGTAAGAGTGCAAATGTCAAAATGATAAAATCGAGTCCACTTCCATCACCATCATCACGCCAGATACCTGAGATTCATCTCAATCTTTAAAACCAGTTTAATATATAGAGCAGTTAAAAATTGCGAGAAAAAACTACTTCAAGTTACGCCCGGATTACAAATGAGGTCCTTCCCTCGAGTTAAAAAATCTAATTCTGACTTGTGTAACAATTTACTTAACCTTTAGCAATCGACGTAAAGTTAAACTACTTTGTTGCCCATGTGCATGTGCGTCGGTAAAAAAAAGCAAGTAATTTGTACATAGATAAGTTTGTTGAAAATTAAATGCTATAATTTTATCCCTCCTCGTTCCACTAGAGTAAACGAGATTTTATTATTTTGGCCACGAATGAAAACGAGATATAATTGGTGTGGGTTTTACTTGACAGGGTTTAATAAATATTTTGCTGTAAATACACTCAACTGATTTTTTATCGATAAAAAATATATAATTTTTTTTACCTCTAATGGAGGAGCCGGCGACAAAATGGCTGACAAGTCGACAGGAATAGGTTTAAAATCTGAGGAAGATTCCTCCTGCTGCTTTTTCTGATTAAGGACAACATTTGGCTGTTGAATGCTCTGCGCCTTTCTGAGCGCGTAAGCTTTTAAGGCGAGGAGGGTAGGATCGTTATGCAATCCGGCACCCCCATCACCACCCGTCGTCCCACTGTTTTGTACTGTATTGAGGGATGCTGAAGGATCCCTGAGCATTTTATTGCTGAACGCCCCATTATTCGAGCCCCCCTGTGACAGAGTGACCGAAGGTCCTGACGGGGCCAGAAGTGATTTTATCGTGGGACCCACACTCAACCGCTCCATGCTTCCTCCTCCGGATCCCAAGCCTAATTGGGAGCTCAGCTTTTGTTCAATGTTGTTGAGTGCGATGAGTTTTTTAAGAGTGGCGATTTGACTCTGGGTATAATTTTTGGTTTGGGCGAGGCTATTGATAAGTCCGAAAGGGTTGGGGGACGAGGGTCCCGACTCGTTCTCAGTCTTCTTCCTGTTCGCTTTGGCCAGGATGGCTTTGGCCAATTGGGCTTGAAGTGATTTAATGTCTGTATTGGAATTCGTGAGTAATTCCATGCTCCCCCCACTATTGCCGACCATCGTGTCCAGACGGACCATTATAGGGATTTGTGTCGTCGTCGTCGTCGTGGTTGGCGGAGGTCTACTAATTTCGCCTGAAGTGAGTGAATTGAATAGATTTGTGATGGCGTCTGTACTGAGGGAGGTAATTGTGGGGGATTTTGGTGGTGGTGGTGGGGGGACAAATCTGTTGGGGACGGCGAAATCTCCATATCCTCCGAAACTGCTGAGCAGGTTGGATAACCCGGACGGGCTCATTCTTTGGTCTTCCTGAGGTTTATTGACATTAGCCGCGTTGGAAACTGCGGTGCCCATCATGTTCAAGAATGATCCTGCGAGTGGGGCCATGGTTGTGAGGATGGGGAAAAGCATGGGTCGAGGCGTGGTTGTAGTTGTGGTTGTTGTTCTAGCTAATTGCTGCTGGATTTGTTGTTCCTGCGCCTTTTTGGCTTTTATCCTATCCAAAATTTCTGAACCGAATTGTTCCTCTGCGACGGATTGGATCACGTCGTACTTGACATTGTTCAGTGTGGCGATGGCTTGGAGAACTTTGTCCTTCTCGGTCATGGGACGATCTTCTCGTCTCGGTGGTTGTTGTTGTTGTTGTGGTGGTGGTGGGGGGCCATAGGGTGAACCCCTTTGTCGAGGTTGTTGTTGTTGTGGAAGTTGTGGTGGTGGGGGTGGAGGCATTCTTCCCTGATAAGACTGCGACGAGACTGATGGTGGCAGCAATTTTGGTGGAGTGAGATTATCATCAAGGTCAACGTAAGTGACCTCTACGCCCTTCGTGGGACTTGGTGGGGGAGGTTGAAATCGGGTATTGTAAGGATTGACGTTGTTATTATTGTTTGAGGTTGGTCTTTGTCTGTCTTTCGGTTGATTAGATTGCTGTTGTTGTTTTGTATTGGAATTTGAGGGTGGACTACTTTGACCGTTTGGAGAAGATGATCTGAAGGGATTTAATCTGGAGAGAAAGCTTTGTCCGTTATTGGATTTTGGTGTGGGTGGTGGTGGAGGTTGGAATTTTTGCGTAGGAATTTTAGTGGGTGTGGGTTTTTGTGGTAAATATCCGGGTGGCATCTTTTTAAAGTTGTTGTTATTCTGCATCATGTATGGATTATTGGGAAGTGGAATATTATTGCTTTTGCTGGTAGTTTGGAAGTGCTGTTCAACTGCTTTTTTGGCAGTCTCAATTTGATACTTTTTCATGGGTGGATTTTTCTGAAATTGAGATTTTGGAGGAGTTTGGGGCTGAATTAATTGGAAGGGGAGTTGTTGATTTTGTGGTGGTTTTTGTGGCATCGGGAACATTTGAGGAAAAGGGGGCTCTTCATATGGGAACTTTTGCGGGTGTGGTTTTGGAGGTGTGAAATAATTGTTCTGTTGCTGAGCTCTAATCTGACTTTGGATTTGTTGGCTGGTGGGACGCACAAGTTTTATGGTTGGTGATTCCTGTTGATTATTTTCATTATTAAACATGCCAGGCATTTGCTGGTTACGATTTGGCATTACGTCTTGCTGATGATCTTGCTGAAATTGGTGGTTTTGCGGATTTTGTAGAAACTTTGGAAAATTTTCTTGTTGCTGGTTTTGTGGAAACTGATGATGATTTTCTTGTTGCTGGTTTGGAAAAAATTGGTGTCCTTGTTCTTGACGATTGTCCTTAAAATTGTTCTCAAAGTTTTGGAAATTTGACCCGTAAAAGTCATTATTTTGCATATTTTGCAAGTTCGGTGGTTGCGGTTGATTTTGAATGTTTAAAATCTGTATCGATTGAGGAAGCATGCTCCTCGCTTCGTCCTCATTCTGCTGCTTTTCCCATCGAAGGTTTCCAGAATTACTGAAATCGGGTGGTCTCAAGACCGGAATTGATGTCGGGAAGTCGTTCATTTTCTCATTATTTCCTCCAAACGACATCACTTCAGAGTTCAACATTGGATCAGGCGAGGAAGGGACAAAATTCGAAAGAATGTCTTCGCCCGGTGGTTCAGATGGTGGTGGTGGTGGTGGTGGGAGACGCTGTGGTCCTGACGCATACTGAGGAATTTCATCTGCAACAAAAAAATTACACTGTGATGAAGAAATGAATGAAAATTCATTTACAATTTGGTCGTAATAAGAAGATTGTGAAAAATAAAGTAGGGTTTGGTTTAACGGATTCTTTTAATTTGCGTTAACCAATTTGTTTATCACAAAAGATTGCCATCACAGAAGTGTTTAGCCACAAGCACCAAATAAGTACAGTCATATAACGAAGGAAGGTGCCATGATGCGATTTTTTCTGAAGTGCACATACAACAAATTATTAAAAGTATCACAAAACCATTAAAGTTATTGCATCCGTTCTCATAACTTTTGTATCATCTCGATAGATTACTCAAGAAATTAATCTAATTCGTTTAGGTTCAAGGTGTCCGAAAATTACGATCTTGCCAATAATAATGGCACGATCTCTTACGTGCAATTAGCTCAATTAAAGTAAATGCATCGTGGTGAGGATTTTGGCTTTCAATTAGCAAATTTTTGGCAACAGGGGTGGGTTCGGTCGTGGTCAGGGTTTCATTAAAATGGCAAATTCGTCTACTTAATTATTTCAGCCGCATTGAATAATATATACTTTTTTATAATTCTACAGGCTTATTGTGCTCAATTTGTGTCTTTTCACCTGTCTCTCCTTTTTATAAAACGAATCAAATAACTATTGAGCGATGTTCCGCTTGAATGGGAGCGTAATCTCGGTTTAATGATGTTTTTTTGTTTTTCTACGATTTTATTTTCATTGAAAATCTAATTCATCTCGTTTTAATTCAGCAAAAAAGAAAAACAGATTGATCGATTATTAAACTCTCTTTGTCGAAACCAAAAATTTAAATACTGCAATTTATCAACATTTAAAACGTACCCTTTCGGATGGATGGTTTTTAAATAAGGACACGTTGTAAAATACGCGATAATAATGCACTTTTGCTGAAATCTTCTTTTGGCAAACAAAAGTGCCCAATTTGATCCCCTCAAAAACTCACGTACTCGTATTATTCATGACATAAATTGAAAATCTGAGTGAATCTCAAGCAGAAGATTTGGGTCCAATTGGCCGCTGATGAGATGAGACGGAGGAAGAACACTAATGAATTTCAGTAGTTTGGTTAACAAGGGAAATCAGGTCATTAGTTTACTTTGGCAGGTCTATGCTCTTTCAGTCGGGAAAAGGTGAATGAATGATGATGATGATGATGATGATGATACGACTAAAAATCCATATAAACTAATTCGGTCTTCCTTTTTTTAAAACGTAGTGTTTTTAGCTGTCTTTTGTTATTAAGTTGTAACAGCAGCCCACGTAAATGCGTAAACCAAGCCGACACTGCATGTAATTAAGCTTTAAATAATTTCTTTGAAACTAGTACGACGACGGCAGTTGGTATTTATTTTTGTGGTGTGGTTTCGTCGTTTATGTAAAAGTGAAACAAAGTAAAAGCAGCTTTGAGTTTATTCATTATGTCAATTTGTCACAGTTTGTAGTAACAAAAAAACTGTGGGAATTGAACTGCTCCAAATTCCGTATGGTAATGAAGATAACAAAGTACAAGTATGGTTTGATGGACAAAAAAGCCCGAAAACTAAGATGTCATGTTGTGTCGTACTTAAATATGTATGTAAATACGTGTACCATCAGTAAAAGTATAACATAAACTGCACTTTTGCATGCAATTTACCAGATGTGCAATTACACGAATTTTGTTTGTCAGCGTCTTCACTTTTCATAATAAAATGTGGTAAAAATGTCAATAAACAAGACCATATTGTTTTCTTAAGGAGTGAAACAATGTCTTCAGGTGGAACAAAATAATGCTTATTGTGCGTACAAGCAGTCGCAAATTAAGTAATTAAATTCTGATTTTTTTGCCCGTGACAATAAAATATTTTTCAGTTTGACAAACTATTTAAGCCTCTACGACTCTGCATTATACTTGGAATTCAAGTACAACAAGTGCAAGTCAGCAGAAAAAGATCGAGCTTAAGAAAGGAGACGAGACGAAATTATCATTTTGTCACAAAAGGTATTCTACAAGTCGCACTTAGTTCACGAATTTCTCATTAGCATTTCTCCCCCCGTGCACCAAACCAACTTTATTTAATCCGCTAAAAGAAGTTGAAGTTGAAGTTGAAAAAAATAAAGAAATAATCCTCTACATTCAAGAAAATGAATGGATGAAATTGAAATTGGGCTTAAAAATATGAAAAGATCTTCGGTCTAGTCGGCATTTTTTGTACGCACTCAATCCTCATCTTCATAAAAGGAAAAGAGAAAAATGTCTCAAATTTTATATAGATCAGATTTGACACAGTTGAGACTTGAGAGTGCGTTAAGCATGCAAGATCATGATTTAAATAACGTACGTAGTAAGTACTTATGTGCGAATATTTTGGCAGGTTTGCAATACTATTTTGCATGAATATGTATGTAAGTATTGTTTTTAGTGCCCGAGCCTGCATAACAGTGCGGATAGCAATTCCATTTAATTGTTACTCTTAAACAAGAAGTGTGAGAAGGCTAAGTAATTAAAAGAGGATGAAAGTTGGTATTGAATTTCGCTTGATTTTTCCATCTATATATCAATTTCATCTCAACACAGTTACACTAATTTTAATCTGAGCGCAAAGTATCTTCACAAATTATTTCAGATTAAAAAAGCCAATCGAGCACGCGAGAAATTCCAATTAGTAACAGGCGCACCATCGATGTAACACTGCAGTTAATTAATTAATTAATTAATTACGTTACTTAATTACTTAACGATACCAAATCTTTAAATAAACGCTCTATTAAATTGGAAATGAAAATCAGATTAATAATTCAAATCTGTCGATTGTGTAGGTCAAGTTTTTGAAAAATTTTTATTTTCCAAATTGGTATCAGTTAAAAAATTTCGAAATCAAACAATTTGAATTTCTAACAAAAATATTGCGGCTTTGAAATAATACATATATACCTCCTTCTTATTTGATCTTTATTTCTTCAAGATACTAAAAATCCCCCAACACTAAATTCAGCGTCTAACCTACACCATTTTTTATAAAACCCTAAAAACTAACCGTAACACGGAAAAGCATTCAAAATTTAGCCGTACATACAAATTACTATGCTGAACTTGTGCAGTAAAAGCAACATGCTGCTGATTATAGCCTGTCCACCAACATTAATCTCACCTGTCATCATTTAACGTTAAATTATCAAATTGCGTATAAAATTGCACTTTTCTTCCTTCGCATTTTACTACTGCATAGGAAGGATTCTTTTAAAACTCCTTAAAAAGTGTGCAAGTGAAACTCACACGGAGATGAAGAAGCCGAGTCGCAGACAAATTTCGATTTCATTTCATTCTGGTTATATTTTATGGCATCTTTTTACTTTTCTAAAATTACCACATGGCCTTTTGTACGTAGACATAAATACCTGTCTGCCTGACTAACCTGACAACGATGAGATGAGATGAGCATTCTGTTTCTTATTTTCTTACTGGGTCTATATCTTTAATTGCACTACTACAAGTCAGAATTTGCACTGTGCAGAAGATCTCCTGCAAATTAGACGTGCTTGGTTGAATTACATATGTACATAGATTTAATAACTCTCTACTGGTGTACTTTCTATTTTTAACGTGCTACACAAATACGTACGTGCTGCATTAAATTTATTATCACATTACATTTGCAAGGTGATAAAGTGCAGAAATTTCCACAACTTTGGAATAAAAATTGTTCCAAAAATCGTGCAATTATCAGAATTCATGTTTTAAAAATCACTGTTTTTACTTTTTACCGTTCAAACAGTCAATTACCATCTGTCAGAAATTATGTATGAAAATACTGAAAATACTGGGCGGTGCGAGTGGGTGGATCACCTCATAAAGAAATTACTAGCCGGTCAAATTAGCAATTTTCTTCCTTTACCAAAGAAGCCGCATCATCATCGGAATGTTTCAATCATCTCTTGAATCTCTTGAAGAAATTCCACTTTCTTTGTTCCCGATGATAAATAAGAGACAAACTTCTGCGAATTGTTCTCACCAAAAGCGTTGGAGAGGTGCGTACGCATATTAATTTGCTTTAGGTTTGTGGGTGTACTATGGTGTTTGACTTGAATGAATGAATGGGTGCTAAATGCCGATGTCCATTAAGCCCATTCGACATGAATGTCTTTCTTTAGGCCAACGTTACCAAGCGCAATACCATTTATGACTTTATATCGTGCTCGCAATAATAATAAAATAACGCACCACGACAAAAAAAAAACTCCCGGCCGGCATCCAATCCACCACCCCTTTAATTCTTATTCCATAGGCAATAATAACTCCCTTACAAATTGTAATCAACTTTCATTGTTATCTTTTGTTGTGGAGAAGGCATCCTCGCATCTGCATATTTTTTGAGCATGCACACACACGTCCCGAGGAAAGGAAGTTTATGAACGTAAATAATTTTTTATCAGTGCTCAGTGGCCGCGGACAGAGGGACCATGTCCCCATAGTTGTTCGATGTCCGCATCATCTCCCCATCTTATATGAACCCGGCCCTCCCCCCATCCTACAATGTTAATGTCCCCACAGCTTCTGCGGCCACTGTCATTGTTGACACCTCCAATGCAAGTGCATACATAAGTAATCTACCTGCCTGCCCACCTACCTACTTGAGACCGTGGTCGTCTCATCTCCTGTCTGACGACTGACACTGACATTCATTTAACTTTAAGATTTACAATGACATTGCCACTGCCACACACAAAGTGTAATAACCAAGTGAGTGAGTAGTAAAAGTTGTAATGTTTTTTTTTCATCAGCTACTTAGGAAAATGTTCTGTTCATATAATAAATAAACCAAATTTATGTGCCCATCGTAAACAGAAGTTGGAAATGAAAATCAATTTCAAGAAAAGGTGGATTATTGTTCTCGGTCTAAATTTTTGTTCTTATCTAATTTTTTTCCTGTCCTGCATATAGTACAGATTTTTACCCTTTCTTTTTCCGCACAAGAGTCGCTCGCAGAACATAACAGGACACGTACATACAAACACGTCATCCGGTGATGAAAACAGGTTTTGTTTTCTGCCGAGATGCTGAGCCAAGATGCATGTGTGTGTGTGGATCTTCATATTATTGGGGGATGAATGGAATGAAAACACTGACCCAGAAATTATTAACATTTTAGTAA
Source organism: Folsomia candida (assembly GCF_002217175.1). NCBI lineage: Eukaryota > Metazoa > Arthropoda > Collembola > Entomobryomorpha > Isotomidae > Folsomia > Folsomia candida. The sequence continues at coordinate 3,065,127 of NW_019091201.1, forward strand.
CAAACAAAGGTAGTCGTCCAAGCAATCCTGCCGAGTAACAATGGACCAAAGGAGCATAATTATTGCTAAGTATCTGCTGCTGCAACTCAAAGGTTGAGAGACCAACAAACTCGACTCATCACAGGATTTACTTATCCTTAGTTTAAATATACATATGCACCTAACACGGTTAAGCATATAGTTTTATTCGAGTTGTTATTAGAGTGTAAACTGCATCATCTCTTGGTTTATGTACTCATGCACTTAGGTTAGGAGTGGCCGCGGAGGGGACATGTGGGGACATTAACATTGTAGGATGGGGGAGGGAGGGGTTTATATAAGATGGGGAGATGATGGGGACATCGAACAACCGTGGGGACATTGTCCCTCTGTCCGCACCCTTCCGCGGCCACTCGGAGTGAGTTTGCCTTATTTTCGCAGCAGGTAGACAAACCAAGCACCCTTTTTCCTTCTTGATGTGATCATCATCAATTTCAAATACGTACATGCGTCTGTCCGTCGACCAGTCAAATTTAAAATTTAAGAAGAAGAAGCATGCAATAGTGAACACGCCCTTCATTTGCGTATGTCTGTACAAGTGCATGAGCATAAGTGTATGGACGTGTTTTATTGTGCCTGCGCAGACATGAAACACTTCTGCATGAAATGAAATGTTAGCTCCGCTTCGTAAATTTAGTTACTTATTTTTTTGCATGCATATGCAAATATGCAGTTCTAAATTTAAACAATTATTTGCACTAACGTCAACTCGCGAAATCACTTTCACATTCAAAGTAAACTAAGAAAAATGTATTAAATTAAGAGATAAGTTGACCCGTGGTGCATGTGCCGTTGAAAATTAGTGACTCTGTTGATAATTCGTGTTATCATTGGCACAATTTTGTATCAAAATGCTTTTAGGAATGGGACTTAATTAATAAAAGTGATAAAAACTTACTTGGTCGGACAATATGTCGATGTTCCTCCGAACTTTCTCTATGCTGTAATTGATGACTTCCTTGACCTTGACTCCCGTCAAATCCCGTCATTTGATTAATATGTCGATTAAGATCGGACGAGGATAATATCGCATTCACATGATTATTATTATTCGGATTCGTGGTAGGATTCGAATTCAAAAATGTGAACGGATTTTGTGGAAAAACTGAATCAAAGTTGGAGAAAGGATTTCTAGAATCTTTCAAAAACGGGCTCGAACTGGGAACAAAGTTTCCATCAAATCCATTCTGTGCAACACTTTCACTATTTTTCACTTCACTGGCACCTCCACCAAATCCGATCGTGTGTCCCACGGTGAAAGAACTTTTTGCGTTGGAATCCTCTTCACGGTTGCCACCCACGATAATGTCGACGGTTTGTTGTTGCCTGTTCGGATTGAAGTTTATCATTTGTTCTGGCACGTACTGCTCCGTCGTTGTCGTCGTCGTGGTTGTGCTCGGCGTGGGCGTGGTGGTACTGGTTTCGGGTTGGTTATCACCCCGAATTTTTATCGAAACGTCGGGTCTCTTCTGCTTCCTCTTTTTCGTTCGGGCGTGTTTATTCCGAATATTTTTGATCACTTCGGGAATCTCTGTGGTTGAAGTGGACGTGGAACTGATGAAGTTAAAGTTGTTTAAGCCATCGTTAAAATTATCAAGTTCTAATTCTTTGACGGGAAGTTGCTCAAACTTCATTTCTCCGTCGTCCTCAAGTTGTTCTTGTAGATCGGAGTGAAAAGTGGGGGATGAGTCGAAGAAGGGTGGGGTGGGCGTCGTACTAGGTGCGGGTGGGCGATATTGCTGGTGCTTTCTTTGGGGTGGCTCCCACTTGGATTCTGGCGGAGGAATCATCGAGTTTGGCGTAGAGCCGGAGAAAAATGAGTGAAAGTTGCTTTCATGATCGTCAAACGTGGGGGGTGCTGGGGGCGGAAGGAGACTGGGGCCTTGCTGGTCGTGGTCTTCTTCTCGAAAGGAGTTTTTCGACCGTTGTTCCATTTCCAAGACACGTTTGAAATTGTCATTCGTCACAAAATCGGATGTCGGCCCGTAGCGGTCGACTTGTTGAATGGAACCCCAAAAGTTGGGAGCTTCCCAGTCCGTCGGGTGGTGGTCGGGTTCATCTCCGCGGAAAAGAGATTTCTTCAGATCGGGGGAGGGAGACGTGGGGCCGAACTGGTCAAAAACCATCATTGTGTTGGACTTCCTTGGGTAGATGGGAATCGGGCTTTTCGTGGGTGAAAGTGTGCTCGTGGAGAAAAATGAGGGTTGTTGTTGTTCCCAAGGAAGAACAACTTCCGAGGAAGGCGGAGGTCGTGGGTAGTTTGAAAACATGTTTCTCTGATTGTGGAACTCGGGTTCTTGCACGAATGGTGGTGCGTCGTAAAAGCCGGGATTGCTAAAGGCTGTGGGTCCGTAGTTGTTAGAATTTTGAGGATTGGATGAGCTCCTATTGAAATGGGTTGACTTGTAAAACTTGTCGTTATGCAGTTTAGTCCGCTCAATCGACTTGATACTTTCTCTCGAGTCAAATTTCACAAATTTTGACGAGAGTTCTGTCGAAGGGGAAAACTTTACCGTTTCCACTGTTGGTCCAGGTCCGTTTTCCAGCTCGTAGAAATTTCTGCTGGGGGAGGAAAAGTCGGGAGAAGGAATGTGCGAGAGAACGTTAAGACCGCCGGAGATGAACGGAGTGGGTGTGGTGGTGGGTTCATCGTCGCGTTGTCGGATAAACTTGTTGGGAATTCGACCCTTGTTCAATTCATGGTTGGGAGGAAAGCGAGGATCGTAGGGGGATTGTTCTACCGATTTTGGGTAGATATTTATGCTACTTTCGTCCTGATAATTTTTAGGAGGGGGTGGAATAGTAGCCTTTTCCTTCTTATCTAAAGCTTCATGATATCCGAACCTGGCCATTTCCACTCGAGGCGTTGTTGTCGTTGTAGTCGTGGTCGTGGTAGTCGTCGTCGTCGTTGTGGGTGTCGTGGTAGGTCTTCTACTTGGAGCTTTAGTCAAGGAAAGGGTAAGTGGAGAAGGTCCCGAAATCGGGAGTTCTTCTGCCCCCGTATTTTTACCGGAAGAAATGGCCTCTCGAATAAGATCGGCTTCAAGTTTGGTCGAATTATTGCGACGATGTCCTGGCTTCTTCCTCCTGCGACCCTTCTTCCTACGTCTCAGTTTCTTTACGGGAGTCTCAATTTCCCCGTCCTCGTTTTTCTCGTTATTAGTGTATGGCTGATCTAATAGCTCGTTTGTAGTCTCACCGTTCTTGTTGCTATTCTGATCTGGACCTTCTTCCGTGTTGTCAATACTTTGTCCGACATCCTCGTTGAGGTCGCCCTTCTTCTTCATCAGTCTGTACTTCTTTTTACGACGTCTCATTTTCCTGCGACGTGGAGGAGATTCACGCACGTCATCATCATCTTGATTTCCTTGTGCTGCTGCTACTCCTAAATTGTCATGTGCTTCTTCGTCTATTCGTTCATAATTTTCATTCGTGTGAAGAGCAGCGGTATCAAGTTTGTGGGAAAAGTCTCCTCCTTGGCGACGATGGAGATCTTCCTCCTCCTCCTCGAATGCATCCCTGTTCTGCGATGCCGGAAAACCAAAACTGTTTCCGCCTCGTTCCGTCGTGGTGAAATAAATATCGGGAAAAATATTGGGATCGTACACCGCCGTTCGCAACGCGTCACGGTCCAGATTTCCTAAGCCGGAGAGAAACATGGCTTCCTCGTCGTCCAGACCGGGAGCAAAATCAAGCGTTCGGTGGACTTGATTGTTACTGGATTGCGATTGAGGGGATGGAATTGGGGTTGGTGGAAGTGATTTCTGGAATTGTTGAGGTTGCCTCGATTTATCGACAAGTTTGAAAATTGAGCCATAGTTCTCCGTATTTCTAGAAAACATATTTTTATTACAAATAGTAGATTACAACAGTATTAAGATATTATTATATTTTCTGTTATTTATGCCGCATAGTAAACAAGGATTCCCACTCAAGTGCGTGTAGTACGTATATACAACGTTTATGTTAAAACCCGGCTCGCTGTCAATGTTAACTTCCTTATTCAACTCCACTCTCACTCAATACTTATTTCCAACCTCACTCAATAATAATAATATACCAGTTTCGTTTTTCTAGATTTTTGTACTAATTACATATATTTTAATGTATTAGTTTTGATGTAAAATTTATTAAATAATAAAACATAACTCGCCCACTATGGACGTTAATTTGGATGTCATTATTGACATTCCCCGTCATCGGCAAGAGATTGTGGTTCGTGACCACGTTCCACCATTTTGTCGAGTTTTAAAAACAATCAGACTGAACGAAGAAGGAAGCAGGATTTCCAATGACAAAGTATATGGTAAGTGTTGGTTACTTTCTTTAATGGTTCAATATATCTATATACATATACTTGACTGAAAAGAAATATATATGAATAGATTCTGAGGTTGTGACGACGTTATATAAAATTGCTCGTCCAGAGCTTCAACTTGATGAGGAGGAACCATTTATCCGCGACTTAGGACGAGTTTCTCCAGAGCCACCTGCAACTTCGACAGATTCTACACTTTCCCCAGCTGAGGAAGAAATTGTTGTCGACATGGTCAAACGAGCTGGTGACGATGGAATCGAGGTTGGTGATTCTGGTCGATTTTTGGTGTGGAAAGATGCAGCTCCAAGAGGTTTTGGGCAAAATGTTGCTCGTGTTTCAGAACAATTAAGTCTCAAAAAACCAAATTATGTGAGTGTCGGGGTGCGAGGCTGGAATTATCCCGCAGTTTGTACTCAAGCAGGTAACGGCAACAATAACAATTACGTAAATATATATGAATGAATTAGAGTACATAACAAAAATATTTTCAATTTCAGGTTGTGGTTCGGTTAATGGAACAAGAGTGAGTGAGCAAAATCCGACATGTTTGACTCACAAAGGTCCCAATACTGGATTCGCAGTCATCGAATATGGGACATTCGACAAAAATGGACAACTTACTAGAATGGATCATCGTATTCTCTCGTTCACATATGCTGATGGACAAATGGACGAACATTTGGATCTAGCCATCCAGAGAATCAACAGAGTAGATGGACAAGAAACAAGAAGATTGATCTTGGATACTCGAGAGGATGCTGAAAAAACACTCGCAGTTTGGCAGACAGCATTCTTGTTTCAAATTCTTCGACACCCAACTTTAAAATACAACTCCTCCACAATCTCATTAGCTATTGGATTGGAACGAGAAGTAAAAGAAGAATTGAGACGAGTTGGACTGGAACTACGTCTCACTATGATGTTGACCAACAGAAGTGAAAGTGAGAAGATTGAGTTCCCGTTTGGAAGACGAGCAGAGCTAGGTGAACAATTGTCAGAGTTAATAACTGCTACTGAAGGTGCTCTGTATGTTGCTGCTGATCCTAAAATCATGTACGGTGGCCAATCTATCCTTGGGAACAGAGCTCAATTGCACAATGCAAGCCAAGCATGTGACACTATTGGCAAATACAAAGCAGAATTTAACCCGAATGTCAAGATAATTCCACTCGCTTCAGTCCCCAAAGGTGTCAGATCTGCTAATTTGAAGAAAATGGAGTCGCATCTTCATGTTGCATTATATGTGGCTTATCTATTCCGTCTACGAAACCACATGGACAAAGAACTGAACCTCACTCATCCACATTCCTTGAACAAAGGGACAACAATTTCTCATTTTGATGCAAATTCACGAGAGTTGATTCAGAGATTCGTACTTAAAGAATTTGGAGCTTTTATTGAAATCCTACCTTGTCCTCATTTCCAATTCATTATTTAACTATGTAACTTAATGCGAACAAAAACTTTGTATCCTCTTTTAAAAGAAATTAAACATTTAAACATTTTGATCTAGTGATCTAATAGCGAAGTTCATGCTCAGTACTGGAAACACTTTTACTACACCCGAACCGTGATCGGCGTGAACAAATTTGACAAAACCCAACCCGCATTAGTTAAAATGTTACCTAAGCATTTGAAGCCCGTGCGGAATTTGGGATGGGTGTGGTCCTTGTAAATGTCGAATATCTTCTTGAGGCTGCTTGTTCTGATTGAATTGTCTAAATTGTGGGGGTGGAATTCCATTACTACTTGGCGACGGTGGAGGTAGCATCATTTGATGAGGTAGTGAGTTATATTGTTGATTTTGTGACTTTGGTATTTGTGGGTGTGGGATTTGGTCTTCGAAAAAACCAGTCTCTCCCATGTCGTCGTAATCATCGTCAGACGCGTGACCTCGTCGTCCCACATTTTTTAATCCGAGGGGCACTCCTTCTTGAGGAATTGGTTGGAATTGTCGAGGAAATGGGGCCTGCTGTTGAAATGATGTGGGGAATTGCGGATTTCGACTTGGTGGAGGAGGTCGTTGTTGCATAGATTGCTGTGTCGTCGGTGGTGGTGGTCCTCGCATCATGACAGGTCTCAACTGACTTTGTTGGGCAATGCGTGCATTCTGTGGAGGAGGGGGTCCTTGAAATTGTTGTCTTTGTTGAGGGGGTGGTGGTGGTGGTCGTCTTCTCGGGCTCATCCCCCTTCCTCCAGGAGGAGGATTTCCCATCCTTCGTTCCGCACCAGTGGGATATTTCTGATGATTAAAAGGCCATTTATACGCACTTGCCCTCTTTGTAATGCCACCACCTCCTGGTCGCATAGCCGGTGGGGTTGGAGAGGTTTGCATGATTGGGAGCCTTCTATTTTGAAACATTTGCTTTTGCTGGCGCCCTCCATTATTATTTTTCATTTGTTGTTGTTGCTGCTGAAGAACTTGGTGTTCCAATAATTGTTCGGTTTGAATTTGTTGTAAATATCTGAGTTGTTCTTGTCTTTTGAGTTCTTCCAAACTCAGGGGAACGCCATTACCTCCTCGTTGGGGAAGTGGCGTTGGGAGGCGTTCTGCTCCCACACCGACGCGTTGATACCCATTTGGGTACACTTGTAATTGACCGGCTTGTGAATATTGATTGTTATTCTGGCCGATGGGGTCGGTATTTGTAAGTGAGTCTTTGAATCCGTCCTCATCCCCTACAAATCGACGTATGAATTATGAAAGTTACCACCCCATAAAATATTGCCTAACGTTTCCGACAACTTAAAAATTGTAAATAAAATTTTGAAAATTATTTCCATACCTATTGTAAATCCTCCTCCCAAGTAACCCTTCAGTCCTCCTAAGCTTCGTATCCTGAAAAGTCCTGATTGTCGAAAACCACACGCAAGTCGGAAATTTCCACCTCCTTGCCAAACACAAACTCCACCCACGCCGGGTGGACTGCCCCACAAAGAGACAAGCATAATTAACACTACGGTGGATACTAGAGTCCATTTCTCCTTTCTTATTAAACTTACACCACCACCATCACTGTTCCTCCGGGAGGAGATACTACTAATAAATTGTGACTTTGAAACACTTGAGCTTCTTTCTGACATTGGATCGAAAAGATCCAGCCCTGGAATATCAGTACCACTACAATTTGTCGCTAACAAGCGATCCTGATCACTGCAAAACTTTTTATCCTCGCCGATTTTGACGGGATTTAAGACGTCATTATTATTCTCATCCTTCTCACTTCCACTTGATTGCAGATGACCAGCACCCTTCAAGGAAAGTCGCCTTCGTTGACACCAAGTGCCACCACCACCACTTTCACGTTCACACATTTTGACCCTGTTTTAAAGTCCGTCACCATGAACAAGATTGACCTTGACCTAGGCCCACACTCATTTTTCGTCTACAAGGGTCGGGGGTCCTTTAGGTAAAACTGAACTTGCACTTTTTCACTTTTACATTTCTGAGAAGGTTTTTTTCCTGAATATTTCGAGGGCGAGGTACACAAGTAGTGTGACGCTTGAAGAAAGCTTCATGCATCTGAAAGTGACTTGATGCGGATGTGTGAGGTGTGTAAGCAGGAATTGAGATGAAGATGCGAATGTGAGACTCGGCAGAGTCCTACTGACCGTTATCCCGTCGTCTACTACCTGTGGGATTGTAAACTCAATCCAAGACCAGTTTTTGGTGAGACGAAGATGATCTTCTCCTTGTTAAATAAATTGGCAGTATGTACATGCTTGCATACATACACTTCTTGTGCTCTTGTTGGGCTGGGTTAGAGAGAGAGATGTTCAAGGAAAGTACTGGTTTTACTATTATTGCAAATTTTTAAAGGAAAGAATGAACCCATCGCAGCTCAAGTTCATCATATTTATTATTTTATCTATGTATGTTCCGCTTTAAAAACTTTGCGATTGTTCATGCTGTTCTTGTGTTGAGTGAGAATTTGAACCCACCCACGCACAAAAAAATCATATTTATTAAATGGATCATGCTATCTTGAGGGGCAGAATATGTAAATTGTATTAATTGGTCCATACATACATACATATTTAGGGACATATATTTCGAATAAGTAATCGTTAACAAGAAATAATCTGTAACACGAAATTTTAATTACAAGTACTTTATGAAAACACAAAATGAAAACGAGGATATCATGCGGGCCAGGTCGAAATCGAAATTATTTACTAGATTTTAAATTTTTTCCCTTAAAATCCACGTCCCCATTTCCTAAATGCATACATAATCAATGAAAATGTTACATGTTTAGTCAGCGGGTCGTGGATATTAGAATAAGTGAACTTATGAAACCGGTTAATTCATTGGCAATTATTTAAATTTCATCGTCGGCAATTTGCCATTTACTTAACTCTGCCGGGTGTGTCGTTAATTGAAATCTATACGCATAAAAGTTTCATGTGGTAGACACATTTTTCAAAATAGAGCCGATTTTTTGGAAATAATAAATCTTCATCCATCTTTTTCGGTGATTTATGCTTTTCTTAATTCGCCATCCCTCACGTAATGATTTATTAATTACTACAACACAAATAATGCCACACAGAGACAATTGTGTGTGATTATGGAAAAACCGATGTAACACTTTACGAACAAAGCCAATTTAACCCCACACCACTCTTGAAGAATTACATAAAACTAGTTTTTCCCAACTTTACCATATTAAAATTGGCAAAAATTTTCTCATCCCTTCATGGGTTTACTTTATTCAAAGTGGTTCGGGCACTTTTTCACCGATGAATAATGCTCGGCCATCATACCTCAACTAAACCACCACAAATCTTTTTTATACGCGTAAGATTTCGATGAAATTTTTTAGCATGGTTAAGTTTTGGTTGTGTATAACGTAACGGATGATTTAATCGTATGTACATGTAAATTTCGTCTGCACTAATTTCCATAAAATTCTAATAAACATAACTGTGATTGTCGTCCCAATCCAGATCATTGCGTGCATTTGGGCACATTGGTCGATCCAATTAATCAAACGCATTAATCCGTATTCTAAAATTTACTCACACCATGTTTTAATTAGTTTATTTATTTACCAGTTCACGTATCCTCGTCACAAACTGATTCCATTCATCATAACTTGTGTAGAGGTAGATACGTAATACGTGCCTACGTACCTGTATTTTATGCAAGGAAGTAAGTGTCGAATTGAAAATTTGGGTGCAAAGTAGGCGAAAATGAATGAGCACTCGTCAACAGACCCATTTTCGGATCAGGTAAAACCGGCTTTGCGAAAAATTCTGTAACTCGTATTACCCAGTAAATATGTGTAATATTTTGGACTGCAAGTATGTAGTGGTTAGGATGTTGGTTTGTACATTTTATTTTATAAAGAAAGACAGGGTTGCGATCCAAAAGATTATTATTTATTCCGATCTTGTTCCAACTTCAGCCTACTCTACTTACTCAACATTTTTCATCATTTTGCATCATCCCACTTAATTTCTCCAACCAACTAACTATTTACCAGACATAATAATCTATTACATTCATTTTCCACTTTTCTTGAAGTAAAAGAGTTGGAAAAGTGCTAGATTTCTCGAGATGATTCATTATACAGGTGCCTTATTATTTTTGACAATGCAACAGACCAAAAGGTTACGTTACACGGTGTTTGCGTCTAAAAAGATATGACGTACCACTCCACATATGTAACGTTGTATACTAACGATGATTTCGGGTTGATAGTGAATTTTAATCTGTCGGATGAAACAAGGATAATGCAAAATAATGTAAAATCTTACTTTTCAGTTTACTTAAGCCAAGTAAGTTAGTGGAATAGTTGGGTTGGTGCAACTAAAAAGGCTGTTGTCTCTCTGCTGGTGGCTATTAATCGGGGTCAAGTCAAACGATTTTCAGGACAGGATTCAGTTTCTTCTGAAGGTGCATCATCTCTTTGATCCGACGCTTTCATTTCACATTTGCTCACTTAATTACTATGTAAAACAAGTACAACACGAAGGAAAATAACAGAATGACGTATTTTTTGTTAAATTGGTTAAGACAACATCAGGGTCACATTTTGTTTTGGTCATGTATTTGTACGCATTAAGAGAGAGATCTTATTCAAGTCGGAATCAAATGAAATGGAGATTTTTACATGTTGAGGTGATTTAAATCGAGGGGATAATTGTAATTCGAATGACATGGACATTTGTAGACTGTGGAACAGTTGGTGGAGTTGATGACAGGTGCGACACGTATGTAACAAGATACATAGTGTCATTCTTAATTGTTGTCGCTTTGACGTCATGATTACTTGACATTTAACTAAGTATCTTGGTTTGAATATTTCTGAAATTGTGCTTCCAAATAGTTATAATTACCATAAAATAGATTAATTAAAACTTTATTAATTCACAATAATATAATTTTGTTAGTCATATAATTACTACATATAATTTAATTAGTATATGTATATTTTCTGGAATGTAAATTATTAAATTTAATAAAAGCAATTAATTACACTTTAATTGTTAAGGTACCACAAGAGAGTTGGCAAGGAATTATACCACTCAGTTTGATTGTAATTTTCTCAGAAATTATAGTAGGTAGAAATTTGGTTCAAATACAAATTTTGTAAAAAAATTACTACTCTAAATTTTGGTAAATGTCCCCTTCTGCTGTTACTTATACTTACGTATTTATATCCAAAATAGTCGACCATGATGAATTTTTTTTAAAACGTCCTAGCGTCAAAACCATACGGAGCACAAACGTGGGACGACTCCCACATCGTGCGAAATAGTTTTACTTGGGGAGGATAATGGGTCTCATTTCCATATTGTCTTCCATACTTTTCGAAATAGCATTTCTATACTTGCCCCTCCATATTATTTTATGTTTCTGAGGTCAAAAATGGTTCACATCTCTTTACCAGACACAAATGAGCCCACAAACCGATTATACACCCTGCAGAAATATATAATGATTCCAAATAACAACCATTATGACCTTAAAGTCCATCCCCTCCATCTCGGGGAGCTCTTAAAAATGCCCCAATGCCCTTGTTGTTATGCGGAGCCGTACTTCATGTCTTGACTCATTTTCTCTAAAAAATCATGTTGCTAAGTCCAGAAAAAATTGAAATATTCAACCTCTTGTGGTACCTTAATTATACACCATTAAACAAAATATGTTGAACTTTTGGAAAAGAGAAATGGAGAAAATTTTCTGCTGGAGTGGAGACTGAGTTTTCTTCAGTTCGTTGACCCCGAAATCACAAAATCTCCACTCCGTCCCTTCATTTTCATCCTCAGCAGCACAGAATATCACGTCTTTATTCGTCTTTCTTCAATTAATTTCAGAAACTTTCGCTTTTCATTTCATTTTCATAAAATTTTTAGTGATATTACGTCGAAATGGATATGTGCCATTGCAACAACTGCAGTCACATGCCCTTCATCCCAGGCATCGATATACGCCGTTACTTCATCACCAACTGCGGTCATCTACTCTGCTCTTGTTGTGTAACTAATGGGACTGGTGGTGAGTTATCTTTTATTGACATTTCGTCGTCCATTTAATAATGTCGCGTTATTGTTAATATTAGTTACATACTTTTAATTAGTCAATAATATTAATTAATGCAATATATTTTTCAATGATACATTAATTAGGGCTCAACGAGCAATGTCCCGTGTGCAAAATGCTCTGCAAGATTGTCGAAGTCGATCAGAACGCAAACTCTGACATAAAGGCGTACTTTGTCGACGCATCGACCATGATTTGCGAAAGTGTGAAGAGATTCATGAAAATTTCAGCGTTTCAGAAAGCACAGGCTCGAGGGGTTCAAGGAATTTTGAAAAATATGGTAATATTTTGCATTTTTCAATTTGATTAACCAACTTAAGAAACTTACTGATATTTGTCTCTTTTAGTACGAGATGTGTAAGAAGCTCAGCATTGAAAATTCCGAAATTCCCAAGCTCAAGAATGAAAATAATTCTCTAAAAGCTAAAATTGCAGCAGCAGAATGTGAGATTTCTGATCTCAAGAAAAAAGTCGAGCTTCAAGAACTGTAAGTAATGATAACTCAAATTTGGTTATGTTTATTTAGTTTTAAATGTCTTTAAACAAATTATTTAGAGAAAATCAGCGTTGGATTGGTGCTGGAGTAAAAATAACATCAAATCAACCGACTGGTAATGAATTGTTATTCCCGATACTCAACACATCCCGACGAGAGGGTCAAGCCTTCTCACCCGCTTTTTCAACTGGACCCTTTGGAGACCGACAAAACTCACAAAAATTTTTCGACACTCCTGCCAGTGGTACTTCATCGAAATTCGAAGGAACACCATTCACAATTCGAACTCAAAGCGACCAATTCAATAGTCAAAGTAGTGGAGGTAGCAAATTTTTTGGATCAGGTGCTCGAGGGACGCCATCTCCGAACCATATTTACGGTCGCGTTGCATCCAGAAGTTCTTCACTCGATCGAACTGCAGTGTAAGTCAAGTTTTAACAATTGATGATTAAGTACTATTTTAATATGCAACAATTTTTGTTAATGATTTCCAGGCGGGATGCAATGCCAGCCCCATTGGCTCGTGTCACTACTCCTGGATTTTCTGCTGCTCCTGGGGCTGGACGCCCACGGAATGGTATCAATCCAGGCCCTGTGAACAGTTCGCCTCAAGACGTCTTGACATCTCGTCTTCGAGGTCTACGATGGTAAGCAGTCTCCTCATCCATCGGTACATTTTATATTTTTATTTCTTGTCTATGCAGTATTTACTGATGATAACTTATGTATTTAGCTCAATTTCCGGTGATGGTGATGGAAACCCTAACAAAACGGCGAAGTGATTTTTAATAGTAACTAACAAGACCTGCGACAATGATTTTTTTTCAAACGAGCCATGATTTATTCATGATTTTAATTTTATGTTTTTCTTTATGGGAAATTAACCATTCATTTAATTAATATTTTTACAATAACTCAATTTAACTGAGACAGAATCATAACATTCGTCATACAAGTAACGTTTTAATAAACAAATAGTTGACTTATGTGGCTAAATTTATGTTCGTGTATCTTACATATGGGATATGCAAGTCTTTACGTCAATACTAACAATAATGCAAAATAGTTTTATATGTTATTATCATGAGCAAAAATAATGAGCTAAACAAGCAATCTTCCTGGTTTAAACGAATCAAAATATTTACATTTTTTGCCACGAACGATAAATCATCCACGAGTGAAAGGTTACAGTTAAAAATTCCCCAGCTAAAATTTTAAGTCTAAGGTGTCGTGTTCTTGTCCCCGTGAGTGACAAAAGATAAGTAAAACGAAATATGTACATATTTAATTCAACATGCTCATGCAACCGTGTCATAAAGTGATAAAGTGTCAAATAATCTTGTCTTGACGTCTCACTTCTATTAAAAGCACATCTACTGGATGTATCTGCATGGTTAAGTATACGTTTTCGAAATTTTATGTAGCAGCAAGTCAGAAAGATACCTTTAGTGCTATGCAGAACTCTAGAAATAGTAACCTAATTATGCGATTAATTGACTAATTATAAATCCTTTGTTTTGATATTATACGTGACCACTTTTACAATTAGAATCAATAGGCTCATCATGCTATGCTAATTAATCATATTTTGTCGTAAAAATATTTTACAATTATTTACGGACCTTTTCCCGTCTAGTAATTTATTTTGATTCTCAAGTGACAAAATTTACGGATTGCAACTTTTGCTAAACACACACTGAAATTATGGAATAGGTAAAATTCCATAATAATTATAATTACGTAATATTTTAACGCCAAAATTGAGCATACATTGAATTATTTATTTATTATTCGTGAATTATGATTTTTCTAATTTTCAGTAAAATTTTTTATATTCAACTTTAAACTAAATATAATTTTATTTCGAATTATTACATTTGATCGGTTGGCCAAACTTATTTAAAGAAAGTATTAAAATACAAAGTACTGATAATCAACGTTCATTACGAATATTACGGAATATTGCTCAAGCAAACGATTCATGCAATATTCCTCTGTAATCTTCTTATTAAAGTTAACCCAAGACACACGCCGCTTGTAAATTATGATTAAGAAGAAGAAAAGAAGAAGAACTCTTTAATTTCGAGGTAAAAAAGATCTTCTCTCGACTTGTTAACTTATTTCAGTTCCATTCTAGTTACCATTTTAATAAGACAGCAGAAATGGTAGAGTAAAGTAACATTGTTATTCTTACATTTAAAATAATCGATACTGTACAGATTCTAATTTCGAGGCCTAAATAGATTAAATTTCGTTTTTACTATGTACTATTATTTTTACATTTCTGTTGTAACAGTGAGGATATAGAGCGCCCTGAAATTAAATTAACTTGCGTGATGATGACATCAGATAAGATAAGTCGTCGACATGCACATTTTTAGCTAATATTTTATTAGGCACGTAGAAATTCGTCTCTAAATTGTGCCTCAACATGAGTAGGGATTCATGAATAATAAAATATCCACTTTCTGCTAATAATAAATATAAATCCGATGAAGATGAAGAGCAATCATCATTTTTATCGCTTAATTTACTATTCCTTTCGAGGTGTGAAATCGAAATTAATGCATTTTTATCGTCACACGGATGTAAAATTGATTTCCACTCAAATAAACTATTCTAATCAGTTCTATGCTCCTCAAATTGATTTAATTTACTTTACAATCGCATAAAATCTAAACGAAAAGGATTGGTTTAAAATATTTCTAGAAGAAGTCACACAATATGGAAATTAAGTCCATTAAGTATTAAAATATTGGTTAAATGAATTTAGATCAGTCGATGATGGTCATTCGAAAGCAAAAAAAGAAGAAGCCGAAAGTAAATTATAGTAGATTTCGAGGCGAGAAAAATGTTGCACCCAGATTTTTCTCACTCTTAAGTTGATAATGGAAATATGCATATGAGACTCATCTTCTTCATATTTAATAGCACATTAGAATCTCAGTGAGACCAACTATTGGTTCCGTCCACATAAAAAAAACATGGCATGCAAATAAGTACAGACTTGTCTAGTGAGTAAATAAGTAGACCTCACGCCAAGAAAGAAATATAAAACTTTTGCTTTATCGAGATATGTATCATTGTGCAGCAACGATGACTGTTTACTCTCGGTTAATTTTCGAATTGAATACTAAATAATTATGGAGAAAGGAAAAAAAACTTTTAGGAATTTTCACACGTGTAAAAAAAATTCGAGTCGGATTAATCAAAACAACCTTGTACCCAACCCTTTAATAATTTAATCTCGTTTATATTTGAGGTTTGAACTTGGATCGATTCGAGTACATATTCGAAATGCGAACGTGGTCTGGTTTCAAACACGAAATTTGGATATTAAAAATCCGTATAATTATTGATATGATTGTCATTTTATTAGGTTGCGCTACTTCATGTAACTAACTACCATGTAAATAAAC
Organism: Folsomia candida; assembly: GCF_002217175.1. Lineage (NCBI taxonomy): Eukaryota > Metazoa > Arthropoda > Collembola > Entomobryomorpha > Isotomidae > Folsomia > Folsomia candida. Next base: position 3,080,951 of record NW_019091201.1, read on the forward strand.
GGATGCATTTTCATTAGATGAGACGAAAATCGATCATTCATGATGCATTAATCTCGAATTTCTTTCAACACATGGTTGTGAGAAGTGGTCATTTGGTTGTGGCAGAAAAAAATATAAATCGTGTAGAAATACACGACACGATTTGTTAATAAAGTTTTCAATTTGGGATTTTCGAGCGATATTCATACGAAACTGGAGCAGTGGAGCAAAATTAGGTACATCCGAAAAAAATTCAACATTGTAATGCATGAGCATGACAGTAAGGACCATCTCGTAATTTGGGCAACAATGATAAGACAAAGCGAATGGCAAGTGTTTTTCGCGATGCGAATTGCCACCCACTACGCGATTTAGTTGCATGTGTATATATGTAGGTACTACTTTAGTCAATTAATTAGCAAATATGTGTGTGCGTTGACAATCCCAACGACAATGACTTTGTTTAGTTTCTTTTATTTTAAAAGATCGAACGACAATTTCGTCAACAAAATGACGTCGTGTTGAAGAAATGAGGCAATATCACTTGCAATCTGCACTGTTCAAGATGCATGGTTTAATCAAACCTTTGTTTATGAGATGATAAAGAGATGAGAAAAGATGATAAATCTGCATGATTTTAATTACAGAGTTTTAGTCAGTTTCTAAAAGTTGTCACTTTCAAAAGCTTTAAAATTCGTAAAATTCCTTATCAAATTAAGGGTTTTATTACGATGAATATCTTGATTTCAGGTAGTCTTCTGGTCTCATGCGTTCTAGTTCTTTTTCAAAATTGTGACTCCACAAGGGAACAATCTCGGGTAAATAATAATACTCATTAACCTCCAAGTATTTTTACTCAAACAATGATCCATAATTTTAAATATGTGCAAAATTTCAAATCGATTTGTGACGAAGAACGGGTAAAATTAGTATCATGAAACCATTTTATTGTGCAAATTACCATTACATTTAATCACCATTTCATAAAACTAGTAAATTCTTGCCAAATTAATTAGTTTCGCCGTGGCGCCGCGTATGCTGGAGCTTTGGGATCGTTCACAAAACTAACGCCGTCCGTGGCCCTTGGAACCTTTGGTGGTCATACAGACCAACCTCATGGAGGTTACCGTAAACAAACGGTGCAGGAGTCGTTGGGCTCGTATGGTCGCTATTTACCAAATCGACACGGCTATCAAGGCAAGCAAACTGTACAGGAAGCCCTGGGAGCATATGGAGGTCATTTGCCAAATCCGCACGGTGGATATCGAGGAAAGCAGACGGTACAAGAAGCACTCGGTTCATATGGAGGATTCGTACAGGGGGGTCACCGAGGTCCAAATGTTATTGGAAATGAATACAGCCCTTTCAACAAGGACTGAAATTTTTAAAACATATTTTGAGACTAATAAAATTTGATATTTGACTTTCTAATAAATATCTTTGGGCGAATTTGTGTACTTTTTTTTAGACCAATGTCATCATCATTACTACCTAAATTAAATCATGACATAGATCCAATCTCTATTTCTCATACACACATACACAATCTGAGAATTTATTTACTACACGTTCTAATGTGGCAATTGCAGCGGAACAATTGTCAAATTTCACAGTTCAGGGGTAACAATGATGAAGCAATTGTAAATTATGGCAATGCAATTCCTTCCTGCCCACACTATGGTGCATGACCTTTATCAGGCTGGTCGACTTGTGTCGTTCGTGGTACCAAGTTGCAAAGGTCAGGTGTCCATTGACAGATTTTGGTACATAACTACGTGCATGTATCTAAGATGTCATTCTATAAATAGGACCAGAAGCAGAATTTGCTAATTTATTTCGCTCTCTGCATTGAAAACTTATTCATTAACAGAACCAAGAATTACGTAAATGGCTGAACTGCTGAAAAAAGTGTTTGACTTGGATAACAACAAATTATCATTATGGTTATCTTGGTGGTGTGTTGCAGGAATTCTGACCTCTTGGCAAATTGAATTCGTAAACTCTAGAGTTAGTCGTCAAACCGAAATTATAATCTATATAAATGAAATATAATAATTTATAATCAGAAAAATTTTGTGAATATTCGTAGGGAATCTTCACCAGACAGATCACAGATCATAACAGATCACCTCAACAGCAATCTGATGAATCCTCAGAGTACAATTTTTCTCCAAATTTTGGACAATCATCAAATCAAAGGCGTATGTACATACACAAATGTTAAAATCACACCCACGTATTAATGCTTGTCACATTTCTATCACAGCTCGAGGTCACCAAGTTGCCCGACAATTGATGCTGCACAATCAAGAAATGTCAAGTGGGACTGGAATTCGAAATCTTCCCCTTTACAAGCAATCCTATCCCGGTCTTTATACGCAAAGTGATTTAAAAGAATTTGCATCATATGAACCTACGATGCCGGTAAGCCATGGATATGCCCATCATGGAAAGGAAGGTCACCTTTTTCTCTTACAACCCGACACCACTAACATTTATAGAAGTGTGGCTCATGGACTGTATCAGGGCAATCTCATTTAACAAATATTTCGTTCTGAATAAATTAATCAAACGCATTTATACGATTGCTTCCTACTTTTAGTGAATTTTCAATTAGGTACGAATTATTTATATTATTTACCTTGTTATGTGTAATAAAACTTGCGAACTTTCACTACTGATTTTGCTAACAATCAAGACCGATACTTATCTTTTAGTCCATAAAGGCATATGGGAACTTTTCATGATCAATTTTTCCTCAGACATGTTCATACGTTGTATTATGCTGATGCATTGGTTGTAAAAGTAAACTGTGTATTGTCCAATATAAAATGATATAATTTAGATATCCAATATCTTCACACTTCGTCTTCATCATAGCCACAAGATCTATGCGCATATTTTGTTTTTATGAAATGCACAGTGGGGGCAAACACGTCCGTCTTGCATCTTCGTCTTCGGAGTGCATTTATCTCCTTTTGTTGCACAGTCTTTTTCCTGAATTTCTATTGTCCGTCCATTGGCGCACCTCACAATACCTTCCGGGGCACACATGGGTGGTTGGAGGTCACGGCCACAGATAAAAATAACGGTCCCCGTTGTATTTAAATTTGCTGGGCACAGGCAACCCGGTTCCGAATCCTTTGATGATACTAGGCCAAGATATGATTCACTATTTAGCGTGTGCAATGCATCATTGACAAGTACCATTGCCATCAGAAGAATTAATTTAGCCTTCATTATTTTGAAGGGACGTAACGCTGAGGAGCTAGAACCAGACAAATTATTTATTTTTTGCATTTTGATTTTAAATTAAATTTTAGTTTGTTAAACTGAGAAAAAAAGGAATACAAGTTAAAAATCACTCTATTTTCATTAGAGCTTATAAAAATGAATATTTACCAGGAGTGTAGTCCCAGTTTTATGAAGTGAAAATGTACTTCAATACTTACTGCTTCGTCGGTGGTTCAGTTCAATTATGAGCTATTTTTCTAAACCATTTTATTTTCTTTTAATAAATATCCATGCATTTTCTCTCCTTTGTTTTAGGGTGTTTTGGGCGATCGTTATTGTGCTGTTAAGTGTCATTGTGTACGTCATTGTTCAAATGGGGATGACGAGAACAATGGGCCATCCGCTAGTAGTTAACCCTGAAACACAGGAAACGTACATCGGAAATGTTATATTTCCCAGGGTCACCGTTGCTCCTCCGGGGGGCTTCTCCCGGCGCCAAATCTACATAGCGTATAAGTAAGGATAATATTTTTTTTAGAGATTGTTTTAGGACATTTATATACTTCAACACCTCATAGAAATTATAGGGACGCACGCTATGGCGAGTCTCATTGGACGAATGATGAAACCGCAGGAGTACTTCAAATCATTGATCAAGTTTGCTCCCCCAATACGACTTTTGCTGGTTTGAGTAACGTCACACATTGGGACAATTGGAATTTTGAATTAGGAAACATTGCTGGCATCCTGAATGAAACAGTAATGGACAAGGGGTTACAAAGGAGTAAAAAAGTCGCCCCATTTATACGGAAGGTTAAGAAAATTAAAAGCAATTATTTTAGGGAAAATTGCGTTATATTTATTTATCTTATCACCAAAAATGCATTCTCTGTTGTATTTTGCTGCAGGGAATGGTAAACTGTTCGGAAGCTATTCACCGATGCTTCCTCGGCGGAGTGGAATTAGATTGCGGATAGGTATTTAAAGAGCATTTTTTGGAATGGGTAAGTTCTTGCGTCTTTAATGGAATTCCAACCGCAGCAACTAGAGGGTGAGATTATTAGCTAAATAAACTGGTATCATCATTTTCTGTATTACTTACAATGGAGGCGCAAACCATGTTCAGCCCAGATAATTTTTTGACCTTATTAGTTTGAAAGAGCAAGTCTTTACAAACAACATTTGGTTCGGCACTTGAGCAGATGCGCAAATTTCAGCACGTTATGGGCGCCGCAAGTTCGCAAAAACGCATGATTTTTCGGGCAATGCCCAGCGCGAGCTCAACATCGTGCGTTTTTGCGAACTTGCGGCGCCCATAACGTGCTGAAATTTGCGCATCTGCTCAAGTGCCGAACCAAATGTTGTTTGTAAAGACTTGTTCTTTCAAACTAGGGCGAAGGCATACCCCTGGTCAGGAAATTTTCGAAAATACTCAAAATTTAAAAAAATTAGTTTGCTATTGGATATGATAAAGCAACTATCTAAGATCACAAAAACGCTTAAATTATGAAAATCCGATCAAAAATGAATTTTTGGTGATTTTTTGAATGAACGAAAACAGGGTATTTTTCGTGTTTTTCGCACCTTTGAGTGGGTGTGGCGGGCGCAAATGGGGCCATTGAATGAAATCCTTCTTCACTTTTGCTAGACTCACCTAGGACTACAACATATCCAAAGGGCATCAAGATCGGTGATTCTGTCGGTGAAGGGTTGTCCTCCTTAGCAGAGTTAGAGCTAGAGCAAGTTGTTGCTAATTTTTTAAAAATATATCTGTACACTCCAGATTTTGACACTTTTTGAAGTAGAAGATCAAGTTTAATAAACCTTCATAAAAATTGGAACTCGTCGAAACTGGCCTAAAAATAACTCATCGCCATTCTATTAATCAACTTACTATAAATTTGTGGTTCAGAATTTCAAAATGAATTCCCAGTACGGGGAAATGTGCTGACTTTGACGATTTGGGTGATAAAAATGCAATTAAAATACAGTTTTTATACGTAATAATATTTACTTCATGGACCAATTCAGGTCAAATGCCACTAAACTTTAATATTACCAACCTGCTAGTCTCTAGATTTATGTACAAAAATAATTGTGATAATTGCGGTGGAAGCAGAAATTAGTTTTCGAGCTTACAAATATACTTCAGAAAATGCATTTCTGAATTTCTTATAGATTTAAATTACCCAAAAATTATGACATATTTATTATTATTCAATAGAAATCAAATCATGTCATTATTCAGACTAATTACTGTAGGAATATATTTAATAAGCGAAGTATTTCTACTTGCATTTCACGAGATAATTCGCCGATCTTTTTTATAACGAATTTTCCCCTTAATGATAATAGTATCAGAATATTGTGATTAAGCTGTTATGCTTATCTTCTCTCATGTATAATTAAAATGTGTAGGATTTATGATAGCTTTTTAAGCATTTATGATGAACAATTGCGTAATATACATTCTAGTAAATTATTGAACACAAGGTCTCTCTTTTAGAATTTACTCATTTGTTTAATTTATACACTAATTTCAAACAATGCACTACTTTCACGACAAATTTAACACATCATTGCTTTCAAAAGTCAAGCATACTTATGTACATACACACACATTTACATGTGTACATACGTAGATGAGGATCACACCACGTGTGTAGATAATCCCTGGTAATCCCATTCTCATTTATGTACATTGTACAATAATAACTTTACTCTAATTAAGAGAATCTCCCCACTCTGACAGAAAGAAGAAAAAGGAATGCATGTATTTACGTATGTATACCAGTGACGAATTCGAATTGAATTAAACTCATTTGGATTAACTTGATTAAAACGCGATACCGTTGAATTATGCTGTTTTTTTACATAAAAGACGTGAATCCATGTTTAAGTAGATTGACGAAAAAAGATATAAAAGCTTTGCCAACCCGTGTTGCATAATCTAGATGATCTTATAACTCTCATTGCACAAGTTTGTGTTGAAAACGTTTGAAATTTCGACATGTTGAATTTAACCAAAAATCCGTTTTTCCTCCTGCTTGGAACTTTCATGCTGGTCGAACTCGTCGTTTCGGGAGTAAGTTTACCAAAAATTTTGCATTTCATTTCTCTTATCGATCAATTTACTTATTCAATTTTTTTCTAATTTTAGGAGGAAGACACGCCTCGAGTGAAACGTGGGGCTGCCGTGTACATCACTTTTCCCTCTGGGGGCCCGGCCCCTCACGTGGAAAAGAATCCACAGGATTTTATCAACGCGGTGGGAGCGAATAATCCGTACTCCGCGTCTGCCGGGTATGGGGGTGGATTATTAGCGCAATATCAGCAACACGGGCCTTCCGCGGGTGGGGGCGGGCACGGGGGAAGTGGGGGCGGTGGATCTGGTTACGGTCGAAGGAAAAGAAGCACCGATTTCCAAAATCGAAATAATTTCAATTTTGAGTATAATCCTTACCACAGTTTCGAGTAAGTGAAAATTAATGAAAAAGGAAAGCGAAATTGGAAAGCTATTGGTATAATTTCGGAAAATTTATTTATATTTATTTCCAAATTACTAATTTTCTTCTTGTTTGTAATTTAATTGGATATTTTCTAAAATCATAATTAATTTATGTACATGTAAATTCTGGGCCTGGGATCTCATAGTTTAAAAATATTGATGTAATTTAAACCAATAGTTGTGTAATATATTATTTATTTAATGGTATCGGGTCTTATCATTAGTAATTTATACTTATTTAACTGAAAACTGATTGTATTTCGAAATCACTTTTTCAATAAAGTAAATATTTATGCATAAAATATAATAGCAAAATGTTTTGCAAGATTAATGCTTCATATTAATAACAATATTTGAAAACTCTGTTATATTACTTGCTCCAATTTTTGTTTCTTATAATTCCAATTAATTTCAGTCCCCCAAGCTGGAATTCGCCTCAAAATTTAGAAGATTCTTATTCTTATATACCTCCCAGCACGACGAATGATGACGACGAAACTTCACCGTTTGCTTTAAATGTGCCAAATCCATTCAGCGTTAGTGGACTTTTGGAGGCTGCGACGAACAATAATAAAGGTCTGGCCGCCGTTTTCCGAGCCTACACGGCCAGAACGCCGTACTACGGGCTGAACGGAAGTGTCGACAACGAGGAGCCCAGCAATACGACTTATAATTCTGATTCTTGAAATTTTTCAGTGAAATAAAGAAATAAACAAGTTTTATATATTTTTCTGCATTTTTATTTTTCCGTCAAAGAGAAATTAAATTAATTGCATTTTATACATCAATTGCGCAACTTCCTCGGATAAAGAATGGCAAAAAACCGGAAGCGTCGGTCTCGTTTTCTTTTTCCGACTCCGCATGCCTGGAGTGTTTGACGCTGCGTTTTATTTAACCACTCACCACGACTTTGTGATTGCATAATATGTAAATTGCTCTATATTTGATTATTTAATTAAATCCCCACTGCGTCATCTCATCTCCCCATGAAGATATCCTCACCGTGATACCAATTTTAATTGACATGGGACAAACCATCTGAAATAAAAATGCACAAGATTGTCACTCGCTCGTCACGTCGTGATTTAGTGTTTCGCTATAAAAGAACATGTAGATTATAAATCGTCCGCAGTCTGGGTTTCAATGCAAGATTGAATTTGTTTGTACCGAAAACCATTAATTTTCAAAATGACAATTTATTATGCAATTTTGGCCACGGTTCTTCTAGCCGGAGGAGAATGGGCTAATGCTCAAGAAGGGGAATCTCATATTCGGGTAAGTTCAGCTTCAGTTAATAAGTTTTAATTATTTTAATGGTTGTTTCCGATTTTATCAGGTCCGTCGAGGAAACTTTGGGGAGCGTTACTCGGGAGGAATTGGGCCTGGAAGTGGTCAGTCTGCTAAATAGCTAAAATTTTTCATCAGTTTCATCAATTTTTCAGTAAATTAATTCTTAAAATTCTTAAAATTATAATTAACTTGTAGCTCATGGGGTCGGATATGGTGGAACAACTTCGCTCGGAGGTCACACTGGAGGCGGAGGTGGTGGACCCCCATTTGACCACATCACTTTGAAAGCGGTTTCTGGTGCAAATGACCAATTCATCGCGTCTTACCAGGTAACTTTTTTGGACACATTTCATTAAAATGTTTTATACATAAAACTTGTAAAAATCCCCAGGCAAACCAAAATGCGGGGGCAAGTTCTGCCGGGGCCTTGGATAACTTACAGCAACAGGGACAACATACGGCAGCATATGCTGGTATAATTGCATTAAAATTTGATTTGTACCCGGGGTGAGGTCATAGATCCTTGCCAAGACTATTTGATAAAATTTTTGACCTTTGACCTCAACAGGACGCGACGCTAATCAGGTCGGTAGTTGGTACAACGCCATCGCTACTGGACCAGTTCCCGCCGGATACAAGGGAGAAAATAGAAGACGTCGTCGTTAAACAATAATATGCATGCAATTCCAGTCCAACTTATAATTGATAAACTCATAAAACTGCCCAAATTTTCCGTCTAATGTTAAAAAGGCGTGGTTGCTCCTCCTTCATGGCAAGGATAATTACTTAATTCGTCCAAATTAAGAGACACATTTGACTAAATTTAACCAACATACAGCGTTTTCTGACTGTTGTTCCACTGAAATAAACATTTACGAAAACCAATTTCACTTTCATTCACAGCTTCTTGTGTATTATTTAAGCGAGTCCATTCATCTTAATTACACGACTGCGCCCCATGAGACGCAACCTTCGCTTCTTTAGGTACAAAATCTCTTGCACAATTTGATCTACTGCTATTTCGTGGGGACAAAAGTATTAAATAACAGATCAGTTTAAATTGTTTGTCTTCTTTTGTTTGGAAAAAGAGAGAAATTTGGAAAACCTCGAGCTCTGGGGTTTGTTCTCTCATTGTGGCCTTTGGCATATGCATCATTCTAAAGATAAGTTTAAGTCAGTCCCTACACAGAAATATCGATGACTCGATGTCATGTCGCAATCAGGACTTTTGGCCCATTGTAAATGTTTCAATGAAACAAATGATCCATTGGATATATAAATTAGCTTTGGTGTTGTCTGCATTTTTGAATCCTTGTAATTTTAAGTAAAATGTAGTCAAATCATACATACATAGTTTTTTTGAAGGTGAAGTAATTGCTTTCAACGGGGGAAAACACATGAAAATTACGACACTTACATTCCTGTCGTGTAACAGTTAAGTCAGCGTGTGTCGCGTGTGGCGAAGGATTGAAAAATTTTATTTAACGAGTCGAGTTATATAAGTCGTTTCGAAATCGGGGTGTATAGTTTCAAAATATGAGAGTCACTACCACCCTTGGGGTTCTTGTCGTGTGTAAGTTGCCACATATGCAGGTCGGTGTGTCAAGTTGGGTTTAATTTGGGTACACATATTTTTCTAGGTGCATTTTTTGTAAGTGCTATTTCTGCGGAGAGAAGTTATGATTCTGAAATTCCTAGAAGTCAGATTTCGAAACGGGTCCGATTTATTTTGGGATTAAGCAGGGTAAGGAAGGATAAGTGTAGACTTGAATCAGATAAGTGACTTGGGATTAATTTATTTCAGCCGAAACGAGGATTTGGACATGGGGGAAGTTATGGGGGAGGGCATGGAGGAGGAGGTCACAGTGGTGGTGGGTATGGCCATAGTGGAGGTCATGGTAGTGGCTATGGTCATGGTGGAGGTCATAGTGGAGGTGGTGGTGGGTATGGTCATGGTGGAGGTCACAGTGGCGGGGGATATGGTCACGGCACTCCCCATGGTGGACTTGGTTACGGTATTGTAGCAATTCCAGTGTCACACGGTCATGGTGGTGGGGGCGGACGTCATGGAAGTTCTTATGGGGGAGGATATGGATATGGGGGTGGGGCGGCAGCAATTGCGGAGCAAGCGGCTAATCAGGTTACCTAACAAAATAAATTTACCTGTGTAATTTGGTGTCTTATTAAATGTTGAAATTGCTAATGATAGGCCAAAGCCGCTCTTGCCGCACAGGGCGCAGCGGCTTATCAAGCGAGGTGACTAAAATTGTAAAATTTTATTGCACAAGAATTTGTAGTTAATTTATTAACATGTCGAATTTAGCCATAAGGCTCGGGCAATTTTAGCAAATCAAGCATCCCAAGCAGCACAACAAGTGAGTTTAAAAAATTTTACAAATTAACTCCAATGAATCTCATTAATTAATTCTGAAATTATTTATGCAGGCCCAAGCCGTCGTCTCTGCTAAACAACACCAAGTTGAGCATATTACCCAGGTGCTTTAAAAAGTGTAACGTCATCGGAAAAGATAATTCTTCAAGGGTGTAAAAAATGGGTAATTACCTTTGAGATATTTTTCATAGGCTGCAAATGCTGCGCAAGCTGCTGCGTATGCAGAATCAACACAGGTACATCATTTTTTTTTAATTTAAACTCCCAATTAAATTACGATAATTAATTAATATTTCGAATTCAATTATACAGTTGGCAAAGGCGAATCGTGCCGTTGCTGCGGCTGAACATGCGAAACAGCGAGCCCAACAAGCTGCCCATTATCATGGCGGATATCATGCTCAAGACCAACTTTACGCGGCTCAGCATGCACTTCAAGTAGGGTTTTGTAAACATAATCAGTTTTTTTTTTAAAACTTGACTTTGACCTTCAAAATTTTTAGGAAGCCCGAAACGTGCAAGCCTGGCAGGCGGAACAAGCCTACCACGCTCAACAGAATGCGTGGGCCTTAGCTCAAAAACAAAGTTCGGCCCTTCACGATTTAGCAGCGGGTCAAGAAGCAGCAAATAAGGCGGCATGGGCGGCGAATTCGGCGCAGTCTGCGGTGGGCGGATATGGGCATGGTGGTGGTGGTTATTCGGGGGGTGGGGGAGGAGGGGGTCATGGTGGCAGTGGTTATGGGAAGTAAAAGATGGTTAAGGCATGAATAAAATACTAACCTATTTATTGATATGCAAATATGTATACATAAGCAAATGGGTAAATAGATACTAGCAATAATAAAGATTTATTTTAGCATGTGTCCACAAATGTGGTCAAGTCATGGTCAAATGCGGCTTAAGTTTTAATATGAGTGACCCCGGGGTCAAATTGATGAGGTTTTCATGTTTTGCAAAAATCAATATGCATAAATTTTAGAATTTCCTATACATTATTTTGCAAGGCGTATGTATGATCCACGTGTATACATAATGCTGTATATACAGGTGTGCATTTATACTATTTATAACCATCAATCATGCCATGGACATTACATATATCGATTGGTACATAAGTTACAAGTAGAAAACGTATATAATAAGTATGTACGCTCAATAAGTCATTATCAAACCGTGAGCAAACATGAATTGGCACATTTGCTAACAGTCTTTATCCACTCCGTTAAATCAAATACGTACATATGTACTTTATTACGTATCACACCCTCCAATTTCTGGATAAGGTCATGTAATGAATTAAAGTGCGCCATCATTGTTTGTTATCTTATCCCGCACATCCTGCTTGTCACAGAAAATAGACGTAGATAGTTGTCTGTCGTTACTCATTATTGTGCAAATAATACATATGCTTATTTAGTCTATCAGGGTTAACCACGTTGACTACTACTTTTCAAAATACACAAATTCCTTCAAAAAATGGAGAAACTATTCCAATTTACTTTGGCCTTGATTATCCTGTGCATTCTCCCATTCAGCAGTGGTACGTTGTTCTAAAGCCTCATTAAAGTGTACATAATTTGCACCATTGTAAACTAATTTAATTAAAATCTTTTCCAGGGTTAGAATGTTTCCAGTGCGCTTCCGGTTTTCCCAACGTTGGCGGATTTCCACTCCCAATTTCGTCCAAATGTGAAAAGAAAGTTCCCGATGAGTATAAAAAGACTTGCGAAACAACGAATATTTTGGGTCCTTACACCAAAAATGGAAACGTGACCATCGCCCAAGACGAGGAACTGACCTGTGCAAAAGGAAGTGGAAAGTTGGGGGACACGACCTACGTTGTGAGAGGATGCCTCCCCAAAGTTCTCATTTCCGCCGTGGATTCGACCCTGCTTGGCTCCTGTAACTCTAACAATTTGAAACAATGGGCAGAAAAATTTAACCTGACGATCGACCTGAATCCGGACGAGGCAGCAAAAGTTAGTGTTGACCTTTGTTTCTGTGATGGGAACGGGTGCAATTCTGCACTGGTGGGAAGCAGACCTTCGAATTGGTTATACATTTTTGCTTTAATTAGTGCAGTTTTATTAGCATTTAATGTTAAGGTTTGAGGATGTGTCCAATTTAAATTAATGAATTATTGAGCTGTGATTAATAAAATAGCGAAAAAAATAATTATAATGTTATTGCCTCTTTTTTTGTGGACCGTGTTAGAATTTAAAAAAATAGAAATCGAAAGTAGGCCTAGGACTTTGGCTCATGTGTGAAATGTCATCATCATCTATTTTTGATCGGGGTTTCCTCATGCATGCATGCATGCACTTTAACCTTAGTGAGACGACGACGGGATTACTAGAGTCGAAAAGTTGGCGAATTTCGCTGAAAGTCTGATTGTTCTTTTGCACTGTGGGTGAGGAACAAGTGAAATAAAATACAGCGAGGAAGACAAAAGAAGTTGTTAATCTTCAACGGATCCCTGTCTAATTTTAATCCCAAATGTACGAGGACATGCTCAAGAAAAAAATCGTAATTATACCCAGATCACAGTCCGCGTGTATGTATAAGAAAATGTGTAGAGTCGTTGATCAGCATCAGGGACGATTTGCATGTATGTATTAGATCGTTGTTTTGCCAAGTAAAGTCAAAAGTGCCAACAATTTTGGCATCTAGACAAAAAGGACCAATTGCAAAAAGTGGTGGATACAATACATTTCATGTTGTTGCGAAATCTTTAAGTATATGCAAATGGCTTTGCACACATGTAAAATCCTGTTCCGTTCTATTTTTTTGGTATAAACACACACGGGCTTTATCTTGGTCGGAATTAAAGTATGCAATACAACCCTATTTAAATATCCTAATAATATAAATGCCGAGTCTTAAAATGTAATTGCTACATATGTAGAGATACAGCTCTTGTAAATGTCATCGGGTCGTGCATGTGGAAAATGAACTTTGTTCATTTTTATACGGCTTGACGAAATCATTCCGAATCTGCAATTCCTTGGATGTGGTCATTTACATACATACTTGGCTATCGTAATTAATTAAGAAAAGCGATATAATTTTAAGTTTAACGTAGTGCATTTATTAAAATTTGTTAATTTGTGTAGTATAAGTTAAGTATCTACAAGTGATTTCAGAAAAAAATTGCATAGGAAAAAACGTACCCAAATCTTAACCAGTCAAAATGCCAGCCATTGGTGAAAGTCCGTTTTTCCTCACATTATATGCAACCAAATCCACGCTTTTAATTGATAAGGATGGATCTTCTGAATTAGGCGAAAGTCAAGAAGATGAAAAAGATGACGTTTCTTCACCTCCATCTGAAGATTTTTCATCCGTTTCTGCAGATAAGGTTATTCGAGATGGAGAAGATGACGGTATGTTAAATTAATAAGTATTTTCCGTAATAATTACTGAGGAATTGCAGTTTAAATGAAACCATATCATTGAATTTTATAGGTGATGATTTCAATTTCCGGGTGCCAAAGTATTTCCAAGCACTTTTGACGCTCTTTGTATGCTTTGCTCTGCTGCTATGCACACTCACCATAATCAGGCAGACGCGTCGATTGTAAGTATACCCCATTGCTTTAGAAGACAAAAGCATCCGTCATTTATCTATTTTTGTATTCCAATTCTTGACAAAATAAATTTCGTCTAAAGTCGTCGAAATTTCACAAGTTAAACAAATACTTACAAAATTCCAATTCTTGACAAAATAAATTTCGTCTAAAGTCGTCGAAATTTTATAAGTAAAAAAATATGAAAAAAATTATGAAAATCTATGTGGGTTGAAATTTTTTAAATTTATTTTTGTGATCGATAAGAGTTATGGAACACATAACGTGCGGCGTCATAAAAATGAAAAAAAGATAACAACCAATTTTTCTAGAAGTCTTTGCGATAATTTTTTCGTATTTTTCTACGCATGTCTTGATATTGAACTGCAGATAGAGTTCGAAATATTGACAAATAAAGCAATTTGATCCTCACTTTTCAACTAAAATTTCCGTGCAATCAAATCAATAAATACCCCTCTTAATAAAATGTGGATGATTGATTTATACACATTTAGATGTCAGAAAAGTGCCTGTACCAAGAAGGACCCCATAATCCGGGTGGAGTCGGACCAAGACAGAGGAGTTCGACCTCTTAATGGACGCCAAAATGAAAACGGGGCTGACCCCAACAGGGTCAAAGACGTCGAAAATGGAACTGGTGGTGGTGGTGAAGCGGCTTCAGCTCCCACACGTACGAACGGTGGGGGCAAGAATTTTGACCATTATCATTACTCTCCGGCTGCTCCTGTCACCGAAACGAAGTCAGCACCACCCACGCCCTCCAATAAAACTGACCACGAAAACGACAAGGACTTGCTCAAGTTGAAAAGGGTTCGTTTCGTGAGACGAGTTTCTGGTCCATTTGCAGATGAAGCGTTGGGTAAGGCAATCTTTAATGTATAAAAATTGCATTCTTCATGGCAATCTGATTTCAACTATGTACATACAGATTTCGTTGGAGAGACGTACAAAAAGAAGGTTAAAGAAGTAGTACAACCCGAAAATCTTGGCAAAGTGCAAGGACACATTAGAACACAGCAATCTGTTCGCAAACTAGGCAAAGCTTCAGCACAACCAGAAATACCACAACCGTCAAAGTAAAAGAAAGTGAAATCAAATTAGGTACCTGAATTGAGATTGTGTACGCAGTTAATTATGAAATTTACTTAAAAAGTGAATAAATTTTATATTATGAGGAAAGTCTTTTCTAGTTAGAATTTATTTATTTATTTACTTATCAAATTATCAAGATGTTTGAAAACAGATAAAACAAACGATTTAATATACAAAATACATAATAAGTTATTTGGAACAAGTCCAATAATTTTTAAGACGAATCTAATAACAATAAAGTCCATCAACTACGTAAAAGTAATATGAAGTAAAAGTTGACCATGAAATATCTTTTCTAATCGGACTCGGAATCATTTCTCCGATCTCGGCCACCGCGGACATTGATGGAAAATTTGTATTCTTGATCACATCCCATGTATGCATCACTCATGTAGTACAGCGTGTAATGATGCTCTCCTGGAATTATTACAACAAAAATAATATTAAAATAAGTAAAATACAATATATTGTAGAATGCTCTTAATTGTTTTGCATATGGAATAATTTTACCTGGACTTGGTGCGATAAAGTCGAGCTTAACTTTCGCCTTTTGTTGAAGAGTCAGTCGTTTAATGGAAAGTAAAGAGTTACTCTTCGGATCTCCAATCACCACCCACCAACCTTCTTCTCGTTTCTGCAAAAATATTATAAAAAGGTCAGGTATTGTTGTTGTACTTCAATTATGGCATACTTATTATGGTAAAATCTTACATGAGGGAAAAATGGTGCAATGACTGGACCCGTGACTTCATCCTCACGCTCCAACTGAACCATGACATTAACACTGGATCCCGTTTTAACCTTGTCCTTGTTATCAATCTCGTAAGTCAATTCAATGTTGGGGTAGCGATTGCAGAAGCGGGCAACGTCACTCATCTGGGTTGCAGACAATCCGTGAAGAACTTTATTTCTGTCTTCATCCTCCAGCTCCATGAGGTCGAAAATGGTTTCCACTTTCTAAACAGAACGATAAGCAGAATTAAATTATTTCAAGCCAAGTAGTAACATTGTCATAAATAATACATAATGTTTATCCTTATGTACCTTTTCTGTACATTTCTTGATGGTGTCTGCAGTAAAGTGCGGAATTTGCTTCAAGTAAGAGTCCTTTGCCCACATTGCCTGCGTTACCATTTGAGCAAACTCCATAGATGCAACGGCAGGTGAGAGCCACCCATTAGAACTGAGAACATCAACGCACGCTTGAATGAGTCGAACAGCCTGGAATAAAAATTCAGAATAAAAATTTAAAAACATTTGAAAACATACAACGCATCTCGTATTTTCACTTTTGCCTTACCTTGCTCAAAACCAATTCTGTATCTTGTTGAAGTTCAGCACTCAACTGAATTCGGCAAAGATGAGCTTGAAGCAAAATATTTGCTTTGACATTGGGATCCGTAAACTTGATCTGAGCACTGGAAGATGATGGCTTGTTTGGTAGTTTAGTTGCCAAAGCTTGCAACACGTTGTCTTCGTGATGACGAATTGCCAGCGTGGAGTACTCGTAGGATGAACTCACAATGTCCAAAAGTCCTCTCAGTTTAGTTTTAGCAGTCAAGGACATGCTGAACAATTCAATAGTCGTGTAATTGATGTAGTAATATGCAGCAATCATTCCCAAATTGAGTGGGCTAATGTCCATGTCCTCTTCGATTGAGATACATTTAGATTGCTCCAAATCGTTCAATGTATTTTCGACAACTTCTGACAAATGATCTGACAAGTGACGATGAGTTACTCCTTGCAAGTTGTAATAGTTAGGATTTTGCGTCATTCTATAATAATTTGTACAATCAAATTAATTACGTACTCATCATTTAACTAATAATAATACTAATAAAAAATAATGCTTACCTGCGATATAGGAACGTCCAAGTCAAGTAGTCAACGGCATCCTGTTTATTTTCAATTGTCTTTGTCACAATTTCTGCATTGAAGTGATCGTGGAGACAATGGTCCAAATGACTTTCCACGGGGAGAGGGTCATGTAAGAATTTCTTGAAAAACTCCTTCTTCGAAGTTTGACACATGAGGACGCATTTGGAATCCTCATCTTCCAAGGGACGACATGCCACGCCAACCATTCGAAGGACGTCCGTTACAACGTAATCTTCATAGGCATGAATCTTGCCGTTGTAATTTTGAGTGTCCTGATAAGCAAAGAAAAAAGTCAAACAAAATAGTAAAAAATGTATGTCCATTCGTTACTGATGTTTTTACTCACCATAATAATGACGAGATGTGAGTGAAAGTTAATGTTCCAACACATTGTTCGAGTGGCAACCACGACCTAGTCAGAAAGGATTATAATTGTTAGTCTTATTTTAGAATCATTATTATCAGAGTAAAAATATATTTTAAAATTTCACCTGAATAGCTCCTGATTGAAACAATGTCGTAATAATGTGACGATCCTGTACGGAAGTTCCTTCATGCAAATAGGCGACTCCTTGTGCTAAAGTTCCCTTCAACGTGTCGTCTTGGACTTTTGCAAATACTCCCTGCAATTCGGATTCACTCAGAAGCAAAAATCTTCCCTGCTTTTCGTCCATCTCGGCATAACTGATGATGTCAATGGCTGTCAGTTTGGCTTGTTTTCTTGAAGGGACAAAGACGACTGCTGGCTTGTCAGTAGAGAGTCGCGTTATCGCGTTGTAAACGGGTTTTGACATTGCTGCTAATCGGGACCCATTGTGTGAAATGTTGTATCCCTGAATATGCAACTCCAGAGGGAGTGGTCGCACGGAGGGGTGGAAATTAAACGTATGAGTTGGTGCACAACCCAACCACTGAGAAATATCTCGAGCATTGCTCAACGAAGTGGATAAGGATACCATTCGAATGGGTCGCTCAGTTTGAGAGGCAATGTATCGCATACGGGAACAAATAATTTCCACGATTGGACCTTCTTCTCCACCCAAAAGTTGGAGATCGTCAATTATGAAGAGGTTCACGTTCTGAACATTTTTCCTTTGTTTCCATCGTCGTGACAAGACGTCCCATTTCTCTGGAGTACTGATGACGACGTTTCCCTTTGCTAGCAACTTCAAATCAGTTCCAGTCTCGCCAGTGAGTAGAATTACTTTTTTGCCCAGCTTTGAAAATTTTTCACTCCATTCGTTATACATGATCTCGGCAAGTTCCTAGAAAAAATATTTTAAAATTTTCATATAGTAATTTGCATAATAATAAATCAAATTCGTAAAATGTGATTATTATGTCTACCTCTTTTGGGCTGATGTAGACGCAATGATCTTCACCAGATTTTCCACTTGCAGAAAACATTCTCATAATTGCGAATTCTGCAATCAGTGTTTTTCCTGAGCCAGGTGGAGCTCCAATAAACACATTTTCATCCGAGTTGTACACTGCATTGAAAACTTGGGTCTGAATCGGGTTGAATTGGTTCATTTCCTTGTACAACAGTTCAAAAGTGGAATTTCTCAAAGCGGAAATGGGAAGTGGTTGCAAATCCAAGAGTTCCGTTGGTGGGGGATTCTTTTCTGGGAGAATCAAATGACGGAAAGAAACGGGCAAAAGTGTTTCGGATCCAATCCATCGATCGCTTACGACTCGGATAAAGTATTGTGGAGGGAGTGGTTCAAAAATGGGCACGTAGAATTTGACAATATGTTCATCGGCTCGAAACTTTTGTTTGAGTAAAAAGTATTCATGATGTAAAACTACTTCAGAGTCGACATCTTCAACCACGATCCAAAATGCGACGGAACCGCCGTGCAATTTTTCGTCCCATTCAAAGTCAGGAGTAATTGCGAGTTCAACTTTTAACGTTGATCGAGTAATTGGTTGAATTGTGCAGGAAAGGTCTACTTTGGGAAGGTGGTGAATAAACTTGTGAATTGTTTTCCCCAATTTAGGAATCCTGATTAATTCTCCAAGTTCGAGTGGATTCAAGTCGAAAAGCCGGTCAAACGAGATGGATTTCTTCTCTATTTTCTTGACTACTTCTTCCGGGATTTTCTTAAATTGTCGCAACGGGCACATTGATTGCCACCTAAATGAAAATTAAATTAAAAGTCAGGTCAGGTCAGTTGAAGTTTAATAAAAAGCACAGCGTGAGGACAAAAAGGAGGTAAACTTACATGCGACGGTCAACCATTTTTGCCAGTGCTAACGTCTTATCTGATAACTGCGCCCAACCTAGAAACAAAAGTTGTAAAAAGTCGAAATTACATTTCAGGTGTTATATTACTAAATAGGATAATTAATCGAGACCCATGATAACAAAAAAAATTCTAACCTCTAGAAAGTACAATTTCATAAATGGCTCGAACCAGACGTCCAGCAGATTGTGTGACTATAATTAAGAAAAAAACGTAAGTTTGATTTCAATAAAACAGAGAATCGACTTGTTTGTAGCATTGATGTGCTATAATCATTACCGTAAACCATGTCAGCCATCAGGGCAAATCCTTCCAACTTCAATTGAGAAATGTAAGCCTGCAGAAGAATGGATACTTTTGCGGATGCTTCTTCCACATTTTCCTTGATTGGGATTGGAACTCTTTCCATTAGTTTTTGCAGTTCAAGTTTCTCCTCTTCTCGGACAGTCAAGTTTCTAAATTCACCAGACAATGAAAATACGCGAAGTAGCTCAATCTCGCTAAGATGAGGTTTCAATAGTTGGTTGTAGGTTTGCATCTGGAAATTTATAAATGCATACAATTACTTTACTATAAACTAATCCATAAAATTAACTTTTATACAAATTATTGCTAACCGTATCACAAGTGATGTAATAATGTGATGCAATTCGTCCAAGTTCAGTGGGAACGAATGACCCACTTGTTCTATCGTATCGAATTAGACTACATTTGTCAAGTTTAACGGCAGCCGTGTGAATTATGTTTGCCCGATGGTTGGTCAACAATTTATCATCATCGTCAACTTGGTAAGTTTGGGGAGCTTTCATACTTCGAACATAATAATACGTATAGCTTAACCACTCCACCGCGTCCTTCACCGTTTGAATGGATCTAGAACATATCAAACATTACATATCTTAGATAATATTTACGATTTACATACTTATAGATTATGTATGTATTACGTACCCATTCACAATTTCTGCATTCAACAAGTCGGGTAGTTTTGGGATGAGTTGTGATTCAATTGGAAGTTGTTGATTCAACAGTGACAAATAGTATCGAAGTTCAGAGTGATTCGTGATGAGAATCCCTTCTCCTTTTGTATCATATTGTGGACGACCAGCTCGACCCAACATTTGAAGAACATCTAACGCTCCAAGTTCCACCCATCGACCCTTTTCAGGATTGTATACCTAGAAAAAATAAAAGAAAATATACATTAATTATGTAGCGCTGTTACCTAACAAGTATCAACTAATTTTAATTATCTAATTTATATTTACCTGTGTCCCCTTAATGATGACGGTATGTGCAGGTAAATTAACACCCCACGCCAAGGTGGCAGTGGACACCAGAACTTGAATATGCCTGTCCGCAAACAAGTCCTCGACCAAGGTACGGTCCACTCTGGTCATACCAGCGTGATGAATTGCAAATCCGTAGGGAAGCAGATCCTTCAACTCTGAATTCTTAACTTCTTCGGCTTCTTTTCTGAGCACTTCCATGGACGCACTCCCCTCTCGCAGAAATTGGCCAAGTGTGTCCTTCTCTAAACACATGTCCCTTAGAGTTCTGGCCGTCTTCCCAGTTTCTTTACGAGAATGGACGAATATGAGGACTTGATTTTTTCCTGCGTGTTCCATCACTTTTTCGTAAACTATTTCATTTGTGAGTTGGTATCGCTTGAGCGCCTTCTTCTCGCTAACTCCAATATACTGTTGCTCCAAAGGGACGGGACGGAAACTGTTGTCAAAGTAGAAGAGTCCAGTCGATAAGTCCACCTTGAGAAAGTAGGCCACATCTTTGTAATTGGGAAGTGTAGCAGACAATCCGACAATGCGAATATCTCCTTCTTGAGAAACCTGTAAGGCAATAATCAATGAAATAACACAACAAAATTAATCAGTAAATGGGCAATTATAAAAAAATTATAAAAAATCTCGCTTACGGATCTCATGGCTCTTGCAACAACCGTTTCTAAAACAGGTCCTCGTTCATCTTGGATCAAAATATCATTATATTAATATTAATATTCATCTCGATAATAATGAATCAAATATATTTTTTCTTACCATGAAGTAAATGAACTTCATCAATAATAATCAAACGAACGACGGAGGTAATACTTCGATTTTCTGCAAGTGTTACAAATAATACATTTGATTAGGATGTTCTTATTCAGACGTGGTTCCATCAAGTATATATATAGAGCACACCACATTTGATTTATTTTTATTTACCTTTTCGTGTGATGACATCCCACTTCTCGGGAGTGCAAACGATAATTTGCGTAGCGTTGAGTTGATCTCTGCTAAGCTGCGTGTCTCCCGTCAGTTCAGAAACGACCAGTTTGTAGGATGATAAACGCTAGATTACATAAATAGAGTTATTATTTTAAGTAAAATGTGGCAATTAATTAATTACTCGAATTTAATTTACCTTCGTAAAACTTCCAACCATTTCCTGTACTAAAGATCTCATTGGAGCAATGTAGACGATTTTGAATTCGTCAACGTTAATGGTTCCATCCGCATTTACGTGTTTTCCAATTTCTCGCATCATTGTGAGTAATGCTACATTAGTTTTACCAGCTCCAGTGGGGGCACAAATCAAAAGATTCTGATCACTTTCAAGAGCCGCCTTATGAATACGAGACTGAATCCTATTCAAACTTTTAAATCCTTCGAACGCTGGTTGAACGTAGTGTGGTAGTCGATCTATTCCAATCAGAGATTCCTCTGCACCGAAAGTTTTAGGCTTCAAAGCTGGAACATGAACTTCTTCATATCCTGTAGAATAACAAAACATTAAAATTGATTATTTATAATGAATAAAACAAAATGTAAGATGATTTTATGCATTTTCGTATTTCATACGAACCCTTTCTCTGTTTCCGGAAAGAACCGTCAGGAAGTTGACATTTGTCGTTTGACATAAAATGCGAGCCATCCTTGAACATTTCAGCCATCAATTCTAGATCTAACATTTTACGAGATCCGGGGACCTAAGAAATTGCAATATTTATTAGTAACCAATTAATTATATTCTATAATAAAATTTAATTTCTACCTGTCCAGAAATATTTGAACCAGGAATAGCTCCAGCTTTTGCAGAGTCTCTTGTTGACATTGTCGAGTTGCCAGACGGATCTTCAATAGATTCTCCAGTTTCAATCTGGCTCAAAATTTTAGTTAAATCTGCATCCTGACGCATTTTATCCTTGATGTACAATTTTTCCTTCTCCGTTTGTGCAGTGGCCAACAGAGTACAGTATAAAACTAGAAAATATAACGCTAGAATATATAATAGCCTCATAATCATCATAATACACAACAAAATTTGACTACTCTTACTCATAAATCTGTGCTTCTTCAGAATCTTGATAAACTCAAAGCAATCAACTCCAAGTAAGAGGACGAGTCGATTTTCGAAATCTCTGTCGTCCTGAGCAGTCTGTAGAATTTCGACAACATCCTTTGCCCTGGCTTGAGAAGTGATCGAGTCCTTGTAATATTTGGATAATTTCCTCTGAATCCAATAAGCATCAATGTCCAGCGGATGTAATCGTTTATCCTTCTTTCCTGAAGTTGCCTTTGTCTCATATTCAACGAGCTGCACAAAAATATATAGTTTAATCAGTTAATTATTTTGTCATTTTTATCGCTTTTAATTTAACTACAAAATTAAATCGCAACCATAATATTGCTTACACGTTGCGCCTGAATAGCTGACGTGTCTCCAGCTTCCTCTCCTTCTTGGTCATCAACCTCGTCTTCGTTAATCTCTCCATAAACATCCTCATCGTCTTCATCCTCCGACTGATCATCAAACTGCACGTTGATTCCATGCATGTCATCCAAATTCTCTTCACCAGTGGTCGACTTTGTAGTGAAATCTGTAATTTTTTTGCCAAGGTTGACTAAAAGGGCGAATCTTTCATCAGAAACTGGACCAAGCAGAGTTTCCGTCTCCTTCTTGCGATCTTTATCCATTTTCCTATCATTCTTCAGCACAGATAGAATTTCATCTGCAGCTCCGCACAATAGATCTCTTGGCTGAAATTATATAATGCAATTAGAGTTGATTACAATTAAATTCCTAAGCGAAATCTACAATTGATTATTTTTACCTGGTCACCGATAGCATTTTGTATAAAGCTCAACAAAACTTCATAAGTTTGCTTCGTCTCTTGGGTTTTTGGTCTGTACAGAATGGCTCCACCCCCAAAATCTCCAGCAATATATTCGTCATCCCAGACGGAGCCACTCCCCTTCAACTTATGTACAGAGGTCGTCGCCTCGTCACGCTTGATACGCTTCGCCTTCCGCTCCTCCGTTTTGGCTGGTTTCGTCCGCTGAGATCGATCCCCCATCCGGGTGCCAAGGAGCTTCCCGGAAAGGGACATAACTTCTCCGGTGGCGTCATCCCTCTTGACTTTCTCAATAAGACGGACATCAGCTTGTAACACCAAATTGGAGTTCTGAAAAAAGAACATAATTCATTCATACAAAATGAGCGTGGATTTCTTCATTTAAATTCTAAATTTTAGAACAATTAGACAACTTTCTTACCGCTTTGTACTCGTACTGGAGTTTACGTGCGTCTTCATCAGCCATGGCGAAGTGTTTGTGCCGTCAAATTCACGTTTCTATCAAAAGAGCACTTTACACAAACTTACACTTTTGAAATCTCACAAATCAAATTAAATCCAAGATTATCATGGATTATGCATTGAACTTCCTAACAAAGTGTCTTTACTACAAATATCAAAACAAATAACAAAACAGCCGTCTATACAATTTGAAATTTGGAAATTGTTTTCAAAATTATATAGCTTTAAAAAAATGCTTTATTTATTTCCCGTCTATTATTTCGCCGGGACGCATTCGCACAACGAAAATGATTTTAAATTTCCCCCTGAAAGGCAATGGGGTATGGTGAGACTGGACAGAAAATTTGTAACACGTCAACCCAGGGTGTCTCCCATTGATTAAATTCTGAGAGTTTATCTGGCCACAAAATCAGATTGACTGAGCCCCAAAAAAATGACTGAATTTTACAATCACGAAATGCAACGGGACTGAAGAAAACACTGCATTTGCATTTGGCCAGCGCAGCGCAAAAAATGTAGACCCAATTAAAATGTCAATTAAATGTCAATATTAAATATAAAGTGTCGTAGGCTATAAATAAATGGCACGAAATAAAAAGTGGTCTTTGTGTGATTATTGCGGTGGTGGTGGAGGCGAATTGGTTTAATTAAGTAATAAATATTGAGCTGCTGATTTGATTTAATCCAATTAATTAGCATATAAAATAACGTAATAAAGTTTGATGTGGGAGGATACTGGGCAAAAAAAATTGTGGGACTTAATTGCTGACGAAGGACGACGTAATTTTATTTAGTGATTATAAAATAAATTGAACAGTGTGAGAAATGACGACGTGAATTGAGGGTCGGATCGGAGGACAGTGTAAAGTTAGTTGGTTTTAAAGGTTTTAATTTAACGATATTTTAAATTTTACTGAGAAACATGGAAAAGTTTTTAACTACAAAAGTACTAAGATTAAATCAGTAGGAATCCAAGTTTAACTAAATCTCATTCATGACATTAAATTATTTAATTAATGTAAATCATCTGCTACAAATTAACTGGAATCTCATGTCACATGTGTTACTATCACATGTAGAGATATTAAACATTTAATCCACCAGAATTACAAGCTCAAACTTCATTTTCGTGGAATACTATTTTATACTTCACCATGATTAGAATAAGCACATGTAAGTCGACTTTTATATGTAACTAACTACTGTAGTAATTAACTGTTAAATTGAACCTTTTCTTACTTAGTGAGAACATTGACTGGAAGAATGAACCTTAGGAATAGAAGAACGAAGGAGAAGTACTGTTTATTCGTCATCCTGATGAGTTTCTTCATGATCTGTGTCGGGATGGTGTACTTCCTCCCTGACTTAAGGGCGAAGACGACGACAGGGGTACATGACGCATATCAGAAAATACCCGAATTATTTTTAGCCCCTCATCTACCGCCACCTCCGCATGGGGCTGAACTTCGCCTTAATGGTAATTAAAAGGATATTAGTATTAGTATTAGTATTTTAAGCTCTCAATAACCTTGACCTTGTGAATCCAGCAATACTCTAAACCTTTGTAGTTAATTTCATAGGGCTCGAAGGATATCCAGGGTCTGGCAGCCCTCAACACGTCGTTCCCAGGCCAATGCTTCCCCCAAGAGGGAGAGATGAAGATCGAGAAAAGTTATACGCTAAAATTCGCCAAGATTTGGAACAAGAAGATCAACGAGTTTTAGCAAAGCCAAGAATATTTGATGGCCCTTCAACTTCCACCACGACAACTACGAAAATTCCACAAGTCGACGGTCGAGGTCATCTCCAAAGGATGTCTCCCAGCAGTGTGAGCGGAAGTCATCACATTTCTAGTCCAAGAAACGTCCACCCACACCCTGCACTCCACACGGTGGAACATGCTTTCCCTGCTGGGAATTCTTACTTTCATCGGTCTAATTTTACTAAACCCGTCGTTTTTGGTGGAGAAGATCCTAATGGGGCTGTCAGGTCGAAACGGAACGTGATCCGACAGGTAGGTCGCTAATTAATTAAATATAATTCTTAAATTATTATGAATCACGATTTCGCTTCGCTCATGCATAAAATTGGAGCGCGTTTTCTCTTATCATTTATATTTAGCAAATAAATATGTTCCTTTCTCACCAGAAAGCGATTATTTTAATTGTTGGTTTCTGTACCTATGCGGTAGGCAACACGGTATCTTTTTCTTTGTATCAGATTCGATGCATGTACGGCCTCTCACTTGCACCCCTAGACATCTTCCATCCTTTGATCCCCGTATTACAACAATTTGAAAATAAAGAAATACATGCAGATGTGCTAAATACATATGTGTTAAATTTTCTTTGACAATTTACACAATTTTTCAACTACTTCCATATAAGATTGTACGCTTAAAAGCTTAAAATATAACACTTCAATTCCGTCATTAAACGAGTGGGGTGGAAGATGTATAGGGGTGTAAGTGACCGTGTGTGTCTCTCCGCAATTCAGATCAAAATCTGACTCCTGTTTTGTTTTATTTTTGTTTTCACATCATCCTGAACAAGACGATAGTGTATGTTTTTACATGTTGTTGTGTTCATGTTCATGTAAAGATCAGGATCAGATAAAGGTAGTGGCAGACATTAATATCTTCCTTCCTGTTTTATAGTTCAGGTTCATGGCGTAGTTTTTATTTTGATATAAATAATGGACATGTACATGTGCTAGGACGATTAATTTTAATAGTTTCTCACTTGCGTAGTGTGAGAGCTTAATAAACAGTAGCCCAACCAATCTTATCTGTAGCAGTAAATTTTCCATAAGTTAATGTAATTTTCCATCTTGTGCAATTTTTCCTTGTCAACTGAATCCCATGGGTGGGAATACTGATAGATTACCAAGTTCATTGGATGAGTACCTCAAAAGTACTAAAGTAATGCAGTGACCAGTAGTTGCTTTGCTTTTGCATCTCTATTTTTCCATTAGAAAAATAAATAATCAAGAAATTCACACGCTGATGTGAAATTCAGAGTCGGGCAGAATATTCTGAATATAATATGACCAGACTGTTACTTGTTCCTTGAGATTTTGATTCCCTTGGTTGGTACATGACCCATATTAGCATTCTTTTTCTCACGCCAATTTCCGTGACGGTTTTTTTCAGTTTAGTGTGATATTGCAATCGGAGATGTGGAACACTACCTACTTCCACTAGCAAGCAATTAGTCTTGCGTTGTTGTATTTGTCGGTTCATTTGCATAACAATTGTTTGCAGAAAAAGTAGGTATGAAAAAATAGGTAGGCTATTCCTTGGTCATGGAACCGGTTAAGAACTAAAGAAGACCCACTGCTGGGAGCTCTTCAGAATCTATGAATTCACGAAAATCAGTCTATTCAAACTCAAATCAAGTAAATTCACGATTTCTGTGTATCCCCATTTTTTGTACGGGCTCATCATCGACTTTAAAAAATTAAAACCTGTAATTTTACCCGTTCATATTTTTACTTTTCTCGGGATTATTTTAAACAAAATGTTTCCTGCAAAAAATTTGAGCACCTGTCAGCACTTTTAAAAAGGTTGCAGAATAATGATAATTAACGATTCCCGTAATATTTTAGAACATTTACTCACACTCTCTTTAAAAGGGATTAAACTATTTGGTTGTTTCTTTCTTTTCGTTGGAGGTGAACTATTAAATGGGTTTCGATTCAGAGTTGTGAGCACGCCACGCTACGCAGTCATAATTTTCATCTTTTAATAGGACCACTCACTCTGAGAGATGAGATATAAAATTAACTGTAAACTAGTGCAAGTTGTGTATCATGGTTATTCACACTAGATCATATATTACTTAAAATTTCGGCAATGTATCGAGATAATAATGCGTAAAGTTGGTATTATTAAGTAACTACTGCTATGCCGCTACTTCAATAATGACCCCACCAAGAGCTAGCGAGCATGATGCTGGGTATAATTTTAATACTTGCTGTTATCATTACCAACTAACAGGCGAGTAATAAACCAACTTTAGCCGTATTATTTATAATATTGGTTGGTGAAACTTTGGGCTTATCTCGTTCAGCGAAGTGAGAACCCCATCATCATCATGACAAAATATCGTTACAATTATTGCAATTTACCAAAGCAACTAAACCCAAACCCAACAACAAGAACCAACCACCCAGCCAACATTTTTATTAACCAATACTGGGTAGACAACGAGACCAGTTAGCTAATAACGAACGCCAGACCGCATAATACGGAATGGATTGTTAACAGAATGACATAAAACCCTTCGTACTGAGAATTCAGTTTGTGATTTGTGTGTGGTTGGCGTAGTCGCGTTTAATAAGTTGTCTCTCTCTCCATCCATTCAAGTTTAGCAATTGTACACAAAGTTTTATGGGAGGCTGAGTTGGATAGATTTGGAGTTTTAAAGTAGTATTTAGTTTCACGTGGCGTGGCGTTGTGTTTGCGATTGTGAGAATCTTTTAAAAGAAAACACCTTATACGTACGAGTGAATGAATGCCAGGTGCATTTTGTCACTGTGAATCATCACATATCAGAGACAGATAAACAAACAATTAATCCTATTGTGACTTGTGGAAACTTTTTTTGTCTAATTGGGAGGGATGAGTAAGAGAGAGATCGTCGAGTAGAAGAATTCGTCCGCCCGTGACATGATCTTGCTCTTAATTTAATCCAACAAGAAGAATTCGAATTTGCATGGTTTCATTTCGAATCCTGTTCCGTGTTCGTAGCAGTGTTTTTCCATTAGTCTCTAGTTGTGAATAAGTGCGGGTGGACACGTTTCAGCCAGATATTTTACATATTGTCCGTAAAATTCCAAATCAAATAAGGCAAAATGAGGCGGCGGAGCTTCTATTTTATAGCAGTGCTCATGTTCTGCTTTGGCGTCCTTCTACCCGGTTTCGTATTATTCGGCTGGACAAGAAACGCTCGCGACGTGACGGGAATGCTTGGTGATGGATCCGGCTTTGTGAACCCGATCGGTGAAGCCCAACTTTTGACCGGGGACAGAAATCTGAATGGCAGTGGGGGCCAAGATTTATCTGGAGAGCATTTTAATAAATATCAACATAAAGTAGCTGCCCCAATGGAAAGTGTCATAATTTTTGGGGAGACAGAATCAGGAAGGGCGTCCAGCTCGGATGGAAATAATGCTACAGACCGGCGAGACTTTATCCGAAAGGTTTGCTCCCGATGTTTGATTGATTTGTAATTGATTACGATTAGGGACGTGGCAGAAGATGGTTCGTGTACATAAGTGCTAAATGTGTATGTATCACAACAATGCAATTATTTAATGTATGCATTTAAAACTTGGGTCCCGTGCGTGAGACTTGCTCTCATTTTAAGCAGCACTTTTCTGGTTAAATTGTCGAGTAGAGAGTAATCTTTAATTAAGTGGTTGGCACGATTAGATAACCAAGTGATTCGGATAAGCTGATACAATTCTTATATTTTTGCAAAATTATGCCATGGTCGCATTGTGGTACTGCTCGTATGTACATTGCATGTAGAATTTTAACCCTTTGGGCATTAATTAAGTTTATAGAGGATGCTGACTTTTTTATCAGTGTTAATTGATCGATGATTTATTGTTGCTAGTCATATTTTGACCTTATGTCTTCGGAGGAACTGGATATGAAAGAAATAATTATTGCAGTTATCTTATGAATTTGTGCTACTTATATTATGCTGTTTTATGGTCTTCTTGGTTTTATTGCAAAATTGGTGTAGGTGTAGTTATCATATCACATACGTAATGACCTGCTTACCTCTTCACCTTGTTGTGTTGTTTTGTGCAAAAAGTTGAGGAAAGATGCAAAAGTAAGAGACTTGGTAAAAGCAGTTAATGTCCGACGTGATGCGGCGGTATGGTATTCGGTCGGAATATTAGTTTTTTGTCTGTGTGAGAGCAAAACCAAGGTTGATGATTTTCGTTTGTTAAGTTGCTAATGATTTGATACGTCTTGCGTTGAGACTGGCATGTCCTAGAGACCAGAAATGAAATTACATGTTCCGCTATGTCTTGCCCAAGGGTTTGGTGTGTGCAATTTATGCAGAATTCGTGAACATTTTGCAGTGTGAAAATAAATTGACAATGTGATAAGGCAAATTCATTATAACTAACTTCCTGCCTTTCTGGGTGGGTAGTAATGAACGTAATGTGTGACGACGGTTTTATGTATAATTTTAACATTTTTCAATCATAATTTCATCACGAGTAATATTTTTTTATGTTGGGTACTCTGCTGAACTAATGTGTGTAATGTGCTAAAAAAGTTATTCTGCAGTTTAACATATGCCTGATGTATTAATCACCAATTAAATATGATTCTGGTTTCTTTTTTTCCAAATAGATGATGAAAGATTCGTGGGATAACTATGTGACCCATGCCTGGGGTGAAAATGAGTTAAGACCACTAACTCACAAGGGTAAGCGATACATTTGTTTTCGGATATACTTAAAAAATAATGAGAAGTGCATCGAATATGCTTAACTTTATTTGGTCTTTCTTGTTATAGGACATTCTGCAAGCATATTTGGTCCAAGCAAAATTGGAGCTACAATTGTTGATGCTTTGGACACATTGTACATCATGGGGCTGCACGAGGAATATCAAGTTGCCAGGGACTGGGTGGCAAAAGACCTCAACTTTGACACTGTGGTATGTCTAAATTAATATCTCAAGCAAAAATATTTTAATTGCTTAATTTTTGGTAATTCTAGAGAGCCGAAGTTTCCGTGTTCGAGACCAACATTCGTTTTGTGGGAGGACTTTTAACAATGTTTGCTCTGACTGGAGATGTCATGTATAAAGACAAAGCATATCACTTAGCAAAGAAGTTGTTGCCGGCTTTCGAAACTCCAACTGGAATTCCCATGGCGTTGATTAGTTTGGGCTCTGGGGCCAGTAAAAACTACGGATGGGCTTCTTCTGGTTCGAGCATCTTATCCGAGTTTGGAACTTTGCACTTGGAATTTCTTTATTTGTCTGATATCACTGGAGATCCCATTTTTAAGGAGAAGGTTTTCAAAATCAGAGAAACGATGAAGCAAATCGAGAAGCCTAAAGGACTCTATTTCAACTATGTACATCCTCGTGTAAGTATTTAAATTTGCTTTCATTTTCTTTCTGTGATGTTTTTGTTGTTCTTTGTCTTAAAAATTTTTTTATAATTTTTACTGTTCATTCCAGATGGCAAAATTCACGCAGAATCACGTATCAATGGGTGCTTTAGGTGACAGTTTTTATGAGTATTTACTAAAAGCATACGTCCAAGCTGGGGATATAGAAGCACGCGAAATGTATGACGCCGCGATGGAGGGTAAGTGTTTCAAGTTTTTAGATTTATTCTTATCTATTTATGATTTAAGTAGTTTGATTAATTTTGTGTCTGACTTAATTAGCCTTTGAGAAAAATGGGCTGATTCGCTACTCTAAAGGTGGACTGTTGTATATCGCTGAAATGCGATACGATAGAATAGAAAGCAAAATGGATCACTTGGCTTGTTTTGCTGGTGAGATAATCATTACTCAATTATGTAAATATATTTTATACAAATATTTCAAACTTTGTGTCATCAACTAATATATAAAAAATAGGTGGTCTGTTTGCCCTTGGAGCTCACACCGACCCCAATCTCGTTGGACCTGAAAAGAACTCGGCCAGGGCCAACAGACATATGAAAATAGCTGAGGGTATCACAAACACTTGCCATGAAAGCTACATCAGAACCCAGACTCGTTTGGGTCCAGAGTCCTTTAGATTTTCCGACGCCATTGAGGCCAGAGCTCAAAGACCTAACGAAAAATATTATATTCTTCGTCCTGAAGTAATTGAATCATATTTCATCATGTGGAGGTAAGAGATACTTATTGAATTTCATGTTTTTTTGGTTCTAACTAAATGTTTGTCACGTATTCACATATGCACTCTGATTATTTCGCAGACTTACTGGAGATCAGAAATACCGGGACTGGGGATGGGACAGGTATGCACCGTCCTCATAATTTTATTCAGTTTTCCTTCACGTACAAAAAACCTTAAGATTAAACAAATAGTTTAATCTTTCTTAAATTGGTCCAGCATTGGCTCAATTCCCCAAAATAACTTAACAAAGTCACAGATCTCTCCCCAGGAAGTAGAATCAACAAGACTTATAGAAACACACTTGTTTGTTGAATAGCCTAGATCAGAATTAGGTCGAATGGGATTACGCAACCCTAACAAGTATGCAACATAACCTGCAATAATCATTTTAGCCTCAATCGTCTTTGTCTTCTTCTTCTTATCATCATCATCACATTTGGCGAGCAGGTAGCAGGTCAAGGTGGGAGCTTTTAGTGGGGGTGGATAGATACCTTCTGTTCTATCTAACTCTCTATCTCTCTGCCGTAGTCCATCTATCTCCAATTCCCTGTCTTTCTGGCGCTTATCCGTGATTCGTTTGTACTCATTAGCACCATCAGTTTTGTTTCCTCTAAGACGGTCCTTGAAATCGGGGGTATCACTCCACCCAAAGTACCACATGTTCCGACTCATGATGGCATATAAAAACGACTTCTCTTTGCCCGGTTTTTGTAATGCTGCTGCTGCTGTTGCGGTAGTGATGAAGGTGGTGGTGGTGGGAGTGGTTGTGAAGGTGCTGGTGAGGAAGTACTCTCCTGGAAACGGATACTTGACCTCTACCCTCTCCTCCGGTGTCAAGTGGCGACGAATTTTGAGCTCCATCCCCAACTCCTTCAGTCGAGCATCAATCTCACCCTTCATACCGTAACACAAAGGGATGAGATCATCCAAATTAATGATGGGTTGAGTTCCGGGGGCGAGTTTCATGAACATTCCGATTGTCTAAAAATGCATAATAATAATGTTAAAGTGACAACTCTTTACCCAATAATGCAGATTTTCGGATCTATTTCACTCACAGACTCTAATGACAACTTTTTGAGACCGTCTCTCTCGTTGGCAAAGTGTGTCATGGAAATTGGCTTTGGAATGGGACGAGTTTTTAAATCTTTCGTGGCACAATAATTTAACCAAACCGAGTTACTAGTACATACACGACCAAGGTAAAATTCCGCCGCATTATCCTTCTGTTCGTCGGACACATTTAATTTAACGGAGAGTGCAAATTTCATGTGAAGTTGGACCAACACGTCTCTCCAATTATAGTCGGTTACTTTCATCACGGTGTAAACTGGCTCAGGTTGATGAGTAGTACATTTCGGAAGGACATCAGATGCGAGTGTTTGCTCGTACTGGTAGCATTCTATACAATAATATTGACACATTATTTCAATGCATTTCACAAACAATAATTTATTCACATGAAATATACTCACTGGGTTCGGTACAAAACCTGAAAGCTTGATATACGCTTACTCCGTTCGCAACTTTTGGTTTCTCTACACACAAATGAATAAACCCGGTGGTGGGGGCTTTCTGAATGATGAGACTCCGTCCAGGCTTATCATTGATAGGGACACGACCACCTTTCTTAAAAATCTCGGTAAAAAGAAGTTCCCTTTGCTCATCAGACAGTCCCACGTCTTCTTGCGTCAAGATAAGTTCTGGGGACGCCTCGTGTACGTTCAGACCGGCAGAGGAGGTAGACTCGACACCAGCCAACTCCAGTATTTTCCGTTTAACGAGATCTACCCCTTCACCTATATAGCATCATGTTTATTATAATTTAGTAATCAACCAATAATAATAATGTTCACTCACCTTTTATTATTTTTCCGACTCGACCATCCGATGAAACCGGATATTTGATTTGAAACTCGTCAGCCAAATCCCCCTCTTTAATATTAATTCCCCTCCCATCTCTCAATCGTCTCTCTTCCTTTACCTCCATATCCTCCCCTTGAGCAACGTACGACCACTGCACGGGCTGAAAATCATGGTCGTTTCGAGCAGAACTTGTGGCGGTTTCGGTCTTTCTCTTCTCCTTATCTTTCGTCCCAGCCGGATTCAGTTGACCAAGGGGAGCGAGAGGATGTTTCGCTTTCTCCACGGTTAATAGTTTGTCAGGGGTGGGTAGAAGTGGCGCAGGGGTAGGCTTCACTTTCTGGGCACTACAATACACAATAAAAATATTCATTTAAATAATAAATTATTATTGGGAGGAGGAGGAAAAAAACTCACGTCTTTTGTTCAGCAGTAGGATTAGAAGCTCCAGCAACGTTTTTCTTCTTAACCACACGTGGTCTTTTCCTCTGACTTAATTGGAAGTCGTCGTCGTCTGACCTTGACCCGCCCCCCTCCATTATCAATTACAAAAAGTGAAAGTAAACAGAGCAAAAAATAAGGTTGTTGGTTGTTTTGGTGGGCCGGTGAGTAGAGTGAAAGGAGGATGAGTTCTATAGTGAATTCCCACTGATGACTGGGGGATTGTAACACACGTCCCAACCTTTTCTGTTTTTGAATATCTCAAACTTTCCAATAACCTAAATTGAAAAATGCAAATGATTTGTTCCAGTGCACAAGCTATTGAGCAACATTGTAAAGCTGGACCTGGAGGTGGTTACTCAGGTTTGAGGAATGTTTATAGTAAAGACCCGCAACAAGACGATGTTCAGGTAATTCAATGTCAATATTAAATGATATATTAAATACAAGCAAACTAATTTGTGTTCATGTATTTTATAATGTTTAGCAATCATTTTTCTTGGCTGAGACGCTTAAGGTATGTGAAACTGTAGCAAATATTGAGTCGTCGACACCTAAACTAACTGAATCGTCTTGTTGTTTGCAGTACCTGTACCTTCTCTTCAGTTCCAACGACCTAATTGATTTGGATTACTGGGTATTCAACACGGAAGCTCACCCTCTTCCCGTCAAAGGACTGAATCCATACTATCGTCCAAGTCCGAATGCTTCTTCGTAATACAAGTAGTTATTAGAAGATACTGACAAGAAGTAGACAGTAGAATATCGTTTGTATGAAAAGACACAGCAATGTCCATTATAGTCAAGGCAATTCGAATGCAAAATCTGGGCATCATATTGAGTGTGTCCACCCAGGTAAGAATGATTACAATAAGTAATTCTCTAACGTTGTTGTGTCAGTCTTCAGAAAACTCAACGTTTGCTCCAAGTCATTACAAGGCCAAATTAATTAATGTAATTAATTCGTTAAAAATGTAAAATTCCTTTGTTTAATTTATTTACTTCGGTTGTTATATCTCACGTTATATTTTTGTTGAGTTTTATGCTAAGGTTATATAATGATGATACAATATCAATATTCAACATTTTATACACATTCTCAGAAATTTGTACACAAACTTCTCGTCGAATCCGCTTGAATCCGTGCATAATAATGTTATCGTTTAATATAGTCGAATCTCGAGTTGGAGATCTAAATATTCCAACTATGATTTTGTGCACTTGTAAAAAGTAAATCTATGTACACTTAATTATGATACCAAGAACAGAACTACTATGTAATATAATATTAATTAGACTCCGCAGTGCTATAATAACTACTGTTGCAGTGCAACATGTCATTCAGTAGTAGAATGGCGTTGGTGATGCTAACTTTTAAGGCATGTTTAAGAATAATAATTAAGTAAATAGGTTACTACACTGGTGGGCTGCTTCCTTTCATATCTGATTTTGTTAAATTAATTTTCGTTCCTGAATAATTTTTTTAACATTCAACATTACTACTTCATTGCGTCTGCCTGACACTGTGATAAATTATAGACTTGTAAATTATCCACAATTATCGAACCATAAATACAGCTGAAGGTCATTGTCCTTTTACAATGTTCACATTACCAGTGACTAACGCATCTATAAATACGTAGCAATTAGTAAAACCAATTATTATGCTCCAAAATCAATCTTAAAATGCCTATGTATGTACGTGGTGTCCATTTATTAAGTCCCATCGTGATAATATGAAACCGACCTGCTGCAGCAATCCAGTAAAAAATAAAAATTATTCTCTAATATTTCATTGTTATTAAGTAGGTACATACCGTTGCCAAATTAAAGATGAAATAAAACGTGGAATGACATACACACAGTACACAATATTTTTTATGATCAAGTTTGTTTTTATTGGTGTCAGAAATAATAACAAATATGTATGTAGAAAAATAAATACATCTAATGTTTCTCTAAATATTCTCCATTCTCAAGAAGTGTAATACGGTGGTCTAAACGTTAACTTTCCCTTCGGCTCCTTGAACATGTCCGCAATCGGATTTAGTGGAGGTGGCACGATGCAAGTGTTAAAGTCACTCGTCGCCACAAATCCATCCTTGCAAACGCACATGCTGACCGTTTCAAACTCCACGGGGACACCCCCACTGGCCTGGAACTTAATTCCCCCCTTCGTCTTGGGCGGTGGGGCTACGGGAACTTGGAGTTGGTCACATTCCGCATTCTCATGACATTTCAGATTGAATGGGAACCGAGCCATGGCGTTGCGACCTTGCTCCGTGGTTACGTCCACGTACTGACACGGCTTCCCGACTCGTCGACGACACTCTTGGGCGACAGGGTCGTAAGAGTAGCGTTGTTTGAAGGTGCACTCACAAGCCTGCCCGGACCCACTGGACACACAGACTAGACCCTTCCCAGCATTGCACTCTTCTCTCGGGTAGTCCCCACTGCCCCCACCGTGCGTTGGAATTTCGCATTTATCCCCCCACTCCAGGAATTGTAGGGCAAGAGAAGAACTTGGAATGAGGCAGCAAAAACCGACAAAAATGTAACTTCGAAACATACTGATTTAGTAAATTTTTTGAAATGCCACAAAAATATTTGTGCGAATTTCGACTAGTGATTGATGTGCATTGACGCTGACTGAGAAAACGAAAGTTTTAGTGGAGGAGAGGAACCCAACTTCCTGTGAATGCGAGGATATTGAGAAGAATGTGTCACTGCTAGATCTGTAGAAAACCAATAAAAGGAAGTGCAGCTAAATGTTTATGTTTTCATGATGCTGTACAAAAACAAGCGTGGCGTGGTGTGAAATGTAGGAAATAATGGTAACAACACTAACTACCAAATATTTTGCTTATGTAATTGATTCAAATCGAAAGTCAAAACCAACCTCCGCCTACTAATTTCATGCAAATCTAATTAATTATTTGTTGAATAACCGGTTTGAAATTATTTGTTATTTTGACGTTTATTATATCATTATTCATATTACACAATGTTTTTACCCCTCCTAACCGTCAACCGGTTTATATTTTTATAAGAGTATATAAATAAACATGCATTATCCTGAATTTTGTTTTTCGTACAATTTTACCAAATCTTCGGCCGCGGTGACATGTTCGGGCTGGACGGTAAAATATGGTCCATGTCCGGGAATAATGGTTTTTGCCATTTTCAGAATTTTTAGTCGATTCTTTGCTTGTATTTCTGGCTGAGAGCTGTTGGGCGTCCATACATCAGGGTTTAGAAGGTCTTTCGCAGATTCGAACAAATCTCCAGCAATTGCTAACGTATTTTCGAAATTATTGTTGTCTCCAGTGGTTTGATCACCGGAATCTCGCAAAGTCACAATGAGAGAAACGTCTTCATTCGTGTGTCCAGGGGTCGGAATGATTTTGAGGAATGGGTCAATAATTAAGGGCTCATCTATAAAATTGCATTTATGATATGAAATTTGCATAGTTTACCATAATAATTAGTTAGACATCACATATATGTACCTAATTCAAATGGGTGTGCGTAATAAACATCCTTATTTGAAACACAATATCCAACAATATGTTGTTTCGCGGAGAGAAATAAATTATTATTTCCGTTGTGGTCGGAATGTCCATGAGTGGAAACGACATGGGTGACGGTGTCCTTGTCGATATTCAATTCTGCCAGCTCTGTATTGTAAATTTTATTTTTAATCAGCCAATTTATTAAATTCTGACCTTAAATAAATGTGAAATCTCAAATTATTACTTTCCAGTATGAAGGGACCGTCCCACGGTGTCAATGTGTCCACAATGACGACGCTTTCCGCCGTCTGCACCAGAGTACACGAAGCGTTTGCCCGCATCCAACCGTCCCCATCGATATATGCGTAGCCCTCCTTGATTATCGTGATTGTAGCGTTTTCTGATACAATTTTTTCCATTTTTTAAATAAATTGAACGATTTTGACGACAAATTGTGTATGAAGTGCTTAAAACGTGTTTAAAATGTGCAATCTGGTTTGGGCGTTTCGAGACCTACGCCCATTCTATCAAGTAATTTTGGTATCGTACAAAAAATATAGGAATACGAGGACGCAAAAAATTAAATCATTTATAAATTATTTATTCGCATAGATTTATTTTTACAATGATTTTTATCCCATTGTTGCTGTTGAAGAACAAGCAACATAACAAACGGCAGACGCCGCACATGAGGACAAAGTACCACTGACATAATTTCCGGCAATGGTCGGCGTGAAGTTGGCAAGGCCGGTGACCAGAAGTCCAAAACATGACCCCATGCAAATCGAGTAGCCCACGACGCTGCCACCCTTTGCTTCTGGAATTACCAGTGCGGATACCAAAAGCAGTACGAGGAGACCCTTTATGGTATTATTAGTTCCCATTTCTAAATTTCTGGAAGAAAAAAATGTACATAATTAGTAATCACGTAAAGAAATAAATGAGAGTAATAAGTATTTAATCTATGTTCGCGAGTTGATCATCAGTTATCTAGCATGCATAATATGCATATACATAAGGTTCATTTGTACGTATGCAAATCTTCATGAGCATTTCTACGTCATCCTATTCGTTTGAATTACTTCAAACTCACCATTTTGTGGAAGACAATAAGACCAATCGGTAGCAAAACGAAGTTGGGATTAGAATAATTGGTTAAAAAGAAAGACCTGAAAACGCTTTACAAAGAAATACAAATTTGAGTCAAATTTACAAATACGCTTTAATATCAAGATAGTTGTAGTAGAAAAATATAATTTGGTAAGTTTCACAAGCCCCACATTTTCTGTATGTCTCATTTTTATTTCAAATTTTCTTATATTTTCCCCACTTTCTGCAGGTATAAAATATTTACGATGGCGCTTGGTCACACCTTCTTCATCCTACTGACTGTCGTTATCTTTGGCACGTATGCCGGACCACTTGCCTATTCGGCGTGTATGGGTGCCTGTTTTACGGCGCTAACTGCCTGCACCGCGGCGTCAGGGGGTGTGGCCCTTCCAGCTTGTATATCTGCTGCTACGGCGTGTTACAACGCCTGTATTGGATTTTTAGCCGCCCCCACGCTATAGGATTACATTTACACTTTTCCCTGGTCACTACTTGAAAAAATTATATAATGCAGCTCAACAGCAGGAGGTTAATTTTAAGTTTCTTATTAAAATAACGTTTAATAAAACCTATCAGTACAGCTTTGCTTAGCCCGAACCAGGTTTAGTAAACCCATGTTTCTCAGTAGTTTTCTATAAAATTATGTGCTACTATTTTACACTAACTTGCATCAATCTTTCGTACTACTAGTCTCCAAATTCTAAAAATATTTACTATCCATTGCCCTTGACTACTTCCCAGTGGGGGTCGCCTCTACAGCCCATATGGTTTATTTGTGTTCATACTTAACGTCATATTATTTCATGAGAAAGCAGTAAGGATCTCTGGTCCAAATTTCAGCTTTCTATGTTAATTTCTAAAAATCGGTATGGGTCACCCCATAGGGTCGCTCTAGATAAAAATTTTACCAATTTCATGTCATATTCTTCCATTAGGACCCATAAGCAACCTCTCCACCAAATTTCAGCTTTCTATGTTAATTTCTAAAAATCGGTATGGGTCACCCCATAGGGTCGCTCTAGATAAAAATTTTACCAATTTCATGTCATATTCTTCCATTAGGACCCATAAGCAACCTCTCCACCAAATTTCAGCTTGATATGACGATTTTGAAAAGTCAGTATGGGTCACCCTCTAGGGTCCCTCAAGATGAAAATTTTTCCAACTTTAACTCATTTTTATCTATTAGGAGTCATTAGTAACCTCTGTGCCAAATTTCAGCTTTCTACGACAATTTTGAAATTTTGGTGCATAATACCCCACCCACTCCGATGACCCCCACCGGTCCAAAACTTTTCTGATTGAACCCATCTTCGAACTCGGTCGTTGCATTGCCCAGATACATGTCTGTACCAAATTTGGTCCAAATCGGTCAACTCGTTCGAGAGTTATCGAAAGACAGACGGACGGACAGACGGACGGACATGACGATTACATAAGCCCTGGTTCGGGCTAAAAATAATTACTTTCTTGTGATTTAGTGAACCGAATAATTATATTCTAAATTTCTATCTTGTTCATGTTGGTTAATCTGTAATTTTAAAAAATGCTAGAGTGTCTGGATAAATAAATAAAAATAACTTTTTAAAAGTATTAATATTTAAAAATTTATTTTCAACACTATTTAAAAAATGACAAACAAGCATTCAAAGCAATTAAAGAGACAATCGCAGCACCCATTTTCCACCGTACGTTTTTCACCTCGTTGTCCACTCCCGTAATGGAAGTCATGCAAACCTGCATTTGAGTTTGACACGATCCTAACACTATTATTATTTTGACCTTGTGATGGCATCATCACGGAGCCATCTTCACTGCAATTGACCACCAATTCTGTATCTTTCTTGAGAAGTGGCGTGTTCACGGAGACGTCTTCGTGGAAATCTTGAACCCTCAAGTCATTGGTTTGAGGAGGAGGTATGCAGTTTTGCGTTACTGGTTGCGACGCAATAATGACTGGGGGCTTATTCTCCTTTCTGGATTTTGCACTATCCGGTGAAGAAGATGAGGACTGTTGGAGTTCAAAATTTTCTGGCGTGGCGAGATGTTTGTTAGCTCCAGCATTTTTCTTGATGGGTCGAGGAGATGACGATGCAGACGACGGCGAAACTCCTCCCGCTGGTGCAAGTGTTGTTGACCGAATCGATAAAATCTTAGTTTTAGATTGAACTTGATGATTTACGACGTACGTTCCCCTTTTGGGGGGTGAGTATCGAAGGGAACTGTAAGTGGAGGGTTTCTTCCCAACGGGGGGTGTAGAACCTGGAGGCGTTGGGGTTGACGAGGATGACGTAGCTGGCGTCAAGGTGGGAGACCGATCTGGTGGAAGTACCATTTCGAATTTCTGTAAAAATTTGGGTTCAATTTTAGCTTTACTTTAAAATTTCTGTACTCAAATAAAATCTTTGTATTTACCTTTTTAAACCGTATTTTTCATTTCCAGCAAAAATTCACTCACGTAGTAGTAAAAAAAGAATATATAAAAATTGCGACTCCTACATGTCACGCTTTCTGGAGGAGTTGACTTCAGCGAAAAAATATGGAATTATTACTGTCCCAAGATCTACGAAGGAGTGAGACTGGGACGACGCTTAATTTCAACATCAACTTTAACTGATGGCTCAATAGATGCTAATTGAAATTGTAAACTTTTGACGGAACAAAAAATCTGCAGCTTTATATTCACTGTTTATTGCAAACATATTCAATTTATGTGTACGGTCGAGACCCATGCATGCGAGGAGTTCAACGAGTTTGTCGTTCGTGGTTCTCACTTCTTTCTATAATGAAATGCAGTATTATACGCATTTTACTCTCCTAACTGGCTCACTTCCGGTTGAGCAGTGAAGTAAAAATACTAAACCTGCAAACATAATGGCAGGATCCATTTCGTTTCATTACATGGACTCGTTTTTCTCCAGGAGAAAAAAACGCATTCCACGAACGTGTCGGTGTGGGAATGATGTTTTTTTTACAAAATTCGTGGAGTCATCTTACAAACCAAGCGCATATGAAGTGTGTATTTGTACCAAATACGTGAGGATGTTTAAAATTTATAAGGCAAACTTCTTGTACCCCGAGGAACGTATGTATGTATGTAAATTGTAAAGTAAGGCAGGCACTAATGGCCCGAGTTAAAGACTTAATGAGTTAAATTGAGTTTAAATTGTGAGAATGTGTCATTTCACTCACTCCATTAAAGATTCGAATAGCGTTTTACACTTTACTTTACACCCTTCTCGACCCGACTCGATTCCATTGTTTCCATTCTTTCAGAAAGAAAATGTATGTATTTCCATGAAAAATTTGCATAGGCACGAAAGTGAGTTTTAATTTGAATTGAATGGGCTCTAAGTGTCTATTGTTGTCTGATTTTGTGTATGTATTTATGAGAGAGAATTCCCATTAGTCGTGCTAAATGTGATGTACAAAGTATGTATTTTGTCATCATCGTTAAGTGTTCATTTAAAATCTAAAAATACTCAATTTTGATCCAGTTATTTACTGTCCAGACAAAACATTTACTTAAATGGAAATTTTTGCTTTGGTCGAAGACGACCATGATCTAGAAAGACGACATTTTTAAATTGATTAAACCTTCAGGTTCAGTTCGCGTAATACTGCGTATGTAAATTAAACTAACTAATTTATAACTATTTGACATCTTTAAAATTAAATTAAAGTGGTGTAACTCCAATTTATTTCAATTATTGTATCCGTGTTGACAGAAGAGGATGAATTAGATACCGGAAAATGATGCGTATGTATTTATTAAAATAACGCGTCTGCTACAAGTTGTTGTTGTTTGTTGGTACAATTTTTAATACATTTATTTACAATGACAGATTATTTATCGACACACAGTAAACTAGTAAGTATTTGATTCTTGATAATAAAGCTTCAAATAATTATTTTAGTAAATGTAATGTCAATTCTACGTATGTAACTCTGATTCTGGTACTCAGGTCCGTTCACAACAATATTAGCATATATACTTATCTTAATAATTGCTTATCTTAGATATTGTTCAGATTATTGTATTCTGTATACTAATAATTATGTATCTGTGATGTAGGTATATTCTGTGTTTGGTTGATTGCTGCATTTGCAAAAAAACGCTTGAAACGCTTTTGGCATGGAATATTATAGAAATTACATAGAATTAATTATTTATCTAGAACAAAACAAAATATCTAGAATAACGATAAATTTTCCATCCAATCTTCCTCTTATAAATCACTTTACATTCCAACATTGAGTATATTTGAATATTTCAATTCTGTGTATTATGCTTCAGAATATTTGACTTTTTCAGCCTAAATCACATTATTATTGTCGATGTACAATAATTATTGCTAAACTAAACTAAACTAACGAACACTTTTAGCAGATCACTAACTTTTCGGACATTGTTTGTATGTAAAGGTACTACCGATAATATTAATCTATTTAAATATACTGAATTATGCTGCCTGCCACCCTACATAAATGCTGACTGTATACATTTATTATTATGATTGTTCCACAGTCTATAAGATTGATTGTTCCAAAGATTCCTTTCCGAAAATCCAACCCAACAAATTCAAACAAGTAATATTGGAGTGAAATTAAGACCAGAGTAAAAGTACGATAACCCAGAAAACTAAATATATATTTTTTACATTCTTTGATCCCATTCACCGGCTTATTAGGAAGGTAGTAATAATCTTAAATATTATGGGTGGAAAACTTAATAATTTTTAACAATTTCAGGAAACATTCTAATATTTCTCACAGTTTACTTAAAGGAAATAATTTAGCTGCTAAGTGTATATTTACAGATACCAAATGAGATGGAGATATAGATCTACGGTTAGCACTTTTCTATTAGATTCCCTTCCTAAAAATATAGATATTCCTTTTCGTTGATTATTATGAGACTGTTCATTTCTTTACAAACGCACAGACCTTAACCTTCGATACAGAGTGCAAAACATGCAAAGAAGGCACAACAATAGTCAAGAAATCCTAAATCACTGTCCGGATGTCGAGGATTATACTTGACCAGATACTCCATCCTCCTTTTGGCCTGTTCCTGCTCAGGGTCAGCTTCAGCTTCGGCCTCTTTCAACATGTCCATGATTTTCTTATACTCTCCAGAATGTGGCTGGTCAGGGGACACGAGGCGACGCTCGTCTTCATCGTCCGGATTTCGGAGGGGGCAACACTCGTC
Organism: Folsomia candida; assembly: GCF_002217175.1. Classification (NCBI taxonomy): domain Eukaryota; kingdom Metazoa; phylum Arthropoda; class Collembola; order Entomobryomorpha; family Isotomidae; genus Folsomia; species Folsomia candida. The sequence goes on from NW_019091201.1 coordinate 3,124,787, forward strand.
GACGATGTCTTCCTCCTCGGGCGCTCGGGGTTCGCGATTATGTTCGGAACTTATCTTGTCCAAGTCCTGTATGTGCAATAATCGAGTAAGAATTTGCATATATTACATAAAAAATCAAATTTTTTTTTCAAAATTTGACCCACTTCGTCCACAGTTTTAGGCCCGCTGTGACTATTATGCCGACTTCCGGAACTGGTGGGAGATGACGTGGCTGGCGTGTGATTCATGACGACCACTTCCGCCTTGTCGTTGGAATATTCCTCCTCAGAGATTAATCTGTTGAGTTCAGAGGGTTCGGAATCTGGCTCATTGTCACCTTCTCCGTGAGTCTGAAAGTTAACAAGCTACAAATAAAGTCCATATTCTCTTATTAGATTAAGGGTGGAAATTTACGATATAATTTCTTAGAATTTTTGTATAATTCTCATTCTCACCGTAACTGCGGCCGGAGATTCTACCACGGTTTCGGTGGATTTCTTCTTTCTCGGCATTTTTACCCGGATTCAATTCGCTTTACACAAGAACTGAAAACGCACTTTGTTTGCCTTGCACACAGAAGATTCTCAACTTAACTTTTTTAGTAAAAAAAATTCCGAGATTTGTGTGCACTCTTTTTCCACCCAGACAATTTATTTGATCAATGTTTAGTTATATTTGGGAGTGAATGAGGTCATCAATAATTCATCCAATCCAGCAGTCTCACTTCAATATTGAATCTCTTAAACAAATTCTTACACAGATTTGATTTATGTGTTGGATTGGAGACAACTTGGAACACGAGGACTGTAAAATATATATTATTTCTGCTGCAACTGACTGTGATGAATTAAAGATCCTTGAAGAGTCAGCAGATCATCCAAAGAAGAAGAAAATTATTATACAACTCACTCCCTCCCTATGCACAAGATTTATGCTATAAATTTGTGTAGTCTGTCCAAATAACGAAATATTGATATAAAGTCTTCAACTTTATCCTGACAATTTTACGGATAACGTAAAAATAATGGATATCTCTATTTATTGAAGATGACGAAATATTATGAGTGACAGAAGTGACACACCAATATCTCAACTTAAATCATCACTTATTTAATGCTTTCACATTTTAAAACTTATATTAAATGCATGCACTCGTTGCATATGTATGTGGTGAATTGTAATATATGTCCCACAATTTAATTTTATTAGAGATGCAGATATACGATTGGGGACTTTTTTATTCACCTCGTGGTAAATTATCACCTTCACTCGCTGCTACACTCCTATTAATTTACCTGGCCAGACTCGAACTGCAATCTCATTAATAATATATTTATGTAGAAGGAAACACTTTTCATTCAGCGAAGTATTTTTTATGGCCAGCAATGCAATGCAATTTATGTATTTATCTTTATTTTAGTGGTTTTACTCTCCCGAAAATGTGTACAACTGGTACAAAAATGAGATTAGTGGGTTGTATGTGGATTGGATTTTGATGAGCAGTGTGTATGTATATGTACGTTCCATAAAAAGGAAGAATATTATTGGCACTATTTTTTGTCTATCTTTTTAAGTATCTATTTCTCTTTTGTGTGTTCTCATACCCTAACTTTTATTACAGCTTTTTTAAATCTACTATTTGATGATGACGATGCGATGTCTGTGGAGTTGAAGTCATCTCTCTCCGTGAGCCACACCACATAAGCAAAGCAAAAGCAAGGATATTTCTGGATCTATTATCCATTCCAACATATTTTACTTTACACATTCAACAACCCTTTATACGTACGTTTCCCATGTGTTTAAGTAACGTCTATCTGGCTTCTTTTCATCATTAGCTTACCAGCAAGCCTTGCATTACACAAACTTACCTTTACACATAGTTTGGTGCATGCAGTTATTGCATTGCAGTCACTTTAGATAGTTGGACGGAGGAGATGTAGAATAGAAGCGTCAGCTATTTAACTCCGTATACGCGTTTTAAGACCTTATGGGCTCGGCTGCTGTAATATACGAAATAGTTGCATGGATGGAAGTGATGGAATCTTCTCATTTTAGGGATGAGTTACAGGGATTTGCAGCATAAGCAAAGCAAACCAACCACCTACTGATGGTTTGGCTTGGTGTGGTTCAAATATTTGATGCGTCCTTTGTTAGCATGGGCTGATTTGTAAGAAGTTCGATTTTGGAGAGCATGCTGATCTCGGAGTTGAAAGATTGATCTGAGAATAAATTGATCTCATAAATACGGTTTGGTTGAGTTACTATTAGATCGCGACAAGATTGCTGGATGATTCTTTCTATATGCAAAAACAGGTTGCATGGTTATAATAGCTGAAGGTAGCAAAATTCGCTTACACGAGCAGAATCATGATGGCAAGTTAGTTTTGAAGCTATAAAATAAGCCAGTTCTGCTGATTTTCATAACTGGGAGGTTGCTTTTGCTTCTCCTGGTCTCTTCTTCTCCTGTTTAATGGTATGGTTGTTGGCAAATAAGTATGGTTGAGGACGGGGGTTGGCTGAATTGAATTTTACATCCCTGCTGAATAAAATACAGTGCAATTTTTTGCCTTGATGCAGACCTGGGATAACTAGGGGCGTAGTACCCGACACGAGTGGGATTAAGGATTATAGTGGATTAAGTTAATAATTGCTACTAACATTATGCCAATAACCATATATTAAGTTGTTAAGTAGTTTGTAGTAATGAGTTGTCTCAAATAAATGGCCCCTAGACTGCGGTCTAATCCTGGATAATGGCGATGGATGGATGAGATTTATATTTGCATGTACCTGAGCAAATGGATTTTCAGATGTACTTGGATTTGGAATTATTCCACTTATGTATTCATGTTTTATGATGTTGGATTGGTAAAATATTTGGTATGCTAGTGTTACATACTCAAAGACAAGGAGCTTGGAAAGTGCAAAGTATGTATGTATAAGCCTATTTAGGTAGTCATTAAGACATTAAACAGAACATTTTCCTCGTCATCTTTGCAATACGTTAAAATCATGTTAAGAGTAAAATATGTGCATGCATTTTGTTCACATCCTTGGTCAATAAGAGAGAAAATCTTACTAATTAATATAGAAGTATGTACATGCTCAACGTTTATCCGTGTCCCATTAAGTCTGGGACACATAAGTAAACTCGAGGTAAAGAATTTACAGTGACAAAATTGACAATTGCATTTTATGATGTGCCAGACAGCAAATTTGCATAAGCTCAGCATACATACAACAAAGGTTGACGATAAGATAAGGATTGCAATTAAAATAAATAGTTGGGACCTAATGAGCATACCCCGGACAAATATTTTTTTATCCTACCCTACTCGTGTTGAGCTCAACATGAGTAGGGTAGGATAAAAAAATATTTGTCCGGGGTATGCTAATGAGTTGCATCCGTTTCTGAGTAAATCTATTTACTTATTTAGGGATTATGAAATATTTCCGATTTCTTGCCTCATTACGGAAAATGATCATTACAGAATCGATACTTCGTAGTTTTACATGATGTGATTCTTCTATGAAATTCGATCCGGAATGACTTTTACTTTATTATTTCTAAATCAGTGGTTCTCGTTCTCGCGTTGGTTCATGGTTCATTAATTTTAAGCGAAGAGGTTACAACGACTCGGTACATTTTTTCAAGACAAAATTTCACACATCGTTTTTCATCTACGAGGAGAGGACGACGCTGTATCACATCACATGATTGCATAATTCAATTGTATGCAAGAAGAACCTCACAACCAGTGGCCGCGGAACCCGTGGGGACATCTGGGGACATTAACATTGTAGGATAGGGGAGGGAGGGGTTTATATAAGATGGACAGATGATGCGGACATCGAACAACCGTGGGGACATTGTCCCTCAGTCCCCACGCGTCCCGACGCCACTGCTCGCAACAGGATAAATTATGTACAAAAGGTACAAAAATCTCCGTATATAAAAACCAAACTCGTTGATGTTTGTTTGATGCTTGATGCGATAAAGGTATCAAGTGTCCAGTCCAGTCTGCTAAAATCTTTACTTAATAGGAAAACAATGTACGCGAGAAGAAATTCATTCACATTTGTGTCAAGAGATGAGACATATATTTACATATTGTTTTTGTTAGTGACTAGAGTACAGAATTAAGACCAGTTTGTATTCAAAGATAATTTAACAATGTCATTCAACATTATCCAAACAAGGGACGAATGAATTATGCGATGCAGAATGTGACAATTTGTTTGCTGCCAAATTATTGTGGGCGACACTCCCTTAAATTATTTGCCTACTTTGATTAAAGTGAAAAATCTAACGTAATAAATAAATCTGGTTTGATAACCTTGATTAAAATCTGCACTATTTTAATGTATTTTTATTTTCTGGAGGGGGAGGAGGTGGAGCTCCTTTATTTTGAGGGTTCTCAGTTTTTCCTCCACTTTTAGGCTCAGGGGGACCTTTGATGTTTTTGGGTGTTTCTTTTTTCGTATGGGTGGCGGCATCCACAATTTTCTCCATAAAAGTATGATGGGCATGTTTCTTTTTCTGAAATTTGTAAAAACAGACGGGGAACATTGTCAGGTTTGTAGCCAATTTTGAATGTCAATTTCCCTATTATTCAGAAACCTCATAGAAATTGTGACTCACATGATGCCCAGCGTGACCCTTAAGTCCTGTGATTAGTCCAGAATAGTATCCCGCAAGAACGGGAACCTTTCCAACTTTCCGTGATGCTTCAGAATTATTCGCCGTATTATCATAATTAGTCGTGTTAACATCACGAAATGCATTTGAAGCACCAAGTTGTGGATTGATAATGACGTCACGAACTTTATCCATTTTTTCGTCATCTAGGAAATCCTCCTCGTCCCAGTCGAACACTCCAGTGTCCGCTATACGTTCATATTCTCTGCACATATTTAGTTACAATTTACTCCTAATTAATCAATTAACTAATTTATATTTCCTAACACGTAATGCCGCATGGGATCAAAGCCGGAATAATCTTCGCCACGAATGGTGAATTCGTTCCCTAGATGCCACATGGGGACGCCGCCTTCCAAATCCCACGCGACTCGATCCCGATATTCCGGAGTGACCGAGTCATGCAGTAATTTCCGTTGACGCCATTCCGTCAAGTTTTCCTTTTTTGCGGGCCTCTTGTGGTACTTGAACTTTCTGTCGATAAGTTTTCCAGAGGGAGGAATGTGTCGTCGGAGAGGGTGACGAAAGTCGGGCGTTCTTGGTCGATACGTCCACATGTCCCACGCTTCCATCGTGTAATATCGCACCACGAAGAGAAAGTAGACATGAATTATGAGATTGGTGCCGAGAAAATATCCGTAGCGTTGCCATTTCTGAAAAATAATTGAATTTAGCTAATTGTTCAGAATAATTAATTTCGTGTTAATTTTTATAACCATGATGTCTTCTGTTCTGCTGGTAATGGATAAAATTCGGTACAGCAATGGTACCCAAAATCCTGTGACTACGAGACGGCACGTGATCCAGAGGGTTCCAGCGATAAAATTGATAAGCCCGCCACACTGAATTTTTGGGTTATCGGTAATTATTACATAATTCAGCATTAATTCGTTTGTGACTTACCTTGCATATATTGGTCGCCCCGAGAAATAATGCTGTCCCCATTTGCAAAAAGAGGCATCCGTAATGCACCGTGAATCGGAGACCGGGCAGGTCCATCCATGAAAATTTGTCACCAGCCACAGTCTCCACTGCTTTTAGCGTAATTTCGTTTGCTTCTTTAAGGTCATACTGGATTCCGACTTGGTCCGGTAAAAATATTGAGAATAATCCAAAGCACTGTAGGATGCATGTATATATTTGGTTAATTTGTGGCATAAGTTATGTCATGATAAGTGCATATCAGTATGTATTATGTGAAAGTAGTACAAATGAGAAAATGCATATCCAAAGTGTTCCACATCTCAGGGAGCAACAGCAACACGGGTTCCTGACTCGGAATAACTGATCTTTCTTCCAAATATTGCACATTTCGGTAATTATTCGGTTTTTCGGTTTCGGTTTTTATTTCGGTCTTCACGGTCAAGCTACAGATACGAAATGCTAAATGCGGACCCCACAGTCTATCGGAGTAATCTATCAAAATGCTATTTCGTTGCTACGCTATCAAATTTTTGAGCATTTTGCAAGATCTCAAGTCAATTTCTATTTTCATCCAATTCAAATTTTATAAACCACTCCGACTTCCACTTGTTTCACTAAATTGCAACCTCCTGAAAGCTAAAAATGGTGATTGTGACCGTTCAAGACGCCGCATGGCAAGAAATCGTGAGCGTCGGAGGAGCCAGCGCCATTTCGGTGACAATCACAGAAATCCTGCGACTTTCGGGGATCGCTTCTCCAAAAGTCATGATGGCCGTGAACCTTGTCATCATGATTCTAAACATGTATTGGCAGTACGTGGACAATGGGGGATTGGAACAGTGGACCGTCCCGCGACAATTGGTAAATAAATTGACGAATTAATCACACAAAAAATAAGTCAGAGTTGTAACTACTCATTGATTTTCTCTGAATAGAGTCGCCTCGGCGTCAACGCCACCGTGTTCTTTGTCGGGTTAGGATTGTACGGCTTATTTCTTGGATACTACGGAATCACCAATGAAGCCGAGATGTCCAAACATTTGCACATCGTGGCCTCCGACGCCTCTGCCATCAACGGTTTTCTCGCCTTTTTAGCTTCCTCCACGGTTTACGCCGTCAATCGAGCCGTCTTCAACTTTATCCTGCTTTTGGTTGCAATCGGCAAGAAATTTTTCGAATGATAAGTACAAAAGTAGTGTCCTTCTTGTAGGCATGTAATCTTAGTAAAGCTCGCCATTTATTCGTACATAAATAATATTACAAATATGTCACTGCAATAAAATCACAATAAACTCGTAAATATCTACTAACCCAGAAAACATTCTGCCAAAGAGTACAAAAAACAAGCACAAATCGAAGAAAATATTGAACATGGTTGATTAATATTGTTACTGTTTGACTGAATATGTTTGAAATTTGGATCCTTTTCGAAATCCAGAACTTCCACGCTCCAAAAATCCTTGTATGAATTTTTGGCATCTTCATCCCCCCAAGAAGGCGAATAATTATTGCTCTTTGTTAAACCCCAGTTGCCATTAATGTCCCAAGAGAGGTCTTCCCCACCACACCCACTGCTGCTCACAGATTTGGCGGACGGATCTCCGGTGAACATTGCGTGATTGTAGAAAAACGAGTTTCGAAATATTGGAGTGGTCACGCGAGGTGGCAAATTTTGCAGAATTATTGGTTCCAAAGTTATCGGACTTCTTGGCGGAGATGATGAGGAGGGATCATCATACCGCAGTTCCAACAGGCTGGCCAGTGACTCCGACGAGGTTGACAGGGACGGTTCCGACATTTTGTGACCTAAAAAGTAAATTGTTAAGGACAATTAGTTGTAACTTATCATTTAAATTTATGACCATACATTAGTCTATTAATCCGAAATATTCCAGAAGTTCCCGAAATATTCTACAATATTCCCGAAATATTCTACAATATTCCCGAAATATTTCCCAATTTTCCCGAAATATTCCCCAATTTTCCCGAAAGTTTCCCCAAAATTTCCGAAATATTTTACACCTTTCCACCACTAACCAACGTCCTTTCACCACTATATTAGATATTATGTAGAACTATGCACACCGCAGAACCAAAATATTTGTATCCTGAGAATTACTGCGTATAGCCTACGTTTTTCTGAGAAAGAACAAAAGAACAACTTCAAGGAAGCTACGCTACCCGACCGACAGGCAGACTGGCATTTATTTAGTAATAAAATAAAAGTAAAGCAGCGCTGTTACTTCAATTATGTAATCACTCTTTTACCAATCGGTCCGCATTTTAAATCACAAACACCACGTAATAGACACATTTCATTTAAGTGTCCCATTCAACTTTGTTGTTTTTGATGTAATTTTTCTCAGAGAAAAATCGTATGCACAGACGTAAAGGTTTCATATGAGACTGGTCTCTCGAGAGGTGGTGGGTGATGTTGTTTTATTTTCTGTCTGCAAAATATATTTTGAATGGAATTATCATTCATGATGATGTGACGAGTATGGCAACCTTCACCTTATCCGAAAAAAAGTAACAACATTTTCATGAAACCATTTAAATTAAGCCATTGTGTTGTCTCCTCAGTCTCATTTTAGGACTTTGTATTTTATCGCAGTTTGTCACGCACGGTGTGGTTTTGTCTTGCTGGTCGGTTCGCCTTACTGATTAAGGTGTTAATGAGTAAGCATTTATATTTAGACCATGTTTAACGCTGGAGACCAATTAAAATCCTGAATAGTTATGATGGTACGAAAACAATAGGTGACTACAGGGTTGGGTAACAGCAGTCACGATCTAAAAAAACTTCCTGTTATAAAAATCTAGAAAGAAGGTGGACATGATTTCGCATTCGAATTACATGCATGCATATGTACGTTGTTGTAGCAGAAAGTCTTCATATTATTATCGGGTGGACCCCTTTATGGGAAGGTCTTGTCTGTCCGTCCGTCTATATCCACGATAATGTTACAAATATGCGAATGATAATTTCGACATGCGGATTTCATTCTAATTTTCAGGGAGGAGTTAGGTTAGAAGATGGTCGTTGTAGGTCACAAGGTCACGGCGATGGGTAAACGGCCAAAAATGTTGAATTTTAAAAATTCGACATTTCGACATTCGACAAACTAAAAAATCAATTTTTAGCCCGAAACAGGGCTTATGTAATTAGTTTCAAGCGTTTTAAACGTTAGTTAACGAAAGACGACGTAAGGCACGTATATATCCCACTTGGTTCACCCTATTGCTACATTTCTTTTGCAACGCTTTATTTAATATCCCAATTATTGCAAACATCTTTTAAAAAATACAAACCAGTTTTTTTTTACAAATTACTCTCAATCTAAAATAATGATCCATAAACCACACGAAATTACTACAATTCTTAAACTGCTACAATTTCCTTCGTCTTTTATTATGCGAAACGCTAATAATTTTATTCCGACAGACAATCATGAAGTGAATATTGCTGCATGTACATACATACTTTCTACTAGTAGTATATACATACATACATTTGGGTACAATCTCATTATAAATTGATTCTTGTGGAATTAAAAAACAAGGGACAGGATTTTTTGAACGTAGTAGTAAAATAAAATAATTTTGATTCACACTTGGTTATCGGGGTGGTTGCGTGGCATGTTGGGGATTGACTCTTCCTGTGAATCATCCTCTTTGGGCAGGACAATGCCAATATTCCCAGAATTGTTCCCACAATTACAATTCGTGCAAGATTTAGGAGAAACGGCTTTATTCCCATTATTTTCGGGATCAGAATTCACCCCAGCTTCGGATGTGGGCATGTTGGTGGGGTTATCCTCCTCGATAAGAACATTGACTTTGTCCTGTTCTTTGTCCTTGTTCTCGATCATTGCACCACTGCAGTCATCTTTGGTATCACGTGAATCTTGCTGAATAACAACTTTGTTCATGTTCACGTCATCAAGTTTTCTCTCATTTTCATGCACGACACTCTTCCTTTTGCACCTTTTACACATATCGTCAACATTAATTTCTGCCCGTGGTTCGACCGGAATCGGGTCTGGTTGGTCGGATCCGCCCGGATTGTCGACTTCCACCACGACGATGTCGCCCATTATGTCGTCGTCGTCCACAATGTCGTTTTCTAATTGATAATTATTCTCTTCTTTTTGTATAATGATGAAAGTAAGTGTTTTCACGTAGTGGAGCATGGTGAAGGCGACGGAAAAGCAGAAAGTGATGACCAGTGGGTTTTGAGCGGTCAGAGGAGCATTAATTTTTCCAATGGAGAAAGGTCGATAGTAGAAAAAGAGAATGAGGATGATCTGAAGTTGCCCGAGGATGGATTTTGCTCGGGCATTATTCTACACAAATTAAATATAATGATGATTTAATTAAGGTGTTAACTTTAAATATGATGTGGTGATCAGTGGCCGCGGAAGCTGTGGGGACATCTGGGGACATTAACATTGCAGGATAGGGGAGGGAGGGGTTTATATAACATGGGCAGATGATGGGGACATCGAATAACCGTGGGGACATTGTCCCCTGTCCCCTCAAGCTTCCGCGGCCACTGGTGGTTGGCATAAACAGATACGCACCTCATACAAGTAAAACGGCCCCATCGACCTCGCAATTGGCCACGGTCGTCTCGTCTCCATTACGGCGAACACAATTCCACACAAAACTCCGACAACGTTCAACTGCACAAAGGTCAAGGCTCCAGTAGACTCGTAGATACTGACGGAAAACGCCACAATTATGAGAGGGATTGAGTACAGAATATTCATCACGATGTGGACTCCCTGTAAAATTGTGCAATTTAAAGTCAACCTAAAACCACCGTATGTTGAGACTTTCACCGAAAAACTTTCTCACCAAGAATCCAAGCCTGACAATCCAATGGATACACGATGCTTGATTAGTAATTCGTCTAACTTGGTGGATCGTGTCCAAATGAATTAGTTTCATGGTGCAGTACACAATGTAGGATAAGGACAACAAAAAAAGGACGGTGTGCCATTGTTCAGCTTCGGTGGACCCTCCCGTCCCAATTAATATTTCTCCATTTCCTCCTCCCCTGCCAACGACGAGAATGTCCGATGATCTGTTCCTGTTCGGATTTGGAAAATGTTTTCTGCCATCTGGTCGAACTAGGGAAATGTGTGCCTCTTCAAATTGAAAGTACAACTGGGCAAAGGCGATCATGTAAATGGTGCTGTAAACGAGCATGGTGACCTAAAGAGGAGAAAACAGTTTAATGTTCCGCCATGATAAGCGAGATCTTATCGACTCTCTTACCGACGTCAGGAGGGTGGGATACAACCGATAATACGACGCGAACGCTGTCCCCACACATTCTTTTTGACAAAAGATGTGAAATTCTGCAAATATGCTGATCAGGTACATGCAAATGAAGGTTTCGCACGCACTGGGTAGTGCTCCTCCCATCAAATATTCGTAAAAGTTGCTCGCCACTACGGACAGGCCGATGGCGAAAGCAACGAATGCGAAGAATGATAAAAGTTGGTACATCTGCGATGACAGAATAATTTTCAGTAGTTCCAAAATTGTTAATGAAAGGTATTTATGTGCATATTTATTTACCAGAACGGCGAGTAGAGCAAGACATGCTTTCAATTTATTGTTGCAGGTATCCATTATTCAGTTAATTAATAGTCTAGAAGATGTCCAGGATAATTTCGTCAATGATTTCAAGGATGATGTCAATGATTTTCCAGACATCCATATTCTAAGTGGTCATACAAGCAGATATCTCCCTCTAATCAAGGCAAATATAATTTTGAGAATTCTTTTACGTTTCGAAAATCCGGAAGTGGTATCTAATAGTAACCATGAAAATTTAGATGACCATATTTGCATGAGCCTATAGAGTAGGTCATCGGGGTTCAGCATATTCGGAATAGTCGTAGGAGCCTCAGCATATTGGTCATATTAACAGCTTCAGTAACCTCTTTAATTACGCCAGTTCTTAAAAATTATCAAATTTGGTGCAACATGCAGGGTCTAAAACTATGCATACATACATAACAAACACTTCTTTGTCAAACGGTCGCATCACTTTGTTTCATGCACGCGATCTAAATATGTACATATGCATACATATGTTTGTCTTGTTTAAACAAGGGTTTTCATAAAATTTTATTTAGCAAAAAGAAGTTCCCCCCAGGTAAAACGAAAGGCTTTTGTATAATCAAAAGTGTTCATCGTTTTCATTGTCCAAAAAAAAAATTCCAGTTCCAGCACTTCCATCCGGCATATAGTAATATATTTTCATCATACTTTCTTTTTCTGCACAATCTGCATGCATACATAAAACACATTATGATATTTAACTATGTATGTATTTGAGAGAAACTTTCCAGGGCATTAATTAATTCTTAATTGTAATAAAAGTCCTACCGACCGATGCAAATAAATATGAATCCTGTTCAGATTTCAAGTCGACATTTGATAATCTGTCCAAATTACAATTTTACGAAATTCTAAATATTTTTACGAATCAAATATTGCGTGAGGGAAATTAGTAGTATGTTTTTGCATAGGAGGTGCAAGCTTATTTTAACCCCATCACGATCATCATATTCATGATTCCATGATATCTACATATCGTGTATTGAGGAAGAAACGCTTGACACTTTCATTTGCCATCCGAAACTTGTACAAACAAATATGCACAAGCTAATTTCGCACTCAAACGCTAAAGACACCACCAAAAATTGAATAATTAATCCATTTCTTGTTTGGTGCATACCCTCCTTATTTTCCATTCGGCAAAACAAACATCAATCCGGACAAATGTAAATGTATATGGTCAAAATTGCACAATATTTTTTACTTGTACTACTTGATCATGCCCTTGTTTATTACCGGGTTGGAAGAGGGTAGAATTATGTGCACATATGCATATCAACTTTATCCTCGTCGTGGCATGATTTTGATGTACAATTCAATATACATACATATCCGAATCCATGTTCGAAATTGACACAATGTTGTACATTTTGTGTTACGTAGGTTTGTGCATTTATACTGCTGAGGTCAGTTGTAGGGCACCATCCTCGATTGCAATACAACTTCACTTCCTTGCTTAAACATTTTAGTTTCAATCACTTTTAAATTAACTAATCTGCACTCATCAAATCAAAAGCCCTCTTACATAAATAGCGATCATTAAAATTCATATTTTGTAAAATACAACACTGAAAAACGTGACAATCCCTGCATGAAAATGTAACATTAGCCAACTTTCTCCAATCTGAAAGCATACAAGGCAAATTTTTTCCAAACGACATTCACTTTAAACTACGACATAAAATTCCCGAGCCCTAATTTGAGCAAATTTTGCCCTCTTGGCGTTACAAAATGCCGAAGAGAGAGGTCACCCACAACCCACCATCGTTATTGGCCTTGTTGCCAATATTAGCAATTGCTGTCTCGTCCATCATCATAGCATGCACCTTAATCTTCATCGTGGTCCTCTGTTACCGCAACTGGAGCAAAATCAAGGCAGGATGGGCGTGGTTCTCAGGCCTTCAGCCGAACCAGAACTCGACAGGGGTTCAATTCCTCCGAGGATCTAAAATCCCTGGAATTAAGGATGCCATGCGACCTAACATCCATCCACTCAGAAGGTACGCAAATTTTTGGATATTAAGTAACTGTAACTTTTGTAGAATGTAGTAATTAAGGAAGTCATTAAAAATAACAATTGAAGAATATTTAGTACATTTGCATAATTAAACGTTACTTGATATAATGCTCAATGAAATGGTTCATTCATGACCTTATGCATATCTCGCTGCATTGGTGAAATTCACATCTATATATTTTTTAAATCAATCCATGCTCAAAATTCAATTGTCGTAGAATACATGGCAGGGCTTGCTGAATTATGATAAAAATCCAAATCAAACGTACACTAGAATTTGGTAATACATAGGCATACGCGTTTGCTATGCATATTCAACCAGGCACGTATGCAAATGCATTTGTGTACTAATCCTAAGTATGCAGTATTATGAGGAGAAATGTTCAATAATTGATTTCATGAAAACGTTTCCATGCTGCGGCATATACGACTGGTTCCAAATAGCCATCGTGATTATCACTTATCCTTAGCTAAGAAGATGTCAATCAATCTGAGGACGAGCGTCGGTTCGGCAGACGCTTAAGTTTGCGTGCAATGGGGTGGCGTTTGGCTGCATGTTGTTAATACACCTCTGCAATGCTTTCCCCATTTATTGGGCAGTAAGGAATAACTGATCGCAGGTTTAAATTGAATTTCACCCCGCTCTCAATGTAATAAGTGGGCACGTGATTTTCGCGCGAAAATATCCTGCGATCATTTATTCCATAATGACCAATCATTATATAATCAATAAATGATATTGTTCTTTATTCAAGGAGTATATTTTCATTCTAATTCTACTTACGTGTCACATTTACAGAGCGTGAATCAAGATACAAAACTCACTTTTGTTTTTGAGATAACAAGTGTTAGAGACATCTGGGATTACTGAAATTTGTATGTACCGTACCCAGATAGTCAGGGAACAGTTTGCAAAATAACTCTTAGTTCTGTGCATCAACATGCCCCCACTCCCCCCCACGGAGTGCGAGGTAGCCGTAAAAGAGTTTTCCAATGATGAATTGTACCATAAAAAATTGTTAAGAAACTGGCGACAATTGAATTCAATGCCAGTTGAAGCCATAGGTCCAGTGTATTAAATGACACTAGCATAAAGAAGCAGGGATCATTGGCTGGAGTTCCACCTCCACCAAAGTGGCGTCCAAGATCAGCTAGGATCGAGGATGTGTTGTACTATATCGCAAATTTCATCAATAAGGAAAATCCGTCATGACAGAAAAGTATCCAAAATGTTGGGGATGAGTCAGGCAATAGTTTTTAGGGTCAGTCACTCTGACCTAAATAGATTAAAGCGGAGGAGGACCATGTGTACGCCCCCACGCAGTCTTACATCATGTTTTTCAAAGCAACTTCGCGATAACTGAATGAAAACTTAATTTCCAGAAATAAATTTTGTACTGAAATTACTCTTGACGAGTCGCATGACATTATTCAGATAGATTATTTTTGATTTTGATACTTTAAGCAGAGATTTTCAAGCGGACTGCTCGGGCGCTGAGTGGGTTTTGGAAAACTTTTCAAAACGAGTGGAACCAAATCACTCCAAAAAAGTATCAAAGGTGATAATAGCGTGGAAAAAGCGACTGCACCTCGTTAGACAAACTAATGGGCTACACATTGAAGCAATTTACAAAATTCACAAACGAAAAATTAAGCTGTAGAAAAATAAACTAAAGTGAGTTTTGTATCTTGATTCACCCTCTGTATTTTTCATGTTAAAAAATTTATAATTCGTTAAAATAAGGTAATTTTAAAGATTATTGAGACAAAGATTGACACACGACAATGATGGATGATACGTAATATATGCATATTAAAATAATATCGTTAATAAGTTATCAAATTAAATAAAATCAGCGGACTGGATCTGTCGCATTGAACTGTTGTAATTTTTTCCCAACGTGTCGGTGTCCATACATCCGCGATAAAATTGGTGAGTTAAACAATTCTCTGAGTCTGTAGATTTCGCACAGGGGTCCTTATCCTTATCCTTCTAGTATATTTTCATTCTAATTCTACTTACGTGTCACATTTATTTTTCATGTTAAAAAATTTATAATTCGTTAAAATAAGGTAATTTTAAAGGTTATTGAGACAAAGATTGACACACGACAATGATGGATGATACGTAATATATGCATATTAAAATAATATCGTTTCTAAGTTATCAAATTACATGAAATCAGTGGATCTGTCGCATTGAACTGTTGTAATTTTTTCCCAACGTGTCGGTGTCCATACATCCGCGATAAAATTGATGAGTTAAACAATTCTCGGAGTCTCTAAATTTCGCACAGGGGTCCTTATCCTTAGGTCCTATTGGCGCCATCCCACAGTAAGCACCCCTGATGTCACATTTTTGTACGAGCAGAGTGTTATTGTTTACACAGCGATAAGAATTGTCCATTCCACAGCTTGTGTGCGGGTAGAATTTCTTAATCTCATAGCCACACATCATAAGATGTTGCGCATGGGTCCTGGTGCATTTCATTTTCAGGCAATATTGGTGATATCCCGCAGAAAGAATCCCTGGTGTCACAAGTTCTTACGAGCACGGTTTTATTATTTATACAACGATAATAGGTGTCCGCTTCGCAGGTTGTTTGAGGGTAGAACTTCCTAATTTCATAGCCACACATCATAAATGTTGTTCCATAATATGGGTTTGAAACTTTTCCAAATTTTCCATATGATTTTGGACAGATGCATCCCTCATCCCCCTGAAATGATTTTTTTAAAGTTTTAACAAGACACACATGTACCATTATCAACTTACCATGCAAAATCCGAAGTGTAAAATGATTAGAAAAATAATGAACTTGCACATTCTTGAACAGGACAAAAATTGTCTGGTTCACTCCAGAGGTTTAAAATGTGTGTAATCTGAATCTTGTGCATAGCTAGATATCATTTACGTGCGGCAGAACAATGGGGGAATTAAATTTTTACATGTAATTAATTGCAGAATTGCTTGGTTGGCATTGACATTCGCATTGTTTTTCACTGGCGTCCAATGGTCTTCACAACTCTATGGAAAGCTTACCGAAAATCCTACTGTCCTTGTATTCGATGAAACTACTCTCCCCATTGACAGGGTCGCTTACCCAGAGGTCCAGATCTACAAACGGAACAATCTTAACGGCACACAAATAAGAGAACTTGAAAAGTACGAGACTTGGCGTAGATTTTAATTGGCACATTATTTTATATCAAACCTCTATTAGATCTTAAATTTATTTTTCATAGGCTTCATGGTGATGTAACTATCATTGGTTCTGCAAAAGATTCGGATGATACTGAATGGCAAGACGAAGAAACAACCGCTCTGCTTTACACGGCCCAGCACGTATGCAACCCATTGGTTTCTGAAAGAAATTGGAACAACGCAAAGCAAAATGTACAAAACATCGAATTTAACCTTCGGGACGCTGATATTTTCGAATATGATGAGAATTCTCCTAACAAAACCTTCATCGAAACCAAATTGATACCAAAACTGAAGCAGGTAATTTTTAATTTCTCTCCTGTCGCAAAAATTATTTTAAGAAATTCTCAACCACAACCATTTCTTCCTAGGCAATCCCATCATGCACTGGCGATAATGGAATTATCATGGATGTATAAGGATGAAGCGACGAGAGCTCTTTGTTAATAGAGTAAGGGGGATAAGTTCAGGCCAGTGCCTGAGTGGTGGCGACTGTGTCCTATAGAAACTGATATAGCGAACTTGCACGCCACATATAGGACACAGGCCTTCTTTTCATCCAGCCTCAAATTGTGTCTCGGGTTCTGTGATAGTTATTATTTTCTCTGTCAGAGCGCTCCTCTTCATCCGTTTTGATCGAGTCTCCAATTTAACTATGGTGTTACGAGGCATTGGGAATTATCAAAGCCTGCGTTTGGGGTTCAAAAAGAATTGATTGCAACGATGCTATCACCGATATCATTACTGACACTGGGGCTGCTTGCGCATTTAATCGAATGGCTTCTTCAATATCGGGAAAGTATGTGACTAAATGCATGACATGTTGATTAAATAGACTGTATTTAATGTAAATAATAATTGGACATAATATTCAGGCACGATACAATCAAAACACTTCTCGCCGATGAGAAAGTTTGCAACCAGTCCGAGTCGGAATTGTATCTAAACAAGCACAGTGATCTAAACCTTCGCACCCCATCCAATCGAACTACGACCTGCAAAGAGCAAGCACATCCTTATCAAGATACGATTCCGCTAACACAAAAGTATGCTGGACCCCGTTTTGGATTTGGATTTGTCGCCCAGTTTGATTTGAAAAATACGGTATGCCCACAAACCGAGGGGCTTGCCTACATCCTTGGAATTACATCGATCTATGACGAGCTCAACGCTGACACCGGAGGAGTCAAAATTCTCCTGAATCATGACGTGAAAATCATTCTTGAAGCCGTGATTACTATTTCTGAGAAAGACATCAAGAAATTAGATCGTGTAATTTTTTCATTTATATTTTTTTCCTACTTAAATAATTTTTACAATTACACTATTTATTTACATCTTCATCTTATCTCAAGGAGGAACGTGACTGTATTTTGGCAAAGCCGGACAAAAATCCGCCAAAGTTTTATCAATTCTACACCCAAGAGAATTGTATCAAGGAATGCAAATCAAAGGCAATCTTTACTAAATGCAATTGCAGCTTGGCTGGACTACCAAGTAAGCTAATCCAAAATCATAATATTTGATCAGTTAAAAACACGTTATTAATGTAGATGAGCCTGGGCGAAAATTGTGCACTACACTGAACGACACTATTTGTGCAGCGAAAATACAAAGTACAATGCTTAATTAATGCATTAATCTTAATTGTGAACTTTTAAAAATAATTTAATGTTATGCATATGTACATAGATGACGGCGTCAATTGCCCCAAATGTTTACCAGGTTGCTCCCACATCGCGTACAAAGTTGCGTCGATCATTTCCGTTCCGTACGACGAAAAAACAGCTCCGGCAATCGTGAAGGAAATGACAGGGTAAAAATAAATGTCCTCTCAAACCGTGCAAAATATGATATCAAATAAAAATAAATAAATGTGCAAATCCCTACAAAATTTCCCTATTTTACAGAAATGCTCCTTACACCTCCCGTGTGCAAATCGGTTTCAACGTTCATCAAATGTTGGTGATGGAGAAACAAGTCAAATATGAATGGACCGACATCATAGGCAAGTTTTATTTCTCACAGAAAAAAAAATCTTATGAGAAATTAATTCGTAATTCTATTTCCGA
This sequence comes from Folsomia candida, assembly GCF_002217175.1. Lineage (NCBI taxonomy): Eukaryota > Metazoa > Arthropoda > Collembola > Entomobryomorpha > Isotomidae > Folsomia > Folsomia candida. The sequence continues at coordinate 3,143,323 of NW_019091201.1, forward strand.
TAAGCCCTCATCGGTGGCACGATGGGATTGACAAGTGGGATTTCCGCCATTGACGGGGCTCGAGTCGGGGAAGCTACTCTGGATCTTATTTGCAGTTTGATCTCTCTTCTTTGGGCCTACCTGACCAGGGATGATGATGACGAAGATAATGACGACACCAACAACAATGGTGCGAATGCAGCAATTGAACAAGCTCCAAACCCACAAGAACAGGCAGATGAAAATGCACCTGATAATAAGCAGCCTGAAATTGAACCACCGCCACAACCGGACGAGGAAGATAAGCAACCAGAGGAGGAAGAAAATGCATCCGATAATGTGACCGAGCAGCCTGAGATTGAACAACCACCGCCACCACAACAACCGGAGAAGGAAGAAAAGCAACCTGTGGAGGAGGAAACTACATCAAATGACGATTCGGACGATGATGAGCCCATATTTTGTCCTGGTTTGACACATCCTGACCATGTCTTTCCACGCACATGCTCATCCCCACCCCCTCTGCGACGGAGGAAACAACAGGAAGGTGACGGATTCATAAGAAAATTTCGTTCCCTATTTCGATCACCAGGCAAGTTTGAGATCGATCCAGAGGACCCATTCAGACCAACGAGTGCGATGGAGGACACCATGAGCACCCTGAAGCATTTCGCCATGGCCCCCATTTTTACGGTAGGATCGGAAAGGGAACAGGGAGGGTCAGGCGTCGGAGAAAGCAGCCCACCAACTGATGATGGAGAAAGCAACGTGGTAGCTGACGATGGGACGCCCGTCCCACAAATGATGTATCCATCCACTAATGAACCTGATTCAATGGATACACAAGGTCTCAATTCGCATTTAAATTTGTAGCCTATTTTTTTTTACAAAACTAATGATAATTTTGTATACTTGATTTCCATATGTAAATACAGAGCCTGGCTGCTCATCTTCTTCTGTTCCGACGGATGGACCAGACCAGGAGGATGGACAAGAATCTGCAGGTTTGATCACAGGAGAAATTCGGTCATCGGCGGAGACTGAAGAAAGCAACTTGGACAAGGAAAATAATTCCATCCCAACAACGGCATCCAATTCTGTCGCAGAGATTGACCCCCAAACAATCAGTCAAGGTTTGTGCATTCTTATACAGGAAATTTCACAAGATAAAACTTGGGTCATACAAAATTGATTGCATAATTCCAGGTGCAATTTCCTCTCGAAGATTTGGTGACGTCGTCCCACTTGACTCCTCCCACTCTCGACCCCACACAGCTGGGGGGCAAAACCGCCCTCCACTCGGTGACGCTGGGGTCGTTCCCAGCACAAGTCGTCAAATTCATTCTGCTCCTGGAAATGCACCACGGATCTTAATACCATCATCTACTGTTTCCTCGACACCTGAAGTTAGTAGCGTCATCCCCCCAGTTGATGTGGACGTTCAACCATCGTCAAGTCATGTTTTGGACCAGTTAGGCTTGCTTTAAGCAACTCGATAAGCCAATTTGAAATAATGTTTGAGCCAACTAATGCAAAAATATTCTAGTCAATTTTAGAGAAAATTAATGCAAAAACATTGTAGTCAATTTTAGAACCAACTAATGCAAAAATATTCTAGTCAATTCAGTAGATCACTAAAATATCAGCTCAATTAATATGCCTTCACTAACTAGTCATAAATACGCTTAGACAATCCCTCTGAAATTATTTTTAATACATTATAATGACAACTGTGACATTTTTCGAGATTATGAGATGATTTATGTTTTTGAAAATAACCTGTTAGAACATGTACAATAATTATAAAGTCTTGCTCTTACCTAATTATCTGACTTATGATTTTACCAATGTGCTAATAATAAATACTCACTCACACATAAACTAGAAATATTTATAATACTTAATACTTAATTGATGATACTTAATGATTATACTTAATTCTACAATATTTATGTTAATTTAAACACAAATTTACAATAGGCTGCTATTGTATTTACAATAGCGGCTATTGAATAGCCATTCAGTCAATGCAATCAATTCGTATTATAACTTCCAGCTTAAATCAAAATGCGGAAGCATAACGCCACAGCTTAAAATTCAAAATGCATCTCACCCTTCCAATTATTCGACACTTTTTCTGCAAATCTTTATGTAATACAAATGTACTGTGTGCATGCAAATAAAATCTGATTAATTTTATGCACTAATTTTGGTGACTATTTACTAATCTAACAAATGCATAGACTATTCAGACCTGCATCTAAATTTGTGCATAAAAACTTCATGTAATCAAATTGGGAACTAAAATGGAAGTGTTTTCATAACTTCAACTGATGATCTGATTGAAATAAAATCCCCTGATTGAAATAAAATCCCACAATTCATACTTTGCAATCATTTGCATATTTATTATTTATAAGTATCTGGATAAAACTTGCATGACAGCGTTTCAATAGCCTCCCCGAAACATTTGGTCTCTCCATCTCTTGTCTATCTTCATGATACCGATCGTATTTCTTAACGGTGTCATTGGAAGACGGGTTGCGTCGATATTATTGTCGTGATTTGAGGTCAATACGTCAACTTGCTGGTTATTATTGTTCGCGTCGTCGTCTACTTGTGACAATATGCTGGGAATTTTCTCCTCTGATTTATTCTGCAATTGTACATTTCGAGAGATGACATCAGACTCTAAATGGCGTTCCTTTTCTGCTTCTGACTGATTTTCAGAAAATGTAGTAAACGCTGTGACGGAAGTAGCCTGAAATTCGTAACAAAAATATTAAGGACTTGGGATACAAAAAATTATCAAGTTTTTACACAGCGTTTTACGCACATAGTTACAATTCGACTCTTTCTTTATGACTTTATTATTGTGATGATGCACATTTCCTGACCCAGACGAACTTGGCCAGGAGAACGACCCCGTACTTACGGAAGAGTTATCGTCATTATTTTCTACTCCCGCAGCAGCATTATTATTATTCGCATGGATAACACCATTTAAAATTTGTGGAAGATATTCCTCCTCCGCGACCCTCGCATTATTATAAATTGCTTCGTCCTCCGCTTTATACTTGTAGTGCAGCACATTCTTCACAAAGTACATGAGTAGAAAGGACACGTTAACGGAAAACATGATGAAGTTGACCTTGTTGCTTTCTTCGTAGTCTGGATATTCAAATTGGACCCGGAAGTACCACCGGGTTATCATGGGGAAGACGGTAAACAAGATGACGTTGGTCTTCACTTCAGCATAAATCTGACAACCGGAAATTAAATTTTCATGGAGAAATGGGTCTAAATTTGTTCACAATTATGGAATTAAAGTATTACCACTGACACCATAGGCTCCCTCCTAAATGGACCCCGATACTGGTAACTTCGTTCCATCCCAGCAATAACATAACCCACCAAGACGCCCCCCAAAATTAAACCAAAGTAGACCAAATGTTCTTGAAATAAATAGAATCTGAACAAGCAGGCGAGCAGGACGAGAGGAAACCCACACACGAATATTAGCACGACTTCCATCGTCTAAAAAATATTGAGAAAAAAATATGAAGCTATTTGACATTAAATTAAATTAATATTGTTTCCTAAAATTTCAATGTCTTACATAAAAGATGGAAAACATTGCGCAATACTTGAAAATTCCTGGACTGACGAAGGCCACCCCGGAATTTGCTTGGTCGAACCGATAATCAAATCTGGCCTTTCTTCCCAACGCATACCCCACGAAGCAAGCAGCCAGCAGAAATCGCATCGTGACCAAATTCTCCTCATCATATTCTAACTCTTTCCCAAAACGTATTCTGAACTGGGCGAAAAGTTGATAAAATGAAATGACGAGTAAGACACGAGGGGGAAAAGTTCGGTAAAGTTTGTACGCTAAACTAGCCCTTTTCTTAATGTTGAGTAACAATTGTTCCCAAAACATGAGGTGGAAACTTGTTTGGAAAAATACTCCACAGGCGAGGATATAAAATGTGAGGTAGGTTTCCCAAGCGTTCGTCAGCTTTTCGCCAGTTATTTGCTTGCAGATGGTCGAGGCTGAAAATGACATCCCAACGCCAAACGATATCCACACCATGAACAGAACAGCTTCAAATACCTGCGGAATGAAGAAAAAATGTAAAAGCGTGTGGAACTTGAAAATAGAGCCAGATTTTTGAAATTTTACCCAGTACAAGACCATCAATGTAAAAATTAGGGCGTGCAATATCATCGTTTTACACAATGGCTCACAACTCATAATTCCTCGTTTCACACTTTGATATCGAAAGAGGAAGATAAGTTTCCTGATATTTCCGCCAGCAATGATTTTCTGAAGAAGACGACGAGGTCGAATCCACTGCCAAAATATGAAAACTGTTTGCGATATTTTGTTCCGGAGATGTTCTTTGTGAGGGGGTGGGAGTGGGTGCAGCTTATTTTTTGTGGGTCCTCCAGTAAGCTTATAAGAGAAGAGGGGTAAACATGTCATGCTGGGCAAGGGGAAAGTTTAGGTAATGACTCCGCATTTCATCAAAAATGACACTCGAGTTGTTGTGTTATTTATGCTTTTGACAAAAACAAGACATAAGTTGCAGTCAATAAAATTAGGTTAAATTCTTCTCTCTAGCAGAAAAAAATTAGGGGGAGGCAAGGAAACGCGGTTTAAATACCGTTTAGTATTTATTAACATGCTGTTTTTATAAAATTTTTAACATGTATCTGAATATCGTATCTGAATATCGTTTCTAAAAAAATCTGGTTATTTTATTGATATGTTGTTTTGTTGAATAAATCTAATACTATATTTTGTACTATATTTCTGATTCGTATTTCACTTGGAGTCCACCCTGCAACTTTACAAATTTATTTCACAAAGCAACACATGAATAAAATAACCAGTAACAGATTTTGGTATATAACGCTTTTGTGTATGTAAAACAGGGGAAAATCAAGTAAATCCAATCATCAATAAATACATACAAATGCGAACAAACTTATCTAAATAATTATCACATAATCACCTAATTACAAAATATCACGACATATTTTTTAAAACATTTTACAAACATCCGGCTTCAAAACGTGCAACGAACGGTAGTAGGACGATATGAAATACTATAATTTAAAAGCAAGCGCATAAAATTTGGTTTATTTCATATGATTTTATGGCGATAATATTGAAACAGGATGCATCTTTCTCCGCTAGAACTTTCCCTCTTTACTGGGACCTTTGTAATAATCTTCATCTTCATCCAGACTGCGCTTGCAGGATTTCTGGTCCTGAGTGGGCAGTAAACTTGGCAAAGTACGGGGGACGACATGCATTGCGCGATAAATAGGTTCGTATTCTCGAAGTTGACGCATAAAGTTGTCAATTGGGTTGCTACAAAATCGGATAGCTTGAACGTATTTGTAGGCTTCTTCCGTAGTCACTCCGTATCTGATACAGTGGAAGTGCAAACATTAGCTTATATTTTCTTTGGAAGTATTACAAATAGTAAGCAAATAATTAATTACGTTTCCATAATGTAGGCAATCACGAGAGTTACTGAACGAGAAATGCCAGCACTTCCGTGAACCAACACCTTCCCCCCACTGTTTAAAGCGGATTTGATGAATGGATTTACCGTTCGAAAGTGTGGGATGATATTGGCCATGCTGCTATCTGCAGATTAATTAAGAGATGAGAATTAAAATACGCATATTCAAAGGAACATTGAATAAGTCCGTAATGACATACCTTCTACTTCTACAACCAAGTATTGAAAACTATCTGGATGATTCGTACGAATCAAATTCCTTTCGCGAAACTCACGAACGCAGACAATGTGAGATATTCCAGTGTCTTTGAGTTCTTGCATCTTTGATCTGGTAGCAACAGCATAGGGACCTTAAATTAAAGATAAAACATTTGTCTTATCAACACCACATTTTTAAATGCAAACAAAAGTTATAGTCATTAATATATGTATTGTCTAACCAAGATACAGTCCAGGAATAATTTCCTGCATTGATCGTCTCATAACGTATTGCCAATCGTCCAATTGTACAGCTGGAAGTACCAAGTATTTTGGTGCAGCATAAGTACCAATTTCTTTGGCCACATCAATATTTTGCGGTGCTTGTTTCTCCTGGCTGTCCATTTCCACGTCACCCTGTTCCATGATTCTTTGTCTAACTACGTACTATTGAGATACAAAATTGGGATCAAGATTAATACTTCGTCCCTAGTTATCATCAATTGATCTGCAGACAAAAGGACAGGAAATACATTAGAATTGTTATTGTGGCATTTACAATTGCAGAAAGCATGTGTTTTCCTCAGGATTTATGATATGGTGTAGGTTTATGATGTGCAAAATTCAGAGGAGAGTAAATAAAATGTGGCAAGTTATGTAAGTAAATTTTGAAGATGATCTAGAAATAAAGAAATCAGTATACAAAGTGCAAATTGTATAACACTTTAATGACAATTACAAATAAATAACAAGTGCAAATTAGATATAAAGAAATTAAATTATATATATTAAATACTATAAAAGTACAGGTAACCACTTCATTAATTAGAAGCGACGTGTGACGATTTTCCATGGTCCTTCACATCAAATCCCATTCCCACAAGATTTGTTCGAACTTGATCACAAGCTTCTAGTAAAGGTTTCCTTTCAACTAATTTCTTCTTTCTGATTGACTTGTCTTCCTGTACACAAAGACAAAGATAAAACATTAAAAACAATAAAAACATTTACAACATAAAGATGACTATACAAGTATATATTAATTAGCAGCAATTTTTTTTATCTTACCTCATCGGAAGCTAAAGCGTAATTCCTAACAACACTTCGAAATTGGTTAATTTCAGTCAACAAACATTCCATACTTGTAGAGTCACTTATAGTCTGGTCATTGGAAAGCCCAACAATCGAAACAAAACTACGGACGAGTTCCTTGCTTGCTAAAACTAACCCAAAATCTACCAAATTCGAAATGGAATTTTTCTTATCGGATGGAACGTAGCAAAGATTAAAGACATCGATATATTCGGAAATTTTATGGATTGCGGAAGGCGTATCAAAATCGTTAGCGAGAGCAGAAGATACGTCGCGTCTTGTTTCAACTAATACGTTCCATAAGTCTTTATCTGTAGATTGAACAACAACTTTGGATGACTGGAGAATTGCAACCGTGTCGGAAATGAAATCCTTAAACTTTTTCAAAATAGATTTGGCGTGATTCAGAGAATCCTGAGAATATTCCAGCCCTACAAAAAATTTAAAAAATATAGCATCCTACAGCTGCAAAATTAAAAATACTTTGCATTACTAACCGTGGCGATATTTTGACAAGATGCAAAACATTCTTAACGTTTCGGCAGAATTCTCCTTCAGGAAATCTCGAATAGCTATAGTATTGCCTAAAGACTTGGACATCTTGGTATCCCCTTTGATATTTAAGTGACCCGTGTGAATCCAGTGTGTCACCCAGTCGTCCACCCCAAAGTTTGCACAACACTGAGCCTCCTCGTTTTCATGGTGTGGAAAAAGTAAGTCGACCCCACCAGAATGTATGTCTAACGATGTGCCAAAGTAGTGACTAAATAAAATAATTAAAAGACACTGTTGTTTTTAAAGTTTCTTATAAAAGCTTAATCGTATATTGTGGACCTCGCCATTGCTGAGCATTCGATATGCCATCCTGGACGTCCTTTCCCCCAAGGTGAGGTCCAAAACGGTTCTCCAGGTTTCCATCCTTTCCATACGGCAAAATCTTGTTTGTTCTTTTTTCCTTGTCCTTCCTCCACTTCAAATTGCGCGATTTCTTCTACCTTTCGTAATTTCCCATATCTTTGATATTTGCCCGTGTCAAAGTACACGCTTCCTACATACGAACAAATTATTACATACTTACGATCATGAGCACAATTAGTATAAATTATTAATTTACCATCAGCTACAGGATACGCGTATCCCTGCTTGACCAAGGAACTTACAAATGTCACAATTTGCGGAATAAAATCCGTCACTCGGGTCCTTACATGGGGAAGTTTCACATTTAATGATTCCAAATCTTGGAAGAATTCTAGCTCGTATTTTCGACTAATACTTTCCCACGGAGTGTTCAGCTATACATTTATTCATTATGTTTATAATCCAACCATTCAAAAATCTTGTTTAAAGAAACGCACCTGATTCGCCTTGATTATGATTTTGTCGTCAATGTCAGTAACTCCCATGAGCTGGAGGACACCGAGACGACCATCAATGCCCTCCACCAGCCTTCGAATTACATCTTGGCGTATGTACGAACTAAATGTACAGATATAATTACGTGCACGGGTCACTAACCAATATGATCTTCATGATGAATGTCAAGTTATTTTGTGACTATTGACGTAAAGTCACAAAGTAACTGCAGGATTATGCCACCAATGCCAGTATTATGATTTTGCAAGTTGACTAGTGTCAAAAAACAGCAAAAAAGCAAATTGTCAGTACCTGGCGTGACCAATATGCGCCGAGTCGTACACAGTCGGACCACAGGCGTACCAAGTCAGCAAATTCGGAACCTTGGACCTCAAAGGGTTCGAATTCTTCTTAATATTGTTCCAAACTGTGAGACCTCCGTGTTCCGGAAGGGTAGAGAAAGTGCGGCGGAGAGTAAATTGAAATATTGCTCCTCGCATTTATTATAACCACAATTTGTAGAGAAGGTCAGCTAGAGTGAGAAAAAATTACAGAAATATTTTCAAAGTTTCCAGAGTTTTCACAGAAATCAGACTGAAAAAATAATACTTCGCTCCACTCAGGTTTGCCGCATCGTCTCATCTTACATCTCGGTTCAAAAAGCATGCTTTTGAGAATAATTGTCTCAAAATTCTCTGAAATGATAACTTTTTGTCTCACTCCGTTTGTGTGACGATGATAACTCTCGTAGGAGCGATGGATTTCAGTCAAATTTGGTATTCGAATAACTGTGACCGTTGTTTAGGGCTGGAATTTCAGAAATCGACATTATCTCGACTCCTGACTTTTGTTTCCACGTTTTGTTAAGAATTGCATACATTTTTCCATACAGAACTTACATAAGTAACAAAAGTTTGTGAATATGCATTTATGTGGCATGCTTTACATAATGTGCAATACTGGCAGTCAAAATGAGATGACATTATGACACCTTACATATATGACACAATCCCTTAACTGGTCGGACCCAGTATATTTGTACATCTTATTCCATGGTCGCACCATGCATTCACTTTTAGCCTTGTCACACTTGTCTTGTTGGTAAAATTTCTTTACTGGTTAATAATTCAGTTTTGGTTCAATAGTAATGAAGTAAAGAGTCATTGTTATTTGCGAATTATCATCGTTATTTTTAGTGCTTTAAAAAACATGGGTAAAATTGTGTATCTCATTTTTGTGGGGGTTGTGATCTTTGGAATATTTGCATCAGTAAGCATTTACTAAGACCTCCTAAATTATACGAATAAATGAATTCTAAAAAATATATTCCTTAAAATCTAGACCAACGGACAAAACGTCACCACCACGGCAAGACCCAGGACACCTTCGGCCCCCCGACAGGTCAAACCGTGTATAAAACATCCCCCAGATTTCCAGCAAATCAGCCTCCCATGCGCCGGAAGGACGCGAGAGGAATGCCTCTCCGAATGCAAAGGACTTGGTCATACTCGAGCGTACTGCAAAAAAGAACACTTTTGTCTCTGCCATTCCGGTGACTTGTACAGTTGTTAAAATAATCAGGCAAAAAAAATCGTGCAAATTTTATGGTACATACATACATATTACATTTTATTGTAATATACTTAAAGTAGCTGTCGCTTATCTTTTGTACTTATATATTTTCAGTACATGTAAAATTTTCTATACACACAAATTATATTTACAATGGCACAAACTTAATAATAATATAACGAATAATATAATAATACTAAATAGTATGTTAGAAGAGAAAACAACATATTTTTTCCCTACGTAATGTAACCTTACACTGAAAAACTTATCAATTAACAAGAAATAAAATAGTGGTGCAAAATATATTATTTCCCCCTTTTTAAACTAACCCTTTAGCACTATTCGTCGTGGTTACCTCCGAACTTTCGGACGCCGTGGAGTCCGCCCCACTCAAACTGGGATTCGATCTGTAATTGTATTCTCGATCAATACTGATACCCACTTGACCCCCACTTGCACCACCACCACCACCACCTCCCCCATTATTTCCCGAACATTTGCCCGTGTCAAGTCCCAAGTCGAGGGCTATAACTGGCTGAATATTTTTCCTCAGGTACTCCGACAACTCGGCTTCGTCCCCAGAAATTGTGGGGGGATGCGCCAATCCAGCAAACTGCAGGACACTCACCCATTCTGAGCTAATGTTCGTGAAAATAAAAATCTTCCCATTCTTCTTCATCCCTTTCACTAGAGAAATTAGCGTATTTGCTGCCGTGTAGTCGTAGGTGTCCCATTGGCTAAAATTGAGCACGATAACCCTGCATTTTTTGTGTTTTAAGGAAAGTTTCTGAATTGTGGAAGAGATGTGGTCGACGGAGGGGAAGTTGACGCCAGAGTTTGCTGGAGAGATGTGCAAGTAGGGAATTCCGGTGCGGGAATCTTCTCTGATTTCATTTTGCATTTCTGGGTGCAGAGATTTCAAAAGGAGGCAGCCCACGGAGACGGCGACGCCGATTATGATGCCGTATTCCATCCCGAGAAAGAGAGAGGCGACGAAGGTGATGATGCAGGAAATGGCGTCCATTTCTGCAAAATAGTTAAAGCATTGTTAGATTAAAATTAGGTGATTAAACAGAGTTTGCAAATTAATTCTTACTTGCAATTCTCCACATTGGAAGGATGGATTCATACTCAATCCTAAAAATTGCAGAGGAAAAACGTTTTGTAACATTTAATAAAATGAATTTTAAGTCATTTGAGGTTGTTTACATGAACATGACTGCTGCAATAATCACCGCTGCCAGACTTGCTTTAGGTATGTAGTAAAAGGATGGAGTTAAAAATCCAAGCGACAAAATGACCAAAACTCCAGTAAATAAACCCCCCAAAGGAGATCGGACCCCACTCGCTTCATTCACTGCGGATCTCGAAAAACTTGCAGAGGTTGGAATTGAGCTGAAGAATCCTCCAACGATGGAAGACATGCCCAAAGCGATCATTTCCTGCAAATTGAATAAAATTACGATTTTGAAAAGTTTAGTCGATTTCAATTTTGAACATTGAATGAATCACTGGAAATTCCAGTTGTGCGATTTCAAAATATTTAGCAATGTGATTTCAATCAAAAATCTCACTTGCGTAGCGTCCACTTTCTGCCCACTGCCGAAAGCTTTAGAAATCGCGACGTTTTGCAGAATTGAAATCAGTGCAATGACCAACGGTCCGGTAGAAATGAGTGACCATGAATCCAAGAAACTCAATCGTTCGTCAGCACCCTCCAGAATTGTCTCATTCGTGGCGTCCGGACCATATCCAGCTTCAGATTCTCGCGATGGGAGAAGGAATGGGGGAAGTGAGACTGTTCGAAAATGCATCCATTAAGCATAAGTTATTTGCATGACTTTAAATTAGCTGAACATTTTTCTGTGCACCAACCTGAAGGAAATCCTCCCTGAACATTTCCGACAAGTTTGAATGGAGGCGTTTTCCAGGCCCAGGCAATAACAGTGGTAATTATTATGATAATAACGTTTCGAGACAATGAAATCAGCCAAAGCGTAGTTTTTATGCTGAAACATAACGACAAATTATATCAAAAAGTGTCCACATATTTTAAATGTGACATGTATTTTTAGACACTCACAATTTGTTGTCGTGATTTACGTCCTTGAGTTTCTATACGGGTAATAAAGTGGTAATTATTAATCGAATTGCAATCCAATACAACAAACTACGTATTTATATCAATCATACCCGAAGAAGCATCAACGAAATGAAGGCGGAAATTCCCATAACTGCATCTCCAGCATGAATCGTTGGGAAGTCCTCAATGACCTTTTGCCAATACCCCACAAATCCGGACCCCTTGTAACCATATATTCCCAGGAAGGATTTTATCTGTGAGGATATGATTGTCATTGCGGCTCCTGCTGTGAAACCGACTGTAACTGGTTCAGAGATGAACGACACGACCCAACCTTTAAAACAAAGAACAACAAAGAAAGTAAACATGAAGGGCTTACTACTTAAATAAACAAGTTAATAATAGTCCGCTAAAAATAAATGGTGAAAATACAATGAGCTTATTTATGCACTCACCGAGTCTAAGGACGGCTAAAAGGAGTTCAAAAACTCCGGAATAAAACCCTGTCAGAATTGCGCACGATGGATAATCTTGACCACAAGTTTGAAACGTGAGAAGTCCCATAACTGCCTGTTTGTAAGGAGAAAAATAAGCCGAAATTAAGCTATAGCCTTGGCTTGCATGCCATTATTACATATTACGCGCTTATTACCGTGGGGCCGATCGTGGCTTGAGCACAGGAACCAAGGACAGCATAGATCAAGACGCCAATATAAGAGGAGTAAAGTCCATACTAAATTAAGCAAGCAAATTAAATCATGGAATTTTCATAATTTTTGATGTCGAATTATTCGATAATCTACACTTTTGCATCTAATAATTCGCACTCAACAATTGCGAAATGGTGATGGATGTGAATTTTTGGATGCAAATTGACACCGAATTCCTTTACCTCAGGGGACAGTCCTGCAATGGCTGCATAAGCCATCGACTGAGGAACGACGGTCAAACCAACGGTGACGCCGGCGATCATGTCGGAAATAAAATCCTTTTTTGTGTACCGTCTTATCCATCCGATCACTGGTAAGCGACGCTTCACCATTTTGAAGGCTTTCTTCCCACATGATGGTTCAGGTGGGGCTAAAAATAAGTAAAAAAAAATGTATGAAATCATATGAAAATAAATAAACATTCCACAAAAATATGGTCATCATTAATCCAGACATCACCCCACATACTTCATAACTTGGTCAAGGTATGTGATTCCTGTACAAATAATTTTATTGTGCAATTCGGAAAAGCGAAAAGGTCAAATCATTTCATTTAATCCGACATGTGCCTCAAATTCAGCAGACATAGTGCAATTATGCACATTTATTACATTCCAATCGGCCCGGTTATCATTGTAAAAACCTTTAATTTGTTACTGATGACAATGACCGACTGGACTGTAAGCTTGCTAAATACATAAGAATCGATAAATGTTTACAGATTCTGATAAAATCTTTGACTCAATCCAGAAATTCCCAGTTTTGCCAAATTATTTTATCAATGGATTCACTTATTTTGCATATTACTTATCTTCCACAAATCAAAGTTCAAACAGTACGCTGGCCAACATTTTATGTAAAAGTATGGTTCGGTCGGTGGTTTTTGGATTAAATAAAATGTACCAAAGTCATCTCAAATATTCGCCAAATGATTAATTGATGTGCATGCCTAACTAAAAATGCGTGCTGCGTTCATTCATTTTCATTGCGTAGCCCATCAGACCGGTCGAACATGAAAGGATCATCACGTTGCGTTTTCCATTGTGTAATTTTGCGTACCACGATTAATTGAGGAGACGAATAACTTAACCACAGGGACAAAACTCCAATTAATTCAGAATAATAACAATCATGAATTGATGATCATAACAATCAATCCGACATGATCGGATGCATACATATTTACATCGTTAAAAAATGTGTTGTGTGCGTATCAACCAACTTGGACTAATTTGCATAAATAATCTCAAAGTTATTGACTCGATCAGATATTCAGAGCACGCGTGACGCAGTTATTTAGCCAAGCCAAGCATTGTCAGAGGATCAACAAACGTATTTAATTATGTACGTACGGCGTTCTTTCTTTGATTTGAATTTGTTATTCATTCATTCATTTGTTTTAATAAATCAGATGCGAAGCTCAACAAGGGAATTTCGCAAAGTTTGTATTGTTTATGTATAAATTCCAAACTCGACGGGCAGATTTTTGTAATAAAATCATGTAAATAAATAAATACAAGTAGCACAATAACACTTTCACTCTCGTCACTCTTGTCGAGATTATTGTGCTTGATGTCCACTAAAAGTGGTAATTCCATTGATGTTTATACTGAGATTATAATAAATACAACGATGCGTATGTATTTACACACATTGTTTCTGGCAGACAGATTGACACCAGGATGATGATGACTTTACATACATACATGTTACGTAACTTTTTGGTGAAGAATGCGATACAACAAACAACAGCTCAATAATTATTGATGAGTGATTGTTTAAAAAAAACAGAATAATTTCGAAAACAAATATTTATTACCTGAAATGTCCAAGTTTTTCATTTTTCACGGTTTTTCTTCTTCCTGTCTCGGGTGCTTAATTCTTCCTTCCGAGTGGACGTTTGTGAAACAATGTCGTCACAATTTTTCTGACGCGAGGTCTTTATAAAGGTTCCGAGGGTGCTGGGATGGGACGTTATTTGCGATTAGTGATGGACGTCTAGTTTCATAGAATTCATAAATAGATTAAAATTTAGTGGTCTGTCTGAACGCATGCCATGTTTATTCTTGTATACGAACAATCGTTGCTTTGTTGATAAGTAAACATCATTATAAATTCAGAACTCATCGCCCAGTGAGACTTTCCCAACTCCAAACTCAATCTGGACAATCAATGTCAACAAGGAAAGGAATGCATGAAATGAATGAGGGTCATTGTAAAAATTCCACTCTTTGTTCAGCGGTGTTTATGCACACATTATTTGGCCCGATTTAATTGTTAAGTGAGAAAATGGACACACGAATGGAAAAATACAAGCGGAATCGCGTTTCTATAAATTTCTGCGTACTTTTCCCTATATAAAAATTCTTGAAATTTTTAAAATGCGGGACGAACAAAAAATTTAATTAGCAGATAAAACTAATTCGAATGCGTAATATGTGGTATAAAAAACTGAGTTTTTTTCCTGCGTATTATAATTCTTTAAAGATTGGTCACTTTATTTACATATTTATACAAATTAGGCAGACGTGATAGGTATCACTCCTCCTCCTGAATGAATGTCAAGCTCAGGCAAAATTGGATTCAAATTAATCCGGATAACAAAACAACAACTTGTTATGAAGCTGTCTATCTATTTGCCTCGCAGAATTATAACTGCTATAATTAGAGTCTCTTTTTCACCTAGTTTCTAAACATGGTTTAATTAATATTAATGAATACGCAAGATAAATACTTTTTTTCTACCGAAGACTACTCGACTTATATTACTTATTTGCCGTGTGAAGTAGCGAAGGGGCAAATAAGTCTGAAAATGAGACTTTTTACCCGTGAGGCAAAATGAGACAAAAATAAATTCTCCACTTACCAAACCAACAAGAAACTTGATATCTTTCTTCCTTCCTTTTCAACGCTAAAATGTCACTGACTAAAGATCCGTCTCGAGTCCAAACTTACTTCACGTTTTTATTTAATTCTACCAAAAAATGCAGACACAGCAACAAAAATTGACACCTTATCGACCGCCTGCCACATTAGACACTAAATAACTCGTGAAGAGAACAAAGGTTTAAAACAATTGGAAAGAAGAACTATATAACATAACTTTCAACCAAAACCTTCACTCGAATTCATATCAAATCAACAAACAACACAGCACAATGCACACAATCCTCGTATATTTATACATAAAATAAGTAAATACCATGCATAACGCGTATGAATATGAATGAACCGACCGACCAGACCCCTCGTGTAATGGTAACAAATAATAATGTGTGGACCTATATTGTAGCAAGTTCTTTATGCCCATTTTATGTACGATTGTATTGATTTTTAACTGCTCCTGACGTTTTCAACTTTTACATTTTTCTGAAAGAATGCATGATCCGGATTATAATTATGAAGAAGAAAATATTGCATGGATGGAACAACAATGAATTTCAGAGGGGAAGAAATTCCTTCGAATCTCGACTTGCACGTGGCATTGCGTGACAACCGGATAATTGCAGTGCCCTCTTAATCACGGTGTTGGGAAGTGATCTGTAAACGTAATTTATTTTACGCTCATTGTTTCTTCACAAATGTATTGGCAGACAGACAGAAAATGTCAGATTTGAGTGACAATCGTCTTCAGAGATATCAGGTCGAAAAGTGGATGGAGTGATAATGTCGAGGCCAGGTTAAGTGTGGCGACGACGTGAGAATTTCCAATGCATGGACGCCTATTGTATAACCACCCACAAACACTAATTACGTACGTATTCTGAGAAGTTTGAAATGCTGGTCTGGTGTCTCGCATAAATATTGTAATTCGAACGTGTGGCAGGAATTAGATAAACTGTTATTGATCTACATACACAAAATTCACTTTAAAATTTTGTATAGAACTTGATGTCAAGAAAAATGTTTTAAAATACAATTGCTGACGTATTAAGATGCAAATTTTGTTTCTTTTAATGACAGAAATTAAATTAAAAATATGTATGTATTCACCATAAATTTTATCAATATTGGATGTCCAGAGTAAAATTTTGAGCTTGAGCAAGGGCTTATCGAACAGTCGTGTCGGTCTGTCTATTTGAAACACGATACGGTTGAAAGGTATCAAGGTGCAAGTGCAAATCATACCAAAAAATAAAGAGTCAGGTTCAAAAATATTTTTTGCCAGAGGAGTAGATATTATACGACAGGGCGATCTACATTGATTTTTAAAATTGGTCGGAAAAGCAGAAATTTTGCATACCGGGGAAAATTAATTGGTGATTACAAATATTATCTCAAGTGTATTGGCAAGTGGTTTCATTAAGTATGGGAAGGACATAATATAACCGCATTTTGCGGTACAATTTATTAATAGAAGCTGGGTCATAGTATGGCAAAAATTGAAATCTGAATGACAATTACGAATATTATGCCAGAGGAATTGTATGCAACTCGTGCCTAGAAAAGTATGCATCGTTGAATTTTGCACCTCAATTTGATAATAATTTGGTCATCTAAAAAAAAAGTTAGCGGACTCCCTGACCCTGGCTCGGGCTACGTAAATATACACACCGTAGTTTTTTTTATATTTCCACGTGTATGCAAATTTTGACAATTTTCGCCCCTCTCAAATTGCGTATAAAATGATTGATAACCACTTTTTACAAAGTTCTATGTACACGTGTATAACTTCTGTAATTGAAAAATCTCCCATTTCGCGTGCTATAATAATGTTGTTGTTTGTTACATAAATTGATAAATGCTGCATGACATGACATCTCAATTTCGTAAACTACCTGCCAGCCTGGACCTTTAGCAACTTTTTTTTATCCTGTGACCATGAACTGGTCGTATAACACACATGCACCTGCTATATCTCACTGGACCGGAATTTTCCTGTACAATAAAACGGAAATGACAAAGAAATGACGTGAAAAATAAAAATATCCATCACGGCTCAATGTCAATAATCCAAGTTGCTGAATTATTTTCTCACAATAAGCGAAAACACACACACTTGTGACCATGATCTTCACCTGCCTCACGGAAGTGTGTACTTATTGTTAGGCACACATTTCCATCCTGTTGTCTGCATGCATGGTTAATTGGGCACTTCTAATCAGAATTCTGCAACTGAGGTGTGGTGCTTAATTGGTTTGGTGGGATGGATAATGAGCAATAATGTTCTCACTCACACGACACGACGAGAAACTAACAATACAATTATTTATCTGAACTTTTGTTGCCTTTTGCCATTGATCACCTCCAGTGGCCGCGGAAGCTGTGGGGACATCTGGGGGCATTAACATTGAAGGATAGGGGAGGGAGGGGTTTATATAACATGGGGACATCGAATAACCGTGGGGACATTGTCCCTCTGTCCACACCCTTCCGCGGCCACTGATCACCTCAATAATTGCCAATCATCAACAACAACAATTTCGTGTGGAAATACATAAATTCTCAACGAATAATTCCTTACCTGCGTTAATTTAGTCGCTTATTTACACTGGATTGGATTTAATGTACTTCTCTGGTTAATTGCTTGGAAAACAATGGCACGGAAATGATGGAAAATTGGTTCGGATATAGGCACCCAGTCTCAAATTGCAAATGAGGCTCTCCACCCAATTGTTCTCCTCTTTAAAAATAATCCAATCCAGCCAGAGTCAATACACCGTTACGCAAATCAAGGGGGCAAAGGTGCATTCTGGAAAATTTAAATATTTCTAAATACTTCTACCACCACAAAGATTGATTTTGATTGATCGTTATAATAATAACATGGCGTCGTCGCATGCATCTCATCAATAATACGAGATAAATAAATCACAGTAATCTTATCACACGTAAATAGTACGTATGTATATTTAAATGCACGATAATACTTAAGAAAATCGAGTGTAAACTGGGTTATTCCGGTGATATTCGGAACCAACCTATTTACATCTACTTATCCTTTGAAGGAATCAAGTCGGGCATAAATAGTCTCGTTTAATTTTGGATCTCACAATGAATCGAGACTTGGATCAACAAGAGATTGAATAATTAGTGGCAGACTTGATTGAAGTTGGACTGGAATTTGGGAGTGTATAGTAGTTCCCTGTTTTCAAATGTCATCTCATCATCTGCCAAATGTCTCAGTTTTGGGTAGTTTCTTCAGAGAATTAATGCAAAATTGTAATAATACAAAACACAATTGAAATTGTGTGGTAAACAACTGACTATTTTAAAATTGGTTACGTATTTATTTACGTGGAGAAGGATTGAAATGTACGTATTTAAATATATGAGTGCATGTCTGAATCCGAATCTGACTATGAATTACGACCTTAATAAATCTGACCTCCTTGTTCACGGATCGATCCTCTAGAAGACGTCATCAACTGACGAACAAAACGACGTATGGCGAGGGTCGAGTGTTGATATTTTATTTAAAATCTTATGGTGGCAAGGTCGTCTGCGGGACGGGATGACGCTCACTTTCACGCCCCGAGATCATGTTCGTGTCGAGTGATCTGCTGGACTGACTAAAATAAATTATGCTGAGTATCGTACTAGCAGAAATGGTAATTTTTTGTAATGGTTATAATTTGTGTTGAAATTGGTCAATTTTGCGGACATGAATTAAAATAATTGTTGTTGAGTGATGTCATGTCGGTCTAGCGCTGGACGATGTATTTGTTTAAAAAATTCCATGAATGGATAAAATAACTTTTCATGTTGGCTGGCAAAATTCACAATGATTTGTATCGCACGTTATTTATTTAAACCTATTGTCAACTTATCTATCATGACGTGATGCTGCATTTTATTTTGTTATTGCATGTCAATTGCATTACGATATTTAGAGGTTTAAAGTAAAATTACGATACAGAAGTGCACACGGAGTCAACGTGTCGCTGAGACAGACGTTGAAATGTGATGACTGGATTACTTGCATAGTGTAGGTATTTGCATAAATATTATTATTTTCTTATGCGCTAAGTTGGCAGAGAAGGGCGACTCCTCGCATAATCCAGTGTTCCGGAGGTCGATTACTCGGGAGCATGACACGAATAACGAAGTTAGTCGAATGACCTGTTGTACTCAATGTTCCGCGACGTTCCGAAGTTTTGTATACTGGAGAAATGTAGGACGGACGCTCGGGAATTTTGGAACGGAGCATTGGAACAAGCCAGAGCTGGAAAAAAGTTATCATTCTCGCCATTAGATGAGCAATGTGAAAATTAAGACCTATTTTTAACGTGTTTTTAAATTACCACGGGCAAAATATCATACAAAACTTTTGGTTTTGACTCGTTGAGTTCCTTCAACTCCCTGTCCCAACGGGCTCCTTCGATAAATAAGCCGTGTACGTAAACCCCGTCCTCTGGGGGTTCAGTGTATTCAATGTCGTCGAGAACCTGTGCATATTTGTTATAAATATAAATTACTAGACAAGAAAATCATATCATTTTGAAAAAAAATTACGAGAAAGTCAAAGTCCAAGAGATCGATAGGAATCTGATATTTTCGAGCATAATTTTGTTGCGCACCTGGAAAAATATGTAGAAACTTGTAATAATTAAATGAAACTTATTTGTCAATCGTCACTTATTTTCAATACCCGTCAAGAAAGCTTGAGTAAAAAAGAATCCGGAAATCCAAAATTGTGGAGGTGGACCGTTGTTGAACCAATCCTGGTAAATATTCGTTCTCAGGTTAAGATTAAATATTTGCATATGTAAGCATTAATTATTTTGCATACCTGTAAAAATTGCAACCTTGCAAGAAAGTCGTTTACATAACTGCCCAACGGTTTCAACGAAGGATAAGACTTTCCTTTCCAAAGTGTCGGAATTCTTGAGGTGAGAATGCTCTTGACAACCTCTTCCAACTCCATGGACATCACGACCAGACCTTTGATCGCTTTCTGCACGTTGATAAGACTGCTGCGAATGAGAACGAGCAAAATGTTGAACCTCCCCATTTCTTGAACCAGCACCGTGTTCATGGACTGATTGTACAGAGTTGGATATTTTTTCAGGGATGCATCAATATCAAAGTCTGCCGGCAATTTGTTGAGAATATCGGCAGATACTTCGATAACCAATTCGTCCGGAGTTTTCCCTCCTCCCCCGCTGGATATTTTGCTCTGGAAATGAAATCACTCTTTAAATATGTAAATCAATAAATATTGTGTTTGTAAATATACCTGAGTCAGCAAAATGTTGGTAAATAGCAGTTCCGTTTCATTCTGATCCTTTGTAATGTCTGCATTGTCGTTCATTCCGAATACTGTGGGGCTGCTGATAAGTGGCAAAGATTGAGCGTAAGTGACAAACTCTTCATGAAAACTGGCCGTTGGAACGTAGTAATCCCCTTAAAAAAATATGTTAAATACAAATTCAGTCGTCTGACCCAGAACGGAGAATTTTTTAAATCATAAAATAGTGATAGTACCAGAAACGTCAAGTTTGAAGTGTTTCACATTTACGAGATCCGGGCAGTAAAATTTCCCCAAAATTGTGATCAGAGTCCGTCGATCCCAGTCGTCGGTGACCCTTCCTCCGTAATTACATTCGCCCGTCAAGTATCGTAAAGCGTCAAATTGAATATCCTACAAGCATGGGGAATCGGACTATTAAAATTCAATTGCAATTGTAATGTTGCATTTTCTCACTTACGTCATACTCATCCAAAAATATTCGCAATTGCGTCGCACTAATTCGTAAATCAGTTTCATTGAATTCGTACGGAATGTTGAAACCGATTGGGCCGAATTTTCGTCGTTCTTGAATCAACGCGTGGAAGAAGCAAAGTCCAAACAACAACTTTTTGAAGGACGTTGGTTGTTTGCTACCATCAAAAAACTCGGGGTCATTTACAGGGTCGCTGAGATATGAGCGCACAACATTCGCACGGAGTCCTTTCGGAGGTTCGTTGGTCATCTTTATTCCCGTCTCTAAAACTGGGACGGGGAAATCTGGAGAGGGATATGATGTCAGCCACATTCTAAAATCGCGATGCGTCGTTGCTGGAGATAACTCTTCGCATATCTGAGAAAAATATACGTTTAATATTGGTAATAAAATTGCAATATTGCGAATTATTTATGTACCTTTTCCAACGTGGGCATAAAACTTTTTGCCAAATGACAGTTTTGCAAGACAACCCAGGAACCATATTTTGTCGCTTCAGTAATCATCCTGACGGCAATGGGCCCCTGACCTTGGCCGAGTGATAAGGCTTGCAGCTTCTCTCCCCCGAAACCCATGTCGGCCGCGAATTTTAATAGCACCGCGGTCGGATCAGCGCCAGGCGTGAGTACGAAAATGAGAGGAATATGGCTCTGAGATTCAGCATACGATTTCGACAAGTCAAATGGAGGTGGTTCGATAAATTTCTGTCCCATGCTCGCTGATAAATAGTAAAAAAAATTATAATTTCAATAAATTTATGCCTGTAAAATGTTTCCTGTGCTCACATGCAACAAAGTTTTGAATCGCCGGAACCATTTTATCTGGTCGAAGGCATCTGAGAACGCTCAACTTTTGAAATGGAGCCAACTTGTCTTCCCAAGGTGCCACGAGCTTCTCGTTTTGCGGAGTCATGCTGTCATAAATTTTCTTCCAGCTGGAAACGTTGTCCACAAAGGCGTCTTTGATCCCTTTGAAAGCCTCCAAATCATCCAAACGACAAAGTTCGTCCCAATATTTTGCTGGAAGCCAGGCTGATGGATTGATATTTGGGTTGTCCAGCCCAACCCCACCAGTTAAGAGGAACAACCACTCTTCCGGGTTGATTTTGCCCTCTTCCCGCATAAGACTGATGCACAGGATGAAGCTGAAGAGGAGTTTGTCCTAAAATTGGAGTATTATTTTTTGAAAGTTCGAAAACCAAGTCGAAATTAGTAAATATCACAAACTTTTTCGAACAGGCTTCTGCAAACGTTGAGGTACAAAGAGTATGTAAAATGCTCTTTAAGATTTTCTATTCGTTCAGCCATAACGTCTGACCGATCCGCTAAATCAATCGAATTGACGAACAGGTTGACAAACCAGGTGAGCGAGTACTGATACATGGGGTCAATTCCACCAATGTCAGCGATACAGAAGAACAAAATTGCAGAATATTCAGCAATTTCCGTGTACTCCAAGCGTTTCTCGTTAATCTTTTTCGCCGTCTCTTCAGACCCGGCTTGTTTTATGGTAATTTCATTCGCCAAAGTTTTCGAGGAGCTCAACGCATTTACGGCGGTTTCATCTTCGAGTAGATTTCCTTGCGAGGTGGACAAAACTTCGAGGATTTTTACTTCAATTTCTTTCAGTTGTCTGCAATTTCAAGAACATTTTAGCATGTGTTTTGCTTTCCTAAATTATTAAAATTCGACATAAATGTGTAAACGTACCGTTTATTATCTGCGCTTTGGACAACAAGCTGCGTTCTTTCTTCTTCTAAGTCTGGATTTTCTCGAGCTACCACAATTCCCAACAACTGATCTTGCAACCCCAACGTGGTAATCATGAAGTTGAGCAGGGTCACTTTCACCGAAATTTCTGGTACATAGTGCGGATTTCTAAGTTTTGTTGTGATGTACAGTCTACAGAATCACCCGAATTAATAAATATTTACGCGAATTTTTAAGTAATGTCCATAAAATTGGTGTAATTATGTTACCTAAAATCACTATTGTACTCCAAAAGTGCTTCACCCAGCTTAATGCAAAGGGAGCCACTTTGTTTGAAAACTTGTCGGAGCAGAACAGGCTCCAACACGGCGTCGAGTTCTTCTTGAACATTTTCAATTAGAAACTGAAAATGGACTTAATTATAATTTTTCGTCCGTTATAAACAATTTAGAAGTGTTTGAATTAATTACTGGAGTTCCAAATTGAATGGCTGATTCCAACTTTCGAGTAAAATTACTATCACTTAATTTGACGACGGTAAGACTGCGTTTCTTTTCTAAATTTTTGATCCATTTAGTCGCCTAAAATATCGAAAAATATTATGCATGACTCATCTTGATTAAGTCGTACAGTGGCGAGGGCATGAAAATAAGTGCTATGCTAACCTGGCTTTGCGGATCAATCATTAGTGGCCAGCGTCGTGCGTGACTACAAATAAGCAAACCATGCAAATTGTCAAGTTAAAATTCCTTAATGACATGCTTTATGTATCTCAATTACCTAACAATGATTCCATTATCTGTTGAAAAGGAGTCTGAAGGCAACCCGGCAATATTCCAAGCCTGTAAAATTTTTTGGAAATAAAAAAAAAATTTTAGACTACGCTTTCAATTGTACCGGGATGATTTGCCTACCCGAATAGCCACAGGATCTCCAAGCGTTGTCGCGAAAGTATAATTCTTTGAAATCGGAATATCCAAATCCACAACTTTCTTGAACCATTCATCAATCTGAGAATCTCTATACTTTGAAGTGAAAGCCCCCAAATACGCGATAATCCCCGATGACAGCAAAACATCTCCCGTCAAGTAAGGATACGCGACCCCAAGATCGATAGCAATTTGCTGCCAACGCCCTTTTTCTCCCCCCAAACCAACAATAATTTGTTCTGCTCTCTCCAACTTTTTGGAACATAGGTTAACATCATTTTCCAACTTTTGTCTCCGAGCTCTGCTTTGAAACAGAGTTTCCTGCAGGATGGCAAGCCGAGCTTGAACCTCGGCGAGTTGCGCCCGTTTCTTCTCCAGGGCAGCCATCGCTATCCCGTACGTGGCCTCAGCCCCGGCCAACGCGGCCTTTTTCGGGGCCACCACTCGTGCCACGATGTCGTACTTTTCTATCGCCATGACCCATTTGCAAAGACCTTCACAAGCCGTAGAAGCAGACTTGATTTTAACCGGATCAAAATCCGGATTTCCGATGAACTTTTGACGAATTTTTGTAATATTTGCGAGAGGAATGTTGTCTTTATCGAAGCCGAGCAATGTTTCCAAGAATTTCATGTCTCCCAAGACTCGTTTCGAGGGACCCCAGTAATCCTCTATTTTATTCCCGGTTCCCTGCTCCGTCACCATTTCCGGTTTCACACCCTACACAAATTATGCAAAATGGTAAGCTTAATATGATGAAATAAGTGACAAATTCATAATAATTACCTTTAGAATGCAGACCGCCTCCATGACAAGTCTGACCGGGTTTGGGGGATTTTTCATGGTTTTTACAACCGCAATATCTGCAGTGGTCAGGGTATTCAGTGCTTCCAGAGCTCCGTTCAGTAATGGTAAGGCCTCTGCCAAATTGGCGTCGCATTCCGTTTTGATGGCCATCGCGGCAGCGGCCTGTTCTCCGGCTTGGGCTTCGTCAGCTTTCACCACAATTTCTACTGCGGCAACTTCCGCAGATTCTTTCTCCACTTTCCACACAATTTCTTCCACCTGTTTTGACGCCTCTATAATAATGAATAGGTGAAAAAAAGTGATTAATGTTTCCGTAAAAATGATAATTAAGATTAATTTTAATTGTTGTTCAAACCGATTAATGCAGGTTGTAGTTTTGTCAGCTCATCCTGCATGACGCTGACTTGTCCTGCAGCACTGTCCAGTTTCTCCAGACCGATTTCATACCTTCGTTTTGTAGCTTTGTTGAACCTGTAAATTTTGAAGGATGGCTTAACGTTGGTTAATATATTGACCAGATTTAGTAAATACGTACGCTCTCTTGTTGTGCAGTAAGGTCTTGAATGTGGAAATCATCTCCAGATACGAGGTCGGAGTTACGTAATTGTACCGGCTCAATTCTACCTTAAATTGGATGGACAGCCTTTCAGTGGACTGGTGAAAATAACGACACATGTAACTGCAAGCTTCTCTTTGTTCATTGGTCAGTTCTATGTCTGCCAAGAATCTTGTGGAAACAGCGACCAAAGCGTCTTCCGGCCAGTTCTATGACAGGGTATAATTATTTATAATTAACTACATATTTAATTAATTGACAATTCTGTAATATAAACTAACTATTACCTCAAACCAGTCAATCGTACAACAATTAACCAAGGAAGGGAACTTTCGAAGTCGATTTCTGAAACCGTCACCAATTGGACTGAGAGCCAGCACGATGTGAAGTTGTTGTCTTGCTCGTTCAATGAACAAGTTAAATAAGGCAAGAGGACTTCCTAGAAAACGGACAAAAATTAGTCTGAATTCTGGCATATGTTAAAAAATCTCTTAATTTTACCATCGGTTTGCAAACTTCTATCCTTTTGTCGATCGATTACTCTCATTTTTTCACAAATTTCAAATTTTTCATCATTCGCAAAGAGGTTCGGAACCTCTCCAGAGTTGAGGAGATTGTTGACATCCTCCAGAAAGGATTCCTCCTTAATTTGCGTATCCGAGAAGAGAAATACTCCTTGACCTTCGGTAAATGTGGATTTTTTCAAAAATATTTTGAGATCCTCGTGAAACTCGTTGAGTCCGTAGGTCTTGTGGATTTCAATTTGAAAGAGTTCATCCTCCATGATGTGGGCCGCCAGTCTGGTCAACGATTGTCTTCCAGAACCTCCAACACCAACCAAAAGTGCGTGGCCTTTGGGTTGTTTTAAAATTCGACAGATTTTTGTCAAATGCTCGATTGCGAATCTGTTGCAAAAATTAGGATATATTTTTGCACGTATAGAATAGCACATTAAATATTTTACCTGAATAAGACAAGATTCATTCGCTTTGTGTTCATTCGGTTAAATTCGTCCAATAATCCGGTCACAATGGTTTTCAATTCGTCAAAGTTTTTAACTTCGTTGTAAAATCGCGTGTCTGCTTTTGGATCTCCGAAATCGCAGTACATTAGACTTCGTAGTTCATACTCGGAAACCTGGAAGTTTTAGGACTTATCGTTAGCTCAATTTAGTTTGTAACATAACGTCCCATTAATTTTTATTACCACTCCATCACCATCCAAATCTAGACGGATAAGTAACTGGTGGAAATCTTCGTCCAAAAAGTCAGAACAGATATCTCCCAGTGCTCCGTAAAGCCAACCTCTGTCTTCGTCATCAATCAGGCGATCGTAGTAGACCCGAAGGACCTAAAATAAATACCATATTTTGAAATGGTGTGATAAAATATCTAAAAATTTGAGATTATTTACCTCATGAATCCACATTCTCTTCATGGATGCAGTATCCAAAATTACTTCAGGCATGGATAGTAATACTCCCTGACGTAAAAATAAGTCGTGTTATAAACCATGCAAAATAATTGTACCCTAGAAATATGTACCTGAATGACTCGAGCAAAATCTCTTAAATTGAACAGGTAATGAGACTTGGCAGGGGTTGGTAGAAGCCTGGCGAAAAGCAATAACAATTAAGTTTTTAATCAATTATCCAATCATTTCTACAATATGTAAATACCTGGCAAAGGCAGCTTTATATATTTGGAGAGTAGCCATCACAATTTGATCCACGCATGGGTCAAAATCCTGGTTAAAACCTCTGAAAAAATTCGACATACAGATTAAGCAAGCCCAAAACGAATTATGTCGGCAATGTTATGTACTTTGCATCCAAATGCCACATCATAATGCGATTGAAAATTGTCAGCATGGTCTCATCATTAAATTCGTTTATCGTTATTGTATTGAAATGTCGGAGGAATCGGGGAGTTATAGAATTTCGCCCTCCACCTATTCACCAAAAAATTTAAGAAAACATTGCTGGGAAGATAAAATATTTGTTTTTAAATATGAAATTACCAGGTGGACCCATTGCACACATTAGCTAGAAAATATAAGAGCAAGTTGGCAAAATCACATTGAAATTTTGAGCATTATTTCTGAAAAAAACAATAACCTGCACGTCCATCAAATGAATGGGGGTCGAGTCGAAGCGATCGTACCACAAACCGTGATCCACCCATTGTCGCAGCAACTCGATTGGAGGTTGTGCCCCTAAGACGAAATTATTGGATTTCATTATTTACATTAATTTACATTACTTTTTTTATGTAGTCAGTTTACCATAAGTCTCTTTTATTGGCATGTTCAGATCATCTACAAACACTACGCATTTCTTCCCAGGGGGTGGGCCATACGTTCCTAGGAAAATAGTTCACAATTATTTCTTGTTATGAAACAAATAATTCTTTGACCTATTTCTGAAAAATACCCTTCTTTCTCTTGTCCAATTTGTTCATGATGATGTCTTGCGTCGTGTTGGCAGACGTTTGAGCAGAAAACGAAACAAAAAGAGGTCGGTATACATTCTTGTCCAATTTTTTCAAGAGGAAATCCTATAAGGAGGAATTTATACTTAAAAATTTGGTTCAAGTTTTATCATCGCATGTAAGGATTTTTAAAAAATACCGTAATGTAAACCGATTTTCCAGTTCCAGTTGGTCCCACTAAAAGCTGTGCATGTACAAAATCAATAGTTTTATTCAAACCAAAATGACACTACTAATAGTGTCATTATTAAATAAATACCAGGGGTTTCCCATGAGTGACGAGAATCTTCATCAGCGTGCTGTAACGGACCGTGTCAATCGTCGGAATAATGATTTGATTCATCATTATTTCTTTTGGAATTGCTGGAGCATTTTGCAGCGAGTCTTCCCACGCTTCCCAAGTACCCGGCCCCTGATGGCACCATGCAGAAAGGTTTATTTGACATATGTTTTATGAAATATAATGTATAATATTCCACACGCACCTCTTTCAGAAAGTTGTAATTGTAGACCATTCCTTTCGGGGGATGGTTGATGCTTCCCTTCCGTTCTTTCTTCTCTGCAGCATCTTCCTGGGCCTTGGTGTCGATTAAATACCGAAATAATTTGTCAAACTTTACACGACCATCTTCATCCGTACTAGCTCCAATGCTCCATGTAATTCCAAACACAAAAATTCCCTGAAAATGATAAATTACAGTTTGAAGAGAATTTTATTTAGAAAAAAGTATGATAAGAATCTCACTTCAATCCGAGAAAGTTGCGTATTTAACGTCAAAGTTTTGGGATATTTTTCCTCCTTGTATTCATCCATCAAACTCTCGATAATATTCATGGCGGATTTCACCAGTCCTGAATTAGTAGTTGGAGAATGCTCCTGTAAAGTTACACACATATTTAAGTAAAGTTAATTTGTGATAAAAATCAGCATATCGGATGACGCCACCTTGAGACCACCTTTCCGCACCAAGTGAAGCAACGTGGGACAAAATCGGTGAAATAACTCCTTTAAATATTCTTTAATCTGGTCTGGGACAAATTCTTGAAGCGTGTTTAGCCAAGAATAGAAAAGGGGTTCCCATCCGAGTGTGATTGGTTCCATGTAAATCATTCCACATCGAGAAACGGTGGCAGGGGAGGCAGCCTCGAGGTCCATGGGTTCGAAAATCAAGTTACATGGGGGGCTCAACTGGATAATTTCGCCACTCATCAAGCACAACTTTTTATTATCGTCGAGCACAGTGTTCATGTTCTCAATCCAGACTAGTAAATAAATTTATTCAATTAAATATTTAGATTTATCGGAAATTGTGGAAATCCTAAGAATTTTAACTGTTTGAAACCTTACTCGCATCGACAGGTCCATCAAATATGAGCCATTTCCTAATTACATATGTACATACAAACGTTTTAATTCTGAGTTTAAACAGAGTCAAGATAATTGTGCAATGTTCACCTGTCGGGCGTTTGAGCTTGAGCAAAATTTCGATAATTAATGGCAAGGACGCCATCCGTCCATTCGTGTGAGGCTGGGTCGAAACGACCTAGAAAGAATGGCATTTTAAAAATCAGACCAACCCATTTTTTTACCAAATATGTATAAATATAAATCTCAAGAAAAGAGACCATATAACTGCCCCATGGTTATCGACTTGGGGTTGATGACGCATATTTGAACCTTGTTTTCTTCCATTTCTCCCTGAAATAAGTTCCAAAACCCCATGATTTATAAATATTCCACTTGAATAGTGAGTAAATTTTAAAGAATTACCCTTTCGCAAAGATCCGCAAGCCCACCGGCCAATGCTAATCAAGAATAATAATCAAAATACTCAAAATACAGTAAATGAATTACATCTTAACGTTTAGGTACCTCGATAAGCCGACGTTTTCCCTCCGAACGGATATCCAACAATCATGAACCCGTGACGGACCAACATCATTTCGTAAATCTGTTGTACTTTCTCTAAAAAGAAAGGAGTGCACTGCCAATTGTTTGTGACACAGGTGCGTTGCACAGCCAAGTCAAAGAGTTCATAATCTGGCTCTGGAAGTTTGATCCCAGGGAACAAATCGGATGTGATACCCTTAAAAAACAGCCATTAATTAGTCGGTAATTAATTACTTGTCGCATAATAATATGTATATTACATGAAACAAGGGGAGATCATGGGACAGAAATTTTGCCAGGTTAATATCCTTGATTGACCGGAGCACCAAGATATCTTCAGACTAAAAAGGAAGAGTAATTGAGATTATGTATCATTGTACATTAAAAAATAATTAAGAAGTATTGCCTCATCAGGATATTTCAATTTGAGGTTTCCTGCCGCGATTAGGACAGATTTCACGGCTCGCATTCCTAACCACAGATGTAAAAGCAATTAAAATCTTTGCATGGATAACCCACCGATATTTTTTTTAAATATATCACTCACCGTAATCGTAATGAGACTGAGAAGACAGTTGTTCAGAACATAGTCGATAAGTTGCAACGATTTTCACCGCTAATGGTCTCGCATTCACGAAGCCGCAAGAATACAAAGATATTTCAGAGATCAAGGCGTAATCTGGCACCATCATGGCCACCGACCTAAACAAGGCTTTGAGATTGTCGGGAAGTTCACTTCTCCCAGCGTAGCCTGCATAAATAGGTATTTATTTAAGGTCTGAAATAATCTGAAATAATCTGCATGATAGAATTCTTGCCTGGATTCATCGTGATAAATACGGCGCAAGTGGGGTCCAACGTTAGCTCGGTGCCTTCAAACAGCAGCTTGTTCGACCCACTGTTGACTCCTCGTTGAATTGTCAGAATTTGCTGCGCGACTACGGACAGCACTTCCAAATCGATTCGGTTAAATTCGTCAAAACATGACCAAGCCCCACAAGATGCGAGTCCCTAATGAAATGCGAAATTATGCCATGAAATTTAAACGAAAAGTTAATACGGGACCACATTATCTGTCAATCACCTTGAAAAATTTCCCAAGTGCAATATAATCCAATCCGTCAGAACAATTGAACACAACACATTGTTTTGCGACGGCTTTTGCGAGATCCTTTGTGGTTTCTGTTTTCCCTGTTCCGGCAGGTCCTTCCGGAGCTCCACCTGCAATGAATATTTGAATTTGCAATTTTACTAAAGGTATATTTTTTTAAATAATAATTACACATTGCACGTACCTAAGTGGAGGTGCAAAGCTCCAAACAAAGTTCTGGAATATCAAGTAAAACGATTTGTTTGCGAATTTTTTATTTGGAATTCGCAATTAAATTTGTGTATATTTGCAACCATATTTCACCTGTAACATCGATCTGTCAGCGGTGTGATGACCAATCTGGGCGTATTTCCTAAATATTCGTACCCATACGGCAAGCTGGAATTGATCATCCTTGTGATTGTGTGACCATCCTCGGAGTAATATCGAAGCTGTGCCAGCCACTGAAAATCCTTGTCATTGTTGACCCCGTTCTTAACCAGTTGGGCTAACACGTCTCGAGCATGGACATCAAGAACAACAAGTGCCCCAAGCGTGGTACGATTCTGTTTACTGAGTTTTCCTCTTACGAGAGCAACAATGTCGTTAATTTGCTCGTTATTCACGTCAAGATAATCCTTCAAAGCGTTTCCTCTTTTTTCGAAAGCTTCGTGAATTAAGGTCGTCCAAAATGTGGAAGTCACGCACAAAACGGCTTGTCCTGGCCATTCCAGGACCCAGTTGTTACGATTTTTTGTGACGTAATCGACCAGAGCAAGCTCAATTTCCTAAAAATATCAACCATAAAAAAATGTTGCAGTTTTTTACAATTTTTTCTACGATTAAGTTATAAGATTGGTTCCAACGTACTCGGTGAATACTCTTTTTCATGAGCTGTTCCAACTCCACCAACCATTTCTCGACCGCACCTCGAGCACTTTCCGTATTGATAATGCTATTTAATTTAATCACTTCATTTTCCGATGATTGCATATGCGTGATTTCCAAATCTTCAGTAAAAGTAATTCTGGCAATTCCTTCAAAGCATTTTTTCAGATGGGGTTGGACACTAACAAATGTAATGAATTAATTTTACTTCATGGACACACTTACATCATTACCCTTACCGTTTTGGATCTTTGGTTTCTGCCAAAATTTCCAACAGCTCGTCGTTCGACAAGAAAAAGAATCTTGGAAAGTACAACCGCTTCCTTTCCAAGTATCCGTTGAGCCCTTTGTTGATCAAGTCCAATAAATTGTTGGCCTTCTTCAACTTCTCGACAATCTTGTCAAATTTGATAATTGACAAGACTCTGGGATCGTTCAAAATGTATTTCATAATGTCTCTGTAGGTTTTGTCGACATTCATGAAGCGACGACCTTCTTCGGGCATTTGTGTCTAAAAATATGTGCAAATTTGGTAGTAAATCTTATTTTAACGTGACCCACAATAATTGACCTAGGCTTAGTTAATTTCTAGACAATTAAACCTACCATAATGTCGGGAGAGGAGAAAATCGGGTCCAAGTATAACCGAGCCATCTGCACTTTGACCCATTCGTCCAAAATTTCTTGAAGGAGAACTAGATCTCTTTCCCAAGCACTGAACAAGAAAATTTAACAGTTGAGAATTAATTGATTCTAAATATTTTTTTCAAGCCAAGCCTTACGTCATCTCTTCCATAAACGGCTTGGCAAACGGTGAGGCCAACATTGTTTGAGTTTTTATGATATGATCATCAAGAATTACTTGAATTTCATCGATCGATGAAATTACGTGAGATTCTCTGTGAAATAATAACTATTAATTAATTTGTATATTTTTTACGACAAAATTTACCCTGATTTCACCTCAGTGCAACAACTTGGAATTGGATGGACAACCATTCCACCTTCATTTTCTCGAGATTCCTCTCCAAACTGGCCTCCTTGGAGGCAGCTTCACTGATCAGTTCGAATTTGGGGAGATGTTCTTCTAAATTCATGTCAATAATTTTTTGTAGAGTGAGTTCTGGCGATGGCCGTATCGTAAATCCAACGATTTCTGAAATCTTTTCCCAGTGACGATCTCGAAGTCCAGGATTTCCAAGAGTTTGAATGATTGGAAGTTTTTCTTTGAAGACTTCGATTAATCCTTTGATCTGGAATAATGCAAAAAAATCGTCTAATATTGGTATCAGTAGGTTAATTTTTTTTAGAAATTGCTAAAAATACCTGAACAACTAAATCCCTAACTAATGGAATATCGTTAAAAGTTTTCTCCAGTCGGTACACAGTTCGCCATAAATTCATCACGTCATTTTCAATCACTTCAGGATCATGGGTCCCAACTTGGCTGTTCAGCCAGAGTGCGCTCTTCTCCAGGAATTCGGCCCCACTTTCGTAAAGTCGCAAGTATGGGGACAATTTGTCAGACACCTTTGAAGAATCAGGTTCACTCAGGTGTTATCATAGCTTTACCTTAATTATGGCATACAATTACTATAATTTTACCTGTTTCCTCAACGGATAATTGGTAACGGGAACCTCAAACATTTCCTCTTCTCGGTTAAGTCGGTCTGCTTTGTCGGAAGCCGCTTGAAGTTTGCCATTTAAGAGTTGAGCTCGTTTAAGATATTTGCCGAGTTCTTCTAGATTTCCTAAATGTTGGAATTCTTCCACTTGTCTGGCATACAAATCGAGCTCTTCTTTAAGTCTGGCTCGTTTAATCTTTACAATGATCAATTAAAACATTAATTAAGTTGAATAATTTTGAATTTGTTAAATAACACGCGTCCCACCTTCAACAATTCTTGGAAGTCTGTCGCATTTTTGCCCACGATGGCCAAATGTTCTTCCATCACGTATGGCATCCCTGGAAAGAAATAGTTTATTTAGAAGAAGCAGAATGAAAATTTCCGTTGGAAAAGTTCCTAACAAATCTACTGAAGACTCGAAAAAGTAGCAATTACACTTACTTCTCCACCATTGAATCGCCTGCGTTTGTAGTTTGGAGACAATGGGAGAAATTTGCATGTAATCCGAAATGAAGAGGAATTTTCCGAGCAATTCCTTCAATTCGTTTTCCATCCTGGGTAACGTTTTATCCTGGATTTTTTCCATGTCTTCCTTGAGTTGGAAGAGTTGTCCAGTACCGATCGGTGTGGTGAGGGCTTTTTCGCTGATTGCTTCGTACTCCTCGACCAGCCTGCCAGATTACACAATTTTGCATTTCTATTTTTGAATTTAACTCGAATTGAAATTAATTAAGTGCTTACTCTTTTAATTGCACGTGTAAACTGTGAATCATTTTATCCAGAAATTTATCTCGTAATTCGGACGCTCTATTGGCCAATGTTCGTATCAAATCGTCACAGTGAATGTCGAAAATTCCAATGAGGGTTTTCGGATCGAAAGAAGTGCTCATGTCTTGGGACAAGTTGTGAAAATGGATTACTTGTTCGACAATTTGATTCCAGGTGCGTTCTTCGTTAATGAAAGCTTCCATTTCTTCCTCATTCTGAAATATAAATATGGAAATATAAATTTGGAAAATTGAGGGACTGATAAGCTTACATCTCCATAAAATAGGAATTGGTGTTGGTTGTAAGCCTCGACGTAGGCCAGAGGACCTTTCGTCCGTTCTCGGAATGATTGTCTGATTTCATTTTTCATAGCGTTAACATCAGCGGGATCGATTGTGGGCTAAAGAAAAATGGAATTTTTTAAAGCTTATGTATTTTATGGAAATATTTGAAATAACGAAATCAGTTACAAACTTTAAGCGTTGTTCCTGGCGCAGGTTTTCCTGTTTGAATGTCCCATTCGCCAAATATTTTGGCCTACTCAAAAACACGTCATGTTCACATGATCGATGAAATTATACTGATTTTTATTTACCTCCATCTTGGGAAAACTGTACGAAACTTCAACAAGTCTGTCGACAACGCTCAATAAGACGTTTTCCCACTCTTCGAAAGACGGGACAGGAATGAGCTGGCTGTGTCGGCTGATAAATCGCACCACCAATTTTGGTCTATGTTTTGGATCCTGTACAGAGAAAATTATTGCGACTTTTTTACATACGTACATACATGAACCTGGTCTTGATGATCCCTTGCAACCTACCAATTCCATACAGATAAACTTTTTATACTCGCTCAGGCTCTCGTTAAAAAGTTCGAGTAGGTTGGCTTGCATTAGGGTTGCAATACAGCTAAAAAACGCTAACATTCTTGGCTGTTCGTTCGCTTTCGGGACCATATTTCGCTTTGCGGCCTAAACAAATAGTCGTTTCTGGTTATATTATTGGCAAAATATTATGATTTTCTGTGCATATACCCCAATCAAAGAATTCTGAATTCCCTTAATCCATTTCTTCATCAAGAGATCCTTCGCGTCTTCGATCATTCGGCGAGTAATTTCTCTGAAATAACGCAAAGTAACGGCTTCCTTTTGCTCTCCGAGAATGACACAGTCCACGTAGCGAATATTGCTAAAAACGTGTATTGATCAAAATTAATCCTCGAATAAATTTCTGAAAAAAAATAGTTCCCACCTAAATACCCCCCTCCAGACAAAATTGATGTACGCAGGGACCGGATTGTACGAGTGGAGATTTCTAAGCAATTTTCTTTTTGCTGCAAAGACCGAAGCTCTCCACGGTTTTGGAACGATTTTCAAAGTGTCGTCACTTCTTGGTCCAGATTCGTCGTCTGCAATTTCGCCGGATGATGAGGTTTCTTCACGCAGGACGAAATCCACCATTGAGCGCTTCACCTGCATGAATATATTTCAAAAATTAGTCTAAATTTTGAAAATTCAGTATCTCAGTAAATTCAGTAAATTCAGTATCTGAAATATGAAATTTTACGGTGACGCTGTATTCGCCCGTTACTTCGTCCAGTAATTCGTTAAATAAGTCTTCATAAGCTAACTGCAACTTTTGGGGGACGTGGTTCCAGATATTTTCAAGCCAAGATTCTCCAATGGGTCCAATATTTATGGCGTCTAAGCCACGAGGAATGTAGAATCTGAAGAGAAGTTCGCCCAAGTCTTCGGCCGTGGGGGTAAAATTCAGTTCCAATTTTGGCGACTTTCCGGGAAAAGTGTCGCCCATTTCTTGAAAGATTTTTTTGGCAGGTAACTTCTCCGTGGCGTTGTCTTTGGGAGGATTCATGCGATTTATCAATTTGACCAGGGCGATGCGAAATTCTTCCCGTTTTCTGGCCACTTCGGCCCATTCCTTGGCTCTGGTCTGATTATTATAGGAAATATTTAAGGTAACTTAATGACCGATTACAAAAATCAGTACATTTTTATTCATTTCTCGGCTCTGGGAATTTATTTTAGAATTCTGGACAACAAAATTGGAAAAACCAGTTTCGGTGAGTTCCAATTTTTCTGAAGGCTCCTTAAACTTGTGAGATCTCCTTCTTCAAATACTGCCGGAATCTGGAGTGCATATTTTTGAAAAATGATAAAGACCAGCTCTACCAATTTGTCGTTTTGAATTTTAAAATAAATTCCCAGAGCCGAGAAATCATTAAAAATTTGCTGTTTTTTTTTGGCGACGAGTCATCGAGTCCTACACTAACATGCTATTAATTAATGCTGATAAAAAAAGTGAGCCGGCCTTTACCGTGGGAACTTTTTTCACGTTTCTGTACCGATGATGATGGTACTTGGGGACTTTTCGTCTCTTGGCCCCTGGATGGAGGAGACCTTGGGGAACGGTGTAATAGTCACTCTTCACGATGACAGGCCCCTTGCTAGACGCTCTTATCTGGAGGTTATTACTATTACTGTCCCCAGCTGCACATGGCGCATGGAAGTTTTGACAGGCAAAAGTACCCTCACTCTGTTTTGATTTCTTGTTTCTCCCTTCCAATAAATCCTGCAGAATAAAAGTTGTCTCGTTAAATGATCAATGTCTCACCTTAATTAAAATAAAATTAATTACGTCGTGTTTATATGGCTTCTCAGGTCCAAGGTTTTTTGTTATTCGGCGTTCCATTTTGAATTGAGTGTGATAATTAAGCAGTTTGTAGAGTCAGAGTGTAACACCACTAATGAACGCTTTACTCTAGTCGTGATCGGGATATAGATTCACGTCGACATGAAAAGGACACGGCGTCATGGTGACTAAACGTGTCTTGATAAGACCATATTTGTCATATTTTTCTGCGGTGATCATGATAAGACCGCATTCGTTTTATGACTATTATGCAACACAAAATTTGTAATTGATATAGGTTTAATTACTGAATGCATGCAGTGAATGAGTCATTTACAATTTATCGTACATTTTAAATTATGCATTTTATTTCATACGTTCGTCAGATTCAGATTACATTTTGTTTTGGAACAAAAGTTCCCACAATAATGATCTGAATTCGTACCGTACCCGTTAATTCGAAATCATTTGACATCATATTACTTTCCAAATGACTTGAGGAATTCAATCGGAAGTGGGAAAATCACTGTAGAATTCTTTTCGGCAGCAATTGTCGTAAGTGTTTGAAGATATCGGAGCTGAAAAATATCACATATTTTTCAACGTTATGCAAATTCAACATATTTGAAATACATAGTATTGAAAGCTTGGCTTAATACCTGAAGAGCTGCAGGCGAAGACATCATCACATCAGACGCCTGTTTCAGCGCTTTTGAAGCCTCCATTTCTCCTTCCGCCGCTAGAACTTTAGCGCGCGCCTAAAATATTAACAATTATTTACTTACCTGTACAAAAAAGAGTACGTAATTGGTCTATTTACGTCACGCGTGGCTTCCGCTTCAGAGGCCATAGCCCGTTGAAGCTGTATTGGCAAACGCACATCTTTCCTATAATTTAGTGAACAATAATTCTAATAAATTACGATTTCTATCAAATATTTCACAGAAATTCGCCTCCTACAGTTCAACGCGTTCCACTTTTATGCCCCATGGATCTGCAAAATTAAACGATTAAGTATCATCCTGAATATTAAGAAAACTGCAAGAAATAGTTATTCTCGTACCCGTCGCCTCGTCCATTAATCTCTGCATCGTTTGTGAAATGTGTTCCCGATCAGACAAAATTTGAGACAATGTCAACGTTCCTAGAATGTTCCGAAGCGTTGTGGACGAAAGCAGTTGCGTTGCTTGTCTGGCATGACATTTAAATAGCATAATTCAAAACTGTTTTTATCGCGTCTTGGTTGAGTATCACTAATAAATTCATAGATAACTGCGCTTACCTATAGTTTTCAACATTGGTTATGGCAAGTACTGGTTTCCAAACTTTGAAAAACACAATGGCGTCCACAGCCGCAGTCACGGAATCTTTTGTCAGAATCTGATAGGTACATGAAACAATTTGATGAAAATGAATTAATTTGAAAAATGCTGAAAATCCTTACTTCTTGCGGTGGGACATCGTAAGTGACCGTTCGTAAATCTATACATCTGTAGAACATATGCATTAGAGAAACTAATTAATTTAACGGTTATACTGTAAAAATTCACTACCTGTAGTCATCAATGCAAGGCCTATAAGATAACAAAAATTCATAAAATGCTTCATGAAAACATCTTAGCATCATGTCAGGTTAATTAATAATTACAGAACGAAAAATATGCCTGGACCGCGAGCCCCACCGGGTCTGATGCGTCCCAGGCGAAAGATTACTGCCCTCTGATATTCTTGAACGGACTTGCATACATAATTAGAAAATAGGAAATAAATACGTTCAATTATTATTTTTTCAATCAAGGCAACCGTACCGATTTCGAAATTATGTGTGTACCTTGAAACAGAAAAAGATTGCAACTGGGAAACTGATAAAGAATAAAAACATTGAGCCGAGGGTCGCCAAGCACTCGATCATTGCTGACCCCGAAGACTGCTCAGTTTCCGGAGCAATCGTGATTTCATTTTGGGACGGAGGGTTGTAGGGAGCTGGGTTGTAAGGAGCTGGGTTCATTGGCACTTGCATTTGCATTTCTGGTAGTGTTGGGGGTGGTGGCTGAGGGAAGTGGCCTGAAATAATGAGTCACGGTCACATTGTCAATAACAGAATATGCATAGATTTAATCGTACTGTGACGTGACGGATGTGAATGATTGCTGTGAGATGAAGGCATTTGGTTTTCAGATTCCTCTTTAGAGATATGTAACCCTGACTCGGTGGAATTGACACCGTTTCAATGGCGTGGCCCTGCCATCCCCATATCGTTGCGACCCAAGATTATTTGACACTTTATCAATCTATAAGGTTACGACAAATGGCCGAGTTACAAAATAAATTTTCATTTTTAGAAAACTAAAAATTGTTGAAAATATGCCATTGGTTACAGTTTTGGAAATGTAATTTTGTAACCGTCATGTCCGTCTGTCTGTCCGTCTGTCTGTCCGTCCGATCATTTTACGATAACTTTCGTTAAACTCGGCCTAGCGACTTTAAATTTGGTATACATGTAGTATGTGACAAATGAGGAGTTAAGTTTGAAGATGGGCGAAATCAATTAAGTGGTTGACCTGTGGTGGTCATCTGGGTGGGTGGAGTATTTCAAAATCCTCGTTGAAAGCTGTAAACTGGCATTGAGATTGCTAATGGTGTCTAATTGAAGAATATTCATATTCATCGAATATGAATATTTTTGTGGGCCCAGCCCAGAAGACTGAGACCCGTACTGGTTTTAAAATTGGTCAAGGAGCTGAAATTTTGCATGCTGGATTGTGGGAACATTTTTGCCGATTACGAATAGTAGTTGGTGCAGGTCGTCTGACTAAAGTTTAGAAGCTGACACTGACCCTGACTCGGGCTAAACAAACGCTGCACACTGGGATTTCAAATTTAATTTTCGAAATAGTACCCTCGAGATTTTGATCTTAAAAAATCAAGCTAAAAATTACGATGATTTCATCTTAACGAATTAAATCTCTATGTCTGCCCATTCAAAAGTTATTAAAGGTCAAAGTCGTTGGTACACACGACCATGGGACGTGTACCAACGATTTAAAAAATAATTATTTTATTTGTAACTCCACCATTTGTCGCAACCGTTAAAAGACACAAGAGTTACCTAGATACTAAATGTCAAGCAATCGTGGTTGCGACCAATATTATCATTCTAAATTACACCACGCTATAGAAACGGGGTCAGTTAATCGTGAGTTGCGACAAATGGGTTATTTCGAAGTACAATTTTCACTTTGGTCCGAAAATGTAGTCCAACATGCATCGACGTAAGTGTAAAGTTTTCAAATGCATGCACAAATTGTGAAAATATTTGCAAAATAATCTATTTTATTGCATTACGGCGTTTGCAAAATAATCTATTTTATTGCATTACGGCGTTTGCAAAATAATCTATTTTATTGCATTACGGCGTTTTAGAATACAATGATTTCTGAAACATTAAATTATGACTTTATAATTTACTTTATTCCTCATAACATATTCCGTACAGTTATATTTTAAATAATCCTTGAGCAGTAGTAATTAATGCAATAAATATTTTAAAAATAGGTATACAGATAAATGAAAATTTAAACTATTTAACATTAAACCACTTTTCCCGACCCTGATCCACACACGAGAGTTTGTCCGCTGTCATCTTCTAAACGGCACCAAACAGTGTAAATCGTCTAGAAATTACCATTAATGTAAATTCATCACAATTATTCTTTAAATATTAAACCAATTAAGCAAATATAAATTACCGATGGAACATAGTATGGAATTTTAAATGAAGTAGTAGTGCTGTATATTGTTTCGGCTTGTATTGGGCAAGTGCCATTCGAGAGGGTGTGGCATCCCCCGTATCCTGAGAATTTTTAGTAAATAATTACAATTAATTGGGACTAATTAGCTTTAATTATTAATATTTACCTGAAAGGGGGACTTGTCTTCCCAAATAAATTGTTCCACATCTTACATTCGGAGTTACAATGTCTTTCGCTAAAAGGAATTTAAATTATCTAAGTCTTTTTAATCTCAGAAAATTATTTTATTGTATTTACAAGAACTAAAGTCCGCATCGATCGTGTACTCCTTGCCACGTTTGATAATGCATGGAAAATGTGTACAGTCCGTGAGTCGGAATTCATGAAGGGCTCCCCCCACTGTTGATAAATATGTAAAGATTTGCAATTTATTTAGTAATTGTAAAGTAGAAAATAACATTATACACACCACATTTCGGGTCAAGGTTCACATTGTCCACGGCACCGGATAAGACAGAATTCACAAGCGACATGGAGGATATAACAAGTACCCACAACTTCATTTTTACCGTTTTAACAAGTACCGTACTAAACTTTAGTAATGAATTATTGGTGATTTTTTTTGCTCAAATAGTAAATATTTTAAAACAGGTCAGGGAACAATGTGATATATCAATTGAGATGCTGACACCTGAGTAACAAATCTATTTCATGTGCTCCTATTATTTATAGTAGTGTCAATTACCACATTTCTTTTGTGCAGAGAACTGCATATAATAAGTGTCCTCATTTTTATGGAGATTTTGAATGTTTTTCACGCAAATTAATTCCGGGCTTACCTTCGAATTAGGGTAACGAATCTGAAGGACGATTCGATCTAGTATTTAATATCAATTGAGGTAGCTTCACCATCACAATGTACATAAATAGCTGATCTTTGCAAAAAAGCGTGTATATCTGATACTAAATAGCATTCATTTTATACGCCATGAAATTTTTACGACCATCACAGTTTTTTAAGTAAATTAAAAATATGGATTTTTCCACCTGTTCATTTCCATTTTCATGGTGAGGCTCTTTCAGATGCAACTTTGCCATTAAAAAAATGCAATGTGAATGATGAAATTGCCAATAATTGTCAATGTGAATGTCTTCCTCACCCAACACTTCTAATTAACCCAGACATTTACCTTTACTCAATAATCAATCCGAACATAATATCGCAAAACCAGGCGCATGCACAAATAAATTAAGCTGATTGACTTATGATCACTTCCGTAAACCACCATCACCCACAATCTGATCTGATCGTACCACATATCAAATTTACGTGTAAGATAAGTAACAAAGCTGATTATTAAATATTTAGAATAGACTCGCTCGCGTGACACCACGTTGACTGACCAAGCCTTGTTTTTTACCATGTCTGCTATTCTAATATAGTTAGAAACAGGTTTTGTCCTTTTTGTCTCAAATTCAGAATTTGTAAAATAAAAGGTGACTCGTCGTCGTCGAATACGTAATCCTTTAACAATCTCCTCTTCTACATAAAGTGATAATAATGTGATGGTTGTAGTAAATCAGTAATTGATCAATGGACTGATAAAAACTTTCACCAAGCCAAGTACAACCCATATCAAGTCACCCTCACTTCCAGTGGCCGCGGAACAGAGGGACAATGTCCCCACGGTTGTTCGATGTCCGCATCATGTGCCCATCTTATATAAACCCCTCCCCCATCCTACGATGTTAATGTCCCCACGGCTTCCGCGGCCACTGTTTCTTCGTCGTATGAATTTGATTGTGAATTATATAACCGGATGTTCATTATGATTCAGGAATTTTCGAAATTTTTTATGAACGTTTTTTTTACCTGCACGTAGACATACATTCTCGCATGATCGATACATAAAGATGATTGCGATTACGTAAACGATTACGGGATACATAAACATGCTTGCACGTGTGAATTGTACTGCAAATCAGTCGCGTGCCTTGTACATATCCAATCCACCTTCATTTTCTTATAATTGTTGGATCATATTACGGCACGACGAAGTTATAAAAAGGTAAGTTCCTTCTCTTGACGAGTTTCAGTTAGTTGGTTCATTTTTCAATAAGTGAAATAATTAATAGAAGAAAAAAATTAAGAAAATGAGACACACGCCTCAAAAAATCGGAGTTGTGGGTGCCACGTTTTTATTGGTGTGTGGTTTCTTATGTGTTGGGAGCAGTTTCTTGTATGGTCAGACAGGTTAGTGACCTACATAAGTGACCGTGTTAATTTAGTTTGTGAAATTAAATTTGTAAAATAGTTCCAGGTTTGCCCACGGTAAATGACCGACTTCAGATTGACGGAGGACCGGAGGAATCTTGGAAAAGGATGACTGGAGAAAATATCATGTTCAGATGTATTACTGGATTGAAGGATTATCCGGTTTTTTCATGGTTAAAGGACGGAAAGGTTTGTAATTAGTGTCCACTGAATTTGCATAATTTCTTAAAAATTATAATATTTTGTCGCAGCCACTTCCCCGAGACGTGATTAAATATCAGTTGATCAGTAATGGAAATAGTTTTCTGGAGATTCCAAAAACTTCTATAAAATCGGAGGGGTCTTACACGTGCACGGTCAGCAATGACTTTGGCGTGGCGAGGAAGGTCTTCAAACTTTGTGTTATTGGTAATATACAATTTTTTTGATTGTATGACTTGGAATGGTTAACATTAATTTTGGTTAATTTAGCACCCGGTGTGAAAGAGGATTGTCCGGGATGGTGGTACAGTTGGAGTCGGCGTTAAATGGAGGTTTACTGTTTTTCATGGATATTACAGTCCATAATGTGCTTACAAGAATTAATTAAGACTGATTGTTCTCACCTCGTCGTTATTATTTTTTAAAGATATTTTGTTGTACATTTAATGTTTGAGCTTAAATAAAATGGAGTTATATTATGAATAAAGATACAAATGATATGATAAATGAAAATGAGAATTTTGCAAATAATTTTTAACGTATTATACATAGTTTATTCAAAGAATTAATAAATATGCATAAACATTATTTAATTCGGAATAAGCGAGATGTTGGTGCGTTTAGAAAATTTCTGTAGGATTTTGAATCCTCTAAGTTTTTCAAATCTTTGTAAAAAATAATAAACCAGTTCAGGTTCGAAAAAATCGTAGTGATAAATGAGGGTCAAATTGTTGGGTAAGCTCTGGATCACCGCCCTCAAGGAGGTCACGAAGGGGACGCCGCGTGCCATGGTGACTCATCGTGTCCGACATCTTTATAAAATTTATGACCTCCATAATCGAGCAAATCGCCCATCACTAAATTAATAATCGACAATTAAAACATTTCTGACCAACCTTCTTAATAAGCTGGCAGGAAGTGTAACTAGACTTCGTACATAATAATATGGTAGCAATTCCAAACAAAATGGATAAAGTTGAAAATAAGCAACCCACAATTTCCGATGGCGAATCAACCACCGATTCTGACTCTGATGGATCAGATATCCCAGGATTGGAGGATAACACTGGAGCCATGGGGCCTGGGGGAGACGGGAAGGAATGCCTCATTCTGGTCAGTCCAAGAATATATAAGTAAAAATACTGATAAAAAAAGTTGCGAATGATCTTGTCACGTTCTTTCAGGGAATGGGACCTGTTGACCTCATCAACAAAGTGAAACAAAGCTGTGGGGAGAAAAAGCTGAGGAAAAGCATGAGCAAGTTGGGGCTCAAGCAGGTCAAGATTTAATAATCGAATCCAAAATGAGCAGAATTGTAATAATGAAATCATTCATTTTAATGCCAGATTACCGGTGTGAATCGCGTCACCATTCGCAAATCGAAAAATACTTCATTCACCATCGCCAAGCCGGACGTGTACAAAAATCCTGGCAGCGATGCCTACGTCGTTTTTGGAGAAGCAAAGATTGAAGATGGTCAACAGGGT
The DNA here is from genome assembly GCF_002217175.1 of Folsomia candida. Classification (NCBI taxonomy): domain Eukaryota; kingdom Metazoa; phylum Arthropoda; class Collembola; order Entomobryomorpha; family Isotomidae; genus Folsomia; species Folsomia candida. Next base: position 3,187,634 of record NW_019091201.1, read on the forward strand.
CAAATGACTGAAATTTTCTCCACCTCCGAGCTGAACCCTAGCACGATTCATGGAGAGGACACTGATGAAGAGGCCGACAGTGGAGGCATTATTCCCGGATTTCTGCCCGAACATACATTCGTCTTGATTCGTGGTTAGTTTAATAATAATTCAATTATGCAAATCAAGTATGAATTATGCAAATTATTCCTCCTACATAGAAATGACGTCGAGAATAGAAGTTCATCAAATTCGTGAACGAATGGTTGAAGGTCTTCAGATTTCGAATCAACTTGTCCTTGGCGGTGCTTCCGGTTGGGTGGGAGCCTATTTGGTGAAGAATTTTGGAAAGATGGCTCTCACCGCGGTGGGAGGCGGATTTCTGATTTTGACCTTTGCCATCAAAAAAGGTTTTATCGAAGTGAATTGGAATAAGGTTTTGGTCGAACTTCAGAAGCGAGGGGAGGTTCATCAGAAACAAAAAAAATCTCGTACTTCCGATCTCACCAATGACACTTCCACTATTTCATCATCATCGTCAACCACTTTGGGGGACGACTCCACCCTCAGCGGCGGAGAGGATTGGACCGTTGAGAAAATCCATGAGGTTAAAAAGTGGATGAGTGAACATTCCGTGGCCGTTGTTGGATCGATGGTCGGCTTCTTTTACAACATTATATAATTTCTCTGGGAAAAAAATTCCAAGCAAAAAGCGATCTTCTTATAATACATAAAAATACTACATATCAAACTATAAAGTGATGTTATTTTGCAAATAGATATGAAATTATGAAATATTGTGATAAAATAAGGCTTTTGAGAAAGTATCATAAATGATAAGTATTACGACAACATATATCACATAGTTTCTTTATTTGTGACGAAATAACAAGTACAACAAACCGCAACAAAAAAACAATTGAACGACTTTATAATGATTGAATTAAGTAATTTTTTAAGTTTTCTGGTCAACCTGGATTATAACTCGTGTTCAATATCTGTATTTTGTTACATTCCATGTTTAAGATCTTTTGAAACGTCAGCCAAGTTTTGCAAGGTTTTGTCCAACGTAATAAAATAATCATCGCAGTGGTAAGGAATATTATGCTTCTTGGCCAGAGCTACGACTCGATCACGGATTAGCGGATGCCTAAACTGGGGCATTGTCGGGAAAAGGTGGTGCTCGATCTAGAAAATAAAATGAAGTTACTTTGTGTACATACATTTGCCTAGAACGATTCTATGTCAAAGGTCTGACCTGATAATTTAAATACGCCATCCACCAGTCAACCATCCAACCTGGTGTGATGTCCATGGTATGCGTCAACGAGTATTCGACCCAATGCGTAGGTTTTTCTGTGATCGGCAAGTGGGTGTGGGAGAGGGAAAAGTTTCCAAAAATGTAAATTGAAGCCAGCCAAACGGACACGAGATAAGTGACGAATCCCACATTGTAGGCGAAAAGGTAGTGCAGCCCCATAAAGAGGAGTTGAATATAAGTCCCCCTCTGGATGACGTAGCGTGGGTGAAGATAAACCTTCCACATTGTTGCGACCAACAAGGTGTCGATGAGGAGGAAGAGGGTGGACTGGTGTTGAATGAAGAATCCAGTCCCTTGCTTCTTGTGACGGACGACCCCCTTGTTGAAAGCGATTAGGGGTAAGGTTTCAAGATCTACGTCGTGCTTGAGACGCTGTAAATTCGTAAAATTAAAAAATAATCAACATCGATAAGTAATCAATCAATATTGATAAAAAATCGCAGTATATCAATTTAGTGTACCTGGGGCATAGCATGGTGACGATTATGTTGGCTACTCCTGTTTAGAAAAATATGTTAAGGTTTGAATTACGGAAATCATACATACGTAAAATTAATAAATATAAATTACTGACCACCACTTTGACGCCATCCCGTCGCCCAAACCTGATGAAATAATATTCGTAATTAAAAATCTAATTAGCAAATTCTATAAAATAATTATATTTTATACCGTAAATAACCGCTTGGAGAAATCTGTCCACGTTTGGCACCCCAGTCAAAGAATGGTGACCTCCCTCATGCATCAGCCATCCTGACCTTCCTTGATACATTGCGAAGCACAAGAGACCAAACGTCCAAACTGGCCAGCTTTGCGACGTCATGAGCAAATACATTCCAAGAACGAGGAATCCAATTAACTCCGAAATTCTGTAAATAACGTGTGGAATGCTGGGTTCGAACATTCCTTCCGCGACGAGCTCATCCTTCAACTTTTGAAAATCACGTGTTAATGCTTCATGTCTTTGAATTGCTTCCTTGTCCAGGCCAACTGTGCATAAAGTTGAATTGCATAATTTTGAAATTGTGTAGAAAATAATTTTAAATAATTTACTAAAACTCACGCTCTTCGAGGGTGGCAGGTCGTTTTTTTAAAGAGTTCATAATAGCACCAACTTTTTTGGTGGATCGATTATGAAATTCTTGAATTGGGAGGGTCGCATCTTCTCCTTTTTTTGTGTAAAACTCGATAATCTTGCCCCCTGGGTGACGACGTACCCATTCCTACAAAGAGAGTAAAATATTTTTTGAGTATATTTTGAAAATACGAAGAAATCTGTAAAAACAATTAAAAAGTAATTAATTACCGTAACGTCGTAAAAGAATCCCTTGTAATAAACTTCCTTCACGTTGGCGGTGGGTGGTTCGTTGACATTTGAAGTGGGAGGGTCGCGTATGTTGGGGGCCATTTCTGTTCAGTTGAAAAATTGAAGAAAAATCGACCTGGAAATTAACATACCAATTTTATTCACAGATTTATAAAAAGACAGCTGAAATAAATAGTAAATTAAATAAATCAACTTGCTTGCTTTGCTGGAATTGAAGTACCTTATTTATTCCCAAAACTCTTATGCTAATTCATACTCAAAGAGGGTTATAAACTGAGGAACTATCCTGAATGAAGCAATTCTAGGTCCATAGAGTTATGCAGAATTATTTTAATTAAGGAAAATAAATAAATAGTTTAATACTGAACCATGTGAACTAAAAAGTTCCATCACGGCAATGGACAAACTACTTATGTCCACCGGTCTTTCTTAGAATACATATGTACCTAACCTATTATGCCAATTGGCAACTCAAGCAACAGAACAGCAGTAAGTTTTGCTGGTTGCAAAAAAAAATTCTACACGCAAATACTTACATAAGTATGTACAGTAGAAGCAAATTGTTATGTGCATACAGTCGGTTTAAACTAAGGTAACCTCCATACCTCTGAATATAACCAGTTTATACGCTCTTGGATACCTCACAATTTTCCAGTTACAACGCAACTCGATACCTCCCACATTACATAATTTAATTGTAATTATGTATGTATAAATTGGGTAAAAAATATATGTAATGTAGACCATTTTCCTGAACTCTGGATATATGTAAATTAAATATTAATGAAATTACCTGTACAATCCAATATTTCCAACTTCTGTGACCACCACTAATCGTAACTGAAATGCTTCGAGAGATCTATTAAATTTGGTTTGATTGGGCATTTCAGCCACTTAAAAAATGGAGATTCAGTGTCAAGTTCAAGTGTAAATTCCAGGCTTTCCACATATATTTTATGAAGAGGTAGGTAGTAACGTGAGGTGTCTCAGTTTTGGTTGGTTTAATCATGGTGATCGTACGATGATGAGTTAAATAAGTTCAAGTTAAGTTAGGTTTATGGTTTTGTACTATGTGGTTTACATATAATGTAAACCATATTGCATGCAATATGTATGTATGTATAATATTCATACATTTATGTACCATCAGATGCATGGATAGATAGTTGTTGGCCAAGCCATGGTTTGGTCTTGCATATTAAAAAGGTTAATGATCAGCTAAGTTTCACGTGCTTCCAAATATTAATATGGGGCATACGGTTGCTTTATGTACATACATATGTACATATTCATTTGAGCAAAGCGTTTATGTATGGTGCTTATCTTCACAATTTGATGATAACGTATAAAGTTGAGTGGCATTTCACATATGTTCAGTTTAATTAATTAATAACTAGGTTATCAAAACTTTTTAAAACTGGGTGCACATTCGATTTTCTAAGATTTTGAAGAAATCTACCAGAATTATGTACATATGAAATCCTTAAGCTTGGTTAAAACTTGTTCTGAAATTCTATAAAACGGTGATTTTTTTTGCACGCGTCGAGTGAGATCACAGATGAGAAGAATAAGGACAAAGTTCAATGTTCATTTTTATGCCAAAAGTCAATCTGGATGATGATGCACTTAACTTATGTATGTCGCAAATGTCTGAATGCAGTGCAACAGTGCATCTGTGGTGTAAATGGCTTAAAATGAACATGTTACACGTTTAATATATTCACATGTATTGAATTACAACGTGTTCTGTTCATGTTCATGCTTGCCGTCTTTTTTTTGTCCCGACTGAAAATGCTTGCATAATCAGCACAATATCGCAATACTCATAAAAATGCATAAATTTTTTTATTTAAGGTCGGTTTTAAACATAATTTGTCACTTAACCTTTATTTTTTTCAACGTAATATTATGTGCACGTCATATGTATTTTCTTGGATGATGAAATGATCCCAGATAGACGATCTATTTAGCTCATGTATATGAATAACAATGCAGATTTATTCGACATATGCAACTTTCTCTCTGTCCTGGATCAAAATATGAAAGGTATATTTGTACTACGTAGTTAATCCCAATGTGCAACTATTTATTAATAATCCACTTCATTAGACACCTTAATCGCAGTAATGACACCAATTATCTGCACAATTTACCTACGCCCGTCCCAAATTATTTGTTATATCATCATGCAACCAGCAGAATTGCATAAATCTATACGAACCTAGTCTTCTGAGCTGGTTCAGGATAAGAAGTTCGAAATTTGGGAGGAAAAGAATATCGCTACATAAATTTCCTCCAAGTGAAAAAATCACCTCAAACTAGCATGGGAGGAAAAGGCTATGTTTTCATTTTTACAGGAATTTTATCCGTAATCCTTGCTGGTAAGGTAAGGTACGTTACACATATGATTGAGTCATCCTCATTTATTCATTTATTCAGCCGGGACATGTTCGTGATTCTGTTTTCTCACAGGTTTCCAGTTTTCCCTTGGAAGAAGAGCAGAAAGTCGTAATAATTTCCCAGAAACAAGAATCTTCCGGTGCTCTGGGAATTGAGGATGCAATTTTCGCTGCCCTTGAACAAGCCCAACTTGAAGAAGACGCAAAAACTATGCGTCCAACGCTAGCAACTAATCGCCCCCGTCCAGCCAGCGTCACTCTGACCCCGCAGTATCAACCTGCTCCAAGTCCTCCAGCAGCAGCACCAGTCCATCAAACGCTGCCCGGACTGACGCCATCGTTCGGGCAGGGTTTAGGTATAATCGGGGGGCACCGATTTCCTCTGCCGGGACATCCCGGGTCACTTCTTCTTCCCCCCTGGCCACCACACCATTTGACCACGGCGACCGGATCCCCGGCCGAATATATTGGGGGAATCGTCGGAAATTTGGCGGGGGTGGCGGAAAATACGGTAAAATTAGTGGCATCCGGTTCCAACGCGTTACTCGGCGTGGCTGGACATGTCACGTGCACGTTGAATCCGATGTGTGCAATTAATTCGCTTAAAGGGTAATTATTATATAAGTTATTATTCTTTTTGATACGAATAAATGTGACAATAATAGAAAAATAAGTAAGCGGTTCTTCTATCTATGCATTAATTAATTGGACATTTACCTCAACACGGCACTTGCACACCAAATAACCTTTTGTTCTTATGTATGCATTATATATGTAATTACCTAATAAGTGTGTAATGGCTCGGTTTTTGGGTCGGTCATGGATTACTATTTTACCGGGTTGGACGTGCGTAGGTTGTTGTTATAAATAAGGCCTAAATATTGCTCAATTTAGTATTTACACCAATTAAATAAAGTACAATAATGATTTTCCGGATTTGGGGACATTTGGCGTGTTTCTTAGTTTTCCTTCTCCTCCAATTCCATCAGGTACCTTAATTACCCCATAAAATATTATTGTATGCATTATTTAGCAGCTCAGCAAAATTAACTCTAGACAAAATGCGTCACACTCGGCCAACTGCTAACTATATGGAGGAACACGACCCCAAAATCGAGAACTGATTTGGAAGTTAATAATAATCGATTGTCCTGGCCTACTAAACCCGGTCTGGGTTCGAGTACTACTTCCGGTCCTGATGACCACGCGTTTAGTGGGGTTCCATTCGACAGGACGGAAAGTTCTGTGTATCCGACGACCCCACGAGGAGACACAGATTTTCAGAAATGGGAGGAGGAAGAAGAAAAGAAATATCAATTAATTCTGCGACAAATTTCATCCTCTGAAAATGACACGGAGATAGAAGAATCGGCGAAAGAAATTATTGCAAATGTAAAAATTAATGCTATTTATTTGGTCATTGTAAATTCGCACATGCAAACATAATCCTTGGTTTTTTGTTCAGTTTCTGCTAAATATCATGCAAGAAAATTCTACCAACTTCAACGACACGACAGACGCTCTTCAACTCTCAGATTACGATGACCCCCAAGAAATCTCCTCATCTAAACAACGCAGCGCACTAAAACAACGCCAGGAAAGCGACAATGAGAAAATCGTATCGGCATATTTCCAAAACCGACCCCCACCCAAAAGACGGGATCCAATTTTCCCAAATGTCGGAAAATTCGCGGAAGCAATATCCAATTCTGATCGAATGAGTCCAATGATTCAATCTCTGATGCAAATTATTGCGCCAACAACGACGAAACAATCGTCTCCATTAATGAACCTCATGAAATTCATTCGTGTCCCAAATACGTCAGGCGGCAGTGGGCCAGACCATGCAGCGATGCAGCAACAAATGACGAGATTACGAGAAACACTGAATCAACGCAATATTTCTGGCATTCTGGATAAAACTTTGGAAATTGCAGCGAATCCCGTTAGCATCGGGTCATTGATTTCTGGGGTTGTGCAACTCGTGAGGTGCAACACCGTCGAGAGGCTGAACAACGAGGGCAACTGCAGCTAAATAATAATTTATTATTCCCTCAATCCATGTTAATTTATCAATTGTTCTAAATAAAGGGAAATTCCGGTTGTCGAAAAATAACTCCATAATGCAACACCACCGGCTGTTGAATTACATGTTATGTGATGCACTATTAGATACTACGACGCAACGTAAAATTCATTAAATTACGATAGTATATTATTCACGTTGATTAGTTGATGAGCTATTAAATGACTAAATTTATCCGATATATACTCATCGAGAGGAGGAACACTTGTCGCGAATAATTGGCGACGACGTGCTGAGATGAACAAGTTAATATTTATCACGGCCCTGGTGGCAATTATTTCGGGATGTCTCATCAACGTAAGTTGATAAGCGTAGAAAAAATGTGTATTTAAAATTTTGAAATAAAAAATTTAAAAAATAGGGTGAAGAAATGGACATTCCCGAAGATTTCATACCAATCCAACAGAATATTTATGAAAGATTAATAACTCCGGAAGATAACCAAGTTCAGCGTGATATTAAATCACTGTTTGCGCAGGTACGTCATTTGTAAAATTTTGATCTTCAAAAATTTTTAATTAATAATTTCATGAATTTCTTCAGTATATTCTTGTTGCTGCGATGAATGCTGCAAATACGAGTGAAAATAGTCCCCCCGTGGCTCCTGTCTCACCACCTCAGCAACAATATCAACCACCTCCACCACCCCCAATTCAAGCAGCAGCAGCAGAACCAGTGGCACCCCCACCTCAGGTAATTTACGTCTATGTCACTCCACCAACAGAAGCGCCACAACGCTTGGACAATTCAGATATCAAGACGAAAAAACCTAAACCACCAAAGCCCCCAAAAACCAAGAAACCAAAACCACCCAAAGCACCACACCCAGACTTTCCCAATCATCAACAACAGCAACAACAACCACAACAACAGCAACAATCTATCTTGCAGCAGCTAATAATTGTACCAATAATTGCGACAAAATAATGGTTCCTTTAATATATGTCATGACCTAAAGAATTTTTGTATTTTTTTCCACAGCCACAACAGCAGCAACAGCAACAACAGCTCCAACAGCAACAGACTTTCGTACCAGACACCCTACAACAATCCATAATTTCCCAACAACAACAGGACATAGCTGTCCCTACGACTCTACCCCCACCACCCGTCGAAACTTTGCCCCCACAAACCGTCCCAATTTTAATCCCTGCCCCCACCGCAGCCCCACCAGCCGTCCCCATCCTTCCCGCCGCTGCGACCCCTGAAGCCCCCACCCTTCCCCCAGTCACCCTCCGACCACGCCCATCCACCGAACACGTTCTCAACCAGGTAGACAAAATCCTTGGCAGCGTGGCAATCGGCAATATTACCGGCATCGTGGACCAATCGCTGCAAATCAATACGTCCAAACCAGTCCAGAATCTGGTCACGGGTTAGAATTTAGTCAATCACTTCCTCCAAGATACATATAAAATTGTGTTAATTTAAATGATTTACACACTATTTTATGATAGGAATTCTCAACACCATTTTCTGCACGCCGATTAATCGTCTCCTCGGACGGTGTCGAGGTTAAGGAAAATTTAACCATCTCCATTACAAATTTGGACTTTACAATTCGAATTGATTACATCATTTCCTCATATATAGGAAAAAATCATCGTCATTTTTCCCAATTATAATTATTTTCACACTCCTTTAAAGTCCAACTCAATAATAAATGTACAATAATCAAATCAATGGTAAAGCGTAAGTCATTTCCTTATTTGATTATTTGCAATACGTCAAGCAATAAATTTCGAGCTGGCACCAACCAACATCGTCATCGTCATCATGCACTAGTTTAGTTTGCCAGCAGAGTTCAAGTACATACAACCTAGTTAAAAAATGCATGCATACGTTTTATTTAAGTAAGTGCATGAACTAGTAGTTTATCAACATCGGTACTTCCTACAAGCACGGTAATCTGAGATGCATCCGTGTCATGTTTGTTACATAAATCCATTTTTTTTTATTTAATTTTGCGGCGAGGATAATCCTTTAAGAGTTGAAAAATTAAACGCCCTTCTTCTCTTTCATTCCATTCTTTTCTTATTAATCCTTCCCCCCATTATTATTTATTACTTATTATTAAATTGCGAACAAAGTAAAATCATCGCCTTCTTCTTCTTCAACTCATCACGACTCTTTAAACTAACTGTGCATCTCTCCTTCTTTTGCACCAAAACTAATTGAAGTCGTTTAATTTTGAGAGCACAGAACAGAACAAATTTAAGGATTACATTACTTGCTTACATGGCATCGTCACAAAATAATCATGATTTGTAGCGCTGTTTTTATGTATTTACAAGTCCACATACAGATTTACAGCGGTACAGTACTTAATTGTGTTCACCCATCATATTTAAACTCACATTGCATTGTACTCTTGTATGAAAAATAGAACAAAGTCAGTGAAAATCAAAACAAATGCCACAACATTTAGCCGACACAATGCATAACATAACAGTTCTCTACTTTACATTGGGTATACATAAAATTGACAATGCGCATTATTCTGATACGAGAGATTGAGATAAATTACATTGTTACAAGAAACAAATGACTCTTATTTCCCAACATTTCACAACCTGTCATCAAATTAAAAAATAATTACAAACAATACGAAAAGTTTCACAGTTTCCGTTTTAAAATAGACTCATCCTAGGGAACAAAGTAAAGCAAAAATCATCATCCTCACTGCTTCTGGCTTATTGAATTCAAGTCAGTCAGTAGTGTAGTTGGTAACTTGGTACGTTTGCACATCTCTTTTTATGTATGCTTTGCTTGGTTAAAAAACCGGATCAATATTACATCGTATAAGAGAAGCAGGACACATGAAGAGCTGGTTGGTATATAAGTAGCACCCTTTACTTTTAAAGAAGTACGATCCATAGGTTTCGTTCCAGTTGAAATAATCCATTTTATGACTGCATCAATAAAAAGTTGGACACTTGTTTAGACGCCGATTTTGATCCGCTCAGATTATAATATTAGAATCACTGCTTCTTCTTATCTTCCGACGACGCGGACGGCATGACTTCAAGTGGTGGAGTTTAATAAATACAAAAGTGCACTAAATTTTCCAATTAATCTAATCTAACCTAAGTAATTGCGCTACTCCAGTGAGATAAGTGCGAGTACTTGAAATAAATCCGTATAATTAAGAGTGAATTATTTTTATCATGTAATGCCTGTCGAGTCTCTCTCGAGAGAGAATGGTATCATCCTCGCCCGTGGTTTTTAGAGTGCAGTAGTGCTTGGTTGGACTTACTTTTAGCAGTAGGACAGGAGGACGACGAGTTTAAAAAGATTTTTCTCCAATGCCAAGTTAAAATAGTGGTAAATTGACACATCTGATCCGCATATTGAGAGAGTGAGAGAGAGAGATAAATACAAAAAGTGTACAGTTTCTCATCTCTCTCCTGAGAAAAATATTCAAGAAAGAGCAGAGATCTGGCTGCCTCTTATTACATGTTCAGTAGTCTGAGGATTATATTACGATAAATCAATGTGATGTGACTTATTTTTTTTATAGAGAAATGATGAAAATTGAATCGAATTATTAATTAAAGTTAACCACCCGTTAAAATAAATATCAAAAAGTATTTGCACACGGATTAAATAAAGGCGACGAAAAATTATTGATTTTGCTTCACATATGATCACGAACGACGATGAATCACTCGTTGAATAAAAATGATCTTGTTACACAAACTAAAACAACGTTAGTAGTGAAACAGGCTTCGGTCTGATGTGCAGTTCAGTTCAGTTAGTTCGACTTTAAGATCAAGAAGCAACAATGAGTTTGACTACTATGAATTCGTGTCAATAAAATTTTACGGAAACGATAAATAAATAATAGTTTGTGAATTAAGTGGTGTGTGTGGTCTTGATTTTGACGACGAATTTGTCCCAACGCTTTAAAATCGAGAAGAAGTGCGAGTGAAAAGGAGATGACTTGTCGGAGGTGAGTTTAGTTTAGGAAAGAAATGTGTGTGCAAAAATAATGTGAGAAATGCAAATGTGTGCAAATATTTTAGTCCTTGTTTAGTTTTCTCCAGAAAATGAGTTCGTCACATTAGTTTGACATGAATGAAATGGATTTTTTTTGTATTATTATCCTGTTGTGGTTATGTATGTATGCGATTATAAAATTTATGAATTTCTTAAGAATTTCGAGTCCACATAAAAACCATTGTGTGCACAAAAATTTCTGAGAATTTTGTTATCTCTCCTGGTCGTTCGTATGTTTATTAATATGTGTGCGTCAATTTAATTCCATGTTATTACTAATGCATTGTTATGATTCTATTTTATGTATTTTTCGCCATTCCATGATTTTTGTGGAGCAGTGCAAATTATTAATTTTGCAATATATCTATTTCGTTATTTTTGTGTTGATTGTGGTCAGTGTTGCGCTACACGATTGACATGGTTTTTTTGGGCTGTTTAGTAATTTGAGAGTATTAGTAGAAAAAGTAAACAATACGTTATAAAAATCGCAATGCAGTTCAGTTTGACACAAATTAGAGTAACATGAGAATGTTTAAAGTTCCCATGCCACAGCGTCGGTATGGATTGAATTGCAATTATTGCAAATATTTATTTTGGAAATTCTTTTAAAATTCTAAATTTTATTTCAATTTCAGATGGTTCCATCCAAACATTTCGGGCGTGGAGGCGGAGCGGTTGCTCTTGGAACGTGGGGTGGAGGGGTCATTTCTCGGTAAGTCTTATCTTCTCGGATAAGGTCCATTTCATCCTTAAAACTTGAATCTTATCCACTTATTTATTTTCAAAATAACAGCCAGACCGTCGCGCTCCTCCCCTGGCGACTTCACCCTATCCGTTCGACGACATGGGATGGTCACTCACGTCAAAATTCAAAATACAGGCAAGCCCTCCTAATTTTACATAAACAAATTGCATAACTAATTTGCATACATAGTAGCAAGAATCTGTCACGTTAAGTGAGACCTGTCGGATGACGAGTTTATATAATTTCGTAATAAAATTAATACTACAATGTCCACATTTCAACGGGAAAAGTTTTACTGCGTTTTATACATTTTACATTTTATCTCCCGTCTTATCTCTGGGTACAAGTACCTATTAAAAAAGTTTGACTATTTCGTAGTATTAAGAAGACCAAGTCGTCGTACATACTGTATTTTTGATAAACAAGTGCATCATGTCAGGAGATCAAAATGAAATTGAATGAGAAAACTAGTTTTGCAACTTGACTTAGTTTCTTCAACACAACATAATATACATAATTAATCTGCATACATATATATGAATGTGCGTGGTATGCTGGTTGAGGTGACAAGAATTGCAAGATTATTATTCCCAAGTGGATTTTACATTAAGATTTATCTCAGCAGGAGAGGAGTATTATTAATTTGCACCAAAACAGGAGCTTGGTAATTAAATGTGTGCCTTTTATATCAATTCTTGTTCTTCCTTATGGATGGAAGGTGTTTTTCGTGCCAATTTAACTTTTTATGTGGATTAAAAAAATAAAATTGTAATTACAAAACACGCTTTTTGTCTACTAAATTTATATTGCGGATTTAAAAAGTCATGATTTATAAAGTAAATGGTCTCGTTTTAAGCTAGGTCTGTGCCTTTCTGAGAGAAGGATCGACCTTGTGCAGAAACTAGTTGATTTTTTCTCTTGTTCTCTCTTCTCCTAAGCCAAGTTTATTATAGCCGAAGGATAGAACATTTTTTAAAACGAGAAATTGTACAGGATAAAATTCACGGACAAACGAAACTGAAAAATAAATAAACACGTTATACATACATATTTTTAGCACGTCCTGTAATAAGTAAGTAAGTATACTTACGTAAACATATATTTCATGACCACCAGGCACGACCTGTACTTACACAACTACCTTGCAATTTTGCCTAGATTAGTAGTAAAGTAACATATTTCAGTCAGTGAGCTGAGTGAACAGATTAAATAAAAATATATTATTACGCTTGATTGATTTACGTACTGGGAAAATCGCTCGAGACTTGCTATTAAACAATGTCTTCCATTCATTCATCAAGGCAATAAAACTGCCACGTCGTAACGATGATTACACAGGTAACGAAGAAATACTATCCTCCTGGGTTGAAATATAATTAGTAAACATTCATAAATTGCGGGACAAGGAGGAGGATAAAAGTTTTAAAAAATATTCTTCTCCTCAGAGAGCTCGAGTTTAGCGAGAGATGTGCAGATTTTACGTCAGAAAACGTGTCAAAAATAATTTTACGCAGATACATACATACATAAAGATAAAATTACATGTGTGGAATGACACAAGTAGTAAGTAGAGATGCTTAAATGCATAATATATGGATGCGTGACACTTGTAAAAAAATACTTAAAATTGGGCTGGCCAAGGTCTCTTTAAAGATGAACCTCTTAACTTCTATCACTCGTAATCTCTCTTCTTTTCTTGTATGTAACTCTCTCGATGTGCTGTGTGTCAGCCAGCGGAGAAGATACAACTATTTAATTTTAACCAGCATTAAAAGTTACATATATAGCAAGTACTATTCTTGGTTGGATTGAATTTAGCTGGCTCATCCTCCAAAATTATGTATTTTTACAGGTTAAAAGTTATGTAAAATAAGGAAGAACAATTATTCATGGTGGTGATGGCAAAGATCGTTTTTTTTCTTTACATAAAAATGAATTCTGTGTGCACCTGCGGAGCTTCTTAAAAAGCAGCGGAACATGTAACATAACGTAATGACGATATAATGATGGACTTAACGGTGTGATGGTTTTATTCTCCCACCACCACGGCACTAGCAAAAGCAATTATTAACTTTTGGTCATTATATTACATAATATTTTGTACTTTTAGAAGAATAAGGAATGAATAGGTAGGTATTTTTATCTGCATGCCATTTCTGCATGCCATTTCTATGTATGCACGAGCGCAGCCTCGCTAAGTAAGAACATTACTCATCGTCCAAGTTATAGCGCAATTAATTGTCTTCTCGTTAGTGACTTTGACTTTGGTCTCATCGTTCGTATGGCATTGTTTGTGAGGGTGTTGCATGGAGTGGTTAAATAGTTTGTTCGTATCGTTTGTCGGTATCTGACTGTCTGAGTTGGCATAAATCTGAATGGTAATTCTCAAATTTTTTTATCTCATCTGTTTTAAAACACTTTACACTTTGGGTGCAGTGTAAATTTCCGTTCGGGGAATTTGCATTTTTTAGTGTTAACACGATAGTTTGTGAGGTTGTGCAGTTCAGTCAGTTTGGTTTATAAGTACGTAAGGTATGTAGAAAAGCAGGACATTTATTTTGTGAAAAAATCGTGGAAATATTAAATTTAGCATTAGGAACAATACCTAGTATGACAAATATTTCTGTCATTTACATGTGTTTTTTGATAGCATATTTATCAAGATATAAAGATAAAGATAACAATTTTAAACAGTATAATGATATCTAATTAAATTCAATTTTAGACGACAACAAAAAATTGAAATTTTTTTTGTTATAAAGCTTTCAATTAGTACTGATTAAACCAACACAATTGCATCCCAAAAGCCGATCTACATAACCTGACATGAATATGTACAACAGATATTTATTTTTCCGACTTTTTCATTTGACAAGATCAAACTTTGATGTCAAAATCTAATAGAAATCCCGAAACATTTCAATATTTTCAGGAATGTTTTTCAATATTTTCAGGAATGTTTTTCAATATTTTCAGGAATGTTTTTCAATATTTTCAGGAATGTTTTTCAATATTTTCAGGAATGTTTTTCAATATTTTCAGGAATGTTTTTCAATATTTTCAGGAATGTTTTTCAATATTTTCAGGAATGTTTTTCAATATTTTCAGGAATGTTTTTCAATATTTCGAAGTTATTTATTGCAGTAATTACAAAACGTGTATATTTATGAAACCCTTGAAATATTTAAAAACATCCTGAAAAAATTGAAATGTTTTGATATCTACCAGATTTTGACATCAAACATCAAAGTTTGATCTTGTAAAATGAAAAAGTCGAAAAAAATAAATTTGTGTCGTACATTTTATTCGCTCTACATGAATCAGGTTATGTGATCATCGGGTAAAATTGTGTTGGAACTAATTGTAAATATTAATTGAAAATTATATTTTAAAGGGTGCTTATTTATACGATAGTAAATACTTGAAGTAAAAGTGAGTGCTGCAAAAGTTGAGAGGTGTTGGTCTTTCTTTCTTAAATTACCATTTGTAAATATGTATTATTGATATTAAAATATTGAATCAATTGATTAGAACTTTAGAAGAGACTGTCTACAAGATAAGTGATTTACTATTTACAAAAGTATACGTACATCGTTGGTCTATGCAAAACCAATATTGCACGATTGGTTCTGTGATTGCATGCATTCATTTCATGCGCAAATACTGATACGTAACAACGCATACAAAAGTAGCAAACTATTGAATTATGTATTTATGTATACTTTTGTAAGTTTTCTTAACCGAGACACAATGGAAGGTTTTATTATTTTATTTATGTATATTCTATTGTGATACATAAATTTTAAGAAATATTTACAATGACGAAGAGGACATTGAAAATTTGTTCGTGCAGTGTATGTAGTGGGATCGATGTAGTTTGACATTTCTTATTTTAAGGACGATATTTTAGCGTGTAATTTGTAGGGAAACTATTTTTAAATATCTAGATTTTTTGACATGTATGTACTAAATATTTTTGTAATTACTTTTTTTAGGGGACTTCTATGACCTTTATGGCGGAGAAAAATTTGCAACATTATCCGAGTTAATACAATTTTATACAGAAAATCAAGTACGAAAACATACAAGTTCTGAATTATTTGTAAATCAATAGTTTAATTTGTGTCAAATTATACTGTTTCTTTGTGTTTGGCAGGGTCAACTAAGAGAAAAAAACGGGGAACCGATTGAATTAAAATTTCCACTATATTGTGCCGATCCAACTACGGAGCGTTGGTTTCATGGCGATATAGGTGGAAAAGAAGCAGAAAAAGTAAGAAAATTTTATACGCATTATAATGTCAACTTTAATTACTAACAAAATTGTGTCCAATTTTAATCAGGTATTAACAGAAAAAGCAAAACCGGGGTCATTTCTGGTTAGAGAATCTCAATCACAACCTGGACATTTTGTCCTCTCCGTTCGTACGGACGACACAGTGACGCACGTCAAGATTCGATGCCAAGGAACGTTTGATGTCGGAGGGGGAGATAAATTTGACTCGTTAAGTGACCTCGTTGAACATTGTAAAAAAAATCCAATGGTAAGTTTGCATTTGTTGAGTGATTCGTAAATATAAACTTGAACTTATCAAATTTTATAACATTTCTTAAAAAACAGGTGGACACGACAGGGACAATTGTCCACTTGAAGCAGCCCCTGAACGCCACACGAATCCCGGCTTCTGGAATTGAAGTGCGAGTAAAAGAGTTGAAGAGGGCGGATGGAAAAAAGGCCGGATTTTGGGAAGAGTTTGAATCTCTCCAGTCCAGTCCGGTCCAATTTTGGGTAATTTTCTAAATAAAAATGCAATCCGATTTACGAGTACATGAAAATGAATAAAATGACCCATTTTTACATCTTGCAGTACAATAAGAAGCGTGATCGGAATCAATTAAACGCCCAGCAAGAAGTGAAGCACGTATTTTCCCGGAAGGAAGGACAAAAGCCAAACAATAGGAATAAGAATCGATACAAGAATATTCTTCCGTTTGACCACACGCGAGTTCTGTTGAAGGAACCCTGGCCTCATGACTATATTAATGCGAACTACATCGAGGTAAATGTAAGTAAATATGCATGTGCTGCATGTAAGTAATAATAAAATGCGATATTTCCCATCGGATTTTTTCAAACTTTTATTTTATACCTTGCAGCCTGACGATGAAATATTTGAAGGATGTAAAAAGTGCTACATAGCGACGCAGGGATGTCTACCATCAACCGTTGCAGATTTCTGGTACATGGTGTGGCAAGAAAACTCTAGAGTTATTGTGATGACCACAAAAGAATTTGAACGGAGTAAAGTATGTAGTTATTAAATAAATTCAATTTATTTGGTCGTTTAATTTTCAAATTTTACAATTAATGGTTGGTGGCTGATTTTCAGAGCAAATGTGCCCATTATTGGCCAGACGATGGAGAAATTAAAGAATACGAGGGGGGATTTAAACTGCTCATGCAAAAGGAGTCTTCCACTCCAGATTTTACACTCAGGGAATTTCTCATGACTAGAAGCGGAGAAGAGCGTGTTATTTACCAGTTCCATTTTATCGTAAGTTACAAAACGAAGTTTTCTGTAGAATGATTATTGAACTTATCAACATTTGACACGTATTATTCTAGGCATGGCCTGACCACGGAGTCCCTGATGATCCAGGCTGCGTCCTCAACTTTTTATCAGAAGTTAATTTCCGACAGGAAAGTTTAGACGGTGCAGGCCCAATTGTGGTACACTGTTCGGCCGGAATTGGTCGAACTGGAACTTTCATCGTCATTGATCTCATTGTAGATCAGGTAAATTAAGAATCCAAAATCATACCCTTCTCACGTTGTGTAAGAAATATGCACTATTATTTATTTGCAATCTTTTATTACCAGATTAAGAGATGTGGCTTGCATACCGATATCGATATTCGCCGTGGGATTCAAATGGTGCGAGGTATGGTATTTGGAATTGCATTACACAAATTAAGCACATAAATCAAGTGACAATTATGTAAATTGACTGTTTTTTTACATAGCTCAAAGGTCGGGAATGGTTCAAACTGAGGCGCAGTACAAATTTATCTATTTGGCCCTTCTCCACTATATAGATACCTTGTCCCACAAAATACAAGCGCAGCAGGTAACAATATTATCTTTTTGTCCGTCTCATTAGATTATAGTTCTCCCTATTTACAGTTTATGATACGGTTTATTTTTCCAGAAGTGTTTGGAAGTCGGCCGTGAATACACTAACATTAAATGGGGAGAAGGAAAAGACTTTCCAGTTAAAGAGACTGTCAGCATTGGATCCAACTCTATGAATAATCTGGTCCCATTAGGGAACAATTAGCACCCGTGAAAAAGATAGCTTTCTTTTCGGAAATCATCAACTTCATTTCCATCGTATAAAAAATTCGTGCTTGTCTTGAATTGACTGATGATGATGAATGCGATGGTGCATGTCCTACCGCATGCAGTGCACTATAAAGAATAGCATTCTTTGTTCTTTACGTTGCATGTGTTGTTTCGCCGTCCGCCAGCTCGTAAGAATAAATCTACAACTGTCAACTAATTTACCAACCATCATTCATCAACCAACCTTTCTACTAATTGTTATAGATTAAGCACTCTGCTTATTAATATGTATGTACCTACATACATAAGTACTTCATAAACAATTTAGAATTGAAGGCTGTGGAACAACCGAAAACTTTTCAACCCTAATTGGACATCACATTTTCAACACTATAAATATTTAAAACTAAAAACAGTGGCTTTTTTGTGATTGTCTCACTTACGTGGAGAAAGGAATGTGTTCTTTACTAAAATACTGACGGATATAAATATATGCTCTAAATTAATCACTACACACACACGCATGCAATGGGGAGCATATTAATAGTGGCGAAATCCGTATTTAAAATATAAGTGTATAAAAAAACATCCAACGTGAACGTGATGAAATTATGACTTGTTATTAGAATATTAGATTATAATACGAAATGCATAATAGAACTGATCAGATGGATAATAATTTTTATTTTGGTCGCTGTTGTTGCGTAAAAAATGTGATTTTTCTTTGGTTATTTGTACGTAATAGATACTTTAAAGTGAAAGCATTATTATTGCATAGATGAATGTTTGCTGGTTCAAATTTACATAATTATGAAGGAAAAGAAATTGTTGAGCCTAAAAAAATGTGCATGTCCGAAAAAAGTGTCAGTACTACTTTATATATAATCGGCTTAAACTATAATTCTAGAGACTGTCAAGTTAATAGCATTTATTAATTATTATTGTATTTGTAATCGTTACTATTGCTGTAAAATAGTAGATAATAATGTTTTTTAAAGTGTATGCATACACACTTTTTAACAAAATGACAATGTTCAATCTACATAAATACGTTATGTACTGCATGCAATGAAATTTTATTTTTTTCCATAATATTTGAAGAAGTTTTAATGTTAGTGTTTTTTTTTGTTTTGCAGTTTTGATTTTGCAGATTTTAAAATGTTTTTTTTTGTCCTTAGTTAAGTTGTAGTTATAGACAAAAAAACTTGAGTCTAACAAGATGATCTAGTCCCACCACCTCGATAATGTAATTAATTATTTGTATGTAATTAGCTTAATAAATACAACAAACAAAAATATGTATATCATTGCTAGCAATGATGAGTGCGGTACGTATGAAATAAATATGTTAACTTCCGCATGATGTGGAGATTTCAAAAACATTTGAGAAAAGTGTTTACATTTTCATGAATGCTTGTTTTAAGGCCTTAGGACCATAGTGGGACGGATATTTGCATATGGTCATCGCCAAGAAATCTTGACACATACAATATCGTGAATTTTGCTGTTCTGCAGACACATAAAAACTGAAAATATGAAGATTTTGTCTAAAATTCAGCATCAACTTTTTTAACACCGTCTTCATACGGCCTTGATAAATGCATGATAATACGAACCAAAAGCGGGAACGTTCAATTAAGACGTACGAAACATGACATGCAAAATAGAATAAAAAATGTTATGTAATATGCAAATACCCTGACACGATTTAATTTTAGTTATAACGAGCTTCTATTTATTTATGTATTTATCATTACCGAAATATTATCTAGGCATGCAAACAACCAAAATATGCATGCAAATGATCTCCTCAAGAAATGCAATTTCAATTATAAGATCCAGATTTTCTCTCCTTTTATTTTGAACAACAATTGTTTAATTTTTTGCAATGCACGCAAATCTAAATCCTACAAACCTACAAATGTGTGCTGAAATAATCCAGATGCATAAATAATCACAATTAAATTTTAGCATCAACCCTCCTTTACAGAACAATGGACATCTCATCACTATAAAAATTCATGACCCGTTGCAATTTCATTTTCCTCTCCATTTTATATGATGGATTAGGTAATTGCTTGAATTCATTATAAAATTAAAATACTACAGCATGCATTTTATTCCTTTTACACATTGTGTGATATGTACGAAAATAGCATGAATGTCATGTCATACACATACATACAAAGCTCTTCTATTTAAGCACAGAATAGATGATAACCTGCCTTAATTTTTTTCATTTTTGTTGGATTCTAAGCATAGTTTAGTTAGGTTTACATCCTTCCTTTCAGTTAAATAATTTGGTATCAAGTATACTTAATAGCACATCTCGTCGCCATTTACCTTCACAACAGCTTAAAAACAATGGGTGAGCGAGTCCAATTTTGCCGTGAATCGCTTTGATTTTGGCATTTTTGATCATTATCATTTAACAAAATTATTAAGATGTGTGTTACGTATTGCATTACACATAGCACGACACAAGCAAGACGCGAGGTATAGCATGAAATATCATATAAGTAAAATAATGATTCCATTATTTAAGTCTGGTTTGCGATTAGATTATTAAAATGAACAGAGCTCCTCAAAAAATGGGGGAGGACATGGAAGGCAATATTTACGAATCCAGTAATTAACCCCGTGTTTTGCGTCGTCGTCAAAAGAAGAAAACGCAAACTTAACGCTTGGCTTATACTGGTTGCACAAGTCCTTGTTTACAGTTTAGCGAGACAAAGAAAATTGCAGATCTTGCTTGAGACAATGAAATGCGATCAAGTTTGCGCTCAGATATATAAACGGTCAAAGTGGGGATGATGGGTCAATCCAAGTTTTATCCAAGTCTGGGAACATACTTTATTGTGTAAAGAAGAAGAATACAACTTTATTCGCCACTAAAATGGCCAAACTTGCGGTAAGTTTCTGAAATCTGTGAACTTTTCGGAAATGTGGAATTTTTTTGGAGGAAAAAATTATAATTTCCGTTTGTTTGTAAATAGGTGCTCGTAGCTGTATTAGCCTTTGTAGCCCTTTCTTTGGCTGCGGAAGAAGTGAAGAAAACTTCGGAAGGGACTGACTTGAAGACGGCGAGTTCGTTTTATGGAGGATTTGGGTATGGGGGTGGGTGGGGCTGGGGGGTAAGATTTTATGTTAATTAATTATCTAATGGATTTAGTATTAAATTCTGAAAAAAATATTTAATTTGTGTAGGGCTGGGGTTGGGGGTTGCCAATTTATGGATGGGGGGTAAGTTAAAATAAGGCAAAAATCTGATTGAACTATGAGTGATTGAATAATTATGGACTTGTTTATTGACAATTTAGGGCTGGGGTTATGGCGGTCCTTGGGGATATTATGGAGGATTTTACCGTTAAAACAATATAAATACTCGGAAATATTTACTGATGTCCATGAACGCTTATGACTTTTTTGGGGTCTTCTTCTCCTTCACAAATCTTCCTCAATCGGCTTTTCAAATATATTTTTCTAAATCAAGATGAGTTCAAATGTGTAAAAATTAAGTTTAAAAAATTGTCAAGATTCTATTTTTCATGAATTTACATATGTATGTGAACCATATGTGAACTATATGCGTCAAGCTAAAACCTATTTATTTATTAATTGGCAATTTCATTTATTTGATAATCACTTAATTGGCATTAAGTTATTACATTTTATTAAATTTACAAGAAAATGATCTTTCAAGTGCACAATTTTTTATTTGTCTATTTTTTGAATTGTTTTTAAGTAATTCAAAACGCATAATTAAGATGCTGCTCCTTCACCCGTTAAACAGAGTGTTAACTATGTTTAATTGCTGGCATGTCCTTCCCAAACGTGTCGTCATCTTTTTTCAGGTTAGAATTTGTAATGTTAAGCATAACATTTACTCAAATTATGATAAAATTGTGCATCATGAATTCAGTCATGTTCCAAAATTTTGCAACCAACTCATTTGGTTTACACGGTTTTGCTGCACTTTTAATGCACCAAGTGACATATGGATTTTGAAATCAAGACGACATTGAGACGATGATTATGTAATAAATTCCGAAAATGCAGACTTTTGGGTATAAATGGGCGCTGATCTCTGCAAAAGCACCAAAACAGACTTCAAGCCGAAGAACGAGGGCTGGCTTACATTTCTGTAATATCTTAAAATAGAGGGAGTAAAAAATGTGGAGAATTTCGGTAATTCTTAATTATATACTTAATTTTCAGTATTTATTTAATTAAATATTTAATTAATTAAGTTCTACTTTATTACCAGGAACAAATAGTGATTGTTTTTTCGTTACTCATCGCATTCACTGCAGCAAAAGATTATGCAGACACGTACGACACGTCAGAAACCGTGAATGGTGGACCACCACCAAATTTTGGACCGTGGGACGCATACGGTCCCCCACTTCCGGCTGGAGGAGGTCTCAAATCATACAAGTTGTTAGAATTTCCTCAAAATGGGGGAGGTCTCTGGGGTCCTGAAATTCAGCAAGTTCCAATTCCAATCCCGTTCCCGGCAGGACCTGGATTTGGGTGGCCATTGTCCCCACATTTTCAGCAAATTCCACAAATTATCCCACTGCCCGGGTGGGGCTGGCCGCCTGGATTTCCATTTCATCGATGAGAAATTAACCAAATTTTTGTACTTTTCTATATATTTTGTACAGGAAGCGGATGAACTTGTGGCATAATAAAGAAAATAAAATGATGAGTAAAACAAAGTGATGAGCAACACCTTGTTTTGTTTATGTAAAACCTTGCATTGCAAAAATGGAAGTCATTTTATTGTTATCTTCTCAATTGATTACGTACTTTGCTCTTGTATTCATATTTTCCTTTGACCTTTGTCCAGTTAGCAATAATAATCATTTTTATGCATCCATATTTTCAGACTAATCAAACCTTGAACATTTACTGCAGTGTTAACAGGATTTATTTTATTTTATGTAATACCTAACCTGGATTTCTGCTAGACTTCCCAAACAAGCAGACTTCCTACATAATTGTGTCTTTGAATTGAAAAGAAGACCTTTTAATTTCATATCGATTGTTTCGTTTGGATGGACAGAAAAGGAAAGAATGGTGTTAAATATGAAATGAATACCAAAATTGCCAAGGGAGAAATATGTAAATACAATATGGAAATTATAGCTCTTTACATTTTTCCTTTTCTATTTGCCAAACAAATAATATTTAATAAGTATTTAGCGTGAGATGCTATTGATACATGTGTAATAAATAAGTATGCATGTAAATTAAGGCACCAATAACTCTCACATATTTCACACGTAAACAATACGTATTTACATGCACATAGGGGCCGTCCATAAATTACGTAACGCAAGAGGGGGGGAGGGGGGGTCATGGGAAGAGCGTTACGAATTGTTATGTAGGGGGAGGGGGGTATAACAAATTTGTTACGTAACGCATTTCATAAACGCGATTAAAAATCGAATTGAACTCATGTCATCCAGAAGGTTTCAGTGTACGCATGTAAATACGTTTTTCATTATGGTGCTCACATTAAAAGAAGAGCAAAATTCTTGCCTACTTGTGAACCATCATTCCTCCACAGTGACCTCGGAGAGCGATGGTGTGACGTAAGTTTCACGATTAATTGAGCCTTACCTTTAAGATGAGAATTTGATCGAATTTGCCGATCACCTGAGCCCCAACGAGGTCACTTAGGAGGCATGATGGTTGTCAAGAATTGTACTCATCTATTAATGGTCGTACGATAGTTTTCCGGGTGCAACTTGACAAAAGGTTCCATTGTGAGTCTTGGTAAACGTTGAGAGACCTGTAAGATTTACAATTTCCATTTCTTATATGATGATGTCGAATATGATTTCGTTGTTCTTGAACAAGAAATTCACAAAATTCTAATTTATCTAGCAATTTAAAAGAAATAGAAGCAATAAAAGCGACATTTGTCTACACAACCTGGAACAAATGAAAATTTTGCAAGTTACTGTTAAAGAAATTACCTGCGGTGAAATCAAATTTACGTTACGTTACGAAGGGGGAGGGGGTAGTCGAGAAGCGTTACGATGCCGTTACGAGGGGGGAGGGGGGGGGTCTAAAAAATGATGATTTTTGCGTTACGTAATTTATGGATGGCCCCATAATACATGTGTAATTTGATGCGTACAACAATTGAGTACCGGGTCAGGAGATTGAAGTTACTAAATTCCTTTCTCAATTTCAGTCCCTTATTAACAGATGTACGATAATTTAAGAAATTCTAAATAAAAAGTGATTCTAATTTGTTAAATTGAAAAATTCTTTCATAATAACTTTCTTTGTATGCGAGTTGAAATACATTGTTAGAGGGCTTTCCATTGTTTCTTTTTCGTACACTATGTACAATAATAGATTATCGATTGTGACACGTAAGTACTTATCCAAAGCCTGGTCAACTGGGTCTCAAACCTGAAAAAATGCGGGTCAAAGTCACAGAACATAATAATTGACACTGGGATTTTTCCTGCAATGCGTAATTCATTATGACGAGTTAATTAGGCACTTGAGAAAAATCGACATGCAAATGTGCAGTAAATAGGTGCTTGATGACAAATTAGGTTCAAAAGTGGACATTTTTATCTCGAAATCTTGAAGGCGTGTTATTATTTAGGCACACACGAAAGACCAAAAAAATTAGGAAGAGACAAAGGTTGGATAGTGACAAACGTTTATGTTTTAGGAATTTACTGCGTGAGCGCGTCGAGTTGACCTAAAAAGTTGATGCGCAAGCTAATTAATTTAAAAATGCAGTTCATGCACTCAACTAAGGAGGGGAGCTTGCGAGGTTGATAATAACAGATCCTGATGCCCTTTGGATATGTGGTAGGGTCCCATGAGTGTACTAAAACCCTGAAGTGGTTTAACTCCATGGCCACATTTGCGCCCGCCACACCCACTCAAAAATACCCAAAAAACGCTTTCACTCCAGTTTTCACTCACTCAAAACCTCGCCAAAAATCCAATTTTACTCGGATTTTGAAATTTCTTTCACCATTACACTCCCAGATAGTTGCTTTCTTCAATCCAATATCAAACTCAATTTTGCTGATGATTATTTCGCAGGGATAATTTGCGTTGTTGATTACTACAACAATGCTCATTCAGAATTTTAAATTTTAAAAATACTAAAAATTTCGAAAATATTGAGTTTGATATTGGATTGAAGAAAGCAACTATCTGGGAGTGTAATGGTGAAAGAAATTGCAAAATCTGAGTAAAATTGGATTTTTGGCGTGGATTTGAGTGAGTGAAAACTGGTGTGAAAGCGTTTTTTGGGCATTTTTGAGTGGGTGTGGCGGGCGCAAATGTGGCCATGGAGTTAAACCACTTCAGGGTTTTAGTACACTCATGGGACCCTACCACATATCCAAAGGGCATCAGGATCTGTTATTATCAACCTCGCAAGCTCCCCTCCTAAGTTAAGAGCAGATTAGTAAAATTAGCAAGATCTCAAAAATAACTAACTACGTAGCTTGACGTTGACATTCACGAGTGGACTCCTTTATGGCACAAATGGTCTTTGGAGTGAGAACAATTTAGGTTGTAGAAGAGTAATTACGGAGATTTTACAATGAAATCCACACAATTTTTAATTGTGTACGTAAACTTGTTTCATGAGTAGTAAATCAAATATGTGCATATGAAAGGACTCGGACGTAGTAACATCTTGCTATTGGCTATTGAATCCTGGATAAAAAAGTGGATCTTATTAAACTGGATTTTACGAGTTATTATACAACAACCAAGACTGATTTGTCCCTACATATACTTAAGTTATTCCGAGAATTTCGAGATCATTAACTCATGCAATTCACTGAACTCTCGTGGGATTTCCTTTGAAAAGATCATGTCGATATATTGATTACATATTAAATTAATGCCAAGATTACTTGTAATTTGAATCATAATCATAATTTATGCAAGACTACCTTAAATAGTTCAGGTACTATTTGTAATATGGCAAATCAAATTGTTGGACATGACAGAATCGATCGTGCATCAGATTAATCACCCGAATGTTAACCCAGGACAAGGCGAAGAGGTGATTATTTCAAATTAAAAATTAGTTTTGGGTCGTTTAAGTATTAAATGTAACACTAGCGATGATTTCATACTTCTTTCTTCTTGACGAATGTCCAAAATATCCCATTTCCATGAAAGAAATGCAGCAATAATCAAACTACAAGAATTTAAGGAAAAAGGTCGATTATGTAATTGCATCTTCCTGATACGAGATATGGTAAATCGAAAACATCAAATTGATATATTAATTACATATTAATGCCAAGATTACTTGTAATTTGAAACATAACAATAATTTATGCAAGACTACCTTAAATAGTTCAGGTACTATTTGTAATATGCGAAGTGAAATTTTTTAACAGAACTGGATCGTGCATCTTTTGATACCTTGTTCACATATTCGGATTAATCACCCGAATGGAAGGACAGAGACCAAGAGGTCATTATTTTAAAAAAATTAAGTATTTTGACACGTCTATTACCAGAGATGATTTCATAACTTCTTTCTTGACAAATATCCAAAATACTTGTCTCATCTTCATGATCCTGGATTAAAGAAATACAGGAATAATAATCAACATCCAAGCATTTAAGGAAAGAAAAGTCCAATAATTGCGTCTTCCTCATATGATATAGTAAATCATTGGCATTTGCAAGCATGCAAAATAGGTAGATAACTACCCACACCAAATGCCATGTCCATACATATACATAACGCAATGCAAATAATTGCCAACTCTTGTTCAGAATAATTTGATAATTAATACTTTTAATCTGAACCTATCACTCCTCCCTGATCATTTTTTACGATTTCATCAACAAAGAATAAATAAGTAACTAGAACAAACGTCACGTGTTATCAAATCTTTAACTTAACTTGGGCATACGTATAGACAAAAAATACATACTAATTATCCTCTCATCCCTTCCATGCCTCCGTTTCGTGCACATAGTTTGAAAGTGAATTTATGTAAATAAAACTATGCATTTATTTATTTATTTTTCCATTTAACACGAATGGATATTCAGAGGTAATAAAAACAGAAAGATGTTTATATACATATTTACTTTGTAATGGATATTTTAGCACAATTAAATCACCCCAAGCCAAGCCAAGAAGTGGTCCAACGAAGCATAAATACATCTGACCAGTCAAGTGCTCACTAACAAAAGACTTATCCATTGTTGACCACCATAAATAAAACGCACGCCTTGGGAAGGATGCCGACTGACTCCAACTCATCCACCTAACTTTATCAATGTTTCAGTCTGGCTTGTCATCGCGGTAAGGAATGACCACGAAGCAGAGTGAGCTTGGGGTGACCTAACCTAACCTGTTCAATTGGTCAAAATCCAGTTTTTTCTAGAAATTCAGGGAACTATTAATATGGAAATTTGTGTTAAATAAAATGTGAAGGAAGGAACGACGAAGAAGTTGAGTTTTTGTTCCGAGAAAAGAACATCCGTGTGCCGTCATCATCGGGGAGAAGTTAGTTACAAATCTTGTATTTTGGATCTTGGACTGATCCAGTTTGGTTGGACCATAATTCTGCGAATTCTTGGCCAAATTTTCCCAAATGCAGTGGGCTGGGTTGGTGGATACAGAGTGAGGTTAAGAAAACGGGTTCCAGTGCGAGTGGGGTACGTACATAGGTGGTTATCGTATATAGAGGAGTGATCACTTGTGCTTGGGTGACATTCCTCTTGAAAACTCATACATTGTGCATAGCCGATACTTTTTAACGGGAGGAAATGGATCTTCAGCGTGTAAAGGTAATACCAAAAAATTGTAAGATATTTACTGTCTCCAGTGGAATTGGAAATTTTGACAAGTTTTCAAATTTTTTTGTTACTTAAGCATAATTTGATATTCATTTCGGTACCGTTCCATGAAGATTTTGTTTTGAAAAACTTTAGCAGAATAATCTAAAAAATTGCGTCGTTCATAATACCCGTTCAAAATTCGTTGCATTTTTACAAGTTTCAAAATTCGAATAATTTTCAAGTTTTTAAGCCTAGGATGTAGATAACTGACAAATTTATAAACTTTACTCATACAGGGCTTCATTTTTTTCACGAGGCTACACTTTGTCTTTTTTTGGAACTCAGTCAACTGCAGTAAAACATGAAATAGCGAGAATGGTCCAAATACCTAAATAATTTTGTTATAAAATCACACTGCAGAATCACTGACTCACTGACCCAAGAATTAAGTATCATTGAACATTTCAGCAAAGAAATAGATACGTATTGACGGTTTGGCTATATGTTTACAGTCCAAATCGTCATTATTGATCCCAATCTCTCCGCTGATCTGTGTTGCAGTCAAAACCTGTCTTAATTAAACAATTAATAAATATAGGCTTGATTCAGTCTACGGTACCCTTGACTTTTGGCGAGCATTTGTGAATATGTACATCGCGTGGATATCGCGAGTAAGGTCGTTTGAAATTAAAGAACCCACAGGCTCAGTCAGGTGGAAACCGTTTAGCCTTTGAATTCACATTACTCACTCGCAAATTTATAATAACCTTGGTTTAATTGAAGCAGATTGAGTAATAAAAAAATGCTTTTGGTTTAAATTTACAAGTAGGTACGAACATACGTACTTCATCGAAGAGTATACTTTTCGAGGTACATAATATCTTTAAATCCTGCATTTTGCGATGGTTGTCTCGAATATTTATGATTCGTTACAGGTATCACATTAAAAATGTTGAAATTTGCTACATACATCATAATTATTGAAATTAATTTTTAAAGTCGTCAAAATTTAAGTTTGGAACTTAAGTTTCCGGGAACTATACATAAATACTGTATGTACTTTTAGCATGCAAAAACCTGTAAGGAAAATGCACATGTAAATGTTTAGAGTCACGCAAGAGCAGCTAATTATTATAAAAATAGTGAATTTCATCACTTTAGGCATCTCCTTCATGGTTCCTTGATCCAGAATGGGACTTGTTCACTCACTAATACATGACCGGATTCATTCATTTGTAGGATGAAAAATGAGACAAAACTGTTTTTTATTGCAAAAAGGTGTGAAATGAGACTGTGTGATTTTTTGCAAATTAGCAACATTATTTTGCACGTGTGGCATCCGTACATCCAAAAATATACACTTTATAATTAATGAGTATATGCTATGTATAAGTTGCGGTTATCAATAAATTATTGTTTGCTTTTGTTATGTACCTTAAATTTTTAACTGTCACAAAAACCAACAAATCATTTAATTAAGTTAATTATCTACTTAAATTACATTAATTGATATAACTTAGCTGCAATCAATTTAACGAGGATTTAATTTAACTTAAAGATCACGAAATTTAAGCTAATAATTGGTTAAAAGTTTGAAATTATTTCAAAATTGGTCTAATAATTTCCCTTCTTTGTCAATAAATTAAGTGCTTTTAAGCTCATTTTGTTGTAAACTTTGCAATTTAACTTTGCAATTTACAAACTATTCTTACAGATGAAAGGATCCGTCAACGCGAGCCGAGCCGCGGAACCCCCTTCGCTACTAAAAGGTCTGCTAAATTTCGACCGTCACGAACAGCACGAGTGGTTTTTAGAGAACTGGACGATAGCATTTTACTTTGTCGTGGCGTACGTCGTTTTTATCTATATCGGACAAGAATTTATGAAAAACCGGAAACCAATGGACCTTAAGAAACCAATAATTTTGTGGAATACACTCCTCGCCATTTTCTCCATTGCGGCATGCATCCAAATCCTTCCCGAGTTTTATCAGATTCTTCAGGGCGAGAATGGATTTCATAAATCGGTTTGTGCATCCTGGTAAGAATTTACGTATATTTTTGGCATTTAACTTATTTTACATGATAAAATTATATTATTACACTTATTGGAATTATGCATATTTTTTAGTCAGGAAGTCAGTGACCAAGGATTGTACTGGGGGTGGTTATTTACCCTGTCGAAAATTGTCGAATTGGGCGACACCGTATTTCTCATTCTTCGCAAGAGAAAGCTTATCTTCCTCCATTGGTGAGTATACATAACTTTAAAAATGAAAGTGAAATCGATGCCGTGCTGCTAATTGGAAAATTGCTGCACTTAGCTTTAACCCTGATTAAGTAACTTATCACTTCCCAAAATACCATGCAAATATGCATGTTGGCACGTTCAGTTGAATTTAAATGTCTGCCAAAATGGGTCACGCCCTTACAATGTTTACAAATAATATGCACTAATTTTCTCACACGTTTTCTAATATTTTTTTCTTACAGGTACCACCACATCACGGGTATGTGCATCCTTACATAATAAATGCGTGCATAACTGCATATTTATATTTCTCTTCTTATAAATATATACATGTATAATTATGTTATTATTACAGTCTTGTTATACTGCTGGTATGTATATCCTGCCCAAATAAGTACGGCTCGGTGGTTCATCTGCGTCAATTTTTCCATCCATGCAATGATGTACACGTACTATTGTAAGTAAAATAAGCAATTAAGGGTCCCTGTAACCTCCCATTTGTTCTAAGAATTGCCTCTTTTTGTTTGTTACAGTAATTCGCTCCTTGTCCATCAGAATACCAAAGAAGATTGCGATGACCATTACGTCCTTGCAGGTAAAAAAGATGTCATAATTGACGACAGTGGCCGCGGAAGGAGGGACAATGTCCCCACGGTTGTTCGATGTCCCCATCATCTCCCCATGTTATATAAACCCCTCCCTCCCCTATCCCACAATGTTAATGACCCCACAGCTTCCGCGGCCACTTTTATCTCATCACCATTTTATGCATAAAAGTGACCTCAAAAATTTAACACCTGCTTTGTTTACAGCTGAGCCAAATGGTCATCGGCGTCGTCGTCAATGTTTACGCGTACGTCATGAAACTTGGCGGTGTGGATTGCGACGTGTCATTTTATCACCTGAATTTTGGGCTGATTATGTATGCTTCTTACTTTTTCCTCTTTGCACACTTTTTCCACACTGCATACCTTCAAAAGGAGGGGGCCGACAGACTGAGATTGAAGAGGAGTAATAATAATACCACAAATAGTAGTAAAACTAGTAATGAAATTAGCACTAATAATAATAATAGTACGACGATGATTGTAAATTTGAAACAGTGTTCAGATGTTAATGCCAACTTTTTTAGTGAAACGCATCCAACCAAAAGGACGGTGAAAGTAGTTTACTAAAAAATCGGTATGCTTTTTTTGAAGAGCTTTTCAGTAAAATTTTAAATTTGTTACTTCTTATTGATTAGCGTGCAAATCTACATACTTACAATTACAATTATGCAATGTGAGGCATTTAGAGTAAAAAAAGAGAGATAAATTGTTGCAGTGAATGATAAATAATGCAGCATGCCACGCCGTATTGTATACTAATTTGTTTGTTAGCAATTGTTTGCTAGGATTTTTTGGAGACTGTGTACATACATTTGTTTTGTGTAAAATACAATATAAACTAGAAAAACAATGAAAAAGTTCAAAAACTGAGTAATAATAACACGTGTTATAAAATGTAATAAAATACAGATTAACTTGTAATTCGACGGTTTAATCGCAAGTCACAATTCATGTTGAAAAAGTGCATATACATACTTTTCATACCATTTCAGCCAGTTATTACAGGTACAAATGTATCATTCAAAGTTCAGAATGTGCTAAATTTCGAGCAGGTTGCTTAAGTGAAATTCTTGACGACAATCATGGCGCCCATCAGCGCGGCTCGCAGGGCTGCAAAGATCGCACTGATCGCCATCCAGGACAATGCAAATTGAAAAATCCCTGAAGGAACTGCTGTCTGTAGAAGAATTCCGAATGGACCGAGGACAATGAGACCGATGAAGAAGAGGACCACGTTGGTCAAAGTTCGGACCTGAAAATAATAAAAAAACATGTGCATAATGCTGACATCACTCATTTTACGACGGGCTCACAAGATAGATTGAAGTCGGAGGGTCCACACGGTACTCTTTTTGGTCCAAGACGGGAAGAAATAGCAGAGTTAAGCAGACCAAAGCAAAATGCATCATTGGAAACATGACGCCTACAATGTTGACGGCCAGCCACCAAACTACATTGACCGCGAGGGACCCAAGTAGGGTCAATTTGACTTCGTGCATCTGGAAGAGAAAAGTTATCTGGTGTATATATGTAATTTTAGTAAGTGATCATTTCTATATGAAGACATCTCTCTTACAACGGCACGATTGACTTCGGTGCTTTCAGGAAAGTTGTCCATTTTGTAAACAAAAAATCTTTATTGGTGTTTCTTGACTTGAATAAAATTATGATATGCTTTTGGAATTTGAAAAGGACTAAAGAAATTATTCATGTACGTTTACGTAAAGGGGAGTGGTTGCCTTGGAGTTTATTTGAATATTATGAGTACTCATCTCATGGTCACTCTTGCCGTTCTATGTATGACGAATGCAAATCGTATGAATAATTATAGCTGATGATACAAAAGGATTATTTATAAGCAGAAATATTTTACACCATTGGCGTCATTCTGCACCGACTTTCCCATGCAAAACTATTGGTCTCAATTTGACTCAAACTACTGGCACGCTAACTCGAAGTACACCCATCAATTTAATGTCATCATTTTGCATCGATTTAATTTCGAGGATTCAGGAGGTCTCAATTTTAAAATATTTTTATTTTTTAGCCGTAAAAAAACTTGTTATTAATGACTAGCTTAAATATTGAGGGTGCATGAATTAATTAAAAATTTAAAGTGAATACCGAACTACATATTTTAAACTACTAACACACAGTTTAACTTAACGAGCGATTAATTAATTAGTAATCAAAATTAACGTATGCATACATTGTTATTCATATGCTTCCCTGGCTGGATGTACATACTAATATGTATCAAGCAATTTCATGCTATTCATTACTAGCTGGTAGAAGTAGCTTGAAAAATGGATGGTTTGGATGTATGAAAGTACATAGCAAAATACACATAGCAAAATTTAATAGGACACCGATATGTTAAAATAGTCTCAATTGGTGCTGTAACACGTATTTCGGGAGTACACTATACCGCAGTAAGTTGTAATAAATTTATTGATTGGCATAAATATTTCCATTGTTCTGTGAAATACGTAATGTAAAGAAAATTAGACCCATTAACTGCAGTAGTTAATTTAACAAAGACTTAGAAAATTTTGAATGGCACGCGACACTGCTCTTTATTCCGAAAACAATGCGTTATTTTCGTACGTGGAACATTGAGCATTCAAGTGTGAATCTGAATTGAGAGCTCTGGACTTATACTTTTATGCAACGCTAATAAATTTACTGAGAACATCTTTTCAAATTGATTGTAGTTTTTTTCAACCAAAAACGTATATTTTTCCCCAGCATTACTTGATCTTTATTTAGTATTTGATAAAATTGAAATTTTTTTTAGATGAGGCCGGTATGGATTTTCGTAGCAATATTGATCTCCGTTCAGTTAGATTTCATAGTGACAATGGTAAGCATACATGGGCAGTAATAATCTCAAAAGACTTGTCTAACTTTCACGTTTTATAGGAACCTGAACTCCAGAAATTCAGGAATTTGGTGAATAGTTGTACAAAAAAGTGCAAGGAAAAGAAATGCCATCATCCGGGTGGCGTACTTGTTAGCGATCGGGGGTGCGACGGTTACTGTGAGGGCAAAGTGGACAAATATAGAGATGATTGGGAGAAGAACGTCTGCAAGGATTAAAATTGTGAATTAGTTTTGTTAGAAGGGATATTATTTTATTTACGTATATTCCTTTAAATAATATTAAGCAGATTCATATAAACTGACATTTGTGTCGATATGTTCCTCTGACACAACTATTGTTGTTGTTGTTGTTAATCCTTTATTCACGTGTCAACAGAGATCAATTCAACTAATCTGGAACCATGCACATATGTATTTATAAGAGACGAAAATTACGAAATATATGAAGAGTAAATGAAATAAATGTATTGAATACTGAATGCGACCGGGGGATGGAATAAATAATTGGCGAATCTAAGGACAATAATTACTCCTTCATATCCTTGCATTTAGGATTAGTACAAACATATTGTACATAATCTGACCCCTGGTTTAGCTTGCGGCGTATCGAGGCGTCAGCCTAAGAAGAATAGAATAGAATATTGGCTGCTTTCTTTATAAAACTGAAAACAATAGATTAGGTGAATATTCCACCCAGCGACCAATGTTGTCTGCATAAAACGCCACGTCGGTTTAGCGTACAATTCTTTGTCTTCTCAACTTGTATTTACAATAGGTCTCAGTCTCCATCCAAGCCTTTATTACCGCAGGCACGTTGATACCTTTCTGAAAAAATCTTTAATATTTTTTCAATATATTCAAACCCCCAAATTCACAAAAATCTCAACGTCACCACAAAATGCGTTATTTCATTCTTCTGATCCTTATTAGTCCCACCGTCTCCCCGATAAAAAGTTGCGAAAAATCTCCTATTGTCAAACTTTTAAAGAATTGGGAACCCTTAAACGTAATAGCATCGTTCGATGAAGACCTTTACTTTAACCGTTTGGAGTGGAAAGAGAAAGACTGTGACCGATTCCTTATGGATAAATACGAAGATGAACTGATCAATTTGGCCAAGAGTGGACATGAAGTGACTGTTTACATAAATACTACTCGTCATGATAAAAAGCTTCTTCAACAACCTGGCTTGAAAAATTCGGCAGCCATCCTGTACCCCAGACCTTCATCTGTCTATTATGGACTGGATAAATTTATTTGGGATTTTCGTGAACGACTTATAACCAATCGACTGGATCCAACTTACGTCTTCATTTATTTAGAGGAAATTCCAGGTGAATTTCGAGATTTTCTGCGGAATGTCGGAATACATCTTTGGAGCGTGACATCGATAATACTCATCGTAAAAGACAACGAAGTTTTCATGGCATGCTTGGTTTGTGATTTTGAGTATGACAAATTTTTCATCCCTCTTCCATCGTCACTAGGTATTCATCGTTTGCTTAAATTCCCAATACTCGCTCATTTGAATAATAGCTTGCTGAAAAAAGTTTTGCATCGTTGGGGTAATTTTGGTAATTAAAAGCTTTACAAAAGGCGTTAGGACATGGTTTTGACGAATTCATACTTTAATTGCGGGATGGTTTTTAGTCGTAGAGATTTCTAACTTGTTTTATGTGAAAGCCCATGTGTCAAACTATAGGTAAGCATATCTGGCTTCCGATTTTGTGTACTCTGCGAAATGAGGCAAGGTCAAATGTGGAGAGGTGTCCTTTTTTAGTTTTCCAAACCAGTGTTCTTATAAAATGGCGTTGAACTAAATATTTTTTTCTTAGGTCCTGATGCAAAAATCGTCTTTGCGACTATTTTTAAGGGACTTAGCATGCTTTTCACTATATAAAACCACGTTTGCCTTATGCGTATCTTTTAAGTCCGTTTTGCAGTCTAATTTCATACTTGTCTTAATGGAATGCGCTCTTTAACGCAACTCTTCCACTTTTAAGGCCCCCACATTTTACGAATTTGATGCTAAAAATCCCTAACGTGGTTTTTATCCAAGGTACATATAGTATATTGCACTTGAAGTACTTTTGACAAAATTTTGATAAGTGGTTATACCCCACGGACTGAGTTTTCATCAGACCTTATAAAATTTTTGGAAAAGTTCCCGTCGTTTTCGATGTCGAACTTCAGAAATAATTTAACTAACCAAAACGCAATAATTTTATTATTTTGTCACTTGTACCTTGTAGATAAAATAGTTCTGCAGTAGGGGACACAAAAAGATTAGTAAAATTTATTTTCTACAAAATTTGACCATTAATTTTCCAAATAAGTTCACGAGTTTTTTAGGATTCCGCGACAGCTGATTAGCTAGGGTCGTTCTCCAAAACTGTTTACACAAAATCTTCACTGTTTAATTTAATATTATTTGGGACACTTAGAGCTTTGCCCTCAATCTTCATTTGACCTAGTGGGTCCGCGTTCAAGGTCAGCAGGTCAATTTTCCTGTGCACGGTCCAATTTATCAATTTTCATGAAAAAGTATCAGCGACGATGGAGGCCCAACATTATGTAATTCATGTAGATTCTTTTATTATTACATGCAATGATTATCTAGGGTTGTAATATTAACAATCATTCACCTCTGACCTCTTAGGTTATCATGCTATATGAGTAATTCAGTTTGGAAAGTGTTTTTTTGGCTCCTTCCAACTCTGGGGGCACTGGAGGGGACATTTATAAAGCTATCGGCCTAAAATTTTAAATATATCTTTTTGAGAGTATTATCTTACAACTGACCAAAAATCAGTTCAAAATTCAACTCCCCGCCAGAGATATTCACCCGCGAATTCGTCAAAACCATGTCCTAACGCCTTTTGTAATTCCATTTGAGCGAGTCCTCAATGTACTGTGTGCACAATGCTGAAAACTTTAGAATACATAAAGAATGAACTATTTCAGAAGGACGTACAGAGATAGCCCTCTCAACTATGTGGGAAGAAAAGCACCAAAACTTTCAAGGTGACGTTATTAATCCTAGCTTTTGGATACATGACTTGGACAAGCTCGACTCAGACCTTTGCTCCAACATAACTTGGCTTTCAACTGTAAATTTGGACGCGTGGTCTTGGGGGCTGGAAGATAATAAAAATAATCGCGATCTCATGGCCGTGCCACCATATGAGATCTGCATGCATTTTCTTTTTCGAAAACGACACCGTACTTATAACATATGGAAGAAGAAATATGTGAATATAAAAATCATTGCGGAGATAACTTACGATAACGTCGTAGACACCGACTTTGCACAAACACTTGACTTTAAATTCACTGTCCTCCCCCACGGCTCGGTCACTTACAAATACACCGGAAAAGTCTTTTATCCACGCATAAATGAAATTATCGGTCCTGCCGGTATGTTTGCCCCCTTTGACTTGATCACTTGGCTTTGCATCGTTGCTTCCGGTATTTGCTCCACTTTGGTCATGAAATTTCTTATCCAACTTACCCACTTGGATCAATATCTTGGCACGCGAATTCTATTTTTTCACATTTGCTTATTCCTAAACCAAACCGGAGATTCAAGTGTGCGTCGGCTTTTCCGTCCTTTTTGGTCTTTTGCACCTTACATTGCCATGACCTATTTCATCACCTTGTTTCTTAATAATCTTTATGGTGGAGAGTTGTACTCTTCCTTGTCAATTACACCGAATCCTAACAATATTCACGACATGAATGAACTTATTGCTGCCGGAATTCCATTGTTATCCACGGCAGAAGATGGACACGAACTTGAAATAGAACTTCGAGTCCGAGCTGGTTGGCACAATGGCACGGAAAATGCAGCAAAAGCAATCTTAAATCATGTAATCTATCCAAAATTTGAGACTTTTAATTCGTCCACAATTTTCATTACGGGAATTATTAACAATTCCCCTGTTGAGTTAAAGAACGGGACGAATTTCACTGTGCCACCAGTATTCGCAATTATAGGCAGAGAACCAACTGTAAAATATTACACGCGCATTATAAAAGAATTGACAAAAAAGTTGGATTTTGACTTTGACCTGGGATTGGAAATTGTGGCGAAAAAATTCGTTCATATAACGCGCAATTTTGCTGCACCAATTTTGTCGAAAACGATTAGCTATCTGGACCAGTCTGGACTTTTGAATTATTGGAAAAAGAATACGGACAAGTATGAGAACATTGCTAGGTTTCGGGGCTTGGTTAAAGATAAAGATTTCATTAGAAATTATGAAATCCCGATAGACGTGATTAATGCGAATTATAGATTTATTCACACCCCGGATGTAAAGGAGAAGCCGAAACTGGTAGAATTTTCTCCGGTAAAATTGTGGTCACTTTGCTATCCTTTACTCGGCTGTGTAGGCTTTGTCCTTTTGGCATGCATCTTGTTTATTTGGGAATTGAGAGGAGAAGAGCTGAGACAGATTCGAGTTCGTAGGCGTCTCAAGAAATTAGCTCGAAAGGCAGCAAGGGCTGAAGCTAAGGAGGGTAAAAATGACATTGAAATGAAAGAGTTTTACCGTAATAAAGCCCCTCAGACGGAAACTATGAGGATTCAGGAAACGAGGTTTATCAACGTGAAACCGGCGGAGAAAGTAGAGCAGCAGGAAGGCGATGACATGTCAGAGAAAGTGAAAGAAGCTCGTTGGGACGATTTTGAGTTGATTTTGAGCATTGATGAAGGATTTGATGAGAACGTTTTGTCTTGGCTGGCGGACCAGTTTCAATTAATGCGTAGAGAGGACCCTGAAAGGGCGGAGGGCTTGTTGGAGGGTTATCAGAGGGTGGTAATGCAGGGGGAGGCTGAGAGGAGAGAGAGAAAGGAGGTCGACGGGACAGAGGAGACTGAGGAAACAATGGTCATAGATTGGAGACAGAAGAGTGAAAGTAGCAGGGAACTTTCTTCTCCTAAAGCGGGCCTTTCCTCTGGGGTCGAGTACCCCGTGATGGACATGGCTTGGGACATGGCGTCCTCCTCGGAAAGCGAATAAATATTGGAGATGAAGGCAAATAGTAAAAAATTTTCAAGCTTCTTATCTTTGCCTACTTCATGCATATAACTCAATGCAATTTAGGTGAAATTAAGCACCAATATTCATTTATAAATGAATGAATATAACCAGGCGTACAACCTTATAATGCACAGCTTATGTAAATGCTTTATACAGTGTAATTTAAACATGTATATAGTAATGAACCCTGTATAAAATTAATTGTGTTTAGTTTAAACTCTTCAAATATATAAAAATTAATTAGTGTGTTGCATTAACAATGGTGCGTGAAAATAATTCAGTGAATCTCGCTTTTTAAAATAAATAAATGACATTACACAAAAACCAATATGATTGAAATTATTATAATGATTTTGTGTTGTTCAAAACATCAGCTCCTTAATTACCTGCTTATTATGTAGTTCCATCCCGAGTCAATTTGACTTCGTGCACATGGATAATAAAAATTATCCGGTGTATGTCATTTTAATTCGAAATACAGTACAAAACTGGATCTAGATTTTCCCATGTACCCCATGCAAAACTTTTAGTCTCATTTTGACTCAAACTAATTTGCACGTCAACTTCGTCTCATTACAGAAGTAAATGAATAAAAAGAATTTAAGTCCTACTTTTACTATGTACAAAATAAGCGAATTTTATGCACTCATCATTTTGCATTGATTTAATTTCGAGGATTCAGGAGGCCTCGATTGTCGATTACATTTATCTTTTAGCCAAAAACAAGTAATTTATTATTAAGGATTAGTTTGAATATTGAGGGCGCAATGATTTAATTTAATGTTTGAAGTGCGTAAAAACTATTTTAAACTAGTCACACAGTATATCTTGGCGAGCCATTAATTGTAATGGCAATTAACATTGTTCTCTATATGCTTCCCTGGTTGGATGTACATATGTGTACATACATAGTAAAATCTAATAAAATACCGAGCTGTTAAAAATTATAGCTTATGGTTAGTTCCAATTGATGTGGTAAGTCAAATTTCCAGAATACAATATCCGGAAGTTTTAAAAAGCTTATTGATTGACATAAATTTTTCTCATTGTTCTGTCAAATTCGTAATGTATAAGAAAATTATACCCATTAACTACAGTAATTAATGTAACAAAGGCTTGAAAAATGCAAAATGACACGCTAATCTAAATGCGATCACATTGAGCATTGAAGTGTGAATCTAAATTGAGAGCTATGAACTATTTCAACACTTTTATGCAACTCTCGAAAAATTACTGACAACATCTTTTCAAATAAATTGCAGTTTTTTAACCGAAAAGGTATAATTTTCGCCTGCATTACTCGAAATTCAATTTATTTCGAATTTGATAAAATTGAAAATGTTTTTAGATGAGGCCATCATGGATTTTCGTGGCAATATTGATCACCGTTCAGTTAGATTTCATAGTGACAATTGTAAGCATACATATTCAGTAATATATAATCTCAACAAATGTGTCTAACGTTATAGTTTACTTTTTATAGAAGCCTGAAACTCATGAATATATGAATGGAGTGACTAGCTGTACAAAAAGGTGCAAGGAAAATAAATGCCATCATCCCGATGGCCTACTTATAGACGACTCGTGCTATGGCTACTGTGAGTTGTATGTGC
This sequence comes from Folsomia candida, assembly GCF_002217175.1. NCBI lineage: Eukaryota > Metazoa > Arthropoda > Collembola > Entomobryomorpha > Isotomidae > Folsomia > Folsomia candida. Next base: position 3,228,042 of record NW_019091201.1, read on the forward strand.
AAGATTATAGAAGTGATTGGGAAAAGAAGATCTGCAACGGTTAGAATTGTGAAAAAGTTTGATTACAAGTCTTAAGAACGGGGGGGGGGATTTAAGGAATTAAGCCCATAACATAAGCGAATTTGATTCACCCATAAATTGAGTCTCATAAATTTGCATTGATTTAATTTTGGGGAACCAGGAGGTCTCAATTTCACTTTTATGTATCTTTTAGCAGAAAACACTCTATAAATAAATAAATATATATGTATTAGGTGTGTAATGAGTTAATTAAATGTTTGAAGGGCATTCAGAACTACATATTTTAAATTGTTAACACATTACAGCTCGACTAGCGTTTAATTTTAATGACAGCAAGTTTTGGAGGAGTTTATATTTTCAAATTTTATTATAAATAAAATTAATATACAGTGCAACACGATAGTAATAAAATAAATTTGGTACATTCGAGTATTCTAATTTGTCATTCCTTACTAAGGATTTCCTAAATATTGTAACTCACCTGCACAATGACATTCATACATATTTACATACTTATGAAAAAATAATACTGGTCAGTTTGTGCATTATCATAAATAAATAGTGGTATGAGTATATTCATAAAAGAGCTTCGACAAGGTGGTCAAAAAAACTAGAAACAAAATTTAGTCCCCGTCTCTACTGTGCTCATCTAAAGCGATGCACATTATAACAGCTAGCGCGATATCAACCCCAGCAGCAATTTCGACAATATAGTCGTTCACTCCAAACATTAAGGATCGTCCGGTCAAAGGTCTAAATATTTTGGCGATGGGGATCCCTCCATGTTTCGGTTCCCCCAAATAAATTGCGCAACGTTTCTCCCTCCAGTCTCCCTTCAACGTGACGACACGTGGACGCCCAGTGACGACGTCGTTGAAATGTGACACCAGCTTAGCTTTGAGGAAGGTCAGTCTGCTGTTGAACTTGCAAATTTCTCGGTCTGAACCTTCTCCTGCGTATACTCTGAACTTGTCGGTGAAGGAGATGAGCTGTTCTTTCATGTTCAGAACGGGAACGCCCATGTTGTCCCGTAACACCTTCTTGTCCCTCAGGCTGAATACTTTTCCGTGACACTGGAAGTAGACAATTTCGGCGTTGGAGGCATCCGTAATTTTAAAATCGTCGCCCGAAAAGGACCAGAGTTTTTCCCGAAGGCGGAGCTGGACGGTGTGTGGGAGGCAAAATCGGGGCTCGGTGGCGCAAATGGGATCGTTTGATTGTGGGGTTAAGGGTTGTGAAAATGCGGATTGATCTGCCCCCATTGTGTTATGGATTGATTCTGCAAGTAATTATAAAGTATTGCTGCGTTCTTGATTGTCTGATCTGAGGAAATGTATTGCTTTTGGAATTTTCCAATCAGGAATCATAAATCTTATAACCTAAACTCACCACCGAACAATGTGCAAATAGGAAAAAAGTCGCAAATTCTATGTAGAGTAAACAATGTAAATGATATTTTTTAAAAATGCAAACTACGGAAATCTCGGTTTTGATTTTGACTGGATAAAAGATGTGAGACGAGAAATATGCAAATTTGTTGTATCTTGGCTGCTCAATAGTCAACTACAATATGTGTTTTCACAAGTGCTTTGTTTTTATATATGCATGAAGTTATCGCATGCATGGGAGGATGCATGACTAATAAGTAACACATGAAACACAAGCTGCATGTCTAAATAGGTTTCTATGTATGTAACCATCATCCATCACACAGGTAAACCTAGATTACGTACGTACATTTACAAACTTTTTTGCCAATTGTATGTGCCTATGAAATGATGACGTGTGGGAAATGACGGCTATTTAGTAATGACGTAGTACACGATGAGTCATACTACTAGTGTGCTTTTTAGTACTTTAACCTTAAAATAATTGATGATGTTGTGACGTATGCATGCAGTGCATAATCATATAGATAATTTTCAAGAGTTATGTATGTATATTCCATCGGATGTGCGTACGTACATTAGAGATTCAAGTCTTATTTTAGTGCATAAATTGAAAACAGTGATAAGGGTTGGACTGTTAAAACCTCGGTCATATAAATAAATATATATACACATGAATAAATTATCGATGAATACATTGTTTGCTTAGACTCCAGCAACTGAAATAAACTCACGGAAATAGGGTGCATTAATGATTGGATTGAAATGCAAGGTGCGTCATTTGCTATGAAAATTAGACATTTTTGACGTTTCGGCATTTTCTATGACCTTTGGCTTCGTTTACACGGTGGCCAAGTTAATGGTGATTTCTCAAATCCTTGACCCAAACTATGTCTAAAACCGATCTAGAACGATTACCTTCCTAGCAAGCGTGGCATTATGTATTATAATATGAATCTGACGAAGTCACCAAAATCAAGGAATCGATGTTAGCATAAGCCATGCTGCATTTTATGGCAAAATCTTTAAATCTTAATATTAATGCAAAGTCATATTTTCAGCAGCATGTCCTCGTATAAAATTCACCAATTTGTAATGTATCGGCATCTGTGATTACGTCAATCTCGATTAATACGCCCAGTTCGTGTAGAAAGATTGTTTTATTTTAAAACAAAGAGAAATTAATACTCTGATTATGAAATGAGGTTTAACCTGAACAGGTACATATAGGTTCTGGAATCTGAGTCCTTCCACTATTTTCCTCCTGATATAACTTATCACGTATTAATGACACAAAAATACTGATAAAACTGCTTCACGTGATATAACAAGAATCACATGAGCAGTATTTACCTGACAATATGAGATGAGAAAAAGGTTCACATCACTAAAACAAGATTACACAAGTACACTGAACTTGTCCAGTATGTAATCCTTTTTTATGTGTGTTATGGTGTTTCTCGAGTTCATAAGACAGTTTTTTTAATCGAGTTTTATTAAATCATAAATTGTATGTACGTAAATCAAATATCTGTAAATGGCGTACACCGGGCAAAAACGGGACGAGCCTAACGAATCATCTCCTCTCCGGACGAGCATTTCTGGTCGAACAAATTTTGAAACCGGAGATGGAATTCACCAGCAAGAACATGAAGCAATGTCCTACGCGACATGGTCTGCAAAAACGTGGACCACGTGGAACAAAGCGACTCGTGGTCTTATTCTCGTGTTGGGTGTAACATTAATTATCGTCGTGATTGTGTTAATTTCGTCCGTATCTACCGGAAGTGGTAGTAATAATGGTGATGGTGGTGGTGGGGTTTTAAAGGCCTCTGCAGATGAAGATAATACGACACAACAAGATTTGGGCGTTGTGTTAGAAATTCCACAAGGAAGGTTAAAATGGAATATTTTGCAGAGTAGGCAAGGACGGGATTACTATGCGTTTTATAAGTTGCCATATGCCAAGCCAGCAATTGGCGAACTGCGATTTGAAGTTAGCTCATATAATTAAAGATAATTTACCATTAGGTATTGAGTTTTTATTGCTAATTTAAATTTTAGTCACCTCAGCCCCCCGAGAAATGGGAAGGAGTCCGACATGAAACTGAAGTTGCGCCACAGTGCTTGCAAAAAGCAAAATATTCCCCAATCATTGAAGCCGTCGGGGAAGAAGATTGTCTTTATGCAAATATTTACACGCCAAAGGTATCCAATTTGTATTATTTTTTCATAAGTTGTAAGAAATGTGTAACAAAATATGTACATTACAGCTCCCCGGAATTGACATGCCGTCAGACGCAGGGTTGATGCCTACTTTATTTTACATTCATGGCGGAGGTATTTCTTTGTGGAGAAGGGGGGTGAAAGTTGGATTTAAATAAAATCATAAAGTTGATAATATTGCTTGGTAGGATATACTGATGGGAATGGGAGCAGATACGGAGGCAAGTATTTCATGGATGAAGACGCTGTAATGGTCACTTTCCAATATCGGTTAGTAAAAATGATATAATAGTCAAATATATGTTGAAAAATAAAAAATAAATTTAATTTATATAACTTTTCAGGCTCGGAATTTTTGGATTTCTTAGTTCCGAAGATGGAACAATTCGAGGAAATATGGGAATGAGAGATCACATTCAAGCACTTAAATGGGTAACCAAACTTAACGAAAATATATTGTATAAAAATTTGAACTAGAGAATTGTTATAAATCTGTTAAAATCCAGGTTAAAGAAAACATAAAATATTTTGGAGGTGACCCTGACCGCGTCATGATTTATGGAAATTCTGCAGGAGCAATGTCTGTAAATCAGTTAATGGTTTCTCCCCTGGCTGCAGGTAATGAATGAACCAATTAGAAATAATTACATGATAAATTAATTACTTAATTCCTAAAATTAATTTCTCCTCTTTAGGCTTATTTCACCGCGCAATAACCCAAAGTGGTCCCGCATTCGGAGCCATCGTAAAACCTAAAGAAGCTCAAAAACGGTCATTTGAACTATTAGCCGAAGAGATTGGATGTTCGGCAAGAGTTGGGAACGAGCAGCGCAAAAACCGACGAATTCTAAAATGTCTTCGTGAACAGAATGCCAGTGATATTGCTGTCCTTCGTGGCGAAGAGATCATTTTTTTCCCCACAGTAGAAGACTATGAGGCCGAAGCTGAACAAGAATCCGATAAGTTCTTACCTGATACGATGTACAATTTGTATAAAACCGGAAACGTGAACAAAGTTCCGTGGATTATTGGTGTAAACAGTGCGGAATGGATTTCCATTGCTTCAAGTTAGTAATAAATGAGGTACAATTCATTAATATTTTGTTGATGAATTTTCCAAATAATATTTCAGGTACGCTGAAAGACCTTGAACTGGTTGATAATCTGAACAGTAACTGGACCGGGTATGCCCCCACACTGTTTGGATCTGAGTATTATACTTCTCCAATAAAAGACACCATCTCAACAAAATCAAAAGAATTTTATTTCGGAGAAAAGCAAGTTTCAAATGACACTTTGTGGAATCTCGAGCATCTTTTGTCAGATAGAGATATAATTTATGGCTCAAAGACGCAAGGTTTTCTAATGAGTGACCTTGGAGTTGATGTGTTCTTCTATTATATGAGCAAACGACCAGTAAAGAGTTATTCGGATAAGGCACTAGTGGGCTTCCCCCCAATGGACTATGGTGAGATAACAGATTTTGACGGAAAATTTGCATAAATAAGTCAATAAACCCTTACAAACGAATATAAAAAAGTAGCGTCAGAATGATCGAAATGTCCTTTAAAATTACATCATCTTTGACAATTCTGTATTTTTGACTCTTGACCTCGTCCTCAAGATCATGAGGTCAAAAATATTAATGTCCTTGAAATCGCAGTAAAATGTCTTTCAAAATGACACCCCATATGACAATTATGCATTTTTTGACCTTTGACCTCGTCCACAAGGTCATGAGGTCAAAAATATTAATGTCCTTGAAATCGCAGTAAAATTTCCTACAAAATGACACCCCATATGACAATTATGAATCTTTTGCCCTTTGACCTCGTCCACAAGGTCATAAGGTCAAAAATATTAACGTCTTCGAATTCGCAGTGGAATTTCCTTTAAAATGATACCCCATATGAAAATTATGTGTTTTCTGACCTCTGACCTCGTCGTCAAGGTCATCAGGTCAAAAATATTGATGTCGTTGAATTCGTGGCGAAATTTCCTTGAAAATGATACCCCATGTGAAAATTAACGTGAACTTAATTTTGAGCCACACCCCCTGGTGCTGTGGGGGGTGGTCCGATTGACCCCATTTTCGAACTCGACCGAGAACTAAAAATTAGAAGCACAATGGCGAAAACGGGGTTTGATTATGTTGACTCGTTCTGGAGATATCCTGCTTACGGACAGACGGACGGACGGACAAAACGATCACAATAAGTAGCTGACGCTACTTAATAATTATCAATTTTCTTACAGGAGCATCACATGCAGACGAGCTCCAGTACTTGTTTGACTATTACGGCTACCCAGAATACCTTGAGGGATCGAAATATTACGAATTTTCGAAAGAACTCGTCAGAATTTGGGTGCAGTTTGCAGCAACAGCGTATGCAAATATTTAGTTTTTATTTGGTTTGGTGTCCTCATTAAAAATCGTGTTTTTTATTCTAGAAAACCTGGCTGGGAATCCATAAAGACGAAGGAGAAGCCAATTTACTGGTATGAATTGAATGATAACCACATGGGTTCCACCACCGTGCTGCAAGAACGTATGGAATTTTGGGACCAGTTTAGTCACGAAGAGTTGTGTTATGTTTAGGAACATTTTAATAAAGAACGTATCAGTATTTTATAACAATGCAAAACAGTCATTATTACTTTGAATTATTAAAAGGTTTTATTTTTGGACGCAATAAATATACCAGGGTTTTATTAAACATTTTTGTAAAATTCTTGTAAAGGTACTGTAAATTCATCGACTTTTTGGGTGTGACACGAATTTACAATTCATCCCTCTTCTTCTTTTGTGCCTTTAACTTCTTGCTAACTTTATCCCACATATTCATCCTCTCGTAAAATGGATCTTCAATAATTTTTGGGACCCGTTTAGCCAAAAGCCACTTGAGTTTTCCCTTCTTGATTTCATCTTTACTCACAGGAGCCCATCCTTCCACTTGCTGGTTAATATTTGGATTCCTAAAATATTATTGCAGATTTGATTTGATTATTTGCAGTGAAGTTAACGCCAAATTAAATCGTAGCATGCATTAATTTTCATGCTCACTCACCCCTGCGTGGCCATTGTGACCCAGGCCTTAACAAAATATTTTGATGTCGTTTCAGGAAAAGATTTCGGTACAAATTTAGGGTACAACTCATAATTGAAGAGAAATGGCAGGTCGTCTGCGTGGGTCATTCCTACACAAAATATCATCACCAAATTTGGCGTTAAAATTAAGTGATGTTTCATCATTGCATTGTCTCACCTAGTGGCTTTTCATAACCAAATCGCATCAGTTGTGACCATTCGTACCCCTCAAACCCCAGAATGATTGGGTAAACTGGTGCATGCTTGGCATGGAGTAGGATAGTATTTCGAATTTCGTGAATGAAAAAGCTATCGGAGTAAAGGTTTGTTAAATTGTCAAACGTTTCTTGCGATATTTTCTTATCGCCGAAATAAAACTTGTAAATTCTTTTGGAAATGATATCTTTAGCGTCTTTAGAAACGTTGGGGTCATCGTATAGGAAATATGAGGGTGCGTGCTCCATCCATTCGTCGTTGACTTCAGCAAGCAATTTTTCATCTTTCATGATCACTGCAATTGCAAGGGTTGCATTTAAATTTACAGAAAATATTAATTCACTTATCATTACTAAAAAATCAATTACGCCCAGAATTGATGAGGAGTCCTTCCTTTTCACAAATGGTCATAACCAGTGGCACCTTGTTGAATCGTCCCGTCTTATAAAGCACTTCCGGATGCTCGGTAATAACAGCGTGCGGACTTGGTAGTTCTACGACAGGTGCGAATTTTACCAAATTTTCTAGTGGATTCTCCTGCATATGTAAATGTGATCATTAACCATGTATGCAAATACTCGTTGCAAATAAAATACTACTAAATTTTTCTACTGTGCTCTTACAACTATTGAATGTTTCAATATTTCATTGATAGATTTAGATTTTAAACATTTTTTCAACCCAGCAGAGTCGGTAGTTGGACAATTCAACTTCTTGGCAAGGTCAAAAGCCGGTATTTTAGGATCTGGACTCAACGCCCAGGCATTTAGTGATGATCCGCTGTGACAAATCGCGCTTTGAAATAGGTCTGAAAAATGTGATGCGATGCAATAAATTTGTTTTTAATCTAGGAAATAATTAATGTGCAACAAATTCATGTACATACCTGCAGACCCAGGAGAAAGAATGTGGTAATTTACACTTGCTGAACCCGCAGACTCGCCAAATAAAGTTACACGTTTGGGATCGCCTCCAAATGACTTGATATTCTGTTGAATAAATTGTAAAGCTAAACGTTGATCTTTTAATCCCAGATTTCCTGGCAGGGCTCTGTCTCCGGTGCTCAAAAATCCTGGAAAAATCAAAACAAATCAATTCTTAAACGTCTTGAAGATAGGTCCGTTAAAAAAAGTAGTTTGCAATATTTATATTAACCTAAGGCGGATAATCTATAGTTTATCGTTACAAAGACAACTTCTTCATCCATGAAATAGTCTGCTCCGTTTTCATTAGAATTTCCAAAGAAGAATCTGAAAGGAATTAGGCGAGCTACATTTAATCGAAATTGACAAAGAAAAATGCAAGCAAATAAGTAATTCGTGTACTGCTCACCCTCCTCCGTGGATGAATACCATCACAGGATAATTTGCATGCACCTGATCAAGAATAAATAACGTGTTATCATCAGTAATAACTGTTTTTATGTGAGAAACCTAAATTTATATCGTCAAATTACGTTTGGTGTAAAGATGTTAACAAATAAACATTCTTCATCGCCTTCAAATTTGTTCCTGAATAAGTTCCATTGAGGGCACACAGATCCAAATTTTGTGGCGTCCTTAATTCCATCCCAACTGGACACTGGTTCTGCTAACTGTGTAAATAATTTAGACCAAAATTAGTGAATACATAGATTCTTAAATATGTATTTAGTCACCTCAAATTTTTCCTGTTTGTTGGCATACGGAATTCCCATAAATGCAGAATACGTTTTCCCATCTCTGGATTTTAAATGTACTCCTTCAACTTCTCCTTGAGCTATCTTTACCAATGGCGAATCTGATGCTTCAGTCGCCACAAAGAAATGTAGAAGCAAAACCAAAGAAATTCTGAAAATTATTTCCATCCTAGTCACTTTTTGAGATGGGTATGTAAAGTTCACAGGTCCAATTAACTCTGACTGACGCTTACTGCACAGGTGCTAAATAAGAGGAAAATCTATTCGGGCCCGTCATGTAAACCTGATTTTGTATCTTATCACATTACGGATAAGCATACGCTGCGTGCATGTATTTGTTGACTGAAAAGGTTGATGTACTGCTGTTCATATGTATAGAAGTATTGGTAAGTTCTCGAAGCTTATTAAGTATTGATTACAAGTAGTTAATTCTAAGTATCAGTTTGTTAAATAAATATATAGAAAAATGAGTGAGGGTGAATATGTATATACTCGTAAAGTTGGTTTCTGTAGTCTTGTGATGCATGATGCATAAATAATACTGAATGTAGTGGTGATTTGATTTAACACATATTTTCTTTTTTATATTCTGAAATAAGAGTATAAGAGTAATCTGATCTGAGATGACAAAAGTTGCTAAATAAGAGTTATATAAATTAAATATATTATGCATCAATTAATTGTATGATTATCAAAAAATAGTCAATACTCAGTCAGTTAATAATCAATTAGTTTCAAAATTGTCACACTTCCATTATTTCCATCGAAAGCCAATTTTTACCGCACCCATTTCCAAATTGTTGGAAATTGGTACTGTAACGACAACATCATAATCCTCGATCCGATCGGTAGCCGGACGCCACTCAGTATGTGGCATCCCCCTTAAGTCCTCGTCAATCATTTGCTTTACTTTTTGTTTCACACTAGCCAACGTAACGTCCTTATTATTCGCAATGAGTGCTGCACTTCCAGCGTTCACCGCAGATGAAAGAAAAATTTTTACTGCATTGATGAAGCCTTTCATTTCCAGGTTCTTCATTATGTTTTCGTTGTTGACTTTCACATCCGGGTTGTAGCTACGGAAAGATGCGTTTTCTCCCATAATCATTTCTGGATATCCCATGTCGCTGAAACAAGTCTGATAAAGAGAAGTAGGCAACGGTCGAAACAGGTTGAAGACCGATTCAACAGTAACTTGGAAGGTTCTCATTGCGTGAGAAATCCGAAGTCTGGAAATCTTTGCAAATTCTTTGAGATTTTTGACTTCTTTTTCACGATGAAACATTTGCCTTGCCAAGTTGTTGTACGGATTTGAAGGTTCCATAATGTAGTTCTCGGTGGGCTTTCCAGCTGTTACAGCATGTCAAGATTATAATGATATTGTAAACATTACAGTACTCAAATATTGTTACCCTTAGGATTTTCCAATGTCCATCGCCCATTGTTATTCGAAAATTTGAGACGAAGCTTATCAATCTGAGCAACATTGTCCAAGAACGTGGCAAATGTTTGGAGCAGTGACTTTTTGTCCCGGTCTTCTTCCTTCATGGCGGCTGCAACAGCAATCAGCTCCAGCATGGTCTTGACACCATAAATTGGTCGCTCACCGAGATAAAGAGTTTTAAACCAAAACTTCGCAAGACGTACAACCTACACAAATGTATAGTAAATTGAAATACCAATTTATTCGTACTCCTAACTCACTAATTCATTTCAATATACTTACATCATGGGTAAAAGCAGTCTGTTCTTTCATAAAGTAAACTTGGGACTCTGCCAAACTGGAGCTGTAGAAGTGAGAGTTTGACTTATCCATTTTGCTTAGGACAGCGTCCGATTGTTTCTTAGCCAGAAGTGGACCCTCAGGTTTTATTCCGTGAACAAAGTTAGTAGCAGGAAGCAGATCCATCTCAATCCCTTCTTCAAATGTGAACTGTAGGGAGATTTTTGTCGTCTTAATTCCATCCATGGTCATCTTAAGACCCTCGCTGAGTATCAAAATATCCTCCCACTCGTCGAAAACTTTCTCGAATGGAGGCATTTCATTATTTTGAAATACGACAAGATCCAAGTCAGGGACCAAAATACTCGTTGATTTCCTAACACTTCCAGAATAAATAACCCGATCAACTCCATAAGTACTTTTGAGCTGTAAGGCTTTGCGAACCTGGAATTATTAAGAATGTTTGTGAAACATGTAGCAGACTTAATTAAAAGACATCACAAATGGTTTTATCTTAAAAATTAGTATTGATTTTTAATTGCCTCACCTTTTCAGCAGACGTTTTGAGCTTATCCATGTATTCCTCTGAAGGGATTAAAGAATGCGTGAACCTTGTCATGCTCTGATCCATGAGATCGTTAGCTGGGTCGACCATTTTAAGAAATTATTAGTTGCAGACTTTTATTATAAAGGCAAACAAATCAAATAACAATTTGACAATGGAAGAAGAGAACTGAACTGACTGCCTCGGCCTCACGTGCGTGCCTACTGCGTAGCGTACGACCAAGAAATATTCGCCCGCCTAATGATTTATTATTACGCGGGCGTATTTTTGCATGCATGGTTTGGATGCATCAATAATGCAGCATCATAAAAAGTTAAAATATAAAATAAAAATTTATAAAATTTCTGGGAGGTCAAAAGCATAAGATAACTATCCTACTATTACTATTGATTAGGAAATAATTAAGCGTGACGGAATTTCTGCCCGACAAAAACACGTGCCCACTTGATTAACGTTGCGAACGGGCTGAAATTCAAATCAAATCCATCACGTTTACTTATTTCCCAATCAATAGGTCAAAAGAGTTGTCCGGTTTGATCATTAGAAGGGCGACATATAATTTGGTAGTAACGAATTTCGCAAATAAAAGTATGGGAGACGTTCATAAAAATACGTAAGGCAAAGTTAGTTTTTTTTACCCCTCCCTCCCCCTTAAAATGGGTTACACCCCCTTTTTAACTGGTGGCCACAAGTTGATCTGTACTGCAATAGCCCTCCCCTCCACTGTGTTACATATTTTATGAACGTTTCAAAGTGTTCGATAGAAATTCCCATGAAGAATATTGAAACAAAATGTTTCATCTTCATCTTGACTTCGGTGTCAAATGCAGGGTTCAGCATATGTATCAGTGTAATCGTCGTTAAAATCATGCATTATATGAAACCGATCAACGCTTTGCGCCATTCTTTAGCATTGTCAAGATAATCACATCACAACTCCAATCAAACTAGTTGACAGTTGATGACTGACGTCTCAAGTCTCAAAATAAATTTCTCTCTTTAATATTTATATATGGAATAATCTGATAACCTAATCCGAAAGAAATACATAATGCTAAATAGAGTTATATTTAAATATAAATATACATTATTTAATTGTATGAAATTATTATTAAAAATAGACAACAACCAGTCAGTTTAATAATCAATAATCAATTACATAGTTATTTTTTTAAAAACACCAAGTCACACTTCACACAACATCTTGCTCATCTTACTTCCATCGAAAGCCAATTTTTACCCCACCCATTTCCAAATTGTTGGAAATTGGTACTGTAAAGACAACATCATAATCCTCGAACCGATCGGTAGCCGGAGACCACGCAGTATGTGACGTCCCCTTTAAGTCCTCGTCAATCATTTGCTCTACTTTTTGTTTCACATCAGCCAACGTAACTTCCTTATTATTTGCAATCAGTGCTGCACTTCCAGCGTTCACGGCAGATGAGAGAAAGATTTTTACTGCATCGAGAAATTCTTTCCTTCCAGGTTTCTTCATTATATTTTCATTCTGGACTTTCATATCCGGATTGTACCTCCGGAAGGATGCATCTCCTCCCAAAATCATTTCTGGACTGTCCATGTCGCTAAAACAGATCCGATAAAGAGAAGTTGGCAACGGTCGAAACAGGTTGAACACTGAGTCAACAGAAACTTGATTGGTTCTCATAGCGTGAGAAATCCGAAGTCTGGAAATCTTGGCAAACTCTTTGAGATTTTTGACTTCTTTGTCACGGTGAATCATTTCCTTTGCCAAATTGTTGTACGGATTTGAAGGTTCGATAATGTAATTATCGGTGGGTAATCCAGCTGTTACAGCATTTCAAGATTATCATAATATTGCAAGCATTACAGTAATCATATACTTACCTCTGTATGTATTGTTATCCCGAGTATTTTCCAATTCCCATCGTCCATTGTTATTCGAAAACTTGAGACGAAGCTTATCAATCCGAACAACATTGTCCAAGAACGTGGCAAATGTTCGGAGCAGTGACTTTTTGTCCCGGTCTTCTTCCTTCATGGAAGCTGCAACAGCAATCAGCTCCAGAATGGTCTTGACACCATAAATTGGTCGCTCACCGAGATAAAGGCTTTTAAACCAAAATTTTGCAAGACGTACAACCTACGATAATGTAAAAAATTGACATACTAATTTATTTGTAATCCTAACGAACGAATTCGTTTGAATATACTTATTACATCATGGGTAAAAGAAGTCTGTTCTTTCATAAAGTAAACTTGGGACTCTGACAAACTCGAGCTGTACAAGTGAGACATTGACTTGTCCATTTCATTCAGGACAGCGTCAGATTGTTTCTTAGCCAAAAGTGGACCCTCAGGTTTTATTCCGTGAACAAAGTTAGTAGCAGGAAGCAAATCCATCTCAATCCCTTCTTCAAATGTGAACTGCAGGGAGATATTTGTCTTTTTTATTCCATCCTTGGTCAGCTTTATCCCCTCGCTGAGGTTAAAATATCCTCCCACTCGTCCAAAACTTTCTCAAATGGGGGCATTTCATTATTTTGAAATACGACAAGGTCCATGTCCGGGGCTAAAATACCCGTTGATTTCCCTACGCTTCCAGCATAAATAACCCGATCAACGCCGTAACGACTTTTCAGCTGTAAAAGTTTCCGAACCTAAAATTGTGAAATATGTAACAGATTTATTTAAAGACGTCGCAAATGGTTCTATTTTTGGTATATTTCTAATTATTTATTTATACTGAATTACATGTTTTTAAATTGTTTCACCTTTTCAGCAGCCGTTTTGAGCTTTTCCATGTATTCATCTGAAGGAATTAAAGAATGCGTGAACCTTGTCATGCTTTGATCCATGAGATCGTTAGCTGGGTCACCCATTTTAAGAAATTATTAATTGGAGATTTTTATTTGAAAGTAAAGCAAATAACGGTTGACAATGCAGGAAGAGTTTTGACTGATCCGTAAACGCCTCGTACGACCAACTTATATAATTTAGCAGAAACGAATCTCGTAAATTGTATAATACATGGTTTATATGTAGCTCAAAGTTTATGTGTTGGATAGAACTACAATGAGGAATATAGAAACAAAACGTTTCATCTTGATTTCAGTTTCATAATATTACCCAGGGTTCAGGATATCAGCGTGATCGTTGACAATCGTATCGCTACATTAGTTGTTTAAATACATTCATGTTTTAAAAGGTTGGTTGGTACATTACTTAGCTGGAATATAGATCCATCAAAAAATTATTGAACCCGAAACATGCAGTAATCCGGTATGCAAAATGATACGATATCATATGATTAATCATGATAAGTCAAGCTTCTAAATTAGGTATTCTTTTATCAGTTTAAAAACAACGTTGCTGATGAATATCAAAATACGACGTTTTCTAAATGCTGAAATCTTAGGTAATTTTCCTGTGTTATTAATACGTTATTATTCGAAGATGGATATGCCTAAAGTTGCGAGGAGTTCTATAGTCTTGAGTTAGTTGCATAAATGTTTATGTTAATAAAAACCTAATTTAGAAAAAAAAGTTGCATAAATAAATGCATGAATAAAGGAATGTAGTGGCGATTTTATTTAATTTAATACATACATACATATTTTCTTTAATATTTATATTCTGAAATAATCTGAAGAGTATAAGAGTAATTAATCTAATCTGAAGATAAAATTTGCCACATATAGAGTTACATAATTAAATATATGTATAATTTAATTGCTTAAATATTTAAGAAGGAAATAATCAATTAGTCATCAAAATTGTCTCAATTACCTCCATCGAAAGCCAATTTTTACCGCACCCTTTTCCAAATTAGTGGAAATTGGTACTGTAAAGACAATATCAAAATCCTCGACCCGATTAGTAGTCGGAAGCCACTCAGTAATATTATGTGGCGTCCCCTTTAAGTCCTCATCAATCATTCGCCTTAGTTTTTGTCTCACTTCAGTCAGCGTAACTTCCTTATTATTTGCAACGAGTGCTGCGTTTCCAGCATTTACTGTACATGAAAGAAAGATTTTTACTGCATTGACCATGAGCAACTCTTTCATTCCAGGGTTCTTGATTATATTTTCGTTGTAGATTTTCATATCCGGGTTGTAACCACGGAAGGATGGATCTTCTCCTACAATGATGTCTGCGCGGCCAATGTCGCTAAAAAAGGTCGGATAAAGAGAGGTCGGTAACGGTCGAAACAGGTTGAACACTGATTCAACTGAAACTTTGTGGGTTTTCATGGCGTCAGAAATCCGAAGTCTGGAAATTTTTGCAAATTCTTTGAGATTGTTGACTTCTTTGTCACGATTAATCATTTGTTTTGCCAAGTTGTTGTACGGATTTGAAGGTTCTATGATGTAATTCTCGAAGGGTACTTTACCTCCAGTATTTTCCAATTCCCATTTTCCATTGCTATTCGAAAACTTGAGACGAAGCTTATCAACCTGAGCAACATTGTCCAAGAACTTGGCAAATGTTCGGAGCAGTGACTTTTTGTCCCGGTCTTCTTCCTTCATGGCGGCTGCAATAGCAATCAGCTCCAAAATGGTCTTGACACCATAAATTGGTCGCTCACCAAGGTAAAGGCTTTTATACCAAAACTTTGCAAGACGTACGGCCTACAAAAATGTATAAAAACTAGAAATACCAATTTTTACTAATTTGTTTCAATGCTTACATCATGGGTAAAAGAAGTTTGTTCTTTCATAAAGTAAACCTGGGACTCTGACAAACTTGAGCTGTAGAAATGAGAGTTTGACTTGTCCATTTTGCTCAGGACAGCGTCAGATTGTTTCTTAGCCAAAAGTGGACCCTCAGGTTTTATTCCGTGAACAAAGTTAGTAGCAGGAAGCAGATCCATCTCAATCCCTTCTTCAAATGTGAACTGCAGGGAGATACTTGTCTTTTTAATTCCATCCTTGGTCAGGTTTATCCCTTCATTCATGATTAAAATATCCTCCCACTCATCGAAAACTTTCTCAAAAGGAGGCATTTCACTATTTTGAAATACGACAAGGTCCATGTCAGGGGCTAAAATACCCGTTGATTTCCCAACACTTCCAGAATAAATAACCCGGTCAATTTCATAAGGGCTTTTCAGCTGTAAGGCTTTCCGAACCTGAAATTATTAAGCATGTTTGTGAAACATGTAACAGATTTGATTAACAGACATCGCAAATGGTTTTATTGTTGTAATTATTATTTATTTTTAATTGTCTCACCTTTTCAGCAGATGCTTTGAGATTTTCCATGTACTCGTCTGAAGGAATTACAGAATGCGTGAACCTTGTCATGGTCTGATCCATGGCTTCGCTGGCTGGATCGACCATTTTAAGAAATTATTAATTGGAGACTTTTATTTTAAAGTAAATCAAATAACGGTTTGACAATGCAAGAAGAGTATTGACTGATCCGTAAACGCCTCGTATGTACGACTAACTGATATAATTTAGCAGAAACAAATCTCACAAATTGTATAATACGTGGTTTATGTTGCTTAAGAAGTACTTACAATGAGGAATATAGAAACAAAACGTTTCAACTTGATTTCAGTTTCATAATGTTACCCATGGTTCAGCATAGCAGTTTGACAACAAAAGTACTGCCTGAAAATTCCTCACGTGCATACTGCGTACTGTTGTGAGGACGGGTCATGGTATGCCGGGATCCATCCTCCGAAAATATCCGAAATACGGAGAGAGAGAAGGGAGCAAGGTCAGTCGTACATACGTATAACAAGGAGTAGAGTAATAAGAACAGAGGTTGAAAACTGCAGTGGTAGCATAGAAATAAAGAACACTGGTGCAAAAACTTGGTCTTTGTGACTAATCCTAAGGTGAACTTATTAATAATAAGTTATTAGTCCGCACCCTTCAATTTTACGCAATAGTACGACAAACTATTATTCTCCTGCTTAATGATAAAACAGGGAAATTCTTTTGTCAACCTCCGGAAATTTTACACATGGACGCGTCCAAGCCCCAAGCCATGCACACAATTTTCGGGAGGTTGGCAAGAGATTGGCGGACGACATGTAATTTTCCAGAAACCAATCTCACGAGTAAAAGTTTTGTCGTAAAATACGTAAGGCAAAATTAGTTTTTTCCCCCTCCCTCCCCCTTGTAATGGGTCTCACCTCATTTTTAACTGGTGGTGCAAGTTGACCTGTAATGCAACAGCCCTACCCCTCCACCGTCTACTTACCTATTTTAAGAACATTCCCTTATATGGCTCAAAGTTTCCAGAAATTCTCATGCAGAATGTAGAAAAAAACGGTTCATCTTAAACTCAGTTTTAAATGCATGGTTCAGCATATGATTAAATATGTGTAATACTGCATTATATGAAGTATGATCAGCACTTTTTATAAAACTTTATATATATTTCTTCAGCATTTTCCAGATAATCACAACTGCAATCAAACTAGTTTGACTGATGTCTCAACATCTCAAACTCTGATAACTTTGCCAGTAACATTAACGTATGACATGACCCACAGCAGGTATCGAATCCCAACCCAGTCGTAAAAACGAGTAGTAAAATACAATAAAATAAAAATCATGTCATTCATAAATTTACGACTTATAAATATAAAAAGCTTGACAGTCGTAACGTTATTCCTTCACATGAATTTGAAGGATATCTATTTCTGTTCAATATTATACTATTCCTAATAAAAAACTGGGCGTATACAATGATTCGTTTGGGGTACAAGAGCAAATTGCTACATAGAACGGTAGCTGACCCAAAGTCGTGCTTGCATGGTCAATAATTAATTATATACGTATTTACATATACGATATGTCCTTACAATTGAAATGTTAACCCTAAAAAAAAAAATGCTTCCATCCAATTCTAATTTCTTCGTCTTCTCCAAAAACCAATGACGCCGCAGAATGAAATGTACAGAGCGTGAATCAAGATACAAAACTCACTTTTGTTTTTGAGATAACAAGTGTTAGAGACATCTGGGATTACTGAAATTTGTATGTACCGTACCCAGATAGTCAGGGAACAGTTTGCAAAATAACTCTTAGTTCTGTGCATCAACATGCCCCCACTCCCCCCCCCCCACGGAGTGCGAGGTAGCCGTAAAAGAGTTTTCCAATGATGAATTGTACCATAAAAAATTGTTAAGAAACTGGCGACAATTGAATTCAATGCCAGTTGAAGCCATAGGTCCAGTGTATTAAATGACACTAGCATAAAGAAGCAGGGATCATTGGCTGGAGTTCCACCTCCACCAAAGTGGCGTCCAAGATCAGCTAGGATCGAGGATGTGTTGTACTATATCGCAAATTTCATCAATAAGGAAAATCCGTCATGACAGAAAAGTATCCAAAATGTTGGGGATGAGTCAGGCAATAGTTTTTAGGGTCAGTGACTCTGACCTAAATAGATTAAAGCGGAGGAGGACCATGTGTACGCCCCCACGCAGTCTTACATCATGTTTTTCAAAGCAACTTCGCGATAACTGAATGAAAACTTAATTTCCAGAAATAAATTTTGTACTGAAATTACTCTTGACGAGTCGCATGACATTATTCAGATAGATTATTTTTGATTTTGGTACTTTAAGCAGAGATTTTCAAGCGGACTGCTCGGGCGCTGAGTGGGTTTTGGAAAACTTTTCAAAACGAGTGGAACAAAATCACTCCAAAAAAGTGTCAAAGGTGATAATAGCGTGGAAAAAGCGACTGCACCTCGTTAGACAAACTAATGGGCTACACATTGAAGCAATTTACAAAATTCACAAACGAAAAATGAAGCTGTAGAAAAATAAACTAAAGTGAGTTTTGTATCTTGATTCACCCTCTGTAGTGTGGTTGATATTGCTCTAGATTATTGGTCATGATCATATCACATATCTTTAAACTTTGTTGGCGTTACGCTTACATAATAATTATGACAAATCAACGCCCTTTCTTGGCATGTGTGCATGAACTCAGGGTGCATCAAGCCAAGCAAACTTATCAAAGATATCCTCCTACAACAACAATTGTGTCGTATAACATTTAATTAGTCCACAAGAATCATGCATATCAACAGTGGCCGCGGAAGCGTGGGGACAGAGGGACAATGTCCCTACGGTTATTTGATGTCCGCATCATCTCCCCATGTTATACAAACCCCTCCCTCCCCTATCCTACAATGTTAATGTCCCCACAGCTTCCGCGGCCACTGCACACCAGTCATTAAATCCGTACATAAATGTAGTTAGGTTAGCAATCAAAAGTTTGACTATTAATATATTACATGGTTGGTACAGGTTTTTAACTCAACATAAGAGTCAATCACCGCATAAATACTACGAAAACAAAGAAATAGAGTGGATTGGATAGTTAGCGTGTCTTTAATTATTCACTCGTTATTCGTATCGTAAATAAATAGTTCTGGATTAATTTATTCGCTTCTCTCTTTATCTCACGGAATAATCAAGACGTTCATCACATCACGATGCAGTTAGCTCTAGTTATTTCACGCTAATAAATTGATTGACTCAATAAAATTCAGTTGTTAATGTCGTTGTTCACTTGACTCAATATTGATTGGTTTGTCTCATGTGTATCATTGCTTGGATCGCGTCATTACTTAATTGGCATGATTATATGGAGTAGTAGTGCCACACTAAATTTGATCAACTTGTCATTACCACCGTAATAAAATACATGCATAACAATCACCAATATCTTATTGGCAAAAGTATGTACGCGTATGAATAATTCCAAATTAAAAGATTCAATTCGGAATAGCGATGGGATGAATGAATGTCAATGTTATCCACTTTAAGACACCACAAGCCACACACACCTGCCTGTTGTCTTTGCCAATCTAGATAAGCAGTGATACTCACAGGAGTGCATATGGCTTTCTTTATGAATTAAAATTATTAGCATGATTGCGGCTGAAATGGTTCACAACAACAAGAATATTTACTTTCACGCTACATATGTATGCACATATATGTCGAGACCTATAAATACTTTGACTGACCAAGGTGCCAGCATTAGTCAGCAACTGTTCGCAAAGCAGTACAAAAAATAAGTCTAAAGATTCTTAGGAAATTATAAAACTATCAAAATGAACAAGGTAAAAGAAATACCAAAAAAAATATTGAAATACTTTTATGAAAAGTAGGATTGAATTCTCAAAGTGAAATTTTTTACAATTTCAGATCGTTTTCTTGGCCCTTGTCAGTGTTGCGAGTGCTGGAATTGCCCCCAACGGTGGTCACGGTTAGTAAAAATAATATAATGGTCAAAGCCAGTTATATATGTCTAACAATAAATTTTAAAAAATATTAGCATACGCAACTTCCCAATTGCACCACAGCGCACCAGTCGCCACTTATGCGCACGCTGCCCCATTGGCTGTTGCCCACGCTGCGCCAGTCGCCACCTACGCCCACGCTGCTCCAGTCGCCACCTACGCCCACGCTGCTCCAGTCGCTGTTGCCCACGCTGCCCCAGTTGCCCACTATGCCCCAGCCCCAGTCGCTGTCGCCAAGGGTAAGGATTCGATAAGTTAATAGTTTTGAAGGGTTTCTTATCATCATTTACAATTCTATAGCCGTTGCCGTCCGAGCTGAGCCATTCGACCCCCACCCACAATACAACTACGGTTAGTGATCTTTAAAAAATTTCACTTTTCCAGAGTTTAAGGCATCATAATTAATATTCCAATTCTGTTTAGGATACTCCGTTTCCGACGGTTTGACCGGTGACCACCACTCTGCCCAAGAATCCCGAGACGGAGACCTCGTCCAAGGACAATACTCCCTCGTTGAGCCCGATGGTGCCATCCGAACCGTCACCTACACCGCCGATGGAGTCAACGGATTCAACGCCGTCGTCAACCGACAAGCCCCACAAGTCGCTGTCGCCAAGGCTGTCGTTGCTGCCCCAGTTGCCCACCACGTTGCCCCAGTCGCCACTTACGCCCACGCTCCAGTCGCCCACGCCGTTGCGCACCACGCCGTCGCCGCCCCCGTCGCCTACGGTGGAATCGCACACCACGCTGGTGTCTACCATCATTAAAACTATTTTTAATTAGCTATTTTCTATTCTATTCTAAAATCCAATTCGTGAGGTCTGTATCTGTATCATCTCTTCTTGAATTGAGTGCAATATGTGAAGACAAAAGTATTATTTATTTATTTATCCTTCTCCTCAGAAAAATAAAATCACACGTTTTGAAACTGTTTAATACTCGTGAAGTATGTATAGATATCTTTTCTTTTTTGCATATGCGGAATAATTTGCATGGTATTCCGGTATTTAGCAGTGTCATTCAGGCAGGTCACATTAACTTTTTTGACCCAAACTTCCTTCTTCCCACATATGTACATTGAATTAATAAATGAGTTTATACAGTTTAAAAAAATTGGGGACTTTCCATGATGATTTATAAGGGAATACATAAAGCATATATTTAGAACATGCTGAATTTTCTATTTCTTGGCTAACCGTAACCAAACCGCAACAAATTTAGCTTTCATACAGCGAATAAATTCACCGCATGCATTTTACATTTTACCAAAATCGGTTGGAGACTATTTGGTTGTCAAAATGATGCCAAAAAATTTGAGTTGACAGTACAAAATTTGCATAGCTCGAGTGAGCCAGTTCTCAGACCGATTCCTGTACCAATAAATCTTACGTCGACAACTGACGGACATTCATAATGCGAATCATAAGAATAGAATGATCATATCTTCAGAAATAGAATTTTCATAAAATCATGAACGCATCGTTATCTCCTCGGGACATTCCTGTCTTTGCAGGAAATTGTCCATCCACTCCTTCCGGAATAACATGGTTTCTCTACGCGGCTGAAATTCAGCCAGGCAAATCCGCAATACTTGCAGGCAACCACCTAGTCTTTTATGGAATGCATATAACTGCAATTGTGTTTATCTTAATTTCATTAGTGTCATGTGTCTCCGTAATCGTCAGTGTTTGCCGAAATAAACGGGACCATTGGGATTTTTCTGATAGATTTCCGTTCTACTTGGCCATTTCGGATACATTGTGGGCCTTATCGAATTTATCCGGGGATCACATCGTTCTACTGATTCGCCCTCAATATCCGGAAAAACGAGTTGCGGCATTGTTGGGGATCAACGTGTTTTTATTTTTCGGGTAGATATTTATATTCTATATATTTTTCGAAAAAGTTTGATTCTAATCATACATTTGATTTCAATGCAATTTGTCATTAGTTATCAACAACTCATGAACGCTGGCTTATCGTTATTCACATATATGAAAGTTGTACGACGGGTCAAACTAAGGCTGGGTTCGTGGGAGTGGAAACTTCACACTTTCGTGATCAGTTTACTATTAATCCAAGTTGGCATTTATTGGTGTTTCGGTGCATTTGGAAGTTCTGGATATTTGTATGCACTAAATATTTTGATATATTTTCCGTATCATCAGTTAATTGTATACAATATTTTTTTACATTTTTTTAACCAACAGGTTTTTGCTCGACATTAACAAACTTTCTGGGATAATATTAGGAGTCAACGTTTGCATTTCCTGCAGTATTCACGCAGTCCTCACCCTCGTGGCGTATCGGGCCATTCAAAACGTTATAAACAACCAGGAACACACTTTCTCAATGAACATCATTCCATCCCCAAAACAACAATTGCATCAATTTAACAACAACAATAGTACACAAATTATCATTCCAACAACTGAAACTGAACAACGCCTTCCTCACCTTTTGAGGCGTCACTACTCCACCACGACGGAATGCTTGACCACATTCATCTACATTTCGATCTGCTTGTACGTTCCTTTCGCAGTGGTCGGTTGGTCATGTGCAATCTTTTCGTGTTTTGGTCTAATAGAACCCTTAAGTGCTTTTGCAGCAGTGATCGCTGCAAATTCAGGCGGTTGGGTAAATGCGTTGGGGTATTTTCGTAACAAGAAAGTGAAAGAGAGGCGAAGAAAAATACTGATGAGGGATAATTTCAGAGTTACCCTTTGTTTCGTGTCGGATAATCATCCGAGTGTATATCTAGATAAGTAATTAACGGAAATAAAACACATGTATTCAGAAATTAATGGTGGATTTTATTTGATCATGACCCCAAATATGTATGTATTAGTTCAATAAATGTGTAGTTATACGCACTGAGCGACAAGAATTAATCGCCTGCTAATTATCATACAAAACACCTCCGCAGAATATTCTGTGTGATCTGATTTTGTTAATCCATTCCGAATAAAAATCTGTTTCTGTTCATTGAACTCGGTATTTTCGGCAATTACTTCATCTACAACGTTCTACAATTACTTTCATGATTGTGTAACGATCTTCAGTTGGTGGAAAGCTATAGGAAAGACTTGTTAGTTCTCTAAATAAAGTGACTTAAAACAGATAAAAATGCATTGGGTAATACTTTTCTTAGTTTCTCTATATATTCAGGTATGCAAATTTTCAGCAACTTATGTAAAAATCATTAGTTAATTAGTTTCAAATTTTTAAATGCACATGTAATTTCATAGGCACACAACTGTGTTCCTTTGGGTCAGTGGGATATCGCATTTGATGAACCTTCCACGCAAGAGCGTTTAAACAATGCTTCAACTATAACAGAATTTGCACAAGAATTAGGGGTTTCAGAGGAATTTTTGCAACAAGTAATAATTATTATCTAATTAAATTGTGATTAAATTAAATACAAGACTTTTTTTTACTATGTGATTTAAATTCGTAGCTAAAAGAGAACTGGGAGAAAGCCGTGGAAGACGAGAAACAAAAAGGGAAAGATCGCCTCCGTCAAGGAGGAGGCATCGGTGACTTTTTCGGTCTGGGCGGTGGCGGTGGCGGGGGAAATTTTGGAGGAGGTGGAGAGCAAGGTGGACCAGAAGATGATGGAGATGAGGATGACGAAGGTGTCACGATGTGAGTGGATAAATATGCACATAATCCAAAAATTTTACTAAATTTTTGCTATAAAATTCAGGGCACCAGGACCCGGCCCAGCTGGAATTTTGACGGGACTCTTCGGTATTTTTTCCGGAATCGGAAGTCTAAACCCTAAACGAGTCATTCAAAGTACAGTCAACTTTTTCCCACCGCATCAACGCCTCGCTGCTCAAATGGCGTTGGATAATGCCTTCGGACTCCATAATGTCACGACTCTTGCACCACTGACGGATGCCCCAGCGAGAAATGGAACCGGTCCACCTGCCCTCTCGTCGTCAGCTACCACGAATAAGACAGATGTCGTTTTAAGGATCGCGACTACGGTCGCAACGACGGTACGTTATCAAAAATAATAAACCGTTACAACGCATGTAATAAAGGAGTGAAACCACGTAATAAGTGTTATGTATGAGGTTGACATTCTGGGTGAAATTTCCTATTAAATTGACACATATATGGACATTGACCGTTACGTGACCTTTTTTGACCTTTTTGACTTTGACGGGTTTGACCCCCAAATGCCGCTTAGAACTCGGTCTGCGCCTTGAGGTTGTTTACGTTGAAAGTTTCAAGTTTCTGTCTTTTCGTTCAGAGTTATCAGACGCAAGGACAGACAAACGGATATAACGGTCTTATAAAGGGCTTTCACTCCTTAATAATTTTCCAAGCCTTCGTAAATTCTGATCTGAATTTTGTACGTGACATCATCTAATTTCCAGGTTGACAACACAACCCGCAAACGGTTCAACCTCAAGGAAACCTCTCTTTTGGAAGATTTTGAAGAGGCTTCCGTAAAATTGAGCCCACCCTCTGACGTAATTCCCATCGATGTGCGAAACATTGAAACCCGACCAGGCCTTGGCTCGCTCGAAAAAGACTTTGCCGACACTGCCGACACTTTCAAAATCGTCTCAGTAAACGTCCACGACGGGAAGAATGGGGCCAGCCAAGAAGCAGAAAAGCAAGTTCTTATAGTTAATGCCACCACTATTTCGGCAGAAGCTACATCAGAAGCTTCGACCATAGGGGTTTCTACCACGCCGGAAATTGTGGAAATTTCGACAATTATTGTTAAAGCAGCAAAATGATAAGGTTTATTGGATTTGGGAAATTTATTCTTATACTTTCAATACGTGGTCCTCGTTCTTTGGTAACTTTTTTGGTGCTTCAGCATAATTCTGTAATCGTTTATACAAGAAATAAAATAAACCAAGCTTAAAATACGACTCTAAAAATTCCTTTCATGAAGACAGGATACGTGCTTAATTACAGATGTGTTATTTAGATTAATATACATAAATATCTGCAAAGTGACGGAATTTTACTCGGTGTCAAATTTTTTATTGCTCTCCAGTGACTAAACTTTTCTTGGAATTTTGCTCGCCTTTCTTTCAATCCATTCCTTTATACTTTAGTCATCAAATGCAGAATAATGGGAGTTTGGCACGCTGTAAAAATAAGTTTCAGATTTCTGAATGAATAACAAGAACGACTACTCATTCGTCCGCTTGTCCAATTTTTGAGACATGCAAAATTCCAGTTCACTCGTTTCATTATCCTTTCGTGAAAATAGCTTTGTTCAGGTTGCACAAAGAAGTCTGTCTGACGCTGGCTTTTCGTAGATTATTTTCCATCCGAGTGTAATACATAACAGTTCTTTGTCCATTCTCTCTCAATATATTTTTGGCAGAGGGAGGAACCAGCAAGAGTTTTAAGATTTCATTTACATAATTCGACTAGAAAAGTTTTTCGACAAAAATCATGCTTCGCCAAAGATTGTTCAACATTGCGTTATTGCAATTGGTGAGAAAATTTCAGAAATAAAAAACTGTTTCGTAACGTATTTCAATGAATTTACTTGATTTCAGTGCATTCTTGGAATGAGGATAAATTCCAGTGCCTATTTTGCCCTTGGAATAATACAGAGACAAATGGACGGATCAGATTCTGCTCAACCGGAAGAAATTGGATCCGCACTTATCGACCATGATAAGGATGTGACCGATTTATGGAATCTTTCGTACGCACTGCTGGATCACGTCGTCATTTTTGCGGCGATTCTCTGCCTTCTTTTTGGAACTAAAGATGTGAGTGATACATATTTTACGCAATTTGATGGTTTTGCTAATTATGTAAATTAATCACGCTTTTTTAGGAAAACGAGACTCCAACGGCATACAAATGTTTCCTTCTTCGATGTTGGATGCTTATCTCGGTAATTTACAATTGGGGATTTTGTATCGCCACGGCTCTCGTCGTTGATTGGACTTTCTGGACCATTGATGAATATAATATTGGACAATTTATCTTTGTCTTTCTCAACATGACAATTTTTCTCTTTGTTGTGACCTATGTGAAAAAGATTGATGAAGGAATAGGGGGAGAAAGTGTTCGATGCAACTTTAATGGGGGTGGCAGTGGTGACCAGCTTAATAGAGTTTTGGTCAAACAGTCGTAAGTCATAAGTCGTGGTTTTAAATACGTAGCTTGTAAGACTTATTTTTAAAATGATTGATTAATGATCAATTAGATTCTAGATATTCTGTAATTGAACTTAAAAAATAGTTCTTTATTTCAGTTTTCCTAAAATCCGGTCAATTATTGCTTTAACTATTTTGATTTGTTTCCCCTTTTTCGTAGCTGAAAATAAAATATTTTTTAGACTTGCGTAAAAATTTAAAGTTAATAATTAAGAATAGGCACTAACCAAACAATGACCCCGTATATGAAAAAAAGTCCCAGCATCCATCCATATTTTGCGGAACCCTGGTAGTAAGAGGGAACACGGTAAGAATTCTGTTTGCATCTGCTACTAGTAAAAATCCGCTATTTCTAATATAACGTAATGCGACTTGTGGGCTAAATTATATTTAAATATAAATTAAGATTATGACATAATTCTGGAAAAATAATTATTTCAAAATTTCTGCCGAATTATTACTGCCATTCGTTGCATCCGTGAAAATTGACGTGGAGAAAGCACGGTTCGTCGGCAATATTAAATTGTGGTTGGCACATTTTTGGTACATAAATAAAGCCCAAAGTTCCCATCGCTTCGTCTGTAATGTTCCTCCCACTGTAAAATTCTGACTGATCGTACGCCATCAATGAACCTTCTTCTTGTGGAATATTTTGCATTTCTAAATAAATGAGAAAAATGTATACTTTTTTACAGCAATTAAAACTTGGTTGAATTACTATTTTATGTACATACGTGTAGAAATAAACGGATTTATTATGTTTGCTTTGTCTCGAAGTAAGAATTCTAAGGCGGCGTGGGCTCCGGAATAATTGCAATTTCCAAGATACACATTTTGGCCGGCATCTTGGTCACAAGCATCACCAAAGTTTGTCGTTGGCTGGATAATGAAGAACAAAATAATTGCATTAAAGGAAACATTTAATAATAAATTTCCGAACATAAAACATACCAACAAATGCTTTGCATGAAAAACTGTGGTCCTTATTAAACTCTTGTTGGATGTGAACGTCTCATAAAATTTGGCATTCTCCATCGCCATCTCTAACAAATCATTAAACACCTTCGCAAATTAAATACATATGCAAATTGACAGCAAAAATTACCCAGTGGCACGTATTCATCCAACTCTCCAATCCATACAAAGATTCGTTGACCCCTCAAATTTACGAGGGGATCAATCAGTCTCATCCATTCGTACCTTCGAGCATCTCCTATCGAGAGTCTGAAATCATAGGGAAACACACCCATCCCAAGTTTACTGCAACGAAGACCAAACTCCACCAGAGAGTGGGGACCGCATCGGTAAAATGCTGGTGGAAATCGAGAATTACAAATAATTCGAACAATAAATATTTTTTCTTTATGAACCTTGCGAAAACAACGCTACGCCATGAAAAAGTGCAGAGTGGGAGACATGCAACTGCGTTGCCATTGAAGATCCGGATGAAAATCCTGACAGCGTGACGGCATCGTGACGAACGTTGTATTGACCTAAATATTATTCTAGAATTTTCACAAAATTTTCAAAAATATGTCGATGCAGACATAGATAATTTTAATACCCACTTAGCAAAATTGGTGGTGAAATGGTTTCAACTTGATTGGAATTTACTATTGATGAACTAATAATGCAGAATAGCAGCACAATGTGTGTAACGGATTCCATTATGTAGTCCAAATATTTTTTAAAATAAATAAAAACCTGAGATTTAAAATTGAAATAATTTACAAGTTTCGTTAGGTTAGGTAGGGATCAAAATGGAAAACTCGTACTACTACACATGACACCAAAGTTTTGTTTGTATACTAAATTTTACACGAGGAAATGGATAGGAGATAAGCGAGCGTCATCTTGAGATAAGATTATAACATGTGAATAAATTTGTGAATGAGAGTTCAGAGTCCGTTCTCGTGGGATGAATAATTCGATATGTTTACAACTAAGGTATTTATTTACGTATTTGAATCTTGCTTTATTTAATCCATTATAAATATGGGTAAATTATGATTATGTCAACTATGAAAATAATATGCAAGTATATTTCAATCGCACTGGTTTTTATGTCATTTTTTAATTTGAAAAAGTCAGATTCATTAACCTACAAGCTTAAAGGTTGATATAATTACAACTTGTAATTTACAAGTTAATTGCATGTTATGTTATTGTGCTTGTTCATCCAAATGATGCCATTCCTCTCTGCCAAGTCGGCAAAGTCCAAATCCTTATCTAGACTTGGAGACGGACCTATTTGAAATTATAATTACAGAATTACAATTAGAAGTAGAATTACTGTATTTCAAAATGAAACGTCGCTACTTGCATCACTATAATTGCATGAAAACTTAAATATTTCAAATTCATAACTACGACTTTTAGTATCTAGGTAATGTCCCTTAAGGGACAATCGTGCTTTAAGCTTTAAACCTGCCTTGTAAGACGAGTTTATAAATGCGATTTATATTCAAACACCTTTATAAGATTTACATACGCAAATGGATCAAAGACGCTCTAAAAACGGTGATACCGAATCATCCAAACCTGACAAAAGATCGATCGACTCGTCAAAATCCTTGGAACATGTTTCAAACATAAATGCAGAAACAATAGTTTATGAAAATAGCAGTCCTCTCGTAGATGACAAAAGTAATTTTGTCCTTTATGACGAATATAATAATGATGATAACGAGGATAACAATGATGATAAGAACAACAATAATGTGGACATCATTCCCAAGAAGAGTTCACTGAAAAAGAATTCTCGCCGAACTAGTAACAAAAATCCCAAACTTCAAAAGCTACGCGAATTGTATGAACAAACCAACACTCGAAAAGTTGACCCATCACGACCACCCCCACCACCGATTGATGACATCGACGACGACGTACAAACCATAATTTCTGGCGATGATGACGACGACGAAGATAAAGTACTAAATTATGGTCTTATTACCTTAATTACCTTAATTTCTTATTACCTTAATTATGGTCTAAAATTACTGAAAAATTTTTAATTTGCTTACACAATTTCAGAGAAAGCAGAGAATAGTTCGAGATAATTTTATGAAAAAGCAGCGAAAAATACAACGTCGAAGAAGATTAATGTTATCCGCATTCGTTATTGCAACCGTTAGTAGTTACATGATATCAATATTTTGCATATTTAAATAATTATTCTAATTAGCTTTACTAATTAATAGGTATTTAGTATCGCTTGTATTTTGAGATTAGTCATTCTCAACAGCAATTTAGGAGTAGCTCCGTCATACCATGGCGAAGTGGCATTTTACGACGCCTTCACGGCGTTTGTAAGTCTTTCAGCCTTGGCACCGATCGGTTTCATCGTGTCATATTTCAGAATGCATGCCGTCTTTGGATTTTTGGTGATGATTCATTCGAACCCGAATTTATTGACATTTAAGAATGCAATTTGTGCACATTTTGCAGTTTATTCTGGGCTCATTCTACACAATAACGATGTCAGTGAAGGCATTATCACATGCAAGTTTGGGCTCATCGGATGACACACTTTCCGGAAGTATGACTGTATTTCTGACCAAAAGGGTCAACAGGACTAGTGATATTCCCACGTTTTATCAGAAACTGCAAAAATCTTGTGTAATTTCCTGGAAATTGGATTGAACGCTATTTTTTTTTAAATAGAATTCTAATTAATTGCGCAAATAGGAATGCTGTGGATTTAATGAGATCGATCGATTGAAAGACTGGCCATCAAAAACCAAAAGAATTGATTTTCCGTCTAGTTGTTGTCAGGATGGAAGTGAAACTACATGCACCGGATTGGGAAGAATGTTTAATGTGACACGGTAATAATTAATTAATCCTAATTAAGCAATTAAGTTTAATAAGATTATTACCATCAAATATTTGAACTACAGGATTCCAAGTGGATTCGTAATAATTCAGAACGAAAAATTTATGCAAGATTGGACAATAGGAAAAGGACCGCATAAATTGGACGTGAAACCAAACTTTCAGCTTTCTCATCATCAGCCACTCCTTAACCAGGACATTGTACCAGAACTTTTTCAATCATTTGAGAAAGAAATGCATGAAGAACTTAAATTCGTCAACCATTCCAAACTACCTGGAAACGTCATCCCGTCAGAAATTCTGTTAAAATTTGACGCTTTTGTGGAAGAATTGATCTATAGTGGGCAGGTTTTTAGGGGAGAGTGGATCTATTTTAGATTATTTCCAACTAATGTGCACCATGGCGAAGAGACGCCTGCGACCACAAGTCCTGTTTCAGATAAGGAGTCAACAATTCAGCCGACAACGACAAAACTTCCTGAATCAACGACAACAAGACCCAAACTATCGTCCACAACTACTGAACCAAAAAATGTAGATCCAAATTTGTTCTGCAGTGATAAAGAACTGAACCGATCTTACCCACATCCTGAAACATGCAAGCGTTATTTTAAATGCATGAAAAACGGAAATGCGACCCTGGGGGAAATCTTGGATTGTGAAAAATGGCTGCATTTTAGTTCAAGACTTCAAGTACGTCAACATACAAAAATTCTATAATATCGATATAATATTTTCTGATTTAAATACTTTAGAGATGCACAGTACCCGAGTTTGCTAATTGTTGTAAGTTAAATACATATATACATCAACTAACAGAAAATTTAATAATTTTGACATAAAACTGACACATTTCAGCCGAAAGGGTTCAAGAATACAGTGAGAAAGACGATTTCTTTTACATGGCGGATTATCGGTAGATTAATATTTTAACAATGTAGCAAGGAAAAAATTATGTACTAAAAATTACTAAATAACTGGTTTATGCAGAATGCAACAAGACGAACTTTTTACGTACTACGTATCACGAGGAATTTCTGAAAACATTTTATTGGATCAAGTCCTTTGGAAAAATGTGAGACCAAAAAATTATGCTAAACAATCCTAAATTATTACGAAATGACTTCTTAGCTATTTTCAGGGATGTGAACGAGACGTGCAATCTAAAAACAGTGTCGATGGTCTATTAACATGCAGCGATCTTAAAACTGACAATTCACTCTACGATAAATTTCTTCTCCCCGAATCTGGAAAATATTTCAGATGGAAAAGAAATCTACAAAGTTCCGCCGATATTAAATCTTTCTTCCAAAACGGTCACTTCTACATTTTGACTTGGCTATATTCACTCCTACCAATTATTACCGTACTCACCCTAGTTTGCTCCATCTTATTCGTGTAAGCAGTAGTTATTCACTTATCGTTAACATAAGAACAATTCTCTCATTTACATAATTCTCTCAATTTCCAGACATTTCTACACCCGAATGCAATCCGCCGTTATGAAAGAGCTCACTCCACTACAATCCACAGATTATGCCATGCTCAAAATAAATAATGTCGCCGACATTGAAAAAATGGACCCCGTCACACGCCAAGCTCATGAAGCCTTGTTTCGAAAACAATAAAAAAATGCACGTGGAATACAAGAAAAAACGAAAAGAATCAAAATCCAACCAAAATCAATCATAATAAATTAACAATTAATTGTTTAACTGAATTTGTCATCGTTTAATAATTGACCGGACCTTTGTTCCGCAAAAAATCGTACAAACCTTGAATTTGATATGTACCATAATTACGGAACACGCCCTTTTTCATCCATAAATAATTATACGTTGTTATATCTCACATTAGATAATGTAATTATATCATCAAATATCTACTAAGAAAAATGTGCACACATATCAGAAATCCATTCTCTTCACACCTTCATCACGTCCTAAAATACTGAAGCATAATCAGTCAAAAATTTGATCTACAAATCATTCACGATCCAAACTTTTTGCTCTTTTCGCTGCATTTCCTCTCGTCTACCATTAATTTTGCGTTATCATCGAATTGTTGATGCCTACAAAAAATGGTTGGTGGTCAAGCCGCAGAAGAGATCGTGACGCTTCACCTGTTCCTCCTCCTCCTGAATTTTGACGATGCAAGGTCGCAAATAGATACAAACAAGATCGACAAGGTAAATCCCTACTTACACGTTTTAGTTAAGCGGACCATAATTTTAGACTAGTTTATTTAGTAAACACAATAACGCAGTGGCCGCGGAAGCCGTAGGGACATCGGGGGACATTGACATTGTAGGATGAGGAAGGGAGGGGTTTGTATAAGATGCGGACATCGAACAACCGTGGGGACATTGTCCCTCTTTTTTCCCTCAAACTTCCGCGGTCACTGCGACGACTACTGCACTGCAAAAGTATGTAAGATCCATGAGATTTATTATTTATAAGGTGTGGCATTTTAACGATACATAACAATAACATTACAAATTATGCTTGCTCACTCTCTCACGTTCCATTCTTTACGAGGATATTTTACTCTTGAACTTTCAATTTGTACAAAAACCCCTGCAATTATAGAACCATCAACCAATTATGTCGCAATGGGACAACACATTCCAAGGCATTTGAGAAAATAAATCAAATTCACCGAATGAGACTTGTGCCAAATGTTGTGGTCCAATAAAGATTTTATCTACGAGTTATTGCTGCTCACGACATTAAAGTGGATATTTTTATGGACCGTGACTTATTTATTTATATTTTCGTCTTGATCTATTTAAATAAATCGTCAATATTTGGACGTGTTATACTGTTATTTTTATTGTGATATATCATTATTTGGGCGTCATTCACTTTGTCAATCAGTCAATTCATAAGGTGGAATTGGTGTTGACATTTTTAAAGAGCAATAATCTTGTAAAATCCATTTCTGTGTCATACTGACTGATGACTGACAATGTCACGAGACGATCAAATTATATATCGTCCTCTGCAAAATGGCGACACGACTTGATTGACGGAGTCCATTTTAATGTTTTGTGCGATATTATTAACAAGTCTATTAAAAAAAGTCAACTTTTATTCAAAGTTCCAGCAACCAAGTTGGTTTGTAGTGCCGATAATGCGATAAAGTAGATCATTACATCACGAAAAAACTAATTCCGATATAGATTGCATCTCCAACCAATAACAAAGCCTCATCGCATTTCTAAATTACTAAAAAATGTTAATTTTAATCTCGAATCTGTCAATCTTTTCGCATTGAGCAACTTAATTCATTCATCTCGTTGTGAATTGCAACTACATATGGACGTCATTCATACGAGACATTCATACAACTTGCAACTAACAATGAAACTTGTTATTATTTATATTTTTAAAAGACGCATTTCTATTATGCACAAAACATATTAAGACATCGATCAAGAGAAGAAGTGAATTTAAGCCGGTGGAAAAAAATGGCTAGCTACAGCCTTCCGATTCTATTTAGAGACAAGGAATTAACAAAAGTACAGATTTGATTATTGATTTGATTGGTTTTATATTGTTGCTTTATCATTCGCATGCCTGGCCTGGGCATGATGCATGCATGATGGGATATGTATTTATGGTGTAACAATTGACAATTAAGCTGATTTGACAAATTGGACCATCTGCATGTCACATACTTAATCGACCCATGTAATCATTGGCATTGACCATTGACCGACGACGGACCAACCATTAGAACGCTTTGATTTTCATCGCAGAACAGAAACCCTGAATTCCAACCATCATGAAGAGATTTAGATCCTTAATATATTTGCGAAATGATCTTGAATTAAAAAATTGCGAGTCTAGTCACATCTTAAAATTTGCTATATATTTGTCATTACGTTATGCAAAATTAATAGAGTATGTGTGCCAATTATGTAGGTATATACACGCATTCTCAATGCTATGAAAAAATAATATGTATGTATGTGGGTCGTATAAGAAAGAGGGAAGATCCGGAAAACTGCAATAAAAATTTTGGAAGACCTCTAGGATAACAAATAACACGTAATTATTGGGCTATTTAATCCAATTTTCGCAACCTTTGAGTCACTAATTGTTTGTTATGCGGATTGTGCGTAACTGATGCCCAAGTGCGTTTGTACTTACATAAAAGTAAGTGCGTGTCAACGGTGAATGAATTAAACGTGCGTATCACGACAGACTACCAATTTCATCAACAAGAAGCAGTCCAAATTTAATAATAGGCTGTCAATAAGTCAAACTTTTTGCAGAACCAATTCGCCGAATATGGTATCGTTTGAACCATTGCAGATCGTAAATTATACTTGTAATGCCGACACAGATCTGTATTTGTTGTATGCCCACGGATTTGTTTTTTCCTAATTAACTCACCAATTAATTAATTACTTAATCAAAGAAATATTTTTAATCTCGTGAGTTGTAGTGTAAAGTTGTCAAAAAAATTTTGGAGCTTGGTTAGTGCATAATTAAGAAACGATTTATGACGACCGCACCCTAATCAATTACATTACACCATTTACTTATATGTATGAATTGTCTTGATTGCTTAGGCACACAGGTTGAGAATTAGTAAGAATTTACATAATTTTACCCTTCTGCGTCCATCCAGCCTAATTCTCATGAAAAATGATATGACGCAGATTTCAAGAAGTTTAGATCTTATCTTGCCCACTGTCTAAACAATGATGAGATCGTTTGACAGATATTGTTGCTGCGAGTTTTCTGGCACCTTTTGTTATTTCCATGTTTCTACGTCACAGGATTTATTCGAAGTTATCGATCTGACCACGGCCAGATTACATCCAAATCCAATTGTTTGTGTACAAGTATTATGATTACAGAGGCCCCGTTCGTTGTATATGGGCTGCTGCTGTTTTAAACTGAAAATAGGCATCAATAACCATATTTATGCTGACAGATTGACATTCGCATATGGAGCAGTTTAGCAAATTTACATAAGTTGTGTCCTGTGCGTACATATTTAAGAGAATGAATGAGAAAAAAAGGTGCGAGAAGGTCCAACCTATGTATATGTATACTTTCACGTTTACTATGTATTTGGTCAGTCTGTGTCGATGTCATAATAAACGACCTGACGACTAATTTTCCCAAACTGTAACATGTATGGATGAAATGTGGCAACGAACGAGGAGTGTGATCAAAACCATAAAATATTTTGGTGGTGGTGGTAGTTGAAAATGTCAAAATTTTAATAAATGCCGATCAAATATGCCCAGGAACTACCTAGCGTGGATAGAATCCATGTATAATAAACGGTAGCAGCATCAAGCATCACCTCAAACTAGATTATTTAATTTTAACATCATTCTAATAAGTATGACGAGACGCGTCCCTTCTTTTGTCTCTCTGTCATTAAGGGAGCAAACGCCGTCCGCTCTTATAATTCCTTCGCATAATGAGTTATTGTAAGTTCAGGGTGGGATACTTTTTGCAAACTGAATTAAATAACGAGTTTATTGGGTATTGCTGCATGTAAAATGGCTAAATGGCATGCTGCATATTCCGTAAAACAACGCCAACAACAGTTTAAACAAGGCGTTCGAATGAGTCCACTCCACTCACTGTACGCTCAGGGTCCTACCCTTTGCTTTGGTGGGTGAGATGTGAGATGAACTTTACTATAAATACGTAAGTGGAGGGCGCAAATAGTCATCAGTTAGTCAGCAACTTCCTCTGAGACAGTTTACCAGTAAGAAAAAACAAAAAGCGTAAAATGATCAAGGTAAATAAAGTGAAATAATAAATATTTATAAAGGGTGAAATATGTGGTGGAATATATTGTGAATTGGGTGTGCCAGTGATTTTACTCTATAGTTTTTATATTAAATAATTATTGTAGATCGTTTCTCTTCTCGCGGTTGTTGGCTTTGCCAGCGCTGGAGCTCCTCTCGGA
The DNA here is from genome assembly GCF_002217175.1 of Folsomia candida. Lineage (NCBI taxonomy): Eukaryota > Metazoa > Arthropoda > Collembola > Entomobryomorpha > Isotomidae > Folsomia > Folsomia candida. The sequence goes on from NW_019091201.1 coordinate 3,264,140, forward strand.
TTCGGAGGATATGCCGCACCTTACGCAACTGCTGTAAATTAAAATTCAAAAAAAAATTTGGAGAATTATTTCTCGGGAAGATTTGATTGAGAAAAATTATATTGTGATTAGGCCTACGCTGCCCCAGCAGTGAGGTACGCATCTGCCCCAGCGATCGGATATGCCCACGCTGCCCCAGCCCTCGGATACGCCCACGCTGCCCCAGCTCTCGGATACGCCCACGCTGCCCCAGCTCTCGGATATGCCCACGCTGCCCCAGCGCTCGGATATGCCCACGCCGCTCCAGTCGCCACTTACGCCCACGCTGCCCCAGTTGCCCACTACGCCCCAGCCCCAGTGGCCGTCGCCAAGGGTAAGGATTCCATGAAAATTGTCGAGCTTAACTAATTTGAAGGATTTTTACTAATCGGTTATCGATTATGCAGCTGTTGCCGTCCGAGCTGAGCCATACGACCCCCACCCACAATACAACTACGGTAAGAATTAGCCAAAAAATTCGCCTTAATTCCAGTTAAACTAATAATAATTAATCTTTAGGATACTCCGTTTCCGACGCTTTGACCGGAGACCACAAGTCTGCCCAAGAATCCCGAGACGGTGACCTCGTCCGAGGATCCTACTCCCTCGTCGAGCCCGATGGTGCCATCCGAACCGTCACCTACACTGCTGATGGAGTCAACGGATTCAACGCCGTCGTCGACCGATCTGCCCCAACTGTGACCAAGGCCGTCGTTGCTGCTGCCCCAGTCCGAGTTGCCCAACCAGTTTACGCTGCTGCCCCAGCTGTCCGATACGCCCACGCTGCTCCAGCTGTCTACTCTGCTGGATACGCCGCCCCAGCTTATGCTCACGCTGTGAGTGGCACATTTTAAAAATATGGCGCTTTAATTTTCTTTTATAATTCTGGAAATAATATATTTCTGAACTAATTTTAGACCTATGCTCAACCCGCCGTCGCTGTCCGAGCTGCCCCACAAATCTACGCTGCCCACCACGCCGCCCCAGCTGTTTACTCTGCCGGTTATGCCGCTCCAGCCTACGCTACCAATGTAAATTTTGAATTTTTTAAAGAAATCTGGGAACATTTTAAAAAACAATTTTCCAAATTTTTAGGCCTACGCTCAACCAATTGCCCACCACGGAATCGCAGCTGGTTATGCTGGACAAATCTACCACCACTAATTAATTAACTATTAAAGTTAATTAATTTTTTTAGTTGATCTGAAATTTTCATTTCTTTCCATAAATTATTTATTTTTCTTTCCTGTTCTTTCTTCTGATTCCTTCCAATCTTACTGTACTGCTGTCTGTCTCTTGTTTGACCTCTTGACCTTTACGCGTTCTTCTTGTTGGTTGTTGATAACAAAGTATTTAATGATGAGTGTGTTGTATGATGTTGTTTACGTGCCGTTTTTCGAGCTTTACTTGACTGTACAAAAAAATATTTGCAAATCTGTGATCAATCCCTTCCATAAATATGTTTTACTTGATGAAACACTGAAATAAAATATATACAAAAATATATCATTATTAGCTTTTGTCAATTTTATTTTTCGGCATTTACAACGATTAAGTCGATGTTCATATAAAACGATGGCACATATATCACAACCATGAATTTATAACATAATATGATTAATGCTAATATAAATTCATGATCACAACTATATTTTGTGATAATTTTTTCGTCTTTTTCTGTGCATGTCTTCATAATGAATTGCAGATAGCATTCGAAATATTGACAAAAGTAAACTTTTTCCTCATTTTTCCACAAAAACTTCCGTGTAATCCAATTAATTGCAAATATTCCCTGCATGCATGTAACCAGGAAAAAATATTTGGGGAGGAGATTCATGAACTATCAATTAAGTATTTAATACAATGCAATCCCATTCATTGATCCCACAAAATTATTGCGAATAATGGGTTCTAATTTAAATAATGTGTTCCATTTTGATATAGTCCAATCTTACAATTATGTATGTATCTGTGTATATTTAGTTCTGCTTGATATCGATACATCTTATGCTAGGAAATTTCATTTCAGAGAGAAACATTCATTAGAATATGATATGATAAAGATGTTAAATGGCGTTCGCCATCACCGGTTTCAGATTAAAGTATTCTTGCACTTTTTTAGTGGATTTCTGGGAATGTTTTGTTAATTTATAGCTATATTTGCACATTATTATTATTAATACATTTAACCTTAAAACTGTTCACGTATTTAGATCGTCATATTTTTCAATCAAGTTCTATCATTCTAACCATTTCTTGAAGCAATCAATTTAAGCAGTCTCAATTTCCCCGTATAATGTATGTACAATAACTTCATTACATAAATGCGTTCTCTTCTCATCGTAGTAGTAGCTTCGTCCATTCCTTCGGTCTCAATTTCCCCATATGTAACTTTACTGTAAAACACGTTCTCGCTTCTCATAGCTTCGTCTCAATTTCCCCATTTGTAACTTTATTCATAAACACGAGCTTCGTCCATTCCTTCACGTCGCCGTTTACTGAAAAACTTCATTTACCACATATTTTTAAAATGCTTATCACAAAAATTCCGTCATTTGTACGTATGCAATTCTACATAAATATATTTTTTAGCCCTTCTGTCTCCTGAGAAGGGTTCAGGGTTGGATACTTTTTAAACAACTATTTTATTCAATAAAATAAAACAGCATAGTTCTCATTGGACGAAATATGACACGATGGTCCGGTAGGTATCAAAACAAGGCGTTGTGTGTGTATATACATATACATGCATATATATAGAAAAATGACTTATGTATGTATATACATAAATAGGGTCTGCTGACCCTTATCTACATATTTTTATGATCATTCTTGCTATAAATATAAAATATTTGACGAGAATAGACATCATTCAGCCACCAGCGTTTGTATCAACAGTTGTAAAGTAATAATAAGTGTCAAACAAATAAAAAAAGGCATAATGATCAAGGTAAATATCTGTATTTATGATTTCGTAAAAATCAAAGTACAAAATTCTGAGTTATATATTTCAATCGGATTTTAAAATTTCAGATCGTTTCCATTCTCGTTGTTCTCGTCGGCGTCGCCAGAGCAGGAAATGTCGAATACGTAAGAATTTTAACTGGTCAAATTGTAATCATAAATATTTGTTAACTAACAATTTTCAATTATTTCCCAGGGGTACGCAGCGTCCCCACAAATCGTGGCACACGCCCCAGCCATCCGGGCTGAACCTTACGACCCCCACCCACAATACAACTACGGTAATAATTGCCCAAAAAATTCGCCTTAACTCCAGTTAAAATAATGATAATTAACATTCCAATTATATTTAGGCTACTCGGTTTCCGACCCCTTGACCGGTGACCACCACAACGCCCAAGAATCCCGAGACGGCGACCTTGTCCGAGGATCTTACTCGCTCGTCGAGCCGGGCGGTGCTATCCGAACGGTCACCTACACTGCTGACGCCATCAACGGCTTCAACGCCATCGTCAACCGACAAGAACCACAAGTCGCTGTCGCCCAACATGTCGTTGCTGCTCCTCCTGTCCGAGTTGCCCAACCAGTTTACGCTGCTGCTGCGCCCGCTTATCATGCCGCCCCAGCTTATCATGCCACCCCTGCTATTAGTTACGCAGGATCTATTGGAGCTTATGGTGGTGGTTATGGAGCCATCGGGGGTTATCATCATTAAATCTTGTCAATAATTCAGAGTAGTAAATTATGAACATTTTCTAGAATTTTATGACTTTGTAATACGTATAAAATAATTAGCTCTCTGTGATACAAAAGTTTATATAGTTTGAAAATCTGTGATAATTTCCTAAAAATGAAACCGATGGTAAAATTAGCTTGGAAATCTGTGATAATTTTCTATTTTTAAGAATAAAACCGATACTAAAATTAAATTTCAAAATCTGTGATAATTTTCAATCCACTGAAATAAAACCTCTGGTAAAATAATTTTTTATTTCGCCAATGTCCAACTCCACACATAATACGCATATTTAATGACTCTCCATCGCAATTAATATTCACTATGCGCAAGTAGTTAACCGCTGTGATAATTACAGGTTGTTCTACTATAAATATATTAAACAATGTTAACAATTGAATTGATCCCATTTAATCAATCACTACTACCGACCACGTATTGCAGCCTGTTCATTTCATTGCTCAACTTGTTGAGTGGTGCGTAATCATGCAAAGTTGTGAACTTGATTTATCACTTAAATATTATTTTCTGCTCTACTTGACCAAAACTTTTAAGCGTCAATAATACAATAAAATAAAATGTGGTAATAAAATTGCCCTTGGGCTGCACAAAAAGACAACTAATTACTTTATTACTATATCGAGTATATGCACGTGTATTGATATATGTATATTCATGTGCATACATGTGGATAGAATTACAATTAAAGATGATGATGCTACTGCAAAATATGAAATTTTTTCGTCTTTTTTTACGACGTCTGGTCAGGTTGACGTTGACGTTGACACAAATGCACTTGACGACGATGAAGATCAATTTTTTAATATGTTCAGTAAACAGAGAAGGTTGCGTTGAGTGTGGTCAATTATTTTGATGTCGTTTTAATTAAATATTTTGTTTTTGTGATTTTATTGGTCTGGTATCATTGTGACATTTGCAAATATGTGGATGTGGATGTGGACCAGTTTTTTTGTACAATAATTGACATTTTATTTTTATTTTTATTGGTATTCAATCAAATGAGGGTGGCAATGACACAATTATTTGGTAATGATAATTATATGGATGGATGGGTTCTTGGATTGAATATTGATTAGTTACCGTCTACCAAATTTGTAACGATACGCTGCACCGAATCCGACATCAGGTCGACTGTGCCATGATTGACCCTTGAAAATAGTTTGTGAAAATGGATGTAAATCAGATAAATGTACATCTGGGATATTTCAAAACTGGTTAAATTACCTGGCTCCGTCCAAATTGTTGTCCATAATTTGCACCAACACCAACATCATGGCGACCGTTGGGACTTTGCCAAACTTTCGTGCCAACCCCAACGTTTCCACCGGCCCCCCAATTTCGACCGTTGTTTCCACTTCCGCTCCCGTTAATGTTCCAGTTCGGCTATAATTTAAAATACAATGAAATAAAATAAAAATTCAAAATCAAATGAAATTTGAGTCTCACTTTAAATCTGGCCGAATCCAGACTTCTCATTGCGTTCTGCATCGCAAGGTTGTTGGATTGTGGGGCTGCTGTTGTGATCACAATTAATGCGATAATAATACCAAATGTGAAAATGAATTTGTGAAAAGACAACATTTTTCAGTTTCTGAATTCTTTGTACGAATATTTTAGCTTGAACTTGTATTTGCTGCTGGAGTATGAAGTCGGATAAGAAAATTATGCTCTTTATATACACGTGAAGATGCCGCAAATATGTATGGCTCATAATTTTCATGGTAGTTTCGGTTTTCAGTGAACTACTAACCAAACAGAAATCAATAATAATGAAATCAAAACGATTTAATGAATCGAATAATTCCAAGAACGGACGGTTGACGGTATAAATAAAGTTTATTAAAGGAAATGCACATCGTAAATGTGTATGAATTCTGTTTGTGGTTAATTATTAATAAATACTGACTGCATATATATTGCCTTGACCTTTGCCAGCCAGCCAACACAAGCCTCCTGATTCAGTGAATTATGCATTTCACATAATTAGCGTCATTAATTAATTGATTGCTCATTAATTTTGCATTTGCATTTTGCATCTATATGTACATATATGTCCTCTGATAACGATGTAATCGATCAATATATATGTACATATGTATGTATGTATGTATTGTATGGCATCGTGTAATTGCATATTTTATATAGCGATTATTAAATATTTTCCAGTCCACACGTACGTATAACATGCTCCTCTCATTTACCAAATGTCTCAAAATCAACGTTCACAAAATAAACTGGCCACGCAAAATTGTTTATTGTTATTAATTGGCAGTTTTGATTACAGTTTAGCATAAAATAGGTAAACCCCACACCCAAAATATGTACATATCTATGATTCAAATACATTGTTGTACCCCAGTACAAATAATTTCGTGCACAGTAATTTTATTAAAATTTGAAATCCGTGGAAGTAGTCAAACAATGCTGGTAAACATCCTCCGGAGTAATTGGTGAATCTGTAATATTAATTTATCGACATTATTATAGACTTTGAAGAAGTACAGATAAGCAATAAATGTAATATTGCCCCACATACCCAACTTAAACCATTCCGTGTTTCCTTTATCTGCGCGTGCTGCAGTGATTGCATTTCGCAGTGCAAAGTATACAGCCACCGTGGCGCATAGGATCGGCTCTCCGGTCGCTTTTGACCGCAAAATTCCATGAGGATTAGGAGCGTCCTTCAATAGCGATACTCTAAAATCCTCCGGAATATCTTTTGTTTCTGGGGGTTTGTATTCCTGTGAAATGTATGGAACATACGAGCAATTAGTTACAAAACCTCTGTTTATAATCTTTTCATTTTAAAATATGTACCCAAGTTCGGTTCGTCAACAACTCTCCGGTTTCTTTGCAATGTACAATTCGCTCCGTAGTCCACATACCCTGTCCGAAAATGTAGCCACCTTCAATTTGACCTGTATTTAAAATATGAGTAAAATTAATTTAAATCATACATTTGTACATATACATTGGTCGCGGAAGATGGGGGACATCCGGGACATTAAAACTGGAGGGAGGGGTTTATACAACATGGGCAGATGATGGGGACATTTAATAACCGTGGGGACATTGTCCATCCATCCCCACGTATGTATATCATCAATGTTGACCTACCTAAATCCACGCCGGGGCTCAAACTCTTCCCACAATCTTCGATCAAATCGGTTCGAGCAACCTAAAGGATTTACAATGTTTTCGAGTAAAAACCCGAACAACGATTTCGTATCTTTAATACAAGTGAGAACCTTATATTCTCCGGTGAGGACGTCAATTTCAACTTCCGCGAGTGCCAAGGCCCAAACTTCGTACTCCTTAAGATCATCCTTCGGTCCAGGTCTGAATTATGGTATGCAATTTATTCATACATCAGTTGTACTATATTTCTATTTGATCATTTATATTTTCCATACGTGTAAGAAGCCGTCAAGTCGATTTTGGCTTGATGAGCTGCAGCAATTAATTGTTCCCAGGTTGGATTTTCAAGCTTTTCCAAAATTGGTTTCAATCTTTCCTTAATGGTTTCACAGGCTCGTAGTGCAGCCTAAAAATAAATGTCACACTATATTCGGTAACGGTCGACGTATAACGATAATAAATGGTCGAATTAATACTTACAAAACAACAAACTTCAGAGGCTATAGAACCCCCGCTAGAAAAAGCATTGGCCCCAACGAAATTGTTTGTGGGCTTCAGCTTGATTTTATCCATTGGGATTTGGAAGCTTTGTGCGATGGTTTGTAGAACCTGAGAATGTAACATTTGAGAGTTATTTTTTTTACTAGTAGGCCATCAATAAATTGGTCCATGGTCCACTATTACATGGTCTGTGGTCCATCGATGGACCAATTTTTTGTGGTCCATGGTCCATGAATCATGGACTATGATCCATTGCGAGCTATGCCGAGTGTATACCACTGATTGTAGAATTTATTCTCACCTTAGTTTGAAGACCTTGTCCCATCTCTACTCCTCCATGAGTACAAGACACTGTTCCATCAAAATGATAAATGGCTATCATGGCAGGAAAATTGCACCCAAACTCGTACCTTGTTACACAAGTTAACCTTGTCATTTGAATCGTTTTGATAAAACAATATCAAAATTATAGGGAATTTACCCCACATGAAACTTCACAGGAATCAAAGAGAGGCCTCGCTTTTTCCATCGATTCTCCTACAATAGATGGATGAAAATACGATTTGGATATGCTTGCGCACATGCAATGCCAGCATATCTAATTAGCATATTTCTTTACCTTGTTAAAAGTTTCCACAAACTTTTTTCGGTTTTCATAATCTCCGGATTTCTTCATCTCTTCAACTAGTCGAGGTATCTGGTTTTCTTCTTCGAAATTACCTCCTCCGAAAAATGTTGGAAGAAACGGGTCTCCTTTTTCAATAAAGTTCACTTGACGAACGAGCAGAGATTCTTTCTTCAAGTAAAATGCGATATGTTCCATGATATTCTCCTATTTAAAAAAAAATTAGTCCCAAAGTGTTTAAAATATGTCAACTAGATGAATAAAATTAGAATTTCTTATAAACTCACAATCAAAGCGACCCCTTTCACAGATCCTGGCGCACGAACGCTCGTATTTGTTGCTGTATTTGTCGTAACAAAACCTGGCTTAACTTCCCAGCCCAATGCCTTATAAACGTTTTGCATATGCATGGCTGCAATAATTGAGTCTGCTTCATTTGGTGTAAAGCCAGCATCGCAAAAAATTTCGGTCTTTAAGTTGCCAATTTTTCCAACATCGTTAAACCCAACCTATAAATAAAACATAATTTTAGAACCAAACTAATTAGGGAATTTGATGGAACCAAAGTTCCCCAAGTAATTTATATGTTTTTGCGTGTACTTCGTATTTCATATAAAATGGGAGTCGTCGTCCCAACATCTTCATATTGGTTTCGATATCCAACACAATTCGAACTGGTTGACGAACTGTGGTGGCAGCAACGGCGGCAGCAGCAGCGATGTGGGCAGGCTGGGTTATCTTCCCCCCAAAACCACCCCCTATCCTTTTAACTTGGATGTTTATGCTAAGAACCAAGAATTATGCATGCAATTAAATGTAATTTCATTGTTACATATGATAAAGAATAATTACGGAATTGCAATTATTGATCAGCACAGATTTTTTTAAATGAATACGTAAAATATCTCTGTACGTGCGTACCTGCTGCAAGGAATTCCAAGTACCAAAGCAAGGTTATTTTGAGTATGATCCATCCACTAGCAAAATAAATGTCTCATTTTAGTACATCAAATTGGAAATATGTACCTAAATGACATATGTTCATACTTGTGTAGGAATGTGCATGTCGATTCCATCCTCACGTGGTATGCAAAGACAATTTAAGGTTTCCATAAAGTAATGGTATTGCGATCTATGTATGCATTCGTAATTAAGTACTTAAAAAATAAATTCAAGGTGGGTAACGCTTAATTAATTAAAATTTCATATAATTACCCGATTTTCATATCTCCACTGATGGTGTGGTTCACACTGACGCTGGGGTCACCCTCACTGGTAAATGTACCAATAAAATGCTTTGGCAGAAGACCAGCAGCCTCCACATTTTTTATGGCGTCCATTATATCCACGATAGGTTTGGTTACCCCTTCGTATGCAACTTTCACCTTTCTACTTGCCTCCACGGCTATTTGTCGGTTTTCTGCTAAAAGGAGTCCAATTGATTGACCGTGGTAGGAAACTTTGTCACCCACGTTCACAAACACCTGTAACAGTGTAAATATTTCCATATAATTACATATTTTTAACACTTACAATGGAGGTATCCCAGCGGATGCTCTCCGATTTTGAGAAAACTAGTGTCAACCGATAACGAATTTGATTAGTATGAAATTGGCAAAAGATCCGATCTCCCAATGAGCACGTTTGGCAGAGATATTTGCATCGGAAGAGGAGAAAACGCGCAGTAAATTTTTAAAATAATAATAATAAGCATTTATTTATATATGAAAATGTAAAATTTGTCAACTTTAGGGCACGTTTTCTCCTCTATCTCTGCCTAACTTGCGTGGCTTTTGCAAATTTCATATTAATTAAATTCGTGATCGATTGACACTAATTTTGCTCAAAATCTGAGAGCATACGCTGGGAGACCGCCATTGTTAGTGATGAAAACTATTAATTAATTAAAATATACTTCATACCGGTTGGGGTGCGGCCGTGGGAAAAAAGAAAAATTCCATGAAATTGTTCTTCCCTTTGATATCTTTTGCCGTGATAAGCTGAACAACTCCTGGCATGGCCTAGTAAATCAGAATATTATTGTTTAAATGCGATTTTCTGTAGTACCGAATTTATTATCTATCTTCTAGATATTTACCAGTGCTTCAGTGGCGTCGATACTCTTGAGGGTGCCCGAACCAATGGTACTGAGGATGAAAACGCCAAATAACTCATCCGGCCGTTTGGGTATGTCGGTCGTGTATTCTGCTTCTCCTGTAATTTTTGGTGATAATGTATAACAAGAACTGCAGGTAATTTTGGTTGACAAGCTTAAAAATTCTTACGACATACCGGACGCTTGCCAAGCTCCTTCATATTTTGGCATAGCTTTATAAAGTCTGGAGTCCGACTTATCGGACTCGAAGACTTGAGTGCCTTTACTGATTGACCTTGGAATATCCGGTCCTCCACTTTTTATGTGCTGACTCGCTTTCCCAGGCAGGATTCCCAAAATCGTCTTTAAAGAGTGCGTATTATAATTAGGACATAAATGTGCATATCGTCGCTGTTCGTGCAAAAGTTGCCGGGTGAGAAATCAGTCGGAAACAGAAGTTATCGCTTTCAAAACCAGGGGTAACTTGGAAATATACGGATTTGGGAAATATGAGACTCCATAACTATAACAGGGTGTCACGTTTTTCTCGCATTTTCATCTGACAACTTGTGTTTCCGATTGGTTACTCAGCGGACAACTTTTGCACGAACAGCGACGATTTGTACGTATGTATAGTTGCATTATACTAATTATCATCGCTTTAGCTTAATACCTTATACAACAGGGATTGAGTTAAAAACTTTCTATACTCTGGAATTGCTTCAGGAGGGTGGAAATCGGGTTTAATCTCTTTATCCAGGATTTGGAAAGCGTTTTGCAAAACTTGATCGTTTCCAATGTCTGGGTTTTTTGCTAAAAATTCTTCCGTAGCAGTTGCATGCACCTAATAAATATTTATAGATATTAACATCCAGTCCCGTTATGGAAGATGATTTTTCGTAATATAATAGCTTTACGAATTGTGGATTTATTCCGCCGTAACAAATTCGAGGTTGTTCTGCAATCTTTCCATCCACAACTTTCAGGAGAAATCCTGCGTTTACGTAAGCATGCGCGTTTTGGAATCGCCTCGTTATCTGTGCGAAAAACCATATGCAAAACAATTTATATACGTATTTGTGTGTAGTATGAATGTAAATAAGTATGCTCACAACAATTGGGAACATAAAACATAAAACAAAAAAGATAAACCAATACAAAAAGTATATCGTACTTTAAACGATCTGAAATGGTAGTCGGTACTGCGTTTTGGAAAATGTACGGACAAAATGAGTTTGCCGTTCATGTCCGTCTTTAAGAAATCCATCATTGTGACTAATTTCATTCCGATAGTACAATCACTAGATGCTAAAATGTATTAAATAAGTATATCCATTAGGAATTCATACTTCTTAATTGGTCATTCATAACGCACTGATTTTACTTTACCGATGGTTAGTTTTGCTCCAGCTGTCTCCAGCAGCACAAAGACGTCAGATGGAAAGTCATGATGGGCGTGTTTGATCATCAAATTCCCAGCAATTGTTGCATTCTGAGAGATAACAGAGAATTGACAGAGAATCGATTGGAAGCGTAAAATATCGTAAAGCGTTTATGATTTACATTTCGAACAGGAACATTAGCAATTCTTTCCATGTGTTTGCTGATTTGTGCCACATATTCAAATCCAGCTTTAGTTTTAGCAACGTCGGCAAAAAATGCAATCGCAGCCGTTAAAGTTACCCCTCCCCCTAAAAGAACTTCGCACGAGTCGACTTTTTTCTGTTTCAACTCCGGGATTCCATTTATTTCGATGTAAGACGAGTATGGACCTTCGTGTTTGTAAACACCTACAAAAAATCAGTTAGTTTTAGTCATATTTTGAGTAATTTACTTCCAATGGACGAAACATTTATGCAAATATGTATGAAGCTATGTACCAGTTGAAGTATTCCCAGCGACAAATCTCATTCTTTTACCATCAGAGTTCGATTGTTTGATTGCTTGAAACACGACTTTTAAATCAACGGCTGTGGTCCACACGGATCCATTTGCTAACACGATTGTGGAGTTTTCTTTGGGTTTGGCTTTGTCACACTTGCGTCCTTGACCTTGTCTCATGGGGCATGGACATGAAGCACAATCCTGCAAAAAATATCGGAAAAATTAAACACAGTTTAAAGCTTATTTTGTTTAATTATTTAGTTAATTACATACTTCAATGTCATCACATTTCCGCTTCAAGTCTTCCAGCGCATCGACGGCGAGAGACTTGAAAGCGTCAAGAATAGGACGATAGCCGGTACACCGACAGATATTTCCGTCAAAATTATCTTCAACTTCTTTAACTGTTACTAAACCGTCTTTCTTTGATTCTCGCAGGCTGTGAATCAAAATTATGTACAATGACGTATGGAAATTAGTTATTAAGCATGTAATGTATGCAACTATTTATGGATGTATGTACCTGTTCATGCTCATAATCATCCCAGGAGTACAGTAACCTGCATAATATGAGACCGATTTTAGTAGATGAAAAAACAAATAAGAAGTAGTCATTCGCCGTAAATATTTACTATGAAGTATCATCTCTTTTCGTGCAAAAGTTGTCAGTTTTGAGAAAATAAATCAGTCGGAAATAGAAGTTCTCGGCTCATTTTTGGGAAATATGAGACTCCATAAGTATAACATTGTGTCACATTTTTCCCGAATCTTCATCTAACAACTTATGCTTCTAACTGAATCATAATGCTAATTTTTAACGCTTCCATTACCGCATTGTGTTCCATGAAAGTTAACCAAGCGATTTTGAATGACATCGTATCCAACGTCTTTGTTCCCAAGATCTTCCACCGTCGATATATCCCAACCTTGACAGCTGTACACTGGAGTCATGCACTGTGTAAAATGTGTCAAGTATTAATTCATTTAAACTCGTTTTAATCCAGTCAATTGCTAATTTAATATAAAAAATGCATACAGAATTTATCCCCTTTGTGACATCAGCGCCAATTGCGGCGTCCTTTGTGCGGACGGTAACAACGCATGCGCCGCACCCCCCTTCCCGACACATTACTTTTGTCCCCTTTAAACTTGCATGGTCTCGGATAAAGTCCACCAACATGGTTTCCGAGTTGACGTTTGACGTGTTGGCGTCAACTGCGATCGATAGTTATCAGTTCATCATGAATCATTCATCAATTTTCAGATTTATTTGCGTATATAAAAAATGTAAAATTTTTAACCAAAATATTTATGTACTTACCATGATATTCTTTTCCATTTATGGTGAAACTGATGGTACTCGCATTTGATCCAGATCTACGTACATAAACAAATTGGGTAGAGGATACACTTGTTTGAATTCTTATTTTGTATGTTTAAGGTATTAATTTTCGTACCCCTTCCCCATGGTTGAAAGATCCTGAAATTCAAAGAACTAGGTCAGAAATGCAGATGAGAAACCTAAAATTAACAATGTTTAGCTATGTCGAGTTAAACAATCAGCGCACTATAAAACACGAACATATATTCTGCAAAGACAAGTTGAGTTAGAAGTTGGGGTAGATATGCATTAATCGGAGACCTTGAATCTATATTCCTATACATCCATGCCTTGGATGAAAAATGATGAGTATGGAATCTGAAAACAGTTCTATGTATCTGTCTGTAGTGCAAATTACAGCTAGACATGCAAACAATTTTGTACCAAAAACAGCAAATTGTTTAGGAAATTAGTACGAAATTGGGTTATTTTGAAACGATGTATCATTTACCTGTGTTACTTAGGATTAGATTAGTAAATCCAGTAATGCTGACCTTTCAAGACCGGTCTGCAAAATAGGTGATGCTCACAACAAAGCTTGAGTAACACTGGAGGTGTATGTACACACTGGAAATATAAAATCTAGCCAGTCACTAGTGACTCACTACCACGGGTAAGTGGCAATTCATGCTGTGTACATATTTTATATAATTCCCACTTGATTCATGGTCATCATGATGAAATTGTCAAGCTATATAGTTGTATTACAAGTATTTTTTTACTCCATTTGTTGCACTTCACACTATTGGGTGATTTTTTTTTCTATCCGAAAAAGGTCTACATATGTACATATTCCTGTATGATCATAAACATCACGGGATCCACGGGTTGGCGTCATCACTGGAAGTGGAACTGGAAAGTGCACCTAGTGACTGGTAATTTGGGTACATGTTTGTAGCGTTCTGAATAAACCCTGGCAAACGAATGTAAAGAAGTAGCATCAAAGCGATTGAAATTCTCTTTAAAATGACTGACTATGAAAGTTATGGTCCAATTTGGCGTTTGACCTTACGCCAGGGTCACCTTGACCTTGACGGGAGGGACCCAATTTTCTAAATCCACTGAGGGGTCAAAAATTAGAAGCACAATGGCGAAAACGGTGTTGGCTTATGTTGAGGCATTCTGTTTACAAACGGACAGACAAACGATCACAACATGCAGATGCTATTATGCAATTTAAAATATACATGTGGGTTTTATTAGCAGAAAAAACAGTAGTACAACATCATATAGCAACAAACTTTTTTAAGGCAACTTACAATGCGATGACGCCAGCGGTCTCGCTCCGATTTTGACGAAACGACGAAAAATATGTAGCCTTAGGTAAATAATTAGACACGTGTTTCCGGATTTTTCATAATGCTCAGGTTAAACGAAATTATGACGAAATCCGTGAGCGAGAATTCCTATTTTCACGGTGACATTTTTCTGGCAAGGGAGAAAAATACAGATTCTCCATTAAGGAGTCCATCATAATTTCGTTTAAACTTAAAATTGGTGGGCACGAAGTACTACGATTTTGGTTTGTTGCATTTTCGAAAAGTTTTCAAAATTTTCAGAAATTTTCAAAAATTTTCAAAATTTTCAGAAATTTTTTGAAATTTTCAAAAATTTGAAATTTCAAAATTTGTACAAGCAACATAAAATCGGGAAAAACACTTCATGCCAACGCATTTTAAGCTTAAACGAAATTATGATGGACTCCGTAATGGAGAATCTGTATTTTCTCCCTTGCCAGAAAAATGTCACCGTGAAAATAGGAATTCTCGCTCACGGATTTCGTCATAATTTCGTTTAAACTGAGCATTATGAAAAATCCTGAAACACGTGTCTAATTATTTATCTAAGGCTACATAATTATCGTCGTTTCGTCAAAATCGGGGCGAGACCGCTGG
This sequence comes from Folsomia candida, assembly GCF_002217175.1. Lineage (NCBI taxonomy): Eukaryota > Metazoa > Arthropoda > Collembola > Entomobryomorpha > Isotomidae > Folsomia > Folsomia candida. The sequence continues at coordinate 3,279,398 of NW_019091201.1, forward strand.
CGTCATCGCATTGTTAGTACACACTCGCCCATCCGCTGGCCAATTATTTGCACCGCATTTTCAAGGTTGCAGTAATTACAAGTTTTTGCTCCTTCTACTTTTCAGGATTATTATTTTTTGTTCTAATGTTTGGCAAAACTCGTCTGTGACGGTCGTTTCTCATTATTCGAAGGTAGAACTGTATCCACATATCTAACATATGCAGGTACCATAATATCTAATAACCTAAAGCGCTGAAATGTGAAATAAAAGTGAAATAGTGTTGACATGATTGTACACTTTTAACTCAAACCAGAGCTTATGCATTCGCCTGGAAATACATATGTGCTTGTGCATATGGCGATAATTCGAGTAAAACATTAGCGATAGACATGCAATTTTTTACCATATGCCAAATAGTCAAGTTTGAAGATGAGTAAAACGTATGTGTCGTAATTTTGTACATGTATACAACTTTTGGTGTCCAGAAATATGCAAAATCCAAAATTCAATTGAGGCAGATTGCGAGATTTGGCTAACGAATTTCATTTCACTTAAAAATTCGTTTACGAGAAAACTAAATAGGCAAAACGTGTCCCATATTTGCATAATTCAATTATTACTTATATGTCATAACTCAAGGCAATCAAGTAGTGAATCATATTGGGATCATATAGGGATTTTTATGTATATTTAGAAGCGATATAGAGCGATAAAGTGTCAAATAAGTAATCTTTCATCAATATGTCATGATTTTAATATGCCAGGAATACTTATTAAGTATTACATACCTTTTATTCGAGCCAAGTTACTCATTTATTTTAAAATTCTTTCAATTTCAGTTTGTGAATTATGCAATTTCATGTAATTTCTTATGCTCATAATTTTCGTCACTGCAATTAATTAATTCCTCCTCAATTCCGTATTTATCTATGTCATCACGTAATTTTTATTATTTAGCGATTATTAAAAATTCTCCAGTCCATAATAACACGCTCAATCAAACATATAAGTATTATATAAACACTGTCTAACACATTTTGCATGTATACGTATAATAATCATTATGTATGAACGATTAAAACTGGCCTAGAAACGTTACCGTCTCTTCTTTTCTTCCTAATTAATTTATTCTTAAATACAAATGTCAATGTATTTATAACAGAAAAAAATGTATCAATAACTAATTAATAAGTGCTTAATTATTATAGCGTCTCACAAGAACAAGAACAACAAACTCGCTTCTTTTTCTGTCTTCTCCCCACACATTTTGGCCAATAATAATCAACATTATTACTTATTTTTGTCGTACAATTACACAAATGTAATCTCTTCTCTTTTCGGGTGACTGACTACAAAACGAGAATTTTAATAACGTGTCTAACATGTAGTAAATATTACTTATTGATGAATATTTTTTTACCTGATCAAGGATAAATTATTAGTCGTCGTCGTCGTATTTGATAATAATCAACATTTTTATGATACTCATCTCCCCTTCTTATCTATTGTAAAAGTAATGATAATTTCTTGTCGAGTTGTTTTATTTATGATCGCATACTAATAAATATAAAGAGCTGTCGTGAATCTCATCAGTTTTTTCGAAATTTTACAACTCTGTTTTTGATTTTGTATGTTGCACCTTGGTTGATTTTTTTATTGCCTAAATTACGGTTCTCCTCTCTGTAAATACAAACTTATCGTCGGCGTGTAATAATTTGAATAGAATAACGGAAAAGTAAGTACAAGAAGAGAGCTTGTTTCTGTTTTGGCACTACAAAAATTGAAATATTTTTTGGTTCTATCGTGCACATATTTATTAATTATTAATAATTCAATATTTATTGGGATGACTATTTTATACGCAAAAAGTCACAAACCTTTTGAGCTTTCTTTTCACAATTTCTTCGTCTTGATCAAGTTTAGAGTAGATTTTTTTAATCTAAAAACCTAACTTGACTTAAGTAATTGAACAAAAAAGTCGAGAATTATTAGTCGAATAGTTTACCGCTATTTTGTTTAGAATTTATGTATCCCTTAAAAGTACGCCTGTTAGTTATTAGCATTCGTCATTTCATTTCTGTGTAATAAGTTCAAAATGATAAGTACTTATCATACATATTTCGTTATTAGTTGAGTGTATGTAGTTAGTACATAGTTTTTAATTTTTAGTGAGTGAGTGTTTTGAGAGATGGGATTTTCTTCTTTATGTATTTGTAGCAGTAAAAATCTCATTTTTTTCATTTCTTACTCAATTTTTCTACCTTATTTATGCAAGATTTAGAAAATTTTGTAATAGTTCTTCATTTAATTTCACGAATTTTTTCAGTTCACTAGCAAAATTTTCAAAAAGTTTGCAGCACAACACGTCAAGTTAGATAAGTAGGTAATAAATATTTAGTATGGATAATATTGTTATTAAAAGTGTATAAGAGGGGCCTATAGTCATACACTATCCATGGCGGCGAATCTTGCGCCGGCATTGTCACAAACATGAATTGGTGGGCGTCGTAGTTGCAGTCTTCTCCTCCTCCTCCGCTGAAAAAGTGAGAATCATTTTGTAAAAAATTATAAAAAATAGTGAACAAGGGAAGTCTTCCAGCGTATGCTCTCAGATTTTGGCAAAATTAGTGTCAATCGATCATAAATTTTATTAGTATGAAATTTGGGAAAGATACGATCTCCCAATGGGCACGTTTGGCGAAAATATTTGCATCCGAAGAGGAGAAAACGCACAGTTTAGAAAGTATAACATTTGTCAACTTTACTGCGCGTTTTCTCCTCTTCGGATGCAAATATCTCCGCCAAACGTGCCCATTGGGAGATCGTGTCTTTAGTAAATTTCATTTTAATTAAATTTGTCATCGATTGGCACTAATTTGGTCAAAATCTGAGACCATAAACTGGGAAATCTCCCTTATAAATCACAGTTTTCTGTGTCCCGTAAATATTCTCACCTTTCTCCGCTGACCCCAAGCACACACAACAATGATGAAAAATAGTCCGATTGCCACACCCACTCCGATAGTGAATAAGAGATTCATATCCCCAATATCGATTCCACCTGAAATTCGAAAATTATTTTTGGTCTAACTTCATAATTCATCAACTAAAACAAAACAATAATCCAGCCTGTCCGTCTTTCTCTATCATCCAATATTTAACATTCAATTTTACTTGCAACTTCTCTAGTACATCTGATTTAAATAGTACTAAAAATATTTTACCTGTAATTATAATCACCGCGAGGTTGAAAATTTTTACAGCGTTTTTTTCGTAGTAATTCTATTCATATTTGGCATGCTTTTTACTTAGATAGATAGATACTTATCATCAAACTATGGACAAGGGTGCAAAAGCGGATGCAGTGCTTTCTTAGACGAGATACATACATAATTTCAGGGATTATAAATACATTGCATGCATGTAAAAAAAATCATATTTCAAAAATTATTTCATATTTATGTGTAACTGAATAAAAATGACCGTTTCTTTTTTTGAAAAATTTCAATCTCATCATTAAATGATAACCCACACAGTAGAGAAAATAATAAATAAAATGATGCACAACAACTGATGAATATGTTGAGATAAGATCTTACCCGTCAGGCCTGTGAAAGTGTTGAAAGATTGAAATGGTGATTGATTGATTGATATGCATTTGATCAGAATTGAGAGAAGGTGTCATCGCGAATCATCAGGTCAGGGTCAGGGTCGGCACAGGAAATGTCAAGTAAATTTCAAACCATCAACATTTAGAATTTTTATGTTTAACACCCATTTTTTACAAAATTAAATATTCCCGAAAAATTAATCGATATTAATTCATATTATGATCAAATTATAGAAAAATTATCCCTTGTAAATTTTGCGTGTTATTTATCATCGTTTTGCGAACGATATAAGTTAAGAAAAATTTGAATTAAATAAAACGTAAACAAAACCCATTAATTGAATGAATTTTACTGTGATGGATTATTGAAAAAGTAAGCTTTTTTGTGTACGTAGTAGAATATGATTGATTCCATTTGATGATGAAAACATGCATTTTGAGAAGATGAAAAAAAATATAATAAAACTCACAATACGCAATTAAAGTTATGGCGTTTAAAGGAGAATAAAAGTATTCAAGATAACTACTTATTCTACGTTTTAGAAGCTATTAAATGGCAAAATCATAGGACACGGGTAGCAAGAAAAGATGTGACATAGGGCGACGGCAAAGGGTAACAGCAAGGGTTGGTGGACAAGAAGAAGAAGAATTTTTAGGGGACAGAAGAAGAGCAAACAAGAGATTGAAGTACAACAGGTTGATAAAAAGTGTGGAAACGCACCGCTACCTGTAAACAGAACAAGGACGCGAGAACAATTTAGAAAAATTGTACGAAAATTATTTTTGCAGGTGTACGAAAAATCTTTACTTCAAGAGGGATTTACATAATATAGGGTGCATGCAGTAAGTAAATACGTAAAAATAACAATAACGTAGGGATATTTTTTTAACGAGAAATTAATTGCCTCAAGATAAGTTAAAGTTTTGATAATAATTTTGCAGGTTGATGGTGTATTATAAATCGAATGAGATGTGCAGAGTATATAAATAGCAAGTTAGAAAATGTGTGGGTTTTTAGTTTAAAAAGATGAATAAGAAAGATGTGCAATGATGAAAATTGTAGATTAATGGGGATAAAATACGTACAAGTGCTGTCTTCTTCATCGGAATGGTCGTAGGTAACATTAGCGATGCCGCAGTTCCTCGTCCCGTCACATTTTAGGTCCATTGGAATACAAAATTGGGATTTAGCACAGCGGAAAAAGCTGTTGTGGCAGTTGGAGATTGATCCTGAAAAAATTAAGGAAATAAATATATGAAGCGTCTCAAGGGATCCAGATTGAGTTTTAAAATTGGTCTGAAATTGTGCATTTTTCATGTATAGAAAAATGGAGTGAAACAAAACTCCAAAATTATTTAGACTGGATGTTGAATTTGTATTATTTCCTACATGATAAGTACCTATTAAAAATAATAAATAATTTCTTACCATCTTGAACTTCTGTCCAAACGGCACGGAAGCCTAACAATCATCATTTTAATTATTATTGAATTGTTATTTATTGATTTTAAAATATTATTAAAACTATTCCTTAAAATAAAATAAAATATTTTTTTTACCTGGAGCACCTATTGCTTTGTCCGCCATTATGAAGCTGTAACGAAATTATGCCATCGTAAAAATCAATACTTGCAGTCATTTTGAGCGAAAAAGATTAACTTACGTAATACGCATTGTATTTCTTGTTGAAACAAATTGACTATTTTCCTGTAGCAACTCTTGTCCGCAAAGTTCGACCGGAATTCCATCAACATCCTCCCAAATTCTGACAGCAGCTGCGGCACAACCTCGAGCTGTTATAGTTTGAAACAAAGTGATAATTTATATCATGTTGAGTTATGATTGATTGCTCTGCTGCATAATTTTAGACTATTTTCTCACTGTTTGGGTCTCCTTCGACGGAAAATTGTTGGAAATGGAGCATAACTCGGTTTCCAGGTCGGACTGCCAAGTACCAGTTACACGTTTTGTGCCCATCGCCCTTGGTTGTGGAGGGTCCTTCGTATTTTGCAGGCCATTGTGGGGAAGTGATTTCACCGCTTATTGCATTACTAATATTTCCACCGCAGTCGTCTGAAATTAGTAAATAGTTTGTGAGATTAATAATAAACAAATATATAAAATTCGTATCTAGACTTTACCTCCAAACACATTCCCCGGCGTGAAAAAGCTGTATCTCGCCTTAAATCCGGAATAGACGCCTTCGTCATCCGTATGCAAGAGGATCTTGAGTGCGTCGGCCTGCTCTCGTGATTCGATCGGCCCTGGAGCCGTCGATCCACAATATCGACCAACTAACCTGTCTTCTTGATGAGCAATGACATTCCAAATTTCTACCCAGTCTTCATCGCAATTACTCCTGTAGAATAAGAGGAAAAATAGTATTAATATTTACCCTGAGACATAAGGTCAAGTCAGTATTTCTTACCCATAAGCTCCACGATCCGTCAATACAAACTTATCTGCCCTGAGTTTGAAGCCGTCAAAAACAATGCGCACTTGTTCTTTAGGATGCTCCATGTGAAATAGATACATACCTGAAAATTTAGTAAATATACATAAATGTATCAATTTAGGTGCTTTAAGTTATCGACTTGTTGATAAGCCCATATGCACTTACAATTAGTTTTAGAAGGGTAGTTGGAAGGGAAACGTGGCGAATTAAATTCTCCTTTCATACGCGATGTGCTATAATATGTAAAATGGCAGGGTACTCCAGGCTCTTCGGTTCCAGGTACGCGATATTCTGTAAAAAGTACAAACAAAATTTGCATGTAAGAGAAAGTCTTAATTCGTATAAAATAATTAGTTAAACAAATAGTTCACCTGTTTCAAAGCTGAATCTGCCTTTAAACCCTGAACCCTATTAAAAATACGTAATACTCGTTAGAATTGCGGCTTTGTTGTATTCTGCAAGATGAAAAGTGATTAAATGTGAATACTACTAACCTGCGTTTCTCCAGAACTGAAGACCAAGACCATCCTAGGTCCATCAGAAACTACACTGTGAGGCAACTCTTTGCCACAAAACTCATAGTCTGCTTTGTCATAAGCCTGAATAACTTCTTGACCCTTTAAGTAAACTTTTAGAAAGCCGTCGCCACATCTGCGAAAAAAAGTAAGGCCAACTTTTACCTTGTACTACAAAAAGTTGTGTAATTTCGTTATTTCGGGAGAAGAATGAGTACCTTTTGACATCTGATTGATTGACCTCATCCTCCGCACTGTTGGACTGAGATGGAACATCAAAAATTTCAAAAGAAAGACGAACTCGTTCCAAGTTTTGTTGGTCCTGGAGTCCATAGACAAAATAGCGACATACAATTTTAGGAAGGTAGGGAAAAGGGTAGTTCGGTGAGTAGACAACGCCAGAAGATTGTCCCTTGCTTAAGATACGCTGGTCACATTCTGTCCCACGAATATGGTCACCTGTTCAAAATTAAGAAGTGAAATTGACTTAGAAATTTTTTTCTTGATGTTTTTAGCTTTAAAATTCTCATCATTCCCCGAAATGCAGTTAGAAAAGCATGATAAGTTTACTCACCCATGTTCTTTTCGATAAAATCTGCAAACGAGAGATAAAAAAACATTCATTTAATTCAATTAATTGTCCCACCCATCAGACCACGAAATCCCCGAGACGTGACATTGACAAATTGGGATTGATTAAATGAAGACATGCCAAAGCCAGTCGTACATTTTCGTGGTAAATGGCATGTCCCGCATTAATTAATGGATGGGCTTTAATCAAACTGTGTGTATATATTTACTTACCAAGCTTGACGAACGAGTTGGAGAACTCGTACACAGCACTAAACCCCCTATTTTGCGAGTCCGTATTTCTATCCAATGTGGTGAAAGTGACCCTTTAAAAATGAATAGAAATGGCATGTAGAACATGTGGTGAGAAATAATTAATGCATATGCACCAAATCGGACAGGCAGATAATTTAATTGCGGTGAACTTACAGCATCATGTGCTCGGAAGAATATATGACAAGATTTCTCTGTTGTCCACAATACGTCCCGATAAGCGGAGAGGTCGGGTCGGCACCGTCATAAACTTTAACGTCGTCGAACGGACAACTAATTTAATGACAGAAAAATTCGAAAATTTTTAGAAAAATTCAATCCATAAGTCAAAATTCGTAATTTTATTACGTACTGTTGTCCACCATAGAAAACGTCAAAATCCCGAAATTCTATTCTCACTCTTTGCCCCGGACTTCCAATAAATTTGTACGAACAGGACAGATTTTTTGGATAAACTCCAGGATAAGTTGGCGATAATAGTTCTCCAATCCCTTTGTTGGACGAGGCTAAAATGGTGTAGGAGCAAAGAGTTCGTGGTACCGGGGTTCCCACGACGTATCTCGCTGTTACGGAATCAAATTAGTCAATCAATTTGTTATGAAATTGGCCATAATTTCGCCCATAACTCAGTTATCCGCCAATATTACGTGTCACTTACATTCGTTGATAAATGAATAAGTGCCCTGGAAGATGGGCTCGTCGGTGGAGTTCTTATCCGAATAAAACCCAATGGCGATCCCTCCATAGAGAGAAATTCTCTTTCTGGGCGGAATCTTGCCACAATATCTTCCGCTAAACGGGGTAGTTATCAAGTCTGTGAGATCCGTCCCCTCAACCTCCGTCCAGATATCGACCCACTCGTGAATACATCTAGACATAGGAAATCAAACATAAAATTCTGATTGAAAGGAATGCAATAGGCGGAAAACGTAGCTAAAAATACGGAAAATGCATAGTTTCCTGAAATTTCCGCGGAGAAAGTCGCCAAAACATATGTTCAACTTACTCAGGTGGCGTTCCTCTAACGTTGAATTCTTCAAAATTAATATCGACACGTTCACTCGGCCGAGCCACGAACATGAGCATGCAAGTGTATGTGATCTAGAGAGAGAAGAAGAACCCAATCTTAATTAGTGAGGCAACTTGAGACAGGTAAATATTTATTTATGAATCCTCCACTCCACTCCACTAACCAAGTTTCCTTCTTCAATGGGTAGAATGGGAGACTCGAAAGTTCCATTCTTAGGACCATTTTGCGAAGAGATGTAAACGTGATCACATTCTGTGCACACAAGATAAATACGTCAGCATATGTACATATCATTGTCATCCGATTCTAATTTTAGGCTGGGAAAATAAATTCATCTTCGTTTACTTACTGCTCATTGCTGCGGAATCATCGTCAATCCCCGCCCCCACGGAGGCCACCAGACGACTCAAATCTCTCCTTATTTGAAGCGATGTTTTATGAACATGTTGCGACTTTGTTTCATCAACTTCTTCAAGATCTTTATTTGCTTTCTTTTTTATATTGGAATTGGAACCCGAGTTTTCTTCATCCTCTTCGTCGAACGGGATCGAGTTGGAAGAAGAAGAAGAAGAGGCGGCGGCGGAGGCTCTAGAAGAAGTCGAGGACGCGGAAGGAGTACTTTTCAAACCGTACGATAACGATTCTAATCTGCGAGGTTTGATAATGACCCCCAAACCACCAGTCCCGTTCGGATAAACGCCAATGATTTCATTTCGGGTCTTGTTGTAATTTAGGATACTCTGATAAGCACCGCTTATCCGGTGAGGTGACGTCGCGTTGAATTCTAGAATGGGTACGATCACGGTTTGTGTGGCGGCCTTCTTTCTGGAAGATTTTGTGATTTTCTTTTCGGAAAGGGATCCTTTCGGATTATTGTCGGCTTGTTGGGTTGATGCCTCGTCTGGAAAGGGAGGAAATAAATATTTTGTGTCATAACTTTTGTGCAGCATAATATATGAATGGCGTCATATTATACGGTGGCAACAACTGGCTCGTGTGCATAACAGTGGCCGCGGAAGCTGTGGTGGGGACATTAGAATTGTAGGATAGGGGAGGGACGGGTTTATGTAAGATGGGGAGATGATGCGGACATCTAACAACCGTGGGGACATTGTCCCTCTGTTTCCGCGGCCACTGGTACACAACACACACACCAAAATGCAGTAATAATGGAGTAGAATGGAACACGGGGAGAGAGACGAGATGAAACTGAAAACTCTTCTTTGAACCGTGTGGCGTGGCGTGGCTTGGCGTGGCTGGCTTGGTTTGTTACACGCCTGGGTGAAAGTTGGCAAGAAAATTGAGGTCCCTCCAGCCCTCTGTCTCTCTCACTCAATATTATGTGTGCAGGTGTATTTAGCGAGTGAGTGGGCAAAGAAGGAAGGCACCCAGTGTATAACATTTCGCTAATGGAGATGAATTGCCCAACTCTATCCACTCACACTCATCTTTCTAATCACTCATTCCCTTTCTCTCTCTCTCCGTCCGATATTATCGCAAGAAGCGAACAGATCTTCTTCTCTTCGGAGAGCTTACAGGTTTACCTGGCACGTCAAAGGGAAGGGAAGAGAAAGTGGAAATAGGACGGGCCGTATAGGATTATTACTACATGCCCTAAGAATGAATTTTATATGAATTTCTTATCAAAAGAGGGAAGGAAGAAAAACGGATGGTGCGTCACATAGATAATTTTCGAGGAGAAGAAGACACTCCGTCGGACGGACAGTGTCAGCTCTCATAATTGAGACGGAGTTTAAAAGGATGCTTTCACCCGTTAAATCTGGACCAAACTTTCTCCTACTCACTCTCTTCATTAAGTCAACCTCCTCATTTCCCTCGACATTCTCGGCATAGCAAACTAATTAGATTTTCCCTCATTTTCTTACAGCCAATAAGAAGACGTAGCAGCTTTCACCTTCCGCCATCTTGCTTTCACCTTAATTTAAGTGGTTGTCGAGTTAAAATCGCCTGATATGATGGCATTCTGATGACGATGACAAAGTCTCTACGATGACGGAAAGCGCTTCATGTAAAGTTGACGTTCTATTCAAATTTAAGTCTCTATTTTCCACTCCAACGAATAAAATAAGGCTTAACTTTAGAAAAAAATATTTACAAGGAAGACTTGATCGTTCTTTCTCCGAAAAAAGGAAACCGATTAAAATTTCCACTCGACATTTATTGTTCCCCGATGGAATTACGTTCTCGGGAATAAATATAAAAAAAAGTTGGACCAGGCGTCCGTCTGAGGATGAGGCACGCAACCATCACATCACGTCTTATCATATACGATGATGACGAATGACGTCAATTGTCCAGGACAAAATGTCCTTTGAGATTTGATTCACATCTCATCAACTTAACATCAACAACAACATCGAAAATGATGATAAACACACATTCGTCTCGGATTTTCCTCGATTTTTCTACCTGCTTTCACTCTTTCTTTTCTTCGTGACACTGCCAGGCAGTGGCCGCGGAAGCTGTGGGGACATTAACATTGTAGGATGGGGGGAGGGAGGGGTTTATATAAGATGGGGAGATGATGGAGATATTGAACAGCCGTGGGGACATTGTCCCTCTGTCCACACGCTTCCGCGGCCAGGAATGAAGACCAATCAGACCGCAGTCACTGTGTCAATAAGTTCTTTTTTACACGTCATCATCAACACATCATTCCTAATTTTATGTTCATGATGAAGACATATTCCGTACTTCTGATCGAATTTATCCATCAAGCTAAGCTACCTGGTCCGATATACGATTTGGTCCAAAATGTCCTTGAGATGATGCGTTCCTCCCGTTATTTGTTCAGACCAAGGACATTTATGACAAAGACAGATCTTCTCCTTCATCCAAAAGAAGTTCGTCTCTTTCTCTCCCTCTTTCTACCCTGTTTTTTTAAGATGCGATTGTATGGAACCCTTTGTTTATCGATCTATACCTACAAAACTCTTTGCAAGATTTGTCAATTTATTGTCAGAAAAAGAAAACGATTGCAAAATGAGGGAAGGAAAAGTAAGTAAGTAAAGAAACATGAGAGAGAAAGTTCTTCTTTTTCTCAAATATTGACTATTTTTTTATCTTTATAAGATGAAAGCTACTACTCTTTACATTATTTGAAGATGAAGAATGGGTACTTTATATTATGTCGACTTCAAATAATGTGTACGTATGTACGTCTTGATTTCCAAACAAATAAGTGGAAGTTTTCAAAGTAACTGAACTTTTGCCCTACTTACAAATCGGGGGCACATACATAAATAGTTTACCAGTTTTTATTTGTTCAGCATTATCGCCAAATTGGGAGAAAGCTAAGCTAAGAACTAAACCCGGACTAGTTCAGTCAGACAAATCACTCCGAAACAACATCGAACTTTGTAAAAAAAAAGCCAGGATCGACGAAATTAACGTGTTTTTCTACAAACAAGGTTTAGAAAGCGAGTTCATAGGTGAACCCCATAATTCACCGCAACCTTCGCCAAGCCAAAATAATGAATGGAAAGGCTACTCCTCACTTACCGATCGGCCGCTACATTCAGGTGGATTTAATAAAGAAAGATTTATGTTGACAGTCACTTGTCGAAAGCTCCCACGCCAAAAACCAACTAGCTCAGGAAAACTACACCTCAATCTAGCAGCTGAACCTAAATACCGCTCTATTATTTAACCTGGACTAGTGAAGAAGCTGATATGAATTTGCATGCATGCAATGGCCGCGGAAGTGTGGGGACAGAGGGACAATGGGGCCACGGTTCGATATCTCCATCATCTACCCCTGTTATATAAGCTCCTCCCTTCCCTATCCTACAGTGCTAATGTCCCCAGATGTCCCCACGGCTTCCGCGGCCACTGCATACATGTGTGATTCCCCCATGAATAAGACAATTCATTTCGATAACCTTTAAATCTTGCCTTTTGTACGTAACGTCTCATTTTTGTAGTAAATAATTTAACGAAAATCCGCTCACCTTATGAAATTAAGTTGCTTACGGTCTATTGAAAGCTTCGCCCATAAAGATGATCAAAATGATGAAAACCGCGAGAAAGATGACCAAACAGGCCACCGCAATTCCCAGCATCATTTTCGCACAGGTTCACTTAACACAATGGTTTCAGTTTTAATATGTAAATTGTAATATTTAAAAAGTTTACCGGTGTGTAAAATCGTAGTTAACAAACTTTTTTTTTTACTTCTGGTCTCCCTAAAATTTTAGATTATCTCGCAAAATTTAGACTTTGCAAAAATGAATCGCCTAACGAATATACGACGTTTATGCAAATCGTATACAGATGTAGATAACCTACCAAACCACACCACCCAGAAATATATTAGCTGTTGACTGCGTATGTATGATATGAAAATAAAGAAATGTTGCTGAAGGATGAATGGTTCGTGTGGAGTCGTAAAAGTCGTAAAAACCTTTTTATCACCTTCAATAAAACACCAGACACAGCGATGAGACTCGACCTTTACGGATCTCGTTTTCTTTGTAAATTTGCGTGTTTCTTTTATACGATAATGTGAAAATGGGCTGGTTAAGTCATCAAAAAAACTAACCACCTCGCCCTGGAAAAAAATGTACAATGATGATGATGAGCTATCTGGATGTAAGCTTTCCGATTTCTTTCTGAAATTTCAAGCCAAAATCGACAATTTGGTTTTTCAAAAATTTTCGATTTTTAACGATTTTTTCCTCCAAAGTAAGGTGTATGTATGTGAAGTGAAAGAAGGTGAAAGTGAGACTGGGGCGGAGAAGGGATAGAGTTTGGCTACAAAAGAGGAACACCACCACCACCACCGACCGACGAGGAGTCGCTGCTTTCTCCCAAGGGCCAAATCCTCTCTCGCTTTCTCCACTCAATCCACCTGTCCGCCTATGACATGGGCCACGCCGAAATAGAGATAGAGATACGTACCGACCGATTTTCCCTTCGTTATTCAACCAGCCATCCATCCATTCAATTCCATTCAACTCTCTGTTCTCTTCTGATCATATTATCATGATGGCTCTCCAGCCAGGGGGAACAAAACTCCAACAAAAATATTTCCCCTGGAGCATACTCGATCAAAGTTAGTGGGAAGTTTTTCCAACCAGGTAGAAAAACAGGGGTAATTATTATTAACTTATCTGACTCCTGAGATTAGTACGATCAAAATTCATACCGACGGAAGGTGCAGTGCAATAGGCTTTCAATTTTGGTAAAAATGTGGGTAAAAAACAACTATAATGAATCTACAGACAAATGTTCAGAAGGAAAAAAATCTGTAATTATCATACCTGTTCACTTTCATTCATTTGATTGATTATGATAGTGAATGATAGAGAATGAAAATGAATTTCTTGCTATTTCAGTGAAAATGAATGAAGGTTTTAATCATTTCAGATGAGTGACTGTGAATGAAAATTATTCACTGCTTTCACTTTTCACCCTACATATGCTTAATACATGGAGCGAAGTAACAAATGAAGTCCAATGAAGTGAAGTGAAATGAATTTGAGCGAAAATGACTGAATGTGAATGAAAATCTTCAGTCAGAAATTGGGATGACTGACTTTTGAATGAAAACTAAATTTTTGAACAGGTATGGTAATCATTATGATTACCTTATCTTCCTCCTGATCCTGATATTATCACGATCAAAATTCATACCGACGGATAAGCCTTCCAATTTTTGTAAGATCTGAGTAAAAAAACAAATCTACACACAAATTGTCACTACTTGAGAAGAGATGTGCCATGTTTGTCTCGATATCTCTCCGGCCGACTTTTTCGCCAGGTTTTTTCTTCCTCTTCTTTTTTTTCTGACAAGGCAAGAAGATTTTCTCCGAGTTTGGTACAGTATTCAAGAAGAACTTGTCTGGCTGGGTGCATATTTGAGTAGAAAGTAGACATCCAATGTAGCCCAAAAAGGACAAAGTAGACGTAAAACTTCCGGTATAGGAGACTAACCAACCAAGTTGGAGAGGATCAAGAAAAAAACAGTGACACGGGGCATGTAAGTAAAGTCTCAGGCTGTCTCTGGATGAGGATTCCGTGTTCCAGATTACTTATACTTTAACCCAATGGCCTTATTGTGTCAGAAAAGTGGACAAAAGTTGCAAATGTTATCTTTCACTGACTGTGAGGCTTCCCTACCTCACTTTCTCCTCCTCCTCTTGACTTGATTTCCCTCGAGTGAACAGTAATAATACGAGAAGATGAAGTAAATCGGCCATGAAATCAAGTCAAAAGATGACTTTTGTTACGTCCAATTCAATAAATCCATTATTCAACCCATCACACGGTGAAACTTTTGCATTCATTCATTTCATTTCATTCCGTCCGTCAGACAATCTGCTACATCAAGTTCGATCGATTACCCTAAAATATTGGGCAATTCTTCTTCTTTCTTCCAGGGTAAAATATTATTACCAATAATTTGCATAAAGTGAGTCGTCAATCTTTCTGATGACACGACTTCCCACTGTTTACCGGGATGATTAAGATAAGACAAACAAATATGATTGAGATGTCTGACATGTTTGCATTGTTGGGTGTACGGTTACTTGAATTTATTCAGGTTTTTGGTCCAGAAACGTAGAGATCCACGGAATTGACGTGAAATGAGTTTTTGAGGTTTTCTTCTCCCCACAGAGAGCGAGAGTAATAATGGTACGAAAACAACTTATTCCGCGTTTCGGTCGATATTCGCACTCCTCAATTCAATATCTTTGCCAATATCGAATCCAGTTCAGAGTAAGAGAAAGCAGATGGAAAGACGAGACTCAAAACCGACACGATCCCCAACATTTCAATTTGCACACACTTATGCCACCTCATTGGGAAGTCAAGTCAGCAACAAAATCCAGAATATCATCGTCGTCTCGGCTCTTGTATAATATGGGATTTTGCACATGATCACATAGATAAAATAGTTTTTTATAGGGGTTCCGCTTTCACCTGGGGAAAGTTTCACTTTTAAAAGAAAAGTATGCATGGAGGTAAAAAAAGGTTAGAATGTTCCGTGTAGCAATTTCATAATTGACAGTTTTAAAAACAGGATGGAATTTTTGACAATGAAAAATGTAATTTGCACTGAAAATTCTTTACATCACTTGATTAGCCTGGAATTTTGATTGTGTCCTCAAAGTAATCATCAAAAAACAACGTCTTTATTGAAGATTCTTCAACTTTCCGCGTATTATTTTTGAAAAAGGAATGATGACAAAAATAGGCAGCAGCAGCAGCAAGGACGACGAATTTGCGACGTTAAATGAGCAAGAATTATGTATTTACATAAGGTGCACACGAACCAACCAACTTGAGCGTCAAACTCTTGACGAGAAGCTTTTATTCCTCGTCGTAAAGTACTCGAGAAACGGAAAGATGAGCAAGTTTGAGAGGAAGATGGAGTGGATTGGATGGCATGGCTGGAGGACCAAGAAAGAAAGCGAGGATGAGGATCAGACAAGACACGACCCTCGCAAATCTCATCAAATTCTCTAAATGCAAAATCCATTAGGGAAGAATTTGAGCCATACATATTTTGAAAACCTCTCCTTTTTTCTTCTCTCAGAAAATGAAAGTGCCTTTCTCCTCGGATAAGATGCGATAAGTTGGCGAGGAATTCCAAATTCCTCCTCTCGTCGTGCTTAATTTTGGCAGCAAAAGGTTTAAAATTAGAATTCATTATTCACAAGGGGAGAATACGGGGTAAAATTTATTCCCATCGTGATCAATAAAACTCTCGGCCATGTCCCATTTTCTTGATTTCAATCATCTGTAATCTGCAATGTGGAGAAAAAAACAAGTCTACAAGTTGTTCCACGGCCTGGCCGCGTGCAATAATAAACCGTAGAGACGAAATGTAGGAATGGGGTGAAACCAGTAATTCTTCCAAAAAATGTGTGACCATACCCCTCCCTGACCTCTAGGAGGGTGGTCCGATTGACCCCAAAAGTCGATAGGATCCTTCCCCTTGGGTCATATGTATGATTCCACAAACCGATTTCGATTATCTCTACCCGTTCTTCCCTTATTCTGCCGACGGACGGACAAACGGACGGACAAGACATTTCCATAAAGGTATTTCGCTTAATAGACTTTCACCCCATAATAAATTCAAATTGATCTCTTGTCCTTCATCATTTCCAGACTCGCCATATGATGCATCGGACAAAATTGGAATTACTTATATATTATAATGGAAATGAGAGCTACCGTCTCCTTCACTCGATTTTGGTGAAAGTGGAGGTGAAAGTGGCTCATTGAGCAAGTGTGCCTAATGTATTACGAAGCATGGCGAAATTTGTTGGTCTGATCTCCTGATCTCCAATTCAAACCAACTCGTGATGAGGACTACCACCTCACTTTTCCTGCCTGCTGCTCTCACCTCTTGAACAAATCCCATGCAGCAACACAAACTTTTCTAATGCGGATCTACCATCTACTTGACTACGATTCGGACCAGTGCAGGATGAATGGGTGAAAGTGACTGGAGTGGTTTGGTACGGGCAGCACGACAACATAGGAAAGTACCACTCCAAATCCCACTTCTGTACATAAAACACTCGTCTCGTTTCCCTGCCAGATAGCACAAAAACTTGTTGGAAACTTCATTTTGTCACGAAACTAGTGGAACGACACGCTACACAGACAGAAAACCAGACGGATTTACTTAGAGCTGGACGTACATAAGGAGATGAAGAATTAACTCGTGAGATTTTAAGTCGGGGCAACTAATTTATTTGGTAAATATTAGTCAAACAAGACATGGAATAAACTGGTGTTAATTCGTGTCATGAAAAATGAAATAGGATCGTCACGTACTACATATTTCAAACAAATAATGCCCCCTGACAAGCTTAATATTGTCGACAGAGAGCAATTTCAGGCCACGAAATTCCAAGACCAAGATGACTTTCACCCGAAACTTTCCTCTGGGAACAAGAGCTCCACCTCTCCCACCGATCCACACTCCCCGCATTCTCCAAACCCGAGTCGGATGGAGTTGCCAACTCACTTTCACTCAGGATCTGATCTTGTCACACGAAAAATTTCTCGGAAATATATAAAAAAAATCTTCCAATTTAAAATAAAAAACCAAATCTTGATTGTTCTTAATTTGTGCGCAGAGAAATTAGTCGATTTTTTATACCGCAGAGATTTTCCTTACCACGGTTACGAAAGAATTTACAAACTTTCTCTTTTATTTTGTTGGCTTGCTTTCTTTCTTATTCTTTTCCCGCATGAAAAATTGGCCTATTATGGCACCCTCTTGAACAAAATGGGTCTAAGGGTTGAAGAATTATACCACTGTCTCCAACTCAAACGCCCATTAATCAAGCGACACCCAGACATAATAGTGGAACTGCACCCCAGAGCATAAAACGGGGGGAAATCATCTCTCCTCACTCTATTTTTCCGCGTTACTTTAATGATAACCAATCAAGAAGTCACCATTTTTTTAAGTATCTATCATATCGCGTAAGGGACGTGGCGACAATTCCAAAAATGTTAATGGTGAGAATTATTACCTGCTTGCATCAACTCGTTGTAATGATCCTCAATAACTTCAGGGGTTGTAGAAGCACTTGATTTTTCCGGAGAATCGGAAAAGTGTTGAAGCGGTCGGTGAAAATTTAAGTTAACGACGACCTCATTTTTCTGACTATTAACGGATGATGATGATAAAGATGAGGATGAATAATGTTCAGAAGAGGATGAGCTCTGTTTTTTGTCATGCCTATTATTATGACTTATATGAGGTCCCTTCTGCTTATCTGAGTTATCATCACCACCACCACCACGAATATCACCGCCCCAATTTGAAGCATCGTTCTTATTGGCAGAATTGTAAAAGGATTGTTGATGAGTAATAGCAATTTTTTCACTGGATGATTTTACCCTTGTGGAAGAAGACGAAAAGTCACTCGTTATTAAAGTTGGCTTATCACTGAGCGAAGGTGAGGTCGATAAGGACGAGGATGAGGTGAGGGGGTTAGGATTGTTATTATATTCGATGTCAGCGTCAGTGGCAGCAGAAACTGTCAGGTTGGAATTGAGCACCACAAAAATAAAGGTCACTAGCATCACTGTTCTCAAACATGGCGGGGGGAGAAATCTGCTCCTTCGGGGGAGGAGGTTTTTACTGAAACGTGGTGTGAGCAATTTTCTACTATTTTCAACAAATGAGGGGGCAGACTTCACTTCTGAATGGTCGGACAAAGTCAGTTTGGATTTAAGCTTGATTCTTGGACGATGATGGCGAGGATTGTACTCCGATGAATGCGTGGAGTACCCGGAGGGACATGGTGGATGAAAAATGTCTCCGGGTGTGGTTTCACCACCGATTAGTTTCGCCATCCGAACCTGATTTTAGAAACGCGTCCTTTTAGTTGAAGGAGGAGGAGGAGAATGTAAGCTCCATTTTATACTGGAATTCAAAACCATACAAAAATGCGGTGAAATTTTAGATTATTAAGCTTAACCGACAAAATTAATTAATTACACGAGTTATCTCCGATAAGCCAAAACTTAATGCACCCACCTTATTCCGTGAAAATACACACAAACTCAAGAAGAAGACGTGGTTTCCATCCACCAACCACACACACAATTTTGAAGCTAATACCCCATGGCACACTTGGTTAGGATGATTGACAGCTTTCTCTCACAGTGCTGATTAAGTAACCAAAACCAAGATTGGACTTGCACGTCGAGAATTTGCTACCACTCCTGCTCCCGTTTTCATTTTCATTTTCAATATTTTCTTCTCCCATTATCAAGCCCAGCACTATTTATCAACCAGCCAAAACCAGCAATTAATATCCACACCAATCCCACCCAATCATCATCATCCCCAACCGACCAACTTGCCCCCACGGAATATTCCTCCGATCAGTAATATCACTCCCCCATGATGATCATGATGATTATCTACGTCCTGCTTTCACTCCGGGTTGGTTGGTTAAAACTAACTGAATCACTCCAGGTGGAGAAAGTAGGGCGTTCCAAAATTAGCGCAAAGGTCAAACGGCCCCTGGTTCTTCTTCTTCTCTTGATGATGACACCCGTCTCGAACCTTCCTTCCTAATAAATCCTCACCACCCTCACCACCACAACCACAACACAACACTCGCCCACCCCACGACCCCTAAAACAGAGTACGAAACAACCATGCAATGCAAGTTAACAAAGTGTTGAGTGAAGTGAAGACGGGTCAGTCAGTCAAGTCCTGCTCTCTGTACTATCCTAATACTCACTTAAGATTAGTTAGTACGGCTGAATAATTGACGACCCAATTACTCTCCAAGAAGAGAGGCAGAGAGGGACACCCGTACTTGTGTAGGCAGTGGCAGAGGCTGAGTAGTAGTAGAAGGACTTCCTCTCTCTCTCTAAGTGAATGTAAACCTTGCACAGGCCGACGGACCGAGAATTCGGTTTATTTGGGTTAGAAAGGATTCTTCTCAGCAGTGGTACGAAGGAACGAGGGAAAGCACACACCTCCTCTGAACATATAATAATAATACTTCTCTCTCCTACTACGGCAAGAAGACCACTCGCTCTACTGTTCTCTCTCTCTCTTCTACTATGTATGTACTCCTGCTGCTCTGCGGTGCGGATTCACTTTTGGGAAAGTCTCACAATGAAAGAAATGAGATGAACTTGCCCAACCAGCCAGCCAACCAACCCACCAAACTCGGGCAGAAGGCACGGAACGACCCGACACTCCTGGTCCATCCATCCATCCCCCTCCGCAAGCAGGACGCTACTCGTAAGTACGTTCACCTCCTTATCGGGTAAAAAATCTCATCAGATTGCATTAAAAATGACCAATTAGACAAATTCGTCATCCCCCCTGGTAAACTTTTTGGGTCGAAATATTTGCAAAACCAGGTCGTAAAATGGATCCGAACTTCTCACACCAGGCATGAACCTTACTTACGGGATGAAGAATAACGTGAGAGAGAAGCAAGGGAGCAAGTTTTAGGCTTAGCGTGTGAGAGAGACTTTCTCCTTAAAAACTTTCCCCGCTTTGATAACCTAAGTCTGCTGCTGTGTGTCTGGACCTTAGCTGTATGCATGCACTATAGTAACTTTCTCTACCATGGACCGAATGAAATACATCGATTTTTACATGGAATGGTATTGCATGACATGTCACAACTGTTACGAGACGACTACTACCATGCAATTCGGAGGGCTATTGAAGAAAGTGTATAGTTGGTTAGTTAAGAATACGGCAAGAAAATTCTGCAACTTTTCATCTTTTCATGCCGAGAGCTCAATGAAATGAAGCTGATTAATAAACTGAGGGGAAAATAATACGTCTTTTTATGCATAACGGCTTTCTTTTCAGAGTGGAGTTTATTATGCATTCACAATCCTACAAATTCCGTGTATATGTATGTGATTCAAGGTTTGTTGGCTGGTCTGGTCGGTTAACCACCCATCATTTTTTTATTGTTGCTTGATGATGAGAAACTCCACGCCCTTGGCAAACCTCTTAGCACTAATTCATCTCCAGCTATATGGCTGTATCTGCGGTAAGTATTAGTATGGATTATCACTACCAAAAGTGAGATGATTTAGTGAAGAAAGAAGAACTTCCGGATTAATGTGGCATTTCCTTTCACCGTTTGGTCATCCACATCACCGCAGAAGAAGCTCAGGGGGATAAGAGACACTTATCTTTGAGCAAACCAAAAGTCCTTACATAAGAAGAAGAAGGGGTCCTCTCCTCTCTTTCTGTTTAATGCAATCAATGCTTTGCTCCCTCTCTCTCTCCGCTTCTCCTTGAATGCTTTGGCCCAACGCCAACCTCAACCTCCTAATTCTTCAATTCATGATGCTACCACCACCACGACACACATACCAAGCCGGCTTTCTCTCCAATTGTAGAGAGAATATCGCCACATACATATCCATCCATCTAGTCATCCAAAAAGATCCAATGCCAAGGAAAGCAAAAGTACTGTACTTGGGAATCCGAAACCCAACTGGAAACAGAGACAGTAAACGTTTTTTCCCACAAGTTTCAACTGTTTTCGAGAGAAATGGACCGACCAAAGTGTTCCAGGCTGAATTGAAGTGAACTGAAACTACTACTGCCTGGAGGGAGGGGGTCTTCTCCTCTCTTCTGATCTCGAAAATGTTGTTTTCCTACAGAGACAAAAACTTACATCATCTACTGCGAGGAGAGAAAGTAAAACATTCAAATCTTTGATTACGTACGTATTGTGAATTTTTGACGGGAAAGGGGAAAAAATTCATCAATTGGGGCACTATTTTTTAAAAGTAATATTCACTTTCTCTCATATCGCGAGGTTAAAACAGATTCTACTCGGGAGAAAAAAGCTGGTTATTTTTTTCGGCATAATGCAGATTTCCAATCACATATTCCATGCACTCTCTGTCACAAACATGTAGAGAGAAGTATGTACGCAGTGGCCGCGGAAGCCGTGGGGACATCGGGGGACGTTAACATTGTGGGATGGGGGAGGGAGAGGTTTGCATAAGATGGGGAGATGATGCAGACATCGAACAACCGTGGGGACATTGTCTCTCTGTCCGCGGCCACTGGTAGAAAAAGACGAAGGATCCAATAATGCAGAGAATGCAGACAAGCAGTCCTTGATACGAACCTTGACAAGAATACAGTGCACATTCATATTTCAACCTTTCTTTCGAACATCATGTGTAATGTTCTGGTTTCATGGGCCATGTTTTCTCTCTGGCTGTGTGTGTAATGTGGGCAACAAAAATAAGATATATTGACGAAGAGAGGGACTTTGATATGAAAAGACTGCTCCTGCCATTTCCTATTCTTGTCCAATGTTATTTCTTCTCCCTCGAAAACGGTAATTTGATCTTTTCATACGCTCTGCAGTCAGTCAGTTGTTAGTTATTATGTAATAAATGGCACAAAAAATGAAGAGTGAATGACTGCATTGAATATTATTTGTGTCACTCAAATCTCATTCTGACTGACTCTGTAAGTAATGAAATATCAAAAAAGAACACATTGCTGGAGGAAAGAGAGAAATGAATGCGCTGTTAAGGTACCATTGTGTGGGGGTTTTGAACTTGAATTTTTGTGTCTCAACTTTCCCTTCCATTGGCTATTTTGAAACATGTTCATCTCCGTTGGTTTTTCAAAAAATGAAAGATTTTATTACATCTAAATAGATAATTTTAAGGTTTACATAGTTAGGATGTTATAATTTTGATTTTTTTGTCAGATGAGAAAATATTTAATGTTTTCTTATTACTTTGCATCTATTTTATTTCTATTTTCTTATCGAAGAAAAAAATCAAAATTCTAACCTCCTAACTTTGTAAACCTAAAAATTATCGATGTTTAGGTGCAATAAAATCTTCATTTTTCGAAAAACGCACAACGATGAACAAGTTTCAAAATCGCCATTTGAATTCATCAAAAAAGAGGTGAAAGTTGAGACACAAAAATCCAACCTCAAACCCCTCATACAGTCGCCCCTTAACCAAAATATGTGTCTCTTTCACTCTAAATAAAAACATGACATGTGAATTGCAATCACCCCGATTTTGTTCATTTACTCGGAAGAAGATTGACATGGAAGGAAACAAGGATTCGCAATTTGCACCCCGCGTGGAATCCTTTTGACAGAAGCAGATTGACACAATTCAATGTCAAAATAAAATGTGGCATGCACACTTCAACCATGAAAATAAAATGGAGACAGCCAGTTATAATTTTCACTTCGTGGAATAATTTCTCTGCGTCAGTTTCGGAGAAGATGACACATTTATAATGGCACAATATTTATTTTTGCAGTAAATAAACTCTAGTTTGAATATCTCTCTCTTTGTCTCTGGAATTTTGAAAATAAATCATAAAACTAAACACTTTAGACAAAGAGCAGCTGCAGAAAATCACCTACTTGTCTTCCATCCGGATCATATTCCATTCCACGATATGCATACTTACATTTCTTGTTATTTCATCGTGTTACTCAGGCTTCCTTTTATTTTTGGGAGCTATTTTTTAACAAATTTTCCTTATTATTATTATTCCTATTATTACGCCAAGAACAACAACAAAGCCTTTGTAGTAAAGAGATCTGTCCTTTTCCGGAGTGCATCTTGTTTTCCTGCCAATTTCGTTTCTCTCTTCATTCATCCCTCTCCTTACTTATTCTTTCTTATTAATAATGTATGATGGAGAAGAAAAGTGATAACTTGATGCATACCGAGTTCTCCTAAGTAAGATATGTGTTTATACTTATGTATGGGGGCTAAGTAAGTAAGTAAAAGTGTTGGACAGTGGCCGTGGAAGCCGTGTTGGGGACATTAACATTGCAGGATAGGGGAGGGAAGGGTTTATATAAGATGGGGAGATGATGCCGACATCGAATAACCGTGGGGACATTGTCTCCTCCAGCTTCCGCGGCCACTAGTGTTGGACACTCTTGTATTTGTTCGATTTCTTTCCAGCCAGCCCGGCCTGGTCGTGGTCTTCCCTAAAAAGTATGAATTTGCATTACATTACATTATCAAAAAGTGATGTCTCCGTTGGAGGGAAAAACAGACGGGGAAAAGAGAAGAAAGGATTACACAAAGTAAAGTGAGTTGCATTACACTCCCCAATTTCATAAATACAGCCACCAGCTTTCTCTTTCTGACTGAAACAACATTCGCCCATGAATTTCATGCGAAGCAAGTATCTATCTCTCTGGCACGAAATGTGTACACAGAACGAGAGAAAGTGGGCAAAAGGAGTGAATTATTGTATAAATATGAGAACCTCCACCGCCAACCGCGGTGGTGGATCGGAGAGAAGAGGAGAGAAAGTCTCTAATAACACAGTGAAACCACACGGTAGGAAAAATACGATCCAACATCCAACGGGAGAGATAGAGACGAGAAAGTGGATGGAGTTACTTTAAAAGAACAAAAGAAGACGAAACGGTTTTGAAATACGCTACTCGCACGTCACCTTTTCCCTCAAAAGTTTATGTAGGTTTATACACACGCCAGGAGCTATTTGGATATAACGTGAAGATGAAACGAGACCCATCCAGGCCAGGTCGTATTTATTAAATGTTGTTGCTGCTGCTGCCGTTCAGACTCAAATTGAAGATGGGTTTGGGTAGTAGTAAACAGCACAGGGTGCACCACCCGGAAGTTGGAGAAAGTCGGGTGGGTATACATAATTATGTAGGATTAAACTTTATAATCAGTCACCTATCATTTGCACACTCGCTCAAAGTAAGTTCGCTTTGCATGTCCGAGGAGTATTTAGTTTAGTACCAGGTTTGGAAGAAGTGCAATGTCGCAAAAATTATTACGTTCTGCTCTTTGAAGCGACCAGCCAGACTGTGAGAAGCTTGATAAATGATCCCCTTGTTCTAAAAGTTTGGAGAAAACAAGATAATTGCTCGCTCTTTCATCTGTCTGGAAAATTAATTGAGATATTTACGAGGGTGACTGAGGATAGTAAAGGGTGACTTTTCGCTGGGAGGGAAAGTTTGTCTGTCTTCTTCTGCCACCACTGCCGTGATTTTATGTGATGTTATTTTTTTGCATGGATGATGTATAAAAAAAGAGGAGTGTGACTCCTCTTTTTCGGTGACATGATATCTTCTATGGGGTTGTTGTTGTTGTTGGAGGGTGGGTGCAGGCAATGGCCGCGGAAGCGTGGGTGAGGACAGAGGGACAATGTCCCCACGGTTGTTCGATGTCCGCATCATCTCCCCATCTTATATAAACCCCTCCCTCCCCACATCCTACAATGTTACCATACCTGTTCAAAAATTCACTTTGCATTCAAAAGTCAGTCATCCCGATTTTTGACTGAAGATTTTCATTCACACTCATTCATCTGAAATGACGGAATCCTTCAGTCATTTTCATTCAAATTGCAGGAATTTCATTTTCATTCACTCAAATGAATGAAAGTGAACAGGTATGAATGTTACTGTCCCACAGCTTCCGCGGCCACTGGGTGGGTGGGTGGCATGGAGGTACGTACGTATACGACCCGGTCCCACTTTGTGAAGTGAGTTATGGGTGAGTAGATAGGGCACAACATAACATCCTGGCCATCACATTAACTCCACTAATCTCATTCCCTCCTCGCTTACTATACTTTCTCCAAAGTCCTTTGAACCTTTTGTGTTCCGTTCTCTTCGGGCGGGTGTTCTGTGCGTCCCAGAGAATAATGCAAGTCGTCCAAAGTCTCGCTATGACGAGGTATGTTATGTATGAAAGTATTACGTGGTGGTGGTTGGTAGCAGCCCCAGCCGGAGAATGAGTTTGGTTGGGTGGGTGATGTGGTGCATGGGTGATTGTTTGCAAATTAGGTGTTCGTTCTGCCGGAGAGAGAAGGAGAGGAGAGCGTGAGAGAGAAAGGAAATGAATTGAGATGAGGTTTCGTCTAAACCGGTGGTGACTTGACTTCATCTCCTTCTCAAACGTATACCTCCGAATTCTGCATAAATGGTAATCATCCACCTTTCTCATCACGTGGGGGAGAACATTATTTTGAAATTAGGTGACATGTGATATATTTTTTCTGTGTGAGAGTGAGACACACCCCACCCCCGTTTTTTCATTTCATCCGAGTCCCAGTTTTTTTGAAAGATGTTTTTGAACATAATTCGATTGAGAGAGAAAAAAAAACTTTTTGAAAAAAGAGTTGAATTCGCAATTCGCACTGTTTGGCTTAGCTGATTCGGGCATGTAAATTTTCCACCTGAATCGCTCTCTTTCTCGGAATCGTGGTATTTCGCCCTGTTGAACGGATGAATAGATTCAGCCAGAGAAAGTGGAGTGGTGGAGAAGAAAGTGGCGTGCGATACGGTCGGTCAGAGTTTAGCGAGCTTAGAGTCTGAACAGAAATGAAGTGAGTTAAACTTTCTCCTTTGGACATTAAGGAGCAATCAATCTGATCTTTGAATGACTTCATCCCACCACGGCCACCACCATCATCGCTAATCTAGACACAGCCCAGCTACTTACTTACTACCCAAACTTTCTTTTGGAGAAAGCTATTCAAACCCCATTCAAAACTATATTCGCCACCATATCAAAATTGGATCTAAATCCTGTAAAGATTACGAGAGCTTGCGGAAATTTGAAAATTTTCAAAGACTCAGAGTATATCTAGGAATATGTAATGTTATGCTAATGCGGGAATAAGTGAGGGAGGAGGACCTATAAGCCAGAATTTTCGAATAGAATTTTCCCCTCAATCGATGACTTTCACCTCCATCAAGTTGTCCAATTTCCAAGAAAATCACAACTCTATCAAAACGTGTTAAAGAGTAAACAGTGTAAAATAAATAAATGTAATGATTTTCTTTCTCTTCTTCTTCTTTGGAGGAGCACTTTGGTGAGAAGGAATTTTCTTCCACGTAGTGAGTGTCACACTAAAAGAATCGATTGGTTTCTTTATGTAGCTTTAGTTGATTCTTCGTTTTCTTCTTCTGTATCCGCATCACTGTTTGGATTTCCAGTTAGTTTGCTTTACATTTATTCCTCCCTTCCTTCTGTCTCTCTTTGTCCTGGGCTGGCTTCTTTTTCGTCCTAAATGTAATCTCGAGTCGTGTTAGAGAGACAGAGAAAGCAGTCTGTCGTGGTGGTGGTGGTTCCGATAATCTGACTTGGCTTCATGGGAAAATCCACTTTATTCGTATTGATGATACAAATAACAAGATGTAACGGAAAGTTCAAATATTTCCGAGTAGTTTTTTCTTTCCTTCTTCTTCCATCTCTTATTTTTTCACATTTTTCATACACAAATGACCCAGCCATCAGGAAAGAATCCCAAGTTTATTCTTCCATTTGGATTGGAATGATAAAGTGTACAGGAGCCGAGAGACGAGGCAGCATAACATAATGTAAGAAAGTTGAAAATAGTTTGGTAAATTCTTTACTTGTTTGTACCTAAAAAAGGAAGGCAGGCAAGCAGGACGGACGGAGGTGGTGGTTTGGTTTGGTTTGGTTCGTGGTGAAAGCATTTTTCGTCCTAATACCGATTTTCGGACAAAGGTGTGCGGAAGAAGGAGAAGAATAGACAATGTGTACAAGTAAGTAAGGAAGAAAGTATTATGGCGAGGTGATGGTGGTGAGTTGAGGTGAAAGTGCATTAGTTAGTGGAACGAAGCCGGAGGAGAAAGTGGTAGCAATAAATTTGGACTTGGATTTTTGCACATGTTCACATCCTCGCTTTACAACTTACAACATCACTTTCTCTCTCTCTCTCCTCACTCGTATAAAAGTCTTGAATACTTGCCGTAACTTCTTGTTCGACGGGAATTGAGAGAAAGTGGCAGGGTTTCGTGGGGTGGGTGGGTGGCTTCATGATTTTTTTGGGAATTGTATTATGGAAAAGGATACATAATGGTGAGTTTTTGGAAAGTTTTGGAAAATAAGAAAGTATAGGTTTCGAAATTTGTATAATTTCGGATGTGATTCGAATGGCTAAACCGTAAATTTAATAAAAACGTATATGCAAAAAAATGTGACCACATTGTCACAAAAGGTGTCGAAAGATTGAATATTATGCTAAAAAGTCCGTAATTTTTTGATGACTCGGTTTTTGTAACACCCTGCCTGCCGAGGGAAAACTTGTTCTTTCTTCTGAAGAATTCTCCAGATTTGGTTGGATTGGTTGGAAAAGCTCATATATTATTACGTCCCCCTTACCCGTTCTCCTCTTCTTTCTCGCCCCGCCATTCCAGCCTCGGATTTAGATTGGAACATTTAAAGACTGATCATGATTCATGATTGCCCACTTGAGAGGTCATTCTAAAAGAGGGGATGATCATATTACTTATACGCGCGATACCGCCACCGCCACCGCCACCGCCGCCTGATTTGCCTAGCTTGGCGGCGTCGTTTACTCATCCCCCCATCAAAAATGAAACGATTTCAATCTATTATATTTATTGGAGATGAAAGTTATGTAAGAAAGGAAAAATTACTGGTTTTATTACACTAAACGGCTCCAAATACATGAGGCCCCCACGTGATAATTTTTTCCTTTGTGTGTTTAAGCTCTTTTTCTTTCTTGCATATGGACAAACGTCCGCCGCCATGTGACCAATAACATTCCATTCTGTGATCCACTCCATCTGGATTAGATTGGACACTTTGGTATTCTATTCGACTGAGCCGGACGAGATTTGAGCTTCCTTCGACACAAAATTCGCAAGTCGGCAAGGACAAAATGTAATGGCAGAGTGCTGTGTGGGCAGAATACTAATCGGTGGAAATCTTGAGAGATCAAGCTCAACCCGTGTCGCTTTTCTCTACTTTCTCTCCTCTCTCCTCTTCTCGTATGTCCACCAACTGTGAAAGCAAACCAAACCAGTAGGACAGACAGACTTTTTGTCGTCCAACAATGGAATCCTGCTCAGAATCCATCTCATCCATATCATCTAAACTCTGAGGGATCATTTCACTTTCACCATCTGAATTTTTAAACGTGACATGATTCCGTTTTTTTCTTTTATCTGGCCGTCCCCACACGCTCCTTAAAGGTGTATGAAAGTACGGTGGGGTATATGAGGTTCTAATAATTCAGGTAATATCCCATGTTCTCCTCATGATTCTTGCAGTAAAAGATGTTCCCTACTTTTTACAATGTGATGTGGGCGTTCTTATGACGTGCCATGGACGGAGGAGGGGTGAGTGAATTAGTAAGTGGGTAATAAAAGTGTGATGATTATTATTATCTTCATCACGACGGGGAGGTCGAATCGAAGCTTGTAATGGCTGCCCTTTTATGATTGTAATGACGACAATTATTTTTAATTGATATTTCTTCCCGACATATGTAAAGTAGTAAGTAGCATGTGCCATTATCAGTGTACATACATACATTTATTACTCTCTCCAGCATCCGGAGAACCTGGAAGAAGATGAATTTACATAAAAAATACATTTTATTACGAGGAGTCTGTGCTTATGTTCCTATTATTTACTGCGAACTGCGTATAATGCAATGTCGCTGGATCTAGTTAATGGGCAAGTCTATTAAAAATTTAAAAGCTCGTCTAGCCTTGTGTATAATTTGAGCTTAGTCGTCCTTCCATGTCTCCAATTTGGCCATTCACTCTCTCTCCTCTTACGTACACATTCTCTCGGTCCGAATCAACTCCAACTTTTACGTGTTCATTGTTCCAGGTGAAAGTTGTTACAAAAGGAAATACATAAAATGTCGTCCTGTGTTGTGTGGACCAATTTAAGCTCATTATACACGGATCGTCTAGCTCACTAGGAGAAAAACAAGGTAGGAAGGAAACTATTAATAAATTAGCGTATAAAATGCTCCCCATCTTTTTTTTCCTGGACAGAAATTGATGAAATCCTGGCTAACCAAACAACTTTTTTCTGTTTGACTACATACTCGCGTACAAAAAACGTATTTTGCGCACCCTCTGCTCTTAAGAAAGCAAGCAAACCCATTTCTCAATCCGATCGGGCTAGAAAACCTCAAGTGTAGCGAAGAGATCTCAACTTTTAAATGTTTCTCCCAAGAATTTTGAACAGGTCAAAGTCCCCCCTGCCCAAACATATTCGTTTCGAGAAGGAAAACAGTGGCCGCAGAAGGACAGAGGGACAATGTCCCCACGGTTATTCGATGTCGGCATCATCTCCCATCTTATACAAACCCTTCCCTCCTCCATCCTACAATTTTAATGTCCCCACGGCTTCCGCGGCCACTGGTGTAGAAGTAGAAGAAGAAGAAAGTTCGCTGCTTTTTTCCTAGTCCGATTCAATACAAAGTAAGTTGAGTATTGAATTATTGAACAAGAGAGGTCTCGTTCAGTGCGTTTCCTCTCCGTGTCACTTATAACTCTTACATAACGTTCAGTTCAGAATGGAGACGTCGACATCTCGGATTTTTCAATTCCGACACGCCGGCCTGAAAAATATAGTCATACGTTCTAACGTTCTATATTTATACAATATGTCGGCTATTTTTTTTGGTGTGTGACATTTTTGACAACTCCAAGATCACACAGAGATCACAATAACGGGGAAGCCGAACCCTAATAAAATGATATGCTGCCCAAGAGAGTCATGACATGACAAGAAAGAGTTCAATTTTACGGCTTATTTATTCCAATCGTTTTCCACTCTCGTGTAGTTTGTCAAATGTACGAGGTGGATTGAAGGCTGGTCTCTGTGTCGTCATTACCATAATATTTCGAGAAAGAAAGGAAAGAAAACCCACCGATTCTTGTTTGTCCCGTCATAAAATCAAATCAAAGGGATGAAGTAGAGAAAGCAGGACAGTGGCCGCGGAAGCGTGGGGACAGAGGGACAATGTCCCCACGGTTGTTCGATGTCTGCATCATCTCCCCATCTTATACAAACCCCGTTCTCTAATTTTAATGTCCCCACGGCTTCCGCGGCCACTGTGTTTTTGTTGTCCCGAGAAAACTTTCTCTTCCTAAGAAATCCCTTTACGAAACTAGTCGTCCGTCTTAATTGAGTTACTCAATTTGAATATTCGTCCACCGTTCATACTGAACGAATAATGGGAAAGCTTTTGAATCGGAATTTTTTTTCTTGATGGCGCAATTGGCTCTTATATAAATTGATGATTTTCTATGTATATTGCGCAGAAATGTGATGTACCACATTTTCTTGAAAAACAATTTATGTACGTAGTAAATATTTTGTAATAAAACTTGTTTGGTTTTGTTGGAAGAAAGTTGGGATGTCATGTATTTTATCATATTATATCTTTATTCAACTTTCACCTCGTCTCAAACCAAAACAAACCTTGCCTACTTTTCAACTTTCTACTCTCTCTCTCAACAACTCGTGTCCAAACTTTGAAAACTTTCCTCTCGTCTCTGTCTGCCTGCCTGATGTATCCATTTAGTGTTTATGTTACGTAATAATAATAATGTTTACAAGAATTTTCCAATAAATTGATACCAAGTAAATATTTTAACAATGAATGAACCAATCAGCTAAAGTGTAAATATTAGTGTTCCAATTTTGCATATAGGGATAGCATTTTCTCAACAAATTCAACAACAGACAATCTAAACTAACGTTGCAACATCAACAGCTGGTCACGTCATCACAACTCCTCAAAAATCTTCGCAAAACCCAATATCAATCATCAATTAATAACAAATATAATATTAACAAATATGTAAATTTATACCGTGATTTCAGTAATAATTTTAAATTATAATCATATTAATTAATAACCACCACAAAGGACCAAAAAAAACAAGGGAAAAAGTTATGTTAATTTATCATCAAATAACTTTTCCGCCATCATCATCATTTATCATATTTTTGGTGAAATTGAAATAAAATTCCCATTATTACATTAATAATTATTCTGAACCCTACACCATCAAATATTTGAATTTTTTTATACAATTAGTACACACATAATAATTATGTAATAATGATTTCTGATCTAGTACACGATTTCATTTTTTTGTTAATTCAATTTTATGGACGCAACTCAACTTTTTTCTTCTTCAGTGATGTTGTTGGACGTGATAACAAATTCGTGATGAAGATTTCATTCAATTTTACAATTTTTTTCTAATGTAAATTTATATAATAATCTAAACTCTACACAAAGAGGAGGAGAGAAAAATGCAACGAAAAAAATCTTAATTTTCATTTTACTTTTAATTTTTATACATTAACCGATTTTCTCCCGACAAACTTTCCTCGTCAAGCAATCAATCCGCATTCTTTCGACTTTTCACACCCACCCCTCACACACGCTGATACTCTTTAAACAAAGATTTCTTTTTTTACATATTCTTTTTTTTCATGTATCAAACAAACATTTGCTTGTCGATTGTCGCAGTTTCCGACAACGCAAATCAAGGCGACACTGTTTTTTATTTAAGGTTATTGTTGCATTGCATAATATTTTTTCTCTGGGAAAAGTATAGTGTCCTGTTTTTTTTCATGATATTTTAGAATATACAATATATTTATATTATCGTCAATATATATATACTTCTGCCTGGATTTCTTCATTTCTCTCGTTTATCTAACCTATTTATGTATTATCGTAATATTATTTGTACGGCATTCTGTTTTATGCCATTTTTTCACAGAGAAAGGCGTAGGATGGATGACACGGTCCTGTGGCCAGTGTGTGAGTGGAAAAAATGGATAAGTGTTTTTTTTTCTCTTCTTCGGGGAGACTATTTTTGCGTATCATCTAAATTGAAATAAGGCTTAATACGTACGTAGCATATTAAATGTGAGGAGAGTGGACAGATTTTTACGAATTACAAGAATTTTTTTTAAAGAATAAGTCAACTAGTAAAATGATAGGTATTACATACACTAAAAATTAATGTATCGGGGTAGCAGGACAAGATATTAGCTTTCTCTCTTCTTACTCCTGGTAAGTAAGTAATTACATACATATAAACTGGGTTTAAAATGTTGGCATATTATTCTACAATATGTGTTCACCAGCAAATCGCATATCTCAACTTGTTGTATAGAGTGGACCCATTTGTAAGAGTAATAATAATCCAGAGTAAGTGTACCGAGTTTCTTTATAATAATAGTCCCCTTTTTTTAGTTGGTTGGTGTAGTAAATATGTAGATGTAGGGAATTACGTAATAATAGATAAATGTACTGTCTGAATATATATTGAGTAGTAGTAAAGTAAACACATGTCCCCACCCCATTCTTAACATAAGAAAAAAATACTATAAACGGAAATGAAAGAATAGAAAGAGTCCTTAGCAGTTAAGAAATAAATGGTCTCTCATTTGGAGAGAGTCGATAGGATAGAGACCTCTGTATACAAGATAGACAGTAAAGAGTTGCAGTCTTCCATCAATAATTAACACTAATTAATTAACTACCTAACACTAAAACTAATAAGAACGAGTGTTAACAAAGATTATTATCATCATCATCATTATTTACTTATAATACGATTCGTGCATGCTGAATTGAAACTTGAAAGAGAAACAGACATAATATTTTTCATACGGCTACCAGAACAATTCATAATAAAGTTATAACTGAAAATGCAAATTGACATGTAGGAAATAGTTGCCACATAGATAATAATATTTCTTATAAAATTATGCATGTGCACCCGAATTCCGTCGTCCCCCTATTTTTTCCCAATTCTACACGATTCGGCAATTATTGAACTTTAGTTAACATGAGTTTGGCACACGCTCTCGTTATCAACATCTTTTCTAACAGGAGGAAACAGAATATTTGAATTTCAAACACACTAAACTAATTACTACGTACAAATGCACACCGGGTTTAATCATGATAACATAAGTTACAATAAAATTACGAGAGCCAAACCTGTATCATTGAAATGTACTCTACTCTACTCCTACTCATCCCGAGAAGAAGATTTATAAAACGAAACGTTAAAAACAATTTGTATTAAGGATCGTATATCAATATTATTTTGAGTTTAATTTCAAACTAAAAAATAAAGGGGTCAGACAATTGAATGGTAGTTTGAACGAATGAACCAATAAGTTCTAATAATAATAATGAAATTGAAAGAATGACACTTGCAGAGAAAATAACCTGCCGACTGCAAATTTAGATTGGAGTTATAAATGATCAAGAAAGTAAAATTCATATTGTTATTTTTTTCTACCCTGATTGAATCCACTGGATGAAAAATTGGATTACGTAATCTTATTTATAACGTCTTATCAAATACGAGTCGCCGATATTATTAAAAATATATTAGATCTTGTTTCTCTCTCTCTCCCTCTTTCTTTCTGTTGACTTTAGTTCTTATTCAACATTATTATTTTTATAGACATCTGTAACGTTCATTATATTTAAACCTTTCATTGTTCACAGTGTTAAAAGGTCGTAATAATTAAATGATAAGGATAAGAATAATAATAATATTGATTTTCAGCATTATAACTCTGTTGCGAAATATTTTAACATTGGTTTTGAAGTTGAATGACAACTTGTTCTTCTGCATGCTGATTAAGTTTCATAATAGTTTTGTTTTAAAGATTCGTTTTACAAGCTCCAATGATGAGTCTGGTTGATGATTGATTGAAGGTTGTTAAATGATAGCTTGAATTTTGAACATGTGTGTATTAGTGGTGAATTGAATATTTATCGCGTTGCGTCCATCCAGACATCAGTAAACCCGTCAACCCCGGATCCCGTCGCACCGAAGTTATCGTTGATCCCTAAAATACAAATACGATAGGAATTAATACATAATATTTTTAGTATGGTTGAAGTAGGGATTGTTAACACGTACTTCGTCGAAAATTTCCCCTGAGTGCGTTGTTTCTGTTGCCGTTGTTCACCAGGGCGGTGACTCCTATGGAGAGTTAATTAAATTAATTGAATCTCTGGACCAAAAATAGGAGCCTAACCGATTTTAATGGAGAGCTAATTTCTTACCAGCCATTTCCGGTAGCGAAGCCCGAGCGACTAGTTGGATTCCATGTCCACGGTATGGCAGCTGCGGGACCAGTTGGTGCGCGGAATGCTGAACCCCACCCTGCAGCTCCCCCAGTACCATTCCATGCATCTCCGGCCCCATCTGCCCATCGCCCAGCTGGGGTTTAAAAGCAAACATTGTTAATCAACTTTAACAATAAACTTGAATACTAAACTAACCTGTCCCATTTCCAGCTCGTGACCATGCGCTATCCCACGGCCACGCCCAACCTGCGGATGTTAAAAAATCTGCGCAAATTAGGTTCATCTGCTCTAGCACGAATTAATGTATTATACGAATTTGTTGTTTAAAAAATGCTAAGCAAATAAATATATAATCTAACGTATGTACAGGGAAAGGAAGGATGAAGACCAATAATAAATAAACAGTAGTTTCACGAACGATCCCATTTACATTACAAAATTACAACTAATTTTTGGCCCAGTTAACAAAAACTAACCCTAAATTAACCCACACATTATTATTTTCTAACTAATAAATAGGCAAAGTAGGCAGGCGAGCAATAAATAAAAAAATTCTAAACATTATCTACTTTTATACATCATTTCATATCCCCTGTTAAAAAAATTAGTACGAACATGAACCTAAGAATTGACCGCAGTTATAAAAAATCTAGTGTTATTGGGTTAATATACACAAACACAGACCGTGCGAGAATTGTAGCTGTAGCTGTAATTTAGACTCCTGTCACGCGAACCTCTTGATCCATGATCATTGTTGTTATTGTTGCGTCGATACGAAGAGGAGTAGCCACTGTACATGTCGTTTTGTAAAATGTGGCTTGATGCGCTTCCAGACACTCTGGAATTGTTGTATCCACGATGTCTCTCGTTACCATATCGGGATCCAAATTCAGGATTATGATCACTTGCGGTATTACGGTTTCGAGGGTGAGACGAAAAATCCAAGTAAGACGGATTGAATCCAATTTGGTATTCTAAAAGCATTAAAAAATAACAAAAGTTCGTGCCAGATGCCACATTCATGCAACGGACAATGTTACAGAGGAGGAACAATGTCGTCGCAGAATGACATGTGGCACACAAGCATCGTCAACACAACAACTCCACAGCCCATTTGTACGAAGTATTTGTATTTGTAAGAAGTACAAGGAACAAGTTTTAGAGGTACTAAAACTGCCGGAGAATTTAAACCAAAAAGGAGTAAAAAAAAGCATCGCTGGGATTAAGCAGCAGGTAGCCAACCAACAGAATTATATAAATACTTACCGAAATCTGTGCGACCCATGTGTCCTCCGCGCATCCCACCGCGCCCACGACCACCACCACCAACTGCCAAAGGTGGAAGCATGCTGTAAAATAAAAAAGATTAGTTGCAAATCAACCTCAATACTACAAAGAATCTCAATTATAAAAACGATAGATTTATTATTACTCGACATATGGAGGCGGCCTGGTTGCGATCATTTGCATCATTCTTCGTTCTCTGTAACGATAATGAACAAGATTAGACTTATTTTAAATCTTGGCTGAAGAGAAGATTTGAAAATACTTAATTTACTATTTAATTTAAATACACCGTTCTATTCAAGATGAATTCCATTAATTTTTATCCGATGATTTGTTATTATTTTTATTGCTGTTTTGATGTGAAGTAACTCTGATTAATTAATTTTTTTAAATCATATATAACATAAAGAAAACTATACAAATCTTTATATAAAAATGAGAATAAATTAAATCAACTTAATCGACCTTGATATAATGCGTATACTTTTCTGACCTGGCTCGAAGAATTTCTTCCTTCTTTTTCTTATCGGACGGAGGTTTAGCTGGAATACGTTTGATTTTAAAATATTGTGTTTGTATAATGTAAATCAGGCATATTGGGAAATAGAACAAAATTAAGAGCAGAGAAGGGGAATCTTAAAAAATATTCAAGCTCAATTTTCAATAATTTTACACTAACCAAGCGAGATTTCAATGAGAGATCCGCCCACATCTTTTCCATTCAGCTCATCCATGGCTTTCACAGCTCCGTCACGTTCTTCAAAGTGGACAAAGGCATAGTCCTTGATTTTTTTGACTCGTTCCACTTTTCCAAACTGTTCAAACTGCTCCTTCAACCTTTCCTCGGCTACATCTTGAGTAAGGTTTCTCACGTACAGGACTTTCACTTTGGACATGGTCTCATCATCAGGTTCTTCTTGTGGGTCCGCCCAATCTACGATGATGTCGCATCCCCACACTTTGACTCTTGATGTACCCAAACGACGCTTGGCTGCAACGGATAGTTAATATTACTCATGTGTGCTTGATGAGAAATCACAAAATTTTAATTATTACCAAGAGAGGCAGCTTTGTGTGATTCATACTCAAGGAAACAAAAACCACGGTTCTTCTTTCGATCATCTGGAGAGCTGTAGATGATCACTTCCGTCAAACCAGCTGCATATAATTAAACCATTTGATTAATCACATTTCTGATAACAACAAACTAAAACAGGGCAGCAATAAGCAGACTTGACGCTTTAATAAAACAAAACTCGTCATTTCATGTCCTCTATTTCTCAACCCCAATTCCACTCAATATTTTTTCTTACAAGAGCAAAGCATATAAAGCGATAAGCAATTCAAGAAAGACTTTCTGTGCAAAAAGTACTTTACAACTTACGAGCATGTTTCGAAAATTCCTCAACGAGTTCATCATGGTCTCTGTTCTTAGGAATGTTCCCGACAAACAAACGGTGATTGTTATACGAAATTGTAACCCCGATCTTTTTACCCTTACGGATTTCAAATTCATTAAGCTGTTGAACACAAAACATGGAGGAATTAAAATTATGGTCCGACTAAATAAAGTCAGTGGGCTTTGCATCAAAATAACAATATGATTCCAAGGAACTGTGAGCGAACCACCAATTTACGGATAATCTAATTATATATGTTCCCTAATTTGACCCTGGATTACTGTCAGTTATATTACTTAGGACCGAGCAGAGAGAGAAAGAGAGGGAGGATTGAGCATGGAAATGAGAGGAGGATAGAGATAAGGATGAACTGAGAGATGTTACAAATTAAATTATAAGTGGAAGAGGAGGTAGAAAGACGAGGACAAAAGTCAAGTATAGAGGAGGACAGGGAAGAAAGTAATTAGATTACATGCACGTCTGTGAAATTCTTCGAAAAGCTGTTCTCTTGACTTTGCTTTAGGAATGTTCCCAACAAACAAGCGTCGCCTTGGCCAACAAACGTAGATTCGCGTTCTTTCATCTATCTTGTCTTCTCGTATTAAAGTTCCATTAACCTTGATTGGGTTAATTTTAAATTGGTAAATGATAAGCATCACAATAATGATAATGGTTCCTTGGAATTGTGTGTAATAATAAAGTAGTATACTCAATCAAATTAAGTATCATCACAAACAACGGTATATTACCTGACGAACAGCTTCCTGAGCTCCATCCTTATTCATAAATGTGACAAAGGCATAACCCCTGTTGAGCCCGGTCATGGGGTCCATCATCAAACGAAGATCCCAGATTCCACCACATTTTTCGAAGAGGGGAATCAGTTCTATAAACGGGTCAAACACATTGCAGCAATTGTGTTTAACTGAATTTCAAATGGTTGATAGTATACTCACCGTCTTCATACATGTCTTTAGGGATTTTGCCGCAGAAAACTTCACAGCCGTTGCCGGGTGGAATGCCTTCCCAACTGGGTGGAGGACCTCCATACTTTCTTTGACCAGTAGTTACGTCCAGGGAGTAGCCAGTTCGTTCCAGGATCGCCTTGATTTTTGCCTCGTCCGGTCCTTTCACAGGGCTGGTAAAAGAGAACAAAGTGGAAGTTTAGACTCTGCAAAATAATTGCATTCCATATGCTCCACAAAAATAAAACCTTTGGTCCGATTTCATTTCAGTAAATGTCCGGTACGAATAAATGAGTGATACTTGATATAGACTAAGATTTGATTTTTTTTAATTAACAATTTCTGACTGATTACGATTTAATACTGTTTTGAGTCAAAGTATAGTCCAACTAAAAGATTTAGAAAGTAAATTCTACCACAATTTAAAAATATCATTCCCTTTTTCTGGAATTCACACCCGCAATTTAATTCGCACTAAACCCCGTAATTTATACAGGGCCAATTTTATTTATTGGCTTCTAGAATCCAATATATTTTGTAAGTGAACGAAATTATTATCACTACGGAAATTAGCTCACCTTCCAGTTGGCGAGCCACCTTGAGAAGCGGTAAGAGTGGTACGGGATTTCTGTCGATAAGTTTTCATGACGCCACACAGATAGGCTGAAATAAGCAAGTACGGTACATGTTAATTTCTCTGTAAATAAATCTGTTCTGTAAATTAAGAGCGTACCCGACTTGTTGGAAACATGTTCCAGGTTCCTATATAGGAAACAAATACATGTTAAAAATTCTTGTTACAAATGCATATGATACAGACGAAAGGAAACTTACGAATCCAGAAACTGTTTCAGCACCGTTAGAGCCCCGCTAAGTAAAAGGAAATGTCCTTTTAACTCAATCTACAAAATCATAGTAATTCCTCCTATAAACTTACTCAACGGGAAACTCCTTGAGAGCATCCAATGCCCTCTCATCAAGGTCACTATGCGCTAGTTTCCCTGTAATCAAAAATATGACAACCTGTAATCTTAACCTAAATTATTGGAATTATATCGATACACGAGACACAAAGGAATGACATGGGCTCACCAGTGTTGTAAATATCATCCAGTTTAGCAGAAACTTTTTCATCAAGACCTAGAAAACAAAATCACTAAAATTGGTAAGGATTTCTAACATTTATGCACCTCAGTAAACGTGTAAATGTTGAAATACGGCATGTCTAGTCTATGTAGTCTAAACTTTAATTACCATACTGGATGAGTTTTTGATAATCTGCCGATCGTTGATCCGCTGGAATTTTCAGCGGTTCGACAGATTCGCTCGGAGTAGAAGTTGTTGAAGAATTGAAAGTGTCACCGCCACCAGTAGCGTCAACCTAAATTCAAAAGAGAAATAAATTAAGCTCTAAATAACTGAAGTAACTTTCGTAAATAATCAGTCAAACTTTTCCACACCTTTCCAGTTTCAACAGGGCCGTCAGTTACCTCATCGGTCAGCCCGCTCAGGTCCCCGTTACCACTGGCCATGATTTGTTAAAACCAAATGGTTTTGCAAAAACTATTTCCAATCACACACAACTTTCCGTGTCGTAGTTAACGAGGAACCTTCAACTTATCGCAGTTTCGTGCTGGCCAGTGGATTTTCAACTTGTAGCGTAGTGTTTTTTAATTAATTTAACAACTAATTTTTTCTATAAACTAAACCTAATGAACTGAATTTATAAATGTATTAACAATTACGTTCAGTCAGCAGAATCCAATAAATTGAAATATAACAATAATGAATATGAAACTGAATTATAACAAAATTCGTGAAATTTCTCGGGTCGAGAAGAAATCAGGAAATAATAATAACGGATTCTACTGCTAATCCTACAAAATTGACCAACTCAACCAAAAACAACTTTAACAAGTAATATAATAGTTTAGTACATGATATATAATAAATTTCTTAGCTCTTCGTATT
The DNA here is from genome assembly GCF_002217175.1 of Folsomia candida. Classification (NCBI taxonomy): domain Eukaryota; kingdom Metazoa; phylum Arthropoda; class Collembola; order Entomobryomorpha; family Isotomidae; genus Folsomia; species Folsomia candida. Next base: position 3,319,885 of record NW_019091201.1, read on the forward strand.
GGCTAAAATTATTCTAAATATTCTGAATTCCATGCAACAACAGAAAATGAAACCTACCTAACCAAAAACGAAATCTTGATACACGATTTTTGTTTCCCTACAACTCTGATTCGAATAGAAATTGGACTGATGATTGTGTTGCTAACTCTTAACTCTGATTTTCATATATAATGTTGAGTCCAGTATTTTTAACTACGTGTTGGATGGACACGACAAACCCTGTCCAATTTTTAGGGGGAAGAAACTTAATTCAAATTTAAACAAGAGTTATTATTTGAATTGGTTGGACGATCAATGGATGAATGGAATTTAAGTTATTGAAATTAAATTAAATTAATGAGTGATCAATGAGTCCGTCCGTCTCGAGTAACTAAAATTAAATCAAAATCGAAGGAATCCAATTGTCGATTTTGATTCTGATGTTAATTTGGTGCTCCCGATTATCCGATGTGGTCGTGATTAGGAACGGATGACGTTCAGACGGATGCCAAGATTAATCACCTACAATTTAACAAAAACAAATATCATTAGTATTAGTTTGTACATAAAATCATGAAAAGGGGCGTCACGTCATTAACAATTATTGCTATCACTGGATCCATGATTTTCATACGCATTTCAGCTAACTCATGGGTGTCCATTCCATACATTTTTAAATAAGCAAAAAATTTATGAATTCAAAAAACAGCATCTCATTAAGTAAAAAAAAATAGTACAATGTTGTTGAACCGGTCTCCTGTTTATATCGTCACTCAGGAATTTGACTTAAAAAATTATTTTTTTGGTGTGAATCAACAGTTTGCCAACCCAACATAATTACATATTACATACAGCATTGCGTGACAAAGACGGATTGTGGACCTAGTTTGATTTTCTTCTGCTTAAAATATCCTCCAAATTATTCTAATTCAACCACATGTGCATTTAAGTTGGGATCACTACTCAGAGAAGAAGAACTCTAGGACTAAATGAGCTTACTTAAATAAAACTGTTTGAGATAAATTCTAAGAATTCCCTCATTATCATCACCACCACAGACAGCATAGGCAGGGAGACGTTATTATACATATGCACAAATTGATAACATGGTCTGCTCGGCAGACGAATAAGTCATACTAATTAAATATCTCGTTAATAACTTTTCCACATCCATGTTTGTCATCACTGCTGCTGCTGTTTTTATAATTAAACGAAGAGTACATTACGTAAATAATGTTTAGTGAAATCGATCTTGACACACACTAAAGATCATCAAGATCAGTGCTACATGATTATGCAAGTGATAATATTTATCCATATTTCTAACCCGATGGACGAATATTACTCATGCATGCGTTTCAAGATGGAGTGCAAAATTATTCCCCAACTATTTAATTGCAATACGAGTACCTTGCAAAAAATTGGCATTTGAATTAAACTTCCCCCGAGGTGTGCATTGCATGTCATGAGTAAGTCACTGACTGAACTGAACGAATTAACAAGTCTCATCATGAAATTAAACCGCTCCACTACTAACTATGCGGAAATGCATTTTTTCGATAAGACAGATTATTTCTTATGACATTATGGAATCACTCTGCATGTTACAATTATTATACAACTTCTTTCTTGTGGTGCTGGTGTTAATAACAGGATGCCGAGACCGAAAAAGCTAATAAATGTGTTGTTTCTTTCACACTGCACAACAATGAATTCATACCAAACTAAACCCAGCAATCTCACAATATGTATCATCTGACAAAATTCAAACCTGAATGAATTTTATTCTCAACATTAAAACCAGTCTTTCTTTGACAAGTCAAACCCTTAAACAACACAATGAAGTCAGCATTTACATGTTTCTCGCTGCACAGACTGGTTTTGAAAATTTTGCTGGCTTTACTTACATCGAATCAAAGTATTATTCGACGCAGTTTCGTAATGCGAAAAAAGTTGCCAGGTTTACTTTTATATACTAACTAATACCTTCTGCTACTAACTACGTGCATACTACTAATACCCACATTTTCTTAATACCTCCTCCTACGATGGAAGATGTTAATTCGATTTGATGAGGTGGAGGAGTTAGTTGAAGAAGATTTCGACCGGATGCATCATGGAAGAAAGTGGTTCTCATTGCGTCTTTTATCAATCATCTTATCACACAATGTGCAAATTATACCCATCCCATCCCATCTCTCTTCAATATGTTTCAACCTCTTTTCTTAATAGAAAAACTATTTTCCTCATGACTTGTGTAAGTCTTGAATGAATCTTTAATTTGAATGAATATGCTTCTTTTTTGGCAATTATTGTCGAACTTTGAATCCAATTTCGTAAAAAAATAACAATTTCGACCCAATGCAACAAGTTAATAGAAATGTTTCAAAATAAATATTTAAAGAAAATCAATTTCCTCCGTTCAACCCAGAAAGCATATTACCCACACGAGCACGAATCAAATTTTGATAACGAACTAATCAATAAAACTAATTTAACGATCCTCTCTCTCTAGTCTCTATATATTTTGCATTTCTCAATACTAAATATAAACTCTACAATTGTGATAAACTTGAAAGGTTATCATTAAATAAATTTATATAGTATTATTATTGCACAACATATTCAAACTGCTAAATAAATATTTAGCAGTATTATGCTTTTTCACTGCATTTTCCTTCAGCCTCAAATTATTACCCCATCCAACAATTTTTGGGCTAAACCAATGAGACAAATAAATGACCAAAACTCACATAAAAAATCAACCAAACTACTAATTGATCATTACCCCTTGTCACACCCACTAATCCCTCACACTTACCCATAAAAATCACTTATCCTCCAAAATAAACAACCAACTGTTGACTGTCGCAATAACCTAAATATTTTTCCTTCATCAGCCAAACTACCAATGTTTCCAACCAAAATGACCTCACAAATTTGAAATCGACCCTAAAAAATGAAAACTCCACCTTGAAAAAACTTTGCATTTTCACCAACCCCAAAACAACGTGTCATGTTGAAAAAGCAAGGCACAGACTTGATATACGGTGGTGAACATATGCAAGAAAAGTGTGCAAACAACTGCGTGCTTCACAACTTTTCGACATATTGGATCTCTTTCCGAAGCCCCCTTTGGCCCCATCGCGACCAAACTTGGACTAAATGATAGCTTATCGAATATAGAAAAATGTTGTGGTCTTACCCAATTAAAAAGGTCGGGGAGAAATTTTGAATTTTGAAGATCTCGAGAAAAAATTTGCAGAACTAGCCGGTCAAGTAAAGTATAATGATGGAGACTGATCCTAAGAATTTTTTTTCAGGCTGGTGAGCCACACTTTCAGCCATCACCATCACCAGGCCCAAAACATGGTGACTGCAAATATTTCGAGATTTTAATAGATTTTTGAGTAAATTGGTGGAAACTAATCAAATTAAAACGTACAAATGTCAAACTCAAAGTTTGGAGAATTTTCAGAATTTAAAATCACTAATTTCTAAATATTCCATCAGTTTTGTCACACATTTTTTTAATTTCCCCTAATTGCATCACTTAATATTTCATTATTCGGCTCCAAAGTTATGCTAGAAGTAATTATTCCAAGGAATTTGCCATAATTTTAATTGGGATAAATTATTAAAATTTTGCAAATTTTCTGACGTGATGGCGAAACGCACCAGGCAAAAGTTCAGTCTCACCCTTTAGTTTTCTTCACGTGGAGCGAGAGGATTGAAGACATGCGATGCGTGGATGGATTTTCATGGCAGACGTCGAATGAACACGGGGTGAACAAAATCAAGTCCTGAAGAAATAAGAAATTGAGTATGAAAATTTTCGCAATTTCATAAAGTGATCCAATTTGAGAAAAATTTGCATGAAAATAAGATTGCATTTTGCATTGGAGGTGAGGATATCGTAATTTATTGCATTTTTGTCAGGATCTGCATGTAAACGACGGCATTAAAAGTCATTTTACTGCAGAAATTTAAATATTTTTAAACGAATGGAATGTTTAGACTAGTTTGCATATATATGCATAGATAGAGTTGAAGATATAATAATAAATATATATTGGAATATATGTCAGACTGTGAAGTTAGATTAAGTGGGCACCACCCGATAAGGCAGCGGAAAGTAGTGAATCACTAGTGTTCAAAGGTTTGTCGGATTTTTTGGAATTTTTTTGACTTTGTGGTGGTGAAACTGAGCTGGTTCCGAGCATCGGTGTAACTTCATCGGAAGGAAGAATTTTTAATTCCTTGAGATAATCGACTTCCAAAAAATTGTCCAAGTCTTTTTGCAATCTTAGGAGATTCCCTGTTGCGATTCGAGATTGAAAGAGAGCTTCTTGCATCTAAATAGTACACAGAATATCTGAGCCAAATTACGTTTTTTGCAAAATAGTCAATTTAACATACCTGCATTTGCGAATTTGACAAATTATGCGATAATTTCTCAAACTTTTTTGCACTTTGGAGAATCACAGGGAGACTAGAATCCAATAGTTTTCTTTAAGTTGCAAACTAATTATGGTTATTAAAAAACTCACAGGAATTTGTCCGTAATGTTTGTCCTCAGTGACTTATTTTTTTCGCGATGTTTTCTCGCGACAACTGGATCTAACCGAGGAGATCTTCGCTGGGGGAGAATCGGCGCCAGGGCTAATACTGTAGCCACATCTGGATCTAGCTCGTCCAACTCCATAGAATTTGCAGAATCAAGACTAATGGTGCTCCCAAAATCTGTAAAAACAGTTAAAAGTTGCATTTCATACAAATAATAATTCTTCTTTCTTTATAATATTTACCTTCATAATCAGATTCTGGAGCTTCCCCTTGAAAAGTGACCACTTTGACCCCAGAGGATGATCTCCCATCCGCATCGGTTACTGCAATTACTGGATTTCTCGGTTCCAAGTCAATTTCATCCTCGGACTCAAGATCTTCTCCACTAACGATTAGTTTACTTGTACTGGGCGTGGTTTTATTTTTATTTGACATTTCTTAAAATTTTAAATTGCGCAATGAAATTGTACTAGAATTGATTGAATGTGGAATGAATGAAGAAATCACATTTAGAAATACTTGCAAGTTAATTTGTCTGGAAATTAGTGCTCAATAAGTAATTCACACATTTTGAACTATATAAATCGTCAAACAAAAAATAAACAATTTATTTTCAGGTGATATTTTCAATCTGACACCAAATCAGCTTTTACAATATTTGTGTTTTTATTAGATTACTCGTCCCGGTTGAATCTACGCCGCTGAGCTCAAACAAAAATATCAACAGGCAACTTTTGCTAGTGTTTAAAAAGTTCGTCTCTCTAATTAAAAGTTAAAAAATTTGTAATTCAATTAAGAAAATTCTTATTGTTATTCCTTACGATGAGTGATAGACATAAAAGTCGTGGTGGTGAAAGAAGACACCGGTCTAGAAGTCGATCTCCTTCAGTTCGTGAAGATTGGAGAAACGTGCGGGTCAAAGAAGAGCCCTTAAGTGATGTTGAGGGCCGTTCCTCATCAAGTCATCGAAGGTCACACCCATCTCCTCCTCGAAGAAGAGACCATGACCATCGGGAAAGTGGGCGCAGGAGGTCACCACCACCGACGAGACCAAGGTCAAGAAGTCGTGAACGTGGCGGCGGCGGAGGAAGTCGGGGAGATAACTATCGTGGAGGTGACCGAGATCGCGACCGTGGCGAAAGAAATGAGCGACCAAGATCTCACATTAAGACGGAACCAAGGAGTAGAAGCAGGTAGATTTATTTAATTAAATGTGTTACTGATTTTCAGAATTTGTAATTAATTTACGATTATTTTTCAAATTTTATGAACAGGAGTCCACCTGGGGAATTTACAAGACCACACCCACGTCACCACCACCCCCGAGACGATCACAATAATCGAGGAGATCGCCGAAGACCGTCGAATGACCAACAACGCTCAAGCGACAGTAGACGCTCACCCCCACAACAAAGGGACATAAAAAGGGAAAAGGACTGGGATAATTTCTTTAACCCTTCGAGTGACATGTCTCGCCAAGCGCTTGTTAAACGGGAAGAGAACGAAAACGAACGAGGCGAACGGCTCGAAGAACTTGACAAGGATGGAAATAAAAAGGAAGAAAACATTGAAAAGGAAAAGCCAAACTTTGGATTATCCGGAAAACTTACCGAGGAGACAAACACTTATCGTGGCGTAGTGATAAAATATAGTGAACCTCCCGAAGCTAGAAAACCTATAAAGACTCGATGGAGATTATACCCATTTAAGGATGGAGAAGCACTCGAAGTAATGTATATTCATCGCCAAAGTGCATATCTGTTGGGGCGTGAGAGAAAAATTGCAGATATTCCGATTGACCATCCATCCTGCTCGAAACAACATGCTGTGATTCAGTACAGACTCGTTCCATACGAGAAACCTAACGGAATGAAGGGGAGGAGGATACGACCTTACCTTCTCGACTTGGAGAGTGCCAATGGGACATTAGTTAATGGGAAGAAGATAGAACCTAAACGATATGTCGAACTATTTGAGAAAGACGTACTAAAATTCGGATTTAGTTCGAGAGAGTACGTGTTGTTGCATGAGCACAGTAAGGACGATTCACCTTTAGATGATGATGGCTACGATAAGTCCCCCAGTCCAGATTAGTAGTTTAGTAATAAATAGTAACTATTTTTTACTATTAAATTGCGTTCAAGACGTACATTTTTTTATTGATTTTAATCCTACTCCTCATAATTTTTTATTAATAAATATCAAGATCAAAGTTCAATCATTGTGCGTATTGAAAAAAAAATATTGCATCAAAATTTACCCAATTTACCAGTAGCGGTCAGTTTAATTAAAAATTTTGCATAATACTTATCATATACATTTAGTTGATTAATTGACCATAAATCGTATTATTTGTACACCATCAAAAAGTAATTGAAAAATTAGTTACGCATGTATGATTAGTATTTTGATAAAGATGCCACTAAATTGATGATGATTAATTTGACGCTAACCTTCACAAACGGGGGGCGGTGGTTGCGTCATGATGCATTTCACATGTAGTAGGTACGCACCATCGTTCATCAATTCCTTATAAATTCATCCAACCCAATAATTTGTTTGACAGGTTTTTGGCACTTGTTGATAAAACTTCTTCCTTACGAATGCATACAATTTATGCAAATGAATCGGTGGATTTTCATCAATTTCATTATCCATGTCTTGTAAAATCACATGCTGAAATTGCATACGAGTTTGCATGCAATTTAACTTTTTGTTTAGGTTCAGTCAGATTCAAATTACGTATAATTATCCGTAAAATCAGCTTAAAATCAAATCACGATAACTCCGTTCTCTTGCTCCACACGAATTAAATTCATTAAATTAAACTTACACTAGAAATGCGTGTGGTCTGTAATATTTTGTTCGATTAATTGGTTTGGACACTTGTGTCGCAAGAAATTAATTTTTGTAATCTGCATTTTATTCGATCTTACACGAGACGTGTAGCAGTTTGTTTTTGTCAATCCCAAAATTTTAGTAAAATTAGTAAAATTTTAGATAAATATCTAAAATATTCAACAATTTGAAATATTTCAAATTGTTGAATATTTTTCAAATCAAATTTATTCCAATATGGCCGACGTAACTCAACAAATCTTTTTCTAATTGATTTTATTGTAAACATTACTAAAATTCCAATAATGACGGCAAAATCTGACATTTAAAATTTTAACCTTCATCCGCAAATCCTACACATAACCTACAATTTAATAAATTACCATGTCGAGCAAAACAGACCAATAATAATTCGTATAAATTGGCGAAAATTGGTGTACCTCTTTTTGCCATGAACAAATCAAGTAAACAGTTGTTGAAATGTTGAATTGGTCAGGTCACGGATTCAATGTTCAATTTGAAGAGGGTCACATGCAACGCAACGCAATGCAATGCAAGTCAGTCAGTCAAACCCTTCTGTTTAAATTATTATAAAACATCAACAAGTAAAGTAAAGTAATCCACAATGAAAAGATTCTGACGACTGATATAAATACATAAGCAACACATAATTGGAAAATTGCCTTTGCTCTTTGCTTGCCAGCCTTTGAATTTATGACGAGTTATTTCTACCTAATTCCAAGTTTGGAGATGGAGATCAACGCCTTCAGAGTCACGAACTGACAAGTAAGATGACATTAACATTAAATTAAAAGAAGTGCATTCGGCAATTCAACAAAATCATGAACCACAAAAAAATAAATTATTGGTTGCAATTCCAAATTGCAATGGGAAACGGCAACCTCGACGTAAAAGTGCATAAAAATCAATATATACATCTCTGATAACGTCATTATCAGAGATCAAAATCATGAAAAAAAAAACTTGTTAAATTTGAAAATTCCTTCTTTACAGTTTACACCTCCACAAAAAATTCTTGGAGGTGATTAACTGCTAAATATTTCAAAACATCGGTTGTAAAATAAATCTCGACTCGTTTAATTATCGAAATGCCGATATATTATTTATGACAGTACGCGAAAAGCATTTGATTATTGCAATAAATTCGCCTTAAAGATGCCGAATTTAACACACCAAACAATATGCTAATGTTATCTTTAATGTTTGTTTTTGCACCTCGCTTTTACAACAAAGTTGATAACAATTGACACTTCTTTACTATTTTGAGCCATTATTCTTTCTTGCTGCAAGGTGTGTGGTGACATTTGACATTTGGATCATGTCAAACACGTGCAATATGCAAAGCTTTATTGCAATGCAAATAATTTGTATGATGCCATTTTATTAAGCAAATATTTACTCGTACATATTATATTTTTCCTATAAGCTGTAACACAACCGTGTAAACTAATCCTTCCTAACGCAACAACGACGTGAAGATGAGTGACACTCAACAATTAAGCGGATGACACAGATCATTACTTATTTTAGGAAAGATGAGTTGCGTTAAGAAAAAAAGTAAGTGATGTCCGTCAGACAGTTACCTCACAACGATTTGGTGGCTTAATGTGGTCATTTGATCGAAAATATGTCATAATCAATATTCTTGGATTTTTTAAGTTTAATAAATTACTGGAAATCAGATTTCCAACAAAAAATAGGATAAAAAAATGATGCCCCAAGCTTTACAAGAAATGAATGAATGTGATTCCTTTCTCATTGTTACTTTTCCATTGTTACTTTACAACTAACTTTTTGTTACAGTTTTGTCGTTACTTACACTTCCTACCAGCCAGCCCTTATCCCCCCCAACAGTGCAAAATAATGCTGCAATGAATACAGTGAATTTATTACAGGACACGTACTCGTATGTATTAAAAAACAAAGAGTGACAACAGAATTTGAGAAGAAGATCTTCAAGATCACTCTCAGGTCTGACTCGTGGTCTGTTTTTTATCAATAATAACTCATCTAGTCATCATCACATCACATTATTCATTTTGGCTTCCAATTCTTAATCGTCTGCATTTATTTACATCGATAAGAAGAATCCTACATTTGTATTTACAAGAATAAAAACATATCCACCAAACCAAACCAAACCACCCCTTAAACACCACTAATTACCATCAAATCATGTAATAGTGGATGTTGTTAACCTCACCTGTTTCTCTAACTAGACTAAAAAAATGTATGGATGTACTTTGCTAATAAAGTGACCTTAAGTACGTACTACAAATCTGGATCTTACTTAATTCATCGCACAAGAGTACTTAACTCAGATTGCATTTGATTGTAATTTACGTAAACATTCAACTTGACGTTTTTTACCATTCTAGTAGAGCTATTAGAGTGACATCCATATTTTAGAGCGACGCTGTACAAATATCGATTTGAATGACTTTCATAAAACAGTCATGTCGTTCTTGAAACTAAATTAAATCTAAATTGAATGTTATCAAGATCAATAACTTGCCCAATTTGGTGTGTGCGTATGCTTAATGAGATCAAGAAAAGACTTTAATGTCCTTAATGTATAGGCAAATAAGAAATTAAAATTCATTGTCTCGAAATAAATTGCATGAATAAGTTTGTGTTTGGCAAATTTGCAAATAAATTGTCGTTTGTTATACAATAATCATTCAAACATTGTATCACATGCAAGGTAAAAACTACTCGAATCGAATTCTGGTTCTAAAAAAGTGATCTACAATGAAGATTCTACAAAATTATTATGGCTGTGACATAAAGACATCAATTAGTGAGGAGAAGATCAAGTTTTCGTCTTGAAGGTGAATCCTCCTCCTCGTCTTGTAGATCAACTCGTCGTCATTATTCGCAATTAATCAATCCAATAATTTATATTTGATTATATATTTAAGGGTCCATTTATCTATAACTTGGTTTTCGATATATCAAGGTCGTCTCGTTTTATTAGTAGAAAGAAGAGACTAAATTTTACTTAAATTCCAATCGGGGGAATGTGACACAATAATAATTAAACTAATTAATTTTGTGTAATTACTACAAAAAATGATTGAGTCACCAATCTCATCTCATTATCAATCTAATCAACACAAATCTCTAATTTAGACTGGTTAATATTTACGTACAATTAATCAGGAATGCACATAGATAATTCTCACATCCAAACACTAATTATATGTCATCATTTGGCCCATCGCTTCAATAAATATTTCAATTTACGGCATATTTTGATATGGTGTAGCCTTGATTTTAAACCACGTCATAAATCCTGCAATCCTTATTACATTTCAATTTCAAACTGCCATATTTAGAGATTATTAAATTTTACGAGTTACCACATATGTATTACAGATCTTAATGAATTGTATGCAAATTTTGCCCTTACAACATGTACATTTTGATGCTTGCAAATCACACAGTTTATTGAATTTTGATCAAAACGTAACCGATGATGATGACCTTATCCTTTTGCATATATATACGCACAGTTGACCAATTATTTATCGTCTTCTCCTAATAAATATTCTACCGACGGAGGATCTGCGATAAATAATAAAAGTAATAAACGAAATTAAGTTGATTGATAAATTATGCATGCTTGTTAGTTTACCAACCAAACCAACTGTTAATTTAAACAATGGAGCCCCAGACTCATTTGTTATATTTCGCTACTAACAAGGGAACATACCGAGGTGTCCAACGAGTTAAGGGTCGACACCTATACCAAAATGACCACAATGCATGACTTATTAAACAAACTGAAGGAATTTCCGTGTAAAATTCACTTTTCGTCAAGTTGTGACGATATTTGTGACGAGCGCATGACCATCGGGCTGCCAGCGGGAGAGGTCGGCCGCTGAACGATCAGGTCGAATCGAAGCGTCGTCGTCTTCAGAGATTTCAAATTCTTTCAAATTTTGAAAACATCTTGAAATTTTGAAAAAATTTTGAAATTTTGAGAAAATTTTGAGAAAATTTTGAAAATTTGAGAAAATTTTGAAATTTTGAAGAAATTTTTGAAATTTTGAAGAAATTTCAATTTTTTTCAAAATTTCAAGTGGTTTTCAAAATTTGATAGAATTTGAAATCTCTGAAGACGACGTGAAGACGACGACGCTTTTTTGTGTTCGACCTGATCGTTAGCTGCCGACCTCTCCCTCTCTGGCAACCCGATGGTCATGCGCTCGTCACAAATATCGTCACAACTTGACGAAAAGTGAATTTTACACGGAAATTCCTTCAGTTTGTTTAATAAGTCATGCATTGTGGTCATTTTGGTATAGGTGTCGACCCTTAACTCGTTGGACACCTCGGTATGTTTCCTTGTAAGAGTGAAGGAATCGAAATCAGTTTGCGCTTTAATTGTCAAGCGAGGCGAATAGAATGTCGTCGATTGCGACACAAATCCTGAAGAAGAAGACACTACCCAAAATTGTCGACGGTAAAAAATGTCGTCCTTTTAGTGTCTTACAGTGACCGCGGAAGACAGAGGGACAATGTCCCCACGGTTATTCGATATCCGCATCATCTGCCCATGTTATGTAAACCTCCCCCATCGTATAATGTTAGCGTCCCCCGATGTCCCCACGGCTTCCGCGGCCACTGGTCCTCCCTTTGTACACGAGTACTTTGAGTGATATCTATTTACATTAAAATGTCGCTCATTCTCCACCAAATTCAGACAGATATTTCATCCACCTGAAATTGGCAAGTTGAAGGTTACGTGACTTTACTTTACTTTAGCACACGTGATTCGTGTCAAGTATATGTAACGATTTACAAGTTCGATGATGGTTTCGTCGTCACATTGCAAATCTTCTTCCAAGATCTGATCGCAATCGTAAAAAGGCGATGTTGATGCGATACATATTTACTCCCTTCTAAACATTTCTGTCGATAATTAATGAATGCAAGGTCACCACCACACCACGGACTGTTCCAACAACTCATCCCTCATCGATATGGATGGATTAGTATCAATAAAAAAATTAACGAATTCCTCAAAAGATTTTTAACCATTTTATTACCATGTTTGCATTGCACCAATTTTACAATCGTATCAATAAATAGATAGAGTCGACAATGCGAGTATTATTACAATGAACAATGAGGGAATGAATGAATGAGATGGTGCTCCAGATTTTGTGCAAGTTTTTTTTTTATCGAGAAGAAAGATGAGATGAAAGAAGATGGTCTTCATGGAATTATTTATTGTTAGACAATGAATACAGGGAACTCAGAAGGGCGTCCACAATTTAACTTGGTTTAATGTCTTGTCGACTCTTCTTCCAGGATGTGTTGAAATGAAAGGTAGCATGAAATCAAGATCAATTAGTTCAACAAAGACATGCATGAAACCTGCAATTACAAGGTGGTAGAGTCAGGTGAATAGGGAAAACCTACAGCGGCTTCCTATACATATATCGAGGTAAATAAGTAAATACGTTACATATATAGGCAATGACGCACGGCTAATTATGAAAACAAGATAATTATGAAAAAAATGGAAAATTTTGATTTGCAGTAATGCGCATTTGTATATGTGTAACACCAATTTTGATTTTTACAAAATTATTTTGGGTTAATCATTACATAGCAGGTACGATTTTCTCTGCAGATAATTTCCCAAATTTTGGTAATTTAAACCAGTAAATTTCTTCAGATTATAAATTTCCTGGCATTCGTAGTACCCCGAGGGAAAATTTGAAGTTCAAATTTTAAACAGCTTTCTTGCAGAAATTTAGCCCAGCTTTCTCCAGAAAGACTCGATTTGTGCAGAAACTATGCAGAATTGTGCGCATACGGTTCTGCAGAATAAAGCCTATCGAAATTTTTTGTAAGATTATGTAGAAATGCAGAATACAATATGCATTGAGTTTTTATCAATAACTTTGACATAGTGATTTCTACTCGGGATATATCTATTTAGATCAGATACATACATACAACAACACTTTTTTTAATCCACCACAATCAATCAAAGGTCAGCTTCCAAGACCTCTGGCCCATTACTTCCCGTACTTTAAAGTCCTCTTCCTTTTTTGTCATAGTTTGTACGCAAAAACTAGCACTGTTAAGGATCGAGAGTAAAAAAACAGTTATCAAATTCATTTCGTGAGTGAAGTGAATCACTTTATTTTTATTTATCAGATTTGTCACAAATTCATAATTGTACATTTTATAAAAAAAATAACCATGTCAAAAACTTGTCCTGCAACCTTCACTAAAAAATGGTACATGTATATTTAACCACCAATCAAAATTTTTCAGCGCATTGTTAAACTCACTTATTTAAAAAAAACATGCGATTTTTATGTCATTGTCATTTCAATTTCATTTCATGCAGTAAATTGTGACAATTATTTGATCATTTTTAGATATGTTTTTAAGCGGTCATCCTTTCATCGTCATTAAACCTGCAAACAATTTTACAAATAATTCTACAATAATGAACGGTCTTTAGTAAAATACTGACAATTTGAATATTCACAGTTTAAGAAATTTCACCAATTTTCGGACATCATCATCCATCATTTATATTTTATGGATTTGTCTTCGCAAATAATTAATCAATCCCTTTCTTTTACAATCTAAATCTTCTCCCAATATTCCAAGAAAGAATCCCATTCTCAAGAAAAAAAAGTGGAGATGGAACAATCCCCACAACCAAAATATCTACTCCACCTTCCATTCCATCTCTCCATTTTTTCCCAAGTTTTACGGCATTTTGCTTGCACCCTTTAATATTCTTTTTATGCTATCTGCAAATATTTATGAAGCCGCCTGAAGGTACTAGAAGTAAGTATGCACAATGATAAACATCACAACGAAAGTGATAGTGGATCAAAAATCAAAGAATTTTGTTATAGTGCAATGCATATGGATTGACGACGATGATATAATTTGGGCCATAATAAGAATGTTACCTGTTACTTGATCTTCTTTGAAGGGATGGTGCATCTCAAGAGGAGAGAGAGAGAGATGGAAGAAGGGCACCTATAAAAGGCAGATGGGTCATCTCAACTTCTCATCAAATCCAATCTGTCTCATCTTCACACAACAAGAGCATTCTCTTTTAGCGAGAAATACATCACAGTCCTCATCATGAAATTCGTAAGTGTACTTGGCAAAATTAATTCGGTGAAGTAGTAGTGAAAATTGTCAGAAATCCCGAAATTTACTTATTTGACTTTCCTTTCGGATAATTATTGTAAACTGATGGATTTTCCTAATTAGTTGGTGTTCCTTGCCCTCGTCGGAGTCGCGGCTGCTCAGTTTGGTCGTCCATCCGGCCGTGGATCCCAGAAACCCGAAGATGTTACCATTGTCCGACAAGAAAACGAGAACAATGGGGACGGTACTTACCGTTATGTGTGGGAAACTAGCGATGGCACCAAACACGAGGTTAGTAAATGAGGGTAGCAATTACTTACTGAATTTACATGAATTTTCTGCGTATTCAGGAATCTGGATACCTCAAACCCAACGGAAATGAGGACCCCATCCAAGTAGCTCAAGGAAACTACCAATACTATTCCCCCGAAGGTGAACTTATCCAAGTTCAATACCTCGCTGTAAGTCAATTTCCGTTAATTTTCGTCCATAAATTTCCGAATTTCTTGGAATGCAGAACTCTGTGAACTAAATTTTTTTTTAAATCGATTTACAGGACGAGAATGGATTCCGTAAGATTTTGTTTAGTAAATATGACAATGTGAACGGAAAATTATCATTAAAATCTGCTTTTCAGAACCGGAAGGAGCCCATCTCCCCACCCCACCCCCAATCCCTGCCGAAATCCAGAAGGCCCTTGACATCATCTACGCCAACATTGAAAAAGCCTCATCCGCCCCAATCCCATCCCGAGTCGCTCCACCCTCCGGATTCCGTCCACCACAGCGACGACACTAAAAAACGCTTGTTGTATAAGTGAAATTCTTCCTAATTTTGCTATACACTTGAAAAAAATAAAATGTGATTTCCCCTCCCGTTAAAGATAAATAGTTAGGAAATGAAATGAACGAGTGAAAATTTATCAGTTTTTTTAAAAATTGATACATTTTGAGCTTTTCCCTTTAATTTTGTAATAAAAACAATTTCCCAAGAAAATAAACAAACTTGTGACGTCCCCCACGAAAAAATTGATTCGAAGAAGGCAACAAAGCCACGCATTTTAATGATTTGACCGGTAATCAAGATTATGATGTAACAATAGTGTAATGATGAAGCTTATTGCAAAATATTGCACAAGTCGTCCTTTAATGTGGAAGATGATACACATTAAAGTGCATTTTGCAAAGTAAAAGTCGGCAAGAAAATTGCTAACCTTAATTAATGCGTTAGATCTCCTTTGTCATCTGCAAAACAAGTACCCGAGCCAAGAAAAATGTTTGCATTCTCATCTTTCCCAATTTTATAAAACGTTTCTTCCTTATTTGTATTCACGGATTAAAAGAAGAAAAAAGTTGAAAATTCCAGAGTTGCATAAGAAGAACTGCACTGCAACGAAGGAATGAGCCATCTGCATCTCTTAGCCATTTATTATTGCACACTTTTATTGTATTCCATAATTCCGTCCTCAATCATAATCTCACTTCATCTCACATTACCGTGCTGCACAAATACAATAACGGTATGGAAGTCGGACAGTTTAGCGAAAACCAGTTTGGCGAAAATAATTTGTTAAAAGAAAGTCTCATTTGGCAAAAAATTCGTTAAAAGAAAATCTCATTTGGCGAACAAAATTCGCCCATTCTAAAGGATTTTTAATGGATAATTAAAAGTAATGACAAATGAGTAAGTACAGGTCTCGAGCCAGGAAAAAATTGTTTGCTAAAAATTTGCCAAAAGCGCTCCAGACAATACATCTTAATTTTCAATTTATTTTAATTCTAATGTATTTGACATGAGTAAATGAGAAATTTAGAAACCGCTAAATATTAGGAGTTTTCCATTTTCGCCAAATGTCACTAATTTCGCCATTTCATAATAATTTTTTTACCATTTTTATAGAAAATTTGTTTCGCCAAATCCTTCTTCGCCAAACCGTCTATCACTGAACGCCATCACATCAGAGTCACTCACTACTCATAATTTATGCAGAAAGAAGAGACAAGATCATCATCCAATGTAACCAAACAAGAAACCAAATACTTTATACTTCTTTAACAATAAACGATTCATTTAGTCAGAGATGCAATTGCTGGGTACACACAATTATTTATTTACAATAAGGGCGATTATAGGATTAAATGCATTTCTTTAAATAAATGACACGTATTCATAACAATGGCAGGAGACAGGCCGGTTGCATTACATTACCAAATAAATAATTCACTTTCCTTATTAAAATGTAAAGTGGGTTAGAAAGAAAAAGTGCGTACGTAAATAAAAATACAGACTTGGAAACATTAGTAAAGGTCACATTTCTGAAAAATTACTTGAGTAAATATCACATTTTTATAAATTACTTAATTCTGCCCAAATCTGACAGGAAATCAAAAACGAGATTGATCACTGTAATTATTAATTTGCAAATATGAAGACTTGACAGTCCGGCCCACGCCCTGGTGGCGTTGAAAAATCCAAGTATCTATTTATTCGATTAAACATCACAATTATGCAAGTTTTTCAAACATAATAAGTCGTATATCATCCTCTTTTCTTCCTGGTTTCAAAATATTATTTACCGTGAATTATTGTGACACGGTTTACTAACTGCATACTTTTACATGGTGCACATTTACATAAATCCGAAGGTGACTTACAGCCCAAACTTTGACACAGTCACATTTAATTTCAAATCCAAACTCTTAGTTGTGCATGTATTTAATTTCATAGACAAATCTCGCCATAATTGTCACCATCACTTATTAACTTAACTTATCTTAAGTTAACATTCACTCTCTGATAAAAGGAAAGTAAAAGTTGTTGTGTCACAGCATCATCATCATCGCAACATTTAAGTCAAGTCTCATCTTTGATGCACTTTATTTGTGAGCATATTTAGGTCTGTGTGTACACTAATTCGTGAGACTGGTTGCATTGCACCACGACCACGACGACCAACGACCATCCCTACGAGTAAGTACCCCATGCACGAAGTATCCACTAATTGATTAACTTGTTTTGTTCGACATGCCCAAAACAATGTAATGTAAGGCACGAAATAAATTATTATTATTTATCAAAGCAAAATGCAAGTAAGAAAAAAACAAAGATTTTAATGTCATGTTCAGCAGAAAAATTCTTGCTAAATCACGGGTTAACTAAAAACTAAGTCATGATCTGTTATCATGAAGTAGATTAAGAACACGCAGTTTTAGGACTTGGAATAATTTGTTTCATAATAAGTCTTTTAAAAATTTTGAAGATTTTGAATTGTAAATTAAGACTTTTGTGGAGAGAAATTATATCATCATACCGCGAGCTAAATATGTATTTATATAATAATTGTTGGTTAATTTGAGTGCACAAATTTGGATAAAAAAAGAGTAGTGGAAAATAAAGTTATTGCTAAAATATGCAAATATTTAGAGTAAGTAATCTTGGATAACGCTACGATTTTGCAAATGCATCTCCAAAAGTTTGCTTTTTACACGTTTATGGTAACCTTTGAGGAATGAGGTGCACAATAAAACTGTCAAATTGAACTATTATATAAGTTTTAGTGACATGTTTTATTCACAGTTTTACACATGCATAGAATACCTTACGACGATTAGCCGTGAGTATTTGTGTAACGGACCATGCAGTATTTACTTGCATTTTTCATTAAAAATGAAATTACACCAATTTTATTTTCAAAATTTTATTTTTAATTTGTCAAACTTTTTTAAAATGCTCCCACACCCAGCGACTGTCCCCCTTTTTCAAGTGATACATACATAAATATGAAATTATATTTTTAACCATTAGACACTCGCACGTCTAAAAAATAATGCAATTTTAGCACCAATTCCCCACAATGCTGGTTAATTCAGCATGTGGGGGAATGACGATAAGGTGGTCACCTCAACAGGGTCACCTTTCACTTCGACCATATAAAAGCAGGGGTTCGTCCTGGTTAGAGACTCATCTTCTACTTTGACCACTTCATCGTCTCATCAAACACACACCCACACCACTACCAAAAATGAAATTCGTAAGTTTTTTTTTCATAAAAAAATATATGGAAAATATATAAAAAAAATCAAAAAAATCAGAAATGTATCATTTTTGAATTTTTTTCACCAGGTGCTCGTCTTGGCTTTGGCCCTCGCCGTCTCCGCCGCCCCACAAGGCGACAAGGACACCCAAATCGTTAAGTCCGACTACGAGAACCCCGGAGATGGCTCTTACAAATTCAAGTACTTATCAATTTGGTTATCTATTTAAAGTTTAGTTACTTAATTAACATCGTTTTTTTACAGCTACGCCCTCAGCGACGGAACCACCCGTGACGAATCCGGAAACCTGAAGCGAGTTGGAGATGTTGATGCTCAAACTGCTGAGGGCACTATCTCCTGGACCTCCCCCGAAGGTCAGGTCATCACCCTTCGATTCGGTAAGAATGTGTATTTATTTATTTATTTATTTATTATATTTTTATATTTTTTATGTTTTATATTTTTTATATTTTTTATGTTTTATATTTTTTATATTTTATCTTATCTTATCTTGTCTTATCCCCTATAGTCGCAGATGAGAATGGCTACCAACCTCAGGTAAGTCGTGTAATTAATAGGAAATTTGAATTGATAATGCAAGAGATGTTTATTTTGTATTTTTTACGCAGGGTGACCATTTGCCCAAGTAAGAACTTTTTCCCAAAACGCGAAAAAAAGCTCTCCGGCATCAAAAGAATTCTAAAATTTATTTATTTAAAACGTGATCAAATATGAGCTTCTAAATCAGAAATGATGAACAATAAAAAAAACTTATTTATTTGTGATAACAGAAAAAAATACCTAAAAACATTTAGTAGTACAGTACACGCAAATTAATTAATTCATAATTGATTCATGCACCCTGAATTTTCTTTCGCAATAAATTGCATAAACTGCAATAAAATAAACTAAGGGTCTAATAGACGACGATGAAGAGTTGAATATGTAATTTTTTTGTCAATGTCTTCTTGCCTTGCATTGCACTTTTAAATTGCATTCATTTAATTCAAGTGTGAATAATGCAGTGCTGAATACTGGTCTGCCGAGAGTGAGGGTCATTACGTAATCAAATCATATACATATGTACACAGTTAACAAAAGATTATTGTTCATGTAGACACATTTGAGCCTTCTTTTTCAACAATACACATAAGCAAAGAATTAGTTGGATCTTGTAGGGCGACAATTTGTTTGGAAATAAATACATATATAGTAAAACATTAAGGTCAAGCAGGTTAAATAAAAGAAATGCAGGAGGTACACACACGTATATTTACATATCTACACATTTACGATTATTTAGCAGAAGGTTCACTTTTATTTGGATGAACTATTACTGTACTTATTATTAGTAATTCAATAACCTTTTTTATACGTAATTGGGCAAGGTCGTCTATGCGTGAGTGTTTTTTTGGGTGTAATAAAGTTGTACATTTGGTTTGGTAGGTCCCGTTTTACGAGCTCATCAGTCCAGAAAATTATTGTCTTGTTTTAGTTTAGATGGATTGAAATAGGTAAAATTTGATGAAGATCAGCAAGGAAGATGAGTTGTTTTAATTTTGGGAACGAGGCATTCCACTTCGTTATGTGAAGGAGTTTGATGAATAGAAGATGTACATTTACGTAGTATCGCATGTATAAAAGTCGTAATAATTAAAAGTCAACCTATGTCGAAGATGTCCACGTCCACAACGACGACGAGGAGATTATTGTACATGGTCGGGTTCGTTATTTATTTACTCATTTAATAAACTTGTAAAGTCAGAAAGCTACTATTTTTTACGACGATTCCTTAATGCTAATCCTGAATTTCAGACTGTTATAACTTTTGACGACTGGGTTTAGGAATTGGACCGATAAGTTGTAGATCTGAAGTGTCGAATAACAAGTACTGCGACTCTGCCGAGCTGAGAAGAAAATTACCATTTGTAAATAAATATGGTCGTTAAATTAATGACATGAAAGACGAGCTTTATGCATTACCGATATCCTCGAGCGTCCGCTGTGTATTCCGTGACTCTTAATATTCCGTCTGGATCAATGTATGCATGACGGCCTTTCACGCGTCCAGATTTTTCTCTGATTTCTTCCCGATAAATTGAGGGGCTTCCTCCTAGAAAAAGGGAGAATTGTGGTTAATTTTGGGGTCAGTAGAAGTAAAATTAGATCAGTCATCAGTGGTGCTACTAATAAGTACGTCATTCATTTGAATCGCTAATTTAATTTTGAAATATTTAAGATCAGTTCAAATGAATGACGTGGGACATATTTAAGACGTCATTCATTAGATCGGGGATCGAATACCAAAAGCAATATTTATTTACAAGCTGACGCCGAAATGGAACGCATACAGATTAGACGACCGATAAGTAAGAAATGATGACTAATTTTGGCCACATTCCTTTCCTGCCATCAATTCCCTTTGAATCTCATGAGGACGAAAGACGTCACCACAAAAGCAAACTGTGTGCAAGTTATACATGTTTTTGTATCCCTTGTTACATTTGAGAGAGACCAACGAAAAAGAACCACGTTGTTCTTCTTGTTCCAATAATGTATGCGGTGGTAAGTGTATTGAAACCGGATATTCCACAGTTTTAGCTGGGCATTGGATTCTCATGAGCACAAATTAGTATTGCTGAGATTGCACAAAATAAAGACGAGTAATAAATATTGGCTAATACATATTGCTACTTACTACTAAATAAGTAGTCGGACGGTTAACAGCTCAAATAATAATAATTTGCACACTTCTAGTCATCAGATGCATTCCTAACTTAATTAATACTGTGTTGAAACGTTTCAAAAAATCCTGATCTTTTAAAACCTATAACATAAATAGACTCGTATCAAGGGTGAGCTAGGGTCCATATTTAAGGAGTCAAAAATTGTTGACTCATTCAAGATCAAAATGTCATTCCTAACCACGCACCGAATCACGAATTTCCTCGCGTCGGGATCTTTTGGACTAGTTTTCAAAACTAGTAACCAGAACGGCGTTTCATTATCCGCCACAAAATTCCTGTTCTGCGAGACTGACAATTCCCGAAGGTTGCAACTCATCCAGAGAGAAAGCAATGTGCAACTCAAGCATGAAAATGTGGTCGAACTTGTCCAAGTTTCTGAAGAATTTTTCACCCCACAAGTCATCCTCGAGCTTCGATCACTCCTTCCAAACTGTAAGGACCGGAGTTGGACCCTCATCACGAAATATTTACACCAAGCCTACGAAACTGGTCGGGTTCAAGTGCACATCTTGAAAATGGAGCTGTGTGGTCCAACATTGCGCGTGTGGCTGGATTATTACACGGTAAATCCGATCTTTTACAAGGCACAAGCTGACCTCAACGCCGTCCAAGTTCGGATCGTTTCCGAATGTGCGGAGGGATTACGCTTTCTCCACACGAATGATATCATTCATCGTGACTTTAAACCAGAAAATGTCATGTTTTCCCTCCCTGAGGACCGGAACAAGTTCATTTTCCCACTAAAAATCGGGGATTTCGGACTTTCTCGACAAATCCCAAACAGTACTTCGACCTCTCAAGTCGAAATGACCCAACACGTCGGCACTGACTCTTACATGGCACCCGAAATCAATCTTGGCCGGTACAGCAAGGCAGCCGACATCTACTCATTTGGTCTCGTCATGTGGGAAGTTCTCCAACTTATTAACGACTTCGATCGACCAGAATACTTTCACCGACGCGTCAACGAAAATGATAATCATCTCATAGAGAAAAATCTCCCTCTCCCGAACGCCAAATATTTCATTGTTAGAATGACGTCGAAACAAATTGACTACAGAATGAAGGATTTGGACCAGTTTATTGAACAGAGGGTTCGCTTTGCGCATAATTCTGAGCAGTTGACCACGTTTCTGAGGGATGCCGTTCCAAGGGAAGTAATTTACTTGGGGGAGACCAGTTACGAGGGGGCGTTTGAAATTGGGAAGGATAACCTCACTTTGAAAGGGATGGGAGAAGGGACCATAATGCGACCAGTGTCTGGAGAGAGTGCAGGTCAGTAATTAATTGTTTCTTAACGTTATTAAGTTAATTATGTACAATTGTTTAATTAATTTTCACCCAGAATTTCAAAATCCGAGTGAAAATTTCCTCCTATCCGTGCGAGGATCCAACTGCACCGTAGTCGGCCTAAAGTTTGAAACCTTTCAAAAAAATCAGGGCGGAATCGGTGTTTTCGGAAACGCCAACAAGATATCCAACATATCGCTCACGACCCGAGATGGGGATGCCATCAGCGTTTTCGGAGATGACAATGTCGTCAAAAAGCTCAAAATCAAAAACTCACGGAATGGAATCACAATTTTAGGCAGGGGAAACACGGCGGATTACAATTACATGCAAAATGGGGACGAAGGGATCTCTTTGGACGGCGTTTCCAACGTGGTGACCACATTTTGCTGGTCAAATCTTAAAACTGGGGTGTCCATCCGAAGTGGGAGCAGCTCTCATCGTATCTTGGATACCAAAGAGATAGACAAACTGCAAGGAGGTGGTGGAGGTGTTGGGTTACGAATTGATAAAGATACGGCCAACTGCTGTATTACAAATGTGAAGGCAGAGAAAATTAGTGTGGATGGAAGCTGCCATTCTTTTAGAAATGTTAAGAGTGAAAAGAATCCAGAAATTTGTGGGGAGGGGCATATTTTTATGGATTTTGAAGGGGTGTAAATACAGTGGAGGCCTCTTAGCGTATGATTTTAACAGTATGATTGACAAACTGTGTCAATCGATCAAAAATTTAAGTAGTAAATATGAAATTTGCAAACGACACTATCAGGTTTTGCAGAGATATTTGCATTTAAAGTGGAGAAAATCAAAGTTTCCAAATTTACATACTACCAGTTTTCTCCTCTTCGGATGCAAATATCTCCGTCAAACCTGCCTAGGAGATCATGTCTTTTACAAATTTTAAATTAACTAAATTTGTAGTCGATTGGCACTAGTTTGGTCAAAATCGGAGAGCTTACATACATTGGAGAACCTCCATTGTTGCATATCTAATTACATATCTCAGCTTATGTAAATTGATGAATTGTCTTGTATCTGCTTATTTACCTAAGTTTCTCATCAAATACAAATACCGATACATGCAAATTGTGTATGTATGTATGTACAAAAGGGTGAATCATTTCGTATTTTGTTACTGTTCCACCTTTTTCCCCCATTGTGTTCCACTTTGCCATACAGATTATCAGTGCGAAACAAGTTTTGTTTTATTATTTATCAGACAACATTTCGTCTTCAGGCTCCAGTAAAGTTGCTTTACACCCGGATACGCTTTTCTTTAGTGTACTCACTCACATGCATGTACATAACTTATTTATATAAGAGATGAATAAATGCTCCCAATTTTGATACTTGATGGCTCAGACTTCCAACTACTGGTCATCATTCTACGAGTGGATCGATGGCGTTGACTGATTAATCACCAGAATTCTGGAGAAGTTGCATGCATGCATGATCATCACTTGAGGTATGGATCTGGTTTTATTGCTGTTTTTCAGCTTTCGTAATAAATACAATTTCCAGATTCAATTCACATTAGAAGAAAAGAACCAATTCCATTCATCCACAACGAACCCCCGTCCAAATAAAACTGGTCACGATTATCCATAAATTTAGAGCAATTGATTGAATCACTTTTGCCTTTTGCCTTATCACTTTTGCCAGGTGCTTATCACCTTTCAAAAGATATTCTAATTTTTGCAAAATCAACTTTTCTAATTACTTACCTGTATCAAATCCAAAATGATAAGTTCCCTCTTTCGCATTATTAACAAAAAATTGCACTGCAGGATCGTTCTCCCAGTCTGACGCGGTTTGAATACTTCGTTGTCCAACTTTTGGATAATTTTTCGACGATGAGGTTGGAATTGGGATGGGATGTTTGTAAAATTGTACTCCGTCACAGTAACTTATCGCGAAGGTGACAATAAATAATAACGAGATGACGATGAGTGTCGTCATTTTTGCCGTCTTGTTTGCACAAATGGTCGAAATTACTAGTTAGTTATGAAGATGTGCTTGTTTGTAGTGCGTGAATCAAGTAAATGGCTACTAAATAGTGGTTCTTTCTTGCACGAGACGCGATTAATCACTGTAGTTGTAACTTGTAACTACCTCATTTAGCAAGATCCACAAAGAAAATTGGATTTGACTCATGAAAATAAGATTTGTAACAATAAGTGGTTTGAAATAGTATTTGCATGCGTGTATCTCAAGGCTTGGACGGTTCAGCAATCTTCCACTGAAACTAATCTAATATCGTATTAATTTATGTAGACATGAGAAGAATGTTGATTCTCGGGTACTAACTAAATACGTAATGAAAGAAAACCTGATTTTACGCCACGCCACGTAAAGAATAATCCAGTGCTGAAAAGAAATATGTCAGATTCGCGAATTCCATTAAAGAAGATTTCGCAACAAAATATCCGAGTATTAGACATTAAGTATTCTTCTCTTGGCGAAAATTGTAGTTGAATATTATTCGTGTATTCGTTACAATTTATGCGAATTATTTGGGCTAAAATTAATTAATCTAGGTTCAAGTTTTACAAGAATATGTACAAAACTGTAAAAATAATTGCAATGGTACAAATCTCTCTTTGTACTTTGAGAAAAAAACAACTAAAAATAAATTAAGATGCGGGGGAAATAGTAACAATTGAAGTAATAATTAAAATTGAATAGTCTAAAATAGTATAATTACAGTAACAATCAAGATACTAAATCTTGTACAAGTTTGCAGTAAGATTAATGCCGTATTTCAATAAATGCTGCACAATGACGCCACTAAATCGTAAGAATAATAATAAGAAATTAATTTAAAGCAACTAGATACAATTGATTCAACTAATAAAATAATTGTAATCAAATCATTGTTACTAAAAAAATTCCCTGAATTTTGTTAATTGTTATTTTTTTGGTCTATCCCCGATAAAGTCTTGCATTATGTGGTCCAAATTGTTGGTTAGTATGCGCCAAGAAGTCGAGGGTAAGGACGCCCTTTTGATCCGCCAGCCCGTGATATTTGAGTTCATCCTGCACATAAAATCTGGACACGCGATGTTCATTCTTCTCCAATCTTGCATTTGGATCTCGAACAATTTCATCCGGTTCTTGACCCCGCGCCCAAATTACGAGCATTTCTCCCTTGTCTAAGGAATGGTCGGGGGTGTCCCGGGCGCGCAGATATCGACGGAAAATCAGGGTCGTCACGCCATTACTTTCCCAACCAGTGGCGGCATTAATGTCATCCTTGCCACCCCAAGTTGAATCAAGTTGAGGAGTGTGACGACCTCGCGAGTAGTAATCCCGAATTCGGCTCAAACCCCCTTTCGCTGTTCCAATGATGATATCGGTGCAGTCCATGGCGGAAAAGGCGTCTTGTGCAGCCCACTAAAATTAATTTGAAATTGTGTAATCAGAGTAAAAATTTGAACAGATTTCCTGCAGAAATTGACCCGATTTTCTCCAGGAAACCTTTTTGCATATCAATTTGTTCAAAAAACTATGCAGAATTGTCTGCAGAATAAAACTCGGAAATTCTCTGCAGGATTATGCGAAAAAAATTATACAGAATATAATATCCATCGAGCTATTGTCGATTACTGTCGAATTCGACACATCGATTTCCAGTTAGGAAATATTTGGGCAGGTTGGATAACGTTTAAAATTAGTTAAGAACAAAAAATTAGCAAGTATTTATATTGCTCACCGGAGAACCAACAATTCCACTTTGACGCCGATTCTTGTTTGATGTATCAATCCTGTATAATTGTATTTCTATGTAGATTCAGCGCTCATACTCTATCTTACGAAATTTCACTACATACGTGTTAGCATTTTCATCCAACGCTTCCGGAATAAATGGCCAACTTTTGCAAAGTGGTCCCAAATTTAGCGGTCTCCATCCCACCCCTGCGTACGACGTTCCATTGACGAGCAGCACTATTTCAATTTCTGTATCTTTCGATGAAAACGAATTCGGCAGTATCTTCAAAAGTAAATAAAATCGTTGCTAATTTGTCTGCTAATTTTGTTTTTTCGAAAATTTGCAAATTTTGTCTTACTCTGTAATACATGAGCATCCTGTTTGAAAGAACTTGCAGTGAGTGAGCTGTCAAATTAAGGGAATGCGTGGGGACGGGAAGAGGGGCATTATTCCTTAGATTGCATCCTTCCCCGTGGTACCCGTTTTTACAGAAGCATTGTCTCCTTGGTAGGTTGGAGCCCCCCATGTACAAGCATTTCCCCCTCGAAGGCCCCCCGCATTGAGAATCAGTCCCACATTCGTCCTTGAACTGACAAATTTTCCCCCAGTATCCTGAATCATTTAATTAGTTTAAATTTACATTCAATAATTTTTTTTTCTGGGAATTTATGTTATTTTCTAACCATCCCCACACCGACACTTGTCACCCACAAGTCGTCCCCGATTATGACAGTTTTCCGTGTACTGCGTCGGATTTACGATGTCGACATCGGCGCATGACCAAAAGTTAAAGTTGGGATCGAACGACTTGACCTGTCGTAACAGGCGGATTGTGCAATCTCGACAGACAAAATTTTGAGGGAGGTAAATCTTCTGCCATTGTGCCCTAATCAATTCAAAATATTTTTATTTTTCAAAATATTTTTGTAAATTCTTACGTCGCATTTCCTTGCACGAATCCATCAGGAGAATTAGTTACGGTCAAATCCATAAGTTTTTGTTCCTTATTGTCCAGCAGTTCAATCCTGTATCCACCCTAAATTAGCATAATTAGTTAATTATAATTATTATTCAATGTCATGTTTTTTTACTACAAATCAATTAATTATTTATTGCCCCACACAAAAGCTCATGTCGGGTAAGAACAAAGCAAATAGAAAGTGTGACAGTAATAAATACAGCAATTAAACTATTTCAAGCGTCAAGATCAAGATCAACGACTCACAATATGAGAATAACCTAACTGCCAGTTCACATTGAATGAAGAACCTGCAGCCAGTGTCGTTCTGGTTGAACCTGTCGAATAAAAAATTAGTCTTTGTTATTGAGTCTGGTGTGCTTATCTTGTGTCCAGATCGATAAAAATGACAAATAAAAGAATTTTTCAATTCAATAATATGTATCTTTCGATTCATCTCGGAATTTCGTTCACACGCGTGTGTTTGCTTTGACAGGTAACAAGCTTGTCGCGTAAAAAATGGCAAGTTTTTCAAATTCAGATATATGTGAATATGGGAAACCTAACATGTCACCATTAAAAAAGGTGACAAAGTTCCGTGGCTAATGTAATTGTGTACAGGATCCGATAACCAGAGGTCTGTTCTTCAAATGATTTAAAACTGAATGATCAAAAACTTAGGAGTAAATCGTAAAACCACTATTTCGAAAAGCTGTTTTTTATTCTGAATCGGAAAAATTCTCATAACTTTTTTCCTATTAAAGGATTAATTATCACATATTGCTGAAAATTATATACTTTGTGCACGTGTATGAAAGAGGCTTCTGTTTGTTGAGGTACTTTTGAGATATTTCTCAAGTTTTTAGTAATCATATCGAAAAATAGAAAGTATGAAGTTTGTGCATTCTAGATTTTTCAAAATCAGTTTTATTACCAAAATTATGGTATAAACACTACAAATTGCACCTGCATGCATTATGTACATACCTTTCGGTTGACCGCAGGGCGGCTTTGTCCAGCTAATTAGTAACACAATAATTCAGATTATCACACCAGTTCAACTTATCAAATATGTAAATACATTACTATAATATTTTCATAATAATTTACAAATTATTCAAAAAATCGATATCCAATTTCCTCGCTGGTGGAAATGTTAGCGTCACATGGGCTTCCACACTTAGCAAAATTACACTAATCACCACCACGAGGATCGTGGTCACCACTCCTTGAAAACTATACGACACCATTGTTTTCTTCAAATTTACACAGTTTTTTTTCAAAAATGCAAACTAAATCATTCCCTGAACGAACACCAACCAACTGCGCCGGGAGACAGCAAGCAACCAACTATGCAAAGTATGTTATCGAGGAAATGGTCAAACAGTGACTGCAACCTGCGTGGGAATGTTTATTCATTAAATGAAGGGCTGAAGGTCTCTTGTGCTTCTCAATTGTTGTGTTATGGATATATAAATAATGGTGACATGGCACATAGCGCATAGCTCATAGCAGTGTCGACAGGGAACAATAATTATTTGCTGATTTATCCCTCCAAGAACAACCAGCTTTCCGTTATTTATTTATTTCAGCATTTAACTTGGCTTTAATCATTCATTTCATTCAGGTAAATGCGCGCAGCATGCATTTTCTGTTTTGGCTTGGTTTTATAAAGCATAATTTAATTTGTTAAGAGCGAATTGCATATGTGGTGCAGTGTAAAGTAAAGTCACACCGCAATCAAGATCACTTATCATAATTGCAATTATTTACATACAATCACATGAAATACAAAAGCTACCAAGAACAAAAAACTGATCACCTTCATGCATATATAGTCTTTTATTTATATATTTTTCCCCCTCCTCGTCGTCATCCTGATTAACATAAATTATACAAAATTTGGACACAAATTTACTCAAAATTATGTATCGCACTTTTACAAAGCCAAAATTGGACCACATTTTAAAACTATTGTTTTATTCGATTCATTCATGGTTGAAGTTGAAATGGATGCATATGCAGCATAATCATAATTATCATCATCATCATGACCAAATTTACATTATGTAAATCTCAAGTAGAAGACAAATTGAAATAAGCAACTAAACCTTCATCTTAAAATGTCATCTCTCTCTGCATTTTCTTACTTGCCTCTCTCTCAAGTCGTCTAACGGGGATGAAATGAAATGACAAACCTCTCACTTTCATAAACAAAACGTCCTTTGTCCCATCCCAAATTAAATTAAGTCTCAACTTAAGTAAGTAAAAGTGGGGTGAAGGTTGTTGTCTCCAACAACGCTTGCTTAGCTTGACGATGATGCTAATAACGGTTGAGAGCTGGCAAATATATACGTACATTGATGGTTATGTTCAGAGGGTGGATATGTATTTAGAAAAAATTGACAAATTCAATTCAATTTTTAGGAAAAAAGCACCAAAATATTTGCGAAATATGTACGCCAAAAACCATAAAAATAAAATTTTTCACAGTATTTTTGAATTTAATGGTCTGGATTTTTTGCAGTCGAATTTCCTTGAACAAAAATTCGTCTCGTATCGTTGAAATAAATATTTATAGATGTGTTTAAAAAATATCTAGAATATTAACGTATTTTTCAAATAATGACACATATTTCTAAATATTTATATTTCTGAAAACCTAGAGAGAATTTTGAAATTTTTGTGATCTATTAGTTGAGGAACAAACGCACAAAGTTTGACCGTCCGTCGACATAAAATGGAAAATTTGAGCATAAATACATATCCACCCTCTGGTTTTTTTGAACGCCTAAAACCATATAAACGTGTAATAGTACACCTTCATTCTCATTTCACAATGATAAAATTAGCGTCGAATGTCGAATCCCTTTAAAATGCGAGAAGAATATTACAAACGATAATAAATACTGCAGTTACCACAGGTAGAGTAGAGCTTCCCTCAACCACATAACCGCATACACACGCTGTAAATAATGTCAAGAAAGGTGTGAGCAAGATGATAACCCTCCAAGATAAGCGTTATATAAGCGACACAATAAACAGAATTATTCTTCTTTTTTCATCCTACGCAATAATAATATGAATGATGTCACACAAGATATTTACAAAATGTGAATAATCACTTTTAAAATCTGATTTATTTATAATGAAAAAAATATCAGATAATTTTATTTTTACATTATTGCAACCTGTCAAAAGAAAAAAACCTTTATAATTGTCAACGACTTCTTCTCATTTCCCAGAAATTTTACCCCAAGCAGCTTTCAATCATGATCTAAACACTAAATAATAACAATATTTAATTCATAAACCTTGAAACCTCAGTAAAAGAAGTACCTCACGTACATACTTTTTTGACACTGCTGCTGCTACATGAATTCTTAGAATGGAAACGTGTGTTTCCAATTTTGCACAGTGCTCAAATTAAATTAAGCTTAATTAATTAAGTGCGCTAAGCAAATTACAGTTCCTGTCCGTCCAGTCCATTCTTTGCCTGAAGCCAGATTGAGATTCAAAGTCAGGACAG
This sequence comes from Folsomia candida, assembly GCF_002217175.1. Taxonomy (NCBI): domain Eukaryota; kingdom Metazoa; phylum Arthropoda; class Collembola; order Entomobryomorpha; family Isotomidae; genus Folsomia; species Folsomia candida. The sequence continues at coordinate 3,350,696 of NW_019091201.1, forward strand.
AATCAGTGGCCGCGGAAGCCGTGGGGACATCTGGGGACGTTAACATTGTAGGATAGGAGAGGGAGGGGTTTATATAAGATGGGCAGATGATGCCGACATCGAACAACCGTGGGGACATTGTCCACGCTTCCGCGGCCACTGGACAGAATGACTTCATGAAAAAAATGCTTCCTACTCATTTTATTGCAATCATCTCGAAATGATACCTGCTACAAATTCAGGAACATGAAAATGTGAACACTAATAATAATAATAATAGCCCTTTGGTTATTAAGCGTATGTATGTATTTACATACGACGGATCAACTCATAAATCCTGAGTAAATTACAGAGTTTGCTGAAAACGTTCATTAACAAGATTACTGTATGCATGAGAGGAGTGAGGACTACAAGGACACGATGACGGAAAGCAGTTTTATTTTGTAGTCATTTTTACCAATTTTTACCATCAAGATAACTGACCAATATACCACCATTAGCTAAAAACTACTCCTAGCTAATACTGCAAATAAGCTTCAAGAGCATGATTCCACTAGTAAAAGATTATTATTAATTTATGTAAGCAAAGCAATGAAGGCACGACTGGACTGGAAGTGCGTTATGCATTGTTGTGGACATTTTAACTACTAAAAAATCAAACTGGTTCTTGGAATGTAACGTCCGTATAAAGATGATGATCTATTTCCTCGTATTTTTTTTCGTCTTGTTGATAAAGATAAAATTCTAAGAGTGTATTTTTTTCTGAATAATTTACCTAATTTTGTGCATGACGGACGACAAAGATGAGATCGTATCGAGGTAAATGGAATTTAGTTGTAGAGGAAGTTGTGGAGGATAAATCAATAAAATAACAAAGCTGTAAATAGTTTGGTCAAATATTTGGGGGCCGTCCATAAATTACGTAACGCAAAAATCGTCATTTTTGAAGCCCCCCCTCCCCCCTCGTAACGGCATCGTAACGCTTCTCGACTACCCCCCCTCCCCATTCGTAACGTAACATAAATTTGATTTCACCGCAAGTGATCTCTTTAGATGTCAAATGCAAAATTTTCAGGGTTGATTTCATACCATCCAACAAAAATATGGTTTAATCCAACAAAAATTAATAAATTCGCCATTGACATGTGCAACCTATTTATTATGCAACAATTTTCAGAATTGAAATAGAAATAATTTACAATTTAACTGATGGAAATAATTATTTACTCAACAATCAAAGCATTCCCAACGATTTTTTTAGCACTCTTGGGTTTTCTCTCCCAGTGCTATAAGGTTTGACGTTATTCGGGAAAACAAATATCTTTTTAATTATTCAAGTTCCAACAGGAAACTCAATATTTTAAGGAACTGAGCCCTACTTTTCTAGTCGAGTGAAGGATTTTTTTTTAATCTGCCAAGAATTCGATGCCAAATTTTATTAAACAGCTAACAAATGTCCGACCATCTCCACCACTATGGGTGGCAATAGTTCGGTATATTTACATAAATGCATGCGTACACTGAAACCTTCTGGATGACATGAATTCAATCCGCTCGGTGTCACACTTGGCGAGGCTTAGTCGAGTTTATCAAATGTGTTACGTAACAAATTTGCTATACCCCCACCCCCTTCGTAACAATTCGTAACGCACTTCACATGACCCCCCCTCCCCCCCACTTGCGTTACGTAATTTATGGATGGCCCCTTGAAAGAAATGCGTATAAAAACTTTATTATTTGCATGCAGAGATTGGTATAGGTAAGAAATGAGAAAAACACTATATAAAATAATGACTTAGGGATAATTCTTAATTATATGTACGTAAATATCTACATACGTGTGTGGTACAAATGAGATGGATTTTGTCGTGGTTGTATTTAATTGAGTGTGGTTTTTGCGTGTTCTTACTGACTGAATCTTCCATTCACAAATTCCTGCCGGACGGCATCAAAGTCGATGAAGAGGAATCCTCTTTGTGACCCGAGACCGTGGTATTTGAGTTCATCTCGGGTGTAGAAACTGTAAAAAAATGTATAAGTTTTTAAAGTTGGGGGCCTTGTAAACTGCTAAATTATGTATAAAGATTACGATGAAACTGTCGGATTTCCAGGGGTGAGTTGATGCTGTGGCACGGGAACTACTTCCCCTGGTTCCTGCCCCCTCGCCCAGATGACCTGCATGTCGCCACGAATCGGGTGATCCGGTCCGTCAGCAGCGTCCATGCGGCGTCTAAATGCTAACGTGGTGACGCCATACTGCTCCCACCCAACGGCCCCGATCAGATCGTCGCGTCCTCCCCAAATGTAGTCGGGCAGTGGGGTGTGCCTTCCTCGGGAGTAGGTGTCTCTAATTCGGTGATAGTTTCCACGAGCCGAACCCACGATTATGTCAGAGCAGTCCATCGGTGTGAAGGGGTCCTTGGCTGCCCACTTAAAAAATGAAAATTCATGTAAAAAAAATCTATTTTAATGGTAAAAATGACTTGTTCCTAGGTCATTTTAGCTTTGCATAACGGCTATTTTGCATAATTTTTATTGCATGCAAATACTTATCAATTATGCAAAATGACCGTTATGTGAAATTTTAGTTATGCAACAGAAATTAATGAAATTACGCAAAATGATTGTTATGTAAAATTTTAGTTATGCAACGGAAATTATGCAAAGTGACCGTTAGTAAAATTTTAGTTATGCAACAGAAATTATGCAAAGTGACCGAAGGTCAATAATGACTTACCTCGGACGGGGTAAAACTTGGTTGAGAAATAGAAGTCTGTTGTGGTGCTGGATTTTGTTGCTGTTGCTGCTGCGGTTTAGATCTTTGTTGAGATGATGATGACGACGAAGAAACAACGACAGGTTGTGCGCGAGGGAGTGGCAATGATTGGACCTGAGGACCTCTTGGAGTAGTGAGCTGAATCGTGTGAACCTGGATATTTTGGCTATTTTGTTGCAGTCTCAGTCTTGACGGAGTAGAAGATTGAATCACGGTTTGGATATTGTTGTTCGAAACGGGGGCACGGTACGCGTTTTGGACACCGGAATCACTATTGGTGGTAATGGTATCGAAGGATTGGTACACAGAAGAAGAGGCTTGCCGTGCTTGGGGGGAGTTGTCGATGGACGATGACACCGTCGAAATATAATTCTGGCCTCGACCATGGCTTTGACTTGATGGGGAAAAGTTGTCCGTTTGATCGATAGATTTTGTAATTGTGCTAAATAAAATTATTGGACGAATCAAAATTAACCAAAATTTTTAAATTTTTGACCTATTTTTGGAAATTAATTAGCATATTTAAATTACAAAACGGACGAAGAACTTCTCTTTGTACGATAATTATTCCCGTGAAGAGCACTCGAGATGAACGGCCAGCTTTTACAAATTGGTCCGATATTCGTCGGACGCCAGCCAAGACCTCCGTACGACGTTCCATTAATTTGAAGGACGAATTCCATCTCATCTTGAGATTGTGTGGACCCCAAGAAAATCTGGAAAATCATTTTGTATTTAACTATTTAAATTTATGCTAATTTACTCGTCAACCTACTTTAAAATACATGGTCATCCTTTCATCCAACTTGACTCTGACGTGTTGCTTAAGGTTCAAGTTGTCTGGATGTGGCATATTGGTAGGATTTTGCAAACTGCATCTCGCCCCATAATGCGATGCTGGGCAGTAACACTGTTTCCGGGGGAGGGCAGATCCACCCAGATGAATGCAGCGTCCTTGACCATTGCAGTCAATGTCGGTGTCACATTCGTCCTGATATTGACACCGGTCACCCCAATACCCTTAAAAAATAGGGTGTAATTCACATGAAAATGCACAAAATTATCAAGGGTGGGCAAAATATTTTGTCAAAATACAATATTTTGAGCTCCGTTCTTCCCAGGGTAAGGATTTTCAGGGCTCTTACCCTCACAAAAACACGAGAATCTGCATACAGAATGCAACAATCTTACGAAACTACGGATTTTTTTTTAAGAAATCAACTTTTTATCGCTGTCAAAACACTTTATTTTTAAAAAATCGTGAAAACCATAATGTGTTTTGACACGTTTCGTGAAGTTAAATTCTTGACAAAACCTGCATTTTTGTCTTCTTCACAATGATTTTCGCCTTTTTGTGGGTGTAACAGCCCCGGAAATCCAAACCAAGGGAAGAAAAGAGCTCAAAATACTGTAAATATTTTGCCAAAGTATTTTGCTCACCCCTGAAAATTATTTGTAAACTTACTCGCATAACATGTACACCTGCCCCCGATCACGTAACCGTGTCCGTTACAGTTTTCGATAAAATTCTGTCTCGATACGATATCCACATCGGCGCAGGAAATAAACTGAAAATCCGGCGCAAACTCTGGAACTTGTCGAAGTAGTCGGATCGTGCATCCAACGCAGGTCGAGTTTTCAGGTAGATCAATATAGTGAGATTGTGCCCTTCAGTAAATACATCAATGGATGAACACGTGTTACATGATGCTCTAAAGTAATAATTACAGAAAAAAATTGAGATTTTTTTCCCCTACGTGGTTTGTCCTTGATGAAATGTGTTATCATTTGTAGGCGTCAAATCCATCAACTTGTTCTCATTTTGATCCAAAAGTTCAAGTCTGTATCCCCCCTATGAAAATAAATGAAAGGAACATGTCAAACATGCATCGTTTCGTCATGGTGGATTAAACCATTAAAAATCAATTACTGACTTGATGTGCATAACCCAAATGCCACGTTACATTGAACCCTTTGCCCGCAGCCAGGGACGTTTTAAGGTGTCCTAAAAGTAAAAAAAGTCATAAATTTCCGAAGAAAATATATTCTATTATTTGAATTTTATTAAGTACCTCTCGGCATCCCACACGGGGCCTTTGTCCAGAACGTGTTCAGAAAGTCGATCGGAATCTGTCGTGCGGGTGGGAACGTGAGAGAAACATGACCCCACACCACCAAATCCAGCCCCAGCACGGATAACACTACAACAAAGAAATCTGGACAGACCTTCATTCCACACGAAAGAATAGATAACTAATTTTACTAAAATTGCAGTAAAATAAGTAGAAATATAGCCCCAATTTCAAGCAGGAAAGGATCTTGGATACCACCAAACCAACCAAGATGAACTGTGCGTCCTTTGGGTCGACAAGTTTTGAGATCATTTTTGAAAGGTGCTTGTCCCCTGTTGTTTGCTATCTTCTCTTAACGAAGAAGATGTGTTAATGAGGAAACGGAGTGGAAATGGGGATGAAATGAAAGGGAATGGCAACTAAGTAATGTTATGTGCATATATTAAATTTATTACGGCACCACACCAAACGTCACAATTGTTCACTACGTTACTTGCCCATTGTCATGCATGCATGCGATGCGATGCATTATCAAGTCAGGCCAATTGTTGGAAATTGAGATTGACTTTAGTGATGAAGAAGAAGAAAAAAAAACTGTGAAGAAATCATGCCATGCTCTCTTGATATTATTATTCTCTGCTTGTGGTCACATTAAGTTGGCGTACCGTGAATTGTTTGAATGTTTTGTTATGATGTGCAATATTTGAGCAGATGAATTTGCATCCTTCACACACACAATATCATAATGTATTTATTTATGTAGTGCATAGCACATTGTTGACCAAAGAGAAGGTGTAAATGCATTAATTTAAATAGTGCACAAATTCAAACTTACAAACAATGCAAAATGCATCTTCAAATAGATCGAGGTTAGATGTAAGTCGTTCTGCGTGGCGAATAATATATTTAAATGACGAGTTTTATGCGACATATTTTTACAAATTGTTAATGTTTCATATTTATTATTTTTAACAATTTTTATTATTTTAATCGAGGTGTATGTACTAATTTTCGTCCAAAAGAGGTCAGGTTACCTCGGCGCCACGGTGACTCAACGTGCCTTGAATGAAAGGTCGGAATCGCTTATCTTTTGAAATATAATCGTACCAAACTGTTTTACTTTTTGTTTTTTGATAAATCTTACAAAAATTAGGAAACAAGTCTCCAATTTTGTTTTTATTTCAATGGCTCATAGTTCAAGCCTGTCTGCACCATTGAAATGTAGCGTTTGTCTGGACGTGTGCATGCCTGGTGAGATTCAACAATGTAAAAATGGTCATAATATTTGCGCCTCGCATCTTCCTCATCTCCGCGACTGTCCTATTTGTCGGATTCCATTTTCGCACGGATTGGCCCGCAACTTGGTGGCGGAATATCTTGTCGGTCTCCCTGTTGAAAGGAGAAGTCAGCAAGTTGAAGACATGGCGAGAAAAATTGCATCAATCGTGACCACCCCCACCGTCCACTCCTCGGTAGGATTGTCGAGCAACAATTTTCCATACAATGTCACAATTGTGATCAGTCCGAGCAGTAACAACGCTGGAAATGATGACAATATTTCATGCAAATACACTGCGGAGGGTTGTACTTATCGAAATGCAGCCAGTCATATGCAGCAGCATGAGATAAATTGCGATTATCGGTGAGAAGAGTTGAGACCTAATTTTAAAAGAGCCCGAGTCAGGTTGTCGCTAATACAGGATGTCCGTAGATTATATGAACACTAGATTTACACGGGTAACATGCGAACGGATGATCCAATTGGCGCCAAATTTGGCACACATTAACTTCAAGGTCATGACAACAGCTGTGCAAAGTTTCAAATTTGTATCTTCAAAGGTGGCCCCAAAAAGCGACCCCAAAGTGGGGGAACCGTAAAAGCGGTTTCCGAAGCTAATTTGGCCGCGGAAAGTGCCCAAACGATTATCCAAAAATCTGAAACCCATCTTATCGTGTCCCCCATATATCCCTTCATCAATTTTGCAAGAAAACGATGATGATTAGCTAAATCCGACCAATGTATATCTAAAAATGAACACCCCTCAAAACGACGAATTCTCCCACCCTCAAGAAAAATGACCGCCTCCCTCTCAATGAGAAGCATCCGACCAAAAAAACGTCACAAAACAATCCCAGATGCCTATTGAACACGTTAATCGTGTTATAAATCACAACTTTGAAAAAGCAGTCCTTAGGAAGGCGAAATTCGGAACACTAAAATCATCCAATGTTGTAAACAAAAAATTAACAGTCCGAGGCTGTTTGAAGGTCATGTTGGGAGTAAAAATTCCGAATTTGTCGTCACGTTGGAGGGGGCACTCTGCTACCTTCAAAACTATAACAGGATAAAAATGATTCGCTTCAGAAACGACCAGAAGCAGGTTTCAAACTATGGGTCTGAAAAGAAGGAAAAGCTGTCTGACGGATTTCTGGTGGTTGGTGCAATGACGAGCCGTGGAGTGCTAGAATTGATACCTGTTGGGTCTAATGCAAAAATTAACTCGAAGCACTTTATGGAGAGTGCTTTACATACGCTTTTGGAGGTCAAAATTCGAACGAAGCAATTTGAGGAGCTTTACAAAGTTTGCATCCATAACGATACGGCATCTTCACATACTGCTTGGTCAATTCAGCATTACGCCCAAGATTTATAAGAAAGAACCGGAATGACCTCGACATCTTATTTCGAGGTCCATATGCAGTAATCTGACACGGGTCAGATGGATTTTTTCGGGTTTGGATGCCTGAAACAAAGCATTTTCAAGAGGAAGTCATGAACTTTGGTTGGGCTTTGGAAAGTTGTAAATCATGAATGGGATCTTGTCTCCCCTGAAACGTGTCAAAATGTGTTTGGAGGTTGGAAACCAAGACTCAGACTTGTTGCTAGGAAAAATGGAGAACACATTGAGATCGCTAAAGTAATTCACAGTCATCGTGTTCAGAAGTTATAAGGTAATTCATACTGTTCATATAAACTGCGGACACCCTCTGTAATTGAGGTGGGTGGGTAAATACCACAACTCAAACTATTTTATTTGTCGACAGAATTTACTTATCTTCAACTTTAATTCTTAATTTTGCATAATATGCAAAATTTTGCACACGCATAAAATAATATTCTACATGTGTACAAGATTTCAAGTCGATTAGATAAGTTTTCGGAGTGTAATCGATAGACAGACAGACAGACAATCATGATGGATACCTAGGCCCTGACTCGGGCTAAAAATATAATATTGGGAGCATAATACACTATTTAGTAAAACGAGAGAAAATCCGTAATATTTCCAATTTTACAGACCAATTAAATGCTGCCTGAAAACGGAGAGGTGTTGTTACAATGGTCAAATACCATTTTCAGAATATATTCAGCATCTCATAACTACTCATAATGTCAAATGTTTTGAAGGATCCCCTTGCTTGATTATTTATTATGTGAAGGAGGATCGCAAATTGGTTCAGGGTATGTTTACCGATGCATTTGCATATTTAGATGAAAAGAAAGCTAAAAATTACCGATTGTGATATTTGTGATGCATAGACGGACCAACCGATCTCGTAATATTGGAAGTCGACAAGAACAAGTTTTTGGTCAGGGCGAAACAAGTTGAAGACAGGGTTTACATCTGGGTCGCATTTCATGGAGCACCACAGGACGGTTGTAAATATATGGCAACGATTAAGTTTGACTTCCCTGATGATGACGATGATTGTCGTAAAATCCAAGAAAATGGTGGAGATGTAAGTTAAAAAGATAATAAATCGATTTATTAAATGTATGTATCTAATCAGAGCTGATTTTTAGATGAAATTTTCTGGAATTGTCCAAGCTACGACTCGTATGACCGTAGACGACGTTGAAAAAACCGACGCTTACCTAGACATGTGCGGCCATGATATAGAGAACAATTTGGGACAAGAAATCGTCAGAAGACAACGAGTAAATAGTTGGGGAGTAAATGTTAACATCTCCAGGAGCTAAAAATGTATTCTTTTTTTGTGTAATAATTTACATATGTATGTACATACTCCTGTAAAAAATCGTACTGAGTTTTTTTCCCAATACGTCAAGTCTGACAAATCTGAACGTATCTATTTTACTGTGTGTATTATGCAAATTCAGTTCCTCAATGCACATAAAATATGCAAATAAAAATGACGGGTTTACATATAAGTGACGATTGAATGTTTCAAATCATAGGTTATTTCCATTCGAAATCTGTAAATATGTACATTTGTGCAGAATGCAGATAACTAATACATTCATGTAAAATCATTATCATTCTGGACTGAATTAGAGGTTTGGTAAGCAATGTGTGAATTATTTGCTTACTTCGGACGACTATGCACGTATGTATGTCAATTACTATGTAAAATGTTGTACATTAACTATTAGGGAGTCAATTATAATCATAAAACATTGTCGCCGTCTGCATTATTTAAATGAAATGAAGTATGGTAGAATTGATAAGTTATCAAAATAATCATTAAATTCTTAGATAATCCATTTTATCCATGTACATATGTAGTCATTTATGTATATTGAATTTTATTTTGCTTCTCTTCTTGCTAGTTGAACACAAATATTATTAATTAATTTTGCGATAATTTTTCGCGTTTTCTTACGCATACCTTGATATCGAACTGTATTTGAAATATTGACAAATAAAGTAAAGATTTCCTCGTTTTCCCCTAAATCTTCTGTGTAATCTAATTAATTATTAATTAATTCATTATTTACAGTCCTTCTAATAATCATGGATTTTGAAAAATTTGAGGAAATATTGATTTGTCCAATCTGCCAAGAAATATCCTCCACTCCAATTTATCAATGTACCAAAGGTCACATTCTTTGTCACATTTGCATTCCCAAAGTATCAGATTGGCTCTGCCCCACATGCAGAACAGCACTCCCGAAGGAAAATATTCGTGCCTTGGGATTGGAACAATTGGCAAATTCGATTGAAGTTAAATGCAAAAACTGGAAACGAGGATGCCATGCCACATTTAAAAGTAAAGACCTCAAGGAACATTTACAGGCTTTCAACTGTGATTATGAGTAAGAATTTGAACTCAATTGTATTGAAATTACATACTGCGACAGGTGTCAAATAATGGAATTTTTGTACAGAAATTTCAGTTTGTGTGAACAATTCGGATCAAAATGCACAGTTGGTGTGTTATTCGTTGAATTTAAAGAGCACTGTTTTGAGTCACACATAAATCAAACCAACACAATGTCTCACGGCAAAATTTGTAATATTGAACAGTCCGTAAAATGGGGGGATTTGGCTGATGCTGAAAATACATGCATCGTTTGGGAACCTTGCCATATTGTTATTGAAAATCAAGTCCATGTCCTACTCTCCAACTATAACGGGTCTCACAAATTATTTCAGTGGGTAATTTTAACATTGCCAGCTTCCGGGAAACATGCCGATGCATCATCGTTATATAAAGTGGACATCACAATTGAGCCCCGTCTTGAAAACGACATTCTTTCTAAAGTTAAGAATACTTGGTGTGGCGAAAACTTGGATTTTGCAAAATGGAAAAATCTTACAAACTTGGAAATATGTGACCCCACTTCGACATGCTTTGTACCTTTACGATTCTTGGCTGATTTCTCAGGAAAAACGGTTGATCGAAATAAATTAATCAAATGGAAGTTATCAGTGGTCATTTATTCGTCAACTATGGAAAGAAAATGTGATGTGGCCTTGCAAAATTCAGTATCTTCAGTTTCGCAGTCCGTCTTGAATAAGAGGAGCGATAATGCCGTGGTGGAGTCAAATTCTTATCATAAAGTTAATGGAGATACAGGTTTGTCAAATGCTACCATGCATTCATATTCGATATTATGATTAATTTAAAATTTTGATTATAGGCGAATCCCTCAGGTTCGAAATTTTTGAGGGAAGCACTTGTGACTTCTGTGGCAAAACTCCAATCAAGGGGGTTGTCTATGCATGTACGGAATGCCAAGATTTTACTGCTTGTGAGCCTTGTACAAAACAAGGCTTACATAATGAACATATCCTTATACGTAAGAAATATTCAGAAATCAGGAGAAACGAGAACCAAGACATTGGAAATAGTAGTGCCACAGGAGCCGTGGTCCACCAAGCAACTTGCGATGTTTGTGGGTTCGAGATTCTTGGAGTTCGGTATAAATGTTGTTGCTGTCTTGATCTTGATATTTGCGAAAAATGTGAGGACAAAGGATGTCATGATCATCACTGGTGCCTCCGCACAGTTAAATCAGACCGAAGAAAATTAGTCAATGCGATTTCTACCGTTTCGAAAGATAATGCGATACAAAATTTTCATAATGTTGCTCTTAAACGTGGATATCGTCGTGTGAACTTGTCTTAAGTATGCATATAAAACGAGCCAATTGAAGGTCTAGTTAGTTAGGGAGCTATTTGCTGCGTACACAAAAAAACTTATATGGATAAGCACATATTTTCAAACCTACATTTGTGATACATTAATAATCATAATTATAAATAATAGATTCTTACGGTGGTGGATCTGACTCTACCATCGGTAACAAGAGGAGTTTAACTTAAATTTCTTATTAATTTTCCATATTTCTAGAAAATTCAAAATAATAGTCATACATAAGAAGCAAATTGTGATGCTACATTAAAGGCATTCTATACACATGTCATATTATATTTCATATTACATAATAACCTGTAAGAATCACTCGCCAACTTCTAAAAATAATACAATTAATAAATTCATGAACATGTCAGCCATTGTACTTTTATTGATCATAATTTTGCCAAAATAGTGGATTTTGCCTACAAAAATCTGCTGAAACATCGTCTCGTCTCAAGAAATTGCATGCACTGACTGTTCTAGAAGATCCAATGACATTTGGTCAAAAAATCTGGTCAGGAGTGAACTCTTCTAATTACGAGTTTGACTTTGATAAGTACATATATGTGAACATACATAAGTAAATACCATGGTTGGTTTATGCAAACGGAGATTAATATTGCTCATACAACTTGACCAGAGGTCACAAGTTTGCAATTTAATCGCTATTAAACAAATCACTTTCGATCAGTCTGGCTGTCTCGAAGGAGAGAATATTTGACACGTTTTAATATACATATAACAGTTTAGCACGACAACATTGTCTACCAGGCAGTTAAAGTAATTGGTGACCTTTTCTAACCCCTTTTGCAATTTATGCTGATATCAAGTAAATATTGCGAGATTAATTGCAAGATCGGTAAGCATACAGATTTGTGTATGTACCTAAATATTTATATCAGTCAGCAGTTCATGCATGTACAAATACACATTTAGGTATCATGATTTCCATTTCATTTGCCCATTTTAAGAAATTTTGAGTAATGGAAAGACCATATTTTTCCACACATTATATAATATTCCCTCGTTTTATGACCATCTCATTTAAAAACCAGACTTGCTGGATTGTTGCAAAGTTTCAACAATGCAATAAAATTAAAAAGCTGTCCGGTTTAAAAAATTCAACAATCGCACCATGTTTGAAGGTGACATTTGTGCACATGTCCATTCCATGGAAAGGTGACCGACCAACCACCTCTGATATAACTGTACATGTTCTTTTAACTCGCGATTTTCTAATGTAATCCTGACTTACTATCGAAAGAATCTCAAAATAAAAAACTAAAACTGGAAATTTTAATTGGGTTTTGAACTTTATTCCCCACGAGTAAACTTCATGTTGAAACTTCTTTTTATCATTTTGTCCATCGGAGGAAAACTACCACAAACTTGGTCTCTTACATTTTGTATGTTATAGTTTGGTAGGTATACATAAAATAAGTACTGAAACTGGTCTTGGGAGATTATTTGCAGTTTTTTTTTCTTGCATGGTCTGCTGGTTAAGTGAACTGGACAATAAATTGTTGCTGGGTCAGGTTACGATACGACCAACCGACCGGCTCGCTTTCACGTGAGATCTCAGTGACTCTGCTTTATCGCAATTATTATTCGCAATGTCTTTGACTCTGATACTGCTTGCTGTCAGAGGATGTAATATGTGGACAAGAAAATGCTGTCCTGCTGCTCCTGCTGCTTAAAGTCTAGCCTAGTAACCAACAATCAAATACGGTAATTTACGATGGATTCAGAAAGTCAAAGTCTACAGGATAACATTGTCTTGTCATTCTCTCCACGAGTTATGTGCATACGCGTACCGAGGTAGCAACTAAACTAACTGGACTGGATTTAAAAAAGTGCAAAGACAGCATGTCCATATACAACTCGACGGATATAAAAGAGGTCCAGAACCTCGGAAAAGGTACGAGTCTTGCTTTGAATCCTCTCTGGAAACATTCTCTCATCTTCTCTCCTCTCGACAATGAAGGCTTTTGTAAGTCGTCAGAAATTTTGGGGAGATTTTGAGATTTTCTGAAATCTAAATTTCTATTTTTTTTCACAGATCGTGTTGGCCCTCGTGGCTTGCGTTGCTGCTCGCAGCGTGGACATTGACACCCTCCGTTTCCTCTCAAAGGAAAAATCCCTCCTGTCCAGGGATGACCTCCTTTTGAACAAGGACAACAAGCTGTGGTCCAACACCCACCGGTTCTCTCTGCCAAAGAAAACCCTTCTCAGCAGCAGCTACGATTACCCCACCCAATCGTACTACGGAGATGACGATGTCGAATCCTGGACTCAACGCAGGGTGACCATCCTCTCCCTTGAGGAGCTCGTGTCCACCCCACTCTTCCGAGAATACCTCCAAATCCCACTTTTCCGTCAATTCTATGAACAATACCCAACCGTTTTCAGACGTTATGTCGAGTCTCCACTCTTCCAACAGTTCTGGACCGTTCCCCAGTTCCAGATGTACTTCAGGAACCCAATCTTCTTCTACAAGTACATTGTCCCACAAGTAAGTCGTCCTTAATATTCATAATGAGTCATAATTTCAAGCACTTTTTCAAATTTCACAATATTTTCCAGGTTCAAATCATCGCCCAGAACGTGCCCTACACCTCTGAGGGAGATTTCTACAACTACGACAAGTACAACACGGGTTACTCCTACGACAAGTACAACACCGGGTACAACTACGATGTCCAAGACTACGTCAACACCCCACGTCACTACGGCCAGCGAGACATCACCGTTGAAGAGTACTTGAACAAGATTTTCGGCCATGGAATCGACCGAACTTCCACCTACGTGCCAAGGTCCGTCTTCCCATACGCCTATGGAAAATCCTACCCAACCTTCGACCGATACAGCAGCCCAATCTTCGCTGGACGTCAATACTACGGAGACAACGCTGTCAACTACAAATTCCTCTTGGACAAAATCTACAAGACCCTCTTCGTCAACAAGCCAACCGTCGGTGAGGTCACCCAAGTCCGAACGGATGTCAAGGTTGCCCCAGCCCACAAGGAAATCGTTGTCGAACCAGTCACCGGAGAGTCCAAGGTTGTCTATGAGCCAACCAAGGTGCGTATTTAAAAATCATGACAAAATTTTAATTTTTTTTTTACATCAAATTTTGAAAATTTCAATTTTTACAGATCGTTGACGTCAAGGTTGACGAGAAGATCATCCCCTCCTCCGAGTACCACCACACCACCGATGTTGAAGACGTCATTGTCAAGGAATCCCTCCTCAAGCGTCTCCTCATCACCAAGAGAATCACCCCTGAGCTTTACAGCATCTTGAAGAACCTTCCCCTTCACCACGTCAGGGAAATCGTCCGACGAATTGTCTCCCCATCCGTTGTCGATGTTGACTCCGTCTACGGTGAGGATGTCACCTTCCCCACCCGACACTACGAAGACATCAACAACGTTGACTTCAACGATGTCGTCTACCGTCACAGAATCAACGAGATTGTCAACCAACTGTACAAAAATGTGAGTAATTTAATAATAAATTGGAGAAATTGTGCCAAAATTAATATGAATTAATTTCAGGAACTCGTTGGTGAACGACACATCCCAGTTGTCCGTGACTTGTTGAAGGTCCTTGGTGGACACCACACCACCCGAGATGTCCTCCCTACCACCTGGGATGAGGTTGTCCGCGTTTAAATTTCCTCTTCAAAATCTTCCACCTCCACCACTTTACTTTTTTCTAAACTCTTGTTTCCTATGAGGGAGTCAATATTTTGTCAAGTTTAAAAACCCAGCCAATCCTACAGTTTTGATTTTTCTGAGAGAAATTAGTTCGTAGTTTTGGTCATAGTTTTTAAACCAGATAGAAATTGGCTAACTCGAAGCCTGACTCGGTACCTGTTTTAAAGGACTTGACCAATCTTTTTGGAATTGCTGTTGTAAGATGTAGATATAGGATATAGTTGGCAGAATTGTATCGGCTTTAAAAAATGTTTTGTGATTTAAAACCTCACGAGACGAGAGAATTGAAATCAAAATTAATAAATGAGTAAAAAAAACTAAAGATTTCTTGTTTACAAAAAATAACATATTCTTTATTCATCTCAAAGGCATAGCATTGTTGGCACTTGAAGTAGATTTTCCACATATTTATCAGCACCACCAACCAGCGTCAAGTAGTCTGGCATTTTCGACAGTAACCAACACAAGAAGGTTGTTGTTATCTAACTACTTATCAGTGGCCGCGGAAGCCGTGGGGACATTTGGGGGACATTAACATTGTAGGATAGGGGAGGGACGGGTTTATATAACATGGGCAGATGATGGGGACATCGAACAATCGTGGGGACATTGTCCCTCTGTCCCGTCAAGCTTCCGCGGCCACTGCTACTTACGTATTATTATAGCTCGTTAAAATTAGTAAGGCCCAAGATCTCTGCTGCTGTGGCTGCTGTCATGCAACATTTTCGATTTAAAGCAGCCCCACGTCTACCTTCATCCTTTAAAATGTGATCTAATCTTCTCCCACCTGCGACCAGACCAGACCGCGTAATAATTGATTAATCGTCGCTACTAAAAAATAAACTGCAGCGTATATATTTTTAACTCATTTCTATTCTATACCCTGCTTCCGCATCTGCTCGTTAGAAGAAAAAAAATTACCTAATTAATTTACCAGCGCATAAAATAGCATGTCGGTAGTTAAAAAAAGGAGGACAAAATTAAAAATTGACCATAAAAATTAATCTTGTGCAGCTATCTAATTTCGAAATATGACTGGTTATAACTAGCTTAATAATCGAGATATTGCAATAAAACTGTGTAATAATGCATCTTCTGCATGTACATATGTACTACCATTTATTTTATTGTGGGTGACAATAATGGGTAATAAATGACCTATTGAATTACTTTCTTGTAAAAGTTAGAGTGGATTGGATTGGAGGATTGATTGCTGTTATTGTGTAACAGAAAATTTAGTCCATGCACAATCAATAGATACATTATTATAGAATTCTACAATGGAATTCAGCTCAGGTATATCTAAGTTTGTGTATTCGTTAATTAAACAAATGACTCTACAACATTTTAGAAATTGAGTTCATACACGACTAATGTGGTGAACTTTGCATAAAAGTTTGCAACAACAAAATGAGACTACTGACTAATGAAAAAATGAGACAACAACAAATGCTTTTCACTCCATTTATGGCATCCTGCATGGCAATAATTATGGTTAGTTGACACCTGTCGTTGTACTCGTTGTTCGCATTCCACAACTTTGACTTTTATCTCCAGCGCATAAAGTACATAATAGCAATTTGCACTAGAATTTTCGCATCATTTTGGCACATTCAGCCGGAAGTTGGGGTACATATACCGGACCGGAAATCTATTATTAGTCACCCCTCCATCCAACATTTATGAATGTGCCTTCACACAAATTATACCACCAGTCACAACAAACCAACTTATTTAATATTCAATCCCTGCTTGCCTTGCATATAAATAAACAGAAGAATTGATTGAACTACTGACAGCAATACTATTTTATAATTGTAATCAGAATTACAACAAATGTTTGTATGTAACACAACATAATGGACATTCACTTCATCATCACGACGCTTAATTATTGTACTGTACGTATGTAATGAATAATGGTAATACTTGGGCAAAAATGCGGTCCGAATAATCAAAGTCCACGTCCACGCCACAAACAACGACTACTTGCTTCACCCTAGCTATTGCTAATAACATGCTAATATTCCACCTTTCCTCCCACTTACTAGATAGTCAACTACCTACAACTACTACTGACTACCAAACCACTACTATTTCTACTACTACTACTACTCGATAGTTGATTACATACATTCAAAAATTCAGAATTTATAAAGAGTTTGCCATTTTTTGCGGACGCTTAAGCTAAACCTGCGTTGCGTTGGGTCCACTTTTTTAAATTCAAACCACTACTCACTCACCAACTACTCAGCCAAGTCGAATTGGCATTGCGGTGGTCTCCATCGGTGCGTCTATTTCATTAATATTTCCACAACGGCCCACATTGTTAATACCTACCAACCAAACGACCAGACCACTGATCAATAAATAACTACCAAAAGAAGAGTGAAGTAACCCTAATAATAAAAGTGGTGGTGGTAACAGTCGCCCCCGAAGGGATTACATACACACATTTCAACAACCTATTCCTCATCGGTACCGAGATTATCTATAAACGCCAAGTCGGCCCTATGAAACTTTTCATTTTAAGAGTGACTCTACTTGACTGAGTAAAAAATGGTGTCTGATAAATACTTTTAGTAGCTGTGTGTCTGTGTAAATATGCATATCGAAAACGAATTTCATAAGAATTTTATTTTACACTCGGTGCGAGTGGGATGTGATTGAGTGGACTTTACACTACTTAAAAGTTGTTTAGATAGGTGGCTGTGTATTTAAATGGGTGTAATTTAAATCCAGTTTTCTATTTTAAGTTTACCCAGTAAGTTATGCAAGGTTGGGGTGCATACTTCATAAAAAGTTGAACCTGATCAATAACAATGCGAGGAAATCTGCATAGTAGTGATGACATCTCATTAAATAAAATTCCAGAGGAATGTGCATGTCCAGATATTAATTGAAATTGACATCTGCTAGTTACGATTAAATCATACTTACATTTTTTTATGGAACAATAGAAAAAGTGATGAAGCAAAGTTGGCTTTCATGCGAAAAGTGCATTTCGTGAGGTTAGTGTGTAACAATAAATAAGTGAAGAGTTGACCATTATAAATGGAACTCTGCCCTTGCACTAGAAATATTTGACACGTGAACTGAACGCCAAATCAAAGAGAACATGCAACCTGCTACATAATAGATCTGTAATTGAAGGTCTGCTTGCTGGTTCAGAAATTGAATTACCTGAAATAATTTCGTAAATAAGTGAATTTCACAAGCTGTGGGTAACGAGTGGGAATAAATGTGAGACGCTGTTGAGGAGTTCATTTACTAATCAGTATCACTGCCGTGTTTGAGACCAAGAAATTGCAAATTTTTCAGTGTTGTGAAATAAATTTTGGGAAAAATGTTTGAAAATCATTTCGGCTGGTTGGACTGGGTGGTGGTGGGAGGAACTTTACTGATCTCGCTACTCATCGGGATTTATTATGCGATTCGGTCAAAAAATTCGAACGAAGACTTACTCGTGGGGGGCAGGAAGATGAGAATCCTTCCAGTGGCAGCGTCCGTAATGGTTACGTACGTCAGTGCCATCACAGTTTTAGGTATCAGCAGAAATGTATTATTTAATTTATTTAATGCACATAGAATTATAAAAATCTCATGAAAACATTCTATTCCAAGGTTTTCCTGCTGAGGTGTATTCCTTTGGCGGACAGATTTTCATGATCCACGCCGTTTCCGCGATTGCCTTCCCCCTCAGTGCGTTTTTATTCATTCCATTCTTCTACAGGATGAAACTTACCAGTATTAACGAGGTAATATTTGGTATTTTTCCAAATTGGTGGTTTGTTTACTTATGTATTTCTGACAAATAATGATCCTAATTACAGTACTTGGAACAACGCTTTGATTCCAAATGGGTACGCTGGTTAGCGTCTGCTACATTTATTTTGCAGCAGACGACGCTGTCCGGCGTTATTTTATATGTACGTAAAATTGAATTTTAACCAATAATAAGTAGTATTATTTGACTAAATAATTTGTACAAATTTATTTAAATTTTTTCGTATTCATATTTAAATTTGTAGGCACCTAGTATCGCTCTCGAAGCGTTTCTAGGATTTCCAGTGTGGTTGAGCATTCTTGGAATTGGAATTTGCGGAACTATTTACACATCAATTGTACGCAAAAATAATTTATGTTCTGCTAATTTGTTTTCGTCATTATTTACGCAAGATAATATTTTTTGTGATTTTGTTTAATAGGGAGGATTAAAGGCGGTCGTGGTCACGGACGCTTTCCAGTTTCTAATGATGGTGGCTGGAATGGTGGCGATTGTTTGGAAAGGGGTCACATCCTCGGGGGGAATATCGAATGCTTTTCAAGTCGCGTCAGAATATGGACGACTGAATTTTATCGAGTGAGATGGGAAATATGAGATTTTTAATTTATGTAAATAGTTGTAATTTCTTATCGGGCTCACTTATGTATTACACAGCTTGACCTTTGACCCCTTTATGAGACATAATTTGTGGAATTTCATAATTGGCTCAGGTACGAAATTATTATTGTCTTATCATCACTTATCTTCACTAATAAGTTTTTCAACATTCAGGATTCTACGCCTTGATGCAACCAGCAGTGCATCAACTTCAAGTCCAGCGATACAGCAGCATGCCTTCAATATCGCATGCAAGAAAGTAAAAAAACAATAATTTAAACGATTCATATGCATAAATGAAAAAATGTCAAATGACATGACACATACGATTTAGGAATTGTGTATTGATTACAAATTTTGATTTCGGATAAGTGAAATTTACTGTCTAGGGACGTCTAAAAAATCAATTTGAGAAATTGGATTATTATCGTAACCTCAGAAAATCAAAAATTTGCTCACCTCAAAATTTCCTAAAATATAAAATATAATATAAAATGGACGTCGAAATCAACCTAAACTTATTCCACTGCAATATTTGTCTTCACACAATTTACACGATGTTTTAACCAAGAATAATCGAAATCTTTTTATTAGACTACAATTCATGCCATGCACGCTACTGAAATCTTGCTTCATCCATTTTAATTAATAATTATGCTTCCATTTTTACAGAGCAATTATCTACAGTGTCCCCTTGAAATTGACCGTGATGCTGATGTGCCTTCTCACCGGAATCTCCATCTTTGCCATGTATGCACACTGCGACCCTTTCAAACAGGGCGAAATAAAGAAAGTGGACCAGATTGTTCCATATTTTGTGGTCAAGGAGTTGGCCTCGATTCCGGGAATGATTGGCTTATTCACGGCTTGTATCTTTAGTGCGGTACTTAGGTATGACTTGCATAAGTGATTTTTCATGTAAATTTTCGCATTCATTAATATGCATTTTTTCTGTACAGCTCAATTTCATCTGCCCTAAATTCACTTTCTGCCGTAACATGGGAAGATTTTCTATCTCGGAATAAATATTTTAAAGAGATGCGACCAACATCCCAGGCAAACGTTTCCAGACTTATCGGTAAAAATATAAATGCTTTTTTTATGAAATTTTGAAATACTCAAATGTATGTTATTATGACAAAATATTTTAGGCCTTTTCTACGGAATTTTGACAATGGGTCTCGCATTCGGAGCTCAAAATCTGGGAGCTATTTATTCCGCAACCTTCGCCGCAGTGGGGGCAACGGGTGGAGCACTTTTTGGGGTCTTTTTACTCGGAATGTTTTGTCCATTTGCGAATTTTGTGGTAAATACCAAACTAATTCACAAATAAATTAAGTTAAACTAATTCACAAATAAATTAAGTTAAACTAATTCACAAATAAATTAAGTTAAACTAATTCGCATGCTTTCCACTAGGGCGCAATTGCCGGCATGCTAACCGGACTCGGTACCATGATCGTCATCAGTGTGACCGCATTCATTCATAAAATTGACTTAATCCCACTCCCAACTTTTGTGGATCAGTGTCCCATCGTGGACGCGTTGACGGGGGGTGATGGCAATTCGACCGATTTGGACTTCGCCACGACTACTTTCGAAACACCAACAACGATGCTTATCGATATAATGGCCGAAGATAAGTACGAATTGCACAAAATTTTCAAACTGTCCTATCTCCTCTACTCCGTCGTGGCTGCTGGACTTACAATCGGCGTTGGGATAATTGTGTCACTATTGGCCTTGAGTAAGTTAAAATATCTGCAATTTTAATAATAAATTCATGAAACTACATATTTAATTTTTCTTTGTTCGCATAGTCTGCGTGAAATCGACGAGAAAATTCCCCAGGAAAAAATATCTGCATCCAATCGTACAAAAAATGTGTGGCGTTTGTTCAAATTCTCCGAAAGAAGGGGTTCTAACGACGAGCAGTATAATACACATGGATCCCGTCCAGTTTAAAATACAGGCTTCTGCTGCTGTCTACAATGGTCACAGCAAAAATGGTCACAACAATCCCCAACAAAAAAGGAAACATAGTTCAGATCATGGGAAATCAGTTTCCAATAATAATTTCAAAAATGGGGCGACCAATAAAGGATACGATGCTTCATCAGAACTTTGAGTTACTAAAGAATGTACAAATCTTTAAATAAATTTTAAAAAACAGATTATTTTATATTAAATAATTTTATCAATAAAATTGAAACTGATGGATCTCATGTGGAATGTATTGTAGTGGAAAAAAATGTGAGAAAAAATCATGAAAAAATATAAAATATGAATAAATCAATGCAGAATATTCACGCAGTTTCAATCTAAAAAAAAATTACAAATGAGAGGTCAATTTCTAAGATTTTTTACAAGGGGGATAAAACCACACTGCTTTTTGAAACTGATTAAAAAGCTGAAAATCTGTATCAACGTGCAAGAACGTCAGATTAAAGATAATATTAAGTCAAACTTTAATACTTTTAGTAAATGGACCCAGCAGGCTGACCCATAGTGGTTTTTGAAATTGGTCAAAAAAGCTGGAATTTTGCATGTTGGAATATGGAAATATTTTTGACGATTACGAAATTTAGAAGCCGACCTTGACCCTGTGGGTTTTCATCTTCAAACTCGGTCGTAGCATTGCCCAATAAATCGGTATTAACTATAATATCATGCATGAGAAAAGACTTATTCGTCATATTCTAATGCTAATTATCATCAAGTGGAAACATTCGTTATAAAAAATGTGCAAATAGAAATAGTAACTTATAAAATATATAAGTTCCCAAAGATGACATACCATGATTGCAAGTGAATAATAATAAATATGCTATAAGTTTTACGTAATGTAATTTACTATGTATTTATGTTTTATTCATTTGAATATAAATTATATTCGCAGAGTATGCAATGGTAATTTATATCTACATACCTACATATTGTATAAGAAATTCAGAACTCGTTGAGCATTTCTTGAAGTAATTATATTTGTGTATGTATAAGCTCGAAAACTAATTTCTGCTTTCACTATATCACAATATTTTTTATAAGTATAAAGACTAGCACACATAATGCAAATATCAACATTTGATAATATTAGAATTGGATGGCATTTTTATAGATCAGGTTCAGGTAAAGGCTCCACTGGAAGATACTGGGGCGGTGGTGTGGGTGCGCGTGGTTGGACAGGGATAACATTAGCCGGAGGAGGAACCACGATAACATCACGTTGGCGTCTTTGACCTATCGTAATGATAAGTATTATTATGAAAGTATGCGATGTTATGCATGCAATATTATTATGTGTTTTCATTTGAATAATTAATAAATTCCACACAAAAATGACTCACTCGTTTCCTCATCCATGCCTCCATCCGGTTGTTGGGTCATTAAAAAATACTGACCAGCTAATAAGGTAATAGCGGTCGAAATACCTTTGACGATGTCCAACAAGCAGATCCCTGTCACCATTGAAATTGTCCCTCCGTTCAAACCTGGTAAATAATTATAAATTGGGAAAAATATACAATTAATTCAAACTATTTAGTGGCGTACGGGCATACCGGTTACTTCAAACCAATTGTAACGCGAGCTCCTTCTCAAGGCTTGG
Organism: Folsomia candida; assembly: GCF_002217175.1. Classification (NCBI taxonomy): domain Eukaryota; kingdom Metazoa; phylum Arthropoda; class Collembola; order Entomobryomorpha; family Isotomidae; genus Folsomia; species Folsomia candida. Next base: position 3,373,620 of record NW_019091201.1, read on the forward strand.
ATAGAATCCGTTTCAAAGTACACGTGAACAACAGAAAAACTGCTTCTTTTACTATAGCATAGAGAACAAAAATACTCGAATCGTATCATCCAAAATTTTTATTTATTACCAATTTTGGTTAGTAAATTATCTTACGGTATGTGCCAGTCCTTCATCTTTCTGTTGGACATGGGGCTCGAAGATATCGAGGTCTCGTACTTTGTATCCCTACAATTTGGACGACATTTTTCACATATCGTTGCTAGTCCTTTCTTGAATAAGGCTTCTGTAAGAAATTAAATATCATGTACAAAGTTCAAGTGTGTACTTAAATTTTTATTCCACAGATACATATATTTGTACACATTTACGTACGTTCTTGCTCCTGGACGCAGGTTCTCATTTCTTTAACTGTGCACAATCTATGTCCAGGTTTTCCTACAATTTTAGTTTTTAAGTAGATTGTACAATCTACTAATTTAACTAATTTAATTGTATTTAATTATGTCAACACGAAAGGAATTTTTTTGTACCCGGGTAGGTGAGCATCGTACAATTGCAGCGTTGTGTAACTTTCTTTGAGAAACATTCGGACAAGCAATTCTGCTTGGAATACTTTTTGTAATATTCTAAATGAGCCATGCCACCTTCGTCGCTGAAATAACAACGACGGTTACTCTGATCAACGTCTTCCTTTATTTCACCATCTGCCAAGTACACGGTTGGACGCACGGCGACGTAGGCTTCCACGCCAAACGGGATGGGGACCCCAAACCGTTGTATTTGAGGTTCGTCAAATGGATGATTTACTCCAACCTGAAATTCGAGGTAAATTTAATCCCCCTTTTTACATAAATGCTGACTACTTCATAATGTTCTTTACCATGAAACCGACCCCTTCTCCGTGGACGCAGGCTTTTTCAGAATAGCTTTGTTGCCTTATGACGAAAGTTAAGCCTGACGTTTTACCAGGGAAATATTGCTTCCAAGGGATTGGAATCGTTCTATTTTGTCCCTTTTCAGCAACAGTGTCACTGTCTCGATCAGATTTTACCTGTTGCCATTCAGCGAGCTCGTCATCTTTGTACTGATGTCCAAATGTTGATTGTAGTGTCTCGTGGCTAGAATTCGGATTTAAACATTATGAAAATAATAATTGTAATTAATGAATAAAGTAAAGATACCACATGAGTTATTAATTTTACCTTCTAGTTGCTGCGGTTGGAATTCCGTTAAAGACGCAAGTACTTCCCCATTCCGAAAAATGCTCTTTAAATACCTCTCCGCAATCTAATTTCACTCCGTTGAGAAAGCATCGCTGAATTGCGTCCGAACAGCTTACCATTCCCTGCAGAAAAGACAAGAGAGAATGCATATCTGGTGATAACAAAAATAATAATCACCAATATCCTTAAAATAATGTGGTTTTAATTTTACTAACCCCTCGAATAAACTGGACGACTCTTCCACTCGTCTGTAACTCCTTGTCCATTACTTTTTCAGTCGCATTAAGGTCATCTCCTAATGCCCAGTTTGTATCGTCTTCATGCCTAACGTTATTCAAACCAGCAAATGTGGTATTGGGGGAGCAAACTTGATCAATTATTTGAAGTACTCCTGTGGCCTCCTTATGTGTCCAATCAATATTATGGCCAGATTGCACATCGAGATAATTTCTGCATTTTGTGGTATTACAGTATAAATTAAATATCCAAAATCAATTACGAAAATACTATCTTTACATACATAAACGCGTCATCGATTTGGTTGAGATTGAAACCCCCGTGAGGGGCAATGGTGATCCTGGGATATATAACATTTCCGATGTACGTTTCCTCCGTTTCAGGGTTAATTACTAGCGGATGGCCCATTGTTCTCGTCATCCCCATTCGAACAATGACGTACACAATGGCACTTAACAGCGCAATAACGATCGCCCAAAACACTCTAAAACAAAGGAAACAAAATCGATATTTAGTGATACCTAGAAAAGAAATGTTTTAAATAAATTACTCATAATAGAGTGACTATCGAAGCAGTAAGTAAATTGTAAAAATAGAATTTCATAAACTTTACAAAGCGTGAATTTCTTGTACTTGCGATTAGCTCCCCCATTAGTAAGTAATGCTTAAAATAAAGTGATTTGTAAGAGAAATACACTATCGCAGGTTACACTATTTTCATTTTACATACATAACATATTATATTATATGAAATATGTATTTATATGTATACACTAGAATTTTATTTCTCAAAGTTTATTATCAAAATTGAAAAAATATTAATTATTTTATTCCAGCTCCAAACTTTACACTGCTCCTTATAAATAATGAAAGCTGAATTAATGCTTCTGATGACAATGCTACTTGCCAGTGGCAATTGTTATCCATCGCATTCGTCGGGAGCTGTAAAAGGGTATGACAAGGTAGGAAGTAAGGAATCGGAACCGGGTTGCCTGTGCCCAGCAAATCTAAATACGACGGGAACTTTCGTGTATTTCTGTGGCCGTGACCTGCAACCACCCAAGTGCGCCCCGGAAGGTGTGGTGAGGTGCGTCAATGGACGGACTAAAGCAATTCAGAAATGGGACTGTGCAGAAAAAGGAACTACATGCGGTCCAATGAAGAATCCTTGCCTCCACTGTGAACCTCATCGTTTCAAAGACTGCATATAAAAGTAGTCTACTTAGAAGTAGACCGTGTGACAATGATGAAGACGAAATTTATGAAATATTGAACAATAATTGGTTTAAAACTTTACTATGCAAATCTTGTACACCTGAAATTGATGCAATACATATCTTAAAGAAATGTAAGCTATAATAAATTGATATGTAAATTGTACTGTAATTTATACTTTACATGTTATTAAACAATTATTCTTTGGGGAATAATGAGAATTTCAACAATTCGAATGAAATGCATTTGTATGTAACACTAGCTTGAAGATTTTGCGTTGGTTTGATACATGACAGATGCCCATTGTGATTACAATTTTATGCAAATGTCAACAATTTGATAACAGCTTACCTCATCGAGATATGCATGTCTTTCGCAAGGCATTCCCGAAACCCAGGCAAATTCTGTAAGGCTTGAACGAGAAAATCCCCCCCGTTGGGTTGGCATTCTGACCGGATGACAGATTCGCAGCGGGATCGACTTCCTGCACAGCATTCTTCCAGCATGTCGATTGCGACGTGGTCCCTTCGGGCAGGGGGAGGAGGAGGAGGAATAGGGTCAGGTGCAACCTCCCCCCCTGCCCCCATATCCATGGCATACTCCTCAAGACAATGTCGCGAATTTCGACGCATCTTATGCAATTTGGGAGGAATAAAATTATGCAAGTTGAAGTAAGCAATATTTTTATTAAGGAGATCGTGAAGTTCGTGTCACGACCAGTGTCTTTGCGGGTAAGCAAGAAACTCAAATGCGAGATGCAAGAAACTGGGAGAAAGTGCAAGAAATATGCACCCTTTAGCCACGAGCCGTATGAATTATCGCGGAGAGGTGCAGTTTCTTGCATCTCTTGCAGGTCAGAATAGCTGCAAGAAACCACTTTCTTGCCGTTATTTCATGCAAGTGGTTATTCTGAACCAGAAACACTGGTCGCCACTATCAATCTAAAAATATTAAAGTGCTCAAAAACTCACCCTTCAGAATTGAAATATCGTTCAAGTTGGAGCGTTAGAGTTTAAGTTGAGTTTGAGTTCTTTAAATTGGAATTAGAATTTTAAAATTTCAAATTATTTTCTTGACCAGACGAGAAGGGTGAGATAGCCAGGAGAAAGTACATAAGACACTGATACGAAATTGGTTCATGGCAGTTTACGATGACCAACGGTATCGATACATATGAGTCATGACATGACGCTGGTCATACGATGGGGCAGCAGATTTGAACAAAGGAATTTTATTTCTATTTTCAAACCAGCAAGACTGACATACATACATGGCAATTATGGGGAAAGTACATAGATCGAGTGCGGGGACGGAACCAACATTTTGTCAAGGTTTTTTCGGGGCTGGCTGAAATCCGAAGATTTGCACGCTCCCGATTGTGGCCCTTTGTTTTAAGAAATATGTAAAAACAAGTGGCTAAATTCGGTACGTTCTCATCCCTAGACTTGCAGGTACTGTAGAATTTGAACTGAATTCGATCGATTTCGAGGATCCAAGCTAAAATATAATACGGATAGCGTTACTTCTATGTGACCACACCCCGATGACCAATGGTATCGATACATATGAGTCATGACATGACGCTGGATGGTCATACGATTCAAGCAATAAGCAGAATTGAACAAAGGAATTTTATTTCGATTTTCAAACCAGCCAGATTGACATACATACATGGTAATTATGGGCGAAGTAGAAGTACGTAAGTCGAGTGCGGGGAAAGCAGACGGAACCAGCACGGTTTTTCGGGGTTGCTGGAAATCCGAAGATTTGCACGCTCCCGAATGTGACCCTTTGTTTTAAGAAATAATATGGTTAAAAGAAGCTAAGAATACAAAGCTAAGAGTACGTGACCAAATCTTGTACGTTCTTAAATGTTAGAATTGGGACTGTGAAGATCGATCGACGCGATGTTCCAGTATGTAAGCTAAAATATATGGATAGCTTATTTACTTCTATGTGACCACACCCCGGGATTGTGACCCATTGTTTTAGGAAATGCATACCTAGAATGGTAAACAAGGTAAGAATACGTGGCGAAATTCTGTACGTTCTTAAAAATACTTTACAGGTAAGTACATACAGTAGAATTGGAATGGAATTCGATCGGCTTGATGATCTAAGATCAGTGGCCGTGGAAGCATGAGGACAGAGGAACAATGTCCCCACGGTTGTTCGATGTCGGCATCATTTCCCCATGTTATATAAACCCCTTCCTCCCCTTTCCTACAATGTTAATATCCCTACGGCTCCCGCGGCCACTGTCCAAAATACATGGTTAGCTTTACTTCTTTGTATGTGACGCCCCATTACTACATAAATTCGCCTCATGAAGTACACAGTTTATTTTTACGTACAACCAATTCATTAGCATACTCAAAGATATGAACATGTCGGAGGAACAATTAATCATGAAGAAGGAAGAATTTCCATGCGCTATTTATGTACTAAAAGGTCTTGGTCTTGATTGTTGGCAAAATCTGCATAAACAGTGAAAGTTTAATTTAATTAAGGAGTTTCATTTCAATTTTCAAACCAGATTACATACACATCATAGGATAATTATGGGTGAAATACATAAGTCGAGCTTTGCAGGAAAGGATCTACCAACCTTTTGTCCCGTCACGGTTTTAGAAGGGGTTAGAGGACATGAGAATTTGCACGCTCAGGATTCCCTTTGTTCTAGAAACAAGTATGTATGGTGGAAATAAGGTAAGAATACGTTGCCAAATTTTGTACGTTCTGTTCTTAAATACTTCCTCCTTTGTAGGTAAGTAGAGTAGAATTGGAGTAGAAATTTGATTGGCTGGATACATATGTACATATGCATGTGCAAACGAGATTGATAGTAATATACTTAAATGGTATGTACATACATGGAGACATACATAGCTTTATTTCAAGGAGACACCCAGTTTACTAAATTTGCGTCATGCAATACACAGTTAACTTTATGCACAACCAACGCGTCAGCATAATGCATACAAAATATGATCATAAAATAACAGAGAGAAAGTTAGTCACGAAAATTTTTCATGCGCTATGGATGGACTACAAGATCGTGGTCACAAATGCATCTGTGGTGAAAGTTCAATTATTAATGCACATATATATACATAGATAACAAGATTAATTGAAAATTCACTAAAAGTAGGAAGTAATCATATGTATCTGATTAATTAGTATAGAATGAAATATATACTGATATTAGTTAAAAGAGAAAATTATTTTAAGTCACTTTGCATATATTTAGAAGCCTGGGTAGGATTGCTTGTAGAAGAGGGGAACATTTCCAATTCACTCTCATTTGGCATTTCTTGATCGTACAGCATCAATTGTCGGGCAACTTAATGACCTCGAGCTGTGCGACAACGATGTGAGACAAAAATTGATAATAAGGGGGCATGATTTTTTGAGCATTCGTGAAGTATGCACAGCACATACGCCTTTTATTAAGATGATTTTCAATAAAATGGTGTGCTTTAGACGATGATTAAGAAATATTGAGATAACACTTGTTTTCCCGAGCTCCTTCTACGATTTTTGAGTGAAAGTAGATAAGTTGAAAAAAGAACTAAAACGCATGAGACAGAAATCAAGGACAGTTTATGCGACAACTATGGCATTCCGCAAAAAATAAATCATTTTGATATCATTTACACACTTTATTTTATTTTTAGAAAGCACTTCAATCTAAGATTTATATTTATATTTAAAACTTGAAAAATTCAGAGAATGGCTTCGGAATAGGACCAATAACTTGAATTGGTTGGGAGTGCAGTCGTAATCCGACTGGTTGCTGGTTAGAACTTCGTGTTCTATAAAATTAATTTAGACACAATATTATCAATTGATTAACTAATTAATTAATTAGCTAATCCATATAATAGTCCATATGCAGAGTAAAGTCTTACCGATAACCATTCTCATCTGCAATATACTCCACAATCTGAAGCGTTCCTTCCGGATCGACAAATCCATAACTGCATTCCATTTATTTACATTAATTTACTGGTTATAAATCACGTCCTAAAAATAATTTGCACATAATCCCATAACTCATACATACCTTCCCGTAACTCGACCATAACTATCCCGTCGTTCTTCTCGGAAAGACTTATCTCCTCGAGTGGTATCTTACATGCAAAATTATGAATTTTAAAAATAATGCTCATTATGAAATGAAACTGCTAAAATTTGCCTCACTACCTGCATCATATCCAAAATGATATGATCCATCGTTCGGATTTCTCACTTCAAAATGCACGCTTTTTCCTGGCGTCCTTCTCAAATACGTGGTCGCCGCGGTGGGCGTAACTTGCACAGGATACCACAAGAACTGGACGTTCCCCTCACTGCCCCCAATCATCGCGACGAGAAGGAAAACCACCCCCACACCGAGAAATATCCCATTTTGCCCCATCATCATTCTCAAACACCTCTCTCTGAGATCTTTGGAATGACTTCCTGGTTACGAAGACGAATTGAAAGTGAGCCTGGAGCTGGTCAAGTGTTCCGATTTATGTATTCGAATTCTAAAAGATCGTGGTGATGATGATGCTCCTGCTCTTGCTGAGAATGCGAAACTAATCAAAATCAATGGGAAATAAAACAATCAGTGCGTTTATCAAGGAGCAAAGCAACTAAATAGTTCATCTTGAACTGAATAAATAAATCTGCTACTCATGCATCATATCATTTGAAGCACCCTGTGGGCAGGTGTATGAAAAAGTGTATGAAACAAAGCATGGACTGGAGAGAGAGACACATACTTACACCATCATGACAAGAAAGATGGGTATCATGGTCAGCAATAAGTATGCATTTTACATCCACACCCACCCCTGCACCTTAAGGTACAAATGTAAATATGTAAAATTTGTGATGTAATAAGTATAACATTACTTTCGTATATGCTCAATAAACCGCAAAAATCGTGCCCAAATGGAATTGCAGGAATGTCAATCTTGTGTAATCGAATCTAAATTATTTCATGTCGCACAGGTGTTTTATTGGAGAAGTGACATAATTCTTGCAATTCTTAAATTCCTTTTTGAGACTGATTATGACTCCAAGGTGGATATTCAATCTTAATTTATGAGTCGAGAACCAGGATCCTTAGTGTCTAGAGTGGAATGTGGATGGATGGATGAACTCACTGTGAGCAATTTAATTGACTTAATTGTCACGTGTGGTCGTTATCAAATTGGTGAAGCAAGCAGCATCATCACCAAGATCATCATCGATACTGTCGTTTATACGATATTGGAGGAGTACATATGTATACATGCAAAAATTAGTGGTTTTCATTTGGACGATGACTTCACCATTAGTACGGAAGAACAGTAATTTTATCGTATTTATTAACATTATTTTTTAATTGGCACTTTTCTGTTAAAAAAATTTGACAAGAATTTGAATAAATCGTTGCAAATGAAATGTAAAAGAGGTCCACATCTCGGGTCTCCCTTCAAGTCGTATAAATCTTTCGCCTTTTACTAAAGATTTCCGTGGGGGGGGGACATTCTATGAGAATTTAACAATTTTTTGACAGCCTGCCTCCGTAAAAAAAAAAAAAAATTATCCTTGGCGCGCGAACGGAGAACCGAGTAGACTTTCTAATTTCTTTCTCTGATGGTTTTTTTTAGTTTTCTAAAAATTTATCTTTTCTGAGTAGCTAAGAAGTTTTGGCTAGTGGTCAAATATTGGCTAGGGTCAACTTCAACCCAAGGAAGTCAAAGTTTCTCCAAATTTGCATAAAGTGTGCAGTTTTAGTGCAGTTTTTTGTGTGGATTTTTTAGCAGTGTAATTTATGGTGTGACGTCATCTCAGCCACCACCACCACAATGTTGGGGCAGGAAGATCCCTTGGAAGGATCCCCTGCTCCTTCCTACAGCAAAGCTGCGACCATGGCGGTCATGCCACCTGACCCCACATCCTCCGCGTTGGATAAGTCGAAAGGTGTGCTTATCCGAAGAATTAAGGGAGTCACACTCAGTGAGCTTTTGGAGGCTCTCGGTAAGGTGATTTCTCCTAAAAAAATTTTGTATGCAGATTTTGTTACTGCTGCTAATTTTGGTGTCTGGTTGGACACGGATAAGAGTGTGGATGACCTAATTGGTCTTGACACCCTCGAGATAAAAGGTCAAATGACCAAAATGTACAGATACACTAATCCGGTACACAGGGTGGTCCTTCGTAATGTTCCACCCTTTATACCGGATACAGTAATTCTTAGTTACTTGCAAAAGTATGGTGAAATTCGTGGCGCTTTAGAACGCCAGTCGTGTTACAATGTGGGTGAAGATTTTGCCCATGTCAAAAGTTTCACTCGTAATGTGTCCCTCGCTATTTCGGATGGTGTTATTGTTCCTCAAGGTTTAACAATCTCTTGGGAGAACAAAAAACACGTGATTTATGTTCAGGTGGGGGCAAAGAAATGCTTCAAGTGTAATAAGCCTGGACATACTAGTAACAACTGTCCAACAAAGGCAACAGTCCCAGTTTCACGACCAACCCCCAAGACCTCCAAACGTAAATCTGTTCCTCTAATGATTCTTGTGGAAGATCAGGGTCAAACTGAAAGCCAAAAACGGCGGAGGTTTGACTCCCTTCCAAGTCAAAATGAGGGGTCAGGAATGACGGATTCCGAACTTGATTCCTCATTAACACTTGGCTCAGAAAGGCCAAAAAGACGCAAACCGGGTAGACCACCAAATCAAACTGACCGTTCTGTGACCAGGTCATTGAGTGCCGCTACCGTGCCAATCTCAAGTCCCACCACCTGGGCTTTCGATGTTTGGAAGAAGGGTAACTTTAAAACCTACCCTTCTTTCAATAAAGACCATCTTTATATGTTTCTGAGGAACCTTAAGCGCGATTTTTTTAAGGGGGGCTATACCCACTTTTACGAACAAGTAGCAATGGCGACTAGAAACCCTCAAGAGTTACACGATCTCCTTTTTGAGGTGGTGAATTCTTTGGGGAAGAGTCAAGAGTTAGTACGTACCGAAATGCATGACATATTAAAATTAGTGTCAAAATACATCGATTTGTCATCCGAAGAAATTGAGAAAATTAAGGACAGAACTGACCTTAATTTTCGAAATTTTGAGCTACAGGCCTACCAACTGGCCAATAAGCTTTCGGATGATGAAATGCAAAAATTTCGCAAATATTTTTTTAATTAACATATGGCTCTGAACATTTGGACACTTAATTGTCAGGGTTTGAATAATGCTGTCAAACGCAGTTGCCTAAATTCCGTAATAGTTAAATTTTCCCCTGATATTGTTTGTTTACAAGAAACAAATATTAACATCTCAAAATCTGAATCTTTTGTGCTGAGCTCTTATAAAACTTTTTATAATTCGTCTACTACTCTTGTTAGTGGTACTATTGTTTTAGTTAAAAACCAATTTAATGTTTTAAGTAACTCTATTCTTATTCCTGGAAAACTTCAACACATTTCTGTTGAAGTTTTTGGCCAGACCTTTTATTTTTATAACATTCATTTTCCCTTTAATAATCTGGATAGTTTCAACTTTTTGCGTATCTTAAAGTCTTCCATATGTACTTGTCCTAGTCAAGATAATGTTTTTCTTGCTGGTGATTGGAATTTTGTTCTCAATGAGTCGCTAGACCGTTTACGATCAGTTGAGCGTCGCAAAGGGATAGTGATAGAATTTTCAAAAATATGCCAAAATTTTAATCTTTCAGATGCGTATCGTCATCTTAACCCTTTTGGTTGTGATATGACGTATTTTAGTAAATTAAAAAACAATTCGGAGGCAAGATTAGATAGAATTTATATTAATGCTAGTCAGTTTCCTAATGTTGTAAAATGTCAAATGTTTCCCTTCATTAGTGATCACGTGATTTTTAATATCTTTCTCAAATTTGACCATTCGTTTGATTTTAAAAATATATGGATTTTTCCGAACCACCTTTTAAACATTGATGATTTTAATTTTTCAATTTCCTTTTTACTCAATGACTTTATTTTAAAATCCGATTACTCTGAGGAAAGTTATACCTTTTTAAAAAATAAGATAGTTCAGGTTTCAATGGAGTTTGGCATCTCGTTTAAACGTAGATTCAAATATGTAGTAAAAAAAAGTACAAAAGGATATTCAGCTCGTTAGTTCTAGTCAACATCTTAGTAACGCTGATATTTTTAAAATTTTCATAGATAGTTTAGATAATACTTTTTCTAATTTTTTAGTTTGTCAGGATTACCCGAAGAAGAAAATAAATTGTCGTGATAATCCTGTATCAATTTCTAATTCGTTTTCTAATATGTCCCTTGAAAGTAAATTGTCCTTAATTACTGACTTCTTTCAAACTAAATTTGAATGTAAGGCAGTGGACTTTACCAACTTCGATAATTTTATGCAAGGAATTCCAACTGTTCCTGGGGAGCAATCAGAACAGCTTGCTGCAAAGATTAGTTCCACAGAAATTGCGGCGTGCATTTCCAAGCTACAAAATGACAAGGCACCTGGACTTGACGGACTTACACATGAATTTTACAAGAAATTTTCGGAGCAATTCTCCATTATTTTAGAGAATGTTGCACAATTCTCCTTAAATAGTGGTAGATTCCCCCTATGCATGCGCACCGCTATTTCAAGCCTAATTCATAAAAAGGGGTCTGTGGATGATCTCTCCAACTTTAGGACGATTTCTTTGACTAACTCGGACTACAAAATATTATCCAACGTTTTAAAATCCCGACTACTTCCTATTTTACCCTTACTGGTGGGTCCATGGCAAACGTGTGGAATTAAGGGTCGTTCAATTTATGACAACCTTACTTTCATGCGTGATGCCTTTCAATCAAATGAGCTTGTGGGGGCTCTCTTTTCACTCGATCAAGAGGCAGCTTTTGACCGGGTGTCTTTTGAGTATTTGATAAAAATACTTGAGAAATATGGGTTTCCTCCAAATTTTATTAAATACATTAAACTCTTGCATACCGACTTTTCTATCTCGGTTGTTGTCGGTAACACTTTTACTAGAAAGATTCCCCTGAAAGTTGGTCTAAAACAGGGAGATCCGATTGCTTCAGTCTTGTACGTACTCGTAATTGAACCATTTCTTTTTAAGCTGAACAGCCGTCTCCTGACGTCTGGGCCAGCCGCATGGCCAAGGGTACCTGATAAGTACCTGTCTGCCTACGCGGATGATACGACTGCCCTACTTTCAAGTCAGGAACAAGTCCAAATTGTAATTAACGAGTATAGCTACTTCTCTCAATTCTCAGCTTCTAAGCTAAACAGTAGTAAGTCAGAATTACTTTTCTTAGGGGGGACTACTTGGGTAGAGACCAATTTCCCCACCAGAAAGGATGGGTTAAAAATTCTGGGTATATTTTTTGGGAATACAAGTTTCATGGAACAAAATTTTACCTTATTGTTTGAAAAATTTTGTAGGAAGTTATCTTTTTATAACAGTAAAACTTGCGCAGTTAGTTTTTTTTCAAGGGCTAAAATTTTGAATACGTACCTTCTCCCAATACTGTGGTATGTACTCAAGGTTCTTGACCCCCCGGAAACTTTTATAACAGAAATTCTTAATTGAAAACTTTCTCTGGAGAGGATCAAAACGTTGGGTGGGACGCCATCTACTCTATTTGCCTCTGGCAAATGGGGGGATTGGTGTGCGTCATCCGTTTATCCAGATGACAACTTTTCGTGTAGTGTTTGCATGCAAAGTCCTAAATTCGAGCGACTCGTATTTTTGTAACTTTGCACGTAAAAATGTTTTCAACATTCTCCTAAAGAATGAACCAGATTATTGTACTTCTTTTTATGACAATTTTTGCAAATATGTACAAATACTTGGTCTCAGTTTTGAACTAATCCCTCACAATATTTTTCACCTTATCCCGCTTAGTAATTCAATTTTTTTGAAAAATAATAGTTTTCCATGTTTAATTCAATTGGGGTGTGAAACCATTGAGGATTTTATTAGTTTCGATTTTTCCCAAAACATGCCTCGCTTTCCATCTCAAAGGTTAATTTCTTGTGAGAGTAGTATTTTGCGTAATATTATTGACACTTATGTACTATCTCAAGAGTGTATCACATTTCGATGCCTAAAATACGGCAACGGGGGTGAGTTTGAATCTTTTGTGAAAACCAAGCAGTATTTACTATGTACTCGTATTGTGCGAAAAATAAAATGGTCTGAGGTATCACTCGACACCTTAAATAATTCCGCCTGGCTTACCCTTCAAAAAAGCGAGGTGAGTAATCCAGAGAAAGACGTAATTTATAAACTTTTGCACAATACTGGTCTAACGCCAAAAATGGCTGAGTCAATGGGCATACATGAGGGTAGGGATTGCCCCTTTTGTCCATTTAAAGATATAAAATCTAGTCATTGTTTTAAATGTATCCATTTTCAGCCCCTCTGGCTTTTTATTTCAAAAATTCTCAGCAGAGACCTGACTAATGTCTCTCGATCAGGGATTAATGGGTCTCGAAATATGAAGTACGATAATATATTTATTTATTATGGTCTTTGCACGATATATAAGTCCTATGTTCACTTTCTAAATCACTTTGGGGACAATTTTGATTATTTGTCCCACTTTAGGCACATGGTTTTCGGACGAATATTGTCTGAATTCCATGTTTGCATGCGAGGTGGGAAAGTTTTGATGGACAATTTCCATCGAAAATGGAAAAAATATAAACTATACACTATGATCAACAATAGAATAAACATTAATCTCAATTTAAAATAATATTTTGATAAAATTTCCCACCTTCAGGTAGTTAAAATATTCTTACATAAGCATGTATTATTCTACAAATCTCTTCCTAAGAATTATTTATTGACTTGTCATTGTACTAAATAACGTGGTCATGAAGCAGAGTGAGTCAGAGGCAGTGTTTAATTCCTACCCCTGATGACACAAGTAAAGTCCTCCTCCCAAGAAGATCCACCGCCGTGGGAGACTAAACTGTAATTAGCATGTAATTTTACTTCTTGTATTAAGTTGCATTTGGCACATCTTTCCTAAATTCTTTTAAAGAACCTATAGAAATTTCAAAAAATGCGAGCGTACCCGGGTTGGGAAGGTTCTTTATTTTCAGTCATTTCCTAGCACTTGGCATCGGTAAGGTTAGGGACGCGTTGACATACCCACAGCCCCAGGGAGGATCCCAACCCATTACCTGGCGTCGTGGGTATGTCAACAACTTAGGTGTCAGGTTAGGCTGAATCTTCTTATTTCCTTATCATATAAAGCCATTTCTTTCAGTTTTTCGTGAATGAATGAAATACGAAATTATATCTCTAAGTTTTCGGCATATTTTAAATCATGGCCTAATTATAGCTGCATTTGTATGATGATTATTCCGTTTTTTTTTAGAATAGTTGTGTTTGGAATTCTCATTGTACGAACTAATCTTAAATATATGTAATAAAGGGTTGAAATTCCCTAAATTTATTTGAATCGAAAAAAAAAGAAAAAAAAAGAGGTCCACTAACGTCGCGGACTGATGTAATAAAGTGCTCAGAACTTTATACACAGTAAATGCAATTTCAAAAAAATTGCATATGTTTACTGTCAAAGTGTTTGGATTGCCACACAGTTAAAATTTTAATGATTCAATTCCGCTATCTGCTACAGATTGTATTTTCTTCTTCAGATTTCGCATCAAATTCTGCGCAGAGACTGCACCTACTTCCAAGCTGATTTTCTTCCAACTGTTCTTAAATTTTCGTAAGGTGTCTGGCTTTTCTGAAAGCTTAGAATGTTTGGATTTAGTCAGCGCCCAGAATTTCTCAATTGGTCGCAGTTGAGGAAAATTTGGTGGGTTTCCATTTTTTGGCACAAATTCAATTTTTTCAGATGTCGGTACTCCGTGACCTTTTTGGCGTCATGGGAAGTTGCGAGGTCAGGCCAAAGCAAAACTTTATTTTTTTATGATCCTTGGTAATAAACGATTCCAATCCCCCTTTAAGGCATGATTTAAGATAAACCTCCTGGTTTACAGTATCCTCCAAAATAACGGGATCGGAAACATGACCAATGCAAGACATGCGTTACCAAATTTTTCATTTTTTTGGGAATTGGTATTTCGTTTGGACTTTGTCTTCATAATTTACTTCGTAGGGGTTGGAACTATGGAAAAAATGCGTTCCTGGAAGATTTGAAGGGTCAGCTGTGACGTGGGGCTCATCGTCCATGATGACCACGTTTCCCCGAATCTTCTTCAACAATTTCTTGCAGAACGCATGAATCCTTTCCTGTTGCGTTGGTTTGTAATTCGGTGCTGGTTTTTTTGCCCTTGCTGTAATCCCTAGTTTATGGACTTCGATTTTGCTCAGATAGCTTTTTGAAATCTTGACCTTACTTTCCGCTGCAGCCATTGTCGTTGATGGATAATTTTTGAAGATTTTTTTTATGCGATTTTTGACTTTTGTCGTCGCTAGCTTTGCAGGTCGACCAGTGGGGACTTTGAATTTGAGTTCATTGGATTCCTCGTACTTTTTTATGTAAGAGTTGACATTTGAATGAGGAATACCTTCTTGCTTGAAAAAGTGTCAAGTGATTTAAGAATCATAGTTTGTTCGATTTTTGTGAAACTCAATCGCTCTTTTTTTCAACTCTTACCTTTCAACCCAAGTTTTTCTAATCTTAGCCATGACTCAATAATTGGTGACATATATCAATGGAAAGCTTATAACTTGGTCTATTCAAAAATAATTTTTTCGAAATTTAATTTCGCTGTGTTCCCGCCCAGCGCGCCTTTGACAGGGCAGTCCGCGACGTTAGTGGACCTCTTTAGAAGAATTTAGCAATATTGCTCTTTTAGCAATAGAGTGAAATATGCAATTTTTTAAAAATATGTGACCACACCCTCTGACCTCGTGGGGGCCGATTGACCCCAAAAGTTGATAGGGATCTTCCCCTTGGGGTCATATGCATATCATACTGACGTATTTGAGAAGAACAGACGGACGGACGGACAGACAGACAGACGGACAAAGTCTTCTCTTAACAAGATTTCACCCTCTAATAATAAATACAGCATTATTAATTACATACATTTGTACCATACACAATCTCATCCCTCATCTTCACACCATGGAAGCAACCAACCCTCAAGATAATAATCCATCTTATTAAACCCGATTACTAAAATGGAAGTAAGCAATCAAAATGAGGATTGTTTCGCAGCTAATAAATTTTAAATGTGTATCAGTCCCATTGTATTGTGTCCATTACGCAATAATGAGTACACACATTTTACTTTAAAAGGTTGCCCAGAGGCAGACAGTTGGTTGAACTAAAGCATTTTTTTCTGCATACGTCCACGTCCTTCTCCCTCGAGTGGAAACTGAAGAGATGATCTTCTCAATTTTTTTAGGTCTTGGACAATCTAACAAAATATAAATAAACACGAGACGTAAGGATAAGGTGCTTCAATTCTCCACTTGAAATGAAAAACGAGGTGAATGAAGGCACATAAATGCAAATAAAAGCGATGTACATACGTGTTTTGCTAAATGCATGGCATGAATTAGTCACGTTGTTTTCGATTTGATTCGATATTTGATTTGATGTCGATGCAATTCTAAATTCAAGTATTATTTTATTAGCTGATTCATTCTAGTCCAATTTCTGGACTGGACTGGGCATTGTATTGATCTGAATCAGATTTGAAACATTATGTGTCCATGAAATGCAGTTTCATGACAATGAGAAAATAAAATGATGAAAATTTTGCCAAGTTTTTTTTTAGATGGTAAGAGTTTGCTTCAATTTATTACTTTTTGAGATGTTCTTCGTGAGTGAGAATTTTGTAAATGCTTTGGTTCAGTGCTTTTTTTACATACTAATAAATCACAAAAGTGACTTATCTGCTATTGAAGGTGTTGCTTTCAATATCAATTATCTATTAACATCTAGTCATTTCAGGAAATTGTGAGACAGTCTTTTTTAACAAGGTCCGAATCGTTAACCGATGGACTTCCTTTAAAAACCCTTTCAGAGTAGGGAACTAAAAGGGGAGTCGAAATTGGTGGCACGAAGAAGAGAAAGTCAAAAGTCAAACTAAACTTGGAACAAGGATGAGAAAATTTGAAGAAAAATTAAAACTGAGAATATTTAAGGGCAAGTTATTTAAAACTTGATTTCCTTCTCCCGTTGGAATTCCTCAATTCCGGAGCCAATGGTGGGCTTGCCGAAGGTGAGGGGAATGTGGATCTTCTCGGAATCCATCATGGTTGGGAGCTCCTGAAAGTATAAAGAAAATTAGAAATTGTGGTGGTGGTGGTTTTTAAATTTCCATGTTTTCAGGAAATATTTCTACACTTACAGATTCAATGTTGTAGAGAGAGTGCTCCTTGTTCTTGTAAAGTTGACCCATAATTTTCTCCTTTTGGATTTCCTCAATCATCTTTTGGGCCTGGATTTTCTCGAGCGTCTTGAGGGTCATCTTTGGGGAGAACTTGGTGTTCTTGAGCATACGGGTGATGAGTGGGCTGACGGCGAACTTGTTCATCTTGTTGTAGGTGAATGGCTCGTACTCAACATCGTACTTGTTGTAGACATCGTCAAAGACCTTCTCTCCGCTGAAAAGGTTTCCGTACACTTCTGGGGTGTAGATCTTCTTGCCAAAGATGGTCTCGAGGACGCGTGGGGACAGAACGTGCTTGTTTCCCTTGGTGAGGATCTCGTAAAGTTCGGGGGTGAGGACTTTCTTGTTCTCGCCGAAAACGGTGTCGAAGATTTCTGGGGTGAAGGTCTTCTTGGTGTCGAACAGGGTTTCGTAAACCTCTGGGGTGAGGACGTGCTTGTTCTGGCCGAAGATGGTCTCGAGGAGTTCAGGGGTCATGACGTTCTTGTTGTGCTTGACAATCATGTCGTACATTTCTGGGAAGACTTGTTCCTTGTTCTCGGAGAACAGGGTTCGGTAAATCTCAGGGGTGATGACTTTCTTGTCGCCGTAGATTTTGTTCAAGATGATGTGCTTGAGGAGGATATCCTTAATGTTTTCGGTGTTGTGGTGGCCGAAAATTTTGTTCATTTGGTATTTGTTGGTCATGCTGTCAATTCCGACGGTGGAGAAGTCCATGCCTTGGACGGGGACAATCTTTTCATCAACAAGCTGCAAAAAATAAAATAAAAAATGAATTAATACTCACGATTTCAGAAACCTAAAACCAGTAAAAAAATAGTGACGCTTACGTACCTTGACATCTCCAACGGTGATCTTCTCAAGTCCGGTAACGGGGTCGACAATCTTTCCGAAAGTTTGTTCCTTAACTTGTCCAGTTGGGAGCATTTTGACGTCGGTGAAGGTTTCAGTGACATCGTGTTGTCCCATCTTGTTCATGTTCAAGTTGTTCATCATCTTTTCCAAGAGGTACTTGTAGTGGGTGGTGGTCATGGTGGGGTATTTGGAGTCAAAGTGTCCCATCATTTGGGACATGGGAACGGACCATTCACGGTTGTACCTTGGTTGGTAAGTGTATGGGTTGAATCGCTGGGTGGTGGTGGTTCCATAATCGTAGATTCCTTGTTCTGGGGTGTATGGAACGACGGATTCAGAGATGAGTTTCACCTAGAAAAGTGACACGATTAGTTCCAATTCAGGCTAAATTTTTCGGAAAATTTGATTTTATCAACTTACTTGTGGGACGATGTACTTGTAGAAGAAGATTGGGTTCCTGAAGTACATCTGGAACTGGGGAACGGTCCAGAACTGTTGGAAGAGTGGGGACTCAACATAACGTCTGAAAACGGTTGGGTATTGTTCCCAGAATTGACGGAAAAGTGGGATTTGGAGGTATTCTCGGAAGAGTGGGTGGGACACGAGCTCTTCCAGAGAGAGCACGGAGACCCCACGGCGTCCACCGAAAACGGAGCTCATGTCTTCCATATCGAAGATGGAGTCCTTGGTGTTGTAGTTTTCCATCCCAACGTGACGGCCCAGCTTCTCCTTCAGCAAAAGGTCTTCCACGGAGGACAAGGACCGGTGAAGGGGCTTGTATTTGTACAAGGATTTGTCCTTGACCAAGTCCATCAAGTCCATGCTTTGGCCGGCAACAGTGGAAACCACCAAAAGAGCTGCTACGATCTAGAGTAGGTAAATAAATTTCATTTTTATTATTTCTGGAGGAAACTTGAGACAGGTTTTCAAAAATGAAATTTCCTGAAAACTTACGAAAGCCTTCATATTGGAGGAGAAAGTGGAGAGTGGATCGATGTGGAGAAGATCAAGATCGTTTCAAAAAGACGAATTGATGCTTCTCTCCGGCGTCCTTTTATACCCGTGGACCAGTCCATTTGTCCTGGTCTGTCCAGTACTTTTTTCTACTTTATGGCAGACCAGGTTTAAGATAACAAGTAAAAAGATTATACTTTGTACTACTAAATCCAGTTTCTGCACATCTACTAATCGAACCATGACCATAAGTCATAGCAGTCAAGAAGAAGAAGCCGGTTGGTGGGAGGGAGAGGTAGTGCTGGCAAAAATAAGATATTGCCAATGTCACTGCTTCGCTGCTTGTTGCACAAGATGATTCCATGCAAAAGCCGGTTTATCGTGGTGCTAATGGGGAAGAAAAGGTTGAGACTCTTCGACCCGTTGCCATTGTTGCGATGTGCATTCCAGTTGGCAACAGCAGAACTTCGGCAGAGGTGAAGATGAGAGAAGATGTCAGATAAGACAAAAACAAGTACGTTATGAAAGAGATGATTAAATTAAAAATTGCACGTGGACTAATTCACGTTTGCGAAAAACGGAACGATATTTTTTTGCAAAGTTTAAAATTATGAGCAAAATCGAAATTTTTAAATTTTAAATTTTTCGGTGTGAAAGTTTTTTATCAAAAAATTAATGTCCAAAGCATCGGTTTAGTTGTCAGTATCATTTTATTCGCTTAAAACTTTTTCATATCCTTCAGCAGGACAAATTTCATGCAAATTTCGACATTAAAATTGCAAATCCTTAAAAAAATTGTCGGAAGGGTAAAAGGGATAATTTAGGCAACGGCAGAGGTGACCCTCGTTAGGTATGGTCCCATCGTCCAAAAGAGTTAGCAATCTTTAGAACCAGTTTAATAAAACTGTTATTGTAATCTGTAATGTAGTATCAGTTAAGTAAAACTTTCCAGAACATCTTCTCAACATAGTGAATTATACTCATCTTCATTTTTAAGCACGTATATTATTAGTGTACCTAAATACGTACGAGAAGATTGTAGCAAAACCCAACAACATTATTTATGGCTTGATTGGACCAGTAAATTACAAATTGGATGAAATATACAGTCTCATTAAAAGCAAAAGTTGTATATGTAGTAAAGGTCAATTTGCATAATTAAAGTTTATGCAATTTCTGGACTGTGATGTGATATGTAATACGAGAGATAATACTTAATAATATCCAAAATATGGCAAAACTGGGGTCGTAATGTGACATTTGACACCACAAACTCCAGACAAGCAGACGATGATGAACGAGCAAAAAGAAGGCATTGACTTATCTATTCAGCTACGTAACAAACTATCAGAAATGAAAATGAGATAAAATTTTATCAAAAATTTGAAAAAAAAACAAAATTTTCTTTTGGCACGTATTTTATTATGCATGCATCCGTTGGTTTCGTGGTTTGGTTTCCCATAAATTGGGTGGTTTAAACTTTTTTTTCGTAAATTGCTTACACGAGCTGATCAAAAAGTTGCTTTCATGCCATTTTTGCACGTATGAGGAAAGCAAAAGTAAAACCAGACTTTTCCAAAACCGGTTTGAAATATAAAATATGTTTTAGTCGGACTATGTATTTGTGGATTTAGTTCTAATCTGCTCATTATTAGAGCTCAACCTTGGCCTTGACTTGAGTTACACTTTCGCTTGACCGTTACAATAAATAAAATTTACATCTTATTACACGTGAGTTAAGAAATTAAAAATTTTTTATTTTTCGAAAGCGAGTTTAAAATTGTAGTTATGTAATTGTGCCAACGTTAATAAAATTAGTGATATATTTTGCTACAAGTTTGATATAAATACGGTATTTCCAGCATAAATTGTCCCAAATTTTCTAAAATTTTAAATAAATTTCTCAAACTCAAATTTTATTTATCATGTAACAGAATATTTTCATTTCTACTTATTCGAAATAGACTATTTTTTTTACTCATGCACATTTTCTCAATCCAATCCAATCCACCCAGTAAATCCACCATAATCTCGCCTTAATCAATTTTTTTGTCTCAAATTGCGTGCACCACCGCTGATTTCTGATCTGACTGACATTGCACTGCACAATTTTTCCATTATGTCATCATTGTCTTCTCCTCAATGGAACTGAGGAAACCGCAGAGAAGAATTGCATGCATTCTCATCTCATTCTCTTTCTTTATAAAACAACCAACGAGTCAAGTGCATGCATAAAAAGAAACACGAAAAGTCGGCACTCCAGGCAGCATCCCGTTACAAAAAAAGGAAATGATGACTTTTGATTCGATGACACAATGGAACACATATATGCACGCACAATTTATTCCATCTTGATTTTGCCCAAGTGGAATTAATGGAGTCAAATTATGCCTCCCAGTCCTGCCTTGTGCGTAATATTCGAAACTTTTACTTTTACAGGTGAGAGAGATGAGTGACAATGTAACGAAGAAAAAAAACTCATTAGCTCCAATAACTCCTAATTGTTCGGTCGAAAAGCTAATTCAATTCATGGTCGGGATTTTTTTGAAGAAGAAGATTAGATCATTATTATTACACTTTTCTTCCTCCCTTCCTTGTCAAAATATTTTACTCGTGGTTGAATGGTTTGGTTCCTTCCCGGTTGGAGAGTTTGAAATTAATTAATTAAGTAATTTGTACATATTTTGAAATTTGGTAAGCTATTTGTCATAAATAAAAGTAGGAAATGTAAAAAAGAAGTAAATAAGTTAATTAGTTAATTAATGATGACTTTAGTACACAGAAAGACAAAAGAATTTAGCCCGTAGTGGTAAAAATATCAAATTTTGCTTCCTTATATGCATCCATTTCAGATTTAGATAAATGACGCATTCTATAAATCTAATTTTTTTAGGGGTGCAAATCTAGTTAAGACATAAACCTGGTTGGTCTAATCATTAATAAGGACCTGCGAATATGCACAAGTCGAAATTTTACAAAAAACGTACCTACTTATTAATTGCATTGTTTAAAGATTGATGACATCTTAATACTTAAAAGAGGACATTAAATTCGCATTAGTCAGTAATTCATGTCATAATCTCTTGAGTGTATTTTATTTATGCACGGACGGATAACTGCTTAACAAAAAAAGTACATAAAAATTATTTGACTGCATGGCGACTCTGGAGAGACAAAAGCCGAGTCAAAACTTGGACATGAAGTGACATGCGAAGGACGCCTTTTACACATTCAAGTCATATAAAGTAGTTGAAGATGAGCGATGTTGTTGGTTGATCTCACTCCTTGCCAAACAAGCAATGTCATAGTTTTTGTTATGATTTGGTTTTAGATTATTATATTGATATTAATCACATTATGGTCGCGGAGGAAGATGATGCATGCATATTTGCACGTGTGTGGCTTGGCGTGGCTATGTGGCCATATAATTTGATTTGGTTTGTTCAATCAGTGATTTGATTATTGTAACGAACCTGATGCATAGAAAATGGTGGGTTTGGCGTTTGAAATTAACATCACTGAATGGCACAATGCTCAAGAATTGGTTGTTTTTTATTGGAAATTTTAAATGTTTATTAGTCACCGATGCAAATTCTCAAATTATTCAATTAACTATTTGAGCAAAAGGGGAAGAAAAAAGGATGGATGGATGTTTTTCTTCTTATGTAATATTCTTTTGGAGGATGATGCAAAATTATAAAGGGTGCAATTTGCACTTGGGTTGCTTTTGCTATTTCATGGATTTCATCAAAATTTATGACCTGTCGACACGAAATACCACACATTTACTAAAATGGGCATCCAGCAAACGTATGCAGTTATCATCACCCATTAATTCTCATTGTTGACTCGTGCCAGACTGGAAATTAATTCCAGAGCAAAAAAAAATGCTCACCCATTTACGCATAGGACAAAATTTAAACCGTTTAATAAATAATTCGCGAATTACCACATTTATTGCTCATCTTCATCCTTGTTGTGGTTTGTACGTAATCAAAATAAAAAATGAGGCGAATTTAGTTTACTAAAGCAAAAGCAAGGTTTGATCTTGGTTCCGTCATAACTACATAACGTTGATTATTGTGTTCTTCTCATGCATTATTAAAGACAAAGCCGATCCTTAAAATCATGATAAAACAAAAAACTTCAACTCTTAAATGATATGTTATGGCTGTGAGTAAAATTGCAAATTACGACGTACTCGTATTCTTGGGATGATGTGAGACCTAAAATTCTGGACTATCGTAAGTGACGATGATGAAATTGTTGTTGTACTGAAATTACGTACACTACCTGAAATTTTTTAGGGGATTTTTTTTTGTAGAAATTATCTTAAAGTCCTCTCCAGGTTCTTTGTAATTTGCAGAATTAAAAAAAATAATGCTTCCAGAAATTTCTAAAATTCTGAAGCATATAGCATAAGTGACGATGACGAAATTGTTGTTGTGCTGAAATTACACTACCTGCAATTTTTTAGGCGATTTTTTTTGTAAAAATTATCTAAAAGTATGTATGTCTACCTCCACCTTTCATAATTTCAGAAATTTTTGAAATACTGCTCCCAGAAATTTTTGAAATACTGCTCCCAGAAATTTTTGAAATACTGCTCCCAGAAATTTTAAAGCTTTGTTCATAAATATTTTCACCAGGATAGGATTGTTCATATTTAAATATTTCCACCAGAAGCAACTTCCTCGTCCTTGGTGATTTTATAGTTCACGAGGATCCATGGGTGGTTGGGTGAATGGCCTAAATAAATCTCCACGATATCACAACATACTTACACGAACGGAAGAAGAATAAATACTCTCCGATTGACCACAGGGCGACGTTTTTGCATCATCGGATGTGGTAATTGTGTAAAGATTGTTATTGTTCCAACCGGGACGACCAAGATGATGATCATGAATGATGATGATGATGATCTTTGAATAAGATTGAGCCAATAATGCGAGATGATGTGATGTCCACCACTGGCTGAGCTGTTCCAAAAGACTTTTTTTTTGTTTTAGTTTCAGACAAGTGACTTGACTTGGACTTGATCGAGAATAAGATGCGTCTTCTTCTTCTTCTTCTTCATCTCTATCAGAGAAGAAGAATATGAAGATGAGATCACTTACACCCCACATAATACAACAAACCAAAGCCAAGCCAAGTGGCGTGGTGTGGTTGATTGATGGAGAAGAAGATGAGCACCACATTGGATTGGATTGGATGAATGGACACAAAAAGCACTGAAAGCTGAATTGTGTTGAATTGAAATATGAAGTGACTACATGGACTGACTGGGATTTTACCTGGCTAAAAATCTGAATATGTAATCTGCACTCCTCATACATACATGATCTAATGGTACATATTGTTTTAATATTGGTTTTGGCATCCTCGGTTCAAGTCAAACTTCAATTCTTATCCAGTCCAGAGAGTCAGATTGTTGGTGCAAGAGTACCAAAATCAGGAGAGGTCTGCCTATATATTTACTTGGGAAGTTTAGACTTGAAAAGTGAATCTTTCCATTTTTCATTGTATTTTCGGATCAAGATTTCCTTTGCAGATATGACGCCAACAAAGTGGTCGACCGTGTTGGGAATTACGGTAAGTGGTACATACATTTTTTGGAAATTGTACAATAAGATTTTGGGTAGCAAGGAAATCCACGCGAGAATTTGTTATCGTTATAATTACAAAATAAATTTCACTTATCGATGCTTATCGAACAAAGCGTTAAAAATTTGGTCGAATCTTTGCCAGGAAAAGTGCTACCTACGAAGAAAATAGCAAGGTCGTTTAGGTACCATACACGGTTTACTTCAAAAATGCGAATATTTCACGCCACATAATGAGATTGGCCTCACCCTTATCTCGACAACACAATACTCTAGCATCCGATACCTTCTTCACGCTGCGAAAACCGGTTAAGCCTTAATCTTGACTCATCTTCATGTTAGAAGATAGTCATATCTGCATTAGAAGTTTAGCCAGTTTGGGAGACTCTCATGATACATTTTGCATGGACAACAATACCATAAGCATGCATGCACAATTACATAACTAACTGCGTGATATCTGGTGCTTCCTTTTCTTCGCGTGGAGAGGAATTAGGTAACCCTGTTGTTGTCCAGCAGCAGTCAAAAAATACTTAGTCCTTCTAGAAGCTGATTGGTATTTCCACCCAATGATAAATAATCATGACTGCATACGTGCCCTCAGTCTCATTCAGCAGCAGCATCATTACATTACTTAACTTTATCCACAGAATGAAGTAATTATTTCCAGCTTTTGTAAATATAACTTCATAAAATTTTGCATGTGCCAAGCCAAGATCCTGTTCATAATAAAATGTGCCGTCCGTGTGGAGTGTGAACATTTTGGGGCTTGATTACCTTCACTCAAGCATTCACTACTTGACTACAAGTATAATATTTACTGTATGGTGTGCACATAATAATAATACGAAAGGGAAAGAGATCTTCAAAAAGGTGGGACCTTGGCTTTGAGATTTAAGCGTGATTATTTAGTGCTGCTGAGCGTGGTAGTTGACGCGGATCCCTTTACTACAAACTTCCGCACTTCCTCATCCACCAATTCATTAGCAAGATTTAGACATTACGTTAGTTAGCGCAGTTTCACTCGTTAAATATAAGCTGCTTAAATACTTTTAATTTCCGTTTCAATCCACAATTGAATTACCTGTTGTACCCAAGAAAATTAAAATTAGAGGATCCACAAAACTACATCCTTCCGCTGAGGCGTTTAATTTACAAGAAATTTACAAATTGGGCACTGCACTTTTTTTTCTCCTTGGCTGATAACAATGTAGATTTGTAGGGAATGAAAATGAATAATATAGCGGTACTTTGGCCCCCTTTTTCACGAGAGACGACTCTCGCTCAGTACTACTGAAATGTTGCCTCTTCTCCTATTCGACAGACCATGTTACAAGTTTACCAAGTAAGAAAGACTCATTAAATGAATGTCAGTCAGTCAGTGTAATTGAGGGATGGCCCACAACATAATATAACAGCCTCTAACAACCAACGGTACATTTCCTGTTTGGGTCAACTGCATTGTCTCACGTAAATAATCTCTGGTTTAGTCGTGTTAAACTTGAAAACTGATTTAAAGAAAATGCATCACAGAGACAAGTTCGCAGTTTAGAAATACAAGTTGTTTGCCCAGTTTCAAATTGAGACGAGCTAGAGCTAGACAAACTTTGGAAAGGGATCAATCAGTAAAGTAAACTAAAAAAAAAAAAGTAAATATTTATTCCTGTACGAGGGAGGAAGTAGGAAGTGTGTCCGTGTAAAAAATGGTGCGTGGCGTCCTTTTCAACTGGGATTTCGAACTTGACTTTGACATGATAGTGAAAAGTGTGAGACAAACGATTTCAATTTTGGCCTGGACGTGGGCTCTGTTCATCTTCTTTCTGAGCTACTTTGGTCAAGGGGGTGGAGACTATAATCACGTCAATAATGACATGGAAGACGTTCCGATCCACCCTGCGCCACTATTTTCATCCGTTTTCGTACCCATTCTTCGAGTATGGGTGGGATCCAACTAGTTCAAAAAGTCATTAACTTTAAACAGTTCCAGTCAAGTCATCAAATCAATCGTTTATTTATGTATGCAGTTTCCAATGTAGGTCGAAATAAGTGGGGAAAATGATACACAAAAAAATAAATTAATAATTTATTCGCACCGTTAGCTGCTCCTAGTCGCAAGCACCCTCGGTCAGACTGAGAAGAAGAATAAGGCGTTATCAGACGAGACCCCACCAGGATCCGCGGGACATCACGGGTCCGTCCAGTCGGGACAATTTCTTCTTACCAATAATGAAAACTATGGTCTTCAGATCTCACACACGCCGTACAGCTCTAATCCTGCGGAAGAAGAGCAGTTGCCAAAAGCGCAAAAGTTGAGACAACAGCAATACCAAAATGCCGTTCCTGCTGGAGGAGAGACTTTTTGTGCGGGGTGCACATCGCTCAGTAATCCGCAACAGGATGAACAGTATTACAATAACAATGCCCAACAGCCCCAAAATGCGTATGCAGTTCCAGTCCAGCAAAAACAGCAACGCTACCAACGCCCTCAACAAGTGCCATACTCGACCGGACATAATAGCAACATTGGGAATAACGCAATTCAACAACAACAACCGGGTTACAGCTATTCCGTAAATTTAGAGGGACCATCAGGAGGTCAAAGAGATTCATCGTGGGGATGGAATAGCTGGAATCAACAACAACAACCACAAGCTCAGGTTAGAGCGTCGCAGCCAATGCAACAGTACCAATGGGGACAAAGGAACCCACCGAATCAGCAGAAGCAACAGGTCCGGTCAGGTTGGGTGCCTCCTCAGCAACACCAACAATACCACCGAGAATTGACAGCCCCCGCAGTACAACAGCACCTTCGAATCAATGATGATGGTCAATACAGGTAAAAATTCATTAATTTTCATGCCTATAAAACTGCTTTTATACCTAAATCATTAGCAACTTGCGCCATAGTTAAATTATAACATTGGCGCAAGTTACAAAAGAATAAAGTATAAACCAACCTTATGATTGAATATTCATTTCATTGACATAGTTTCGGATACAATGCTGCCGACTCGTCTCGACAAGAACAACGAGGTCTGGACGGCACAGTTTCTGGGTCGTATGCCTACACTGACGGGACTGGCCAACAGGTTCAAGTCGATTATCGAGCATCTCCTGAACAAGGGTACCAAGCTTTCGGACCCAGTATTCCTAACCCTGCTCCAGTCCCTCAGTTTCAAGTACCAGCCGTTCCTCAAGACACACCGGAAGTCCAGGCCGCACGAGCCCAGTTCTTCGAGGCGTACAACCAACAACTAAAATTCATTGAAGATGCAAAAGCTCGTGCAATTGAGGCTCAACAGACTTCTGCGTCCAACAAATCTGATAACGTCGTTGCCGTTCATGCCACTGGAAAAGATAATAAAAACACGACGACCCCGTCATCCAGCGAGGATCAAGACGCCACCACAACAAACCAACCAAACAAACAATTCAACTCCACCGATTTCAAAAATCTTCCCGAACCGATCGCAATTCCTGATAAAAACGGAGTTAATCCAGGCCCAGAAAACCAGGAGGACGACGAGCTAGAAAATGACGCCGTCGTAATCGGCCGAGAAGACGAGGAACCTTCTTCCGTTCCAGCCGCGGTAAAGGTTCCACCAAAAACGGTCACGCCACCAAATCAACAACCAAACCAGGATGCACCCCCTCAAGCAGGATATTCCTTCAGCGTTCTGGTTGGAGATCAGGGCGGAGCTAATTATGGAGGGTACAATCAAAACCAATGGCCTCAGTGGGGATCTCAGTACCAATATCAGCAACAACAACCTTTTACCGTCGGATATCAGTACCCAGCACCACAAGAGCAAAACAATCCAGTTGCAATGGCACCACCACCAGCACCGGTGGATTCCTCTTACCAATTTAGCCACATGGTGGGTGTACCCCAGCAACAAGCACTGGGTTATCACCCCCAGCAGCAGTCTCAGCAGCAGCAGCAATATCAAATCTCTGTCCCCAACCAGGCCAACACAGTTTCTGGAAATACGCAATCAAATACTGATCAACCCCCCAATCATGTCGGTGGCGATGATAAGACACGGGCAACTCAACCAGGTGAAGATTTTAAAGATCTTAAATTGGCCCAAGGCAAATAAATTGATTTCAGTAAAATTTTCCAATAAAATGAAATATTATCCCCCAAAACCGGAGAATTGTCTACTTATAAATTATTTTAATTATTGTAATTTTTAAGGGTACTTTTACTACGTCTCTGTCGGTGGATCGCCGCACTACATGACCTCGAATAACGACGCGTTCACCTCTAAATTCCCCACCTCTCTCAAGGCCCATCTCGCCGGATCGATTCCAATGGATGCGAGACACGACCCTCAAGTGCCCCATCAAAACATGGGAATGGTGCAGAATCAAGTCGGAACCAAGCCGAATCCTCCCGTTTACGTGGACATGGACACTTCGCCAGGATATCAAGGCTACACTAGCAGCAACAATGGGGCACAAAAGCAACAATCCGTCGCAATTGTGGGGTTCATTCCGGGCGCTTTTGTTAGCGTGAGGAATGGTGGCTTCGTCAGCGTCAACTCGGCAGCCGTTGCACAAACCGGAAATGGTGGAGGTGGAACGAGGGTGCGATTTGGAAATAATCCTTCAAATGATCAAACTGGAAGTAATGATGGACATCAATTTCCGCTTTTGATCTTCAACAACCAGAACCAATAAATTGTGACAGCTTGCATTTTAAATATTTACTCTGACATGACTGGACTGTTTCAACGGATGCAAGTACATATGTAATCATAAATAAGTATGCCTACCATTGTATTAATTATAATATTAAGCGGTGCTATTTTGCTTCAAATAAACCGAATTAACACAACTTAAATACTTAATAAGCCATAAATTTGATGTGAAAAATACTAACATAATTATAGACTAAAAATGCAACTAGTTGTACGTATTTAGTTTACCGGAATAAAATATTGTTTGGTCTACTTACTTATTAAACAGAACAAATGTTATGGTGCACTTAGGCTAATTAGATAATTGTATCAAGTAATTTCCTGTCAGTCAATCCAGCATCGGACGTCACATCAAGTCATAATTTCATCATATTCGCAGAATTCTTTGGCCCATTATCATATTAATTATCTAAGATCTGGACGATAACTGATGAGTTGGGCTCAGGAAGGCAGGTTCGAAAGTTCCTATTTGACAGGTATGCATACATCATGGAGCAGAATAAGGCGTACACTTGGTCAAAAATTTTCCAAATTCTCAAAGTTCCTGAAGAATATATAGCAGCATCTCGAGGAATTATGTTTCCAGAAAAAATTATCCATGTCGAACCAATAAATTTCACAGAAAAGGACACTAGAAATAACGATATTGGTCCCGGGGACACTCTGGAATCAGATTTACTCGACGTTGGTGAAAGTACCATCAAGTCCAGCCAACTAATTGGATATTTGCCTCTCTGCATAATTTCATCCCCAGATCAGCGGCGACGACAACTTTCTTTCCAACCAAAAAGTTTCCCCTTCATCTGGTCAATTTTCCTCTCAATCATCCAACTGGTCGTATTTGCCCTTTGGTACCGCTTTTTTGCCTCGCAGATATTCACCATTCTCAAAATTAAGCGAGCCACGGAGAAATTTGCGCTCGGAATGTCTGGACTTTTAACAACTTACATGATCTTTGGGAGACGGGCGTATGGTCTAATTTTCTATAAACAGCCACTGAAATTTTGGTCTGAATTCGTCAGTTCCTTGAAAAAAATTGAAGGACCGGCAGGAACAGAAAGCATTTTCAAGTCCTCGATATTCATCAGGATCAAGCTATCCATCAGCCGAACGGTGACCGTAAATTGCATGGCTACGTCAATCTTTGCTCTATATTTTGTATCAACTTTTGCCTTCAGTCATGCAGCAGAATTGGAAAAACCAGGGGGTCACCTATTATTTTTTGTACATATGATAGTTTCCACGATGTGGAATGTTTATCAATGTCTCCACTTTTTTATGACGGCTTGGACGACATTCCCCCTAAAAATTGTGCAAGGATTGTTGGAAACTCTGAAAGGAGAATTGGACCAGGAACTGAGTGAAACAAAGCTGAAAAAATCGCCTCAGTTGAGACAAACTTGGATTCAAGATTATCGAAAAATTAGTGAAATTCTCAAATTGTATACGCGTCACTTTGAGAAAAGCTTGATTAGCGAAATAGCTTACAACTCGGTGCAGATATTGTGTCAATGCTTTTCTGGATTTTCGTGGATTTTATCGGGCATGATTTCGCCAACAATTTCTCGGAGTATTCCGGTCATGCTGGGTCTAAGGACACTTTATCAATTGTCTAATGAAGCTGAAAATGTGAGCGTCTTGCATGGAGAAATCTATGAAAGGTTGTGTCGTATCGAGGTGGATTTGGACAATGAGGAAATGAGACTGATGGTAATTTAATTTAGATAATCCGAAAATCACGTAAGTTTCCGTGTCTCAATTTTTTTTGAATTTTCTTGTAGGTGAAATCTTTATTGAGGGAAATGACGCTTGATCATCTCGCTGTGGAACCCGGTATGAAAAAGATCGATGCTGGATTTCATAAAAAATAAAATGTACTTGCATTTTAAATTATTTTTAGGAAAATTTTTCACTATGAACCGGAAACTGATTACTTCTGTGAGTTCTAAAAATCTAAAAATCTATGAGATAAATTCATATGTTAAATTCTTGTTCCCAATTTAATTTCTGCGAATTTTATTTCCAGATTTGGTCAACAATTATAACTTTCATGGTTATCCTTATCCAATTCCGGGATGGGGAAGGATCGTCTTGAAGCAACTCATGCATAATACTTTCAGCTTGCAAAATTCCACTTTCCTAAATACATTGCTTTACATATACATAAATATTCAGTTAGTGCATGAATGGAGCTTCATTTGCTCCTTAACTTTTCAAATGTTTAGCTGTCATGCACATCTTACATCTCTAAACATTAAACACATTAAGTGTGTACCTTATTACTATGCGTATAATAATATTGCAAGGTAAACATCCGTTGCATTATTAATATAAAGTTTAAGGCAAGTCATGTCAAATACTTACTAGTAGTTCGACAGCCTGTAAATTCGCAAGTCATAACATAATAATATTTAGCATTCTTCACCACCACCACTTGAAATATTTACGAGGACAATTTCTTAAACAATTCACCAACCAACCAATAATGTTTAACAAACACTTTAATAATATTTAAGCGGTTTTCAATAACTATCCAATAAAATGACACACAATCGCATCGACTAAACGATTTAGCTTCATATGCATGTACATTCGCTTTGCTTTACATGCACCTTCCCAAAACCAGGCTCAGAGCACTCATTTTGCACGGCTACATACATTTGCATTTCGGAATGGCACGTAGTTTAGTTTGTTGAGTTACATATATGGCGTGGCCAGAGTAAGCATTGTTAGTTTTTTATTGCATGTCGTGCCTGCGATTGTGGTCTCCCCGATCATCTCGAGTTTATAACATGTCGAGTGTTTTGTGCACGTAAATTTTGGCGTTTGTTATGCATTCCGTCCCCCTAAGAGACAGCGCCGTAGCATAAATTGAAACCTTGTATGTACATAATTTCTCTTTGTTTCCTCCTCCAGTTTTGTCAATTTTCTAACTTGGCCGAGAACTGTTAATTAGTCAAATTATCCGTTATGCTAATTGGTGCACAAGGTCCTCCCACGCAAAACTTAACATTTATGTATGCATTTCGCCACAAAATTTAAACATGCTAATTGCTTACACATCACCCACCAGTGACTGAATGATAATGAGATTTGTCTGACTCATTTTTGTTGATCATCTCATTTAGCAGATGCAGTTTTTAAACACTTTATCCTCGTCTCATCTCATCACTTCACCTGTTCCTCCAGACCAATCGAATCTGTGTACACACACAAATTCATTATTCACCTTGATCATTACATGTTTAAACCTAGGCTCAAATTTCCATTCATTTCATTATTATGTCAATCTGGATAAATTCTGCTTCCTTTCTTTCGCCCATCAAATCCACAACGCACGGCATAAATATTCATGACCCTCTCGACGATCATCCTGCTTGGCTTTTCCGTTCTCCTTATACTTAGCAATAATTTATTTAATGCTCTGGTGCCAATTTGCACTTCTGGACTGAAATATGAAGATTGGAGAATGAATGACTACGGCCCACTCGCAATACGCAACCAAACCAAACCACCAAACTTTTTAGCCAAGTGATGCTTCTGCCTCTGCTCATTGTTGAATTGATTCGCAGAAAATGGCATACTAAAAGTATTAGCATACTTCATCCTATGCTTATTATTGCGACGATGGCACGACCACCACCAGAAACGCTTAGCTTATTGCCTTATTGCACCTTTAAATCAACTCATTACTTGGTTTGGTTGGTGGGGTAAGGTTCGCCCGGAGGCAGTGGAGGTACAATAATATTTGCGCTCTTCTCTAGTGCTACGTACCTTAAAGAAGCAAAGTTTAGTGGTTTGGTTTCTGCACCTGTGCTACATTGCACTCTGGTAGTGCTAAGTTTTTTTTAGGGAATATTTGCAAAATGCGACAATTTGCGACATAATTTTCGTAACTGTGTATAGATTTTAAAGTTATATAATGGGTTGACAAGTTTAGTTTCCTGAATAATGGGAACATTCAGTGGACTCACATTTTTGAAGAGAGGGTGCACCAGGAAATTGACACTATTGCCATCAATTTTATTAGTGGGGGTTGTTTCGAGCTTATTATTTCCACGGCCAGGATTTGCTCATTTGAATTTGAGCAAGCAATGTGGCGAGCTGACTTGTCCAGGTATACATATTTGAAGTCATTAAATTAAGTATTTATTTGTTTAGTGGGGCAAAAAAGAAAGTGAAACATGAGAGAAAACTGATGGAATGATTTTTCCTGGCTCTTATTACAGCGAACGAGTATTGCAGAGAATTCGATCACACTTGCAGCCCTTGTACAAGCATTTGTAAAGAAGGAAGTAACAATTTTAGTAAAGACACGTGCGAATCTGGATGCCAAGGTATAGCAAAAAATTGCAAATTCTCAATTTGCTGATATGAGTACCGTGCAGAATCTGTACGGAAAATTTTGCAAATTTTTCATGACGAAATAATTCGGCTTCATGAAAAATTTCGTACATATTTTGCGAAATAACATTGCAAAAATGTTCATTCTTTAAATAATTTATGCAGATTATCTTCACGATGAACGATACATCCGGATCCAAAATAATTCTGGCGGAGAAGATATCGCATCCCTTTACCGTTCGCTACAGAGGGACATCTTCGTCCTAAAAGTCCTCGTTGGAGTTTGTCTAGTCGTCATTGCTCTAATTCTTGCCGCGTTTATCGCGTCCGTCACCTACTTTTGGCGATCCGTTCATCCCAACGGTGGTTCTACTAGTTCAAAATCTGGTAGTGGAAGTGGAGATGCTCAAAAGAACAAACCAGAGAATAAAAACGACGAGAAAAAGAAGGCGATGGAACTTCCAGTGATTTATGATAACAAGGTATTTAAAAAATCTAAATAAAATTCTGGATAAGAAACTACATAATATTTTAAAATTTCCAGTATGGTATCTGCCACTCTCCTGGATCGCCTCGTCGACGTGGGGGCGCTGTAGAGCAGAATGTTGATACGGGTTCTCAACGTCAAAGTCCCTCCAAAGTTTCCGAAACGGAGACGATGAACTCGGTAAATAGTGCAAAGAGTAACGGAGCAAGGACAATGTCCACTTTGGTCAACTCGAGTGGAACCACCACCCCCAACGGGATCAATAACAATCGATTCCGCAGAGAACCATCAGAGTCCACGATACCGGAATATATCGCGTGCGGCAGTGACAATGCATCCTTATCGCCTGCGCATGGGCAGGGAATTTATACCCATCACGTTTAAAGTATTTGAAATCTAATGTATCATAAAAATTTTAGGGAGAAGTCAACAACCTTAAATTTTGTATGGTATTGATAAGTTGATAAGCGATAATCATATGATAAGTGATACCATCCATGTAGAGCTAAAGTAGTTTTGAGCTATTTTAAAAATCAAGGACTTGAACTGAGTTGGGGAGTAAAAGTAGTTATCACGCAGATAAGATTAATATTTCGTTGCAATTTTCCAACTGCTATTTTTTAGACTTGTTGTATGTTACAATGTATGTAGAAACTATGTAAGGAAAAGTATATAGGTTATCTACGTACGTTACGAGACCACGAGTACGAAGGGTATGCCCCGAGTCTCGGTCAATCACTTGGTGTCTATGCAATTATTAAACCCAAAATACCTGTACTAATTCCTGTGCATGATTGGGTTAGATATATTCATACTGAGTTACAAATTAATTAATTAGTAAATGTTACAAATAATATGTATATTATGCCGTTTATGTCTGTGATGATGGGAATAAAAAATAATATATTTAAAAAATTTTCTAAAAAATGTGTAACAATTTAAGAACTAATAATTTTGACGGGCAAGGTCTGGATTAAATTGTGAATTATACTTTTGTTTGACTCGTGTTCCTGTCGTGAACCCTCCATCTCGTTCTGCTTCTGCGATTGCGGCTTTCTCCTTCTCCAGCTCTTCCGGAGGTTTTTCGCCACGTAATTTCGCCATCAATTGTTCCGTCCGTCGACGCTCTTCACGCTCCCGTTGAAGTCTTTCGGCTCGCAACTTTTCCAAGTTGATACGTTTTATTTCGTCTTCTGAGGTCTCTTCTTCACCAGATGATGATGAGGACGAAGATTTTAATTTTGTTGAGCTTGATGAATGCTTTCTTTTATGTTTCTTATCTTTATGGTGCGATTTGTGTTTAGACTTTTTTGACGACTTCTTCTTAGATTTGTCAGTCTTGTGTTTTTTTGATTTCTTGCTATGCGAGGATGTTGGTGGTGGTGACGGGGATCTCTTGCGTTTAAGGGCTTTGGTTTTCTTGTTGATTTGTTCCAACTTTTGGGCAACGCCTGGCGTTTTTAAGTATTTCCTAATATCGCTGAGTGGGTCTTGGAAACTTTTAAATTTTGCTAATTTAAGTTCGTCAGGAGTGAGATCACAATTCTTGCTGGTGGTTCCTTGGAGGAATCCGCTGTTCTCGAAATTTTTGATTTTTTCAAAAGTTTCCTTCACTTTGGGCTCAGACGCAGTTCCTCTCTCAATGTTGGCGTACCAGGGACGAGTTTTACTGGATTCGTGTGAATCTTGACCTAAATATAAAAACACGTTATACTTTCAGTAATTCAGAATATTTAGAAATATTAATTTAGTGAATATTCCTTACCTAAATAGACTAGATAACCAATCTTCTTCTCATAATCTTCCTGCTCTTGTTTCTTTTCTGCTTCTGCCTCCTTATTCACCCCTCCTTGACGTCGGCCCTCTTCCACGTCGACGAAAAAGTTTACGTGTCCATCACTTTGGACGATGTCGTTAACGGGGGCGAGTGTTATTGAGCGATCTTCCGTACTTGTCGCAATTGGCGCAGCTTCCGATGCGGACGTTAATCGTTCACTTGCACGTTGTCGTAAAAGTGCTGTTCTCGCTTCTTGACCGGCAAGGGCAATCTTTCGCTGACGTTCTTTTTCTTCTTCGGCCGCCTGTGCTTCGTCCTTCCGGACACGGGCAATGTTCTTCTTCGTGCGAACATGCCAACTTTTATGGGGAAGAATATTCATTATTGTATGTTCTCTAGAGGGGGAATTTAAGTAAATGAAATTATGTAATTATCAATTTCCGTAATTTCTAATATATTTTTGAATGTTTTTAGAAAATTATGAAATTACCAATGCAATTAAAAATTCTTAAAAAACATGGTTCGCTCGACACAGTTTACGATTTACGATTGTCAACAAGAGTACATTTTGCCACATTCCGCTCGTCTCATTTTATTTTTGTCTCATTTTCGTCAAATCAAGTCAGTCAAGTTAGTGATGTCTCAATTTCGTCTCAATTTTCTCAATTTACACCAATTTAATCTCGTCTCACTTTTCTCAGGATCAGATTTATGACATTTTTCGAATAAAAAACTCTGCAGTCAGTAATAAAATGATATTTATTTCACAATGTTGTCTAAAAAATGGTATTTTTACTTTGAACATAATTCAGTCAAATTCATATCTAAGATGACATACATAATTTACTAAATTTATTATTTTTCAGTTCATACGATTTAAAAGTACTTTTGAACAATTGAAACTTAAACGCCTTGAGGGATAACTTTGTCCTCACCGACCACAGGCGGGGTCGGAGGCTTTGTTACCACGTCCTTCCGGGGGCAACACTGATAACTGAGGAAGATTCCTTCACACGGCATCTCGTCGTTCTCATTTTGCTCCTCCGTCTCTGGAGGACACTTTAGGTCATAGGTCAACGGACTTTTGCAAAGCGTCCAATAACACCCCTCTTCTTTGACGGGACGGTGCGAAACTTTAGCTGAAAATTGGAATAAAAATTCATAAATATTTTTCGAAATTATTATTAAACTTATTATCATATGTATGAAAATACTTGTGGAACTGGGGGCAGCAGTGGTCGTGGTCGCGGTTGTGGTACTTGCAGTTTCATTTTTAGCAGAGGACAGGGCGATGCAAACTGATATTACAGCCAAAATTGTAAGGAATTTCCTAAAGATTTCCATATTTTCGGATTGCTTGAACTAATTCACAGAAATATTGACACAAATGACACTGTTGATAACTCGTGTTATTTCGATTGACTGCGAAGAAACTGTTTGTGCAACGTGGACGTTGGCGAATCTACGAGGTTTCACGCAACTTCATTGCGCCTTTTATGGAGTCCTATATAGCTTGGCTTGAATGTGTGGGCACTGTAAAAGCGTCTAGAAGGTTAGTTTTAGGTGATGGTGATGATGGTCACCTTTTGGAGAATAATATTGCAACTTATAGGATGGATGCAATTCATGATAAATAATGCATGCATGTCGAACCTTGACTTCGTTTAAGGATCTAATTGCAATAAGGACAATCTATTTTAGTCGATGATGCAGTATTTACATACGCAGCAAACAATATTTACAACCTTATGGAAAATTCCGCTTGCTTACTTTTCAACGTTTATTTTTTTTAATAAAGAAGTGGCGACAATGTCATATTGTAAAATTATAAAAGAACAAAACATGTAAAGAAGATGACAAGCATTTGTATATTAACACTTGTACGAGAAGAATTCATGGTTATTTTACGATAAGTGTCGTTGTTGAAATATTGAATTAATTAATGGTTAACATTGACATTGACATAGGCACTGTTGTCCCTCTGGGGATGTTTTGGGTCTGGGGCAGAGTAGCCGTAGGAGTAGCTGTATCTATTAAATTATTATGTGTCGATTAGATTTTCATAAAAATATATTTTGTTCAAAATTTCCAAAATTTTTATTTGTCCAACCTTGAACTTGGGGGGACGAGGAGGACGCCACTAGAGCGGACAGCGACGGATGGTGGTGGATGAGGGACAACGACTGTGGCAGGTCGTGGGGCCTCATAAACGTAACCACCCCCGTACGTTGGTGGCTGGTGAACGGGAACGGCTACCCTTTCGACAACCCTTTCCACCTGAGTGGGGGCCCTTACGACGGATTGCGTGTGGTGATGAACTTCTCGGACGACTTCGGGTTGACCTAAGTACATATTTTATTCAAGAGTGATGTAATATCTTGAGCAAAACTATGTCTTAAAAATACTACTACCTCCAACAAAAGCAGACGCTTTCGGCTCAACGAGAACGGATCCACCAGGGCCTGCAAGTTTACGTTTTTATAGAAATTTTAACCTCATAAAAGTGTATCGTCACCTCGTTTCTGATACAACAACGTACCTACGATCGCAGTCGTGTGCGGGTTTGCAATCGCGACATCACCCGAACCCGAGGACGCCGATCGAAAATACTTATTGGCCCCAGATGTTCTTGCATGCGCTTCGGGACGAACGATTGCTTGGCCTCCTGGACCAACGATGGCAGTGACGGAGGGAGAAGCAGCGGCCACATCTCCTCCGTGAGTATTCACATTGATGTCGCTTGTCCCACTTCCGCCCCCACTTCGAACGGATGGTCCACCTCCCCAAGTGTTCACGTTAATGTCACCTCCACCCGATCTGTATCCGACGCCGACACCTCCGTTGACGTTGACAGAGTTGTGACCAGTGGTGGGTGGTGCTAAGTAATTAATTAGTTATTTAATTTTATTTAATTAGTTATTAACAAATTTCCCATCTTGTAAATGTCTTGATAATGAATAGCAGATAGCATTCGAAATATTGACAAAATAAAGCAAAACTTTTTCTTCGACTTTTCCACTTAACTCCGTGTAATCCAATTATTAATTAGTTATTTTTGATGACAAGTGACCGTATTTGGTTCGACTTACCAAGCACCACGGATGGACCAGGTCGAGGGACGACAACTTCTCGCACTCCTGGAACGACAATTTCTCGGACGACATTGCTTGGAACGACGGTTCTTGTATGGACAGCACCGAGACGTTCCTTGTAAAGAACTTCGGTCTTTGGGCGATACCCTGCACGCAAATTGACCATATTATGACCACTAAAATATTTTCCTCCTCTTCCTACTGACCATCTTTATCCGCAAAGTAATGAACTTTCACTGGAACTCCGTCCGGTCTCACGAACAAACTTTCTCCTTCGATAGAACCATCGGCCAAGCGTCTCTCGGCGACGTAACGGTGCTCCCCAGTGTAGGCATATCTACAATAAATATCCAAATCTCAACTTTCCCCTCTCAGAAATCAATTTATTCCTCCATACATATACCACACACCTGCAGAAATTGGACTTTGTAAACTCATCACGCAATATCAATCAGACTTAATCACATAATTGGCACAAACCAGTCGGAGTTCCCTACCGTTACAAAATTGTCCATAATACGGATCTCTCATCTCATCGGTTGCAAAAAGAATCTCATGAGATGCATGTTTTCATGCCTCTTCAATTATCATCCCGACATGAATGATGCAAGTCCAACTTTCCTGCTGCACTCTGCTCACTTGTTTTGTTTGTTGGCAAATATTACAGCAACGCTACAAGTTTGGGTAACAATATGAAACACAATATGCAATCCATGACATATTGGACATAACTACAACGCCAAGTTCAAGTTGAATGAACCGACAAGCAAAATTACTAAATGGTTCGGTCTCCTCGGTGTTTATGCATGCATGCAGATTAAGAATTGTAGTATTGACTGACTTTGGCCGTGCCTTATTGAGACTTGTTTTTTCCTCGAGGAGAAGCTAGAGGATCGGGTTGGTGAGATTATGGTAATTTTAATAAATGTGCAGATAGATACGTATGCGATTTAATCTACTATAGCGAAATTTTTCTGGTAAAAAAAGATATCTAATTTGCATTTTACAGTTTATTCTCAACAAAAACTTACTTGTACGTCCCATCCGACAAGACTTCAGAGTAATGATCACCCGAAACGGAGGGAAGGGCGCGACGTGGCGTTCTCTTGTTCCCTTGAGGGGTCTCTTCTTCAAGGCATGCTGACAACGAGGCAGATGCGACGAGAAGAAGCACCTAGAAATTAATTAGTTAATTAATTAATTACCATCATTATAATTAACTAGTTTAATTATCTATAAATAATAATTCGTAGATATTTACATACCACCAAATATTTCGGGAACTTTATCATCTTCCTTCCTCCTGTGTGTATAAAAGAATTAAAGAAACGAGGTACGAATGATCTTCGCTAGACCACGATTCAACAAAGACTGGATGAATCTGCAGACTTCAAAGTGTAAACTTTAAAAAAGTTACTGCCTGGGTGGATTGTGGACCAACACAAACCACCAAACCATCGGGTCTTCGCAATTCTTGCACTTAAGGAATACATACCTGCCATTGTTAAAATTTTTCCAATTCATAAATTCACGACAGAGTATTATAAAGAAAACGCGTAATACATACTTGCATATCACAATAAATAATGAGACAATGCAATTTTATGTACGTATCATCTTCTCATCGACATATCTGGACGAAACCTTGTTAACTTTTAATGGACATAGACAACAAATAAGTCAATGCATAGACACACACGGATGATGAGATGAAGCTTTTGCAAACCAGATTGGCTCTCCATAATTATAGTGCGGATTCCATTAACTTGCATAATTCACATTTTAGGTCGCCTCAATTGACGGGAATTGATATCAGACTTGGCGAAGCGGTTGGGTGGGGGCTCTTGTAAAGGTGAGGAACGCCTATTCTCCCATTTTTTTGCACCCTTCTCGTAAATGATAAGACGCCCAGTTGGTGATCGTCGTGTGTCATCCTCCTCATGTCAAATACGGAATGCTTGACATAGTTTGCCCACGGTTTTTGGAGTAAAATAATGAGAATTTAATTGTTCTGGACTATTTTGATGAGAGGATATTGATTAAATTTAGAATAATTTTTGACAGAGTTTTTGTAATTTGAATTAATTTTGGATTAATTTAATCAATCAATGTGGAACTTGTTTATCTCGTATTTAATTTAGAAAATTATACCATTCGCTGGTTTCTGGATAAGATTCACTAAATTTCATGTCAACGCCTGGTTGGTGGGCTGCTCCACAATACTTATTAATCCTGGTCATCAATATCCGCATTATTGTACCTGATTTGGATGTGGGTCGGTTTTTTGTTGCTAAATTTGTGTGATTGAATCTGTCTCAATTTTATGGCCCACCAATGACCAATCTCTCCCCCGGACAAACAAGACAAGATTAAGAGAAAAATAAGT
Organism: Folsomia candida; assembly: GCF_002217175.1. Taxonomy (NCBI): domain Eukaryota; kingdom Metazoa; phylum Arthropoda; class Collembola; order Entomobryomorpha; family Isotomidae; genus Folsomia; species Folsomia candida. The sequence continues at coordinate 3,414,859 of NW_019091201.1, forward strand.
TGACTTGGTCAAGGGAAAAAACGAACTTGTAGAAGAATTTTCAAGGTGAGCTGAATAATCGGTCGTGGGCGTAAGAAGGCTCCAATCGATACTGCATGCGTGTACCACGCCATATGCCATATGCACATCCATAAAAAGTTCTCATAATGCAAAAGACCATCACAATAATTATAATTTTTTAATGGGCAATAAATTTGGGGCAAATGATCATTAAATTGGGTATATTTAAAGATTTATTCGTTTTCATCCTCATTTACTTTCATCTTCATCTTCTTCAAGACACAAACAAATATATATTTGGACATATTCGTGGTCTTTTCAGGGTTGGGGATTGATAAGCAAAATAAAATATTAAAGTTTGAGTTAGGGAACAGTCTGGGCATCCTAGTGAGCGAGTTGACTTTTTCTCCTCGCCACTTACCAGTAATGTAAATGATTTTTGTCACTAAGACTTCTAATTTGCAGCTAATACAAAATGGATTGATTTCGTTTTGGTGGCAATAAATTCCCAAGTTTGTGCTTTACAATTGCCATGTTGCATAAATTCCATAATAAATCTCGGTGAAAAGTATTGGACTGAAACATGATATGAGTCCATGTTTCAGTTCAATACTTTTCTCTGAGATTTATTATGGAATTTATGCAACATGGCAATTGTAAAGCACAAACTTGGGAATTTATTGCCACCAAAACGAAATCAATCCATTTTGTATTAGCTGCAAATTAGAAGTTTTAGTCGAAATTTTTCTCCTTTTCTGGTTCGCGATGCCCCGTTTGGAGAGTGGGAACGGTCACTCTCAAAACCCAAAGCAACTTTTTACATGCAACTGCCTGTATTGTTTACATGAAAATCAGCTGCTCTCTTCGCCCCGCCCCCCCCTCATTAGCAAAAAATCTCTCGGCACACAAGGAGACGCAACCGTCGTCTCTGTCTTTTAGTTATGAGATTTTTTCAACGTATATGCCTTCTTAAAGCAATAAACAAGATAGTATAGTGACATTAATTGCACAATAGTGATTTTGAAGATTAACGAGTAAACTATACATTTTTATAAATTTACTGGTGCACGTTGCATTATACATAAGACATGCATACTTAAATAAATCAAAAGAACACATGAAATTTGAACTTTGTTTTTTTGGCAGTAGCATAGAAGCGAATACTAAAATATTACAAATGAGCAGTTGATTATTTATGTAAATCTCTAATAAATAATTCTGCTATAATTTATCTGCAGCGTCTTCAAACTGTTTGTCTGCATTGATCATTTGATATTTAGTCTGGCTTCGAATATCAATACCAACACCGGCCTGCGGTCTTGGTGGAGGAGGAACGGGTTTAGGCCTAATTCTTGAGAAAGACACTTGTTGATAATCCAATAAATTTGGTTCCGCATCTCGTGACCTCGTCCCCGGCTTCACTGCTTTAATTTGATCCGAAATTGATTTCGTCACTCTGTCCTTTATCGCATTATTCGGTTCGACAGAGACCAAATCCTTGAAAACTTTCTTTTCACGAGGCACATTTAGAATTTTTGTTGCCTGCAAATCATGAAGAAAATTATTATTAGCCAATAGTCTATTAATTTTATATGAAATGAATTGGACGAATTGAACAAAAATTGATAAATACTCACCCTGTCAAGAACAATCGGTTCAAATCTATCATCATGCAAAAAGATGCGTTCCATTTGGTCTGGCAATTGATTCAGATGATCCAGGGCTTTGGTTAACTCATTGGTAACTTTCAAGCTGGAGTGAAATGCTGGCTTTGAGAAGTCTCGACATTTCTCCTCTTTTTTGGTATCATCCTTCATGGAGGACAAGATTGCTCCAACGTTTATTTTAGAACCGTTTCTCCCTTTTTCTAAAGCGAATTGCTTCGCCCAGATTTGAACGGCTTGTTCGTAAAGTTCTTCTCCATAATCGACTTTCTTGACAGGAATCTGCACTCCAGTATCAAAATCCCACTTCATCGAGGTTTTTACTCGGCCTTGTGGTGGACCCCCGCAATCCGGTTGGGCTGAATAAGACTCGAAATAACCTCTGTTTGGAGGACCTCGAATGGATTTAACCGTAGAGCAGAAAGGAGGCGCAGATGGGGCACAAGGGTCATAGCAATCAGCATTATTATCTCTGGGTCTTGATCTTGTTCTCCTTCGAGAATTAGTGGACGATGTTGGCAATGAAGTTTGACTCTTGGACTTTGAATTTTGAAGATCTCTTGTAGTTCTCCTTGTCGATGTGTTTTGTTTCTGCAAAGAATGTGCAAAGAATATTAAAACAATGAGTTGTTACATTTGATAAATGGTTTACATTGTACCTGCTGTGCCGATTGTTTCTCTTTGACCGGTTGATAAGGAAAAGAGTAAGCACAAGGAATGTGTATATTGAGAATTCCATTGTCCATGCTGATAGAATTTACTCCATTCGTTGTCATCTTGGGAGTATTATTAGAGACGGGCTTCGGCGAAGGAACTTTTTCGAAATCATATTCACCCCCACAAATTGTATCAAACTGAGCAAACTTGCTATTATAATATTTTGTAGTTGTGGGTTTTTGAGCTGGTAACGACTTCGTGGTTGTGGGTTTTTGGACTGGTACCACTTTCTCGATCCCATCATCTTGAGAGACAAATGGCACGCTCTGAATTTTCTCCTGTAACCACTCCATCTGAAACTATTAAATACATACAAAATATTAAATTCGACTGATATTTTTGTAATATCGCTAAATTTAACCTTGATATCGTCAGAAAAATATGCGGATTTTACTTTAGCGTAGTACATCATATTGCGCTTATTTTGCTAAAACTGTTCTTTTACGCGTGTAGAAGTGGACACGTGTTTGAACCTCATTTCCTACAGACTGACCCTGAAGGTGGAAACTTTTGACCATCACAATGGAATGTCCCCATTGCTCTCGGAAACAGCAACTGGGTACCGTCAAGCAAAGCTATAATATAACGAACAATGAAAGTCGTTTTGTGTGTGACTGGACTGAAAAGTGCCACCGTTACGACTTTCTTTTTATTCCCTTTCTACCCGTGGTGTGAACTATGTTAAGTCGATATCGGGCAGAAATTTGGTAACTCTTTCTAGGGAAATAAGTCATTATCCTTTCACCGTCATGTGCCAAGTTCAGGAATTGCTAATATATGTAACGTTATCAATCAGATCTATACATAAGTCTTCAGGGTGAAAGTCGATGTTGGACAATTTGATCATTATTTTCCAGTGACATGCATGCTGTTTGCGGTCTTGGCACACAAAAAAATCTTATTGATTGCCACTGCCATGCAAAAAGAACAAATCGGTAACCGAATTTCTCGGTGAAACTTATTGATAACGACAACCTTCAGTTTGATTTAATGATAGCGCATGAAGCGTCAATTGTTCACGGACCGTAGTCCATAATTTATGTTTATAAACAATGAAATTTAATGAATCAACCCTCCCACCACCCACGTGCCCAATGTTATTTTCATGAATGCGAGCAAAAATCAAATAGAATTTCGCACTTGTTTATCCGATCAGAGTGAAAGTGACGTTGACAAGGCGTGTGAATAATGGTACAAAGGAAAATAATAGAGAAAGCACCCGTACAAATCTCACACCGACACCAACACACCTACTTTCACCAAATCTACAACTACGCAGAAGAAAGACGACCGTGGTGCAGGATTTTTATGAATGAAATGGAAAGATTGATCAATAAAATCCAGGAAAAAAGGATGGATATGGAATGGAAAATAAATGAGACGCACATAATAGACATAAACACAACAAAGAATGAGTTCTCGAAAAAAATGGAATATAACATAATTTCAATAATTACGAAACTACATTTTGAGGCTTTTGTAACATTTGTGAATTACCCGTGACTTTGAGTTCTCAGCCGTTTCAACTTGTTTCTGTCCGGCAGTAGTAATTTCTTCACTTGCAAATCTCAGGAATTATGTAAAATATTACGAATTATTAAAAAACAAATGTTCACACAATAAAATGAGGTGGTATAAACTTAAAGATAATTAAACAAAATTAAAAACGGTGAAAGTTTTTCATCAATTCGGGTAAAAAGTTTCCCTCGAGTTCAGTCCCGCTTCCAATTTTCTCATATTTTCCAAAAGACCGTTTTCACTTTGTTCAACTTTTCTTTCCATGTTTTTTAGGTTTTGAAAAATAATTTTAAGTAGATTTAACTAACTTGCAAATAAATTCAAATTCGTAACGATTTTAATTTGTAATTTATTTTTATTTTTTTGTAACGATTACTAATAATTAACTTGGACAATATAAATAAATGAACAACTTACAACAAATAATTAATAACGTTAATTATGTTTAAACTATAACGATAATAACAATTTTCGCCATTGAAAGTGCATTGTATGTTATCTCACTTTTTGACCGTTTCATCCCTCTATCCATAATAAATGAGATAACCCATAATGCACCTTCAACAACGATTTGCAAAAATATATTTAATATTATTATCTAATATACACTAGATACTCTTTTTCTTTGAGGGAACTCTAGCTTTTCTCAGAATACAAACTCTTCGAATGATAACTAGCAGGACTATCCCTAATATACACAAGGGCAAAGCTAAGATAAGCCCGTAAACCACATACACGTCCAACGATCGACGCTGATACCAATTTAAGTGAGAAATCATAGGTCTCAAAGATGTGACATCATCATTTCGTAAAACAAATTCCGTCCAATACACCGCCGTTTCTAATGGGCTTTGAGGTCGGTCCCGGAAAATCTGCGCTTTCACCGCCATGTTCTTTTGATACCTGTATCGATAAGCATCAAACTTTATCGCTTTTTCCCAACTAATAGCATAATTTGTGTGTATGTACATACGTTTTATTCCACAATATTTTTTGTAAGGCTTCATCCATCACTTGAAAAGTCAGCTCTTGAATTTCTATTCTGAATCCGACTTGCTGTGCTTCAATTCGATAAGCATTGTAGTCCTGGTCTTGAAAAATAATCCAGAAATAAATTAAGCTTAATAAGTTAAGTTTCCAATAATACCGGAAATATACCTGCAAACAGAGGCATCACAATCATTGGCAATCCATAAAACGTCGCTTCCTGAATTGAATTCAAACCACCATGAGTCACAAAAGTTTTGAGGTTGGGATGCCCTAATAAAAATACATAATTTTGAAAAAATGGCACTCCGTACAGTAAAAATTGTTAGTATTATAATTAACTTACTTAAAAGTTCCCTTTGTGGCAGCCAAACATCAGAGAGTAAATTGTCCAACCCATTTTCATATCCATTTGGATAGGGTCCATTCCATTTTAAAATGAATCGTACATTTTTGTGCTTTTTGATCACTTGGAAAAAAATGTTGCCATAATATGGATCAACTTTCTGCAAATTCACGGTCGAACCGAACGAAATTAAGACCACGCCTGCTGACCCGGCACCGTCCATGAATTTTAAATATTTCTGGAAACAAATTATTATAAGAATCATAAACAGAAATAATAATCCTTTGTATTTCCAACCTCAGGGATGGGCTTTTCCGGCAGATAAGCATTCATCCCTCCAACCTGCACCACGCAAGGGGGCAATGAATAAGCAAAGTCGAAGGAATGATGTGAATTGACCATGACCAGGCTAACATTTTGCTCCAGTTCACGGAAAGCTGGAATCTTGTGGGGATGAAATGCTTGTTTTATAATTCGGTCAAATTCTGGGTACATGACGGTGTATCTATTCTACATCAAAAATATATAATTTCATAATTTACGTGTATTTCATACATAATTAAAATTTATGCGCTAATTGCTCACCCAGTACACGTAAGCTGGCCACATTGTATTTTTCATCCTATCGAAGAATGACATGGGAATATTTTCGTACTTCATAATGACATCAGGAATCCAAGCATGGTCGGCTTGATACCCAAAAACGTCGTAAAACCTGAGGCGATAATTAATTAAACTTTTTTAAAAATATAGTCAACGAATATAAGTGAATTTCAAATGTGTCCTACTCACCACGACAGAGGAACACTTGCATCAAATAAAATTGTTTTTGCACCATAACGATGCGCAAAAATGTAACCGCATTCTCCAAAAATGATGTTGATTATGACCAAGTCGAAGGTTTCGTTGTGGAGCAGCTTTTGAAGAATTGGGTCGTTTTCCGACCGTAGAATCACATGTTCACAAATGTCGGCGGAGAGTTTGCTGTAATTCGTCAAAATATTTTGACCTTGTCCTCGCTCCCTCTGCTGAAAGCGGTCAACGTCGTACGACTGGTTCATCAACTTGCTGAGGGTGGGGGACGCAAGATCAGAAATATTTGGATGGTTTGAAGGCGATTTTGCATGTGCGGATATGAAAATTACGTTGTGACCGCGTTCCGCCAAAGCTGTTGTCCTAATTCAAACAGATAATATTGAATTACTAAAATTTTAAATTACCAATTTGTAAATAAGACACTAATTTTGGTTAAAACTTACCACGGCCAAACGCTGTGTTTATGACTGTAACTTCCTCCCCCAAAGAAAAATAGTATTTTCTCTCCTCGTATAATTGTGTATGAGCTAAAAGTTAGAATCATCGTCACAATGGTTATGGCGTTAAAAATTTGTCGCATTGTATTTTTTTCGCTTGTACACTTGGAACTTTACTGAATGGTTAAAAATCTGTTTTATAAGAGATTTAACTTATTTACTAGTGTAAAATAATAAAATTGTGAGATTCAACGAACTCAATATCAATCAAAATAGGCTAATATCCACAAGTGGACACATTTATGTACTTTTATGTAAAGTTTTGTGATTTGTAAATCTTGTCCCATTGAACTCAAGTTCTGTTGATAACCAAATGATCATAATTTATGTAAGAAAACCCAAATCAGTCCAGTAAATGGTAATTCGATGCTTGGGAAGGAAAGCCAACAAATCGCAAGATCAGCGCTTGATGTTCATCATAAAAGCCAAGATCACATCTTTCTACGAGTCGGATTTTGGGTTAGTTGTTGGTTGTTTGGTCTCCGGTAGATTTTTAATTTTCTAACTAATTTTATTCTTGTATGAGCACTATTTTGTTTATTTGAAACAATGACTATTGTATTTTTGTTAGTAGATTTTTTACATTTATATTTTATCCTCTTGATTTTTATCACTATACAAATGTGTCGAGCACAAGGAACCATTTCTTCGGGAGAAATTCAACTGAAATTGGTTCATTTGGTGAGTTATGACATAATAATTAATCAACATTTACCAGGAAATTTATGCACCTTGTCCTTGTTAATCACTAATCAGATTTGGAGGCACGGAGACCGCAACCCAGAAAAGACATATCCCACCGACCCCTATAAAGACCCTTCCTTCTGGGTAAATTGTACTTCAAGCATTTTTAATCATGAGACAATTTATGATTAACCACGATTTTTCTTCTAGCCGGATGGTTTTGGTGAACTTACTCGAGTAAGCCATCTTAATTATTAATAAATCATCCATTAATTTCAGAAATATTTAAAGTCTTAAGCTACAGTTTTTTTTAAATTGATGATTTAGACTGGAATGAAGCAACATCACGAGCTGGGAAAATATTTCCGAAATCGCTACATAACTTCTGGCTTTCTCCAGCCACGCTTTGACCCGAAAGAAGTATTTGTGGAATCCTCCAGCCTGAATAGGACGATTCAAAGTGCGTTCTCCAATTTACGGGGGTTCTTTAATGAGAGTGAACTTATCACGGATGCTGATAACAATTATGTCGCTGCCGGATATCGACAGAACGCTACTTCTTCCTCTATTCCAGTGAACCTTCTTCCCATGAACGAGGACAATGTAAATAATGCAATTCAATCAAAACTTTGTAATTGAATATTACTGATATTCCTAAAATATTTCTCTAATTTGTAAATAGAAACTTCTCCAAGTCAGAGCACCCTGTCCCAAGTGGGAGCAACTGCATAAAGACTTACCACAAAATTCGGTCGAAGTTAGAGAATTGTTAATCGAACATGGATGGCTTTTAAACTACGTGTCTAACCATAGTGGTCAAGTTATCAGCAATTTTATCCAATTGAGCCAGTTTAACAACATCCTTTACATTCAGGTAAAAACAAATACATAATAAATAGCTAATTTTAAATAGCCATTCTAATAAATTTAAATTAATTGCAGACCCTGAAAAACTATACTATTCCTGAATGGACAAGGAAGATATTTCCGGGAGGAGCTATGCAGAAATTGTCCAACTTTGCATTCAAAATGGCAACATATACCGAAGAGATGAAAAGGCTCCGAGGTGGTCCATTAGTCAAAGTGAGGTTATCATGATTACAAATATCTGCACAAATTAATCTACTGACTTACATAATAAACGCAGGAAATAATTCGCCACATGGATCACCGCGTTCGACGCAAGCCTGGCACTAAACATCGCAAGTTATACGCTTATTCCGCCCATGACCTGACGCTCACCGCGGTTCTGGACACGTTGGGAGTTTACGACGTCCACCAGCCCAGTTATGCGAGTGCATTAATGATCGAGCTCAACATGAACGTTACGTCGGGGAATTATTTTGTTGATGTAATTTTATTACATGGTCACATTGTTCGATGCCACTAAATCTGTAATAACTATTGATTTGCCATCCATGCTTTTCAGGTTTTATATCGAAACGACACTTCTCGGGATCCTTACGTACTTCAGCCCCTTGGATGCCCACAAGCTTCATGTGACCTCAAAATTTTTATCCGGAAGTTTCAACGATTCCTTCCCAAAAATTGGCATGAAGAGTGCAAATTGAGCCGAAAGTAAAAGAGTGACCTCTAGTCATGACCTAAAAAGGCCTAAAAAATAATATGCATAAATATTAATTATAAATATGACAGTTAACTTAATATTGAAAATTGAAAATTATTTACAACAGTACAAACTTTTTAACCAACCATTTGACATGAAACTTATCAAAATAAATAAAATGACTTATATATCATACATAATTTACAAATTTATTTGATTCACATTGTGCCAATTTATTATTGCTCAGTTAAATTTTGATAGTCTCATCATCATCATAACAGTAAAATAATACCAAAGGTGGAAAATGTCGGTCGTTGTAAAAATATAATATCATTCTTCTAATTCCTCTTTAAAATTAGTCTTTAAAGGAGATTTACAAGACGAATTGATGACCAGCATGACCCAAGAAATGGTGTCCGGTGGAGATGACGTTGGTGTGTGCGACGATTGGTTGGTTGACCGAGTAGTGGACTGGAGTCTGGACGGCGACTGGGGTGTGGACAGCCACATCATGAACGACCTTTCGGACCGTGACCTCTGGTTGAACTTGGGTGATTTGTGGAATAATTTGGGTATGGGTTCGGACTGGGGCCAAGACATTTTCCTTGGTCACAAGTGGTCCAAAATCACCAGCTTGAGGTGCTCGAACCAAAGCGGGGGCGGCAGCGACGACATGTTGTTGAACGGCAACGGCTGCTGGAGCTGCTGCGACTGGGACGGCGGCACGGGCTTCGATAATTTCAGCGTCAGCGACGACAGCAGCTGGAGCTGGGGCGGCGGCGACTGGAGCTGGAGCGGCGGCGACGACTTGCTGTTGAACGGCGACTGGTGCAGCGACAACGTGTTGTTGGACGGAAACGGCTTGAAGGGCTGGAGCAGCAAAGTGTGGGATGGCTGGTTTGATGATGTGAGATGAATATCCGGTGACGACGGGTTTCGTCTCGTAGTGGATGGTCTTGGTGACTAAAAAGATAAACGGACATTGTTAGTTAAACCATGATTTACGAGGTCAATTGGGGGTCATACTTGGAACGGAAACTTGAGCAACGGCTGGAGCCACGGCGTGGTGAGTGACCGCGACGGCTGGGGCAACAGCGACGGCTGGAGCGGCGTGGGCGACGGCTACTGCTGGGGCAGCGACCAAACCTGTACCCAAGGGGGCAGTGGAGGCTGGAAATTGGTGGTGCACGGCTCCAGGAGCGGCCAAAGCGACCGCGGCGAAGAGAGGCAATAAGGCCTAATTGTGAAATTTTATTAGAATATTATTTTTAAAAACTGTAAATGTCAAGGTCATAAAATATTTTTTTGCTCACCAATGGACTCATTTTTGAAGAGATTTGCGTTTTATTCTTGCAAAATGCAGAAGCAACTAGCAAATGAAATGTGATGGGTGGGTACCGTGGTCAATCGCTTTTATACGCTGAGTCCCCCTATATCTAAATAAAAGCACACATTTTATCATCCATTTCCAGCATGGCAGTCAAATATCAAGTACTTACGTGCACAGTAAATAGGTAAGTACTTTTGCCATAGATGGTCTATTTGCATAAATGTAACGCAAAGTTAAAGAATTCATCCAGCCAAGTAATAATTCAGACAAGGAAGCTTCGTAATTCCAATAGACGCTCGTGGTCGTGGTCCAACATGCTCTCATCAATAAGTCATTTGTCATGCATTCGCCAATATCAATTGGTTGGCATTCTGCGAAAGAAAGGAGTCAATATAAGATTTGTCAATGCATTGTTGGACAGTGAAGTTGTGTGTCATGTTAGTCAACAATCAGTAACAAAGACAATAAGGGGTGATGTTACTATGAACGTACGTACATACATACATTGTAGAGGAGACCATCAAACACTGTAGACTATCAATTTATCTGCATTAAAATAAATACATATTACCGTTGGATGATGGCTGAAATAAAAATCATCTTCAATCCTTATCATATCATAATCGAATAACAACGTGAATAGCTAATTATTGAAGACATACTTTTCCGTGTACGTACTTAAAATAGTTAAAGATCTCATCCTCAGCCAATAATACAAAAAAGACGATGTACTTAACTACAAAAATATAGTACATTCGTGCTATCTATCATTTAATGGATTTTTAAAAAAAGCTTCCAGACTTGTGTGAGCTATAAAAGAAATAAATTTTCTGCAAATTTTGAGACTGAAAATTGAGGAGCAAAATTCTGTGCTTTTTAGTCCGACTAAAAGAAGATGGGTAGGTGACTAGATTGTATCGCTATAAATTGTGGTTTGGCATGGCATTCCGTAACTACAACATTTACGTGTTGCATGGTGGGTGTGGTACGTATGCGAAAAAGAGCTAAAGATTTGGCAAGGTCGACTTCCCAACTTGCCTAATTCGCATGCATGAATTCATGATACGAGTCTCTGTGATTTGATACCTGCCTTTATTCGCATTCATGTTTATATGTTTATGAGACAACACAGCGTGTTGGGAGACTAAATCTTTTGTGTTGATCAGAGAGACAAACTCGCCAATTGAACATTTTTGCATGCTAGGAAAATACGTTGTTGACGACTTTGCTTTTATACCAACTATTTGGGTTTCTTTAAATACCTTCTGAAAAGTCGTTTTCATTTGAACTTTTTACGTTTAAATTTTTTTATTTATTTTATTTTTATCCACCACAGGAGTTATTTAAAGAGATTGTAAAAGTGTCTAAAATTTAGTGCAAGTCATGCCTAGCATTAAATTGCAAAAAAAAATGTCCGGCTTCATTGAACTTTTATCAATTTATAGCCCATTTGAAACCCCATTAAAAATTGGAAAAATAGTTTGAAAATTGAGATTTTTGTGATGCCAATATTTTTGCAAAGCCACATATTAGGCGTGGTCTGAAGTCTGAAAAGGTTAGTAACTGAGTATGTACCTTCTCATCGTCGCATATATATTACATAATAACATTCTTAAACACGTAAAGATGCGCAAAAAATGAGGTATGCAATTTAATTTGCATACTGGATGCTCCAGAATCCTACTACTCTTCAGACTCTTCTTGTGTATTTCTTCCAACGATTTTATTTTACGGACCTGGAAGATCCGCTTTCCCAACGAGCACACCCCACACATGCTGCCATCATGAGTAAAATGTCGCCAATTAATTGTCCAGACTTTGGTAAAAATCTTGGAACCAAACCAATCCGTTTATGCAACAGATAGATATGTACTTAAAGCACTACTTAAAAAGGATTGTGGCCATGCATGGTCCCATCTGGACAACAAAACCCCCATGAAAAACACGAGAACATGTTCATGCCTTATTTTAATCACTGTTTGTTGGTTGTCAGCAAATTAATGCTCAGAAAACAACAAAAAACTGGAATGTATTGATGATGATCAATCACGATTTACGACTGGGATTTGACCCTGACCACAAGTCCATCTTTACTGCAGAAGAAGAGCCCCGCATGGCTCTTAGAAGATGACCATGAGTGGCCTTGGTAGGTATTCGTGTTAAGTTTTGACTAACAAACCCTATGTAATTTCATTCCTTTGTCAAATTTTTATTGAAGAAGAGACAACCAGCTAAGATACGATTGCATCATGCAAATCCATCCCAATTTGGTAACCACATTATTGCTGCTGGCAGTGGCTATTCTTCATGTGTAATTATACACGTAAGACAGAAGAAGAGATCCGATTAAAGGTTCCTTCTCAGTTGAATAATAACTTTGTTGGTTAGGTGGTCCTCGTCCTGCTAAATAATGGACCAAACCAAACTCCAAACTTCTCCAGAAGATTCTCTTCCAGGGATAAATGAACATCTTCGTTCAACACACAACGGCCTCATGTAACAAGCAGTGTGGCGATAATAAGGCAAAAAATAGCTAAACCTCTACTATCCAGTTTTGAGCCTAACTTAATTATATATATCCTCGCTGCCTGTTATTACCAGTATTTATGAAGAAGATGTCCGGGGATCATCGAAAACGCGCAGCCCTGCCCATCAAGAATGAACCACGCCAAGCCGTTTCAACACCGGGATGATGATGATGATGATACCAATGCTTTAATTATCCGCTCTAGTTGTACACCGATTATTACATCAGAGAAAAATTTAGTATAAAACCCACACTTTTCCCTGGAGAAGACACTCTCTCCATCGTTTTCAACCAGGTCACACACGTCGCAAATCATCACCCAAACTCGTCAACATGCAATCCGTAAGTCAGCCGAGTAATAATAATTTCCCAGAAATGTTATTAAGAAATCATGCTTTCGAAAATTTTTATAGGCCGTCGTTTTCGTCGCCCTTTTGGCCGCTGCTAGCGCCAACACCATCTTCACCCACGTTCCAGCTCATGACTCCACCGTCATCAAGTCTGACCGAGTCGGGGGAAACTTTGCTTACTCTGTTGCTGAAAACAAGGCTGTAGGAGTCGTCACTCCCGTCGTTTCTCACGTCACTTCCCCCATCGCCACGACCTACACGGTCCAACAACCTTCCACCGTTTCCGTCGTTGCTCCACAACAGACCGTTGCTGCCTGGCCAACGACCTACAGTGCGGCTTGGCCCCACGCTTCGTGGTCCAACGTGGCCACTGTGGACGCCTCCTCTCCAATCGTCTACTCTGCCAAGACCAACGTTGCTGGAGTCGAGACCGAAAAGCAAATCAACCAAGTTCACCACACCGCCCAACCTGCTACCGTTTGGTCGTCTGCCGTCCAACAACCCGCAACCTGGGCTACCGTTCAACAACCAGCCACTTGGGCTGTTCAACAGCCAGCCTCTACCTGGGTTCAACAGACTGGAAACTCCATCGTTTCCTCTGCTTCTCCAGTCGCCACCACTTATGCCGTCCACTCCCCAACTGCTTCCAATGTCGTTGTTTCTTCCGGAACTCCAGTTGCCACCACGGCCAACTGGAACGGACACTGGAACACTGTTCAACAACCAGCAGCCACTTGGGCTTCGACCGTTCAGGTTCAACAACCATCCAACTCTATCGTTTCCTCTTCTCCAGTTGCGTCCACCTATGTTGCCGGAGCTTCTCCATGGGGCTACGGTTTGGGACAACCCTGGACTTGGAACGCCAACACGGTCGTCGTCTAAGAAATTTTAAAAATATGCCTGCCGTTTGTTTAATACTGTTTCCAAATGATCTGTTGATTGGTTTAATAAAGTCAAAATTAATGCTACACGTATTTGTTTAAGGTTTGAGAAATTTAATTGCTCAAAAAACAAACGATAGCATATGTAGTAATTACCAACACAATTATAATAGTACTAAACTACTTGTACCACTTTGTTTTCTTTCCTCCTCCACCTGAAGCTTTTTCCATGTTGGACTTGTGTTTCGCAAGGAGCTGTTCAGACTTGTCGGATCTGTCAATTTTCTGTTTGGGTTTAATTTGGGGTTCTCTATTTCTTCTTTCTTGCAATTTTTTCTTAAGACTTCTGCTATCCTTGAGGCTTTTGCGGCTGATTTTCCCAACAGGTCCTTTGGCTTTCATCACTGGTAATTTGGAAATGCCACGTTTGCCTGTGAGACCAGTATATTGGCGTTGTTGGTTGTCATTTCCTGCAACAGGTTTTACTCCTTGTTGTTGTTTAGGATTCGGTTTATTTTTGGGTTTCGAAACAATCGTTGGTTTTGGAGCAGGAGAATCGGATGCGTTCTCTTCAGGTTGTTGTTGGCTTATGGATTTGGGGGGTTTCGATTTCTTTTTTGGTTTCGAAACAATCGCTGATTTTGGAGCAGGAGAATCGGTGGCGTTGTTATCAGATTGTTGTTGGGTTGTGGATTTGGGAGTTTTCGGTTTCTTTTTGGGAGCCATTTTGTTATTTTCGACACTTTTTTGCATCCTCTTTTCCTTGGCTTGTAAAGCTTTTCTATTTTCAAGGGAAAATTCAACAATTGGTCTCTGCAAGAAGATTAATAGGAACTTATTTAGAATACATATACATATATGGTGAGACCGTGAGACGTTGTAATTGTGGATTGTTTTGCCTGAGCTGGAGAAAATACTTCAGGATTATTGTTGATCGCCCGAAGTGCTGCGAGAGCATGTTCATGCTCTTTAAATGTAACGAAACCAAATCCCTTGGACTTGCCTTTTCCACCCAACTGAATATCCTTCATGTCTCTCATAATTCTGGCCTAATAAATAACAGAAACAAGTTATTCCTTATTTTTCACTACTAAAAAATATCATCGTCATTTTTTATTAATGCAAGTACCTCTGTGATCCTGGCTTCAGCAGAAGAAAACTTTTTGAAAAGTCTTCGCAAGGCCTTATCGGTTAGCTTTACGGGAAGATTATGAACGCATAGTCTTGTGGGCGATGCAAAAATGCTAAGGTTTTTCAGCATCTGTTTCTTGGTCGAATTTAAAGCAGCTCGTTTATTCATGTCCATGATTGACACTCCTTCTGCGGCACTGCTTTGTGGTCGAATAACTGCAAACAGACAAAACTTTACTTGCAAAATTTGTATGCAAATTGCAGGAAATTGCATTTAAACTTACATCCTTCTCGAACCAAATAAAGATTTCTGTTATCCTGCTTGATTTTTTCTTCCTTCTTGTCACCGGCTGGATTATTAGACGTCAACCGTTCCTTTGGCAAAGCGACGGCAATTGTAAAATTTCTATTGCTTAGCTTAAACTTTGTAGATTCAATATTGAAATCGGTAAGACATTTATTGGCATCGGCCAAATTCTGAAACAGGCACAGGAATTAAACTTCAGTAAGTATGGTATATAAATAAAATAACCATTAATTATCAATTGCTTACTTTAAATTTAACAAATCCAGTCCCTTTGGGATGCTCAGTAAGATGGTCTTTGCATAAAAGAGAATAGTGAAGTTGTCCATACGCTTCAAAAAATGATTTAAGATCATCTTCAGTTACACCAAAGTCCAAATTTCTTAAAAACAAAGTTTTCCCTTCCTCAACATCATTTGATTTTCTTGGAATTTTCTTTATCTTTGGCTTAACTTCCTCTTCTTCTTCACTATCAACGAAATCTTCTTCTTGATCCTCTTCATCACTCTCTTCTTTAATTTTCCTTTTCCTGTTTGTTCTATTATCGTCACCGTCCTCAACCTTAATATCCATAGGCATTGAAGTGTACGGATTTATAAACTTCACATCGTCATCGTCATCATTAATTACTGTGGAACTTTCGTCATCAAGTGGTTCTTGCTTAATTTTGACATCTTCACTGTCGTCGTCACTTTCAACTTTAACAACTTCTGTGGTGCTTTCCGCACCTTCTCCCGGATTCCCATCTTTATCTTGGAAGTCCTTCTTTGGTAGGGCCCAATCAATAGCAATTGGTCTTCCTGCGAATATATAGCACGATTTTTTAAGTCAAGGTTTTGCCATTAAATAAATAAATTAATTAATACGAAATAATAAACTAGATAAATAGTCTGTGAATGTGAACGTACCCAAGAATGGTTTCAAATTGAGGTCCCGAACTGCTTTGGAAGCTTGTGCCACCGTATCAAACTGGACAAATGCACACCCCACAAGTTTACCGTCAGGTTTCTTCAGAATATTGATATCTTTAATATCTCCACATACTCCAAAGTACTCTTTCATCTTTTCATCCGTGACCTATTGATTCAAACCAACCACATTTACGTTAATTTGAGATCAGAGAGCAAATAAAACATTTTTAATACGACATAAAACCTTGAATGAAAGATTCCTGACGATAAGTCGAGACTTTTTGTTGATGGGTTTAGGTCTGGGACCTTTTGGTGGTTTAGGTCTTTCCAGCGTCACTCCGCGGACGGGTATCAAATTGGGATTTTTAATTTTTGCAGTTTCATCATCTTCTTCTGCATTGTCATCGAACCGTTTCCGTTTATTTCTGCCCTCTTTTGCTTGGCCTCCTTCAATGTCATCTGCAGTCGTTGTTGAATCCGGAATAAATTTAGGTCGCACTTGTTCGCTCCTTGTTTTTGCGAATTTGATATGAACTTTACTTCCTCCAATTTTATGGGATCCTAACGTCTCCAACGCCTTGAGTGCATCTTCTGCCAGCGCAAACGTGACATAGCAGAGCAAAGTGGTACTCGACTGATCCCCAGGCCGCTTCTTTTTGTCTACAAATATCACAATTATTTTCAAAATAATTAGTCTTATAGTTTTGCATTCACCATGTCGCTTCATATTTTTAAGATTTAAGATTATAATCTAAAAAATATTTTTTAATTATAAATTATAAATTATAAATTATAAATTATAAATTATAAATTATAAAATTTATAATCTACAAAACTAAAAAAACTAAAATATGATGATGGTTCAGTATATTAAATTAAAATCAACAATCTACCGTCTCTGGGGTACTGGATGTAGCATCTCTTCAGGGGGCCGACCTCTCCAAAAATTTCTTCAATTTCGCGTTTGTGGGTAGTTCTTGGAATATTTCCGATCAAAAGAGTCCGAGGTTTTTCATCTTCGTTCATATTTGTCGGTTCTCCTACAACAGTCATACTAATAAATAACTACGATGGAAGAATGTCGTCAAAAAACTACAAACTAATGAACTATTTAAATTTAATTCGAAAAATATTGAATTCAAAATGAAAACTGAAAAGTGAACTGCTGGCTGCACGTAAATATTCTTTGACCACGCGAGAAACACATTCCGGTTTGAATGGTGCTCAATTTGCTCAACTAACCCCATGGATTAATTTTTATGAAATTTTAGTTTTATAAAAACAATTAACGACAATTAAGGATATCTCAAAATATAGATATTTTTATTCGCCTTATTAAGTCTTTTTTGCACTAGTTAAAAACAGTCGTTATAATTCTATGATTAATATGGGCAATTTAGTTTGGCTTAGAAGATCTTCATCATTCTGATGATCATCAGCCTTTTAATAGACGATTTTACTCATCATCCTGTGGATAAATGACTCCCACCTGTTTTCGAATCCCTTCCATAATTTCAGCCACGACCAAAGATTCCTCCCACGACATTCCAGGACTCTCCGTCAGACCGGCTTGAATGCAACGCCTCACTTCCGCAGCCTCGTAACACAGTCCGACGCTGTTAGCGTAGTTGAACTCCTTATCCGTGGGAGGAAGGTCGAATTTATGTATGCCTGACGGCGTCTCTAACTCCGTGGGGCACCAGAATCTCATAGGGACCTGTACAATCAGATGAGCATACAGTTTATGGTTTGTTGAAATATTTAAAGTACTTAGTTTAAATATTCTTACTTTAATCATGCCCTTGGTCCCTATTATATGCGCCTCATTTTGCATCCGCACCCTCCCATGAGCCACCGTTGTTGCAGTCCTGCCCCCGGAATAGATAAGTGTAGCGCTGCTGCTTAGGTCAACCCCGTCCTCGTTGAGATGACCACCCGCAGCGATCTTGATGGGTCGTTCTCCACCAAAGATAAGCGATATGAGTTGAATGTTATACACCCCGATGTCGAGAATCGCTCCGCCGCCCATCTCCTTCAAGCAGCAACGGTCCTTCTGATCGAGAAGTGTTCCAAAGACGGTGGAAACTTGGAGAACTTCTCCGATCGAACCGGATGCAAGTTCTTCTTTTAGTTTTAGATATGCAGGGAAGAACCGGGACCAAATACCCTGTACAGATTTACATGAAATGGCAATTTTAAATCTCGATTATTTCCCAATTTATGTACTTAAAGGTATTACCTCCATTAAGAAGACTTTTTTCTCTCTGGCGATATCAATCAGTTCCTTCGTCTGCTTAACATTGATGCAGAGCGGCTTCTCGCACAGGACCCCTTTTCCATGAGCTATGGCTAATTTGCAAAGATCTTTATGTTGTGGGTTGATTGCACCGATGTAGACGGCTGTGACCTCCTTGTCCTCGACTAACTCTTGATAAGAACCATATGCTTTGGGAATTTGGTGAGCCGTCGCGAATTCTTGAGCGGACTCCAACTTTCGTGCGGCACACCCCACGACGACGTGTTCGCCGAGAGGGAGGGAGGATAAGGATGAGACGAAATCGTGACTGATCTTGCCACACCCAATTATTCCCCAGTTAAGTGCCATAATTAATAATCAGAGTTTCTTATTTTTACAAGAAATTTGGCTATGCAAGCTGGCTAAAAGATTTCAGCTGAATTGCATTGTGGATTTAGAGAGTGAGAGTCAACTTGAGACGGGTTTGCATACTTTTCGCACATGGGATTAGATTATGTTTTGCGTATGTGACCACTGGTTGATTAGATGTTATCTAATCAATCACATTTTAAATGGACGTAGTACAATGCTACTGTCATTCTTGCAATAAATTAGTGAGATTGCATGCACTTTTGGAACCCTTAGTAGCGTGCCCATCAAATATTTTGCATACAGCGGAATCATGGTTAGTTTAGTTAAAACGGTTAAAATATTTAACTCAACTACTACTAGTCTCTGGTTCTGATTGCTGCGGTTGATAAGATATTTTTAATTTGTTACATTATATTATGTCGATCGTAGGATTTTATAAGTCCCGTACCAAAAGAAACACAAAACAAAAAAAAAGACTGTCCTGGACTTTTAGAAACGCCAAGCTTGCTATTACATCTTAATATCTGATTCGGCGTCTTCATGTATTTTAAATACTAATGTTAATATGAAATCTAGAGCAGCCTTTATAGTGTGAATGAAAACATTTTGAACCTGAAATTTCAGTCCGTTTTATTTGAGCTCAAGTTTTACTTTTGCAATCATTAATTATTAATTATACTACTAGTAAATAACAAGGATTAAGAATGTGATAATTATTCGTGTAGAACAAAATCAAGATAAAGAGTTTATCTAAACTCAGGATCAGGTTAGCCTAAAATCTTATTAAATCTAAATATCACAAGGCTCATACTTTACCGATCCGAGAACCCTATTTTGCTTTGTAATTCTTTAATTCTTTGTTATAACATCTTGAAAATATTTTAACATCTATTATATACATGTAATTACTTCTACACTACAAATCAAAGATATATTTAATTAGATTCTATATCAGCTGAAATAATAAATGCTGGAAATCAATCAAGAAATCTATTTTATCACTCATTTTTTTCTATCAAAAAACAATTGGTGGCATAAGTTAGAGGAGTTTTTTTTAGTGATTCACATATAAAATATTGTCGTCATGAAAAATTTTCTTGTGCGCAGTAAACAGTTTTTAACTGCAAGTATAGATCTTCTTCTAATCTACCATTTGGCTCGTTTTGACCAGTCTTTTGGCGTCCAGTGTAAATGTTTTGGGTCAATTTTAGTCAATCTTGAGCTTTTCTCATGGTTTTTGCCCATTTCTGGCGTGAGAACTATGACAAAGCCTCCTTTATAATACGAGATGACGCCCAGGGTCTGCAGAGTTGATATCACATCCTCCTTTTTCATGGAAGTTAACTCGCAAATTTCACTGAGAGAGAATGCATTATCATTTAATCAATTTTTGTAAAAATGCGCGAGCTTTTAGGATTGGTTGTAGCTTTATACTTTATTGTTATTTGTGGCCTTTCCTGATCACCGGATGCCTTGTGTGTAAATAAAATGCCAAGAATAGTATGAGACCAATAACTTCTGTACGATAAAAGACCCAGATCTGATAACGGCTTTTCTGGTGAACCTAATTTCCCTTCAAATTTGCTGAGCTCATAACCTGGAAGCAGAACACAGTCAAACCATTAAAAGAGATGTATCAAATATTAGCAAAATTTGTGTTTCAACTTTATTTTCCCTTTCGACTTACTAAATTCGATTAACAATTTACCAAAACCCTTTCTTTGGTAAGGAGGGAGTGTTAATATGCACGCGACATTGTAATCTTCTGAAGACTCTTTCTCTTTACTGAAATAGCCAACTAAATGGAAGCCCCGATTATCTAATTGTGTCATGACGTAGAAGAGAAAAGGGTCTGTATCATAGTATCTGCAAAAAACAAAAGCAATCGCATTGCAACACATCATAAATATGTATGTTTCGTAGCTATTTATTCATATTGAATAAACTGAACTTACAAAGTTTTATGGTCCAAAAACAATTTGGCAAGTAAACAAAGATTTTGCGAGTATTGTTTATTTTTTCTCCCATCGATTTCAAATACTGAAATATTGTTCTTCCTATAAATCTCATTTCCAGGTGGGTGTCTTAATTTACATTTTAGTAAATGTCTTTCAAGGGCCTTGAAAAAGTAGATTTATTACGATTAATATTACTGGTTGCAAAATAAATGCATTTCGATCCGAAAAATAAGTAAAGGACCTACCTTTGCAGATTTGCGGTATTTTAGGCAAAATTCACAAATGTAAATACAAGGAAGGTGGACTAATTCCTAAAAAATTATGTCAACTTGTTCAGGCACACTTTTCACCGCAACAAATCATCAGTTAAATTCAACTGATTGGTATTACTTGAGGGTATGGAGCGAAATACCACGGCTTGATTCGATGCTTGCCCAGTTCTATCATTTCTATATTTTTCATTCGCGTTACCACGTCGTCATTACTGTGCATCATCAAACTTCCCGTCGTTCTAGGACCAGCAGTAGTAGCAGCACCCTGACCGGCTGGAGTTGCAGGACCACCACTAAGTAAATCCGGAATTTCTTCCTATACCGAAAAGTTAACCACAATTAGTTAAATTGCCATCGCTAACTAGATAAACTTGTATTTTCTGGTAGCGACACCACGTTCTCGCTACCTTGATTTCGACCTTAATGAGAGTGATTGGTGTTGCGGGTCCAGGACTTGGGGCAGGAGTTGGAGGTTGTGAGGATGACCTATCTATTTCATCGTAAGGTCGTTTCTGTCCCTGCTTCTTCTTCTTGTTGAGGGACGGGGTTGAAGAAGTGGTCGCTAGTAGTGGGAGGGTGGGGACATCTCCCGCGACCGGGGAAGATGGCCGAGATGGTGAAATCTTTTTGGGAAAGAAGACCTTGCTCGGGTCTAGTCTTTTCTCGTCTACCCATTCGTCCAATCTCTTATTAACTAGAAACAATGAGATATTATTGACAATGTCAATTAGTTACCGAACCAGTAGCTTTGCAAACTCTTAAAAATACGATTACTTACAGTCTAAAAAATGAACATAATATTCCCGCATGGCTGCAAGTTCTTTAATACTGAGGATTTCAGCCATTTCTGTAAATTAATAGTCGTTAAATTAATGACTTACACCTTTCATGACTTTCTACCTTAAACATATAACATAAATTATTATGAACTTACGATATTCTGCTCCACTTCTCATTAAAACTGGAAGCCGACATCCTTCTACTACAGCATTCTGTATCAAATAATAAACATGACTTCAATTAGTATTACTATTATTAACGCTGATAACTTTATTTATCGCTTCCAGTATTATGAAATGACACAATTAAGCACATAAAATTTCATGAAAATTCAGATCTCTTTATTTTTCTAACTCTGTATCTCATCACCCCACCCCTTCAAGCCTCCCGCCCACCAAAAAATGAAAACAAGGAGAAAAACTGGGAATGAAAAGTGGGTGTGACCATGGAAACGGTATTGGTGATGGATTTTGGAGAATTTTGAAATTTTTTAGAAAAATTTGGACAGTTCAAAAAGTGGGTGTAACGTACGGCAGAGTCGCAGGGAACTTCTTCGTAGTCCTCGGATAATTTTCTTTCCATCATTTGGAAAAGTGCAAAAATGGGCTGGCTGGGGTTCGAGTTAAGAATCCCGCTTCAATTCCAGCACCGGCAAACATGCATGTGCAGCAGCAAACACGAGACGAGACAGACGACAGCCAGACAAACAGAAAGGAACGTCTGCAATTTTAATTCACCTTTCAAAAAAGTTCCTGCGTGGCCAAGGAAATTTATTTCGAAATTTTATATTTCTTGGAAAAGGTGAGTAATGGTGGTTTGACTGATTTCTGATCAACGTCAGTTTAAAGTTACAGGAGAAAGGAAGCTAAGAAGTGCTAAAGAAGAAATGGAATTGTTTTTCTGTTAATTAACTAATTCAAACACAAGCACATTGATAAAATATAAAATAGTTAGGAGAGGAAAACCCCGATGTATATTGGTGTGAATATGGCAAAAGCTCTACTTGATTTGGATGGGTGTTCGAGATTGCCATTAGCCCCTTAAATGATTTTTCTAAATATGTCATAAATTGACGCATCGTTTAAAATATAATTCCTCCAGTCCTCGTTGATTGGGAACGAGTCCCAAAGTAATTAATGCCATATTCCCACGTTGAATGACTATGAGTCTTTTAAATTTAAACGTTTGAATTCATTTCATTTAATTTAATTTAATTTCTGTTATTGTATTTACAGAAAGAGATCTTAAACAATGGGAGAAACCGAAGTGGCACAGGCCGGTGGGGGGAAAGGTCTTAGTTCTACCTCCGCATTAACTTTACAAGTGAGATTTACAACGAAACAAGAAGAGTAAGTATTGTTTAAAAGAATAATAGCGAAACTAATTGGTAATTACATACAATTCTAGAACTTTTAATTCTTTCCTTTGTAGATTCTCCATTCCAGATTTTCCATATGTCGTGGAAGCAAAGATTGGGACTGATGGTTTAAATGCTCTTGTTAATCAAGTTTTAAAGGGTAAGAGATAGATTTGGATTACGTAGGAAGAAACATCAATATGATTAATTATTACTGATTGATTAATTATCCCATTATTCTCTCTCTTTAACTTGCAGATGACGGAATTACAGAAAAAGATGTCGAATTTGACTTTCTCATTGGTGGAGAATTTCTGCGAGAGTCACTGGAGGAATTAGTTATGAGACATGAGCAATTTATTGGGAAAGATGTCGAGGGTGTCACAGATGAACTCAAGAAGCCAAAAATTGGAGTTGAAGAGGTTATAGATGTCGAATATTTGGAACGAACTGGTGCACCAGAACCTGAAAATGTACTCATGCACGATGACTGGGTCTCTGCTGTGGATGTTACTGAAAAATGGTACAATTGCCTACATTTTATTATTATTTCCACATTTGTCTCTAAATGACCTAAATTGTACTTACAGGATTCTGACTGGTGCATATGATGGGACGCTTCATTTGTGGTCAATGAAAGGAAAACACAGACTTGCCATTCCTGCGCATTGCGCTCCTGTAAAAGCAGTTTGCTGGGTGTCAAAATCTGAAAGTGGCGCAGGTGATTCATCTACGTCCATTTTTGCGAGGTATACTAGCGTCAATTGAAGTTAAATTGATTGTATGTTTCGACATTTGCTGTAAAAATGTGATAATTTTTATCCTCAGCGGCTCACATGATCAGACAATAAAAATTTGGGAGTGGAACACTGAAGACAACACCGTGAGCTGTAAATGGATTTGCAAAGGACATAAACGCAGCGTGGATTCATTAAGTTCGGATCCCAGCGGAACCCGATTGGCAAGTGGATCATGGGACGGAGAACTAAAAATCTGGTCTTCTTCTCTTGAAGGTTTACCAGAAAATAATAAGGCAGCTACGCAATCCAAGAAAGACGAAGAAGATGACGAAGAGATTTCGAACAGCAGGGTAGCTAAACTAATATATTATAAATATAGTTTTAATACCAATTCGTGAGTGAACGTCTCTATCTTTAAAATGAAATGTATAGACTCCACTGATGACGTTGGGAGGACATAAGGAGTCTATATCTGCAGTTTGCTGGAGTGACTCCGAAGAACTAATGACGGCATCTTGGGATCACACAATTAAAATTTGGGACATAGAGACTGGCGGAATGAAATCCGAATTGGTTGGAAACAAAGCATTCTTTGGTAAGTTTCTTTGAACTTGAACCAGTATTCTTTTTCTATTTGTTGTATAAACGAAATTAATCTCTTTAATTTAATAGGAATGTCGTGGTCTCCTCTTAACAATATGGTCATTACTTGTGCGGCTGATCGACATATTCGACTGTACGATCCAAGATCAACAGGTAATTTTTTTTATTTGCATACTTGTAACATATTTGAATTAAATTTATAAAGCTTCCATCTTTTCACGTCTTTACAGAGGGATCTCTTGTCAAATCAATGTTTACTTCGCATTCTGGCTGGATTTCTACCGTGAATTGGTCAACTACAAATGAAAACTTGTTTATCTCTGGTGCACACGATAACCTCTTAAAGTTGTGGGACCGTCGCAGTCCACGAGCCCCCTTGTACAACATGACAGGTCACACTGACAAAGTTTTGTGCTCATCTTGGGCAAATCCCGAGTTTATAATGGGAGGTGGAACAGACAATAGTTTGAGAATATTTAGAGCAAGCTCATCATCTAACAAATCTTAATTTTTATACAGTTTGTTTTTGTTTATTACTTTATGTATAATCGTGACAGGCACTCTAATTTTTCTTGTCTGAATTGACTTTATTACTTATTTTTGATCATGCATTTCCAAAGTTGTCTTATATCTTACGTATATATAATTGTCTTCGACTATATGTGCACAGCGTAATGAAATGACTAGAGTTTTAGAGTAAATATAGAGTAATAAATCTAACAGACTTCTAAATCAACAAAACAATTATACGTGTCAATCACTATTTCTTGAGCAATGGCAATTGCTTTCAAGTATTCAGTCTTACTTTCTCCCGTGTTATGATACATCACTGGTTAAAAAATGTCGTCTTGTGAAGTTGAAAATAAACTCTTGGACTTAGCAAATTGGGCAATTCGTAGTACCCAATTCATCGGCTATTTCCCCCTCTCACTTCGGTCCTTAAATCGGACCAAGTTTCTCGAATTTGGACCCTTTTACTCCCTCAGCATCATCTACACGGTCCTCCTCCTCAGTCTCATTTTTGCTTGGGAAGTAAACTTTTTCCTCAATTTCACAACCTACCAAAAATTCATCGCACTCTTTGGAGCCACCGAGAAAACGGTCCATTTCTTCTTCGTCCTTACAGCTTCATTCATGGGACTCTGTTTTCGCATTTCCGGTCTGTTCATGGGACCTCGGACCATCCAATTTTGGAAGGACAATTGTCTCACATTAGACAAAATACAGACTGCTCTCGGTTTCTTTAAAGAATCAATTTTTGAAAGTTCCCCAGATTTTGGAAAGATTAAAAAATCTCTGAAATTGTCCATCCTCATGAACGTGGTTTTCATAGCGCTTCACATTTTGATCGTTCACGGCTACCGACTTCATCGATCCCTGACGGATGATACCCAATGGTGGTCGTCAGACTCTGACTTTCATTTGGGGTCCGCCTTCTGGTTCACGATGGTCCTTTTTCACGTTCTTAACTCGATTTGGTTATCATTCTTCATAAAAATTTATACCGCAACGTTCCGCTCGATTGCGAGAAAAATTCGAACCTTGAACAATAACGGGGACGACAATGATTCCGGGAAAGGAATCGACTATATGGAGCAACGACCAGCAGGGATAATTTATGGCTCGGAAATATTTCAGATTTTGC
Source organism: Folsomia candida (assembly GCF_002217175.1). Lineage (NCBI taxonomy): Eukaryota > Metazoa > Arthropoda > Collembola > Entomobryomorpha > Isotomidae > Folsomia > Folsomia candida. The sequence continues at coordinate 3,441,052 of NW_019091201.1, forward strand.
ATCCCAGCAAAGTTAACAAGTCATCTGCGACAGGAGAAAATGAAAAAGAAGCAAGAAATCGCCACAATCTTTTAGAACTTCACGTCGGAAATTGCATATCGGCATTTGTCATGTTGGAGAAATTGGTGAATCGATTCAACACATTTTTTGGGTCGCAATTAATAGCAGAAATGCACGTTTGCATCAGCAACATTGTGGCACACTCGTTTTTCTTGTTGTTGTGGATTGGTAGAAATATTTGGCGTCAGGTGAGCTACACAATTTTCTAATGTTTTCATAATATTGTCAGGAATTAAATTTGTATTTAAACAGGTTGCAATGATAACCGTGCCATTTCTGGTATTTGCTGCGCATCTGTACAGATTCAGTTCGGTGGGTGGAGACCTGACTTTGGCGGCGGGGGAGGTGGCACGCGCCCTCTTTGACAGCATTCCGATGGGTCAACTGTCGACCGATTTGCGATTCAAGGTGTGCACCTTATCTTCCAAGATTATCGTGTCCCCTCCGGTCATCAGTGGGAATGACTTTTTTGTGGTGAATCGCCACTTGGTTACTTCGGTATGGCATTCATCTTATTTAAAGTAATGATAAGATAAACTAATATATGGATACATTTCATCTAGGTCGTCAGCGCCATTGCGACGCTGCTCGTGGTACTTGTGCAATTCAGGGAATCGGATAGCACAAGAGTGTTCTCTCCAACAAGGAATTCTTCAGGACATGGATAACTTAAAAATGAATCATGGCACTTATTTCTGTATACCTAGAATAGATCCCTTTGTTATTTTGTGTTGGTTAGGTTTTACCTAAAAAACAACACATGGAAATCCCAAGTCCAACAAAGGTACTTGGTTTCTGATCCTTAAAATACACGATTCTACTCCTTTCTTAAAGGGTGGAATCTCATCTCATCTCCCCAGAATTCCTGTTGGATGACGAAAGTTCATTGTACTCTACTTGCCTCACCTCACCTCATTCCTTAGAAAACCCTTTATTATTATCCCTTTACCCGTTAGTAAAGGTTTATTTCAGCCCTTAACACCATTTCTTTAGCCCCTTATACACCTTCATGCTTACTCCTTCCTCAATAAATTCCTATAACATCATTACCAGTTACACAGTACTGAATATGAAGGGACGAGGAACCCTTTAACTGTTAGAAGGACAATTCGACCTTGAATTATGTATAAGACAACTTTCCAACTTTATGATGAAATAAATACAAAAACATTCCATCCCCCTCCGATTTCTGTTACTTTTTCCCGTTACATATTGCTTTGCTAAGAAGACGATTATTCCAGTGTAGCCTCAATCCAGTTCAAGGCAAGGTTAAGGGCAGCAGACGACTTGATCTTATTAACTTACTAACCTCGAATTTCACTGGATTTTGCATTTTGCTTGCATAATAAAATCATCATAATGAGACCCTGCGTTTTCATACTTCTCGTGGCTCTGTCCACATTATCATCAGTTTCAGCCACGGTCTTGGAAAAGGTAAAAGCAAGAATAAGAGGCAAGTTGAGACGTTTTTGTTGAAATTTTATTTTACAGATTTTTACTCATAATCGTGGCCAAGATGTTCAAGAGGTCAAAAAAAGTGGACGATTTGACGAAACTGTAAGCGAAAGTGTTCCGCATATGTTTGCAAAATTTGAAAAATTACTTTTAACAATTTTCTCAGGATGAATTTGAATACATCAAACGAGCAATTGAAGAATTCAAGGAAAACATTCCGAAATATACTGGATTCTATTTTCTTGATTTGCTTTTCGAGTGAGTTTTCCAACCGTATTATTACTGAGCAAATCAAATTAATGTGTCCAATTTGTGCTAAATTGGTTTAGTCTATTTTTCAGAGTGGTGAAGAACGCTTGCATCTTTTTTCTCGGAATTGTGACACCAGTCGATCCTCCACTCGCTCTGCCGGTATCAGCGTCCCTGACATTTGATGGGTCCTCCTCCCCCTCAGCAAACAATTTTGGAGTGGTTGATAATGCCGTGTAATTTTGGTCAAGATTGGCAAAAATTCATTTCATTTTAGTTGATTGGATTGAGCATTTTATTTTTGACGAGGTTTAGTAATGACAAACAACCCGGTTTTTTTTGTGCTGATCAGTTTGACTGATTGAATTGATAGGCATTTGAGCACTATAATATTATTGTACTTTTGAAATATGTATTAATCTTGGAAATAAAATTATCGTAATTTTGATGGAAAATTATTTATTGATGACAGAAAGTTTCTACAAAAAAATGAGACTAATAAATAATCTGACCAGTTGAACGATAGTTGACACACCATCCAAAAAATGTCGTCAAATGATATCACAAATTCTGAATCAACTCTGATTTCCATCGCAAAATGGGGCCTGCTCACGGTCAAGATTCCCGGATACTTTCCAATCTCCGTGTCCACCTCGTCCATGAAAATTTTGACGTACTCGAAACTAGAGAAGCGTCAGTACCTTTCTTTCTCATACTGCAGTGGAGCCGCACTTTACGTCATCATCTTATCCACCTTGTTGTCTTGTTGGGACCTCATATTTTTTGCGAGGCAGTCCTCCTTCCACAAATATCTCAAGGCACGTGGCCCCACGGAAATCTACGCGTACACTCTCATGCTCGCTACGTCATCCATGTTGGGCGTGTACGTTCAGATTTTCGGGTTACGAAAGGCCTCAAAGTTTCTCAAGTACTGGGAGGACACTTGCACCATTTTCGACCAACTGCAAACTAAACTTGGTCTAAATCTGGGAACTTTGGAAAGATTTAATAGCATTGAAAATTCTATTCGAAATTCGTTTGCAGCCTTGATAATTCCAATCCTGATTCATGTCTTGATTGACTACGGTTATCGAATTACGGACTCAATCCTGCACGAAGATGGGACAAACGAGGACACCCAGCTTGCCATTGGTCTTGGCGTGTGGACATTTTTTTCTCTCTCGGGATCCGGGATATCGGTCTGGATGACGTTCTTCATCCAGTTTTATACAGCGTGTCTTTACACGGTTGGAAATTCTTTGAGGGAGATTTCTGTGGATCGTTTTTCTACCCCGGGGGAGGCTTTGTCGAGGAAAAGTAGTAATTTTTCAGGGGAAGATGAGTTATTTACGAGAATGATTCTTCAACAACGGCACCCAGTACCGAAGTCGAATAACCAAGGGGAGAAAAGGGTGGCGAAAGTTGACATCGAGACCACACTGGAAACTTGTCTTTCCTTGTTTCAATCCATTCTTGGAGGAATTTCTAACTTCAATTCGTTCTTTGGTGTCATTCTTATCTTTGAGATAAGCGCTTGCGTCCTCAATTTGTTGGTTTACTTGTTCTTTGCGCTGGTGTGGTTGGGTCGTGGGGAGATTGGACTCCTGATGGAAACCGTGGTGCCGATTTACATCTATGGGAAGGAGTTGTACGACGTGGGGTCATTTTCGGAAGAGTTGACCTCGGCTGCGGAGAGTGTGGTGAAATCTTTGGGGCAGAACTTACCTCTGGATACCCTAAGTCCTCATATGCATTTAAAGGTATGATTTTATGACCAATGTCACTGGGTTTCATTTTTGTATATATTTACGATGTTTCATTCAGCTACAAATGTTGTCCACTCAAATACTAACGAATCCACCGGCGATATCGGCGAAGCAATTTTTCGTCATTAATAGAGGGCTAGTGACTGCAGTAAGTAATAAATAGTGGTATTGCTTAATTAATTTGCATAATTTTTCAACATGTTTTTGCTATGATGTAGGTACTAAGTGGCTTGGCTACTTTTCTAGGTAAAAATATACGCTTGTCGCTTACTGATAAGAATGAGGATATGCATAACTATTTTATAATTTTGTTTTATGATCTAGTGGTCCTTGTCCAATTCAGAGATGCCGATAGTACAGCGACCAGTGCGGGCTAATTATTAAAATATTTGTACATACACAGTTGCATATAATTTCATTATTATTCTGTAAATTTCATTCAGTTTTATTAAATAAATCATTTTGTTTTAAAATATCAAATCCATCGCTCCAAAATTTTACATTCGCCTCCACTTTCACTTTCACCCCGTTCTTTTCACCGGCCAAAATAATTCTTTGGAGATCGAACCCCTTCCGGGCAAAAACAATATCAGTCTTGGACAATCTACATAATTAATAAAATATAGATTAGTTTTAGTGCCCTTCTAAATGCACAAGTTGTATAACCAACCTGGTTACGGGACAAATGTCGTTCTTTCCGTCACCTACGTACACAATTCTGTCAAAAGGACCGTGTTCCTGTACGTAGAGTGAGAGAGCTTTCCATTTGCAGAGGTTTGGGGGACAGAAAATGCAGTCCTTCTGCCAATGAAATGGAGCAATTTGAAGACACCCACTTTCCGTAATGTAGGATTTATTCGTCAGAATCGGAATTTTTGAGGCTTCTTCATCTCCAATAAGTTGGGTAAGAATTCGTGAAATTCCAAAATCGTTAGCGTCGGAAATGACGGTTGTGTGAGCTTTTCCTTTGCGAATAAGGGATGAAATCAGTTGTGACATTCCTGTAATTGCAATTATGCACAGAATTTATAAGAGGTTTCAAGGTTTGATGTCTATTTTATTTATTTTTGATTGTCACCATTGACAAGTTGGATTTCCTTGATTCGGTCAGCAATAGCATCTAGACCCAATTTTTGCGAGTGCAGGTGACGAAATAAGGCGTTCGTGCCTTCCGTCCAGTAGTGACCGTCGCAAAGGGCCCAAATTTCCGGGGGGAGAGGTTGCACCCCTAATTTAGACACAGCTACATCTAAATCCTCATTGGTGAGGGTGTGATCACAGTCGAAAGCAAAGAGGATCGACATATCTTGACCAAATGATGAGACTGAGAAATGTGAACTAAATCGGTCTGCAGAATTCATGGTTGGACTGGAGCGTGGAAGGTCAACAAGTGAAGTAAGCTTTTATTAACATGCCAATTATCAGTTAATATGATAAACTGGTTTCCAATACATGACACAATTGCTAATTTATGCAGCTATACTAACCTAAATGTAATTAAAACTATTGTTATTAATAATGCAAATAACAAGTCTCATTCCTATGTATTTATAATACCAAAAGTTCACTACACTGCTGCACAAATTCAATATTAATATATGCAATCAGCCAGTTACGTGGTAAAGAATTCCTTAACTTTGTTACTCTGTAATTCTGACAAAATTTCCAAATTTGTACACAATTGACAGTTTCAGATACATAATTTTATTCAGATTTCATTCAGTTTTATTAAATAAATCATTACGTTGTAAAATGTCAAATCCATCACTCCAAAATTTTACATTAGCCTCCACTTTCACTTTAATCCCATTCCTTTCACCGGCCAAAATAATTCTTTCCAGGTCGAATCCCGTCCGGGCAAAAACAATGTCAGTCTTGGACAATCTACAGAATTAATAAAATGCAGATTAGTTTTAGTTCCTTTTAAGCTCAAATCATCAAAGCAGAAATTGTAGAACCTGGTCGCTGGACAAATGTCGTTCTTTCCGTCGCCTATGTACACGATGCTGTCGAAAGGACCGTGTTCCTGTACGTAGAGTGAGAGAGCGTTCCCTTTGCAGAGGTTTGGCGGACAGAAAACGCACTCCTTCTGCCAATGATATGGAGCAATTTGAAGACATCCGCTTTCCGTAATGTAGGACCCATTCGTCAAAAGTGGAATTGTTGAGGCTTCTTCATCGCCAATAAGTTGCGTGAGAATTCGTGAAATTCCGAAATCATTAGCGTCGGAAATGACGATTGTGTGGGCTTTTTGTTGGCGAGTAAGGGATGAAATAAGTTCTGCCATTCCTGCAAATAATTTAATGTTTGGAATTATGTAAAAACAAATTATAAGAGGTTTGATGTTATTATTTTTGATTTTCACCATTAACAAGTTGGATTTCACTAATTCGGTCAGCTATGGCATCCAGATCCACTTTTTGTGCGTGCAGGTGACGAAATACGGCGTTCATGTAGTCCGTCCAGTAATGGCCGTCGCAAAGGGCCACTATTTCCGGGGGAAGGGGTTGTGCCCCTAATTTAGCCACGGCCACATCCGAATCTTCATTGATGAGCGTGTGATCGCAGTCGAAAGCAAAGAGGATCGACATCTCGATGAGAGCAAGAAATGTGAACTGATTTGGTCTGCAGAATCGTAATACATAATTTCGTAAAGGATGTGCTTAATCAGAACACACGGTTGGACGGGGAGGTCAATAATTGATCTTGAACTTGACTATTCTTGACACTTATTTATGATTATTTCATAACTGTCAGAAAATTGTGCTAATTTATGTTAACTGTATTTGCTGCTCATTTCTCTACAGTTCGCTATATAATATATATGTAGTAACTGACTGGTAATATTGAGTTGGTTTTTAACATGGTCAATGGTCAATGGTGCGAAGAAGACGAAACTAACGATTCCCTCACGATGTTACAATGATGATGAATGAAATTGCATGTCAACGTCCCATAATAAATAAGCCTAATTATGTGTTACATATGGCTTTGTGTATTTGAGAATAGTTCTGAGATTGGTCATCATCACGTATTGTGTAAATTGTGTCGAGTTCCACAAAGTGCGACGACGACACGACGGGTACCGTTTCTCAGGAAAGATTAAAACCAAAACTACCTCAGTTCTGCCATGAGGTTGCACAATGCACGATGTATAAACTGTGAATCATCTCCGCTCACCTTTCTTTCCGTAGTGAAAAACCTGTTGAAATTAGAAGGCATTGATCAAGGGTAGATTTTTAACGTAAGGGTTCAGGTTTGAGTGGGTAGTTGATTGAAGAAGCTTTTCTACTGTAAAATCCTTCGTTTTTTGGGTCATCTATAAAAGAGGAAAATGTGAGACTTTTCATGTCAATGACTGAATAAAGGATGCATCTCGTAGTCAAGTGGTGTATGGGGTGGCAGTTTTTGTGGGCTGTGTTGGGTGTGGTTCATGGAGCTCCTGTCAGCGCTGACAGTGATTCAGAACAAGTCGATGGAGGAAATGGTGGTGTAAATTTAGGTCCAGGAGCAGCGGTAGGTCAATAAAGTTACGGTTTTACAGAATCTCGGAATATCTGACCAGATTCTTTTTTATAGCTCGTTTTCCTCCGAAAGTTTGGCTACTTGGAACCTTTGGGTACTAATGAGTCCGAAACGCTCTACTCCGAAGACCGTGTGACAGACGCGATCCGTAATATGCAACGGTTTGGGGCCGTCCCAATTACAGGAAAGTTAGATCCAGAAACAATTAAGGTGAGGAAGCAATATTTAAATCATAAATCATGTTGGTCAATCAGAAAAAAAGTAAATCAATTACTTTCACTCTGAACTTATTTCCATTTTTAGTTGTTGACGAAGAAGAGATGCGGAGTGCCTGACATAATTTCTCCCGAAAGCTCAGAGTTACGACGAAGGAAACGCTTTGTTCTAGGTTCCAATGGGTGGAACAAGCGAAAATTGAGTTACAGACTTGAAAACTGGGCCCCACAGCTTCGTCAGGAAGATGTGTATGCTGACTTGGAGAAAGTCATGCGAATTTGGGGTGACTATGCTCGTCTCACATTTATCAATAAGACCGACCCCATCCATGACCAGGTCGATATTGTCATTTCTTTTGGAAGCGGATATCACGGTGATAGGTTGGTGATGGGTGATAAGTCCAGTTAACGATGATGAACTTATCATTTTTATTGTGATGGTTGTGTTCAGATTTCCATTTGATGGCGAAGGTGGCACCCTGGCTCATGCCTTCTTCCCCCAAAATTCACCCGGATTGAGTGGGGACATCCACTTTGACCTGGACGAGAACTGGTATCACCATGAACGAGTGGGGAAAGTGCCGAAAAATAAACGGGGCGTGGTCTCATTTAGAGATGTCGCCCTACACGAGCTCGGCCACAGCCTTGGTCTCGCTCACTCGGCGGCACAGGACTCGGTCATGTTTCCCTACTATCAGGCACCCAGTGATGGTGACCCCGTTTTGGGGCAGGACGATATCTTGGCACTTTATCATCTTTATGGTAAGCCCGTTAAAAATTAGCTAATTACTTCCAATCAGAGGTCGCAGGTCAATTTTCGGCGGGGGTGGCGTCAATTGTGGTGGGTTTTCGGCTGCATCGACCCCTGATTTAAATTGAGTAAACTCCATGATATTTAGTAACGAGGAGTATTCCGGATGGAGACGACGAGGATGTTTCAACGCCACGATCGCCAATTACAACAAAAAGGACGTGGACAACTACAACAACCACAAATGAACCTTCAACAAGTACCACTACGTCGCCCAAGCCAACCAATACTTATACAACAAAACGTGGAGACTCTAATCAAGACCTTTGCCAGGGGGATTATGACTCGATCGCATTTATCAGGAATGAACTATTCGTCTTTAGAGGAGAGGTGTGTATAAATGTCAAAAAGTCCTTAACATAACTGATATATGTAAATATTTTTGTCTTGTTGACCTTCTCCAGTACATGTGGAGATGGACGGACAAGGGACAATTGGCAGGAGGTGCATATCCGGCCCATACAGCTCGACTATTCCCCAGTCTTGACGGTGTCAAAAAGGTGGATGCCGCATTCGAACGGGAATCTGATGGGGCTATCATTTTCATTTCTGGTTAAAGTTATCTAATTATGCAATTTTTGGAAAACATGCAAAATTGTAAATGTCGTATTTAATTGTTTTTTTACCAGGAGGAAACTACTGGGTGTTTGACAGTTCCAACCAAAGGATAAGTAGCGACGGACCTCGACCACTTTCAGATTTTGGACTACCACACGACGGCGTGGATGCGGCCTTTGTGTGGGGCAAAAATCACAAAACTTACTTTTTCAAGTAAAATAAGTACTTATCTGAATTTTTTACGAGCTTCGATTAAATTTCATGTCATCATTTGCTCAGGGGCGATAGATACTGGAAATTTAATGAAACTCTGGGGTCCGTAAAGGGCGATTCCAACTACCCAGCCAGTATTTCGGACCGATGGCGTGGTATCCCTTCGCGCATCACTTCTGTGATAACATACAAGGATGGTTGGTCCCTCAAATTTTTCACATTTTAAGTATTGCTTGCAAATGTTCACATTACATTTTTTCCTACATATAGGAAAAACTTATTTCTTTAAAGGACAAGAGTTTTGGAGATTTTCAGACGCTGATGTCCATACTGAAGAAGATATTCCAAAGAACACGGGGCGATTCTGGTTCAACTGTTCATAGCTGAAGTGAAGAAATAATTATTATTAGATATTCAGCTTATATTTGTCTAAGGAAGTTTTAAGTATTTTTTTGTTAAAATAACCTAAAAATGTGTGAAAACCTGGCCTATCCTTAGAATATTTAATAATAAGATTATTAAATACTCTAAGGGTCTATCACTTTGATCTTAGCCAAAATGCCGAGAGGCGATTTTCTGTATTGTTTTAAATATGTATTTAGATTTTTTTTTACATAATTTTAGCCAGATTAAACAATAAGATTAATTAGTTAGCCGTCGAATCGATGGAAAACCAATTTGTATTATTTGGAGCTGACCTACAATGTTCATTCAATAAAATTGTTTCTTGTGCTTTTGTCAAAACATCGTCTTCTCAGTTTTGTCACCGGCAGAAGTGTGTTAACAATAGACATCAACACTAAATGTTTGATGAACCATGCATTGCGTCGTTGTTATTTATTGATAATATGGTTAATACAGGTGATATTGATTTACAAATTGCAAAAGATTGAAATATATAAGCTACAATTGTTGTGATCCAGAAATTTCTGTATTATTGGTTCATTATTTTTCCATTAGAGTTACGTAACACTAACACTACCAATTGTAAGATAAAATTGTTAACTCATATTATGCAACATGCACGTTATATACTACTTGCAACTAAATTGTATAAGTTCACCCGAGTTCGTTTTCCACAAACTCATCGTCGCATCATTCATTATGGAACAACTAAAAAACTTGACCGTTTCTGAAATCCTTTTAAAAATAAGCAAAATTGCAATGCTCAGTTCCCAGATTGCAGGATACCTTCCGCTCTCAGTTAATCACGAGGACCATCAAAATTCTCCCCTCAAAAAGTCTCGACATAAAAATTTACTAACACATTCTTTAACCAGCATTCCAACCATGTCATCTTTTCTCGGTTTATTCGTCATAATTGGTTGGACCACACTTTATTACTCTATTTTCAAACCAAAGATTCAATTTGTCCGAATTTTTGGCCCCACGGAATCATTCGCGTACACCATGATCGTCATAATGGGTTCCACTGCGGGGATTATTCTCCGGTTGGGAGCCTTTCGTAAAGGAGAGGTCAATTTTTTTCAGGACAATTGCAACTTACTTCAAAATTTTGAAGATCGAGACCTTAAAGTTTCCGAAATGAGGGAAATTTCCAAAATTCCAAGATACATAAACATTTCATTTTCTGCGTATTTCATCCCATTGGTTATCCATTGCATTTTGGTACACGGCGTTCATCCCATGATGGCGTATTACAAGTTTGGAAAATGGCATCCTGACATAGTTTACACGATCGGATCGGGTTTTTGGGTATTTTGGAGTTATCTTTTGATATCCAATTTATGGATTATCCTTTTCCCTCGCCTTTACTCGGCATGTTACAAAGAAATTTCGAAAAATATTAGTATGAAATTTCAAAACGGGATTCACCAACCAATAAAATCAAACTACTTTTTATCCGAGATTTGGAAACCTCAATCCAAAAATGGTGATGTAAACCAACGACAAAAAATTTTTGAAAATATTTACGGTAATAAAAATTTGGGGAAAATTACGCACGACGCTGCATTGGAATCAAAGGTGGAAGATTATTTAGAACTTATACTAAACTTGGGAAAAATGATTGAAAAATTCAACAAGGTTTTTGGAGAGCGTCTCATGCTAGAAATGATCACTTGTATCACATTTATCGTCTTGTACGCATTTTTTGGTTGTTTTTGGCTAAATCGGGGAAATATCAGGGTTATCGGGGAGGTTATCACGCCTCTTTATGTCAACGGGAAGAAACTCATCGAGTTGGGGTACTCTTGTGGAAGTATTTCGAATGAGGCGCAGGTCGCGATGAAGACGTTAATCAATAATGTGCCTTTGGATAAGCTGAGTTTGAAAATGTGTCGCAAGGTACAAATTATTTAATTCATCTTAATTTTTTACAAATTCTTCCCTATTTTTGTGCAGATTCGTCTCATACAAATTCAGCTGGAGTCCAGTCCTCCTACCGTTTCTGCCAAACAATTCTTTACAATTAGTCGTGGGTCCGTAACAACGGTATGAACCATCAGTTCGCATATTTAGTACTGCATTTCTAATAATTTGCTGAATTTCATAAGGTTCTGCAAGGAATGGCTGGGTTTTTAGTGGCTTTGGTGCAATTTCGACGAGGCGAATAAAATCCATTTTCACGTGCTTAGGAGCTTTATCATCAGTGTCATCAAGTGTCACCTCAGTGAAGAATGACAAAAATGAGTCGCACCTGTTTAGACTATTATTGTTGCAACTATGTACATCACTCACGCAGATGTGCATGATCAGTGGCCGCGGAAGCATGGGGACAGAGGGACAATGTCCCCACGGTTATTCGATGTCCCTGTCATCTGCCCATGTTATATAAACACATCCCTCACCTATACTACAATGGTAATGTCCCCAGATGTCCCCACAGCTTCCGCGGCCACTGTGCATGATGCTGATTATCCTTTAATTGATAAGATTGAAATTACAATAGGAATTAATATCGAATATGCACCTGTTGGTCAAGATAAGTATCAAGGATTGCTTATGTATGGATGCACTATTGATTGGCTATAAACCATTAAATTTATTCATTTGTGACACTTTGTAATAATTGTATTAACTAATTCACTCCGTCACCTGTGTGTACATACTTATTTTCTACTTTAGAAATAATCTTCAAAATGAATTACTCAATTTTTCTCAACATTTTCTCATCACTAATTTACTTCTCATACGGTGCTCGAGACGTGGAATATCCGCCCCAACAATTTTTCCCTGTCGACGTGAGCAATGTGACCTGGGCGCATGGGGTCAATTCTCAAGAAGCCTTAACCCAAACTCTGGCCGACCCTTCGATCCGAATGATCGAATGCGACCTTTCTCGTGGCTGGTTGAATATCTCAGGAGTAATTTCTGGATGGGAAATGGTGATCATGGCGCACCCTCCCGCAACCACTTCGGACCTCTCGTTCAACTCCTTCCTCGACCAAGTGATTGAATTCAACAAGGGAAAATCTCTCGAAGACATGAAAGGTGTCAAGTTGGACTCGAAAGACTATTATTCTGCAGCATTTTCAATCTTACGACTTCGAGGACGAAACGAATCAGAACCATTGAAATTTCCGGTCTGGATAAATGCCGACGTGGTGCAAGGAAATTCGCAAAGTTTGCCAAAAGTTGGGGGTGTTGATTTGCTAAAGTTGCACAATATTAATTTGCCAAGCTCAGTTTTGTCGCTCGGATGGACGACGAAGTGGGATGAGGGGGATATTGGTTAGAAAAAAAAATTGCAAATTTTGAAAATATGAAGAAGTGAAATTTTAGATTTTTTTATGCAGGCAAAGGCTACTCTCGGGAAGATATGGATGAAATGATCCAAGTTTTTCGCAACTTTTCGTCAAACCCGATAAGAACAGAGAACCTTCCAGTGACATTTGCAGTGAGGGCGGTTTTGGCGCAGAATTCCTTGTCGAATTTGCTCTATCTTCTTAACGCCACGTCGCAACGGTCATCGCTCACGTTGTGGACGGGAGCGAGCGACCCTAAGGTTGACTTGGCCCTGATTGCTGATATGTTCAAGGTTGTCGGCAGACACCGAGTGTTCGTCGACCTCCCGTATGATGATTGGAAAACGAGTTTAGGAAACGGGATGCAAATTACGAATTGGGTTGTTTTAGTTGTCGCCAGTATTTCGGTTTGTTTGAGGCTTTCTAGTTAAACCTTATAATGAAGTGTTAAGAACTATAAGAAGGAGTGAAAATCAATAAAGTATTTATGGACTTATTGTAGATTTTATAGCTAAATCTTTGACTGCTATTTATGTTTATATTTTATGTTTATATTTTATGAATCCTACATACATCTTCAATATTCGTACATATCTATAATGCAATTCATCTACTAAACTAAATAGAAAGCGGAGGTGTAATTTGCACTGCATCATATTATGTGCACAAATCTGCTTGAAATATTTGGCTTGATGGAACAACAACTCCATTAAATGGTAAGGTACTGCGTACAGGACGGGACCGTGTCGCTTGGGGAAAAGATAACTCGTACTAACGTAGAAAATAGTATTTTCTATGTTAAGTAAGTAAATAATACTCACCAACTGTGACAACTTGACTTTACCGAGGACTTCTGGTTGAAATTACACATTTCACCAATGTTTGTGTGATTTCGCAGTGTTTATTTCGATACCGTCGAAGCCATATATAGACCAACAAGGACACTGGGCACGTATTGAGACAAGTTGTCTCAATTTTGTCTCAATTTTGCCTCAACTTTGTCTCAGCTTTGCCTCAACTCTTGTATGGAGTGAAATCTCATCTGACCCCGAGTGATGGAAGGAAGTACAACTCGAATGGCAAAGCCAACCATAAAAAACCTAAACAAATAAATTAAAAATTCAATATTTCCATACAGCATGAAAATTGGAAAAAATAGTTCAAATATTGTAGCGTTTTAAAATCGTAAAAGGATGAAACGTCCCAAAGATAGGAAATATTTCTGCCGGATCTAATCATTGTACGAGTACTGGTAAAGACGATACAAAAAGGTAAGTTTTAGTTATGTAATTATGTATTATTTGCATTATATGGCTGTGTGCGTTTAGAAACTAATTCTGGTCAATTACTAAATAGGGGCAAATTTTAATCCTGATCTACGCTGTAACGGGGCCCTTCTACCTCCGCTTGGAAAGCACCGACAAGTGACAAAATACCAAAATCACTTTTAATCCACGGCAACTACGAGATGGAAATGGGGGAAAGAGTTTTAGAAGGAGGGCACACCCACTGGAATCCTGGAATTGGTCCTGTTTCTTCGGTTTCTGTCCCACAACAAGGTCCACAACAACAACAGTCTGACGTCGTATGGCCACCAATGCAATCAACGGAATGCCTGCTGAATACAACGACCGGGAGTGATGTTTCCATGTTTGGTGGATATCCGTTAATATTATCGTCAGATGTGGCACAGCATCGCTTGGCCGACTTTAGACATCGATTTCCGCCTTCCATGCATTTTGCATCGTCTCCATCCGTCGTGGGAGGAATTGATCATCATTCTCATCATGATAACTTGTCCTCACTAAATTTGCCTTCTCATCCGTTGGGAGAAGTTTCAGAAGGGGAAGGAAATTCGGTTCAGATTCAGGATGGGAACTCTTTGGGACTTGAAATGGAGAGTGGTCATCACGGTAAACAATTATAGAGCAGAATAAAACTTTGGTTGCCAAATGTGCAATGTGACAGCAGTTGGATGATATTTAAAAGTTCAATTATCTAATTTTATAGGTTTAGACAGTGAAGATTGTTCCGATGATGATGAAGATGACGAAGATGAAGAGTCTGACGACGACGGAATGCATATTGAAGGATCGGTATAAAAAACTGCACATTTTTTTGCGATTTAGAAGACCGATGCATAACTTTGCGTAAATAATTGCAGGGATATGTCCACCATAATCAATCCATGTCGCTAAATGTAGACCAAGAAAATCCACTCCCATCATGCCAACAGCAACAGCATGTTCGTCAACAGTTGAGAGTTATTAATTCGAACGGAGATCTCAACATGATGGGAAGCAATATGGATGAACATCAAAAGAATGGGATGATGTCTCACGTCCACGAGATAGAGGAAGACATACCTCCCATCAATCAAGGACATCCGCTAAATTCCAATCCAATCTCTGCCATCCCTATGATTACTGGAAACTGTAGTTCAATGATGATGTCAGATGAGCAGGAAGTCATTGTTGGTGGAAATTCCACCGCACAAGCAAATAATGATCCCTCCCTATCCATGAATATGGGCATGAATGGAGATCCATCCAGCTGTAGTAGTAACGGGCAATCGGTGCACGGGAAAATGTACGTCGAGGAGCGAGTCGTCTTCCATTTGAAACAGTGGACAGATTCTGGGTTTGGTCACTTTAATTCGTGTAGAGAACAAGAGCAGCATAAAAACCAGTATCGTTGTTCCGTCTGCCATATAAGATCTCCACGTGAGTTGAAATCAATTGCAGAATATTAAATATATAATCAGTTAATTGTTCTGAGTTTCCGTACAACTTTCAATGATAATTAATTACAGACAACAACATCCCTCAAAAGGACACTCATCGACATTTAGTTCGAGGAATTTTATTTAGTTTTGAAGATTGCATAATTTTAGAACTCTACCCGGAAGATTACACTGATGGGCAGCAGGAACCTCGCTCCGATCATCCAATGTCAATGGGTAAGTCATATTTTTAATTGTCACTTATGCACGTACATATTTAATGTAATGTACGCCATTATTACAGATCCTAAGCAAATAATTCACATGGAAGGTACAAAAGCTGACGAGGAATCTGTTCCCCTGTCCTACTTTAATCCGTCTTCCTCGTCTATTACAAATATTGTGCTGCCTGAACATGAACCTCACTCTTTGGGGAAGCCTTCAGCTATTGTTCATGACCACAATGCTGATCAAGGATGGTGGGACTACGAAACGGAGAGAGACGTCGTGGACAGGCACGATAACATTGCACATCATGTCGTCTCATCTTCAGAAGCTTGTACGATTAACCTCAAAATCTCGGCTCAACAATTTCACGATGCACAAGTTGCTGCAACGGAACGCGACGACACGGAAATGGACGACGTAGTACAAATAGAGATTCAGCAACAAGACGATAACGATTCCGACCTTAACAATGAAAATGATCAAGATAAGGATTTTCAAAATTATGAAGAATCCAAGTATCATGATGATTCTGTACCACCACCGCAATATTATGCAAACGCAAATACGAGCGAAACCCAACAATTACCGACAACAATGTCCAATAGTAATAACAATGCACACCATCAGTGCAATTCTAATTCTGGCGACGGTATGCTACCTTCCAATGATTTAACTTCGGTTGACGATGTTCCCATATCCCCGGAAAGTGTTGGTGATATGGATGGTGGAGGAGAAGCAAATTGTCGTGACACGGAAATGCCACCTTCATCCCTCGCTGATGATCTTAATCGTGAAGATGATGCTTCAAATTATGAGCAAAAAATGACGAAATCACGGCTCAAGAAACCAGTCACAAAGAAAAAACATTCGCATAGTTCAAACAAGTATTCTTGTCCTTGTTGCAATACATATTTCAATTTGAAACGCCTCTTGAAAGATCATTTAGAAGAAACTCATCACGACGGAAATCCGTTTCAGTGTCAATTGTGCAAAATGCAATATGCGGATACAAAGCGTCTTCAAAGACATTCATGCACGTTAAGTGTGGAATCAGTTAAACATCGCCTAAAAATCAAAGAAATTAAACTGGAAAAGAGCGAAGATAAGTCTTCAGATTCATTATTCAATCATGGAGGAACCAATTCTTCCACTGCAACAAACACGACGACAGATTCAAACATGGGTAGTGTGGAAATGTCATCAATTGACGGGGATTCGGAAATACTAGAGCTTGTGATGACCTCGAAATCTTCCAAAATTAGGAAATTTTCAGAAAAGGCCAGTCTGAAAACGAATAAGTCACCTCCATTCGTTGCGGTGCACAGTATCACAACAAAGGCAAATACTTGTGAAGATCTGACAAAGACAGATAAACCTCCAGACTTATTAGTGGGATGCGAGGATGAAGAAAATGACGCCAGCAGCAGCAACAGTAACAGCAGCAATGAGGATCGCGGATCTCGGCCGAATAATAAATCTTCTTCTAGTAAATTAAATTCCACTCCTCCAATTAAAATTAACCAAGATCAGAATCTTAGCCAACAACAGTCATCCTCCAACAATAAGGAACGCAAATCACTCAAGTCAAAAGAATTCAGCTGTAAAGTTTGCGGAAAATGTTTCTCCCAATCCCGAAGTCTTATAAATCACGGTGCCTGTCACAAAATCGAAAAGCGCTCACAGTGCGAAAAATGTGGAAAATCATTCCAACGACGAGACAAACTCATGCGACACATGTATGTTCACAGCGAAGAGAAAATGTTTCCGTGTGAAATTTGTGACAAGAAATTTAGCCGACGAGATAAGCTAAGCGATCATCTCAAGTCCCATCAAACCGATGAAATTTACAACTGCGATCAGTGCTGCAGACAATTTCTGCGCCCTGATATTTTGAAACAACACGTCAAAATGCATCAAATGGAGGACAAACATCAATGCACCGAATGTCTGCGTTTCGTCACAGGAAAAGAAAGGCTAGACCAGCATATGAAACGTCACGAAGAAGCGAAGGCTCTCGGACAAACTTTACTTTGCCCACTATGCACGAAATACTTTATTCAAACGCAAAGTTTGAAGGCACACATTCGAAAATTCCATCGGGATGCGTTGAGCCAACTGAACCTACACCAACTTCATTTTGGCTGTGACGAAAAGGAATTCGCACAAAACAATCCTGACAATAATAGAAACACCGAGTCCCCATCGGGGTCGAATTCCAATTCTTCTTCAATGGACCCCAAGTCGCCACCAATGTCAGTGCTACCATTGAACATACCCGAAAAATCCACCACTCCTGTTTGTCAAGTTCTCGAAAATGTAATGACGTCTGCTAAATCCAAGGTAAAGATAAGCAGCAGCAAATCCGCTCCAAGTAAAAGCACTCCTACTACAACTACTACTTCTACTCCAGAGATGAAATCCTATGCTTGTGGGCAATGTTCAAAGAAATTTTCTCGAAATCAAACATTGAGAAGTCATGAACTTCGTCAACATTCAGAGCAAGGTCACAGTCATAATAGCACTCCATCAAGTAGAGCGGGTGTAACAACAAATGGAGAAAAATCAGGAAAGATAATGGTAAAGGATAAATCAGGAAAAACTCGGCAAGCAGATACAATTACAAAGCCTACATTTATTCCAAGCAATAAATCCAATAAACCGGAAAAGGCGAGGAATAAACCTGGAAACTTGTCAACGAATAAAAAGAGTGGTGTAAAGAAAAAGACGCCAACTTCCAAGTCCCAATTTTCTTCAGGGCCTTCGCCCCCATTGATGGGAGGACCACCCACCAGTAACCACCAAACAATGACACTTCCATCGTGCGCTAGTCTAGCACAAGATTTGGGATTTAACACGACGCCAACCTTCCAACAATCCCAATCTCAATTAAATGCTTACTCTCACCACCTTGCTTTAAGCATGCTCGGAGCTGCACAACAATTACAAAATCCTTGTAATTTGCCTTTGGATTCTGTCGTTGTGAGTGGTCATCACCTGCAACATCAACAATTGGCTTCCCTACAACTTATAAATTCTCATGGTCAAATGGGACCCTCGTCGTCGTCGTCCACACTTTGTCCTCAAACTTCCTCCGCATTTGTCATCAATTATCCAACCATTGCTACAATGTCGTTTCAAAATCCATGAGTAATTGAGTCTTTCAATATTTTACAATTCCTAGTAATCGTATAAATCACGTAAATGTACTTAAATTCGACGGTTAATGTCAAATAATAATTTGAAACTATTCTCGGTGAGGTAATATTACGCAGTACAATGCCTTTACATTTTATATATAGTGGGATTTCTGAATGGGATTATATTATTAGCATGCCGTTTTGGATGTGCACTATATTTACAAATAATTTTTATAATAATAATGTTACGAATGCAATGGGTTAAGAATAGAGACTGAGCTGATCTCTTATTTTGTACATTTATGTTAGTGTGTTAAATGTGGTGTAACTTATATTTTGTTAGCGATGACGATAAAGAATAATAATAAATTCTGTAAACTTACATGTAGAAACTAAATTGTTGAAATCATAGTCGCACCACAAACTATTATGCCTTTTCATGACTCTATTACTCATTTCCCGACCTAACACGGGGTCAAAATTGAAACTGCAAGAAATTGCAAAACATTGATAAGAACCTATTTAAATGAACAAGTTTATTGACTTATGCAAGCTTCAGGGGGTAGGATTATTAGTTGCACAAAATATCGTATACGTTTCTGAGTCATTCATTATTGCATAACTACTATTAGTAGACTTCAATCACAGTCAAAATAAAATTTCGAAATTTCCTAATTGTCAATTATATTCTTGTCATTGAAATATGTACCATATGCATTGTCATTTTAAGCTTAAGATATGATGATTTTTTTGTCCTTATAATTATCCATTATACTCATCCTCCGAAGAAGCAATCCAATCGCCCTGAAAATTATTTGAAGCTTGTTATCAATCAGACCTACAGCACCTCATCGAAAAATTGCACAAATCTTATCCTCCTTACCAGCCATTTACACGCCTCAGGGCCAACCCACAAGATTCCTGATAGAAGAAATTCGGCAAAACCGAGTCCTACACCTGCCGCCACGTCTAGAAGGTGATGTCGCCTCAAAAGAACTCTTGATACCGTAACTGCCCCCGCCCAACCGAGGAGGAGGACTCTGAAAATGATCGACATTTCCGGAATTGCCCACTGCGTAAAGAACAAGGCGACCCAAACTGCTCGAGAAGCATGACCAGATGGGAAGCTGAACTTATCCACGCCACGGGTCATGAACATGTCGTCGTTTACGTTGCTCGATGGACGATTTCGACGAGTAAGCGCTTTCACAAAGCCGACCAGCATAACGTCATAAATTAGACCTTTAAAAATCGAATTGGACATTTATTAATTGGTAAAATACTTATCATGACCTTAAAAACTTTAGACTGCAAAGTTTAGACTTTTACCAAATAGAAGATTAATCTCGACTTCACGAGAGTCTATACTTCGCAGAAGATAAATCGATATAAGGGTCAAAGCAAACCAAGGGAGTCCGTGGCATGAGATCTATTAATTCAGGATAATTAATGTTTTTAGCAGTTATCAAAATACTGTCCCCAGATTATCATATTGATCTTATCTTACCTCTAATGCTTTCATGTAAGTTCGTCCAGCAGGAGATGCAACGACGGGAAACGCACGTTCAACCCCACTAACAAACTTTTTTGTCAGACTTATGTCCAAGTTTAATACCTTTTTGAGGGCAGGAGGAACTCGGTCAGAAGATGAAGACGTACCACCAGATGAAAAGGATGTCATTTTCAAGCTGGAGGATTTATTACCAAAATTTTTCTACAGTAAATAAATATTTCAAGAAATATATTTCGGTTCCCGATTCTCAATTTTAGTCAGCTGTGGTTAGAGCTGCTGGATCACCTTGAGTCATATTCGTTGTGTGTGTGTGTATGCATTGATGACTCAGTTTTTATGCAAACAACTTTGGAGACATGAAATGAAAACCACATTTTTTGATATGCTGCACAGATAAGAAATGTTCTAAAAAAGAACAGTGTATGAAAAGGTTTATTTGTAATCAAGTTGAAAAAAATACTTTATTTAATAGTTTACAAGTTCTTTTAGTAGAGTGGATGGGACTTAATTGAGAAGCATGCATGGACTTTCATATTCTGCATAAATTACAACAAAAAATCTATTTTACATACTGTTAAGTTATGAAGATGATTTATTTTTATTTCAATGTCAAAGATTTTGCCAATCGAATTGATCAACGGTGATCTTAACATGTACAGTATTAGCTACAGCAGTACTAGTACACATCCATGAAATGCTGATTTTATCAATCATTGTAATTTATGATTGCTTATTATAGTTTCTAATTTCACAAAATCTCATAAAATTCAATTTGAGACATTTTCCAGAATTTTTATGATCGCAAAATGCATTTATAAAACGGACGTATGAGTCATCAAAAACAACAACACCCACTTGACTCTTGAGAGGTTCAAAAATGCAGTTGACTTTGCAGGATATAGCCAAGCTTATCGACCATCGTCAATTTTTATTCAGTTTTGCCGTGTGCATTTAGAGAAGTTATCTGTCAACTGTTTTGGGTGTTATTATGAATGAACGGAGACAATCAACATGGATTATTGATCTTTTTACGGCCAGTAACCTTCATCGGAAATGTGAAGATTAAATAAATAACAACATAATTAACATAAACTCGTATATGCAAATAAATCACATGAAGTAATGCAAAATTCAGGTATAAGCACATATCACGACAATGTTAATCCTATTATCGGTTAAAAATCAATTCCGCAGTGTTGAAGAACACAGCGAAATCCCAGCAAAAGTAATGTAAAGTTCAAAAACTTTGATGCGCAATGAGAGCAAGACAATGACATTTTTTGGTATAAAAAGCACCCAAACTTTGCAGAAGAGTATCATTAACTTCAAAGAAATAATAACTACAACTTCAACCAAATAACAAAACCTATTAAACATTTTCACTCGAAAATGAAGATACTTCTAGTACTCGCACTTGTCGCATTGGCGCAAGGCCGACCTGAAAATGGCGACAAAATCGACTATCGTCTCCTCCGAGCAGCCAAACAAGCCGAAACTGCCGACATTTTCGTCACCTTTCAAGAAAGCACGGCCAAAACGTTACAAGCGATTGAGGACACCCGTTTCGACACTCGAGAAGATCGACTTGACGCCTTGAACTCTGCCCTCGTCCGGCTCGCCGGCCGTGTCCAGTCCAACGTCCTGTCCTACCTCCAGGGTCGATTCGAGTTCAAATCACTGTGGATCACGAACCAGGTTTACGTCAAGGGAGCAACGTTGGACTTGATCATGGTCCTCGCGTCCTTCAACGAAGTCAAGAGTTTGGAGTTGGAGGAAATCATTGAGCTTGACACGATCGTGGAGGGGCCAATTTTGCGTGGAAGACAAGATCCATCGGGTGAATGGGGCGTCAAGATAATTCAGGCGGCCGAGGCTCGTGAACTTTTGGGGTCCACGACCAAAGCGTCGCAAATCGTGGTGTCCACAATTGACACTGGAGCTCGTCACACCCACGAAGCCTTGAGAGGAAATTGGGCCGGAGAATACGGATGGTTCGACCCCTACGATGCCAACGCATTGCCCATGGACATCAATGGTCACGGGACACACACGACTGGGACGATCTGTGGCGCTGGAGGCATCGGAGTCTACCCGGACGCTAAATGGACTTCTTGTCGTGGATGTGCGACATCGTCTTGCGCCCAGAACGCTCTTTTGGCATGCGCCCAGTTCATTACGTGCCCAACGCGTCCAGACGGAAGTGCCCCAGACTGCAGCAAGGCCCCACATCTCGTTTCTAATAGTTGGGGAGGTGGTCGCGGAGCTACTTGGTGAGTCTAAATTCAATTAAATTTACTTTACTAATGCCCAGTTCTTTATGACTATTTTGAATTTTTCAACTTTGCAGGTTTGATGGTGCAATTGCTGCTTTCCACACTGCCAATATCATCCCTCTGTTCTCCATCGGAAATTCAGGCCCATCCTGCAACACGGCCAACTCACCCGGAGATAGAAACGTGATTGGCGTGGGTTCCACCACGGTTGACGACGAATTGTCCTCCTTCTCCTCGGTCGGCCCTACAACCGATGGAAGAATGAAGCCCGACATTTCTGCACCAGGATCCAACGTCCTTTCCGCCTACAATACGGCGGATGATGCTTATCGAGCCCTCTCCGGAACGAGTATGGCCTGCCCCCACGCAGCAGGATTGACCTCTCTGCTCCTCGCCTACAACCCGAACATCAGCTTTGGCAATGTCACGGCCCACATGCGCGGTGGGGTTGACCAAGACCTCGTCGACATGGGAAAGGTCTGTAGCGGAGTTCCCGACAACCAATTTCCCAACCATCATCACGGTGAAGGCAGGATCAACGCCTTCAAGTCACTTCGACGACTAATTGATGCCTCCAAATAACTGATATCGTTTTCATGACTGTATATTCAAGCTGTACATTTCTTGTATCATAACAATTTTTTACCTGATTTTGACCAAAAATAAATCTTTTCTGCAAGCAAACTTCTTGTTCTTAAGTAATTATTTCTACTGGTGAATCAATTTGTTCTATGTAGGAGTATGATTTCGTAAACTATTAAGATATTCATACAATTTGTGGCCAAATCTTATTATTTTTAACGTGACGTTATTGACGTTATTATTAGCTTTTAACTTTCACCTATTGCACTTTTACAAAGGTGTACACTTGATGCTAATACGCGAAAGACACTTCCGTAAAATGTGCGAATCTTAATTTTTGCACTTATTAAGCAATCATAATCCCTCCCTCACCTTCAGAAATGTAGTGCAACTTCTTATCCATGTCGAAGTTTTGAACGCCTTCACACATTTGACGAATGGTTATGAATTACCTAAAATATAGTCGAATATGTAGACTTACATTATCTTAGTCACATATGCAATAAAACTAAATTAATCACATTTTGGCTACTCATTCCTCAAATATTCATCTCCCATGCACTTCCGTCCATGTCAAGAGCCAATAACCTACCGATATCTCATCATCTCACCTTTCTCTGGGCAACTGGTAAGCAAAATCTTAAAATTTAATGCATATTTTATCTTAAATTTTAATAGAAAGAATCAGGAGAATTAAGTAGCACCTTAATGTACACCTTAATGTACACTGACTGCATCAGACCCTAGTCTCATCTTGCCTCATAGACTGCATCAGATCCTAGTCTCATCTTGCCTCATAGACTGGATCAGACCCTAGTCTCATCTTGCCTCATAGACTGCATCAGACCCTAGTCTCATCTTGCCTCATAGACTGCATCAGACCCTAGTCTCATCTTGCCTCATAGACTGCATCAGATCATAGTCTCATCTTACCTCATTGACTGCATCAGTGGATTGTTCCGAAATATTTCAAGATATCTACACGGAATCTGGTAATGCATGCAGCTTTAATGCCATCCCTATTGAGACGGTATGCTTACACCTTGTACTCACATTATATACATATAATGTCAATGATTAATTATATTTATTACTAATCAATTCTAATTTTAACAGTGACGACACCCCAACATCAATTGTCATCACATACATGGAAGCTGCCTCCGTCCGAGTGGTCACTGTAAAACATCGCTTCGACTGGGTTGATCAACTTGATAGGCAAAAAATAAAATCTATATATTTCTTACTTTCACTTACTGCTTTCTCTCATAAATATGCATCCAAACCTTTCACCATTAAGGATTACATGGGGGAAATTGGGGATTAACGAGGGGTGTGGGACTCTTGGACTTTGGGAGACTAATTTTCTCCGTGATTTATCCGTCATCACTGGCCACCTTTCCTACGTGGCGAAATGCTGTTGGTGTTCCCGACCAGAATGATAGTGATGATAATTATGTTCGCAAGGTGTGTGATGGGTCAAGCTTGTTGCTGTTAATCTACTCTAATAAAGTGTTAGTATGATCCCTGGGTCCCTGGGTCCGTCTTCGCAATGCAAATTGCCCCATACAGTAGACAAAGAAGGAAGCGGAGCAACCACTGCATGCATGCACTGCACTGCATGAATAAATGAATACATGAACATGTACACCCCACATACATACATCACTCATCAATAGTGGTTATCATGATAAGTGATCGTGATAAACACTGTTAATTAATTATTTTAGTTTGAGAAACTCTACCCACAGCGAGTGGCATGTCAATTCGAATGTATTTTTGACGCTGAATCCAACGCCGTCAATGGTTTTGACCTGCGAGGCCCCCGTGACCTCGCCGTGACCGTGGTGTCCAAATCTGGCTTATTCGTGATGTCGCATATCAATTCGAATGTATTTTTGACGCTGAATCCGAATCCGTCAATAACTTGGCGTTAATTGTAGAAGTTAACGGGGTTTATGGAACTTAACGGGAGCGTGAAGCGTGGGAATTTAAATAGTTAGCTATGCAGTTACTCCCACGCGACGGGAATTTAAGTAATTAGCTATTCAACTACTCCCACAGGGGGGAATCAAATTTTACTGTGACCAGGTTAATTAAAATGCAGTATGACTTGGGCAAACCCTCAGTCTGATGTATGTATGTAGTATGACAAAGTCTCCACTGGGAATTATTTAAAATATAGTATGACGGATTTTTCGCTTTGGGCACACCCCCCACTGGAACTCTAGAATCCGGCCTTGGCCGGGCTATACGCTAGTTTTGTAATGATTGAACGAGAAAAGATTTTGGCTTAACTTTGATTTGACAATTACAGCTCATGCTGGATAGTTGGAACAATCAGATTTTTATGAATATCAAACAACGACTGCAATCCTCGGCGATGTAAGTTTATCTTGAGAATCTTGTTTATCTTGTTTATGAGAAAAACACCATATTTAGTTGCAAATATGAAACTATTTTAACGCTGAGAGAACAGAACATGTTGTAAGTGTGTATTTATAAGTATTTATAAGAGAATTTGTAAACTGTAGAACCATGTATGATGCTTACTTAAATTAACTAATGTTGGTAGAGTCTCCTTCTCTAATTTATAACATGAGATGTTTTATTCGTATCACATATTATGATAAGATCAGTTTAATAAATACTATTATTATTATTATATCAGTGTAGTTTTGAAAGCAAGTTCATCAACAATGTGTGTTAAAATCGCGTACATTCATATTACATATTCATTGGTACATACAGCAAAAATTTGGAAAATATCTTGATACATATTGTTGCAAAGTGTAGAACTTTTACGCGGCATCTTCCCAATTTTCACCTTCTTCGTCGTCGTCGCCATCGTCGTTCCCTCCACCTCCGAGCGGATCAGCGCCGATTCCAGCAGCAGCAACAATTCCAGCAAGATCAGCCACATTCATCTCGACTTCCTCCCCCACTTGCAAGTTCTGTCCTCCAGGGACCCCAGCGGCGTCGTTAATCATGTCCATCACGGCGGCAGGAGGGTTGACGACCGGCACGATGGCAGCGATCTGCGGGGCTGGCCCTGCAGGGAGTCGTCTCCAATTGCGGTTGAAAAGTCCTCCTCTAGCAACCTAAAATGGATTCAATTAATTAATTAACCTTTTAAAAACGGATTCCACCAATAAGGTGGAGGGCGATTTCGATCTCTTGGCGACGGACTACACCAATAAGGTGTAGGCCAAATTTTTCTCGTTGGCGACGGATTCCACCAATAAGGTGTATGGTTACAGAATTCCGTTGAGACCGGGCTACATCAATAAGGTGTAGGAAAAAATAAAAATAAAATGACCGAGAAAATTTTCTCAGTTCCATTCTTTCCTCCTTATTTGTCGTTGGTTTTTCTTCAAGCCTGAACTAATTTTTTTAGAGTTTAGAGTTGTAGTTGTAGTGGGGGGAGGAACTCGGAGGAAGTGCATCAGAGGTCACGCCGCGCCCCCGAAAAATTATCCAACATTGGCGCCGCTAATAAATTGGTCGGCGTTGACCTCTGACCTGTATCATGTAAATATGATACAGTTCATATTTTTTTAAAATTATCACAACGTTCTCTTTAGCTAATATATTCGCAATAGTGTCACCACCGATCGGAACAAGTCACAGAACACTGAAGGACAAAATTATAGCTAATAACTTGTTTAAAATATAAAATGCATCCCAAAATCAGTGTCATCAAATTGATGACATGAATGATGACGATTTATTCGTTTAGTTTATTTTTGTAGTACTATCAAAATCAAATCCGATCTTTTTATCAAAATTAATATCGTGTGTTCATTTGGTTCAGTTGCAATTTCATGTTAAAAATGTATTATGTTCTAATTTTTGTTGTCGAATCAGTTCCAGGTCTCTAATAAATCATAACTGCATCAGTAGAATATTCAAAATCGGTTTGCATTAATTCAGTCCCCAACTGATTTTATCACCGCCCCACAAGTCGGTCTCAATGGTATTCTGCCCCCAGTAAATCCGCCCCCAAATGCAATAGAAACCATTTTTAATTCCGTTTTTAAATGGTATCCAGGTCAAAATTAATTAGTTTTTATAAGGTTAACTTTCAATTCTGGCATAAAACATTTTTTCAAAATATGCAGTACTTTGACCTCCGTTCTTCCAAGGGCTAGGATTTTCAGGGTCATTGCACCCATGAAAAAGAGGAGAACCTACATCGAGACGGCAAATCCTACGAAAATCATGTTTTGTGAAGAAATTAACTGTTTATAGCTGTCAAAATACATTGTTTTCACAATTTAAAAAAAAATTAAGAACAACTTTGACAGCGATAAGCAGTTAATTTCTTCACAAACTTGCATTTTCGCAATACTTTTGCCTTCTCCATGCAGATTCTCGTCTTTTTATGGGGTCAGCGACCCTGGAAATTCGAGCCCCTGATAAGAACGGAGCTCAACGTAATGCAAACTATTTCCCCACCCTTGCTAACTTTCCTCCTTCAAAATATATATTTTTTAATCTCACCTTCCTAGCTTCAGCCCTGTAACGCGTCATCAGATCTGCATACCGATTGGTATAAATCGCTCGTGTCGCCGCATCCAGTGCGACCCAGCGATTCGATGCGTATCTTGCTGCAGCTTGAAAATCCATCGCAGCCAAGGTCCGTTCCTCCTGTTTCCAGAGGTCCTTCAGGAACAGCGAGTAGGCCGTGGGAGGTCGTCGGGTGGCCTTCTCGTGGTCCACCCACCGCTGGACGGCACGTTTACGATTCAGCCGCTCGGGTGCATTCCTCCTGGCCCAATTGTTTTTTTCATTTGCCGTCAGGTGGTTCCAAGCCTGAGCAGCGGCACGGAATCCGTTTGGTCCGGTTTGACCAGTTACTCTTCGCTGTTCTCGAACGAAGAGGTTGAAGCCAGAAGTAGGTCGTGGAGGTCGTTTGGGAAGGGTTCGTCGGATTCCGGCGGCGTTTCCACGAGGGCGTTTTCGAAGATTGCGACGAGCTCGAGGCATAATTTTGAGATGTCTTAAGAAATGTAGAGTCGAATCAGGTTTGGCACTTGTTCTGAAGGAAATACTTCTTG
The DNA here is from genome assembly GCF_002217175.1 of Folsomia candida. Lineage (NCBI taxonomy): Eukaryota > Metazoa > Arthropoda > Collembola > Entomobryomorpha > Isotomidae > Folsomia > Folsomia candida. The sequence continues at coordinate 3,469,126 of NW_019091201.1, forward strand.
AGCACGAAAGATATGAAAAGTCTTGAGGATTATTTTTGGAGAGCGAGTTGTTGAGTTGTTGGAGATTGCAGGGCGAATGAGAACTTGAAATTTTTTTGTCTGGAAATGATGTTGCATTTTTTAGTATTTAGTGGCAAGTTCCGTTGGTGTGGGAACGACGGAGAGATTTTTAAAATTTATTTGAAGAAAAAACTCGATCATGCGGCATCAATAATGAGAGCTGTTCCCAGTCAACGAGGACTGGGAGGAATTATTTGATATATATTTTAAATGATAACTCATTTTATTTACAAAAATCTTGAAAGGGACCGAATGGTGATCTCGGACGCCTATAAAGGTTTTCCCAACCCACCAACATCGGGTTTTTCCTCTACTCCCCAATCCAACTAAATAACAATGGAGGTCTCCCAATGTATGCTCACAGATTTTGACCAAACTGGTGTCAATCGATCACAGATTTAATTAGTATAAAATTTGCAAATAGCACTATCTGCCAATGTGCAAGTTTGGCGGAGATATTTGCATAAAAAGAGCGCAGTAAATTTGGAAAGTGTAAAATTTTGCCGACCTTAGCAGAATACTTAGAAACTTTCCACTGAACGATATTGAGTAGGAATTAAATTTTATTAAAGTCTTTTGAAATAAATTCTAATTAACAATTCGGAAATAATATCATATTTAATAACATGAAATTTGTATGATCACAAAGTCGTTTTCAGAAAAGAAATATAATTCTAATTAAGAAAATGTTGAAGATTAGATGGATAGAAGAAACTTTTACATTAATAATCATTCCTAATCTCACAACTTTTCGCAAGTAAAATACAAATCAGCAAAGTGCCCCCCATTTAACGGTTTAAGCAGATCGCGTCATAAGCGAAAGTTGTAAAATGTGAGATAATTATTAAGGGGAAAGTTTGTAAAATTATTTTCGGGTATTTCTTCGAATCCCGTCATAGTTAGGCCGAGTGCTTAACCCACTTCCGCATCCTCCAAGGCCTTCCGGACCCCAGCCACGATTTTTTGCAGCTTGGCCGAACTGTCGACGTGACCCATTCCATCCTTCAATTTTATAATAAATTAGACTTTTGAATATGAAAAAAACATGAAAAATTTGATTCTCATATATTTTTCATTTTTACCTTCTTGGAATGAAGTAGGGGTCCTCCTACGATCTGGACTTCGAAGTACCCCGATGTATTTGGCGTCGGTTCACCAGTCTAAAAGACGTAAAAAAGGAAAAATTATGAAAATATGTACTCCTAAAAATTTAGAAAAACTATCAATTTCATTTCAATTTTTCTTCCAACTTACAATATTCAACTGCTCAGGGAAGATTCGTTCGAGCTCCTTTTTCAGGCTCTCGAACTTGGGTCGGTACCCTCATCCTCCGCTAAATTAATTATTTTACATAAGCGTCATGATTTATAATTTTCATATAATTTTTGCACAATATTGAATACTTAACTTTCACGTACCAGTAAATAACGTGGACTTTCACTTTATTCTTCCCCATCGTTAAAATGTGCACCGTTTGTCTGTACGGTTCTGCTTCCAAGTCTGCCGGACTTGGATTTAGCGACCACGATGAACCTATTTTAAAGGATTTTATTATAAATCTGTTTTAAAAGGATAATCCAAACTCCAGAGAACGAAAGACCAACTGTTCTCAAGCGGATAATAGAAATGGGCTGCGTCGTATTCGTGTAACAAAATGCAATCAGGAACGAACAGGTATTGAATATGTATGACTTGCAATATTTGTGATTTAGTACGCCGAATGCATGACAAAGCTCAATTTTTAACCTTAATGGATTGCTACAAAGCATAGTTGTACCTATGTAAATTTGTGTATTGTATTACCTATGGCTTATGCAAATATCGTAGGTATTTATAACCCAGCTGAACAGTGTATACTGCTGGAAAAAGTGGATTTTTTTTACTAAGCGGTATATGCCCAACGTGTTTTACGCAGTGGGGAATAGGATTCTTCTTAACACGTAGCAAATTTGACACTTTTTTATCCAAAAATGATAACCTTATTGGTAATGAGTAATGGGAATGATGAAACTAAACACACAGCATATCGCAAATCAATATGAAACGTTGTGATAAGAAGAATAAATTGATTTGTGCTTATCTGCATATGAATATCGTTCTCTTCATAACTAATTAACTGACAAATGCCAAATGTTTCATATTTCATATCATATTAATCCCATTTTTCTCAGGAACAAGATTTTTCCATGCAATTTTTCCAAGGGAAAGTCAACTTTCACTTTTTCCAAAAAATTGTAAGACTTTGCTGCCGTTTTTGCAAAAATACGTTAAGGGCCCGGGGGAAGATTTACTTGATTTTATGTTAGCAACAATAATTGCCAGGGCCCCAAGATTATTATCGCTCTGTTAGGTTACGACCACAATTAATTGACACTGTTTCTATGGGACACTCACGTTCAAAAGCTTTGGTTTTGTCACTGCTTTTGAAAAAGTTTCCCTCAAGTCCCTCAAGTTTTTGAAAAAAGTTGTTTCTTTTGTTCCATGGATACTCAAAATGCAATTCCTGCCATTAATTTGGCAATTCTAAGCCAATTTGTCCTCACTTTACGACCAAATATCTCCACTGCATAAGAGGGCAGATCGTCAAAAAAAACTCAAGTAAAATCTAAAGATATGATTAACGCATTAAACATAATTTAAAAAATCTGCCCTCTTGTGCATTGCTGAATTTTATCGTCAAAGTTGACGTGATTTCTAAGCAACTTCCCCCAGGCCCTTAAACTATCATTCTCATGATTAATTTTATTACTTTTTATTATTTACTTGCAATGTGTGCATTCAGCCTGTTTGCAAGTGCATCTAGTTTTTTGCACTCTGACCGATAACGACTTATCATCATTTTTCGCATTCCGTTATTATCCACACGTCTGAACGGTAAGCCCAAATGCATTTTCAGAGTGAGACTGTCTGTAGCACTTTCCCCCCAAACCAAGCCACCACCAGAAGAGGCACAAAGAAACAGATCTCTGCTAAAGAGGAAAGTTGTTGGGCAAAAACAACACGGATTTTTAGCTGTGATTTCAATTATTTTTCTGTATGAGAGGCAAAGATAAGCACATTAGTTAAGTATTTCTCGATAAGTATCTTCTTCAAGGGGTGTGTGTGGAAGGGGGCGTAGCATGAACCAAATTAAAATGGCCACAACCACTGCTTCAACTTCTTACTCGGCAAAGGTAAATAGAAAAAAAACTTTCTAAAAACGTAAACAAATTAGGGCTAATTGATGGTAATTTTTAGATGTGTTTTGTAAGATTTTATTGATTGGTTTTATGAAGAGTTTGATATATTTGTCATTATTTTGTAGCAAGCAGCAATGGATAAGCCACAAATCATATTTGAAGAACAATGGCCAAAAATGCAGCCCTCGATTGTGAAATTGCTTCGCCAAGAACCTGTCAACAAGTCGGAATGGCATGACCTTTTCTACACCGTCCACACCGTCTGTATGTGGGACGAAAAGGCTGCTCAAAAGATCTTTAAAGGTAATTGCGGTTTAAAATTTGTGAACAAGGGAATGATTAGTTGAACAAAGTAAAAGTAAATGTGATTATTTTGCGTTTTTCAGCTTTACAGGACAACATTGCTGATTTTATTAGACAGGCACAGCAGGTATGTGGGAAATTTTATTGATTCAGTACTAAACTAATTATTTATAGATGTATTGATTTTAAATATCGGTTAATTGGTATTACTTCCAGAGAGTGTTAACGCATTCGGAAGACCAAGCCCTGCTAAAAGCGTACATTTCTGAATGGCGAAAGTTTTTCGATCAATGCAGCTACCTTCCGAAACCATTCAACAAGGTAGGTTATATAAAATCCATATATTTATTGTGAAATAGTCCTCTTAATCATCATTGGTGTCGTCGTCATCTAAACTGTCGTATTCAGAATAGTTTAATCTTAATAGTGTTGATGTTGCTGGTTTTTTCTCCTTTGTGACACGTAACCCATGCTTTACTTTTTTTATTACAGGTAGAAGATTCATTAAATGCTCTTCCGAACAATTCGGCGGTGACAAAGAAGCATAAAAGTGATGATAATGATGTTCGAAAGGTGTGTGAAGGGTCAAGCTAATTTTGTAATGATTGAACGAGAAAAGATTTTGTTGGCATGACTTTGATTTGGCAATTACAGCTCATGCTGGATAGTTGGAACAATCAGATTTTTATGAATATCAAACAACGACTGCAATCTTCAGCGATGTAAGTTTATCAGTGTAGTTTTTAAATGCAAGAATTTGTATTAAAATCGCGTATTAATCTGTATTTATAAATTTTTATTAGGAAATTGGTCCGTGCGGAGAGGAATGGAGAGGCCTTTGATTCCGGTTAATTTAAAAATTGATGAATTGATTTAGTTTAGGTTATAAGTTCATGTGAATAATTGTGAAATTTTGCTCGACAGGTCTAGTCATTGGTGTTAGAGAGTCGTATGGTAAGAAATCAGTTATTTAAATCATACATACATTCATATCATTGGCTTAATTAACTAATTAATTGTATTTTTGTTCCAACAGTAAATCTGTGTTCTTCCGAAGGTAAGTCAAGGAACCCCGTAGTTTTTTTGTGAATCTGGGTGGTGTCATGCTGTTCCACACCCAAATTTATTACTATATCAAATTCTATGAGCATTTGTATTTTGCATTGCAGAGGACAAGTTAAAAATATACAGAGAAAACTTCGAGAAGGCTTATATAGAAGCCACCGAAAGTTTTTATCAAGTGAAAGCAACTCAATATCTGCAGGAAAATGGTGTCCAAAATTATATGAAGTATGCATTTGCAAAGTTGCGAGAAGAAGATGCGAGAGCGAAAAAGTATTTAGAACCTTCGAGTAACTCGATACTAGCTGTAAGAGAATTATACTCACAAGTCTTTATAAATAATTACTTTTACAACTGATTTCATGTTTATCGATTATATAGTTAATGGATTGCTGCGTTGGCGTATTAGTGACGACGTTTAAGGATTCCATTTTGGCAGAATGTCCTGGGATGATCAAAGCAAATGAAACAGATAGTAAGAAGATCTTAAATGTGTTATTTATTAGAGTTTGTTTATTCGTATAAGTTGTATATTTTTATTAATTTGTATGCAATTTTATCCAACAGAGTTACAGTTGATGTACAAGTTGATGGATCGCGTACCTGATGGGATCAGTTCAATGCTCAAGGATCTAGAGGATCATATTATTTGTGCTGGGTTGGATGATATGAAGCAATGGGCAGAAGTTATAACACAGGTTAACGTTTTTAATATACAACGCGTCAATAAGCGTATTTTTAATGTAGTATTTCTTAATAGGACTCTGAAAAATACGTTGAAAGACTGTTAGAACTATTCAGGCGGTTTAGTAAGTTGGTGAACCAAGCGTTTTTAGATGATCCCAGATTCCTCACAGCTCGCGATAAAGCATATAAAATGGTGGTTAACGACACTAGCGTTTTCCGTCTTGAGCTCCCAACTAGTAGACAGGTAAGCTGAACTAATATCCCAATGCTGATCTGAAATTGGAAATTAATCAATTTTTGCATTACCAATTTCAGGGACCATCAGTTAAAACACTCCCAGAATCCCGTTGTCCAGAACTTTTAGCAAATTATTGTGACCTCCTGTTAAGGAAAACTCCATTGAGTAAACGTAAGTTATAGTACAGCCGTCTCAAATTATGTATATTTCGTAACTACATTATTCCCTTTATCATGTAGACCTCACGACGGACGAAATCGAAGCAAGACTAAGAGATGTTTTATTGGTCCTCAAATACGTGCAAAACAAAGATGTGTTTATGAGATATCACAAAGCACATCTTACTCGTCGTTTGATCTTGGATGGTGAGTCAAGCAATTTTCTTGATAATTAATATGATATATATGTATGCTTGCGACATGTCTAAATGTTTCTTATTTAATTCAGCTTCGGCGGACTCAGAAAAAGAAGAGAACATGGTCGAGTGGCTCAGAGAGTAAGAGTCAGAAATATGTTATTATTTACTAATGGGTCCTATGTATGACTTCACAATAACTAATAACACTCGTTTATTTTATTTAGAGTGGGAATGCCTGCAGATTATGTCAATAAGCTTGCGAGAATGTTCCAAGATGTCAAAGTGTCTGAAGATCTTAACAACCAGTTTAAAGAGCAATACAGAATTTATCGTGGTCCGATTGCAGGTAAAATCAGTAGTTACACGACGCTGTTTACATAATTCATAAAACCAACCACTTATTTGCAGACTCAATTAACATCAAAATCCTTAATGCCGGGGCATGGGCACGGTATGCTATTTCAATAACTTAATAACTTATTCGTGTTAATTATTAATTAATCGATTTATTAATTGTTTAGTGGGAGTGAAAGGATTTCAGTTTCTCTTCCGATCGAACTGGAAGATTATATTCCGGAAGTTGAAGGTATGCAGTAAGACAAGTTTAATTTCCCAGTTCTTGTTTCTTGCACTCTGCCGTTGAATAATTTAACTAATGTTTTTATTTTGCAGAATTTTATCGGAAAAAGCATAATGGACGTAAATTACAATGGTATCATCACATGGCAAACGGGACGGTGAGGACCTACTATTATTACTTGAGTTTGTCTGAAATTCATGATTAAATGGTATTTTTTCCGTTCTGTAGATAACATTTTCCAATTCAGTCGGAAAGTTTGACCTTGACGTTACAACTTTTCAAACCGCCGTGGTATTCGCTTGGAACCAAAGACCCAAAGAGAAAATCTCGTATGAGAATTTAAGACTGGGTGAGTGTAATTGTGCAAATGATTTTCAACCGAAATGGTTTTTCATAATCCTTTGTTTATTTTCACCAGCTACGGAATTACCTGATCCAGAGCTTAGAAAAACATTATGGGTACTTGAAAATTCTGAATATTTATACAATTTGTGTGCGCCCTTACCTAACTAATTTATTTATTGACTAGTCTCTCGTGGCGTTTCCCAAAGTCAAGCGACAATTACTTTTATACTCTCCAGAAGTTCAAAGCCCCAAAGATTTTACTGAAAATTCATTATTCTGGATTAATCAAGAGTTTTCCGTTGTGTAAGTAGTTCTCATTTTGCATTTACAGTTACAAAGATTAACTTACAAAGATTCATGGCATAGTTATTACTTGTTTGTCTTTAGGAAAAATGGTCGTATCCAAAAACGTGGAAAAATTTCGTTAATAGGAAGGCTCCAGCTGTCCACAGAAAGATCTCGAGAAGAAGGTATGTACATATGCCATTTGTCAATCATTTACATACATAAAATTGATGCTATGTAATAAATTTTTTACTTTACAGACAACGAAGGCATAGTTCAACTCCGAATACTTAGAGTACAAGAGGCAATTATCAAAATTCTCAAAATGGTAAGGGATATATTAAGTTGGCTACACGTATATTAATTTTTTCCCATTAAAGTCGACCAAACGCAGCCTAAGATGAATTTACATTTTATTCGTAGCTATAAATAATTAATAAAACTAAGCAATCATTCTCTCTTTTTTGCAGAGGAAAAAGATTTCCAACGCTCAACTACAGGTTGAACTTGTCGACATTCTCAAAAACATGTTCCTTCCATCGAAAAAAATGATTAAAGAGCAAATCGAGTGGCTTATCGAAAATAAGTACATGCGGAGGGACGAAGCAGACATTAATAGTTTTATTTATATGGCATAGCGAACCTAATAAGAATCAAGATTTATCACCCTTATTCGTAAATACGTTTAATTAATTAATAATTGTCAATTCCACTCGATTCACATCACCTCAAGCTAGTTATCTATTAACTTTATTGTGAGTATACAGTTTCAAATCTTTATTTTTATCTCAGGGGATGAGCTTAGTTTTCAAGTTTTGTGTAGCTCAAGTGAGCAAGGTTATTGAGGAATGTACGGAAATATTTTCTGCTGTGATCACTTCATTTACATATGAAGTAACTTCCGGTTGTAAACACATTTATTATGATGAATATTCTAATCTGTATTGTTGTTAAATTCCGAACTAAAATAAGTAAGAAATATTTAGTTTAATATGTATTATGAACGTACTCTACTCGAGAAAACCGTAAAATTAAGATCTGATTGGACGAAACTCGAAATAACTGGTAATAATTTGTAGGTGTGTGGATTAATGGACAAAGAATGTAGTAATAATAATAATTATAAGTCATTTATAACCAGAACTGACAAGGATTGTTGATCATTTGGTATTTATCCGGCCAAAAATTATGTATGTAATTTACATTTCCATTTCTTCAGCCAAATATGAATGTACTCGCGTATTATGTAATTAAGAAAGGAAAATATCTAATATCCAAAGAGTAACTGATATTACACAGAAATTTGTATTGCCTAAACAGCAAACTGTGACTTTTCTATATTATGATAGAAAAATGATTATGCAAAGAAACGCATTTTTTCCTTTGTCCAGAAAACCAGTATAATTAACCTATAGTAATATTCCCCCTACCGTAAAAAATGAATCAAAATATGGACCAAAAATCCTCTATATTTCATCACACACTTGAGCAATATAGTGATCCCAACAACAAAATAGCGTTATATTATCATTCATGCACTGATATTATTATAAATATGATGTAAATGTTGTTTGATTTGAATGAAAAAAACCAAACACATTATTAATTAATTATTAGTAAAGTGTAATAATAAAATAAACTCGACGAAAAAATAATTCTGTACTGTGTGTCAACCAATTAATTATGTTTGACAACCATGATAACACATATCATTAATAATTTTTCGATAACCCGACCCGATAATCTTTCCCACAAGCAGATAATCACGTTCTTCTCTCAAGACTCCCCTTGTCCAGCAAGTAAATTACGCAATTGTGAGAGAAAGGAAGCTTGAAAGTCCCCATTGCTCTTTGTACGACTTTGCAAATCTAAATGGGCTGACGCTGATTCCTGGCCTGGCTTCTAATCAATTCCAAATTGGTGATTGATAGTGTGTGGAGAAGCATTTTATTTAACAGAAGAGCAGTTAGTTTTAACTATATAGTTAATGATTTTGCCTTCAATTCTCTCCGCGTGGCTTCTCAATAGTTGTTGGTTGGTCGGGGATTGAGTTCGTTTGGAGGACCTTGCTTGCTTGCTACCCAATCGAAGCTAATGCGCATTAGGTAATCAAGTTTGGAATTTATTTCTCTCTTTGTTTGGAATAATTAAGTAAGGGAAATTAAGATTATGATTAGGTTGGGTTTTTTGTTCAGTTAATTGTAGGTTATTAGTTAACTAATTTGATGGAAGAAATGAATTAATAATTATTTATTTGTTTACCTTTCAGATTGTTCGTGGTGAACTTTAACATCGATAAAACTAGATTAATTTGGTGTGCCTGAGAAGAATTTGAGAAAATGCCGATGAAACAGCGTCGAATAGCAGTTTTGGGGTTCCGGAGCGTGGGCAAGAGTTCGTTAACTATTCAATTCGTTGACGGACAATTTGTCGACTCGTACGAGCCAACGATAGAAAATACGTTCAACAAGAATCTGAAGTTGAGGGGACAAGAGTACCAATTGACATTGGTTGATACAGCAGGACAGGATGAGTACGTTCACATCACTTTATTTGAATTAATTAATGTTCTGTAATTAACTTTTACCTATGTCCTTTAGGTATTCCATCTTTCCGACCCAGTACTCCATGGATATTCACGGTTATGTCCTCGTCTACTCCATCACGGATCCAAGATCGCTCGAGGTTGTCCAGATAATTTACGACAAACTGTTGGACATGACGGGAAAAGTGAATGTGCCCATCGTCCTAGTAGGAAATAAAAAAGACCTTCAAACCGAGCGAAAGATAAGCCAAGAACAAGGGAAAAAGTTGGCCGACTCGTGGAAAGCCATTTTCCTTGAAGCATCTGCCAAAAATAACGACTCAGTTACAGACATCTTTAACACTATTTTAGGCCACATTGAAAAAGCAGATTCGGGAGGAAGTAATGGGCAAAGTAGTGGGAAGGAGAGTAATTGTGTCATATCATGATTTAAGTGATTCCTCTAGGTCATTTCAATACGAGATACACAACTTGTTGAAGGGTTTACAAAGCTTGGAAAAATATAAGGTCGTTAAAAATGAAATTGTTCATTTAGATAAAAAAAAATATCAGCTTATTATTTTAAACTATTATTTTGCAAACAATATGGAACCATATTTTTAATTGTTCAGAAGTTATGAATTAGAACTAGCAGTATGAGTTTGATTTTATCCGTGTTCTTTTTTTGGTTTTGGGGTGCATCTTGGAGTACATTACGTTTCTGTAAACCTTTGTGTATGTAGTCGGTATATTATAACGAGTTTATTATTATGATTAATTAGTAAGTAGGTAGTTGGTTAAAAAACGATACGTTCATCCAATCTTGTCTTATCTAATAACCACTCCGACGGTATTCTCAACTTGAGATATTTATAACTCGTACAGTAACGTAATGTTTTTAAGATGTTGTATTTACTCATTTAATTACTTAAATGTATGAATATTTTATTACAACGGAGATAGCTTTAATAAAATTTTCCAAACTTACACAAAGCTGCATAGTGTATGATAAAAGATGAAATGAAACTAATCCCATGAAAAAAATCTAAATGAATAGAATGTATTTAGATTAATCCTACATGAAAATACATAAGAATGGCATGATTTCTGTACATATGAGTTTCGCAGATATGTAGGCATGGTTGAAGAAATATGTCCTCATTGTATGTATTGAAATAGTGATTTAATTATAATTATAAGTTACATAAATAAATTTATTTTTGATTCATAAAAATTAATTCGTCTTGCAGTTAACTGTTGGTTAACTGTTGTTTTGTATGAATCATAAATATTTAACTAGTCAGGAGTTCATGAGATGACTCATAATTTTGCATATGTATTTTGTCTCACTCCAATTCTCCTTTGGAATAAGACGATGATGCCGAATGCATTGCGATCATAGATGCGCGGACACTCAGTGTCGGACACTGGGTGTCGTCCACAGTGTCAGTGTCAAGAATTTTTTTGAGTGTCAGTGGACACAGTGTCAGTGTCACTTATTGTGGTCGAGTGTCGGTGGACACAGTGTCAGTGTCAGCCACTGTGGCCGAGTGTCTGTGGACACAGTGTCGGTGTCAGTGGACAAAGTGTCAGTGCCACTGATTGTGTCCGAGTGTCACAGGACACAGTGCCCATATATATGGGTGTCCGACACTGGGTGTCGTCCACAGTGTCAGTGTCAGCCACTGACACTGAGTGTCGGTGGACACAGTGTCAGTGTCGCTCACTGTGGTCGGGTGTCGGTGGACAAAGTGTCAGTGCCACCGATTGTGTCCGAGTGTCACAGGACACAGTGCCCATATATATGGGTGTCCGACACTGGGTGTCGTCCACAGTGTCAGTGTCAGCCACTGACACTGAGTGTCGGTGGACACAGTGTCAGTGTCGCTCACTGTGGTCGGGTGTCGGTGGACAAAGTGTCAGTGCCACCGACTTTGTCCGAGTGTCGGTGGACAAAGTGTCAGTGTCACTCACTGTGGCCGAGTGTCAGTGGACAAAGTGTCAGTGTCTCGCTCAAACGCGCATCTATGATTGCGATGGCATGACATAACTTGGCCGTAGCATTTTTATTTTACGAGGGTGGACTTTTTTAACGGGGAGAGGACACAGGTGCACAGCATACAACAACTAAATATTCAACCCTTTCTCACCACCATGCATGCCACTACACTCTTATTGTTGTGTTGTGTAAAAAGTGGTAGACTTTTCATGGACAGGTACAATCTATGCATTGCGTTACGTTATATCCATCCCATGGCGGTACAAAACTCCTATTTCATCAACACGATTAAGCCGAGCTATGTATGCATTAGATGAGTCCAGTAACCCGTTGTACATACATAGTGCTTTTTCTAACAATGCATTATTAGCGGGTGTGGTGTGCTAGTTGTATGTATAGAATTAAATTTTATTCAATTCGTAACTATAAACATAAATAAAATGCTTTCTCTGCCATAATCCTGTCTTGATTTTGGACAACATTTCGCGTTTTCGAAATTGAGGTGAGATAAGTGGTTGAGTCTTCATAAGTGTTGTATTTACCTGGAGAAAGCACAATCTAAAATTTTTTCAAAATCCTAAATGACGCTGAATTTGAACAGTTTTTCATGAAATAAATAACCAATAAACAAGGCCCCAAAAAAGGGAAATCTTAGTGAGGCTTGGTGCGACTACAACTAATAAATAAAATTAGATTGCAGAATTTTTGCATCACCGCTCTCTGTACCATTCTTTACTGGAAGTATTAAGTAATCATTAGGAATAAATGGTTCCCCTCAAACATTCTTGTAATTTCATGAGAATAAGAATTAAAAGGATATCCAGATTATAGGATTATCCAGAAAATATTTAAATTAAATATTTGCAACTTTTGTAGCATATTTGCAAGTGTTTGCATCTTAAACTTAAAGATTCGTAGTTCACAATTATTAACCCATTATATTTGTTCCCAGTTAATTTACCAAACTTCTCGTTCACTATTGCGGTGCATCGAAGTCAACGGGACGGATTTGATTTGAATTTCCACCCGCCTCCAATGTTAATCAAATTGGCACGTGATTTTGGCGCGTTGAAATTCTGTCCCGTTTACTTCGATGCGCCGCAATAGTAAAAACGTCTTCTTAAAAGCCCAATTAATTCAATAAATGTAACAATGCATGTGCATGCAAAACAAAATTTATATTGGATCCAGTAAGAACGGTACAGAGAGCGGTGATGCAAAAATTCTGCAATCTAATTTTATTTATTAGTTGTAGTCGCACCAAGCCTCACTAAGATTTCCCTTTTTTGGGGCCTTGTTTATTTAATACTTGTAATTGAGTTCTTTATATATTTAATAATAAGCACCACACATTCCTTAAAGCTAGAGTTGATTAGAAGATTTATTGTCAACAACATTAATGCGTCGCTGCAAAAATTTGAAGGTTTTCTAAATTTAATAATCTCTCGAGTTCTTAACCGATTTTGATCATCCGGTAAATTCACCAAATCAGTTTGAATGTCATTTCTAAATTTCATAAGAATAATCGGTGCAAAATGTCATCAAAATCGGTTGAGAAATGACTGAGATATTGAATTATTTCTGTCAGTTTTTGGGGTGGGGTCAATGCACACAATATGTAATTTTTGTTGCCAGGTATAAAGTCACTAAAAAATTGCAATTTTTTAGATTTCAAATTTGAATAACTTTCTGAGTTCCTAACGGATTTGGATAATAATGGACTTAAAATAACCGGAATGACTTTGTCTACAATGTTTTCAATAAGAGAACATGTTTGGATGGCCCATTAATGAACTATGAAAAGAAATGTTCAGTATGGGGCAAATTTTCGCGTATTTTTGCCAATAACTCTCTCAAAAAACAAAAATTCCAAAAGGCGACTCGCACATCGTTTTGAAATTATCTAACAATGATCGGTGCAAAATTTCATCCAAATCGGTTGAGAAATGACGGAGATATCGTCGGTGGTCACTTTTTTGGGGAGGGTCAAATGCATACTTAGTAATTTTTTTGTTGCTAGGTATTTGCCTCACTAAGAAAAACATCAATCCTGCGTTGATTTCGAACAACATTTCGTGATTTTCGTGAGGTGAGACAAGTGCTTGAAAGAGACTTGACAAGTGTTATACTTACCTGGAGAAATCTAAAATCTAAAATTGATTCAAAATCTAATATTGTTTCAGAAATCCTAAATGACGTTGAACTTGTACAGTTTTTCATGCAATAAATAGCTTTGTAACAACAAAAAACATCAATTTTGTTCTGATTTCGTACAACATTTCGTGATTTGAGGTGAGACAAGTGCTTAGGGCTTGAGACTTGACAAGTGTTGTATTGTACCCAAATCTAAAAATTTTGACACCCTAAATGACGTCGAACTTGAACAGTTTTTCATAAAACTTAGTTTTGTACTGTTCCAACAAAAAACCCAATTTAAAATGAAACGACGCACAAAATCTGATGCTGCTGCCGTAGTGCCGCAAAGGGAGGACGACTGTAACATAAAGTTACTCAAGATAAGTGCCTGTCTCCTAGTCGTGTTTATCTCCTTTGGCGCAGCCCAGTTCGGCTGGCAGCTGAGGGATGAGTTTGACGAGATCAAGTACAAGTATGACATGGTCACGGAGAAGAACTGCCCCTTGAAACCGAGAGAATTGCTGTATTTAAGCAAAGACCAGGATAATGATGACGTCGTCACGCATAAACCTGACATTAAGGAAATCAATATTAATCCCATTTTACCCAACAGGTAAAACATACGTGAATTTTTATTTATTGAAAAATGTCAAATTTTTAAGCACTCGTAATCTCTTACAGGACGGCGTTACTTCATTTGCACAATGTCGCCATGAGCAGGTAAGTGGCAAAAATTTGCATAAATACTAGAACTGAACATTCTGAACAATTATTGTAACTCGTATGAAAAATTGTAACTTTTTTTTACTTGTTACAGAGCTTTCTTTTGGTCATACATTCTCCAGGTACGTACATAAATCGTAAATGCCGACCCATCTCATGCTTACTTTTAGTAGTAATAATTTTTGAAATATTTTTTTTGCAATTTTGCAACGCACAATTTGTCAGTCATTTATCGTAATTTATGAACTGTGAATCTATCTGAACGTCAAATTAATATATGAAAAATATATTTTATTTTATTTCGGCGTACAAGTGTGCAAAAACTTGATTATTGATGTCCATACTTTTATTTATTTACAGTCTCGATTCATCCGACCAGCAATAAACGACACGTACGACCCAGGAATGATGTATGTCAAGTCAACTATCTAAATATTTTTATCATGAACTTTGCATATTAATAAAGCATGAATCTTTTGCAGGTACTACTTTCTCTCAACTGTTGCTGACGTCTCAGCAAATCTGAGGATAAATTCGAGTGCCATTTACTTTTCACCAAACACGTCCTTCTCTCCGAGCTATAGAGGATTTTTCAACAAGACTTTCCCCTTGTTTGCGCCAAGAACTTTCAGGTAAATGTGTGTTTTCCGGCAGTAATTTTCAAAAAGTTAATGCAGGAATGTTTTCCAGCAGTAATTTTCAAAAAGTTAATGCGAAAATGTAATCATAAATTCCATTGTTATTTTTTGTAGAATGGACGATTTCAATGATCCCATCCATTTGGAAAGGATTTCTACTTTGAATACTTTTATGGTTCGAGATTTTTATTTGCAATATTTGTCACAAATTAATATAATGAAGATTAAATGAAATATTAAAGGTACGAGATTTGGGAGCGATTCCATCCAACAGTCAAAGTTACAATTATACCACGGATTACTACAAGATCAATGATTGGTATAAAGCATGGTAAGTAAAACCTGTAACACGACTGGGTTAAATGAAATTATGACACAATTTTTTTTTACTACGAATATTATAAAAATTATCTATGCATTCACACAGGCTCCCTGATATCGTTGGAGAAAGACACGACACAAAAACCACGTACCAAGTGGAGATTAGATATGCGAATAATACGAATGAAACGTACACCTTTCATGGACCACCAGGTAATTCATATGCTGCATAAATAGTAGAAAGTCGTATTTCGAAAATTCCTCTAAAAATTTCCTGTAATTTTACATTAAAGGTGCCGATGAAACGCCTGGTCCGGTAAAATGGACGCGACCCTATTTTGATTGTGGAAGAAGTAACAAATGGGTCATTGGAGCTATTGTTCCCATCGCAGATATTTATCCTCGAAGGTAACAATTAAAAAACGTGCATCACAAAATATGTAGTTTGGTGCAAAATTAATTATTTTATATATTTTTTAAAACAATTTTCAGTACCCAATTTCGACATATTGAATACCCCACGTAAGTTTTTTAATTAAAAAAATACAGTCAATTAATTGTGTACCTCATGCAAAATGATAAATTGATAAATTTCAGGTACACTGCCGTATCCGTAATTGAAATGGATTTAGAACGGATAGATATAAATCAATGTCCCCTCGGAGAGGGGAATCCTGGTCCGAATAAGTACGCAGGGACGGCACGATGTCGAGAAGAAACTACCGAAGTAATTTTTTAAAGTTGTGCAAATAATTGAGCGTTGAACTTAATTACCATTATCTTAATTGTAGTGTGAACCTATACACGGCTACGGCATGAGAAGAGGGGGCTATCAGTGTCGGTGTAGACCGGGCTTCCGTTTGCCGTTTGTAGATCGGAGGCCATTCCTGGGCGAAATTATGGAACGAAGTTCTACCGAACAGTATCGCAGTTTCTTTAATTGCGATCCGATAGGATGTAATTAACATTTAATTAAATACATATTTTAAATGAGAATGATTAAAATATTGCATTTTTTTGCTGTACAGGGATTCAAACTCGTCCCGTGGAGTGGTTTCCTGCTCCGAATTACACGCGTGAAAAATATCTCGATATTTACCATACTTACCGAAACATGAGCTTATCCTCCGGCACGACCTATTTTGCTCCGGATGACCCACTCTTAGTAGCACAGAAGAATTTGAATGTCGTCACAATGTTGAGATTTGTTAATTCTATTACGGCCAAGAATTGTGGAAAGTACGAAAACATTAGTTTAACAAGAAAAACGTGGGGGTGACAATGACTAATTTGCGTATTTTCAGTTTCAACCCAACCGATCTCGTTTTGAATGGAGATGTCAGTTTCGGAGCTCAGGAACAATTTGAAAACGAGGCACTAATGGCTATTCGATTGGCGAACTTTTTGAGTGGATTTATGCAAATTGTAGACCCGGATGAAGTATTTCCGGGGAAAAGATTGCCGGACAAACCTTTGTCAGAAGATCAAGTTATTGGAGAGACGCTTGCCTTGGTTTTAGGGGACACTAGAATTTGGTCGGCTGGTACTTATTGGGTTAGTTTGGAACTTTTAATCGATGTCAAGGCTTAAGATTTAAATGAACAATTTGTAATGGTAGGACCGGAATAAATTTACTAATCGGACATTATTTGCTCCATTTGGGTACGTTAGTCAATTTTTGCAAAATACATACAAATTAGGTATTTAATTTATGATATCCTAAATATTTTGCAGATATAAACGTGACTTAAACACGAGAAAGTTCAAATTGGAAGATTTAGCACGATTAAATAAGACGAGTAAGTTTTTTAGACAAAATTTTCAATTATTTACACATTTATAATGCGCATAATCTTCCATTGTTATATAATTATCTAGACGAGGTGTACTTGAACAGACCGTTTTTCAAGTTCCTTAAAAATCGATGGGCTACTAATTTCGACGAGTTGGAGAAACATTACTTGAAAATTCATTTGAGAAACAATGAGACTGGAAACTTTCAGAGGAAATTCGAACAATATCCAACTTTTTATAGGTTTGTCTCAAAAATTATCAAAAATTAAATCAGAGTTAATAATGAGATTTATGTTTATTCATTTAGAGCTGCAAGCATACACCAAGTAAGCGAACTCATACGCCATATAGAAAATTTTAGAAAAATGAAAATCTAAATAAAAATTTCTTTCTCAGGGATATTGGACAGCCCCATATTTCGATTGTAACGGTCTCGTTCCGAAATGGTTGATTACTTATGCAGCACCATTCTTTGGCTGGGACAGTCTTCGAGTCAACTTGGAGTTTAAGTAATAACAATATTCAACTTTCACCGAATGTGAAAGTAGTGCAAAGAACAATAAATAATTAATTCAATGTTTCATTTTCATTACTTCAGAGGAGTAGTTGCAGTCTCAATGGATTTACTTCAACTTGACATCAACCAATGTGAGTTCATAAAACTGTTTAAAATTACCAATTTAGATAGTTTATTATATGAATTTTATGTTTCTGATTCAATTTATCCAATAAATTAGGCGATGACGAATACTGGGTTCCCAACGCGTTCAAAGGGTCACACAAGTGCGATCGGCAATCTTCATATGTAAGTGAAAAGAGTGAAATAAATTCCGTCTGAATTCCTATTTTTACAACGTTTTTGTTTCTTATTACTTTCTCTTTAGTGCGTTCCCATTCAAGGAAGAGGTTTCGACACGGGAGGCTACAAATGCGAGTGTCACCAATCATATGGTAAGTAATTTTGATAAGCAGTGGCCGCGGAAGCTGGGGGGACATTAACATTGTAGGATAGAGGAGGGAGGGGTTTGTATAAGATGGGGAGATGATGGGGACATCGAACAACCGTGGGGACATTGTCACTCTTCCGCGGCCACTGATGATAAGTCCTGGTATTTGTCATGAATTAATTATTATATTCTTTCCTCCCCTCTAGAATATCCCTTCGATGATCCTATCACTTACTATGACGGACAATTAGTGGAAGCCGAATTCTTATCAATGGTCCAGAACAATAAGACTCGGTTTGACATGTTGAAATGCAGACTGGCCGGAGCATCGAGTGCCGCAGCCAGTTCGGTCCTGATTTTGGCCACGTCCATCATACTTTTCTGGAGCTCTCTATTTATTTCCGGCAATTAATTAAGAGTATCGATCGACCTTCTTATCTTTATTTCTAGAGACGGATTTGTACTCTCTGTTTCTTTCGAGTTGCCATTTGTCAGATTAAGCATTTGTAATGATCAGTGGCCGCGGAAGGGTGGGGACAGAGGGACAATGTCCCCACGGTTGTTCGATGTCCTCATCATCTGTCCATGTTATATAAACCCGTCCCTCCCCTATCCTTTAATGTTAATGAACCCACATGTCCCCACGGCTTCCGCGGCCACTGGTACCGTTGGCATTGGTCATATTTATAGTGTACAAATATTGTGTGTCCTTGTGTTCAACTTTTCCTTTCCATGATCGCGTTGATTACTATTAACCATCATAAACTTTTGGTCCTCTTTTTATTGTGTTGAATGCACGTGGAATGGAATTTGTGGTATTTTCTGTTCCATCGATGCTTGTAATTTTGCCCATAATCTTTTTATTGTTGGCTTCGCAGTGTCATAAACCAGCCCAACTTTCTCCAGTATTTATGAGTGTGTACTTGGATTAATTGCGATGTATTTGATTTTATGACTTGATTGTTTTACGACAATTTTTGGGATGGTAATAATAAGACAGCAAATCCGTCCTTGTACTCAAGTATTTATGACACTTTACACAAAAATGGTGAATCTCTATCCGGTGAAATATATATCTCTGTAGTCAATATCTCTCTAAATACATAGCACTAATTTTTTTATGACATTTACAACTTTATAAGATTTTATATATAACTTGTTGAATTTTTATGAAAATTGTTAAATAAATAAATACAAAATAAATTGAAAAGTCAAGTTTCAAATGCACTAATGAGGATCTCATTTATTTATTAAACTCTTTTCACAATGACATAAAATCTGCACACGAGATATGTCGCAGCTTATCTTTAGTTAATTAACATTACAAAATTTAACACCTTCTTTTCTAACAAAATCTCTAAATATATGTACAAATAATTTCACCTAAGTTTTTGACTGTTTCGAAATACCCGAGTTTTTGAGAAATGTGAAAAATTCACCTATAAAACTTTGGCATAAAACCACTTTCTCCAAAAAGTTGGCAGTGAGTGGTGGATTGGTGATCGTGTAACATTCAGTGGCCACGAAAACGTGGACAATGTCCCCATCATCTCCCCATGTGTAAACCCTCCCTCCCCCATCCCACAATGTTAATGTCCCCACTACTTCCGCGGGCACTAATATCATTCCATACTTTCACCTTTTATATCTCTCATTCAAGTATTTCTTCAATCATCGGCAAGCATCGTCAAACATCCGTCGCTTTCGATTGAACATGTCCACCACCCCCACCTCCACTACCCCCACTCAATTCCGGCGTATGCACCCCAAAAGTGGTCACAGTTTCACAAAACACCCCACCTTGTCCACACCTCTCTCTCATCTCATCACCATTGTTCCTCATCATCCCGTGGGGCGGAAGGTCAGTTTGCGTGACCTCTTCCACCATCGGGGGAGGACAGCACACACTCTTATCCTTCATCCACCCCCCAAAAAGCCTCGGTCTATAATGATGATGATGAAAACCCTGACTTATCGCCGAGTCGGAGGACGTGCACGTCTCAAAACTCACATTTTTCACGGGTTCAGTCATAATCGAGTCTACGACATCGATCCCAGAGTCAAACTGAGGTCCGAGCGAGGACTGTTTCTCCAACAGACACGAAGTCAACGTGCTGCTACCCGTTTTCTGATTGTGTGACGAGGGCGGTTCGGACGCAGAACTTCTCTCTTTTTCCAGACACCTGGGACAAATCCGTCCCGTCGCACCGGGACTGGAAGCAATCGAGCTTTTATTATCATCACTCATGTAAACGGCGTCACTTCGCTGGACCCTCCGCAACTGTTTCATCCTCCATTCTTGCACGAAACCCAGGCTCATGCCGGAATTGGGGTTGGATTGTTGTGCTTGTTTATTCATCATGATATGATTCATACCAAAGCTGCTGCTCCCTTGATGATTGTCGCCGGGTTGTTGTTGCGGCAGGCCCAAGTGGTTCATTCCGGCTTTGTTGTCCTCGTAAATGATCATGTCGGAATTTTGGCTGGTGGAGTAGAGTGAGCCGCCTTCGTCGTAAATGTCGTTTGGGTAGCTGCCTTGACCACCACCGCCACTGCCACCAGCCGTCGTAACCTCTTGGACTACTGGGAGCAGGGGAAAGTGCCGAGAAAGGTAGCGCAGAGGGACGAAGTGGACGGGACCGTGGGCAGGACAGAAGATGGGGGCTTGATTACCAATGTCGGATTCGGAGTCGGAAAATCCGGACGCGGGGGAGACTATGTCGGAAGCGTTGGGGGATCTGGGGAGATAAAAATATTTATTTAGAAACAGTGTCCTTGCGGGTTTGCTACATTTCTTGCACGGGAAAGGAAGAAATGCGAGGTGCAAGAAACTGGGAAAAAGATCTGCAAACTGGGAGAAATTGCAAGCAATTGGGAGAAAGTGCAGGCAATTGGGAGAAATTGCAAGAAACTGGGAGAAAGTGCAAGAAATATGAGCCATCCATCCACGCGCCGTATTTACTATTTATAGCGGCGGGGCGTAGTTTCTTGCGCCTTGAATTTCTCCCAGGTCAAAATATTTTCCTGCAAGAAACCTCTTTCTCCCAGCTATTTCTTGCAACTAGCTATTTCCACCCGAAACACTATTTCCCAAGCTACATCATAACAAATAAAGATTCCCCTTTCTTACTCCAAATCATTCTTAAAGTAAATGGGACCCCGTGTGATTGGAGCTTCTTCTCCCATTCCAAATCCCCCCGGACGGCATTTCTTGTCCTGATCTCGTTCAGACTCTTGCGTTTTGGGTCGCTTTGGTTTAAGACAACAGCAAAAACATAGCCTCGAACAGCAACAACATCCTCCGCCACCTCCACCACCGCCTCCATTCGTGGCACTGCTTATCGTCACATTTTTATTATTTTTTCTGATATTCCCGTTCAAGTTGGAGGGTCGTCGTTCCCTCTTTCGAGACCTTCTCTTGTAACAGAGGAAGCAGAAAAATAGACACGTGGTCAAAATTCCTAACGGGATTGCCACCACGGTGAGGACGAGGGGTGTCTTGGAGCCTAATAAGATAAGTCATTTTTATGAAAAGATAACCGAGAAATGGCTAAATTTCGTACAATGTCGTTCATCCGAAGAGTCAAATTCGCCACAATTTGCAAGCCCGTCGCACACGAGGGAGGATGAAATGCAGTAATGTTTCAGGTCCGGGCAGCTCGATGCTCCTTTGTGATGTGGCGTTAAACACACTTGCGTCTCTTGGCATGCAAACCTTGAGCTTTTTGTGCAGTTATCTAAAGATAAGGGCTTATCGTTAGTTTTTCAATATTTTTAGTAGGGAAATTGTAAAGAAATTGCATTTCAATTCACCTGGAGTTAGATATTCCACGTCGGACCAGACCAATTTAAAACCAACGCGTGTCATTGTATCATTCACCGGTTTGGACGGCTCCGTCGTCGTAAACCTATTTTTTTAAAGATAATATTTCAAAATAGGATATAGGTTTTAAAAAATTAAGGAAAAAATATAAAGGACATTAGTTTTCAAAAAAGAAAATGGGGTTTCAAAAAAAGGAGATAATTTTGTCCGGACAAAAATTTCAAAAAAATGTGAATTTCAAAATATTCGAACTCCTGCGACTTACCGAACAAGGAGTCTATTCCTCTCGGATAATACGAATTTATCATCTTCTGCCTTTAATAAAAAGAATTTTTAATTGAGTCGGATGTACATTTAATAACATGTCGGAACGGAATTCAGTACCTTATAGAATCGCGTGTCCCCACAAAATTTTTTCAGTACGGCATGGTCCTCTGTGGAAAAATGGTAAGTAGATAATTTAAAATTAGACGAATTAAATACTTATTAATTAATTAATACATCTATGAAATTATTTGGATGAGAGGAATAAAACATGATTCTTCTTTCTATCCCATATCCGTACAGTCTCAAATTCCCCGCAGTAAGTAGATCAAATATTATGCATTCATGGCTTTTTATCCTAGGACCACATTTTATAGTACAACTATTCAAAAAATGTCTGCATCCCTACTGCTGGTCTACTTTCATCTTAGGAGGAGAGTACGCCAACCTGATAATGACAGATCTTGATGTCCTTTGGATATATGGTAGTACCCCCTCTGAAAGCAAAAAGTGTGAAGCGGTTTGATGCCATGGCCCAATTTACGCCCGTCACACCCCTTTGAAGGCGCGCCCGATGCCAAACTAGCTGCACTAAAAAATTCGCCAAAAATCCAATTTTGTTCGGATTTTCATAATAATTATATATTTGTGATCCCAGATAGTCCCTTTATCATATTCAGTTGCAAAATTAACTTTTCAGAAATTTTCAATATTTTCGAATATTTCCTGAAAAGGGCATGGCTTGAAAAAATTCAAAATTCCAAAAAAGTTCAGATTGATATCAGATATGATAAAGCAACTATTTGGGATCATAAATATGTAACTATTATGAAAATCCGAACAAAATTGGATATTTGGCAAATTTTTTAGTGCAGCTAGTTTGGCATCGGGCACGCCTTCAAAGGGGTGTGACGGGCGTAAATTGGGCCATGGCATCAAACCGCTTCACACTTTTTACTTTCAGAAGGGGTACTACCATATATCCAAAGGACATCAAGATCTGTCATTATCAGGTTGGCGTACTCTCCTCCTTAGTCAAAAGACCGAGAGGCGATTTGCTCAGTTGTTTTTTTTGTATTTTTAAAGTCAGTGGGGTTGCAGAACCTCTGACAAAAATGGGATTTATTGTTGCGACATAGATTCTTTAATATATCTACGAAAACCAAATTTTTCCGACCAGTTTTGAGTAAATATGGGTCACTCTGATGACGTAAAACATTTCTAGAACTTCATGCTATTCATATTCGTAAGTCTGGGATGCACTTTCACCTTCAATTTGATTTCCTAACATCCGACCTTTATACATAAATAATATTGTGCATGCTATAAAAATAGGAGTATCACTCGCAGCGAGCAAACTTTTAGTAGGAACAAAAACTTTTCATAGAAGAACACTTTACTTCTTAAAATATGTACATTCATTTCTAACTTGAGCATTCTGTGTAATCGTGATTTCATACATTTATCAAGATTTTCCACTGTATCAAATAGCAACGCTTTGTATGGAAATCTCCAAAATTAAATTTCCAGAAGTTACAAAATCTAATGAATCAATTTTCTCTGCTTAATTTCCCATTTACTCGACAAGTCTGGAAACTCGTCGTCTCACAATTGAAATCTGTCTAGACTCATAAGGCACGCCTCCAATTCATAAATAAATACTTCGGACGGATTGGGGAGGAAAATGGTCAAGGTTGATCCAGACCCAGGACATCTGCCTCCCCACCACCATAAAGGTCACCATCCAACACATGACCCCAGTAAAGTAGGTCATCATCCAAAACACGACCACAGTAAATCAGGTCACCCTTCAAAACCCGACCCGAACGGTGCAGGTCACTCTCCTCTTAAAGCGAATTCCAAAGACACACTCATCCCTAAACCCAGATCAAGTAAGGATGACATCAAAAGCCAGTCAGCCCCACCAACTCCAAGAACCAAAGGGGCTCGACCCCCCAGTGAAACAGGATCTGAAGATGAAATCGACCCAGAAATCGAGGCAGAGAGAAAGGTATCACACTTTTATGATAGATAAGCGATCCATTTAATATATTTTTTTTGCATTCGCCAGGCGCAAAAACGCTTCGCCATGCTGAAACGTCGGCATCGTTGGCAGCAGAAAAAGTGCATGTTGCTCTCCTGTTTCATCGCAGGAATGGTAAATTTTGAAAATATTTTGTAAAATTTTATCCAATTTAACTGATTTCCAATCCAGCTCCTCGGCTACCTCTTGATTGGCTACTGGTTCATCCAGTTCAAAAATTTCAACGAGCCCCCCACCCCCCACGGTAAGGACTCCACCTACTCGACCGTAATCTGCTGCGTTATCCTCGTGTCCGTCGCACCGGTGGGATTTGTCATCCTGTCGTTTCGAATCAGTCACATGTTGGGCGGCATTATTGTGAGAGATAAATATTAAAATTGCAGTTTTTAAGATTTTTTGCACTGCTTTGATTTGCCTACGTTTTTAGTTCATGTTCTTTACCATCGTCGTGATATCGTTTGGCGTTAAAGGGGTGGCTCGCTCGATGTACAGCATCAAAGAAGATAAACTCTTTGAAAATATGCGGTACGAAATGAAGCAACATATCAATGTTAGGAAGCAGATTCACCATTTCTACAATCTTCTGCAAACAACTTGTGTAGGTTTTTAATTTTAAAATTCAAAATTACGAAAAAATTGATTTTGCATGAAACTGCTTTATAACATCGTGTATCAACGAAAAGACATTAAAAGACGTAACATTTTCAACGTAAACCCATAACCTTAAGTCGCAAGTTTAAAGATGAACACTGTATGTCACACCCGTCAAGGTCAAAAAGGTCAAAAATAGTTAAACTGCATATGTATATCAATTTAAACCGAAATTTAACCCCGAACTCAGTGATGGCCTCCATCTTGACCCACAAAGTCACAGAAAGGTCACCAAATGTTAAATTTGACACACATGCCACAAATGTTGAAAACACGTAGGGCTACCAATTTTTACAGATTTTCGAAATAAATTACGTGAATTTTATGTACAGGAATGCTGCGGATTACAGAACATCGATCGCATCAAGGATTGGCCAGTGATAACCCAAACTTCAGATTTTCCAGGTGGATGCTGCATCAATCATAGAAAGTACAATGTTCTCAATTCCTCACAAACCTGTGGGCGTGGTTTGGGATGGATGCACAATAAGCGCAGGTTGGTCATGTCATGCAAGTAATTCGCATTTAATTCGCAATAATTCGCAATTTCACTAATAAGTAAATGAATTTCAGAACACCGGGTGGATTTCAACTGCTCCAGTGGGATAGTCAAATGGATTTCTGGAAAATGGAGAAAGCCAACATGACCAAGAAATGGCAGACCCGGAAGGATTACAAATTAAACAGCTACAGTTCCCGATTTAACGACACTTTCATCAAAAGTTTAGTCCAAGTTTTCGTCAAGAACATAATTGCCGAGCTTCGAGTCAATACACCTGGCGTCACTTCCGACGGATTTTACAACAATACGGCCATGGAGCTGAGACAGCCCCAAGTCTTTACCGAGCTACAGATTAAGTTTGACCTCTTCGTGGAGGAAATGTTCTACTTGGAGAACAAGGAGGGAGCCCCACCCGTTCTGAACAGGGACGAATGGTTTTATTTCAAAATACCCGTGGACAGAAATAATTGTAAGAAAAGAATTATGTATATCTCACCACGAAAATCTTCAAAATCAACACATTTTTAGTCATTTCTCGGCTCTGGGAATTTATTTAAAAATTCTGGACGACAAATTTGTAGTCAGTTATTTGAATGAAGAGTTTCAATTTTTTGAAGGCATCCTCCTCCTTCTCAAAAACTGTCAAAATCTGGAGTGCATATTTAAAAAAATTGGAAACTCCCCATTCTACGAATTCGTCGTTCAGAATTTTAAAATAAATTCCCGGAGCCGATAAATGGCTAAAAAATGTGCTGATTTTTACGATGAGTCATCGAGTCCTACGTTAATTGATGAATTTCCCAGCCATCTTTAAATACGCGGAACCTCCGAAACGAGTCCCTCGCCCATTTACCGGGACTACCACCTTACCTACCACCACAGTTACCACCCCCAATACCACTTCTAGGCCTTCAACTACTAGGACTACATCGAAACCCACCACGAGTACCCCCACCACGAGCAAACCTACACGGAAAACGACCACGACCCCTCCGGTCACGTTAAACTGCGCAGTCAATCAGACCAAGTTAGTTGCGGATCCAAAGGACTGCGAAGGATACTATGCCTGCGTGGAGGGCAGGTTAACGCACAAGTTTTGTCCGTTTGGACATCATTTCATGGAAAAGAATCAGGTATATTCAGAAAAACACGAGATTTTATACATTTCAAATGAAAATTCCTCCAATTTGTTTCAGACTTGCGTTAAAACGGTTTGGGCTCCATGCACGGCAACTTGTAAGGCGTGCTTTTTACGAATACGCGAAATTTTATTAGTTTTATGAAAATTTCATGAAATGATTTATGCACAGATCCTCCAACAACGACGACGACAACGACAACGACAACAACAACGACGCCGAAGCCGACGACAATAAATACGACGTCGACAAAGCCGACCCCAATAAATACGACGTCGACAAAGCCAACAAAAACAACAATGTCGGCGTCTAGCACAACAACTGATCCCTTTCCCGCGACCAATTTCCCCTTGAATGCATGTTCTAAGGACTTACAATTCTCAGTCGAGGACGATTGCGCTTTTTATTATAATTGCATTAAATTAGACCCAAAGTTGTACCTCCTGCAAATGTGTGTTTGTCCGAAAGGTGAATTTTTTAGTGATTCCGTCGGAATCAAGGTAACGTCCAATAGATAAGTACTTAACTGTTCCACTAATTTAAATAGTTGTGCTTCCATCTTCAGCTCGAATGTATGCTGATCCTGACCCCACTGTGCGAAACAAGATATAAAGACCCCAAATCCGACAATAGAGGTCGTACCAAAGTTTGTCGAAATGTGACCACTGTCCCCGGCGGCGCCATGCGAAATTTGCGACATTTGCCATTTCGGCAAATGCGCCAACTAGCTTCTTCGACTACTCCGCTCCCACCTGGTAAAAATGACACGCTGAATCTCTACTATGTCACGAGGGGCGTCCCAGAAAATATCATATTGGACAAGATATTTTGGAAAAATGTATGTACATAATTTCAAAATTTTACAAATGTAATCTTGAAATTTGACCCAATTATAGCGGTGCGAGAGGCACGTGCAAAACGATAAAAACATCGGGATCGGGCTGAAATGTAGAAATTTGGTCCAGGCGAATTCACTGGAATTGAAGAAGTGGGACGAATACCTGGTATGGCTCGAAGCGCAGGGAAACATTACTCACGAGGATTCGAAGGATGACACCGGTACCGCTGGGAAGCAGATATACTTTTTCGAGAGGGGTTTGCAACACGTTATGAAAACCAACATTGTTATCGGGGTCGCTGTCATCGTCATACAGTTGGTCCTAGCAATCATTTTTTGGTAATTAATATTTTATACAAGGGTTAATGTTTGAGGTGCAAAAGTAACCACTGCAAGAAATAAGGGGGAGAAAGTGGTTTCTGGCAGGGGAATATTTTGACCTGGGAGAAATGCAATGAGCAAGAAACTCTAGTTCATATTTCTCGCAGTTTCTAGCACCTCGAATTTCTCGCAGTTTTTAGCACCTTGCAGTTTCTAGCACCTCGCATTTCTCGCAGTTTCTAGCACCTCGCATTTCTCGCACTTTCTAGCACCTCGCATTTCTCACACTTTCTAGCACCTCGAATATCTCGCATTTCTCGCATTGCACTCCAAGAAATGTGGCAAATCCCAAAAAACGAAACACGTTCAGCTGAAATTTACATATTTTGCCGCAGGTATTTCTACTCTCGATTGAAGGCAGAGGAGCAAGCCGGACTGACATTGCCCCCAGATTTTGACCTCTTAGAACTAGAGCTGGCCGGTGAGGACGACTTGGACGATAACGGGCGTCGTCTTGAAGAAGAACTCCTTCGTGCTAGGGTGGAAGAATTGCAGAGAAAGATTGAGCAGCAGCACCTCGGAAAGAGAAATCATGGTGACGAAGAAGAGGGTGTGGCAGATCATTCGAAGCGTGGTTCTGTCCACAGGAGGAGAACTCTGCTGCATGGCGCGTCCCACCATGGCGCATCACATCACAGCATAGCGCATCATGGCGGATCGCATCGTCAGAAATCAATTTTATAAATTCTATGCATTGGTCTGATACATGGGTGAAATCATTAATAAAATATGTGTACATAAGTCGAATTTCGAATGGTTTGGTTCGAATTTAACTTGTATTTAAACCCCATTTTTCCCCCCCATGGTAAGAATCTTACCGTAGTCGGTTAAGCCGTTTTGGTTCGTATCTCAGAGAGATTGACAGACATGACGATTTCATAAGCCTAATAGTCAATAAATTCGTTTCGACATTCCAAATCAACCATTTTCTATGTTGGATAAATTGTTGGATACTGCAAGTTACTTATTATCACAATTAACTCAAATTTTTACGACTGGATACAAATCTATGTACATAATCATCTTCTTGTCATATAAAAACCTGATTCTCTACAAACAGTGAAAGTGAAAGCATACGCAATATTCTCCATTAAATCCATGCACCCATCAAAATTATGAATTAGTCCCAATACCCGAAATACCCATCTAAAGAGTAAATATATAACTTTCGAAAAAACTTACCCAACGAATGCTCGTACCCATCCTGGTTGCAAATTTGAAAAAAAAGAAAAATCAGAAAATACATCCCCCCAGTCCATCCACGTGCACAACATAACATAGTTTCATATACCCACAATGCCGAACATATCTATAATAATTACTTACATATATCCTTAATTGAGCCTTGGCGCAATTAGCTGGTGGTGAAAGTAGCGTTTCCAGCGTGAAAGTCAAGTCAAAGAGAAAGATCAGTCAGCGGTGGTGGTGAAAGCACTTCAATTCTACTAGCTCCTCTTTCTCTCACTCTCTCTTTCATAACAGCGGCGTGGCGTGGCTTATTGTGTAGAATGTCGTAGTGTTGGTGTCAACTTGTGTTGGCCGGACTGTCAGCCACTTAAACTCATTGTCATCTCTCATAAATGTCAACCTACATAGTTCTCGTCGCTCTCTGTTTCGTACATACATACGCGATATCAGAGAAATATGTAATGATACCCAACCCACCAGTAGCTCGGGCTCAATATTTGTCATATAGCTCCTCTGCAATCGAAGAGGAACCTTACTCATTCCTAATTTAGAAGGAAATGCAGCAGCATTATGCTGTCCCTATTTTCAGTGGACGCGAAAGCGTGGGGACATCCGGGGACATTAACATTGCAGAATAGGGGAGGGAGGGATTAATATATTTGAGATGGACAGATGATATTATTGGGACATTGAATAACCGTGGGGACAATGCCCCTCTGTCCTCATCCTTCCGCGGCCACTGCATCATGTTCGTACGTTTGAGTAGCTTAAATTCTCCCAGTGGCCGCAGAAGCTCTGGGGACATCTGGGGACATTAACATTGTAGGATAGGGGAGGGCAGGGTTTATATCACATGGGCAGATGATTGGGACATCGAATAACCGTGGGGACATTACCCCTCTGTCCCCACGCTTCCGCGGCCACTCCTCGTTCTTACATAATATCCTCCTCAATAACCGTTCATTCTCCCGCAAATGGGCAACTTATGCATTTTGCGCTTAGTATGCAGCCATCATATCATTGTTTTCTTGTGGATGGATCATCATCATGCATGCAAAATAGTATTGTGCTTTGTTGGTTTGTGGCCGCGTGGTGGGAGTGAGTGCTTGAATGAATCCGTGGATTTCTGATGATGAGCTCTCTTCCTTATTTTGTTTGCCTCTCCTGAATACCAAATTCCTTCCTGTTCTCGGATGAAATATGAACTGGCTGGCTGCCTGGATGGGAACAATGAGAGGGAAAATGCCGGGTAGAGGAGGAGGTGAGTAAGAGGCGTTTTATTACCAACGTTATGTCGGCTTTCTACTGTTTCTTCTGAAATCTGAAGGATCATTATGCTTTGCTTATGAAGGCAGTAGTAGAAAGTGAAAGTTGATGAACTTCTTGATGTGAATGGGATGAGGATGATATCGTACGTAGATATGTCCCCGCTTTTACTGTGGAATGGGCTACTTGGTACGTGCATGTAAATAATCGGCAGTGTTTCTGGTGAAATTAACCACTTGCAAGAAATAATGGGGAGAAAGAGGTTTCTTGCAGGTAGATATTTTTACCTGCAAGAAATGCAAGGTGGGAGAAACTACGCCCCACCGCTGTAAATACTCCATACGGCGCGTGGCTGGATGGCGAATATTTCTTGCACTTTCTCCCAGTTTCTTGCACCTCGCATTTCTGGCCTTCCTCTGCAAGAAATGTGGCAAACTCGCAAGAAGCGAAACAATGGTAATCGTGTATGTATGTACGTACACATGTATGTAAATGAGAAGGCTGACATAACGGAGAAAGTCATCTTGCCGCTTTGATTCTACGAGTAGTGGACATTCACAAATTTGCTCAAACTTACCAGTACTGCCTTGAAATTCGAGGCGTTGAATTCGTAAATAAACGACGTGATTGTACTGGGCACGAATCAGCCAGAGACAATCTAATCCGGCCGCATAGCCGCGCGGGTATCCTAAAAAAATTCAATAATTCTATTAATTACACTCTAGCAAATTTTACACCAGATTATCAGCGACCGGTTATAATCCATTACCGGATGGTGATAATATGCCACCGCTCGGTTACAGAGGAATCACCACGTGAGAACACGCACCACTAGATGGGTGAAAGTCTACCTCAAGGCGGAAGCACCACCGAAACGGTAACAACTCCGATCACCAATTACAGCCGAATCACCACAATTTATCACCAAGCGGAAGCATATACTACCATCTAAATGGTAACAACTGTGATCACCATGCAGTAACATTTGTCACCGGATTTTTTAGACCATACTGAATATTTACCAACAAAAAATATACATATTTTACATTTTAACCCAACAAATAGCAGGAACTTGGCGCACAAAAGTAGCTCTTTTTCTGACATATTGTCACCCTCCTCAATATTTATTTAGTGTCCAAACCACCACCAAATCTTTTCGTGGGAGGAGGAGGAAGTGCTACAAATGGTGTGCGTGAATAGATGTGATGAGCCATTCTCCTTTGATACCATTTTCCCTCTGTCACCGGTGTGGATGGCTCCACAAAGGGAAAAGCGGAAGGAAATGCCAAGCAAGTTTTAAAGAAATAAAGTCAGAAAAAAGTAAAGTTGGTTGGACGCACCGGGAGAAATGATGAGACCGCCGATTCCTTGGATAACATTTCCACAGGGCGAAGTCCCATTCAATCCGGGAGCTTGCACGTTCGCTACATGTACATAAACAGACATTCGTTCGTCAGTCAAAGCGTGTTTGTGAGTGGAGTTATGAAATGCTCGACAGGAAGTGGAGAGAGAAAGTCCTTTGTTGAAATCAATAAAAATATCAAAGAAATCGAATTCAAAGTCGCGACTTAAAAGCATCCGAAGACGATGGATAACTTTAAAAGGGAAAGTCAGTCGGGGTTGCTTTTATCATACAAAATATTTAAGGTGCAGAGCCTTCGTGTAGCCCGAGTCAGGAGTCGCTTTGAACTTGACTCTTAATTTGACACGTTGTATATGTACAAAATTTCAAGTAGGTCGGATAAGTTTAAAGAGAGTTAGACAGACGGATATAACTTCGCTTAGCCCGAGTCAAGAACAGAAAGGAGTCCGCTTCGACTCCTAATTTGACCTATACTGCACATATTTCAAGTCGATAGGATAAGTCTAAAGAGAGTTATGGAAATCAGAAAGACAGACGGACATACCGGTTCCATAAGTCCTGACTCGGGCTACAAATGTGTGAATTTTTAAAAAGAGGTGAAGAAGAAAGGCGGACAGTAAATATACTTTTGATTGTCCGTCAATCACTCGTATGGTTTTTCTTGCGTCATACATTATGTATGTACTTACATAATGTGAAAGTTACGTAATTGAGTAAATTTTACATGGTATGCATTTCCATATCAAAATTGCAAATAATTTGCAATTTTAATATGCAGAAAAAAATGGATTTTTGCAGTACAACTCACATTCATCCACAAATTCGTACGATGCAGCAAATCCATTATGATGGGCGGCGTGATTTGACCGAAAAACTAGTTCTACGACGGGATGTAAAACCAAAATCGGGGCGGGAGCATGTTTTCCACAATATCGCCCTCGGAACGTTCTTTGTCCTTTGGTATCCACCGTGTTCAGCTCCAAATAGTCATTTAAGCACCTGATCCCATAACATAACAACACATTTGCATACATTATGTCTTAAATAAATCACAAATAAGCAGTGGCCGCGGAAGGGTGAGGACAAAGGAAAAATGTCCCCACCGTTATTCGATGTCTGCATCATCTTCCCATGTTATACAAACCCCTGTCCCCCTTCCTTAGATGTTAATGTCCCCACGGCTTCCGCGGCCACTGGGAGAATTCAGGCTACTCAAATGCATGAACATCATGCAGTGTCCGCGGAAGCATGGGGACAAAGGGACGACAATGTTCCCATCATCTGTCCATATAAACCCCTAATGTCCCCAGACGTCCCCACAGCTTCCGCGGCCCCTGCTAAATAACTTACCCCGCCGAATAGGGAGGCTCCAAATCAAAATAATAGAACGTAATTTTCACCCCTTGCCAAGCCTCGCCCTGCAAAAAAAACCAAACCAAATCAGAAATCCGACAAATCATGCCATCATAATTTTACGATTTCCCGTCAAACCTGCAATTTATAAGCGCAAATTGCATCCGGAGGGTACGGGCTTGGCCACCCGGGTGACGTAATATTCCCACTTTGCGATACTCCAGACAGAGCGATGAATTGTGGACATTCTACAAAAGAGGAGGACCAACCACGTTTTGTCTCTTATTCGAATATGTAATGGAAAAGTAACGACATTAGCGAAATGCACTTACTCCCATGGACTGCGGGCAACGGGAGGAAAACGCAGAGGAGAAAGCACGCCGAGGAAAACTGAAAATAGTCCATTTTCTTCAATCCGCATTCTTCATTCATAAACCACTTCATTCAAAACCCACGCTCCTCTTCAGTTGAAAATTTGAGTGGGAAGTAATTATTGAAGAAAAACGATTTCGTGGTGTGGTCAATAGCGCGATTAAAATTCGAAAGGTCAAGCCGAACTTGGGAGAAAAGGATTATTTTAACGGGAAGAATTTAAGACTCGTTTTTGGTGAGATTAGACGCATAAAGTGGAGTTTTGTTCCTTATCCCATCGGAATCAGTCTGGAAGTCTGAAAGTTACATAAAAATTGGACACTTGCATTAGTATGAGTAATGATTAAAAGTTTTGTGAAACATTTTCATACTGGATTCTTCACAGAATAGGGAAGAAAGCATTTTCTCTAATTGACTCACTGACTGACATTCGTAATGACGACGATTTACTATTCGCTGGGCGGTGAGACAGACACGATTTTTGTGTAGATTTACACGGTTCTATGTATTTCAATTTCCGTGTAAATTCTATATAAGTAGGTGTACCAGCCAAGTTTGCATTTCATGCCCCACCGTGCCGCTAATTTGGATGGATTAAATGAATGGGGGAACAAATGCAAGTTTAAGCTGCGTTATGAAGCAGGAGTCCATTTCCTTGTTGGAGTCATTCGTGCACAAAAGAACATTTCCTTAAACCACGGTTCTCGGTGAAATTTGCTTCCGCAGTGCACCATTTGGTTTGGACTGGGTAGAATTGTTCAGTTCAGGTCCATATCTACTTATTTAGGCACCCACAGAAACATGAACCTCCAATCAGAGGTCACGCTGACCTCTTTTGACGATTTTTTGGCGGCGCAGCGCGGCGTCCAAACGTTGAAGGAATAGGAAATCAAATTTAAATTTAGGTTCGGGTAAAATGCGACCCGCGACGCGTCAGCGTATGACCGGCAGCGTCAACCTCTGCCAATAAAGATTATCCACTTCATGGACAAATTCCGCACAAAATTCGCAAGTACATAAGCTTATTACGGGGACACGCCAATTGGAGCGGAATTAGTACATTTATCGGATCATCATAAATATTTCAGGGCAATTAACTGACCTCGTCAGGACATTAATCTAGCGTAAAATTATATCCCCCATACATAACCAAACAGCTACACACATAAGTACAAAAATCCTTCCAAAATATCATTGTCACTTACATTACATAATCATAATCGAATACAGTAATCCCACCAAAAACACACTTTTGCCCTTTATAACCCTGCACTTACATATTGCACATTATCACAAACTACTCCTTCCCCGTAGCTCCACGATCACGGGAAGAAATCGATATTTATGTAGTTTCAAACCAAAAGATTTTATCATATCTGAAGAAAGTCAGCCACCATCCAGCCAGCCAAAATACTCTGCAAAGCAATCATCCCATTCGATACATACCTTCATTCATATCCATATTTCACGCCTTAAAAGTTTTACATAATTCAGAAACTCCGTGCCAAAAAGGAGTAAGAGCAACAACCTCTCCGATTCAAAATTTCACTCCATGATTAATGATTCATCTCATAATAAAATGAAATAACTTTGATCTAATTTGCCGAAAAGGGAAGAATGCGTCTTGTTAGCTTTGTAGATCGACACTTTCCCCCGCATTTTGTCTACTTTGTCTCATTTGGATCATCACAAAGGAGATGAGATGATGCCCTGCTTCTCTCCCCATAAAACCGAGGCTTGGTAAATAGTGATCAGTGAAGTGGGAGAGAAGATCGGCTTAAAATCTGCATCGCTTTCTCCAGAAGAACGAGATTGGATTAATGTCTCTCTCTTTCTCTCCCAATTCAACAGAAATGCTTCCCTCGCAGGCAGTGCCCGCGGAAGGGTGAGGACAGGGGACAGGGAAAATGTCCCCAAGGTTGTTCAGTGTCCGCATCATCTCCCCATGTTATATAAACCCGGCCCTCTCCATCCTACAATGTTAACGTCCCCAGATGTCCCCACAGCTTCCGCCGCCACTGCTTTCACAGAGGGGGAACGTTTCTTCATCTTGCAAGACATGACAAATATAAAGACGTGCACTTCCAGTGAGTGATAAACAAGGTCCCTAAAAAGGGGAAATCTTAGTGAGGGAGTGCAATCACAACTAATAAATAAAATTAGATTGGAGAATTTTTGCATCACCGCTCTCGGTACTATTTTTACTGGATGCAGTATAAATTTTTTTTTGCATATGCATGAATTGTTAGTTTTATTGAATAAATTGAGGAAGAAATACATTTTTACTGTGTAGTGAACGAGAAGTGGGTTAAATTAACTGAGGTAGATATGTAAGATATAATGACTAAATAATTATGAGCTACGTATTTCTTTAAAAAAATATACAAATTTCAATTTCATATATTAATTTGGCTACTCTATGCAAAATCATCGAACCTTTTGAGGGAGCAAGTGTTCTATTTAAACGATTAATTCTTCCAGTAAAAATGGTACCGAGAGCGGTGATGCAAAAATTCTCCAATCTAATTTTATTTATTAGTTGTGATTGCACTCCCTCACTAAGATTTCCCCTTTTTAGGGACCTTGTTTATTTATAACTTTTAATTGGGTAATTAGATTGCCCATTGGATAACTGCATTGCACTACCCCTTTTCAGTAGTTTGATGCGGAATAATTTTATTAAATGCTGGGTGTTTAAAATTGAATAAATCCGTTATTTCTTAACCGATTTATATCATTTTGGTCAAAATGTCCGGCCTAGATTACTAAACACCTGATCTGGAGGTGCAAACCCAACAACAACAATTTCACGCAGTTTACCAAGCATGTTACAGAAACGACTAGTTGTGCTGTTTACAGTTTTGAATGTAATTTGTTTTCAATTTATTAGTCTTGCGTCGTTGTCAATGGCAATGATTCGTAGCACGAGCAGGAATTTCTGAACTTCAAATTGGAATAACTAAGCCAATTCTTAACAGATTTTGATATATTTATGCTTTAAATTTTCGGGATAAACTGCCCTACAATTCGTGGGTATCAAACTGTTGATAACGTTTGCTAGTAACCAGCAATAATTACAAATGTGTTTCTAAGGCTACATTTTTGCCCATAATTCCGGTCAAGATCACGTAATCGCTTAGTCGGATCAGATCCCATTTCTATATTATGCAACAATAATCGGTGCAAAATTTCATCAAAATCGGTTGAGAAATGACTGAGATATCGCAGATGGTCACTTTTTTGGGGTGGGTCAAATGCATACTTAGTAATTTTTTTCGTTGTTAGGTATTTGCCTCACTAAGAAAAAGGGAAAGAAAGAAATTGGAGAATTTGAGACTTTCCTAAACCAGAACAAGTTACAAATTGGGAACGGTTTATGTAAGAATCTGTAACTGATTTTGCATATAAATGAGCAAAATTGTTACGAAATTTACAGAATTTCAAAGGCAATATTTATAAAGTAAAGAGAAAGTAAAAATAATTTTTACATGGAAAATTCTAGCCCATGTAACCTCTATACGTCATAATAATAATTGACGCCTGCAAATTTCTAATAAGATTTTGTCTAAAAATAAAATTGTTATAAAATTAAATTTACATAATTTTAAGGCAATAAAGTGAAGATAAAGTTTGTAACCAAAAAATCTTTATATGCAAAATTCTAGTCCATGCAACGTCATGATAATAATTGATGCCTGGCCTGCTCATTTGTAATAATTATACCTGAATAATCACACTTTTCCTTCTTTCTCCATTTCCATTCTTGCCGTGCCGATGATAAATTGCGTGGGCGCGTAATAAATAATAATCTGTAATGAAGACAGGAAATTGGATGAGAAGAGTGCCGCGTTTTGCTGTTGTGCTGTGTTAAACAGTGGCCGCAGAAGCCGTGGGGACATCTGGGGACTTTAACATTGTAGGATAGGGGAGGGAGGGGCTTATATAACATGGGGAGATGATGCGAATATCGAACAACCGTGGGGACATTGTCCCTCTGTTCCGCGGTCACTGGTGTTTTCAATGCAATTCAACCCGGACATCCAATGATAATAATACACCCATATTCCACGTAATAATATACACCCCACGCTCAATCTATGTATATACATAAATCAAGCAAAATTGAGCATAATAGAATGCAATGAATCACCGCAAATTGCAAATTGTGCTGTAAACGTATGACTTCCGTTAGTTAAATTAATGCAAATTCATCACAATTTATGGATACAAATTGTGATTTTTTATGACAAGTACATATTCTGGTCTGTTTCGAGTCTATGCTGTCACAGGGAGTTTACGACTCGTTTATCCGCCATCATCTTTCTCCCGTAATCTACATCTCTCCTTTGTGGAGATGGATGGGCTATACTTTCTCCATTCATAAACCTGCTGCACCCGACGAGTTGGTAAAGCCACCTTATTAATATTCCATGGGCCCATTTTCATCCGTTTTATCTTGGTTTATTATACATACTCGGCGTCATCATCATCATCGTCCCAATTGCTGCCAGCTTGTCCACTAACAATGCGTATTGTTAGGAGTAAATAGATACACAACGATCTCTTATTATCCATAAATAGATAAGAGTGAATCCCATACAATACAGTAAAGATATTTCATTTACGTACGTAAACCCACACTCAAAAACAAGTAATTAACGGCACACGCTTCACCCACGTGCATCTCATCTCAGTTTTCCATCGAATTTTCCAGCGAATCCTTCCTAGAAATTTCCAAGTACACGTCCCCACTTCATTTTCTTGTTTCTTATCTTTATGAAATTATCAAAGTTAGATTTTAGTACTAACTGAAATTCAAGTAGCTTTACTTTACTTCGCCTTCTTCTCTCGTGTCCAGATTAGCTGAGGGGTACGTGGCAAAACTATGTAATATAATAGCCAAACTTTTCCTATACTTAAAAGCGACAAGTTATGTACCACCACCACCTCTCATTCCACCCAGTGATTAACACAGTGGCTCAATTGAAGCGTGATATTTCACGTCGAGATTATATCCCCGTCTTCAAAATAGGATTAACTTGTGTCGGGCAGCCAATATTATGTTTTAATTCATCGGAATCTAATTCATTTCAGGGGCTTCTTCTTTTGACGAAGAATTTGCAAAGGAACGACGCATAACGATGTATTCACTCACGTAACGCAACGTTATATATTACATGGCTCAAGGCAAAACTGGGGAAAGTTGGAGCTTTCTCCACTTTCTCATGGTGGTCACACTACCTTGAACAAAATTACGACGTCCAAAGGCGAACCAGTGTTTCGTTTCTTGCGGGTTTGCTACATTTCTTGTAGTGCAAAGCAAGAAACGTGAGAAATGCGTGGTGCAAGAAACTGGGAGAAAGTGCAAGAAATATTTACAGCGATGGGACGTAGTTTCTCCCAACTTGAATTTCTTGCAGGTAAAAATATCGACCTGCATCAAACTACTTTCTCCCCGTTATTTCTTGCAACCCGAAACACTACCGCGGACAAATAGTTACTGCTTGCTTGCTTGCCTTGTCATGTTTATGTATAACTTTGTGAACTAAAATCGAATTACCAACTTGGTCTCCTCTTCTGTCGTCAAGCTCTCATCAGGATGATAACCAAAGAATAATGATAACAACGATATTTAAAAACTTTACAGGAATTTATTCCCCAAAATCTACACTCCCTCAAACAAACTGTTGCAGGCAGAAGAGCGACTGGATTTTTGTGGAGAAGAAAATTCTGGTGAAAGCGCCATAAAAATAAATCAAGTTTTGACTCACGATACGTCCTAGTAAAGGAAGAAATCGTCCGCTAAAGGTTGTAACTGTGGAGTGGAAGCATCATTATATTATCGTTATCACCATTTTATACGACAGATTAAGTGCTCTGATCCGAGAAAGCAAGACCTCTCGCGAATCCACTTTTACTTTGGGAACCTCATCATTTCGTGGTGGATGACGGCGACATGAAAGTTTCATCACTTTTCTGCCCGGCCGGATTTTGTGAGAAAAAAGATAGAGTATGCTAATTTAAGTGCCATGAGTATATTTTTAAGGCATGAGGCTACTCCAGTATTAGGAGTGCAGTTCGGCACTTGTGAGAGATGATCTTGTAGCTGGTGGTGAAAATCCGAGATTAGGATCAACCCGAAACAACACTTGTCCACATTTAGCAACATAATCCGGTGAAAGCAAACAAGTGTTCTTTGCTATCAGAAACCAGTCCCGACTTAATTTACAAATCCCAGTGGGACACTTATAAACAAAGACAAATTTCCAAGAAACGTTTCCAAGAATGTAGCAAAATTTTAAGATAAGTAATACTTATCAACAAATTAACCCCTGCTTATCTTCGGACAAAACCAAACCACACAACACCAAGTTATCTATTTATCCTTTCCTCACAAAGACAAAATTTTCAAGAAACGTTTCCAAAAATTTATGTAGCAAATTTTGAAATAATACTTATCAACAAATTATCTCATGCTTATCTTCGGACTAGATTTTTGATCCTTTCCTCCTCTCACAACAACTCGGCATTTACCACGATCTCTAAAGTGCAACCAAGAAATAAAAGTGAAAGTGCAATCTCAATCATCCATTGTTTTCTCCCCTCTCTGTAATTCTGGGCAAAATTATTATTGCACGTCTGCCCATTACTCGTTAGCTTTCTCCTCGTGTGTGTATGCATTTACTACACAAGTCAATTCGGTCAGTTATAGAAGCAACCAAACCACTGCGTTCTCGCTTATGGAGAGAGAAAGAGAGCGATAGAAAACAGCGGGGTTTCTCTGAGTTAAGGGCGAAATCCGATCCGAATTCCGGCACGGGTGAAAGTAAAAGTGTATCTATCTCTCGATTCGCTCTCCAAAATCCTCCTTGTTCTGCCAACTTGTTCAACCAAACCGACTCACCGATCCGTCCAACCAAAGTGTATGCACTGTATTGTCATCCTTCCTTGTTAGGAGGAGGGGAGTACATACATCTACACAAGGATTGACCCCAACCGACCTTTAGTGCCATAACAAAACAACCCTCGATCCTGAATCAGCCTGACTTCCTGCTTTCTCTCCCCTACAAAAAAAATATTTCAAAATTTTCCAAATATTTTTGCAACCCTTAAATTATTTATCAATCCAACCACAATTCTTTGGTCTGATTAATAAGACAAAACTTGCTACCAAACAAGGCTCAATCATGAATCTGGTTCCAGCCTGACTTTCTCCTTTCTCTCTCCGCTACAAATAAAAATATTCGAAATTTTCCAAATATTTTTCTAACCCTACAATTATCCAGGCAGCAATGCAACCACAATTCTTTGGTCTGATTAATAAAACAAAACTTGCTTTCACCAGTTTTCCTCGATCCGCTCAAGTGTGGAGGAGTCATTACAGCGAGAATTCCACATTTGTTACTTTCATGAACAATCCACTTTCCCCTACAGTTGTGGTACTTTGGTCGGCTTGTTCTGTTTGTTTTATTCAATTTGGTCCTCGCTCCATGCATTCGGAATCCCTTGAACCTCAACTCACGCTGCGTATTTCAATTGTTGGCAGGTGGTCGATCCCGATGGCCTTTTAGCTTCGGGGTCGTACTTACTCTGACTAGATACACATTCCGGCAAAAAGGGAGGACGCAGCGAATCTGGGAACGCTCCGTCCACCAATTCTTCTTGTCGATGTGGATAATAACAATAATAATATTCCTAAATAACAGTACAGCCACGCGGCGGTGGGTAAAAGCTACGTATATAAATCCCTATTGAGAAGGAGAGATTCCGCTTTTTGGGGATATTGCCCTACGTACGTCGAAATGTATCTGGTTGGCTGGCTGCCTCCAATATTG
This sequence comes from Folsomia candida, assembly GCF_002217175.1. Lineage (NCBI taxonomy): Eukaryota > Metazoa > Arthropoda > Collembola > Entomobryomorpha > Isotomidae > Folsomia > Folsomia candida. The sequence goes on from NW_019091201.1 coordinate 3,510,324, forward strand.
AGACATTTGCTTGTGTATGTACATGTCTACCTCTCAGGAGGGGAATGAACAATAATGTGTCTACTTATTTAATTTGGGGACGAATCTTGTCTCGAAAAATGTTTTAAAGAGTGAAAGTAGGAATCTTGTCTTAAAAAATGTTGAATTTTTTTAAGTGAAAGTTGTCTTAAATAATGTTTAAAAATTGATAGTGCGAATCTTGTCTTAAAAATATTGAATTTTGGTAAGTGAAAGTTGTCTTGAAAAATGTTTAAAAAGGCGAAAGCAAGAATTTTGTATTGAAAAATATTTTTAAAAAATTGAAATTAGGAATTGCATCTTGAAAATTTTTTAATAAAGTGAAAGTACGAATCTTGTCTTGAAAAATGTTGAAATATTTATTTAAATGTGAAAGTCCGTTGTTTCATAAAAGTTAAATATGTTCCTAAAAAACTGTTTGACACCTTTTCATTGTCTTACAATAAGTTTTGTTCCCCATTTATTTGCATACATTTGCTTTACATATTCATTGTTCATTCCTGGCAGAAGGAGGCAAAACCAGCAGCACATATTCTATTATGTACCAACTTATTTGCATGAATTGGAAAGCAACCTCTTTATCTTGTCTTTTTTCTTTCTTATTGGGTGTTCATGTATGCCCGCGTACGTGATGCAGGTCGGTTTTTTCGGAGCAGAGGGAAATGAATGCTAATCCACTTGACTTGCAACATTTTACCTTTTTTCATTGTTATTGCTTTCTCCCCAAGTCAGCGTCAGCGTCTCGAGGAGAGAAAGTAGATAAGAAGCGAGTAAGTAAGTAAAAGTGAAACAAGAACGATTTTTTTTGCCCAAGGATACTTCTCTCTCGTCCTCGTTGTCTACTTTCTCTTCTGCTTTCACTTCTCGTCTCGATGCCAATATTGAATATATTTTTTAAAACTCATATTTACATCGGGTAAAAAATATTACGCAAATTTTTAGAAGCTTTTTTCCGTATTATCCACCATAATCTGATACAAATGACTGGTACACAGCGAAAAGTCAGTGATCCCGGATTATTTTTATTACATTATTTTTCTCCATAATAGCAATAATAATAAAAGTGAACGTGTGGTTTATTTTTTTAGCGAATTCAACCCAAGGTGTGATGAAGGGTGGAGAGAGAGATGAATGATTTATTGGTTACAGATCATCAATCATGAGACGTGTCAACCCCTTTTACTTTCACCGCGTGCTTTCTTCCCCATTTTACTGGGTCCAAACCAATATTATTATTTGGTATCATGAAACAGCATCAGGTTTTTTTATGGAGACGTTTCATTCACTCAGATATGTACATTTCAACTTTGCATTATTATTGACATTGTAATTCTGTTCGTAGAATATGTTAAGAAATATTTTGTTTATTTACATGCGAGATATTTCAACAAGTAGAAGTGAAAAATGTTACCAGCTTCACGCGAAAAAAAAACACTTGTTAAGAATGAAAGAAATTTGCAAAATATTTGATTTGCGCTAAATTATCCGATTAGTAACGAAAAATTAGCCTATTCGTAACGTTAAAATTATTTTTTCGTTCATTTACTTGCCGGATATTTCAACAAGTAGTGAAAATGTTAACAGGTTCACGCGAAAAAAACAGTTATTAAGAAAAAACAAAATTTGCAAAAATTTTTATTCGCCCCAAATTATTCTATTCGTAACGTTAAGAAAATGTCTTTTATTTACTTGCCGGATATCTCAAGAAGTCATGAAAATGTTAACAGCTTCACGTGAAACACTTGTTAAGAAAGACAAAAATTGTACAAAATACGGTATTTGATTCACGCCAAATTATCGACTTGTCACCCGTGTAACGATGCACGTACACCGAACCGATCTAGATGCAAAAGAATTCAAGGATTTATTTCCCCTTTTGATGTTTGATAAGGCAGAAAGAGGGTTCAAAAGACCAAAAAAAGATAAAGCACAAAGGAGAACAATTGTCAAAAGAAGATATTGCAGACCGTTATCAGAAGGAGAAGGAGAAGATCGACAGACTACTATTAGATATTGACTTATTTCTAGTTGGCTGCTTTGTTGGTCAAGCCAAGACAAGCCAAGAAAAAGTAGCAGCCACTGATCAAATTGACAATTTTCTCAAAGATTTGATCCAGCAAGGGATTTTCATACGAGGGGAAGATAACCAGTGTTTCGGGTGAAAGTAATCAGTTGCAAGAAAGTGGTTTCTTGCAGGTAAATATTTTGACCTGCAAGAAATGAAAAGCGCATAGAAAGAAACTACGTCCCGCCGCGATATTTCATACGGCACGCGGATAGATGGAGTATATTTCTTGCACTTTCTCCCAGTTTCTTGCACCTCGCATTTCTTGCGTTTTTCACTTTCCAGTGCAAAAAATGTAGCAAACCCGGAAGAATGAAACACTTGGATTTAACCACCTGCAAGAAGTAACCGCAAGAAAGTGGTTTCTTGCAGCTAAATATTTTGACCTGCAGGAAATGTAAGACGCATAAAACTACTTCCCGCCGCGATATTTCATACGGCGCGTGGTTAGATGGCGCAATTTCTTGCACTTTCTCCCAGTTTCTTGCACCTCGCATTTCTCACATTTCTCACTTTCCAGTGCAAAATAAATATAGCAAACCTGCAAGAAACGAAACACTAAAGATAACCATCTATATCTCCCTTGCACAGAAATAACAGTGTCGCGTCGGAAACATCGGAACTCATTTTACACCACTATACAAAGGATTCAACCGGAAGGCAAAATTCTTCAGAAAGTGAAAATGAAATGAAATGTGGTCGAGTGTAAGAGACTGACTGAGAGCAAGTGAAAATGAATGCAATAAGTGAGTCAGTCCTCGTATTATAAGTTTAAGCATATGATGATGACGATGATGACGACGATATTATTTGGTTTGGCCCCCCGACTTCCGCTGGGATTGAAAGAAAGATTTGCCTTGGTTTCATTCATGAATGGTTGACTCGGAGAAAATTTGAGCCAGCAGAGATTTAACGGAGAATGGATATTTGACAATACTAAATAAAGAGGTTTCTCTGTTCCCTTCAGTCCATGAATTCAATTCAGAGAACATTATTAAAGCAAAAAGAGAGATTTTGGATGAAATGATATCACTATTAGTTTTGTGGTCGTGTGGTTCGTCCCGTGGTGGTGGTTGGTCTGGTGGGATCCTTCATGTTGAGTTCGGGTGATTAAACCCCCTCCGGCGTTCTTTGGTGAACTTGGGACGACCAAATGGTGGTCGAGGAATATATGTAAAATGACAAAGGTGGGCAAATACAGCATTTTGAGCTCTGTTCTTCCGAGGGTTTGAATTTGCAGGGCTGTTACACCCACAACAAGACGAGAATTTGCATGGGGAAAGCAGCAGTCGTAAGAAAATACGAGTTTTGTGAAGAAATTAGCTTTTATCGCTGCCAAAATGCATTGTTTTCGCAAATTTTATTTTTAAAATACGTATTTCGACACCGATAAAAAGTTAATTTCTTCACAAAACTCGTATTTTCGAATGACTGTTGCTTTCTCCACGTAGATTTTCGTCTTTTTGTGGGTGTAACATCCCTGGAAATCCAAACCCTGGGAAGAACGGGTCTCAAAATACTACATTTTGACAATGTTTATTTTGCCCACCCCTGCTACGAGTTATGTAAAATGATGAGAATTATGGACATGAGAATACGTATAGAGATGATTAAGACTGATTATTTACTAATATGGATAAAAGTGGGTCACCTGCCTCGATAGTTTCGCTTATCAAGCAAGAAATCTGTATACATGTCGTGAATCAGCAACTTATTCATAATAGGGTGCCATTCTTGAATGCAAAATCTTCACCCATATTTTGACTGGGGGAGGTCGTCGAAAGAAAAAAAAGAAAGTTAAACAGTTTGGCCTTTCATACAGCGAAAATTGGTCTGGCTGGCTGGCTGGATGGATGGATCGTCGCATCATAATGACTTCCTGTCAATCCTCCACCATAAAAAAAACATCCGTCGTCGTCGTCCATGAACCAAGAATGGCTACATATTTACTCCATTCGGCGACCCAGAATGTCTTGTCAACCACTTTTTGATGAGTGCGAATATGGATCACAACTTTGAATCCATCCGTTATCCACTTCCGACAGAGGATATTATACAAAGTCTTGGTCTGAATGAAAAGCCAAGTCGGCAATGAATCTGGGCAGAAATTGCAAGGTTGTTGTGAGCCAAAATAAACCGTTCTAAATAAACGAAATGTAGCAATTGGGTGAAACAAGTAGTTAATTCTCCCAAAAATTATGTGACCACACTCTTTGACCTCGAGGGAGGGTGGTCTGATTGGCCCCAAAAGTGGATAGCATTTTCCCTCTGGGGTCAAATGCATCATGCTTCAAACCGGTCTCGAATAGCTCAAGTAATCTTGCAGACGGACAGACCAACGAACAGAGACAAAGTCCTCGTTCAATAGGGCTCACCCTTTAATAAACCGTTCTAAATAAACAAAATGTAGCAATTGTGTGAAAAAAGAATTCTCCCTCAAAAATTATATGACCACACCCCCTGACCTCGAGGTAGTGGTCCGATTGACCCCAAAAGTTGACAGCAACGTCCCCCTGGAGACATATTTATGATGCCGCATACCGATCTCAATTATCTCAATGCGTTCTCCAGTTATCCTCCTGACGGACAGACAGACGAATAAAGTCTTCCCATAATAGGGTCTCGCCCCAAAATAAGCAGCTCTGCTTTGCTTTACTACTTTCTACCTTCTCCCTCGCTGGTTTTCTGGTCAAGAAAGTGACACCCCGAAATAAATGGAGATGTTATAAAACAGATGCACCGCGACCACCCCAACTTTCTCCTGTAAGCAAGTAAGTAAGACGGACACCTTCTTTTTCTTCACCACTACCAACAGTTTTTTTCTTCTTGCCTCCTCATTGCAGTCAAGTCACGATTTGTCACAGAAACTTAATCTCCGCTGCCGTCCTGACCACTAGTTTGGTTAGGACAGAAGGTTCACAGATTAGTTTACGAGGCTCCTGCTTTCACTTACTTTCACTTCTCCCCTCGTCATAAATAAATAAGTTAAAATAAAGGCTGCCTGGTTAAAAGGTGATCTCTTTCCTGGACTAATGATTCATGCGAGCAATGGTGAGATGACACCTTACACCATAATGGATTCAGTTTGGTGCATGATCTTTGGTAAACAATTGACAGAGATTCGTCATTGTGCATTCGTTGGTAAGCTAATATTGACCTTTCCCATGGAATTAGTTATGTCAACTGATCGTCGGCAGGAAGCAAGTTAATTACTAGATCATCAAACTGTTCAATTAAGTGAAAGTACAAAGAAGTCCGTATCCTGTAATCTCGGTGGGATTGAATTTTATTCTTGAAATTGATTACACTGCTGAATCAAACAAAGTACGTAAAATTGACTCTAAAACATTTCCAAGGAACAAAAAACGTGGATAATTCACTTTTCCTGAATTTTATCCTGGAGCATACTTTCACTTTTTTTGTTTCCTAAAAATTCAACATTCGCATATATATTTAACCAGAAATTTTGACTTTGTCACAGCTACGAATTTTATTTCCACGCATTTTCCACTATGATACCCTTTGAACAAATGATATGAAAACTTTCACCACAAAAACTTACGCAATGGCTCAAAGGAGAATTTTTGGGGACATGCATCAATGGTAATCCGTCCCATTTTCGCTGATTAAGCCGGCACACTTAATGAACTAGGAGCCATACTATTCATGTCTGGCTTGCAGGGCATCAAGTCAAAGGGAAAGTTGAATGAAATGAAAGCCGTGAAGTTTTTCACTTTCACTTTCAAGAGGGGATGATGGTAAATTATACAATAGGGTGACATCATTGGTCTCATCTCATGGATATGAAGCCGCCGCGACCCGTTTATTAAGTAAGGAGAAGGACGTAGCGATTAGTATTTAGAAAGAGGAGCGGAATACGAGAGACGAAATAGTTGAACCGTGTCTAATAAATGTCTACAAATTGCGAAACTATTCTCATTAAAGTTTTCGATTTCAATTTTCGACACTCTTCTAGTCGTCCCATTTTTATTTTGTTAGACATAATAATAACTCGGATACATATTTATGTAGATGAGGTATACAGAGGTCGACGCCGTCGGTGCATATCTGTTCACTTTCATTCATTTGACTGATTACGATAGTGAATGAAAATGAATTTTCTGTCATTTGAATGAAAATGACTGAGGTATTCCGTCATTTCAGATGAATAACTGCGAATGAAAGGATTTTTCACTCCTTTTATTTTTCACCGTATCCTTAATACATGGGGCGAAGTAAGAAATGAAGTACGATGAAGTGAAGTGAAATGAAATGAATTTCAACGAAAATGACTGAATGTGAATGATAATCTTGAGTCAGAAATCGGGATGACTGACTTTTGAATGAAAACTAAATTTTTGAACAGGCATACGCCGGTCACAGTTTACGCACCCGCCGCTGCCGGTAAATTTGAACTCCTATTCCTTCAACATTGGGACGCTTCTCCGCGCCACAGAAGCCGCCAAAAAATCACCAAAATTCGCGCCACCACCGCCGAAATTTGCCGTCGTCGACCTCTGCCTGCACCTTTCTCTAATTTTATCGCCAGAATTTTTTCCTATTTGGTTAAAAAAAGTGAGTAAAATTATGTAAAGTAAAATGGACGAGCTACCACTCACTTAGGACATTTTGTGGATGGGTGTGTCATTTCGCCCGTAGTAGCCTTGAGCCTCCCAGCCTTTTAGTTATTTCTGCCTCTCTCACCACTTTGTCGGACGTAGGTACTGAGGAGAGGAAGGGATGGCTTTCTAATTCTAATTACTGAATAGTGTGACAATCTCAGAAGTGGTGGGTGATAGTGTTTTAGGGGAAAGTGCAGAATGTGGTGAGTGACTAGGTTTTAAGGCTGGAAGGAGAAAGTAGTAGCCCCAAAACCTTATATCATAATGGGCCATGGGTTCACTAGAGGCAGGACTTTTAGCCCTTTCGTCTCTTCCAAATCAAATTTCCGACTTGTCAAAAGATTGTCTTGTCTTTCCATTCCTCAATCTTATTTCGCAACCTCTTCCACCCAAAACCTACCAACAAGCAGACCGTGCTTACTACTACCCACTCGCTTCCTGCTTCCAGCCCTTCTCCGTATAAATATATTAGGCACATGCTTTCTCTTTAGAAAGCCTAACCAACCAGGAAGGGGAAAGAAATCCGAAAATTAAAGATACCTCGCCATGCACCACCACGACTTTCTGACCTGGTTCGATCAAAGCAGAATTAAAATCAGCGTCGTCATCACCATCCATCATAAAAGTCCAATTTATACATGCAACCAACCAGATATTTGCAAATATATCGAGTTATTTTTCGCTCTAAGAGAAATAATTGCAGCCAACCAGATCGTGCAGATATTTGCAAAGATATCGAATCATTTTTCTCTGTAGGAGAAGAAATAACTGCATTATTTTGAAGAAGTGAAAGCGGTGAAAAGTAATTATATTTCAGATTCAGGGTGTATGTATCGAGAAGAAGGGAAAGTTTGGTGGTTGGTGGTGTTACTTAGGTTTGTCTGGAAGCGATGAAGAAAAGGCTGCTTCTTTGCAATTTAATCCGCCTTTCTCACCCATTTCTAGTCGCCACAGCTTTCATGGCGGCCGTATTCATACTACATTTTCAGACATTTTCCCACCATCAGCACCACCGTCATCTCAAAGTCGTCCCTACACGAGAGATCCTTTCCCTTTGTCACTACTTGTTCTCTTATCACTTTCATCATCTCGGCCAAATGGGAAATCTCGGCTTTAAAATCAAATAAATGGTGGTCCCGAGTTGACGCTGTCGTGGTGTGAACGAGGGAATATCTAAGAAGTGAAACGTATAAAATCGGTATCACGTAGCTATCTACAAATTGTACACTCTTAGAAAACTGGTGTTAAATTATTACTGACCGGAGAACATATCTAAATGGCTCTACACTTTAAACAATTTTATAATAAGATTTTTTATTACCGGCGGAAATACAATGCAATTCTACTACTTCATTTTATTTCAATTTATCACCGAAGGGTAACACATATACAGAGGATAGAAATCCTGCTCAGTCCCCAATGTCAACGCTCTGATGAAAGAAATATTACCGGAGAAAATTTAATTTTGTTACATTCAGAAGACAACTTGTTACCATGCGGTAGAATTTCATAGTACCTCTGACGGTAATAATTAATCGTATCACAAAATTATTTAAGGTGTATACCGACGAGCATTACCGTTTAGTAATCACAAATTTTCCCTCAGAAAGAAACTACTACCCATCCCGCAGGAACTTATTACCAAATCAATACCACATTTTTACCAGTGTATGAATTTACTATTTAAAAATGCTTCCCATGTTTAAAACCCGATTTCTTTCTACTTCCCAGCTTTACATTCAATTTAAAATAATTGAAACCACGCAATGACAACGCAATGCATATATACATATGGCACTTATTCTCAGTTAGAGAGAAAGAGGAAGTAAAAAGTCAATACTTTTTCCAAGAAACGTTTGGTCGGAAAAGTAAGTAAGTTGGAAAAAAGTTGCTGTTGGGTTAGTTTAGTTTATGGGATTGGGTGGCAGTCTCAGTCTCAGTCTCTCTCTTGAAGAAAGTGAAAGTCTGGGACGCACAATAATAAAATGATGTGTTCAAGTTGATCCTCATCTACAACAAAAGTAGTCTAAATCCTTCTCATTCTTCGTTTTGTTGGACGAGTCGGTCGTGGTGGGTGAAGTCGTACAGTTGCTCACAATACAATACAATGAGTGGACAATGAGACGTGAAATCTGGGGGGTGAAATAAATGGGTGAATGAATGGTGGCTTTCTCCCTCTTTCTTTCATTACAACTTACTCAGAGAGAGAGAGAGAGAAAGGATTGAGATAACACTGCCTTAATTCCTTCCCAAATATTGCGATTTCCTCGCCATAATAATAATAATAATGATGTTTTTGAGTAAGAGGGAAGAAACGGAAAGGCAAAATAAATTTATTTATTTATTTATTTAGTTTCATTAGCAAGGAGAAAGTGAAAGTGAAGACGTAATGTAGCCAGAACGAGTGACTTTTAATTTTTTGGGATGCTAATTAAATTTTAATTCACGTGTTTTATTTACCATTTTCTAGCCTCCGTAACCAATATTTTTCAAATTAATGTTCAATTTTTCAATATGTGCGAGATAATAACTTTCTCCTTTTGCAGTTATTAATTAAACTCGAATTCCATTGCTTTGTATCTAACTTATTATTTTTGAGACTTATAACCAGTATTTTACAAAAGTGGTGTTGTTATTGTGCAATTTTTTCGTATGGTAATACATATTAGTCAAGTGGGACAAAAATTAAGAATCGAACTCTGTCCCTGACTCGGGCTAAAGGAAGTGTGAACCATATAGATTATCTATATTTGCAACATGCAAACTTTCAGATTTTTTCGGTCAATTTTTAATTAACGGTTCAGTCAGTGAGACGGACGGACGGACATAACCCGATTTGCCAAACTAGCAGGGCCGCAGTAGGCGCAGCTGCGGCCAAAATGGGTCGGCAAACTGCAGGAAATGTCCGAATGGCCATAGGTGGCTTGGCGGTGGCGATCGCGTACGGGCCAACTTCGTATTCCAGTTGGCACGCCAACTTGATACCGGCTTGCCACCGGTGGCAAGACCATGGCTCAGACCTGCGGAAATGCTTATACCCATCCAAATGCCACCAGTAATTGCACATATTATTTACTTTTTCATTTGTTATTTATTTTAAAGTATGAAGAAGTGGTAAACACAAGTACATATTTTTATAAGGTAAAAGTAAACATTTATACATAACTTCACTGTAATTAACAATCCTCACATTAGTCGTAATTTTAGCTAGAAATATATTTACGGTTAAGCTATTGAATGGATATTCCGGAAATTTATCAAGTTTTATAACCTCGTAAAACTCTGCATATTTTATGGATAGGTTAATATATTTTAATATTACATAAGTACCATCTCCTAAGTAGAAACAATTATCATATTTACTATTAGAAAACTGTTGCGTACTAGATTTCATAATTTTTGTCGCAAAATCAATTGCCTCAATTTCTTGTAAGCGTTTCGCTACTTGATTCAGGTGATAATTTTTAGCATGCAGCATGCTTTTTAGTTTCTGCATATAGCTTTCGAAAGGAAATGCGCTGACCCTGGACAAATTACCAAAATTCAATGCATCATCACAAATGTGTATAATTGAATGCACATTATATATCATAAATTCTGGACCGTAAATTAATTCAACTTCTTTTACGAATTGTATGAGCAACGACCTGGCTACATCATTCCACGATTTTATACTTGCATTAGGAGATAATAATATTGACATCGCTGCTTGTAATTTTAGAAAATTTTTAAACTTATTTAGTGGAAGTGTCTCGCCTAATACTGCTATTCCAGAGTACAGCAAAAAAAGTCTAAATTCAGTGGCCTTGAAATGATTTAGTTCGTCGAGCCCACGAGGTTTGCGTTGAAAATCACGGGATACAAAAGGTCTAAGTCGAATTAAATTTCTAGATAAAATTAAAACTTGTTGTGAACTAAGTCGGTGCGGCAATTTACCTTTCACCCAAATGTTCAATAATTTTTTAGTTACTCCTAGAAAAACTAAATGCATATGGTCAAGTACTATTTGTGACACCAGGCCTAAATTTAATCTCAGCAATTCACTGTCGTATGTGTGATGATCTGCATCCGTTTTTTTAATAAATTTATCATCCGTTCTCTGTGGACATACTGTCTCTCTTAAAATTACTCTTCCAAGCCATTCACCTTCCTGTTCGCATCTTTCACACGAGTTGTAGCTATTATGCTGTTTGCACCCTTTTATAAAACTTCTAGCTGGTGCATCAGCTATTATACAAGATATTTTAAATGCAAATTGTAAGTCTTTAAATAAAATACCAGTCCTTTCTAATTCTAATGCTTCGTCAACAAATTGTTTAAGAAATAAAGTATCTTTTGGCTTTGACATGCCGCAAAATAATCCAATAATAAATGGACTTGAATCTACAGCTTGGTCCAGCATACCAAGAATTGGCCAAAACGACTTAGTATTACTTTGAGAAATCGGTACCCCGTCAATACCAACTGATATTGAAATAATTTTCGAAATAGACTCATGCTGCCATTTTTTAATAATTGGAAAATTGCAATCCGATAATTTTAGTTTTAGCCGTCTTTCCACACCTTTTTTTATACCGAAATAAACTAGTTCACCTCCACCTAGCTTTTCTATAACTATCTGTCGTGGCGTTTTCATTAATGTTCTAGGATCGAGAGGAAGAATATTGTTAATATGTGGATTTATAATGGTTATCAGTTCTCGGAGACACATATGTGTAACATTATGTGCTGTAGCCCACAGACGAAGACTATCTGGCAAAAGTAAAGGAAAATTGATATCTGACTCAACATTTACTTGACTGTTGTCTAATACAAAATCTGAGGGTTCAGCGCTACTTATTTCAGTTTCAACTATTTGAACATTCACTGGTGGCTCTACAATTTCTTCACTAAATAATAATGTCGGCACAGTATTTCCTATCGTCTTACTTCTAATAAATTGCAATATACGTGATGTTGCTTTTCTTCTGCGGCGTAATTCCGTTCTCGGGGTGACTGTATTCATCCTGTCAAATGACGTTGACGACGAGCTGCTCGGCCCCCACCTCTGTCACCAGCGTTCTTCAACCAGTTTATTATTGCCTGCTTCACCTCGAAATCTGTTGCTTGGCTAAAGCCTTTATTTGACCGCACCGACTCTAGAAAATCGTTGCAGAACACTTAATCATTTTTAATTATAAGATGGTTTCGAGAATAAATTTTATTAACGTACTTGTGATTAATTTAGGTAATATTGAGTCCTTTATGCCACAAACCGCTTTTTGTCCTTGTCCAGTAAAGCTAACTACTGTTGCGAACTGGTTCGTAAATATTTCAGAAAGAATGCTTCCGGTTACTGCAGAAACATTTTCTCCTCCGTGTAGACTTAGATAATCGATCTGTCGTTAATAAATAGATTAGGTCATACCCAGCGTACGCATAATAAATAAAGTACGCATTAAAATTCTCTGGTACCATTAGGTCACTATTTTTATCAATACCAAGCCAGGTTATGAGGGAAGCTAAACCATCCTTGCTGGTTAAAGGCAGTAGCGGGGCTCCAGTCAATTTAATATTTTTTGCACACGTCGTCCCAAGATTAATGTGCTTCAACTTACTAGAAATTATTTCTAGCTTGGAAATCACCGCATCTTGAAATTCTAATAAAAAAGTTAGTTAATTCCATAGTATAAATATAATAGAAAGGAGAATACACACAATCGTATTTTATTCATACGAATATTATCATACTTCTATTTTCCTCTAGAAACTGTACGAACTGATTTTTAAACTCGACATCCTCTGCCTGGTGGGTTGCGGAAGTGTTTTGATCTCCTCCTCCTGGGTATATTTCTATTTGTCCATGAGGTGGTGCAAATAATGTGTTGTCATTAGCTGCACCTTCATAACCGCCCCTTTCCAAATCGGCTATTATATAAACAGAAAAAAATATCATAACTTAAATTAATAATTATTTATAATACTAATTAAATGATTTAAATTAACATAAACTATGAACTGGCGACGTAAACTAGTGGTTACACCCTTCCGGTTTACCTGTTTCTCTAACTAATCCAAGGCAAAAAGTTGTCGGGTTGTCGTCCTCCAACGTGTTGGATTCGTCGCTAGAATCTTCGGCTACAGCAATTATTTTTTGAAGCTTGTTGCTATTGGAATTACACGGTGGCGGCTTTACTTTGTTTTGTATGCGTTTTCGGATTCGCCTAGAATCTGCCTCCTCAACGGAAGATGGCTCCAAGTTGGAAGTTTCTTCCGCCCTAATTGATGCTTCACGGGCGGTCAAATAATTGTCTAGAAAATAACATAGATAACAGCAAGTAATTAGTTTTGCCATATACTTTTTTGCAACAAACTGCTTACCATACTCTTTCAAAACTCGACAAGAACAGACCAACCAATCCGAAGATGGGGGTTGATGATTGCAAACAAGTTTGGCTAGTTTTGCACCTCGAACTTTTGATGGTGGATATCTGCAGTTCTTCACTTGGGTCCCCCCATTTGCAATAAGTGGCGGAAGAATCCAAGATGACGATATAACGTCAATGGCGTTATCTTCGTCGGGAAATATAACTACTGCAAATTTAATCATGACAAAGTACGTTTAATGGAATAAAGACAAAATACTGATTTGATGGACAGAATGTTGACGGTGTGGAGGTTTTTAAGTTTCCTCTACTTTAAGTAAGAGTTGGGGCATTTTGGTATCTCATTCGAGTCGGGCCGTAGTTGGCAAGAATGTGGCCAGAAGCAAAATCTTAAATACCATTTAAAGCTTGCTATGGCCTGGGATGGGCCGTCGACGGCAAGTAGACAGATTAAGTCCGGCAAATACACTGGTTTGCCGAGTGAAAATGGCGGCGGGAAAGCGGTGGCAAGTACTCGGCTGGATGTCGGCAAAATCTGCGACTCTTTGCCGCCGGTGGCGACTACTTGCCAACTGTTTCAAGAGCCTTTGTGGCACACCGGGAACGATTCCATAAGTTCTGGGTCAGTCTAAAAATCCAATTCGATGCGGATTCTATGAAATTCTATGTAATAATACTAGCCTAACTATTCGTTCATCCCTAAAGAAATGAATCACAGACTCAATTACAAATTCATTTTCATCCTTTCAAACATAATTCATAATAATAAATAATGATGAATACCCAATTTTTCGAGCATGGTCTCTCCCTTTCCACCATCGTCGAACTCTCTGAAGCGTGTTGCAATGTAAAAGACCAAAAGATGAGACGCGATGGAAGCAAAATATCATCATCACCACCACCGACTTTCTCTCTCTCATTCAATTCGGACGACCAGGGCGAAAACCGGACTTCGTTAGGTGGACTGATTGAAGATGAGCAAATCCAAAATCTAATCAATGACCATCTCCATATCAATGGTTGCTCTATGCCAGCAGCGTTTCCTTTCCTTCCTTTCCTCCCACTTTCTCCTCACCATTCACACATCACACCCATAAATTTCCTACTCGTGGTGGTGGTGCTGATATAGCACGCTTTTTCTGGTGAATTTGTGGCTGGATTGGATCTGGTGGTGTATGTATCGCTGGTTGGTTGGTGGATTGGATGGATGTGCTTGGCTGGGTGGTGAAAGTGTGGAGAGAAAGTTGAATTCTTTTACTTTTCACTTCTTATTTATCCGATTTCCTCACTTCAGCCGTCACACAAACACATATAACTTCCTGACTTGCTTCTTTTCGCACTTCATCGGACCTCCTAGTGCTTGTGGTTGGTTGTGGTTTGGTATCAATCAAGTAGGCAAGACTGGCTGAATGCATGCATCTCGACGCGATGAATGCACTCGTTCGGGTGGAACGGGGAATTTTGAATTTCAATCCGTACTCAATATGTACTTATGAAATGGATAATATTTCAGTGTCCAGTCCACTGGGTTGCAGTGGGGAATGTATTAATTTATACATAAATTCAGGGGCCGCGGAAGCGTGGGGACGGGGGGATAATGTCCCCAAGGTTATTCGATGTCGGCATCATCCGCTCATGTTATATTGACCCCTCCCTTCCCTATAGGCTACAATGTTAATGTCCCCAGATGTCCCTACACGGCTTCCGCGGCCACTGGAAGAATTCAGGCTACTCAAATGTATGAACATGATGCAGTGGCCGCGGAAACGTGTGGACAGAGGGACAATTTTCCCACGGTTATTCGATGCCCTCATCATCTCCCCATGTTATATAAACCCCTCCCTTCGCAATATCCTACAAGGCTAATGTCCCCCGATGTCCCCACAGCTTCCGCGGCCATTGCACAAATTCATGCATGTTTAGTTGCAGCATGGTTCAAAAAATCTGATGAAAACGACCCACATAACTTATCTAGATGACAAAGTTCTCGTTAAAATATTATTTTGAATACAATTTTCTGATCCCTTTTGAACTATTTATTTCCTTTTGTGCGATCTAACGAATCAAAGCAGCGTAACAAAAAGGTTTCCTCTTTTAGCACAAATAAATATTTGATTGCGTTGCTTTGACCATCAATTTCATTTCCTTCCTGTTTCCACTTACTTCCTCAACGCTTGGGATCAACAATTCGATTGATTCATACAAAGACAAGAAATTTTTTCAATAAATCGTCTCCCACCCGAGGTTATTTACTGTGTATAAATATCACTGGATGTACATACATAGAATGTCTTGTGACATCCACATGATATATGCGTATTATCACACTCTAAAGAAGATTGAGCTCAACCGGTTGAGTAAAACTATGTTGATCAAATTTTCCACAATTTCGAATTAAAGCAAAACTTCGAGAGTGCAATTTTTACACGGTTGAGTTGATTAATTTTCAGTTTACTCAATATTGGATAAAATTTGACTTCAGGTTGAGTAAAATAGAGTTTAATCAATTCTGGGTAGAAACCAGACCAAACTAGATTAAACATTGTCAATAAATGGTGTAAACTTTGCTCTATCGGCGGAGTTAAATTTTAGTCAACTTTTTGGTGTAATAGTCACACTTCAGGTGCACAAAGTCAACTCTCCCCACTGTACGTCTCCATCTTCCGCGTGGCTCAAATGCCACAGTTGCTGTCTACCAGCAAAAGGAGAAACAACGAAAATAAATTATTTCTTTTTTTGAAAGTTTTTCGACGTGTCCAATAATGGAGCAAATTCTTCGAGATACTGGCCTGGAACAATATACGGATAAATTGAAAGGTAAATTGTAAATTCTTTTGATTAATTCATAGATTTGTATGTTTATAATTAAACTACATATACATAATTTTTTTTATAACTATAGAGAAATGAAGATCTTGAAGAATTTCGTTTAGCAGAATCCGTGAGAACGCAGCCATTTGTTATTTGTATAGGAAACTTGAAGTTTCTTGACATCCAACAAGCTTTCGTCATGGTGGAACGGCGCCTCATTGCTGCAGAGTCTTTCGTAAAAGCTGTGGATCTCTGTTTCAAGATCTTTTACGTCCTAGAACTTAAATTTCCCGAAGAGTGTAAGAGTGTTTGGGAGTTTTTCGACTGCACAGTTTTCCAAACTAACAAAGTTAGGTCGTCATCGTCTTCAGTCTTGTCGCTTTCGTCACAAATCACCATGGACGAAGGATTAAATGAAGATTGATTATTTAATTTTACTAATTAAAATAAGACGTACGGGTATTATGTACGGGTATTATTTTTATTTATTGTCAGTATTGTTAATACGCTTAATAAGTACAGTAATATAAGTAATATATTATTAATATCACTGTCATTATAAATTATAAATGTACTAGCTCTAGTAAACAACATAATAAATAATTATAAATTAAAGAGCATTCAATGATAAAGCAAAGAGCAAATTTTAGTAAGCATATGGAATAAACAATAATCATCAAAAGGTCAAAATTCGATCATACAAAAGTGCAATTATCATTCCTGAATGTGATAAAATTTGATTGGAACAAAGAGTAAATATTTAACAACTACTTTAGCAAAATTCGTCTATTTGATGGTGTAACTTTTGTGCTTTTATCGTAACAAAAATTCAACGACTTGAAGAGCACGCTTTGTCCAAAAGTTGAGTAAAACTTTTACTCAGCCTAGAGAAGTAAAATTTAACCGAAAGGTGAGTCATCCCCTTTTTTAACCCGATGTTGTGTTAAGTTTGATCAAATTTGCGCAATACTTACTCAATTTTGTTTAGAGTGCAGAAAAGTGACACAAATCAGGTCATAGTTTGAGTAAAATGTCGATCCTAAACAGTATTTCGGGTGAAAGTAAGTAACCAAAAGGCAAGAAAGTGTTTTTTGCAGCTATTTTGAACTGCAAGAAATGTAAGGCGCAAGAAACTAGGCCCGGCTGCTGTAATTCATATGGCGCGTGGTTAGATGGCATATATTTCTTGCACTTTCTCCCAATTTCTTGCACTTTTTCGCAATTTCTTACACTTTCTCTTAATTTCTTGCAATTTCTCCCAATTTCTTGTATTTCTCATTTCTAGCGTTTCTTGGTTTGTAGTGCAAGAAATGCAGCATTCCCCCAAGACGCAGATTAAATATTAAACATACTTGTTGAGATTTTCAGAAACATACATACATAAATACGTAGTTTACCCAGAATTTGATACAATACTACTGATCGGCGTTACAAACCTTAGACCTAGAATTGCGTGAATCCCGTAAGATTCTCGCAATCCCACGTTCACGTCGTCTACTTACTCCTCGCGTAGCCAAACTGATAATGATAATGTGCTCAAGTGTTAAATCTCACTCAACCGGAAGGTTACAGGGAAAAGTCTCAATTCTGAAAATTCTATGATGCAATGCAGCTCAAATCCAATTCTAGCACAGAGTTCAGTGAGTTGAACAAACCTCGAGATTTGCTTGTAGTACCGTAGATATACCAGTGAAAGTTGTTCCTTCTCCTACATACCTCCATACACATACCCAATACATTATTAATCTTGTTATTGCGTAATAAATTTTCTGCGTTATTCTAGTTGAACGGATTGCCAAAATTATTTCGATTAATGTTACACAATAATAAAAAAGTTTGGACTTGTGGATTACAAAACGTATATATTGCTTTCTCTTTGCGACACGTGTTCTGTGCTTCCTTTGCTCTCTGAATTTATCAACTTTCTCCGGTTCGTTACACGACAGAGGAAAATAAGAAACTAGGATTCCATACCAATTAAACCTTTGTGGTTTTCATGGATTTTTCGTTTGGACGTCACATATCAGATTAGATTATTAGAGGAGAAAGCGAGCGAGCGAGTGAAAGTGGCTGATTTGTTGATTCTCACGGTACAAGAAACACCCATCCATCACACAAATATATCACAAATCGGAGAAATAATATTGACTTTTCTTTCACAACAAGGCTCCAAAAGTGGCTTATTATTTGACTTGATCACTTGTAAAGGATTTGTGTTCCTTTTTTGTTACGAGGGGAAGAAAACAAGCTAATTCTGTCATGTCAATGTCGCTCGCTTGCTTTCTCTTTCTCAATTCCACTTTCTCTGCTCTTCCGGGATGGTTGGTTGTGGGAGAAAGTGTTGATTTTCGGTATAAATCAACTCATTTCAAACTTGGGTGAGTTTTGCTTTCAAAAAATGGGAGACGAGATGTGAAATGTTTCCGAGAAACTATTTTTTCTTACCTTAAAGTATTTTTGGCTGGTTTTTGGTGGGTGGGTAGATCGGTTCGGCTTCAATAATCATACGTCATCATAATCCATCCGTATTTATTTTTAGCCGTATTTTTCTTATAAAAATCCTACCATGTGGCGATGATGATATCTTGTTTTTCAGACATTTCTCCTACTTTCACCACAATTAAAACAAACATCAAACAGTTCTCGACTCGTCGTCGTAGATGTTCTCAAACATCTAGTGAAAAAAAGTAACCGCAGCAAATCATGATTTCACCGACCACGAGTTTTTTTCATCCCGAACATTCCTCTGCTATATACGGAACGATAAAAAATTAAAGAGTTGGATAAACTAGACGAGAAAAAACAGCAGCGAAGGTAAGTAGCAAAGTTATCTCGACTGAGAGAAAGGAGGAGATCGTGATGGAGATCAGATGTCCCCAGAGGAAGAGGGTCTCTCTCTCTCTCTCTCTCTTAACCACCAAAAACACCATGGAACGAATCCGGTAAAATTGTTGTAAATATTTTTGTGTACAAATCTTATTTCCAAAAATGTTAACCAGACTGTTATTAGAATGTATTTTAGCACCGAAACTTATTAAATTTTAGTGCAACTTAAATATGCTCTGTTTTCCGTGGGTTAAAGTAAGTGTGCATGGAGGAGAAAGTTGCGACTTGACTCTGCCACGGCTCCCGTCCAACTACAAGAAGCCGATCCGGGGTACCAAGTGTGCCTGAGGTGGAACTTCTTCTGCTGCGAATTTATCAAAACCAAACCACCAGAGAGAGCAAGATTTTTAGTGAGATACGCCATATCCGATCACACACGTACATTGAAACATTACTAAATAACGAATGGGATGCATTTTGCATAAAATACGCAATAAATAAAATTTCTGTGTGGGTGTACACTCTACAAATGTGCATAATCTCAATAATTACATGTACCAACGTACATGCATAACTTATTGTTAACAATGTTGTTCTCGGCAGAATTGCCAATTTGGGAAATGTTTGGATGTAAACGGTGAAAGTAAGTGGGATTGAGCATACAGTTTGGTTGGATTGATATTAGGTAGGCAGGCATTGTGTGGTTGAAGTGGTTGGTGAAAATGGTTGAGATTTACTTCGTGTCCTTTTCCACTTCTCGTGGAGAGAAAGTAGTTGTATTTACTTACCTTTCTCTCGCAGTGTGTTGTATGCGGTGGGAATTGCTCAGGCATAAAAGTGGCTGACGGACGAAGGACGGACGGACCATTTCATTATCCGGGCGTTCCAGGCAATATTTTCCATTAGGGATTGTATGTAGTTTCTACCTAGTCAACTTTCACCGGGTATAATGTCCAGAATTATAGTGAAATTCAAACTTTGTATGAATATGGACATATAATTTGACGAAATTACTTCATTTCTTATACATGAATGTATACACGGTTAAAAATGTGGTAGAGGAAGATATATACGATGTACTGGTGTTGATTTGGTGTTAAGTTCGTACCGGATTGATAGTAGTTTGTTTTTGAGTGGTAAATTTGTCATTACGATAACTTTACTAAACGGTAATGTCAGTTATTACCAGTGCCGGTAGAGTTATGTAATGACTTAATACCAGTTTCATAAGAGTATACATATGTAATTGGTGTCTCTCCACATTAGAAATTGACATGTACAACTTAATTTTTCTAAATATGCACTCTTAGAAAACTGGTATTAAATCATTACTGACCAGAGTACATACATATATTACTCCATGTGTACCTGAATAACGGATATTATCATTTAGTAATGTTGCCGTAATGAAAAAATGACCACTCAGAAACCAACTACTACCAATCCGGCAGGAACTTATTACCAAATCAATACCAGTACTTCATACATATCTTCCTCTACCAGATTTTTAACTGCAGTTTAACATCTCCTCTTCCTTTGTATTTTCTTATATTATGTCTGATGTCACCCTTTCACCATGCACACCCGACAATAAATGAGCTTTTACATACATATCAAGGGAGAATATTCTTCCCCGAGAAACGTGCTTGGCAATGTACACACCGTACACCAACAAAAATAAAGTGGCAGTTTTCTCCTCAACATTCAAACAAAATGGAACTGAACTCGATTGAGTTTAAATTGGAATGAAAACTGGTTTGTGTGTGAGTGAGGATTGGATGGATGGATGGGATTGGATTGCCTGGTCTGGTCTCTAAGAAGAGAAAAGTCGTCGGATTGGGGAATTGCAGACACAGAGAGTGAAAGCAGGAGCACAAAAAGAGCCAATTTCTCACACATTTACAGCCCCATTAGATTACATCTTAATTCCTTTCACTGAAAGGAGATGAAGCAGCAACTTGAACTTGGCTTTCTCTTTCTCGTCCGTTTGTCATTTCCTTTGTCGACTGACTACATAAATTTTATACGTGTATATTCTCCCCCCGTGTTAACTACAGATAGAAAATATTATAGTAGTCGCAGAGACACGGATTTCTCAAAGAGGAGAAAATATCGACAAATTGTTCCAAGGAACTTGGTTCAAATGTTGTTTCGACAATTTCAAATAGAATTGAGTAGTTGAAAGTGGAGTGGAGTGGAGGAGATGAGAAATAAGATTTTTGCAATAAATTGGCACTAGATTAGGGAGGGAGGGAGGGAGGAAGTTGGAAATTGGATAGAAAATGGACGATGCAGGATAAAATGGGATGAGTGATGATAATCTCACGGTCTCTTTTTTCCTCCCGATTTACATGAAAGTGGATGAAGGATGCCAATTAGAAGTGCCAATTGAGAAAGAATTTGTCCCTGAGAGCAGTTTATTTTTTAGCAGATCAGTCTAAAATCAGAGTTGAGTTTGTCAAGTGTTCTGGCACAAGGAAAGAAAGTTGAAGAAATAAATAATCCGATTTCTTTCCAAGATGTGTACATATTAGGAGGTGCTACTCTCTTGAGGAGGAGGAGGAATGTGATGATGATGGTGGTGGTGATGATGTTGGTGAATTTCGTCTGCGTAAACTAAATGTTCCTGTATTCGTGGCGTCACGATGCGTATCTTCCAATGATGACATAATGGCATTTCTTCCTGTTGTTCGGGTGAGAAACTGGATTCGTTGATTAAACGATAGCACAAAATCGTGTAGCCATTCTGTAACCAAAAATATTTTTAGTGGTGCAATTAAAACGTAATATTTTGCGGAAAATTCGGGAACCTTGTTGTATTGAAGTTTTCCCAGGAAAAAATGCAATGTTGGAGCTTCCAGACATGTTTCAGTGTCGTTATCAATCACTCTCAACACGACATTGGTGGCTGGAGTGACTTGAAGTTGAATTAGGCAAGTGCACCACTGAAAATTGGTGCAAATTAATTTTTACATCATGTTACTGTCAAGAACAATGTCTTACAAAACAAGAACTTACATTGCCTTCTCCAACGATGGAAACTACACGCCGGAAAAAGGGGGCGCAATGAGAGTCATTTGCTAGCGACGGCATGACACCTTCCGTGTCACGGATTCTGACGTGATGCGGCAGACAGTATGCATGCGGGTACAGGGAAATTAGTAGTGGGAATTCTTTTAAGAGATCACTGCAAAATAGTAATCAAAATACAGGTCATAATATTTTTTGAATAATTAGCATAATACGATTGACAAATATACTTTAATAGCTTGACTGCCCATTTTGGTGGATTTGGGACGAGTGTGGGTGCAACATTTGGGGAACTTTCGGGCGCAGAGTGACTTGCAGGATCTACAGTTGCAGTATTTTCTCCGTTCTCTTCTTCACCTTGTTCCAGACTAATGTTGCTGTTCATATTTAGAAGACTTTGTTCCGATTTGGCCTTTTGGTCAGGAGGCGGCGCATCAGTTGAAACAACTGGGTCCACCACTGGGATTGTTTGAGTTAATGTGGAATCAGTATTGCAGGCCAGTAAGTATGCAATTTTTCGAATTTGGTATTCAATCCGAGGATATTTCGGATGTCCTTTCGTCCTAAACAGAAACAGTCGACGAACTAACCATCCCCTGAGGTAGGACTGGATGACGAGAGTTGCTGCTTCCTTGGCTTCAGTAATATCAAAACCACCT
Organism: Folsomia candida; assembly: GCF_002217175.1. Lineage (NCBI taxonomy): Eukaryota > Metazoa > Arthropoda > Collembola > Entomobryomorpha > Isotomidae > Folsomia > Folsomia candida. Next base: position 3,532,720 of record NW_019091201.1, read on the forward strand.
CCTTCTGGTAACAAACTAGCATCTTCTTGTTCTGCTGACGGAGTTGGAGGTACCAGGTCGATAATAATTTCGCCCAACTAACAAAATACATATTCTAATTGTGACACCATAATTAACTTAAAAAATCTTATCATTTTCGTACCGACGGATTTAAGAACAAGCATCTCATAGCCAGAATCATCATTCGGTTCGGTGGTCCCTGGTTCAATTCCGTGACCAAAGCTAGGAACTTGTTTTCGAAAGAAACATGAACGTTTTTCAGTTTTCTGTTGATAACATTGGGCTCTTGGTATGATGGACAGTATGATTTGTGTAAACTACGCAAGCTAATTGCGTACGACGCTTTAGGTCGTCCAAATAAAATGAACAATGTCCAAATGTTTTGTGCCAGGTTTTCTAAAAAAACATAAAAGTTACAAGTGTCAGTACTATAATTAAATAGGTACAATTAAGCAGGTATATAGTACCAGCTTGCTTGAGAAGTAGGACAGGTTCATTTGTCATGTAATTGAACATTTCATCTCGGGGTCCGATGTGTATAGGAGTCTTGGCGGAAAATTTTACGACGTATGGCGACATCGTGTACGGATTGGCGTTATAGACTCCTTCGCCTTCTTCAGGATTTTCAGCAACCCATATTCGAAACATGCTCCGACTTTCAAGAATTAAATGTTACGCATGTAGAAAGAAATATTATTCAAGACTGGATGATAAGTATAGCATTATTTACCCTGGACGCAAGGTAACATGAGCCGACCAGTGCGTATCTGTCAAGAAATGAACCAGTGGCTTTTGCATGCAACAATCTTTCCTCCAATCCCATGGTTCAAGGACCACACCCACGTTGACTGACGACAAGGGAGCTGTGCTTTCTTCGTCCTCGGGAGAATTTTTATACATATCTGATTCTGCTGCATCTAACATAGAACATACAATAAATATATAATAGAAAGTTGAGTGAAAATATAATTAGCAGTAAGTACAATTCCAGGCAATGGTATTCGTTTTCTCGGCATATCCCGTAATATCCAATGCTTGCAATACATCCAATGAAATCAAAATTTCTTGCTCCATCCAACAATCGCTGACTGTAAACAAATACAAAAGCGTCATTAGAGCTGTGTCAATTACATGAATATTTCTCGGTAAACATCTTGCGTACACAAATAGAAAGCAGATTCCACCCCAGCACTTTTATCTAGATGAAAATTCTCAACATTCAAAACCTTGAACTTTTCAAATTGAATGGTCAGATTAAAACTGTCAGGAACGGCGTGGAGATCAGCAAAGTTGTTTTGAGCCAGAACCATTGTTTTATCAGGAATTTCGTCCGGGGTTAATGTGATCTGGATCGGTGACGTAGTATTTGTTTCACCAACCCACTCCGGTTTGCGACGAAGTGTGAAACAGGACCCGAAAATTGTACGAGTTGAGTAGAATTTGCATATTTTTCTACATAAAATTAAACAGATACCAATTTATTTTTATACAGTTTATGCTTATATGCAAAATTACCGAATGTACGATGAAACATTATCACAGTGAAACCAGACTGAACCACACGCAGTAGATGGGATAATTTCCATGGGACCAATGTCTGAAGCAGGTGTTGGTAACGGAGCGCTTTCGTTCTCATCCACTTCTCCCAACCAAGTTTCATCGTCACTGTTTGAAATGTCTCGTTCTTTGCCACCTTTTCCTCCTTTCGTCCCGTGACCATGTTTTTTGTGATGGTGTCCGCCTAATCCTGCTCCTGTAGAATGTCGAGAATGTAGGCCGCCTGAGTGGGTGGAGTGGTGAGAAGGATGAATAGTCAAATGGTTGTGGGGATCTTCTTTGTGTGGGGTGTGAGAATTTCGAGAATTCCTCCCTTTTGTTCCTCCACCAGGATTGGAACCAGTAGAAAGTTTTTTCTGACTGATGGACAATTTTTTCCCAGAAGATCGTCGCTTTGGTCGAGCATCTCCTGCAGTCGTTGTTGGAGTCTTGAGCGGAACTGAAGTTCGAGCAGCACCAGGAGTGGGTACTATTGGTTGATCAACATTAACACTGACAATTTCGATAACTGGCACCGGGGATCCTCCAGGAGGCCGACCACCCCCACAGACATCTTCTATTGCAGTTCCTTGTGGTGCATATCCAAGCAGATGTTCTTCCTCTTCTTCCTCTTCACTTTTTCGAGTAAGGGTTTCCACATGGGTCATGCCCAGTCGGGAGTGGTACCAATGTGTTTTGAGGGCAAATGGCGTCTTTGCTTTGATACATCGAATCTGGTCAGGATCCGTTTCCACTAGATAATTAATTAAATAGTTAACAATTTTGTTACATATTTTTTTTTTAATTTTGCTTCGTACTTGGTATCAACCCTTTCTTCATGGCCCATCCCTTCCAGCGAAATGACTTCCACAGCGGAGTTTTTGGACGGTCAGGATCTTTCGCTAACGGTGTGTCTCGCACCTCGACGAAATTAATGGGATGATATAGAAACGATGGGACAATGGTTCCTTGTTCCTCCACTCTCGGATACAAGGACAAAACGACTGTGATAGCATCCGGGAGAGTTTTTCCTACGATGGATTCCCATGCATCAACGAGTGGAGCGTTATCCGTCCCCAAATATTTTTGAACTCCTGCTAAAATGTCTTGTATCATGGGAATTTTAACTTTTACTCGCTTCAAAGGTTTTACAACTTCTTTGGAAACAATGAAAGACAGTTTTTTCGATTCAATTGGTGGTGGTTCCTCGGGTGCAGGTTCGACGGGTGGGACGGGAGCGAGTTCTGTTGGGGGGGACTGTTTATATTTTCGACTTTTTTTGGACTCCTTGGAACCTTGGGCTTTGGTCTGAAGTTGCTCATCATCAGCCACGAACTCAAGTGAACCAAGAGTTTCGTCTTCCGTTTCTTCGTCGTCCAAAGAGACAGAAACAATACCTGTGCAGTATGAAATGAATATCAGTTAGTGCGATAATTTAATGCTATATTGTATTCCCGATGTAATATGCATACTGTCAACAACGTCTTGAAATTTTTTCATGCGCATGCTGAAGCGAGTGCTTCTCTTTTTGCGGATTTTCTCGGATAAACGTTCCATTCTCTTTCCTGGTGCTTTCCCTTTTCCTCCAGGTCCTGTCTTTGGTTTTAGAAACGATTTCTGACCTCCGTCTAAATCGTCCATTCCAGTTTGAATGGCAATTTCATTTCCAGGTCCTCCAGTTTCAGCAAATTCTACTTGGCCACCCACACTCTCCATGCTTTCTTCGATAAGTGCCGTTTGTGATTTGTCTCTGTCTGTAGAGTTTTTCTTTTTGTCCTTTTTTGCGCCACCTTTTTTTCCTTCTTTCTAGAATCGTGAATAAATTGGTATTTTAAGCACTCTAGATGTACATTAGTTTGCAATATATACCAACCTTTCCAGAACTTTTTGACGTTTCTCTCCTGGAACTTTCGTCTTTATCTGTATCAAAACCATCAGCAGCTTCTGCAGCTTCAGTTTCGCTCAGGGTTTGAGCATCCTCTATTTTAGTTTCTTCCCCACTTGTAGCAATGATTGCTGAAATATCGACAATTGATTTACTTCTTTCTCTATCGCCCCGTTTTTTTCTCGACTTTTCCTTCTTTCCCTGCAAACAAATGGGTATTTATTATTTTCACTATAAACTGAGTAATAGCGTTATAGTAATTAAGCAATACCTTCTTCGTCGAAGCTAGAGCTGCAGTCATCTCTTGTTGCTTCTTTTTCGCGAGTTCTTCAAACTCGGTATCCTCTTCAGCTTCGTCCGCAGCGTCCATCTCGCTTACAGAAAAAAGCGACTGTGCAGTTGATGATGGATATTCGGATTCGTTTGCAATCGATTCACCACCATCAGAGTCCGAATATTCTAGGTAATCCATGTCAGGATCTCTCGATACGAGAGGAGTGAGGGTCCTGTACATTTAGTTTAACTAATTTATAGTATACTTGTTTGACTTAAAAAAATGAACAATTAGATTGAATGCATACCACCAGCGCTTTGCTAAATCATGAGGAAGTTCTGACTGTTTTTCAGCTCTCATTTTGTCGGCAGCAATTTCCTCTAGGGTCCGTTCTTTTTTCGTCTTGCCAGTCGTCCAGAAGTTGGACGTTATTTGTGCTTGACCATTGTACTTGGGAAGCATGTCGTTCAATTCCTTCCACAATTTATGACTACTGATAGGATTCCTAGTTATGTAAAATGAGAGAAAATTACAATACATTTTTCAAAGTGCGATGCGATTTTCAACCAAAAATGTACACATGTCTATACTCACTCTACATCTATCCATTCGTGAACCCAACCCGTAAGAGCTGAGATTGTACTAAAACGGTGGACTTTGTCAAGACCTTCACTAATTTCATGACTCCATGACAAGGATGCAAGCTTTACTAGAGCCTTTACAAGAATAAGAGGCCACAATTCGTTGCTGCTAGAAATTGGGAGTCCTAATATGTCGTCTTTTATTAGCGGAATTCTGTCATCCACCGTAATCCGACGCCAAGCACCCTGACAGACATACAATGAAGACACACACAGTGGAGCAAACTATGAAATCGTGCTATTTGCTAAAAATATGACATGAGTTTACCATGAAATACAATCGGACATAATATTTTCCAATACGGTTCATCGTCGGTTTGTCCCCTTTCACGCCAGCCTTGCATCTGCTATATATGTGATCCCACGGTTTCCAGGAAGCATTGTGGTGATCTGAATTTGGAATGAACACAGTGCCTTCTCCTTCCAACTGGAAAGTATGGCTAAGTCCGTAGTCGTACAATTCAGAGATTTCACTCAACATGAAACGAATCATATCTGATTTTTCACATATATGAATATTTGCGTTTATTAGATCAATTTTTGTTGCGCTCCAATCTACTAATATTGCTGGTTCTAGTAACGCTTCTGGTCGAATCCATCTCACGGGGCGGATGGTTGGGGGTAGAATACTGCCGGTGGGATCGACGAATCTTTGAACGGATTCCTAGAGAGAAAAATTAGAGAAATTAGATTTTTACAAACGATCTAAAAACTTGGAACAGTAACAAAATTTTTGAATGCTTACATTTTCCTCCCAAACTTCTATATCAATTGCTGAATCACTCCACTCAGGCCAAGGAGGGGTCGCCCAAAGTGGCAACGGTCGTCTAATATTTTCTTCGTCGACATCTCCATTTTCATCATATTCATCTTCACCGAGAACTTCATTTTCATTGGAATTCATCATCATTAAATTATTCTTATTATATATAATCTACAAACAAATTGTTATTAATTCAGGGACTGTCCACTCAGTAAACTGATTCGGTAAACGGGTTCTCAAATTGTCGGTACAAAAAAAATTAAGTGCATAGGCTAAAATTATTCTTCTTTAACGGCATGGATACAATAATTGATCGATGTAGAATTGGACCAATTCCATTGATTTGACAAAGGGTTGTAGCACATTCCATGAATAAGGAGTATTTTGAAGCCATCTAAATATATGTATGCATGTCATTATTTAAATAAAATTTGCAAAATTTAATAATGCAACAAAATTAATCCTCACTATTTGTTAGGATCCCTTGAATTTCTTGCGGCGTCAAAAACTTGTTCCATTGGTGAGTTCCTACCGGAAGTTTCCTCAGAAAGTACTCCCATGCCACAATAGCTCCAGCCCACGACTCAAACGTTCGATTTAGCGTGGTCAAGAATAACGAGCCACCGGGCTGGAACAAGTATAATAATAACCAATATTATTAATTTGTCTTAATTATGATGACATAAATCTTGTCCACCTTTAAACACTGTCCCATCATCCTTAAAAATAATTCTGGGTTATCCACATGTTCAATTGTTTCTGATGACACGACCCCATCAAACTTTGCGTCTGAATTAGTTTCCACATATTTTTCAATCGTGTCACACTTATAGCTAACGTTTCTTATAAGATCGGGACTAAGTTGGAGATGAAGCTCTGCTACGGAGATATTTTCATATCCTGGATCCAATCCTAGAACTGAAGCACCCAGCCGTCCCAAAGACTCTGATAAAATCCCTCCACCACACCCGACATCAAGAAGCTTTAGATTCTCCAATGGTTTCGGCAACTTGAAGCGTGACGTCTGTTTGGTCTGTTCGAGAAGTCCGTCGCGGATCAAAGGTACCCTATTGCAAATTAGTTACATTTTTAACTTGCCTCGTAAAAGTAGAAGTACATAGATTGGCTTTTTTACCTGAGTTTATTCATGGAATGTAGCTCTTTCATCGACCCATTTGGATCCCACCAGGAGGACGACATTGTCTCAAACTTTCGAACCTCGTCTGCATTAATTGTCTTGTCTCCACCATAAGAAGATTTCGAAGAATTTTGAGAACCTTGATTTTCTTGGCCCGGCGTAGCTGAAGATATCCATCTTATCGAAATTTGTTTTGCTGGCGACACCGATAAGCGTATTGTTCTGCGTCCGACCGTGACAAATGTTCGTCGCAACATTTTTGATAATTCTATTTTTTTAACCTATTTCTGTTCAAAAATTTCCAGATTCTTGAAAGGTAAATAAATATTTACTCGTGTCTCACATCGTTCCCGGTTTAAGTTTGTTGCAACTTGGACAGAGCCGGCTCCTTTTTTTAGTGCAGTTTACGGAGTGCGGATGCTGACTTGAAAGTTGATTTTTTACTCGACTTTTTAGGTTAATTTCTGAAATGTGGTTAAATTAATTTTGACGCTGATAACTTGAAAGGATTGCATTTAGGAGACCCAGTAGTATTGATACAAGTGAAGACTAAAGCTTTAAATCGGAGCCTAAGTGCGGACATTTTGTGTAATTTGATAAAATATTCATCACATCGATTCTTAATTCTTCTTGGACAGCGCTTATCTACAAAAACATAGGTGATTGGCTGGGCTGAAGAGCGATGTGGGGTGCTGGTCCTGGGGGTCCTCCGCCTTCCGGGGGTGGAGGCGATCCTTGGTCGCAACCTCCTCCGCAAATGATGGGACAACAAAACAGTGATTCGTCACAATATTCACTAAATCCTAATCACTACACAAATATTCCCCACAATCAAGGTATTTCAATTTGGATCTTATATAAATAAATTAGTTGCAAAAATTCTAAACATTCATTGACTTTGTTTCATTGTTAAATCGCAGTTGATTGGGCAGCCTTAGCGCAGCAATGGATGATACTAAAGGTATGATTAATTAATTATTAGTATGATTATTAAAGGTGCAAATAATTAATCGATGATATTAAAGGGGGCTGGAGGAGGACGTGCGGAAAATCCTTCAGTAGCACCACCACCTCAACACATGGGGATGCCACCAATGCCGATGCCACCAAATATGAGAATGATGGGTGTTCCTCGACAGCAGCTCATCAATCAGCCACACCCCCCACATCCAGGCCAAAATATGTTTGGTAACAACGCCTTAATGCAGCAACCCCCGCCCCAATTTCATCCGGGAATGGCATCCCAGCAAATTGTTGATGAAGGTCCTCCTGGTGTGGCGCAAAGTTCGCATTCCTATCATGGTAATGATGGTTCTAGAGGAGGAGGAAATGCTACTTCACTTGTTGGAGACATTATTGGAGAGGCTCCAATGGAATTGGAATCATTGGAACAAGATCCACCACAACAGCAGCACAGTATGTGATTATTAATTATCGATATTGTTGTGGGTGTGTATTGGATATTGAATATCGTGCATATGTCAATTTCAGAAGCAAATAATAATGACGGCTGGAAAGGAGGCGCACAAAATAATTGGTATTCACCTGAAGTTAATAACCCTTGGACGTCATCCGCCAATAATACCCCACTCGGTGAAAATAGACTTGCTAAAATTCAGGCAGCCTTTGGAGTTAATGCCTCACCTCATCCATCTCCTCCTCCTTCTATGCAAGGGCAGCAAAAATTTCGACCAATGATGAAGCAAAATAAACAACATATGCGTATGCTCAGCTAAAATTACAATTGATAATTGCTTCCTTATTATTTATTTAAACTTGTGATAATTTAATTTTCAATCAGCGGCAGCCACCACGGATTATGGGTATTATAACGCACAACAGCAAACCAGAGCAGCTACAAATGCCGCCGGCTACTGGTCATCAAATGATAATGGGTCAAAGGACAATTCTGGTCTTGATTTTAGTCTGGAGTCTACCCAGCCTTATTCTGCCTATTTGTCAATGGCTGCTTCTGTTGAATATTCATCCGATGATAACTCCATGTCTGACATGGGTACGTACAAAATTGTGTATAAAATTACGTTGACTATATAATAGCATGCACCAACAAAATTATGCAGAGACTGCGAGAAGGAAAACCTTGCCCGTCTGGATTAGGGAAGGATTGGAGAAAATGGAGCGTCAGAAAAAGAAGAAAGAAGAAGAGGCTCGATTAGCCGAAGAGAAAGAAGAACAAAGGAAACGTTTACTTGAACAGCAAGAAGCCAACGCAGCAGTTGAGGAATCTGCATCGGATCCAAACAACTCTAAATGGAATGAGTCTGAACCTCTGCCTAACGATGAAGATTCTGCCGCCGACGACGAAGGCGAAAACGACGACGACCACCACAATGAAGCTAGTTACCATAATAAGCGGAACAATAATGTCAAGAAAGAACAACCAACGTTGGCAAGCGTGCTGAAAAACTTACCTCCAGACGAGCGAGAAGATGCTATTGCAAGTTTTCACAATTTTTTTTTTACATATTCTATTTTATTCATATTATATTTCAACTTGATTCACTTCAATTGGCCCAACATAATAACAATACTGGTTGTTTTTATTTTGTTTTTGTGAAATTTTAGATGTACGCTATTCGTCGAGTAAGCACATCCGTATTGGTTACCGTGACCAATGCGATGATCCTTGATGCCGCGACAACTGCTTATAATCGAGCTAAAAGTCGTAAGAAAGGTAGAAAAATCACAGTATTAGTCAATCTTATTCAAAGAATAATGGTGGTGAGTTGGAGTTAGAGCTTTAATTTAATGGGATAATTAAATGTTTGAGAAAATAGGCAACTTATAAGACTTGTAATACAACATGACTGTGATATTAATCTGTTATATACTCACCGAGATCTCTATCTAGGCTATATTTTTATTAGAAAAGATATGCACAAAAACTAATTGAACTAAATTGAATAAGAAAAAAAACTTTTACATTCACATATTTCTTCCAAGTTTGTATAAGTGTCATTTTGTTCATGAATGAAGTGACTTCTTCCACCATTCAAATCCAGAAGACGAGTGCCCTCGCGTCAATTGCTGGGGGATTTGGTAAGATTTGTTTTCAATCAGCTTTCGCAAATGGGTTGAATTAGTACACAGCCCGTTTCCACCTTATTTCTGCCAATAATAAGAAAACAACTTATATTACTGGCATTTCCTCCTTGTGCTTGTCAGTGTTTAGCCTTGACATATAAATCGGTCACTTGTTAATGATAAATACTGAAAATAATAGATCTGGGCCTTGGTGGATATGGATCAGACTCGGAGGAATCTAACGCATCTAGCAAATCTGAGGTTGATGACAATAAAGGATCTGCTGACGAGGAGGAGGATGACAGAAATAGCGCCGACTCTGATGAGGAACTTTTGGTAATTAAAATGAACCAACATTTAAATTAGCATATTTTAAATTATACATTTTGTAGGCTCAAATTGAAAGGAAGAAAAGGAATTGGGAGTTACAAAAGTTGGAGTTGAACCATCACTCACGCTCAAGATCTTCGTCTGTTGTTGATACCGAGGAAAGTTCTTCACGCACGCAGCCCCCACAAAAGTCTGAAATAATTGAGTCCGGTGGTGTTAGTTCAAAAAGTCAGGCACATAAGAGTAAAGAAGTGAAAGAGGTAGACAAAGCTATTGTGTCCAGCACTGTTGCAGGTAACGTTTTGCAATTTTTTAGAACAATTATGTCGGCTGTCCCATACACAAGCATACAAAAGGATCTCATATAAGGACATTCACATTTCACATTGCATAATTTAATAATACTCAAAATTAATCCGGCTCTATAATAATCACAGCACGAGAAATATTTTAACATTCACTTTCTGACATTCGATATTTGTTTGTTTCCAATAGGTCCGAATGACACTAATTCTTCTTCAAAGCCAGTAAACACTAAAGACGACGAGAAGGAGAAATCAGAAAAAGCATCCAAAGAGAAACGAAAAAGGTCAAGTTCCTCTTCGCCAGAACGCACAAGCAGTAGGAGCAGACGCCACCGATCGACATCCAGGTCTCGAAGGAGAGCTTCTAGCTCTCGTTCATCATCACCACGTCGCCGTGACAGAAAACGTCGACATAACAGCAGAAGTTCGTCACCTTCCCGTTCGAGATCACGATCTACATCCCGTAACAGTCGCAGGCGTAATAATCAAAGAGAAAGACCAAGATCTCGAGGTCGCAATTATTCCAGATCTAGGTCTACGTCCGATCGTCGTTGGAAGAGGTCAAAGTCTCGCTCGAAATCCCGATCGCCTTCAAAATCTCGTCGTCGAAATCGTTCGAGATCAAGGGAAGACCGCAGCAGACGTACTAAACGATCATCAAGATCTCGCTCACGATCAAAATCCAAAGAAATCAAAACAAGTTCCTCCTCCAAATCGTCAAAAAGACGATCCAACTCTGACGAGAGAAAAAAGAGAAAAGATAAACATGATCATAAAAGATCAAAATCTCGTTCCCCCAAAAAAGATCACGATTCCCACTCCAAGAAACAAAGTGCAAGTAATAATGAGAAGAAAGACAAGAAGGGTAAAGACATCAAACGTTCTTCTATCGACGAAGAAGAAGACAACGGTTTTGCCAAACCCAAAACCAAGTTGGAGCGACATCAATCGCGGTCTCCTCGTCGTCGATCCCAGAGCCAAAGTCCCCCTAGTCGGGGTAGTTCTGTCAATTCCAAAACTTCTAATAGGTCCAAAACTAACAAAGACAGTAAAAGCAGTAGTAGTAGACGAAGTGATCGCGATAAGCATAAGGACAAAAAGCGTAAGAAAAAGGATAAGAAATCCAGTCGACATCGGTCAAGATCCCGTTCATATTCTTCAACATCTTCGTAAAACAGACCACGAGAATAGAAAGTACTTTGTCTTGTTCTTCCTAATAGTTTTAATATTGTGATCAAAATTCATGATAAAAATAATCTAGCTGTGTACCTTTGCCTTTGTATAATAATGTACACTATAATTAGTATACATAATTACTAACTTGCATGCATGCAACATGTATTTTGTGTTTTTCACGTAGGTTTTGCATCATTTGATTTTTAGTAATAATATGCGTAAATCTTTTGTATTGTTATTCCTGTAAAATGCAATACCTGATCTATGCAATAAATTTTTAGAAGGCATTTGCTCTATTTTATGTGATCCTATTGTCAGCTACCGAGCTCCTGTCGTCTTATCATGTAAATTGATGTAAAATATTGATAATTGGTCAACAATTAGATAATTTTTAGTGGCATATTATGGAGGAAATTGAATCTTCATCTTGACAGAGGGTGAAAGTAGGTATGCATACTATGCATTGCATATGCAAAAATTTTCGCAAAAAGTCCTTAGCATTCCTATCATGGCACACACTTTGTAAAGCTACACTTTCATGAATCATGAATCGATAAGGTTTGAGCAGGCTTTGCATGGATGAATCATTATTTTTCTTTGTTTCTTATTTGAAAACAGATCGAACACGAACAAATGTTGTCTAAATGGCTTGCAAAACTGAGGATGAGCACAATGTCACTTGAATTGTGTTGCATATGTAGGTATAAGTACATATAAAACTAGTCTTTCTAAGGGAGAAAGTGTATCTAAGAAAGTAGGCGATATATTGAATTTTTCTACGTATTCTTACCTTATGTTTACCGTAAGCTGTTTACGACGCTATTTCTTAAAACAAAAGATCACAATCCCAAGCATGCAATCCCCCCAGTAAATTTTCGTATGTCCACTAAACAAACCCGTAAAACCGTGACAAAAGGTATAGCTAATACTGACTAACTTTCCCTCAGATATGTTCATACCTTGTATTATATTGATGCATTGATTACAAAGGAAAACTGTGTATTGCATACGCAAATTTAGTAAAGGGGTGCCCCATAGCAATAAAGCTGTCCATGTATCAAGCCGATCGAATTCCATTCCAATTCTACTGCATATATACCTTTAAAAGAGGAAGTATTTAAGAACGTACAGAAATTTGCCACGTATTCTTAGCTTATTTTTGTGATGTTGTACATATGGATTTCTTAGAACAAAGGACCACAATCCCAAGCGTGCCATCCATATCCAGCAAATTTTCATATGTACTTGCACCAACCCCGTAAAACCGTGACAAGTTGTCACTAACAACAAAAGGTTGGTTCCGGGGTTGGAGGATTGGAATCCTTCCCCTGCAGACCTCGGCCTATTTCGGCCTATATGTCAATCTGGCTGGTTTTAAAATTGAAATAAAAGCCGTTTGTTCAGTTCTGTTGTTTGGATGGCGTCGTGTGACCACAACGCCATGACTCATGTTATGTATCGTCATTGGTCATCCTCAGGTGCTACATATGAACCAATTGGTATCTATTTCATGTCAGTTGCTTATGCACTTTCACCTGGTGATCTCATCCTCCTTGTCTATCTAGTCAAGAAAATATTTTTTATAATTTGAATTCTAAATTAAGAAACTCTCACACCGTCACAACTCTGCACCCAGTTTTTGAGCAGTTTCATATTTTTTTGATTGACACGGGCGACACGAATTTAACGATCTCTTTAAAAAGACTGCTTATTTCAACTTGCATAATTTCATACTTCGCAAATTGCATAAGATGCGTCGACATTCGGGACATTGTCTTGAGTTTGCCATGGGCATGGGGCCAGAGGGACCGGTTGTACCTGACCCTATTCCTACTCCTCCTCCCCCCGCCCGAAGGGACCACGTCGCAATTGATATGATGGAAGAATGCTGCGCAGGAAGTCGATCCCGTTGCGAATCTGTCATCCGGTCGGAATACCAACCCAACCAGGGGAATTTTCTCATTCAAGCCTTCAAGAATTTGCCTGGGTTTCGGGAATGCCTTGCAGACAACATACCCATTACGATGAGGTGAGCTGGTATTAAATTGTTGATATTTTTATACAAATGATAATCATAATGGGCATCTGCACTGTATGCAAAGGCAGATGTATATCGGCTTTGATTAGGAATTGTTTAAATTCTGATCCCAGGATTACTGTTTATGTACATCAAATGTACTTATAAATTATAAAATATGCTTATAAAGATATAAATAGAAAAGTAAACAGGCAAAAAAGTAAAGCAGTATAATACAAGTCCATATCGATAATATTTATTGCATCAATTACAGGTGCGTGAAATTCGCATGACTTTAAATCGTAAAATTTTAAACCAATCATTTCTACATATCCAATATTTAATACATATGCACACTGCGTCTCCATCATTCTCCAAGGGTCTACTGGCAAGCTTTTGAATTATGACGTTCACAGCGAAGGCAATGACCCCCTTTTGGCACAGTCTCTGGGCCGCATTTTTGCCCTGATGAGCACTGCTTCATCTGAATTGCTTTTTTCCGTCCATTCACGCATCGCACAATAGCCTCCGGGGGACACTTATCTGGTTTGAGCTCATGACCACAGAAAAAAATGTAAGTTCCCGTCGAATTTAGATCGCTTGGACACAGACAACCCGGTTCCGAATCTCCAAATACAACATTTACTCGGTCAAAGTCCCTCACAGTTGCCTTATGTTCTCGTGCATCGTCATGCGTTGCATGACAAATGCAACTGACAAGTAGCATTGCCATCAGATGCGTTAATGTAGGCTTCATTATTTGCAAGGGACGACACAAAGTTGAGCTAAAACCAAATAAATTGTAGTATATTATTTTTTGAATTTGATAATAAACTGCTTCTTTTATTTTACCCAGTTGCAGCTTATGAAAATTATTGTTCACGTGCCAAAATAATCGCAAGGTCAATTAGTGCCCAATTTTTTAAAAGTGTAAAATACTTACTGCTTCGTCATTACCTCAATCAAGAGTAATTTCATGAAAGTATTTCTTTTCGTTCAATGAATATCGTTTTTTCCTTTTGTTTTAGGGTGTTTTGGATGATCGTTATTGTGCTGTTGAGTGCCATTGTGTACGTCATTGTTCGAATGGGGATGACGAGAACAATGGGCCATCCGCTAGTAGTTAACCCTGAAACACAGGAAACGTACATCGGAAATGTTATATTTCCCAGGGTCACCGTTGCTCCTCCGGGGGGTTTCAAGTATAGCGGAATCGATTATGCATATACGTAAGCATAATATTATTTTAGTAATTGTTTTGAGACATTTAATTATATTCTTCAATACCCCACAGAAATTATAGGCGCCTACAAAATAACGTTTATGTTTATAATTGGACGAAAAATGAAGCTGCCGGAGCAATTCAAATCATTGATCAAGTTTGCTCCCTCAAAACAACTTTTGCTGGTTTGAATAACGTCACCCACGATGAAACTAACTGGGAATTAGGAAATTACCTTGGTGTGACTGAAAAACTAATGGACACTGAACTACTGATGAGTAAAAAAGTCGCCCCATTTATTCGAAAGGTTAGTAAATTGGGAAAATTAAGTGCAGTTATTTTGTGGATACTTGCGCTAAATATATTAAAGGGTGAAAGTCCTTTGTTGGGAACTCCCTGGTCACACCCCCCAGTAAAATAAAAGATGAAATGCTTAAGTTAACATGACTTTTGAACGTCGCAACATTTTTAATCTGCTTAGCAGTATGTGTTAATCAGTGGTCCCAAATTGCCACACCCATTTCTCGCCGAGTGCGTATGGAATTGAGGCAAAATGAGAAAACACGTCATCTGTATGTGTCAATTTTACCAGATTTGCGACCAAAATATGATATTCATTTGCCGTATGACACTGCTTTCACCCCTTAGTTACATTGGCTGTAACGTCTGTTTATGCACTTTCTCTTGCTTTTTGTCGCAGGGAATGGTGAACTGTTCGGAAGCAATTGAACGATGCTTTCTCAACGGAGTGGAATTAGATTGCGGGGAGGTGTTTAAAGAGCATTTTTCTGACAAGGGACACTCACAACCTGTCGTTTGAGTCCAGGGTACCCACCATGTTTTTTAGAATCTACTAGGACCCCAGATGAAGGATTCATTCATATTTCCGTGTAAAACTCATATTTGGCGTCATGGCGTGGCGCCAAATTCGCCAAATTTGATGGTTTTTCATTTTAAAACCGCCATAACTTTTGAAATCCTGGACGGATTTTCAAAATTTTTGGCAAAAATCATGACAAGGAGTTCAACTTTCGTATTCTATGAAATTTTTTCCAAAATTATCGCTTTTAACTTTTCGCAAAATTTCGAAATTTCGGGTTCGTCGAAAAAATGCTAAAAATATCTCAAAAATTAAAATTTTTTTATTTTTATTTTTTTCTCTAAAATTTCGACTTTTCTGATCATTTTAAGCATACAATTTTAAAAATCCGACATAAACTGCAAAAGTTATGGGGGTTTGAAATTGGTCGAAAATGCAAATTTTTAAGTTTGGCGCCACGCCATTGGGCCAAATATGAGTTTTACACGGAAATAAGAATGAATCCTTCATCTGGGGTCCTAGTAGATTCTAAAAAACATGGTGGGTACCCTGGACTCAAACGACAGGTTGTGAGTGTCCCTTGTGAGTGGGGAAGTACTTGCGTCTTTAACGGAATTCCAACCGCAGCAACTAGAGGGTGAGATTATTAGCTTATCTGGTGTATTTATTTCGTGTATTAGTCAAAATTATTTTTTCAGAATTTTTTTGCATAATCCGAAATATTTTGTATTAATCTAGCAAAGACACGCTACAATCAGCATTTGGACATCAGTATAAAGATGACGAGCTCAATGAATGGGAACAGGTAAAATCTGATCGAGACAGCGACGCTGTTTCCGAAAAAGCACAAAATAGGACAATTCCAATTCCTTGGAAGCAATATTTCCCCGGTAAAACTTCCGGGTTAACTTTCATCATAAAACATGAAGACTATTACGAAGAAGCCTGCATCCACGGTGAAGGAGTTGGTCTCATGGTAAAGAGCATTATCGATTAGTCAGCATTTAAATAAAATAAAGATGTGAAATGACTTTATTATTTAGCATTTAGATAGAGTTGCGAATTAGTTAATTATCACTAATTAGCTAATTAACTTGATTATCGCGAATTTCAGGTTGAGGTAAATCACCCGTTTGACGAACCTCAAATACACCGTTTTGGGGCTCCCATCGCGTTTGGCGTGGAAGCCTACGTCGCCGTGCGTCCAACCGTTTACTTGGCAGATGGTGAAATAAAGGAAGACGTTGATCAGAGTAACCGTCGTTGTTATTTCAGCGACGAAGGTGGCATGGCTCATTTAGAATATTACAAAAAGTATTCCAAGCAGAATTGCTTGTCCGAATGTTTCTCAAAAAAAGTTACCAAAGCCTGCAACTGTACAATGGTCACTTATCCGGGTATATTTAACAGACAAAAAATTGCTCCCATTTTGACAGAATTGAATATTTAACTTAAAGTGTAGGAAAACCTGGGCATAGATTGTGTACAGTGAACGAAATGAAAACCTGCGTCCATGAGCAAGAACGTACGTAAAGTGTAGAAAAACAAAAATTAACACATTTTAAATATGTGCATGTTATTTAATTTATTCCAGAAACCTTATTCAAGGAAGGACTTGCAACGAAATGTCAAGAATGTCGTCCAAATTGTCGGGATACAAAATACGAGATGAAGATATCTTCGAGCCCCATGTCCGAAACCACCATGAAGGACTGGAACATACCGTACGATAATTTATTAGCATTTTTATTACAAAAATTAGCAATATACAAATTTTAGATGATACTACTTGACTATTTTTTCTGCTTTAGTGATAAAGCCAGCTTTTCTATTGTTCGCGTGTACTTTGAAACGGATTCTGTCCAAGCCTTGAGAAGGAGCTCGCGTTACAATTGGTTTGAAGTAACTGGTAAGCATCACTTATCATTAAATGGTTCGAATTAATTGAATATTTTGCCTAATTTATTATTTATTCACCAGGTTTGAATGGAGGAACAATTTCAATGGTGACAGGAATCTCCTTGTTGGACATCGTCAAAGGTATCGCGACCGCTATTACCGCATTAGCTGGTCAGTATTTTTTAATGACCCAACAACCGGATGGACGCGTGAATGAGGAAACGAGTGAGTCATTTTTTAAAATTTTAATTCGTTCATTGATAACACAGCTTTCATAATAATATTTACTAATTGCTGACCAAAGCAGGTCCGAGACGCGATCGTGACATCGTCGTAGTTCCTCCACCCGCTTTTGTTATCGATGTCCAACCACGCGCACCCACACCACCGCCCCAGTATCGTCCAGTGGACCCTTTCCCTGATCTATAAAAAATGCCATCAAACTATTGCCAAATATTGAAATTTTGATCATTCTGTGTGCTAGTCTTTATTCTTATAAAAATAGTTGTGATACATAATTGTGATGGAAAGAAGAAATTAGTTTCCGAGCTTATATAATTAAAAAATGCTTCACTAGTCCTGAATTGTCGACATAAAGTAATTAAAATTATGATAAATTATTGCTCAATTTTCGAGCTTATATAATTAAGGAATGCTTCACTTGTCCATATAAAATATTAAAATTACGATAAATTATTGCTCAATTAAAGTCATTTGTCATTTCATATCAAGAATTAAATTTATTTATTAAATAAATAAATAATTAATAATAATTAATATATAATTAATTTATTAAATTTTAAATTTATGTATTTTATTTTAACTCTCTCCACAGTTAAAATTTTTGTCATTACTAATTCATAAGTTTTTAGGACGAATCTAATAAAATGCTCGTTAATCTGAAAAAATCGATAAGAACGGTGATAACGCATGTAACAAATTTTCGAATATCGTGATCTCTTGCCTACCATAAACTATAAACCTACAGTGCAGACTTGATATAGCCCGAGTCAGGCAAAATTGTGGTTATCATTTAATCCGACTTTTTGCATGAAATTTTATTGCAAATTGATTTCAAAAAATATAAAAATTTAAATTCACATGCTTCGATTAATAACAATTGGCAGCCTATTTAACAAATTTCAGCTTGATACGAGGTTTTCAAAAACTCGGTATGGGTCACCCAACAGGGTCCTCCAGATGAAATTTTGTCATATTTTAATTCATATTGTTTCATTAGTAGCAATTATCAACTTGTCTACTAAATTTCAGCTCGATTTCACGAATTTGAAAAATTGGTATGGGTCACCCTATAGGGTCTGTACGGATGAAAATGTGTCAAATTTAAATTCATATTCTTTCAACCTCTGTACCAAATTTCTGCTCGATTGGATGAGTTTTAAATATCGGTATGGGTCACCCCCTAGGGTCCCTGCACATTTTATAATTTTACTTTATATTCTTTCATTAGAAACCATCATCAACCTCTGTACCAAATTTCAGCTTCCTACTATAATTTTGAAAATTTGGCGCATAATACCCCACCCACTCCGATTACCCCCACCGGTCAATCACTTGACCGATTTCGCCCATCTTCGAACTTAACTCCTCATTTGACCCATACTACATTTGTGCAAAATCTCAAGTCGATCGGATTAGTTTTACGGCAGTTATCGCAAGACAGACAGACGGACAGACGGACGTGACGGGTACATAAGCCCTGACTCGGGCTAAAAATTAGTTTACTTGATTTACAATTTTATTTCATTCGTCTGTCTAGTCTACCCTTTTGCCAAAAACGCATTTCTTTCCACTGCATGACATGACATACACACACACTCTCACAATTTCTATAAATTATATCATGATCTAAACCCTGCTAAACTGTGTGCCATACTAATTTCTACGAAAGAATAATGGAATTCTTTATGGTTCATGCGTTTCACAGTTAACGAACGAAATGTGCCTTTCATACTTCACGGTTATTATCGTGGTGGTATAAATAAAAAGTTATATTTATTCGCCAGATTGACATTCCTATTGTTAATTAAGGCATGCAAGTTCATGATGCTCTGCCAATTGCATAATACAGTTTGCACTAAATATTTGCGAATTTTTGAATTCTTCATAAGTGATGACATGGTATCAAACTTTGCATTTGTATGAAACTCGCTCATGCAGATATTTTCACTCTCTATATGCTCACTCATAATGATAATAATTTTAGTGTTAATATTCACTTAATCCATTTAATTGGTGGCGCATACGAAAATAACGAGCGTTCACGTATCATTATTAAGACGCTCGTTATTTGTATTTACTTAATTGGAAATTTGTGGGAAGGAGTGAAATACGGAAACGAGCAATAAAACTTGTAAACTCTTGATGATATTAGATCCTGATAAAAAAAGATGCCGATGATAATGACAGGCAGTTCAGTGCGGTGAAGTAGGTAGCCAATAGGCAAATACAAAATAATTATATTTCACGGATGATGAATCTTTTATTATGGATTTGGCTGCCTTTTCGCGAATTTCGTCGTCGTCCTGTCATATCAAAATTTTGCAGAGAAGTCAATCCAAACATTTTTTTTAAAGTTTGATCTTCATTTTTGGAAATGTTTTTCATAAAAAAATGTTCTTACATTTTGAAGATTTTCACTATCGGATCAAAAGTTATACAATTTTATACATTTTAGCCACATTTTTACACCACTACCACCACCACTGTCTCAATTTAATGATTTAATGCTACAGTAACTCCGACAATTAATAACTACATAATAATCTCAGTCGTAACGCATCGACTGGTATCTTGTTTGCACTGCATCCCATGCACTAGAACATATGCATCATGCGTATGAGCCAAAATGTAACATGAAATGGAAAATATGAAATTGAAACCAGTAGTAAAATGCTACTGCATTTTACTAATAGTTTGCAACCAAGTGCAGCTTATTTAGACCTACATATTTACCTTAAGATCATTACTTAACGTACTTTGTTGTATAACAGAACGGCACTTCACATTACGGTGAGATTCATACAGATCTTAACATTCTGCATGCATTATATTTCATACGAGACTTAATACGACGACCTGACCGTGTATATAAGCTGAATCCGTCGTAAACCAAAGTATCACTCAGCTTCCATCACTTCTTCCTTCCTCATCTCATTACAAAGTTTTTCTTTGCTCAATCTTCAAAATGCTCAAGTTGGTGAGTTGTTTAATTTATTTTTTCTCGGAAATCTTCGTTTTTTTGTAAATTATTAAAAAAACTCAGCAATCAAAATTGTTAACACAATAATTGTTCGATACACATAGGTCCTTGTTCTCACCGTCCTCGCCTTGTTGGCCGTCGCCTATGCCGGACACGCCGGTGGTGGTGGTGGTGGTGGTGGTCACTCCCCTCATGGAGGATGGGGGGGATGGGGAAAGAAATACCACGGGTGAGAATTCACAATTAAAAGTTAACTTGCAATTAATTACAAATTAATTGGACATTTTCATTGCAAAATTCGCATTCGCAATTAAAATTTACTTTCATTTTCATGTGCAGATGGGCCAACGTGAAAGCTTGGAATGGACCGTAAGTTGGATATCAAATTTGGACTAAAATCTCACAACTTTTATGAATTTTTTTCAACAATTTGTAATTTTTCATGCTTATCTAGATGGTCTTCCCAGTACAGCCTTGACGAGCACGGCAGCGGATACAACAGATACGCATGGTAAGCATTTCAATTTAATAGTCTCGGTTTCAAAAAATCATTACAGAAATTAATTGAATATTCCTAAATTTCGAAAATTATTATTACTCCAGGCTCCAACAAGAGTTCGGCAAGGGGCACCACGGAAAGTAAGAAGTTAACAAAAACTTAGCCAGCTTATCCAGAAGCCAGTGCGTGAAAGCAGCTTCAATCTTACAAAATCTAGTCTTGTTTAAAATATCAGATATTAAACAACAAAATTGTTAAAGACACAGTTGTTAAAATTTCGAATTTTGACTAATTAGTAACAAATTGAAAAAGTTTTCACAAAATTGTTTTAAATTTAAGGTAACGAAACGCTTGTACAAATAAAAGATTCGTTTTTTATATAACTCACAAATGGAAAAATTGCATTGTTTCGTCATACATAAAAGTGAACATCATAATTAAGAAAATATAGCGTCACAGTCGGCATAGCACAATAGACCAGAAAAGTGCACAAGTGCAGAAATTTCTTAAATGATCATAATATAATTAAGTACAATACACATCTATCAACAACAATTTATGGTTGAGAGCCATTAAAAAATGTGAGATTATTAAGATTAAGTTCGTAAATAGTCCAACACCAAGAAATTCAGTGTGCATACAACATCAATAATATTTTTGTAAAGTCTCCCAATTATTCCATTAATTAGGTAATGAGGTAAGCAGTACTTCCGTCCTGAGTGCAAGAAAGACTTACTAATCTTGTGAAAAAACTCGTGTCTCAAGAAAGTGCAGGTAATGGCTCAAATTTTTTTCTTAAAATGGAATTTGTGTCCGTCCAAGCAGCATCATTTTTAGGCTATGTTACTACTTTTTAGGCTGCAACCAGTAAGCTTTTCCAGTAACTTGATCAATTACTTGACCACTTTGTGGGTCTAGGAGCAAAGATGACGAAGTAGGTCTGGGAATTTGAGACTGACTTTCGTCGTAATAGCTTCGTCTATAAGTTGATGGGGATGTTTGGCTGTCGTTTTGGACTTTGTTCAGCATTTTGTCCTTTTTACCGACACGTTTTGATTCTCCGTTATGTTGGTTTTCTCGTTTGGATAGCATTGATGATTTCTTATTGTCGTGGGATAAACTTTGGTAATTTGGGACCGTGTCACTTGAGGATCCCCCCTGCGAAATGCATACATACTTTGAGATAAGCCAGGTTAAAGAGTTTTACATATGTACACAAATTTTGCTAAAATTTTTGCATGAAAATGGAATTGACTCAAGTACAAAATTATTTTTTACAAATCGCTTTTACAGCTTGCTTTTGTCACGTCGCATCATTACATTTTGGGGTTTTGATAAAAAGGGAAAGTTGATACTAATCATTTCCACGGTTGGATAAGCATCTAACTAATAATTGCACAACTGTACATGTGTGTAAACTTACACCATCTCCACCATCGCCTCCTCCTCCTCCACCACCACCACCACCCCCACCATGACCATAATCGCCATGACTGTGATCCGCGTGCTGTAAATAATAAGGTGTTCTTAATCAATAAGAAAAAACGTAACGTATGTAACAGCAATTATCTCGGCTCAGATAAGATAAGGGTTCTTATATAATTTGCATTGTAAACTAATCTATGTATGAGTTTAAAATTATGTCTTTATGTAACTCACGTTATAATCCCAGTAATGCTCTCCATAAGCGTGGCCATGCTTGTCGTGATATTTCACCTGTAAATTCATAAAGTTTCAAAAACATTGTAGATTTCATCGGCGAGTAAAATGACTCCATTTGCAAGAATTTCTAACAAAACACTTGTAATTATGTTAAGTTCGATGGCTTACTTTGATCTTAAATGTCCACCCTGGACCGTACTTTTCATATCTTTCTTGAGTATGGTAGTCATTTCCTCTCCGATAGCCAAACTCATACTCGCCGTAGTGCGGATTATGCGCATATCTGGAAATTTGCAAGGAAGTTGTTAGTACACACCTTTCCCTGCTTGACATTTCCATCGACACGTTCATAACGTGACTCCCAACCGTGCGGCGTCTCTCCGACGTGACCGGCTTCATATTTGTTGGGGCCGTGTTTTATAATGTAGCCATCCATCCACCTTCACTCAATTGATTTTAGGGCAGCACTACAAATACTTTCAGTGGCCGCGGAAGCTGTGGGGATATTAACATTGTAGGATAGGGGGAGGGAGGGGTTTACATAACATGGACAGATGATGAATAACCGTGGGGACATTGTCTCTCTGTCCTTTCTGCGGCCACTGAATATAAAATTTGAGTACAACTTACTGAAAATATTTGGAGTCTCCATGTCCATGCCCCATCCCCATGCCCATTCCCATCCCCCCTCCCCCACCTCCACCCCCTCCACCACCAAAACCATGATGATGGTCGTGATGATGTCCGGCCGCTCCTTGTTGGTCTTTTCCATTGTTCAAAAGCGCACCTGATATCGAAAATTCAGTGTCATTCGAAAATTTTCAGGAATTAATTGCAGTCTATTTTTTTAAATACCTCCAACAGTCCCAACTTGCTTAGGAACCCGTCTGCCCCCAGAAGACGCGTCGGCTCCCATTCTCTGCGTAGGAGGAGGACTAGAAACGATGACCAAAGCGGGTCGTGGTGGCACTCCGGTGGGATCAATGGCTTGAACTTGGGGCACATTTGTGTACAATGAAACCACACTTATCACAGCGGCGAAGCTAAAAAGATAAGCCGAATCCGACATTCGCCTCCGCTCTGTCATTTTATTTTACACAAGCTTTGTTGCACGGGCGACGGTGAAGAAGATGAGACGCAGAGTATGCAATGAAAGTGATCAAAATCCTACTTTTATAGAAATCTTTGAGGGAACTTGGTACGTTCCGGCTCATTGGACAAGCTAAGAAATTGGATTTGCCATATCTGCCCAGCTTTAAATTACTATGCAAAGATGCATCTCATTATTGAGTCGATGTGGTGGTGGTGATCAGCAGTGTCAAGTTCTTTAGTTGGGATTTGGGAGGAGTCAGTGGAGGAGAACGCTTGTCAATCTTTTTTTTGCAGGTGGATCTGTTACCTTACGTATTCTATCTCGGTTAAGTTTTTAATTTAAGAAAGTGATTTTCTAAATTAGTAAATTAGTCTCAATCGATTGATATAGATTCGGCTTCTTGTCTGCCTTAATAAACTTTCATATTGGCAACAGATTGGTTGTTTTTGTGAGGAAACTAAATCACTTTTTAAATACTGATCAACTGTACGTATGTATGTTTGGAATTTTGAAGATTTTTTTTTACTTTCTTTTTTTGTGTTTTATAAAATAACTATCATTTAACAAGAAGGTCTATATAAATAAATACTTGTAAAACAACAAACGTCTGGTGGTAGGAATCGGGAAGGTTACTTAATAATAACAACATTCTGCTTATTTAGACGGGCGTTATAATCGTATAAACAGTTGGATATTTTAAAAAAACATGAAATACAGATTCGTCGCAAGTAAGTAAAAATAATGCAGTTTTGATGATATCACCACTGACTGACTGACGAAAGACACGAGAATACAAATTGGCGAATCTAACAAAAATTGAAAAAAAAAACTTGGAAAATTACGAAGCGGCAAAATTTTAGCAATTTAACATACTCTTTTTAGTTAGAATACAAATATTACACTAATATTATTACTCTTTTCCTGGAACAGCATCAGTGATTCATGTTTGCCTTTTTCATTTTCATAGATTCTAACGCTCTTTCTCTCAACCTCCGCTCTAAATCTTCATTGGACGGCTCATCATTTGCACTTATGAGCTTTCGAAATGACATTTCCATCTCTTTTGGTAATACAATCATCTTGTTACCATTTTCTTCATTTCCTTTATCGTCATCTTCCTCACTTTCATCCTCCTCGCTCGAGTCTTTTTTATCATCCTTTGTAGAATCTTTGGTCTTCTTTAACTTTTTGGTGTGCTTTTTATGTTTCTTGTGCTTCTTCTCTTTCTTCTTTTTATCCTTCTTGTCCTTTTTCTGCTTCTTGGGTTGGTCCTCATCCTCAGATTTGTCGTCCGAATCTGAAGAACTTTTGTGTTTCTTGCCGGACTTGGGAATTCCGTTTTCGGGTGATGTTCCATTACTGCTGGGAGACTCAGAGTCCTTCTTGGCACCATCCTTTTTCGAAGCCTGTAAAACATAACAAATCCATTATGAGAAGATATTTAAAAGATTGGTAAGCAAAGTTTTAATATAACACGTCGAGAAGTAATATAATAGCAGTAAAACGAAAATATACACATACATATTACTAATTACATACGCTTTAGAGGTCACCTCGATACAGGATAATTCAGAATATCTAAATATATACCTTATTGCTAGCAGCCGGCACATCTTTAGATTCCTTATCCTTCCGGTCCAACGATCTATCCGTTGGTTTATCCCTTTGCTTCACGTTATTAGTGGGACTTCTGCTTCTGCGATCATCTTGTCGACTCCGAAATCTGTCTCTATCGGCGGTTACTGGTGCATCGCGATAATTCGTATCATTTCTACTATTTCTTGGTTCGAATAAAGGTGAACGACGTCTTACTGCTCTTGGAGGAGACGAAGCTCTACCACCCGCACCCGCCCAATGTGGAGGTGATCTCGGTCTTCTCTGGGGAGAACGGGAACGGCTACGTCTTTGGGGACGAGGCGATCGTGACCTCCTAGGTCTGTTGTCCGGTCTATGGTCCCTACCAAATCGGTCAGTTCCTCCACCGGAGGCACCTCCACGTCGCCCAGAATCTCGGTCCCTGTCACGGTCTCTAGAGTTATCCCTCGATCTCGCT
Source organism: Folsomia candida (assembly GCF_002217175.1). Classification (NCBI taxonomy): domain Eukaryota; kingdom Metazoa; phylum Arthropoda; class Collembola; order Entomobryomorpha; family Isotomidae; genus Folsomia; species Folsomia candida. The sequence continues at coordinate 3,558,301 of NW_019091201.1, forward strand.
GTTCTCTTGTCTCTATTGTTTTTTCTATCTCGACTACCACTTCGAGATCGAGATTTCCTCTGTTGAAACAATATGAAATTAAACATTTTTAGCGATTTGTAACAGTACAAGACAAAATTTCATTATAGTACTTGCCTTATTTGGCTCGGGAGAAGCAGACGCAGATCTCCTGCTGCGGTAGTTCCTTTTTGAACTTGATAGACTAGACTCCGCCGCGTCGTCGGGGTCCCTGCTTATAGTAGGAAATGAATCACGATTTGAATTACAACAAACATTAACAGCCACCACTACCTTAGAGGTTTAAAGATATGATCAGGTGGTTATTTGGCAACATTACACCTGCAAAATGAACTCTATCAAAGATAGAGAACATTTTTGCAGGCTTCAGGCCGATAACAGTAGTCATCATTTGAAATTGGGAATGACTGCACAATGTCATGCACTGGATTAAATTAGTTAACTTACGTCGACTTTGTTGGACGTGGTGAGTCTTTGGAAGAAGATCTATCACGGCGACTAGGAGGTGAATCTCTGTCATCTTTTATTTTTTCCGTATACCGACTAATAGTCCTCTTCACACTTTCGTTAATTCGTTCTTGATCCTCCTGCCCATGACCAAACCAATAAACGACTGAAATTAGCATATGATATTAAAGAATTTGCAAATAACAATTATTCAAATATAAACAAGTTTATCTGATATCGATAACATTAATAAAATAGCTTAGTAAGCAACGATAACTTACATTGCGTTTGCGTATCTCTTCCTTTTTTGCTTCAACCATTGATGCTGGAATTCCTGTCGGGCTCTCTTGAGCAGAAATGAGCATATCCCACAATTCACCCGTGAAGATTCTAGCGTTCTTGCCATTCAGAAAACCTGTCAGATTTATCTGAATTTTTCTGAAGGAAGGAATAAATTGTTAGAGTTCATAATTTATAAATTGGCGTAAGATTTAAAATTTACAAAAAATGCTAGTGGTTTGGGGGCTTACCTGGCATCAAGGTTCTAAAAACAAAAGAACAATTGCTCAGCATTAAAACTTAGACTCAACTATGCCATAATTTATACAATTGATTACCTTTTCTTCAAGTTGATTTACCACAAATTCCGTCACAACGTCATCTTCCATCCCCAACAATTCACTTATCCGCTTTCCAATCCAAGGCTTGAGTACGTCAATTTTGATTTTGTTCATTTCAATCTAAAAGTAAATAACAACATTATATAAACCACAAGGTTCATCTTTAAAAAGTAAATAGACATTCTTTAATATTTGTTCAGGTGGTTATTTAACTACACAAAATTCTTAATACTTCCTTTCTAATGAAATTCAGCGTAAGATTCAGTCCGATAACAGTAATCATCATAACAAAATAGAATAAAATTGAAACTTCAAGGCTTATCACTTATGGCTAATCAATTCATATAATTCATGTCATGTAATTAATTATTATGGCCTTACCTTCGTAGTGAGGTTATCTGCAAACTTCATTTGTTTCAAGAGTTTCTTCTCCTTGTCGCTGAAGCGGTTATCTTGTTCCGATGAGGTACCCTGTGGAAATGCAGAAATTTTGAAATCATATTGCATATTGGCACTGGGCAAGAAACCTTACGGAAAAATAGTTTCGCAATTTGCAAATTTGTAAACCACCACCCAACTCACCCGAAAGAATCCTGCGTCCGTCATTTTTAGTTTTTAAATATATTTAAAACTGATCCCTACCAAGTTATATTTTAATTTTCTTGTAAATAAATCCTCCAAGTAAAATTACGGAAGAACACGGCGACAAGTTTTTTTTTAGTTTCCACTCGCTTCTTATCTTATCTCGCTTATCTAATACTACTCATCTTCCAAACTGCACATTTGGAACTCCGAAATTATTTTCGGAAATATAATAATATTTATTTTTACAAAAAAACTCCACATAAAGGAGCGGACTGCTGAAATGCAATGCTGCAAGCATAAAATAAACCCGGAACATTCGAATGGAACCTCTCAATTTGTAAAGTGGCGTAGAAAACTAGCAAAAATTGAAAATTATTTACTCAAACTTTACCCAATTAGTTAAACCACAATTAAAACGGAAGCAACAAGATAAGTCGCTTATCCACATTTCGATAACCGTATCGTACAATTAACCCTCTTTACCGGCCCTTGTGGAGTGAAATCTAGTCCATTTTATTACAATTCGTGGCAGGATACACAAAGTCGGACTAGAATCAAAAAGAAGCCGCCACGGCTTTGCACTCCAATGTTTTTATATCGTGTTCTCCCTGCAATACAACAACTCGTAAGTTTAGTTTAGTTTTAGTTGACAATAATAATGTCAAATTTGGCAGGTTAAAAAAGTGTGCTTTTTATAAGCAACAGCTCTTGCCAATTGTTGCGGCGGCGGCGGAGTTGAAGGTGTCATTGAAAATAATTAAGGCAAAGAAGTGTGGCTGGAGAACAAAGAGAGGTAAGTTATTTCTAAGTTATTTGTTATTTTTAATAAAGATTGGACATGTGACATGAGATGATAAGGTTGAAGATGTACAGGTACAAGTGTTAATTTAGATTTTTTCGGGGAGGTTTGCCAGGATTTTAAAATCATTGCTGGACACGAGATTAAGCTTTGGGTAAGTTTCCGTTGTAATTTAGTTTGTAACTTCGTTGTCACCTTAAATTTGAATTTCTGAACAGGCGGAGGATCATTTGACGCCAGCATGAAGAAGCTGATGATGGTGTCCAATCTCATTATCGAGACTGAAAGATGACAAGGAATATGCAAGGAATTTCCAAGGAAGATGATTGTGGGACCTCCAGAGAAGAAAGCTTAACAAAGTGCATTTACTTATGTAGATTAGAGTAATGTGAAGAAGATGTTCAGGATTAATTCACCGAATAATGTAATAAGACGACCACCGTCGTCTTATGTTTGGGTTGGGGGAGGCTGCGGTGGTGGGAGGCGGAGTTGGAGTGGAATATGGAACACTTTGAGCAGGACGAAGCTACTAATTTTTTCATTCTTACTGTTGTATCAAGTGCCTTCATCAGTGGGTGAGTTAATATCGGATTAACGTAATCCGATTAAGTTGTTGTGCATGCATTTTTAACCCTTTTGCACGACAGTGTTAGTGTTATTGATTTTTGTGGTTGGCTTTGTTTTCAGAGAAAAGTTCAAACCCGTCCTCTCAGCCAACACTGATGTTCGGTTAGTCTCCATTATATTTACAATCCGAACAGCACACATTTTCCCTGTTTGTTTAATGTTCAATAAATGTACTTGTTTATTTTCCAGCTAATCGTCAAGATATTCGCCTTTTAGATTATTACTTTACTCGCCAAAATGGCAATCCTCGTGGGAACACGTCTATAGTTGTTAGCGATTTGATAGAAGCCACCGCAGTAGACATTCACTATGAATATGGTCTCGTGTGGTAAGAATTTTCTAGTTATTATTGTACCAAAATAAAAGTTTAACCCTTTGTTTCTGTTTCCAACAGTTGGTCAGATATAGAAGAAGAAAAGATCAAATGCAGCTCTTTTAATCACAGTATTACTTCAGAAATTGCATCTAAGCTAAACCTAAATAATTCCCAATTCTACGATCAGGTAAAAAATCATTAATAGCATGATGATTAGCAATTTTTCACTAATCATAATCTGCATATTATTTAGATAACCGTGGTGGACGATGCTCTACCAGCCCCAGAAGGTAAATAAGAAACCTGACGAATTAAATATTTTAAACACGTGTAAGATAGTGACAAAATTTTAATTAATTTCATAGATCTCGTTTGTGACTTTATTACCTCCAAGTTGTACTGGTCTGATTCGGAAAATAATAGGATAGAAGTCGTCTCAATGTCATATCCGCACTATAGGCAAATACGATTTATTTTTAATTATCTAGTATCTAGCTAGCTGTACTAGTCTAGTGAAATAATTCTAACTGATTTTTATCGTCATTTCGAAAAACAACAGAAAAGTGCTCGTTTGGGACGACATTGACCAACCTAGAGGCTTAGCTCTTGCCATTCATGTCGGTCTGATGTTTTGGAGCGACTGGGGGGAGAATCCAAAGATCGAAGTAATATGCTTATTGTTCTCCACTCATAGTTCGAATAAAACTTAATTTGTTTCTTAAAATTATTTAGAGAGCCGGTATGGATGGAAGGGAGAGGAAAATAATTGTCGACAAACATATATTTTGGCCCAACGGGGTAACTGTCGATATGGAACATAATCATGTCTACTGGGTTGATGCCAAGCTACAGTTAGCAGCTCGGGTCGATTTTGACGGTTTATCTCGAAAAAAATTAAATCAGGCAGATCTCCTTCATCCGTTTGCGTTGGCATATCATAATAATAACCTTTATTATTCCGATTGGAGCACAAGGTTTACACAAATTCCGATATTTTGAGTATATTGTATTGATTTTGTGGTGTAATCACAATGTTATTTTTTTGTAGCAATATACACATTCTGAAAATTGATGGAAAAGACAAGGACAAAGACCCAAAAACAATCTCTACTGGTTCTAAACAGAAATTGCAGCCGATGGATGTCATAATATTTGAAGAACAAACTATCCCAACTCCGATCTGGTCATATAAATATCCTGGGAAAAATAATCCATGTGAAGTTGGACGCTGTTCGGACCTCTGCCTACTATCAAACCTTGACCCATTCTATACCTGCGCTTGTCCAATTGGTATCAAGCTCCTGAACGGCAGCCAGTGTGACAGTGCTGTCATCAATTTTCTGCTTGTGGCGAAAGGAAATGGGATCCGAAGGATTTCACTGGACACGGAAGATTACACGGATGTCGTTTTAAACATAAGTGGGATTAAACATGTCTTAGCTGTGGATTATCATGTAAAGAGTGGATTTATGTTCTGGACTGATGATGAAGCCACTGGAATTCGTAGAGGTATGTTTGATTATATGAAAACCTACTAGTGTAAGCATGTACCTAATGCTTATATTGATGGCATTTTATTTGGTTTCAGCAAAATTGGATGGATCTCAACAACAAGATGTAGTAAAAGAAGAAATTGTACATCCAGATGGATTAGCGGTAGATTGGGTGGCTGAAAATTTATACTGGACGGATGCTGGGACAGACAGAATAGAGGTGTCGCGATTAGACGGAAAAAATAGAAAGGTTTTGATTAGTCGAGGGCTTCAGGAACCGAGGGCGATTAGCGTTGATCCCATCAAAGGCTTCTTATTTTGGTCTGATTGGGGAAAAAAGGCATCCATTGAACGGTATATAATATTTTTTATAGTCATAACCTAGTATTCAAGCCATAGAGCAAAATAAAAAATAAACTCTTTCAGGTCGTACTTGGATGGGTCAAGTCGACTTGTTCTTGTGGATCAAGACATTTACTGGCCGAATGGGATTGCTTTGGATCTACAAGAAGGAAAAATCTATTGGTCTGATGCCAAGACAGATAAAATTGAGGTTGGAATTAACATAGTAAAATGATAAAATTATGGTTGTTTTATCAATTTAAATTTTCGTAGATGGCAAACTATGACGGATCTGATCGCAGAGAGTTAATTACCGATGACCTACCTCACATATTTGGATTCGCCTTGTTGGGTGACTATGTGTACGCATCAAATGCTATATAATCAGTAAATCCGTATTTTAATGTCTTTCTAATTAAAATGTGTTGTTCCAACTAGTTATTGGACTGATTGGCAGCGACGAACTATTGAACGAGCCAATAAGCGAACTGGTGAGTTTGTACATAAGGCATGTTCTTTTTTCCTTTTCGCCTCTAATGGTTAATTCACATATTTTAGGTAATGAGAGAATGACAATCAAAGACCCCTTTACGGACCCAATGGGATTAATTGGTGTGAGGTAGGTGATACATTTTGAAGCATTAAAGTTTTTGGTTGCAGACTATGTACAAACATACGTCACATATATTTGACTATAAATATTTTCCAGTGCTGACGACAAATCTCACAACTTGACAAATTCATGCTCAAAAGCAAATGGCGGATGCAAACATTTGTGCCTTTATAAACCTAGCGGAGCCGTTTGTGCTTGTGCCTCAGGTACAAATGCTATTTACCAACATTCTGAAATTATGCTGGAGTTAGTGTATGCTAATCGATTTATTTTTCTTAGGATATGAGCTTGCATCAGACAACCAATCATGCTTGGTTCCAGATGCCTTCCTCGTATTCTCTAGGTAAGTAATTCTGATTATCTTGAATACCATTTATTGTAAAGGTTGAGTTGCATTGCATTCATTACTAACTCTGAGAATTATTTATCAATTTTGCAGAGATGGAGAAATTCATCGTTTATCCCTGAACCGAACCAACAGCAATAATTTCGATGACATCGTTCCTGTTAGTAAAGTTAAAGCGGCAGGTGCTCTGGACTTTGACACAATCGAAAACCGAATTTACTGGAGTGACAGTAAAGTAAAAGCGATTAGTCGGGCATACATGAATGGCAGTGAAACTGAGAGAGTAAGCGAATGACTATTTAAATATTTAAATTCTTGGATAATTTTCATTGCTTAAATTATCTCATTTATTTACAGATTATCGAGTTTGGATTAGTCCATCCAGAAGGTATTGCTGTTGACTGGTTGTCTCGAAATATTTATTGGTCCGATATGGGACGTCACCGTATCGAAGTCGCCAAATTAACAGGAGCTCACCGTCGAACTATTTTGTGGAGTGATATTGAGTCCCCTCGATCCATTGCTCTACATCCTTCCAAGGGTTTAATTTATTTCGCATTGTGGAGGCTATCAAATTCAAATCCCTCCATTGAGCGAGCAGCTTTAGATGGGAGTAGAAGAACTTCATTCATTGATCGGGATATTGGTCGTGCTCATGGATTGACGATTGATTTGGAAGAGTCATACATGTACTGGGCAGATATTGACTCGATGATTATAGAAAAAGCTAGTTTAGAAGATCCTTCCAATACACGCCAAGTTGTTCAGCGTTCCAGAGAAAGATTTCAACCGTCTTCATTGGCTCAATACCAAGACTATATTTACTGGTCTGACATAAATACGCAATCCATCCTTCGAGGTAAAGTTATCATTATCATCATAAATATGTAAATAACTTATTATTAGCATGCATATTCATAAATTATCTTGTATTATTAGCCAACAAGAGTGGAGATGCACACCCTGTTACTCTTGGACCTGCGTCTAACATCGTTGACATGGCCATTTACCACAATCTTAAACAACAAGGTTGGAACCCTTGCTCGACCGAGTCTTGCTCCCATTTGTGTTTCTCTGTCCCTGTAGATCGAAAAGATCCATTCTCGAGTAATAATGTCAAAGCAAAGTGTGGTTGTCCAACTCACTACACGCTTTCACCGGACGGAAATTGCACTCCTCCACAAGAGTTTCTCTTATTCTCGGCTGGAGCCTCCATTTCAAGACTGGTCTTTGACACGACCGAATGCCCAGATGCAGTAGTGCTTGGAAGTCAGCAACAAAAACACCGTGGAATTAGTGCAGTCAGTTGGGATAGTCGTTCCAGGAATCTTTTTTGGATCGATCCGAAATCAAACACTATAAAACGAGCTGTTGAAAATGGTGGCGGAACAACTTCATTATTAAACTCGGTGGATGAAAATTTCAAACCTTTTGACATTGCGTTTGATGAAGTTAGGCTACTACTTTTTTGGACATGTGAAAGTTACAATTCTATCAATGTCAGTGATGCCACGGGACGAAATATTGGCTCCGTTTTGTCATCTGCTTCACTATATCCTACAAATAATAACTACTCTCCTGAAGATAAATATGCATCTTTACGTCCGAGACATCTCGCCCTGAATACTTTCAAGAGTCACTTGTATTTCAGCAACGATGGTCGAATTGAACGGATTCGGTTGGACGGGATGGAACGCGTCGTAATTTCTAGCAGTGGTTCTACAATTTCCGGATTGGCAATCGACTTGGTTGAGGGCATGCTTTATTGGACTGATGCTGGTACATACATAAAATTCACATTCTGAACAAATTTTTATCAAACCGTTCCCAGAAATTTTATGCTTATTCAATACTTACCATTGTTTAATACAATATGCAATTTTAGGTCCGAAAAGAATTGAAACTAGTGACTTGGATGGCAAAAATAGAAAAGTGTTGGTAGCTGGTTTGGATTCTCCGAGTTCGATTGCAGTAATGGGCAGGTAGGGTACAACAGAAATGGTCTGATTAGTCAAGATTTATTATTCTGAACAAGATTGTCCACTTTATAGATACGTGTACTGGATTGAAGAACGAAGTGGAGTAGAAAGAGTTGAAAAATGGACTGGAGATGAACGTCAACGTGGGTTTAATTATAATAATCTATTGTTTATATACTCATATGACAAATTAAATACATAATATTAATCTTTTAGGTGTCCTACCTCGTATCGAGAATGCCAAATACATTACATTCGTCAACGAGTCCCACAGTAAAATGGTAAGATTTTCGATATGGAAATAAATGAACACAATTTGTATAATTTGTTAATTAATTATCCGTAGGCTGACCAATGTCGCTCCCTTCATTGTAGTCATGTAAGTACTTTCAATGACTCCTCTTTTATGTTTTGTATCCTTTAACATTTTTTTGACTACAGGTTTGCATCGGTGGAGAATGCTCTTGTTTTGAAGGCTTCGCACTGTCTTTTGAAGACCAACAGGTTCGTTATCCACCTTTGTTATATCAAACGCTAAAAGCAGTAAATTATCATTACTAAATTTTATTTTGTGCTGTAGACTTGTATTCCTCGCTCACCGTGTGTGTCGCACGAGTTTTCATGCATTCGTGGCAGAGTTGGTTGTATCCCACTTCCTCTACGATGGTAAATTACTTTGCAATACAATATTTTATACGAAAGTCACGATGTAACTGTCGATGAGAGAAACCGACGCCAATAATCGTTGTATTTGTATTTTCAGTGATGGGAAGGTGGACTGCGCCGACGGAAGTGACGAAGCTGAATGTGAACCTTGTGATTTTACTTGCCCTTGTGAAGGTGCACACAAGTTTTTGGGTTTTAAAATTTTGCTTGGCATATGAATTTGGTTGATAAAATTAGTTTTTTTATTTTTATTTAGGAACATGTTTCCGAACAAAGTGTATCACAAGGTCGCAAATGTGCGACGGCAAAGAAGATTGTTTCGGATCCGCTTGGGACGAGAGTGAACAAGCCTGTTCCAAAGCGGCTACCCAAACTCCAATTCGTGCAACGCCACTGACTCCAGTTACTACTATACTAGTTCCTGTACTAATTTTTATTATAGCAATATTGGGGGCCTTATACTGGTGGTATACTCGGAAAGGACCTGCAGTCAATCAATTGGAAGAAGCAAACCCTTTAAATCATCCTGGAACAAATATGACCACGGTGCCCACAATAGGTAAGAAAAAATTGAAAATCTTCCCGAAATCAATTTAATCACTTTCACAAATTTCCAATTTAGATACACTACGACAATTTCCCAGTACAAATGGATCATCTTTTGGGTCTTCTCCCTACTGTGAGCTTCTCGTCCCCCACGGCCCCAACCCGTCCCTTTGTTCGGACGAAGTTCGTTCTTTCTGCTGCCACGGGAATTATGCAGTTTCCTATTACAGCAGAATGGAACCCGTCCCCCCACCCACTCCCTGTTCAACAGATGTTTGTGATAATTCTGATATCTATGCATTTGCGCCTCCGCCAAGCCCCCACACGTCTTCCAGTCCGCATTCTACCATTAGATCGTTCGGAGGTGCGTATCCTCCTCCGCCTTCGCCTAATTTGACTTAATATTTATTGTCCTAATCATTTACCATGTATTATTATTAATTTTATCACTCTTGTTGTTTTTAATGTGTATTAACGGGTAACACGACAAGCAGCAGCTAAATGCATACTTACAAGATACTGCTTAACTAAATAGATACTAGTTAACTTTTACTATTATGACGAACCAATCAATAATCATGTTACAATCTACAAATCCATATTATTTTTATTTTGTGTTTCACATTTGTTTTTTTAGATTTTAGAAACTTGGTACAGATTTAAACCAAATAAGTAATTGAAGTAATAAATCCAATCGCAATTATGGATAAACTCTATAAAAAACTTGTATGCAACATTTATTTCAATCCAGCAAATCAAGATTTTACATGTAAGTACTTAAAATTATTATTTAATTTTTCAATACTTTACTCTTCACAAGTTTGTCCTGTCTAATTTTTCTCGCCAACTTGACATCTTTTCCGTACTCTTTCGACATCTCTTTCGCCGCCCGGATCGTCATCTTGTACATCCTTTCATTACTCTTGACCACTTCCCTCACCAGTTGGGGAACATCCATGTTGGAAACTTGAAGTCCATAATTTTCATCCGGTGTTCTTGGTAAATTTTCCATTCTGTAGCCCTGACTTAAACTCCCATCCAAATTGAAGTACGGAGCCCCCCAATTTCCCGAGGAGGACAGATCCGTCTCCAGTTCTGCTGGAAAGTCAATTTTTGGCTGTCTAAATTTTCCCCGTCCTCCTTTCTCCAGTTCTTTCACCGTTTTGTAATTTTTGAGTCGGACCTCGTTAATTTTCTGAATTTCTTTGTCCTCTCGTTGATGAATTTTACGGAGACGATTCAGCTCCTTGCGATACACTTCCTTTTCTAGGATGGAGTGAATCTGTGTTTGAGGTTTGGTTTGTGGTACTTGATAAACTGGGTCGGTCTTTTTAGTGGGTTTATCTTTCTCCTGGTCAGCAACAACAAGTGGGGGTGGTTGTTGTACGGCAGTTATCACGTGTTTTTTTGGTAGTTCGTCTTGCAGTTTTACTTGAGAAAGCGCTGCTTGAAACGCTTTTCGTGACGACTGTCGAGAAAGATCGATTTCGATACCACTTTGGGAAGTGGTGGATGACTTTTGCGCTTTCTGCTGTCCCAAATTCTTGGCGGAGGAGAGCTTGCTTGATTTCGAAATTCCACTCGCACTCCCCGAAGTTTTCAAGGAATCTGACTTTTTCCCAACTTTTCCTCCCCCGGAAGTGTTTGTCGATGTCATAATCTCAGCACCATTAATTACGAGATCGTCCGAATACTCATTATTGGTGGTGGCAGACGCCTGCTCAGACGCCTTGTTGGCCTCCGACTCATCCTCCGACAATGCACCAGAACGATCAGAAATTTCCAAGTCTTGTAAATTTCCTTGTATTTCTTTCACAATTCGGAGACTGTTGATGGCATTTTTGACACTCAGCTTGCGATGTGAGACAGATCTTTGACTGCTTTCTCCACCGCTTTCACTCCCTTCCAATTCTAGTGGGATCTCGGAAACCGTGTCGCTCTCCGTCTGAGGTACTTCAATGCTGTCCTCCACCATGGACACGGAACGGGCAAAGGTCCTGCTAAAATTATCCGCCACGCTTTGAATCTCACTCACGAAATCTTCCGTGTACGATTTTGGAGAAGTATTGTTGTCATATTGTTTATTAGCGGGGGACGATTTTTCATCTTCGTCGGGGGACATTGCTTTGAAAACGGCGTGCGATTCCTCCGAGAGAAATACGAGTGGTCGGTCTTTCAAATCCTGTACTTTTAATTTTCTAGACTTCTTTGACTCCGTAGGTTTGGCTCGATAATCGTTTTCATCCCCGAGCGTGATCGCTTTCAAGGGAGCAGAATTGCTCACAGATTTTGAATAGGTTTCCGTTATCGTGGGTGGCGTAATCGTGGTCGATCCGTCGTCGTCATTCTCCTCTTCGGTCGAGTCTCCCGTCGTGTAGCTACTTTCGTACGAGGAGGACCCCGCAGATTGAGAATCGTCGTCGCCACGATCTTCATTCTCATGATAAGCGTCATCTCTCTGGTTCTGAGAATTATTGAGGTTTGAAGACTTTTTGGTCATGCGGGGGTTGGACGTTTTAATCTTCACTTTTTCCGGTGGGGGCTGCTGTAGTCCCACAAAACTCTCCAGGTTTTCCAACTTGGCGGAAGAACCTCCCCCGACATTTGAGGACGCATTTTGGACATTGAAGATATTGAAGTCACTCCGTCCCACTCGTTTGGACGAAGTTACATTCGAGAAAATCGAGTCGTAGTCGTAATTTGCGGCAGATTTTGTGCTTTGCGGGACAGCAGGAGGAGGAGCAACATCAGAAACTGGTGGATTTGACAAAACACCATCTCCCTTTCGATTACGACTCTTTTTCTGCTCTAAAATTGTTTTAGTACGGCCTAATAAATCGTCAATCGAGTTTGTCGTGGTGGATGAGTGCTTATCCAGGTCGAGGATGAATCGTGAGTTATTATTATTACTCGTCTTTGTAATGGAACGGTTGTCATTCTGGAGTAGTTTGCTGGCCTGGGTGCTGATGACTTCCGGTTTCGGGGGGCGGAGAAGGAGAGAGGGTTGCTTAACTTGCTTATCGCTGGGGTCCCGAAATTGTCGGGATTGATTTAACGTGCTTCTCGCCCGATTTAGAATTGCGCCGATGGGGTCATTCGTGGAGGAGGTGCGATTTGGTTTTAACATTGTGGATGCCATTTCATGATTTGACACAGGTGAATAAAACCTTCAAAAAATTATGAAAATTATTGAAAATTATGAAATAAAAATTATTATGTATTTCAAAATAGAAATTAATTCACGTTGGTGGTCGAAATTTAGACAGTAAAAGTTCGTAAAAGTTTGTAATGTACCTCAATTCTTGTGGAATGATGTTGCAAAATTAATTTTCATAAATAAATTATGTCCAAATCTATACAAACTTATTGAAATTTGAAATAGTTTTGCTAAATATTTACAATTCAGCAAAAAAGTGCATATCGATCGTGAAATGGTAAATGGAAGCCCCAGCAACAAAGAGCATAACAAAACGAGAGGCCTTCCGAAATCACTCCGTTTCCACGCACGAGATGGTTCCCCCAAGTCGGAGTTTCCGGTTTGCCATGAAACGCTGAAGTTTTCCAAGTAGAAAAGTTTATGCTTTGGCTTTATTTCATCCATCTGTATTTTCATTCGTTTCATGATTTCGGTCAGAAAATGGTATCAATTAAATGCATAAATTAAATGTAAATATTTTCAAAAAATATAAGTTGTCAAACGAATGAATTGTTTAGATTTTAATTTGTATTCATGAATAATTTCTATCAAATCAATGGTCTAACACTGACAAAGCTTTGAGGAATTAAGAATCTTTCTAAAATTTGTGCATGGAATTAAGAATTTTTACAACTTCCCCAACCAAACTTCATCAAACCAAAGCTGGCTGAAACTATTACCCATCTGCAACTTATATATTTTAGAATTACTAATTTTGTCAAAATTATCAACTGGCATCAAAGTATAACATTTTTCACGACTCTTTCGACTTGCTAAAATTTGCGTTGTTTACGAAAGGAAAGATGTATTGAATTAAAACAAAATTCTTTCAAAATTATCGAGGTATTTATTACATGAAAATGGAAATTTTATTTCCCATGTTATCCGAAATCTTTGTATTTTTGCCTGATGATGACGGACGTTCATTGAGAGCTATGTAGCAATTTTTAAAAATAAAATCCAGTAATAATCCTCCAAAAACCGCAGAAATGTCGGATCATAAATGCATAAACTTATACGTGAATGTATCTCACGTACTGGTTCAATACAAGTTTTCACATTTCAGGTAAAAATAGCGGACTTTAAGCATTTAAAAGGTAGATTTCCATGAATTCCAATTTTACATTTACTACCTTCTAAGTACCCCGCAAAAAGGGTTCCTTCAATGTCAAGGGCATGTAAAAATGTACATATTTAAGTACCTAATCTTATACCCATGCAACACAATAACTGCATGTTTGCACTTCATACATACATAGTTATACATATTTATAACGTGAAAATGGCCACCTGTTATACAAATTATCATTACAATACGATGACATATAACATCCTCGTCAAATTACAACATTTAAACTTTGATAAGCTCGTCACGTACACCATTTCTCACGCTGTGCATAAATCTCGATTCCAATTTCACATCATAAAACAGTCTCTTCCATCCGTTTAGCCGTTTAGTCGGCTATGCAGGCTCCTCTCACATTCATGAACTTGTTAAATAATAAATCCATTGTGTATAAAATCCTGCATGAAGTTATTATGAGTACGTAAAATCATACGACGCTGCAGTGTGTGTCCGGATTTTGACAGATTAACACAATCTTGGAACGACTTTTTAAGCATTACTGTACTCAGTTTTTTAAGGATCCCGTTGACCAGTATTTAATTAGTAAATTATTTGCGAATAATTTTGCTGCAATTTTAATTCCGCGAAAAAATGCCCTACACAGTTGTCGCCACGTTTGCCCTTGTCGCGCAGATATTTTCCGTACTTTTGGTCCTGAGTTGCATTACTTTTCGTCCCGTGTACGCCAAAAGGTACGAGGTTCGATTGGATGACAAGTACTTATTTGCATGGGAAGTGAACCAAGAAAATGGCACCATTCGACTAGAAGCTACTGGAGAAACGCAGGGATATGTTGGGTTAGGTGGGTTTATTATCATATTTACATACTTATGAAAGATTTCGTAAATACTCATGCAGTAATACAAGCAAAAATCTGAAATAGATATTCACAAAAAATGAGGGTTTCATTTCAATTCTTTTTCATCAAGCTTTTAGTCAATTTTTTGTAATCACTGCTAAAAATGGTATTTATTTGTCCAATTTTTAATGACACTTGTCCATCTAGAGTTGTCGAAATATTGACAAAATTTATATATTTTTAAAAATATACGAAATAGAAAAGCCTAGAAATGTATTTTTAAATTTTAACTTTTCCTTTTTGTCAAGTGAAAAAGTCGAAAATAAATTTTCCACCGAAATTAGTATTTAATTACCTTCGCAGATTGGTTACAGCCCTTACAAATAAATCTGATTTTAAACAGGCCTTAACTCGAAGGGAAAAATGGACAAAGCGGAAATGGCGATTGGAGGCATCCATTCAGAAAACGGTCACAGCTATTTCGGAATTTACACCGGACACAAACACAAAGTTAACTTGGATAAGAAGAGAAAGTGGACCTTGTTGGAAGCCACGCAAAACGAGACGCACACTTATCTCAAGTACGAAAGACCCTTGGTCGGCAATACTAGAAATTCATACGGCCGAGGTGACGATATCGGAGAAAATGACGATGATACCACCCTTCTCCCAAATTATGTCCCGATTAAGGTATCCAGGTTCTTACCTAAAGTACATAATTTCGCAATAATTTTTGGCACGTGCTAATTTTACAGGACAAGGACATGTACGTAATTTGGGCGCTCGGCGTCTCCGATAAACTCAAGAAACATCATGGTCATGGAAAATTCAAAGTGAATCTCATCAATCCCCACACCAATTATTTGGAAAGTTTTAACGCAGAAATGTACAATTTTTACATAGATTTGTAGACTTTTACTTGGTACATATTCGAATTTATAAAATTTATAAGTGACAATTTTTACATAGATTTGTAGACTTTTTACTTCGTTTACTCGAGTAAAAAATATATATAACTCTCACACCATTTCTTTGGTATTGACTGTAAATTTGTTGTTCTTGTTCGTTCCGCATGTTTAGTTTTAGGGTGAAACTGTTCCGAGTTTTCTTAAACATGAAGACACAAAACATCACCCTTCATTTTTTACCGTCTTTCTTTTTTTCGCATTTAAAAGTAATAAATGGAGAAAATGACAGGATTTGACATCAACAAGCAAACATGTGTATAATAACCTACACCCTTCTGCCAATCAAATACCAAACCTCCATTTGTCATCTCCACCAACCAACCCATATTGCACGATTATGTAATACTTATTTACACGCTTATCTAGGCCTCACTGAACTACTCGGCGGCGGCAGTGGCGCGGCGTTATTCCTTGCGCCAAGGAAGTGTCAAGTATACAGAACACGAGTCACTGACTGACTCTCAGCCAATTTGGAGTGAAACGATGATTATTTATTATTCCAAGAGATGAACTGATTTAGTCAATTTGTCTCCAAGCACCATTTTTCATTTCTGTCGTGACACCTCCAAACTTTTCCATGCAGTCGGAACCCCAGTCGCCGCGGAAGGACAGAGGGACAATGTCCCCACGGTTGTTCGATGTCCGCATCATCTCCCCATCTTAAATATATAAACCCGTCCCTCCCCCCATCCTACAATGTTAATGTCCCCACGGCTTCCGCGGCCACTGCTGGTAAAAGATTGGGTACTTTTTATGTACAAAGCACTCACTACTCGTTCCTTGTTGTAATGGTGTTCGTGGATGAGGAAAAAGTCCATTTATTATCCGGTCCGGGTGGTTGCTCTCAAACCGGAATCGGATCGGGGAAGGAACGCGTGGGTAACAAATGTGTAGGGAGAAAAAAAAGCCAAGTACCACAAACCAGACCAGCCCGTCTGGGTGACAAAGAACGTGTGTGCATGACTCATAAAATGAATTATGATACAATTTTTAGAGTATTTTTACATGTTACAAATGTGCTATAATTTTGGGGCGGAGATGACAGTCAACACTCGAAAAGTACACCTATTGTTCCTCAATTTCTTAAACCCTCTAAATATTTTTTTGCCTTTTACACACAGAAAAACACATTTTACATAGTTGCACCCACCCAAACGTCAGAATGT
Source organism: Folsomia candida (assembly GCF_002217175.1). NCBI lineage: Eukaryota > Metazoa > Arthropoda > Collembola > Entomobryomorpha > Isotomidae > Folsomia > Folsomia candida. The sequence goes on from NW_019091201.1 coordinate 3,574,953, forward strand.
AGTCGAGTGCATCCCGTGTAACAAAACAGATTTGTTAATTCCCTTTTTCCCCGAAACCGAAATTCGTTCCGGTTTTCGTAACAAAAATAACTGCAAATAATTTGTTGTAACGGTAAATACGTTAATTTTATTACGTAACACACTTGCTATGTATTCATTGTTTAAAAAAATCAGAAATGTTGTGTCTGCCTGCGCCTCTTTGGTTTATATTCGCAATCTAAATCCAGCAAAGTCAGTTGGATGAATATAAATGTTTTTGTTTTACTTTCGCATTTCACAAGGAATGAGGAATTTAGTGTAAAAAAATCGGAAATGGATTAGCCTGACAATGAGAATGACAATAGATATTTACACATCCAGGCAGCAGACGTAGAAAAGTACAAAAAAATCTACTACTTGTACATCCTTCTCGCTTACTTACTTACATATTTCCTGCTTAAAAGTAACCAAGTTGACAAAAAAGTCCTGTACTGTACGTACAGTGGCCGCGAAAGCTATGGGGACATTAATATTTTGGGATGGGGTAGGGAGTGGTCATGTTACCCCAAAAAACGACTAAGTTTTTAGGGGACACAATGTTAAAAACTTGGAAATTTTTTTCCAAAATTTCGAAATTTCGAAAACATGTTTTTGAAATCTACGCATCATAATCGCTAATATGCAATACAAATTTTTTGGCCAGTGCAAAAATAATTCAGAAACAATTGCGACTCCGGTTTATATAAAATTGGCAGATGATGAGGACATCGCGTAGCCGTGGGGACATTGTCCCCCTGCCCCCACCAACGCTTCCGCGGCCACTGCGTACTTACATACTTTTTCATCTTGGAGAAGAAAATGAGGTGCATGGACGACGGCATTAGCGTCGTTCGTAAGTGAGCCTGCTGGAAAAAGCTGCTGCTGGGATGCATTTACTGCATTTGTACATTCCATAGATTAAAAATAGCCAAGAATTTTGATGAGTTTAATTTATATTGGAGCAGAAGAGTGGATAAGAAGAAAGAGAGAAAAAGAATGGATTTTTTTCTTCACCAGCAGCACGCTCAAGTTCCTTGTGTAAATGAAAGATAAGCCATACATAAGTTGGATGATTTTTTTAAGGGGGAAAGAGAGAAACAAAGGGAAAGATGTGATATTACAAGATGACGATAATTACTGCATACTCTCGAAATATGCAGGATTGCCCTTGCAAATATAATTTGGCTTACTTATAATTCGGACTCGGTCGGTGCAGCAGACCAAAATTCTGTAAATTCTTGAGACAATTAAACAAATTAACAAAGTATGTTGAGAATGTGGTAAAAATTCTGAAATCTTTGGGTCTGTTTATCCATGAATTCGAAAAATGAAGTGTCACCCTATGTATGTACACAGTAAAAAAGTAGCTAAATTTAAGACCATCTCACCATTTCCTCCTCCTGATCTAATTTTTTCATTCGACTTTATCTTCGTAATTAGTGCAGAGCCTTGATTTCTGAATTGATGATGTTTTCAAAAAATAAAGTGACATTAAAGTAATGGTATCGATTGTACATTTGTTAACGTCGCAAAATGAGACTGTTCTCCATTGGCTGATTTACTTAATTGAAATTTTGCGACGTATGTAAATGTAAATGGATCCCAGACTTTGCAAAAAAAAGTTTTCCTCGGATTTAATTATAATTGCAAATCCTGACGGTATAAGACTACTGATAAATAATGGCAACTTCGCAGGATCTCTTAATGGGTTTTGTGTAGGTATATGTACATAGGTACAGCTTGATCTTGTTTTAATTAGCCTCGCAAAAGTCAATCCAGTCGTGTGCTAGCTAGACTGCATTTTTTAAAAGGTTTCGGTTTTCTTATGTCACTTTCGTTAGTTAACGATTAATTAAGAGGATCAAGTTATATTTCATGAGATTCCTTGTTAAGATTAAGGCAATTAAATGTAGCTTAAAATACAGCGTAGTAAATATATGTAAAGTTCAAAATGGAAATTTTCAAAATTTCAGCATACATAATTCGGCAAAATCTATTTCAAAATTCTTTTGTAACTAAACTTTCTAAAATATTTCATTTTTTTCGAAAAACTCTTTAAAATGAGGGCAGACTTGCACCCAAAAGCTTGAAAGTTAAACGTTTTCTTAAAATTTCCATTAAATACTCCATTTTCAAAATTGCTTTACTAAAATAATGCTCAAATTCAACTTACGATAAATATTTACAAAAAAATCATTCATAAAATCTGTCCCTATTTTTTTTACGGTGTGTGCATATCCATAAATTCGCACGAGACAAATAATAAATCTGCCATTGGACAAACTCCAAACGACTCGAAGCACTTTGCCCACAAAACGAGTAAATTAATGGGAAAATCACCTCAGTTTTTGGAGGAGACAATAGTTTCAAAGTACAATTCTCGTCTCGCTGAATTGTTAACTACCCGTGCCAAAAAATAGTACAACATGATTTCATCTTCATCCAAGAATAGACGGCTTAATGTTGTTTGGTCCATTTAATAGAAATGAAATAAATTAAATTTCGCATTAAAATTTTGACTCGAAACTTAACAGAATCATTATAACGAGGTGACGACCAGTTTGTGTAGGGAAGGAAACATTGGAGAATTTTCTTACGCAGGGTTGTACAATGGGCGTGACATGAAAATAAATTCCCAGGATTTTCAACATTTTTTGGGGAGTGGATTAAATTCCCAGCATTTTGACTATTTTTTGGCGTGGCTTAAATTCCCAGCATTTTTACAACTTTTGGGCGTGGTTTAAATTCCCAGCATTTTGACCACTTTTGGACGTGGCTTAAATTCCCAACATTGTAACCATTTTTTGCCGTAGCTTAAATTCCCAGCATTTTGACCACTTTAGGACGTGGCTTAAATTCCCGGAAATTTGACCCTTTTCGGCGTGGCTTAAATCCCCAGCATTTTGGCCATTTTGGGCGTGGTTCAAATTCCCTTAGCATTTCTTATTACAGTATTTACAGTTTGGGCCATAAATATAAATGCCGAGCAAAAAGTGCCATAAATGCCCTCGACATGCACCCAAGTACAACTCTCCTCTTACATACACTTCATTATGCAACAACCTTTCCAAAACTTTGCCACATTTTAGTATCTATCTCTTTGTTACCCTCTTTCCCTGTCAGACTCGCACTTAATAAGCTGACGACTACTTACTAGCGACGAGTCTCATTTCTTTCAAGCAATCTCTCTCTCTTTATCTCTGGAAATCTGTAAATCTTCAAATCTTTACAATGTGCCAAGGATTACTTAACAAAGTAAAAGCAACCCTCTCATTCCCTCCGCTCATTTGGGCAAATCAAAAAAATCACAGAAATTCTGCACCGAAACGTGCAAAGTAAAGGGTGTTACATAACAAGTATATTTCAAATGTGTAAATAAACATGATGCATTTTCCCCTTATGAATTAGTTTCTGCGAGTATTTAGAGTTGCATAATTCGTGAAGATTTTTTTACTGGATGCGATGTGACTGATGAGGAGGCAACAAAATGTGGGGTTAATTACACCAGTATTTTATACAACCAGTGGCCTCGGAAGTGTGGGAACAGGCACACAAACGATGGAAATCTGAGCTTTAAAAGGACAAAGTTGCCACTTTTAAAAAAGGGCGACTTTTTCCTCCTTCCTTCCTCCCGAACACTCATTAAAGAATTCTCTTCCCTCTCATCCCCAAGAGATGACATGTTCGATGTCAACGTCAAACGCGGAGTCAAATCTTATCAATGAAAGTGATCTTAGTTGCCTCTAAATTAGATCAGAATTTGAGCCGTCAGACACAAAACTCCGAATTCGGAGGGTAGGAAGGACTTGCCATTGTTATTTTTCCGGTGGTGAAGTGAAAAGGCCACCTGGATTCAATTAGGATTCATTGAGTCACGTCCAACGAGGAAAGAAAATGTCTTTCTCGCCGCTTATTTTCCTTCCCAGCGAGTCAGTCAATTAAGTTATCTCAACTTCACCAACATTTTAATTTATGGACCTCCTTTAATTAGACTGCGATGAGGAAAAGTATTTTAAATAAGTGCACAAAGTAAACAAACCACATTTATGTAATCAATTTAGCTAACGGTGATTTCTTTAGCGGGACAATTTATTCACAAACTGTCATCTGAGAAGAATTGATTAAATTTGGAATGTAAATTCGTCGGGGTGGTGCATAGGTTTTCATCCTCCGAAGAACCGACAGACAGACTTGGATTGGATCGGATGGATGGATGGAAATGGTAATAAGAGTAGAAATCTTGGCTAATTTACGCCATCTTTCTTTGCAGAATGGTCTGCAAGTTAAATTAGTCGGATCGTATTATAAGTAAAATAAGTATGCAGTGGCCGCGGAAGGGTGGGGACAAAAGAAGGACAATGTCTCTCTGTTATTCAGTGTCCCCATCTTATATAAACCGGAGTTTAGGAAAGAGTACCCCCGAAGTTTTTGTGAATTTTTTTTGCGCAGGCCGAAAAAATTTTATTGCACATATTTGCATATGCATTATGATACGTAGATTCCAGAAACATGTTTTCAAAATTTCGAAATTTTGGAAAAAAATTTCCAAGTTTTAACATTGCGTCACCTAAAAACTTCGTCATTTTTTGGGGCAACATGACCACTCCTACAATTTTAACGTCCCCACGGCTTCCGCGGCCACTGGTGGTAACCTGGCACTGTAAAGTGTTAGTAATGTAACTTATGCAATAAGTGAGCTACACAACATACACGACAGAGCTGTTGGGGTCGTTGAAATAATCATCCAATCTGCAATGCGTTTCTTTTCTTATTCGCAAATATTTAGGATTCCAATCCCTGTTAAAACTTTCAATAAATCTGTCGTCGAAATATTTTGCAAATGTTGTTCTTCTCCTCTTCTCCGCCTGGAGTAACAATTCTGTTACTTTTTATTTTGCAGAGCATCAGAAAAAATGAGAGAGTAGAGAGAGACCTACATTTGGAGGCACTTACTAACGAGAAGTTAGAGGAGGAGGCAAGGTTGTGAATTTTAGGAATTTCCGGTATTTACTGAATGCGATTGGATTACTCAATGCTGAATTCCGGTTATGCTGTTACGCGACTTTTGTATACGGTGGACGTGGACATGTGCGTATGGCATATGGCAAAAGTATAAACTGTGTGATAGATCAATGTCTTTAAACTGTTGGGAATTGTAGATTTGGAGACACTTTAGTTTGCAATAATGCTGTCGCGTATGTACATTTGGGAAGAAGAAAGTTGCGTTACGACATCGTGTCTCTAGTCCAGTCGGAGTCTCAGCCTGGATAAAATAGGTGTCTATCAAGTTTTGGAGGGTATAAAGTCAAGTCTTTCGGATCGGATGGAACTGGGGGAAAGGACATTTCGGACAGAAATCGATCGGGCACTTGGCTAGCTCTGCATCCTTCAACCAACCTGATCTAATCGTATGGAATCCAACCCCAATGTACTGACTAAGCTGCTAAATATTATATGTACATAAGCATTAATTTTAGCAACCTCCCTTAAAAATAGTCATCTGCAGGGAAAGCAAAATACGAGCCTATAATTGTGACGAGAACGTTAACAGTCTAAGTAAATACTTGCAAATTTAAGTTTTACTGGATATAAAATTAGTGTTTTAACTTAAAACACTTAAAACTTTTAAGTAATGTAAATATGAAATGCTTTCTTGGAATGCGTTGGTGTTTCCTGGCACGAATTTAAAAATACCTTTCAGTCAGACACCTCCTCCAGCTCAACATGATTTTTATTCCATTTCCATTTTTACTACAAGTCTGACTTTACAGGTGGGACAGATTCGATTCATTCACATCCACAGAATGGTTATTACCTGCGCAGCCCCACTCAAATTATAAAAATGAAATGTCATCCCATTCATCGCTTTGGGGGTCTCGGTGGGATGCCCATTCTTGTCATTTTTATGCTGATTTCTTCATTGTTCCTCATTCTTGTGTAATTCATCAATCACACCTCACATCTACGTATTTCTGATCGGGGGTATGATGAGGCGAAATTGAGCAATCACATCAATTACTACATACATAATTAGATAAGTTATGTAGGTAAGTAAGTTATCAATTTTGTAGGCCAATTGTGGCAGGAAATTTCCTTAAATGCGACAAATTATGTAACACAAAGATTAATAAGTCCAGATTATTTAACATGGCCAAAAAAATCATTCATATTTGCAGTGGCCACGGAAGCCGTGGGGACATCGGGGGACATTAACATTGTAGGATGGGGGGAGGGAGGGGTTTATATAAGATGGAGAGATGATGTGGACATCGAACAACCGTGGGGGCATTGTCCCTCTGTCCCCCCCACACTTCCGCGGCCACTGTAAAAACATGAACAAGCAGTGTATGTAATGTCTCTCTCTAAATAAATATTATAATGACTCTGCACATTCCTTATGACACTTTCACATCATCCGATCCCTGTAGTCCATCAAATCATCTAATCTATAAAATTCTCACTTCTCACTTTCGTCTCAATCGAACCTTCAGTTACAATATATTACGAAACACATCATGAAATTCCTGCCCTTTCCAAAATTTCATTCTCTCATGAGTCACGAATTATGACTTCATTTACTAATTTTACCCCCAAACAAAACTTCAATACTTTTCACATTTCCAAACCTGAAATTTCCAAAATTTTCAGTCCATTGCATAAGTTCGCCTCTCTGTTACGTGTACCGTTTTTCGTTTCGAGATGAAGTGGAGCGGCTGCCCACAGACGAGATGAGACTCCGCCTCCCCTGCTTCCTCCCTGCTTCCTGTTCTTATTACAATACGACCACTCGCGGATAATGCAGAATACGGGACACACACAACCCAACCAAAGCCAATGGAAACGGATAAGGCAAGCAGAAAAGAGAGAACTTGGTCATACTTGGCTCTAAAAGCTTTCATCGCTTACTTTACTTTACTCTTTACTTGCACTTCAAGTCTCCAAATCCTGACCAAAAGAAATACGAGATCTTCTCTCTCTCTCCGACTTCTGTTCTTCTTACAAGTACGCATTATTCCGTTGAAGATACAGTTAAGACACACGAATATATTGCTTAATACATAATAACACAGCGAATACAACACTTTATTTCCAGAGGAGTCTCAAACTTACATACACAAATTCCTGGGCAATAAGATCTCTAGTCTCAACTGCAAGTTTTTAGTTCTGTCAGCTCTTCAGTAAAGTTAGGGTGCGCATAATATTACAGTAAAATACTGCCAATCTTTTTAGTGACCTTTAACTCAGTCAATTCTTAATTAATCATCCTCCAATCCAATCCAGATTAAGGAGGAAAAGTCATTGAAAATAACAAAAAAACTTTATCCATACGTTCATACAACGAATTAAGTACTGCAATTGGTGAACAAGGTGATATCCTCTCTCCAAAAAAGATAAGTGACAGTTGACAAGTGGACGATTATTCGTCAAGAAGGCCGCCGCCTCGCCTAATTGACAGCCAGGTGCCAAGCAGTAGAACTTGAATTGATCGCTGTGTGCGGCATTTGTCATTAATAAAAGAAGAGAAAAAGAATAACAATTATCCTCCTGTTACCAACTAGATCAAGTCGGTGTACTTGTCCTAATTAGAATTCAGACCGCATTATTATTAGTAAGAGGAAAAAGTAGGCGAAAAACTTGTTGAACATTTTCTTGTAGGTTTTTGGGTAAAAATATACGCCGCGTGGATGGTTTGGAAGAAATCTAAATCTGTATAATAAAGACACGGGAAAGGTTGGTTGGTTTCAGGTTGAGAGGGAAAGTGAGTGAGATAATTAGACCTGAGTGGAATTTCGACTCGGTTGGAATGCAAAGCAGCAGCTCTCAGATTTCCAGACTCTTTCCACCTCCACCACTTTCACTACTCTGTAAAGTAATGTAACAAAGTAGTAGTTGGTCGGTCGAGTTGTTGGATTTACCTCAGAACAGAAAGAACAAGTCAGAAATTTGGAATCCACTCTGGTTGTTGGATTTTCTTTCATTTGTTTCATCTCTCCACCGTAAGTGCGGACACAACTTTACTAAAACTAAAACTAAAATAAGTTACAAAAAACGAGACAACAATGCCGCTGCTGCTAAATACCTTTCATTCACATCGTTATACTTACCTTTCTTAACTAAAAAGTTCAGTTCAGTCGTGACGTAGAGGAAAGGAATTTATGTTATTAATCCTTTTCTGGCTTGTTTTATGTTGCAGGAAAAAGTTGGACAACGCGTCCGTTTGTGCAGTAGGAGGAGGAGGATCAACTTTCTGAAATATTTGGAATAGCTGAAGTACAAAGTGAAGAGTGGAGAGGAGATAATACAGTAATAATTTTGAAGTTCCAGGAGGAAAATTCCAGGCTTGATGATGTGATGATGATATAAAGTAAATGTGCAGTAGGAAAAAAATATAGATTAAAAGTGAAAGTGAGTGACGCTAGTAAATAAATAATTAATTATCTATTTAAGACGAATTATCATAATTTTTTTTAATACATAAATTATGGAATGGTATCAATCTCAGTAAAAAAGATGTGAGGACGGATTTTCCCCTGAAAAAATCAAGTTGATGTCAAAAAGAGGTTTGGAAAGTGATAAGATGAGCTGCACAGTGATGTATCAGCCGTATGCAATGTCCTCCTCGAACTATGGGGTTTGTGATCGACCACCGGCAGAAAAGGTAGTTTTTTATTTTCAAAAAAATTTCTAAAACACAAAAAAAAACAAATTTTTGAAATCTCGAACGGCAATAATAATGATAATAATACTGAAATACGGGCTAAAAAATCTGTGTGAGGGTACAAAATCGAGAAACCTATTATTTCATGGATAAAATTCATAAACAAAATTTCATAAACCCAAGTTTTTGAAATAAGTACGTTAAAAAAGTCTCTCACGAGTCACGACAATAATAATATTATTAAAATACGTACTCAAAAATCTGATCCGAGAGGACAAAATCTCTTCTGAAAAACTTGAGACAACTCACATTCCTCCAAAGTCGTTACCATTATCATTAATTGTTCCACTACAACGCACCATGAAATAGTTTCTTCTGTACAAATGCATACATTGCTTATCCACCTACCAACCGCAGTGAGTGAGTGAGTGACACTGTCTTATTTACATTATAAACTACTTACCTTGCAATTTAGACCTCAACAAATTGAGACTCGTTAATTTGACACCTCTGCAAAAAAAGCTGCCCTCCGTACTTGACCAGTAACTAACTAAGGATAAGTACTTAACTTTAAGTAATTTGATCTCAGGACAGCAGATGCAGGGAAATGCGATGCAAGCCAAGATTATGCATGGAAAATCCGTATGCAGAAAAGTACACCCTATTCGATCTCATTCATCATATCGTTAAAGCCATAAAGCATTAAATGTAAACAATAAAAGTTTATTGCCACTAAAAAACGCCAGTAAATTATAATTGTTGGGATTAATGCTCGCTCAATGTTTGTTTTCATGGTGTGATGGGTTTCATGTCAGTGCCTTGTAAATGACGACGTTAAAAAATTACACATTTTTCCACATGTAATTTCGTATTTTATGATGACACAGATTTTAACCATGCAATTAATTAGGGGCATATCATACATAAGAAATTAGTAATTAGCTTATTATTAATCATATTAAAGTCTGTACCTAAATCCTAAGATGGCTGAAATATGAGAATGTATGTGCCCTGCCCACCCTCAAAATCCATAATACGGAGAAACGTGCTTAATTGCATTTCTTCTTATCGTGGGAACACAAAAAATATGACCAATTCGCATTTATTTCGAGTTAATGAACCAATTAATTTCATGTTCCAGAAACCTTTCCGATTTCCCTACGTCCCATCCCCACCTGACTCTTTGCATTCGGACACGTCCTCCTACAGCCCTGGACCTTCATCGTCCACTGCTGCTGCTGCTGGACCACCACCAAATCCTACCCACAGTCCCCAGCTAAGCCTCAGCCTCAGCCTGAACAACTCTTCGTCTTCTTCCACAACCGGAAATGGGAGACGACCTTTGACCCCGCTCCTGGGCCTGGTTGGACCAACATTCTCCTCCCCGTCGTCCTCCGCCCCGGCCACGATCACGTCGGCGACACAATTACTGCAAATCCAACAGCAGCAGCAACAGCAACACCATTCTCTTGGGGGAAGGTCCCCACATAATTCCATGCACCGTCAGCACCACTCCCACTCCCACAGTTCCTCGTCCACTGCGACGTCCAACTCGTCCTCCTCCTCCGCCTCGGCCACGATCACTAGTCACACCCACCCCCACCCCGCACACCTGCTGGATCATCCCAACACGGACGGGGGCGAACCGTCTCAGCAGCAGCAGCAGCAAAGCAACAATGATAACAATGACCAGCAACAGCAAGTTGGGAACGGTGGGGGTGGTGGGGGGAACCGGGTACAGTACTTATCTGCGAATTGCATCGTGTATGAAAACTACCGAGAAGAGACGGCACGCGTGGTGGAGGATCACTTCAACCGAGCCTTGAGTGCAGCCACGTCGACGAAATGTAAGAAAATTAAAAATTTAAGTAGTTCGAGATGAAATTGAGAATCACAGTGGCCGCGGAAGGATGAGGACAGAGGGACAATGTCCCCACGGTTGTTCGATGTCCGCATCATCTCCCCATCTTATATAAACCCGTCCCTCCCCTCATCCTACAATTTTAATGTCCCCACGGCTTCCGAGGCCACTTTTGAGCGATACAAATTATTTGTATCGGAATTTTGAGCGATAAGTCCAAAACATTAGATGCACGAAAAGTATGCTCTTTACTTACCAAAGACAAACAATGCCTGCTGGGCAGTTGCTTTGCTAGTATTTCATACATATTTAAACGAAGGAGCGCAGTTGTGGCCCACTAATTACTTCATGCCATATGTCATCCAAACTTATCTTTTGCGGCATTCCGAGACCAACCAGTCCAGAAAACGAACGTGACCAGAAGTATTGTCTTTAGTAGGTTGAAAAGTGTGTCGGCTGAAAAGACTGAAATGTCCAAACATCGTGAGTGAACAGAGCAGAAATATCTTTTTTCAAAGAGTTTCACAAAGTAATGTCCAGAAATAGAAGAAGAAATCGTCAAATTTAGAACTTAGAACTTTACAACTAATCACCTTCCTTGTCCTTTGTGAGAGTCAAGTTCAACACGACGTGGCCGCGGAAGCTGTGGGGACATCGGGGGACATTAACATTGTAGGATAGGGGAGGGCCGGGTTTATATAAGATGGGGAGATGATGTGGACATCGAACAACCGTGGGGACATTGTCCGCACGCTTCCGCGGCCACTGCGACTTCGTAAAGTAATACTTGCTGCTGGTGAGATGAGATTCTATATTTTGAGACCAAGACCAAGACTGTCCTCTTGTAAAGTGAACTCCACTCAGCCTCTAATAAATACAAGAATACACACATACGTCACCCTGAACCGGTTCTATACTTATATGTTCCCGGAAAGGTTGACAGTCTGCTTGTCCAAGTGTCATTTTACTAACAACAAAACACAAGAAGCCGGCTCGAAAGTCGAAATCGGTCCATTTCATTCAATCTCAAGTCGAGAGTTGTGGTCTTGAACCTGGTGTTTGAGACTTGGTTTCACTCACTTTATGGTATGGGAAACTGCCACTGGGAATGAAACTGAGAGGTGCTCAAGCATAGTTTCTGGCTTACAGATGTTGATTCACAAATTATAAATGTGCATGTACTGAATCCTGTTAAACCATTCGAAAGTAAAGGGTCGTCCTTTATACGGAAATAATTTTAGGGGAAATTCATTCACAAATTAAAATGTATGGTGTGCGTAAGTAGAAAACTTTGTGAAACTGGTGAGACAATTGAATCCGGAGTACATGAAATTTTGGGAAATTTACGCGAATTAGTATGACTCGCATGTTCATAAATTGAAATGTATGGTGTACAAAACTTTGGAGAAATTGAGTCCGGAAAATATGAAATTACGGGAATTCGGAGAATATGAAATTACGGGAAGATTACGCGAATTAGCATGACTCACACATTATACGCACATTTGTACAGCATCTGCACGTTTTTAAGCACATGTATTTCGCAGTTCTTCGTAAAATGAGACAAGGAGCCCTTAACAGAGAGGAAGTTGGTCCCTTCTTTGGTTATGTTGTGGGATAGCCCATAATCCGGTCTGTGAGATACTTTTTAGCCGAGAAAATGCTATGTGCCCGTTGAAGTTGTAAGTGTGTGACAAAAGTGTAATGAATGCGCTGATGGTGTTTGTGATGACTAATTATTTCACTCGTTCCATCCTATTTACAACGACTCAGTTTCTTTATCTGTAAAGGAATAATTACGACTTATCAGAGAGAGGGACTCGTTTCTCCCACACTTCGTTAGTTAACCTTTCTCATAGTATTATTAGACATGCAAAGGAGAAACATGTATGTAAAAAGACTAGGAGGTTTGTTTTTAAGGGGCAAAAAACAAGGCAAGCCGACAGGGTGCAGAGGATACCCGCTCATTAAATGGCTCTGTATGTATGTACATGACAGGACAAGTGCTATACGAATCCAGTGATTAGTTATGTTGGGAACGAAAGTTAGACCGGAAGTCGTACAGGGGCCGCGGAAGGGTGGGGGCGAATTTAAAATGTCCCCACGGTTATTCTATGTCCGTATCATTTCCCCATCTTATATAAACCCCTGCCTCCCCTATTCTACAATGTTAATGTCCCCAAAGCTTCTGTGGCCACTGGAAGACTTCGGGCTACTCAAATGTATGTATGTGACGCAGTTGCCGCGGAAGGGTGTGGACAGAGGGACAATGTCCACACGGTTATTTGATGTTCTCATCATCTGCCCATGTTATATAAACCCTTCCCTCCCCCCATCCTACAATGTTAATGTCCCCCGATGTCCCCACCGCTTCCGCGGCCAATGTATTCAGCTGGGTAAAAAATATGTATGAGAATTTGAATTTATGTCGAATTTTTTTGTAGGCTCGCCAATGTCCACGCGGAACTTTCCTCCTTCATTTTGGAACTCGAACTACCAACCACAACCGTCGAGTTCGAAGCAGCCTTTCGTAAATATGGGTGGTTACAGCGCAAGCGACTTTTACGGGGCTGCCGTTGACTATGCTGGATCCACCCTTTCTGGTCTGGGGCATCATCACCATCACCAAGCCGACCCCTGGCACTACCCTTTGACCTCGCATCATCAAGGGTATCATCGCGCCACGGACTTGTCTCCGTACCCTCCCATGCCTTCCACTTCCAGGTGGCTGAAAAAATTTGAAAAATATGACCGATCGTCAAAATCAGCACATTTTAAATGATTTCTCGCCTCTGAGAATTTATTTTAAAATTCTGGACGACAAATTCGTAGAGAAAGAAGTTGCTAATTTTTTTAAAAATATACACTCCAGATTTTGACACTTTTTGAAGGAGGACATCTCAAGTTTAAGAAACCTTCAGAAAAATTGGAACTCGTCGAAACTGGCTTAAAAAACTCTCCGCAATTCCATTAATCAACTCACCCACTACAAATTTGTCGTCTAGAATTGTTAAAATAAATTCCCAAAGGCGTGAAATCATTAAAAATGTGATGATTTTGACAATTTTTGTGATGAGTAGTCGAGACCTATGTTAACAAAATATAAATTTTGTTACTGATTTTTACTTTATTTTTTCAGATTTAATGCAGCTCAATACGGGAGCTTTTTTCTCGCCGGGGCTGCCGCTACGAGTTCAGCAGCGAGCCGATTTGCCACTGGGGCCGGACAGTGTGGGGCTAATTTGAAGGGGGACAGCACCTCTTGGTCGTCCGGGCTGTATCATCATCCCCACGAAGCCATTTCTGAACTCAACCTGGCAGATTATGCGGCAGCAGCACATTACACGAATAGGACTGCGGCAGGTTAGTAATTTTTTGTGAAATTTTCATACTTTCTCCCCATAGTTAAGTCGATTTTGAGCTGCAAAAATACAATTTTGTTCCATTTCTCTCATCTAATTTAGCATTATTGCATTTCTAACCGCTTTCCATGTCGTCACTTTCTTTCCAAATGCAAATGAACCTTCGGCATCTTGAGATTGAGGTTTATTTCCGTATCACACATTATTATGCAGTCCTTTAGTCTCATCTCCTCTAGAAATCAGCAGACAACCAGTGGCCGCGGAAGCTTGAGGGGACATTATCCCTCTGTCCCCACAGTTATTTGATGTCCCCATCATCTCCCCATCTTATATAAACCCCTCCCTCCCCCCATCCTACAATGTTAACGTCCCCCGATGTCGCCCCAGCTTCCGCGGCCACTGCAGACAACGCATCGATTTATTTAGCTCGGTCGGTCGGTAGTTTGTCCCCATCAGCATTATTTGATTTTGAATTTATGGCAAGGAATTGAACGCCGATTGGATGCAGCAGCAGCAGCAGAGAAAAGAGGAGAAAGTAAACCTTGCCTGAAATGAATGTTCCCGACGGAAATTCAATAAGGCCACGTCACACTTTATTAGTGGCAGTTTGTGGTTTACTTGGTCGTCAGGACTTTATCATCCCATGAAGCGATTTCTGAACTCAATCTTGCAGATTATGCGGCAGCAGCTCATTACACAAATAGGACGACAGCAGGTTTGAGTTCTCGAGTCCATTGAGAGAGAACTCAAATTTACAAAAATGAAAATTTTATTTCGAAACATTCCATTTGTCGCAACCGTATAAAACTATAATATAACTATAAAAAATATAATTATAAATATAAAGCTAATATATAAAAATATTCTAGATAGTAAATAAAATTCAAGAATCCATAAGTCATATATTTAGTTATTCATTACAGTTGATAATAATTATATTTGCGTGATTTTAAAAAAAAACTAAAACTAAACAACTTTAGACCGGTCTAAAACGAATTAAGTTGGAATTTTAAAACCTACTCGTCGTTGCGGGCTTGTTGGATTTCCTGGAACTCAAGAAGGAGTTCATCTCTTGAATCATCCATTGTCACAAAGTATTCTGGAGGTGGGTTCCCTAACTCAGCAACTAATTCTGCAAAATTTTTGAAGTTCTTGTAGTGTCTGTTTTCATCCGGGAAGTCGGGGTCGAAACGCAGAATAATATCTTTTGCAGATAACGTGTATGGGAGGGTGGCAACTTGGTCAATATTGGCCCAATAAGGGGGGTGAGACTGCTCCCCATCCTCAACGAATTTGAACATCGGAACCCTATCGATGGCATATTGTTGTGCTTTTTTGATCAGGTTAGCTGATGGTGTTGCAGTTTCTGTGATGGTATAGCGAGCAACTCCGTGAATCTTATTATACATCCGTGCGTGTGACTAAAATTAAAAAATAATAAAAATTAGACCGGTCTAATATAAGAAACAGTCAGATATAAAATGAGGCTTTAGTACCATCAAAAAACCTTCACCAATTTCTTTTGTATAGGTTGAGTTGCATAGAATGACCTTCTTTTGGGCACAGAAATCAGGATCTTCAGCACCAACAGTTCTCTGATAAATTCTCGACATGCCAGTTTCTCTAACAAAATTCGATGTTCTCATCGAAAACCTTCCACCTTTCCCGCAATAAATTCCAATATAATCTTCGACTCCATCCCCATCTTGAACCGGTTCAATCCTCTTCATAGTACGTAGCAATGTTTCATCCATCTTATCTTTTGGGATTAGCGAGGCGACGTATATGATATCCATAGGAGGTCTAGCTTGATTAGATTCTCGCATACTTTTCTTTACCACATCGTGAAGAGGATGATCTTCATCTCTGTAGGTGGCATTCCGGTCCGTCATAGTTTGTGATACACCTGTTCTCATGGCTTTGGGGTAATAGGAAGATAGTCTGTTCCGTTTCCCATCGGTCCGAAAGACATAGTAGCCTTTGATGGAGGACCCTTATTAAATAATCAAATATATTGAACCGGTTCAATTTGGAGATCTTACATAATCACAAATTAAGAATAACATTGTCTAAGCTTACCTGCAATACGAATGTCAAACTGAATATCCAGATGATTACGATTCTGTTGTGCCCAGTTCGCTGCAAGTTCAAGCTCCGCTCGTCGTAGGTCCAAAATATCTCGGCCTGGTGATGGGTCGTTCTCTACCTCCTTCAACCAATCGATCAATTCCTCTCGACGTTGCAGCTCCAGGAGCTCGTTAGACAACTAAAATGTAAACAAGAATTGAACCGGTTCAAACGATTATTATACGAATTAAATAAAATGATTCATAACCTAAGAAATATATAATAAAGTAATAAACAAACCTTTCCATATCTGCGTAAGTGGAAATTCTCACGAATATCGAGATCAATAGGATCAGGGCTGGACCGGTCCAGATTGTCGTCAGCAGATTCTTCCTCTTCATGTGAATCTTCGGAATCATAATAAACGATTCGTCGTACCTTCGTCCGTCTTCTTTCCGTCACATCTTCATTGTCCGAGTCCCTATTATCAGAAATATATTTAAATAATCAAAATATGTCCGTTTATAAATCAACTTGACCTCTGCCAAGATCGTATATTTATAATAATTCAAGAGGTAAGACGGGGGGGAGGGATTGACTTACATATTGATGGCTGCTGATGGGCTGACTCTTGTCTTACTTGTATTCACTCACAATAATTGTTTCCGAAATTACAAGTATATTTTATATTTTTGTCAAATATTCCACGTGTGGTCTTCAATCTCTGAATGTCGTAGTCGAAATGAGCAGAAACTTTTCGTTTGCCGATTCTGGACGATCAAGATTCGTATCAAGTTTCAACTTGTTTGCTGGACGCTTACATTTCGTTGAACCCAGGTTTGTCGCATTTTTCTTATGCCTATACCTCATCGATTTATGAATTGAGGACGGAGTTGGTGAATTTTGTTTTGCCAGAAGCTCGCATTTTTGTACAAAAATTAACACTTTGTTTTCATTGCTTTTTCTCTGGACCGGTCCAGCCTAATGTTCATTAACGATGCAGTTTTACTAAATCTTAAATATTTATAAAAAAAAAAGCAAGTGGTATCCTGTGTTATACAAAACGAATTATTTTAGGTTGATGACATCACTCGTCGTCCCATAGTCACCTCTTTTCTTACTTTATTGTTCCGTCTTCCTCACTTGTTTTCCTGCTCTTTTTTACTTGTCGAGTCGAGAGTGTGGTTGGAGTCGACTGTGGTGGGTTTTCCATTCCTTTCTTCCTTTGTTATATCATCGGCCTTGCTGCTGCATGCAGTTCCTTCCTTCCTGTCATCATCATCATCATCATCACTTCTTGGCGAAGCTAAAATCCTAAAACTGGTAAAGAAGGAAAACCAAGAGGCAGCCGGGATGATAACATGCTCGTTGTTATCAGGGGTGGGCAAAATATTGGGTCAAAATGTACAAGATTTTGAGCTCGGTTCTTCCCAGGGAGTGGATTTCCAGAGGAGTGTCACACCCACGAAAATCTACGTGGAGAAGACAACAGTCGTACGAAAATACGGGTTTTATGAAGAAATTAACATTTAATCGGCGTCAAAATACATTGTTTTTACGATTTAAAGAAATGAGTTATCTCGACAGCGATAACAAGTTTAGTTCTTCACAAGATTTTGTGAAATTTTTATAAGATAAGGAGAAATCGTTTTCCTCATTTTATAAAATTTTAGTATTTTAACCGCGATAAAAAGTTAATTTCTTCAGAAAACCTGTACTTTCATTCGACTGTTGTCTTCTCCACGCAGATTTTCGTCTTTTTGTGGGTATAACACCCCCGGAAATCCAAACCTTGGGAAGAACGGAGCTCAAAATACGGTATTTATTTTGACGCAGTATTTTGCCCACCTCTGGTAGTTACACATACTCCTTATTCCTTCGTGACATGGCGTCCACGTCGGGGTTTAATCCGACGATGAAATGAAGTGAAGTTGGTTTGCGTCGGAAAGTTGGAAATTGAAACCAAATTGAGAGCGAGAGAGAGAGGAGAAGGAATTTCATCCTTTTATTCACTTTCTTACACAAGTCAAGACCAAGAAGAAGCTCATTCGTTTTTTTGGGGTAAAGACTTGATCGAGATAAATGCCCCCTTGTCAAGGAGTAATTGGCGTTGAAAGGTTTTTCTGAAAAAAAATCACAATTTTTTTGGGGAAAACTTAGAAATTCGATTTTAAGAACAACAGCATTACAAAAATATTTATAGTTAGTTGTACAATGTTAAATGTTAAATGTTCAGGGCATGATCCTTCATTTTGCTTATTTAAGAGGACGGCTATGTATTTATTCCAACTTTTTTATTTGCTGACGACCGACGGTCAAACCTTGCGGGTGTGTAACTCCTTTGGATTACAATAATTTCAAAATATTTTTCCATATTGTTACGTATTACTAGATTTTCGGACACAAATATTTGTAAATATTTCCGTTATTGTTTGAAAAGCACGTAAATCTTTTAGATATTTTCCAAAAATAGGTACACATTTTTAAAAAAAATATTTGAACGATGCGAGAAGAAATTTTTTTAAGCTCAAACAAAGTTGAACACAAAAAATCCAGAGTATTATATTCAAAAATACAAATTTTTCGAAAATTCTTATTTTTTTGTAAATATGCGGTAATTATTTTGGCGTTTATAACATTTCCCGTATAAACATTTTAAATTTTGGACAAATTACGCACGTCATAAATGGCTAAATGCCCAGTACCGGACATGAACACATAAGTACAACTCTAATGATATCTAAATACATACACAACACTAAAAAACTTTCCATGTCACTTTACACCCATAATAATTTAACTGCTCAAATAAAACAGTTGATATGTCACCCACTCTCATTAACGTTACGACGACACTACCAAACCCATATATACGAACAAATGATGATATTCTCATGAATATTCCAAAGCTGGGCATTAGTTCCGGCCACATGCAGCGAGCCAGAGAGCAAGCTTTATTGGAAGGTTTATGCAACTGGTGTGGTAAAATGAGACAATAAAAATGTCAATAAAACTCTCCCTGAATGAACAGGCCGACAAATATGAGCACGCGTTATTTACATCACAAGGACACACACACACAAAGAGGGGATTTAAATTAAAAAGGGATAATCCCGACTAAAAGGGGGAACACATGCACACATTACGAAACACAATGGCGAAACTAAGCTGCAGCTGCCTATGGATGGATCGGATCGGAGGAAAGGATCAGATCGGGTGGCAAAAGTCAAGTGTTGCTCTTATTAGGTTTCATTTTACGGTGGGGCATCATTTTTATGTACGAGTCAGGGCTTATGTACGCGTCATGGGTGTCTGTCTGTTTGTCTATCGATTATACCCACCTTAATTATGAATTACAACCTGACTCGGGTTGTATTTTAAGTTTTTTTTAATGTATATAAGTTTTTTGAGGTAAACTGAGAATTTTCGCCAAGATTTAGCCCGAGTCGGAGCTTATGTACCTGTTTGTATGTCGGTCTTTCTATCGATTACGCTCTTAAAACTTATCCAATCGACTTTAGATTTTGCACACTTGTAGAATATGCAAAATCAGGAATTAAATTCGAAGATTAGCAAAATTTGTCGACACAGAAAAGTTGTAATTGTCGTATATATTAGACCCACTTGACTCGGGCTATATCAAGTCTGCCCTGTAGATTTTTTCATGGTATCACTTATTTCGGTATTGAATTTGTCAATCCTTTTGTTTTTACATGGTCGGTATCAATTTTTTTTAGCTTGATATCATTTTTCTACTCGGATTTATTTGTCATCTTGCTTTTTCGAAATTTCCAGTAGATTTAAACTTTGAGAGACTAGCCGACGTCATTGGATGTATTTGTACGTATGTCGGAAAAGGGGGAGTATCGACTGTACTGTCGGCTGTACGTGCGGAGGGTGTTGTTGAAGAGTAATTAGAGCCGGATGGATGACACGGGTGACAAATATTGGATTTTATTCGATTGTCCCTCCGACCTCCTCTCTTACTTATTGCTCTGTTTGAATTTTCAATAAAGACAACGCAACCGGAACTAATGACTGATGATGGCTGGCACTGAGTCGGACAATATTGAGACTTTAAATTAAATCATTTATTTAATACGGAGAAAATATTTACTTCGGAAGCACTGATATGAAACGAAAGGGTTTAATTGCATCTGGATTTGCATTTCACTTTTAACTAACTTGCGACACAGCTAAACTACGAAATTGGTGCAAGTTGTAAGTATAAACGAGCCTTAAAAAATTAAAAGTTTTGAAAAAAACAGTGGACAAAATATTAACTTCAGAAACTCTGAAACCAGTATAAAACGAAAGGGTTTAATTATGCACAAAGCTGCATTTAAATTTCACTCTTAAATAACTAGCGACATAGTCAAACTACACAACATTGGCGCAAACTGGTAACAAGTAAAGCCTGGCGGAAACTTAAAAATGAAAACTTTTCAGAAAACAATTATCCGCGTGATTTTGCACTTTTTTTTACATAAAGCAAACTGCCATCTGCTACTAACCAACTAAACACAATACATATTATTATTATTTGTTCATCTTCCTTCCATCTCCCCGTAAAAAAAAGATAAAATATCAGAAGGAATTCACGCTACCGTCACACGAAACCAATTTTCCACTCCACTTTCTCCCACTCATTTTGTAATTTGGGGAGTCGAGCTAGCAGATCAGATCAGATAGGGCATCATCATCATCAGAGCAATATGTCACTCGCTGTTGGAAAGAAAAGCAATAAATAATATTAGTGAGCAATATTAGATTCTGTAAATGACCATTGATTCATTCATTCATACGGATGGGTGTACAACACAATTCATTAGTTGTGTTATGAGGTCACGTAATTTCCCAGATCATTTTTCATTACTTGCTCATCTTCCGTACTTCTGGCTGGATTTGGCTGGGGTGGCCAGACCATGTGCATCATATCTTCGCCCACTGCTAGATAGGAAATAATGGATTCACCATTTCCATCCATGTGTTTTTCCGCTTCCTTCCTCATCCTCTAATTCGAACCAACATTTCGTCCGTCCTTTTGTTTTCAACTCATTTTATTTGATCTTTCCCGAGCTGATTGGATAGAAAAGTAGAGAGAAAAGAGAAAGTTTTCGGGTATTCGTTGTTTTTCTCCAATAAAATTAATAACTAATTTCTTCCTCATTTCAACTTTATAAAATTGTAACTTCTTAGAAAATTTATTGCAGCTTGTTTCCTATTTCTTGAATTTTGCATTATGCACAACTCTACTTCCTTCACGACCTAAGGAGAATATTCGTTGTTTTTCGAATTTGTGGACTTGTGCATTTCCTCACTAAAATTAATTACTAATTTCATCTTCATTTCGACTTTCTCTACAAAATTTCAACTTCTCCGAAATTATGAAAGTTATTACATTTCCATTTCTTCCATTTCTTTCATTCTACTTTCTTCACATGACCAGAGGAGAAAGCCTTCCAAGAATAATTTGGTTTTCACGTATCGTTCAAGTTTTGCATGCCGAGAAAGTAGGAAGGAAGGAAGTAGTCGTGGCAGGCAGGACGACGACGACGACGAATGTCATGCCAGAAAAGGGAGGCACATAAGCACATACATAAAAGCGGAGACAAGGGCATAAAAAAACGCACTTACTGTGTTTACTCGCCTATAATATAAGGTCTCTTGTCTACCTTCTCTCTCTCTCTCTCTCTCGCGGACGGGGGTGATTTGATTAAAAATTTTGATTAAACTCTGTTCATTTCAAAAGTAGTAGTGAATACGAGTCCGGACTGGAGTCCGGTTGGTCGTGGGGCTGCTGTTTTCCGTGGCTTAAAACGTAATATCTTATCGTATAAATAAATGGTCCCTTTCTCCACACCCGGAATGACATGGCTGCGCCCAGTGGCCGCGGAAGCTGTGGTCTGGGGACATATGGGGACATTAACATTGTAGGATAGGGGAGGCAGGGGTTTATATAACATGGGCAGATGATGCGGACGTCGAACAACCGTGGGGACATTGCCCCTCTGTCCGCGGCCACTGGCTGTGCCCATTTAGCCTGAGAGTGAGAGTGATTAAAGATTAAATTACCTAGCGGGATGAATGACATGACACACAGCTAAAAAGTCAAAGCCAGGCAACGCATACGTATGTACCTACGACGCAACTTGAAAAGGAAGGAATATGTGTGTAGGGAGCAATTTTAATTATGTGTTTTATGACGTTGTCAACCGTATGAAATTCATGGCGGTACGAGCAGAGGAGGAAAGAAACCAAGTAAAGTATTATTTTAGAAGGGTAAAATGGAGACTGGGATATTTATCATTGTAAAAATGATACCATTTTTTGCGTAATTGGACAACTTTTTTAATTTATGAGTTGATAAGAGTTCAAGGGTTCAAGTAATTTTCGAAGTATTGCATATTGCATAATTTAGTAAACTAGTCATTAGAAATATAATTATTTTTAATAAATTTTTAATAATATTTTTGATAAAACTTTTTAACAAAATCTCAAAATTTCCAAAACATATTTTTAAGTTGTATCGGAGAAAGCATTTCAGTCCGTAATTTTTAAATTTAAACCTGACATTACTACAATATTTAAGGGTCGATGCATGTCCTTGTTATTTTTTTATTTCAAAATTGTTCAAAATTTATTTTTTTAACAAATGGGGATTTAAACAAAATCTCACAATTCCAAAAATGTATCAGAGAAAGCATATGCATAATTACTGAATTTTTAAATTTGAGCATGACATTAAGCCGGTATTCAAGGGTCGATGTCCGTGTCAATTTTTCTCGAAATTTCGAAATTTTTCAAAATTTTTATACTCAACAGTTGACTTGAACACTGCTACATATTCTGTGCTTATAACCTGAACCCTAAAAATCCCCTTGCACACATGAATCCTAAGTAATCCTACCGAAGAAAGACATGGCCTGGAAGAAGAAGGACATGTTTTTTTCCGAAAAAGTCAGCCAGGCAGGCAGAGGGACTAGTGGACGTAGGAAGGAGAAAGACGAGATTGTGCCGTAAAAAGGAGAAAGCAATATAAAAAGCAATAACCATTTGTTCTCCTTCGTCTTCTTTTCCTCTCTCGCGAATCTCGTCCCTCTTCGATCCCTTACTTTCCTTCCTGTCAACCAACTTCCTCTCCTTCCATCCAACCACCAAACATGTCTTGTCTTTCTCCGAAAATAAATCCACTTCGATTCTTCCTCCTCCTTCCATCCTCCACTAAAAACTGTCGCCCATCAAGTCGTCACGCTCAACTCAATATCAAACTCAAACTCGTCGAGAGAGAGACCATTTTCTCTCAGAAAACGGAATCCTTTTTTGTATTCTCTTCTCGTGACTGGTTCATTCGTGATGACAAAAGGCTCGGAAATTTTCTGTATTTATTTAGCTTAGCTACACTGTACTTTAAATTAAGAAAGATCGCATTGTCGTCAGATTATCAGTTATTTTCTTACGTCAGACTTGACTTTTGCTGCTTCTGTTCCCGTAATGATGATCGGGCCGGAAAATCGAGTCATTTTGGGCCAAATTGTCAAGAAAAGAAGGGAAGAAAAAAAAGCGATGACATTTTTTTCTCAAGTCAAGAAAAGTACAATACATTCCCTATTTTTCTCGATTTTCTTCTTCTTCTTGTCCTCGTAATGTCAACTAACTTCGACTCATTTACCTCGGGTCGTTTGTTGGTCTAGAAATAAGTTAAGAAATTTTCTTCTTCTTCTTGAGGTTTTGGTTAAGTTGGAAGTTTGGCAGTTTACGTAATGATAATGGTGATGGTTCGTTTCGTGGTTCGTTGATGACTTCTCCAAGTGTTAATCTAATGGCTGTTCTACTACTAGAAGTCGTGTAGTTTGGCCGACCAGACCAGACCACCCGACTTACTATTTCTACTAACTTCATATTATCAAAGAGGAGGAGCACATTTTGTGGAAAACAGTCCAATAAATACTAAATTGGATTGTCTTTGGCACTTTGAGCTGGAAAACCTTCAAAGTGAAAGAGTTGGGCAATAAAGGAATAAGTCGAGAGTCGATCAGCCAGCCATAGATTGGTGGGTGGAATACAGTGGCCGCGGAAGCCGTGGGGGCATCGGGGGACGGTAACATTGTAGGATGGGGGGAGGGAGGGGTTTATATAAGATGGGGAGATCGAATAACCGTGGGGACATTGTCCCCACCCACGCTTCCGCGGCCACTGACGGAATATCTGCAGTAGGAACCCCCGCACCAAGAAATTATTGGTTTGTTTGTTTTCCACTGTAGTAACAAGTTTATACTCACTTACAAAAGAACAAATAGTAAGAACAAAACCTTGTTTTTTTTGCGGAAAATAAAATAGAAATTCTTGAAATCTTGGGCCGTATTTCGGGATAAATTGTGCAGTAAATTACACCAACATTTTATCAGAATTGCCCATTTTCTTTGCTCGTTTTCTTTCCTGTGTTGTTTACTTTGTTGAAACAAGTTTTTGTGATGGTGGGTGTTTTATTTTATTGTTTTTCATGTGCTTTCTTTTTTCCCTTTCTTTCTTTTTTAGGAGTGACAAATTGAATCTAATTTCTCCCCTTTCGCTCCTTTGGTTTCTGGTTTGGAGATTTCCACGAAGCCATTATTTTTATTTTCCTTCCGAGTTTCAATTCAATTTCGCAGCGTCAGAAGCAAGGATCGGCGATATATTTGGAAATTACGTACACTCGATATAAGCTCTGATGCTCTTTGTCTTTTCTTGAATAATAAATCTTTAATAAATTTCATCCAACCCTAGTTGAAAAAGTCCAATTGTGTCAAGCTCGAATTTATTGGAATGAGGAGACCTTTACGTAAATAAGGTGGACAATAAATACCAGAGTAAAAATTTGGACGGGTTTCCTGCAGAAATTTTGTCTAATTTTCTGCATAAAATCTTTATGCAGAGCAAACTTTGGAGAAACTTATGCTGAATTATGCAAATACAGTTCGGCAAAATTATGCACATATAGTTCTGCAGAATAAAATCCACACAAATTGTATGCAGGATTATGTATAAAAAATCATGCAGAATATATACAATATTATGCATCAAGCTTTTGTCGATTTATTGCATAATTCGACACACTAATTTCTACTCGGGTAGTAGTAATAATTTCCTCATTTTCTCAACTTTATTCCAGGTTTGGAGACAACTGCCGTGGGTCAAGAGGCGTCTGGTAATAAGGATCCTTACTGGTTCTAAAAAGGGGCAATTTACATTACATAATTAGTTAAATACATACATATATTCCCACTGCAGTTACATTACATAATTTGTAGTTAGTTATATTATATTTTAAAATATCTTCTAAGTAAAAAAACCGTCGGCTAGTTTTTGTATCGTATCTGTATCATAATAAATGTGTGAGTTATGTAAAAAGTGGAATAATTTAGAACAGTGAGGTCGTCTTCGTCGTCGTCGTTTCGTCATGATGAGATTTGTTGAGGAGTCGCATCAGCCAGCATGTCAGGATGATGAATGTCACCCGATGAGGAAGAATGTCACGTAAATTCACATCCATTACTCCCTCAGAGAAGAGACCAAGACGACGAGAGTGAAGTCAACATGTCAACAAAAGAAGAAAACCTTTCTTTCTCTTAAAATGAGAAAAGAAGACGAGATGAGACCATCCTCATTTTAGGGGACTCAATTTCTGTCTTTATTTTAGTCTCTCTTTTTCTGGGGGCAGCTCAATTTCTGTAGAAAATCAATCATCATCATCATCCAAAGCTTGGAAAGTTTGAGTTCTTGAGAAAATAGCAAAAGTGAGTGAAACATCAAGAGCTATTTACTTAAGTAATTTAAATTTTGGGTGATTAGGATTCCGTTAAAAAAATACGTATTAGATGAATAACGTTATTTTAAGACTTTTGAAATTAAATGATCAAAATCTGCTTATATTTTCTCTTAATAAAAATATTTAAGTTATTATGCATCTTGTCACTTTCTTCTTTAAGAAAATTATGTATGTAAATAGACAACTTAATGAGAAAGGTTCCTACACAATGAATTTAACGTACATACAACATACACAATAGCAAGATTACAATGTAAATATATAATTGTCGGATATAATAACGTATTTAAGTAATTATTGTGTTCTTGGTAAAAAAAATAGTCACAATTTTCAATATCGCAGTCTTTTTTTATTTTTATGAAAGTCAGTCGAGTGTTTCATTTTTGATGTATTTCCATATACTAAAATCAGTACTTAGGTAGGTTCTGAGTAGCAGTCTTTAAGTACCATAAATTAAATATGTAACACTAAATATAATGCATACATATATTTAGTCTTGGCTGGCACTAACTAACAATTTCGCCACAGAGTACTCGCTAATCAAATCATTCAGCTGATTTACTGAATTTACCGCTGTTAACTAGAGCTAGTCAACCAAATGCCAATAATAAACGTGGTTAATTAATACATACACAACCCTACCGGACAAAGTCATTTTGAACAATAAATTATTAAATGTAGTGTTCCACACACAATTAACTGCATCAAATACTCAAATTAATTAATTCGCCGTAATTTCAGTAATCAATTAATCATGACGTAAAAAACAAGGATGTCGACTCGTTTAAACAAAAAAAGTGAGACAAAATTATATCCAGGAACAAAGTTGAATAATTTGCTACCAGGAAGGGCCATATTTGTCATTTTGAATCATATCTTCATCTCACAAGTCAGAAGAAATCCTCGTCATACTTACAAAGCAGTCCATATTATGCTTGGTGACCCTTCTTCCTCTCCTCCTTCACTTGTCAGTGTCAAATGTCGCTTTTGTGCCTAGATCTTCAAAATCTTCTTAACCCAGCACATAAATAAATACAAGTGAAAATCAGAGAATGATACAAAAAAACTTGGACCGACGTTCCTTTTTTTCATCATCTAATTTAATTTCCAAACATTTTTCGTATTGTTCAACAAAATGTTAATTTGGCTACCGGACTTCAACAAGTTTCAAGTAAGTTCAGATTGATGATCATCGCATTCCCACGGTTTACAGTCAGAGGCCGCGGAAGCGTGTTGGGGGACAGAGGGACAATGTCCCCACGGTTGTTCGACGTCCCCATCATCTGCCCATGTTATATAAACCCCTCCCTCCCCCTATCCTACAATGTTAATGTCCCCACAGCTTCTGCGGCCACGGTTTACAGTGACACGCAGGAATCACCAGAAGATTTCGACTTGCACAAAATTTTGGACTGATTTTCTTCTCATTGTTTCGAAATTTCCAAGTTGTTATACAACATCTCGTAATAATGTGGACGTGAAGTGAACGAGTTGGAAATTCGTAGACAACCATCCGCTCCGAGGCGAAGTTAATGGGCGTATGTGTTTCAGAAGCGAGCAGTTAATGTTGTAAAAGTGGGAATAATATGGGAAGGGAAAGGAAGCTCATAAATGTCGGGGCTTAACAGGGTCATAAATTACTTATTAAGAAAGTTGTGCTTTTCCTCAGACTTCTCATCTTCCAAATTTCATAACACTTCCCTCTCCTCCAACCATATATTATTATCTTCCCATTTAATTCAGCCCGACTACTCTAGAAAATCTAGTAGAACTTTGGGGGCAACCTGAGATTTCTAATTGTTTCACTTCATTCCAATTAATTAAACAAAGACGGATTATTCTCCCTTTAAACAATGAAATGTAAACCCTTCTTTTCTGTATCGATACATCTTTTACGCGTATTTATTCATTTACAATGGACTTGAAAAACATTCAATTGTCGGCATTTTACACAATAACTCATTGAATTTGCTCCTTCATTTCAATCGTATCGTTTAATTAATTAATTAATTAATTTACTGACTGACCCACGGCTCAGAAGAAGGAAAGAATTACTTAGGTTATTGATGTATCAGTTTTTTCTTAGAGGAAGGAAAAGCCGACTCGTAAGTACTAAATATTTAACCGGATGTCTGTCTCTCTGTTCAATTGTAATGTAATAATGACCACAATTTAATGGGACATGGGCCACCCAGATAGAATTATAAACTGGATCTGTTTGCATTGTAACTGCTCCCCTCCATTTATTCATTAGACGAAATAATAAATAAATACGTAGGTACAAAAAGTGGATCTCACCTCGGCTCCATTCCGCTAAATGATATTATGCCCTCGGTTTTCTTTCTCAAACAATAAAATGAAAATGATATCCGGAACATTGGGAAGAATATAAATCTTGGCTAATGAGAGGACGGTCAGCCTTAATCCAAATTCGAGTAACTGATATTTTATAATGTTGGATTAAATGGTTTGGTGAAAGGGATGCAGTTTAATTTATTTTTTTGGAGACGTTTTTAGGAAGTGCGTATGTATGATATGATATGTTTAAGAGTATGATAACTTTCAGGGATGGGCAAAATACTTTGTGAAAATAATACAGTATTTTGAGCTTAGTTCTTCCCAGGGTTTGGATTTCCGGGGGTGTTACACCACAAAAAGACGAAAATCTACGTGGAAAAGGCAACAGTCGTATGAAAATGCAGGTTTTGTGAAGAAATTAACCTGTAAAAATGCATTGCTAAACAATGTGAAAAAAATTGTGAAAATTTCTCAAATTTTTTCAAAATGAAGTATTTCGACACCGATACAAAGTTTATTTCTTCACATAATTTCTTTACACAATTTTGTAAGATTTTATAAGATCATTTTCTTCCAGAGAGCAAAAATAACTAAAGGAATAGGAATAATGTGGTCTTCTCGACTTAGATTTTCGTCTTTTTGTGGGTGTAACAATCCCGGAAATCCACCCCCTGGGAAGAATGGAGCCCAAAGCACTGTATTTTGCCCACCTCTGATAACCTCATCATCCAGTTATGCGCAACATGTGTATATTTAGACAAGTTCTCATGATGATCTATAAACAGATTGATGCATGCGTTCTCCTGGTCATGTTTCATTCTATTTGTATGTCCTTTTTTACCGCATTATGCAAAGTTGGTTAATAAATTGAATCAAATTTATGATATGAAAGTGAGTGATTTATTCATTAATTAAGACTAGACTCGGCTTTATCACACTTTTGATCAGGTAAGTTAAACAAAGTAGGTCGTAAACTGTAAAATAAAAAGTTTTGTGCTTACTTTTTTGTATGTATGAAAGGGATGATGATACTTTACTTACTAAATATTCACTCATTCATTCATTCATTCATTCATTCTTCATTCGTTGGTTTGGTGGGTATATTTTTTTATAAAGATGTACATACATTTAAATCAATATTTAGTTATAATAATTTCAATGATTATTTAAAATTGCATGCATTTATATGTAAATATATTTAATATTGCACAAAAATTCGCAAAAATTTACAAATAACTATTTTATGTACATGATTTACCAACTTTAGAAATTGCCCCCAGCCGCGGTAATATTTGAGTAGTGCGCAGCCGCCGCGGAATAATCGGCAAGGTGAAAGTCGGACCAGGAGCTTTCGTGGTGGGGGTGCGGATGGTAGCGTCCCCCAGCCCCCCAGTGACCACTGTCCCCCTTCACCCCACCTACGGAGGAGGCCCCGATGCCTGGAAATGCCCGGCTCGCCGATGCTGCCGAAGCGGCCGAGGGGAATAGAAAACTACTGTATTGGGCAGGATTGAACCTTCAAAATTTCACAAAAATTACAAAATTTAACTAAAATTTCTCAAAATTTCTCAAAATTTCGTAAAAATTCATTTTTTACCTTGAGCTTGAAGGCATCGCTGGATAAGCCGCGGCCGCCGCTAAATCCCGGTGATGGTGGTGATAACTTTGGTGGTGGTGGTGATGATGGTGATGCGGGGCTAGTGGGTAGTGCCAAGGGTCACTTTGCGGGTGATGATGCAACCCGGGTACTGGAAGTCCGTTGGTGTAATCCATAGACGCAGCAGCACTCCCGTAAAAGTCGGTGTGTCCATAGCTCGACAAAGGGGGGCGGGATGACGTCGAGGGGACGGGAGGAGGTTGATAAGCAGAGTCCCAAAATGACGGGGGAAAGTTTCTCGTGGACATGGGCAGATCTGGAGAATGAAAAAATGGACAAAATTTTAAAACTGTGTATCAGTACGTATACCTTAAAAACCCAGAGTTTGGCCCGAGTCAGGTTGTTATTAATAAATTGAGATGTGCATAATACGACCACTACAACTTTTTTATTTCCACAAATTTTGCTCATCTTCCAACTTGATTCGTAATTTTACATATTTTACGTGTGTTAAAAATTTCAAGTTGATTGGACCAGTTTTACGAGCATAATCGATAGACAGACAGACACACAACCATTCCGGGTACATAAGCCCTGCTAAACCCAGGCTACAAAATCGAGCTTAATAACGCAAGAAAAGGGTTACGTCTGTCCCTGTTGAAAAAAAAATCTTAAAAATGTGTGGAATCTTTTACAATATATTTATTGATATTAGAGAAACAAAAGAGGAATGGCCCCTGCTGCGAGAAGGGGGTGGGTCCTTGTTATAAATCCATTAACTCCAATTTCTCCTCAGCTTCCAAGGTACGGCAGAGAGACTTGAGATTTATGAGGTAGTCCTTTTACTTTTTTTTACGATTTTACACATTTTTACGCCTTTGTTCAACGAGTATTTTATTTGGGGTGAAAATGTCTCTTGTGAAATGTGAGTAAGCCACGGCCACGAGACACATATTTCACATGGCATGCAATTCAGTGGCCGCGGAAGCGTAAATGTGGACAAAAGAGGGACAATGTCCGCACGGTTGTTTGATGTCCCCATCATCTGCCCATCGTATATAATCCCCTCCCTCCCCTCATCCTACAATGTTAATGTCCCCAGATGTCCCCACAGCTTCCGCGGCCACTGACATGCATGATGACCCTAACTTTTACTAAAGTACAAATATACGCATTATACATATTTATCTCCAAAAAAACGAGCCATTCCAAATTTCTGGATTCATTTAAAGGTAAAAACTTATCCCTTATTGTTTCGTGGCTTTCTAGATACCAATACGGGAGTCGTCCGTTATGTACAAAGTAGGAACACGTATGTACACGTTTACCGACTACAAGGCAAAAAGATGAGATTCGAGATTGATAAGAACCCTGAAAACAACAAGATGACAGACTGAGCATCTTTACAGCTTCTATATCGACCACATGCGGCCCTGTCGCCTGTCTGCACCATGTCTCGTCCCTACACTACATTTTGGGTGCAAGAATACGTAATAATTTCTCGAAAAATTTGAGAAAGGTGTCCAAATTCTGAGATTACGGGGAAAAGTAAAATGTCCTGTTTGGCAATAATACGCATTTTTCTGCGTCGAAATTCAAAATTCTGAGATTACGGAGAAAAGTAAATCTTCTGTTTTGCAAATAATACGCCTTTACGTGTTTATTCGAAATTTGAAATTCTGAGATTACAGAGAAAGCTAAAATCTTCTATTTTGCAATAATACACATTTTTACGTGTTTATGTATTCAAAATCCTACAATTTCCCAACAATCAATACCATTAACACCATCACCGTCACCACCACTCCGACACCAAAAGTAAACTCGTAAGGACAAACGATGACAGAAATTAACACTGCCAACCACTAGAAAAAGCAACATTATTACATGCACACACTTCCACCGAATCCCATTAGATTTAGCCATTAGCTTATAGCTTAGCCATCACCCGGTAAAGTAAACGGGGGAGGCAGAAGCCAAAAACTTTCAAATTTCTTCCACTACACACTATTCAAATGTACATAAGTACGAGTAGTAAATACGATGGGGACGTATAAGTGGGGACATTAGTGATCCCATCCATTTCATTCTAATGGCTCGTTTACCAGGATTTATTTCCTATAAAAATTATCCAACTATTTTTCCACCACGTCACCCAACCAAGTCCCATTTCCACACAAGAATTCCAAACCTACAAATCTACCACGGATGGACAACTTCCTCCCTATAAAATATTGCCGGGTAAGAAAGTGTCAGGCAAAACAGGATGAAGAAGTTCAGTTCGAGAAGAAAACCATTCAAAATTCGAAACCCAATAATGAGTTAACTTTGTCGTTAAATCACTCCGATTTTCGTTCGTCGCGATCGGCCTCCTTGTCATCTAAAAGGTCGCATTACTCGTATAATAGCTAAAAGATAACGATAAGGAGAAGATGATGTGGATCGAAATTATTTCGAATTTCACGTTACCATCTGATGACAGAGGAGAGGAAACAGTGGCCGCGGAAGCTCGGAGGCACATTAACATTGTGGGATAGGGGAGGGCCGGGTTTGTATAAGATGGGGAGATGATGCGGACATCGAACAACCGTGGGGGCATTGTCCCCTCAAGCTTCCGCGGCCACTGGAGAGGAAGTGAGAGGCCTGCGACTGAAGGCCAATTTCCCAACGCGGAAGGAAGAAGAAGAAGGAAACACCGAAAAAGGCTTAGTGATTCATGCACACGATTTATGTATCTCTTTTTCCCTGCACATCTGCAGCCCAGATTTACGACTGGATTATCTATGTAAGATGAAATTATCCCCGGTTAACGTGTTAAAAGGCTCCACTTGTGTAAAGCTGGTAATAATGAGGTGTATTCATTGACATGCTCAATAAGGTTCAAAAGAAGAGTTTAAGGTCCTTCCGTCCGGAAGGGTAGAGGAAAATTCTGTGTGAATATATCACAAAATATGAGACAAATATCTAAATTTTCTTACTTTTCCCACCACTTCCACTCTTCTCGGCGAGTCCACTCCCACCATTCGAGCCATACGCCACGCTTAACGCTTTGCTAAAATGCTCATCCACTTCTCGAGCCGAGTCGCCCACATAGTTTTCGTACACGATGCAATTCGCCGACAAATACTGGGCCCTGGATGACGACGAGGACGACGGTGTCGCAGATGAAGTCGTCGCCCCTTGAGCGTGACCCTGCTGCGTATTTTGGTGTCGAGTATGCTGACTAGTCGAGGATGACGCCAATGACGCGGATGTGATCGTGTGGGGCAAATCGAGATCGGAGGACCTTGAAGACGTAGATTCTTCATGGTGCTGTTGCTGCTGCTGCTGCTGGTCTTGCTGCTGATCCGCCGACGTGACGGTGGCGCACGGCGTGAGTGACCGTCTCGAATGGGAACTGGACGAACTCCGCTGGGACGTGGGGGACGTTTCGTGCGGCGACAGGGGCAGTTGATGGTGCTGGTGGTGCTGGAGCTGTTGATTTTGATTTTGATGACCCAGACTCAGATGAGGGTGGTGATTGAGGTGGTGGTGGTGTGAGTGGTGGTAGTTGAAGGGTCCAGTCGAAGGTCCAGATCCACCCGGAGGAATCAGCGGAAGGGTGAAGTTGGCAGGGGCGTAAGTGCTCGAGGAGGAGGGCGAACCTCCCGCCGAGCTGGCGGAAGAATCTGGAGGCGATTCTGGGTGAATCTGCGGGGGGAATTTGAAGACCTTTTGCTGTAATCAAAGCATAAAAACAATTCAAAATTTACATAAAATTGTGAGAATTGCAACATGACACGTTTCAGTCGGATTCGGATAAACGTTACGCAAGACCTTTTGCTGAAATCATAAAAATTGCATATAGTGAGAACAATTATCTATCACATGACACGTTTCAGTCGGATTCAGATGAACGTTACGCAATCGGCTGGCTGGGTCGTGTGTGACACTAAAATTCGCATTTTTACTCAAAGGAGAAAGAATTCTAGGAATTTGTCAAACTTGTTTTATTGGGTCATTTCACTCCAGCCGTGTTATTTCGCTGGAGTGCTAGCTAGCTTTCTACAATGTTCGTACGTTACGTATGCTACACTCAAAAAGAGAGAATGAAACATCCATTATTGCTCTGCTGCCGATCAGGGGATGACTAAATTCCTTTCGGTAGTGATACTGCTGAAAAGGCACATTCCAGAAACATTATTACACTGCATTTCCAACATTTTGTTGAATGAAACCCAACTAAAGTGCATTCTGGAATGTGTGTAATACGCGGCGTGTATATAAAACGCAGCGTTTCAACTTTGCATTCAAATCAATTTCGCCAATTTATATGGGCCAAATTCTTACAAATGAATCATCTCCGGTCTTGACCTGGATGCAAAAATGGTCGGATTGCAAATTAATATATAATATGCAAATATTTTCAATTGATTGCAAAACCAATATTAATTAATTGTAATTCCAATTTTTGCAGGAATCATGCCTAGTTTGCTAATTATGTAATTACAATAGCTGATTAGCAAAATAACCTGAATTAGAGAAATTATTTTCTTACTAAATAAGATGCCACTGCCAATAATTGATCGATTATTTATGTCTACATTATCTACATCAATGTCACCAACTGTGACATTTTTTGGCATAAAATTGTGTCCCAATGTCATGTCGCTCCTCTTCACAACAATGCCAACACAGTCACATTGTCACATTTCGTCGTGACATCTTTTTCCATTATCTTGCAACACATACTCGATCGATAACATACGCAATCTAGATAAATAATTCGATAACCCACAGCATAACATTTTGCCATCCACACAATGTGACATCTCAACATTTTAATTAGTCCTTAATTTATGCCAGTGTGTAATTGAGGTAGCCGAAATTAGCCGTAATTTTAAACGTGACTGGAATATTAAGCTAAAGTAGTCAGTAGTAGTAATGACGCCATAATAATTATTACCCTTTCAGCCGCCGAGGTGGTCCTGTCGCATGAAGACGAGGAAGAATAGGACATCGCGTATGGCTGATACATTAGTGTGCAGCTCATTTTAAATCACGAATCACACATTAAAACTTTTTTTGGGAGGTTAGAATTCGTTACGTTTAACGAATTATTTTTTTAAGATGAAATCTGGTAGAATTTTTTCCATAAATGTTCAAAATTTCTGCCTGCATAATAGCGTTTAACAAATACCACGTGATTCTGGTCTTAATTTACATAAAGTCAATCTCTTCTTAAAACAATTGAACTTTCACCCCAACCATAAATCCCTTATGTATGTAAGTAAATGCACTTGTAAATCTCCCCAAATCCATTCCACCACCCTTTACGTCACTCTTACGCAAAACATTATTTGTACACTTTGACACTTTCTTCACAATAAAACAATCTTTTCTTTCGAACTCACTAACTCACTTGGATTATTGTTCTTCGCCCCTTTTAAAGCGTTGATGTTACAAATGCTTTGTACGTAAAATAAGTTTTCAGCTCGGAATTATGTTAACACGTGAAAGAAAGGGTTGAATCTTACGATGTTTTGGAAAGGTTTAAGAAGTGTCGTTCTCGTTCTCGTCGTCACTTTGTAACGGAGAGAAAAGCGATACAAGATAAGTTATTATGTGACTTCTTTTTCGTCTCTCTTTTTGGCTCTGACTCTTCTTCTCTCGTAAAAGACAACTCTGCGACTGACTTGTTACTTCTTTGGTGGTGGTATGGATGGTCGTAGGTAACCCTTCTTCTTACCACCAGTCCGTACCGTACTTTACTTGCTTACATACAAAGGGATCGTAAGAAGAAGAGAGCTCGTGTACGTAACCCAGCCAAGAAAGAAGAAGTTTTGTGGATTGGATTTGGATTGGATTGGAGGATGGGTCGAGATTTCAGGAAGATTTTCAATTCAACTACGAAATGTATTGTGTGAACAGAGAGCTATGTATGAAATGAAATGAAAGAAGATTGTCTTGGCAGGCTGGCAGGCTGTACAAAAAAATTGGA
Organism: Folsomia candida; assembly: GCF_002217175.1. Lineage (NCBI taxonomy): Eukaryota > Metazoa > Arthropoda > Collembola > Entomobryomorpha > Isotomidae > Folsomia > Folsomia candida. The sequence continues at coordinate 3,610,603 of NW_019091201.1, forward strand.
GGTGCTTCTCTTCTATTGGGTGTACTGTTGTGCCAAGGTAGATTCTTATATTTACGAGCAAAGGTAAAGTGTGAATGTACCGTAGAACGTTAATAAATATTTATATTTCCAGTTTATTTTTCCTCGATTTTTTATATTTTAATGAGGAAAATTTGGAAAAATTTTCAGAATTTCTTCCTACAAATTAAATACTCTATGCAAAAACATGCCTGTTCAGGTGAGCAGTGCAGAAAAATCCGTGAATACGTCGAAAAGGTGAGTTTTTACTTTTAACGGAGGCTGTGCATGTGAATCGCTTGGTTTTATTACGTATTTTGCTTACGGGGAAAGTCGTGGAAAGGGTTGTGGAGTGGATTGGGATTGAACGTGCAGCATAATAGGATGGGAATGAATTTAAGGCGGAGTTGTGTTCATGTGGGCTGCCACTAATAGTCCCCCAACGCTCCAAGCTTGTTGCTATGTAATGTATATGCTCCTTCATCATCCGTCCGTGTACACAATACAAATCCTGCCTGCCCGATAATACCCGGGTAAAATGTCGTAGTATTGTTTTATTGACTGAAACTGAGCAGAGCAAGAGAGCAGCTTGGTGAAAAAAAATTGATCCCGAAAACAACGACGACGAATTTTTTCAATTTTTTTTCTCTCTACAAACTATTTCACTTCATAGTATACAAGATATTTGATAATAATATTCGTGTGCCCATGCAAAGTCTGAGAGATCAAACTATGATTACAGACTTGGTTGGTTGGCTTGGCTGGCTGACAGAATCTGGAGAAAATTCCGGAGAAAAAATCTCATAAACTTCCCTCTTTTCTTTTGCCTTCCAATAAATTGAGCTCCCCTTTTCTCGAGTCTCGACGATGGTTTAGCTTGAGAGAGAGATGCTTTTCAGTTCACTAGACTATGGAATATCAAAGTATTGATCGCCTTTTATTATTATTCTGTGGGCATTATTTGGCTGGAGGAAGAGGAGCTGGCTGGCTTTGCATCCATGGACTAATCTGCGGTCATATCGCAACTATATTAAATTATCTTGATGGCTTGGTTTGTGTTTTGCTGAGGGAAATTCAGGCTCGGGCTCTTGAGAAAGATGAGAGAGTTTCTGGTCTAGGAGAAGGAAGATGGGGGGTGTTTGTTACATAATGGCCAGTATTTCGGTGGAAGAATGGAATGGTGGATGGAGGATGATAATATTAGGTGGATCCGAACCATGGAGAAGAGCGATAAAATCCCCGAATCGAAGCAAGCAAGGAGGGAGAGGAGATGATACAGTATCACATTTTAACAATTTTCCCCCCGAAAACCGAAATGGATAATGGGAAGGAAGGAGCAGATTTACTAGCGAAATTATCAAGATTAACCATAAAGGATGCATTCTAAAATATATAAATATAATTCTCACTCTAAACCATATTCAAATTACTGTAGCGTAAAAAAGTGACTTGATTGCAAGATACAGAAATATAACAATTACACACAAGAAAATTACAGAGGGGAAACTGCTATCAAAATTATCACGGCTAACCATACACGGTCCATTTTAAGTACAATTTTCACTTGTTATTTTTATTTTGGCGTTTAAATCATACGAAATTGGATAATTTGAACGCCAAAATAAAATAAATTGGTGTCAAATAATAAAATAATTCGGCTAATGTAGGTACTCCATGTGATGAACTCACGTAATGTGAAACGGAGTTTACATATTACAATTATTGTAGCATACAAATTAGTAGCTTGATTACAGTATAAATAGCTAGAAAATACAGACAGAAAATTATACCGGTGAAGATGAGCATGAAATATTTCCAAAATTTTGTCTTTTATCAGTTTTATCGTATCGAAATAAGTATTTCACTACAAAAGTTGGATTTTCAATAAAATTATTTAGCTTCATGGTTTCCTAAAGAGGGAAATGTTTTAAAATTAAAATGGTAAAAGTTATATTCTCCCAGTTATTTAATTCCGAGCAGGAATATGTACGAACTTGGTCTGAACGAAGTCCATTATGAAAACCACAACCGAGAATGAACCAAGCCATCCTACTTTTTAATAGGGTACGTATGTACATACGTAAATACGTTTTAATATTCATGGTGCTTTCCCTTGATGCGGTTTTATAACTAACTCGCCCGTTCTGCTTTCACCTCGCTGAATACAATATTACCAAACTTTATAAACATCTATACTTTCCTTCAAGTCCGAAATGCCCGGAACAATGCCCGCTTATTTTTCGATAACTTTTTTAAAAAGAAATATTGCACAATACTGACAACAAGAACACATTTCGAAAATTCACCTCGTTGAATGCATACATATTATGAAAGTTTATGAACATTTATAAATCCGAAATTCCCGAAACAATGCCTGCCTGCTTTTTGATAACTTTAAAAAAAATGATTATTGCATACAAAAAAATACAGTTCGAAAACTGAGATTATTACGAACTTTTCTTGATTAGAGAACTTCCCGTTATCTCGCTGAATACATATCGTCGCTGTAGATCCATAACCTGCCAAGTTGAAAACCAGTTGGAAGCATAAAATGCCAAGTTGAAAACCAGTTGGAACCATAACCTGCCAAGTCTGTTTTGGGGTGTATTGCGATTTTAGTCTATAAAAATTTGGCATTTAGCTAGCTATAAAATGGCTTTTTCAAAAAAATTATTGACCACCTAGTTCCGGAGATATTAAAGTTCAAAAACTGATAAAATTTATAAGATTTGGCTTTCTCTTGCTCGAAAAACTCGTGGAAAGATGGCTAATCTATGCGATCTAGGAACTGTTTAATTTTGAATGCAAATTTAAATTTCATCCAAACAATTTCAAATTTGGCATGAACATGCATAAATATATTGTTAATCATAACATGGCACCAATTCCCGCTCCGATCGCTATAAATTTTTCAGGAAAAATCAAAAACCGTAAAAAATTTGGTTTTATATTTTTCCTGAAAAATTTATAGCGATCGAAACGGGAATTGATGCCATGTTATGATTGACAATATATTTATGCATGTTCATGCCAAATTTGAAATTGTTTGGATGAAATTTAAATTTACATTCAACATTAAACAGTGAAAAAATCAATTACTGCGATTCCTTCAACCAACAATCATGTGGTTCGGGTTTTTACTCTCCTGAAAAATCACGAAAACAGACTTGGCAGGTTATGGTTCCAACTGGTTTTCAACTTGGCATTTTATGCTTCCAACTGGTTTTCAACTTGGCAGGTTATGGATCTACAGCGACGATATTATGAAACTTTATGAACATCATAAATCCGAAATTCCCGAAACAACAATGCCCACCGATTTTTTGATAACCTTTTTTTAAAGATTATTGCACAATACAAAAACAACACTTTTCAAAAACTAAGATTACACTCACAACTAACTTTTCTTGATTAGAGAACCACCCGTTATCGCCCAATTTTTTTAGTACTGCTAAATACCCGTAGTCACGAACCCACCCAACGAAACGACGCATATCATGTTAATAAGATATCGTATTTCCAAAATGGTCTATAAAATTGCACCTCGTCCACAAAACTTCGTGATTGGCTCTGCAAGTGCAAAGTTATTAAAATTTACAACTCTCCCACCAATAGAAACCTTCCTAGTTTTAGCAATATTAGGGTTGGCGTAAGGGTTCTTTCACTCACTGCTAAAATTTCGATGTCAGCCACCCAGTCGGATATCTGTACGTAATAATTCATTCAAACGCAGAAACGAAACTGTGCTGTATTCGTAATTCGCATGTGCAAAATTTTTGGTACAGAATTATTTTCAAACGAGTTAAGGAAGTCGTTTAGATTTATATTTAGACAAGAAGTACGAGTCCTATAATACCACCTTTGAGAAATTCTTTCATTTTTGCACCAGGTAAACTTTGTTTTCTTCTGTGCTGCTACTTGATTTGCACGTCTCACGTATTTACAATGGAGGTCTCCCAGCGTATGCTCTCTTATTTTGAGCAAACTGGTGTCAATTGATTCGCAAATTTGATTAGTACGAAATTTGCGAAAGACACGATCTCACAATGGGCACGTTTGGCAGAGATATTTGCATCCGAAGAGGAGAAAATCTTCAGTAAATTTGACAAGTGTAAAATTTGTCGACTTTAGGGCACGTTTTTTCCTCTTCGGATGCAAATATCTCTGCCAATCGTGCCCATTGGGAAATCGTGTCTTTCACAAATTTCATCCTAATTAAATTTGCCATCGATTCACACTAGTTTGCTCAAATTCGGACAGCATACGCTGGGAGACCTCCATTCTCACTAAATACTTTTGAAATATTACCCCATGCCCTTGAGCGTGTTCACCGACGGTATCAAATAACAAAAAGTTGCAAATTCACAAAAATTTATGAGATTTAACAAACTTTTAAATGGTTTTTGTTAATTTACTGCTTTGCATTTATTAATTAGTGAAGAACCAACAGTGGAAGAAATCAAATTAATGTTCATTCTTCTCTTATTAAGGAGGATTATTCACACGGAAAAATCCGAAATTCGCCAAGTTAACGATAACCCCACACAAAAAATAATTGGTGGATGCCCCCTCCCAGAAGATCTTATTATTTAGCATCACTCTTGTGACTGAGTTGGAATTAATCGGATAATTCAGAATCCAGAAGCAAAGAGACCTCCCAGTGAAAACTTGTTCCTTTATTACTCACCAACACGCAAGATTACATCTCACCATCACCCACTAACTATGTTCAATTGTTACCACCAAGTTAGTCAGTCAGTAACTAAAAAGCCATGCCGACCTCATGCTTCAACTCGACTCACAAGATTTAAAGAGGCAACATAAAAATAAATATCAAATCTAGAAATCAATCCCATTAGTTTAACTAACAAAACAAACGCGGAGCTGGAGAAAAGCTGAGATGAGATGAAATCTGGGCAAGATCGCATCGTCAAATAAGTCAGATTCGTATCAAGAAAGTGATAAAACTCTGATTTTTTTAGAGAGAGGAAAAAAATCTTGGAAATTTCAGAAATCTCATTTTTCCCAAAATGTTGTTACAGTGTTGTGCTATGGTTTGATTTTTAAAATAAGAGATTTTTTATATGCAAAGATTATGGCGTGATTATTCTTATTTCAAAATCAAACTATAGCATAACGTCGTAACAAAATTTTAAAGAAAGTGAGATTTCAGAAATTCTCAATTTTTTTTAATTCGAGACTTTTTTACAAGCTTATCGCGGGTAGTCTTTTATTAAAAAATCATACCATAGCTCATCAAGAAAGTGATAAAACTCTGATTTTTTCCAAGCAAGAGAAACGAAATCATTAAAATTTCAGAAATCTCACTTTCCCCAAAATCTCTTTATGCATGCAACTAAACCTTTCATCGACACCTTCTGCTCCCCAGATAATTTTGGATCTTCTTAAGAAATTAACATTTGGCACCGTCTTCCATCCATACATATTCCACTTTTAGGAGGAGCCCTTTATTATTAGCATAAACCTGTCACCAGTTTCAAATCCTGATTTGCGAACGGAAGAGCAGATGAGGCGAGTGAAAAGTTCCAAGTATGAAATTAAGCCCAATTATCTCCAAGTGGAATTTAGAGAGGATGAACAATTCAGCCGAGAAATGGCATTCAACTATTTAACACCAGACTCGAGTTGCAAATACTTTGCATTTCTTGAGATTTGGAATCTCACACTTGGATGATCTCTCCTTGATCCGTGGATTTGGATTCGTGTCTCTCTCTCCACTTGGAGAAATATTTTGTAGTAAATTGAGATTTTTACAATCAACTCGTACAAAAATTAAGTCAAAGCGAATCATTATAGTAACAACTTTAGTTCGAGATGATCTCCTAAACCACGTGACTTTTCTGAGTGCGTCAGTGGCCGCGGAAGCTGTGGGGACATCGGGGGACATAAAAATTGTAGGATGAGGGGTTTGTATGAGATGGAGAGATGATGCGGACATCGAACAACCGTGGGGACATCGTCCCTCTGTCCTAACGCTTCCGCCGCCACTGCATAATATACATACATTTGAGTAGCCTGAATTCTCCCAGTGGCCGCAGAAGCTGTGGGGACATTAACATTGTAGGATAGGGGAGGGAGTGGTTTAAATAACATGGGCAGATGATGCGGACATCGAACAACCGTGGGGACATTGTCCCTATTTTGTCCCCACGCTTCCGCGGCCACTAGACTCTTGACTGACATTAGTTGGATAGTTAAGCCGAGAAGTCAAGGAAGTGAAGAAATCCCTTGAGAGACAGGGCAGCACATCACAGAAATAAACTATTTTAAAAAGTGTCACTTCGTAATTCCAACAATTTTAAGGCAACAGCTGGGAATCCAATTGTCAAATTTAAACCCACTTTCAAAAGTGTTTATTGCATTGTTATTTTCCACCCATGAGAGACTCGAGTATATAACTTTTCGTGTTTGGGTTCATTAAAAGCGACCGAACCGACCACAACATTTAATTTAATTTAATATCGTTGAACTTCAAGACAAGTCTCACCTGGTGGCTGGCCTAAATTCCAACGCATGAAAATTATGTGGATGATAAAATGACAAGAAAATGTGGTTTTTGAAGTTTCCAGTGTTTCGGAAGTGTGATTATTATTATGGTCGTGTCACCAGTGGCCGCGGAAGCGTAGGACAATGTCCCCACGGTTGTTCGATGTCCCCATCATTCCCCCATCTTATATAAACCCCTCCCTCTCCCCATCCTACAATGTTAATGTCCCCAGATGTCCCCACAGCTTCCGCGGTCACTGATGGTCGTGTCAGTTAAATATGGTCCGTGGTGGTGGCAATGATGGCGATGATGGTGCGTGGCGTGTCGTCATTCGTGGCGTGGCGGTGATGATCTTTAAACAACTCTCGACTTTACTACCGAATTTAATAGTTTTAATTACACGCTTCTCATCTCTAAATTTTATGGCTTTCACGACTTTTCTCTGTTGCGCAGGCAGTGCATGTTCGTCTCATTTCATTTCATTGAAGTAAGTAGGTACTGTATTTTAAGAGTAAGTAAATTGAAGCGAGGAACGATTTTTTTTCGTATTAACCAGACAATAAATCGGTACATGACCAGACCAGCGTTCAAGATGAGCAGCCATGACCTCATCCACTTTTCAAGTCAAAAATAACGAAAATTTGAGGTTCCCATTAATCCACCACGCATCTAAATTTTTTATTAATTAATTTATATTTTATCTAATTTTAATTATTGGATGCGAACTTATGCATATTTAATTTAATTGCCTAAATCATTTTTCACCTTTGTTTTAAATTCTTTAAAAACTTAGAAAAGTGATGTATTTCTTTAAAAACTAGCCAAAACAAGAACAGATAAAATATTGATACTTGCGAAAACCTATAAATATGCAATGACAACAATTAGCGAGTTAGCAAAATAAATGGCGTCATCAAATGAAAAATTCGAAAATAAAAAAATTACAAGTTTGAAAATTTGAAAATTTCTTAAAACTTTACCCTACACATCCATATTGCGTGTTATCAAAAATACTATGCCTGCCTGAGTGATACCTAGTAAAAACACTCAAAATGATGTATTAACCACTAAAGAAGTCTGTAATAGTCACCAATTTCTCAGACAAGTGAACCTCCAACGAACATACATATTCTTCCTTCAAATACTACCAAGACATTGCGATGAACTGCGTAAACGTCCAAATCACAGAGATAAATTTTCTGTCAAAACGTAACATTCCTTACATAAAAGTACCATTTGTCCTCCTTTCCTCTCCGTGTTGCAAGAATCAACTCTCTTGTCACAAGGCTAACACTTTCCTGATAAATTGCGCTTTCAACGCGTGACAGCTTATTCGAATTTTTCGAAAAAATTTAAATTTTATGTGTAATCATGAAGTAGTCTGCTATCATGTACGCGACGACTCTATTTTCTTGTTCGATGTGTGTGTTCTGTTTTTTTAGAAAAAAAATATTACGACGAGAGGTTGGAGGTGTTGGTAATGTAACGAAACGCCTTTGTTCACTTGGGAAAGCCAATGATTAGTTGCGAAATGTGTGGACGTGGAAAAAGTGTTGTTAGAAAGGGAAAAAAAGGATTGTTGGTCGATCCTCCCTTTTATTTACAAACTTAAAAAATATGAGTAAATTGACGACTTAAAACCCAGAGTGAAGCGTTATTTAGCCCGAGTCAGGGTGTTATTAAGAATTGAGGTGGGTTTATATGACCACGAAAACTTTTTCATTTTTCGACATATTTTGCTCATCTTATAACCATACTCGTAATTTTGCATGTTCTATTTATGTGCAAAATTTTAAGTGGATTGGACAAGTTTTAAGAGCGTAAGCGATAGACAGACAGACAGACAACTATGACGCCTACATAAGTCCTCGGTCAGGCTAAAAAAGTGTAGATTTCAAAATTTTGTGTAATTTTACATTCATTTTTTGTGCAATTTTTTTATCTAAACGTGTCTGCATTTTCAACAGATCACGTAAAAATGTGAAACTTACTTTTATCAGTTAACACTCATTTTTTGGACGGAATGGAAGTGTGCCAATCTTCAAGTTATTTAATTCTCTATCAATCCACCCCCTCCGTCCGTATAAGTATAATTTAGACGTTTGAGAAAAAAAGTAGGAATTTGGAACTCGAAATTCTTCAAGTTGCTTAAACCCGTCTTCAAACAAAGTGAAAAGAAAGACGATGAGCTTAAAATGCACCAAAAAAGGTTCCACTTTTTCAGGTTTCCTTTTTAGAATAATTCGCATTCCAAGACAAATCCATCCATCCAATCCACCGAAAACGACGAAGAGGACTTTTGTTGTCTCGTCTGGTCTGGTGTGTATGTTTCCCGTCTCGAAAGTCAGTATTTTGAGCTCTTCTACTGCTATTTTGCAGGGGTGGGCAAAATACTTTGCCAAAATAGAGTATATTTTAAGTTCCGTTCTTCCCAGGGTTTGGTTTTCCGGGGATGTTACACCCACAAAAAGACGAAAATCTACGTGGAGAATACAGCAGTCATATGAAAATACGGGTTTTCTGTAGAAATTAACTTTACATAGCTGTCAAAATACTTTAAAAAATCCTGAAAACAATGTATTTTAACTCCGATAAAAGCTAATTTCTTCAGAAAACCTACATTTTCGCAAGAGTATTGCCTTCTCCACGTAGATTTCCGTCTTTTTGTGTGTGTAACACCCCCGGAAATCCAAACCCTGGGAAGAACAGAGCTCAAAATACTGTAGTCTCACCCAATATTTTGCCCACCCCTGCTATTTTGCACGTTTGAGACGATTCTCCGCCTGCATAAAGAGTACTTAGCATTGAAGCCTTTTCTTGTTGAAAGGCATTGTAGATATTTTTTAGACGAGGAATTTAAAAGTTTGCGCATCCTTCGTTCCCTTCCCTTTGCTCTCTTTGTAAAGGTTTCGAACCATCAAAATTCAAATTATGTGAAGAATGCCTTTATTCTTCTTTTCCAAAATAGGATCAAAATAACAATGCTTGATGAAGATGAAGTGAGGAGTGTGGTGATGAATAAGTGCATAATTTGCATGAGCACAACTCACTCAATTGAATACCATTTTGTTAGAGGAGAACAAAGGCATTCCATTTCGCATTCTGAATTCGAATAAGATTTAATTGTTGAGTGAAGTTGGGAAAGTGAAATTCATTTAATTGATGATATGTACGTTTGATAAGGTTATTGCATTATTGTGTATGAGGGCGGAAGTGATTTTATTTTGCGTAATGAACTAATATGTATGCATATGAATTGATAGTGTTCAAATTTTGGTAAAAAATGCATGCAAAAATTTATTTTCACAATTGGTAACAAATTATTTAATTTATTCACTTCAAGAAATTATACCAAATTTCAAGGTGTAACTCATGCAGTGCAAATTTTTTTATTACATGACCTCCCCACGAGCAGTTCTAATGACCGCCATATTAAACTGAACATCATGGAAGTCCGCCACATTTCCACCTTTATCAGGATGATGCTGCAAACACATTGCTCGAAATTTCCTATTAATTTCATCATTTGGAGCTCGATGACTCACACTAAAAAAGTTGTATGCTTTCTCCACCGCTTCTTTTACTGGAAGATCAAACAAGTTTCGAGTTAATTTATCCGAAAGTACACTAGCCACCTGAGCGGAAGTAATCCCGCCAATAATGCCTCCAACAATAGTTCCCCAAACTGGAAATACTAAACTTCCAATTGCCGCACCACCCATACCTCCGCCCACTCCGAATCCAATTGATGCCAAAGAATCTATACAGTTTTTAACGCAACGTTTCCCAGTAATTTCGCCACGATACCAGCGAAGAATATTACTGATGCAGGTGTACCCAAGAGACACGAATGCGAGCCCAATCATTACAATATTTCCTCCAACCTTATTAGCGGCACTAACAATATTGTCCACTGGGCTCAATGCGGTGTAATTTGATGCCAATTTTTGCACAACCGATAATGCATTAGCTTTGGAAGTTGCAGGAATCAAGGTCCATGCACGAGCTAGACCTGACGAAAACCCGGATATGACCGTCGTTTGATCAGCAATTAGAGCGAGTTGATAATCGCCATTGATTGGAAGTTCTTTGTCGCTCGCGTTCATGAGCCCTTCATAAATTTTCCGCAAGAGGTGAATAAATTTTGGATCATTCTCAGCCGACTTGGCGTCAGTGTAGATTCGCTCAACGTAATTTTTGAAACTTGTATCAAAGTTCAGAGCGACTTTTAATGTCCGCCACATTGGAGATACTATATTTGGATCCGCTTTATTGTATGCCTTATCCTCTTCATCCAAGAACCAAATTATTCGCATGAACTTTTCTTGATCATTTTCGAACATGGACATTATTTTTTTTCGTACTTGATCCTGCCAGTTGTTAGTTGTTTCAGAAGCCATATTAAATCTGAGCAATATTATAATTTAATGAGTATGTCTGTGTTTAATAATCTCTACAAATAACATTCTTTTTAATTAAAATCATGGAAAAAAATATGTATAAAACTTTTTCGAATTACTTACTTTAATGTGCGATTAATCACAACTTGTAAATTATTTATTTACGCTGAAGGTCGAAGTTTTGTATATACCCAAACTAGCATGAAAATTGGATTTGACAATTTCTATTTAAACAATAAAACTTGACGTTGCAATAGGTTGTTGCGTCACATATAAATATTTCGAACTAATGTATACGAGATTGAGCCAGGAATATATAGCAAAAAAGCCGGAAACCTGTAAAGTAAATACTTATAGATGCGTGATGGTAGATAAGTTGTTATATATACATAGATATTGCTGCAACGATTCTTGTTCTCCTTTTCTTTTCACTCTCTCGCGTTCGTCATACATTTGTTGACCACTTTGACTTTACAAGCTGAGTCATTTTTCCGTGGACAAATAGGGAAGTATTGCATTTATACATACATAATCAGAAGTCAGCAAATAATTTGTATATTTGTGATTATTTTTCTCTCCCGAATAGTGTTAAGCAAGCATTCGTATCGTAAGTAAGTATTGATTACAAATATTTATCAAACACAGGCAAAAAAAAGAGAGACATATATCAGGATGCCCATGTACATCTATATGCCCATATACATGCATATTTAATTCCTATGAATAATCCAATCCCTCTCTCGTTCATCTCCTCCCTTGGTGGTGGTGTTGATTTAAGTGGTGAAAAATTGTCTTAATTTCCCAAGCATCCGAATAATTCATGTAAACATAAATACCTACTCAGCCCAGAAAAAAAACTTGAATGCAAACACTTGATGAAATTCAATGAATTTCGTCGTCTCAAATGTTTCAGATACTTAAAATACCACCTCGTCGCCTTTTCTGAATCCGATTTTTTTTTCTTTCACGACCATTCTTCGACAATCATGGGAAAGAAATGTTCAAGAAAAAGTTGTCCACATCATAAACTCACCACTGCAACAAAGAGTCCATAAAGTTTTTCGAAAGAATTTTTTGGAATGTCGTGTCGTATATTAATGGGTAACGTCTCTCCTTAAACGTACAGCGCCAGGCTAGCCCCAGAATTCCTTTGTACGTCAAATACACAGAGAGAATCAGTGGCCACGGAAGTGTGGGGACAGAGGTTATTTTATGGCTACGAATTTCCAACTCGATCAGGTTCACATTATTACAAACAAAATATTGTATAACTTGGAAATTTCGAAATAATCAGTCCAAAATTCTGGGTAAGTCGAAATTTGCTGGTGATTCCAGAGTGTCACCAGTGGCCGCGGAAGCGTGAGGAGAGAGGGATAATGTCCCCACAGTTGTTCGATGTCCGCATCATCCGCCCATGTTATATAAAATCCGTCCCTCCCCTATCCTACAATGTTAATGTCCCCACATGTCCCCCACGGCTTCCGCGGCCACTGACACAGAGAATGAGACCTACATAAAATATAAACCCACATCGATCTATTGTGTTATAAATTGCTAAAAAGACTCCGAACTGACAATGATTTTTAGTTTGAGACAATCTTTTCCTCCTCGTAATTAATACTCCTCTCGAGAATTGTGGGTTTGAACGTTTGGGAATTATTGGAAAAGAAGGTTCTGCCCTCGCCGCAGCTCGGTGGGATGTCTTTCCTAAAAAATGAGACGTCTTCATCAAAACAATGACTTGATGTGTCCATTTGTTATATAAGTACTTCTCATTTGGCTGGGCTGACGACTCCATCAGACAGAGGTTGAAACAGATCAGTGCTTTACTTTACTAATAAATGTTACTTATTTATGTAACTTTTGGTGGAAACTCATTAACCATTTTTTTATGTAGAATGTTGGAATTGATACGATTGTACTTTTCTCTGCGACTCTTTTTTTAAAACAAACATTGGACACACTTCATACTCAGCCAAAACAGTGTCTCGGGTGCAACGGGAAAGTATCAAATTGCAAGAAAAGACTGGGATAAAGTGGTTTTTGGCAAGTACTTATTTTGACCTGCAAGAAATGCAAGGCGTTAGAAACTACTTCCCACCGCTATAAATACAGATACTTCATATCTTCGGTTGGCTAGATAGCACATATTTCTTGCACTTTCTCCCAGTTTCTTGCACCTCGTATTTCTTGTTTGGTACAAGAAGCATGGTACAAATCTTAATTAAAATAAGTATGCTCTTCATGAACAAAATAAGAAATGTGGATGGAAAGATTATGGATACCACGCATTTGCATATTTTTTTAGAATTATATCATTGTTTCCTTTTGTGGATTGTAAGATTTTTAGAGTTTTGAGTGATTTCGACGTCATTTTAGAAAATAGAGTGATTTTTATAATACTAAATTACTATGCAGATTTTTTATGTCCGTATTCCAAGATTTTTTGGAATTTTGAAATAAGGGAAAGAAAGTGGTTTTTTACAGGTAAATATTTCGACCTGCAAGAAATGCAAGGCGTAAAAAACTATGCCCTGCCGCTATAAATACTTCATACGGCGCGCAAATTTCTTGCACTTTCTCCCACTTTCTTGCACCTCGAATTTCTCTCATTTCTTCCTTCCCACTGCAAGAAATGCAGCAAAACCCGCAAGCAACGAGACGAAACCCCTCGCCAAAAGTTGAAATTGAATTGTTTTAGACTGCCCAAAATTTTTGGGAGAAGACCAAACTAAACGGTGAAGTGAAAGAAAGAAACCTGGAAGAAAAAGAAGACAAAACAAAACCAAGATCAAATAAACGTCTCGTGAAACTCAACCTGGTCTGTTCTCTTACATAACGAAGGCTGCCTTACTTTACTCTAAAGTTTAGAGTCTAAACGAAGAATATGAGACATTTTACGGTAAGGTTTTGTTGTCTCGTCTGTGTAGAATTTTGGAAAGTCAAGTAGCCGAGAGAGCGAGGCGAGGGAGCTAAAAGCTAATGAGACCTAATGAATCATTGTCACAACGGATGAAAATAAATCTATTATGCTTCGATGCTTATGTATTTTCACGAAATAAATATTCCTGCTTACAGATTTATGTAACCAGATTTATGTAAAAAAAAACATAAATAAATTATGCAATGTTAAAATGATTTATGTGCAAATATTTGCGAATAATTTTATAGCTCTTTTAATCATCTTGTAACTTCTGAGTTACATAATTACCTGGCTATAATTTTTGCAGTAATTTTGCACTCTCTGCAATCCTACTACAAATCGGTCGTCAAAGGTATGCGAAAAATGTGAAGTGCGCATCTCATACCAACCACAAATATGCCTCTACTCTTTTATCGAGTCAAGTTTAAAGACAATTAAAGAGTCGTAAATAAATAAATAGGCAAGTTTGTAAAAGCGAACCATGATAAGTACGTACAAAGTGAATATTATGCAAATGTTAACCAACAACTAACCAACAAACCAGCAGCATCAAAGCAAGTTGACTTGCAGTATTATGCCTTTAATACAATTAAAATCCAGGTGGGTGGTAGAACATAAAGGGCGAATAGCAGAGAAATGATCCAAATACTTACTAATCGTTAACTACTGCCAAAAAATTTCCGGAATTCCGACCCACCAACAAACCCAACCAAACCACTAAACATATATATCTATACCGACTTGCTTGCAGTGACCGCGGAAGCCTTGTTGTGGACATCTGGGGACATTAACATTGCAGGATAAGGGGAGGCAGGGGTTTATATAACATGGGCAGATGATGCAGACATCGAACAACCGTGGGGACATTGTCCCTCTTCCGCGGCCACTGCTTCCTTGCACTCTTCTCTTACGACAAAACAGAACAAAAGCATCCTTTAATAAATAAATGTACAGTTCATAAATTCAAATTATCTCGTACATACATACATTCATTTTCCGACAGTTTATATTTTTCGAATGGAGGAAGAAGAGAAGAGACAGATGGAAAAATGTTAATAAGGGTATCAATCTCACCCACCACTAGTTCCATCCATCCATCCATAAAATACGTACAGATTCAGTTCAAAGGGTAGCATATGAAGATGTATGTATGCATTTCGTTGCATAAGTTTGAAACAATGAATAAATTAAATTAGCCCAGTCCGCTCAGCGTCGGCATCGGTGTCACTCTCAAAAGAAAAAGAGAACTTATCTTTATTGCCATCGGATGTCTAATCTTGACTTACCTGAGTTTGATAACGATTAAGGAGAGAGAGAGGCTACCAGTTAGTTAGTCAAGTCAGTCAGGACGAACAAGTTTTATTAGTCCAGTCCAGTTGGACGATGATGAAATGAAGGTACATACTGTAAGTCGGTCTTTCTCGCAAGTTGGACGAGAGGCCAGTTAGTTCCCATCATTTGTTCGTTTCATTTCATTTCACCAATCGATTAAAATGTTTAGTGTCACTGATTTATGTGAGGAGAATTTGTCATTTTGGTTTCGTATGGAAAAGTCGCATCAATCTCGTTACGTAGAAAAAGTGCCAAAACACGGTTTTCTTATGCATTTACTCATCTCTTTAGGAGGAGGACGACATAGAATTTCAATTTTAATTGCAACAATTAAATCGGGAAAATCGATTCTTCTTGTGGAAAATGTACTTGATTTTAGTATTTATGTACAAGTTTCGACGTGTTAAGCAGTGGCCGCGGAAGCCGTGGGGACATTAACATTGTAGGATGGGGGAGGGACGGGTTTATATAAGATAGGGAGATGATGCAGACATCGGACAACCGTGGGGACATTGTCCCTCTGTCCACACCCTTCCGCGGCCACTGTTTAAAACGAGATATAAACAAGGATGAAGGTTGAAAGGCTTTTTGGTCCACTTGTTTTTAGTCGAATTGTGTGTTATGGGTGGGTGGCAAATGTTCATCTCATGTAATGAATTGTTGTCTCTCTCTTCTCCCCATTGACAATAGTGCGTTTGTGGGTTTAAGCTTTTAGTTTTAGTCGTGTTTCCTCCAGGCACATGAATCAAATCGGAAAGACAAAGGGAGACCAAGCCAACTGTGGGACATAAATCCCGAGATTTAATGGCCACAAGGAGCACCAGCAGCAGCAGCAGAAATGTAACCAAGTTTAAAGACAGGATCGAAAATTATTTAAAGCATGTACACACACAAAGTCCATTTCTCATATATAAAGGATGACAATACCTAGAAAGTTATGTCATTATAGATAAGTTGCAAGGGTAAGAGCAGGGCTCCTAATGCTATGTTTTTTGCGTGTACTGAGGGTTAGGCAAGATTACAGAACGTGTCGAAAAAAATTATTAATTTTTGGCCGAAATATCCATCGCTGGATATTTTAAATGATCTCATCGTATTCCTCATCCTTTTCTCATGAGGAATGAAGTTATCATTTCCAAAAAGCCGGGCTTTTAAAGCCGGCAGCAGATTTTCTTTGAACCACTGTTCATCTAGAAGTTTGCAAAATGCATAAAAAATTTTTTATGTCCATTTGAAAAAAGTGTCGAACTGAAGTTTCAAATGAAAATTAAAGCACTGGAGGCACATAACCGGACGTAACTAGTTTATCTTTATGCAAAATAATTTAAATTCCGAATATTAAAAAAAGAATGGCTGCGAACTGGGTGGTAATCCGAGCGTTGTCAGAGAAAAAGTTTCGCGTCGACCTAATATCTTCTGATCCTCGCTGAAGTTGGGCATATCTTGGTGAAGAATTCAGTTCAGTGTACGCCCAGGGACCTGCTCTGGCTGTTTGGCTTGGGGGGAGAACCGGTGGCTTTCGGCACTCGGAAGGTCTATGGTTCGATCCCTCATATCTCGGCAGCTGGGGCAGCCCTCCCTGGGTGCCAGTTACACACATTGTAGCTGGACAATCAGTAGAGTGGACTGAGCATGCTGCCTTTCCGTGGCAGTATTCGCGTCCAAAGGGGCATACATTAAGATTGAATAGGCAGTGGTGGGTAGAGGATAGGCGGAGTGGGACTGGCCCCGTAAGTGCAGGGGTGAGTGGTGGTGCTTACGGCAAGCCGGCGTCTCTTCCTGTCTTACTATCCTTAAATGGTTTCTCGATCCCCATATCTCATCAATAGATATGGGGATTATACCTGAGCAACTAGATAGCCACTGTCATACGGTGTAAGTAAGAGGATATGCAATAGATCTGATGGATGATCTGAGCATTGGGCTCCTCCAACAAGAGGAGCCCTCCTCCCAAAATACATACATACATACGCTCAGGGACCTGACACTTCGTGGCCAGTTGATTTTGGATTGATAAAAAAATTCTTGCCTTGTCCACATCAATTTTTCTCACGTGCGTCGGGTTTCTTACAGTACGGGGAGCATGCATTCGACGGATGTGGCACAATCAAATTTGTTGCCTGGTTCCTTTTTTCAACTGAATCCTTTATATTAGGCATTGGGCCATTAGAAATGACAGTTCTTTCATCATGGAGTTTGTTTAGTATTTTTTTGTACGTCATTATTGCTTGGCAAACTGTTTTATCAGCATGGAGCTCTGTGGGGTCAATTTCTGGACCCGTTCTCAAACTTTCGAAATTGAGCTTTTGGCTCACGGCGCAGCTTGAACCAAGCTTCGAGAAAAGTTTCAAATATTTGGAATTAGCGCAATTTTTTAATTTATATGGGCAAATTGCTACACGTTCTGTAATCTCGCCTAACCCTCTGTAATTCACAAATCGGCAAGCATTTTTTCATGTATTAGAAATCATTTGTGAGACTTCGCCTCCGGAAGTAATATGATTTAATTTAACAAAACAAAATGTTTTGATATACAAGATTCAATTTCAGGCATTTTTATTTTTTTTTTCATTTGTCAATGTTAATAAAGATAATCAAATCATAAAATACATTTTCAGGGACAGAATTTTCACAATTTTTGCCTACATTTTTAACAAATCTTTGTTCCTTCAGTAATAAACACAATTTTTGACACAAAAAACATGGCGTAAAATCAAAATTTCATAAAAACATTGGTTCAAAATGCTCAATATTAAAATTATGTAGTTAATCGTGATATTCCGGATTGGACGCGATTTTCCACTTTCCAAGAAATTATTAACTTTCCTATCTACATAAGTGTCCATATTCCATTGTTTGTTGGTGGTCACATCACAAAGTCGTCTCACCTCCAATAAGCTGCAGCCACCACAGCAGATGTTGTTTGTTTCGTCTGTGTGTTGTGTCACAAAATCATTAACGAAAGAAGCACGGTGATAAAACCTGATTAACTATTATAACAAAACAATCGAGTGGAGAAGATCTATACAAAACTACCACAACAATCCATACAAAACTAACCAACCACCACACCGACACATCATTGCATTGCATTCAGTGGCCGCGGAAGCCGTGGGGACATCTGGGGACATTAACATTGTAGGATGGGGGAAGCAGGGGTTTATATAAGATGGGGAGATGATGCGGACATCGAATAACCATGTGGACATTGTCCCTCTTTGTCCACACACTTCCGCGGCCTCTGTTTGCATTAACAACTTCTGCTGAGGTATCATCCCTATCAATATGACTTCTCTATTTTGTGCCTCTGGTACGAGTCACCTTCTCCCGTTTTCCAGTAATCATGGAGAGACAAAGGTTGAGGTAAAAGATTAAACACAATGAAAATTTAGGAAGTCAGCGAGCCAAGGGATGCGGTAATAAATTGGCTTGCGATGGAATGACATGACACTCGAGCGAGTCTCTCAAGAACCCTCTCGACTTTGTCTCCAATCGACAATTCAGCAAAGTGGGTGGCCATCGGCCAACGGAGAGGTGGACAAAGTGCTTGGTTCGAAGAAGATGATGTCCACAAATGAGCGGCCTAATGAGTCGCAACGATACGACGACATTGATCTTTTTCATGGAACGATAAATCCTACATGGACAGGATCGAGGACGGAATCGAAAGATCGGATCAGAATGAAAATCAGGACAGATAAAAGACAACGGTAGGAATAAATCACGTCATAATTAGTGGTGAGTTTTGGTTACGGAAGAAAATTCTAGAAATTGCGTCAATCTTTTTCAAAAATTGTGTGTCACCAATTTCCAATAAAGTTTAAAGCAATATCTGTAAAATTCTAGAATTTGCATCACTCCTTTTCAAAATTATTTTTGAAGATTATGTATAACAAATTTCCGATAAAGTTTAAAATAATACCTGAAAATTATAGAATTTGCGTAAATATTTTTCAAAATTATTTTGAAGATTCTATTCTGTGTCATCAATTTCCGATAAGTAATATCTGAAAATTCTACAATTTCCATCAACCATTTTTTTCCAAGATCCAAACCAAATAATTTTGAAGATTTTTTCTGTGTCACCAATTTCTAAGTCTAAAGTTTAAAATAAAACATGACTTATCACACTTGCATAACATTTCATTGTCATTGCGTCGCGGAATCGAATACACAAAAACGACTTGTGAAAAGCGACGGGGAAGACAGGGCAGCTCGCCCCCCGTCGTTGCAAACAAGACTTGGAGACAGTTGGACACGATGACATCACAAGTTTTGGACTGATGAACAAGAGAAAGGTGACACGAAGTGATACGGCAGAATATTTAATAACCTAATCAACCTGGGTGACGTGATATCAATCTCGTCAAGCAAAAAGGGAGAAATGTTGTGTGTTATGCTGTTCGAGTAATTTGTCATAAAAGATGAGATGACTTTTTGTCGTAAAAATTGTGTCAGGAGAATAAAAATTGTGGAAAACGTTAATTGGAATCTGTTACAAGTATAAAATTTCAGTCATACGTTACAGGAAATAATTTTAAGAATTGTCATTGTTATATTCGTAAAATTTGAAAAATGCATTATTTCTTAATGAATTTTTTGTTCGGTTAAACGCCAATTCGATTTTTTTGTATAATTTAGCTTCACTTAGGATTTTTTTAAGATTTATTTATTTGGAATTTGGAACTGATTGTTATTTCTACGCATTAAAATTTCATGATACAGGAAACAATGTGAAGAATTATATAATATCATTATAATTATCATTATTATATTAAGAAATATATATAAAATATGAAACATGCATTATTTCGTAATGAATTTTATTGTTCGGTTAAACGCCAATTCTAAATATTTTGAATTTTTTGTATAATTTAGTTTTAGTTAGATTTGTGTATAATGTTGCAATTTGTAATTGATTGTTGAGAAATAAATGCAAAAACAATTAAAATTCAATATGTGCAATATTTTATGTTAAAAAAACATTTTAGAAATTGTTGAACGCCAATTGTGAATATTTCTAATAAATCTTTTATTTTAGATACTAAATTTTCCCCCTTTTCTTCGAGTTTCTTTTTTTGCATGTAAAGTAGGTTGTTTTATTGTTTTCAACTAACAATAAGTTAATTTTGAAATTCGGAACTAGTTCAGACCTCCAGAGAAATATATATCTATGTATAAAATTTGAAACATGCTATTTCCTAATGAATTTTTTTGAACGATTAAACGCCAATTCTAAATATTTCGAATTTTTTGTATAATTTAGTATTAGGTTGAGGTATTTATAACGATTCAACTTGGAATTGATTGCTGTTTGTAAAAACACGCATAAAATTTCATGATACAGGAAATATCTGATTGCTGAGGAATAAATTCAAAAAAATATGTGTAATATTTTGCATTTAAAAAATATTTGTTGCATTTTAGAAATTATTGAACGCCAATTGTGAATATTTTTAATAAATCTTTAATAATTACAGTGATAGATTAATAAAAATTTTACCCTCTTTTCGAATTGATTTTTTTTGTATATAAAATAATCCTTATTATTATTTACAACCACATTAACTTTGAAATTCAGAACTTCAGAACTTCAGACCTCCAAAGAAATATATATATAATTTGCAACATGCTATTTCCTAATAATTTTAATAATTTTAATTGATTATTTTAAAATTTAAATTTGTTTTTAATTCTTGAAAATTCAATTCTTACGAGTTGTCGCTTGGTTATTGAAGCAAGCAGACGTGTTTATTTTTCTGAGGTGAGGAAAGTAACCAAGGGCTACCCTCACGACAGAAAAGCACATGGTTACGGCGAAGCCAAGGTATGCTTTCAAGACAGGGTCCTAAAACTTCCGCCACGGCCACAGCTCGAACGGTTGAATTTAGTGAAAAATTGTTGAAACAAAAAAATCAGACAATTACGAAATCTAGTGTCTTTTCATCTTTCTCGTTATGAAAGTCTAATATTATAAGAATTTTAGGACCTTTGAAACTTTAAAATGAACCGGAAATTCAATTTCACCATACAATGATCATGCCAGTAGCTGATTTTAGTGTCCGGGCACTGATTACGCTTCATTTAAGACACGTTCGAGCAAAATCGGTTCAAAAATGAGAAACTTTTGATGGAGGTATCTGCAGCCATTTACGCTGCTTAAACGCGTATGATAATTGCACATTAACTAGCTGGGTGCTATTGGTAACGAATAAAAAAATTCCCACCCAAAAACCAGAAAATAAAACAACATTTAAAAAACAGCACTCTTCGGTGAGGGTGCGACTAAAAACTTTGAAACAAGAGCATTGAGCAAATTTTAAAATTTAATATTACCAAATTTTGCCTCACCGTTGGCATTCAGTTAAATACGAAATCGGTTTGGGCCCACGGCGAGGCAAAATTTGGTAATATTAAATTTAAAATTTTCTCAATGCTCTTGTTTCAAAGTTTTTAGTCGCACCCTCACCGAAGAATGCTGTTTTTTAAATGTTGTTTTATGAGCTCTCATTTTGTAAGAATTTTCAAGAATAATAAATTTTATTGAATGATTAAGACGCCAACTCTAAATATTTCGAATTTTTTGTATATTTTTGATATATTTACATTTATTTAAAACGACTCAATTTGGAATTGATTGTTGTTTGTAAAAACACGCGTAAAATTTTGATACTGATTGTTGAGAAATAAATATACAAAAATTTAGTATTAATGTGTGCAATATTTTGTGCCAAAAAATATTTGTTTAAAAAATATATGCGTTTAACATTTTAGAAATTGTTAAACGCCAATTCTAAATATGTTGTGTTAAATCTTTACTAATTACATAATATTAGATCGTGAAGTTATCCATTTCTGCATGTAAATAGGTTTTCGTTATTTTCGATTTCAACCACGTTAATTTTGAAATTCAGAACTATTTAGTTCAGACCTCCAATGAAGCCGTAGTTTAAAAAAACCCTTCGAATTTGACACCACCTAAAAAACGATAGCCATATTGCACTGATAAAAATGCACTTCTTTATAAATACAAGCGAAGAGTTTATGACATGACATGTGACACATCTCCCAAGATGACAAATCAATCATAAGACAGATTCAGCTGGCTAATTACCATCTCATCTCCAAACCCTTGCTCCTGCTATCCATCTTATTACAACACTGGCTTTATATAAGTTACTCATATTTACACAGTGACCGCGGAAGCTGTGGGAACATTAACATTGTGGGATAGGGGAGGCAGGTTTTTGTATAAGATGGGCAGATGATGGGGACATCGAACAACCGTGGGGACACTGTCCGCGGCCACTGCTCGTACATACATAAGCTAAGGCATAAGCACTTCAATTTTGACATTTTGAGGCTAATGTTCACGAAATTGCGAGTTAGGGGAGAGAGGATCGATTTTAAAAAGCTCATTTTTGTCATTCTGTCACTGTCAAGATGTTGTTGTGCTAATGTCAATTTATGTCACACTTCTTTCATACGGGGCTAAAAATTAAGCCAGCATATGTACATATGACGTAATGTACATACTGGCAACAATTACCTCCAAAATAAGAACCACAATACAAAATTGTACATTTTTTTGTATGTACTGAGATGGATTTGACAACAATGAGTGTCCATTTCTATTCATGACGATGATTGTTCTGCACAAGTAAAATACAATGCAAATTAAGGACCCGGGGGAAGTTGCTTAGAAATCACGTCAACTTTGACAATAAAATTCAGCAATGCGCAAGAGGGCACATTTTTCAAATTATATTTAATTTGTTAATCATATCTTTAGATTTTACTTACATTTTTTTTGACAATGTGCCCTCTTGCGCAGTGGAGATATTTGGTCATAAAGAGATCACAAATTGGCTTAGAATTGCAAAATTGATGGCATGAATTGCATTTTGAGTATCCATGGAACAAAAGAAAACTACTTTTTTCAAAAACTTGAGGGACTTGAGGGAAACTTTTTCAAAAACAGTGACCAAATCAAAGCTTTTGAACGCGAGAGTGCCATAGAAACATGTTAATTAATCTTGGTCGTAGCCTAATATAGTGATAATAATCTTGGATCCCTAGCAATTATTGTTGCTATATATAAAATGAATTTTCGAAAAGTAAATCTTCCCCCGGGCCCTTAATAATCAATCAATTAAAATCAGGATATATTTAGTTGCATAACTACAGATTCAGATCAACTAACTTTTTTCATGAAAATTTCGAAAAATGTGCAATTTGTAAATTTCCGTAGACGGTGTGTCAGCTTTTTCCGACTGATCGAATTGAAAGTAAGCACTTTCTCTTGAATTTTGCCCTGATTTTGCACCTAATATCTCATCATAATTACAGATCAAATTACTCCCCAAAATGGAAATCCCCCTAAAAAATTCCCCCTCGCAAACAATGCTGGCTGGCTTTCCAGACGAGGAAGACGGAAATTTGACCACGGTCGGTGACTCCAAAGACACCACGGTCGATGAAACCCCAACCAGCAACAATTTTGAAGCACTGTATCAACAACCCGGTAGCTCATCTGGAGCCACCCAAAATCCAAAGCTTTTGGACTCCATCGTCGAAATTGTAAAGGCGGAAGAGACGTTGCGACGTGTCAGCGAGGAAAAAATTGACCCCGGTTACGACGACGAGGAAGACAACAACAACACGGACGTGTGGAACGTCACGGAGGGTGAGGCCGGAGATATTGCGGAAAACATCATTTTCGACATGGAAGGTGACTTGACGGATATCCTCAAGTATCGCGACATTGGATCGACTCATCTCACTCTGCCAGAAGAACAGGCCATGGCGTATTCTCACTTCAAAATTCCAGACCCCATGGACGCTCGGTACTACATTTAACGTAACTCTGGAAGAGAATTAATCCAATCGTTTATTGAGTAGACACACATCGCCTGAAATTATAATTCGTAAAAAAATCGTGATTTTATAATGATTACATGTGTAAAATGCAAATGTTATGAATAAAATACAGATTTTATGTACTTGTAGAGCATTATTGGTTGAATATAAGTTTATTCATTATTTTCGTATGTATATATTTACATATTTTCAAGAAACTGAGATTTATAAAAAATAAACTTATAATAATTGCGGAAGATCTGTGATTTGTGAACAGAGTTTACACCTGAGAATATTCGATACTCATGAAAATACATATGTGAGGCAGTAATTTTTATTTTATTTTTTACGCATGTCTTGATTGCAGATATTTAGCATTCGAAATATTGACAAGACAAAAACTTAAAACTTTTCCTCTTTTTATGCCGCCATGAAACGCTAATTATCTAAACTTACAATTTTATTAGTAAAATATATAAAAAATGACACAGTGGAATTTAAATCTCCGTTACTGCAAAAGATTAAAAATCAGCAAAACCCCTCCCACCACAAGCTGTACTAACACCACAATCACCAAAAACTGAATAACCATCGTTGTCAAACTCCCCATTTTCGAAAACAGTGGCTTCAGATGTCCCAACACGTACGAGGTCATCGTCAACGCGCGATAAACGACGGGCGCCGGTCGCAAGAAATTCGGTTCCGCCTTCATCTTCAGAAGAACGTAAGCTGTCACTCGGATCACGATTAAATGACTCAACAACCAAATTACATTCCTCCGCAAATCCGAATCGCTCAAGTCAAACATGTATAAAACCGTGTTTCCAATATCTCCCGGCAAATATGTGCACCGATCAAAACCGTAAATCACGATGAGCAGTGATTCAAAGCTGAACCGGATAAATGACAGATTCGTGATCCACTTCACGCTTGCCGCCATTGCAATCGTTTTCACAGAAAAGCCTGAAAACAGGAACAAAAAGAGGAGAATCGTGCTGGACAAGATGACCGTGATGTTGAACGAGTCGACGCAGATTATCCCGATAAGAAATCCTAATCCCTGCGCGATAAAGCAGCTGAGGAACGTGATCCAAAGGAAGGCGGAGTAGCGCCACGACATGAAGCCGAATAATCCCCCGTACCACGTGTCCATCCCGATTTGTTCGCTGTACCAGTAGAGAAGATAAGTGTAGAAGAATGGGAAGGCGAATTGGCAAGGGATTTCGAGCAGGGTTTTCGATATGTAATATGTTCCCGTACTGTACCATCCGTTTCGGTGTTCGTTAAGGAATAGCTGAAAATTTGGGAATATTTTTTTCATAAAATTTCAATTCACTGTGAAAATTTCGAACAAATCTCACCTGAATCCCCGCCGGAAACGCGAGCACGGTCGGCATCAAGGCCGCAAACATGAGAAAAAGTAAACTAAAAAATTGAAATTTCACATTTTGACTCGTAAAGCTCTCATTTCTTAACGTTTTTTCTGCCGTGACTTTGACCCCGTCGTTAAAAAGAGCCGTATCATTGGGGACATATCACCCATCCGCGACCCCCAGCTCTCTCCCGTACAGCGTCGTCAGCACACCGGCCACAACCACGTGTAACGCAAACCGGATCAGGATCAATTTCCGTTGTCGCCAAATTGACGTTCGTCCCGCCCGTTTGAGCAGAATCCATAGGTCCTTAAGGCAAAAAGTGGCCCTTGGTTTGCAGAGGCCTTCTCCCTCAATATGTCGACCAGGGGAAATGCTGCTTCCGTCCCACTCGGATAAGACACGTTGCGTCATCTCGTCACAAATCAGTCTGTTATTTTTCAGATCTTCCACCAGACTGAGAGGGACTCGATTTTGGTTGAGATCGTCATACGCGTCGTCTTCGTCTTCGTCCACTTCGACATCTTCGTCCGCGATCATGTTTTGCATCTCGATCTGAAGGATCTCATAGTTTCCTATGGTGCCTACGATTAGGTCGTCGCGATTGACGGATGACGCGACTTTAATAATGCTGTCGGCAGGGTTGGCAGTTTTGGGACATTTGAAATTGTAGGTGGCCAAAGTGGGCTGAATGTTGTCCGGGGGTCCGTTGTAAATGCAGTTTCCGGCTTTTGAGATTGTGTAGACTTTGTGAAATTGTTCCAGCATGTCGAAACTGGGTTGGTGGATGGTCGTGATGATGGACATTTTTTGAGTTTGTGCTAATTTTCGGAGGAGAAATACGACCTGAAATAAGTAAGAGAGAAAGTTTGTGTTAGAAATCGAGTAGTAAAATAATACCAGGCGGTATTAATTAATATATGACTTTACCAAAGCAGTATTGACAAGTATAGTAAATAGCTCGGTATAAAGTTTTACCATATCGGTAGCAAATTGTTACGCCCCGGTACAATTTTAATACCAAGTGGTAACAATTTTAATACCAAGCGGTAACAATTTTAATACCAAGTGATAACAACTTTAATACCGAGAAATCAATACCTGCCAACTTTCAATTGTCAAAATACTTACGTTAAATCCCGAGTAACTGTCGAGTCCACTTGTCGGCTCTAAAATAATTTGTAGAAAATAATTTTGTAAAATGGTAATTTTTCAGTCATTTTTAACCTTATAGAAACTAATTAATTTTGACCTGGATACCATTTAAAAACGGAATTAAAAATGGTTTCTATTGCATTTGGGGGCGGATTTACTGGGGGCAGAATACCATTGAGACCGACTTGTGGGGCGGTGATAAAATCAGTTGGGGACTGAATTAATGCAAACCGATTTTGAATATTCTACTGATGCAGTTATGATTTATTAGAGACCTGGAACTGATTCGACAACAAAAATTAGAACATTATACATTTTTAACATGAAATTGCAACTGAACCAAATGAACACACGATATTAATTTTGATAAAAAGATCGGATTTGATTTTGATAGTACTACAAAAATAAACTAAACGAATAAATCGTCATCATTCATGTCATCAATTTGATGACACTGATTTTGGGATGCATTTTATATTTTAAACAAGTTATTAGCTATAATTTTGTCCTTCAGTGTTCTGTGACTTGTTCCGATCGGTGGTGACACTATTGCGAATATATTAGCTAAAGAGAACGTTGTGATAATTTTAAAAAAATATGAACTGTATCATATTTACAACATGATACAGGTCAGAGGTCAACGCCGACCAATTTATTAGCGGCGCCAATGTTGGATAATTTTTCGGGGGCGCGGCGTGACCTCTGATGCACTTCCTCCGAGTTCCTCCCCCCACTACAACTACAACTCTAAACTCTAAAAAAATTAGTTCAGGCTTGAAGAAAAACCAACGACAAATAAGGAGGAAAGAATGGAACTGAGAAAATTTTCTCGGTCATTTTATTTTTATTTTTTCCTACACCTTATTGATGTAGCCCGGTCTCAACGGAATTCTGTAACCATACACCTTATTGGTGGAATCCGTCGCCAACGAGAAAAAGTTGGCCTACACCTTATTGGTGTAGTCCGTCGCTAAGGCGAAAAATTTGGCCTACACCTTATTGGTGTAGTCCGTCGCCAAGAGATCGAAATCGCCCTCCACCTTATTGGTGGAATCCGTTTTTAAAAGGTTAACCTTTTAAAAACGGTTTCTATAAGGTATAAACTTAAATTTATAAATTTATTTTAACTTAAATTTAAATTTAAGTTAAATTTATTCTATAAACTTCAAAGCATTTTCTAACATAATAGAAAGATGAGTACCGTACAAGGAGGTGATAATGTCAACTTTGACGGGCTAAAACTACCAGAAGCGAGCATTACGTTTCTTAGCTTTTTTGCCATAAAATCAGTCATATCCTCATCTGTAAGAAAAAGCTAAGAAAAAGCTAAGAAACGTAATGCTCGCTTCTGGTAGTTTCAGCCCGTCAAAGTGGTGTGGGTTTTGAAAATTTTGCAAAATATTTGGGAAAAATTATAAAAAGACCAAGGAGACTGTCGTCATGCGACCCCGTGGTCAACAAAACTCTGCTGTTTTCTTGAAAGTTAGTTTTTAGCCCGAGTCTGGGCTTATGGAACCCTCATGTCCGTCCGTTCGCCCGTCCGGCCCATCTACACGATAGAACCAAAACGGCCTAACCGATTGACTTGAAATTTTCACCATATGCATGTAAAACTTTGCAAAGTTAGGAATGGAGTTCGAAGATAGGCGAAATCGGTCAAGTGGTTGACCGGTGGGGGTCATCGGAGTGGGTGGGAATTATGCACCAAAATTTCAAAATTGTCATAGAAAGCTGAAATTTGGTACAGAGATTGCTAATGGCTTCTAATGAAAGAATGTGAAGTGAAATTGTAAAATTTTACAACCGGAGGTACCCTAGGGGGTCACCCCCTCCGATTTTCAGAAATTAGCTTGAAAAGCTGAAATTAGGAATAGTGGTCCTTAGTGCTTTCTCATGAAATAAACGAAGTAAAATATTAACAAAAAGTAACCAGAGTGGCAGTAGGGGTAACCCATATCGATTTGTAAAAGTTGATATAATCAGTTGAAATTTAGAATGGAATCAAAAAATAACTTATGAATAGCATGTAGGAGGCTTGAATTTCGAAATTTTTATAGGAGAGACCTCCACTGGTCATGGGAAGTAGTCACGAGGAAGGGATAGCAATATTTTAATTGAAAATATTATTTTTAGAACTTGATCCAATACGAGGAATTGATACTACTGTTCATTCAAAACTAATATGCAGTAAAAAATCTGAAAGGTTATCTGGCGAAATATTCTTTTTCCATGACTTGAGGTTGTTTAAATATACATTATGTATTTTTCAACTTTCACAGTAATTTTACTGCATATTAATTTTGAACCAACAGTAGTTAATTCAAGATTCATTGCAAAATAGTAGCACATAATTTTACAGAAAACTATTGGCAAACATGGGTTTATGTACTAACCACAGAACTATACTATAATATCTAACCAATCCTGGTTCGGGCTAAACAAAACTGTACTGATAGGTTTTTTAAATTATTTAATCGAGATGAAACTTCGTACATAGTTTACTAATGATCCCTAATGGAAGAAGATGAAGTAAAATTGAGTAAAATTTTCACATCCGGGACCCGTTGGGGTAACCCATACCGATTTTCATAACTTGTCTCAAAAAGCTGAAATTCGGAACGGTGATACTTAATGGCTTCTCATGAAATTATATGAAGTCAAAGATGAACAAAAAATAACCAGATGGGCAATAAGGAAGGAGTACCAATACCGATTTCTAGATTTCTAAGAATTTATATATTCAGCTTAAATTTAGTGTGGAGTTGAAAAATAGGATTAGAATTTAGGAGGGTTGAATTTCGAAATTTTATAGGAACAGCCTCCACTGTTTGTGGTATTTGGTGCCAATTAATACTACCAACTGACGTTAGTTAATGCAAGAATTAGTGAAAAATAGTATAAAATTCTGACAAACATGGGTTTACTAATCCATCCTGGTTCGGGCTTAGCAAAGCTGTACTGCTAGGTTTTCAAAAAATAATTCATTTGTCGTCACATTATTTGTGTCTTTTTGAAATTGGTAAAAAATGAATTTCTCATGCTCGATAAATGTGACAATTAGTGAGAATATTATGTCGGGTGTATGGAAATTTGCTCCGAGAAAACGATAAGATAGATATAACCAGCGTCATTGAATTAAGAATAATACAAATATTTTGGTGGAAATCGTCAGGTCGTTGGACAAAAATTTAGAAACGGACTCTGACCCTGTCTCGGGCTAAATGAAGTTCTTTGCATTTTTGTTGCCAACGACGTTGTTATTTTTAATTGTTTAAAAATAATATTTCGCTCAGGCCGTAAAAACCCCCTTGAACGGTACTCTCCTTTATTTTACCATCAAGAAACAAAAAATCCGGTTTATCCTCACACGCCAATTCTTGCCCTATCGCGATCCTCTTTCTCTCTCCACCGGAACACTTTCCAACCATATTATTCTTAATTTTGTCCAGTTCTAGATCCTCCAAAACGATATCTACGATATCCTTATGCCTCCATGCCCTCGTATTTTTAGGATTTTTCAACTCCGACGCGTAGTACAGCGACTCATACACCGTCAAATTGCTGAGAAGATGATCCTTCTCATCCTGCGTTATAAACGCGGCCTTGACATCCTTCTCCACCGTGACCCACAATTGACCGTCACACCCTCGATGATTTTTCCCCTGTGTGATAAATTTCAGCAGGGTGCTCTTCCCCGCTCCGGACGGCCCCATGAGCGCGCATAACTCGCCAGGGTCGACTTTTCCGCTCAAATCGTGCAAAATTTTGGCATTTTCATTTTCCACCAAACCGCACGAACCGCAGCAACAACCAAGCCTTATACTGGAACAAATGGACCCACTCGCTTTAAATGATACGTTCTGCCAAACCAGAGACATTTTCAGGTGTAGCTTATCACCTTGTCAAGTTAAGAATGAGTACGATCTTTCGTAAAATGGTATTTATATGCTTAACCAAAAACGCACTTTTTCCAGGAGTTATCATAAAAGAAACGTTTGCCAGGTATGTAAGTAATTATCCTGGCTGGAGAGAAGTATGGAATGAATCATGTAATGTAAAGCCCATTGGATTGATGTCCGCGAGACAATGACTTACGTCAGTCCATCATCGGTTCATGAGTAAAGGTGTTTAATCAGCCAAGTTCATGAAGACATTGGCCGCGGAAGGTGTGGGGACGTTAACATTGTAGATTGCAGGATGGGGGAGGGTGGGGTTTATATAACATGGGGAGATGATGCGGACATCGAATAACTGTGGGGACATTGTCCGCACCCACGCTTCCTCGGCCACTGCGACAAGGTGTAGTTAGTTAATGTACATACATTACATACCACGACTGGCGACAGTTCGTTTACTTACTCCTTTTACATCAATTCCGAATTGGATAGATAGATAGCCAGCGTTTTGGAATGCACGTGCAATAATCAGTTCATGAGACAATACAATACTGATTATGAGATTGGAAAAATTCGCACTTGTACTTGAAAATTTTACACTAATTAAAACGGATGTATGTACATAATAAATGGGAGAATTCAATGTGGGTATTCACGTCAACTTCGTAAAAGCCGTAAACGTCGCTTCGCAACATATCTTCGCAACTTTGCGATGTTTACGAAGAGTTGCGATGCGACAACCAATCAGATTGCTTATTATCAATGTTTATGTTAATAATAAACTTTACCCAAATTAATAAATTTTAATATTTTTAGTAAATTTAAAAAAAAATCAGATTGCTTTATTTTTTTACGAAACATGCGAAGCAAAAGGGCATCTATTATCGTCGTAAATATTTTTCACAAACTCGTCGTCAAGTGAAATTTTAATTTATCCTCAATTTTAGAAATTGCCAGACAACCTTACACTTTTCCGTCGAATGAATTATTTTTTGCAAATAATCAATTTACGCATTTTCATGTAAAATTAAGTCGTTCACGACACCTATTTCCCAAACACTGCAAAGTTGCGAAGATGTGTTGCGAAGCGACGTTTTTTAGTGACGTGAATACCATAGAGTTTTATTAATATAAGCAGAGGGAGTACCATTGCTCTTTGTTCAGCGAGAATGCAAGCCACGTGATGTTTTGATTTGGTTGAGAACATAAACATTACGTCATCACTCATCACCACCATCACTAGAATGTTATATACAACACATACAAGGCATGTATTTTATGTATAAAATTCTGTGAGGTTGTTGAGACTCAGTTTCAACGTCAGGTACAGGTAGCATGTTACCAAACTTGTTACCAAATTACGATAACCTTCAAATTCTCATTATTTCTTCATGACAAATATTTTCGAAATAATTTTTAAGTAATTCTTAACTAATGTTTCTGACCACGGTCAATAAACCAACTTAGATACACATTGTGGTTGGATGGACCCCACTCCGATCTGCTTGTTTTTCCCCAACATGAGAGCCATCATACAAGAAGTAAATCGTCATTTTAGTCTGTTTAGTTGTGGTTTAGTTTGAGGACTGTCGGTATGGTGGCTCGTTCGCATGCAATTTTAGATCACCCATTCAATTAACCTGCTCCTGTCAGGCCTTGGTGAATACCCACAATATAAATGACGCTGTATGTATATACAGACATAATTATCGATATGGCTTATCATTACTTCTTTTGTATAACACGCGGCGACGTATTTTTTACATGCACACGTAAATATTTGTTACATGATGTTTATATTTTCAGATTTATTGTCGGGAAGAATAAACAATCAATTATAAAAATGTTTTCAGAGATTTGGATAATTTATGATAATCCAAACTTTGATTGACGAGAACATTTTACGTATTTGAGGGTTGTAAAACATTTACCGATGTATTTTTATTTGTTGATGTGTCAGATTTTTTTTATCTGAAAAAAAACAATCAATTATACAAAATGTTTTCAGAGATTTTATAACAATCCAAACTTTGGTTGAACATTTACGTATTTTGTAATAAGAAAACGTATTATTTAAATTGCTCTCAAGTTACATGGAAAACCAGGAATGAAGGTGACACATGCCTACATATATACAGTGATCATGCTTATCACGTGTATTACTGCTATATGTATGTAGTAATATATCAGACAACAAGCTGTTTCATGCTCATGAGAGACTTTTCAAAAAACGGTTTATATTTACAGTAAAAATTAATTATTTAGTGTTAATTAGTTATATAAACGAACATTTCGTGAGATTTCCAGTCGAAGAAGCAACGTCTCATGGAAATCCTCAGCGTTTCATGGAGATAATGCACACGTGGCCATCGTACGTACTTCTGAAGAAGCTCAATTCTTGCCACGATTATGTCGCATTGCATCATGAAATTATTTATTGTTACACTATTATTACAAGTAATTACTGGATTGCATTTGCATAAACTGCAATAAACAAATATTCAATCATTATGCAATTTTTATCACAATCAGTCAATTTCTACTGATTTTGCCACTATGCTATCGTCCTGTCACCTGTCAATTCCTTATCCACATATGCATACAGTATATATGTAAATATGCATATATGTATGCTACGATACGATGTAGATACATGTATATATGATACATATCTTTATCTCGTAAACACAATAATGTAGCATGAACATATGTATGTACTTATTCCATGCCTTCACATACTTTTGAATCCAACAATGCAAAGGCGAAGGTATAACAAACCTTAGAAGGGTTAGTACGTAAAACTATAGTAGAAAGGTTATATGTATGTACATGAATGTGCCTCATTTTGAAATAAAGTTCATCATTTACGCGCTTTTGTCACCATCTTTAATAATCGAAATAAATTGCGAATATAAAATTAACCCGTAATTTGCGAATCATTATGGTTGCTCATCATGTTTTTCAGAACCATATTGTTTCAGAAGATGGTTATCCGGTAAGAATCTCAGACGTCACCAACTTTGCATATATTCATAACAAGTTTTTTTAAATAATGTTTGAATGCCCATTCCAAACTCAATGTTTAAATGAAATGTTACAAGTATCTTGCAAAATTGAGTAAATACCTACATGCAATTTTGCAACATTTCGTCAAATTATTGAGTTCAAATGACTAAATTCCTCATCTGCACACGCATACCAACTGTTGTACAAATCAGTTTACAATTAAGAAATATCAATTAAACTCTTTATCGTATAGCTTGCTCCAAAACTGGAATTAAATATGGCAGGTAAATACAGAAACATAATACAATTTTTAAAAGCTTTTTGCCTGATGAAGATTTACTGTATGTACTCGAAAGCTAGCAATAAATATAATCAAGTTCAATATGCTAAAATATATCGAAAATTCTATTAGTAATAAAAATTATTACATTACTAATTAATTTTACAGAGCCCGACTACCGCTACGAATTCCTGTATGAGTTGGGCGTCGAAAGACGAGCATTAATCAACCAGAGATTAATTTTAAGCCGTGCACCACAAACACGAGAAGGTCAGAGAATTAATATTCGCATTTCATGAATCAGAAAAAAAACAAGTGCATGTATAGCTAAAAGAACAGAAACAAGCTATGTTTTCCAAGAACTTATTGGAGTTATTAGCTATTTTTTTTATCTCAATAAAATTTATTTGGATAATTCATAATTTCATCTTTGCACTTTAAACTTTCTCCTTACTCTGACTCTCGATTTTTACAGTACAATTAACTCCAATTTTTGAATTTCCATAAATTCAAAATTGTATAGTGCAAAATTTCATAAATTAGAGGGAATTTGAGTCCTAAAATTGTCATTTTGCAAACTTTCTCTCATTAAGATGAGAAGCTCCATTCTCAAATTCTCCAATTTCCTTTCTCATTAAACTCGTCTTTGTATGTATCGTTGGTCAGAACCAGGTCTTGTTCGATTTTGGAAGCAATACATATTTCAATACAAATAATCATTTGAATATCAACGTTTTTGCTGGTTTAATGTATTATCTTATTATATTACAATATAGTTTGTTGTATTGCAGTGACTTCGTGGATAAAGGAGATCACGGACAAAATTGGTCTATTAGACCAAAGAATCCGTCAATTTCGCAGGGAGTTAGGTATCACTGAGGAACGTGTGCCAAACCTGGACACACCCACCTAGCGGAATTTGCTGATTCCTTTTGTACTAATTATGGTGGTAGGCATATTTTCTACTATGTTTAATAATAAGTAACAATTGTATATACGAATTTATCTGCATTGTCTATATTTAGCTTTCTGTAACCAATATCAATTTTACGGTCTTGTCTCTACTAAAAATATATTTATCATTTGACACTGGTATTGTGCTAAAGTCAAAAATTAAGGTTAAAAATTGTACATATATTTTATTTATTTATTTATTTTTAATACTTATCATCATATGCACTTATCATGCACATGTAACAAGTCGGCGTTTCATGAACCATCATGCATACAAAGCCATCGTGCCGTAAAGTGAGGAACTAAACGTAATCTCACCATTAGTCCAACTTTGTTGATGTTTTTGAACGAGTCCAGAAAATCAGGTGAATAACACCATTTCGCCGTCAATAATAAGTTTTCCCATAAATAAAATTATTACATCACAAAATAAATAAAATTGGCGTTTTTGTTATACATAAAATTAGTTAAAGCTCAATAATATTTTTGAAATGTGGCAAAAGTTATTTCCAATGTGCTCAAATTATCTGTAAAACGAGACAATAATGTTTTTATAGCAGCAATAATAACACAATCAATATTTACCTGTAAAAATTCCATTAATGAATATGAGCGACTCTGAAGATTATGGAGGTGATTCGGACGCCGAGGAAGACTTATCAATCAGGTTCGTATTCAAATTTAATGAAAAGAATTGATAAACGAAATTTCATGTCAAATTTTTTATTCAGAAACTATGAAGTCACAAAATCTCCCAGTAAAAATGACCTCTTGCCCTTACTGGAATGTCCGGTTTGCATGGAACTACCCCTGCCCCCAATCAGAACATGCTGCCAGGTAAAATATTTATGTTGACAGTTTAATTTAACGGCAAAACAGTTTGTTAATTAATCTGAAGCAATTAAAAAATATAGTAAAGTTTTAAAATTTGAAATATGCAGGGTCACATCATTTGTGCGGCATGTACTCCTCGCCTTCGAGTCTGTCCCCTTTGTCAACAACATATCGGAACTGGACGAAATTTTTTTGCGGAAGATTTTCTGAATAAAAGTATATTTCGCTGTAAATATTATGAGGACGGGTGCTTTGTGGAACTTCCAGGAGTAAAGATTAATGAACACGTTAAAGACTGTCGATTTAGGTAATAATACTTTAAAAAATCGGTATGAAACCGAAAAATCAGTGTTTTAATTATAATGTTTCTTTTTCGTACACAGACCTCTCAAATGTCGTTACTGCAATAAGAAAGTTGCATTTAACGATATTGACCATCACTTATTAAAAGCGCATCGCATCGGCCGGTGGGATTTGAACGACGAGGGGGCAAGGATTTTAATGTGTCACACGCTGAGGACGCGAAATCCGAGTAAGTTATCAATTTAATACATTTCGACCAACTGAACATATTGCTTTACGTATGCAAATTTTTACAGATGCCGTTTTAATCGACAATGGAGAAAGTGACTTTCACGGATATAGAACCTATCTAATCCTTATCCTCGCCTTGTTTGGATTCCTTCTCGTCGACTTTGTACGATTTGATCCCTCCAACGACGACGACATGGCTGGATTCTTTGCCAGTTACTATAATTTTGTTCTCTGATTCATTCCAATCTTAGTTCTTTCACTACATAACGCCAAATCTGACGGATATTTCCAAACAGTCGTATTAATTGAGCAACTATGAATGTACGAATTACAATACCAAATAAATAATATACGGGATCAAATAGGTAGCTAGCTAAATACATAGGTTAAGTTTGAAAATAATTTTGTTTATCGCTCCCATTATTCATTGTTTATAAGAATTTTGTTACGAAATAAATCTAGAAAATTGTTCGAATTTGGTATAAAATAGGTAAAATATTATGTAACTTATTGCTACTTTTTTTCCGGAGAACGAATCCAGGGGCAGCAACACCATCCGAAGGGAATTCATCGGGTCGAATGATTTTAATAGCTATCCATAAGGCATCATTAGTCCGGACAAGAACTAGGAAACGCAATTTGGCAAGTGAAAGCGGTAGGAAAGTCACGTCTGGATAAAACCAGGTTTTTGTTGTTACACTCATTTTCTCGTCCAAAACCAGAAAACCAGGACGGAAATTTATTTCTTTTGCAAAAAGAAGGCATCATTAAAATTCGCCGCTATTCTATTGCTTCGTCAATACTCATTAAATTAAACGATTCAATCCTTGGAGAAAGGTTAGGTAGCATTTCTGTAAAATAGAGCGAGTAATGGTGTATGTGTGGGTATAATAAAGTATAAAACTGCACCCACTGCCCTCATTTTCAGAAAGTCGTCATTATTATCCAATCCATCCACAATCCGATCCAAATTCTCAAAAGAACTGATGAATGAATGAAGAAAGTAAAATCTCCCAATTACGGGGAAAAGTTTTAGGACCCCGTTCAGCTCATTCGACTACTTTTGTTCGGCACAATTTCTCTCTCTTTTAAATCTGAATTTTCTCCTGAGTTTTGGGATCCATGCATGCATCGCAAAATACTTCGGCTAGGACGTGCCACTTGTCACCACAAATTTTAATATTTGAATTTGTTTCCTGCACAGGTCAAGACCCCGGGTTCTTAAAATGTCCAGAAATGCGGTCAGTGGCAGCGGAAGCTTGGGGGCAGATAGAGGGACAATGTCCCCAGGGTTATTCGATGTCTCCATCATCTCCCCATGTTATATAAACCCCTCCCTCCCATATCCTACAATGTTAATGTCCCCAGATGTCCCCACGGCCACTGAATGCAATGCAAAATTTTTTAACAATTCCCCAAATTGTGACCAGTACACCAGTGGACCTCTGGAACGTATGCATAACTTTCACATTTATGCAAAATTCCCACCTATAATCCTCGACGAAATCGTACACCTCCATATTTACATAACTCTTCCATAAGCTCTCTCCCTAAAATTCAATACCTTTCAAACTTGCATGATTTTATTACTTAAATTGACGCATTTAGACTTCAGAGCTTTCTCCGTATTTCATTTCACAATTCAGCCATTTCACTCTTCTGATCTCCCTTTCCTTCGTTACTAACGCTGAACGGCTTCATTTCATTTCATTTCATGCCTCCGTCCGCCTCCAGCACCAAGGTTTTCACTCACTCACTCACAATAATAAGTATCAATTTCCAAGAGAAAGTAAGTGAAAGCAGGGTAAAGCAAAGCAACCTCCAATTCAATGGAAATTAATCTCCCTGCAAAAGAGAGGTTCACTTCACTCACTTTACATTCGCCTGGCCTGACAAATAAGTCAATATCTGACTGACATCCATCCATCCATCTATACGGGCACATTTTAGTATTGATTTTCACATCACAACGTGATTTCTGTCCGTTCTCTCTCCACAACTTTCCCAACTTTCTCTAACAAGGAAGAACAAGAACAGAACAGAGGCAGCAAGTTTAGATAAAAAAAAAGCAGCAGCAGCAGAACAGCGACGACCAACTAACCTTCCCATGCACCGAATTTGGCACAGACAGGGTCCGAGGGAAAGTTGGGTTTTACCAGAACAGCAGGTCTTGTTCCGTGTGGACTGGAGAAAACCTGGAAATTGGGACTTGGCCAACTTTCTCTCTCCGTCCACGGAATTTGTCTGCCACCGGAGAAAGTAAAGCATAGGAGTCGAGACGAGAGGTTGGTGGTGGTTTCAAGGCAGTTGTGACTCAGCAGAGAGACAGACAAGGTGTGGATTTTTAGTATGACCACATGAACTATAGTCGACGTGGTTGGTTTTTGTGGTTTGGTTTTTGGACTTTGTGAGTGGAGGAAGATTGGAATAATGGATGGACGAGAGAGTCCAGTCATAAACAGGTGATCATCATCATTGAACGAATGGGTGGAAAAGTAACAGAACAGAATTGAATTGAATGTGTGCGTAAAAAGGAGAAAAGTGTTTTCTGGTGATAAAAGGGGACGAAATTAGATTTTTTATTTTTACCAGGAGGAGTGGTGCTAAAATATCTGCTACGAGTAAAAGCAAGCCAGGTGTGCAGGTAGAGGCAGCTGATATAAAATAAAACGGAAATTTAATATCCGTCAATTAACATCAATTTTTGTGTTATCAAGTGGTGTTGTGCGGGTAAGTGTTTTGCTACTTGATTCTTCATATTGATATTACAGGCTGGTTGGTGATGATTCATCACTGATGAATGATATCGTATGTCGGTCATCTATATGTGTCCGATGGTGGGTGGAAGGACAGACTAATTTTTGGAGAAAAAGTGAAAGCTGCTAAGTTTTACGCCGTATTTAATTTTTTTTAGAAAATTGAATTAACTTCGTATTCAAATAGATGCACTTCCATACATCGATATAAAAATTAAATGGCTTGACTCATTTAATTTAGTCAACGATATATCCACATAAATTTATAGATTGAGTTATAATGTTGAACATATTTTGTTAAAGCTGTGTGGTTTTGACTGACACGTAATATTTGCAATGGGCGATTACGCTTATCTTTTTAGACGAATATATGTACATATTGTTGGTAGACTGAAATTTTCGGCTTTCCAGCGATTTTTTGTATGTGTCACACACGATGACACGATTCCACCGATAACGATGATGTGTCATATCCCGTTGATGATACCGCAAAAGTTCTGTACTTTTTACATATATGTTAACCGTTGAGTACAAGATTATACATTTGTGTCAGTCATACTCAATCAAATCCATACTTTTGGAAATTAATAATGCAAAATAACTGGACCAGACCTACATCCATACCAGACATTGCTCTCATTCATTAATTAACTGTCAGGTTAATTACTGCATCTATCCATCCATATCGATTTCCCACCTAAAGTGACATTATTTAAGCCGACAAAATCCTAAATAAATGAATCAATTTTGAACCGCTTTAATGGAAACTCACTCACGAACAGCAACAAAGCACTTTACTCCAAAATTGGCAATTATCCCCACACTTTGCTCCTATTTAGATAAGCCTTTTGTTGATCCAAGCATTAAGTACTTTTTAGCTACATTCATATGTGTGTGTACATACCCTATGATATGCAAATATTTGCTTATTTACGGCACCACTTTATACTC
Organism: Folsomia candida; assembly: GCF_002217175.1. Classification (NCBI taxonomy): domain Eukaryota; kingdom Metazoa; phylum Arthropoda; class Collembola; order Entomobryomorpha; family Isotomidae; genus Folsomia; species Folsomia candida. The sequence continues at coordinate 3,650,361 of NW_019091201.1, forward strand.
CTTTTTAATGCCCCCATTTTATTTACAAGACTTGGAAAAGTTCCCAAATTACGAAAATTACCAAACAAAAAAGACTAATTAATATTTGACGAGTTTCCTCTCCAGAAAAATTCTGAATTCCTTTGAATTTTTCTTTTTGCATAATGGCCCAAAACTTATTAGGCAAAGAGAACTCTTCTCAAGTCTTCTTGTTAATCATGCATAGCATAACTGGAGGATAAGTGAAGGTTGATTTAGCTGAAGCAGTACGACAGATTATCAGCCTTGAATACATTACAGCCCTCATATCTCTCTCTCTTGGAGCTTTCTCTCTCTGAAGAAAATTTAGATTAAGAAAGTTTGTTCGTGCGAAAGGCGTAAGCAAAGAAATTATTCAGGCAAGCATATCAAAACTGAGTTGACACTTTCTATTTGCGTCCTGTCAGAAAAAGCCCTCTCGGACAAAACTGTGTGTGTGTGTGTATGCCGTCAGGATAAAGTTTTACTTGTAAAGAAGGATGAATGTTTTAGCTTAAATAAAATCCTGTAGAATGAGAACAGAACACACCCACCGAGCCACCCACCCAGCCAGCCAACAACCCGCTCCATCCTGCAAAGTGAAGTCTGCTCTCGTTAAAAAAAATCTCTCCAGTTTCAAACCTTTCTTTCTTTCTCGGTCCTATTTTCCTTTTTTAGGAGAGGTGTTGTTCCCCGAATTTGTGAGAGGACGAATTTTTTTTTTACAAATTGGAAACTCTCCTAGCTCAGTGGCCGCGGAAGCGTGAGTGGGGGCAGAGGGACAATGTGCCAAAGGTTATTCGATGTCCGCATCATCGCCAATGTTATATAAACCCCTCCCTCCCCCATCCTACATGCTAATGTCCCCACAGCTTCCGCGGCCACTGATTACTTACGAGTATAACATACTTTTACGCAGTGGCCACGGAAGCGTGGGTGCGGACAGAGGGACAATGTCCCATACGGCTGTTCGATGTCCCCATCATCTGCCCGTCTTAAATAAACCCCCCCTCTTATCCTACAATGACAATGTCCCAGATGTCCCCACAGCTTCCGCGGCCACTGATTACACGAGTTTAACGTACTCTTTAACAGTGACCGCGGAAGCGTGGGTGCGGACAGAGGGACAATGTCCCCACAGTTATTCGATGTCCACATCATCTCTCCATCTTATATAAACCCCTCCCTCCCTCATCCTACTATGTCCCCCCCTTCCGCGGCCACTGTCTCTCTCCCTATGTTTATTATGTCTGCAAAAAATTTCTTTGTACTCCGGATCGTGAGAACTCTCCCAGTTGCAAGCTCTCCTAACACAAACAACACAACGTGTACTTTCATTTCATCAGGTTTCTACATCATCATTTAGTTTATAGAAGAGAAGAAGAAGAACCAGACACTAAATCAATTTCGAATTCCACTCCCTCTTCCATTAATTTGGTGTGCGCGTTTTTTTTTAGCCAGAGCTAAAGTGAAGTTGCAATTATCTTACGTCTTTCTTTCTTTGTGTGTTTGTTACAGGAGGCGAGGGCGAAATCTGAGCTGCACCTTTTTCCGAGGAGGAGAAAAGCAGTATTACCTAACGTAACGTTACTACAAGAGTGAACATTAAAAGAGCGATAAATCATTCTCCTTTCGTGGAAAAGAACCTCAAAACTTGAAAGAAGAGGCGGATGAGAGAAAATATAAGGCACTTTCTTTCACCAGTTCGAAACTAACATAACATTTTAACAAAAAAATACTCCCGAGTTCGCTCCCATCATCGTCGTCGTCGTCATCGTCATCATCATAAGAGATCTGAGAAGACACAAAAAGAATACCAGTCGTCCGTCGAGGTCCTTAAGAGAAAGAGCAGACAACGTATCATCACAGAAGACCAACCTCGCTCGGATTAAAACGGTGACCCATCCAGTCAAGCATCTCAAGCAAGAAGCAAGGAAGGAATGGTATCAAATATCACGTAGAATATAGCTTATTGCTACATCGGTCGGTCGGTGGTTTGGTTTCGTCGGTGGCATATCCTAAATTCTGGACATCACATTCTATCCATCCGAGAAAGTGGATTGGATTCAGGTCACGCTCGACCCACAGCACAGTCAGCAAAGTGGAGTTCTTCGCATAGCATAACGGAACGTTGCTGCTGAGGTTCAATGTTCAAGATTTATTAGCATCATCATCATCATCTCGTCATCATTGTACGTACGTCTACAAATTCCTTCCCCAGATTCCGCACACGATATTGAAAACATATTGAAGCAAATTGAGGTTGTGTTTTGAATCGGAAACTTTATAAGTTGCAAATTAATCCATAATCTACCTATTTAAGTAAATATAATATATTCATATCAGCGGCAGCAGGATCACTCGGAATTTGCATCTTGTTGGTCTCTTGTTGGAGAAGGAAAGCAATTTCACAGTGTTTGTCTTGGTGTCACTCAAATTGAGATTTGATCCCAATCCAAGATTATTCGTATCCTGTGGTGAACTTGGAAACTTTGCGAGAAGACCAACAACGGCAAGAAGAACCACAGCACCACCGAGCGAAACGACGACTTTGAAGTTTAACTTTATTTTATCGTGATTTGTGGCCATTCCGTCCGGCCAAAAAGGATCGGAACGTGAGATAAAACGCCTTGTTGTTTCGCCAAAACCTTCTTATCGCCAAGCCAAGAAGACCAACAAACAACCCCACTCATTACTCAACATTACCAAATTTTCCCGTCTACACATTAAGGAAGAAGATCGCTTTACTGCTCTTTGGGGAAAGTGAATAATTTAGTGATCAAAGACAACAACAACCAAACCACCACGAATAGCACCCTTTTTCCGGAGAAATCAAGCAAAAAGGAGTAGAAAGGAAGACAATCGTTCTAAATAAGTCAGAAAAAAGTCTCTTGGGACTGATCCAACCGTTTTACTTTGTACGAAACCTATCTATCTATACCCGCGTACTTTCATTCATTCTTCTCTCGTATCTATCAGTCACAGACGCACACAAGTTCAAAACCAATCCTGATTAAAGAATCCTGTCTGACGGACAATTGGTTCTTTCTCAGTTGACTTGCAATCAATCAAGACATATATTTTTTCACTGGAAACTTCTACTTCTTTTCCAAAGCCGACTCTCGGTGCGGTTGGTTGATAAGCTTTAAGCTCTTGACTTCCAAATAATAATAAGAATACATACTGGTCACCGACTTGGCTTATACGCATCGCCAGTCGTCGTCCTCGTCGTCGTTTGGCTTTTCTCTCTCTCTCTTCGCCAGAAGGCTGTTACACCCACGCGTATTAGAAACTCTGGACTCCTGAGTGGCTTGGCTTGGCTTCGAGTGGGAGTTGTATACACAGAAAGAAAGATCGACTTCTAGCTGGATCTGGTTCTACTTTTACCTACATCCCACATTTGTACTTTAGAAAGCTTCTCTCGAATCGTGGCGTCGTCGTCATCGTCATTGTGCGAGATTCCTTACAACATCTAAAGAAGAAGTATCATCATAAAAAAAAGTAGTCGACTCAATTTGTAAAATGGGCGATTTGGAAATTTCTATTGGAGACGAGCCCACCGGGGCGGTGAAATGGTCGGAGATGGATCTCACCAATTTGGACCTTAATACGTGGAACTATATCAACCGGAATTTTGACTCGAGCCCGTTCCCCATCGATCCCGTAATTAACAGCAGAATCGCATTGTGGTAAGTGAAGAATCGGCATGTTTGTCTTATCTCTTTTCTCTCTCTCTGGTAGCTCTAAATATGTATGTGGGCTAAATTAAGTCGAGGTTATATACGAGTTGTTGCTGCTCGTGTTGGTTTGGGGGACGAAAATATGGTATTGATTTCGATTAAGGTAAGAAAAGGAAGGCACCACAAGACTCGCTTGTTCGTTTCGTTCTTTCTTCGTGACATTTGCACTTTGTAAGCTTGTAAAAGTCGGTCGTTTCTTCTTTCGACGAGGTGAGAGTGAGACCGACCGGTGTGGAAAATAAGCTTGACGAGCACGCCAAAAATTGAATTATTAATATTAAGGAATCAACCGTCATCATCATCATTGTGTGTCATGTTAACCAGTGACTGCGGAAGGGGCGTGGGGACATTAACATTTAGGATGAGGGGTTTGTATAAGATGCGGACATCGAACAACCGTGGGGACATTGTCTCTCTGTCCACACACTTCCGCGGCCACTGGATCATTTTATACGTTTGAGTAGCCTGAATTCTCCCAGTGGCCGCGGAAGCCCTGGGGACATTAACATTGTAGGATGGGGGAAAGGGGAGGTTTATATAAGATGGACAGATGGTGCGGACATCGAACAACCGTTGGGACATTGTCCCTCTGTCCCCATGCACGCTTCCGCGGCCACTGCTGCTGTTAAAGGTCTTATTCGAGAGCGTCCTTCGACGTTACCTATAATATTACTTATTACACTATTTTGATGATCTCTGCCTGCTGGAGAGAGGAGCTTAGTTCGTGTAGAAGAGCACTCTACTTACTTTGTGCTATAAGCTGCCACAATTTCCCATCATATTAAATAAGAGGTCCTTCAGCACGGGTTGTAATTGTAGGAATTAAAATTTTATAGAGTTTTACTTAGTTCCACTCCAACAGAGATTCGTTATATAAAGTGATGCTTATATGCACACATGCAGAATATTCTAGAATATTCGTGGTTTCGAATCTCCAAAGAGAGTACAAAGGGAACCCTCGAGGGACATTTTGACCCAAAATGTCAAACGAAAACTGGGGAGAATGCCATCCATCCGCAAAACTGAATATACAGTAAATAAGTACATCCATGTATGTCAGACAGTGGCCGCGGAAGCGGTGGGGACATTCACATTGTAGGATGGGGAGGGAGGGACGGGTTTATATAACGTGGGGAGATGATGCGGACATCGAACAACCGTGGGGACATTGTCCCTCTGTCCGCGGCCACTGATGTTCAGAGGATGATGCGCTTTCACCAGCAGCGACAACAACAACCACTACACTCCGTATGTATGTACTTATTTGTACATACATGTTTACTTGCAGAGTAAATAGTGACACATCACTACATACAATTGTGAAGAAGAAGCTTGTCCTACTTAAAATACTCAAGGGTTCATCTGGCCCTGCACGATAAGTGCGACACACAGACACAATTCCCTGGATGATTACACACACTCAGGACAGTAAATAAAATCTCAAAGTCGGAAATGTCGGACTGACTACACAATAGTATGAAATTATTCTGCCCGTGCACATCTCTGCAGTGGCCGCGGAGGGACAGAGGGACAATGTCCCCACGGTTGTTCGATGTCCGCATCATCTCCCCATCTTATATGAACCCGGCCCTCCCCACATCCTAAAATGTTAATGTCCCCACGGCTTCCGCGGCCACTGCACCTCTGGCACTGAGGACTTTCTAGGAAATTCCATCCCAGCCGTAATAAGATAATAATGTAATGTATGTAGAAAAGTAGATGCGGATAGAATTTAATTTTGCATAATCGCCCCATACGAGAAATATATGTGAGCTTAGCACTTACTTAACAAAACAAAACATGCTTTCTCTCTCCGCGTCTGCCAGCAAAGCAACGGAGCAGAAACGCGCAAAATAAGTATCTCCACTCTTTCCGGTTCCGTGATCTTTCTTGCGTCGTATTTATGAAGCAATAACTCACTGTAACAATTATGTGATGGTATTATTGCCTCCCCATGTTCATGTTCCCTTCCTTGTTCCAGGTTTGGCGACATCCTGTCCTTAACGGTCGATGGACTCGCCACGACGACGAATGAGTCTTTGGATGAAATCCAAGAGTCCATACTTTTCCGGACGGGAAGCAATTATCCACAAGAAATTAGGAATGAGATAAAATCTATACGAACTGGCGAGGCACGTGTGGTCTCTGGACATCCGAATCTTCCTTGTCGCAACCTTCTGCTCACGGGTAAATGTTTACTAATTTTAAGCATAATCTTTGATGCTTATATCTACTTCTAGATGATGGATTTAACAAATAATAACAATTTTTTATCCGCAGTGACTCCGAGATTTTCTGAAAAGTATAAAACCGCAGCGGAAACGGCGCTTTACAGTTGTTACAGTAGTGTTCTTGAGGTAAAAAAATTGACCCTGGACTAAATTTTGGTACTGATTTTTTTCATTGATCATCACAGAAAGTTAGTGAGAAGCGTATGGAAACGGTAGCAATACCTCCGCTACATCTCGGAGGCAAGACAAACTTTCCGGACGAGTTGGGTGTCCACGTGGCGATCAGAACGGTGCGGAGATTCCTCGAAAAGGGACACTCTTATCCGAGACTTATCGTTCTTTGCGTTCCTGATCCGAAATTATTCAGGTGAGACGAACACGAACATGCACCATTTGCATAGTTTATTACTTACAATAGCACGAAATCTCACTCAACTATGAACCATTTTAGTAGTTACACATTCTAGAATTACATATTCTAGATACAATAGTACGAGATTCACAGATTAACATAAAACTGAAAAACTTTTCTACGCAACTACACCACATTTACACTAAAATCTAATAACCCTCTTACTATGTATGCTCCATATACTACAAAATTATCAGGAATGAGTATTTGTATGTATCTACTACTCATTGAATACTGCTCTGGATTTAGCCTGATTTTTATTTATGGTCAAAAGCATACATATGTAAATATTTAATAATTGAATACTTTTTTTATTCAGTGAAGGCCAAACCAAATGATTTCACAAATTTCTCATGCATCAACCAACATTGATAAGTATACAAATATACATGTGTCATGACACATGATGACAATGGATGGGTTGTTGCCGAGCTGATATTTTTTAGTGACGCAAAGACCCAACTAAAAAAATGCAATTAGGCAAATAATAGCCCAGCAAATGTGTTAATATTTGAGTCACCGTAAATTATTATCAACCTTTCCGTGTATTGGGTACGCAACAGCGTGGGGAATACATACACATTACAAGTTTAGTACATACATATTTACATGCATATACCAGAAGTGGGATAGATACAAATTATTATGATGCATACAGTGAACAATTTTCTTGTAAAAGTTGATATTTATTTTTAAACGGGAGACAAAGCGTTGCTGATAAGCATTTGCTCCCAAGCACTTCTGTCTTATCTCATTATTTATTACGTCAAACGCCACGAATATCGAAACAGTTCGTCACTTTGGTAGGATTTCACTCCTTTTAAAAAACAATATTCAACTTTGGAATTGAACTGCGTAATAAAGGAAGGATTGTCATGTCATCAGTATTCCTATCTCAAGTCTGTCGTTTAATCGTATAACTTGAATTATTCTGTTTTTTCACAGCCTTTATTTGTCATTTATGGTCTGTCACTTTCCACGCGAACCAGGTAAGCGAGCGAGTTGTCACACTTGTTAATAATTAAGAATTGTAGCAATCACTGACCGCGGAATCGTGGGGACAGAGGGAAAATATCTCCACGGTTATTTGTTGTCCCCATCATCTCTCTGTTATATAAACCCCTTCCTTACAATGTTAATGTCCCCAGATGTCCCCACGCCTTCCGCGGCCACTGGTAGCAATAATAAATAAATTTGTTTGTAAATAAATCCAATTATAAAATTAAGCATTTTGTTTACACAGCCCACGAGGAGTACGCTTGTGTTCGGCTTCCAACTCAAATTGGTGATGAGGAAGGAGCTGCTTGGCTTCCTGATCGGAAAATTCGAATTTTCGCCAACCCTGCAGAGCATCCCGAACGTAACGAGGAGGACGATTTGGGAGTCGGCATCATGGAACAACTCAACCGAGATTTTGTTCAGATGAAGGAGGACATTGACAAAGAACGCTTGATCACGGATGGGAGAAAAAGACGAAGTTTTTCCAGTCTCTCTGAACCAGAGAGAAATATTGCTATTGAGATTGAAACTAAAGAAAGGTAACAAAAAAATACTTATTGTTAGTCATGCAGAAACTTCCGGAATTAAGTTTGGGGGAAGCCTGGGGGAAAGAGTGTCTTTGGGGGAAGACATTTCCGGGAACATTAGAAAGGTTCTGGAAATATTCAAAATTTTGTATTTGCATACCCTAATAATTTTTCGGGAAGATTTTGCACGAACATTTCAAAACGCTAATAAAATGGTAACTTTTCGGTACTTTAATTTCCCTCCAGACAAGAACGTATCCTCCGACGTGCACGAACGGAAGACTTGTCGTCAATCGAGAAAACGGGATGCCTGGTAAATTTTACGTTTATTGCATCAAACGCTCATACATATACTGGCCATAGGTATTAAATCAATTTGTTTTGATCCATTTAGTACCGAAGTGGCCAAGACCGATGCGGGTGAGTGTACATACATATACAAAATTTAAAAAATACTACTCCCATTTAAAAGCCCTCTATAAATTTCGTTTTCACTTTGTTCTAGTCGTCAAATCGTGGTGGTTGTCGGGAAATGGTTTCGCCCAGAGGCGATGGATCTGGATAAAACATTTCTCTACTTGGTCCGACTCCTTGATGATATCGACGGTCCGTATTGTGTCGTTTACTTCCATGCAGCTACAGGAACGGAGAATAGGCCTGGTTTAAAATGGATGAGAGCCGTCTACGATAACCTAGAGTATCGATTCAAGAAAAATCTCAAAGCTCTTTATATCATCCATCCCACCATGTGGACCAAGGTAGAGAACTTAATATATATTTATTTAAGCGGAGATATACCTTCTTGCGTGGTCCACAACTTGAAATGGAGGTTTCCCAGCGTATGCTCTCCGATTTTGAGCAAATTAGTGTCAATCGATCACAAACTTAGTTAGTATTAAATTTGTGAAAGACACGATCTCCCAATGGGCACGTTTGGCAGAGATATTTGCATCCGAAGAGGAGAAAGCGCGCAGTAAAGTCGACAAATTTTACACTTTCCAAACTTACTGCACGTTTTCTCCTCTTCGGATGCAATTATCTCTGCCAAACGTGCCCATTGTGAGATTCTGTCTTTCGCAAATTCCATCCCAACTAAATTTGTCATCGATTTCCATTAATTTGCTCAAAATCGGATCGCATTCCTTGGGAGACCTCCATTCTTAGTTGCTCGCATGTGGACCAAGGTAGATATGTACATACATATGAGTTCCTTTTGCTTGCTGCGTTCGTGCCAAAACTGGTGATTGCCTTCATTAACAATTCTTGACCATGATCGATATGCCCTGGTTTTAGACTCTACGGTATTTCTGTAACATTTCATTGTGAAAGTCAAGTCTGCGAGGTGCCTATTCTTCTCAAACTGTAGCATAAACATTAGTGCTAAAGTCTTTCGAAATTTATGTTCCCTCCGCTCCCATTGTGGGACGTGGACTGCGAGTCTAATAAGGAAAGTTGGACGTGGAAGTGAAAATTGGAATTCAGTTTTATGAATAAATTATCATACTTTCTTCTCTCCTGCTCCATCCATAACCCAGTCCGTACGTAGCATTTACCACCCAGTACATATTACAATTATGACCCGGTAACAGTGCCAAATAATAAACTTGATATTAGAGAAAGTTTTCGAAATGAGAAAGCACTTTGGTTATGTTTTATGCAGCAATAATAAGTGGTTCGGTTCACTGATTGGAATTTGTTCTGGCGAAGGAAATATACTGAGCAACAAGGTTGGCTTGGCATTTCGGTGCAGTGGCCGCGGAAGTGTGGATGGGGACAGGGGGACAATGTCCCCACGGTTGTGAGATGCCCGCATAATCTGCCCATCTTATATAAACCCCTCCCTCCCCCATCCTACAATGTTAATGTCCCCACGGCTTCCGCGGCCACTGATAAGCTAGGTATGTTCATTCCTATGAGGTTACCTAAAAATTCTCAGCATTTCGTGTCAAGTTCGTTCCTTCTTTCTCTTTTACCTTGCGTGATAGAATTACATTACAGAAATCAATTCCTTTGATAACCGACATGCATTTCCTCTTATCGCTCACCTTACCTTACTTCTTTCCCATTCCATACATATTCACATAAAAACAGAAATAGCCAGCCAACTAACCCAAAAAGAGAAAAGTCATTCGGAAAATTCACTCGGAATGCCCATTCTAAACGATATGACGTTATTTATCCGTTTTATGACGGTAATAAGAAAATTGACATGATCCAATAAGACATTGCAAATTATTATTAGCTTATTTTACGTAATGCTAGGTAGCCAATTCCCATTTGCTAATTGATCAACCAACATGCCTCATTTACATATCTACCTTTCCAAGGAAAACAATTAGCAAAATATGTATATTTATAAACGTTTTTCTCTCCCTTTTTGCAGGTCATGTGCTGGTGGTTCCTTACCTTTCTGGCGCCCAACATCAAGCAGAAATTACTCAATGTACCGGGCTTATCCGAACTTTACGCGGCTGTTGAACCCAATCAGATTAAAATCCCGGCTTACATCTCAGAACATGATATCACCCTGCATGGTTTTGGAGCCATTGCGTATTCCCACACCCACTCGGGAGCCTCCACTCCGGTCAAATAACGAAGCAGAAATCTCTAGTAAAGAAGAGAAGAATTCCAAAAAAAAGATAAGATGTTATCCAAACGGTGCTATATTTTACGACGAAAAATATGAAAAAAAGAGAGGGTGTTACTTATTATTAGACAAATGTAGATTATACACTATACACACATCTCAAATCAAATCTGGAAGCTGGGCTTGAAACAAAATAATAAAATATCTTTTACTCTGGAACTAATAAAAACGGGCTATGAAGAATAAGAAGGATATAATTTTCTGAAAAATTTCGACAGAAATGTATTCAACAAACCTTTATTGTTCTTTGATCGTTGCCAAATCCTAGTCCAAAGTATAACAATTAATAGTAATAATTAGATTAATGTGTGTGTACCATGAAAGTAATTAGTACATGCGAATGATGACTTTTGCAACGTGCACCTTAATATGAGTGAGTTTTACTGTGAGAAAAAATGAATATAGGTAAAAATTATGTCATATTTAGTGAAAATTTATGCGTTGATTGCTAAATGCAGGCATCGAATGTACCTTAGAAGAAAGTAAATATTTGTGATTTGAACCCACCTCTGGACTGGTGAAAAAATTGAATAATGAGAGAAAATGTATAATACAAGTGTGCTTTGATTTTGTAATTGCAGTATTAGTACCAAATTCATTTAATTTAGGATGTAGTAAATATGTACCAGCGTATACCTTACCCTAGAAAAAGTGCAGTTTAATATGCATGAAATAATAAGTGAAAAAGTGTGTATTCTAACTAACTAAATAATTTTGAAAGACAGGAGGATTAGTTGTAGATAAATTAGTAAACCTTTACTAATTAGTAAAATCGGTAGTTATCTATTATATAACTAATCACGATAAACTAATATCCGCGAGACTATAATTTTCTAATAGCTTAACTTTATTTCGCATTTCTGAAATGATTCTTGCAGTATTTGATAACCAATAATTTTTCATTCATATTTACATTTAATTTGTATGATTTTCTTTAATCACATACATAACAAGTTATGAAACAATTAATAAATTCAAACCAAAAAGTGATACATACATGATTTTTGTTTCGTTTTTTTATTTATTTACTTATATTTTTTATAACTACGAGTTTCACAAAATGTTCTTCCACGTGGATATTAATCTTAATTGATTATCGTGTAAGGTATCTAGCTATGCCAAATTTTGAAACTATAATACCAATCTAAATCAAAATATCACGTTCAAATGCAATTAAACATTCAAATAGCAATACAATCAACGTTGAAATTTGGTTAGCTAAAATTGGAAACCTCTCGTACTCTGTCAAACCTACTGTTGAAATAATATTAATAGTCTCAAAAAAATCTGAAATGTTTCCTGACAGATTATCAGATTCTCTGTATTATTTTCAAAAACCAAATAACCTCTCAGAAAATTTTCCAAGGAATTGACCCCATTAATATTGATTAAATCCAGAAATTTCCCCCTGAACCCCATGCACGCAATGATTAAATTAAACTGCTCACATATGAACAACGACTTAAATTATCATAAATTATATTAAACCCTCGCGTATTTAATAAAATTATGTTATACAAATAATCCTATAAGGTAAACTAATAATATACCGGAAATACTTATATATGCAAAGTGAACACAATCATGTAACACGGGGATGAGATAAAAATGACAGGTATCTAACTAAACTAGCAAAAAAAGCAGGTGCGTTGCCTTAATTCAAACATAAAAAAATTAATGACACAAAACTATAATACAGAAATAAATAAATAATGACAACAACTTTGCATAAAGTTGAAAATCAATCATGTTTTAAAACTTTCTTGAATCTACTATCAAAAAATTAGTGACAAAAAAGTGGTTCGATATCAATTGAAAAAATTGTAATTCTTGTGCGTCGAAATATTATTTTACGAAATTTCATGTAAATGACCGCATAACTTTCACTCTCGTTAATCAGCCCTTTCTTCTTCTTGTCCTTCACACAAATTAATGTGCGGGTTACACACCAATTAAATAATTAATTAATATTAATTAAGTCTACATTGTTACATAGTAGAGATGAAAAAAATAGTAAATACCTGTTATATAAATCTTAAATAATGTAGTTATTAGCATGACAAAATCATCAATTGTTGTTCTTGTCAGAGATCGTCATTCACTAAACATTCGTCGTTACTAACCTCGCCCAGTGTATGTATTTATGCAATACATAAACTATTTAGTGTCAACGTCACAGTGGCCACGGAAGCGTGGGGACAAAAGAGGGACAATGTCCCCACGGTTGTTCGATGTCCGCATCATTTGTTCATGTTATATAAACCCCTCCCTCCCCTAACCTACAAAGTTAATGTCCCCAGATGTCCCCACAGCTTCTGCGGCCACTGCGAATAAATAATCATAAATCAGACGTCAAAGAAAATTTATTTATCTTTTATTCCTGCTAATGGATAATCAATCAGTTGGATTTTTTGGTGATACCACCACCAAACCAACGATACCTAAATTATTGTCTAAAATATTATACATATTATTAACCAGGAATATAAAATAAAAAAAGTTAACGTGTGCAAAATGTTGTTGTGTAACTTGCAAATTTATAACCGCATCCAGGAACGCATGAGATGTCAGCAGATTTAGCATTTAGCAAGAAAAACTTGTCGTTGCAAGTGGAATTTGCATGACTGCAAGAGATGAAAAGTTGAAGGTGCAGTAATACATCTGATCTTTAATCGTGACATCAAAAATATCCATCAAAACGAACTAAAAGTGGATGAATAGGTATAATTTTCTAAATTTTTGCACGTATCTACATACAAAACATATTATTCAATATTTTCTAACCACAAAAAATTATTGCTAACTGGCCAAATTATTATTTCTATTACGATATAATAATTGAGCATTATGCATGTTGTTACTTGTACTTTGGTTGAGTCAAGTTCATATTAACTGCACGACCTTGCCAAAAAGTGGATAAACGGCTCCAGAATTGCTTTCTTATGCAATTTATTCCACGCCCGTAGTGGAAGGATAAAAATTCAGAAATCCGTTTCATCTGAGTAATAATACAACACCCTCAATTTTAGGTGGTTGCAGAAAATAGTAAACGTGCACGTTTGTCTAAAAGTTGTCCATAGCATGAAAAAATTACCCAAGTTCTACACGTACAGATTTCGTTTAGTCAAAATATTTCTGTTTTTCTCATAACCAGAACTTAATCCATGGATTCGCAGTAAAAATCAGCATCCATCTGTCGACCTCATGATGATTCGATTATAATGTGACCGGTTTGATGCACTAATTTCATGTATACCTATCGTTGTAGCAAAATTGGCACCAAATTTTTACTGCACACCGTGAATATCTACGTCATCGATCTCCGTCTACATAATTTCACTACTAATTGTGCAAAAGTACAAGAATTTTCAGCTAACATAAAACTACTCTAAAATACATAACCATCATTGCATCTCTGACGGACTGGCTGTACATGCATATATAAAGCAACTACACATCCAGAAGATTTTAATTTTTGTAAGGGTTCGCAAAGTGGCGGGTCGCAAATTTTCACCGGTTGCATTTCATTAATTGGGCACATGGCTAGTTTCATTGTGATATTTACATAATTAATCCACCCCATGCATGGACTCGCAGTAAAAATCACAATGCATCTGTCGACCTCATGATCCGATTAATGTGACCGGTTTGTTGGACTAATTTCATGTACATTGTATAGTAAAATTGGCACCAAATTTTTACACCAGGGCTAGCCTACTACCCACCTAGCATAAATACGTCATCTCCCTCTAATTCCATTACTAATCGTACAAAAATCGTACTGATTAAATTTTCATCTGACATAAAAATACACAAAAATCTACATAAAATCTACTTTACAAACAACCTCGCGTAAATAAATGTAACGCTTCACGCGATTCTAGCGTGATCCATAAAAGCGAGCAAGGTGTCACGCTTAATAAAACCGTCCCCAACGGACAAAGTACATACATATTCTTTTATTGAAAGAAAAAAATGTGCAACATCTTAAAACAGTGTTGATGTCGAACTGTATTTATTTTATGGGTCGTAAACTTCACCCACTAAACCAGCCCAATTCTTTTCTTTCATCTTCCTATTATCCAATCCACTAAAAAGAAGAAAGTTCCAGAATTGAAGAACAGCTAGCAAACAATCATCAATTCTGGACGACCAAAAGCGAGCTAAACAAGCAAACCGGTTTTCTCAATTTGCAATAAATAAACACACCAAGAAGAAATAAAAGTGCGAATAAATGGGTACATGCAATTGAGCCAGGCCAATATAATTATAGGGTTCAACCAGCATTTTCCAATTCCAGGTTTCAATTTTATATTTATTTGGTTGGTGAACAACCAGAGCCAACTGCTTGCCACACCTAATTTAGCAAGCAAAAGCCCAACTCGCTTAATAAATAAATAGCCATGAAAATAATTTTTATCGAATTTCGTGTATCAACAATCAACAATACTACTCATGCAGCACAAGTGGCCGCGGAATGAGTGGGGATAGAGGGGCAATGTCCCCAAGGTTGTTCGATGTCCGAATCATCTGTCCATCTTATATAAACCCCTCCCTCCCCATCCTACATGCAAATGTCCCCCAATGTCCCCACAGCTTCCGCGGCCTCTGTTATTCAGCTAAGCTACAGTGGTTGGCTTACCTCATGGCTCATACTGGGCGTCAGATGCAGATTTACTCCCCGAAAATTGATGGTGGCCTTGAGAACCTAAATATTTGTTGCTTGTGAGTACATATAGCGGTAGTTAATAAGCAAGTTAAGTACCTAAAGTCATGCCTTGCATGATTTTAATGCATAATCTCAATTATTTTATTTTCTTGAAAACTGTGTATTTAGATAAATATTAGTTGTTGAAATTGCGTAAAAGTTTTATTTTAGCCCAATATCTTGGCGTCATGATGAATTACACAACACCAAGTTTTCTTTCATCACGATGCTATTTACTAAAGTCAATGTCAGCATGAGGTTTCACTCCTGAAACTTTGGACGTTTTCACACTTTAATAATTAACAAAACCGGCACGTAGCCCTTTTTTGCGAAGGATAGAAGAGAAAGCAAGTCGAGATCAAACCATGCCGCGTGGTAGCTGGAATGAATACATCCTGGCCGACGGCACAGTCAGAATTCTTAATTATTTCCAGTCCACAACGGAAGGAAAGATGAGAAATTTCCTCCAAATTAAATTAAACCGGATCCCGTACTAAATACGAGATGAGCTTAATTCCAGTGTGGGAGGGAAATTTCAGGGTTTCTGAAATATGAAGACGACAGTTAATTTTTATCGTGTTAATTTCGTAGAGCAGGTGCCACTCAAGATAAGCAAGGACAAGATAAGTGATGGAGTGTCACGTTGCTTGCATGCTTTCTCTCAAATATTGCTCACTTTCTCTGCCAGATGTCCACGGCTGGTTTATCTCTGCAAAACCGAGGACCAACTTTCTCCAGAAAATTCTCCTTACTTGCTTTCTCCTTCTTTCTTCAGCAGTCCAGTGGCCGCGGAAGCCGTGGGGACATCAACATTATAGGATGGGGGAGGGACGGGTTTATATAAGATGGGCAGATGATGCCGACATCCAACAACCGTGGGGACATTGTCCCTCTGTCCGCGGCCACTGTCCAAACCAAGTAAGTCGTCACCCGTATTCACATTTTCACTCAAATTTCTTCTATCTGCGTCGTGCCGTATGGATGAAAAACGTGCTCGCTCGGAAACAAACTATATGCGGCGTCTGCCAAGAAAGAAAGCGGTGGCCGTGCGGTGGTTAATTTCTCTCCAGATGGATGGATGGATGAATGGCTGGCTTGGCTGTCGTATAAAATTGTGGACTCGACTCTCAACAATCCAATCCAATCTACTTACTTACTCTGCACCGACTTGTGTGCCGTGTTGTCAGCAAGAACAACTTTTTACTTTCACTCGACAAACGAAAGGAAGGAGGAAAATGAAGTCAACAAGTTGATTGCTTGAGGCTCATGCTGCTTGCTTTATGGACGAAAAGCGAGCTTATTATTATGTACATTTTATCCGTACCCCGTGTGGTCTGGGAGGCTAAAAGTAGGAATAAGCTGTCGGACAGTGGCCTCGGAAGGGTGTGGACAGAGGGACAATGTCCCCACGGTTGTTCGATGTCGGCATCATCTCCCCATCTTATACAAACCCGTCCCTCCCCTATCCTACAATGTGAATGTCCCCACAGCTTGCGCGGCCACTGTTGACTAGAATTTTCCACGCAGTACACCTTCGCATCAACAAAGATTTAATGAATTATTCTTATTGACAAAGTTCGAGGAGTAATTAAAATGCGGGCGGATATTAAAAATAGTTTGGATTTATTTATTCGCTGGGGAGGAGGAGAGTTCGAGATTAAAACAGGTAGGCGTATGCAGCCAGGCTGACCCAATTTCTGCCGGAGACGAATTTGTCACCCAACAAACTTTCGACACAAAGGACGGAGATTGGATTGAATTACAAATTCTGATAACGAAGGAATTTGTATTGCTGCTTCTATTACCATATCAGAAAGTTTATGGATTATGTATTTTCGAGTGAAATATGTCATTTCCGCGATCTATTTTAAAAACGATGGGAGAAAAATTGATTAAATCTGCTTAACAAAAGTTTACCAAAACTTTCAGAGTTTCGTTTTTTGCGGGTCTTGCTACATTTTTTGCAGTGCAAAAGCAAGCCAGGCAAGAAATGCGAGGTGCAAGAAACTGGGAGAAAGTGCAAGAAATATGCTCCATCTAGCCACGTGCTGTGTGAAATATAGCGTAGTTTCTTGCACCGTTCATTTCTTGCAGGTCAAAATATTTAGCTGCCAGAAATCACTTTTTTGCCAAAATTTTTAGCACGTGCTAACTTGCACAAGAAACACTGTAAATTTTGGTACCACCATCTTCGATCTATGGTTTCCACTTTTTCGACCATACGTACTAAAATCACCTAAAAATAAATAGGAAAACATAAATTTAAACTTTTCATTAGTTTTGACTGTTCCACATTAATTTGTCGTTCGCCTTTCTTCCTTTGTTGCTGGCTGGCTGGCTGCGTGGGTGAAATTGAAACCTGTAAAACAGCACCCACTCCCACCCACGAGATTCAATGATACGAAATTATTGCCCACTTCTCCGCAAGTAGGAAAGTTTCCGGCCGGACTAATATTAAGATTAGGACTTAATCTGCAAGACAGGCAGGCAAACGTCCTTGCTACGAACGAAATGGATTTGTGCCTTCTTCGACACACTCATTTGCATAATTCTGTATCAATTAAGATAAATCCAGTAAGCGAAATGATTTGAATACAAATATGTTTACGGATTAGGTGAAGGTGACGCACTCTTAGAAAAATTGTATTAAATCGTTACTGATCGGAGTACATATTACTTTACCGGCACCGGTAATAACGGGCATTACCGTTTAGTAATGTTGTTCTAATGAAAAAATTATCACTCAGGCACAAACTACTACCAACCCGGTAGAAAGTTATTACCAAATCCATACAGTGTTACAAAACTGGTATTAAATCATTGCTGATCCGAGTACAAACCGGCACCGGTAATAACGGGCCTTACAATCTTGTGGTACTGAAAAATTTACCAACAAACCACTACCAATCCGATAAGAACTTCTTACCAAATCAATACCAGTACCGAGTATATATCTGACTCTACCAGATTTTTAACAGTGTTTTCCCTGCAATGAAACCCCATACGTAATAAAACTTTCTCCCATAAAAACTATAGTGAAAGTAAGTATGGTTCATTCGCTCGGGTTTTTTGGCATTATTTTTACGTGCCGAGAAGAAGCCCAGCATATCCTTTTTGAGACTACTCACTTACTTCGAGATGACTTCCACAAAAACGTCACACACCTCTGAACAAAGCAACAAAAAAAGAATCGTCTCTGTGTGGGCAGCATAACCGCGGAAGCCGTGGGGACATGTGGGGTCATTAACATTGTAGGATAGGGGAGGGAGGGGTTTACATAACATGGGGAGATGATGCGGACATCAAATAACCGTGGGAACATTGTCCCTCTGTCCGCGGCCATTGTGCGAGAAATGTCGCTGATTTTGCCTCTTCTCTGTTTCTTGTGTAATCTCTTTTTTCCTGCCAAGGTAATTGTTCCCCGCTGTGGGCGATACAGAAAAGTGGAAATTTTATTTTCAAACTTCCTCCTGACGTACGTACATACGAAGAATTTACATTATTTTAGTGTAGCAAAGACCTTTCCACAAAATGTCACACGTTCACTGCAACACAAACTTGGAAGGATGCAGACGCAGTAAAACTACGTTATGAAATTATATAGAGCCTGAAATAAATGACGATCTTCTCACAAGTTTCTTCAAGGCTGACGAAGATCTTATGCAGTGGCCGCGGAAAGTGTGGGAACATCTGCGGACATTGACATTGTAGGATGGGGAGAGGGAGGGGTTTATATAAGATGGGGAGATGATGCGGACATCGAATAACGGTGGGGACATTGTCCCTCTGTCCCCTCAAGCTTCCGCGGCCTCTGAAGATCTTATGTACCTTAGTTTTATCATGGCTTAGTACGTATGTACATAGGTGTCCCTTGGGCCCTGTTGTAACGGATATTGCGCTGCACACGGAAATAAGGCAACTCTACATAGATACATACATAATTATGGAAATTGGCTTCGTTCCTTGAGGTTTCCCCTGTTTAGAGTAGGATGGCAGGAAATCTTCCATGTCCAAACTTGGTCACGCAGAGATGACGAAGACGAGGAAATTATTCAAATAGCGAAATATACAGTGACCGCGGAAAATTGGGGACAGAGGGACAATGTCCCCTCGAGTTATTTGATGTCCGCATCATCTCCCCATCCTATATAAACCCCTGCCTCCCCCCATCCTGCAATGTTAATGTCCCCAGATGTCCCCACGGCTTCCGCAGCCACTGCATGGAAATGCTTACTCCTACGGGTGAGATGTTACCCTATTCAATTAATTCAAATGATCACTGCAAAAGCGAGCGGAGAAAGTTCTAGAATTTTGCGAATATGAAAAATTACGTAACATTCTACGCCGCGTAGCAGACTAAATATTATTGCGGAGTGTTTTGTTGACGCGTGGGTGGTCTGATCTGGTGGTACGTAGTTTATCTACCCGACTGACTCCACATTCTCCAAAAATCACGCAGAATTTACCACGTACGTACATTTGATGTCAGAAAAAGATAAACACAACTTTTCTCCATCTATAAATGTACGAAGCAGGTGGTGCTGCTAAATTTCTCCAAGCAGCAAAAACTGATTGGATCCCAATATCGATGTGGGCTGGAAACGTGATACGGTTCAACGAGATCACTCGGATGCATGCATGCATGTAGCTGAAGTGAAAGTGGTTCAGGTTCAGACTTCCCATTCATCCAATTTCCTCAACAACAGCATCACAGTTGGTGGAACAAGTAGTCAGCAGACAAACCAGGCCAAACACTCGCCAAACCAGGGCACCACGGCCAGTGTTTCGGGTGAAAGTAAGTAACACGTGCAAGAAATAAAGGGGAGAAAGTGGTTTCTTGCAGGGAAATATTTTGCCCTGGGAGAAATGCAAGGCGCGAGAAACTATGCCACGCCGCTGTAAATACTTCATACGGCGCGTGGCTAGATGGGACATATTTCTTGCACTTTCTCTCAGTTTCTTGCACCTCGTATTTCTTGCATTTCTTTGCTTTCCAGTGCAAGAAACGAAACATGGTTGAAGTGAAAGACTAAGTACTGAGGCAAATATGTCTTATAAAATATTTAATTTCCATTCTTGAGCAACAAGCTTTCAACTGTATATGTGCAGGAAAAATGAGATAGAATTTAATGCCCATCCTTTAATTCAGACTTTACCTTTGTCTCGCATGCACTATGCTGCACAATTCTATCTATTTTATCACAAATTCTATTTCTTCACGAAACATTTTTCTTGTAACGTCGTCAAACTAAAACATTTTGGTATATTGACCTGCAACGAATGCGAGGCAGAAGAAATGCACAGGAACTACTTCCCGCCGTAAATACTTCATACGGCGCGTGGCTAGATGCAGCTTACTTTCTCCCAGTTTCTAGCACCTCACGTTCCTTCCTTTGCACTGCAAGAAATGTACCCAACCCGCAATAAAGGAAACCCTTGCACAAAGTCAAAGTGCGAATCGGATACAGTCAACATTATCCTAAGTAATACAACGGGAAGCATTCATCTTCTCCCTCTGACGTCACGACATCCTGTTAAATCATGGGTTTCGCTTTCTCCGCTGACTAAGTCCGGTTCACTGCAGAATTGCTTTTCGCTTTCTTTCCTCTCGCTCCATGAATCCAATTCAATTCTCTGAACGACCAACCTACGAACCACCACAAACAGAATAGATTCATGAGCCGTGCATCCCGAACCTTCTCTCCTTCGAAGACGCCACGTGTGACGTCACGGATTCGCCCACGTACGTAAAAAAAACTCCCGTCAGATGCATGCATTCACTTTCCTCTCCTCTCCTCTCTTTTTTCCTCGACAATTTCACTGAATGGGATTTGGAAAAGGAGAAAGTTCAGTTTTGCGTCCTTTATTATTCCTTCTGTAAAGTGGTCGTTTGTTCAAGTTGCCACTTTTTTCGAGTACAAACAGCTCTTTGGAGTGGGAGCAGTCGTCCTGTTTAGTAAACTCGAAACACAAACATTTCTCTCTCCTGTTATTATGATGGCAGTTTTTCGCCAGTGGCCGCGGAAGCTGTGGGGACATTAACATTGTAGAGTAGGGGAGGGAGGGGTTTGTATAACATGGTGGGGAGGTCGAACAACCGTGGGGACACACTGTCTCTCTGTCCTCATGCTTCCGCGGCCACTGTTTGTCGCGCATATAAATAAATGGCCATCGTCGTCGTCTCACTTGGCTAAACTGTTTGGCTGTAAATGTGTTGCTCTTTTTTGCATACGTAGGTGTTTAGCTTGACACGAGGAGAAAGTCAGTTGGCACGTGATCACGAAATGGTTTCTGGCAGACGACTCGTACATACACGTATTTATTATCTTTCTACTTACCTTGACAATAATGCGGCCGGAAGTAGTTTTCCTGTAACATATAGCTCATCCTCGTCTCAAAACCAACCTTTATTCATGAACAAGAAGACTCATTTCGCAAATATGTATGTAACTGCGACGTGCAGTTCTTTCTTCTTTTTGCGAAAACAAGATAATTTTAGACTTTTTCCATTTGATCCTAGAAGAAATACGTAGGTACGAACTTTTATATCGGTGGACGACAGAGACAGGAGGTTAGTTTTTTTTCTAATCAAGATATTGCAAATCTTAATTGGAATGTTTGATTCAGAAATCAGCCTTGAAGGAGTAAAATTGGAAACGCCTCTTTTATTACTGATTACTTTTCTGAGAATGGCAAATTTAGATTTTTGCACATAATAACGCAATCAGCGATGATGATTGATGCCAAGTTTGAAGAGTAATGAACGCATTTCTGGATTTCTATGTTGCTAAAAATCTGGTAGAGTCAGATATATATTCCGTACTGGTATTGATTCGGTGATAACTTGTTACCGGATTGGTAGTAGTTTGTTCCTGAGTGGTAAAGATTTCATTACCACAGCATTACTAAAGTAATGATTTTGGCACCAGTTTTCTAAGAATATAGATTTCTAGTCGATTTTTAAAATTTCCTAAATTTTTAAGAGATACCGTATTCAATTTCAACATCTGAAATCTCAAATTTACCAAGCTCTTCTTCTTCTCGACTGAAAGCGCTAATTTCTGCATATGAGTTATAAATAATTGGCGAATTATTTATAACTCAGGTCCAGAAATTAGCGCTTTCCGTCGCACTAATTAAATTAAACGACTCCTTACATACAATTATCCTACTAATTCCTTCAGACATAATCTGCCTACGTACGTAACACGCCTCTCTTCTTCTCCTCCTCTGTTATGTTGACAAATAAAGGACGCTCCGTAATTTACCATCGTTTAAGTAATGCAATTACTTTCTATCCTCCTCCTCCGACGGACGTGATCAGTAGTGAGTCCGACACTAAAATTAGACCTGGGACAGAGAACAACTCGTGTTTTCTTAAGTGGGCACATGTAAAATTCATGAATGAATCTCTAGTTCAAGGTTTATACGGATACGCAGGCAGTCAGATTTAGATTGACGTCACTCCACATTTTCCACGCCACAACAACATGTTTCTAAACCACGAGTGTTTAGACGTGATAAAAGTGATCGATCGTATAGAGCGCATCCAGTGGCCGCGGAAGTGTAAGAGGGACAATGTCCCCACGGTTGTTCGATGTCGGTATTATCTCCCCATCTTATATAAACACTTCCCTCCCCCCATCCTACAATGTTAATGTCCCCAGATGTCCCCATGGCTTCCGCGGCCACTGGGAAAATTCAGGCTACTCAAATGTATGAGCATGATGCAGTGGCCGCGGAAGCTTGAGGGGACAGAGGGACAATGTCCCCACGGTTGTTCGATGTCGGCATCATCTTATATAAGCCCCGCCCTTCCCCCATCCTACAATGTTAATGTCCCCACGTGCTGCTTCCGCGGCCCCTGAACTACAAATTGCCTGCAATCATGAATCAAATGAACAAGGACTAAATCTGGCCTTTTAAGGTCTCCTTTTTACACTTGATTCTCCATTCATCCCACATTTTATGCGAGGCGTTGTGGGTGTAATTATTTCCAATTGACGTTGTTTGTTGGGGGTCAAAAATAGATGGAATTGTTTTATTCATTGGATTATGGGCTAGCTGTCGTCACGTCGGGAGAAAGTGCGGTGATGAGATGCACTCGACGGCGTGATCTCGTCATGTTGCAGCTTTATTATTTCCTTTTCTAGTCATACTCGACACGATATGTCGAGTGCAGACTTCATTTCATCGTGTGTGTGCAGTGGCCGCGGAAGCATTTGTGGGGACAGAGGGACAATGTCCCCACGGTTGTTCGATGTCCGCATCATCTCCCCATCTTATATAAACCCCTCCCTCCCCCCCATCCTGCAATGTTAATGTCCCCAGATGTCCCCACGGCTTCCGCGGCCACTGCATGCTCGGCTTAAAATTTATGTGCCACTGCTTTCTCCACACGTATGTAAAATTTCTGAATCGCACAAATGAATGAATTGTGGTGGTGAGTTGTAACTAATTGTTTCAAACTGTCGGCTTTATTAACCTCTGAATCATTTCGTAAGGTAGGCCGACCTAGAATATTTAGCTGGTACGAGAAGTAAACAACTAAAAGTACGTAATACGTACTTTCACCGATATATAAATATAGATTTTGAAACATCTCCATCTGCTAAAATTCTACCCACGCGAAAATATCTACTTTGCCCGATCGAATTTGTATGTACGAATTGAAGGATGAGGATGATCTCTTCCAATAATAGAAAAATTTTATACGACTTTTAGGATTCGAGGCCTTACCTAATCTTCTTCTTTGGGGATTAATAATGTTTATTTACTTGTAGGTACAGACATTTTATACAGTTATCTTCCTAATATATACACTGTTAGAAATCTGGTATAGTCAGGCAGGCTCGGTATTAAAGTTGCTACCATGTGGTATTAAAATCATACACACCGGTCCGTAAAAAGTTGCTACTGATCTGGTAAAACTTTAATACCGGGCTATTACTACACGGTATTACTTATCAATACCACTTTGACAGAGTAATACATGAATACCACTTGGTAGTATTTTAATACCGGATTTTTACACTGTTAGAAATCTGGTATGGTCAGGCAGCTATTGATTTCTCGGTATTAAACTTGCTACCGCTTGGTATTAAAATTATATCGGACCAGACCGTCAACCGAAAAAATTTGATACGGATATGGTGAAACTTTAATACCGAGCTATTACTACACCGTATTACTTATCAATACCACTTTGGTAGTGAGTCATACATGAACACTGCTTGGTATCATTTTAATACCGGATTTCTAAGCGTGTACCTTCATACCTACGCTAAGCCTCTATGACCAAACAGCATTACCGACAAAATAGACCTCCACAATTTCCTCCGGCATGCATCATGCTATTTATAGCAACGTCCCTAATTTGCATAACCAGAGCAAGACGAACCTGCACCAACTACTGATGGGGGATTACAAGAATCAAGAGAGGAGAGAGAAAGCAGCTACGAACGACGGAAATCCTTGAATAACACGGACGAAGAGAAAGACCAAACGTTTTCCCACCCACGCTTTCACTCTCTTTTCTCCTCCACTTCAGTAAATATTCACCCTAATTCTTCCCCATTCATACATAATCAGCCAACAAAGATGACGGAAAAGGGGGAAATCATCAACGAGATTAGACACATTTTTTTTCTTTCTTCAGAGTGAACAATGTGCACGGAAATGGCCTTCCTATCCTTTCAGAATATACATTTTTCATTATCTGCGAGCAGACTTCTTATAATTCGGTGTGTTATGTACACAAATTTCGCAAAGTTTAGGGACGACCAATGTATATTTCAGTGGCCGCGGAAGGAAGCTGTGGGGACATTAACATTGTAGGATAGGGGAGGGATGGGTTTATATAAGATGGGCAGATGATGCGGACATCGAATAACCCTAGGGACATTGTCCCTCTTTTGTCCCCTCAAGCTTCCGCGGCCACTGTAAGGATTACTTCACTCCAGTCGACTAAATTTTATGCATGCATACATGCATTAAGACGAGGAAGGATTTGTCATCGTCGTCGTTCAATTGTGAAAAGAACGAAGTTTCGTTAGCCAAACAAACCATATTTCATTCTAATTTTCGTAACCTTCAGACTTTTTTTCTTGCTGTTACTGCTTCTGCTCTTATTGCAGATTTTCTTCTTCTACATTTGCGAATCCACGCGAATTTCAGAGTTTCTCTCCAGCTGGAGCAATACTGAGCTTTAAGTCTGGAGAGATTATGTCCTTTCCTCTCCTCCTCGCCCTTGTTTTCACTTGAGACCCGCTTTTCTGGAACAGTCTTCTCCCCAGCAAAAGTAGGCTCTCGAAAGAAAAGTGGAGAAAGTGGAATGGTGAAAGCAAATGTAAACTCTTAGAAATCCGGTATTAAAATAATACCAAGCCACATTCATGTATGACTCTACCAAAGCGGTATTGTTAAGTAGTAAATAGCTCGGCATTAAAGTTTTACTTTATCGGGAGGACATTTTTACGGACCGGTATCATTTTAATACCAAGCGATAACAACTTTAATACCGAGAAATCAATAGCTGCCTGAATATACCAGATTTTAAACAGTGTAGAGATCCAGTATTAAAATAATACCAAGCCGTATTCATATATGACTCTGATACCAAAGTGGTATTGATAAGTAATGTCGTGCAGTGATAGCTCGGTATTAAAGTTATACCGGCTTTTTACAGACCGGTGTAATTTTAATACCAAGAGGAAACAACTTTAACCTCGAGAAATAAATGCCTGCCTGCCTGACTATCCCAGATTTCTAACAGTGTACGTACGTAGTTGCCATTCGATTTTTTTCTGCTACATATCATGAACAAAACGAATGGCCAGCCCGGAGAGAGGGCATGATCTGGAGAGAAAACCAGTCCAAAAAATCCATCCAAACTACGAAACAAGAGAGAGGAGGGTATGAATCCACTGATGAAAAAGAGAAAATCCCGTCCAGCAAATGGACCTCGGTTGGTTCATCTCATCTCATCGCATAAAATGAAAAAAGCTGGCAGCTATGCGGATAAAATTGGAATTGGACTCAACTCCTACTACAAAAGAGTAGGAGTACGAAGGACGTTCGGAATATATTGTTCCAGAACAATGTTATGTTGTGGTTGAGGTTTTTGAGGTTCGTAGGCAGTCGGTCAAGGTTCTTCCGCACATTATTCGGACGGCCGGCCTGCCTTTGAAATGTGGGAAATTTATTTTGTTATTTTCAAAGTTTCCGTAAACATCAACAATCAACAGGTTAGGAATATTTTTTTTAGTTTTTCGACATGCTTCACATCAAAATGCTGACGTATTCAAGGAAAAGAAAGGCGCGTGACTGACTACGAAATGAGAAACGGAAACGCAAAAAAATTTGCATTTGGTGAAAGTTCAAGGTGATTGATGAATGATGATCCGCTCAGTTTCGATTAGCAAAACCACGAGTTTTTAGTGGTGTTGAATGACAAATTGAATCCACTAGAATTTGTTTGGTTTGGATTTAATAGTTGAAGGTTTTAATAGTTAGAGGGACATTCACGCGTTGTATACAGGAGCATCACGTGGGTTAATTTTTGCTTATATAAAAATTCGCAAATTATGTGCAAAAATTTTGCGTAGTTGATTTTTGTATCAACTTGCGTGCTACCTGTGAAACTAAAGCCTACCTTCCATTGTGCAAAGTGGAACAAAACCAGACCACTCATGCCATGGCACAGCATGTGGAAGTGAAACTCGTGCAACCTTCACCTCGGATTTAAATACTTACAAAAGAGGAGCATCAAAGGGATCATGGGGAGCACGGAAGGGTGTAAAATTAGGGAAAGATTATGTATGCCTCTCCTCCTTTCACCCAAACTTTCTTCGTGACCATCTTCTCTCGACATTGATCTTTTCGTGGCGTGTCTGCATACAAAAACAAACCAGAGAAAAATATCGTTACGAAAAAGGAAGGTCGACCAGCGTATGTTCCCTGATTTTGAGTGAAAATCGAGTACAAATTTAATTAGTATGAAATTTGCGGAGGACACGATCTCCCAATGGGCACGTTTCGCAGAGATATTTGCATCCGAAGAGGAGAAAAAGCACCCTTAAAGTCGACAAATTTTACACATCCCAAATTTACTGCGCGTTTTCGCCTCTTCGGATGCAAATATCTCTGCCAAACATGCCCATTGGGAGATCGTGTCTTTCGCAAATTTCATACTAATTAAATTTGTGATCGATTGACACTAATTTGCTCAAAATCGGATCGCATACGCTGAGAGACCTCCATTCTAAGTTTGTGCTCTCACCCAACTTTACAAAATCATTCATCAAGGTTGCTCCAATAAATTCGATTTATGTATGTTTTCGAATTGAAAAATCGTGTAACTTTTCCAATTTTGAATTACATAAGTTCTTATGTAAAACAAGCCGAAAGCAAATATTGATTTAAGCAGGATTAGCTCTGAATCGTGTGGAAGTGGAGAAGACTGTAACATCAGATTCGCAATTTGTGCACTCTCGAGGCGATTCAGTTTTCGTATGCATGAGGAAAATACAGATACTTTCTCTAATGGGATATTACACATTCGCGAATATTATGACTGCAGTTTCTTGGGTTCTTCTTACCCGTAAATTTACGGTTTGTCATCAAACCATAAACTCTATGACGTACAACTATACGATCTAGTTCCATAAAGTTTGATAATAAATTAGGACCGAATTTAATTTGAATCTTCCCAACTTTACTCGGTTTCTCGGGAGTATTTATTATGGGGACGAAAATAGCTAAGAGAGCATTTCGTAATCTCGCTGATCTTCAGTGATTATAACGCGATTTTACAATAACTTCCCGATCAACATATCAGCACATGACTCAAACCTGGCCGGATTTGTAGGGGTCATGGCTTCACGGGTGTGGCCACACCTGAGTAGAAATCACTGTGTCGAATTCTGCACTAATCGACAAAACCTCGATGCATACTGTATTCTGCATAATTTTTTTTTTTTACATAATCCTGCAAAAAATTTCAACCGTTTTTATTCTACAGAACCCATATGTGCAAAAATCTACATAGTTTCCACACAATCACAGTTTTTTTTGCTGAAAATTGGGCGAAATTCTGTAGAAAGGTTCAAATTTTTACTCGGACCAGTTTGGCGAAAGGTTGTCATTTCGGCGAAAGTCTGCCAGATTGTTTATCGGTTCGGACGTACAAACACGATCGTAGTACAGCCACCCACCCACCCACGGTTCAGTTGATTTCCACATTTGATCTTTGCATTTCAACGAATCGAACGAAATTTAATCCGGATTGCTGTCAAATTAATCCTTTATCGTATTTCGCATCCTTCTTCACTTACTTATTACCTCGGAGTTTCCTCCCTCCCAGCCAAGCTTTGTTCCAATTTGGCCACACAATCGATAAGTCGTTAATTCTCTCTTCGCAGTAACTTGACCTTTACTCTCGAGGCACTAACTATTAGAGAAAAAAGTTAACTTTTCTTCTTTATTACTTGGCAGCAGTGGCCGCGGAAGCCGTGGGGACAGAGGAGACAGAGGGGTAATGTCCCCACGGTTGTTCGATGTCCGCATTATCTTCCCATGTAATACAAACCCCTCCCTCCCCTATCCTAATGTCCCCCAGCTTCCGCGGCCACTGGAAGAAATCAGGCTACTCAAATGTATGTACATGATGCAGTGGCCGCGGAAGCGTGAGGACAGGGGGACAATGTCCCCACGGTTTTTCGATCTCCCCATCATCTTCCCAAGTTATATACAGAAAACCCCTCCTTCCCGTAATGTCAATGCCCCCCGATGTCCCCACCCCTTCCGTTTTCCGTGTTGACTGCTTGGCAGTCAACACTATGTGCAATCGAGAAGTTGATAAATCTAAAGGCCATCAGTGCATCCATCCATCCCATCCAATCCAATCCACCACCAATTACTTTCTTGATAACACAAAAGTTTCATGAGATTTAGTCTGTGATGTGAATGCATACATAATTTTGGCTATGAAATGAGTCTGCTCGCCCATTCCTCCAGTCCAGCCCAGCAGCAAGTGCAATTACTTGGATTAAAAGGGGATTTGAGGGTCATAAGTTATACTAAATGATAAAAATGAGGTTCATTAGAGGTCGACTGGAATAAAAATTAAAGTTGATGCCTCGATGCGGCGGTGGTCGACGTATTACGTGATGAAGTGTTGCAGCACACGCAACGTGTAGTCAGCCAACTGAAACCAGCTATTCGAGATGCAAAATGTGCATGAAAATATATTCGTATGAAAATTTTACGGTAATTAGTTGCCCCTTGTGTAACTAAAATTTTCGACTAAAATTAAATTAAAGAGCACAATTTGAGTTTTTTCATTTTTTATGAGACTTTAAACTATGTATTCAGCTTAACTATTCGTATTGCAAAATATGCATGGAAATATTTTCATATTACAAATTTTACAGCAAGTAGTTCCACTTTGCATCGAAGATAACCAAAATTTTCAACCAAAATTTAATTATTGGATATAATTTCAATCTTTCCATTTGTTCAGGAGACTTTAAATTAGTCAGCTCGACTATTAGAAATGCAGTCAGTAATGCAAAATATGCATGAAAATATATTCATATCCAAAATTTTACAGTAATTAGTTCCCCGTTACATTCAAAATTTTCGACTAAAATTACATTATTGGGCACAATTCCACCAGCCTTTCCATTTTTTACTACATAGTCAGCTCAACTATCCGCTCCTCACTTTCCTTCCAACTATGCCATAATATTTCTGGGAACAATTTTTTTTTACAAATCTACATATGCATTTGTTTTGTTTTCCTTGCTGCCGTTCCAAGTGAGTAATGGTTCCAAATTGCCAAAACAAGCCACGATTTCCGACTTGCCGAGAGTACACAAAAAATAAACGGGTGGCTGCTGCATCCCTTCCAAGAGTTGGATCAACATTATATAAAATCGAGAGCCAAGATTCATTTGTGATTTAAATTCTGGCCTCCCATACATCCATACACGTGGTCTTCGAGGTTCAGTGGCCGCGGAATCTGTGGGGACATCTGGGGACATTAACATTGTAGGATATGGGAGGGAAGGGTTTATATAACATGGGGAGATGATGCCGTGGGGACATTGTCCCTCTGTCCTTCCGCGGCCACTGTTGAGGTCACACTCAACAGGATTGGATGGACGATGTCAGGTTTCGATTTCGATTCATACCTTTTCCACAACGTGGGTTGCATTCATAAATTACGGGGATTGGTTTCCTCGTAAATTCAGCGTTATTATATCTCCGCTCTGTAAATGCATCGGATTAAACAATGAGATTACTGTGCTATACGAAATTTATGCACTTCGCATAAAATTGTCGTAAATTCTGCCTGGTTCGGGCAGGTTTATAGGTGGATTGGAACATTATATTGTTGCTGCTGCATGGTCAATGTGGGTGGTAGCCGCGTATGTATCCGACCGAGTTCAATATTTGATTACAATCATAAAGACTTTGTAGTGCACTACTGTATAACGCGTTTCTTCGGTAAGTTTGCTAACCTAACCTTGTTGTCCAGTGCAGTACAGTAGCCGCGGAAGCGTGCGTGAGGACAGAGGGACAATGTCCTCACGGTTGTTCAATGTTCGCATCATCCATGAATGTATGTTCCTCCTCCATTCTACAATTTTATTGTCCCCAAAGCTTCCGCAGCCGCTGGGAGAATTCAGGCTATTCAAGTGTTCGTGCATGATTCAGTGGCCGCGGAAGCGTGTGTGGGGACAGAGGGACAATGTCCCCACGGTTGTTCGATGTCCGCATCATCTGCCCATCTTATATAAACCCTTCCCTCTCCCCCATCCTACAATGTTAATGTCCCCAGATGTCCCCACCACTTCCGCGGCCACTGTTGTCCAGTACGCAACGTAACAGAGTCCAGTAATTGATCCCCCAACTTCGTAAATTCATTTACACGAAGACTTTAGACATTTCATTTATCTAAACAATTTTCCGATTAGGTTTAAAGTGAGAACATGATTCAATTCAATAAAAGCGAAGTGGTATTTCTTTCTTGAATGAAACTGAAAGTTTGAGCAGATCCCTGTCACATGTCAAACAAGGTTAGGTTGACAAGATATTTATGTATCGCCAAAAAGTTGGTGCAAAAACCTCATCCTGATAAAAAATGGATGGATGGATGGATACCCACAGATCGCACATCTTTCGCATTTTTACGTATCCAAATATGTACAAAAAACCTGAGAAAAACTTCAGAATGTTCA
Organism: Folsomia candida; assembly: GCF_002217175.1. NCBI lineage: Eukaryota > Metazoa > Arthropoda > Collembola > Entomobryomorpha > Isotomidae > Folsomia > Folsomia candida. Next base: position 3,681,866 of record NW_019091201.1, read on the forward strand.
TGCCTAAACTTCGACTTGAACTAAAACTAAATCCAGAATTGAACACTCATTATCTCTCGTTCAATACGTCCACGCAGCGAACACGGTGAACCCAAATCCATCAAAAAATTAGTGTAGCAGAAAAACCGCACGTTACATAACGACGATGATGATACCACTATTTTACGCTACAGAAAATACATACATACAACTCAATACGTGATCATCTCTCCATCTCGCAAAACCAACCAGGCAACAAAACGAGTAAAAGATGATGATGGGTAAAGTAAAGGCAGAAATTCGTCCATGGAATAAGAAGACGACACACTCGTAAAGAGATAGGTACAGATATTTACTCGAGACTTGCTCTAATGGTCATATAATAATATCATCCTCTGCTTTTTCCACATGGTAACATAGTGTGTTGACTTTCGTGCCAAGTATGCCGATCTGATGCGTGGGGTTCGTCCAGCAAAGGTGTAATTTCCATGCAAAATTCGGCAATGTGCAAAAAAAGAATTTTACAAAATTTTATAAAACAAAACTATCTTTTTGCAATCTTAAAAGAACTAAAAATTTGCATGCGTCCTGCCTCCATGAAATTGTCTTGACTGTATTAAAGAAGTCTGCACATGTATAAAACAAGGATGGGTAATGAAGTTTCGAACTATAGTATTGGCCGATCTGTTGCATGATGATCAATCCGGTGCCCGTTTAAATCTGCATCTCCTCCACTAACTAACTATACAACTTTTCCATAGCCTACGAAATATGTATGCTCTTAACAACTAACCAACCAACCAACCAAAGCTGACTGACTTTGGCAAAGTCATGCAACCAAATAATGAACCGATAAAGCCACATGCACATGAATCCAGTTCCAGTTCCGAGCCAACAAAAGACAAACGATAACCACTTCTTCTTTTTCTCCGTTAAATATCGACTTCTCCAACGAAATTAAGGAGTTACTGGGGCTGGAATGTAATTGCTGTCTTAAAAGGTGTGTAGTTAACGGAGTTAGCAGAAGAATCCTCAATTAGGCTGGAATACATACGCGTATATTTTTGTGCTCCTGTTTGTTGGTTTGTGCCGGTTGGTTATCGAGCTATTTGCATACATAAGAATCTATATTTGTTTTTCGCTTAATTGAGCCAGGTGGAAATTAGTATCAAGGTAAGATGCATTTTTGCAATAAGTTTAGCATAAAGGATCAATTTGCTAGGTATCAATTACTAAATTTTTCAATTAGTTTGCATAGTTTAGCGATATGAAGGCAAGCTTCCTTAATTAAATCTCGGTCAAGTTAAGAGATATATACCAGCGTACTCAGTGGCCGCGGAAGCCGTGGGGACATCTGGGGACATTGCCATTTTAGGATAGGGGAGGGAGGGGTTTATGTGTATATAACATGGGCAGGTGATGGGGACATTGTCCCCACGCTTCCGCGGCCACTGATGCATGCGTACCCAAAATTTTCAATATTTAGAAACAAACAAACCATTTCAATAAGAATATACCCACCTTCACCCACAAAGTGGTGAAAAGTACCTAAAATTTGTATAATAACAAGGACAAGGAAGTCACTCACATTGAGGAGAGAAATCCGCGTCACATTGTACTTCAAATATGTATGAAAAGCCGTATTATTATTAGTTTACATGCGTAAATAATAAATACGTATTGTATATCCATATCTATAACGCATTCATATCCACATCCACACGAGGTTACCGAACATAATGCTTCATTCTTATTTCATAATCAGCACAGGGAATTAAGACCAAGATTTTTAAATCCAGATCACAATTTTTGTCTCATTTTTCCAATCCTCCTCCAGATTCCGATTCATCATCACTCATCCAAAAGGATCCATTTTCCTTCAGAAAAACTTGCTGAATTCGCAGTATCATCAATTCAATAATCAATCTCACAAACAAATCAAACCCAACCCAATCCCCATAATATTCCGAAAGATGCCAAATTATTGAGACTCTTTTGACAAGTTGAGTCAGCAAGAAATTTTACTTGACTCAAAATCTTGAAACAGTTGCTTCTTTAATTAAAACTTTTTTTAATTGATTGCTCCTCGCTTCCTTCCACCAACACCAGCACGTTCTTCGTCGTTCATCTTAAAACATCAATCGAAGAAGACGAAGACGAAGCAAGAAGAGCTTCACTTTCATCCTGAGAGAAAAAAGGACAAAAAGGTTTCGTTTCATTATTCACAAGCTGGCTGGTTTGCAAATCCAATCCTCACACTTTGTTCTGTGTTCAACGAAGGAAAGTAAGTGTGGGTTTGGCAGCTAAGAAGTATTAACGTCTAATTTATCTACTTGGTTGGATTGGATCCGTTCATACGAACGTAACAAGTTCCACTAATAATACGAACGTATTCTCTGTTGGTGAGAAGAAAAGTGTGACATTTTTACATTTTAACAGAATTTTTGTCTCAAATTAAGTAATTTCTAAAAGTTTTCCTTCGACACGGTGCAGCCCAGTTTCAAAAGAGTGAATATTTACCAAAGTGCATTAACTTTTAGGACAAAAGTGGAAATATTTTAGGAAGGAAGGAAGAAAAAGAGGATTTGATCAAATCAAGTGTGTATTTAGAAAAAATTAAGCACTGAACTGTATAAAACTATTTAATAAGTGCAGCCAAATAAGTGATCTGGAAACTTTGAAATTTTAAGGAAATATAGCAACCATTCCATACATCATCCGGACATACTTAAGAACTCAATCATTATCATTTAAAAACGCAGGTAAGTAGAACAAATTTCTTCCTTTTATGTACAAAATGTGCATCGAATTCATACCCATTTACACAAATTGCACACATTTCATCTGCCCTCATAAAGCGTTAAATATTAGCTTATTTAATTGCCACATGGCCGATACGATATTAATTATTATGTCATGTAAATAAATGCATATGCAAATTATTTAAAATTGGTTAAAATAGTTACAATATTTAAATAAACAAAGGTCATGACCCCTTTGGAACTAATAAGCATTCAAATCCAGAAGCATTACTTTCCTCACTTTATCAACTTTACACTGGATAAAATGACATTAAAATTTACCACAAAACAGAACCACCAGAACATTACATATATATAGTAGTAAATCCATCTCTCTCTCTTTATCTTAATCATTATGCTAATATATGTATGTGCAAAATGTGAAATGTGCAAAAAATTGGCCAAGTTCACAGGCATGCAGTTCTTTCAACTCTTCTCTACACAAGCCTTATCAAACATTTGGATATTGCACTTTACATATGTAAAATGGATATTGCTCTTATCAATAATTATGGACAGACATGTGTTTATCGCGCATTTTTGCGTGACAAAAGTAATAACCTCCTCCTCCTTCGGGCAAACAAAGTGTGGGTGGATTGGATTTTGCTCAATTTGACAAAACTTTAATGAAATATGAAATGTCTAATTTTAAAATTCATTTCTTCATTATTCAAATAAAATGAGTGTGTAGCTTATGCAGCTCCGGGGTCTTTGACATTTCGAATTTTCACACAATTTTCCATTTTGTCATGTGAAAATCTCTATTTGCCTTCTTTTTTAGTACGAGAGAGAAAAGTGAAGGCAGATAAATAATTAAATTTTGCGAGACAAATTTCGCGAAGCGTTTTCTCGACCTACACAACGCATAAAATGATGTTATATTTGTCTGCTAATATTTGCACGATGGAGTTTTTGCTGCCTCCGTAAAAGTAATAACTTCACTCAACGCATGAACATATTATGCAGTGGCCGCGGAAGCAGTGGGGACATTAACATTGTAGGATGGGGGGAGGGAGGGGTTTATGTAAGATGGGGAGATGATACGGACATCGAACAACCGTGGGGACAGAGGGACAATGTCCCCAAGCTTCCGCGGCCACTGTATTATCAGCTTAAAACTAAAATGTATCATTATGCAGCTAAATACCTACTCATTCCATTTATTATTCCCGATTTGATTCGAGGGGCGTCATTCTCATCGCAAAATTGTACTGACATGACAAGTAGTGACAAGTCAATCTAGTAAAAGCGGTTACTAATGGTGGGCAGGGGCCGCGGAAGCTGTGGGACATTTGGGAACATTATAAGATGGGGAGGAGGGAAGGGTTTATATAAGATGGGAAAATAATGCGGACATCGAATAACCGTATGGGGATATTATCCCTCTGTCCTTCCGCGGCCACTGCTTGTGTGTAGGTGGCTGAATAAAATCGCACTTTATAAAATTTCCCTCCAGCTGTCGGAAATGTGTCGCAGTGGAGAATGTCATGTCATTTCTGTGTATATCCGATCTGCCTGACTCTATTTCTCTGCATAACGCATCATATTTGCAAGTCAAATACTTTGTGACAGTGGGAATTGGAAATGTCCTCTATTTGAGCTCGGAATGAACAAATGTCACTCACTCATGGGCTAATAATCAATGAATTCGGCACATCTGGCACCCATTTTTATGGCGAGTAGGCTGACCATTCTTCTCTTAATTGAATGAGCAAGTAAATAACTAACGTGAAATCCAGTGGCCGCGGAAGCGTGTAAAATGTCCCCACGGTTATTCGATGTCGGCATCATCTCCCCATCTTATATAAACCCGTCCCTCCCCATCCTACAATGTTAACGTCCCCCCATGTCCCCACGGCTTCCGCGGCCACTGGTGGCATCCAGTGTCAAATAAATAAATGCGTATGTAGCACTAATAAATTCAATTTATTAGTATTTACAAACACATAATTTGAAACAATGAGCATTTTTTAGAAAGCAGGGTCAAGGGCAATTTTAGCTGCTCCAGTTTTGGAACTTTTCTCCATTATCAATTATTTCAAAGAATGTGACATCCTATTTTGGTTGGAGGGTGGAATTCAGGATTTGTAATTTGATTAAGGGAATTCTCATTGTGAGTTAATTTGCATGCCAAAAGTTGACCATGTCAACGATGCGTGGTGGTCCAAATACTTCCGTCTTTAAATAAAATATGTACTTATCTGTTTGTTTACTTACACAGGGTCGCATAAATAACATTAGTTTCGACTAATTATTAACATGCATATTTACGTTTAAATTGCTATTTCATAGCGAATGAGAGGTTAAAGAGTGCATATTTATGTCGGAGCTATCTTATCTCTTGCAAATTTCGCAAAGTTTAGGGACGACCAATGTATATTTCAGTGGCCGCGGAAGCTGTGTGGACATTAACATTGGAGGATAGGGAAGGGACGGGTTTATATAAGATGGGCAGATGATGCGGACATCGAACAACTGTGGGGACATTGTCCCTCTGTCTGTCCCCTCAAGCTTCCGCGGCCACTGTGTACTTAATAAGAGCTTGACGACAACTACTTTCACAAATCCTGCCTGATGGTCGGAACGACACTTTATTCTGTAATTTATCTCGTTTTCAAGAGTAGCTCGAGTGAGTTGAGACTGTCGTCGCATTAATGTGGATCAAACTCCAGACATCCAGCAGCAGATCACAAAAACATAAAGTGAAACCGTTAATCTCTCCTTCCTTTCGAAACAAGCAACATCTACATCACATTTGTCGTATTTATTTTCTGTCACGAACGAATTTGACAAAAGAACACATTAAATAAAGCAAGAGCAACGCTTAGTAATTAGGAGAAAGGCGGAGGAGACACTGCTCGCCTGTTTGTACTAGAGGTTAACGATGTCAAATTTCCATTTCTATGTACGAATAATGTACAGAAGCAGTGGCCGCGGAAGGGTTGGGATAGAGGGGCAATGTCCCCACGGTTGTTCGAATACCTGTTCAAAAACAAAATTTTCATTCAAAAGTCAGTCATCCAAATTTCTGACTTAAGATTTTCATTCACATTCACATTCATTTTCTTTCAAACTCATTTCATTTCACTTCACTTCTTTAGACTTGATTTCTTACTTCGTCTCATGTATTAAGCATAGGGTGAAAAATGAAAGGAGTGAGAAATCATTTCATTCACAGTCATTCATCTGAAATGATGGAATCCTTCAATCATTTTCATTCAAATGACAGGAAATTCATTTTCATTCACGATCATAATCAGTCAAATGAATGAAAGTGAACAGGTATGATTATTCAATGTCCCCATCATCTCCCCATGTTATACATATATAACCCCCTATCCTAATGTCCCCCGATGTCCCCCTAGCTTCCGCGGCCACTGACATTGTACAGAAGAGAAGACCAAAACCCAAATTAGTCGCAAATGTATAATTATGACTGGTTTGTGTTCTTCTTTATCGTCTACTGAATATTCATGCCGGTCGTGGTTTGTTATCTGCCTGACTGACAAGAGTCCAGTACAAAACCCACAAATTTCGAATGTACATTTCTGTTATTGAGGTTAAATGCTTGTTACTTACTCGCAGACAGACAGACGTTCTGCAAAACTTAATGAATCGCCCACTTCAGTCAGTGTCTAATTAACTTTTTAATTACGGAACAATTTCAATCCTTGCCTAATTATGAGATGAAGTCAAAGTCAGAGTTGTTATTACGAATATTAAATATGAAGCAATCTGTACTTGACAATTTAATTAGCACCAATTGGTTATTACTCTTTGAGTGAAGGGAAACCTAACAAAATATTGGAAAACGATACAGGTTCCAGATTATTCTTATTTCCTTAAATAAATTGTACCAATTTTATGTATGTATCACCTGCAGTGAGAAAAAAATCACTGATTTATTAAGTCCGTGGGCTGCTTTTTGTGGTCGCTTTGTCCGTCCGTCCATCTGTCTGTCCGTGGGCAGGATATCTCTAGAACACTTCAACAGGATCAAACCTCACTGTCGCCATTGTGCTTCTAATTTTTAATTCTTGATCCAGTTCGAAAATGGGGTCAATTAGACCACCCCCCACAGCGCCAAAATTAAATTTTACCTTAATTTTCATACGGGGTGTCATTTTAAAGGAAATTTCACCACGAAATCAACCCCGTCAATATTTTTGACATCCGACCACCACACGACCATAAGGATGAGGTCAAAGGTCATAACTCCTATAATTTTCATGCTGGGGTCATTTTACATTTTCCTGTACAACGCCACTTTTTTATGTTCGTTCAACACCCTGAATTTATGCATGCATGTAAACGTGGAGGGAATCTCATTAACGAAAATCAAGGCTATATTTTATTGCATTTTTTCCATATATCCATTTCACAAAATATTAACAACTTTGAGGAATTTGACATAAAATGTGCAGCCAATTTTTGGGGGTTTCTTGTGTTATAATAATAACACAAGGCCCTCATTTAATGCGCATACAAACCCAGTTAGTAAGCTACTAAGTGATCATTATTTTATCGTGGAATTGATCATGCAGGCGTCTTAAGGATTCCGTCCAGTGCAAGGTGAATCACTTATTATTTCGTCAAGTCAAGTGGAAGACTTGGCTTGAATAATTGGCAAGTGCAGACCAATTACTTCGTAGCGTGAGTGATGTGACATCTCCCACTTTTCTGCTTAATTGACAGCTATTAATACTTATGTACACGAGGAAAATTATTCAAGCTTTTTACATACATAGTCGTAGTTTACTTAACGATAAATACAAAAATATTGAGGGCTGGGTTGGATTATTGATACAATTTTATCTCGCCAGCACATTTCCATTCTGGTTCGGAATAGGAGGAAAATGATTAAATAATTATAACCAGATTAGATAAAGGACCATCATTAATGAGTCGATTTTCTCTTAAAAATAGGATTTTATAGTCAAGTTAAACAAAATATTAATGGATAAATTTTGAAAAATTTACCGACCTTAAAAATTAATTAAAAATGAAGCTTTCAATTTTCCTCAAAATGGCAAACAAGTTGCACAATTTCAAATTTTTTTGCAAAGTCAAAAAGGCTTAATTGAAAAAAATTGTTATTACTGATTGTCCAACAAGTTTGTATAATTTCTAAAAATCTTAATAATTAAAAAAAATTCAATAATTGAAAAAATACAAAATCTCATAAAACTGCACGATTTCCTACCATTTCCCAATGCATTTTATGAAAAAAAATGTACGAAAATGACAACTATTTCTTCTTAATAAGTTGATCTGTTACTACCTAAACTTTTGCATGCATTTACTTATTTAAACATTATTGGCCAGAAAATTCAAATTTCTAACATTTACAAATGCATATCATAACGTTATTTTATTTAAAAAGTGTACGAGAATGACAACAATTTCTTGTTAATAAGTTAATCTATTACCACCTTAGCTTTTTCATGAATTTATTTATTGGCCACCCACAGCAAAATTGATGGACGTCAGTCACTCGTAAATTTTTCAGTGGAGTAATTACACCAATATTTTATTGCAATAATGTACAGGAATTGATGAAGATGCGCGCAACACAACAAGGAAAAAATAATTGATCTTTGTCATGCAATGAATAAAAGAAATGTGTTGCAAATTCTGAAGTCATGTAGTTCACTCACTTCATTATATGAATGAATGACACACTTTTTTAAGCTGATGTGAGGACACATGTATTTGTATTCAAGTTAAAATTAGTGTGTGAGACAAAAGGGGAAGAAAGAAGAAAAATTGATATGACGTTACTTACTTTGTCTTCTTTTGTTTCTTAAATAACAAGGACGCCCAGTTTACTTGCTAAAAGCTCTATTTTCATCATCCACCATAAACCATTTCATTTCCGGAGTGCACAAATTTCTGGTGAGAGAGACAAAGATTTTGGGGGAAGATCTCCAAATAGAATGTACAAACATAAACAGACATGAGACAAGAGGAGAATGCATGCGTTACAAGAAATGAAAGGGGTCTTTTGATCTTTGTTGGGAAAAAAGTTTTGTCTGGCTGAATAAAAAACAGTGTTACTTTTTAGAATGAGTCTGGGCTTAGGGAACCGGTAAGTCTGTGTGTCTGCATATGTTTGCAATATGCTGGCGGATAAACCGATTTTATTTTAGTGCTAAAATGCATATTTGTAGTTGGCCAGTTGTGGACAAGTGGGTGAGGTATTATTTTCAAAATTGTATGAGAAAGCTGAAATTTGACGTGCAGAGTGTTAGTGGTTTTTTGAAAATGAAAGTTTCTGAGGTGAAATTTGAAAATTTTTCAATCAGTGGAACACATATTTCTTTCAGAAATGCTCTTAAAAAGCTGAAATTCGACGCTAAATAGCTTTCCATGAAAGAATATGAATTTGAAAACGAGCAAAATTTTGAAGCGGACTCTATCCCTAACTCGGGCTAAGCGAAGTCTGTATGCATTGTACCTTTTTAAATGCATGATTCCAGAGTTTTTTTATATAAATAAATTTGATGATAACAATTGTTGAACATGAATCGATTTAATTATAATAATGATAGCTTTACAGTAATAAAATACAATTTAGCAAGTGCAAATGACGCTAATTTGTCCCCTTGTGTGTCACGATTGCTGCCGCAATTGAAGGTCTTCTTATTAACATAAAATCATATCATCATGATTGCTTATCGAGAACTACCTCAAAATTGTAAAATTCAGTGTTTTTCTGGCAAATTGGTGTATCCCTGATTTCCTTAAAATTGTAGAAATCTCTAAATTTTTTCAAGCTATGCGTGTGATTATGCACCTCTATGCAATTTTCAATGATGCAGGTAATGCAGTTTGAGCGGATGCATGAATTACTTACATCCATCCATCGAGATAAAGATAAATTAGTCGAGTCAGCAAAATATCCACGCTTGACTTAACACTTTACGTACACATTTCATTACTTTACTTTATCCATTTTAGAACATCCCATTTTTTGCTGTGTAGCAATTTACACTTAAATATATACATGCATGCATAACATAATGTGGGCCCGCACGGATGTTGTAAATCTAAATCGCAATAGATAACAATGCATTGAATCCTATGGTCATTTTGCACTTTCGAATTTATATTATCTCTTTTCATTTGATGTCTAATCTGTCGAATTAAATTTTAAGATGTGATTTGAGTGGACACGTTTACTGGAAAAGTTGGGAAAGACCAGTAAATTATGTGTGTATATGATTGACAAATTTAGAAGGGAGGTCTCCCAGCGGATGCGATCCGATTTTGGGAAAATCTGTGTCAATCGATGACAAATTTAATTAGTATGAAATCTGCGAAAGACAATATCTCCCAATGGGCACGTATGGCCGAGAAATTTGCATCGGAAGAGGAGAAAACGCGCAGTAAATTTGGAAAGTGTAAAATTTGTCGCCTTTAATGTGCGTTTTCTCCTCTTCGGATGCAAATATCTCTGCCAAACGTGCCCATTTGGAGATCGTATCTTTCGCAAAATTTCATACTAATTAAATTCGTGATCGATTTCCCCTAAATTGCTCAAAATCTGAGCGCATCCGCTGGGAGACCTCCCTTTTCTAACTTCTAAGCTTTTAAAGCCTCTCACCTCACCTCACTCACGTATGTACTCAACTCATCTGAATCGAAATCTACACAATTAATAATCGTTAATGAGCCGATTATCTGCATGCATGCAGCAGCGGTGACCAAATGCTGATGACACATTGTCATTAACATTCACTTTTTTTCTAATCAGCAAGGATTTGCAGCAGAGGTCGATATTATCACGACGATGTCGTTACGTTACGTTCGTAGTCTATCGACTTTACCATACTTTTTACCATTCAAAGACAAAACAAAACACAATCTGAACTGTGCGGATTAGCAAATGTCTGGATGTCTTTAAAAAAGGAGAGGGGAAACAAAAGCCAGAAATATTTGGAGCCTTGACCAAGCAAGAATTTTAATCTTGTTCTTTTATTTTTTAAAGATGATAAATTGGTCTGGCGTGACACTCAAGAATAGAATTGTCATGTTCAAGCTCATTTAATTTATGAAATCGTTCGACCCTTATTCGCATTTGCATGAGTACTTTTTTAGGTTCCCAATTATTCGTCTTTCTAATTTTAAACTGATTTTTAATCTTATTCTAATTTGGAGGCAAAGTGCAACATCGAGTAAAATGCATCTCCCTTTCTCTCAAGGACAGTGGCCGCGGACAGAGGGACAATGTCCCCACGGTTCCTCGATGTCCGCATTATTTTCCCATCTTATATAAACCCTTCCCTCCTCCCCATCTTATAATGTTAATGTCCCCCAATGTCCCCACAGCTTCCGCGGCCACTGCTCAAGGATTATGTACCCATCGTCATCATGACACTCAAAAATCTACGTAATCTAAGGTTGCATCTCCTTAATTCTTCTTATATTTTGGGTTTGGGTTCGTTTAAATTAAGCAAAAAAGCAGTTCAAAATTAAGTATTTGTGAAAACTTTAAATTTAATTGGCAAAACTGTAACGCGTACAAAATTAGAATATTCTAAGTGAAAGGGTGAAGGCTGACTTTGCTGCGATGTCAAAATGGGACGGACGGACGTTCTGCGTCGACTGTAACAGATTTAGTGACGCGACGACCCATCCATCCCACAAAAGTGACACAGTAATTTTAAAATGTAAATTTGTAACTGCAATAAAATGTTACACTAAATTAATCTGCATGCAGTTAATCGTTACGAAATTTATACGCTGTATTCATGAACCTGTCGTCAGTTCAAGAGATCATTTAGGTAACTTTTTTTTTTCATTACATAAATATTATATAATTTTGTAGAGTACCAACCAATTAACACCTCAGCCACATATCATATCATGTACATACACACACTAAATTTACATAGTGCAGATATCCATCTCTGTTATCCACACACGATATAATATTTAATCAGACAAGCAGCATCATATATTCATTAGCAGGTTATGGTTTGACAGAGTCGTGTTGATTTTCTCGTCTGCATGGTTTTGTGGTATTGACTCATTATAATTTTTTTTACTAGTTAGTTAACTAACATCATCCCAGAAAACAATCTTACAAAATTCATATACTAAACAGGCTAGACGTTCGTTCGTATAAGGAAATAAAGCACGAGTAAGCAAGCAAGTAAGAAACAAAAGGTCGTGCTCGCATCTAAATAAAAACCACATTGGTCTCTTTGTCATTGAGCTTTTGCATATTCGTATGTGCGAAATGTATCAAGTGTGATATAATAAATTATGACAAAGCAACTCTTGCTTTTATAACAGAAGAATTTGACTCTTAAAGGTTATGCATGGATGCAATTGCAATTTGGCCAAGTCAAAGTAAAAATAATGCTGTGGTAAAATGCTTAGCAGTGGGTCAAAAAATGGGATCAGCCAGCTCAAAAATACATATGTACAAGTGCAATATGTCGAATATAATGCATGCCTAATACACACCACACGCCTTAAATATACATAAATGTGTATGTACTTCGATGGCTAAATAAAGCAACTTCATCAAGATTGAGATGAGTGATAAGTACGTACGTACATTGTACATATTGCTGCATAAAGTGCAGTATGTGCATATTATGCATGCTTATGTGTTAAGAATGTATGTGTGTATGTACATGACAAGGAATTAGATACCCTGGCCTATATAACCAATGATCAATTTATGTAATGTAATGCATTCCTGTCCTGATGTACACACACACTTAACGAAAATTTACATAAATTCATACTTAATTTAAAATTTTTATTAATGGAATTTTGAACAAATTAAGTACTATTTTCTATCAAATAAATTTCCATAATGATCAATTTTGATATGTGCATGTACACCTACTTAACGAAAATCTGCTTAAACAAGTTCATAATTTCAAAGATTTTTTAATACAATTTTGAACACGTAACAAATTATGTAAATAAATATTTTTTAAGTATGAAATAATTTTTTTACGCCAGGAATTCTCTTTTTAACAAAAGCTTCTCCCATCCGACACGTGCTCTTTTAATACGTAATCCTCGTGTATGTATTATTTAGCTGCGTGCACCCAGTGAAATAAAGTGACATGCACAATTCCTTTGCGTGCCGGTTTTTCCATTGTGTATTTACTTTGAGAGTTGGTTGACAAAGGAAAAAGTCATCAATATCAATATTTATTTGATTTGGTGATCCTCCACGTAATCCTTTCATCTCAGCAGAAGCAGCAGAACCACAGTGGCCGCGGAAGAGTGGGGACAATGCCCCCACAGTTATTCGATGTCCCAATCATCTCCCCATGTTATATAAACCTCCCTCCCTCCTCCATCCTACAATTTTAATGCCCCCAGATGTCCCCACAGCTTCCGCGGCCACTGGGAGAATTCAGCCTACTCAAATGTATGTGCATGATGCAGTGGCCGCGGAAGCGTGACAATGTCCCCACGGTTATTCGATGTCCCCATCATTTGCCCATCCTATAAACTCTATCCTCCCCTATCCTACAATTTTAACGTCCCCCCATGTCCCCACCGCTTCCGCGGCCACTGCGCCCATCAGCCTAAAAGGGACGACAACTTCTAATTGAAATTCATTTATGCAACACACTGGACTGGAGGAACCTGTTGTGTGTGACTCCGTGTCGCAGAATCCGTCGTGAAAATGTCACTTGTCATCATCATGCCCTCAACTTGTTCTTACCATTTAACAGCAGAAGATGCTTGTGTGCATACATACGTCAGGTGTCCACTTCAGTTTAGTAAACCAACGTGGTCACCATCCTTTACTTTGTTTTTGTAGAAACAATTGAGTGACAGTGATGTAAAATGTGAGGAAAAAACTGTGAAATGAAATGAAATGAAAACCAAAAAGCTGATTGAAAATGCGTTGAAGGAGAGGAGATGAAGTAACAAAATAAAGGAAAACAGGTTGTCGTACATAAAATGCATTTATTCATTTCGTTTTATTTGATAAGTGGAAACGGTTAGTTGCACGTTTTTTGAGGGGATTTTTTTAAGCGAGTTTAAACTGCTGGCTATGAATCTTTAAGAGAGTTGTGCAAAATGGTTGGTTTTATGGTCAAGTTGAACCGATCCGATGGTGTCAAATGGTGGAGTAAGATTTGGAATGTAAACACTTTGCATATGGGGAAAAATAGTCATATTTTCCAGAATGCATAAGTTGTAAATGGAGGCGGAATTTTTTATTTTTTTCGCCAAAATCAAAGGTTTTCAAGCTTTTCGAATTTTGACACGATTTCAAGAATTAAAAGGCTGTATGGATTCGAAAAATATACTTTTCAAATTTTTGCGAATTCTAAAAACTCTCCAAAAACTTCATACTCCAAAACTTCAACAACTCAATCTATGCAAGAGTTAAATAAAATTTACTTCATACATTTTTTATTGACTTTGAAGTCTTACAATTTCATTATTTTAACCAAATATTAACTCGAATTTAAGTTTCTTCGTATCAATAAATTCTACAAAATTCACAGTAAAAACATAGGTACATATACAATATCAGTGTTATAAATACATGCCACTACCAACTAACTACCTGCACATAAGTAACAAGTGACTCTTTGCGCAAACAATTTTATGCAAATTCCCTACAAAGGCGATTTATGCATGACCAAAAGCAGATGTGACTTCACAATACTTCAACGCTTTATGTTTTTCATGGAAAATTGTCATATGATAGTTCTTGTTAAAAAACATACATATGTAAACTTTGTCACTTAATAAGTACTATTTCTCGGTAGCATTGAAAATTCGGGGTAAATATTAGTTTATCATGTTTTACTATCTCATATTATTTCATATAAAATTTAACTAGGATTAAATAACGTATGTAAATCGTTGATAGAAAGGCAATTAACTAATGTGCCGGTAATTAAGTGCTCATCTATAATCTATGTATGGAATGCACCATGTCCTAATTCACATAAATACATATGTAACATTGACCATACGCCATAATGCTACATATTTCCAGTTATAACTTACCTACGTATTTAAATACACAGATAAATAATTAGTCCATATAAAAGAATATAAATCTACCCGACGAGCTAAATATGTAAGTATGTAATTCATGTCAATTCAAGTGTTCCAATTGGACCGAAAGCGTCAATTCCAAAAAATTCAAAACCGATTAACGTCACCACCAAATAACCACTTCACACCACTTGAACCACATTGTACATACTTATTGTGCATATTATGAGCTAAATACAATGCACATATGCAAATGTACATACGTAAATCATAACACGATGCAATATACCGCAGTAGTTTAGTTGCTACCCAAGTTGAGTAGCAAAATAGCAAAGCTATAAACATACATACATAGGCAAATTTTTGCAAATAAATTATGCAAACAAATCAAATAGTGCAATTCATATAATCCATAAGTATTTTATCAATGATAATAAAGAACTTTCGCCAAAATCATCGCCTCGAATTTACTAAATTTAACGATTAAACATGATAATTCATTCCTCCTTTAAAAGAAAGGTCATGACTTCAACCAACATTTTGTGACCAAACAAAATCCAAAATCCAATCCATCTGTCATCACAAAACATTCGTGTTTCCATTGTGTTTGCCAGAAACAAACTCACGAGCTGAGTGAGGTACGTAGATACGTAGATATTAAAAAAGGAAACTAAATATTTGGATAAAATGCGCATTTAAATGGGCACAATTTATATAAAATATCTACTTATCTCACACATGGAGCATTAGTGACATTGACATTGCATGGCAAATTATGCTTTTAGAAAGGTCAAATTAAATAGTCCAGTTTGTCGTGGAGGAACATGAACAAAACGGAAATTGCATGTCACGACGATGAAAGTGCACCTGCCTCACTAATTTGTCACTTATCATCATTTTGAGTCATCTATCCCCATCCCATCGTAACGCGTAATCACGTTTCATTCATAAAATTATGACTTTTCACTACTCGTACAGAGATGCAAATCTGTGGTTTGGTGTCCCTCGTAAAATTCGGGATTACTTACATAGCTTAGGATCTCGATCTCCTAAATATAATTACATGCTCAAACTTGTCGTAACCTTCACCCGGTAAAAGTTGGGGATTAAGTTGGCATTGGAATTTCAGAGTAAACTGATATGTACAAAGTAAATTTGCATACATATGTACATTAGTTTATTCTCCATTCACCTTTTTCTTGCACGACGAAGACGTAACATATTTGCAAGGTGTTTGCATATGTATGTACATAAGTTGTTCCTTTAACCCACCACCTTTCACCACCACTTTCTCATCCCATTCTTGATTTATTTATGCCACTTCTTTAAGCCCAACCCCCAGACGGAAGAAATGTCGTGGACAACTAGACAATAAATTGCATTACAGTCTTCTCACTCGATCAGTGTATTTATGCATGAAAGCTAGAATAACGGGAGAAACAGTGTTTCGGGTCACTTGCAAGAAATAAGGGGGAGAAAGTGGTTTCTTGCAGGGGAATATTTTGACCTGGGAGAAATTCAAGGCGCAAAAAATTAGTTCCCGTCGCTAAGCTTCGTACAGCGAGTGGTTAGATGGCGCATATTTCTTGCAGTTTCTTGCAGTTTCTTGCAATTTTTTGCAATTTTTTGCACCTCGCATTTCTCACATTTCTTCCTTTGCACTACAAGAAATGTAGCAAACCCGCAAGCAACGAAACACTGGGGAACAAGTATAAATGCAATTTTGAGCCGTGTGGCCAAAAAAGTCTCATCTTTCATGAACTACGTGACTCCATTTTGGCAATGATAACCATGTGTAAATACATGCAAAAAATCTCTTGTCTTTTCAGACACGATAAATAAAGTCAAGCAATAAGTAAGCTAAGCTAAGCTAGCTAGCTAACAGGAATTTAACCATCAGATTGTTAAGATCAGCAGCGGAAGGAAAGGAAATGCCATACCCACGACCATTTTCTTGCACATATCTTTAGTTAGTTATCTAGTTGTTCAGCACATCACTGGTTAAAAATAGTTTGCTTTGCTTCCTCGTCCATGTTTTCCTGAGCTGGTTGCAAGTTTTTAAAGTGAATCATCGCATCGCATCGTTGGGGATATCATCATCGTCGTCGTAAGAAGTTTATTTTTCTCGTATGAGAGAAATACTTTCCTCATGTGATGAGTATGAGATCAGATTTTTTTTACGACCTAGTTGAACAAGCAGTCCCGTCGGAGATTTTACTATTTGCAGATGTACTTTTGTTGGTTGGTGCGAGGGTCATAGTTTAATTGCGGTGGAGGAATTCTGTACGGCATAATATTTGCATATGGGAGAATTCCACATTAACTTTATGGTACACACGATTGTACTGTTACTGGTACGATTAGTTGGTGTATTTTAGATTTTATGGGTAACTTGCGCCATAGTTAAATCATAATAGTGGCGTAAATTGCCCTTGTATTATTAGGATCTCATCTTATCGCGATCATGTATTTATGGGTAACTTGCGCCATAGTTAAATTACACCACTGGCGTAAGTTCCCCTTTTATCGGGAATCTCATCACAATGTTCCCCTTTTATTTAATCAAACTTTTGGCCATCCTTGACTTCGCAAAATTCCAGAACAGAAATTGGCAAGTGGAAAAAAACAAATTAGCATGTTTCTTAATGACAGTAGTAGTAAATCCATGACATGATTCACATCCATACAAATACCTCCTCTTTAAATACTTTTTTTTGTAACAACAACTTACTTCTTACTGAACAACAAGCAAAGATTGGTCTTGTCTTATACAAACTATTTCATTCAGAAACTCGTCGAATATATGAATAAGGAGTGTTTCTAAATATTTAGTTGTGGAAAATTGGACAAAGACGAGATGACATCACATCTTTAAACCTTTTGTAACACGGCATGAATGATGGCCTCCTATTGTTATTGCTTGACTGGAAAATTTCTCGCTCCCTCACTCAAATTTTGCAACATCATCGTGCAAAATCTCCGGAGGGGATAGAAAGAAATCCAAACCACCAAACCAAACCATGCCAAAGCAACAAGCTATCGTGGTCCAACAGGTACACATTTTTACTCCACCGACCGACTTCGATCGTAGGAACGAATAGGCGAATAAAATCGTATCAAATCTTTAAAGCCTGCTCCCCGAGAAGGCAAGTCCGCAATATGCAAAACTTGGTCATCTTCCACCCTCGTGGCCTGATATGTATGAAGCTATGTCCAACTTTAATTGAGCCCAAAGTCCATTAGATCGGTTGACCAATCAGAAACATTGTCTTGTTCTGTTACTTATTATTTTGCATAAATTATTATCACGTAAAATATCTATCAGCCCCAATAATAAATTCGCAAGAATTTGCATGACTCTTCTTCTCCTACGACGTTTTCCATCATTTTAATACCAGACGGAGATACTTGTGTACATAAAATGCAGTGCAAGTCGTAGTAGTGCGTCTCTCTTTTTAACCGAGTCATGATGTTCTTTATAAAACCAAACCATGCATTCACGCTTGACTACTCGAGAGATGTCCGATTATCGAAGAGAAGACAAGGTACTTTTTGCAAGGATGAAATGAAAACCACTTTTGTTTTCTATTGTAGTATATCCTACTTAAATATATCGACTCGCCATCCTATCCTACTAACCATGTTTTGTTGGGCCGGTCGAGTTAAACAGTGTGTTGGGCTAAATCCGCAATCGTGAATTTTTTGCAGACACAAGAAAGTGCGTCGTAGAGAGGATGATGGTCAAAAGTTGGTTGGTTGTCTATCTCGATATTCTCCTCCAGGAGTTTAGTGAGACTGGGTGGGATTGAGGTTTTCAGAGGGTGGATATGTATTTACGAAAAAATGCCAAAAATATGTAAGAAATATGTATGAAAAATAAAATAAAAATTCGTAAAATTTGTATTTCTGAATATACTGCTTTTGGTTTTTTTGTAGTTAAAATAAATTCGTTGAAATATTTACAAAAATATATGTATTTTTGAAAAAAAGAATATCTAAAATTTTTATATATTTTTCGAATAATGAAATTCTGAAAACCTAGGAATATGCTCCAATATGTAAAAATATTTTGAAATTTTATTACTCTGTGCGAGTTAGGTCTGACCACCCACAAACCTGAAAATAAATACATATCCACCCTCTGCTGATCTTCTGTAGACACGAAACAGAGACACAAAAATTTCTCTTATTGCAAAAATGAGTAGAAAATAGAGAAAAATCCAGCTGGCCAAGCCAATTTACCTTCTTGTCCCTGAAATATGTGGCATTTGGTACATATGTGCTAAATCATGATTTCATGGAAATAATATTTCCCCATAATTGTAAATACATTTTTGCATACATACACCGATTAAAATCTCGCTATTTTTTTGCAATGCAACCTCTTTCTTGACCGGTTTACGTATTGAAGTGTCAATAAGAAGAAATGATGACCAAAAGACATGCATGGACGGATCTGATCTGATACCTTACATAATAGAAACTGGATTATAAATTTGGTCGTTTGGCCAGTGTGCCATTCTCCTCGTCGACTGACAAGGTTTGGACCAAGATCAAGTCCTCATTATGCAATAAAATGAATAATATTCGCGTCGAGTTTTACTATAAATCCGGTTCAGTCGATCAACAAACTGTATTCGCATAAAGTCTTTTTTCTCCTCCTCTGCCATTTTTTTGGCAAGATTCCACACGTCAAGGTGTGATTGCAGGGGAGATACATAAATTAATATTTCGCATATTTATTTGTCCAGTCCAGTGCATGAAATGCTAATTTCTTTATTTATTAAATTATTCTTACCAAGAATTCCAAAACTGTGACTCAGAAAAATTGCGAGATCAGGTTTTTGCACTATTCCATTTTATTTTTTTTGAATCTGCCCTTTTTTATGCATGTTGCTAAATATTTGCATTTCGTTTCTGACTTTGATGAAAGAAATGGCTTCTTTTTTTCTGGACTGTCAGGAGATTGTGATGATGAAGGCGAACTGCAAAACAAATATACAAAACCACCCCCATAAATTTCATCGCATCACTTCCCACGTCCGTTAAAAAATCTCTCTAGTAAAAAATACTACGCGTACTCAAATACCTACATAAAAAGCTTCACATTCCTGGATGAATGTATAATTTGGCATCTAATTATATCGTGAATACATACAGTTAAAAAGATATTTGATACATATTTAACTGTGTTTTTTTTACGGATGATGATGATGTTTAGAGATCATTATCAAAAAAAGAACTATTTTCAGCCTTCTTTTAGTCATGATTATTGATCAATGTCAAAAAAATGTGAGCCTTTATTCAAATAAACACTTCTCCAAAACTGATTCTAAAGGAAAAATTATCAAAAAAACTTTAATCCATTTTTATCCTCGTTTCGTTCATCGTAAAAATTGCACTGACACCTGTCTCGACTTAATTATTCTGCTTGGCTGTCTGTATACAGAAATAACAGCAGAATGCTTTTCAGAGTAAACATTTGAGATAAAATTAATACCTATTAAGTGAAATAAACACCATTTTTCACTCTATATGATCCACATTTTTGTCAAGGTTGGGCTGACCAATTTTCCTACATATTTGGCTCTCGAACTACACAATGCGTTAAGATAACACCCAAGATGGCGTGAAGTAAATGAGGATTTCTGGTGTTTCTAGTCAATAAATAAGTCACAATAAAAATAAAAATATGTGATACATTTTTATCTCCATTCTTCCCTTATTATCTGCCCAATTGGAGTTTTTTGTCTCAATCTTTCAAACCAGATTATGCACCTTTTTTGTCCCAAGTTGATTTGATAATGTAATCAATCCCAGTTACTGAACTAAATCCTTCTGAAATACAGACACAAATCAGCCACCCACTAAAAACTCGTCAAAAAAGCAATTACATATCCGGCCGGATGATCTTTTCTTTGATTTTGGCAATACTTAAAGACAAAAAAATCGCATGCATAGAAATTATTATGTAACGTCATACATGGCAATTCAAATTAAAATGCCATGCTTTGTTTTCTTCTCTTCCTTTATTGCATCACACTCTAAACTAACCAACTACCTACGTACACACGATATTGTTATTCATTACAAATGACTATATTAGAACAATCAGAAGAACTCAAGTTCAAGATCGACCGAGTTCTCCTACATAAAATCCAAGAGTATTGGACAAGGCGACTTAGATACAGCAAAGTCATTGAAGTTTGGGTGTGGCTGTTGTAATAGAGCGCTTATTCACTCTCTGGATATTTAGTGAATCAAATACAGGCCAATTTACCAAACCAAATTAAATAATATCTACAAACTACTAACGCCTTTCGTGAAGGTGAACTTTTCACAACAACTCCTCAACTTCCCATTTGTTTACTAGCAGTGGCCGCGGAAGCTGTGGGGACATTAATTAACATTGAGCAGAGGGGGAGATGATGCGGACATCGAATAAATGTGGGGACATTGTCCCTCTGTCCGCGGCCACTGTTTATTATTGACATCATTTCTTTGAGGAGTCACCTCCATCCATGAGACTCATACCGGATCTTGTACATAAATATGTATACTTTGTCTTGTATCATTTTTTAAATGTCGATCCATTTAAATTACTTTTTTTTCATTTAAATTATTTTAGAGGTGAAGAGGTCAAGAGTTTACTCTCTTTTTGTATTTAATAAAATCGTGTGCAACTGTTTGCACTGCTTGCGTAGATTCTATTTCATTTCATTTCATTCAGTTTATTTTGTTAGTGCAACATATCTGGAGTAGAATCTGGCTGGATGGAATGGATGGATGGATGATGTAAAAAAGGAGAATGATCTATTTGATGTGCGTCAATTAATGAAATGACATTATAATGAATGACATTGCCATTCATTTCATCTCGGCGTGCACAATATTTGATCGTGTAATGCAAAGGCGAACTTCACTTTTATGTATTATTCGTGTAATAACAACAATACGGTTGGGATCGTGTAATGACATAAGTTTTTCATAAATAATTTTTTTTGTGTAAAACTTGTAGAGTGGATTGGGTTGGGCGATTGCGAGGCAGGTTTGAGCTAGATAAACATATTTACATACGTATGAAAACAGATCCGGATTCGTACAGATATTCGACAAGATTTGTTTATTTGTCGCATGCGGTTTTGTAATTTATGAAGATATTTACGGGTAAAAATTGTATATTTTTTTAAATTAATGAACTCGAGACAAAGGAAATATTTAGTTTGTCTGTGCATTTTATGTTACATTTTTTATTGTTGTTTTATTTTGATGATTTATTGGCTCAAATATTTATTAGTTTATAATTTTATTTGTGTCCCTCAAATGGAAAATGGAAAATCTTAAATAAAATTGGAAAAATAATAATTTTTCAAAATAAATAAAGTTTGGCGTTAAACACGATAAAAATATAATCTGGATTAGAAGAAATTCGGTATGTTATGATACCCAAAATATTGTTCGATGCTATTATTTCGTCAAAAAATTTAGACGAGACTTTGTAAAATTTCAACTGGTCAATCTTACTAATTGATAAATAATTTGATTTGTACGTTTTAAGAAATGTAACTGTCAGAAATGTTGGTTCTTTCATAGTTTTAGAGTCGTGGGAGGCATCTATGTCTTAAGTGTGAATTAACGCCTCGTGGAATTCTTGAGTTGGGGTGGAGCTTTTTAGTGTAGCCTCACTTCTCTTTTGTCTGTCTGTTGTAGTAGAAGTCTAGTGAGTTTAGTACAGTAAAAGTATTAAATAACAATTATTTGTGGGTCATTTTGATATTTGTGCATTATAATAAACCCCTTATAATTGTACTGAGTTCCGTGTTAACAATCTCATTGGTCATTTATCAGAAACGAACCGATCGTTCACAACATTTGGCGCAGTCTACAGGATAGTGACTTTAAGTGATAAGTGCACTAATCAAACCGAAGGATAAGTGACAATGAGTGCGTACAAGACTCAGCGAGGACCCATTCGGACGGCGTTCACGAAGGCCATCACCGAGTTGACGACGGAACTTGATAAGGAAGAACCAGACGGGACGATTCTACAGCAGCTCGCGTTGCGGTTAGAGGGTCATCATAGCAAGCTCCTCCAAGTGAATGATAAGGTTGAGGAGGCGTTGTTGAAGGCCGGGGACACCACAGCAGAGGAATTTGCATCGGAATATGCGTCGGTTGTCGAATATAAAGAGAAGTTCACGGATGTCACTCTCAGGCTGAAGGAAGTGATGGAGGAAGAAGAAACGTCCGAGGCGTCAAGTAGTGGTAGCAGCAAATCCAAGTCGAAGATAAGGCTACCAAAGTTGGAGTTCAAGAAGTATGGAGGGGATCCGAGAGAGTGGCTAAGCTTCTGGGGACAGTTTAAGAGTATTCATGAGAACGAGTCAATGTCGCCAGAAGAAAAGTTTCAGTATTTGTGTCAAGCCACAACAGATAATTCGAGAGCTAGAGCTATTGTTGGTAGTTATCCTCCTACTGCTGAGAACTATCCTAAAGTGATCGAAAGTTTGAAAAGTCGATTTGGACGTGATGAGATCCTTATCGAAGTGAACCGTCTTTCTCATCTGATGGAATTTCTCAGGGTCGAGGTGGAAAGTGACGTCCGAATCAAGATGGCGCAAACTGGATTTGGAAATGCTTCTTCAAAGAAAGAAAAGTATTTGACGGAGAAGTCAGATCCAGTCTCTACAGCAGCTGAGTTGTATAATGGAGATTCGCCTGTCCAGAAAACGTGCATATTTTGTGAAAAGAAGCACAATAGTCAAGATTGTTATCAAGCAGCAAAGATGAGTCTCGATAGCAAGAAAAAGAAAGTTCAAGAAAAGAGAGCCTGTTTCATCTGTTTGAGAGTTGGACATATTTCGAAATCGTGCAAGTCTAAAGTGAAGTGTCCTTTGTGTGGGCGTTTGCATCACGCCACAATGTGCCCCGAGAACCCAAAGAATAAAGTGGAATCTGCTACGAGTGAGAGTGCAAGTGCGGACACCTCAATGTCAAATTACAGTCATCACGACGTAATGCTGCAGACGCTGGAAATAAGAATCAGCAACAAAGCGAAGAATGAAGAGAGACTGGTTCGTGCCGTGATTGATACCGGGTCGCAGAGGTCGTACGTGTCCAAGAAAGCAGTTCAAGTTTTGGGATTCAAGCCGATTGGAGAGAAAAGGATCATGCATTCCTTATTTGGGGGACAACAGACAGATGAGCAGCGCCACAAGTTATTTGAGATTGCTCTGCAAAGTAAAGATCGTCAGTTTCACTGCAAAATCATGGTTTTGGATCAAGAGAAGATATGTGGCAAGATTTCAAGAGTACCACAAGGACCATGGGTAAAAGAGTTAAAAGGTGCAGGTATTGAGCTGACTGATGTTGACGTGGATGATGAGCTGAGAGACATTCATGTGTTAATTGGTGCTGATGTGGCTGGAGATTTGTTGACTGGAAATTTATATAGGACCTCGAGTGGACCAGTAGCAATTGAGACGAGATTGGGATGGACACTCATGGGGAAAAACAAGTCAACGAGAATGGGTCAAGATGGCAATTCACTCATTGCTACATCACTGCATGTTGGGGACTTGGATATCCAGGCGTTATGGAAGCTGGATGTGATTGGAATTAAGGATCCCTGCGAAACCAAAACAAGAGAAGAACTCATGGAATCAGCCTCAACACACTTTAAAGAAAATGTGAAGATTAATAGCCAGAAACGATAAGAGGTCGCTTTGCCATGGATTGAGGGTCACAAGCCCGTTTCAGAGAATCGTCTGCTAGCAGAACGGAGACTTCAATCCGCGACCAACAAGCTATTAAGCGCCAATAAGATGACAGAATATCAGAAGATTTTTGATGAATGGCTGGAGAGTGGCGTAATTGAACGGGTACCAGAAGATGAAATTGAAAGTGTAGGAAGCTACCTGCCCCACAGACCCGTGTTTAAGCCGAGTAGTACGACCACTCCCACTCGCCCAGTGTTTGATGCGTCTGCAAAGACGAGCAACTTCCCCTCATTAAATGATTGCTTGGAGAAAGGGGAGAACCTAATCGAGCTGATTCCGTCCGTATTAACGAGATTCAGAGCAAAACGGTACGGAGTAGTCTCGGATGTGAAGAAGGCTTTTCTGCAGATATCAGTGAGAAGAGAGGACCCGAATTTCCTAAGATTCCTATGGTGGGAGGACTTTGCAACAAAGAAGGTGGAGGTATTTCGACACTGCCGTGTTGTTTTTGGAGTGTCATCCAGTCCGTTCTTGTTGGCGTCAACTATCAACCACCATTTGGATAGTGCTCGTGAAGGAGGTCGTGAGGTCGCTCAACTTTTGAAGAAGTCCTTGTATGTGGATAACTGCATCGCCAGTTTAGATGATAAAGAACAGTTGGAAGAATTTGTGCGAAAATCAACTGCGATAATGGAGCAAGGAAGATTTGATTTAAGAGGCTGGATTTGGAGTGGAGAACCAGAATATTCGGATGATGTTCGGATCACACCAGTGCTTGGATTACTCTGGAATTTAGAATCAGATTGCATCTCACTTGACGTGAAAGATGAAGAACTCGACGGAGTTCTTACTAAACGGAAGATTCTGTCAGCCGCCAATTCTGTTTATGATCCTCTCGGTTTCTGCAGTCCCGTCACGCTAATGCCGAAATTATTACTGCAAGAATTGTGGATGTTGAAAACCGGGTGGGATGAGGGCGTGCCTGACTCAGTGAAGAAAGGATTCGACGTGTGGAGATCAGAATTAGCAGCGTTAAAGAAGATTCAAATTCCCAGATGTATTTTTCGGGGTGTGACGACTAGCCGAAGTATTCATGTTTTCTCAGATGCCAGCAAATACGCTTACAGTGCCTGCGTATTTATGAGAAGTGAAGGAGTCGACGGAGTTAATGTGCAATTAGTGATGGCAAGAGCTCGCGTGGCTTCAGTGAAGAAGATGACCATCCCTCGTTTGGAACTTTTGGGATGCTGTATTGCGGTCCGGTTGGGAAACACCGTGAAGACGATGTTGGAGGCGGAAGACCTCCCCATTAATTATTGGACGGATTCAAGTTGCTCGTTATATTGGATTCACAAGAATGAGAATTGGGCAACATTTGTGAATAATCGAGTCCTAGAGATACGGAAGAACAGTAACGTGGCGGACTGGAGGCACGTTCCGGGCGTGCATAATCCTGCCGACTTACCATCTCCAGGGTGTGGCGGAGCTAGATTAGTTGACCTCAGATGGTGGGAGGGACCAGTCTGGCTAAGACAACCTGAAGAAGACTGGCCGAGGTCAGAAGTGAATTGTGATCTGAATGTAGCGATGGCAGAGAAGAAGACAGTGGTCAGTCACCTCGCTCTGGAATCAACAAGACCTTGGTATTTGAACCATTTCTCAACATATCGTAAAATTGTGAGAATGGTCGCATGGATCCTTCGATGGAAGAAGATCATCAAGTCAAGTCCTAAGCCTGCTGGACCGCTGACATGTGAAGAGGAAGCGGATGCGGAGCTGAGATTAATTAAGTTAATTCAAAGTGCATCCTTCCGTAAGAATGACCTCGTACTCAAGCAATTAAATGTGATTGAAGATAACTTGGGAATGTTACGAGTCGAGGCACGAATCGTGAGGAGAGCAGACACCATGGAATTCAAGCTCCCCTTATTACTACCTTACTCTCATCAAGTAGTTGACATGCTGATTATGCATGTGCATCAGTCAAGAAATCATTGTGGAATCCAATACTTGATGAGCATTTTGAGAGATAGATTTTGGATTCTTAAATCAAGACAAGCAGTGAAGAAAGTTGTCTCTAGCTGTGTGAAGTGTAAGAGATTTTCCAGTAAGAAAGTAACCACACAGGAAGCACCACTCCCATTGGATCGTGTACGTGATGCGGCTGTATTCGAAATTGTTGGTATCGACTTGGGAGGACCACTGTATCTGAAAGGAGGACAGAAGGC
This sequence comes from Folsomia candida, assembly GCF_002217175.1. Classification (NCBI taxonomy): domain Eukaryota; kingdom Metazoa; phylum Arthropoda; class Collembola; order Entomobryomorpha; family Isotomidae; genus Folsomia; species Folsomia candida. Next base: position 3,708,593 of record NW_019091201.1, read on the forward strand.
TTGGTTCGTCGTGTTTACTTGTGCCGTCTACAGAGCCGTACATTTGGAATTGGTGACGTCGTTGTCAACAGAGGCGTTTCTTCAAAGTTTAAGAAGATTTGTTTCCCGTCGTGGTCGTCCGTCTGTAATTTTCTCGGACAACGGGACAAATTTTGAGGGTGCAAATAACGCTTTTGCAAAATTGGATTGGAAAGAGATTACCACCACCACTTCAGTCAATCAAATTAAGTGGAAGTTTAATCCGCCAGCAGGACCGTGGTGGGGTGGATGGTGGGAGCGAGTTGTCGGGATGGTGAAGGTCCTACTTCGGAAGGTGTTGGGACGAGCAAGTTTGGATTATGAAGAATTGATGACCGTGCTCTGTGATTGTGAAGAAATCATCAATTCGCGTCCTCTCACCTACCTGTCTGACGATCCGGAGGATTTGGCCCCTCTCACACCCGCATTGTTTTTGAATGAGATGAGAAGTTATGGACTTCCAGAAGTGGATGATTTGGAAGCCAACTTCTTCAACAAGAGATATCGCTACCGACAACAATTGCGAGAAGATATCAGGAAGCGGTTTCGAGATGAGTATTTGGGGGCTCTTGTTCAAAAAGGAAGAGGAAAGTCGAAAAGGTGCCCTGAAATCAAGTTGGGTGACATTGTTCTGTTGGAAGCTGTGAACAAGAAGCGTGTGGAGTGGCCGTTGGCGAAGGTCATGGAGACGTATCCTGGACCGGATGGAATTGTTCGAGTCGTGAAGCTCAAGACCAAGAATGGAGAGTTAACTCGACCGGTGCAGCGTGTATTCCCTTTGGAAGTTTCGACCCAGCAACGCATTCATTTTTCTGTTCCAGACACTGTCAAGAAAATTGGTGAAAGTGATAGTGCAGTGATTACTCGTAGTGGTAGGAAAGTGAAAGTCCCAGAGAGATTGGGCATTTGTTAATATGTTTATTTCCTACTAATAATTTCTTATTGTTGTATATAATTTCTGTTCAAGGTTTGATTTGACCTTCTCATGTTTCTTCTAAGGTCAAAGGTGGGAGTAATGTCAGAAATGTTGGTTCTTTCATAGTTTTAGAGTCGTGGGAGGCATCTATGTCTTAAGTGTGAATTAACGCCTCGTGGTATTCTTGAGTTGGAGTGGAGCTTTTTAGTGTAGCCTCACTTCTCTTTTGTCTGTCTGTTGTAGTAGAAGTCTAGTGAGTTTAGTACAGTAAAAGTATTAAATAACAATTATTTGTGGGTCATTTTGATATTTGTGCATTATAATAAACCCCTTATAATTGTACTGAGTTCTGTGTTAACAATCTCATTGGTCATTTATCAGAAACGAACCGATCGTTCACAACAGTAACATTCAAAATAAAAGATTAAAATAATTTATTACAAAAAAATCCAGTTTGACGTTAAATTATTTTTTAAAAATCCAGTTTAACGTTAAATAATTTTTTAAAAATTCAGTTTGACGTTAAATTATTCAAGAAAATCCAGTTTGACGTCATAATTTATGAAAAAAAATATAATCTTCATTACAAAAAAATTATCGTGATACACTAAAACATTGAAGGGTATTGTTTCCTCAAAAAAATTGGGATAAAACTTTATTAAATTTCCACTAGATTATTGACTAATTGGTTCTTGTCTCATCAGGTAATAACTCACCTGCTATACATACTTCCATAAAAGTGCATTATTTACCATTTCGTCATTATTACTGACGAATTACAAGGCCTCAAAGTGGTGACACTTCCTAAATCCGGATTTCCTTGAAAAGTGATAAAGAAAAAAATAACCAAAAAGTCTGCATTTATTCAATTACTTCATAAAATCATCGCTGGAGTCACACTACAACCATTAATTTTGCCCATTTTTATCTTAGTTCCTGTACATTTGTCAATTTTGCACATATTTTATGGATCCATATGGATTTTTTTTGCATGTCCATCAATTTTTGCATGTACCCTTAAGTGTTAAGCACCAAGCAAACCACTTAGGAGTGAGTTGTGGTTAGCAAATAAATGGATAGCGTGACTTTTCCTCCCTCCTCTCAAAAAGCCATTCTTGAACAACAAAATAAGGCATACGTCATGTCACTCAGTCAACTAAATAGCAAATAATTCACACTTTAGCTCAAGGAGTGAATGCAACTGACATATGATGTGCCTACGAGTTGAGTAGGGACGTGTCACATCGTCGTAAAGGGCTTATTACCTCATCAATGGGTATCACAGTCTTATTAGTACAATCACTTATTTACGGCCAGACAGTGGTCGCGGAAGCTGTGGGGACATCTGGGACATTAACATTGTAGGATAGGGGAGGGAAGGGTTTATATAAGATGGGAAGATAATGCGGACATCGAACAACCGTGGGGATATTGTCCCTCTATCCACACCCTTCCGCGGCCACTGCATCGTGTACATACATTTGAGTAGCCTGAATTCCCCCAGTGGCCGCAGAAGCCGTGGGGACATCTGGGGACGCTTTTTAGGATGGGGGGAGGGCCGGGTATATATAATATGGGGAGATGATGCAGACATGGAACAACCGTGGGGACATTGTCCTTCCGCGGCCCCTGCGTGCAGACACTAAATGCTGAAGAAGTGCATAAGTGGTCTGGTCTGGCCATCCATGAGATGAGATGATCATGCCCATAACCAAGTCAAAGTGCAACCAGCCTTTTTGGCAAAATTCCTAATGGGCCTCCTCGCAAAATGTCTCGCAGCAGCATCCAACTTTTTCATACGTACGTATTTAAAAACAATGCATGCATGCATGCAATACGACCACGACCACAAAACTTGCACCACGATACCAGATTCTGTAGCTGCATGTACTAAATTGGAAGGACGTTCAGTTTACCTGAATATACACACTTTTTGGAGACGATTGAAGTAAAAATAGCTCCAATCCTATTTTCCGTGTCCTCAAATTGGCTTCAGAAGAAGGTGATTCGAATGAATGAATTATTTTAAGGATCGGCTTAATGAATTGCATTTTAAGTTGCATAATAATTAATGCGTTGTGTTAATGCCGTCATTTTTTCATGAAAGGTTAGTTACATGTGTCCTCTCAAATTTGGTCTATTTTTCTATTTTGAGAGAGGTACAGATCAAGGAGTGGGCAAAATTTGGACATGTTTTTTTATTATTCCAAATCTTAAAAATTAATTAATTAATTAAACGAATTAAAATGAATGCAATGCTATTAACTGCTTTATGATAAGCGTCATTAAATTAATTCATATTTTTTCCCTTCTTATCAAGCAAATGACAAGGTGTAGGTATGTATATAAAGCAGTGCATGTACTAGTTTGTCGTACACCTTCATCTACTTAACGATGCAATTTAAATTGTTTTTCTTTACAAATGTACAACACAATTAATTTTGAGATGTTGATGAATAACTCTGAAATAGTTTATCTGTATTTGAGAACTGTTAAATACATGTGAGGTACCGCATATTTTTACACACGTCAAAAATTTTATGCACAAAAAAATTATCTCTTTAATATTTTATGTCATGTCAATGTTTCATATTTTATGGAACGACATTGTTAACTGTAATAAATGTAATGTAATTTTCTTTTGAGGGACCAATAAAATCTGAATGGACGTGTCGACCTCTGAAAAATTTAGTGTTTTAAGACAAATATATCTGCATTTTATTAATATTATGTACATACGTACATACACATACTTCCGGTTAGCGTCATCTTCTTCTCCTCCTCCTATAATTAATTGTTGAAGTGAAAAATCGTACTAATTTTTCTACTATTTAAGGTAATTAACGCAAGGCAGCAATGTCCAAAGTAAGGACGACATACATATTTATTTTTCGACATAAAAATAATACCTTAGTCCTCGCGTGCTACCTGTGTCACTCATTCACTCACTTATTAAAAGAATCAACTATTTCCCAAAAGTTTAGCAGCTATAAGTGTCGTAAAAATAAATAGTATTATAATATTTCAACCATGTACATACATACACAAATAGCACACGTTTTCATAATTATTTCACTCTTGCCAAATACTTGAGAAGAAGATGATTGGGTCAAATTGGAAGAGTCAATGAATGGGACGTGATGTCGTTGCCTTTTTTATTACTACTTTGCTTGCTTGCTTACTATTTATTCTTAGCCGGAGGATGTGAGCAGATGAGCAAAAGTGGACTTGATTAGTTGACATTATTGACCTCCCATTTCCCTAATTTGCATACGAGTTAAATGTCAAATGTTGCAAAGTTAGATATTTATTTGCACAAACTTTACATAATCTGCAGATATGGAAGAGAATCATCCTCTCACTTTTACTGTCTTAGCTACACTCTAAATAAAGTTGGGGGAAAATTTTACATGATAAAAGTTAATAATCAACCTTGACTAAATTTTGTGTAAAATTTTTTGCAAATTTTGCACAAACTTATTTAGAGTGTACTCTCAAAGATCATCGTCATCTTCATTCATTTCGTGTATAAAGATGATACGGCAATTAAATAATCTGGTGAATGAACCAGAATTGTGTAAATGCTCGAAATGCATAAAGTTATCTTTGCAACAAAATGATGATGAAAATTCCCAAGATTTAAATACTCATCGGAAAAAAACTATGTCTATCTGCTCAAAAAAGGGTTGAAGTTGAACACCGCGACCACATTAATTATTTCTCAAACTCATCCAATGATCCAATCCATAGTTGATTTTGTAACATCGTAAATTGATTTCTAAATGTGAAGAGCATTTCAATTATTGACTCGTCTTCATTCATCACCTTCATTTCGTTTGATTCGTTGCTTTGTTTAAAACTCTTTATAGAATCATTCATTAGTCCTTAAATGTCATTTTCAATGTTATTTCATTTCATTTCACTGCTGCTGCAACTTGCATACTCCACAAAAATTAAACAATTGCTCAACTACCTCAATCAAGCAGATGGTTGCGTGCATGCATATTTATTTAGAATAGGTATTTATATGTAAGCAGTGGCCGCGGAAGGGTGAGGGCATCTGGGGACAATGTCCTCACGGTTGTTCGATGTCGGCATCATCTGCCCATCTTATATAAACCCCTGCCTACCCCCATCCTACAATGTTAATTTCCCCCAGCTTCCGCGGCCACTGGAAAAATTCAGGCTACTCTCAAATGTATGCACATGATGCAGTGGCCGCGGAAGGGTGAAGACAGAAGGACAATGTCCCCACGGTTATTCGATCTGCCCATGTTATATGAACCGATCCCTCCCCCATCCTACAATGTTAACGTCCCCACGCCTTCCGCGGCCACTGCTTATGCACATAAATTTTATGTAAGTCACTGCTTACAAACAATCACCGTACTTTTGCATACGTAGCTTTTGTACCTGTCAAAACTCACTTAAAACTAATTGCAGCAGGTAATTCGCTAATGAAAGGTTTGAAAATTGAATCTGATCTTGCACAACGGCTTCGTTGGTCATTTTCATTTCATTGTTGTCGTCTCGTCGTCATTAATTCCGCGATACATCTCTGTCATAGAGAGAGAGATTGAGAGTGGTGCACGTGGGGTCGTGATAGGTCGGGGTTAAGGTTGCCTATCTAAAAGTAAATTATAATACAATACAAAGCAACTTTAATTTGAAGTGATGCTCAGAATTAATTAATTAGTACGGTTGTTGTGCTATCAGGTAAAAAAAATGGGAGGGTAATGTGTTACATGAATAAGGTGAAGATGATCCAAGTGTCAGAAAAGAGATGATTTTTTTGGCAGGCAAGATTGACAGTTGAACTGTACGATTCAATTTGTAATAAATGCTGGACAAATGGATGGATGGATTGGCAAGTATTTAAAATAAGAATGTACTCAAAAACCTATAATGCAGCCTTATTTAGCCCGAGTCAGGTTGTTGTTATTAATTTTAGAGAGCTAATTTTTTTCGACAGATTTTGAGGAAACTTCTTTTATCTTTAGACAGATTTTGAGTAATTAACAAAAATTCTACAAATTTTAGGGAGACTATTATTTTTATTTTTCGAAAGATTTTAGAAAAACTATTTTTTTCGACAGATTTTAGGTAAACTATTTTTTTTAGCCCGAACCAGGGCTTATGTAATTGTCATGTCCGTCTGTCTGTCTGTGTGTCTGTCTGTCTGTCCGTCTGTCTTTCGATAACTCTCGAACGAGTTGACCGATTGACTTGAAATTTTTACCACATGCATATTGGACAAAGTTAGGAAACGAGTTCGAAGATGGGTGACATTAGTCCAGTGGTTGACCGGTGGGGGTCATCGGAGTGGGTGGGGTATTATGCACCAAAATTTCAAAATTGCCGTAGAAAGCTCAAATTTGGTACAAAGGTTGCTAATGGCTCCTAATGAAAGAATATGAAGTGAAATTGGAAAATTTGTCAACCGGAGGCACCCGAGGGGGTGACCCATACCGATTTTTCAAAATCATCCAATCGAGCTGAAATTTGGCATAGAGGCTGCTAATGGCCCCTAATGGAAGAATATGAAGTGAAATTGGTAAAATTTTCATCTAGAGGGACCCTATGGGGTGACCCCCACCGATTTTCAGAAATTAACATAGAAAGCTGAAATTTGGACCAGAGATCCATACTGCTTTTTCACGAAATAACATGAAGTTAAATATGAACAAAAATTAACCAGGTGGGCTAAAGAGACGACCTCCACTAGGAAGTAGTCAAGGGAAGGGATAGTAAATATTTTTTAGAATTTGGAGCGTAGTAATACGAAGGATTGATGGAAGAATAAGTGCAAAATAGTAGCACATAATTTCATAGAAAACTACTGACAAACATGGGTTTAGTAATCATTCCTGGTTCGGGCTAAGCAAAGCTGTACTGATAGGTTTTAATTTTTAGACAGATTTTAAGTAAACCATTTTTTATGGCTTTTCGACAGATTTTGCTCATTTTGGACCTTGATTCCCAATTTTGCGTATTCCACGTGTGTCCAAAATTTTAAGTCGATTGAATAAGTTTTACGAGCGTAACCAATAAATGAAAGATGGACAGACAGACAACCATGCCTGCTACATAAGCCTTGAGTCAGCCTAAAAACGACCAAATTTCTCATTTTCTACCACCTACTTAAGCACCTCACGAACTTGCGTAGCCCAAAAATATATCTATCCCAAGACACAATTAATCTCTAGCAAAATGGGACCAGTTCCTGTATTTTGAAACATGCAGCAGGATTACATCCACACGAAAACAAACTTTTTTCACAATGGATTCGAGACAATCTGCTATTTAACAGCACGTGTAAAATTGTTTTGTTGTATGAAATAAAATGTGACAAAAATGTGGGTTTGGTGTTTATCCGTATTCATTCTTCTTCTCTTTGATAATGGTTCAGCCTGCGTGCACTTGTCCGCAATGCAATCCAATCCACGATCTCAAAGATTCGTTTAAATGGTGACTTTTTGGCAATTTGTCGCATCGTATCGTATCCTGATTTGAAACGTATTTGTTTACCATTGACGGTGTAGTCAGTCAATTGCGGTAATTTCTCTTGTTTGGTAGGTAGCACATACATATCTACCTACTTATTTGGGCAGCAGCTGAATAAAATGACAATTTTTGTGTCGTAGCCGTCCCAATTTCAAAAGAAACGTAAATGTAAATAACTAGAGCAATCAATAGTACTAGAAATGTGCTTTTTCCCTTTAATGTGCGGCTTTTCGATGCTGTATCCGCTTGCTTAAATCTCTTCTCAAAGGTTTAAATGGTACATATAAATTCCCATTGCGAATTGAGAAGAAGTGACATCGCCTCATGAACAAACAATACATTTTCCTCTTCCTTGTGGCGAAAAGTTTGCCAAATTGCCAAATTAACAATGTCCACCCACCATCCGTCTGCGTAAGACGTCATCAATTTCATTTCCAGAATTTGTCTCGATTTCCGGGGAAAATCGTTGTGGGAATTTATAATGAGACTTTATTATTCGACAAGTTTTAATTAATTCTCATTTATTGATCTCACTTTTCCCACGTGGCAAATACATGTGGAAGCAAGGCTTATTTACCTGTCTAATTATAATTTCGGTCATGTTTCACTTTACCACATTTGACAACCAGAAGCATGTCTGTTTTTACAAAGGTGTATATATTGACGTTGTTTCAATCAACCAGTGGCCGTGGAAGCGTGGGGACATTAACATTGTGGGATAGGGGGAGGGAGGGGTTTACATAACATGGGGAGATCATGGGGACATCGAACAACCGTGGGGACATTGTCCCTCTGTCCCCACCCTTCCGCGGCCACTGCCCTCATCTCAACTGTACGCAAGGATTAGCCAAATCTCGGCACTCTGATTCTGAGTTTCTTTGTGCTTTCCACGTTTCCAGAGTAGTTTCTGTTTACTAATTTAGCCCGCATCCGGTTCCGTCTTTTGGGATCTTCTCCCAATCCACTTACTTTACTTAGCAGTGTGACTCGCCTGCTAACAAATGAAATACAGAGAAATGAAGTTAATGAGTTTTTGATTACTATTGACTGACCTGGTGCAGGCAGAGTTCAACTGCCGCAGAAGCACCACCAGCAGACCATGCTAAGCTAAATACAATTCAATCTTTGATTTTTCTCTGTAACTCATCATCTCCAAAGATTAATGTTCGCACGGTGAAATTAGCAATGTGCAAAAAATTGGCGAAAAAGAGTGAGAGTTCTGTAATCAATTTTCACTTTTCCTCCAACAAAAAAGCATCTAATGTGATACACAAACCGTCATAAATGACACGTCCGCATGAAAATATGCCATTGAGGAAAACGCAACTTGCATCTCACATCGATTTGCTTGGTATATGGTTCGGATGACCTAAATTCACCCGGCCGGTGAGGACAGGACGGTTGTCTGTCTAGTACATATATATTCTGTAAAAATCTCTATATTTAAGGTGACACTGATACATATGAGCTGAAAGGTTTTAGAGTTTGGCAGACCCAGGCGTGCATTATCTTGGTAACAAATCAGTAGATACTAATAAAAGGCAGCACACATAACCATGAGAAAATGGTCCAAGCTAAGCTCGACATATGCACAAATACTTTGTTGTGAACCTGTTAAAAAGGTAGTTACAATTAAAAGAGTACAAGAAAATTAAACTGCAACAGAGAACCATTTCACTAAAAAAGTATAAAGTGCATGTAGTTCTGCCTTGTTTTATCACTCAACCTGCCTGGAAAAAGAGACCATTTCATCTCCAGTGGCAGCGGAGGACAGAGGACAATGTTCCCAAGGTTGTTCGATGTCCCCATCATCTGCCCATGTTATACAAACCCCTCCCTCCCCTATCCTACAATGTTAATGTCCCCACACAGCTTCCGCGGCCACTGTCTCCAAACCACTACTTTTGTTTGGAAGCCCGTTGAATGTCGTAAATTCAACATCTCTTATAGGTAAAATCTACTACCCAGCCAGCCACTTTTTAACAAAGCAGTCTTTTACAAAAAAAGATCCATGGAGCGAGCGTATTTAGTAGATACACGCAATATTTACTCATTTATAACATGAGCCGCAATAAATTACGGGATATACCACGAACCACCTCGACCGACTTTTTTTTCATTTCAAACCGTTTGCATCATCCTTCTCGTCGCTTAAAAACTCGCACCCATTTATTATTAACTGTATGTACAGACAGTGGCCGCGGAAGCTGTGGGGACATCGGGGGACATTAACATTGCAGGATAGGGGAGGGAGGGGTTTATATGACATGGGGAGATGATGCGGACATCGAACAACCGTCGGGACATTGTCCCTCTGTTCTGTCCCCTTGAGCTTCCGCGGCCACTGAATACATATCAGCAAAATTTTCACCTGGTCTCCTTTTTCCATATAAGATTCTTAACACATCTCTCCTTTAAAAATTTATGGGGTAATAATTCATACCACGAAAGCATAAAGAGCAACCCGTGTTTTTTTACTCTGGTACTAAATTCGGACCAGAACAATGTATTAAAACGGGCAGACAAAAGGGATGTGTTAGACTGGAAACTCAATCAAAGTCGAACGTGAACGTGGTTGTCGTGAATGTGCAGGAATTCATCTGCTACAAGGATACATAGCATTTCAAAGAAAGTAGTAAGGAGCTACTACTAGTACTAACAAAAGCAAATAAAGTGGACAGATTTGTCCCAAGAGGGGAACAAGACAGGTTTTGGTTGTTTCGCCCAATTCAGAATAAATATATTTTCCTCGTCTTCTCTTCTCTCTCTCCTTGGACGTTTCAAACCAAGGACGGCGACATATACGATACGATGTATTTTTATGAAAAGTCGTCTTATATCCAGGGGCCGCGGAAGGGTGCGTGGGGACAGGGGGACAATGTCCCCACGGGTTTTTGATGTCTTCACTATCTGTCCATGTCATATAAACCCGTTCCATCCCTACAATGTGTCCCCACGGCTTCCGCGGCCACTGGGAGGATTCAGGCTACTCATGTACGTACATGATGCAATGACCGCGGAACCGTGACGATAGAGGGACAATGCCCCCACAGTCATCTGCCCATTTTATACACACTCCACCCTCCCCTATCCTCCAATGTTAATGTCCCCCCACCTTCCGCGGTCACTGTTTATCTCCACGTATAAAGTTGTCCTGTCCAGTCCAGACTCCACCCGGGTTGAGTTGACTATAAAATGGGTCCATAACAACAACAAAACTTGACGAACTGGTCCTTTTTCCGTGTAAAAGTGACCCTCTTACTCCAGCAGGTTTTGTTTGCCTCATCATTGTCCGGCCGGACTCCAATTTCATAACAATAACAACAACCATGCCATGATAATGCAATCTTCTATGTAGAATGACGCTTGGCTAGACACGAACGATCCTACTTTTTTGTGGTTCATCTGGGATTTTAAAAAAGCAGAGAGGATTTCCCCAAACTAAAAAGTTTCAGAATTATCTCGCCCATTTCATCTCTTGGCAAACCGTAAAGTAAAGAAAGGAAAAGTTATTGATTATCCATTTACTTGCAAGAAGAAAAAAAGACAAAGTTTTTACAAGTTTCCAGTCGAGTGTAAGTAAATCTCAATTTTTTTTTGGCCGCGTTACACAATCCAATTACGGAAAATAGAGTGTCTGCTAATAACGCGGTGAGAGAAAACCTTGTTTGTTTTTTATTAGGGATGCACAGTGGCCGCGGAAGCCGTGGGGACATTAACATTGTAGGATAGGGAAGGGAGGGGTTTATATAACATGGGGAGATGATGCGGACATCGAACAACCGTGGGGACATTGTCCCTATGAACGCTTCCGTGGCCACTGCATTATTATTATTTGCTTACATACATACACATTGTTGAAACCCAATAAACCTTTAAGGCCTTTGCAACAATTACTGATTAGTGACATAACTTGTGTACATACGCGAATTCATAATGAGTCCATAGATATCTACATAAGTAGCTAGGAGGACCCCAAAATTCAGCCTTGTCTTCCTGTCAATCTTATCAATATCGTAGGCACGATTACATGATTTTTACATGTAGGCAGCTTCCTCACCCCTGTGCTGACTTACATAAAGAAATTGATACGGCGGTGCCAAAAGTCTATTATTTATTTGAGATCTTAAACACCAACCAACCAACTATTAATCAGAGCCGTGTCACTCGTGGAACAGAATACGAATACGTAATAAGAGAGATATTGCAGTGGCCGCGGAAGCCGTGGGGACGTTAACATTGTAGGATAGGGGAGGCAGGGGCTTATATAAGATGGGGAGATGATGCGGACATTGGTCGAACAACCGTGGGGACATTGTCCCTCTGTCCTTCCGCGGCCCCTGATTACAAGAGAGAAAGGGGTGTATTATTGATCATCACCGTGGTTTGTGCATGCAGTGATCTATAAGTGTAAGGTCAGCCTTGACAAATAAGTGGAGATTGACTATTGACGAAAACGAGTTGCTCTTGGATTTAGTAGTGCTGATTGTTGTGTTATGTTAACTCTGTAACAATACAATATCTACAATGTCTACTTTTGTCATGATGTAACCAAATTTATTTGCGGACATGACAGCACAGTTCTTGGTTAACAATTATACAATTTTAGTATTATTGTCTCTCTCTCTCTGGTCAATATAAACAAGAACAAAACGACGTGAGAGAGCACAGGCGACCTTCCATTTCATGAGGAGGAGGTGGAGTAAGTGGACTCAAGGGATGGATGGATGGAGGATGATAATAATAATGGAAAGTAGTGCTGGTTTTGGTTTTGGTTTGATTTTACCATTTATTATTTATTTATGGCAGATCATGCCTTCTTGTCCCTGCTGCAGCAAGTACCTACGTGCATACATACAAGTAAATACTTACTTACTTATCTATTGCGGCGGATGGGTAAATAGATAAAAGTGGTGGAAGTAGTGGAGACGTCGCCGTGTGGACTTGGTTTTAGTAAGAAATTCATACTAAGGATTGGATTGGATGTGTCGATGTCAGTCCTGCGACTCTTGTCAAGAGTCAAGGGACGACGACGTCGACTAAAAGTTTGTTAAGCTGAGGAGGAGCTGTGTGTCATTATTAATACGATTTTCCTTGGTTTGTTCAGTAGGTAGGTTGGTTGGAAAATGCAATTAATAAGGATCCATGTCATCGTCACACAAGTCCCTCTGCAGGGAGCATGCAGTACGCAACGGTCAAGCTGTATGTAATGCAACAAAAAACGTCACTGTCACAAGGACGAAATGCCTCCGGGGTGTAGAGTAGCTTCATGCAATGACATGCCAAACTTTTGTTTCTCTTAATTGAAATCTGGGAGAATATTATGTCGAAGGTCTCATTTTTTTGGATGCATTTTCATAAATTACTGTATTTCATAAATTGCATGCCCCCAAATTTTGCAACAAATTTTGCAACACCGTACCAGAATCTTCGAATTTATTATTTACACTTTTTTTATATTTTTAAGGAACGGATCTTAACTTGAACAATAATTTACTTCATTTCGAAAATGAATACGATACACACTGCCATATTTGTCCATATTTTTTCAAGTAGCTTTTATGTATGTACATACATACAAATCAATGACACTGGACCGGACTGGACTGACTGATCCCACTTTAGGACTTTTCCTTATTAGTTGGCAACTTATTCATCCAAACGGACAGTGAAGAAAGACCATTTGTCACTTTTGCAGCAGGACTTACTTATTTACAGAAGAAGAATCACGAAATGATGGATGAACTATCATGCTCCTACTTCGTGACTTTTCTCATCTCTCTTCTCTCCCTTTTGTCGAGCAGGGATGAAATAGGCACGATTTTCTGACCAAACAAACAAACCTTAAAACATTACATCTTCCAAAAATCTTTAAATGGATTTGGATGGACAAGGCTTTTACATAAGCCCAGCCCGGCCAGAAATTCTATCCCAAAATTCACGGTCAGCTAAGCGTCGTCCCAATAAAAACAGAAACAAAATATGAAATATGAAACAAATTTTATTGTTATAAATCCACACAAACGTGTGAAGTCATCTTCTTACGCAAGGTCGTCTTTGTCCTGGAGAAAGAAAATCTGTGTATGTACATAAAATTAAAGGGACCCATCCACAAGGTCGCCTAAACGTACCCAATAACCCCCAAAAACCTCTGTATGAAAGGGAAACTAACGCATTATCTCATCTCATCTCATCTGAAGGGTTACTTACAAAAGTAGTCCTAGACATGCGTTGAACTCGTGTAGATGAAAGGGAAAGGGTATAAAATAAAAGGGGTTGAAGGTTAACGGGTTAATAAGTGTCCATGATTTTGGGGATACCCTTCTGTCACACCCTTCAAGGTCGTCACAGGTACATATTTGTCGGTTCACTTACTGACAACTTTAATTAAACCACGCCTGGAATGACTCCACTCTGCTCCGGCGTGTACAGATGCATGTATGCAAAATTTTTGCACGCAAAAAATTTGCACATTATACGCATAATATACATACATATGGGTACTAGATTGCTAAATTATCACAATTAATTTTTATTGGTGTTATTGTTACTTCACGATTTATTGATGTTTTTGCCCAAAGCAAATTAGATAATAATACGGTAGTTGCGTATTGACATATGTACGTATGCAATAATTTCAGTAATAATAACATAGCAAAAGTTGGGATAACTGACGTTAACTTTGCCATGAGGACTACCTCACTACTATTGACGACGACGATTATCTGTATTATTAAGCAACCTGGGAAATTGACAGTCCAGGTGAAGGTGAAAAAATCACGCAACTAGTTGCAAATATTTGTAAATATGTACCTGCTAAAATTCCCTTGCTTACACACATTTCAAATAATTTCAATATTCTTCTTATGATTATTTTGACCATGAACGACATTAAAAATTTGTGACAGCACAGCTCAACAAATTGCATCACATCTTGAGAGAATTTAAGTTCACAATAATCACACCACCCACTCTCTTAAAACAGAGAATGCAATTAATGAGTGATGCAAATTAGTTTATCACCATTGTACTTTGTTCCACATAAAAACCATACTTGTTGAGTTGTTGTTTATCTTTTTATGTGTGGATCTAATACATTCGTACAAATGACGCAAATTACAAACAAGGAGCATCTCGAGTCTGTATGTGGCTCGACGTGAGCTCGTATTTATGTATCAAGTGAATAAGGTTTAGTAGATAGTGTTGGTTGGAGAAAGGAATTTTTATTGAGGAGCAATAATAAGGCCCTTATTCCATTATTAGTCGGTTTTATTCATTCATAAAATTTGGTCTGATTACGCAGCAGCTCTCTTTACACGGCACATGCTCTCTAAATCAAAGTAAATGTTTGCCAACCAACCAACATACATATGTAACATGCACAAAAAATAATGAGATGAAACTAATGACGTGACGTTGCACGTGTAGAATGGAACCGGACTTTTGCTGCTATCATAAAAAATGTGTAATTTACAGACTCCCAATAATTCAAAGAATTGACACCTGAATATGCAAAAGACAGAAAATCATGTAAATTCAATAACATCCTGGTACAAGAAAGGTGTATAAAGTGTGCAAAATTTTTGCACCTCAAAATCCGCAACAAATTGCTCTCTTTGCAAAAAAAGAACCATGTTTCTCATCTTTCTTATGTACATGCATGTTACAGCTTTGTTAATATTAACTACTGATATCGTAATTTATTAATTAAGAAATGTATGCATGTATAACGCTTGCAAAAATTTTGCACCTAAAATCCGCAACAAATTGCTCTCTTCGCAAAAACAAGAACAACCGTGTTTCTCATCTTTCTTACATATGTACATACATGACTTACACCATTGTCAATACGTATTAACGTTTCGCCACTTATCGTAACTCGTTAATTACTTAATTCACACTACTATAATCCGATACAGAAGCATTAATTGCTTCTCTCATTAATTACTTAGCACAGAAACTTAGCCATCACCAAGTTTGTAGGTAATTACACTCGTGTTCTTGTAACAGAATCAGGTAATAGATTTAGTGCGTTACATTACTTACATTACTTATTACACTCCGTAAAGGTATCCACACCAATTTATGTAAGTAAGGATAACCTTGACTTAATGAAGAAATGGTGATACATACGTGTCTCTGTACTACATATTTGCACCTGTACATACAGATTTGTGACTACTTATGTATGTACGTACTTTTGCTCGTATATGGTCAGATTTGTGGCGATTTGAGGTGTTCAAATTAGATAGATATGCGTGTGAGACAAGTATGAAAAATATTGTTAACACGAGTCTTACATTTCCAAGCTTATAAGTTTGGTTGACAAGCATGCATAAAATTAGTCCAACATTTTAAATTTATTTCGCATAAAATATATTTTGCACTCCCAAAAAATACATGTGCAAAAATTTACATAAATTTACATAATGCAGTTCCGACAGGATTATACTTCATTCGTTAGCTGATTAGTTGATTAGCACTCAACAGTGACAAAGAACAGGTAGGCAGCAAAATTCCATTACAAATAAAATGTGCCTTACCTACTTGAAAATAGAGGCGTATCAAGTCAGTTATTCTACGTAACATATACACAAATATCGATATCAAATTGATAAGAAGGGGCGAATTAGAGGTAAATAAACCACATCGAACGACTTAATTACTTCCAGGAGTGAGTGAGGTGGCAATAAACATATCTATGTACGTACATATGTAAATATACTCTCGATTTCTTACCTATACGGCACAACAATCGTCTGATACAAGTGCTCACCATGCAGCAACAATGCACAAGAATGTGAGCATATGTATTACGCACCACCATACCATTCATTTTAAGGTCACACCACTAAAAGTAAAAATGCATCCATCCATTGCAAAATGCAGGCTAAATAAAACCTCACCAAGACAAAGGCAATAATATAATCCATAACCAACCACATTTGCCAATCCAATCTAACTCTTGCCTGAATCAGGATCGTTCAAGGTTTTTATTAAATATCAAATATCAATTGGATCAATTGCATTCATTCATTCATTCCAAATTTACTCACTTCCGCAATACACATGTAATATCGACAAAAAAGTAAATAATATTAATAACCATTCAGTTTTATGTTATGCTTAAACACCTTTTTACACGTCTACCTGTGTAGATTAGGATAAAAACCAAAACCAAAACAGTCGATTAAATGGAACAATGCATTAAAATGTGGGTGTGATATTTATTTAATAAGAAAAGTAACTGATTTTAAGCCCTGTAATTTATAATGATACTCTTCTGCAAGATAAGAACATATACATTTCAGTAAGTCTCATTTTTTTATGTATGTAGGAGGCAAATTCTTAGAAGTTCTTATTATGAGATGCAGCAATTGAGCGATTTTTATTGCACATTCTTCAATAAAAAGTTGCTCCTTTTAAGAAAAATTGGTATGTGGTCAGTTAAGTAAATATGTTACTTTTTAGCTGCTCATAAATTATCTACATTCACTGCAATGCAAGTTTAATGGGTTTGAATTAATTAATGCTTTTGGTCAATGCAGGAAGCATATTTTTATTCCTTACATATGTAAATATTATTCGCAAATTTGCATGCTCCAGAAATCACAAAATATGAACGAATTTTCACGCTGTTTTTTAATCCTCACAAAAATCTTGCTTAAAATTGCATACAGATGTTTCAACTACAAAAAAAAAAAACTGTTAACGGATGATTAGAATATGTAACTCTTGATGCAACAACATCTCCCAAATCATAAATTACACAAAGATGCCGGAAGAACTTTTCTTCTTCTCTTCAAGTTAGTTACCGACTGCGCAAAGATTAAAAAAGTCGAACCGGATGAAAAGTCAAGTCAAAGTCTACGAATTTCTAAACGGACAAAAATTATCGCTGCATTTACTTTCATTTCAACAATAATAACATAAAAAAAAATCTCAGCCTGGGTTCATAAACTTTTACAAGTTTTTACTATGTACCCTCGCTCGGACACTCAGGAGGAGAGTACGCCAACCTGATAATGACAGATCTTGATGTCCTTTGGATATATGGTAGTAGCCCTTCTGAAAGTAAAAAGTGTGAAGCGGTTTGATGCCATGGCCCAATTTACGCCCGTCACACCCCTTTGAAGGTGCGCCCGATGCCAAACTAGCTGCACTAAAAAATTCGCCAAAAATCCAATTTTGTTCGGATTTTCATAATAATTATGTATTTGTGATCCCAGATAGTCCCTTTATCATATTCAGTTGCAAAATTAACTTTTCAGAAATTTTCAATATTTTCGAATATTTCCTGAAAAGGGCATGGCTTGAAAAAATTCAAAATTCCAAAAAAATTCAGATTGATATCTGATATGATAAAGCAACTATGTGGGATCATAAATATGTAACTATTATGAAAATCCGAACAAAATTGGATTTTTGGCGAATTTTTTAGTGCAGCTAGTTTGGCATCGGGCGCGCCTTCAAAGGGGTGTGACGGGCGTAAATTGGGCCATGGCATCAAACCGCTTCACACTTTTTGCTTTCAGAGGGGGTACTACCGTATATCCAAAGGACATCAAGATCTGTCATTATCAGGTTGGCGTACTCTCCTCCTCAGACGGACATCATCAGACATCATAATAATCATAATACTTTACGTTTCTTAACGGGATTTTTATTTTATTTTTCTCGTTCCAAAAAACAAAATCTAACTTATTTATTACGACTTTTAAACTTGCATCATTTTCATTTCTTCTTGCCACTTCATTTCCATTCCTATTATTTTGTGTACAATGGGCACTTCTTTTTTACCTGTTGCTTAAGATCATGAATAACTGGAGGTGCATACACATCTCCATTTTCTTAACAAAAATACGTGAAAAAAATCCTTCTACAACGAGATTCAAACGTTATCTGGTTAATTACGCCAAGCCCCAAAAGAAGAATCGAGTCGAAAGTAAACGCATTTTCGTGTCGTAGTGAGATTCGAGATTACATTGTTTCAAGGGCTTTAATCAAATTACATTGGATCAAGTCAACTCAATTTTATAGAAAAAAAGTAAAGTGAGCGTTACTTCAAGTTCAGCTGAATTATTTTGTTTCTTTCAACGCAATCTTGAAGCGAAGAAAAAAAACGTTACGGACGAAAAGGTGGGGATCGAAGTAGACGGATGGGCTGTGCATCAATGTTTCGGGTGGAAGTGACCAAACCACGTGCAAGAAATAACGGGAAGAAGAAAGAGGTTTCTTGCAGGGAAATATTTTGGCCTGGGAGAAATGCAGGGCGCAAGAAAATACGCCGCGGCGCTATACTTCGTACGGCGCGTGGCTGAATGGCGCTTATTTTCGCACTTTCTTGCAGTTTCTTGCACCTCGCATTTCTTGCGTTTCATTCTTTGCCGTGCAAAATTTTTCATCTTATAATAAACAAATATATTTCGAGTTGATACTTTTATTATTTACGGCATCAAATTTTTACATATTTACAAATTCTATTCGAATTTCGTAAGAAACGAATCGCTGCAGAATCGAAATTTAGTTTTACAATTATGAAAAAACTTCGTGCATATATTTTGCGTTTCTTGCTTTGTAATGTAGCAAACCATCAAAATACGAAACCCTGGTGCGTCTATATGTACGTAATAATCTACGCGATTCGATGTAAAAAGCACATATAATAAAATGTACCAAGTTTGAAATCCCGATCATTTACGTGGATGGATGAAGACGAATCTCTCTCTCTCAAGTTTTGACTGACTGACTGACTCTCGCAGCTTGAAGCTTCTTCCCCACAAGACATGTGTACTACATCCACACGAGTCATAATAATTTGCATTATAAAACTTTATTATTATGTCACGGTTTACATTGTACGATTACACCGGTTTAGATTGTACGGCTCGAGTGTATTCTGTACTACACGCCGTTATGCCTCAGATTCACATCTCACTCAATCAATTGGACAGGCCGAATGTTAATCTCTGAAGCTTTTTGTATGTACCATTTCTATTAATTGTGCGGTTCATGTGAATTGTAAAAATACAAAAAAATTGTACAAATTCTGGGAAATTTTTAGTCTCAATTCAGAATTCAGAATTTTTTTGTCATCTCATTGAATATACCTTGAAAAATTAAAGTTTAAGCTGTATGTATCTTGAATTTTTCTTAATTGTGCGGTTGATGAAAATTGTAAAAATGTGTAAAATACATCAAAATTCTATAAATTCTGGGAAATTTTTCGTCTCAATGTTCGGAATTTTAGTTTGTCATCGCATTTCATTGAATATTTGTACGTGAAAAATTAGAGTTTTGTGTTAGTATTGTAGATATGAAATTTTATACCCTTTTTCATAAATTCCTATTAATTGCGCTGTTCATGAAAATTGTACAAATTCTGAGAAATTTTTCGTCTCAACGTTACCAATTTTTGCTAGTCATCTCATTGAACATTAATGTTTTGTGTCTGTGTGGATACGAAATTTCATGAAATTGAGTAAAATTATGCAACTTTTGCCTAATTTTTTGCATAAGGGACATGTAGCTGTCAACTCATTACTGTCACTTCATTCAAATTGGAAGGGATGAGGTTCCCTGTCACAATTTGACCAAAATATGGAAACAGCATGAATTAAAGAACACGTTTCTGTATCACTCATTCTGAATCAGAATCTGATTATCAGATTGTATTTTACACCAACTAAATTTGTTACTGGTTCTAATTCTGTTTACATTTTTTAGTCCATATGCGTTTCGAATTTAATAACTTAACCAGATTACATACAAGATTACATACAGATTCATGCCGAGATGCTACGACACAATTTGACATTTTGACTAACTTATCTCCCTCACATAAATACGTTCTTGTTTTTAATGCAGATAAGGCAAGCACGACTCTCACAGGTGCATTGTGCACACTTTTGGGATAAAAATGGGATAAAAATAGGTTATTCTATCCACCACAATTACGCATACATACTCATAATTCTGCGCAATGTTATTATTGTGTAAGCCAAGCCACACTATCAACAACAACAACACACATACACACAGAGATCACCCCTATTTTTACCATTTTTGCTGCACGACAAACTTTAAGTGGATCTTGCAAAAAAATTGGTGGGTGCATTATCATCATTTCTTCCCATGCTCCCAAATTTCAGTCGTCGTCCTGTTCCAAGAATTTTTTTATCCTGGTCTCATAATGCGTCTCTTTTACGCATTATGTCAGAAAATCATAGCAAAAACGCACCGTCTCCCACAATCAGCAGCTCATGTAGCCATTGATAAAATAAAGTTGCTGCATGATTCCGTGGTTTGGTTGTCTGGGCCTCGTCTCGACTTTATTTCCACAAATGAAGCCCAGCCAAAAAAACCATGATAAAAATCCATCCATCCAGCAGAGATGATATATAATAACAAGGTTTGATTAGTGATCATCATTACGATACGAGAAGACGAAGAAGGTGGTGGTGGTAGCATATCGTGCCATGATTTGATGTCAAATGGTGGTGTTACTCTGTGCCAGAGGAAGGATTTGTGGATTATAAAATGCTGAAAAATAATCTCACATAGATAGAAGAAAATTCGTATAATAAACCAAGCCAAGCCAAGCCAAGCAGCTCTTATTGCCAACACATCTTATGCATTAGTGCACATATATGCACATCATGCCTTCCTTCATGCACTGGCTGGTCTGGTGCATGTGTTATTTCGTAACATTTTTAAAACCTGTCCTGTATTAAGCGAGACGTTGAAAGAAAAGCAAAACTGTTTCGTCGCAAGTTTACAAGTTGGGCAGATAAACCACAGATAAACCAAAAAGCTTGGTTCGACTATGTTTCGTTAGTTGGGCTTGTCGTGCATCATATCATACAGAACTTCTTGTACATAGTTGGTTGGTCAGTGGCCGCGGAAGCTGGGGGGACATTACAATTGTAGGATGGGGGAGGGAGGGGTTTATACAAGATGGGGAGATGATGCGGACATCGAACAACCGTGGGGACATTGCCCCTCTGTCCCCTCACGCTTCCGCGGCGACTGGTTGATTCGTTGGTTAGTCTGTGATCTAGACCAGGTATCGATACGTGGAGTGGACTCGCTTTAAATAAAATGTACACAAAAATAAATTCGTAGAAATAAATATCTAATGAAACCGGATTTGTTCACGATGTTTACCTTCAATCAAAGGTATGTATGCATCCAGTCGAAAATGTCCATAATGAACTCACTGAATGTGGTTTGGTTTGTGATTTTTACATATTTGGTTGATCCTGGTGGTGCAATGCAATGCAATGCCAAAAATATGTGAGTAAGATGACTTGGTCTTGGTTGATTGATGCCATCGAATTTTGTGTGGTGCTAGACTGAGACGCAATCAGAGACCAATTTGTTTAGCATGATACCTGGACGAACAGGTCAGATTTTGGCTATTTTATTGATCAGACAGAGATGATTTTTTATTCGTATAGCAGAGCACTGCCTGCCCAATAATTCATCCTCGTCATTCAGTTCATTTCGTGTGTGGGGATATGCACGTCATAAATTTTTGACAATTTAATGGCATTAAGAGCTACGACGTGTCCTACAGATATTTTCCCTTGGGGTCAACTCCCCACTGAAGTTGGTTCCTTTACTGGAAGTGAATTTAATGGGAAAGGAAGCGACTCTACATAAGTAAAAGTGCATTTCCAGCCAGCTAGTAGATTTTTTTATCCAGTTGGTGAATCACCCATCCGTAAAAATAACCTCTTCTCACAATTCGGCTAATCATTTTGCATAAATTTTGTGAATTTTCGCAAAATTTCATGAAATGGAGCTTGTAACTTCTACCCAAATTCGGATGAGTCAAATTTATTGTCCAGTTAAAAGTGCATCTCTCCAGCTAGTCGATTTTCTTACTTGGAGGATCACCCATTCCGTAAAAATAGCCTCACAATTCGCCTAATTCTGCCCCAATCATTTTGCATAAATGTGAAATTTTCGCAAATTTCATGACATGAAACTCATACAAGTCAAGTGAATCTATTTATTCAGTCCCTTTTCAATTCCACCTCTGCTTTCTGGTCCTGCATGCTAAATAAAATTCTCATCTCGTCTCTCTCTCGTCTCCAGAGTATAAAACCCCGACTGTATACATAGTTGAGAGCCTCGAGGAATCGAGAACCGACGGACGAGGACTGACTTTGACTAAAACATCAATTTCATTCCGTATGGAAAGAAATACAAGCAGCAGCCTTCCAGCAACCACCACCACAATCCCCCCGAAGAAAGAATGAGCTCTGAGGAGAGATATCCAACAAGTTTCTCCCGATCTCATTCCTCCTCCTTATCATCCATCCATCCTTACTTACTCTTCTCGTCGTATTAAAGAAATGGGATGCAATTCGGGCAGGGATGACCAAAATATTTTGGAAAAATGCACCATTTTCAGCTCCGTTCGGGTGTTACACCCACGAAAAGACGAAAATCTACGTGGAGAAGGCAACAGTCGCACGAAAATAGGGGTTTGTCAAGATATTAACTTTTTATCCCAGTAAAAATACATTGTTTTAACGATTTAAAAAAATGCAGTATTTCGACGCCGATAAAAAGTTAATTTTTTCACAAAACTTCACAAAATAATTTTCATAACACTTCTGCTTTCTCCACGTAGATCGCCTTTTCGTGGGTGTAACACCCCCAGAAATCTCAACCCTGGCGTCAAACCTCTTCATTTTTCCAAAATAATTTCCCCACCCCTGAATCCTTCAGTAAAGTAACAAAGTGGAGAAAAACTCATCTATCCGTCTCACTCAAGTTAAAGCCAAACACCCAAAACTACCAGGACCGACATAATAAGTAACAACAATACCTTTTGCTCCTTCATTCCATACAGTAGGAAAAAGTCTGTCTGTCTTAAATTCATTCTCATCTTCTCAGTATCTCAGTCAGTAGTTTAGTTAGTTGGTTTGGTTAAAAAGATACGTCCTTAACATTACAGCTACACTAAAAACACGTTATTGGGATGCGCTGCGCTCTAAAATCCACATCTATCTCTCATGTTCTAGTAGAGATGAGAATAGGCAAGGATAGCTCAGAACGAACAGATTCAGCACACACAAAACCAAACCAAGTTTGCTATTACTAACTTCTAGAAGCGAGAATTTCGTGTAACAGAAAATGTTGATGCTCAAGCTGGAAGGAAAGTGAGTGAGAAGCTCAGTCGAGTTGAGGCAACCCTTCAACGCTCACCTCGCTCACAATTTTCTGCATTTTCTTCTCTCGCAAAATCGTATCTCAAGTAAGTCAAAGTTGAAAAGACGTTGAGTTTTTGGCCCATCTCAAAAAATATTTACAAGTCAAGAGTCTTTTTGTAAACAGATTTTAATTTAAGTGTGGGGAAGTTTGCAGCATTTATTGTTGAATTTAAAAGGTGTGTGACATTGCCCTCTAATTGAGGACGAGGATTAAAAGATAGCGAAAATATTCGCAATTCTCTCGTCTCCTTAATTGGTTTGTTTCGGGGACAAAAGTGGAAAAGTGGTGTGGAAAACCCGAGATTTGCAGTGAAGTGGATGGGAAATAGAGCATATCCATCAATTTCATCCATCCATACGGAATTTTGCTCTGGAAGGATCGGATTATATCATTCCACCGAATCGTGTACGTTCTGTTCAATAAATAAATTATTGTGTGATTCATAATAAATACATGACTTTGAATTCAACACTTGAGGTGATTGAGAACTTTTGATGGTTATTTTGCGATATGTATATATTCAAATTTAAACATGCCAAGCAGTCTAATCTAGTTTTTATTTTCAATGCAAAAATTTTGGTATCTTCAACAGCTTGTTAAATAATAGAGATATATATAAATTTATATCGAGCTATATACATTTTACAAGCGTTCTTTTTCCCCTGCCTGCATCCTTTTTTTTACCAGGACAAAGTCAAGTGGACAATTTAATGTTGTTAATAATATTTGGTAAAGTAAAATATACTTAAATTCGTTCAGGTTTTATCTGTGCAATACGTATTTATTTATTCGATTGGTGATGATTACTGATTGGTTAATACGGTGCGAATTATTAGTCGTGTGGTGTTTTATTAGTGGAGTGACAACAGCGGTCAAGGGAAGAACATTATTATTTTTTGTCTTTGTTCCTTTTTTACGACTAATCAGTAATATTTACTTATCAGAGGCATATTTTCCTAATGCATTCTGCCCATGCAGATAAGATTACGTCGACCTGTGGTTGCTTATCAGTCATCATCTCTCTCTCTCATCAAAGGGAAGGGAAGCGGGTGGGATTTTTTGCAAATACGAATAATCTACTTAAATTGTTCTGGATAGGTGAAAAATGACCAATGACCATATTTTTTATCGGGACGATCCCCACACTCATAACTCGTGGTTTAGCATGACATGGATAAGTACGTTTAATACGACGTTTGGAAGGTTTTACTTTTGGTGGTGTGGTAGTGATTCTATGATGATGATGATGATGATTGCAAATTAGTGCAGATTTGCAAATTTGTATAGCAAAACATAACATTCATAATTTGAACTAGCTTGTGACTTGGTCTCGAGAAAAAATTACGCTACCAACATAACAGCGCAGTTTGGCTAATCAGCATTAACAAAAATTAACGTAATTCTGCATAATTGTTGTTATTCAATATTTATTCATTGCACAGAATGTTTCTACGTGTGTGTACATATGCATATTTATTGTTTGTGTAATACCAATATGTACGTGAGGCTACGTAGGTGCACACATTGTAAAATAAAATGCATACAATTACACATATTTACACAAACAATAACACGAGATTATACATACCAACATAAATACATAAAATTTCCGAGCTAAAAGAATACGTAAACCTGGCATAATTTGTACTTGTGATTTTACAGATTTGCATCTCAACTTCCAGTGACTCTGAACTGGAGATAAACAATCTTTCTTTCTCGTCGTTGGACAGTACTAAAAGTGGAAAAGGAATATAATCCAGTCACGTCCAGCAAGTTGGCTAGAGAGCAAGAACCAAAAACCAAACCAAGTAGTGACCTGGACATTCGTTTATTTTAGTGGAACTTTTTCTCTCACTGTTAGTGAAACCTCTATCTATTAAAAAAACTTTGGGAATTTCGTTCGTTCGTGCTAAAAGGTAATAATTTCGACGACCACGACGACGACAAATCTGGATCCGCAAACAGTTAATTTTGTGATTGAATTTTGGAGAGAAAGAGAGTAAACTTTCTCGCAAAGGAGTAGTAGATCGTACTGAAGGATTCGTTTTTAATCGAGAGGAGGATGATCAAAGAGACAAAGTTCCTTAAGGTGGAGTCGGGGAAGAAAGGTAATTAAAAAAAGAAACTTTTTTTCCTAAATTAGCTAAATTTTGCTGGCTTGCTTTTCTAAGGATAAGTAAAATATTTTTTGGGTGTGGAAATGCCGTTTTTCGTTAATTATGTAAGAAAGTGGGGGAAGGGGGATAGTTTTTGGATGGATTTGTCCGTCCGTTAGTTAACATCATGATAACTTAGCTTTCCAGGCCAGGTCAAAGGTTATAATACTTACTTTAAATGACAAAGAGGTCAAATTGGTAGTATTTTGCAACGTCTATTCTAGTGACCTGCGTGACCTTGTTTGTGACAACGACATGAAACCCCAAAAATGTCGAAATTTTCGTTTTTCTTCAGATTTTTACATATTATTTAAAGCGAACATCTCAGAAACTAACACCATTTCAACATATTTATTTACGATGGAGTAATTTTGTGTCATATTATTCACTATTAAATTTCCAGCATATTTCCAGCTTCTCCTCCTACTTTATCATATCTGTTTCTCAATCTATTACAAAACAAAACTGTTTCTCTACTTGCAAACAACCTGAAAACTAAGGAACGTGCTGCTCTAGACGTACATAAATAAATATGTATACCTTTGACTCCTTCTTCTCTTATCTTATGTAACTATTTATTTATGTTTTCCTTATTAACAAACACAACTTGTATATACGTACAAGAAACCAAACCAGTCAGTCCTTATAAAAGAACTCAAAAGTGAGGTGAGGTGAGAATCAAGTTGAAAGAGCAGCAGGCACTTTTAATCAAGCCAAAGCTTTGACCATGCTACTAGACGGCAAGGACACCTTTTCTTCTTTCATACCTTTTCTTGCTATTAAAATTCTGTACGGACAACTATCTGTACTTGTCAAGTCTACTAAAAATCCGTCCATGCCACAAATAACTACATACTTATGCATACCACTGATAATACACCAGTAGAACATAAATAATACCCATGTGAAGGAGATAAATACTAATAAAAGATGTACGCAGTAAGATTCATCAAACATACCAAAATACAACGTGCAGTTTTATTGATTAATCTCGATTAATATTCATACTCAATGATGAACGAAAAGAATTTAATCCAGCCAAAGGATCCTGTTCTTCTCGAGACTGGAATTACTTTTTGGCTGACGAAACAATGCGTTTCTGTTGCTATACTTGAGTAATGAGTACCAATTAGGGACACAAATTTGGGGCGGTGTTACAAATCAAACCAAGGTGAATGCTAGCATTTATTTATTTGGAACTACTTTTATTATCAAATATCATCTTGTAAAAAGTGCGATGTTGTCGAATTCTGCAATTTAAAAACAATCATGGTTGACACAAGTGGAATAAAAAAAAATCGCAAAATTCATACATACAAATCCGCAATATTTGCCTAGGTGTGCACATATTTCACGTATTTATTACTGCGCCCAACGTCAACCCATCCAGGCGAGTCAAACACATAAACTGCAACACAAACCAATTTCACCTATCAACCCAAATACTTGATAAGGTTGAATAAATCAGGACTATTTCTGCCTGCCATTAAGGATCGATATTGAAAGAACGCCATGTACGATATTGAATATCAAAGTTCAGTCAGATATCGCCACCTGCGCTTATTTAGCTTGTTTCATATTGTGACTTATTTCAAGTCATTATGCAAAATCATTTCCAAGTATCCAATTATTAGTCTTTATGAGTGCAGCCAATGGTGGTGGTGGTACACACAACAATGTTAAACCATTTGCAGGACGCAGTGGCCGCGGAAGCCGTGGGGACATTCGGGGGACATTAACACTGCAGAATGGGGGAGGGACTCGGAGGGAGGGGTTTATATAAGATGGGCAGATGATGCGGACATCTAACAACCGTGGGGACATTGTCCCTGTTCCGCGGCCACTGCGAACGAGCCAGCATAATAATATAACCCACGAATACGATGTAATTAAAGGGTTGGGAAAACCTCATCTATTGTTGTGTCCTTCACAATTCATAGGTCCAACTTCCAACATTTTTGGTGGTCTGGTCTGGTCTCTGCTCTGTTCCTCTACATATTTCAGTTTTTGTCACGAATTAATGATCAAAAATGTGCATACATGCATACAATTTTCAAATCGTTATATTAAATACAAAAGTAAAAGTGAAGTGTGTCAAGCCCGACCGAGAGTCCGAGAGGAGTCGATTTTTTTCATGCACAGTAATCCATCCATCCAAAAAGTTTAATTATCGCCGGGGCCAAGTCCAAGATCAATCTAAAAGATAACAATAGAATAGAATTTTTAGCCATCTATCAGCCCCAGCAATGTGTCGATGGGGGTTCCCACACACACACATTGTACGCATCACATACTTATTATTTGATCGATGCATGCATTATTACAAAGGAGACAGCAAATAATAAAAGCTTGAAAACAATCCACGATGGCGAGAAGAACCTTTAAAATTTAGCTGGGACATCGGCACAGAAATACGTACATAATACTAACATATTTACATATTGACATATTAACATAGTAGAATTCTAGAGAGGTTTGATATGCGCATTGTATTTTGTTACTTGGTGTACCAGTGGCCGCGGAAGCTGTGGGGACATCTGGGGACATTAACATTGCAGGATGGGGGAGGGCCGGGTTTATATAAGATAGGGAGATGATGCGTACATCAAATAACCGTGGGGACATTGTCCCTCTGTGTCCCCACGATTCCGCGGCCACTGGATACTTGGTACAGCATTCAATGACATGTACTATGGACCCATAAATGACATGGTTGGTGAATAGAACTATTGTCAATTTTAGTTTACTGATCATCCTACCAATGACCCGACCATTCAGTCAGTATTATATTTTTGACCATTAATTATTCAATAATTCCGTTGAATACTCTTCTGTCTCAGGGCTACGATTATTATTATGTATTTCTTTCTGTACCCACCCCCATTAAATATTATTGTAACTTGTTAAATCATCAATACAATCCACTACACTGTTAGGATGCTGTTTAAATAATTCAAATCTTTCTTTTCTTAACCTTACAAGTGTACACTTCATTACTTTACGGTGTTGGTGTGGTCATTATCATTTGGCTAACAACAATTGCTCATTGACTTCAACATTATATTTATGCTAATTAATTCCATACCCAAGTAACAGTCTAATTATATGTTAAAAGTCTAGTCATTATTGCGACACGAAAGTAACAGCAGAAGCTTAAGCAAAAATAATACTTGGAAAAATGACCACCATTTTATTCTCTTAATATGCGGCTCATCGACTCGAAGCGCTTTTAATGATATGGATTTGTAAATAAATATCTATCCACATAGCCAAAAAAAATCAATAAAGTGTTGTTTAGTTTGGCAACAAAATGGCTTATGTACATACTTTTTTGTACATTTGTAACGTAACGTAGTCCAGTTTTAGTCAGGTACTCGATTCACGAGTGTATTTAGTTGAATTACACATAAAACTTGTGGTGCCTTGTTTTTATTTTACTTCACATTTTGAAGTTAAGGCCGACTTAGGTAATTTTTTTTAAAGGAGAGGCAAGAACACAACAGTGTGTACATAAATACAAGTCAATGAATTATCTGCAATGTCATCTCGTACAACGAAGGGAATGAAATATACTTTTGCTTTCAGTCGTAGTGGCTGCATTGACTTTACTTCCATACTAATTCTTACTTAATGTAGAAATAAATAAAAAAAGGCTCTGTAATTAATTAGCATTGAGAACACAGTAAAAAAATGAATAATATTATGTACGCACTGGACTGGCCTGGCACCACCAAGCAAGTTTTCAGCAAATAAATGCATATATGCGGCTAATTCAGTAATTAATTAATGACTTACAAATGTACATACGTATGAAGCGATTTATGGTTGTCATTCAGTCTGGCATTTTTTGTTACAAGTAACAAAATAACATAATGTATGTAACACGTTCGATCATTAATGAATCTGGATTCAAAATAAAAAAGCTAGCATTAATTAATTACAAATTCTACGAACTTTACCGCACTGTAACATATTAATCATTATATTTCAAAATCGGAAATTTATTAGTACAAACTAATTAAATCATGGTTATTTATAAAGTAAAAACAAATTATTATATTTGCTTGTAGAAACATTGGTTTGTTATAAATAATCTGCATTTATATCGTAATAATATGAAATTTTGCCACATTTTATTATCGACTTTAAAAATCGACAAAATATTTTGAAAAATATTTATTCTGGTTTTCAGTCACCTCACCTCTCTCTCAAAATTAGTAGGTTGCAGTGATACGATATAAATAAATGAATATAAATGTTCACTTTTCCACATATTTGCTTAACCTAACCTTTTATACAATAAGTTTACTTGTATGTACAACTGCTTGCCTGCGAATTTTTAGAGGTGAGTGAGACAATTATAAACACCACCGCTGTGAAAAATTCTGTAACGTTTTTAGTAAAAGCTACAGTACAGACTGAAATATGTACATTACATGAACCAAAAATCTTGTTAACCTTCGCCAGCTCTCAATCGGCACTCAATTTTAGCTTGGTTTATATTCGTCGTCTTCACCTGCCCCGTACACCATATCGAGCATCAATAATATTGATATTACAGAAGTACTAGTGCAAATTCAGATGGTGAATTAAGGTCACATATCTTATTTCATGCATATTTTGTTACTTACTTAGGATGAAATTTTGCGCTATATTTACATATTATTCACTTAAAATTGCGTCAAAAAGGCATGTCATGGTTGAAGAGTTTTTCGTACCAAGTTAAAAAAGTGTGTTTCCTATGTGTACAAAATTTCATCAGAGATGAGAAGGCGTACATGCATACTTTTTCATACGGAATAAATGCATAAGCAGAAGCCGCCTTTGTTTTAATTAATTAGCAAGATTATGCAATACCGAATATCCAAAGATTGGTTGAATGAATCTCCTTACCTTACTAATTTTACGATTTAACGACTCCTGCCGTTTTTTTCTAAGAAAAATTAATGGCACCTGATAAATAAACTTTTTATTTAATGAAGTAACGAAATTTTAACACAAATTCCACGCGTTACAACACGCACAAAGCTAACAAGATCCACATAACTAGATAAATTTGGTAATATTTACTTACCTCGGAGCGCTAGGAATTTGAAGCAATTTGTAAAAACTCTGATAATAAAGGATTTCATGCCAACAAATGGTACCGACCGACGACGAGATGCCGTTCGTTCGTGCAAGTGGCATTTGGTTTATTAAAGTAGGCAGAAGATGGACGGATCAAGGTCGTTTCTTCTAAAGTAATGGATCACTTTCTGTCTTTTTTATTACTCTTTTATGGTCAGGCTAAAGAAAATTAATTTACTTTGTTAAAATTAAAAAAAGGAAAGGTTCGTACGTACGTACGTAATTCGATAAGATGACCAGATTCTAAAATAAATTAGTTTTATTGTCGTAATAAATATCCTTGACCGATGGGTAACAATGTGCGCGTTGTTGGATTTTCATCCAGTGGCCGCGGAAACAGAGGGACAATGTCCCCATCATCTGCCCACGTTATATAAACCCCTCCCTCCCATATCCTACAATGTTAATGCCCCCAGATGTCCCCACAGCTTCCGCGGCCACTGTTCTCATCCTTTTTTTAGTATCTGCACATGAAATGAAATGAAATTGTCAAGAATAATATTAAACTTTATTTACAAATGTTTTAAGCAAGAATTTTGAAAGAATTATTAAACAGTAACATTTTTTATGAGTGAACTAAACTTTATTACGTACATGAGATGAGATACAGTTGCATAATTAATTACGTAGTAATATTTAGTACGTAATAATTTTAAAAGTGAAGAGGAGAAGAATTACAAAATATTAAATATGTACATCGTTTAGCTATTATTATTTGACATTGGATATTGATTGAATATTTAGTTTCCTGCGGAGTTAATCTATAAAATTTGTTGCTTATCATGAATAGTTCACATTTATCTGGAATGGATATCATGCATGCAGTCGCTTTTTTAATCAGGTATCTGCTGCCAACCTAACGCAAGTTCGTTTTCTGACCCTTATCTATAAACATACAATAGCTTTTTCATCATCATCATATTTACCAGTTATCTATAACTTATATAATTCACAATTACCCAAAAGAGAGTATCGTTAACTATGACGTATTACATATTTTATATCGTCATATAATAATGCACAATCTGTAATCTGGCTTACGCAAAACTACACATTGTCAAAACGTGTTTATAGCACCAAAAAAAGCAGTTAATTAATCGCCACTTGTATTTCGGCTAAAAATGTGGAGAACGTAATAACAATGTCATTTACTGTTCGTTTGACTTGAAAATGAGCCAAAAATTATGGATTTGTCTTGTTTTTCGAGTAAATTAAATATAGTTGACCGCAATGTAATGATTTGTTTGTTTTGTTGATAAAATTAAGCAAAAAAAGTAATTAACGTTGCTTGACCTATTTATTTTCTGCAGAAATTTTTATTAGAGTCGAGTTTTCTGAGATAAATACACACAGAAAGGGAAGATTTACCTAAATTCACAATTTTTTCATATCAATGATGACTCGTCAATAGGTGGCGAGGAAAATTGCGACATGATGACATGATCAAAATGTGCATATCATTATCAGCAGGAAGTCAAAGATTTCTGAACAATCGGCGACATCGTCGTAGTTCGTCTTGTATTTGAAAGAAACGTGCTCAACAGCTAATTTCTAGCTTTATACACATTCTTCACTCTCAATCTCTATTTTTAATTGAACAGTCGTCTTCTCTCTTTCCTCCTCTTTTAATTAAAAAAGTTGAACAAATCGTATGTAAGAACAATGTCAAATGTCGTGTGGGCGATGAAGAGGGAGGTCGAAAATTCTCATCACACGTACGTAAGAACAATCAACATCTCGATACCAGTGGCCGCGGAAGGGTGAGGGGACAAAAGAGGGACAATGTCCCCACGGTTGTTAGATGTCGGCATCATCTGTCCATGTTATATAAACCCTCACTCCTCTATCCTTCAATGTTATGGACATTTTCCCCATCTGTCCCTACCCTTCCGCGGCCACTGGTCTACCAACTTGTCGAGTTCCAGAGAAAAACAAACAGAAACAGGTCGAAGCAGTGTTAAAAGTGAGGCGAAAAAAAGAAGCACCGTTGACAAAAGAGGAAAACAAAAACTTTTTGAAAAACATTATTGTGAAGTTCCTTCTCTAATTGAATTAAATTTCAATTAATTTTCTACGTTACTCGCTACTCGATTCTTCACGGGAATAGAATTCAATTAAATCTTTTGTTAAAACACAAGCTTCTTTTTTATTACGGATTGTTAAGAAAGTTTGGTTTGCTCATATGGATGGATGTATGGGTAATAATGCATTGTTGTAATACACGTGACGCAATTTTACTTTACCTACTTATCTGCGTGGGTTGTTTTGCTAAAAATTTTAAACAAACAAAGCAAAACTTGCATTTCAATTGATGGGAAGATACAAAATTGTGTGTAGCTCGTGACAAAGATGAATCTTTTTCTGGCTTGAATTAGAAGACTTTCTCAAGGGCTCCGACTTTCCTACACTTTCCTGTTTGACAATATAATTTGAAAACTTGAGAATAGATTAGGATTTAGAAAGGGCAAGCATCTAGCAGAACTAAAAGTGGGTGACACACGGACGGGACTTAATCTCACTCTCTTCGTGGAGAAAGCTATACCACCATTTCGAGTGTTTAAAACTCTCGTGAAAGGTCGTAGGTCGATGTTGGTGGGTGGTTTGGTCGGTCGATTACAAGGCCATCAAGAAAGAACGACAATGTGCCCAGCTGGTGTTTGCAGCATCGGCAGCATGGCATCCATTTCGGTTTTCCTAACCAATTAGCAAAATAGAAGGCTGTTTCTTCTTCCAAGAGTTTGTCAGCAGCAGCCTTGAAAAAGGAACGAGTAGTTCAGTGGCCGCGGAATAAGCCATGGGGACATTAACATTGTAGGATGGGGGAGGGACGGGTTTATATAAGATGGGGAGATGATGGGGACATCGAACACCCGTGAGGACAACATTGCCCCCTCTGTCCGCGGCCACTGTGTTGTTTTGCAACCAACTTTTTTAAGAAATTATGCCCAACATACTTTTGCATACGGTGTCTTCTTCTTCTGTCCCATATTTATTATGCGCGTGGACGTGGAAATTCACTCGGGACTCCGCGTCGATATAAATTACGGGGGGAAAAGTGTCATTGTAAATTACGTGTGGCTTGGCGTCTCTGTGTCAGTATGTCATGCCGTAAAAGAAGAATAATATATTGCTTAAATTTCCTCCGTCTGGGTGCATGGAAAGTAAAGCAACGTCTGGAAAGCAATAAGAATTTTGTTGGTTATCTATCCATCCATCCGCAACTTTGACTAATGCAACCAAGTACTTAAATACTACATCCATCCACCAGCAGCCGGTGGTGGATGGAAAGGTCGATGGATGAGTTAGTTGCACATCATCATCGTAAAGAAAGTTAGTCCGCTATATACGAACCGACCACCCGGGGCTTCTACATCTCCTCCACTTTCTCCGGCGTGTCTGTGAATTGGGACAGCCTGTCGTCGCCTTCAGCGTCCTTCTGGTCTGGTTCGGTGTTGATGATGGGATGGGATGAGGAAATGAAGCGTTAATGCCAAAATTCAATTAAGTGGAAGCTAAGCATTAACCAAACCACCCCCAACGATGAGGCTGAAATTCCGCCATATTTCTCATCACACGAAATATTATTACTTCATTTGATGATGCAGTATCCATCCAGGATCAGTAAAATATTTATTGACAATTTCATCACATAAATATTGCGAGTGAGTGAGTGGATCCATATTACGATTAACTTTATTACTTCGACTAGAAGTGTTTCGTTTCTGGTGGGTTTGCTAATTTCTTGAAAGCAATAAACGTAAGAAATGCAAGAAACTGGGAGAAAGTGGGAGAAATATGCGCCATACGCGCGTATGAAGTATAGCGGCGCGGCGTAATTTCTTGCGCTTTGTATTTCTTGCAGGTCAAAATAGCTGGAAGAACCCACTTGTTGCCTTTATTTCTTGCACTGCAAAACAAGAAACGCAAGAAATGCAAGGTGCAAGAAACTGGGAGAAAGTGCAAGAAATATGCATCATCTAGGCACGCGATGTATGAAGTATTTATAAAGGCAGGGCCTAGTTTTTTGAGTCTTGCATTTCTTATCAAAATATTTACCTGCTTAAAACCGCTTTCTCCCCGTTATTTCTTGCAAGTGGTTATAATTACTTGCACCCGAAACACTGCTTCAATTTAGTGCTTCATACGAATTGAAATTGACAAAACCGCTAACTAACTTTAGGACGTAAATACATAAATGCATATATCTTATTCATGCAGTACACTAAGCAATCAAACGAATAGATTTATTTTGAGTGGATAAAGATTAATGGGTGGAATGAAAATCATGATTTGATCACAACTTTAGTTCAAGTAATTGCTGTATTTTCCTCGATTATATTCTGAATATAAGATGGTTATCCATGTATTTATTTCCCTTCGAGGTAAACTAACCAGTAACAACCACTCGAGAAGAAAGACGTTATTTCCATGCACAAAGCTCACTCACTCAATAAATAAATACATAATTTGACGAGGTACATAAATTCATGAATAATTTTCAACTTGATTACCATCGCTGAATGGGAAGCGTTATAAATTTAGAATTCCGCAGAGTGCATTTAACCCAGGCGTTGGTTTTCTTTGTGTAATTTATTTGCTTGTGAGTGAGGTTTACTTCCTTCCATCCATGCGTTGGTTGGATGGTTGGCACTCTGTTTTTCACGGAGAAAGCAGAGCAGAGATGAGATGACGGATGAGGAAGATAATGATGATAATTTTCTCCAATGTGAAAGAGATTCGTGATGTCTCTCTCTCTCTCTTTGACGTCGTAGGCGTTCATGTATTTGTCCTGTTTACCCCTAAAGTCCAATAAAATCCTTCAATCAACTTTTGGTTCTTTCACCAAACCAACCAAACCAAACCACGCAGAGAATAGGATAGACAGTGGCCGCGGAAGCTGTGGGGACATTAGAATTGTAGGATGGGGGTGGCAGGGATTTATATAAATGGCGAGATCGAACAACCGTGGGGACATTGTCTCTCTGTCCTCAGACTTCCGCGGCCACTGCATCACGTACATACATTTGAGTTTCCTGAATTCTCCCAGTGGCTGCGGAAGCTGTGGGACATGTGGGGACATTAACATTGAAGGATAAGGGGGGCAGGGGTTTGTATAACATATGGGGAGATGATGGGGACATTAAATAACCGTGGGGACATTGTCCCTCTATCCCCTCCAGCTTCCGCCGCCACTGAGAACGAACAAGGACTTTTACTTCTTCAAAAGGTTCCATTCTTTCATAACGTGCTTTCTTTCTTTCTTCACAATCCGTCCATCCATATCTGTATTCATCAGGTGACGCAGATATGTTCATATCTACGTACATATCTGCACCTATTGTCATCGTATTTTTCCCGTTGGCGTTGTTCATGTCAGTCAGCTTAATAATAGCCCGCATGATGTCGGCGGTGGATCCTTAATTCCTCGAAAAGTTAATTCCGCTCAGGTTTTATCTTTTGTGCTACAATTCGTCGTGTAAATGTCAACTTTTATGTCACTTTCCTTAATTAAATAAATAAAATAGGCTCATTTTGATCATGAGACAGTAGTTGAGTGAGTGAGTGGTGAGCTCTTCAAGATAGTTGTTACTTTGATGTCAAGGGGTGGACGTGGACGTGGCAGTTTCACCCACTTGATCTCTTTCTGGGCAGAATTTGATATGCATAACAACTTCCAGAGGGGGGCAAAATACTTTGTCGAAATGTATTATTTTTTTTAACTTTGTTCTTCCCAGGGTTTGGATTTCCAGGGGTGTTACACTCACAAAAAGACGAGAATCTACGTGGAGAAGGCAGTAGTCACGCGAAAATAGAGGTTTTGTGAAGAAATTAACTTTTTATCGGGGTCAAAATACCGTATTTTGAAAAAATCGTGAAAACTATGTAGTTTTACCGAGATAAAAAGTCAATTTCTTCAGAAAACCTGTATTTTTGTGTAACTACTGTCTTCTCCACGTCGATTTTCGTCATTTTGTAGGTGTAACACCCCCGGAAATCCAAACCCTGGGAAGAACGGAGCTCAAAATTTTTTTATTTCGCCAAAGTATTTCCCCCACCCCTGAAAGTAATACTTACCACGTACCTACGTATCACGAGGCGTGTGTACGTGCAGGGCTGGAAAATTGTGAAACTTTATATTTATATTCACTCCATAAGAGGAAATCCAACAACTCGCTCGTCATACTTCACTGTCACTTTGAGCGAAATGGATGAGTGGGGTAACATAGAGGTTTAATCTTACCTGTTGACAATGCAATTTTACATGACATGACAGCCATCCATTTCATTATTATGTGCTCCCTTCTTCCTTCCTTCCCCCCATCGTGCTGAATTAAGACGAAGAACACGGTGCCAACATATCCACTCCGAAATTCCTCCAGATTTCCAATTTTACGACGAGAACTGCTTTCTCTGCACCATTCTTCTTCCTCCTCCTTTCTCGCTTACGGAAGTAGGACACAATTTATACTGGGAGACAGTGGCCGCGGAACAGAGGGACAATGTCCCCACGGTTATTCGATGTCCCTATCATTTCCCCATCTTATACAAACCCCTCCCTCCCCCCCATCCTACAATGTTAATGTCCCCATGGCTTCTTCCGCGGCCACTGCTGGGAGACAGACCTACTCGACGAGAATATGGTGAAAGCGACAGAGATAAAAATGAGGGGGAGAAGGAATCACGATTCGAATCAGGAAAAAAAGTGTCTCCCAGTTCCAGGAAAGAGTGGATTATTTATGATGCGAGGGAATGAATGGTACGTACATAAATGTGAAATTTAAATTGTGTGCGGATATTTTAGCGAAAGTCCGGAAATTCGTAAATTTTTAAAATATCTGTAAATCATGGTTCACTGAAAGGTTTTCCTGGCGGGGCAGGGTTTCGTTTGCTACATTTTTTGCACTTGCAGGAAATGCAAGAAATGCGAGGTGCACGAAACTGGGAGAAAGTGCAAGAAATGCCACGCATTTTATAGCGCCTCGCATTTCTTGCAGGTCAAAATATTTCCCTGTAAGAAACCACTTTCTCCCCCTTATTTCTGCCAACTTTCACCCGAAACACTGTTCTGGAGGTGGATTCGCTTCCCAATATTTTATTCCGTACATATGTGCAACCCACACAAAATAGCGTCTCAACTTCGAATTTATTCCATGTTAACAGAATGTGAAAACCTTTGTACATCCTACGCGGCGTCCTTTGCAGTGCGGTCCATGAGTCCATGGTCATAAGTATTCCGTCCTACATTTTATGATTGCGACGACCAGGCTGTGGATGCAGCTTAGAATTTCATTAAATTAAATTATCTCCCATTCCAAAGCATCTGTCTGTCAGGAGAAAGTTGTTCTGCAATTGAACTTGGTAGTTGGCGGAGGAAATTGGATTATTAGGTCCGTCCAGGAACTGCTGGGTGGACGAAATGAATACAAAATTGCATCGGACATGTGTTCAGGGTAGAAAACAAGTTTGATGGTTTCACCAACCGAGGGCCATCCCCAAAGGTATTGTTCACCTGTTTGGTTAGTCTCATTCCCCAGTTTTCTATCCCCGACCGAATTATAAACATTTGTTGCTGGTATGTACATTTCCTGACTTTCCTCCCGAGAAAGTTGGGATTTCTGCTCTCTTTCCCTGTGGAGTTTAGCCAAACAGTGGCCGCGGAAGAGTGTCCCCACGGTTGTTCGATGTCCCCATCATCTCCCCATGTTATATAAACCACTCTCTCCCCTATGCTACAATGATAACGTCCCCCGATGTCCCCACAGCTTCCGCGGCCACTGTATCCAAATGAAACCATCCTGCTTTTTGGCATATGCATGGAAAAAAGCCACAACAAAATTCGTATTGTTCGTGGCTCGTGTAAGAAACGAAACTGTTTTCTACCTACTTTTTTAGTGCGTCATCCTTTAATAAGTGTATTTTTGCTGGTTATTTTTGTGCAATAAATTGCCTATCATTACCGTTTGATCGATAGTCTGCTGGATATTTAGCGTTTGTTGTGGTTTAGTTTTAGGTAGGTTAGATTGCATCAGTTAAAATGTTTACTTATTTATTAAAATTGGCAGATACAACGTTAGCGAAATTATAGGGGGAGCGCGATGCTAGGCCAATTTTCAATTAACGTAGAGGCACAATGTACCTCTATGAGTTACTATAAATAGATAAATACGGTGTATCTGATTCTGATGATGGATGTGCAATATGCTGCAGTTTTACTATTTCCAGTCCAGTCCAGCCAGATTGCAGCGAGATAGCGTGGAAATTCGTAAATATTATAATTACCCATTTTTACTGCTACATGTCGTGTCTAGCGTGGAAATTTCCAAAATCAATTGTACAATTGAGTCACCACCAGGGCGCATAAACTTTTTGTTGTCCGTGGTTTCTCCTAAGGGGGTGGTGCAAGGATGAATATTTTTTTCAAAAAAATCAAAAGTTGGGGAATTGCATGCAATTTTGCCATGAATTTGGTTGTTAGCCTAATTTTACAAATTATAATATTCTGCACCAACGACCTTATCCGACCTATATGATCCCTACTGGTCACCTACTTGACCGATCTTAGCAATCTCCGAGCTTATTCTTCATTTTCGGAGATGAAGGCCAGGATAAAATGTATTTATTTCATTTTTGAAAAGTGGTTGACAACCAAATTCATGGCAAAATTGCATGCAATTCCCCAACTTTTGATTTTTTGATTTTTTTGAAAAAAATATTCATCCTTGCATCACCCCCTTAGGAGAAACCACGGACAACAAAAAGTTTATGCGCCCTGAGTCACCACACATGACGATAAATTGAATTGTGTACTATTTCATATCATAAATATCTAGATGAACGTTCAACGTATTTATTGTTGATCCTATTTCAAACAGTTTTGACCTCCATGCATCCCTCCCAAGCTGCTTTGGCTAACTTGTCATCGTTCATGTGCTGGTTAGGTTTCGCATATTTTTCGTGGAATATAATCTAATACGACATGGTTAACAAGTAGCTGGTTACTGTCCAGCCAAGCTAACGATATATAACCAGTAGCCATACGTAATAACCAACACGCAACATTATCATCACAACTAAGTACCTTATTAGACCGGAAATATTGGCAATTTTAATTCCACTCTGTTCCATTATTCTCATATCTATAGTCTGCCCAATGCTAATGAAAACTTTGACAAGTAAATTCTAACCTGCCACAGCCAGCAAACTTTTTGCACTGCAAAAAAATATACTTCACTATTTTTTAGCAAGGCTATTTAAAATTGCGAAAGAATCCTTCCCTCTTTTATAATATTTCGAGGAATTATTATGTGTTTCTCTCATATTTTCTCTCTCTTGTTTCATTAAATTGCGCAATGCTGCTTATTTTTTTTTGAATAACGACATGTCCACGGACTCGTCTAGGAGAAAAAACAGATTTACAAAAACAAGCCTCATACCGCGAGCGAGCAGCATTTTTAAAGGCACCTCGGGGAAAGATAACTGGGAGAAAGGTCACCCACGAGTTTATGCATCTGAGTCATAGATACACAAAAAATAATACACAACCTGTAGCTTGACTCACTAACTCGCTTTTACTCCCACATTCGTACCACCATTTCTATGTAGTCGCCCAAATAATAATGATGCTTTCTCTCTGAAAGAAAATGGTCGAAAATGCAATATTGCCCGAGAGATGAATTGCTTTCTTCTCGCGTCATTCCTCCAGTAAAGAGAATGAAATTACGAAATCACTTTTTCATCTGGGTTGGAATTGGGACATTTTCGAGTAATAAAGTGCAGCGACAAAATAATAAAATAAATGTAATATAATGCAATGCAATGCTCTCTTCTATCCAATTAAAATAATTAAAACGTAGTCCGCTCGAGTAGAAGAATGAACCACAATTTATGGTCGTAAATACATTCAGTGGCCGCGGAAGCTGTGGGACATTAACATTGTAGGATGGGGGAGGGACGGGTTTATATAACACGGGGAGATGATGTGGACATCGAACAACCGTGAGGACATTGTCCTCTGTCCCCACCCACGCTTCCGCGGCCATTGTCCCCAATTGAAAAAAATAAATGATGGCCCTAATTCAAACTGAGGATCCATCCAGATCGCCATCCATCGGTCGGATTGCCTGGTCTCGAACAAGGAAACGCTTTTAGTCCTTGGGCGTTTTTTTATTATTATTAAAGTCTATTATATTTGACCCATTGTGTTATGACCCAAATCCAATAAGAAGAAAGCGACGGAACATGTCGTCCTCCTGCTTTTCCTTCTTTCTTTTTTTCCACCAGCCGTGAAAGGAAGGAAGGAAGGCAGCGGATAATAGCTCCCAGGCGGATGGGCATCAATCTTCTTTTTCGTCCTTCAAATTCTTTCACTCATTTCATTTCATTTCCGAAACTGATGGACACAAATTGA
The DNA here is from genome assembly GCF_002217175.1 of Folsomia candida. NCBI lineage: Eukaryota > Metazoa > Arthropoda > Collembola > Entomobryomorpha > Isotomidae > Folsomia > Folsomia candida. The sequence goes on from NW_019091201.1 coordinate 3,749,949, forward strand.
GTGCTGTTTTTTGTTTGTCGGGGATGAAATCAGTGGCTAAATCACTTTATATGGTCGGCCGTCGGATTGATCAAATAATGGTGTCCGCCAGTAAATCCCCTTTAAAATGATGCTATCTACCACATTTTTATCAACCTGTAGCTCTTATTCTGTAACTTTCTCCAAATCCTGCTCGCCAAAACTTTATCTCCCAAAATCTGGCACACTGCTCAGTAAATAATCAAGGAAAAAGGGCAAATGTATGTACTTAAATAGTTTGAAACCAAAGTGTTGGTGGTGTGGTGTGGTGCCTTTAATTTTTGACGCTGGAAGTAAATAAGCATAATGACCAAACTTTGTGACATTAATAAAGTTATCATTACATTGTAAGGAGAAGAAGAAAGTTTTGGGGGAAAACCTTGGAGAAAAGTTGGTCTTGTTTAACTCGGCATAATATTTCACTCCTGACTCTTCGACTCCAAGGACTTAGCAGTTTTGTGGGTGGTTTGATGGTGAACATTGCTTTACGACAGTTTTTTTTCTGGCTCTCTCCTATATTACATAGGAGCATGCATACATATCTGGAAAAATGTGGTTGGGCTCAGTGGCCGCGGAAGCCGGGGGGACATGTGGGGACATTAACTTGCAGGATAGGGGAGGGATGGGTTTATTGGAAATTGGCAGATGATGGGGACATCGAATAACCGTGGGGACATTGTCCTCTGTCCCTGCGCTTCCGAGGCCACTGCATAGTGTACATACATTTGAGTAGCCTGAATTCTGCCAGTGGCCCCGGAAGCCGTGGGGACATTAGCATTGAAGGATAGTGGAGGCAAGGGTTTGTATAGCATGGGCAGATGATACGGACATCGAACAACTGTGGGGAGACTGTCCCCCTGTCCGCGGCCACTGGCTGGCTGGCTGCTGGATTACGGGAAAAAATGACGCGTTATGGCGAAAGAAAGATGAGGAGAGAATCTACAAAAAGCTGGAATGCATCGGCACAGAGAATAATTTGAAAAGTTGGTCGTCCTGGTCGTGGTGTGGTCCTTTTCTCGTGTTTGCCGACGCCACCACTTTCTCCTTCTAGAAGGAAAGGTCTTTGAGAGCACAAATTCTGAATTATTTATTGGTTTTTACTATATATACCGACCTACCGACCGTCGAGGAATGGAATGCGTGGGTGTATTGTCAAAATACTGCTCGAGGAATGGAAACCATGATGGAAACCCTCTGCTCAGAAAGTTAATAAATATCATAGAGAGACGAAAACTTTTATATCTTACAAGGTTGACAATCCGATTTCGAACCGAAATCGAACCCTCTTCTCCTTTACTATTTATTCCTTTCGGGGAATCGCATCTCTAAAAAAAATCTCGATAAGCCGAAAAGTAGATAAAGCTTCTTCTTCACATTTCAATCTCCATACGATAGGAATTCACCGAAGCCATTAATTCTAGAAAATTGGGTTAATCTTTGAATTTATGTAGGGAAAGAGAGAAGTAAAATATGACATTTTATTGCAAGCCGGGCAAGGCAAACGTGGATAAGAAGATTTTCCAAGAAAGAAGTATCCATGCACCGGCATCAGCATCACCCATTTTATAACTTAAGAAGCTTACGTGGTCCCTCTTTGACGACTGCTTTCACCCACTTTCTCCCTCCGCGTCCTCTTTCACTCTCTCTTTCAAATCTTACATCATGCATTAAAAAGATAGTGGATTCTCACCGACGAACGAGCAGTGGCCGCGGAAGCCGTGGGGACATTAACATTGTAGGAAAGGGGAGGGACGGGTTTTTATAAGATGGGGAGAGGATACGGACATCGAACAACCGTGGGGACATTTACTGGTATGAATAAAACCAGGGAAATCCTCCAAGGAAACGGGAAAAGGGAAAGGCATTTGCCTGAGGGAAAGTCTCACAGGTCAAGGCTATTGCTCCTTTTCGTATGAATAAACTTTTACCTTTCTCGCCAGGCAAATCCCCTTGGTTTCGGGCAAATCCCCTGACTTCAATTACATGTAATTAAAATAATACCATCGCAACGAACACAAATGCATTTCAAAAATTTCTCTGACCATGATTTTGATCAAATTCTTAAAGAAATGTCCCCCAATGACCCCCACTGGTTTGTGATGTTCGCTAAAAAGGCTAAAATTCGGTATCGGCGCATCTCAGAATTGCAAAAATCAAGGAAATTTCAGCGTTGTTTTGTTGTATATAAGTGTATTTAATTTAATCTATTTTTGATTTTTTGAACACCCTCCAAACTCACTCAGACTAACCTGGAAAAAACCACCTTCAAATGCTCGCCAAAAATCAAATTGTTCTCGGAATTTAAAAACTCTTTTACGATTATTGTCCCATACAGTTATTTTATAATATTCAAGATCAAACTCATTTTTGAATTTTTTATAGATTTTCAAAAATTTCCTAACCAGGAAAAATACTAAAATTCTAACCTCCTAACTTTGTATAAAGCTAAAAATTTTCGAATTTTGAAACCTCCCTTTTTGTAAAATATGCACGACGATGAATGGGTTTCAAAATCGCCATTTATATGGAGGAATGGAAAGTTGAGACACAAAAATTCAAACTCAAAACCCACATGCAATGGACCCTTAAACGGCGAATAAATGAGCGAAAGCAGAATTTAATTAGAATCTTGGAAAATTTTCAACATTTATATGCAACTTGCGCGATACCGGTAGCATGACCAGTTGGCCGAAATCTGAATTTAAAAATATTTCAGAAAATATTTTCAGGTCTTCAATGAAAATATAAAATACATTTTTTCGATGTCGATAGCAAATAAAAATCTATATTTTTGTCGATAAATCTGGTTTTGTGAGTTTCAAAGCCCTAACATGTCCAACTAGTGTCCAACATTCATAAAAAGTACAACAGATGCTTAAAAACTAAGTTTTATTGCTAATTTTGTTAGTTGGGGTCAGCATAGTAGCTGATCGGTATTTTTTGGGGAGATTGCCTGAAGGAAAGGCTTTCACCTTGGTTTTATTCATACGAAAATCCCCGTCTCCAGGGAAAATCTTGAGGTTGAGGGAAAAGCTATTCCCTTTTTCCTTTCCCTCGGGGAAAAGCAAATGCCCAAATTTTTATTCATCTATATTGGGGCATTCTCCTCAATTTTTTCGGAAAAAGGATTTCCCTGGTTTTATTCATATCACCCATTGTCCCTCTGTCTTTCCGCGGCCACTGCCGACGACAACGACCAAACCATTTCTTCCCATCATAACTTTCTTAGTTTACTTTACATACATACATCCTTTCTTCAATTCAGTTCATCCATGTGCAAGTAATTCATTCATATTTCCATGTCCATATCATCCCCCATATTTTATTTACACACAAACGAATAAAATTTATACCTATGGAGAGTTGATGAATGTGTTTTCTAACACCAGACGTCTCAATGATCATACGACACGAGCAAATAGTGTCGAAGAAGAATAAGAGGCGCATAAAACCACAAAAACTTACGATATCCTCTCGTCGTCGTCGTCGTAATGATAATTGCCATTTGGCAGTGGTCGTGGTCGTGGTTTGCTACTATTTCACTCTAAAAAGTGTAGCCGTGTTAATGGAGGCTATTACATGTTTCTGCGCTTCTGCCTCCGCCGACATGGCCCAAGTCACGTATTTATCTCAGTTGATGCGATTCGATGAAGAAGATGAAGCGTTGTTAACGAACGTGGCGCAGAGAAGAAGAAGTTTGTGCAGGCAGAGTAATTGATCGATTCGATGTCACCATCATGCAGCAGCGTATCATCATTTCATCTCATCTCATCGGCAGCCGTACCTTAGCTTACTTACCTTGTCGTCTAGAGAAGATATCTAGACACATAATGTGCTTAGCACCACCAGCTTTTTTGATCAATTACTGACTACGGACGGGTGTGTGTGACCTAGTTTCTTGTTTGTCCAACTTATCCCCCTCTATATCCTTTGGCTTGATTTGATTCAATCTGATACATACACACCCACGCAGATACAATGGCCGACGTCGTCATCATCGTCACCATCGTCATTGTCCACCATAAAAGTCATCATAACTGGAATTATTCCCCGTTAATGAATACGTGGTAGCTGGTAGCACACATTTAACGATGCATGCACATGCAAACGAAATGACGAGTAGTTTCCAGACCATAACTATTAACTAGATAAGTATTCTCGGCCAGGAGATTATGCATGGCTGACTAAATATTACCTACCTGTAATTTTTTTTAGACGAGAGTTAGTAGCTAAATAATAGTTAATGGCTTTGGTTTTGGCTTTGAGACTGGGTTTGAAATCTGGAGTAATTATTTGGTCGATGAACCGTGTCCGCAACAGATTCACGACGATAACTGGTTCAACCATGGCTGATTAAGTCTCGATCATCGATATTTGCATAGATAGATGAGGAGAACATATTCAGAAATTACCTACTGTATAAAAAAACCACTCAGAATTAAACCACCGAGCTAAAAAACTAAACTATCCATCAAATATTTTAAAAATACATAAAATACTTAACAAAATATTGAGTAAGTCTTATAAAAGTCTTTTTGTAATTTTTTGTAAGTATGAATAAGTCAAAATCAAAATAAGATAAAAGCTTGTTTATTAACGCTCCGGATCCATCTACTTTAATGAATTTGATGAAACAGATATTTATCTATGTAAGTACGAATGACGCATGACAAATCTCAACTTGAGATTCTCAAGTACAGAATAATTTATTGTTTTAAAACATCGCTGTCCTCTGTGTCTTTTAGTTATGAGATTTTTACAACGTATATGCCACGTTAAAGCGTTCCGACCGACCCATTTGGGACGTGTTAGGTTAATAAAAATCATGGTGTGACTTGACGAGACTTGATTACTTTGATTTTGCAATGACGCATTTATGCTCCACTCTCGCAGTGTTTATGTTTATGCAGCCAGCACAATTCACAATTTGAAACGATTCCACTCGTTCAATTCATTATAAATCATCAAAATAATTACAAGTTAATTTTATAGTTGGTTAAACCAACTTGGTTTTATAAATTGGAGACTACGCAAGCAAACAATCACCATTTTTTTGCAATGGTGGTGGTGGTCTGATATTTAATTTTGAAGTAAAATTTTATTTTGGCATTTTTTGTAGGGGATTTTACCCCGTCTGTTCATCAGACGGGGTGTAAAATTAAGTTTCCTTGAATTAATTGACACGGTTTCTATGGCGTCAGAATTAATTCAGGCGTGTCAAAAAATTTGTATATTATTCCGGCCAAATTTTATTCGACGCGGTCCATTCATTCATCATTGCAAAACAATCAATCTCATAACATTTCTAAATTCTTCAGTTTCATTAATTAATTAATTAACTAGTCGTCGACACTTCACTTGTCGACGTGTCCCGCCAAAGACCACGTCAACAACAGCCGTGCTTATCAAAAACGGGGGATAACGAGTAGAAGAGAAATGTCAAACAAAGTTAACTAAATCAACGAAATACACTTGTTTGATACACTTCGTGCTTATCAAAATTCTTGCCTGGTCGGAGAGGAGCTTATATTTCCCCAGATTTTAACTCGAATGTCCGAACAGTTCTGCTTCATCTTTTGCGCCCTGGCCTTACGACATCATCGCCACGATGAGAAGGAGGACTTGGAGGAAGCCTAATTTCGAATCTCCATCGGCACGACTTGGGCTGAGAAGTCCGTTCCCATTTCCGAGCTTCTTATGTCCTGCGGTGCCATGGTGGGGGAGGAGTTAGTTGACATATTTCATATTTTTTTACGCTTTTTAAACGCTCAGCTTTCGTATTGATTGACTTGTTTTTTATTTTTTATGCGAAAGATGACACGTGAAATTTATATTTTTCTATTTTTCCAGAAGTGGGGACAGATGACTTTGATTCTCTGAGTGTTACTGACAGCGGAGTTTTTAGGTTGGTATAAAACAATAACATTTCAAGTAAACAACACTGAAAAGCTTATCTCTGGTTGACAATAACTTTATAAATATTCATATTATTTTAGTGACAATGACGCCTGCAGTTCTGGACGTGCTTCGCCCATTTCGTCCTGCAAGGATGGAGGAACGTCATCGACAGCCTCAGCGAAAGCAGTATCAGCAGGAACCCATGTCGCAGCGGACAGAGACCGATTCGCAATCCTCAGCTATGAACAAGTCACCCGCGTCGACAGGTTATACATTGATAAGCTATTTTACTATCTATCAGTTATCTTATAGAGACAAATATTAACGTTATATTTCATTTTATGATGTAGCATCTTGAATGAAATGGTGGCTCTCGAAGGACGAGGAAATTTCCCTGCGTTGGAATTGAAGTTGAAAGACCTACTGACTGCTGTGAAGGATCGTTTGGTCCAGGAAGGAATCAAGGTGAGTTTGTTGTTCCGCTGGAATCTTATAAATCTTACGAAGTTGACAATAATGATGACAATTGAATGTGTTTTTCTGACAGATTCGTGATATCCGACTTAATGGCGGAGCTGCTAGTTATGCACTGAAGGACCGTTTGGACTACTGCTGCGTGTGTGGAATGGTTTACCAACCTTCCGGAAGTGGAGACTGTGGAATGGTGTGTTCTTGTCCCGAACAAACCAAAAACTTTTCGGGGTAAGTTATTTATTGAATTGGGAGAGTATCATTTTTAAGATAAGATCAATAAAACTATAAATCTACCATTTACAGTTCAATACTTCCTTGGTCACATGTTGCTGCTGACATTGATCTCATCTTTGGAATGGAGTTATTGACAGCCAAACATTTTGATCGGGTCAAGACTGCAGTACTGCAGGCTCTTCTGGATCTCTTGCCGGAGAATGTAAGTAAAAATAAACTTTAAAAAGATGCTTACAAGCAGAAATATACGGATTGTTGATGAGATTTTTCTTGTATTAGGTGAGCCGAAAGCGAATGTCTCCTTGTGCTTTGAAGGAAGCGTATGTGTCCAAGATGGTGAAAGTCTGTGAAGGAGACCGCTGGTCCCTGATTGCTTTGGGAAATGGGTCCGTGAATCAAGTGAACTCAAGCAGTAAAGGGCGAAGCTGCTCAGTCGAGTTGAAATTTGTAGATACAATGCGTCGCCAGGTAAGGACTTTATACATATAAAAGTCACCACAATAATTGAGAAAAAAACTGAATTGTAAAAAATACAAACATTTTATTTCTATTTGCAGTACGAGTTCTCAGGTAAGATATCATAAATAAATGAACAAAGGAGTTGAAAAAAGTAGCCAAATTTCTGTCATTACACGAACTTATTCTTTCAATTTCAGTGGACAGCTTTCAGATTGTTCTTGATTCTTTGATGTTGTTTTACAAGTGTTCCGCTGTTCCTATGTGTAGCAGGTAAGAAAACCTTGTCCTTATCTATGATACCAGTACTTCAATGCTAAAAATTATTATATTTTTTGTTCAGATTTTACCCAACTGTTGTGGGAGAGTCTGTCTTTGGAGATTTTTATGGTGCGCTTTACCATCTCCAAAATGGTCTGATTGCTACTAATTCGTAAGTTTTCCTGCATTTTTAGCCCAAAGGCATGTACCCGTTATGCCATTTTAACTAATGATTGTATTGCTTACAGACCAGAGGAAATTCGGGGCGGAGGACTCCTTAAATATTGTAACCTTCTGGTGCGAGGAAACAGACCGGTGAGTAGAGATCTTCCGGTAATTACTTAGAGATTTTAATTATTGTGGGTTTATTGGTACTAATTTATTTTGTGTTGATGCAGGCGGATATTCATTCCATTCCTCCCCTTCAGCGGTACATGTGCTCCAGGTTTTTCATTGATTTCCCAGAGGTAATTTTCTTTTGATGGAAAATAGTCATATTATTTTCTTACTTGCTGGACAATGAATAAATACAATTTGTAATTTTGCAGGTGGAACAACAAGAATCAAAATTGCGAACCTACCTTGCTAATCACATGTCTGGAGTTTCTGCAAAACTCCGATATGCTTTCCTGATAACCCTTTATCACGTCGTGGACAGCTCAACCGTATGTCTGATGGGTCATGAACGTCGCCTGACGCTGCAGCTTATTCAGAGATTAGCTTGTGAGCTTTTCAACACCGAGTGAGCATCCGCATCTTAATTTCTCCAATAAGTAACCCAGTTATATAAATACATCAATTTATATACTTTTCTATTCTTAGTGGACGTCAAGGGATTTACGGTTCTCAACCAAGTCACCTGTATCCGTGCTATCCCACAACCACGTATTACATGCCGCAACAAAACTCATCAGGATCAACGTCGGCAATCGCAGTCGAGTCTGTCACTTCCTCCAATGGCACCACCTACTATTCTCCCCCAGCCGCGGCGGCTTCCACGTCATCTCCGGCCATTTTGACGACAACACAAAATTACTCGCACCAGAGACATCCTACCAACAACAAGTTGTGTCCCAACACAAAATCCACTGCGAATAATAACAAGACTCAACCCCAACGACATTCTCAATCAACAACATCAAGTCAGAACATTGCCAAGCCTTCTTCAACCTCTTCTTCAGTCCCCCTTTTGACCGCCACCTCATGAAATGGGTGGTCAAAAGCTCGATCCGTGGGAGAACCTATTATATATTTAATATTTAAGTTAACATACACACATTCGACTCAGACTGTCGAATAATATCACATAAAAAATCATTCTGTACTCTATTCTAGAAGCAAGCATCTAAAATGAGCTGTAGCGAGAAGCATATTATGTAGAGAGGCGCAAAAGTATTCGCCATTAGCTTAACCTGGCGACAGAAAAGGAGAGAAAGTAACCTAAATACTATATTACCTAGATAAATTTACTGCCAAAAAAGAGGGTATTATCTTATCACCAAACAAGAAATTATTAGTACATCATCATCACCAGAATTATAGAAAAAGGCCTAAAAAATTAAGAAAAATGAATTTGAAATTCTCACTCTCTCAATATTTCCCCTCTTTCTCTACCTTTCGTGTCAAAGGTCTCTGTTAGCTGGGCGGATCAAATTATCAAAATTTTCTTTTTCCATAAAATCGCAAAAATTCCACTGCTTCTAATATTTATCACTTATCAATGTTTTAAAAGATAACATATGAATACCTTAAGAAGAAGATTGACAAAAAGGGGTCTATGTTAACTCAAAGGAATGCATGGAACATTGTTTGCTCTTGGTATGTGTATATGTGTCAAAAAAAATTGAGAGGGGTATGTCTACACTATTAAAGCGAAAGTTGATACACTTTGCGGAATTTTCTTCTCAAATTATGAATAGTTAAATAAATACATTTGGACTGTATCTCGTACCATTAAACGTTTAAGCGTCTGAAACTCTGAAAAGTCCGAATTATAATGGACGACGTTAACAGTTTAATTGGTCGGATACTTTAAAAATACGCTTCCATATTACTAACTAATTATTACCTTGTTTGTCTTTTGAACTAAATTTCTTCTTCTCTGATTTCAAATTCAAACGATAACTTATGTCCTTTGTGATGATGAATTTCATAAATGCGAAGCTGCAGTCTTCTACATATTTTATCAGAGAAAAAAATTCGCCATACAGAAAATTATGATTACACAAAGTGTGAAATAATATGTACCTTGATTAGACTGTGGCATTTTGTGTGTCACTAAATTAAATATTCCTCCTCTTCAATTAACTAAATAGAGAGTTGTTGGTTCAATATGATGAATGTGCTATTTTTATTATTATTATCCTAGTTAATTAATTACGAATTCACAGTAGTTGGTGACCATCTCAAAAAAAATCTTGTCATTTACTTATATTTTATAAGAAAAAAATATTACATATTATCCACTCTGAAGAAAACCCAATTGCCATAAAAAATTATCTATATTCGAATATCTAGTTTTTTTCTTTCTCTTTTTATTATTAAAGTATATTTTCTTACTGCATGAATTTAGTAAAATCAAATTCTTTGAGTTTTTGCTGAAAATATATTAACATTTATTATGATCTATGAGGAACCAAGACTATGATGATATCTACTAACTAAAAAAATGTGTACCTATTAATTAAACATTTCTGCTCCTAATTAATTAACTATTTCCTCATAATAATTAATTAATCCATCCCTGGGTTTTATAGTACTAATGAAAAATAGCAGGTTTTTTTCCCCTCTGATTGATTACATTACATACATTAACGACTTATCACTTCCTTGAAAGACTTGAGAATTTGAAGAATTATTAATTATTGTTATGATGCTGTTTCATCAATAATAGTGAAAAAAATACTGAATAGAAATGTCATGGACTGATGAAAGATGTGAAAATATGCTGTCTTATTATTACTACTAAAACTTACTTTTTTTGTCTCTTATTAATTTTTTTAGCAGTAATTAAAAAAATGCATAATACATTTACATACATAAAAAATATCTATTAATGCTGCTTTATATACAATTAGCAAATGCAAGTAGTCGAGTCGGTCGCCAACAAGTAAAATTATTGATGTCTCATTAGTACAATCTTATAAAAATATGATGATAAATAAATGTTAAGATACACACATTATTATTAATTTAATTCTACTTTTATGTATGATTATCTAAAATTTATGCAGAATTGTGCAGGGTACGGCAGGTCGAGTATAATATTCATATTTTTAATTTTGCAATGTGCGATTTTTTTCAATCACCAATTAATTTGTAACGTAACATAAGTAATTATTTACCTTTAGTAGAAAAATATCCAACATAATTTTACAAGAAAGAAGAAAAAATGTGCAATTTAGTTCCTCAAATTGCAACTTTTGCCAAATGTCAATGAATATTAATCGAATGAAGCTTGGTTTTGGAAAAAAGTACAAAAAAATCATCTGTGACTATCTTACAATCAAATTAAAAGGAAAGTGAAAAAAATAAAAGTTAAGTATCGTATATATTGTAAGGATGGATTACATACAAGTTTATTCAAATCCATCCGCCGGAAGTAGAACTAAAAATATGTGTATGCAAATGATGAACCGTGTAGTTTCCTAAAAATACTTGTTAGTTTAGTAAAAATAGTAAATATTTCCGTGTAGAAGTTTGACAAATTCCGAGATTTTATTATTTACTTTAATTATCTACCAGCAGCCAAGTTTCAAATGCTAATGCAAAAATTATTAGTAAAAATGCAAAAGTCTATTAATGCAGCAGCCCAGTTAAGTTTAAGAAACTTTATATTTTCGGGTTATCAATTTGCTGGTGAAAGCGAGAGAAAAGAGAAAAATGGTGATAATACATACTAAATAATGATTCAGAAATATGTACTCCAATTTTTAAACATGATACGAAATATCACATACAGAGCGTGCTCCATAAAAAAATTACCGTTGTTTACATACATACCTTACCTAAAAAAGTTAGCTGTCCGATAAGCCAGCCATCATGATGATACCTAACCTACCTTAATTTCGACAGGTTAAAGACAATTATTTCTCAGTTATCACAATGAATTATATACAAACTATTATCAAATATTTTTAGTGTTTTTTTGGGGGGTAAAAAATATTAACATTTAATAATGAATTAAGTAGTTAATTAATTAGCAGGATGAAAAGTGATGGTATAAAGTTTATTGTAATCCATTCTTGTAATATGATGATTGTTATAAAAAAAAGTCCTATCTATTAAATGTATCTCTACTGCAATGGTGGTAATTAGTAACGACCGTACCGTGTACCGTACCGAATGTTATAGTTGAAACGTTGCACAATTTATTATCTAAAATAAGCTATCAATCAACAACAACTTATGTACTGTCTTATTTATGGTTTGTATAACTTTGAAAAAAACACAGCTTGAGAATATCCAAGTATTAAATTAATGGATTTATTAAAAATTTCAAATATATTACAATAAAACGGATCCTGGGAGGATTAAGTAAACTGAATAAGTATGTATGTATGTTCGTTATTTTCATAAATATCAATCAATTTCGTAATGTAGGTTTAAAAATATATTTATTTTCGACTCGTATATTATTCTTTAATTCATGTCATAAATATGAAATACAAATAGTACTTTTTCGCGTATACATCATTCTCTAGAAAGTAAAGATTTCAATTTCAGTAAAATATTCACCACATTGTTCAGTGTTGGTAGTACCAATAAGTTCTTATCCAACTAAAAGTTACCAGCACCTCATTTTCATTTCATACATAAATAAAATATTTGGCAATAATCTCTCATTTTGCATTCATCGTCTCGTAACATGTTAAAACTATGGCATAAAATTTAATTTGAATATTAAATACATCTACTAAAGTAAAATTCACTTCTTCTCCTTCATACTTGACATGCATATCATGATATTTAGTTATACAAGATTGAATATGATTAAGTAAAACGATTATCATCATCGATAACATAGCATTGCATTGCATTCAAAATGATATATAATTACTCTCAGGTATTGTATTGGGAATGTCATTGTGTGTCCTATTTTTCTTCTCTTTATAGCAGAAGCTTGATAAAATTTAGTTTAACTAACCTTTAAATAAATATGTATATAACAAGACAAACACACAAACATGTAAAATAAAAGCGGACATCACAGTTAATTAAAACTAAACTTAATAATTCGTGAGGTAACTAAACAGTCGAATACTTCAAATAATTGAGGCGTCTCAAGAGGAAATCTGATGTTTTCATTGCTGCGGGGACGCTATCCAAGGAGGAGAAGGTCCAACAGTGGCATTTGGCAATCCTTAAAAGAAAAGCAAAAGAAAAATATTATTACACAAATCGTAACAAATCTGGAAAAACTTTAACACGTTACTTGTCACTGCACTCTCTGTCAGTAATTTTCTTATAAAAACAAGTACATAAATTATATTTCCTAAGGTTAATACTGCTAAAGAACAGCATGTGAAAAACTGCATTTTTTTCTACTATCTAATAATCACACGTGTCAATACTCAAAGAAAGACCAAAAAACTCAACCAATTACACCCGAAATCTTTTTTGCACACCAAAACCCAATAAGCATCATCATCATCTCCTTACATTCAACCATAAAAAGATCCAACGTGTGACATAATTCCTCTGCAGACTGATTTTTTACGTGACTTCATTTGTGACCGATTCCCAGACATTTAGACTTAATCTGTTTTTCTAGTACCACACAAACAACCACTAAAAACGAGAGATATATTGCTTCTTATTACGAGTTTGAGAATAAAATCGATTTCTTTTTCTTCTTGTTACCAAACACCGCAGATTTTTAAATCTATTTAAAACTTTAACTTCTTCCAACTAAATGTATTCTTCTTCATCAGTCTTTGGCTCTGGGTGATATTACACGCTGATTTATCAGTAACGACGACCACAATGTAAATTTAACATTGGCATTTCCCAATGTCATATATTTCATCAGACAACCCATGAGTGAATGACTTTTCTGTGCGGTGGTGGCTGTTGATGGCGTCGAATGCTGATGCGAATGTTCTGCTCTCGACCTGTTAAGTCACAATTAATTAAATTTCCTTTCCTTGCCTTGTTTAAAGACGGACGCATTAATTGAAGTGGGATTTAAAATATATGTATCAACATGGACTGAATGCATTTTTCAACTTGACTGCTTGGGGGAGAGGAAACAGTGACAAATGGTGGGCCGAGATCGCCAATTTCTTCGGCATGGGTTCTCGATCTTATAGAAATTGCAACTCCTGTGATATGTACACGTGCCAACAAAAACGTTGAAAATATATGGTTTCATTTGCATACAGGAAACAAATGAGTACTTCAATTGTTTTAAAAACGTAAACCTACTCAGAGCGTTTTATCCACGAAATGCCTCTTAGAATGGAGGTTTCCCAGCGTATCCTCTCCAATTTTGAGCAAATTAGTGTCAATCGATCACAGATTTTTTTAGTATGAAATTTGCAAAATGCACGATCCTACAATGCGCAGGTTTGGCGAATATATTTGCATCCGATGGTGAAAACTGACAAATTTTACACTTTCCAAATTTACTGAGCGTTTTCTCCTCATCGGATGTAAATAAATATATCTGCCAAACGTGCCCATTGCGAGATCGTGTCTTTCCCAAATTTCATATTGATTAAAATTGTGATCAATTAACACTGATTTGCTAAAAATCTGATCGCATACGCTGGGAGACCTCCATTCTTAGAGAATTATAAGCATGAAATAACCCCAAAATAATTAAGGAATTTCCTGGATTTCCTCTTTCATGGAGTGAAACTAATTAACACAATCTAAACATGTCAAGTAAAAAAGACAAGGATAAATTCTCCTTGCAAGATTCAACACCATTCTGAATCTGAGGACATTCTTCTCTTCTCCACAAAACTCTTCTCGAATCTCATCTCACTAAAACTGCCATGCAATGCAACAACATTTGGCTCATGGGAAAAACGGAGTAGTCACGTCGATGGGAAGTTTAGTTTATCTAATTTTTTCAGTTTTGGCATTGGATTGGTTCTTGGTTTAGAAAATTTAAAATTAGTTGTATGATTGGATTTTGATATAAACTCGTTGTGGCCGGAAGGCGTTTGCATAAGAAAGTCGACTAGTACTCCAATCCAATGAAAATAATGTGTCTGAGACTTCTAAATATAGACGACGACGACCAACGGAATCAAGCATCTAGCTAAACTCTGCTTACATAAAAGTAGAATTTGTAATGATCGTCAACGGATTAGTTAGTATCACTTTTTCATTGGGCCTCTCTCTCACCTAAAATAGCTGAGCAGCAGCAATGAACAAGTTTTTAACGGATCGGTTGCATACCCGTGTAATTGTGGTTATCAGATCTAGATCCATTTTACCGTGCTTGGCAAATAACACTTAAGAAAAACCACAAACGTCACCTTTCTTTCTACACGAACGAACAAAAAACAACATTAACGAGGGAAACCATAATATAAGAAATATTGCACAATTAAGAAGAATTCAGAGAGTTGCTTTCATTTTATGTACTCCACGCCACGCCAGCCAGCCACGAGCAGAACACGCTGTTAATGTAAATCTTCAAAATGTGTGAGTTAATTCATCACAGATTTTCTCCTTGTCCAACCCTAATCTCTCGACGTAACGGAAGGAAGCAGGTTTCTTGACAATGGATTAAACACAGAGTTGGATAATTGTCAAGGACTTGCTAATTCCATTCAGAATATGACAAGACGTGCCAGTGAACCATGTCTGCATAGCGGGAATAGTCATACATACGTGTCCATATAGATAAACGTACTACATTTACATAATACCTACCGACGGTAAATCCTTTATGAAAATAATGGAAGCAATAATACTACAAGTACATATTGCTATCATTTAAGAATTCCTGTGGACATTTTAACTGCCGTAGAGTCACACCTTTCTCACACCTAAATACTTTGCTGCTCCTTCCTCCAACGAAGAATTTCAAAATGTGCAAGTCACAAGAAAACTCTTTTGGCAACGTTTTCACGTATTCCTAATTCCTATCCTGTCTTATAACTTTACTCGAGATTTGAGATTTCAAAAAGTCAATAAAATCCTAAAGACAAACAGACCGAGATGTTAACATGTATGACACACACAGACGACTCACTTGAAACGCGCTGCATATCACACTGCTCACATTTTACTAGGTCAGGATGCTGAAATAACGACAGTTTTTGGTTATTATCATCACCGCCTGAGAGCTGAATGATTAAGGAATTTTTACGTTTAGAAATGTGCACATGGTACAAACCCATTCCGAGTTTGGACCTTCTTCTCTGGGCGGAGAGGGCAAATGTTTCGGATTCGGTGGAGGCGGTCGTGGTGGAGGTGGTTTTCGAGAAACATATTGGCCACCGGGTTCCACTCCTTGGCGACGTCGACGACTTTGGGTGCTTCCAAACAGTGCGTTGATATCTTGTCCGGAGTAAATGTCCCGGTAAAATTCCAAGTTGGTTTCTCCAAGTGGAACTGCATTCATAAGAAAAAAAATTGCAGTTAAAATCATTTCCATGCAGAAATAGCATGTTACAGGGAAGGATAATAAAATGTTGCATGTCATGCACTTACCCGTCCCATTGTCGTAGAGATCCACTTCCCTCGTCATCAGTTGACACTCTATCCTCAATCTACGTACATAAAATGGTTTCCTCGTTTTTATGCAATTCCGGACTAACAAGAAAAACTGTAGAATTGCAGTTAACAAATTACTGCATAGTACATGCATCTGTTGTACATATCACGCTTACCGTTGATTTTCATCTTTGAGCTTTTCCAGCTAAAATACAATCGCAAGTAGAACAAAGTCAGTGAGAGAAGTACCGAAAAATAATGAAATTCACGCCTCATTCGTACGATAACCATCTTATGATCAAGATCATTTCCGAAGTAAAACAAAGTCGGCCTTTCGTGATCTTGGTTCGCAGTATGCATCTGGGTAAATAAATAAAGATAAGGCACACATAACACAAGAAACGCGAGGGAGAGAGAGGGAAAAGATAAGCTATAAAAGAGCACACATTCAGTTCAGTCTAGTTAAGTTGGCCAAATGTCAAACCAGTTACGATACGAAAGTCGTGGGACATTTGCTGCAAGGAATTCATGCAAGGACCAACTGCAAAAAAACGGAAAGTTGGAGTCTGCTCCAATTTCCATTCACAAAATGAAACACTTATAACGATTCATTTACCGAGCATATTGTCGCCAAACTAATGTACCCAAAGATCCGTTTTCATGAACTAAACTTGGAAAATGAAAGGTTTTAGATAAGACTAAATAAGTGCGATGATAACAAGAATTTCATCAATTTCCGGCCTAGTCAATGGTTAATCTACACGTATAATTATTAGCATCAGACGCATAACTTATTGCAAAATTTGCAAACTTTCAACTTTGCAAATTAAAATAGACGCCATTTTTTGCACCACAAATTAAACCAAACAGCGTAAACCTTTCCTGTCAAAAAAGACAAAGCAATAGTTCACAAAAGCCTAAAAAAGAATGAAATATATGACTAATAAGTCAATCCTGAAGGTTATTTAGCGATCAGTAAGACCCGACACAAGACAGCGAGCAGCAAGCAAATCACGATATCATGGCAGATTGGTAAAAAGCAAGTAAAAAAAATCTGGGCATGGTGGTAAACAGTAAGCAAAGGCTAATTTTTTTGACAGGAAGACATCTTTCATGCAGCTTCTCTCCGACATTCAAAAAAGCAGAGTGCAATCACAAAACAAAACGGTGATTTTGAAACTCAAGTAGGAGAGAAGATGATGGATAAGTGAAACTTTATCTTTGTCAGGGAACAACCTCTTTGTCTAAAACTAAGCACCACCATCTCGTCGGAAAGATTTGGAAAACAGATTTCTGAACTAACCACGTCCAACAATATGGAACCGTACATCCGCTCATATCATACATTATACATTTCATTTCATTTCACGGGCAAAAATGAGTGGGAGTCTCACGTCGTTAAATAACGGGTTGAGTTTACTGCGAAGATTTAGAATGTCTTTCTGTAATTCTTCAAGTTCTACTTTCTCCGCTATCAAGGTGGCGTGCAACTTGTCTTTCCGCTCGTCTTGGGCTGATATTAAATCTGTAAATGTACAAAAAAAAAGTAAAAAGTCATTAGCTAAAATTATTCATCACTGTCACGTTTCCCAAAAATGTTCATTTGACCAGACCCATCTGCACACTTAGCAGAGCGCGTTGCTAAGAAGATTAATGTCTACGGATCCTGGTTCAAGGCCAAAGAGAAGAGAGGCGTATACCGAGCGCTAAATACTGTAACAGTCAACATCTGCATGAGACATGGAACGAAAACATCATACCGACCATGAAAGAGGTCGGAAAAGTGAGACCCATGGACATGCTACGGATCAACATCATCGTGGCAGCCATGACCAAGGAGGACGGAGGAACAGTCACCCTCCCCCAAGGGAACAGCAGCACAGGAGAGAAAGTCATGGCCACGACCGGAGAGACAGTCATGACCACGACTACGACCGGAGACAAAGCCATGACCACGACCACGACCGGAGAGACAGTCATGACCATGACCACGACCACCACTACCACAACAATAACGAGGACGACCTCGGAGAAGAGCATGATTATCGCTCACTGAGAAAAAAAGATTCTAAAGGTTACATCGAAGAACGTGAATATTACGAACGGAGACGAAGTGATCAAAAGGACGCCGCTCATCCTAATCCTAACATGATGATGGCAAATGTTCCACTCCCATTACGACATGAGGACGACGTTCGTGACAATCATGGTAATCCCATCGTGAATGTGCACGTCCCAATCCCTCCTCCTCCCGCACAGCTTGGACCACTGCCCCAACTTCAGCCAATTCAACCAATCGAGACGGATTATCCAGGGCATCACCATGAGAGATGGTACTTCTTCTGGCCTCCGGGGGGTCAGCCGCCGCCGGAAAGTGCAGCGGGAGCAATGCCCCCTCCAGGAGTTGGGCAACTTCCGCCCACGGGAGTACCACAACTTCCACCAGGATCGTTTCCAGCAGCAGCTCCACCACTTTCACTTCCGGTTGCACAAATTCCTCCTGGAGGGCAATTTCCTCTTGGCAATCTACCAATGCAGTACCAACCACAACAGCCATATGTTGCTCCTCCAGCCGCCGGAAGAGAAGACGAGTTGGGCGTCCGACCATCCACAGCCGTGCAGAATTTGCCACAGGGGGTAGCAGTGGCACCAATAGTTCAACAAACTCCACAACCCAAGCCCCCACCACCACCACCACCACAACAAGACCCTAATGCTCTCTGGGCGAGACAATCAACTGCGATGTCACATTTACCCTCGAGTCCACAAAGACCTGCTGCCTATCACCCCCAAATTCAGCATAGGCCAAGTATACCTACTTCGCCACCACCAAGGACAGTAAAACCAGTGGCACAACAAACTAGACCGTATGTTGAAAAACTGGAGTCGATCAACGAAATGGATGAGAACACTCAGACGTCAAATGTACTCTTTTCACCCACCGCGGAACCCAGTAGGGTTGGTGGCTTGGTCGTGCTTGGCCACGGAGGTCATGGTCGAGGTCGATATGTCCAAAACTACAACATCAGAGATGAAGCAGCTACACTTCCGGATATTTTAAACAAAAGAGATATGCAGCTTCAATTTAGAGACGTCTTGGAGAACCAACCGCGTTACAAAGATGCCGAACTTTCCCCCATTTTTATCGACAATGGTAACCAACCGCCCCCTCTTCTAAGGCGATCTTCCCCTGAAATAGTGATACCACCACCAAAAAAACCGAATCCTGACAAATCCGCATCGTCCTTTAATAATAATAACCCATCAACCATTTTACCCACGGAAGAACCCCAACAAAAAGGAAGAAGCATGGAGAAACGAGTAACAAAACCAAACACAAAGAAAAAATCGTCCCTCGCTGACATTTGTCCAAATTGTGGAATAGGTTACTTTCGAACGAGGTTGACCACTGCTGCTTATCTGTCCGCAATTTTACTATTTCCCATCGGAACCTTGGCTTGCCTAGCGAGAAAATGCTGTACCGCTGAAGCGTGCACGTATTGTGGTCATTATGGACCAAATGAGTCAAGGCTGTAAACAGTATCATCGCTGGATAATTACATAAATGACTTTGTGCTATTTTTCAAAAAACGAATTTCACTGCGATTTTGTTTAGAAATTATTTTTCATAAAAAATGAAAATTATTTATGACAATTACCTGCATTCATTTGTTGCAATTCGACCGTTTCTCGCCTCCTCCTACTCGCGGATATGGTTCCTCCATTAGGCCCGATTTGGATCTGGACTTCCGCCTCGAATCCATCCCTAGACCCGCTGTAAGTGGAATATGTCATGTTACCAGAAGAATTAAATGAAGGAGGCACTCGAATACTGCTCCCACAAGCACATAAAGCATGTCCATCCGAGAAACTGGCGTGGCTATTATTATTACTATTAAAATTCGTATTAGACGTTTGTAACGAGGGAGCAGGACTAAAACACTTATTTTCTGAACCAGCAGAAGGTGATCGTAAAGTCAAGTTAACCGTGGTGAAAGTTTTATTGTCTCGAATTCTTTGCGTGGGCGTGGGCAAGTTTTCTTTCACATTTAGCTGCGGAGTCATCGGTAAGATATTCAGGGTGGTTGTGCGATATCGGGAATTTGGAATCGGTCTAGACTCCGATGAGATGCTGATTCTTCTCTCAAAATCGGTAGGCAAGGAAGTCGTGCTGCTTTGTGAGACTGAGCTGCTATGCCTCCTCACCACGCTGACAGACCCTTGACGAGAAGATGACACGGAAGACTCGCCACTTTGTGGATTGAAATTGAACGTGTCCACCAAATCTTCATCGTCTTCTAAACTACTTTCTCTTATAATTCTATGCACAACTTCTCTCGGTCGGGAACTAGAACTTCGCAAAGAGGAAGGTGGTGGAGGTGGTTGGCGATGATATGACGGGCCCGAATGACCTCCTGACGAGGTCGTCGTCCCTGAAGAACATGAAGCACTGATACTGCTGGAAATTGAGTTTGTAGATCCTCCAAAAGTAATGTTAGACAAGGGCAAGGGCAATTGTTGGAATTCTCCTTCAAACAAGTTGGCATTGCTAATTCGGGGGTTTGAGCCCCCCAACGAATGGGAAAAAGTCCACGTCGTTTGATCATCATTGCAATTTTTTATCTCCAAATTATTCACGATCGGAGTGTGGGAGTAGGTCGAAATGGTGTAGAAACAGCCAGGATTTCTTGGGTGTGAATCTGCATTGGCGACTGCTGTTATTCTAGAATCTTCAATGAACATGGATATCGATGAACTTAATTTAGTAGGTCGTGGGTGGACGGAATTCGAGGATTCCATGAGGAGGAATTTATATCTTGAGGTCCAAGGAGTTCCGATTCTTGTTCAGAAACCTTGGAGTTGGTGATCACATTTTTTCCGGGGGAGAAAGCTGCTGGCGTTGTTAATGATGATGATATGAAAGGAGAGATTTTTTGCAACAGGGTCCAGGTGCAGGTCTCGGGACAGTGATGAAAACTTCTTAAAACAAATATCATGTCATTAGTAATTTTCACATTTCAGGATTGGTTCCTTAAAAATATTTCAAAGTTTTCAAGAGACGGCACAAACACACAAAAAACTAAGATAACGTGTCATCACATTTTCTCTGCAGATTCGCACGAGCAGTATTTCAGTAATAAGGAACACTTGTTTATATCGATGCACTTACTACGTCGAAAGTAATTACAATCGTAGCAGCAGCCGCATCGACTGAATTCACACCGTCTTGAATTCGACGTAGATGATGGCACTTGAACTAGCCTAAAATTATTGCAGGTTTCCATTTTGAACAAGATCCGATGTGGTAGATTTTCTTCAATAATAATTTTGAAAATTTACATATTTACGCAATAATTAAGTATTAACAAGAACAAAATAAATAAGAATGCCACAAATATTTAAACTTGTATAGCAGCATTATATATTCGAGGTCAAGTCAAAGCTCGGATTTCTTCACGCAGTAGTACGAGGCAGAAAATTAAATAGAAAGAGGTCACATTATAAGAATTTACAAAAACGTGAATAAGTATGAAGAACACCAAGTACAACGCTGTTCAACAACTGCAAAAGAGTGGTTTAAGTTTCACACGTCGCGAATATTGGACCAAGCTGCGAGGGGACTATGCAAGCAATACTTTACTTTATCCACTATGTATGCTAAAGAAAAAATAATATATAAGCGAGAGACCTTTGTTGACGCATTTATACTATTACTACATCTAACCGCTTATCGAGAGCATGGGAGGGTTATACGGCACATATTAAATATATATGTGTACCTGGTTGTACTTGGTGGTAGTGGATGTTCATCAACATGTAAATTATTTCGGTCCTCCTCCTCATTCCTCAGCAGGAATAGATTCTTCGGAGAATGTGGTTCTATTCCGGGCGCATCCATGATTTCAGAACAGTTTTGATACCGACACCATTCAGCATGGGACAACCGACCCCCGCTTTTGAACACCCGATTTCGTCACTCTGCTCTGCTGCTCGATCTGATCCGAATATTTCTCGATACAACGAATACAGTACTGCTTCACAGTATATAGCGATTAAAAATCTGCATTCAGAACAAAAACGTTACTTCATCTTTAAACCTGTGTGCTGATAAGATAAAGGAGGTTCGAGAGAATGAATGTGCATTACTTATCACGAGTTGCACTATGCTCCTCCGGAGGCTATTATTGCATCCAAGACTTTGTATCCGGTCCCACTTCTTATCTGACGAATTTCCAATTTATTGTAGTAGGCGGGTGTAAAATTCAGATGGTCTTATCCATCCACTCTTCTCGTTTTTTATACAGTTCACAGCTTATGTACGTATGTGTTTAGTGAGGGCGAATAAATAAGGACGAGATTTTTGAAGATAAAAATAATCCACATCAATCTTGTGTCTCTTCTTGGATCGACAGTTGAAGAAGTTGATAAGCTGCCTTGATAAGAGTTCTGCAAAAATAGAATATTATATATAAAACACATTATTGTTTAAATAAACATAAAATAAATATGAAATTTTACCAAGTTTAATTTTTAAAATCAGTGGCCAGGATTTTATTTATTTTAACAACTTGCACATTAATTATCACCACTCAGAAAACAATTTACTGTATTATTTTAAGCTAAAATATATTTACTTTGTAATTTTGTATATATTTTTCACACGATTTTACGCAAATAAATAAAAATCAACAAAACTGCCAACGTTTTTCCAGGTGTTTATTCACAAAGGGTGTAAAGTGAATCATTCGCTGTGTGAATGGTGGACATGTTAGCGCGTCTCTTTTTTTCGTGTGGGTCATCACTGGACTCGACTTTCTCCGCCTCTCAAACTTTCTCCACCTGAATTTCCACAAATTTTCATTTTAACTAAATTTCCGAATTAATTGGTTTACATTAGAGCAAGAGGAAAAGTTGTACTTTATTTGTTACTATTATACATATTTCGAATGCTATCTGCAATTCACATACATGCGAAAAAAAATTTTTTAAACGAAAAAAGACGGAAAAATATATTTCTTCAAATTATGAAAGTAAAACTAGTTTTTGAAATTTCTACCATCAAGAAGCACACTTTTTGCAAGTAATGATCTTATAGGATGTTAATTTTGCGCATTTTTCGAAGAAAATATGCTGCATAGAAGGATGCAGTACGAATCGTACTGTACGATGCGATTCATTGAATTTGGCATGAATATTTTTATGGCCGAATTTTATAGCTATGCATATCAATTTATTGTAGTTTCTGCTGGTAAATATCTTATCGAACCCTTTTGTTCCACCAGAAAGAAGTCGATTACTTTTGAAAAATTTTGCAGACAAATTAAGTAACTTTGCAAAATTAGGGGTTAGTGTTCCCAATTTGTATCCCTTTTCCAGGGTCAGTGCATGCAAGTATCCATATCCTGTCTCAATATCTGCAGGAGCAGATATGAGTAATATATCGTGCAGAAATATTTGCATGCATGCATCAAACTTTCCAGGTTCTTTCATCAAAATTTTGAGTACTCCTGACATGCTCGTAAACAAATCACGAAAATCAAATAATCTCAATTAGAGCCCAAAAGTGGTCAGGGAATGCAATGCATGAATGGAGAAAGTGGTCTCTGGAAAATGTCGTCCTGCTGTTTACTTTAATTTACGGCTGCAATATTATGTTTCACTTTCAAATCCCGAGTCATATAGCCCATTGTCACGCCACGCCACTGTCCACCAACCCACGCCACGGCGAACGGCATGGCTCGAATTTTCCAGACAAACGTTATAAATCCATTAAAGAGGATGACACCACGACGGTCATGCCATTATCATCCCGGTAAGTGCATGCATGTAAAAAAAAAACTATATAATTTCCTCCTACAAGTTCGAAATGAAGATGCACAACGCAATAAATACGTATCCATCCATCAGAAAATGGATGAATGGATGAACTCATTGCGTCAAAATAAGGAGAACAACCATAAAATTAGTCCGCTTCAAGGGAATTCGTGAGTCGGTGTACTTTTTGGAAAACAATTTTATAAAGAGGGCTTATTTTCGTCCTCGGGTTTCCTGCTAATTATTGTTCTTTATAGTCGTCGTCCAGAGGAAGGAAGAGCAATACATACAAATGTGCATGCTATAGAAATCCAGCAAGTCTGATGGATCCTTGGGCAACCCCGCAGTCAAAGATCCTCACAATTATTAATGTGAGAAAAAAATTCGAAATTTAAATAGGCAGTTTGCAAAACTAGGTTTTTAAAATTTCCGTAACTCACCTTATCTCTTGGGTTTAAACAATATGAAAAATGTTTAAAGGACACCTTGTAATATTTTCAAGATGGGCTACGGAAATTTTTACCATTTTGAGTGTTACGGAAATTTTAAAAACGTAGTCTCGCAAACTGGTTAACATTTCAAAATATTAATTATTATCCTTAAAATTGTAATAATTACAGGATGACTACATGAAAATGCTGCGGAAAGAGGAAGGTGCCCAACTGACTGCAGCAGTAAAGACCACCGACGACAAAAACGTCAATGGCAACACTTTAGTCAAAAAGTTTCAAAATTTGGTCCGCAGAAATGGAAACGTATTCAGTCGGGTAAAACTGAAGAGAAACAATTCTTTCGGGGGGAGAAAGTCGTCTCATCGTATCATCAACGTAGAAACTCAAAAGTCTTCTGCAGATAACGTGACCAATGTCGATGGGATAGCAAACATGTCCTCCAACAATGGCAAGCAGTCGACCGATAGCGAAATTCGTGGAAAGAAGAAAGGTTTTAAGGATTCACTAAAAGATGTCCAGTGGTGGAATCCAGAGGAAGAAAGTATGCCAATTGACTTTTGCAGAGATACGAGTCTTCACGGATTAAAATATATTGGCCAGCAAAATCGACACATTTCTGAAAGGTCTGCATAAATATTTTCGTAAATCATAATTTTTATGAAAATAAGCTCTGACAATGGAGGTCTCTCAGCCGATGCTCTCCTATGTTAACCAAATAGGTCAGTCGTCGAGTGAGTCGAGTACAAATTTAATGGATGCGAAATTTACAAAGGACACGATCTCCTAATGGTCACGTTTGCCAGAGATATTTGCATCCGAAGAGGAGAAAACATGCAGTAAACTTGACAAATTCTACAAGATGTACTGTGTGCTTTCTCCTCTTCGGATGCGAATATCTCTGTAAACCCTGTCAATTGGGAGATCATGTCTTTTGCAAATTTCATACTGATTAAATTTGTGCTCATTTGACACTAATTTTGTCAAAATCGGAGAACATACGCTGGGAGACCTCCATTGTGAGATTACATAATTTCCTTACAGAATTTTCTGGATGGGAGCGTTCATTCTTGGCCTAACAATTGCAACCATTTTAATCACTGATGTTTGGAACAAATACAACAACAGCCCAATTATAGTTTCGTTCGAACCGACACAAATATCTGTGGACCGAGTCCCATTTCCTGCAATCACAGGTACACACCTATTTTCTCAGATCAGATTTGCCTAATTTTCTCACTTTCACCATTATATTATAATAATCACTTTCTCTCAGTCTGCAACATGAACAAAGTGCTAAAATCAAAAGCGGAAGAATACATTGCGTATGAAATGCAAAATTATTTAAAAATGCGAAATCTTTTTCATAAATGGAATTTCTGAATTTGGAACTTATTTAGGAGAGCACAAAATGAGGATTCGTTTGACGCAAAAGCTGACGTATTTTACTTGGACCATGTTTGCACAGCGACAAAAAGTTTTACGAGTCAGTTCAATTTTACTACTGGTTCGTACGGACCAATTGTTCGAGCCCTTATCAAAGATGTTGATTCGCTCGACTTGACAAAAGTTAACGAATTTTTAAGAAAGGTTAGTGCATAATCAGAGGTAAATTTTGCGAAACATGAATTTGATAAACGACTCGTGTTTACATTTAGGCGTCTCAAAACTGCAGTGACATGATACCCTTGTGTATTTGGCAGGATCAAGTAATTTATGAAACGAGTATATGTAATTCTAATATTTAAAATTTGTACCTCAAAATCGCAGGAATATAAAAACTGTTCACAACTATTTCGACCAATTGAGACAGAATTTGGAAAATGCTGTAAGCTAAATACATATGTATGCAAAGTTTGTGAATCAGAGTCAAATTTCTTCAAATATTTTGTCCATAGGTACTTTTAATATGATGCCACAGTCAGAGCTGTACAAACTGAGGTATGTAATTACTAGAAGTTTTAAGAGATGTATACTTGTTTCTATGGATTAAAACAAATCAAAGCTCCAAATTGGTAACTTGCGCCATGGGTAAATTGTAATATCGGTGCAAATTACTAACGAAAAAAGTACAATAAACACGATTCAAATCTACTTAACAATGAAGGTCTCCCAGCGTATGTTCTCCGATTTTGGGCAAACTAGTGTCAGTCGATCATAAATTTAATTAGTATGAAATTTGGGAAAGACACGATCTCCCAATGGGCACGTTTCGCAGAGATATTTGCATCCGAAGAGGAGAAAAAGCACCCTTAAAGTCGACAAATTTTACACATCCCAAATTTACTGCGCGTTTTCGCCTCTTCGGATGCAAATATCTCTGCCAAACGTGCCCATTGGGAAATCGTGTCTTTCGCAAATTTCATCCCAATTGAATTTGCCATCGATTGATACTAATTTGCTCAAAATCTGAGATCATACTCTGTGAGACCTCCATTCTAAGTAAAACTCAAACATTCCAGGAACGATACTCGTGACGACGAGACCGAAGTTAAGGAATGGATGCAATGGAACGTTGAAAGCGGTGGGTCCGCCGGGGCTGAAGGGGTCTTGCTAAATAACAAAATTGGAAATTTTCCTCGTCGCCAAATGGAGGCTGGTAAATACTTACATCAAATACATTGGTTTCCGATTTTTTTAATTTTAATGTATTTAGGAAAATCGTACGGACTTTCCTTCCTCCTTAATCCCAATTTGGAAGAGTATTTTTGCACCACGTCAGATTCTACGGGATTTCGTTTACAAACTCATTGGCCGACAGATACGCCGCATGTCACCGATTTTGGGATCAGTATTCGTACCAAGGCTGAAGTTTTCGTTAATGTGAAGCCCGATATTACGTTGGTGGACCCTTCAGTTTTTAAATTCGACAAGGTAAATATTGGTACATTTGTTCACAATTTTGACATTTTACAATTCGATATACCTCAAAAACCTAAGTCTTATGCGGCCCGAGTCAGGAAGATAAAAAATTATATTTTCGGCGTAGAAACTTTTCCATTTATGAAATTTTTTAATTTTACATTCCTAATTGTTATTTATACGCTTTATATTTCATCCATGTATGACATTTGACAATACTTCCTCTTATATAACAATTTTGATCTCTAACCCTTCAAAAAATACTACAAACCCATACTTCAGTTTCAATTTTATAATTCTTTTTAATTTAAAATTTTTTACTTATAATTTCACGAAATTTTACTCCTTTCAGAGTATCAGACAATGCTACAAACCGGGTGAATATGCGCTGCAGTATTTCAATTATTACACCCCCAGCAACTGCGTCGACGAGTGTATAGCAAACGAAACGCTGAAGGAATGTAACTGCAAACGGTACTACATGCCCAGTAAGATAAATATTCTGTAATCCAGTGCATAGCTCGCAATGGACCATAGTCAACTGGACCAAAATGGTCCATGATGGACCACAAAAAAATTGGTCCATCCATGGACCATGGACCAATTTATTGCGAGTTATGATCCAGTGAATCATCATCCAACTAAAATATTTACCTGAATTTTCTTTAAAGGGAGTGATAATCAATCTCTTTGTGGAGGCAATCGTGTCTGTGCTGAAAATGTGAAATGTATGCATCTTTTTGGGAAATTGTGTCATATTTTTTGTGAAAGTACAATTTTCTGAAATTTTCTGAAAATGCAATTTTCTTGATAAAACCATACAGTGAATATGACCAGATTTGGGGCTAAAAGTGAGTGCAATCAATGTTTACCGAGTTGCATGGAGATTGGGTATGAATCTCAAACCACGTTGACACCCTTGCAAGATAGTCTCTGGGTAAATGAAGATGGGACGCAGGACAGTTTCTCGTAAGATAAGAACGGAATTAAATTAAAATCGGGGTTATCGTTATTTTACGGTTTCAGGATTAATGGCAACGTCACAATCGTGCACGTCTTTATCGGACAGGATTCCACGTATGCAAAAGTTCGGAAAGAATTATTCGGAACGACAGATCTTTTATGTAAGTTTAGGAAATCATATTTAGGAAATTATAAATTACTCGAAATTCATTGAACTTATTTTTACAATATTTTAGCCAACACGGGTAAAAATGATTACATAAAATTTTTAGTACAAACTTACAAATTCATAATTAAATAAGCAATTAATTAATTAATCAGGTGGGCTAATGGGGCTATGCTTAGGATTTAGTGGTTTGTCCCTCATGGAAGTAATTGTAAGTTCATAATTTGAAATTTATTTTACATAATAATTTTTAGTATAATTCCAAATTAATTTTATGACTCTTATAAAAAAATAGTACTTTTTCACCCTCCGTGCTTGGTGGGCATCCAAAAGAAAGGACGAGATTCGTAGGAAAGTAACCAAAAAGATAAAATCTGCGTGGGCTAAGGTCGAAAACCTTTCATCAAAAATCTTCCATTTCCTGTTGTTACAAACTTGTTTATTATTTTCGTAGGTCAAAACCCTCCAACTTTTCCGGAATGGTCAGTCCGTCCTGGACAAACAGGCAGAACACGAAGTCCAAGAGTTGGAGAAAGCTGTGGGGTCTTCGCCATGCAAATTACACGTTTCTCCCGTCTACCAAAACGACACCTTTTCCGTCGAGATGAGAAATGAGACAAATCAACAAAATGATATCGGACTGGGTCAACGAAACAGATTCGCAAATTCTGCAAAATCGGCAGAACGGCATAATCGGGAGAATGTGAATTCTGCAAAAAATGAAGTAAAAATTAGACCGGATGTCGGCATGAATTATAAATCTATTTTGGGCGAGATTTAAAGATCTTATGATCTGGATAATTAACTAATTATTCTAATTTTTCTTTAATAACTTGTATGTAAATAATTGTCCAAGTTTTGGCAAAAATTAACTTGAGTAAATGTCATATGTTCTCGGAAGTCATTCATCTCGAGGTCACATTGTATCAAATGACGCTAATTTGTCCACCAGATTGTCACTCTGAGCAGAAGACGCAATAACCTTTCACGACACATTTAAGTAGAGAAGGTTGGACATTTGGTTATTATGCAGTGGCCGCGGAAGCTGTGGGGACATGTGCGGAAATTAAAATTGTTATGGGATGGAGGGGTTTATATAACATGGGGACATCGAATAACCGTGTGGACATTGTCCCTCTGTCCCCTCAAGCTTCCGCGGCCACTGTTCTTACTTACAATTAGTATCCTGATATGCACAGATAATTTTCCTCATCCACTTATTTCCGATATCACCACCATTTGATTCGTCCCATCAAGATAATTGACGTAAATTGCATCTTTATCCCATATCCGAGTTCCCTAGATCTTATCAAAACCAATTTTCTCTCAGATAAGTGGTCTCTGTCCGTCGTTGCTCGATTCATTTAATAAAAAGAACCGTATTTATGAAGTTATTCACTCTTTCTTCCAAGTGTTGCCGACCGAGGTTAAGTAAATCTCAATTATTCGAATAACCTCGCTCACTTGGCAAATATTATTCGCATTTTTTTCAGTTTGCACAAAAAAATAAATTGCGAAAACGACCATGCAAACGGTGGTAATGAAGATTCAAGAAGTGGAGAGAGCCGTGCGGAGAAAGTGTGAAAGATTCAGAAGGAAATTGACGTTTGGGAAGATCACACCGTCTCCGACGACGACCGCGCTGCGAAGAATTGTCATCAACGGATTGGGCGATTCTGTCGTCCAAGACATGGGTTCTCTCGAACGGTATGCGTTCCGCCGCGTGGAAAATAATCCTCCGGAACAGTTTTTCAACGAGGAAAATTGCAGCAGATCTTCCTATTTTTGTGCGTGCTGTGTCCCTTCAACGGCGGATGGCGTGGCTGGATCCACGTCGACGGCCACGTCCCCAGATGACGACACGTTGCACATGGACTTTTTTCGAAACACGAGTTTACACGGGCTTAAATACATTGGACAAAAGAAGCAGCATTTGGTTGAGAGGTAATTTATTTCGGGTGGAAATATTTATTATGGGTTTTTAGCCCGAGTCAGGGCTTATGTACCCGGCATGATTGTCTGTCTTTTTTATCGATTACGCGTGTGTACTTATCCAACTGACTTGAAATTTTGTCTACACGTAGAATACGCAAAATTATGAATTAATTTCGAAAATGAACAAAATTTTTCGAAAAAAATGTGAAGGTGGCATCCTACCACATCGATTATAAACAACAACCTGACTCTGGTTAAGTAAGGTTGTACTGTTTTAGATAACAAATTCTTATTTATTTTCAGAATTTTCTGGAGTGTCGCATTCATCACGGGACTTGTTATTGCTTATTGCATGATAAGCGATGTTTGGAAAAAGTATAAGTTAAATTCCGTAATTCTAACGTTCGCTCCGTTTGATACCAAAATTGAAGAAATTCCATTTCCGGCTATTACAAGTTCGTTTACTCATTTTCTCATTAAGCTATCATATTTTTCTAAATTATAAATTTACATACATTTTGCATAAATTTGAAACTATTCATCCCATAGTTTGCAACATGAACAAAGTCTTGAAGAGCAAGGCAGTCCAGTTTATGGAGTAAGGATCAATTATCAATATCATATTTAGAAAATTACTGACTTCCACTTTCTCCCCAAATTACTTATCCAGAGAATCGAAAGGTTCTTCTCGACTTGAAGGGGTTCGTGCCGCTCGTGAAAATTTATTTTACCTAAATCATGTCTGTTCATCGTCGAAAAGCTTTAGCAAAACTTTCAATTACTCGGCATCACGGGGGAAAATTGACCAGTGGAGCTTACATGTGACCAACAGGAATGAAAATAATTACGACGGTGGAAAAGAAGACTTGTGGCAATTTTTCTTGAAGGTGAGTAACTATATAACTTTCACTTACATAAGTACATTTAATAAAGGTCCGCAGTGGCCGCGGAAGCCGTGAGGACATTAACATTGTAGGATAGGAGAGGGAGGGTTCATGTAACACGGACAGATGGGGACATTGTCCCTCTGTCCACACGCTTCCGCAGCCACTGCATCATGTACCTACATGTGAGTAGCCTGAATTCTCCCAGTGACCGCGGAAGCCGTGGGAACATCTGGGGACATTAACATTGTAGGCTAGGGGAGGGGTTTGAATATCATGGGGACATGATGGAGACATCAAATAACCATATGGTCCTTGTCCCTCTGTCCCCACGGTTCCGCGGCCACTGGATAAAAGTATGATTGCTACGACCATGTAAATAATGTCGCCAATCATCATCAAATAGTAGAGCAACTCAATCAATTTCCAATTATACGAGTGTTGGATTTTGAGTATCCAGGAAGAAGCACGTACTGAAATAATCACTCGACTCTCGCTGGGTCAAATAATTAAGCGACATAATCACTTTGTTTTTCTCACTTTGTATGTAACCCAGGCGTCACCCTCGTGTTCCGACATGATCGTCAAATGCACTTGGCAAGGAGAGGTCAAAGTGTGTTCCGAACTGTTCACAGAGATTGAAACCGATTACGGGAAATGTTGCACTTTTAACATGGCCCCACTCTCGGTCCTTTACAGATTTAAGTGAGCCTTATTTTTACGAAGAAATCCTAAAATTCCGAAAAAGTATCGCAAATCCTCAAATTATAGCTGGGTCTGGGTCTGGGGGCCAAGATTTTCAAATTTTAAAAAATGGGTCTCGAATGATATAAAGTAAATTAAATATAAATTGCTTTTATAAACCACACCCATGTATTCCGACGAAGCCTCCTCAGATATAAAGTACTTCAAATAATGTATGCATGCAAATTATGTATGCAAAATTTAGCCTTTTAGCTGTTCTGAAATTGCAGCCTGTTCTTTATTAGGCCCGGCTATAAATAGAGCATTTCCGGTATGTAAATTTGACGAATTATGCATTTCTTAATTATTTTCCTACATACAGCGAAACATCAAAACCGGAAAATAAATGGTGGAATTGGGACGGAGAAAGTCTTTTAAAGAAACCGAAAATGTATGAATTCGTAAAACCAGACGATACTAGTGAACCACTTGAAAAAGAGGAGGACGACGCCAAAAAGGAAAGTGATTACAAGGAAGAAACCCCAAGAAAGCAAAAAGTACCTGGAAAATCGTTCGGATTGTCGATCCTCTTAAACCCCGATTTAGACGAGTATTTTTGTACTACATCGGATTCTGTCGGATTTAGAGTGAGATTTTCAGAATATACTTATTTAAGTTTCCTAAATGTAATTCTGAATTAACTATTTTACTTAATTTTCATACAGCTCGTAACACACTTGCCAATTGATGTCCCACACATTAGCGATCTTGGAAGCGCGATAAAACCAAATTCTGAGGTTTTCATTAACATCCGACCGGAAATTACGATCGGAGTAAAAGACGAGATTAAATCATTTTCATTGGTGAGGAGAAAGTCGTCAGATTTGCATAGATTCGTATTTTGCATGCATATTTGTAACTAAATTGATTTTCTGTGCAGGAACATCGCCAATGCTACTTTAACGAAGAGCATAAACTTGGATATTACAATTACTACAGTTCCAGCAACTGCATAGGTATGGACATAATTTTGCACAAATAGTTAATTAACAAGCACCTTAAACAGTGGCAGCGGAAGTTTGTGGGGCATATGGGGACATTAGAATTGATGGATTGGAGGACGAGGGACTTATTAACATGTGCAAGATAAGATATGATTTTGCATAATTTCTGGGGGGACAATACCTAATTGTCCATATTAATTTCCGCCGCCAATGACCTTAAATATCAGCGCGGGTACAAGTTAGTCAGTCGTTTCTTTTGGTCTTAACACTCGATGAATTTAAGTTCATGCAATTATAATTAACTACTAATAACACCGTAATTAATTAATTACAGATGAATGCATCGCCAATTTAACGTATCAAGAGTGCAACTGTAGAAGGCATTATCAGCCCGGCGATGACCAAAAACCTCTCTGTGGACCCAAGCAATTTCAATGCGCTTCAAATATTAAGAGTATGCAAGTTATAATTTGTCATTAATAAGACATTCATTAATTTTAATTCTTGCACATAAATTCATCAGAAAAATTCGTGGAAAACTATAAAACCCAGTGCAAGATGTGTATCCCTACCTGTTCGGAAATTGTATATGCAATCCAATCCACTTACACGACCATGCAGTCGTCAGAAATTCTTTGGACCGATTCGAAAAATCAGTTAGCTGCTTGGTAAATTAAATCTAGTCTTGAAATAAAATCATTAAAAAACCATCATAAAATTCATGCGGTTAAAACTTGCAGGGCTGAGAAAAATGTGTCTATCGTGCACATTTATTTTGGCGAAGGATCCACTAATGCAAAACTACGAAAAGAACTGTACGGTATGGTGGACCTGATCGGTAAACAGACTTATTTTAAGATTTCTTCATTACAAAATCATATTAACGGCGTAAGTTGCATGTCGTAATTTGCATGTCGTAATTTCCAGCGAATTTTGGCGGACTGATGAGTTTAAGTCGTAAGTTGTCAATCAAAAATTAAATCAAATCAAGCTTCATTTCCAGTGGCCGTAGAAGCGTGCGGACAGAGGGACAATGTCCCCACGGTTGTTTGATGTCCCCATCATCTGCCCATCTTATATAAACCCCTTCCTCCCCTATCCTTCAATGTTAATGTCCCCACGGCTTCCGCGGCCACTGTAATCATTTCACTTCACTACTGAATTATTACCTACTAATTTAATAATTCAATTAAAAAGTCGGCTTTAGCGGGCTCAGCCTCGTCGAAGTCCTCTACTTTCTGACCTTGCGCCTCTGGTTCCGAGCACGAAGACGGCGACGACAACAACGCCGTCAAAACACCGGGATGGCTCGCTCCGACACGACGACGGAACTTTTGACAAATGAAATTTCCTGCCTGCCGGCATACAAATCTCCAAATATTGGATTTAAAAAAATCGTGGAGTGCAAAAATCAAAGAAAAACGCAAGGATTGGATCAGATTTTGTACACCGTGGCATTTTCCAATCATCAAAACTAACCAATTTTTAACAGCGGCCGCGGAAGCAGTGGGGACATCTGGGGACATTAACATTGTAGGATATGGGGAGGGAGGGGTTTATATAACATGGGCAGATGATGAACAACCGTGGGGACATTGTCCCTCTGTCCGCCCCCACGCTTCCGCGGCCAATGTTCCAAAAAAGTGTAATTGGAACAATTTTATGACGCGATGAGACGAATACTTAATTAGTTTATGGCTTTGGCTACTCCGTTGTACGTATGTCTGCACTTAATAAAACTATTAATAAAACTATTTACGTAACGTAACGTCAATTAAGTAAGCTACCTATTAAATTATAGCTTGGCAATTACAGCGGTTATGCAACTTTCCACTCGATCTGATATCTCGGTGCATTGTTTATTATTATCCCGGCAGAAATATAATTGTATACAATCAACAGTTTACTAAATATTGCGTGGTGGTAGTAAATTGGCTATTTTTACAGTTCGGACTGTAAATTATTAATTAGTCTCGTCTGGCTTATCGGGTATTTCCAATGGCTCTAAAAAATCGACGTGCTTATTCCTGTCGTAAAAATAAATAGATTTTAAATGGATTTAAATATTTCTCAAAATTTTATTCTTACTCAAATTTTTCGGTTTTGTCATCACAATTATTATCGTCACATAATGAATCTCCGGTCTTCATTTCAGCAGCGTCTTGTTGGACCTCGCCAGTCTGAGAGGTCTTTTTGATAGTCATGGCTGACTTTTTTGCTGTCACGCTTGCCAAATAAGTTCCAGATTGGATCATTGTCCAAACACTGGTTGGTGCTGCTGCAGGATCCGAATTTTTACGAGGTGGTGTAATAAGAGGGAGTGATGCGACTTCATTAGAGGAATTAGTTTTCAACCTGAAAAATTGAATATTGAACTAAAGTAAAATTCAGGGATGGCAAAATGCGGTGTCAAAATACAGAAATTTGAGCCCCGTTCTTATCAGGGATTGGACTTGCAGGACTGTCACACCCACAAAAAGACGAGATCATAGAACGGAGAATATAAAAGTTTTACGAAAATACACGTTTTGTGAAAAAAAATAACTTTATCGGCGTCAAAATATGACATTTATTAAAAAATCGTGAAAGCAATGCATTTTGACAGCAAAAAGTTAAATTATTCACAAAACCTGCATTTTCGTACAACTTTTGCCATCTCCACGTAGATTTTCGTCTTTTTGTGGGTGTAACGCTCCCGGAAATCCAAACCCTGGGAAGAACAGAGCTCAAAATACTGTATTTTGACAAATTATTTTGCCCATCCATGGAAAAATTGTACCAAAACATGTCCACATACATACGTTTTATTGAACGGCTTGTGGTCCACATTTGTCCCATATCCCGAATCCGTATCAAACTTTTCGATAAAGTCGGAAGAACCATGATCCAACAATAAATCCGAGACTGACTGTGTTTGAAGGGAAAGTTGAGACTTCATTTCTACAATTGGATCATGATGACGACTTTCAACTTCATTGTTACGCTTCATCCGAAATTTTTCAGTAAAACTTTGACACCAAATTCCATGATGAAATCCGGAAATTACTGTATTTTCAAGCTTGTCTTGTACTGCGGATTGCCGGGTTTTCTTCCGTTCTTTTCGGTACCGCTCGATGCAGGCGTCATGAAAATTGTCGGATGCAGTATTACCGATGAAAAAGGAGAGAACTTGGCCCATTTGAATAGTTTTTTATGAGATATTGCGAATAAATTTTTTTTTGTAGGTTAATATTTCATATTTTACGATCCTATGTCAAAATTTGTAATGCAATAAAAAAACGGGACATGTTCTTTGTCAAGGGTCTGATTTTATATTCCGTTTTAGTGATAAATAACTTGACAACGAGACATTAC
This sequence comes from Folsomia candida, assembly GCF_002217175.1. NCBI lineage: Eukaryota > Metazoa > Arthropoda > Collembola > Entomobryomorpha > Isotomidae > Folsomia > Folsomia candida. Next base: position 3,786,082 of record NW_019091201.1, read on the forward strand.
TCATCTTAACAATACATCGGATCACAATAATTTTGTCAGCATAACCACATTTTCTCATTTTACAGCCTCATTTCACATATGTCTCATTTTAGGTTGCATAAAATAAAATATCTTTTGCTTATCAATAAGTTGCTAATTATATAGACAACCAGCATCATAATTAAATAAATAACTAGCTTTAAAATTATATTGTATTTTCAAACTAAATATTTCCAAAATCAATATATTCAAAATAAAAATATGACAAAACACCAAAATGTGTATGAAACGAAACTTTTAAAGATTTACGGAAGGCTAGAAGGTGAATTTGAGTAACTTAAAAGTCGATATATTTTATTTATTTTCACACTAAATATTTTCACACTAAAAAAGATGATAAATATCAAAAATAAATAAATAGGTACTAAAAATACTATAAATACTATAAATACTAAATACCATACATACTTTTAGTATGTATGAAACAAAACTTTTAAAAATCCAAAAAACGTTAAGAAACGAATTTGGATAACTTAAAAGTCGAAAATTTTCCCTAAGGACCAACACAATTTAAAATATTCCGCAGATTTTGTTTACATTCTCCTCCAAAATTTCTCCTATCTTATTCAAATTCTTTCAAAATTTCTAAAAAATTCAACATTTTCATGAATTTCTTTACACTGCTTTCGTGAAACCTGGGACAAAAGTCGAATTGCGCGAGTGTTGAGTCTTTTCATATCCATAACCTTCTCATTTTACTACTTTTCACATGGATAAATACGCCACCAATAATAAATCTGCAATACAATTTTCATTTATTGCGCAAATATCTGTGTAACTAACTAAATGTGCTAAATCGTACTTATTTAGTTCTTACATATTTAGCACATAAATAATTTAAACATAACAAAACCAAAGATTGTACAGTACACTGACTCCAAAAAGCCAAAGCATTCCTGAATTTGAATCAAGGAGACAAAGAAAAAATATACAAATTCCAAGATTTACATAAGAACAAATAACGTACTTTATTTAGTTAAACTTTCAAGCCAAATTGTAAACCTAGCTCAATTTTGTAACAAACCGGTGCCTTAATCCAAAAATATTGGTGATATGCAAATTAACCTGTGATGATAAGTTTAGGAAAGGTCGTTAACTAACTGGAATGAACTGGAAAATGTAAAATTAAATGTTGTCCAGATTTATTTAGTGAAATGTGAAATATTTCACAAGCCCAGTTTAATTTTGAGCTTAGTTCGTCCTACAAGTTAAATATTATTAAGAAACATTTGCTGAAAAGTGCTCATATTTTTCATGTATCGTGCAGTGAAAGTTTATTTTAATAACAATTAAACAATATTTTTTTAAAACAATGTGCTAATTGAAAAAGGAACAATTTATCTAATTATACATAAACATTAAAGAGTTTTAATGCAAATATAAAGTATCGACTTTTAACTAATACAAATAATTTTCTATGCGGTGTTTGTGATAAGAATTTAAAGGTCAAAGCAATAATAAATGCCAAATTCAGATTGATATTATAAAAATCATCGCATAATTCCACTACTTGTCAAATTTTTATGTCATTCAGAAAACTGTGATATTACGATTAGACGCAAAACAACCGGACCGTCGTATAATTTTTTGGGTAAAACAAAGACGCTAAAAATGCAATTTTGATGTACATTTTGTTACCGGTTTGTTTTTCAGGCAAGAAAATTCCCCATTGAAGAGTGATACATATATTACCCAAATTCCGAACACTACATTTCCCGAAGGAACAAAATACTCAACAATTCCGAATCAAAATACTCATCATTTTACTTTTACGCCTGTGATATATCCTGCTCATCATCAAGATTCCTCTACCTCTCAATAAAAAAAACCAGTAATAATGAATAAAATCGATGAAACGATGCCCCCAGCCAAAATTGAGGAAGAAGTGACCACTCTATTCCACCTGAGCATGCCTCGAAATTGGCGAAACAGCATAACCAACCCTCCCGACTTAGGATTTCAAGTTCATTTCCATCAAAGTCCCAATGAAGAACAGCGCCTCACGATAAAAACGTTTTGGAACGATGTTCACCTTGGGTCATACGCTCAGCTGGATTTTGACCTTGGTCTCACCATCTCAGACTGGTCGCGAAGCCCGTGTCGGCGTCAGATTGGGGGATTGCTGTATAACGCACAGCACAGTCCGTCGCCCCCACCTCGACCACCACCACCACCACCGCCCCCAATTTCTCAAGCAATACCGGAAGAAGATGAAGAAGAAGAAGAAGAAGGGGACGAGGGGGATTCTCGATTTCTCAAATTTCACGCACCCCCACCAAATGATCTGCAGTTATCGAATTTGCTCAGATTGGCGTTTGACTGTCCATTTCCAGAAGTTCGGGACCAGGCGGTTTCCTTGCTGGGATTACTCGACGTAATGAAATGACATGCATGACCAGTGGCCGCGGAAGCTGGGGGGACATTAACAGTGTAGGATGGGGGTAGGGCCGGGTTTGTATAAGATGGGGAGATGATGCGGACATCGAACAACCGTGGGGACATTGTCCCTCTGTCCCCATATACGCTTCCGCGGCCACTGCGCATGACACAATTAATGAATATTAAATTACATTATTATGCAAATGCCTAATGAAACGTTATGTTATGATGATTGAAGAAAGTTGTTTTTCTCTGAAACAGGGAAAAGGAGGTCTGGTTCCTACCGCGTTGAATGACGGGCCATCCAGCTTTATTCCATTGTCGGAAGTAAGTTTACCTTTCGCATAAATTATCCATCCATGCGTTATTTACTGGTGTTTCAACTCTGTCAATAATTATGTACATATGCCTCATCAAGAAATAGTTGACTTTGAATTTTCTCGATCGAATTTTATGTCATACTTTCTCCAAGTATTTATTCTCTTTTATGAGTAAATGGGGTAGCACTAACCATTCCAATGAATACCACCAACCATACGTTTTTATACCGTATTACATAAGCACATATTACCACAATTGAAATTTATTGTGTGCTACACGTTACATAGGCAGAATTTTATGACACTTGTGCCATTATTACGTAACGTTGCATGCACATTATGACGACTTTTACTACCACCTTTTCCCCATTGAATAGTATACATACATTTCTGAATTGAGGCAGGAATTATATGCCTACCTTGGTCTTTGGTTAGTGCATACATCTCATAAAACGTTGGGATGAATATATATCATAAATACGAGTAAATACTACGCAAGTGTATGAATATGCAGCTGAAAACTAAACAAAATAAATATTTTTACAACTGGATGGATCCTGCCTGCTACTGCGGGTGCCTCGTAAAATCCCCGGTTTTATATGCAGTATTATTGTCATTTCTTATATGTACGAGAAACCATTCACTAATTATGACAAAGTTGTTTGTCCAGTAAATAGGTAGGAACAGAGTTTGAGTGCTTTTGCTAATAAGAAGAAAGGATCTCTTGTTACATGCACAGGTCGTCTCTCGCTCGTAAAATATTTTTTTTGTTTGCATTTCATTGCATTGCATACAAATTAAACCTGGAGAGAAGAGAAGTATGTACATATTCTCACATTCTCAAAGAAATAGCATTGGTTGCATTTCAACTGCACCCAAACCAGAAGAACTGCCTGGCGATTTGCCTTTCGAAATGTGAATAGTCTTTTCAACTTGATTTTTACGACTTTCTTTTCTTATATTTCTCCATTCGCTTTTGGTCTGCCTAGTTTAGGATTAGAGGACATCAGTGGCCGCGGAAGGACAGACGGACAATGTCCCCACGGTTGTTCGATGTCCGCATGATCTGCCCATCTTATATAAACCCCTGCCTCCCCCCATCCTACAATAGCAATGTCCCCAGATGTCCCCACGGCTTCCGCGGCCACTGGAGTTCACATTGCATTTATTATTTTCTCGTATTTATTCAGAACACATTGATAAAACTTGATCCTTTCCTTATACAAACTTTAATAAGTTGTAAGTGTAAGTAAGAGTCGGATGGAATCGTCGTTCGTTATCTTTCCATAAGAAATAATCTACTAAATTATGATGACTTGGACATTTATTTTTAGTCAAATAGAAAAGAAAAGACCAGTCGAGTACGTATTTCGGTGGGGCATTGTTAAAGTCGAATTATTTTTAGTGAGACTAAACTATATTCTCAATCCATTAGAATTATGGTGGCCATTTAGTCACGATTTGTGTATCTCGAATCGAAACGAAAGTATTCCTGCTCTGTAAAGAAATTGTAATTGAAATAAATTCTGAAACCATTACATACATTTTTATGTGGGTTGAAAAAGAAGAAAAGAGTGGACATAGTTTATTCGAGCCAAGGAAGAGCACAAGTTTACACTTTGATGCATTTCCTTTTAAAATTTAAAAGGCTTGGACATATATACATATCCGTCTCGGATGATTATATGAGGCTGACACTACAACGGCTATATTATTAGCAGAGGGCGGATATGTATTTATTTTCAATTTTTTCATTTGATGACGACCCAAACTTTGTAGGTGTGTTCCCTAACTCACAAAGATCACAAAAATTCAAAATATTTTTATATATTGGCACATATTTAGAAGTTTTCAGACATATAAATATTTCTGATATTATTTGAAAAGTATGTAAATCTTTCACAATTTTTTTCAAAAATACGTATACATTTTGTAAATATTTCAACGATGTGTTAGACGAAATTTATTTCTGAAAGAAATTGGACCATGAAAAATCCAGAGTAAATATTTTACCTTTAAAAGTACAAATTTTGGAAAAATTCTTGTTTTTATGTTATTTAATACATATTTCGTAAATATTTTGGAAGTTTTTGTAGTAAATGCATATCCACCCTCTGATTATTATACACTTTTTCTCTCTCCACCAAGCAACTTAAGTCGTCGTGTGGTCATGATCATTTTTTATTATCATCCTTCTCTCTCTCTGGACGGTACCTTCGCTTCGAGAAAACGGAACCTGGCTTGCATTTACGAAATGAAACTTTGTCCTGGAAATGTGAGAGGGTTCTTTTTCACGTCTTCTTTTTTGGCGTTTCGTCTGGCACCAAATGAATCGAACTAGTCGTGGTCCATTAACTTGTTCGCTTTCATCATAGTTCTCTCCTCTTCTCTTGTGGTGGTTTAGAGATTTATTCAAATGGCCGTTCGACATTACGGGTTAAATTGAGCGAAAATATACTTTTCGTATTTCGTCCGATTCATTTCTGACATCGCTATATTGATTATTTTATTTGGATCATTTAACCCGTATAGCGATGCGATGAAATAAAATAGGACATCAATTTTCTCGGACAATGTATTTATTAATGGACATTATACATAAATATTTAGGGGGGAAAATGTACAACTTTTTAGCCCTACTCAGGGCTTATGTACCCTTCATGATTGTCTGTGTATCGATTACGGTCGTAAAACTGATCCAATCGACCTGAAATTTTGGACACACGTTGGAAATGAAAAATTATTAAGTTGGAAGATGAGAAAATTGTGTAGAAAAATTAAAAAGGCATGAGTTATGTTCCCATCATGATTGTCTTTCTGTCTATCGATTACGCTCGTCAAACTGATGAAATCGACTTGAAATTCTGAACGGACGTAGAACATTCAAAATTAGGAATCAAGTTCAGAAATGATCAAAAACTGTGGAAAAATAAATAAATAATTGTAGTTGTCGATTTATACCCACCTAAATTCTTAATAACACGGTGTTATTAACACCCTGACTCGGGCTACATAAGGCTGGTTTTTTCCCCAACTTGATACTCGCTCTTTTCTGGAGACTGGTACATATATATTTATTTAATTTACAAAAGAGGTCTGAAATCCTATCCAGCCAGTAGACGTGCATCCAATCCAATGATCAACTCTCTCCGGATAAATGATAGGGTTAGATCGAGATTATTTATATGAAAAAAGTGTACATTTTCATTTCACGTGGTTCTGGCATGACCAACCCCAACCCATTTGTTGTAAAGGACTGAAGGAAAGCAAGTTTATTTATAATGACATGACAGCTCGAAATCAACATGAGCTCCAGCCAAGGGAATTGGGGTTTCAAATCCTTTCAAGTTGTACAAAATTAACACAATGTACTGAATAACACGTTCTCCTTCCCACTTTTGAGCCACGGACAAGGATTAATAAGCTGATGACGCTTTTAGAAAATTAAAAATTGGATCCGTCACACGACAATGGTGCTATTTCTCTACTTTTACAATGCCTCTGAAGAGCCCAGTCTTGTGTGTAAAGGGTTTTTTTATTTAAAGAGATGGAGTAGTGGATATAGTTTGTTACATTTTCTAATAAATTACTATGTATCCGAGGAGTCAGTGGCCGCGGAAGCCGTGTGGGGACATTAACATTGCAGGATAGGGGAGGGAGGGTTTGTATAAGATGGGGAGATGATGCCGACATCGAACAACCGTGGGGACATTGTCCCTCTGTCCTCCGCGGCCACTGAAAAAGAGGACAAAACTGTACTGATATGCATATACGAACGACGAGTAGCAGTTGTTCTTTTCTTACATTGTTCTTCTCCTTATTTACATCTCTTCAAAAAAGTGATAGTTTATTTCAGGCTCCCCTCGATTCCTACATACACTTCACTCTCAATAATCATCATCATCATCATCCCGAAAAAAAAGTCTATTCTCTAAAAATCTCCATCTCTTATCGTAATCTCGACAGAGAAAAAGTCCATTCAGCAATTGTGTAACACGTTTTTGTTCTCTTCATTTTAAGAGACGTTATGTATGTATCTTTCCCGTTTTGAATGCTCCTCCCGACCGAGTAGATTTAAAACCACACGCCCTTAAATGAAACTACGTACATGATTTAATGGGTTAGCAATATTTTTAGAGCCTCAATTTCAAACCCTTTCCCATTACTTAACAGTTTGCCTGGCTGGGCTAGTCTCTGGTCTTCTCTGGTATTAAATCGAAGGCCAATTTTAGATGTATGTTTCTTATGGGGCTTCTTTTAACGCTCAGACCCAGAGTACTTTTAAACTTAAGCTGGAAAAAAGTGAAAACTGTAGTAGCACCATATTTATCACCCTATTCCTCCCTTCTGCATGCTGACTACCGTAATAATGTGACCTGATCTGGTAATAAATCAGCCATTTGAAACCCTGGTGTCACACTTTTCTCCCGTTTCCACCATCTCATCTCATCTCCCACTGATTATGATTATCTCTGAACTGAAAAGAACCAGAGTTTGTTTTCATTTAGTTACGGTTGTCTTGAAGGTAGTCATCCTCAGAGAACAGTCAGTCAGTCAGAAGCACAGAATTCCATTGTGCTCTCTGTTCCTTCTCATCTAGGATAAATCTGATATAATTTCTAATTGGCTGGATCATCAGGGTCTTATGGCTCGCCTAATGGCAATGGTTGACTTTTACTGACAGAATTGTTATTGTCCTCAGGCTCGGAAAAATGAAACCCGACTGACAGACAGTGATGTAGAAGAAGAAGAAGGGTATCAGTGGCCGCGGAAGGACGGAGGGACAATGTCCCCTGGGTTATTCGATGTTCCCCATCTTATATAAACCCCTCCCTACCCCTCATCCTACAATGTTAATGTCCCCACGGTTTCCGCGGTCACTGATAAATGTACAGATATTTAGCCTGACTCCCATTTTACACAGTGGCCTCGGAAGCGTTGGTGGGGACAGGGGGACAATTCCCCCACGGTTATTCGGTGTCCCCATCATCTCCCCATCTTATACAAACCCCTCCCTCCCCCATCCTACAATTTCCATGTCCCCAGATGTCCCCACAGCTTCCGCGGCCACTGATGCTGCTCCCCTGATATATAGATTACGTATTTACGTATTGTTGAGCTAGGTTTTTGTCTTCTTGGCCCTTCCTCATCATCATCATGGATGCTCGTTCGATTGGAGCTTTGATTTTTTTTTCTCTCCATTTTATTCTATGGTTAGTGTTGGTTGTCTTTTGTCATTTCTTTTTCACAGTAATTGCCAGTGAGTCAGGCAGGGGAGATGGAAAAGAAAGAATTGAGGATAATGACGAGAGAAGAGAGTGCACAATAGATTACTATTTATCCGCAGGGATGCTACTAGGTAGACCAGTGCTTTTATAGGTCTACTGGTTAAGGACAATGCATAATAGTGACGAAGGGAAGGTATATGTATGCATCTCCGTGATTACGGACGGAGCCTGTCAACTAATCAAGGTGAAAAGGCTAGAGGAAAATTAAAGTCATCCGATACTTATTCCTAGTTACCCACCTGCATATTTATGTTGTTACACTGGTAAAAATCTGGTAGAGTCAGATATATAGTTCGTACTGGTATCGATTTGGTAATAACTTCTTACCGGATTGGTAGTAGTTTGTGTTTTAGTGGTAAATTTTTCTTTTACACAACATTACTAAATAAGGGTAATGCCCGTTATTACCAGTGCCGGTAGAGTCATATACATACCTATGTACTCCGGTCAGTAATGATTTAACACCGGTTTTCTAAGAGAGTACTAACTGACTTTTGTGCCCACACTTCAATTAGCATATGACATAAAATTGCTTACATTACTTAAGCTGATAGTTCAACATTTTCACGACTTTTTTCCCCAATTTTATTATCTAAAAATGAAGGAAGTGCATGCCATGAAATGATAGCGTATGCACGTATCATTAACATTTGGTGGGCACGATTTTACTACCTACTTTTCTCTGAACTGAACACGAATCACGACTTTAGCCAAGACGCCAAGCCGGGCAGTACGTATATTTAAGCAAGTGGTAGTGGTGGTATTTGGTTTTTATGCATTTCGTCAGTTCCTCACTTATCAGAGACAAGCTATTAAAAAGCAACAAATCACTGGGATCCTCGACGAGTCAGGCAGGGAGGACATTACAATAAATGGAGAAAACCTGGACAGAGGGTGCAATCAAGAATATCTCTGAAATGATTATTATTGTGGTCTTCTCTCTCTCCGTGCTTAAGCCTTGATTACGCTTGATGATGATGATAGGTCCGTCCGTCGGTTGGTCATCATGGTCATTAGGGAACGAACACCAAGTCCTGTCGTTGTCTTCGGGAATGGCATTGCATACATACAGAGCTTGCTTGAAGGTGATTAATGACGTTCGGTGGGTCGGTATGTATCAAATTTTCTCCACTTTTTGTTCTTTGTCAATCCGCGTTCTGTTCTAACTTTCAGTGAGTTTCGCTTGATGAGCTTAAAGTGTTTCTTAATAATTTTAAAGAGGTTTTTAGTTAGTGAGTACACTCAGTGGCCGCGGAAGCCGTGGAGACATGTGGGGAGTGAGGGGTTTATATAACATGGGCGGATGATGGGGACATCGAACAACCGTGGGGACATTGTCCCTCTGTCCCCCAGCTTCCGCGGTCACTGACACACCGGCTTCGTGGTGGGGAAATCCGACCAAATTTTTTGAAAGTTTTAAACACATAATTACTGGGTAAAAGTATGAATTCTAATGATGATTTCGGTAGGGTATCATTGCTGAGGAGTTTTTTTTACTGGTGAAATACTACTTAAATACGTCAGCAAACAAATGAGAGAAAGGGTTTCCAACCCTGATTCCAATTCTGAGAAAATAGATACAAAGTTTCTTTCCTGAGTCGTTGGAAATTCCGTTTAATAAGCAAAAATAAGTTAGCCGGAATACTTATTATTTTCTTAACTTTTCTTGACATTTCCGGGTCACGTCGTACATAAATATTTAAGGCAAATCTGTACTCCAAGTGAGTGAGCCCAATTTCCGTAAACTTTTGGACAATACGTTGTAAAAATCACGAAAACTGTGAGAGAGCTCTCTTTCCAGGAGAGAGTCCTCCGTCCCAGTTATGTCTTCTCGGAAGATGAAATCATACGGTACCTTGGGAAATCATACCACTCTTAGAAACACAAAAAAAGTCGTTCTAAATGTAGCAAAGTGAAGTTTCATCTCGGTAAATGACACAGCAGGAGCATCTTTTTTGCCAAGTTAGACCTTACGGAATCATTATGTCTGTCTGTCTGGCGACAACTCGCGTTAATCTCATCATGACACTGAAATTCAGTATCACGGTGAATCAGACTACAGCATTTGAAGTCAAAATTTAAGATATTTTTGCGAGATGGATCCCGTGGTTTTTCGAATTTGTAAAAAAACTGAAATTTTGCGTTTTGAATCATTTTTGAAATTTACATTTTTCCCCAATTGCGAATTGTAATTGGGCCATCTCACAAAAAAATAAGAGCACCCAAACCCTGACTCGGGCTGCATCACCACTGAAGATTTTTTAACGATGTATTACTGCTCGCAATTTGTTTCACGATATGCAATTTTGCCAGTACAGTAAACGATGCCAATTTTCTCTGAATTTCCCAGAATTTGAAGTGTAGGGTTGGCATTAGGTGGAGTGGAGACATACATAATAACCAACCACAAAGAAACCCATTGTCTCTCCTCGTTTCCAGCGAACTTTTTCTTCCTGCCAACAAAACCAGCGGTCACACCGACCTACAATGTCACCTAAAGTCACTTTTTTTTGTGTGCTCGGTTAAAAAAAGAGGATGATGGTGTAATGAGTAGTGGTTTGGAGGATATAAAAGTGAGACTATATCTGAATCACCACAGTTTAAAAACCAATGTGCATACTAAACAAAAGTGCTTAATGCAGCATTATGTATCCATCCTTATCCATTTCATTTCTGGGTATAGCGTATGACTATGCACACTTCTGCTAAATACTTAAGTGGAGATCTCCGAGCGTATGCGATCCGATTTTGAACAAACTAGTGTCAATCGATCACAAATTTAATTAGGATGAAATTTGCGAAAGACACGACCTCCTAATGGGCACGTTTGGCCGAGATTTTTGCATCCGAAGAGGAGAAAAGTGCGTCGTAAAGTCGACAAAGATTATACTTTCCAAATTTATTGCGCGTTTTCTCCTCTTCGGATGCAAATATCCCTGCCAAACGTGCCCATGGGAGATCGCGTCTTTCGCAAATTTCATCCTAATTAAAATTGTGATCGATTCACACTAATTTGTTCAAAATCGGAGAGTATACGCTAGGAGACCTTCATTGTAAGTGCATACATTTTACATATTTATAAGTGGCGAGAAATGTTGGTTAGTATTTTGCAGATATATTTGCATCCGAAAAGGAGAAAATGCTCAGTAAATTTTGAAAGTGTAATATTTGTCAACTTTACGGAGCGTTTTTTCCTCTTCGGATGCAAATATCTCTGCAAAACGTGCCCATTGAGAGGTCGTGTCTTTCGCAAATTTCATCCTAACTAAATTTGTCATCAATTAACACTAATTTGCTCAAAATCAGATTGCATACACAGGGAGACCTCCCTTATTAGCTACCCAAAATTGCATCCCACATTTTTCCCTTCTTCCTTGATGCATCCCTTTTTACATAGCCACCAAGCAATTTCATAAAGTGTCTCTCCTTCTGTTCTTCGTTTCCAGGCAGGCCAGCCAGCCAGTAGATATTTAGGACTTGACAGGAACCTGGCGTGCTTTGTCCTTGGCCCTGCAATTTATTTATTACTGTTCCGTTGTTACAATACAAAGAAGGGACGACTATAACTAATGATTGGCCTCTGTCTGTCTGTAATGGTAGAGAGACAACATTAACTTCAATGCATGGGTTTCATTTCTTCATAAAAAAAAACTTTTTATTTATACGTCACGTCCAACATAAAACTTTATGTGGGTAATTTACAGTAATTAATACTGCTTTAGCTATTTCTCTTAATTTAAGCCGTTTGAATCGTCAAAGTTTCAAGTACACACATTTAGTCATGCACATGAAATGTGTATCTGTTTCTAAAAATGGGAATGCAAACCATGTTCAGCCCAGATTATTTTTTGAACAGCTTCGCTCAAAAGACCAAATTTTTAGAGACAATAGCTAGCCCGGAATTTGCGAAGATGCGAAAATTTCGGCAACCTATATGGGCGCCGAAAGTTCGCGCAACGCTCTGTTTGATCTGTGCAGCACTTCGGACTTTTCGCGAACTTTCGGCGCCCATAACATAACTTTCTGAAATGTTCGTATCTTCGCAAAATTCCGTACTAAATCTTGTTTCTAAAAAGTTACTCTTTCAAACTAACATGGCCAAAAAATAATCTGGGCTGAACATGGTTTGCGTCCTCAACTTGATGGACAAGTCACACATAAAATGTTTCCCTCACTCACGAGAGAAGAGAATGCATGCCCAAGGGTAATTAAAATTACGGAAAGATTCAGATTTATGTGACACGCCGACATACACACAACTACAACTCTAGTTCATAACAGATCGTACATATGAAAACGAAAATAAATGACATTTCCTACAAAATAGTGCTAAATATTGCATGCAACTAACTAATCAACCAACCAAGTAGATAGATAACCACAAAAACATTTTTTTATCTTCTGTCTGTGTTGTGTGGGAGTAAATCCTGACAAATGTGGGAACATTGAGTCTCCATTTTTACATTCCTGACCAATAAATCGTACCGATTTCCCACTGATTATTTGCCGAGGAGCGTCCTGTAATTAGCCTCATCACATGATTTTTACCTTAATTTTTAATTATTTACACTCAAACTGGTCATGTTTAGCGAGCAACGAAACAAAGACGTGTTGATTTTTAGGGATGCAATTATTTTTTGTACATACATAAACATAAATAATCCTCATTATTTATTTGTGTGCAAATATTTAGCAGTGTTTTCAGCAATGAGGAACTACTTGTGCAAAAATTCAGTTCAGCAGAACACTACTGTCGGACATACACACATAGTCCAACTTTTTCATGGCATATACATAGCTCATCATCATATTACATACAGATCTAGTATACACTGCACCCAGCGACTATTAATTGGTTGGGGTTTGAGTCGTTGTAAAATTGTAGACAGTCATAAATAATGTTGTACGAGTTCTATAACTCGCGTCCTTCACCTACAGAGATTATCAGAAAGATTACACATTTTTACTCTGCTTGCACATTTAATACCACAAAAACATACATACATATTAAGCTGGCTACAATATACATACAGTAGCCGCGGAAGCTGTGGGGACATCTGGGGACATTAACATTGTAGGATGGGGGGAGGGAGGGGTTTATATAAGATGGGGAGATGATGCGGACACCAAACAACCGTGGGGACATTGTCCCTCTGTCCTCGCCCACGCTTCCGCGGCCACTGACACATGGAATAATTAGTTCCCGGAGTGGATATACATACATAGCAAAATCCCCCACCATTAAATAGATGAAGTTGTCGCATATGTACATACATAATACTCGCCAATAATATTACATGCACCAAGGGTGGGCGTATTGTAACATGCTAAATCGACAATTAGTTATGTTCTCCATGATAAAAAAGAAACTCGCAAAATAAAAATAGACCCTCATTGTTTTTTATGTTACACTGAAATCAGAGCTGTAGCCAATTTTCATGCATCTCATCCGCATAATAATAATAACAAATCATCTCTTTTATTATGTAGCTGAACAGTTGCAATATATTTTCTGCATGTCTACTATTTAATATTTGGCGAGTTGATGACCGTTTTTGCCACTAATGTTTGTTTTCCTACTACTGGCTTTAATTGTACTTTATGCTAACAAGGGCGGATGGTGGTGATGGAAAATAACATGCACTTTGCAACAAAAAAGATCTTATATAAGCTGTTTTTACATGGTTTATCTATTGAAACGATATCAAAATAAAATTGCTTTCGTATCAATTTTTTTGTACGTGAGGTCTGCAGAATTGTATTTAGTCTAGCTAAACTAAACACTAAAAGTCTGCTGGTCTGGTGTGATGTGTGTCGTGCAATTTTGTTTCTAACCAAGCAAAGCTTGCCAAATATATTACAAATGTACACGTGAATTTTTTACTAGCCTGGCGTTCCCATAAGAATACAATACACTCATTCTCTCCCACTCCTCCATTGTTGTGCTGGTTGGTAGTGCTACTGGCCAACAAGTTGGATTTGGCTGGTTGTGTTGTGTAGCTAATTCGTTTCAATGTCATTTTTTACCACTTTGCAATCTGCACGTATATGCAGGAGCCGCGGAAGCTGTGGGAACATGTGGGTATTAAAGCTTTATAATATCGGTGGCAAATTTTTACGGACCAGTATAATTTTACTACGGATTGTAAAATATTTAAGCGTGATGAAATTTCTGCCAGCAAAAACACGTGCCCACTGGATTAACATTGCGAGCGGGCTGAAATTTAAATCAAATCCGTCACGCTGAAATATTTTTCAATCAATACCAAGCGGTAATAAGTTTAATACCGAGAAATCAATGACTGTACCTGGTTTCGAACAGTGTAAAATTATGCGATATCAAATTATGTAAAAAGTTTCTTTATGTGAAAATGTCATAAAAATTATACAATATTACCCTTATGCAAACAACCTTTATGCAAATCCACCTAGAACCGATGTGGGGACATAAGCATTGTAGGATAAGGGAGGGACGGGTTTATATAAGGTAGGGAAATGATTTACCGTGGGGACATTGTCCCTCTGTCCCCACGAACGCTTCCGCAGCCACTGTGTGTGTTCGACTGCTTAAGTATGTACGTAGGCATGGATGGATGGATGGGATTGAGAGATACACGAGATTAAGGGTGAAAATTGCAGCAGTTGTTGCTGCTGATGATACATTATAGTTAAACATATAGGCAAAAAAATGATAAGCCATGCTCAAAGTGTTGTGCTGTTGTGTAAGTCAAGTCAATGTCGATGATGTGTGGCGCTGTGTCAAGTCAAGTATTTAATCTTGATTTTGATTGCTTGTGACGGCAAGGTTTTGATTATTACTTAGCTGAAGCTCAAGCTATGGCCAATTATTCCCATTATGAATTAGGCACGGTGTATGTGTATAGATTGCATTTTTATAATGATCTTAAATCCACATTATTCGCAATGTTAGTAAGTACTTAAATGTTCAAGATTTATGGGCTTCTTTTTTGTGGCCGAATTATGTGTTACTTAACAAGTTTCCTTTACGTGACACAATGTACTTAATAATGCTCTTAATTTTGGAATTCCCTTGAATGGACGTACGTGGCTTAAATAAAAGTGCATCTTGCAAGTTATTGAGTGTACTGTACAGTAGAGAAATTTTGTAATTATAATTGATCGTCGTTCGTATTTATGATTCATATAAGTTAATATTCGACCCAGTAATAATGAACAGAGGGCGGATATGTATTTATTTTCAACGATGACGACCGACGGTCAAATTTTGTGTTTGTTCCCTAACTCGTATAGGTTATAAAAATTTCAAACTATTTTTGACGTATTTTTACATATTTCAAGGTTTTCATGCATATAAATATTTACACTATTATTTGAAAAATGCGTACATCTTTTATATATTTTTTCAAAAATATGTATAAATTTTGTAAATATTTCAACGGCGTGAGACTCTCATACCGTTGAAATTTTTTTGCTTAAAGAAATTGGACAACAAAAACTCCGGAGCATTATATTCAGAAATACAAACTTTTTCAAAATTCTTATTTTTAGTTTTTTCGTAAATAGTATAGTAATAATAGTATAGTTCTGTGAATAGTACTTCAACATTTTTACGATTTTTCTTTACTGCATATCCGCCCTCTGATAAATCTGGAGCAGTATAGTTAAAAATACGAATTTTTCGAAATTTCTTATTTTCATATTTTCTTTGAAAATATTAAATACATATTTCAGCGATTTTTCGTAAATACATATCCGCCCTCTTCTGATAATGAATGACCGATCGACAAGAATAAGTACACAGTTGAGTGACGCACAGGTGCACTATTAATTTTAAAAACTCGCTTCTTCCACTTACAACATGACCTCCATGATTGAATCGTAATGAACAGAATTCATCAATTATTTAGCCCAATAAAAATAAAAATATGACTTGTACAGCAAGATCTCGGGTGATTCTACATGTAATCTAAAATCGTGTAATTAAATGAAACTTGATTCTTCAATCAGGTCAACCCGCTTATTTACATATGCACCATCAATAAAAATCGATCCCATCCTCTGATTAAAATTTACAAGTTAAATTAAAATTCAATCTAATGATTTATTGTCTTCTTTGGTGATCTGATCTACAAGTAGGAAATATAATAAAAGGGCGAGGAGCAAACAGTTTTTACTCGAATTTTACAACACCACCCAGACAACGATCAGACGAACAGACCAGTAAAAAATACTAATGAGAAACTCGATGAAAAAGTTTGATTTTCAATTATTATTGTAAATTAGAGGTGAGTCGAGGAGCGGTTTCCAAAAGCTGGGCTTTGTCAAGCTCGAAAAGCTATGCCAAGCTCGAAAAATCTAAGCTCCGTCAAGCTCGGCTCGATTCAGACTCGGAAAGCTAGGTTCGCTCAAGCTCGACAAAGCTAGGCTCGCTCAAGCTCAATAAAGCTAGGCTCGGTTCAAGCTTGACAAAGCTCGAAAAAAGCTAGGCTCGGTTCAAGCTCGACAAAGGTTCACTCACTCAAGCCCGAAAAAGCTAGGCTCGGTTTAATTGAACCGGCCCGAACATGACCAAACTTGGTTCAACTCAGCATCTGCCTCACCTCTATTATAATTCGAATTCATATTATTACCTATTCAATATCTGACTGTCTCATTCTTATTATTGTTTCAGTGTCCTGACATCGATGGAGATGGGGACCCACCACTACGGATGGGGACTGATGACGATGCCATTGTCGAAAGCTGTTTTAGCCTAGCCCTAAATTCGGACAACATTGCTCAAACATTCGCGCAAGCGATAATTAACAATCTCGAGGGGAAAAGTGACGAGGAGATTGAAGAGCTTCTTGACAAAAAGAAGGTAAGGCTGCAATGTTTTTTTTATTTCCTGTGCAAAATGCGAGGCAACCCTGCAATTAATTATCGTACGTACGTTTATGCCGCATCGCTAATTAACTCATCCATGAGACTAATTTGCCATCAATCAATCAACATGCACATGCAGACATACTGTATTTAATGGCACATGCATATTTATTTTGTCACCTTCGTGGTTTTATTTATTGGAAAAATTTTTTACCACGAGGTTTACTTTGCTTTCATTCAAGGCGAATTATACAATCTTACAAAGGAGGTCTCCCAGCGGATGCTCTCCGATTTTGAGCAAATTACTGTGAATCGATGACAAATTTAATTAGTATGAAATTTGCGAAAGACACGATCTCCCAATGGGCACGTTTGGCGCAGATATTTGCATCCGAAGAGGAGAAAACGCGCAGTAAATTTGGAAAGTGAAAACTTTGTCGACTTTAAAGCGCCTTTTCTCCTCTTGGGATGCAAATATCTCGGCAAAACGTGCCCATTGGGAGATCATGTCTTTCACAAATTTCATACAAATTAAATTTGCGCTTGATTGACACTAATTTTGCCAAAATTGGAGAGCATACGTTGGGAGACCTCCATTGTCCGTGCAGAACTTTTTACATATTAAATACTGGCGAGAAATGTTGGTTAGATGATGATGCAACTGGAGGCGTTTATTGTATACATAAAGCGAGTCGCTTTAAGCGACTATTTCATCGCATGCATGCATAATTTCAGCATAATACATACACGCACGGACGGAGTGGTAATGATTATTATCATTATTATTATACGTACGATTAAGAAGTAATGGGCATTAAATCATCAAAAAGTTTTAGCTCGGTGCTTTGTAAACAAAATAATTTTGAGATTTTAATTTGATTGAGAAAATATGGCTGGTTGGTGAATCATCGGTTTGAAAGTTGGCCGTTAGGCAGGCAGGCGAGTTAAATTAAATAATTATGGGTGGACGGACGGATGGATGGATAACGGAATTAAAGAGTTCTTTCTTTTTAATGGGACACATTATCATTATTGTGTATCAAACTGGACCCCATTCCAACCGAATTGACATGACGAAAGTATACCATAGTTTTTTATCTGTCCTTCCGATGAATGCAGGGGCCGCGGAAGCGTGGGGACAGAGGGACAATTCGATGTCCCCATCATCATGTTATACAAACCCCTCCCTCCCCTATCCTACAGTTTTAATGTCCCCCGATGTCCCCACGACTTCTGCGCGACCACTGTATGAATGTAACAGGATGACATTCCGTTCTCGTGACTTGGTTAATTGAAAAGGGTGATTGCACTACAAGATTTACTCACAATTATCAATTAATTGACATTTTATATACGATGTACATAACATAGAATGAGAGGGCAGTGCCAGGGTGGAGAAGTCCAGTCCAGTGTCCGCGGAAGCGTGGGGACAGAGGGACAATGTCCCCACGGTTATTGGATGTCCGTATCATCTCCACATGTTATGGAAACCCCTCCCTCCCTTTATCCTACAAAGTTAATGTCCCTCCGGCTTCTGCGGCCACTGGGAAAGTTCAGGCTACTCAAATGTAAAAGTCCATGCAAATGATGCCACTAAATGACAGGAAATTGAATAAAACTGCCGTTAATTAAGGGAGAAAATTGATTTTTTTTGTGCAATTACTAACAAAGTGCATACACGTGCCGGTCAAAAAACTGAAGTTGTCCAGTTTCGCTGCCCTCGTGACAACAATTTGGTAGGGAAAAAGTAATTGATTTTTGACAGTTATGAAATTCTGGCTACGTGACACTAACCAAATTGATCGACGAGAATGAGTACGTACGAGTGCCCAAATTTTTAATTAGCACAGAATTGTAACACATTCTTCTCAACTTGTCCATCATCCTTGTACGAGTAAGTAACCTATGCCAAGGTTGTCGTTGCCATATTTTTATAGAGGTGACCCTACCGACCGAACCTGTGTATATTTTGGTTTAATCATTATTTTACCTATTTACATGCACGTACAACTTGTTCCACCTTCTACTAAGAAATATATAGCAGAATATTTAGTTATTATGACACCTGAAATTATTCACCAGACGGACAAGTACAAATCCATATGTACGAAAATATTGCTAATGTTCTTGTGGTCTGGATTATGAAATATTCAAACATTAAATATTGTACGACTGACTCATGCTTATTCTTGCCTCTCGGTTATACATAGTTTCCATTTTCATACGAGCTATGTGTAACGGCTTAGCTTAGGGATTACCAAAAACAACAAGATTATTATGCAATTCGCCATTATTCTTGCGATATCGTATCGTTCTAATTAAAATGATCTCTATACCTTTGAGTCGTGCTATAGATCAAAATGAAAACAATTCTCGGTATAAAAATTTGTTACGTATGCAAATTCAATATTTATTTAATAACATTTTGTACGTACATAACCTTTACCCATCGTGACTCTATGTATCGTCTCCTATTAATCTTGCCATTACATTATCGAACCGGTTAATGGGTTTTCTGCTTGAGCGCGTATAAAAAGGTTGTAATCTTAATTTAATCCAAGGATTTGATTGACACAGACAAGAAGAGCCGTGATGATGGGAACGCTCTCTGAGTTTAGTTATCCGGTCGTCGAGTAGTTGTCAATGTCGTTTGTTTGCTATTCACAACGTGACCGATTTTTGAGCAAACCTTATTTATTTTTTACACATCAGATGTAAACTTGTCCAGTCCGGTGTGGTCGTGGTCATGGTCATGTAGATATTAACAGTGGCCGCGGAAGCGTGCGTGGGGACAGAGTCTATCGACAGTCCCCTCAGTTATTCCATGTCCCCATCATCTCCCCGTGTTATACAAACCCCTGCCTCCCCCCATCCTACAATGTTAATGTCCTCAGATGTCCCCACAGCTTCCACGGCCACTGCATCTATTCCTCCCTGGAGAGAAGGCTTGGAAATATGGATTGGCTGGTATTGAATAATAGGGATGCAACCCCGCTGTGGCAGGTTTTCCATTACATCAGCCACGAAATAAATAATTTGTTCGCAGGTAAAGCAAAAAGAAGAAGCAGGCTTCTCCTTAAAGAGAAATGCAATCCACATGATGAGACGAGGTGTGATCAAATAACAATAAAAATGATAATACATTATTTTCCCATTACACAGCCTCAGCTATTTAGTTACTGCCTGCATCAATATCACCTTGTCATTCAGCCTGCAGGACGAGGCATGCATGCATGCGATCATGTCCTCAATAGTTTTATTGCACCAACAAATAACGAGGAATCAGTGGCCGCGGACAATGTCCCCACGGTTGTTCGATGTCCGCATCATCTCCCCATGTTATATAAACCCTTCCCTCCCCTATCCTACAATGCTAATGTCCCCCGATGTCCCCACGGCTTCCGCGGCCACTGCTGTGCCAACTATGAGCATTTTTTTTGCAAATTTTTCTACAATCAGGCAAATACGTGCATTTCGTGCCGTAGGCCATGGTTGGTTGGTTGACAGTGAAATTAATCACGCAACAGATAAATAAATTTGCTGGGGGCAGTTCTTGCTTTGGTCTGGATAAGACAATCAATTAAATTAATTGAATATTTTTTCTCACTTACTCATGAATTGACACCTTTTCCCAGTATTTCATTCACCGGTGACACATCTCAGGGCCGATCAGGAGGAATTATTAGTCATTTACTGCTGCTCAGATAAGGTTAATCGAGGCAGTTTGCGGTTTAGGTTGGTTACGACATTTTTCTGCGATGCTAAATACAATCTGAACCACAATCGTACTTATGTATTTGCTATAAAAGTATGAAATATAGCGTTTGTTCCCACCCTTTATTAAATACGGTGTCAGTGGCCGCGGAAGCTGTGGGGACATTAACATTGTAGGATGGGGGAGGGAGGGGTTTGCATGTATAAGATGGGGAGATGATACCGACATCGAACAACGTGGGGACATTGTCCAAACACTTCGGCGGCCACTGCACAGTTTCAGGAAAACAAAAAAAGAGGAGTTTAATACGACCACGATTATGTATCAGAATGATGATTAATGTTTCGCAAATCCAGTATTTTTCAGTGGATTGGATTCAATAATGGAGTTGTGGTTGCAGGTTAGGTTAGGTAATACATACATAAAAATTATTTATATGTAGGATGATGAGATGATGATGAGTGAAGTGTATCTGTGTGTGTCCGTTGGGCGAGAAGGAGGGGATGATGTCATCCATATGTATTTTATTGGCAGACAGATAGGCATGTCCAATCCAATTTAATATGTTTGATTTGATTACATTATGTATCTTTACCAAGAGCAAATTTTTAGGTGGCTTGGTGTTTTTCCACAACTTGTTAAATATAATAACCGACCAGAATTGCATGGTGCAGTTGAATGCGTGCAAATTTGCAAATTTGAATGAAATTCAAAAATTCTACATGATTAAGTTATAATCAGGAAAATATGGTAATAAAACCTTTGAAACTGTTAGAAAATATTCCGGTCTGGTCAGTCAGTCAGGATAGATTTGAAAATTATAATGGAGTATCGACACCTGCACGCCCAGTGGCCGCGGAAGGTGTGGGGACATCTGGGGGACATTAACATTGTAGGATGGGGAAGGAGGGGTTTATGTAAGATGGGCAGATGATGCGGACATCGAATAACCGTGGGGACATTGTCTCCAACTGTTCCGCGGCCACTGCCTGCACCTGAATAAATTCAAATGGTCAAGAATACCACTTTATGAGTGGTCGGTTTCTGGTTGTTTTTCTTTCTCAAAGTGAAATCGTATTATTCTTTCGGAGTAACAATTAACTGTTGAATGTAAATGAGAAAACAAGAATGATTAATTTGTTGTTCCCCGTATAATGAGTTAGGTAGAATAAAAATAACAACTTGTTGGGTTTCCCATTGGGTTTGACTACTTACTAGTTCTCAATTAGAGTTTTATCCATCCTTCACTTTTTTCTAACCCAATCCAGCCAAATATTTGGTAAAGGAGTGAGTTGAAGGGTGGTTTGGTTTAGCCAAATAAATAATTGAGGTTACATCACGTCTAAATCTGTTACAACAGAAAGCAGACCTTCATTTGAAACCACTCGAGTTTAAAAAATAATTCAAAAAAAACAACTCTCTCAGTCAGATTCGAATTAAACTGCACTTGTTGAATCTACAGCTACAAATTATGTATGTACATCCAATCCACTTAAAAAAGCTAATAATTTGGTCAGATTACATATGTACGTCGGATCAATTGAACTTTGCAGTGGCCGCGGAAGCCGTGGGGACATTGCCATTGTAGGATGGGGGAGGCACGAGTTTATATAAGATGGGGAGATGATGCGGACATCGAACAACCGTGGAGACATTGTCCCTCTGTCCTTCCGCGGCCACTGGACCCGTCCACAGTTCAGTTTCTTCCTCCATCCAACGGCAATACGAGTCCTGCCTTAATGAACGCGATTGTTTATTCAATTTCACATGATCATAAATTCGCATGGCTTAAATCGTACTTGTGGTCGGGTTCGAGTGAATTATCTGCCATTCGTGAGAATTGTGGGTGTGTCGGGACCTCTTTTATTTATTATGTAACTAGAAGAATCACCCAAGTAAAGCTTTCCCTTCAAGCGGGACGAATATACATACGTAACACAAGAAAATGGCTAATTTCACATTTCACTCTCTCAGAATAGAGAAGGATGTGGTGTCACTTTAAGATATTTAAAATTAATGGTAGCAATTTCATTGCAACCAAGTTGCAAGCAGTGAATGACTCGCAAGTTTTGTAACAATTCACATTTTGTCAGGCTACTAAAATTACATTCCTCTGGCTAATCAAGATTATGCATGAATATGTAATTCTCCTACATTTTCATTGTACTCGCATGTTGGCGGGTGGGTGGAGTAGCAAAACTTTCCAAAGTCTAAACTTTGCTTTAAGTTTAGGGCAGAAATATGTAATAAGGCTGCATTACATTTCAGACAAGTTGACGTGCAATGCTATATCCGCCGAATGCATAACGTAATAATTCATGAAACCGGCAACCGGCATTTTCCACCACGGACCGAGGCATTAATCATATTTGATGTTTGATACGATGAATAATACATACAGGTTGTAAAGGATTGATAAGAATCGTTATTATATGAGGCGACCTACCCACTTTTCTCCCTGTTGCTGGGTGGATGTAACATTTACTTATTATTATTTTAGTGGAAACACGTTATACTTTATTATTGTGTTGGGTGTTATTCGAGTCGATTCCATTTCATACAGGTTTAGCATAACATAGCAATTAATAAGTATTAAAAAATCGACTTTTATTTCACCTCTGTTTTGGCTTGGAGTTTAGTTTAGTTTGGAGTACAACCAAATTGAGAATCGCATAAAAAATCAAGGGAAAGAATTGAAATTTGAGTTGGAATAGGAGAGAGAATGGAAGAGAGACCTGCCAGACTGCTCGGTGTCAGACGGTCGGTTCGTCAATTTTTTACCAGAGGCTTAAAATTATAGCTAAGCGGGGTAGGGGATGGACATAGATTACGTCATGGAAAAGTTGGTGGGTGGGTTTGGTTCGCTTATCTTGTTCGTGTTAAGCCTTAAGGTTGCATTGCATGCGGGTTTTGAGTCTAAATTATTGTGTCTCAACTTTCTCTTCTTCAAAATAGAAATAAAATAGGCAAAAAATAATAAGTAAAAATTCAATAATTTCTTATGGAAGAAAAAAGTCAAAATTATAACCTCCTAAATTTATAAACCTACAAATTATCGATTTTAAGATGCAATGAAATCTTAATTTTGTAAAAAAAACTCACGGAGATAAACAGATTTCAAAATAACCATTTGAATACATAGAAGAAAGGAAAGTTGAGACACAAAAATTCAAACTCAAAACCCGCATACAGTGGGGCCTTAAGCTTAGCAAGAGTAGGATAGGGGAAGGGCAGATGAGTAGTCTAAAAACCTGCGTTTTTTGCTCCCGTAATAAATGAACGTTCCCTCCATGTAGCTACCACCTTTTGCTTTGGTTTTTCCTTTGTTACTTAGCTGTTATGTATGTACATATATCGTGCTTCTGCTCTAAAAGATTGCTCATGCCACTACCAACCATCACTTGTTGAACAAAAGTTGCAAAGAATAAATTGCAAGAAGAAGAAAACTACTTACCTACCTCTCATCGTGTTGTGGTAACCCATAATTAGTCTGCCCTTTCCTTTCTTCTTTACTCAGAATAACACGAGATGATGATGAGCGAGAGGGCAAAGTCAAAGTCAATGCCAAGATCTATGTAACTAACTTTCATGATAAGATCATGCAAGCAAACTTTTTTTAAACTGAGCTTTGAACCTGGGATTTGTTTTGTCTCACATACGTCAAGAAAATACAACCCAGTATGAAGGATGGGCTCCTCATGGGACGGTATTATTGGCTGTTTTCTTAGGTATTTGATGAAATAAATAGATATTCATTTCATTTATTAGCTTGTTTTATTAGTCATTAAAAAACCGTATCATCAAATAAATGAGATAAAATTATCTATTACGAGGAATCCTATAAGATAATATACATACACTTTTCCTCCTTTATCTATCTTGTAATAGATGGTTTGGTTTCGTCTTTACTTACTTAGGAAATGAGAAAAACGGGGTTTAATGATAGTGCTAATATATTTTTTCAACCAAGTTATTAGGGTTTCAGGCAAAAATAAATTATTAGCTTTCAAACCCTGTGGATTGGATACGACTTTTACTTGACTTTTCTTACAGTGAGTCACGCTATGCTGGATCTCGTAAATGATTGTTTGTTACATAGAAAATAAAAGTACATAAAAATTCGCCATGTACATATTCTTGATTTCATCGGTTAGCTACACAGCAACCAGTGGCCGCGGAAGTGTGGTGTCAATGTCCCCATGGTTATTGGATGTCCGCATCATCTACTTATAAGCCCCTCTCTCCTCTATCCTACAAATTACAATGTTAATGTCCCCACGGCTTCCGCGGCCACTGATAGCAACGAAACGACAGCACTTAAATGCATGTGTTATACGTACGTAGATACAAAGATGTGCTTTCAGCAACCCGGAGCTCAACAGGTTTTTTGACATTCACATCTATTTACCAAGGGCATTTTGTCGATAAGTTTTCATAAATAGGTAACAGCAGAATAATAAGTAATGCAGCTCTCGACTAATGTTTGGCAAGCAGTAATAAATAAATAAATGATAAAGAGTGGAGTGTGCCGGTTTCGTATGCGGGTTTTTTCAGGATGTGTGTTCTCTTCTCTTTTGGCGTAAAGTTCACCTTGGAAAGTTGGACCAGCATCATGCAGTTTTCAAATGACGTCGGTAAAACAATCTTGTCTTATTCGAATATGTATGTGCGATAGTTTGCGCATACTAAAATTCGCCGGTGGACATATGTATGTACATAAAAAATATTAGCTTGGCAGCCCATTTCATGTATGTATGTAGCAGAGTGATGGTGAACACGACATTAATTTAATGTTGCTGCTGGTTTGTCACTTTATATTCAAATTTGCGATGCAGTTTTCAGTACGTAAAGCCAAGTAGAAGACGAGATGCATGTGTACGTAAATGAATGGATGATTGAAATCGTGTAAGGACATATATGTCGTTATAAAAGTATGTATGTAGGACATATACAGATGGAGATATCAGTGGCCGCGGAAGCCGTGGGGACATCTGGGGACATTAACATTGTAGGATAGGGGAGGGAGGGGTTTATATAAGATGGGCAGATAATGCGGACATCGAACAACCATGGGGACATTGTCCCTCTGTCCACACGCTTCCGCGGACATTTAATCTCCTGGAGCATCTTATACGCTGAATTAGTCCTCATTTACTTTGCACAAGACTTGATCATAAAAGTTGTTTTTCTACTAGCTGGATTAGTCCTAACGAGCAAGTGCTGGCTGGCTGGAGAAGTTGAGCTGGTTGACGTAGGTAGAAACTTTTATGAGCTGTTTTGCACAATATTTGCATCTCTAGTTCCTCATCAGCAGCAGCCTGACATGCATCTTATAGTCATGCCATGAATATGAACGAGTCAGTAATAAAATTCGCAACCCTAGGGGCACAGTTGCATTTCCAGCAAAATGATACGATTACGCAAGATGGTCGGGCAAGGTGGTCCAGCTCCAGAGATGGCAAATTGTACTGACGACATCTCAATCCCATTCGCATCATGCTGTCCCAAAAATCTATAAAAATCTGCACTGATTTTATGACTTTTGTCGGTCGGAGGTCGGGTCGTAAATTTCTTTTGTTTTTCTACCTGAACGAAGGGAAATGTGGTTAGCACTACTGACATATATCAGATTTCCATAATTGGGATGAGGTAAGATCGTCATTATGTATATATCGACGTAGGTATGAATTGTTCATTTCATGCGAATTTTTGTTTTAGCATGCCGCGCCTTCAGAGTAAATATTTTTCGGGTTGCATGTTAATATTAACTTTCTGGAGATTGAAGCTTTATAAACGTCATTACGTAGATTTCGTAAAGGAGATTTGGATTGATTAATCTCTAAGCTGCCTAAATGTATGTACGTGATTTGTGAGTTATTAGATATATTTATACGTATGTATTTATAAGTGGTTCTTGGGAGAATAAGTGTTTACGGACATTATGGTTCTTAATTCGAGTGTAGGTGTGTGTGTACGCGAGGCTTGATTTATTGCGGAAATGTACTTATTTTTAATTCGCTTTTGCCCACAAAATAAAAAATAAAACTCAATCCGGTCGAGTATCCTGCCCTTTTCTAAATGTGGTTTGGTCTGTTCAGAAAAAAGCTCCAGCTCCTTCTTGACCAGTGGCCGCGGACAGAAGGACAATGTCCCCACAGTTATTCGATGTCCCCATCTTATACAAACCCCTCCCTCCCCCCCCCCATCCTACAATGTTAATGTCCCCACAGCTACCGCGGCCACTGTTCTTGACTCGATATTGGTCTTCCTCATCATCCTAAGTGAAAAATGGAAGTATGCTTTGATCCATTTATTATCCAGACGAATCATTCCATTTTTTACGCTGGTCCTCATTCAATTCGTTAGCTCGATGTACGCACAACAATATAATTACTCGTCGTCATCATTCCCTTTAATCCAATCCAACAAATTCTCTAGACTTGGACTGGATTGAGTTTCATTTCATGGACTCATCGTTCATTCGTTTCAATGGAAAAGGCAAAATGTCAAAAAAACGCTTCGTTTCCTGCGCCCTTGTTCACAGCTCAGGTCTCACCTCTCATCCAACGAAAAAATGTGTGCTGAATAACCTGGATGAGAGATTTGTAGGTAAAAAAGCTATTCACCACTTTTTGTCTCATTGTTGATAGCATTTTCTGCATTTTGGTTGGGAGCATGATTCTAATGAGATGTGGGTGTTGTGAAGTAGCCCGTGAAGTAAACTCTTCTTATCTAATTTTTTAGAGGTCACACAATATTATTGACAAGCTCAAACTGATGCTGCTGCTGCTTTGCTAAAAATGTAAACAGTGGTTTTTGGTAATGAAGGTCACCTTCTTCATCATCGCTGTGGTGGTAACAAGTAACGGGCGAATGTGTGGTGAATAATAATGAGACTAAAATAAATAGAATGTATGTATGTATGTATGCAATCTAAATAAATAAACCGTTTCCTGTGTCAGGCAGCTAAATTTAAGATAACCCATGCAACTTACTGATATCAATATGATATCAAAATGATACAAAAACTTGGATATGAACATATCCACACGACATCAGTGAGCGTCAGAACTACATCAGTGTATGTCTAGATTGGATCGCTATTTCCCAACTTTTGATATCATAAAGATGTTCACTCCGACATCGCCACGATGTCAGACTAAGTCTAACCGCTGATATTGTTTAGATATCGTATTGATGTCTGATGGATGTCATGCGTTGGCACAAAAATGACATACACTGACATGGTATTATTTTCTTCAAAATTTATTTATTTACTTAACATTCTACAAACAGTACACGCATTAATGATTTTAAGCTAAAAAATTATTTAGTATTGGATTTTTTAGTAGTTTGCTCAGCCTTCAGTCGGTCACCTGCGTGCTGGAACCAGGAAATTACAGCTTTAGCCAATTCTTTCTCTGAAATTTCCGGTTTGGCTTCACCTATGTAATCTATGGAATGAGACATTTACAATCAGTACATATTTATACTGATTGCAATTACTATATACTATAATATTATGCATACGGTACCTGACATGACAGTCCAGCACGTTGTTGATGAAAAATTGTAATTTTGCTTTAACCCTTTAAAGCTAATCCCAAGAGCTAAAAAGTTAGTAAATAGCTTCTTTAGGATGTCGCCAACGACTTCCGGGACTTTTGAGCTACCTCCACGAGAAATGTGACGCTTCTGTAAAAAATACATGATTAATATTTAAATAATTCTCTCAAAAAATAGTTCATATTTATATATAAACAAGCCATCTTACAAGTCTTAGTTGTCTTCCTTCATTGTGCATAAGTGACTCGTCAAATGCGAGAAACTCAGCTAAATTGTCAAATGGTTTTTCAATTATTGGCGGTTCCTTGGATTTTAAATCCTCCTTGCAAAAATTTGTGAGCCTCTTATTTATATTATCCAAGTTAAGTTTAATTAATGCCACGTCCGTAAGAAGTTTGCTCCACTCAGCTAAATTTAATAAAATCATAAAAGTTACAATGTTTATGGAAATAAAAAGTGTTACGTCCACCAAAAAATGTTACCTTTTGGAATATTGGTCACAAATAATGGCTGTGAGGCTTCAGCTACTGTCCACTCCATGTTCTGCCGTAAAATTTCAGAACCTTCGGCGCACTCAACGGTTTAGTTTTCCAACAACGTTCGAAGGATTTTGACTACTTGACCCAGAAGCGCAGTTGAGCTGATCCATGTTTAGTTCACCTATTTTTAATTAATAATATTTTAATACAACAAAAGGAACTAAGGATAAAGTAAATGGGAGAAGATAAATGATAAATGCATTGTATAATTTTTTACTTACCCACGTCCAAATTCGTCATCACAATTTGTGATGATGACGAATTTGCTAGAATAGCACCATCTGCATTCTCAAGTACGACGTCCGCGTTTTCTAATGAATCCGATGTTTTATCATCGGTACAATGTCCAACTAGTGCAAGACTAGGCATTTCCGGAAGGTGAGTTTTGACGACCTCAGTGGTTATTTTCGAATGTGCGGAAGCTGTTGAGAAAAATAAAATTAATGAAATATTAAGAAGGAGATAAGAGAAGCGATAAAACAGACTTTTATTTACGTTTCTGACCTCTTAAATCGTGTAAAACGTTGTCGTCATCTGAGTCCTCTACGTCATTATCGCTTCCAGGAGATGTGAATCGTTGCGGTTTTCTAGTCCTTTTGTGAGGTAAATCATCCGCCTCGGTACTAGATAAATCTGAAGTCAACTCGGCTTGCACAATTTTCTTCCGGGCCTCCTCGTATGTGGCTGAAATAATAACAAAATAACTAAGAACAAAGAACAATACCAACGCAATTAACTAAATCATAAAATATCACACCATATGCATGAAGAATCCTAGCGGCATATCGGGGAAAGGATGATTTTGGGGGGCGGCCGGATTTTACGACTACTGCTGCATTTTTTGAATTTGGCCATGCACACGTCTGGTTGTCGAAATATGATTGTGGCACCACTGCAACCCATTTCTTTTCGTCCTCCTTCATTTCAACAATGTAGAACATCTTAAAGCTGGTGAACTAGTGGAAAGACGGCGATAACTCCTGCAGAGATAGGAAATACTTGGCATTTATATACAACCTCGGAAGCACGAATTTGACAGAGTTTATAATGATTTTCGTCAGCTCTATAAATCTGAAGCACTTTTGACGAACACGGCTGGGAAAATAACGAGTCCAATTTACTGTACTTATGTCCAACTAAATAAATCTCACTGGTATCATTGTCTTGAAGAATGTTAAGAATCCGAAGCACTGCGCATTCACGTATTAACACGAAAGTATCGCGGCGAAGCCTACAGTTAATTGTATAATTCGGTGTAATTAATACGTGATACTGAGTAAAATTTCCAATAGATTCTTCTAGATGTGGTCCATTGTTGTGCTGTGAGGATGGCCCGTTTATTTGAATGTTTCGCGCCTCCAATTTTAGTTCCCTCTCCAATAATCTTTGTTTCAGTTGCTCCAGTGGCAAATTGGGCGTCCTAACTAATTTTCTTAACTGTCCAAGTTCATTTTCAAATTTGAATGTGCTAAATCTGTCCAACACACCAAAATTTTTCACGTCTTCCGCTAAATGAATGAGACCGTGAATGTTGTAAGACACCTGTTCTTCTCCATATAGGATTTTGAAGGCTTGGACAAAGTAAATTAGTAATGACTTTGCATAATTGTTAAGGGAAATATGTAATGTTTCAGAACACAATATTCTAATCGCAATGGATAAACTTAAAAATAAATTGTAATTTTCGTCAGTTATAATATTTTTCAATACCACAGGGCCACAATAAAGTAAAAAGTATCTCAGTTCCGTTGCCTTCCATTTGTCAACTTCTTCTAATGATCGTGGTTGACGGGAAAATTCAGATGAAGTAAATTTTTTGAATACTTTTAATCTTGCTGAAATTTGAGATATCTGGAAAGCTGACAATTTTTGATGCTTTGGTTTACCCTTTATCCACAGTTTCAAAAGTTTTTTGACTACCCCTAAACAGACTAAGTGCATGTAGTCGATAGGGAATGAATTAATCATGTGCAATCCATCTATCTTCGTCAATTCCGTTGTTCCAATATGATGGTCTTCGTCATTTTGTTGGCGAAATTGTAAATCAGTTCTCAGTTCTTTGTTAATTTCGAAAAAACTCATACGCCGATTTATACTCCTTCCAACCGCGCAGCACTTATCACAACCATGGTAGCCATTATGCCCTTTAATTGCCTTCACAAACGACTTTGCCGGCGCGTCGCAAACAAAACACTGTATTTTAAATTTGTCTTTTGTTGTAATTTGTTCTGCATTGACATCCGCAACTAATTTTTGAAGGTATAAGTTGACATTCTCTGGTTTCTTATTTCCACTATAAACTCCAATCACAAATGGATTGAAATTTAATCCACCAAAATATCCCAGTATTGGCCAAAATGATAATGAACAGCTTTTGAAAACTTGAAGACCATCAATATTGATTTGAAGGGGGATTGAATTTAATGTCGGGTGTAGCTTTGTGACCTGCTGAGTATATGTCTTCAATCCAAAATGCACATATTCTCCAGGGACAACTGTTTCTGTAGGGGCGTTAAACTTCACGGGCTTGATAAGAGTTCTGCTGTCTGACGGAAAGGTTTTAAAACAATCATGGGTACCTAGGATTTTTAGAAGTCCAGTTAACTGACTGTGATTAATTGAGTAGTCAAAGGCCCAAGATTTTATGCTTTCTAGGGTTTCAGTAGAGGATGAGGTCACTTTTTCACAATTTTTATAATCACTTTCATCATCACAATCTGAAAATTGGATGGAATTGTCACTAGAACTTGTGGAATTAATATAACTTTCCTCGTGATTATCAATTCCCTCCTCGGACAAACTATTTATTAACTGATCTGGTTCGTGTAACTGACTACTTGATTGATAAGTTATACCAACAGATATTTCGTTAGTTTCTTTTTTTGCAAGTTGTTGTAATCTCTTTTTACCTACTATACTTTTTCTCATTTTTATTGTAAACAAATTCTACTTAAAAAATTACCTTTTTAACAGAACTTGATGTCCACGCCGCTACACTCCAACTTGCACTAATTGAATATTGCGGTTCAGTTTCAACTTGGACCATATCCTATTCATGTCATATCTCGTGATATGTCAACGACATCATAGTCTGATGTCGTTACGATATCATATAGATATCGCAAACTGATGTCGTTTTTAAATCATGTAAATGACGTGCTGGAGACTTGATCACTGATGTCGTTCCGATATCAATATGACAATCGATTCCTGATATCAGGCAATATCTTAGAATGATCTTGTTCTGATATCAGATCGATATGGAATGTTGCATGGGAAGGTAAAATATATATTGTGGAACGAAAGAAATTTTGTATTTGTTCCAGTTTTGTGTGGGATATGTAGCAGAGGTGAGTCGGTTTATGGGTCCGCGGTGATTAAACCCGATCGGGTTCAGAAATTTGTCAGGTCAGGAGAGTCGGGTTCAGAAATTTGTCGGGGTTCGGCCCAGTCGGGTTCAGAAATTTGGGGGGTTCGCCCTTGTCGGGTTAAGAAATTTTCCGAGTTCAGAAATTTGTCGGGTCGGTTAAGAAATTTGCTGGGTCGAGTGGGTCGGGTTCAGAAATTTCGGGGTCGAGTGGGTCGGGTTCAGAAATTTCGGGGTCGAGAGGGTCGGGTTCAGAAATTTCGGGGTCGAGTGGGTCGGGTTCAGAAATTTATCGGGTCGGGTACACAAAAATGTCGGGTTTTCAAACCCTTTTGACCCGACTCACCTCTAACACATACTTTTCTACCTGCCTGAAATTATATTGTTGTTCTGCCGCCGCATGTCATAATTTTTATAATAATGTCATGCATGCGGGTGAAGAGCACAGTGTGGGAATATAATTATGGTCGATTTCTAGCGGATGAGAATCCAGATAGGAATCTTCCTGGCCACGGCACCCCATACCATCCATAAAACTTTGAAGGTGGACCGGCTTCATGATATGAAAAAGAATTTCATTTTTATTCATTTTAATGCAGTTTGTGATGCATTCTTGATTATGACGGCGGAGGAACCACGTCGACCCTGGTCAGTAGAGCAGAACAAACAAGGCAGCATGTACACTTATTCATGGCATGAATGTGCTATTGTTGTGTGTATGGAATGGTAATAAATGTTGCAGAGAGTTTCCTTCCAGAGCTCAACAACTATGTATGTAATCTAAATCTAAGTTATGGATGAAATGAAATGTACAACAGCATGATGTCTGCATGCCTGGTTTGAAACTATATTTTTTCACACACGTACTCATGCCATAACTTATTGCATGCATAAAAATGTATGTATGTACCTCCAAGTGGAGGGAGAAGCGGAATTAGGTCAGTAGGAGAATGGAATGGACATCAATATGTGCTGGCTGTTTTTTCGATAGAACTTCTCATGTCTGTTTTAAACATTTGATAGCACCCACTCGATACGTAGTATGTGCAATTCGATGAGTTATGTAGCGACATAAGTATGCATGCCATATTTATTAATATCTTCTGTGGTCGGCAAGTTTTTAGCCAGAATCGTCAGGGCTTATATTCCCGTCATGGTTGTCTGTCTGTCTATCGATTACGCTGGTTCAACCGACTTGAAATTTTGCAGGCACGTGGAACATGCAAAATTAGGAGGCAAGCTGGAAGATGAGCAAAATGTGTGGAAAAATGAAAAAGTTGTCGTGGTCGTATTATACCCACCTGAATTTTTAATAAAAACATGGCTCGGGCTAAATAAGGCTGCACGCTGGGTTTTAGAGTCCGGAACTTATATACTTACGTCGTGTACATTTAACCATTTGGTATTATAGATTTTGCTCTTTTGAAGTCTTATTTCCCGTCGAAGTGGAGCAGTAAGTACAGAAAAGGTGCATTTTCTGTACGTATGTCATATGTACATAAGTAGTAAATATAGTGACCACATCAAGAAAAAGCAAGTAGCACACAGCGGCGGAAGGAGTTTTGGAAACTTTTATCCATCCAACCAACGAGAGAGGTTATGAATGACAGGAAATGTTACTTTTCGGCAACCTCGTCCTTTATTTGTGTCACACATGTCACCATTTCTTCCCTTCTTCCTGTATTTCATTGTAGTTATTATCAAAATATATGCTGGACAAGATAACATACGGTATGGCGCATTCTTCTTCGGCAAGCATGTCGATTATGATGACTGATAATTTCAAACTATTTCCGAGCAGTAAATATCTGTAGTGGCAAATCTCCAATTTTGCAAGGACAAAGAAGTCCATTCTTTACGAGTGCATAATTGAATGGCAGATGGACATCATGAGTAGCAAGTTCCTAATAATTTCTTAATCAAAGTTTTTTTTTACCCGGATACTCGTTAGCTCAACAACTTTGTTAGTTAGTCCATCCTTTCTTTCTGCAAATATTTTCTTATGCAAATAAGCTGGACATTTTCTTTGTTATGATGACGACGGGGGGTCATGTTTCAGTTGAAAATTGCTAAAAACCATTTGTTTTAAGGCGTCCTTCAACTTATAATAGTTTGCCCTGAAAAGTAGAACAGGAGCATTTTTAAGCCTAACATTTCCACGATTGCAAAATGTCGAGGAGTTGTTTTGTTTGTTATTGTTGTTGGTGTATTTTATTTCCATCGTAAAAACGAAAAGTACCTCTTACTCGCCACACAACCATTAATTTTTAAGTAATCTTCTCTTCTCGAGACACTTATTCACCTTATGGGTGCACATACATACATTGTCTCATTCGAGCCTGCCCACTTCATATAATGTCCTCACTGGCCGCGGAAGGTGTGGGGACATTAACATTGTAGGATGGGGGAGGGACGGGTTTATATAAGATGGGGAGATGATGCGGACATCGAACAACCGTGGGGGCATTGTCCCTCTGTCCGCGGCCACTGATAATGTCATGACATTTAATATGCTGCTGTCTAACCAAACACCACGGCGTGATGGAACCGTACTGTGTATTTTAATTACTACAATGGGCAATTATTTGGCATCAATTTTATCCCACTGTAATTGAAGTAGTGCGCTTTTTAACTACTTTAAACAAGACTGGTCGTCGAGGCAAGACAGGCCAAGAAGAAAATTTACGACTGTCTGTCAGGTTTCCGTGTTACATACATTTGTACGTATAGTATATTTGTATTGTGCTAATATATTCATTGTAAATTAAATACACTCACTGCATTTTTGATTAATAAAATGTGTACCTTTTTTTAAATGCAATAAAAACCAAAGTTGTTCCTTCACGACTTAATGAGTCATGAACAATAATAATAAACATAAATAAAAACGGAAGCTGGACAGACAGAGAGCGATAGTTAACTTTCCGTTTCGATGCGTTTTATTATATTTATTTATATTTATTCTTCATGAATCTTCTGAGAAGGGAGGTCTCCCAGTGGATGCTCTCCGATTTTGTGGCAAATTAGTGTCAATCGATGACAAATTTAATTAGGATGAAATTTGCGAAAGACACGATCTCCCAATGGGAACGTTTGGCAGAGATATTTGCATCCAAACACGAGAAAATGCGCAGTAAATTTAGAAAGTGTAAAATTTGTCGACTTTAAGACGCGTTTTCTCCTCTTCGGATGCAAATATCTCTGCCAAACGTGCCCATTGGGAGATCTTGTCTTTCGCAAATTTCATCCTAATTAAATTTGTCATCGATTCCCACTAATTTGCTCAAAATCGGAGAGCATACTCTGGGAAACTTCCATTGAGATTGACCTTTTTCCAAGAGTTTTGTTACCCTCAGCTGAACGTTTTCTTACGAAAAATGATTACATACTATTTGACTTTCTTATCTTCTGCTCACATTGATGATTAGATAATGTATATATTTAATACTAAATATCTGTAATTCTGTAGGGACACATATGTATGTACACACATAGTTCGGACCATATTAAACTTTGTTTCGCAGTGACATTCATGCCAATTATTTGTATTCATATGTAAATCCACGAGTAGGATGGAATGCGCTTCTTTCTGTCTTTAGAGATTTGTTGTGTTCACAGATAATTAATGCCATTATTTCCTACACGACGACAATGTACGAACGACTGCAATGCCGTCTGGTCATCTTTTATATGTATCTTTGCCGTGAATTGAAGGCTACGCTATTTACATCTTGACCAAAAGTTTATATTACTTACATGCATATTTCTCTTTACATAGGCTTGGTCAGTTGCTGCAGTCTAAAGTTCATGTGTTGTCTGGCTGAAGAATTATTATAAGAAGTTTTCAGACAACCTTGAAATGCATCAATTGTTGTCAATTGTGTCATAAATAATTTGCTTGTAGAATTAATTAAGATAACGCAAAAATATCGACTCCGTTCCAAATTTCTTGTCGAAAAGTGTCTCTACTTTATAAAAAAACGTGATTAAACTAAAATTACAATGGGAACTTTACCCTAATTTGTGGCGACTAATCATAAATAATTTGCTTGTAGAATTAATTAAGATAATGGAAAAATGTCGACTTTTTCATAGGACGACTTAACTCAATTCCGAATTTCTTGTCTCTCATTTCTATCCATTCCCTATAAAAAACGTGCTTAAACTAAAATTCCAACGGGACCAGCTCTCCACTAATTTGCGGCGACTAATGCCATGCATGACCTTATTTTTATACCACCACCACCACCGTCAACCGTACTGAATTACCCATCCAAGTCAGACGAGCTACATACATACAAACTTAGATAACTTGCGGAAGACAACTGTTTTGCGGCTAAAGTTAAACTTCTCCATCGATGCAATTCTGAATTGGAATTGCATTTCATTTAGAACTTCTTCTCTTGTCAATGTTACACACAAATGGATTGAATGAAATGAACTGAAATGAGAACATTTCGTCTGGGCGTGAAAATTTTGCGGTTGTCTGGCACTAATTGACGGCGATAAAGCTGTAGCAGCATTTCCCTTGGGATGGGTTAATTAATTCAACTGCTATGCTACACATAACACAACTGGGGACTCAGAT
Source organism: Folsomia candida (assembly GCF_002217175.1). NCBI lineage: Eukaryota > Metazoa > Arthropoda > Collembola > Entomobryomorpha > Isotomidae > Folsomia > Folsomia candida. The sequence continues at coordinate 3,822,730 of NW_019091201.1, forward strand.
ACTGGCGAAGTCGTTGTTGTCACACCGAGCAGAACAAAACCAGCAGTGGCCGCGGAAGCTGTGGGGACAGAGGGACAATGTCCCCAAGGTTGTTTGATGTCCGCATCATCTGTCCATGTTACATAAACCCCTCCCTCCCCTATCCTACAATGTTAATGTCCCCAGATGTCCCCACGGCTTCCGCGGCCACTGGAGTCTCGTATTTGCAAGAGGAAGACGACGACATGATCGAAGAGGAAGACACGATTGATTTGTTTGTTATGTACGACACGAGGTATTTTTGTCTGTCCGCATTATGTATGTGACTGATCCAAATTAAGTTCCAATCGCTTTGGAGCGTGGCCTAATGGTGCATGCAGTTCAGTTGAGAGAACGGGACGTGAAATAAAGTGGAAACAAGGAAGCGAGAAAGTCGTGTAGCCGTGTCATTCTACTTACATTTCTATCACAATCAATCATAAACACAGTTATGTTTGAAAATACAAGGCATCAGAGTTTCATTCAGGTTGCTAGTCAAGTGATGTGATGTGATCGCATCTGTTAGTTTATTCCAGTTTAATAAAAATGAAACAAGGACACAATAATGAGCATTATTTTATTAGGTATAAACTGCAAGTTTCGAGTATGTATTACCAGTGGCCGTGGAAGCTGTGGGGACATTAACATTGTAGGATAGGGGAGGAAGAGGTTTTTTATAACATGGGGACATAGGATAATCGTGGGGACATTGTCCCTCTGTCCTTCCGCGGTCACTGCATATTACAAAACCGACTTGATCTCTGGTCGGCCAAGTCATAAAAAAACTTGCATTCGCCAGGCCAGACAGACAAAAGACGTAAAAATTGTTTTGCATTTTGAAAAATACATAAATTTCAGGTTTGATTGAATCGAATATTTGCTTAGACGGCGAATAAATTAAAATATGTGAAAACAAAAGTTTAGTAGGTACAAGATAAGATAATTATGATTCATAAATTCCATATATGCACATATTTTAATTAACACTGGATTTTTATGATGTCCAGTCACCCACCAGTCAGTCAAAAAAGGGTGAATGGAAATCTATTTATATTTACGTACAGATATTCAGTTTTACTATTTGGTCAGTTGGTCAGCACTAAATTAAGTTGACATCTATGCCGTAATTTAATAAGCTGGGACCAAGACAAACCTTGAAATGTGTACGTTTTCGTTATCTAAATATGTCTTGGAGAATTGATGTTTATCCATTTTCTCTGCTGGGTGGCACTCACGCTCTCACTTGGGATAAGTGTCTTATCTAAAATAAATATTACTATTTAGTTAGTACTAAACTTAAGCATGAAATATAATTGCGGTCGTCATCTTTATTATGAAGAATCGTGCCATGTGTGTGTGTTATGTGCCTTATTTTATTGTGAGAATAAACAGGAATCAATTTTCCCATCGATCTACATTTTCGCAGATCATGTTCACTTGATAATAAAATACGTAACAAAATGAGAATAATAATAAGAGCAAAAATATAATCCTTTCGCCAACAACAAGTCGCTCGCTCGCTTTAAAAAAAATTGGGTCCATTCATGCATGAGTTTATCATCTGTTTTCTGAATTTATTTGTGGAGCATTTGCCGATTCGGCTTTAAAGATTTACCCAATTTGCTAAAATTGCTCGTTATGTCTCACTCTTTTTTGAACTCAAAACGCAGGTGGCATATGCCAACTGTCGTTTATTTTGTGGTTTGGTTTAAGCAGAAGAAAGACACGAGGCATATGTATGTACATCCGACACACAGTGTCCGCGGAAGCGTGGTTAAGGACAGAGGGACAATGTCCCCACGGTTATTCGATGTCCGCATCATCTCCCCATGTTATATAAACCCCTCCCCCCTATCCTACAATGTTAATGTCCCCACAGCTTCCGCGGCCACTGATCCGACACAAAAGTTGTCAATAGCAAAACTGCAAGGACGTATGTACACCAGACTAAAATGTATTGCTTATTAGTTCGCCCTATCTAGTCATCATTGCTCTTATCGAACGAAACGACTGGAAAACTGGAATGAATTCATATCTGCACACACGAGGAGGCATATCTATCTATCATCCTTTTCCTTTGTGTTCCTAATAATAGCACACACTGGTTCTTCTCGAATTACTGCAATTTGTTTAACTTGGTGTACATACATACATAATTTGATGACTAAACTGCCACCCTTCTCTTCTCTTGTTGGTACAAGTAATCCGACCAAAGTAAAAGTAAACTCAGGATAATGATGATCTCATAAATTGTGAATACAACAATAGTTTCCCATGTTCATGATGAGTGATCACGCAGCAATCTTGTGTGTGTGTGTGTGTTTTGGTTATTCCAATTTCGTGGAAAAACGGTGGTAGGATTATTTTCCATATAAGTCGGCATCACAAGATAATAGATTTTTCCTATTTTTTGTCAGAAATCCAAATTTCCTGTCTTTTGTTTTCTCCTCGGATGACATTGGATGGATGGGTTTTAGCCGGAATAGGAAAAAGAAGGCAGATAGATACATATTTCAGGGGAAAAGTCGTCGTCGTCCTAGTCAATGGCCGCGGAAGCTGTGGGGACATTAACATTGTGGGATAGGGGGAGGGAGGGGTTTGTACAACAAAATTGTCGCTCTGTCTTCCGCGGCCACTGGTCCTCGTTATTTTTGTACATTTCACGGCTTTCACTCGCAATATTATTTATGACAAGGTGAAGCCAGGCGAGCGGTAAAGATTTTCCTGGTCTGGTTCTGGTCATCCATCAAACTTTATCATATCTTTTCGTGTCATCACCACTTCCCGGACCGAAAAATGCAATCTACACAAACGGATATGTGTAGTGGGAGTCAAAGGGAGGACGACAGTTTGCGGTAATAAATAAATTCGCTTTCGTACAAGCCGACCAACAACACAACACAAACATCATCATTCTTCTTCCTGGACGGAAAATATAGCGTGTCGTGTCATTGACAGACATATCATGATGAAAACGTCAATATATAATTACTGACCTGACTCAGGGATATATTGACTAATTAAAAAACATTTAGTGATTCAGATGATGTGGACAATTTACGCAACTTTTCTAAAGGAACTCATTTAGACGAGACCACTTTTAAGGTTTCAAAAGGTTGACATGTGTTCTGCTAATGAAATCAAAATACTTATTTTTCCATTGTTTTTCTCGTCTGCGAAAAAGAAAAATTCAGCTGGAAATCTCCCGAGCTTCGTAAGGTCGTCGGTCTCTCTGTGTCCTCCTGTTTTTCGTAAACCGTTCAATTGAAAACCTCTCTTTCTCTCCAGGGGAAGTGCCCGAGAGGAAACAAACTAATGCATCCAGCCCTTGTTTTCCGGATGGTTTGTCTGTCTGTCTGTCTATATGAAAAAGAAAAATGGTTTTAAAGGGCATGTAATTGACTAGCATCGTTTCCAGCCGTACTGGAAGAAGGAAGTCTGCCCATTTTAACATGCTGGTAGCCGTATGGTGCACATGTTCAACCGCACCTTTCCCTTCTTCTTCTTTTCCTCTAGAAATCGGCAGATTGTTGAAATTGTAAAACTTTGGGCTGCTCCTATTTCATTTCACATTGTTTGACTTGTTTGTCAATTGTCATTACTAAGCGTTTTCTTTCTTTTGGAGAGTGAATAAATTGAAATTGCTTTCACAAAGAGGATCCTTCGTACCTATGTATTATGTATTTTGCGGATGTGTGATGAGTGAGCACTCTCTGCCTGTACAGAGCATGTGAGGTTATGTAAAATCAGGAGCCGCCGAAGGTGTGGGGACATCTGGGGATAAACAGTGTAGGATAGGGGAAGGAGGGCTTTATATAAGATGGGGAGATGATGGGGACATCGAATACCCGTGGGGACATTGTCGCTCTGTCAATTTACTCTTCTGCGGCCACTGTCAGGCTAAATATCTGTAAGTTGGTTGACTGAAATTCTATAAATGCTGCTGCTCTCGGCATGAATGAACTTTGGAACCGAAAAGTTGCACTGTTATTGCAATGAAGTGCAGTGCATGTATTAAAGAATGGCATCCTTAACAGTGGCGGCGTAAGCCGTGGGGACATTAACATTGTTGGATAGGGGAGTGAGGGGTTTATGTATGTATATAACATAGGAAGATGGGGACATTTGGTAACGGTGGGGGAATATTATCCCCCTGCCCCCACGCTTCCACGGCCACTGATCGTCAAACTTATATAAGAGAATGGCAGAGAGAGAGCCATTAATACTACCCTGATCTGATCCTGGGTTGGGTTGACTATTGTTTATTTTGATGGATAATGCGGAACTGACAGCTAAGCCAGCTTTGGGACATGCCAAAAACATCAGTCAGAAGCTGGAATGTGACGCTCCTCTACATCTACGTGAACTAATGACCGTGTCGAAAATGTATGTGGGGGGTGGTCTGGTGGTAGGCATAGGTGGCTCGTGTCACGCAGTTACGTTGTGTGTGGTGTCATCAAGTCAAACTCATTAACAATTGTGTGATGTAACAGAGGGCGGAAAAGATGGAGAGAAGCTTACTTAATTTCGAACCTTTTTTTTATGAATTTATGAAATTTTGATATCCAAAATCTTTATATGTTTGATTAAGATGACAGACAATTTCCAAAATTGGAAATTTTTCAGAAAAGATGGAGCTTATTTCAGTATTTCGTTTCGAACTATTTTTTATGATTTTTTAAATTTTTTTTATCCGAACTCTTTGTATTTTTGCTCGATGGAGATCCTGCAAACGGTAGCAATTTTCAAAATTTGAAATTTTACGCCAATTTTGAACCCAATTGACAGCAATTTTGAAAGCTAGCTATTTCCAAAAATGCATAAAATCAAGCAACAATCCCCAAAAGCCGCAGATTTTCTTTTGACTTTCTACTTAAAAATCCACGTGTTTTTATCTCACGTGATTACCTACCTACCCACGAGTCCTTCACCTGCACACTTTTCTTTTTTACCCTCTACGCCCAATCCTTCTTCCATTTTAAGACGTCTATCTTCCTCTCCTAGAATGACCCGGATTAAAATCTGTCCACCGCAGCAATCAATACCGGCATTGTTGCCTGAACCGCAATACATATGTTCCTCTCTCCTCTCCTCAAGGAAGATAGCAACTCCTGCGGGAATAAGAAGAAAGGAAATTGCTTAGACAAATATTTCCGTAATCGATTTATTTTCGCGAAGGCTTTTGCTTGCCTTTCTTCTCTCGCTTGGTTTCAGGGATGACATTTCAGCCGGTTCTCTTCTCTCGATGATGTTACATTTATACATGTTTGACCCTCTTTTGTTTGCCCAACTTGCACGTGGAGATGGAATGTTCGGAGGAGAGATGAACTCAAATAATGTTGAACATTGTACTGTGTCCAGTGACCGCGGAAGGTGTGGGGACATTAACATTGTAGGATGGGGGAGGCAGGGGTTTGTATAAGATGGGGAGATGATGGGACATCGAATATCCGTGGGGACATTGTCCTCATGCTTCCGCGGCCACTGACTGTGTGTCATATATGAAGTTTGTGGGCAGAATTTATGTATCTACAGAACAGAACAGAGGCTGAGGCTGGCTGCAGGGGAAGGATATTATGAAATGAAGTCGATCATCGCCGCATCAGATCAAGTTGAAGCAAATAGAATTGTACAGTGGCCGCGGAAGCTTACATGAGGACAGAGGGACAATGTCCCCACGGTTGTTCGATGTCGGCATCATCTCCCCATCTTATATAACCCCTCCCTCCCCCATCCTACAATATTAATGTCCCCACGGCTTCCGCGGCCACTGTCTCTGTACACATTTGGTGCAGCAGCAGCAGAATTATGAGTTTAAAATGTGCACAGGTCATTCATAAACTGCGCTTTGATGATAATACAGCTCGATAAGTTGTTGAGACTTAACTGCAAAAATATTTTATCCGTTCTTCCCTCTTGAGGCGCACATTTCCGGGATGGATGGATTGATTGCATGCAATTGTATAACAGCTATTTAGATTGTGCATGTAAATAATATGCATGCACATCTTTTTTCAAATTTAACTCAATTTGGTGAAACATGTGCAGATCAAATTCTTCCATATGCTGCCTGCCTGCAGATTATTTATTCCGAATCAAGCTTCCTTATCTTTATGTGTAAATACATTCTGCGTTACGAATTTGATATGCAATTTATAACAGCATACGTACCCACACAAAAGCTTAAATATTAGTACAGTAATGGGTATTTATATAATTCCTAATATCTGCCGTCCCGTTTTCTTTGACGCGATAAATTCTGCAGTGGCCGCGGAAGCTGTGGGGACATTAACAGGGGAGGGACGGGTTTATATGACATGGGCAGATGATGCGGACATCAAACAACCGTGGGGACATTGTCCCTACGTTTCCGCGGCCCCTGATAAATCGTGTGTTGGTGGTGTTGGGTTGGCGTGGGTGGGTGGCTGCCTGGCGTTATATAAGTTGTCACATTTAAATAATTGAGCCGTTATATCAAAATATAGATTGATTTGAAATTAACTGAAGGAAAGCAAAGTGCAAATAAACAACTGTGACCTCACTCCACGCGTGTGTTACTTTACTTTACTTATAAGAAGATGGTTCCGTTTGCTGCATACGAATAAAAACTGCACAAAATAAAATGTGACATGGTCTTCTTTTTATGAAGAGGAGGAGAGTTTTTATTACTTATCACTGCCAGTCAGTGCTTCATATCTGTGCCCCGTTAAAAAATATGGATCCATATGATTACGAGTATACTTAGGCACATAGTTATAAAGTGTCAGTGGCCGCGGAAGCTGGAGGGGACAGAGGGACAATGTCCCCACAGTTGTTGGATGTCCGCATCTTATATAAATCATCCTACAATATTAATGTCCCCCCATGTCCCTACAGCTTCCGCGGCCACTGGTTATAAAGTTGCCGATATAAATTATCCCGTAAGGTGACGATCGTATAGTTAGAACTGGCTTCAATTGGATTGGATTTATTATTATTGCATGCATTTCATGGCGTAATAAGTTCCTGATTTGATGTGTTTGTCTACATCGGTTGACTGCAATCGTCGTCTCCAATTCCGCGTATGTATCTACGAGCAGAATAATACTTCTGGAAAAATTCACAAACACACAACATCAAAGTCAAACTTAATCTTTCTTACGACACAAACACACAGAGCGTAAATCAAAGGCAAGGAAGGCCAAGGTCGTTTCGTTAATATCGACTAGATTTCTGGTGAAAATTGGATTGCAACTCTGACAAGGCTTGCAGATTATTTATTCGCTGTGTTTGTGCATGTATATTGATTGGAATCTTGTTTGTGACAGAATTTTATTAGTTTGTGTGTCTCTTAAATATGATTACTTATTAATCTGACACCACACATGAGGAGGAAGATGGGTCACAAGGTGAAAGTAACGAAATCAAGCTACTCTATCCATGCTGTGTACATATCTTGTCATTTATAATTTATTTACTGCATCTCACTTCCGCCAGCCAGAGATGAAGCTTGATAAATGAGACAGATAAAAAAGAAGTTACACGTGGAGACTTTTACGACTATTTAGCAATTCGCGTCTTTAAAAATAAAATGGACACATTTTAGCAAGATACATAATAAACCTGTCATTTTAGATGAGAGGAATTTCGCAAAATTACGAAATTTTCATATCCGCCTTTCCAACATAATAATCCCGACGGGACTCCAATTTTGGGTCGTTTCATATATTTCTGCTCACGACGACGGACATCAAACCGTGGTCCCCTGCTTTCTCTGATTACACAAGTATCGTCAGAAATAGGTATCCTGTTGTGTCGTCCTCTTGCCTTGCCCATTGTTATTACGCAACCCTTGGCTGCACAGATCTTATATAACACACTTGGCGAGAAGAAGGGTCTTCTCTTCTCTTGGCTGGAAGGAAATTGAAATCGAGGTCTAACATCATTTGAAGTTTTTCATTATGCTTTCCAGCATTGGCGTGTTGGAAAAGGGGAAAATGCAATCAGCTCGAGTTTCGTGCTGTGACAATTCTTCAATTTTCTCTCGACGAGAATGCAATGCAGTTTTACTGATGTATTTGGAAATTTAATCTTATGTAAAGTAAAAGTCGGTGCAGTGATTTTGTGATTATTCTTACGGAGATGCATGTAAATATGTGGGTGGATTGGATTTGGGCTAAAATTGGGCAGGATTTACTGGGTAGGATTTGTTGACTCTTTATCTGAAGGGATCAGGTTAAAGTGGGGAATAGAAGAATATTGCACTATGTGGAATTACGGACAAGCACTAAAATTGTGTACTGTAGACTTATGTTATGTACATAGTTTGTCCGTATAGTACTGGAGGAAAAAGGGAGAAAAATATCGATATACATAGAGTTTGTGGCCGTGGGTGTGATGTTGGATGATGACAATTGAGACCGATCGTGGTGGTGGTGGTGGTAGTCAGTGGCCGCGGAAGCTGTGGGGACATGTGGGGACATTGACATTATAGGATGGGGGAGGGATGGGTTTGTATAAGATGAGGACTTCGAACAACCGTGGGGACATTGTCCCTCTGTCCCCTCAAGCTTCCGCAGGCACTGCATTATGTTCATACATTTGAGTAGCCCGAATTGTTCCAGTGGCCGCGGAAGCCGTGGGGACATTGCCATTGTAGGATAAAGGAGGGAAGGGTTTATATAAGATGGGCAGATGATGGGGACATATAATAATCGTTGTCCCTCTGTCCCATGCTTCCGCGGCCACTGGTGATCGTGGTGGTGTGGTAGAAGTGAACTGCTTTCCCTGCCTGCCTTCCTTCCTTTTACCCGTGGCGTCGTGGCTTGTACTAAAAACTGGTAACTTGGTTATGGTCGAATCTTTTGCTGGAGAGGAAAGTAAAGTGGGATCGGATGGAGAGAGAGAGAGTTGCCGAGTTGCAATGTATGTACTTCCACATCCCTCCTCAAATAAATCGGATCGGGTATTTCGAGGTCTACCCACCACTGCTTTTCGGAGATTGGACCACTTTGTTCATCCGTATAGCGGCATAGCCCATATATTTACAAGTTTTGTGTATGGGTGGAGTAGGAGAGGACCCTTTATCACGACCTACTTACCACCTGCTTAGACACATGACATTAAAAGTCCCTCCGGTCTGTATTAAGCCGATGGATAATTTAAATGGCAGCCGCACTTTCTCCGTAAATCTATTGGAAACTGCTGACGGATATAAATATAGATTGAAATCTTTCGTCCGAAAAACTCCCCGTTTCGTATCTATCTATCCCTCTCCAACAACCCGACTACTTTTCTCCTCCGGGTAGTAGTGCACAGCACTCCAACTTCTGCCTGGATACTGTATAAGTAATGTACATAAGAGGCAAGAAGGGATATGCACGTATACCTAAAAAAAATGGAGGTCTCCCAGCGTATACGATCCAATTTTGAGCAAATTTGTGTCAATTTATCGCAAATTTAATTAGGATGAACTTTGCGAAAGACACGATCTCCAAATGGGCACGTTTGGCCGAGATATTTGCATCCAAAGAGGAGAAAACGCAACTTAAAGTTGACAAATTTGACACTTTCCAAAATTACTGCGCGTTTTCTCCTCTTCGGATGCAAATATCTCTGCCAAACGTGCCCATTGGAAGATCGTGTCTTTCGCAAATTTCATCCTAATTAAATTTGTCATCGATTGACACTAGTTTGCCCAAAATCGGATCGCATACGCTGGGAGACCTCCATTCTAAGCGACTTTTTCATATTCTTCTTTTTGTCCTCGATATACGTGCATGCATGCAGACTACTTATCTATTGATGTGCTGTGAATAAAGAAGAGTCGGGAAAAAAAGTACCACCCGGCCGGCTCTGGTTCTGGTTGGCATTAGATATCGAAATTGAAAATCAAAATTTGATTAACTTTCATTCATCTAATTTCTGAACTATCCAGCCATGAGGACAAAGTTTGCTATGTGTGTATTCCTCCTGCTTCACTTTGCGCTGCTTTGTGTAATATCTTTCATTATCGAGACAGGAAATTGCCTCAAAATTGAGTTACAATCTCGATCCATGTATGCATGCGAATTGAACGTGAATATGACTGCAATTTTGTCATGTATTTGGAAAGTATTGAGTTTTAAATAAAAAATCATACATTATGCACAATTCAACTTCAATCTGCAATCTGTAAAGCAATTGAGTGTATGTATGACATATCTAAAATCTGTCTAAAATGAGGTTCAACTCGTCAGTAATTGATATCGAGTTTTAGCCCGAATCAGGCCTTATGTACTCGTCAAGGTTGTCCGTCTGTCTGTCTATCGATTATGCTTGCTTAAAACTTATCCAATCGACTTGAAATTTTGCACACACTGAAAACATTCAAAATTTGGAATCAAGTTCAAAGATGAACAAATTCTGTCTAAAAAGAAAAATTAATTACAACCTGACTCGGACTAAATGAAGCTGCACTCTGGATTTTATCTGCTCTTGTTATGTAACTCTTATTTATAAATATGTGTCTTTTTGTTGCAATATTTAACTTCCTTATTTATGCATACATATTCTGCAGGCTAAACTAATAATAAATAATTATTAAAGTAAAGTGACCATCAATCTAGATATCTGACCCGGTTGGGTTTTTCATAAATTACAAAATTGAAAACACAAATAACTTTTATTATGGGCTAGTTTTTCTGTAAACTTTTCCTCTCTCTCTCGAATCGTAACATTGGGTAATAAAGTGCATAAAACTACTGCTAAAAAGTTTCACGACTGTAAAGCAATAACTGTTATATTATATTATATTTCTTATGTAAACTTTATTGCACCTGAAAAATCATGACTTTATAGTTCAATGTCATCCAAATTGATTGTTGTGCAAGCAAGAAAATAAATAGTGTTTTTAATTGCGGGTGCATGTTACGTAATTGAATACAGTGGCCGCGGAAGGACAGAGGGACAATGTCCTCACGGTTGTTCGATGTCGGCATCATCTCCCCATGTTATATAAACCCATCCCTCCCCCTATCCTACAATGGTAACGTCCCCCGATGTCCCCACTGCTTCCGCGGCCAATGATCGAATACAGTACGACCAACCGTTTATGTCCATATTTACGTAAACTGTTGACAGAACAGAAATCCAGCCATTTCTATGAATTTCTTCCCCATTTATTTACGTAAAGTGATGTATGAAAGTCTAATTAAAACTTGCATGGTCAAAGGAAACTATTATTGAATTAATGAATCTGTAGCTTAATTCATACACTTAAAACTTGATAAGATAAGAATAAGAACGCGCTTGTTGTGTTTTTCATCTTCGTAGAAAACAACAAGTTTTTGGTAATTGCATAGTAAATTGCATATACATAAATAAGTACATAGCATACATATGTACATAGTTTTCGTTCATGCTCCTCCATATGAAAATGATAATGATGCCATGAGCTGATGACTACTGTTTCTCATGGTACAGAAATATACGTTACGTTCATAAGTATGTAGCTAATGAATAAGCAAAGCATGATCATCATTACATGCATCGCTAACTCTGCACCGTTGTAAACTGGAAAGAGTTTGTGGATAAAAGTGGATGAGGTTACATAGTTAAGTACATAGATAGATAGTTGGGGTATAAGTGCCTGCATACGTACAAAGTCGTGGTAAATGCACATGGATGGAGATAGAAACATAAGTACACATGTACATCAACGTACATCACATTAAGCCCAGATAGATACCAAAAGCTGTATAGTAGATACATACGTAATACACGGAAATATGTATACGGAACATGTGCCTACGAAAAGTTGAATCACAAAGTTGAGCAATTGGGCAGCAGTGTGCATTTAAAAGTGAAAAACTCTCTTAAAATTAAGAGGAGGAGAAGAGAGTTCCCATGCACATTTCCATTTTACTTACTTACCACCCTCAGTAAAGTAAAGTGTACATATACTTTCACGGGTTTCTACAAAGTTGATGATAAATTATACCCGATTTGTGCATCGCTCGGTGGGAGAAAGCATAGGCTGGGGTACACTCTTAGAAAAACTGGTATTAAATCAGTACCGACCGGAGTACATACTTACATATAGCACTCGTAATAACGGGCATTACCTTTATTTAGTAATGAAAAATTTACCACTCACAAACAAACTAGTACCAATCCGGTACAAGAAGTTAATACCAAATCAATACCAGTACACAAAGTACATATCTGACTCTACCAGATTTTTAACAGTGTATGCATGCATAACGCCACATTCGTTCCCTCCTGCTTACTTTACGTCACACACTTTTAATTACTAGATTTCATGCCGTCTCCCAAAACCGGCACATGAGCACAATCATCATCTCTCAAGTCCCATTTTACTTCTAACAATCCGAGACTCCTTAATAAAGTTACAATTTAAACCAAAAAAAAAACAACCAAATGTCAAGTGTAATCCAAACGCTTCTTGCAAGCGCAACTCTCGCATTGCTTGCATTGCATTGCATTGTTCTTTATATTGCATTGCATTGCACCGAATCTTCTACGTAACCTGCAGCATCAGGACATTTTATACCAAGCCACACGTAACTTAACCAACCAACCAACCATCGAACCATCTCGTTCGCTCGGTGTTCTGTTCTGTTTTTCTGAAGTGGATTCGTCCAACTCCAACGCCAACAAATGTTCTGTTGCTAGATGAAAAGTTGGTTTGGTTTGCTTGGTAAAGTAAGCTCTTCCTCGTCTCCTTGCTGGCAGTAGAGCAGAAGCAGGCGAGAGGGATACATCAGACAGAGTTGACTCAGAATTTCGTCAAGTCAGCTTAGGCTTAAGTTCACTTACTTACTTATACATACAACTTTCTTCATTTTGAGTTCTTCTATATCTCACAAATAACTCAAACTCATCATCTCTCTCTCAGTAGGTTCTGATCAGTCTCAGTCGTCTCATCGGAGCGAATTTATTACATAATAAGAAAAGTAACTTCCGCTGAATATTTACATAGTTCTCGCCGGAATAAGACTTCCTAATTTATTTACTAAAAGAAATAGTTGAGTTACGTTACATTGTACCTTGGAAAAAATTGACTTTTATCGTCACCACATTTTGACGTATCTCGGTCATAATTTTGCAATTTTTTTTGCAAATCGAGTCTTCTTTTCAACTATATTTTCCGTACGCAAAAGAAAGTGTGTGACCGAATAATTTTGTGCGTGCGTGTACAAAAGTACAATTATTATTACGGAACCCTTACGAAGGATGGTTATCCCCACGCCATCCCCCGAAGAAGCCGTCGCCGTCTCCTCGTCCGCCAGTATCGGGGGGAGTTGTGCCGACATCCTGACCAAACTGGGCACCCCCACCACCACCTCTTCCGCCTCCATCCCCATCCCCCCCACGCCAATGTCAATGCCAAACGGAAAACTGTCGAGTTCTGCCCCCGCCGACAAAATGACAGGATTCGAACTCTTGGCGAGAAGCCGGACGCCCAAAGTCCTCGCCACCTCAATCTCCGCCACGTCAGGGATCTCAGCATTGGAAACTGGTCTGCAACAACAAAGGTCACACAAATTTCTGGCCGCAGAATTTGACCCGGAAAAAGAACAACCAGAGCAAAATCAACAGCCTGTCAGACAACCCCTAATTTCCGGCATTGTCGTGGTTTCTCCACCAAATGTGACCACCAACATTCCCACCACGATGGATCTCGAACCCTCCGACAGAATCATGGAGAAGAGCAGTACGGTCCGGTGGAAATATACGGATCCCGACTTGCCCCCGCATCTCAGCGAGGTCAATGAGCGGAATGTGATAGCAATTCTGAACCGATGTGATCCCGAACGAGGTCGCCGGTGTTTCTCATGTGGGTACGATAATACGGAAAAGTGGCTCTCAAACAACCAGAATAATGGGTACAGCGTCGACCCCGAGGGATATTTTGGACATCGGAAGAACTCCGTGGGTGGGGGGTATGATGACGAGCCGTACTTTTGGACGTTTCAACAGCAAGGCTTGCAGCAGCAGTTGGGTAACAGCACCACCTCCTCGCGGGGGGGAGGGGGCGGAGGGGGATATTTCCAGAATCAACCCCAGCAACAACCACCACCGCCGGCTTGGAGTTACAATTATTTCGATGGTGGCGACTCTGCCGGTTTCTATCATAATAATTACCACCATAGTAATAACCAGCAAATGAGTGAAAGTGGGAGGAAAAGATTTTATAGTGATGGAGGCAGTGGAAGTAATACCAATTCGGATTTGGACATTGCCAACGCCATGGAGGACGAGGAGGTTTTTACGTTCGATGTAAGTTTTCAGGAATTATTTGATATAGGGAAATTTTAGTTTTCGTTTGTGGGCTCGAAACACGGAAAGTATTCATTAGCATTTTTCTCTCTCATTTCATTTCGCTCCCTTTTCCTCGTTAATGCCAAACCAAGACGACGGGTACTTCTTGCATGCAGTGGCCGCGGAATGGTTGGTGGGGACAAGACAGAGGGACAATGTCCCCACGGTTGTTCGATGTCACCATGTTATATAAACCTCTTCCTCCCCGTTAATGTCCCCACGGCTTCCGCGGTCACTGCGTGCATGCGACCTTATTCATGACAACGGCAGCTAGCTAGCACAGCACAAAGTTGGTGGACCGGGAACAAATTTGATTGATGAGGTTGTACATACATACATGGATCAAGCTAGTGTATAGTGTTGTAAAACTGGAAGGAAAAGGAAGGAACGGGAGGATGATGATGATCCATCATTTTCATTCTTTTCTTACCTATTTTGTTTGTCCCCTGTTCTTCATTAGATTGGAACAGTATGGATGACAGCTTTTCCTTTAAAAATAAAGAATGATGCATTCATCATCAGAGGCGAGAAGCAATTTCGGTTTTCATAACTTGCTAGTAGCAAGTTGCTACACATTTAGGTAGTTAGTCAGTCAGTTACATTGATTGCCAGTGGCCGCGGAAGCAGTGGGGACATCGGGGGAAATTAGATGGGGAGATGATGCGGACATCGAACAACCGTGGGGACATTGTCCCTCTGTCCCCTCAAGATTCCGCGGCCACTGTTACTTGCACTTCGTGGTTTTTCATGCTTGATCGGTTCAGATTTTTACTTGACCGGGGAGTTATCCTAAAAATAAGCAAATAATCCCCATATTATTAATAACTTCTCGTCAAAATCCAATCCACCAACGATAAATTATGCAGTAAAAGGTCGATTTCGATTTTGATTTCATGAGACGCCAAAACCAGCCCACAGAGCTGGTGAAAAGTTGCACTAGCAAATACTTCTTTATTGATTCGGCCCATATAAAATTCAGTCAGAAATGATGAACTGAAGCAGTTGGCAAAATGCCACTTGAAGAGATTTATTCATGACTTTCCCAAATTATTACCTGGACTGGACAGGGTCACCTTTTCTTATCTATTTATCCATCTGAATGGATGTACATATGTATATCTATGCCGTGCTATGTGTTGGTACGTATGTAATTGTATTATTGAGTCACTCTCGATCCTGATGAGTCGTGCAAGTTATAGATTTTCTATAATATTGTCCTCGTCTTATTGTTCTTGTCCGTCTTCTCCTGCGTGTTGGGAAGGGTCGTGGTTTTGTTAGCTTTATATTTACATTTATTGTTTTACTTACCTCTCTCTCCTCTTCTCTAAAGGCCAACCGGCTTCGGATGTACGTAGGCATGCAAAATAACCTGCTTTTTTGCAATAAAAGTGTTGACCAAGAATTCCTTCAAGTTTCTGTATTTATCCAATCCAAAACAGGATTCACGCATTTTTTTAATCCTCTTATTATTACGAGAACCTTGTTGTTTTTCGATGTTTCGCGATGGGTTGTAGCACTTGACAGAAAGACAAATACATAAGTAAAAGAGGTACATTTCGCTTGCTCCTTGGTGGGTGAGAGAACTCAAAAAAATATGCATAAAGACTAGACATTTAGGTACACATTTACTGTATTGTATTTGCCATAAAGACAGAAAATGTGAATCTATCAGAGATTGTGATCTTCTTCTTCTTTTTCAAATAGTGTTGTTGTTCTCTTCTCGGGAAGAAATTTCGTCAAAACTCTCTCCGTCTGTCAGTCGTAGTTCGTTTTGTATTGTATTATTTATTTTCATATCAAGTTTCTCTGCATAAATGGTAAATTTCCGACCTCTCCAGCCCGTCATAAGCTTCTCATACTTTTCTAGCACGTACTATTTATTCTCCTCTTGTCTCAGAAATATGTACGTATTCTGGCACGCATTTGGTGGTATTACTGGCCTGGCGTCAGGCAAGGCAAGAATTTTCCTGCTCAAAGTATGAATGAATAGAAAAGAGCACCAGAGAGACGATAGGATTGAAAATCTTGCTGGTTATTTATCTCTTCAACAATGCACATAAGTATCCGAGGTGGAAGAGAAAGAAGAAGAAATTCTGAAAATTCAGCACCACGTAGACGTTCTCAATCCTTGAATCTGTTGCTACTTGCTACCAACCAACTTACGCTGAAATTGAACAAAAGCACTAAAAATGATATCGCAGCGTGCATGCATGGAAGAAAAAGTACTTGCAGGAATGAGACCATTTTCGGGAAATGGTTCGTTCGTTTTCTGATTCATGCGGATAATATAATATACAGTGCTTTGGTAGGTAGCAAAATGCGTATTCTATATACACACACACCGTCGTCATCCAGTGACCGCGGAAGAAGCTGTGGGGACATCTGGGGACATTAAAATTGTAGGATAGGGGAAGAAGGGGTTTATATAAGATGGGCAGATGATGCGGACTTCGAATAACCGTGGGGACATTGTCCCTCTCTCCTCCGCGGCCACTGGTCTCTCCAAAAACACATATAAATAGGACTACACACACACCCAGCAGTAGTACGAACATCATTTTATTTGTCAACCATCTCACCACTGAAGGAGGGATCAAATGTAAAAGTTCTAAAGGAAAATTTTGCCTCATTTGAGATAAAGGATTGCTCTACTACTTTCCTCCTTTCACAAGATGCGGGGCATTATTATCTTCTTCTGAATAACCTTCTCTGTTTCTATTCACGTGCATATTTGTAAATAACACTTTTGCACTGAATGCGTGCCTAAAGGAAAACTTGGTGTGCTTTGTTTCGCGTGGCGTGCCTCACATCAGTGGCGACAGGGCTCTGAAACGAATTTGCATATTGAATGGGACAAAGTATGTACACCCAGTCCTCCAGAATAACTAAGTATTTATGGTTTAACAAGTGAGAGAAGGAGAAATACACAGAATACATATTATAATCTCTTGTTGTGCAACTTGTGTGTAGAAATCGGGTAAATTATAAGTCTTTCTTGTCCGCTTTGGATTGAAACTTTGTCCCGTGTTGTTCTGTCCAAGGCTTTCATTTCATTTCATGGAGAGCGAAAGGAAATGGTACGGGCGACGGGTCGTCGTTGTTGTTTTGTTCGTTGGTACAATGGTCGCGGGACAGGGGGATAATGTCCCCACGGTGGTTATTCAGGGTCCGTATCATCTCCCAACGCTATATAAACCCATATTCTACAATGAAAAGCCCCCAGTTGTCCCCGCGGCTTCCGGGGTCACTGGGAGAATTCAGGCTACTCAAAGGTATGAGCCGAAGCGTGGGGACAGGGGGACAATGTCCCCAAGGTTTTTCGGTGTCTGCATCATTTGCCTATCTTACATGAACCCCTGCCTACCCCTATCGTCCAATTTTAATGTCCCCCGACGTCCCCACACCTTCCGCGGCCATTACTTTCCTTTTCTATACATTATACCCATTTCTAAACCAAAGTCGTTAACTATATCTCGACTCTGCTTCGTCCAACTTGTCATTATTAATAGAGTTTAGCTCACAATGCGAATTTACTAAAGCAGATCCATTTTACATGAGCCGTGATAACATGACTAATGCCATATAGCAGGTGGGCATTCATGGATGGATGGATGGATGGACGCTGGTTTGTGGTGATGATGGCATTGCATGGCGTATGTATAATAAGAAGAGAGCTTTCACTCCTGAGTCAGTTCAGTCGTCGGGCCAACTCAACTCACGTCCTGTCCATGAGAGCACAAACTGCTTCAGAACATGAAAGGACATTTATAATCTCAGAGTTGGGTGAAAGTTTGCCTGGCAACTGGCTGCCTGGCTGGCCTATTATTATCCTCCTCCCACTACCATCACCACGACCACCAGTGGCCGCGGAAGCCGTGGGGACATCGGGGGACATTAACATTGTAGGAGGGGGGGACTGAGGGGTTTATATAAGATGGGCAGATGATTTCGACATCTAACAATCATAGGTGGGGACATTGTCCCTCTGTTCCTACGCTTCCGCGGCCACTGAACTGAACCTTGTTCTCTATAAAGTATATATGCAATGGCCTCGAACGTCGTGGGGACATTTGGGGACATATGGGGAGATGATGCCGACATCGAACAATCTTAGGTGGGGACATTATCCCACTGTCAGCGGCCACTGACTATCGCCGCACATATTTACAAGACAATGGGAGGACGCTGCTGACTAAGGTCAGACCGATATTGTCCTCGTCCTCAACTGTAGCACTCGTACCTTTTATTTTATTTTGGTTCCGACTAAATAAAAAATGTCTTCGATTTTACTCCTCTCTCGCTCCTCGTAAATAATATACGAATGGCTGAATCCGCTTTCTCCCTCTGCTTTCTCCTTCTTCTTTTTTCGCTCGGATGAACGAAAACATGCCGCACCGACGGAATTTCCAAGAAGAAGAAGCAATAAATTTATGCCTTTAGGTGTGAACTTTTCCCCAAAAGTATAGTCATCCCGATGCTGAAATGTTAGTAATGATGGTGGCAAATTACAGGGAAAAGGGGCATATACGACACTTTTGAAGAGCTAGTTAGTTACGTATTTTGAGATTATTATTATTGACACAATTTCACGCTGGCTTTTCAATTTCATTTCATTTGATCATCTCGTTTGCCCAGAGTCAAGTCAACAACAGAGAGAAAGTGAGAACTAAATCCGTGGTTCTAATCAATCTGGATTTGACATTTCTTTCACTCACTGGCGCTTTTCATGGTGATTACCCTGCTAATTACACGACCGAGATGAAAGGAAGTGCTTATGAGCGAGGTGGTTCCCATTTTAATAACAATTGTTGAATGTACACTTACCAACCAATACCGAATCGGGTGAGCTAGTAGCTACATACGTCCTTCAGAATCGGATCGATAGGTTCTTGCACTACTTCTTCAAGCCGCGATGGACTTTCTCCATATTCACGCCTTTACCCAGAGCGAGGTGAGCTTCCCACCAGTTATAAAATCAGGTAGCAACGGCACGTACACAGTTTTTGAATCAGGTAGGAATACGTTTGGTGGGTGGGAAACATTGGAAAATAGGGATTCTGTATAAAAAGAGAGAAAGACGGATTTCTAATTAGCCATCCTCCTCACTTTTCCGACTTCGGAAAAGTGTGGAGGAGATCAATGTATCCGGGTGAAAACAAAATTCGGAGATTCGGTTCGGTAAATATGTAGTCATCTCATTACGGGTAAAATGCGAGACGACGTAAACATCTAGGTAGTGAAGAAGGGAGGGAGGAGGTTATGGTAATTTGATTTTACAAAAGTGTACAAAACACGAAAATAATAATAAGTTGAGGAGAGAAGAGAAGAGTTGTGCTGTTCCTGTGGATAATATAATGGGGTGCCCTATTTTTCCTCTATTTATCATCCATCCAGTACTTGTTGTTGTAAAGTAGCAGTGGCCGCGGAAGCGGTGGGGACATCTGGGGACATTAACATTGTAGGATGGGGGGAGGGACGGGCTTATATAAGATGGGGAGATGATGCGGACATCGAACAACCGCGGGGACCTGTCTCCGCGGCCCCTGTAAAAGTAGGAAGAGAGCAAGACTTTAGTCGGTCTCAAGGAGAAAGTCTGGCGTGTGTGGAGACGAGGTTGTTCAAGTTGAAATAAACAAATTTCACCAAAGATTTATAATGAGCAGGCAGGCGGCTCGGCTGGCTGCTCAACTTTTTGAACTCTTTAAATGAGCTCTCTTTTCCTTCGCCGATAATATGTTTTAGTACATTTATGTAGCTCTCATACTATACCCAGTTTCTCGTTATTGTTGTTGTGTAACTTGGCTTTCCAGGTTGTTCTGATGATTACAATAATAATAATAAGTTTTATAAGGTTTTATAACGTAGGTAGGTACTAAACACAAAAGAAGTATTACACCCATTTCGCGTGTAATGTAATATTTCTTTTGTGTGTTCGAAAATGGTAATAAACAAGGAAAAGTTATTAACAAAGTTAGTTACGATACGATATTTCGTGGTATCGTATCACGACCAATTTAAACTTTTTCTTGCAAATAATAAGTAATTTCATATTTTGTCAAAAACTTTTTGTCATTCTTGTATTTATTAAATTCATGTTTTTCTCGTATTTTTCGGCTGGATGGCTTTAATTTGAAAAAGAGAGAGAAACATGCTTATTTATAAATTAGATTAAAGTGTTTACTTTACAGGTAGGTACACAACTTTTGTTATGTATGCTATCGTTCTTTTTTTATTGGGTGGGTATTGATTCGATAACGGTGAGGCTGAGGTACAAATACATAATGATGCGTAATATGTTACGTGCTTACCTGTCTTTTTGTATTAAATAAATTCCATATTGGGCATTGAACCGTACGTATTAAAGGAGGAGAAAAATTGAACAAACATTCATAAAAATGTATGTATCGATAATCGATTTAAATTGTCTCGTCAGATTTTGTTGTTAAAGACAAAGGAAGAGTTGAATTCCAAAAAGTTGAGACTATTTGCACATCTTGAGGTGATGTAGGTATGCAGTGGCCGCGGAAGAGGGGGGGGACGTTAAAATCGTAAAATTATAAGAAAGGGGAGGGGGGTTATATAAGATGGGGACATCAAATAACCATTGTCCTCTGTCCCAGCGCTTCCGCGGACACTGCGTCGTGCTGCTACATTTGAGTAGCCTGAATTGTACCAGTGGTCGCGGAATCCGTGGGGACATTAACACTGTAGGATAGGGGAGGGGTGGGTTTATTTAAGATGGGCAGATGATGCGGACATCGAACAACCGTGGGGACATTGTCCCTCTGTCTCCACCCTTCCGCGGCCACTGTTTCTATGTATATTTCCGCTGGATAAGATGTTGGCCGAGTTCCTTGAAATGTTTCTTATCTTCGCCTTTTGTACATATTATAATTTCAAATTCTCATCCCCACCTTTTTCCAATGGCTTCTTTTCTTCGCATGAATTTAAATTTCTGAATAATTTCTTGAAAAAATAATATAACGGTAGAAATAACATGTTTGTCTTATTATACCAGATTTTTTTTTCTCTCTCCACTTCCTACAGTTCCATATTAAAATTGTGGCTACGATTTCGAAATGCATATAAATTCCCTAAATTATTCAGTCCATCCATACAAACTTGTGCATAGATTTCTCAGAATTTTTAGGATCAGGTGACTTCTCCAGTTTCTGTAATGACGTATTTTAGTCCTAAAATTTTGAAAAAAAACATCAAGTTTCCAAGTATCAAACTTAACCATTCATCAAACTCTTACACGTGTTTGTGACTCTAATCAATAAATTGGACTTG
Source organism: Folsomia candida (assembly GCF_002217175.1). Taxonomy (NCBI): domain Eukaryota; kingdom Metazoa; phylum Arthropoda; class Collembola; order Entomobryomorpha; family Isotomidae; genus Folsomia; species Folsomia candida. Next base: position 3,844,345 of record NW_019091201.1, read on the forward strand.
ATTGATGACTGATGATAATAATAATAAAAATATTGTCAATTGATGTGCCACATGCTTCGTGTGGGAATCATCCTGCTGTTGATTTGAAATATGTATTCAATGCCTGCCTGCACATAAAAGTTGACAAGACAAGGACATTATCGACAAGGAAATGAAAAGGGTTGGGTACATGTCGTGCAATGTCGATCACTTTTGTCCTGATTTGCCCCACATTATTTTCCCCAAATATCGTGTCCTTTCATACATATATTTGTCACATTCAGTGGCCGCGGAAGCTTGAGGGGACAGAGGGGCAATGTCCCCACGGTTGTTAGATGTCCACATCATTCGTATAGACCCCTGCCTCCCCTATCCTACAATGTTAATGTCCCCACGGCTTCCGCAGCCACTGCACATATATTTATACCCAGAATTATAAATATGAAGTGACGACAGCTCGACACTTTTTCCCAGTCAATAATATTATGTACTTCTATTATGTACAAGAAAATGTTATGTCTGCTTTCCTTCCTTTTCTGTTTTGAAATCTTTTTTTCTAAGCCAAAAGGTCATATCGCTGAGTAAGTAAAAGCGCTGACTAAGCACAAGAAACAATACCAAGCTTAAAATATTTTTAGATTTGCTGACGTTGACACCACTTATTCATTTCATTTCTCTTTTCACAATATGCTGCATAATTGTAAATATTATTATCAATTTTGTACATACATACATAGTCCAGCGAACACACAAACAGGTTACATACAATACAAATCTTTAATAAGGCATTGACTTTATCTACATATTTACATCCTGATAAGATGGCGATAAGTTTTCTTTGTCCGAAAATTAAATTAAGAACAATACATACATCTAATCAGGGTTTAGTTAGAATGCATGATTTCCTTTAATAAATCTTGTATGCATTTATGTAATTCGTGGAATGACGGCAGCTCCTCGTCCTTCCTTACAAACATGATAATTTCAACATTTATGCATCAGCCCGATTCAGCATTTAATTTTCAAACTCATTTTCCTCATTCTTTCTTCTTCTCTCTTATGAATAGAAAAGAACTCTTAAGGACAAATGTGATGTGCCTGAGTGAATTATGAGTCATCAATCCTTTCCGGATTTAAATTTTAGCACATCTGCTGCTGGACAAAATAATGCAACCTTGAGCACTGCACTCTTTGCACTATTTTTTTCTGCTCGTGTACAACATGCAACCTTAATTTGTACAAGGATAAAGTAAAATGTGCGAAATTTTAATGCATCAGTATTTAATGACTTAAACATGAGATCACTTATGCAGATTAAATTATGCAGTATCAATCCCCTTATCAGTAAAGTGCATGACTTGCGCTTTTTATTCGTAAATAAGATATGAGTCTTCTGAATTTTTGTTACTTGGACTATCCAAACACATAAACGTTTTTCCCGTCATTCATGATACAGAAAAATTGCAGAGTGAATAAACATGTCTTTTTCTCCTCATTTTTAGCACAATTTTATTTATTGTGACGCATACCGGTTTATTACTGCATAAATATTTGCACACTGCAAAAATATCTTTGAGTGCATGAGTCAATTAGTAAATGTGCAGTGAAACTTATCACGAATTAGTTTGATTAAAAACGCGTTAAATTTTTGCAACACGACATCAAATCAACATCATCACAAGATCCAAGCAACCGTATTTCTCTTGATTCCTTACATGTGCAAGTTGGTTTTATGTTATTTGCGATACAGTATCATTTCCAACTTTGATTAGTTTTACGACCAAAATGGTCCGTTATACACAAGTCAAACTCAATTTACTTCCTTCCAAAGTACATAATTATCTGTCTCATGTATGTTCAATACTTTAAATGATAATTTTTTATCACCAATCTCGACATTTTCTCTCTCCTTTAACTTTCCTCTCTTCACACGAATTATAAATTTTTTACGAATTGATAATCATAACACAACTTACTTAATTTTGTAACTGTTTTTCAACTTTTAATAAAAAAGATCAACGAACGCAGCGAAACGCAGTTAGCTCAATAATAACATTTTGCGACAAATATGCACTAACTTTGGCTCGTACAGAGATAAGTTTAGTGTCATGATGAGTGTGATGAATTAAAAATTAAAGAACAAATATATATACAATACAGCCATGTATTTGATATCAAAGGTCCTGCAGCAAAAAAAAACAGTGGCCGCGGAAGCCGTGGGGACATTTACATTAACATTGTAGGATAAGGGAGGGAGGGGTTTATATAAGATGGGGAGATGATGCGGACATCGAATAACCGTGGGGACATTGTCCCTCTGTTCCGCGGCCACTGAGAAAAAAAGATGCAATGCAAGAGCGAATGTATACATAACTAACAGAGGAGGACGTCTATGGATAAATAAATGTTGGTTCGTGTGCTGTTCTCTTGTATTTAATGGCAGCAGTCAACGGAGTAATTGACCGATTAAACTGCAATGGAATATCTACACACACATAATATTTCGTTAAATATAAAAATGTTTAAACTCATTTGACTCCTGCTAGTCATGCATTGCATTCTTTTTCATAACACAATACATAAGTTAAAGGATGATGATGTGCAGTGGCCGCGGAAGCCGTGGGGACATCGGGGGACATTGCCATTATAGGATGGGGGGAGGGAGGGGTATATATAACATGGGGAGATGATTTTGTCCCCCCACCCTTCCGCGGCCACTGGACCCGTGATGTGCATGGAGAGGCGGATAACACTTAACTACCTACTTATTCATCCTTGTGCAGGAAGAATAAATAATTGGTGGGGTCTGAAATTATCTAATTTTATGGTTCAATTACTTACAATGTTAATAAATACACGGATGAAAGATATGGGTTGTTCAGCACTTATCTGTAGCTGGTTGGCTGCCTGGTGCAGTGTGAAATTAATAATTATCCTCTTAATTTCAATGTTATGTTATGTTACACAGGCCGAACGAAATTATAGTATTGTGTGCCGCATCCGTTCGTTTGTTGTTTTTTGGCCCTAATTTATTTTCATGTCTTCTTTTATTTCGAGTAAAAATTAATGGAGCGTCAAATTTAAGGGGGGCTTTACACTATTGAAATAAATCGTCTTAAATAATCAAACTTTTTGATGGATGTTGAGATATGGGAGCATCCGATCACGAGAAAAGATGAGCATCAGACCAGACCACCACCCATCATCAATTTACATGCAATAATAATATCGGTGGTGGTAGTAGCGATTTGCGATAATGCATAATTGGCGATAATAAAAAACCACTGAGCAAGTGCACTTTTTTTATTGAGAAAAGTTCACCTACACGGCCTTCAACCTCAGCAGTGGCCGCGGAAGCTGCGGGGGGACATGTGGGGACATTAACATTGTAGGATAGAGGAGGGAGTGGTTTGTATAACATGGGACATTGAACAACCGTGGCGACATTGTCCCCTCCAGCTTCCGCGGCCTTCACCCTCATCGCACTAGATTTCCATCAATCATTTTATTTATTGATTCGCTAATTTGTTTAAGTGGCTGGTTGGCTGGCTGGCTACTCGAGTCATGTGTGTGCATCACCTAAATACATATTTACCGTTATTACGTAACCCTAAAAATTGCACTGTTGCATAATTCGCTGTCAATTCTGTTTTCGCAGTTGGAACGGAATGATGATAAATTTATAATTTGATAAGATTGACACGTTCAGAGAAGAAACTCGTACGACCCGGATGTTTGTGACGGGATGGGTGGTGTGGTGTTGATCTCATATATTAAGAGTGATCAGTGGCCGCGGAAGCGTACGTGGGGACGGAGGGACAATGTCCCCAAGGTTGTTCGATGTCCCCATCATCTCCCCATCTTATACAAACCCGTCCCTCCTTACATCCTACAATTTACAGTCCCCGCACAGCTTCCGCGGCCACTGAGAGTGATGAATGTCTCAGATTTTGATTGACAAACGTATTTAATTTGAAAAATTGAACCCTCGCATTGAAAAGTAAAAATAATATTTTGGAGCCTCGCCGTCTCTTTTTCTGAATGTGTGTACATATCGACTGATAAAAGCTTTTAGTCAATAGTTAAATGTTAAATTTAGATAAATAAATCTTTATTGGTATTGACCAAGTAAGGTGAACCATGATAAAAAGTGAAACATTAAGCTCGTTTCGTTGGCGAGATGATTATTATAACACGTCCATCGTTATCATAGAATAGGAATAACGTTATCATCACTTTTGTTCCTTCGTTTCGTGACTTTGTTATAATTCTGACTCATTTATATTTAATTAGCCAATTCGTTTTTCTAGGTTCGTTAGTGGCTTGGTTTGGCGCAGTATGAAAAATTTTCACCTTTACTGCATCGTATTATTACTATTATTTGACTTGAGGGAGTGAAAAAATGAAAAGAAATTGGCCTAATTTTTATCAGCAAATTAGATACTTTGCTAATTTTGAATTTGATTTTTTTTTCTGCAACAATTCCTAAGCCACGTACCATACAAACAATAAAATAATTATAGTCAATAAGTGGACGAGAGACAAAGAAATGAGACGAAATTAAATTAAGGATGTGGTTGGTCTCCTGATTAGTTGTGCCGTTATTTCGTTGATGAGAAAGTATCCAATTTTGGGATGTGGAAAAATAAAAATCTGCTAATATTTAGTTACTTCATAAATAAATCCATTGTTCTATTTGTTTGTTTCATCATTAGTTAATAATAAACAATGCAAACCATGATTTAACCCTTCATTTAAAAAAAATTGGAACAGGTCACGAACATTTTTGACCTTGTCTAATTTTTCTGTTTGATTGGGAAATTTTGATGATCGATCCCGTTCCAGTTTACGTTATTTTTTCGCGTTATACAATTTGCAAATCAGAATTGCAAAATAGGATGTTGTTTGCTTGTTGGTCGAAAAAAAATCCGAGTTAAACAATACAACAATAATAACACTAATTGTCCACGTTTCATTATTGACCAAACATTATTGACCACCACAACTAACCAACCAGGAATATTACATCACATTTTATAGAATATTCTGCACATACGTGTGTCGAACCAACGAAATGTTAATCTAAATCCAAATTAGTCGTGATAAATCGTGTAAAATATTCTGTCCTGTTCTTCTCTGTGTGTCATCCAATTTTAGCTCATGAGTGAGTCCCCATATTAAAACGTTTATTATGTACGAAGGCAATATGACTGACTGCAAATATTGATAAGCACAAGTATGCAGTGAAGGACGTATGAACATATTTAATTCGTGTCCAGTAGTATAATTACACATGTACAGTGTTGGTTATTTTGCGGTTTTGCGTTGATACTACTTCACATATTTATATATAGCTCTCGAACATTCAGAGACAAGTCGTCGCTCAAAAATAATCTTGCAGAGAGTAGTGTGAACGGAAGTAGTAGTAGAAAATAACGATAAAAATTAACGTCTTCGTTTCGTACGTTGTCCCACATTTTATTATTTTGTATCTCTTTTATTTCTCGTGATTCTATTTACTTAACTAATTTTTCAACCATTTATTTCCTTGCAGGCACGGCTCTTGTCGGAAGCATTTTTGGTCTCAGGACGTGTTGATCATACCATTCAACTGGTAAGTAATGCACTTTTCTCCTACTTTTTCAGTGGCCGCTGAAGCCGTGGGGACATCTGGGGACATTAAAATGTAGGATAGGGGAGGGATGGGTTTATATAAGATGTGCAGATGATGCGGACATCGAACAACCGTGGGGACGTTGTCCACTTCCCCTGCCACTGTCTAAATATCCTACTTTTTCATGAAAATCAGATACATCAAAGTATTTATTTACTGCCCTGTAATTTAAATTTTTACCCAAATTCTTCTTACAGATGGCTTATCATCCCGACTATCTGGAAATCTTTTTGAAAACTCACCACTTTCTGATGCGTGGCGATGGACCGCTTCCCTACAACCATCGGAACTACATCGCCATCATGGTACGTACAGTTTTCTCTGTTTTTTCCTCATGCATACATCCGTAACGTAGTAGAGATTCACGATTTATTACTAGACAGCGGAATGTGTTGACGTACGTGGACAGTGTTTTTGTGACATCGCATTACATTTATTTTTATACCTGTCAATGTTCATTCTTTAAAGATCTGTTTTGTGTAACAGTTGAAGCATACGTATTTACGTACACTTTTTTTATGCATCACTAAAATGAAATTGAGATGGGGGGCGAATCCTCTCGGCCCGCCTGCGCTCGTAAAATTTCTCGATTCGATTGAATAACAAATATATAAATAAGTTTGGTGTGTATTTCCTTCCATCCTCTGTTATTATTTGGTATCCTATTTTGCACGGTTTGGGAGGACATTTTTTAAACAACAATTTATTGATAGCTTTCGGATCTTCTTGATCCTTCTTCAGTCAATTGATTGCATAAAATTTTACGAAATGTACAAATACAAATTACTTAATAATGGCAAATTATTACTCATAATTTGCTAAGTGACCGGATCAAATTTTAAAAAATTTATAAGTGTGGAGCACCATATGGGGTTGATGTTCATCCCACGTGAAGAATTCATATTGTTTGGTGTATTTCTTATTGATAATCCTTCTTTGAATTTTCTGTGGAATTTTCTTGATTCTGGAAATATCAGTTTGAGGGAATTTAGATCTATGTTGTGTTGATTTTCAATCATATGCAGGAAAACTGGTGATTTGACGTTATTTCTTCTCACATATAAATAAGATTCTTATATAAATAAATATATAAATAAGATTATATATTTATATATATTTATATATATATTTATATATTTATATTTATATACTTATATAAATAAGATTCTTGGAAAGATTCCATCACTACTTTAAACCGTACATTTGCTTTGGTTTGTTCGGGAGACAAAAGTTGTAAACTGTTTTTTTTTCTCTTATTTATTTGGAGAAGAAGAGTTTCGCAATTTTTTTTTTGCACTTGACACGTGTCAATGCGTTATTCAGTGTGCAGGTGCCGGGAGGCTGTTGATGTCGAATGTGGCGTGATGTCGGTTGCCAGCTACCGACATTACATTGTTGACGAGGAAATAAGATATTTCAAATTCAAGATTACAAAGTTCTCATCTCATTAGCTTATCAACAAGACGGAGAAGAAGAGTAGGTGATAAGTACCATCTTGCCGTTAAATACACATATTTCCGATAAGAAACTTCGAAAATAAACAGCTAGTTACGAACTAGTTTAAAAAACAGATTGTTTTTCGACCTCTCTCATTTTACAAAGTCGGACAAAGATTTCAAAGAATTTTAATAATTTGGCAGCAAAACCGAACTAAAGCAGATTTTCACTAACTTTGAAGCGCGATGCCTTAAAAAACAGATTAGTCTACATATATTTACAATTCCTTATTGGTTACGAGCTAAATAAACCTGTAATTTATTACAATATGCACTTCTACATACATCCATAACTTGTTTCAATTATGTACCATTTTTTCTTACCTCTTGGTCATTGTCAGCAGAACATTAGTACGATTTATTTGACGCCTACCTTCAAATAATCGTCGCATTCAGAGTCTAGTCACCACGCTACAAAAATGTGCATATAGCATTGAGACGCATTTATTATGTCTCTCATTCACTAGTCATTAAACACCATTGTAGAATCCTAATATGTTTTTTATCCCACTCCAAAAAATAAAATATGACAAAATTTATAAGATTTTCTTTCCCATGCGGCACAACATGTGCAATAAAAAAATAATATTTCCATTATTCGCCTCGAGAAGCATGTTGTTATGTTTCATAAATAAATATTACAACAATGCAGGATAAATATGAGTTGTGTGTGTGTGCCTGCAGTGGCCGCGGAAGCCGTGGGGACATCTAGGGACGTTAATATTGTTGGATAGGGGGGGGGAGGGGTTTATATAACATGGTGAGATGATGGGGACATCGCATAACCGTGGGGACATTTTCCCTCTTTTGTCCCCAACAACGCTTCCGCGGCCACTGGTCGTGTGTGCACTTTCCTTCTCTGTATGTCGACTTGATTAGACTTAAATTATGAAAATCAACAAAATTTCACACCTCAAGGTCTCCAAGTATCTCTCAGAGAGTCTGCGATTATGCAAATTTTAATGGATGTCATGTGGAACTTGTGATGAATTATTATCTCCTTCATTTCATCGTCACCCAACCTCAATGACAACAAAACAAACTAGTTGTTGGATGGATATGAAATAAAATGTACAATGTTATTATTATTGTTGTGAGTGAACCTAAAATGGCGATTCCTTAATGGCTACAGGTTCTTCTAGAGGAGAGGATGGCAATTTGCAAGCAAATATAGGAATTAAATTATAGAAATGCAGTTTTTCCTTGATAGATATATATACTTCTCTTCTTTGTTTTGATTCTTGTTTTTTTATCCTTTTTCTCTTCTCTTGGAGTGGTTTGGTTTGGTTTGGTTTTGCGAGTTTTGTATAATAAGAGAAGAATCCAATTGAGAAACTGGAGTCATAAATTAGTTAGGTGTCAGTGTCAACTCGTAGGTTTTGAGAGACTGAGTACAATGAAGGGCTCCCAGTGGATGCTCTCAGATTTTTGAGGAAATTAGTGTCAATCGAGCACAAATTTAATTAGGATAAAATTTGCGAAAGACACGATCTCCCAATGAGTATGTTTGCATCCGAAGAGGAGAAAACGGGAAGTAAATTTGAAAAGTGTGTAATTTATCGACTTTAAGGCTCGTTTTCTCCTCTTGGGATGCAAATATCTCAGCCAAACGTCCCCATTGGGAGATCGTATCTCTTGCAAATTCCATCTTAATTAAATTTGTGATCGATTGACACTGCTAAAAAAATCAGAGAGCATCCGCTGGGACACCTCCATTCTTAGTTTCGATAGCTTGTATATTTTTTTCAAACTAGAAAATTCCGGTTAATTTTTTATTTACAAACTACATATTTCACAAAATCGTACAAAATTACACTATTTCTTTTACCATCATGGCTTAATGAGGATACACATTTTAACTACACCATGAAGAAAAAAATGTTTGTCAGGCATCCCTCCTTCACCACCTCGTTCGTAACGTATCGTATTTATATCATCGCAGGATGACGGGAAATTATAGAAATGAGAACAAATCTGATCACCTCACTATCACATTATCTCACTCACTCGGCTTTTGTGCAGGGATAAGATTTCACAATCTATTGTAACTGCATGCCTTGCTTTGATAGTTGCTATCCAATTTAGTCCACAATTTAGCTTAGTCCCTGCTAAAAGTCAAGAGTGCATTGATCTGGGGAATAATTGCACACTGCAGTTCGTGGCGATGGCATAGTAGATACTTGCTAAATAGGATTTGGATTATAGCAGTGACCGCGGAAGCTGTGGGGGACATTAAAATTGTAGGATAGGGAACTGAGGGGTTTATATAAGATGGGGAGATGATGGGGACATCGAACAACCGTGGGGACATTGTCCCTCTGTCCTTCCGCGGCCACTAGGTCGTGTACGTACATTTGAGTAGCCTGAATTCCCCCAGAGGCCGCGGAAGCCGTGGGGACATCTGGGGACATTAAAATTGTAGGATAGGGGTTGAGGGAAAGGTTTATACAACATGGGTAAATGATGAGGACATCGAATAATCATGAGGACATTGTCCCCCTGTCCTTCCGCGGCCACTGCCTACAAGTAACAGCGTGCCAGTGGTTGTGTTTGTGAATAGTGCTTATTTATTGGTATCACACCACCGAGAACAAGTCCCTTTTGCTACATATTTCCATTATCATGTGGTTGGCGAGCGAGTCGTGGTAGTGGAAATCCGTTATGCATGGTTTACTTGCTATTTGTTGGAAATAATTACAATGTTCACAAAGAGTAATCATTATAATTAGAGTTGTGCATGTCTCAGCGCAACAAAGGATTCAAAAGGCTGTCAATAAATGGCTCAAAAGTGCACTAACCTATGAAGGCAATGCCAAAAAAAAGCATCGTGCTGTACAGGACAGCAGCAGGTCACTGCAAAACACATTTACCTAAGGTCACATCCGCCTAAATTTAATGGTGGTTCTGCACAATGCAGAATTTTTGCAATCGAACGAATGGCAAAATAGTTGGCAATGCATTTCTCGCAATTTGCAATCGTATGAAATTGTGTGTAGGAAAATCTCCAAAATTGCACTTGAAACAGGAAAAAATACGGGTTGCATGCAGATAATTTATACTTCCTTGAAAAATAAATTCTTTTGCAATAACAATAATTACAAAAATGCATCGCAAATTTCACTCTTCTTAAGTATTTTTATGGTTTCCAAACGGTTTGAAATTTCCAAGTCACTTTTCAGACTGCGTTTCCGTTCTAAATAATTGTACAGACATGGATGAAAGTTTTGTGGAGTGGAGAGTGTCACGAATTAAATTATTATTTAAGGTCATGACATGGCGAGACGGAAAATGCCGGTGTACAGTGAACAAAATTAACAATACCACTGCAGAAAAATTATTTGTTGATTGTTGTAAATTAAACGATGCATTTGATACTTTACTGATTGCATTGTTCTTCCCCTCGTAATTTGAGACGTTAACAGATAATCATTCCTTCTTTCCTTGGCTAAATAGTCGTCGTCGTTTATAAAATCGTTAAATTAACCATAATTAAATTTATATAGATTTTCCTCCTTGATAAAAACTGACAGCTTGAAAGGCTCATTTTATTTATTATATATTCTGAATATTATTAATGATTATTGAATAATTGGCATTAAAACTGGGAGGAAGTTAGTCGGTTCAACTCGTTTTTTACATAGTAAAACAAACAATGGCCGCGGAAGCCGGGGGGACATTAACATTGTAATTAGGATGGAGGAGGGACGGGTTTATATAAGATGGGGAGATGATGCCGACATCGAACAACCATGGGGACATTGCCCCTCTGTCCCCCCAATTCCGCGGCCACTGGTAACTGTAGAAGTGACCCGGATTCGAATAAAATTATAGAAGGAACTGGATTATCTTTTATAACAGATGGAATAGCACCGTATTTTTTTTAAAAAGGCGTTACTTACAAAGTTCATTGAATCCTTACTTACTTAATTCGGACCTCTTAAATTTCCCCTTCTAAAATTGCTTTGTTGTTGTTAAATAAAATGTGCCCATTTACGAACCAACGTAGCTTGCATTGCATGGATCAATTTCATTCTTTCAGCTTCTCATTTGTCATTCAGTGCAATTTTCGGTTTGCGACGAGTGGAGGCGGAGGAAGGTACTCGTATGTTATTTTATTTGAGGGTTAAAAATAATTGCAAGTAATTGTTGTTGTTGTTGAGCTCGTGAAGGTAAATGGGAATGAATTGAAGGAACGGAATATATGTAGCTAAATGTGCATAGCTTTCATCATTTACTGTCAACTCCTGTCCTGTCGTGATGACGGTATATAAATTAAAAATAAGGAAACGGAACGGAGTCCTTCGTATAGTTCGTTCCTCTTTTGACATTCGACAACAATGCCCATGCACAAATCAATCAAGTGTTTCGTAGTTTAAAAACAATTTAATGATTGGCTAAAAGCACAGATAAGTTACACACACTTATGTATGATAACCCTACTTTTGTAATGTATATGTAGCCTGAATTGCACATTAATTTCTGGCGCAAAGCGAATATCTCTTAACATTGATGACGAATTATGGCTTTTGTTTTGTTCTTCACTCGTTATTTATTTGCAACTCAAACGGATGCATCATCGTAACGTAATAATCATGGCTCAAAATACATTTGATGGACGGCCAAGCAACGAAGCATACACACATTCGCGAATAATTCTCTCTTTGATGTAAAAGGAATTATGAGCGTATGTACATTGAATATTCAAACAATGAAAAGTTACTGACATACAATATCTGCATGTGATCCAGTGGCCGCGGAAGCTGTGGGGACATCTGGGGACATTGCCATTGTAGGATGGGGGGAGGGACGGGTTTATATAAGATGGGCAGATGATACCGACATCGAACAACCGTGGGGACATTGTCCGCGGTCAATGTGTACATAATAAATAAATGGTTTTGTTATTACTGCAATAATAAAATATGTATGAACTCATATGATCTGAACCAATTTTAAATATGTATTGTTGCATCCACGTTAAATCTACCGTTAATGCCCATTATCTAGAGGTTTTAGCCGTCATTACCCTTCACAGTTTAACATAATTCTTGCACTTTATTACACCAGTTAAATTTAATGATGTAATGCATAATAATTTATATAAAGTTGTGTTATATACGCCAAACAACAAAAATCCCGACTGGCCATCATTTCGCAGTTTCTTCTCTGGACTGGACTTTTATGTGTAGAAAAATGATATAATTTTTTCAAAAATGACCAATCCGAAGCCTGCTTAATAAGAACTCATCTCTCGTAAAAGCAATGCAATGCACTTTGAGGGTAAAACATTCAACCTGAAAATGCAGTCAGTCAACTGCACGGCCAGTTCTCTGCTCTCTGAACGAACATAACATCCGATCGGACAGGTTTTTAAGTTAACACATATTTAACCCTGCCCGATGTCCTCATCCTACCCACCCTTGTTTTTTATTACTACTACATATTTACAATTTGATGGAGGAAATGAAAACAAAATGAAAAATAAAAGTTTAAATATGCAGCGTTAGAATGGTGTATAGGTAGGTATGCAATTGATGTAGAGGAAGGGTTTCGTTTCTTGCGGGTTTGCTATGCATTTCTTGCAGTGGAAAGGAAGAAATGCGAGAAATGAGAGGTGCAAGAAACTGGGAGAAAGTGCAAAAAATGGGCGCAATCTGGCCACGCGCCGTATAGCGGCGGGAAGGAGTTTCGTGCGCCTCGCATTTCTTGCAGGTTAAAATATTTACCTGCACTTTCTTGTGATTATTTATTATCTTTCAAAATTCTAAAAAAAATTTGGAATTAGATAAACAAAATCTGCATAGTAATTTAGCATTAACAAAATCACTCTATTTTTTGAAATGACGTCGAAATATCTCAAAATTCTAAAAATCTTACAATTCACAAAACGAAACAATTATATATATAATTCTAAAATTATGCAAATGCGTCGTACTAAAAAACCCTGCCAGAAACCACTTTCTCCCGTTATTTCTTGCACGTGGTTACTTTTCACCCGAAACACTGCGTAGAGCGAAGTTGTTCTGTTACGTGGTGAGAAATTGATTTGCCTCCTGCATTTAATTTGACGAGATAATTATACTATTTTGATATTTGCGTGAGTGCTGTGATTTTATATCACGCGAGCAAACAATACAATTGTGCTGATCGTTATATAAATGTTCGTAAGTAACGCGATTGTTCTATAATTTCATAAATAGTTGACTTGACGAGGAGGAGGAGATTTGAGGGGAAGAAGCGCTTGTAAAATTGGATGAATCATCCAAATTTAAATAATTTGTCGTTACATAAGACCCACTTCGACCACTTATTTGGACGATGATGATGATGACGGGGTTATCTATTTTTGAGTTAGGAAAATAAATTGCTAGTCCATTAAACTTGATTAGCTTCCGATAAGATGCCGACCGGCCGGTTAATTTCTGTATTTTTTTTCAGTCCGTTAAAAAAATGACATGATTGCTACATTGTTAACAAAAAATGAGTTTTATTTTGAGCACACAGCGTTTCACCAGTGGCCGCGGAAGCCGTGGGGACATCTGGGGACATTAACATTGCAGGATAGGGGAGGAAGGGGTTTATAAAGCATGGGCAGATTATGGGGACATGATGTCCCGGACATCGTATAACTGTGAGGACATTGTCCCTCTGTCCCCACGAACGCTTCCGCGGCCACTGCGTTTCACTCCTAGCCAAGTTTAGCAAAATAACATTGACGAACCCCAACTGGAACGAATGACACTTTTGACATTGGGCTTTTAACGCCAAGTCGCCTTTTTGGTGTATTAACGTCACTCAAAAGCTCAGATTTCGTCAGACCCCGCAGAGCGCTAGATATCTCCCTGACCGACTGACTGTCTACGTATGGCAGAAATAAATAAAACCTGAACTACTAAAGTAAATAGTGGGTTGTGCATTAAGCTAAAGAAAAGAAGATGAGGAAAATTGGTTGCTCGTGGACATTAAGCTGACGAAGGGAAAAAGTTGCAAACATTGGGATGAAAATTGATGCCGAGAAGTGACTGCTGAGCAGGACCTTGGATGAGATCGGACAAGGTTAAGTTTGAGTGGTTTGGGATGTTTAATTTAATGAAATTCGGTCGTTATCCATCCAATCCACCAAAAACTATTTACGAGAGAAGCTCACAGTTCCACGACACAAATTAAAAGTTATAAGTACCATCAGGCAAGGCATGTAATGAAATTGTGAAGAGAAACACCATTATCCTGACCTTATTAAAGCTGTTGCATGCATCTTGTTTGTCGTCCATGCATCATATTGTGTCGTCTTGGTCACATGTATATTCCGTGACCGCGGAAGGGTGGGGACAGAGGGACAATGTCCCCACGGTTATTCGATGTCGGCATCATCTCCCCATCTTATGCAAACCCAGCCCTCCCCATCTCACAATATTAATGTCCCCAGATGTCCCCACGGCTTCCGCGGCCACTGTGTACGGCAGCCGAAAATCAGACCGGCTGGAGAAAGCATTTTCATTAAATCCTTCTTCACCAAACTACATACTCAACCAAAGTCTTGCATAGAATTGTGATCCTTTTTCTGGTTAGAAAAAACCTCCATAAATGCTTCTTTCGTTTCCTGGACTGGTACTTGAGCTTTTTTGTGTGTAGTAATTCGATTAAAAATACTTTTCATTCCTCATCACTCGGATAATTGGATTTTCTCCTTTTTCCGAATTGCAACGTCTTCTTCTTATCTTTGTGAAGGATGTCAATGGAGGATTTATGTATGTATAGTCTTGCCTCGAGGATTAATGCAGCTTCAGAGAGTGAATGTCTCGTTCTCCTTTTCTGAGAATCTGAGCGTGTGTTGTCGTCCTATTCCATTTGCAGAAAAGATAAGTTTTCCAATGGAAAAATTCCCTCTAATCAAACCTTCTTTTTGCTCCAAAAAAGCTGCCAGATTAAATTTTATAAATGAATTTGATCATCAACTTTTGCCTGCCACAAATGTCTTCAAATATTTTATATGAGAAAGGTCACTGAAACACTTTTTTTTATAACACGGCTCTTGCAAACCAGTGGCCGCGGAAGCTGTGGGGACATCGGGGGACATTAGCATTGTAGGATGGGGGGAGGGAGGGGTTTATATAACATGGGGAGATGATGCGGACATCGAACAACCGTTGGGACATTGTCCCTCTGTTCCGCGGCCACTGATAAACCAGTGCAGCACTGTATCATAACCATAATTAGATTAGGATACCTACATATTCAGTTACATCGTCAATCGTCGTCTCCTTCTTTTGAATAAACTGTTATCACTTACATTACATTTTCATGGCCGAGTTGACCCAGATTTCGTTTCTAAATCTGAATCAAATCCAACATGTATGTCATCTTGTCCATAATTCTTCCGAAATTTGTGTAATGTAATGTTTCGTCTCTGTCAATTGCTTGACAAAAATACTCACAAGGTGACTAGCGTAACTTACCACGACTAACCATCCCCAGTTATCTATGATAAGTACGGGTTATCTATTTTGCAAAAAAAACGGGGAATAAATTATACATTAACTTGGCTCGGAATACACGTATCATTTATGCAAATCTCTGTATGTATACACAGTGCCTCTAAAAATGTAAATCTGTTACAATGACCCATGTTGACTCTTCTAGGCTACAATTTGTCTTTGCAAATCTTACGGTTCATTTCACTATCTGCTATCTATCGGATCAGAAAACCGAGTGGGAGGAAGCAAGGATCGTAATCTCGTCGTCCTAATTTTAACCCGGTTTTACTTTTATTTGACTATTCTATTTACTACTACTGTTCGAAAACGATGTTGTCGCTTGACGATGGCGCCTTGGCTGCCTTCTGCGTGACTGAGTTATTTTGTTTACTCCTTATTTTCGAACACATACATACATATTAGTTCAATGGTACTTATCTATTTACCTTCTGGGAACGATCCACATACACATCGTCTGTGAAATGTGAGGGCATTAATTAATCGTCTAGAACACAGAACAGACTACTTTCGCCTTCAGTGGCCGCGGAAGCTGTGGGGACATTAACATTGTAGGATGGGGGGAGGGAGGGGTTTATATAAGATGGGGAGATGATGCGGACATCGAACAACCGTGGGGACATTGTCCCTCTGTCCACACACACGCTTCCGCGGCCACTGGTCGTCTTTTATTCGTACATATTTATCCCTGAAAATAGGAACTTTTTTGATCAACAACGAAAATATTGAGATGAAAAGAATCACTGGGATAAGGTTTTCTGTCTGAGATTGTCGTCACTTCAGTATCATCGTTCTCGTCTACGAATAAGCAGTGCTTATCTACATATGCATTTCTATTTTTATTTCAAACTTAACTCTTGGCTTGGACCCATTATCGAAAAAATACACATGTACATAGATTCGAAACCTTCAAAAAAAGTGGAAAGTTATTGCCAGTCAGAAATTTACTTGACAGCTGAGGCAATTCGAATCCACGTTTACTCCATTAGCAAGGAATAAATGGATGTTTCATGAGTATTTATGAATTTTTCATGCAACTGGCTGCATAAAAACGCAAAGATTTATAACACCGAGTTTAATAAGGAATATGCTAAAATTGTCGTCAGTCATAAAACCGAACGAACCGAGATTCGGTTTTTTCATCTTCACGACCAAATGTGACCCTGAATCACAGACGTAATGAATCGCTGTGAAAGGTTGTAAACCTTAATGTCACTTTTTTAACCTCAGACCCAGACATTGGATTGGATTCAAAGTACGATTTAATGAATAGATGAATGTCTAATGTACTCCAAGCTAATCAGATTTTGGCAGGAGTACCTACATGTGGACTAAAATTACCTACTTGCGTAATTAAATTATGAAGTGATATATAGACCGCAGACTGCAGCAGGGGCCGCGGAAGGGTGTGGGGACAGAGGGGCAATGTCCCCACGGTTGTTCGATGTCCGCATTATCTCCCCATCTTATATAAACCCCTCCCTCTCCTTATCCTGCAATGTTAATGTCCCCACGGCTTCCGCGGCCACTGCAGAGTTGAGCTTCTTCTGATAGGTTATTAAATTTTCATGGAATAAATGCCCAAAAAACATGAACCATTGCTGATGTTGCATACTTCCGGTGGACCAGATTTATTTTTTGTTGATTCGTTAATAATTGTTTCATTCACGGATTCACTTGATTCTTTCTTCTTCCTTCTAATCGCGTTAGACGTGCATCTTTTTTGGTTAAAAAATAAAATAAAGTTGTTTACGGTTTAACCCATGACATGCATGTACATCCTTTGAATGTTATTGTGAGAAAATCGTGCATGAATTTAAGTAAGACGTACAAACAACCAGTGAGTAATACTTAGAACGGAGGTTTCCCAGCGTATGCTCTTCGATTTTTAAAAAAAGCTAGTGTCAATCGATGACAAATTTGATTGGGATGAAATTTGCGAAAGACACGATCTCCCAATGGGCACGTTTGGCAGAGATATTTGCATCGGAAGAGGAGAAAACGCGCAGAAAAGTCAACAAAATTTACATTTTCCAAATTTACTGTTCGTTCTCTCCTCTTCGGATGCAAATATCTCTGCCAAACGTGCCCATTGGGAGATCGTGTCTTTCGCAAATTTCATCCCAATTAAATTTGTCATCGTTTGACACTAGTTTGCTCAAAATCTGATAACATCCTCTGAAAGACCTTCATTGTTAGCCATGTGGTAAACCAAAAAGTCCGAAATCCACCAACCAACTGTACGTCTAAAAAGTTTATTTTGCAGAAAGGAAAACACCGTATTACATCCACGCTTGTTAGATTCTTCCCCTTTACAATTCAGCTTCGGAAAGAATGGTCTGTGATGCTGGTAGTCGCAGTTAGTTCGATGTTCGTTAGTTTCGATGAAAACATGTTTTTCATTTCTTTTTTCGCTTAATAATGGCTGCAGGAATAAGTTATCGTACACACGGTCCATTTTATAATACGACGAGCTACACACATAAATGATGGCTGTAAAGGTGAAATAAAATACAAAGTAGTAACGAGACAGCTACTGCTTGCTTGCTTAAACATAAATATAAATATGATACACATGAGCAGGCAGATAGGTACTTATCCTCCTTTTAGATACTCACACAAACACAACTCCTTGCAACATTTTAATCGTGCCATGAGCATAATAAATACAGCTGCACTTTGCTAATTAAAATGAAGATTCCATTCTCACATATGATAAAATATGCATGAAATGCATGCAGTTTCTTCATTACTTATCAAAACAATCTCATCATAATAATATTCAGTGCAAGCAAGCGAGCAGTGACCGCGGAAGCCGTGGGGACATCTGGGGACATTAGTATTGTAGGATAGGGAAGGGAGGGGTTTATATAAGATGGGGAGATGATGCCGACATCGAACAACCGTGGGGACATTTTCCCCCTGTCCTTCCGCGGCCACTGGACTGCAAGCAAGCAAAAGTGGAATTATTATATGCATCACATTTGGTTTAATTATAAGGTTGCAGTTTTGTTTAGCGTGGTCGTGTCAGAATTTTGACGTGTTTTTCTCCCATTCTCTTCTCTCTTGTTTTTCTCTAATGTCACGTCAAACCAGACCAGCTAATTTATCTGTTTTTCTGTTTTTCTTATTGTTGTGAATGGTGGTGTGGCAAAGGTTTTATGGAATTGTTGACTTCGCTCCTTGCCGTGGTACAGGAATTAAATGGCGATTTTGATAAGATAAGATTAGCTTTGGCTTAGCTCTGTGCCACGAGTGAATGAAGTAAACAAGGACACTGCGAAAAAATATGTATGTATAAATCGGTAAAAAGTTTCTGAAAGTTTCCATCCATGTGTATTCCATATTTCTTTCTGTAGAATAAGATGTCGCGATGTTAATTAGGAGATTACAATAATATAATCCACAAACAGGGAAAAGACCCAGTAAATATTATTGAGAAAGTAACATCCAAGTACATACAGTACATAAAGGTTATCTGTAGAGGTTATCTTTTTTTTGACTGACTGAACAGTTCCCTGATAAGTACATAATAACAATCATTTCCCAGAAATTAATCACAACAAGTGCAAAATACTTGCACCTGCATCATTGCATATGCAACTTGAGATTTTATCATGGTGGGTCTGTTCTTGATAAGAACTGGGCAAATTACGTATGCCAATCCGTGGGCGACTTTCTCTCTCCAATTATAAATTCAGGAGGCACACATCCGACGACCATACATAAATATGTAAATAAATGTTGGCTTGAAATGAGGAACTGCTTATCAATAATTGGACTTTAGAACGATACATACATAAGGATTTTCAAAACTTTATGATTTATTAATTTGACACGATTTACCGATTTGGAAATGTTTTAACCTTTCAAAAGTAGGCTTTATTTAATTAATTATCTATGTCTTAAAAACCAATATATTGATTGACCGAGTAAAGGTCGCATACATTACATTAATCAAATAATCACCATTGTCTGTCCATGCATAAGTCGGTCCATGACGCCTTAAAATATTTTTTAAAATGTTTTTTACCCCCTGTAAAAATTTTTTTCAAAATTTTTTCTGCCTTCCATTTACTCAAACTTTTTTTATGCAAGAATCACTTACCTTCGTTCAATCGCATAGATAACCTGTGTCTGCCCATAAGTCGGTCCAATGACACCTTAAAATATTTTTTGAAGTTTTTTACCCTCTGCAAAACTTTTTCAAAATTTTTTCTGGCTTCCATTTACTCAATTTTTTTACGGTTTCTTTTTTCAAGGAATCACTTACCTTCGTCCAATCGCATATAACCTGCTTGGTCTTAAAGTTTAGAAAAATACACAAGTTTCAAAACATCCACGTCATGCACTCTAAATGACAAATGCTTTTATCTACAGCATGTGTTATTTCAACTTCAAGAACCATCATTTTTTTCCTCCCTTTCTTTAACCCAACATCACGTCACATTTAAGATTGCGTTGTGCAGATAGATGTATAAAAAAATTAAAACCTTTTGTCAATGACATGAACATTTGTATACCAAGTACGATGTACGAAGGCGAAAAAGCGAAGGAAAGGATTAAAGAGAGGAGAATAAGAATGATGATAGATTGCATTTTAGTTTGATATTTTGCTCACTTTATTTTTTATTTAGGCTGCAATTTGGTTACTTACTTAAGCCCCAATTCTTGTACAGTGGCCGCGGAAGGATAGAGGGACAATGTCCCCACGGTTGTTTGATATCCGTATCATCTGCCCATCTTATTCAAACCCCTACCTCCCCCCATCCTACAATTTTAATGTCCCCAAATGTCCTCACGGCTTCCGCGGCCACTGGGAGAATTCAGGCTACTCAAATGTATGCACATGATGCAGTGGCCGCGGAAGAGTGAGGACAGAGGGACAATGTCCCCACAGTTATTCTATGTCCGCATCGTCTCCCAATCTTATACAAACCCCTCCCTCCCCCATTCTACAATTTCAATGTCCCCTTATGTCCCCACCCCTTCCGCGGCCACTGTTTTTCTATGCAGAATTTTATGTACGTACGTATCCTTGCCTTGCTACTGCGGTTTTATTAATGGTTTCATTTGTGGCTGGCTGGATGGGATGCGTGATTGGGATTTAAATTGTCAAAAATGAAATGAAGTAAATACAATTGAGGTTTTCGTCCTGACTGATGACTTGCCCGATGCAAATTACAATTGGGAAATAAATTGTCGCAAATTGGAATAATTATGGTTGATTATGTGCCATTGCTGCATCCACGACGAGCCCAATCCATCCATCCAATCCATCTATCTATTCATTAAGGTTGATATTATTGACAGGAAAGAATTAGACATGATTGCAGCATACGTATACATAAATATTTTATGCTGTGTACACCGTATTTATAGTTGTGTGACAGTTCGCGAATTTAAATTCAGAATGGAATTTTTGCACGAAATTGGCATGTGCAGAAAATGTCTATTTTTCTACAATCAAGAACAAATTGTAGCTTGCAAAAATTAAAACTGAACGATTTTCTGCAGTCATACTGTATCAAGAACAAATTGTAGTTTGCAAATTGTACCTTGCAAAAATAAAAACTGACGATTTTTGAACTTGACTTGGATAAACATCCATTTTTTGCCTGAATGATTACAATATTGACGAAATAATCAGTCACTCAACTTCTGAATGGATTGAGGGATATTGACCCGGAATTTGAGCCTTTTTTTGCTACCAATGATACCTTTTAAAATCATGAATCAACCTGCAACTTCTTCTTGTTCTTCTTTAAACATGATTTTTGTTAAGCTACTACTCATCTCATCTCATCTCTGCAATGATAACTGTATTCACCAATTTTGCACAAACCTCTTACATCAACAATCAAATCAATTTAAACGGGCGGAGAGTTTGTTAGTTTTATGTTAGCAAAAGTAAGTAATTGTTTTCATAATGGAAGAAGAAAACATGTTTCCCCCTTTAAATTCACAGTTTAGTTTAAATTGTTTTTAGACAGAACATACATGATTTGCTTGTTTAAGCTAAATTTAAAAAAGTTTGGGTTGTACAGAGTTTACTTTTAAGCCACCAAGCAGCAATGTTATTGCTTGGAGGGCATGGAGGATAATGACTTTGTTTACAATTTCCTCCCCTGATATATTGATATTGGCCTCTTTTTCGTCATCATTAGCAGGTTTCGAAGCACGAAAACATGTCATATTCCATCAACTCTCATATTTATGAGGGAACCAACGAACGAACGTGTGTCATTTACCTCAAAGTAAGTAAATTGATTCGGATTCCTCCGGTTTGGAACACCTTCCACCAGAAGCAGAACAGTAATGTAATGTAATTAGATAAATATGAAATGGAACTTTGTCTCTAATTAGATCCTCGACCTGGTTATTGGCTCGTGCATGTGCTTATAAAATCCAGCATGAAATCGTAATTGGTGCAAAAAAAAAACGCATTAAAATAAAATATGTGCCGTGGCGTCCTTATTATTCGTCACCTTCCTGTGTACATAATTTGACACCGTTTCATCTTCAAAGAAAAGAAAGCTGACACCAAGTTCAAGCCGAGAATGTGATAATAAATCGGCGGCGCCACGCTGTCGACCAAGTCCGAAATGCATAGTTTTAGACGAGAATAAAAAACATTGTACCTCGTCATCACTCAGTTATCAGGAAAAGGTTTGGTCAGCCCATGATATAACATGTACCTAAGGTACATGTTATCATCTACTAAATATTTCATACTTATGAATAAAAGCAATTAACCAAGAATTGCATCGCTTCGCAATTCTGTTTCATGCAAGTCGCATCTCTCATCTCTTATGATGAATTCACTTGGTCAAACATTTAACACTTGTGTGTCGCATCATCATTAAATATTATATTATGAGAAGAAGGGAAGCCTTATAAAAATCAGGCATATGATGATACTCTCTCATTCTGACTTAATATTTGCTCACTGCTGCGACTGCCTCTCAGTTTGGGATGCGGTTTGGTTGTACAGTACAGTATCTATTTATCTGTACTTCTACTGTACATACATACACAGTGGCCGCGGAAGCCGTGGGGACATCTGGGGACATGAACATTGTAGGATGGGGGGAGGGATGGGTTTGTATAAGATGGGCAGATGATGCGGACGTCGAATAACAGTGGGGCTATTGTCCCTCTTCCGCGGCCACTGTACATACACACATCTCGAGCATGCTGACTACTATTGCATGCCGTAGGAGCATGGTCAGTGCGTGAAATGAGAATCAAATGTTGTTTAGTAAGTAATTCCTGTACCGCTCAGCTCACCACACAATAAATAAATTGTTATTCAAAGTGGGTGGTAGGTGGTCAAAAATATAAATAAGATGAACTTATTCCCATCTGCGCACGGCTGACCATCAGTGGCCGCGGAAGCCGTGGGGACATGTGGGGACATAACATTGAAGGAGGGGTTTATGTAACATGAGGAGATCATGGGGACATCAAATAACCGTGGGGACATTGTCCCTCTGTCCGCCACCCTTCCGCGGCCACGGCTGACCACCACAGCACCAAAAGTGTCTTCTAATTCAAAGAAATCTTCACGTTCGTTCACAATGAAGGAGAAATCCTTGCGTTTTAACAACTTTTGTTTGTTTAAGCAGACGACTTAATGTCTACGTAATTTTGCAGGAAGGATGCAATTTTAATTTGCTTGTTGAAACTGCCACGTTGTTGTCGCCTTAAGAAAACATTGCCTTTTCATTCCTTCTTTATTATCTTTATTATGTATTATACTCACTCACTCTTTAATGGGCAGAAGGATGGCGAAGGATGAAAATTAAAAGCTGAGAGATGTGACGAGGATTAGGTCGCTGTATTATTTATATCGTCGGGAGGAAGGATGTTGGATTGAATTATTTTATGGTTTTATAAAATGGAGGACAAGTCAAAAAGTAAGTTTGTGTATCGTTCGTTACACTGTTAAAAATGTGGGAGAATCAGATATACATTATATTAATTTGGTAATAACTTCTTACCGGATTGGTAACAGTTTGTTTCTCAGTGGTAAATTTTGCATTACCACAACATTATTGTAGGGTAATGCCGGTCATTACCGGTAGAGTCATACAAGCAGTAATGATTTAATACCAGTTTTCTTTTCTAAGAGTGCACATATCCACAAAAAATTGCTAATTATTTGCAGGGTGTTTCCTTAATAAGATGCAATTTGTATGGATTATGACACGGTTTAAATAAATATGCTTACTTACAACCAGTCGCCGCGGAAATGTGGGGACAGAGGGACAATGTCTCCATCATCTCCCCATCTTATGCAAACCCCTCCCTCCCCCATTCTACAGTGTTAATGTCCCCACACCTTCCGCGGCCCCTGTCGCAGTCATACCTTCCACTCCACTCCACTCCACCCACCTCCACCACTAAAAATTGAATATTTATTTACACGTGCAGGCAGGAAAGGAAAGGTGTAAACCATTCTATTTTTGAATCCGTCCTCCGTCATTATACAGTCCAGAAGAAACTTATTTGCATAGAATGAATTGCAATATTATTTGTTTTTCAATGCAGCTTTGAAATTAAAACGAGTTCACTTTACTTTACTTTACATTCATTTGATGCTAATGTGTGACTGCTAATTTTTATTTTAGTCCACTCATCATGAGTTGTGAGACCTCAAGCTTTTTTCTCTTGTGAATGAGTCTTTCGCACAATGGCTAATTGCAATTTCAAGCAAATATAGCACAATATGTGTGTATGCATTACGTAATGAGACGATAGAATAATAAAAAGCACGGATAATAAGATACGGTTGATGGTCACTAAATAAAGTAAATGAAATGACATTGCAACGGAAGAATATAAGTCATCAGGACGCACGGCGATGATCTGACTGTGACAAAAATGAAGGTTGTTTGTGTATACCGCATTATTTGCAGATTTTTAATGTATAGTTAGTTATGTTTACTATAGTAAAACGCGTTATTTTTTTAATATATGGCGTCCCAGAGGGCGGATATGTATTTACAAAAAATCGCCAAAATATTTACGAAATAAAAATAAAGTTTTAGCAAAATTTTTACTTTGCTCTGTATTTTTTGTGGTCGAATTTCTTTTAGCAATACAATTTCGCCTTAGATAGTTTAAATATTTACACAATATATGTATTTTTGAAAAATATTTACGTATTTTTCAAAAATATATGTGTGAAAGTCTAGAAATATGTAACAATATTTGAAAATATTTTGAAGTTTTTCTGATCTATTCGAGTTACGGAACACACCCACAAAGTTTTACTTTCCATCGTCAATAAATGAAAAATTTGAAAAAATACATATCCACCCTCTGTTTATCATATTCAATTGTGCAAATTCCACTACTGTTTGCTATCAATACATGAATGAAATTCGAGTGATGTTGGTGTGAAATGTCATAAAAGTTATTATTTGCTTGAGTTCTTCTTTCAATTTTAGAAGGATTAAACACGGCCAAGTTTTTGCACGCATTAAGAACAATAGAAATTTCCAAGAGCAGTCAGTCAGTCAGTAGGAAAAGATGTCTCTGTTTTATTAGATCAGCGATCAGCTTGCCGTCAGTTTCGGTATTTTGCAATTTTGACAGGGGAAAAAATTAAACCATTTTGGATGGATAGATGGATAATGTGCACGGCAAGAAGAGAACAGCGAATCAATTGCAAATTGCAGTTGTCACGAACATCACAAATTTTGATTTTATAAGAGTAGGCTCACAAACAACGGCATGAAATGAAATGAAATTTAGCCATAGGATGGGATGCCTATGTAATTGCAAAAACTTATAAAAAATGTAATGTAACGCACTCTTTGCCTGCCTGAGTTTAAAATCTGAGCTGAAACTAAATATTTTTTCATCATGACCAAACAACGACGAAGACCTAATCAACAATAACTTGGTTGGACTTCGTGGATGACAAATTGTCCATACTTTTACTTACTCCCTCCCCCTCTTAATTCGATGGTGGCCTATTTAAAGTAGACTTTTAGTTCGTATATAGCTAAATATTTACTACTTATTTAAGCTCATTTCATGTGTACTACATACTACGAATAGGAAAGTTTCACAGTAATTTCTTGATGAAGTTGAAGAAATGTTGGCAAATACATATTTCTATGATTAATGAGCCGTTTCGAAATCGCGAAATTAATCTTGAAAGATTTTCTTGAGATACATACACACGTGATAATATTTTTTGTCATCGTCGTATCACTGCAACTTATTATTTGTCATTGTAAAATAAGAACATGAAGCAATACTAAGAAATTCTTAGTAAAAATTGGTACATACATCTTTAAAAAAAATAGAATGTAACTACGAATTTATTGGAGTATGCAAACATAAAAAAACTCAGATTTAGAGCAGGATCTTAAATCTCAAGCTATGTATCTATTTTATGAAAGTACGATTTATTTAATCCCGGCTTAAAAAAAGTTATAGATTTATTGCTAAAGAAAATCTTCCTTTCGCGAAAAATAAATTAGATTTTGTCCCTGTCACTCAAATTGCGAATCTTGTTTTGCATTTTCGAATTGAAATAGTCTCAAATTGTGAATCTTGTTTTCGAATTGAAATAGTTGTTTGTTACCAGCACATAAATTAATTTACTTGTTTTTTCTCTCTCTCTAGGCCGCTGCCAGATACCAATGCAGCTACTTAATGGAATTACAGAAACGAGAATTCCTCTATCAAGGCGGAGATCCCAAGTGGTTGCGCGGATTGGAATCTGCACCAGCGAAATTGTTAGCGCTTTACCAAATCAACAAGATCATGGCGCACCGCCCTTGGGTCCTGAAGAAAGAGGATTTTCTCCATCTCACCAAAAAGGCTGGGTGGTCATTGTCTGAAGTAAGCTTGAATTCTCCCAGTGGCCGCGGAAGCTGTGGGGCGTGGGGACATTAACACTGTAGGATGGGGGGAGGGAGGGGTTTATATAACATGGGGAGATGATGTGAACATTGAATAACCCTGGGGACATTGTCCCTCTGTCTCCACCCTCTTCCGCGGCCACTGATTTCTGCGATCGTGTTCAGTTCAGTATTGTCCTGCGTTCTTTCGATGTGACACGATTGAAATTTTGTTTTACTGCATTTTTATTATGCTCATTCCTTGTGCTGCACTTTATTGCAATGGGTTGATCTACATTTTACAATTCACATAACTCAATGCAGCAGCAGCAGCCTCGCCTCTGTTCAATTCAGTTGTCAATTATTTTATGGTCTAATGAAAACTAAATAATTGAATTTAAGAAAGTCGTCAAACCAGCAGAAAGTCGAAATCTACATAAAATTGTAGTTTTGATCATTCAACGAAAGCAATTGACATTAAATTAAATTATTTGGATCGACCAATTCAACAGCTGCGGAACGTAATGGGAATGTGAAATCTATTAATGGTTATGTATATGAGACAGTGGCCGCGGAAGCTGTGGGGACATTAATATTGTAGGATAGGGGAGGCAGGGGTTTATATAACATGGGGAGATGATGCGGACCTCGACGAACCGTAGGGACATTGTCCCTCTGTCCTTCCGCGGCCACTGATACGAGACCCTTAATTACTGAGCTTGTTCTTCTGGATTAAAAAAATCTGAACCAGTAATTTTGTTCCATTTTTCTTAAGTAATACCAATCACAGGGCTCAATCTGACGTTAAAAATAATGCCTCGTTTCAGTCCCAGGCCATGAAATGCATTATTTATCTCGCTCTTTTTAACTTGATTTGCTTCATCACTGTAAAAATAACCTTGTCAATAGATCAAGCCCTATAGTGTCGCCCATTCTATTGTATTCTGCACATCACGACAACCACTGACTGCCTGCAATTTAGTTGCATTGCTCATTATTATTATAAAGATTTATTAGACATCATCATCTCCACCAGTGATCCTTAATCGGTGATAAAAGCCGAGAAATAAACTGATATCAAAGGAATCCAGGTCCACGTGGGTCATAAAAAGCCGCTTTAATCTTTTATATCACGATTTGCACGCTCACTCACTCGCAGAGATCATCCGCAACAGCTTATGTGCGTAGAGGGCCAATAAACATTAAAACTTGAAAGTGTCATAGGTTTTTCATGGCTTTGTTTTCTCGCGTGGACTTTTATAGCTTTGTTTTTCTCATAGAATATAAAGAATAGGTTTTTGTCCATGAAATGAAATGAATTTTCAGGCTGGAAATATCTATCGGTGGGGGAGTGAGTGAAGACTGCATAAATAGGTTTTTTTTAAACCCATATAGTAAAAACTGCATAAAAACAAAGAAGCAATTATTTACCCCACTGACACTGCTGTGGCAAATCTGCTAATAATAAATGTACCAAGCCAAGCCACGAGGAGAAGAAAAGAAATGTTTGTTTACGACGAGGACCACCTCCCTCCCTCGCACACCTCTTTTCTGGTACCAAACACTTTTTTGTCACCTATTTATAAATGCAGATCATTCATGACAAGCCCCTGAAATAGGAAATATAATGAGCAAAATAAAATAAGGTGGGATCGACAACAAATTTTATTTGTGTGGTTCATGCATCGATTTTTCTTACCTGTGGGGACATTAGCATTGTAGGATCGGGGGAGGGAGGGGTTTGTATAAGATGGGGAGATGATGCGGACATCGATCAACCGTGGGGACATTGTCCTTCTTTTGTCCCCACACTTCCGAGGCCCCTGTTGATCACAGAAACTTTCGAGAACAGAGAGGAAGAAGGAAAGTGTAAAATCTTCATCATAACTGCGCGATCCTTGCGCATTACATACATATTATTTCCAATCGTGAATATATCTGTTGTTTTCACCATTTGCGAATTGCCGAGATGATAATTATCTTTGTCTCTCTTTCGAGTGATGCAGCAGATGTGGTTAGTTCTGGTTTTGTAGAATCAAGGTTAAACCCATGGAATTAGATATACTAAACTATATTCAACCTTAAGTGCTTTCTGCAGCTAATACTGCATTATTATTATACGCGTCATCGCTAACATTACATACATACAGGGAAAAACATGCCATTTTCATTTTTACAAGTTTGTCTCTACACACACATACTACTGGCTCACTTAATGACAATTATGTGGTTTGGTTTAAGCTCCGTATATTTGTGGCAGTGCGTATTTTTTGTCCCGATTTCTTAAAGATGTTGCCTTTGCATTTACATGAATCAGTGAAAACTAGAAAGGTGGTTAAAGTCGAGAAAACGTCATTTTTTTTGCCTCCACACCACACACAAACTTAATTTTGTATTTTATTTTATGAAACCCTTGCCTTCCATTTTTATGACTTGTGCTCGACTGAAGAAAGGAGTAAAATAAAACGAGTCATTACCGTTGTCTTCCGTTCTGTGTGTTTCGTCTCGTTTCGTTTTATAGTAGCGAATAAGAGATGTAATATAATAATATTGTTTTCGTGATGTGGTAAGGTTTTAGGACAAAATAGGATTCTTTTCTCTCAAAGATTTGAATAGGATTTTTTGTGGGGATCTTTTTATCGCAAAATTTGGTTAGAATCTGATAAGGTTTTGTGATGTGCGTTGCGTGCTGGTTGAGGCAGTTACCGTGGAAGCCGTGTGGGGACATCGGGGGGCATTAACATTGTAGGATGGGGGAGGGACGGGTTTGTATAAGATGGGGAGCTGATGCGGACATTGAATAACCGTGGGGACATTGTCCACATGCTTCCGCGGGCACTGGACTGCGGAGTGAGTGCGTATGCATAAAGACGAGACGCGCAGTGGATTTAATGAAATGACACAATAAATTTCAAACTTTAGTGGTTCGTGAAAAATAAGGAAATCAAATCATTTTAGTGCAAGTTGGTTCATTTAGTTTACCCAAATTTAGCTATGTGCATACATACATACATACACTTAATAATATTACTACATTACATTTACTTATTTACTAGCACAGCACGATTTACTACTAACTACTCGTAATTCCACTGCACAATGTACAGGTCAAACTTACAACCACATCAACAACCGTGTTTTGTGTATAGAATTGTGCATACGTATTTACGTAGAGCTGAACTAATAATTAGCTGTCTTCATAAATAACTGAGAAATCACCTCATGCATCTCTCCTCGCTGTGTTCGATGATTGTGATTATTTGGTTCAAATGAGCAAACCAGAAGAAGATTCTTGCATTTATAACATGTGTACGTCCATGAATCCACTTTGTATTACCGTAACGCTTTTGGTTGAAGATCTGACCAGTGGCCGCGGAAGGAGGGACAATGTCCCCAAGTTTGTTCGATGTCCGTATCATCTCCCCATGTTATATAAACCCCTCCCTCCCCCTATCCTACAATGTTAATGTCCCCACAGCTTCCGCGGCCACTGGTTGGTTGGTTGGCTGAAGATCTGACTAGTTTTGTACGTACGTATCTATCTTGATTTGACCAAACAACTGCAAAAAAATGAAAATTATGAACAAGCCGAGCAATGAATGTCAGGGTCATCGCAGCAATTTCTTCTCAATCTTGAAGGGAACGAGTCAAGTACCAAAAACGTAATCTTGTCTGTTCGTATAGCACGTCACGCTGGTAATCAAAATGTTGTAAAAAATCATCATAATTCATGTAATCGTGAAGAAAGGAAGTGCGTACAGAACAATAATCAGCATGAACATCTGCATGCATAAGTTCAATCGATTGGTAGAAAATTAAATGAAATTGAAAGTTGTGTGCAAATTTGGTTAATCCAAATTATAGGGTGAGACAAGTACCTAAGTTGATGAAAATGTTGGAAAAATGTTAATTGCTGTAGTAGTCGCAGGGTTTCGTTTCTTGTTACATTTCTTGCACTGTAAAGGAAAAAAACGGGAGAAATGCGAGGTGCAAGAAACTGGGAGGAAGTGCAAGAAATATGCGCCATCCAGCCACGCGCGGTATAAAGTATTTATCGCGGCGGGGCGCAGTTTCTCGCGCCTTGCATTTCTCCCAGGTCAATATTTACCTGCAAGAAACCACTTTCTCCCCGTCATTTCTTGCACGTGGTTACTTATTTGAACGCTAAACACTGTTACTTCGTTCGTAATAATAATGTCTCATTTTTTCACTAACCAACCCAACCAACTGCTTCAATTCAATGAGACTCCTCAATAACATACATAGTTCTTCATCTTAACCCACATTTTCCAGCAATTACTTTTGCAGACATAAAAATGTTTCTTTAGAGTTATGTACTCCAACCAAGCTGGAGTGGTACACGTCCCAAAGTCATAAAATATTCGCAAGACTGAGTTCCTTGAGGAAAGGAGGATTCAATTTTTCATCCATCATTCGTACATATCTATCCTAGTGCAACTTTGCTATTAGAGCTCATCACTAATTCATAAGGAGGCAGGCAGCAGAGCAGAAACTTAGCCGGAGAACGGCGAGAGATCAGATGCAGAAAGAAATAAGTTGCTAAAATACAGCAAGTGGCGTTTATTGTTCGCCATGTACGAAAAGAATCGGCCATCTCATCTCATCCTTAATAAGAATGAAACATCTTAAAGGTGAAGCTACATGGGGATTGTTTTCCAAAAAAAGTGACAAAAAATGGCCATACACACCTTACCTCGCGAGGTGAGGAAGGTTGGCAGAATCCATATCAAAAACAGGTCGTGGTATGCATGGTAAAAATCACGGATTGAAACATTCACATCTTTGGTGAAGAAGGAAGAATAGGAATGAATTCATGGATGAATAAAACTGCACATATTGGATATACAGATTGTTTTCATACTACCTTTCCACCCTCTGTTTTTTTTCATAGAAATTCATTCTGGACTTGACTGGACGGCAAAAGCCAGTTGCTTTGCTAATCATGATTTATGTATTTTCACCCGTGCTGCAGATATCTGTTGCTGTACAGGACAGACATCTATAAATTTAAATATTTTGAATGACACTGCATCTCCGAATGCCTTTTGTTAGCGATGTACATAAAAAAATCTTCATCAATACATGGAAAGGGTTGTCTCATCTCATTCTTGTATATAATTCAATGGTTATGTTGTTCAGGTTTTTGGTAAAAGTTGAACGTGAACTCTTCTTAACTGTGGAGTTTGAAGATTTTTAGGTGGGTTTAGCGAGTTGCAAGGATTATACAGTATGTACATTGTATGTATGTACGTCACGGTATGTACAGTGCATATAACATGAAGATGCTTACCCTACCAACCTACTTTTTCAATCCTCCTCCTCCAGTACAAACTTTTTATTCCAAAGCCGCATAACATGTTTCGTTTCATATTATTATGTCAATTTATGTAAAACTTTGATGAGCCGTGTGCGCATCCTTGATTACATTTTATGTATTTCGCTTTACTCCAAGTTTTTGACTGCAATCCTATTTCGTTTCATGTAGGTATTTTAAAATCCATGTATTTTAGCTTGTTACGTGTAACATGAACTCTCAGCCATGACTATTTCTAATTGTATTAAATCGACTGCATACATTCATTTATTTCAAGTAATGCGAGTACAGTGATGTTGTTATTGTTTCTCGTGTTCTGTTCGTCGTTCAGTAAACTTTTAGATATTTATTCGAGTGTGCGGTCTCTCTGTCTGTACATTAAGTGGTGTTATGCAACTTGTTTATTCCAAGGCACAAAGTACGGCCGGAGAATATTTATGAGACAAAAATATACTCGCAGCATTGATTCCTCCATGCATGCATTTTTTGTGGCATGTGCAGTAAATACGGAGGAACGAAGGTGAAATATTTCAGAGAAGAAGAGTTGCATGCATGAGTGAGAAAAACACTCTTTGGCTACTTATGATTTTCTGTGAAGATAAATATGTACATGTACAAAATGATGTACGAAATATATATGTAGGGAAGAGATATCTCCAGTGATATTTCCAGTGGCCGCGGAAGGACAGAGGGATAATGTCCCCAGGGTTGTTCGATGTCGGCATCATCATAAACCGCTCCCTCCCCCCATCCTACAATGTTAACGTCCCCACAGCTTCCGCGGCCACTGCTGATCACAAGAAAGGAAATGTACTGAGGTTAATTAGGTACGCAAAACTGGTACGACTAGATAAAATAAAACTCCTCGTGATGTATAGGAATTTATGATTTCTTGTTGTTATGAATGACGCAAAAGCTGGCTGGACACGGTCGGTCGGACGAACATGGTCCACGTCCATGTCCAGAAGAAGAATGTTAATTCCCCATATTTAGTTTTTTTCTCGACCCCACTGAACAAGTGCGGAGGAGTAGTTTTACTTTATGACGTTGTTTTTGTACTCCGATGGAAGAATTTTTGCTAATATTGGACCCATTTTTATTAACTTAGGTGGTGCAGGCGGTCGTGATCCTGGCGCATTTTCATGCCCTCTCCTCCTTCATTCATGGCTGGTAAGGAATTGATTGGAAAATTTGAATGTTTCTGGACATATTTAAATATATTTCTGAATTTTTTAGCGGAATCACGCCCGAGATCGATTTCGACAAGGGTCACTCTTACATGGACCCTGGCAACTTTAACTCGATCCGGTCCGTGTCGGAAGCCCTGAATCGGTCATCGCATGAAATGAGTGAACCAGAAGTCAAATCAGATATCTCAACACCTTCCGTATCTTTCGCTATGGACCAGCCGACCTCGTACTTCGGGTCAAGAATCCTTCCCAACCCGGCAGAGACAAGTCGGGGAAAACAAACAAAATCGATCCTGAAGAAGACTGAAGTGGGCTCCTCCACGCAAACTGCCAATAATAACTCCAGTACTAATATTACCTCGTCTGCAAGTAACCTACTCAAAGATGCGACCCATCATAACGCTCTGGTCGCCAATTCCCCACCGAAAAAGGGGTTGGGATGCAGCGTCTCTGAAGTCGAGATCATTATGGCCACCATGAAAAATTTGTCGGAAACGAGTCCCATCGAAGAGTGAGTTGCATATTATTATTCATGACCAGTGGCCGCGGAAAGGTGGGTGGGGACAGAGGGGCAGTGTCCACAGGGTTGTTCGATGTTCGTATCATCTGCCCATCTTATATAAACCCCTGCCTCCCCTATCTTACAATATTAATATCCCCAGATGTCCCCACAGCTTCCGCGGCCACTGCTCTTATCCCACGACAATGTTTATCGTAATGACTAGACAATAATAATAATGATAATAATTTTGTGTCTCTCCTTCACAGTCCTGAAGAGCGTAAAAAACGCTTCGAAAACGTGGCGTCGTCTGATGACAGTCAAGAAAAGGAAAACTTGCTGACCAACTGTTTAAAAGGAACGTCGTCCAGCATTCCACCAGAAATTTCACCATTCGTCTGCGATCCTGACTTTATCTATGAAGACTTTGCAAAGCGGGGACAAGTTTCGGAAATGCATACGTTCCGAATTCAGGTAAATTTGAAGTTTAATAACGTTCTCTCTCAAAGTTTCCAATTTGCAATAAGTTCAAAGAACGAAAATCTTAATATAATTCCCACTTCCAAGTACTACACTCGACTCGCACAAAAGATCTCTTTGTGGATGGAATAACATGCCCGGTTTGCAGCCTTATTTATAGCATGAAAATAATTTTCAAAAGTCTACGCAGATGGTTTATGACTCTGTGATCCTTGTTAACTTTTATTTTATAAGGGTTACGTACGTTGTGATGATGCGCTTCTTACTTGTAAATATGTACGTAATCTCCTCCAAGCATGGGGTAAGTTACAAGTGCATAATAATATGTATCATAGTTAGACCTTGGAGAGCTCTTTAGTTCAGCCATGTACATATTTACCGGCAGTGGCCGCGGAAGCCTATGAGGGGGACATTAACTTTGTAGGATGGGGGGAGGGACGGGTTTATACAAGGTGGGGAGATGATGCCGACATCGAACAACCGTGGGGACATTATCCCTCTGTCCGCGGCCACTGTTCTCCACATATTTACGTGGATAAGTATGTGTGCGACTTTGACGCTGTGAATTTCGGTGCCAGTTCAAGTGATGTATGAGAATCGGATATGCTTTATCGTTATTTAATGTTTTTATTTTGCATTTTGCCAACTGCCACTGAATCTGGCTTGGCTGTACGTAAATAAATGTACCAAAGTCAGACATACATACATACTTGCAGTACATTAAAGCATCTTTTTTTCTCCCTCGTTATCATCATCCTCGTCTTCTTGCTTTATATCTTGTAAGTAAAAAAACACTCACAACAGTAAACAGACAGCGGATGGATAGTAGTGAAGCTCAATAAGTGTCGTCAAAATAATAATATTATGCTCGTCTCATAGCCCAATAATAACAATAATTAACATTATAAGTAAATACGTGTATAGTTATATTTATATTCCATTAAAGCAGCAGCATCGTGTGTATCCTTATAAATTCAGCCTCTTGATAAGTACATATGCATTCCCACCCATTAGCCAAAAAATAAATACGTGATGGTAGTGACGATGAACAATGAAACGACGTTTCATGAAATGAAATGCGAGATCTTCTTATGTGAGGTCGTCCCGAGGTCTGGACTGATTTATGCAATACAACGATTTATATTTGGCAATTCTTACAAAGAGTGTGGTACAATTTTAATGAGCACATATGTTATTTCAGCGTTAGGCAGATATTATAAGGACGCATGTACATACATAGATAGATGAAGAACGGGGCATGCACTATATGTAGTTCTAGCTATTATCTACTTACTTATTAGTATGGATGATAAGTAAGCAGCTTTCGCAATTCATGTACCGATATTGATTTAGCATTAAGTTGGATATAATAATAACCGATTAGCCGAGCAGAGAGAGGAGACGAGCTAATAAGTAAGTAGTGGATTTTGTATGCTAGCTAAGTATACATGCAGTGGCCGCGGAAGTCATGGGGACATTGACATTGTAGGATGGGGGGAGGGAGTGGTTTATATAAGATGGGGAGATGATGCGGACATCGAACAACCGTGGGGACATTGTCCCTCTGTCCACACCCACCCTTCCGCGGCCACTGGTAGCTAGAAACTAGAGAGATAAGTAAGCATGCCCCTCCTATAACATTGACATCGACAATCTGAAGTGTTTTTGAAATGTGAAATGAATATTAAAACGGTGTTCGCTCGTTCAGAGAGAGAGAGATCAAGGAAGCAAATCTCGTTGCGAATCTCGCCGTGTAATTTGCATCCCTGGAGAATTTTGAAGTGTTCTGTTCTCTCGGATATGAAAAGTGTTCGTGATGAAAATCATAATCATGCTTTACTTACAACATTATTATTGATTCCTTGCAGGATTACTCGTGGGAGGAGCACGGATTCTCATTAGTGAACCGACTCTATAACGAGGTGGGGGTGTACTTGGACGAAAAATTCAAGGTCACTCAAGGGATGACCTATTACACGATGGGCGGCCGGGCACACGTCGACACGACCAAGTTCCGAACCGCGGTCTGGAACTATATCCAGTGCTTGTATGGCATCAGGTGGGTTATGAAACCTCGGTTATGAAATTGTTTTCATGTCCAACGCTACTTTTACATGTTTATGTAGCTATTTGAGGATGAGATTATTTCTTAAATATTTAGTTAACTTGTCAATAATTACGTAAGTTCAATGTGCCCTAAGTTTTAATGGTAAACGTTAGAATAGCATCTGACAAAAAAAACTTGCATGAAAACATGACGAGGAACGGTTGGAGTTCAGTTCATCTATGCATCCGATCCTCTGTGATGTGCATACCAGTGGCCGCGGAAGCCGTGGGGACATGTGGGGACATTAACATTGTAGGATAGGGGAGGGAGGGGTTTATAGAACATGGACAGATAATGGGGACATTGTCCCTCTGTCCCTCAAGCTTCCGCGGCCACTGCATCTACATACAAAAAAGTATCTGGGTCTTTTTTTCTTCTAAAAGATGACTGTTTTATGCCCAGCTTTTACACTTGTTTGTTATTTTGACTGTGGGAAACCAAGCTGGTTTTTGCACATGTTTTTATATTTGAATCAAAATGAGACTGTTTTCATCTTTTCGACATCTGCACCTACAGTATTCTAGATTTGTATTTTCGATGCATGGTTTGTCTCACTTGCATGCACTTTGCACCACACCACATTTCGTACGTAAGTACATATGTAGGTAGAACCGACACGTGTGAAGTATTTCAAAGGATAAAATAGCATCACAACCAGCAGCGTCAGATTGACGGGTTGTTTAAAAGCAAATAACTCGATCTAAATACTTTGAGGATTACCACCAGCGCGTCACCACCAACTAACCAAAGCACGCCAGGAAATATGCATGCAGAATATCGACAGCAACCTGCCTTTTTCCAGGGGTGGGTAAAATACTTGGGAAAATACAGTATTTTGACTTCAGTTCTTCCCAGGGTGTTACACCCACAAAACGACGAAAATCTACGTTGAGAAAGCAACAGCCATATGAAAATGCGAGTTCTGTAAAGAAATTAACTCTTGATCGCTGTAAAATTATATTGCTTTCACTATTTTCTAAAAATAAAGTATTCTAACAGCGATAAAAAGTAAATTTCTTAAAAAATCATGTATTTTCGTGCGACCGCTGCCTTCTCCACGTAGATTTTTGTCTTTTTGTGGGTGTAACACCCCTGGGAAGAACGGAGCCCAAAAAACTACATTTTGTCCAAATATTTTGCCCACCCCTGCTTTTCCCTCCCCTCCCGATCATTCATAAGTATCGTGTTCTTTCCTCTTCTGGCACAATTCGCAAAAAAAAGAAACACATTTTTTCATAAATTGTGCCAAGTTCTCTAAGAAAAATTAAAAATTCATTCCAACCCGGCCATTAAGAAGACCAAGGAAATTATAAACAAACAAAATAACACATTAGTTTTACTACTGATGGCATATATAAAATGCATGTTTTTTTTCCTCCGGGGTTAAAGATCAAATCACTCGCGAAGCTGGTGTATCAGTAGAAGGTTGTTCACATCACATCTTGCACGTCAAGGATCGAAGAACATGTTGTGTTTTTCATCCATTACATATTTCATGTCATGGCTTTGTGTTAGTTATGTAAATTGTTGACGAACTGGGCCGAATTAAGTTTGAGATTACAATTTTTCTCATCTGCTGCCTGCAGAATAATGGAATTGCTAAATTAGATTTTTCTCATATCACTCACAGGCATGACGACTACGACTACGGAGAAGTCAACCAACTGCTCGAGCGACCACTCAAAGCCTACATCAAAACGGTGTGCTGTTATCCAGAGCGGATTACCAAAGCTGATTATGATAATGTGATGCGAGAGTTCAAACATTCTGAGAAGGTAGGAGAGAGAAGACAAAATAATCTATTTTTTAATGCGACTTTCACCACCAGTGGCCGCGGAAGGGTGAGGGGACAAAATGTCCCCAAAGTTATTCGATGTTCCCATCCCCATCCTAAAATGTTAATGTCCCCACGGCTTCCGCGGCCACTGCTTTCCCCAGAGAAAATTCTCCTACTTGTTGAATACATAACTACTTTACTTTGATTTTTAATTTTGATTTATTATACCAAATATTTATGCAGCTCGAGATAACCTTCCTTTGATAATAAATTGATAGATTTTTATTGAATTCTATAAATACCCACATCACTCACTCACTCAATCACTGTAAAATATTTAAATTGAATTTGTCTCTGTTACAGGTGCATGTCAATCTTATGATAATGGAAGCCAAGATCCAAGCAGAGGTATTTTTCATTTCATTTCATTACTTAACCAAATATTTGAAATATGTAAGAAAAAATCATAATTTCCTATTTTTTCAATTTCAGCTGCTCTACGCTCTCCGAACAATTATGAGATTCCTCATTTAAAGAAAAAAAATCCGTCTTTCCTGTCATTACAATATCATGGAACCATTTTTAGCAGTATGCAAATCGGCCCTACACACACACTGAAAGTATCATCGTGAAGCTTTATTATTTCGTTTAGTAAATAATTCAATGTTCCAACTTTAATATTTAAAATTAATTAATTAATTATCTAAATGTGTACCTAATTTACATAGGTAAATAGCTTGATGATTGTACTCTATGTATATGAGGAGGTATTTGTGTCACTTATTATTGGATATCGTGTCGAAAATGTGGATTTATCCTCTATAAATTCAACTAAATATTACAATTACTGATTAAAATATCTTGAAAAGTGTTTACATATAACGAACCGATAATGATACATTGTAAATTCCTCAAAAACACGACACCGAATATACATTGAAATTTATCATTTTATCCGATTAATAGGATAATTTTACTTAATTTTTGAAGTTTGATTCAAAAATATATAGCTATTTACTCCTCCCACACATTATTTACTACTCAACTATTACATCTTTTGTTTTTTTTGCTATATCAAAAGTAAAGAATGGCATTTTCTCAAATAATTTCTCTTTAGATAAATAATTTTCGTTTAAAAGTTTGATCTCAACTCATTTCATAAAATATTAATAGTTGAGTAATAAATAATTAATTGTACGTACGCAGATTATGTAAGAACAATACCATCACGTTTTGTCGTGATTGGTAAAAACAGCACACATCCAAATAGTTCATGAAATGCTTTTTGATAAGCTTTCCGCAGTGTAAATGTCCCACCTACCCCGACCCCTAGAAGATATTTCCTAATTAATTAATTAATTAACACTTCTCCTCTTTTACATATTAACTTCATAGTTTTTGTTACCTCGATCCAGTTGTATTTTAATTTTTGTGTCAGTTCAGTTCCGCCGCTATTATTTTCTCCCTAATAGAAATACCTATTTACCTAGCCTTAAACATACGTTTTGTCGATCTTGATTTATCGTTAAGTAAAAAGAAAACGCGACTGATAAAATATTGGTAATTAGCCAAAATGATGTACATATTTACTCGTATCTAACTAAATATATAGTCTGTATACCTTGAATAATGCATTTCTTTTTAAAAAGAAGCCAGTCCTACCCTCCAGTCCGTATACATACATAGAATTAAATATAAGAAAAAAAAGTCGTCTTACCTTTTTCTGAATCAAATTGGTCAGATTTGGAAAAGATTTCAAACTTCAATAGTCCAACACCTAACATACAAAGCAACACTGTGTACACACACAAATCCGTGGAACAGTTTATTAAATATATAGTTAGTTGTAAATATATGTATAATTAATTAATTAGGGTAAATATAATCTCATCTCTTAAATACGCACTAAAAAAAGGTATATGATCATGCATTTAGGGTACGAAAACGCATCGAGAATGCCAATTTTAAGTAGAAAAGGTCGGACGAACTGCAAGGATGAGAGGACGAGATAATTAATTAAATACGTAATTATGTAATGTCTCATTAAATATTATAATCCGATAAGTTATGGAGCGGTGGTAAAAGTCGGAATTTTTGGAAATGGTTAATTAGATAATTACCCAATTACTTGATGGATTTTTGGATTACAAACTGAATTATTATCTGTGAATGCATCATTATTTGATTGAAGGAGAAAGCTCCACGCAAAAAAAAGCTCTCTTTAAAAAAGTTTGATTTAGTAAATAATTAAATAAATATTTTATTATGTACACAAACAAAATTCAAAAGAGCTTTTTTTTTCTTTTCCGCATTAAAATTCTTCCTCTTTTATGACCTAGAGAAGAAAAAAAGAACGAGTCATATTAATCTCAGCTCATCTTCAGCGTAAATAAAAATTTGTTACGTTATCAAGAAATAAATATGTAAATGAATGCTTATCAGTTTGGAGAACGACACTTTCTTTGGGAAGAGTTAGGAAAATCGAAACGATAGAATGAAAGGTTTGCTGAATGTTCAATTCTGAATTACAAAATATGATTAATTAAAATTAACTACAAATTAAATTAGGGCGCGACGAGTCAGGCGGTGATATAAATAATGTACTATTTAGATTGATACGTAAAATAATCATTAATTAATTAGCCAACAGATAATTTAGCGTGTAATTAATTAAATTACATAAATACGATGAGTTTTATAATGTGTTTGACCATAAAAAATATATAATGATGAACAAAGAAACGAAAGTGATACATATGTAAAAACGGTTTACATTATTATTATATTATTATTATGATTACGTTTGGTTTGCAATTTTGGTATCGGACAGAATTTGAGGTCCAAAAAAAATCAAATTTAGTAATTAACGACTTGATTTTTTGTCAAAACAATTCATTTCGTTTTTTTTCATTCGACTTGAAAAAAATGCTGGCTGACAGATACAAGTCCATGATGATAAATACGTTATCAATTTAACGTATTTGAAATATTTTATAGTGATAAGTTACATGGATAAATTGTACGTACCTTGATATATAAATTAGAATTAATCACTTTTGACTGTTAATTAATATAAAAAAGCGTCATTTAAGAAGTTCACAAATGTTTGGGGAAAAAAGCTAATCTTCATTTTTCCACTTTGACGAACCGACCAATCGACGCTGCGTTCGGAAAATCTGCAAAACGTGTGCATTTTATTATTAGAAAATTAAATTTATATGGACCTGGATTGGATTTTGGAATGTTTTAACGAATCGCTGGTGTGGCGTCGGTCTTGCGGAAGTACAACTAGAAAAAAGAGGATGATTATTTAAAATAAGTTTGGCTTGTTGTATTTCAATTTGTGAATTTGTGTACCTTCTCATGAATCATGATTAAATATGATTAAATTAAATATATTGAATTAATTTGTTTGAAAGTTTGTGATAAATATAAAAAAAATCATACAAATATTTGGAAATTCTGAATTCACGGGAAACATGGTTAAACGCCATGATACAAATTATATGATATCTCTTCGAATTTGAGCCATGATAAGTTACACACGTGCACCAATCTTCACATATAAATATATTACTACTATTATACATGCATGAAGACGCAATTATTAAGTCGTTATGAAATTGATAAATGTTGAACTGAGAGATGATGAAAATTACTGTATTATGTATTTCAATTTGAAATTTTCAAATTCCATAAATGTTCAGTATGCAGAGAGAGG
This sequence comes from Folsomia candida, assembly GCF_002217175.1. Lineage (NCBI taxonomy): Eukaryota > Metazoa > Arthropoda > Collembola > Entomobryomorpha > Isotomidae > Folsomia > Folsomia candida. The sequence goes on from NW_019091201.1 coordinate 3,885,957, forward strand.
AAAGAAGGAAATTTGTCATTATCATGAAATGGACGATTGTTAATAAAGGATTGAAATAAATTATGGAAAAGAAAAAATGAAGATTTTATCAGTCTTATTTTAAATCCAAGTTCAGAACAAACATTTTTCATAGATTAACCTCAATTAAACTATTTCATAATCATTGATCATATAAGCTTCCGTCTCACATTATACGTATATTCACATTTTGTCCCCTCAGGGGACTCCCCTGAATGCCTGAGACAAAAAAACGCCGGACGACACGTGAAGCTAAATCACTTTCTAAGGCTTTATCGTAATTAATTTGACTATAATTGATTTGATTATCCAAGTGAATATTATCATACAGGTAAGAAAAAAATGGTATATTTTTTATTGTTACCGTAATATGGAGAAAGTTTAGCAATTTTTCATACGTGAATAACATTGTTTTCGAAAATCTGTTGAAATTGACACGTTTGACGTGTTATTATGCGGTTGGTTAATAATTAAAATATTGCATGTTTTTTTGCAGAAGCCGAGACGAATCGCGTGTTTTGTGACTGATCTACAAAATTCTTCAATTTTACGAAATTTGGTTCGTGATCAAGGCTTCTGTATGCAGTCTTTCTGAGCTGCAGTTTGACTGCCCGAAGTGCACCCGAGTCATAGCTCGGGTGCAACTCGGGTGCGCCACCACCGCACGAAACCCGTTCCTATTGGTGCTCGTCGGATCACGTGACGAAAACTGCAGCTCAGAAAGACTGCACACAGAAGCCTTGTTCGTGATGTCAACCTCACAAGAAAAAGTCAACGACATAAGACAACTTAAGGCACTATTGGATAAGATCACGTCCTACCGGGATGAAGGACACAATAGGGAGCGTCCATAAATCACGTGATCGATTAGAGGGGGGGAGGGGGTCTGAAATTTGTCACCAATTATCACGAGGGGGGGGGGTAGATGGTCAGATGTCACGTGACATGAGTAAAGTTTTGTATATGCCAATAAATGTCATGAGAGTTATATATAAATTCTCTTGGCATACCGCACACACGTTATATAGATTTGATTTTCATTTTGCATATTTAGAAACTTGCTTCGACTTAAAATTCTTATATCTGACTGGCGTATTAAATAGTTATTTACACATGTGTGTAGCTCTAATTTGATTAATGATTAAAAAACACTGGAATAATATTTTTATTCCGGACAACATGATTAAATTTGACCATCATCTGTCACGTGACTGGTAGGGGGGGGGGGTAGCGAAATTATCACCAACGGTCACCAAGGGGGGGAGGGGGTCAAAATTGTCGAAAAATCGATGACGTGATTTATGGACGCCCCCATAGTGGTAATATTTAATTGTATTTGTTACTTAATTTAGTTTGCTAAATTGCTAATTGACTACGCTTGTAGGAACAAAAACAAATACCGTCAGGTTTTTTTTTTATTTCTCGTAAGATGAGAATCATGGAATGTTATTATGCCTCCAAACTAAATAGTTATGCTTTTTTCCTACCTTCTAGATAACGAAATCGATGAAATGTATATAAGAGGTAACCGTTTAATCTCTTTCAAATTAAACTTTCTAATGTTCGGGATTGATATGTTTCACTCATATACAATTATTTTTTAATAATAAATAGTTCGAGACAATTTAAGCCAGATTAAGCCGACAGTCGATCAGGCCTATGACCGATGTTTAACGCTTATAGGCGATGATACAAATTATATGATATCCCATTGAACGATGATAAGTTATAACTATATTACTACGCGCATGAAATCGCATTAGTAAGTCGTTAAGAAATTGATAAATAAATGTTAAAATGAGATGATTAAAATTACTATATTATGTATTTCTTACAAAATTGCGAGTCTCTTGAAATGCGTAGAGAAATTTCGCCTGAAAAATTTGGGTTTAAATTATCATGAAATGAACGATTGAAATAAATTATGGAAAGGAAACAAAATGAAAATTGTGCCAATCTTACTTGAATCATCTTACATTACATACATCTAAAAAAAAATCCAACTTTCATGTCATATTATGGTCATCGTCACGATTTTGGACGTCACGTCAATAAAATGGAACCATTATTGATAACAGCAATATGCAAATTACTAACACTATCATCGCGAAGCTTTATCATTTTGTTTAGTAAATAATTCTCCAGAGTATTAAAAATTTAGTTAAGAATGTGACCTAATTGATGTAGTTTGCATTTTCTAACATGCGGAAGTCAAAAGTGTCAAAACAAACATTTTCATACATGATCGAATCAAACTAGTCTAGTTTCGCATTTTGTACCATTTTTAAAAATAATTGGTATCACGTATTTTTATGAATCCGTAAAGCATCTAATTGTTGCATGGAATAGACATGGAATAGTAATATGTATGGTATAATAAATTAAATTAAACATTACACAAGTTTTCAACGTAAGAAACTCTTCTGTGACTTTATTCCAGTTGTTGATAGACAAGTCATGAGAGAAAAATATAATAAATCTATTAATTAACGGTTGGATTTAGCAACACGTTCCAATTCATCCTTCTTCTTGATGGCGTATGAATTTGAGGATCCCTACAAAAATCAAATTAAATGGAATATTATCATTCATTCTGCGTGTGTGGCAAGTTAATATTTTAATATAGTTAATATTTTATACCTTTGCAGCGTTTATCAACTCATCAGCCAAACACTCTGCAATCGTCTTAATATTCCTGAACGCAGCTTCACGAGCTCCAGTACAGAGCAGCCAGATTGCCTAATTAAAACAAGTAAACAACGACTTAAATAGATTTCTACGACAAACAATATCCCTCATTTTTCTCGCCCGATAAGTCAGTCATTAAATTACCTGATTAACTCTCCTCAAAGGAGACACATCAACGGCCTGTCTTCGGACTGTTCCAGCACGTCCAATACGGGTAGAATCTTCACGTGGTCCTCCGTTAATGATGGCGTTAACCAGAACTTGCAGTGGGTTCTGGGACAAAAAGTAATTTATCAATATTACCCATAAATACGTAAGGTAAATCTGTTAAAAGCTAACTAACCTCTCCCGTCAGAAGGTGGATTATTTCGAAGGCATGTTTAACAATTCTAACGGTCATCAATTTTTTACCGCTATTTCGTCCGTGCATCATGAGCGAGTTGGTGAGTCGCTCAACGATTGGGCATTGCGCCTTGCGGAACCGTTTCGCCGCGTATCGCCCAGCCGAGTGGGGCAAGTACTTTGCATACTTTTCTTTCACGGCAATGTAATCCTGTCAATTAACAATATCATAATAATTAGTAATTACCCATACGTTATAAATAATAAGATAAGCTACCGACTTACCTGGAGGGACATGTCCGACACTTGGACATCGTCACACGACCATTTATTGAAAAGTTTAATTTCCGGAAGCTCCGCTGGTGCTGGAGCGTAGGAGATTGATTGGTGGGGCTCTGCCACCATTCCGGTCCCTTCATCCTCCCAGTTGTCGGCCATGTCGAAGGTCAATATTTTTCGAAATCTGGTAAAATTTCCAAAATAAGATGCGGCGAAGAGTGCGTGAGGCAGGAGAGCTACGGCATGGGACTAAATTCAAGCCAGAGCGGTGGTGGTGGTGGAGGTGGTGATGATGCAAAATATCAATGACGTCGTCGCACAGTGCCCCAAAATAATAAGGACAGTCTCATTCTTTGTCTCACAATGCGTTTGTCTCATTTTGCCTCATTTGTATTTTTGTCTCATTACCTCATCTTGTCTCATATTGCCTCATTTTGTCACATTTTGCCTCGTTTTACCTCATTTTTAATGTGAATTTTTAATGTGAGAATTGTGAAATGACATTTTTTGATTTAAAAGTTATGTAACCAAAAGTGAATTCATTATTACATTGAAAATAAACTGTCCAATAAAATATTTAAAGTTGTCTAAACACTTTCCCTCATTTTGAGAATTATTTTGACTCCAAAGCCACACACATTTTCTGACATTTTCCCAATTTAATTCATGATTTTAAAAAATATATATCGCAGACGGCAGAAACTGCAAACGAATGAAATAATTTTTTCATTGGTCGAAAGGTCGATACAAAAGTTATGCTTTAACTTATTACTTAACTTATGAGCCAACAATGTAACCAAAAGTGGATTCATTATTACACTAAAAATAAACTGTCCAATATAATAGTTGCTTTAACATTTTGGCTCAGTTTGTCTCATTTTGTCTCATTTTGAGACTTATCTTGACGCATGAAATGAAATTCTTTTGATTTGTCGAAATACAAAAGTTAGACTTACAACTTATTGCAATAAGCATTACACTAAAAATAAACTATCCAATGTCTAAAGTTGTTTTATTTTAACGTAATGAAAGTTTCCATGAATGATAACACAAAAGATAATATTGAATTTATTCAAAATACAACCTTTTTAATAAAAATATATATTTTAGATAAAATGCATTTAGAAAATGAATGATAAATTATTAAAGTCGTAATCATAATAATAAGAGTAAAACTTGAATCAGTCAAGTCCAACTCGGCGATTTATTTTCTGTTTTGTCATCACGATTTTATGTAAACTAAACTTGAATGAATTTCAAAGATGTCCCGAAAACCAAGCCTTGATAGGGATAGGAGGTCCTCCCTCGGAAGTAATGATGGGAGAAGGAGAAGCAGTGGGAGTGGACATGGGGGACGACGCCATTCAAGAAAATCATCCAGTGGCCAGGCCAAAGATCTCTCACCAATTGTAGAACAGACCGTGGAGGAGCAGCCGATAAGTAAAGTGATAAGTCCGGAACCATCCGCTATTCCGAATCGGGGGTCAGGTTCGGGGTCAACGGGAGAAAGTCGGGTGTCAGGGCCGGTAGAAAATCGGGCACCAGGAGAAAATCGGATGTCAGGGTCCACAGGAGAAAATCGTACTTCCGGTTCCACGGGAGAAAATCGGATGCCAGGCTCATCAGAAAACCGACCTTCAGGCTCCACGGGAGAAAGTAGGATGTCAGGCTCCTCAGAAAATCATACTTCCGGTTCCACGGGCGAAAATCGGATGTCAGGCTCCTCAGAAAATCGTGCTTCCGCCTCAACGGGAGAAAATCGGATGTCAAGCTCTTCAGAAAATCGTACTTCCGGTTCCACGGGCGAAAATCGGGTCTCAGATCTAACCGAAAATCGTGCTTCGGGCTCCGCTGGAGAGAACCGAATGTCAGGGTCTCTCCCACCACGGTCCCCCCGCGTTTCTCAAGAAGGACCTCCCCCCGTTCACAGGTCAAGTGGTGGCAGTGGGAATTCTGACGGAGCTACTGTCACCAACAAAGTCAATCCTATCGGGTCCGGGTCAAATGGCTCGATCATTTCAATCGGTGGATCTCCGAGACGTCAAGGTTCACGAAGTTCACAAAACCCGTCCAACTTGCGGACTTCTCTCACAACTCTGCACATTGAAGGACAGCGGATTTCGGGACAGGACAATGGCATTGCAGTCATGCGAGGAGGTCAGCATCAAATTTTACAACTTTTACGTAGTACAACTGCAATAATCTCATTATCAGAGGGCGGCTATGCATTAATTTTCAACTTTTTCATTTCGACGACCACCGACGGTCAAACTTTTACCCAAATCTTATAGATCACAATAATTCCAAAATATTTTAACATATTTCTAAATTTTCAGACATAAATATTTATAAATATTTACCCTGTTATTTCAAAAATACGCAAACCTTTTAGATATTTTTTCAAAAATAGATATACTTTATAAATATTTCTTCTATGTGAGACGAAATTTGTTTCCTCAAAGAAATTCGACCACAAAAAATCCAGAGCATTTACAAATTTTACTAAAATTCTTATTCATAGTTTTTTCTGTACACATTTCTGAAATATTTTGGCGTTTTTTGCTAAAAATTAAATATATGTTTCCCCAATTTTTCGTAAATACATATCCGCCCTCTGATCATTCCTACTGATTTTTTTGCCCATTCCAAGGAGGAGGCTCGTGCGGGTTTCAAGCCACCACGACGGTCACAGCGGGGGACCAATTAGTCTCGGCCGGACCACCCATTTCCCTCGGGAGGAGGACACGCGTCGTGGAAACTATAATTCTCGACCACACTCCCACCCTCGACCTCGAGAAGGAGGTGGATCGACTCGTTTCCGTTGCAAGGGCGCAATGCGAACGAGAAAAGGACAAAGTCAGGAAAAAGTACGAGGCAGAAATTGACAAATTGAAGCTCGAGTTTGACGAAGAATTCCGCTCTTTGAAGGAATCGTGCAGTAAAGAGTGTGAAGTAATTTTTGCCACAAGCAGTGGCCGCGGAAGCCGTGGGGACATCTGGGGACATTAACATTGTAGGATGGGGGAAGGGAGGGGTTTGTATAAGATGGGGAGATGATGCGGACATCGAATAACCGTGGGGACATTGTCCCTCTGTCCACACGCTTCTGCGGCCATTGTTTTTCACAATGTTGTTTTATTAATTTGCATAATATCTTGTTGTTTACTCCAAGAGTAAGCGAGCCCAGTGTGAAATGACTATGAAGGCCATGCAGCAAGAATTTGCTAGTTTTGAGGTAGATACATGTGTTTCAATGTAAATTAATATAAAATATGCTAATCCGTATGTTCATTTGTAGGGAGAGAAAGCAAACTATGCTGGAATGCAGGATAAATTGGATGCTTTGCTAGTAATTTTATTAAATAATTTGTATACACGAATAAATCAATGGCACAACTGGCAAAACCCTCACCTTAAGCTTTGTGGAATTAAGAATTTTTACAAAATTCGTTTCTGGAATTTTTTCCAAACATTTTTTTCCAAAATTGCCTTGTAGAATTAAGAATTTTTCCCTTTAAGAATTTTCCAAAATTCATAACCGGTATCAAATCATGATGTAAACTGCCTGCATCTCTGGAGGGTACCTACAACATATGTTAACATATTACGAACTTTGTAAAAACTCTTCACTGGCATCAAATCATAACGATTTTTTCGAGTCACTAAAATTTGTGTTGTATTTAAAAAGGAATTCAGTCATAAATATTTTTAACAAATCTTTTACATTTCATAGACCGAGAAAGCCTCACTTCAACAACAACTTCAAACTTTTACTGCCAAATTGGAAACCTGCGAGGTATTTATTACATACAAATTGTCATATTTTATCCAAAAACTTATAACCGATGTAATGTTCAAGAATTTGTATTGTATTCTAGGCGGAGAAAGCTCGCTATGAAAAAGAATCGCAAAATTGCGAGGTTTGCGTACAAAATATTTTTTTTTAAATAAATAATATCATTAAGTTTCATTTTCTTAATGATTTCTTAATTTTTTCATAGAAAGAGAGAAAGAAAGCTCATCAAGAGTTACACGATTTGAAAGACACCATGCACAGCTGCGAGGTATTGGTTTTTACTACTGATTTTAATAATTTTTTATTTTTTTTTTAAATCCAGATTTAAAAAATAAATATTCAGTTAATTATTATTAAAATATTATTCAGAAAGAGAAAGCCAGCTTTGAAGCTGAGATTAAAGCCTTGAAGGAACAAATATTACAACTGGATGTATGTACATACAGTGGAATTATTTGTGGGTGTCACCTCATTTGCATATTTTGATGCATTAAGTAGCGAATATTTAACGTGGAAAGCCCGGGCATAGTGAGATTTATGCAAATGAGGTTACACCCACAAATAATTCCACAAATAAGTTTATTTTTACAAAATATAACAAATTCAAAAAATAAAACATTTCCTCGTGGCTCGTAAATAGGAGAACAAAATGAAATTAGAAGAGAAATTGAACCAACAAACCACCGAATTAGAGGTTAACATAATAAATTTCAGAAAAAACTAGTGACTAGTGAAAAATGTATCACATTTTAAACATTATTAAAATTTAAGAATAAAAATGCAACCCTGGAGAAAGAAATGGATGCTCTGAGACAGACTACGGGACGGTGTGAAGTAAATACGAAATTAAAATATGTCGTACAAAAATTAAATTTCTATAAAATTTTGAATATTTAGTTTTTCATTTTATTATTTAGGATGAAAAATCCCGTCTAGAAACCGAATTGACGGAAAGAATGACACAATCTGAAAATGGTAAGTTTTATTTCACGTCTCATCTTGCCTCACCGTGTCATTTACATATACATTTATAATACTAAATACATACATATCCAAAAGATACCCAAAAGAAGCTGGCTGAGCTAAATTCTCTATTGCAACAGGCACAAGATGAAAATGTAACGCTTTTCATGATTAAATACTTTAACAGTGCAATTATACTTAAATTCTCAAATGCAACTCTCAACTTTTAAGAAATCTTATGAGAAACAGATCAAGGAATTAAAAGAGGTCGATGAGGTAATAATTTTATTCAAAATTTTGAAGCACAGAATAAGTTCACGATTTTCACTAGCTACATATTTATGTGACTTCAAAAGACCTCTACATTTCAAATTTTTATTTTGTGGAATAATTCTGACCACAAAATAATTTACATGTCGTGAAAGTGGAGAAACTGACGATTTTTAAATTTTTCTCTATTATGAGAAAACTGTAATATGAACTGTCCTTTAACTTAATTGGTCAATTAATCGTGGTCACATATTTATGTACAATTTACGTATAAATCATTTCGTGGAAATCATATTAGCGACTAATTTTATTCTATTTGTCATTGTTATTCAGAGAGATCAGAAGCATTTACAGCAAGAATATGACGACCTCAAAGCGAAATATGTGTGTGGTCTCTACACTTCTTAAGTTTGACGACTAATCATAACTTCTTGATTTTCATAATTGCCTAAATTCCAGGATAAACGCATCAGCTTCTCCAAAAACTCTGATGAAATGAAATTTCTTAACGTAAGAAAATAAATATCTTAAAAATTAACAACTTTCATATACATATTCGTCAAATATATAGGACGAGAATGAAAAACTCAGGCAGCAAATGCAGCTGAAAGACAATGATATTTCAGAATTGAAAAGCAAACTGGCCACCAGTTTTGAAGATAACGACTCATTACGGACCGCAATGCAGGACAATTTAGCGAGATGCGAGGCATGGTTTTGTTAGCTCGTCGACACATACACAGTGGCGTCGGAAGCGTGGGGACAGAGGGACAATGTCCCCAGGGTTGTTCGATGTCCGCATCATCTCCCCATCTTATATAAACCCGTCCCTCCCCTATCCTACAATGTTAATGTCCCCACAGCTTCCGCGGCCACTGGTCACACATGCATATATTTATCTAACATTTCGAAAATAACAGGACAGGAATCAAGCCATGATGGACGAGATTGATTCACTCAGAGCTTCTGCGAGAAGGAAAAGCGTTGCGAATATGGTTATAAAATTTTCTCTCATTTTTGAAAAGTAAATTCCGAAATTCAATTTCGTTTATTTTTGTTTCTACCAGGCAAAAGGCCGTCGTTCCGTGAGTACTACTTCAACCGTTAAAAAAACCAGGATTGAAGGAGTCGATGCTGAAGGAAGCCGTTATCTCGATGAAGAACATCATCACACAAGTAAATATTACCAGAAATTAAACGGTCAATTTGGCGAAAACTCTTTTAGAGAAAAACTTTCGCCATGAAATAATCCCATTTGGCGAAAAAAAATTCACTCATTTTACAATACTTTTGAAGTACCTCTTGGCTAAAATAATGTCACATTTGGCGAAAATGTGAAAATGATATTTCACCAAGATCTCGTTATTTGAATTTTAGATTATTTGCATGAAATAATCTTTCGCCAAATGTAATTTAACAATTTTCGCAAAATGTGACATTAATTTTACAATCTTGTACTTTCATCACGTTTTTTTCTCCATATTGCCCAAAATTTATTTTCGCCAATTTCCCTTTCGCCAAACTGACCGTGATTAAATTTAACTAAAGCATACACGACTACACATTTTCCTATTTTTTTCCAAAGCCGAAACCACCGAAGAATCCACCGTCGACGACAACGATGATTACCCCCCTGAACGAACCTCAATTATCAGCAATCCCAGAAACTCCTCCATCTCCAGCAATCCCAAAAAAGCAATCGAACCTCCTCCACCAATTCCTCCCCGTTTCCCCTCCGAAAGCAGCGTCCCAACTCCATCTCGCTTCTCACTCGTAAAACCTCCCCGAAACCTCCCCTTCGTTCCCCCCGAAGAACCCCCAGAACGGATCTCATACGACAACAACGCCCTCGATCTCGCCACTCCCCGCTACTCCATCGTCAAAAGGACCGTCCCCCCTCCCCCTCCTTTGGAAGAAGTTCCCCTCGAAGAACCCCCACCTCCTCCGCCTCGCACCATCATCAAGAATCCCGCAAAAGATAAAAATTTCGAACCACCACCACTTTCATGCTCGCCATCGGAACAGTTACGCCGGGAGTGTCCCCCTCCACCCCCCGCTGAGAGCCATTTGGACTTGAAGTCCATCGTCAACAAGTTAGTCGCCCTGGAAAAAACGCTGGGACACTTTAACAACTATCATGAAGAGCAAATGGGCGAATTGCAGAGTAGCATTCGCGCCCAGGATGAACAGTATCGCGACGCTTTGGGGCTATTTTCCGAGGAAATTGGCACCATTAAGACGTTAGTGGTGGATAAGGTGAAACAGCAGCAGCAGCAGCAGCAGGCTCAAGTACCACCACCCCCACCACAACGCCCTCAGTCCAGTCAGCAGGGTGGACAACCGAGGAATGTCACTTATCAGAAGAAGACGTCCACCTCAACGTCCACCATTCGAAGGGTCGTCGACGACCCGGGGGATGATGACCAAGATGATTATCAAAATTCTTAAAATCGATTTATTATTCCGTAAAAAGTAATTAAAATGGCAAGTTTTACTATTTGATAATAAAGAGGAAATTGCAAAATCATGATATGCATTTATCTTGAACTTTTCCATTTTATGACGACAAAACTTTGTGTAACTCTTTAAGATCATAAAAATTTCAAAACATTTTTTCACACGCACAAAATTCGACCTTAAAATAATTTAATTAGTGTAATTAATTAATTAATTAAATTTAATTTAATTAATTTAATTAATTTAACAAAAAATGGTTCTTATATAGCATTTTCAATACAAAATTTGTATATGTATCACTTCACTTCCGTAATCTGTTGTTTTGTAGTTTTTATTTGTAACATCAATTAACAAAATAATTTTTATGTGACAAAACGAATAGTTTATTAGAAAAGCCCAGCTTGTAATTGTTGGACGACATCCAAGCTGCGAATTCTGGCCATGTTTCGATCAATTGATTGAAACGTTATGGCCAAATCTTCAGCGCCGGGAGGCGTTTTTACCGTCACTTTGTAGACGAGCTACATACATATTTCGAAAATTCAAAAAATTTGTGTTTAAGAACTAGTAAATTATTAAATTAAATATTACTGACTCGGATAAACTCCAAAAAGTCGATTGATCCTGAACCATCGTCAATCGTGGCAAAGTACTTTTTCCTCGTTTCGATGGATGTAATGTCCCCAAATTCTTCCAGCGTGGTGCAGCTTAAATTTTTAGTAAGTATGAAAATCAGTACGATAAAAGCAACTTGCTTAAATTTGTTAACTTACAACTCTTCAAAGTCCAGCAATCCGTCCCCCGTGATGTCAAAAACTTGAAGAGTTGACCTCAACCTGTCCACCATGACATCATTCCATTCGGGAAACTGCTTCAGGTCGACTTTGACCGTGTGGTAGTTGTCCTTCGCGGCCTTGGATTCTTTCCGGTATCGAATAATGGCTTCGAACAAGGCTTGCGTGGCTTTCTCGTAGTTCACGGCAATCTCCACTTGTTCCGAGGAGGGGGACATTTCAGCCTCGTCGTCATTGGTCGGTTCTGGTCTCACGTTCCCTATGAAGAAAATGACAATTAAGTATTAGAATTTAATAGCTTTTATCCCTACACATTATGAGAGGTGGGCAAAATACTTTGTCAAAATACAGTATTTTGAACTCCGTTCTTCTTAGGGATTGGATTTCCAGGGCTGTTACACCCACAAAAAGACGAAAATCTATGTGGAGAAGACAACAGTCGCACGAAAATACAGGGTTTGCCAAGAAATGACCTTTTTATCGCTTCGAAAATGCTTTAAAAAAATCGTGAAAATAAGGTATTTTGACTGCGATAAAAAGTTGATTTCTTCAGAAAACCTGTATTTTCGTGCGACTGCTAGCTGCTGTCTTTTCCACGCAGATTTTCGTGTTTTTGTGGGTGTAACAGCCCCGGAAATCCAAACTCTGAGAAAAATGGGGCTCAAAATTATATATTTTGCACACCCTTGCAAATTCCTTACCCGACGAGGGGTCGAAACGGTCATCCTCATCGAAGTAAATGGCCGCCGAGGAGAGCATGGGGAAGGTGGTGAGACGTTTCAGAAGACGCACAGCCCCGCCCAAAATGCTGTGAATGGTAATCTTCTGATACCATTTGAGGGGTCGCGTCGTCTCGCGGGACGCTCGCAGATTTTGGGTCATGTGATTTGAAGGGGTGGAAGCAGCCCTGCGCAGAGTGGGGTCGTGGTCCCAAGGTCCCTCGGTGACGGGGCTGTTTGCAAAGGACGCCCAAGTGCCGTCTTTGTTGGTCAGAATCTGACCCGTTGAACTAGACGTGGGAGACGCCATGATGATGATGGTCAAGTTTTTGCGAAAATGGTAAAGTTTTCGAGTGCAAAATAAAATAAAATTCGACAAGCACAAAACCCACAATTTTGACTTCCTTGACAATCAATTTCTGAAATTTTGGATTAATTGAGGGTGTGAATCAAGGTTGCTAGACAACTTTAGTAATAATAATTACAAGGTTGCGACAATTGCTTCGACGATGAAAAAACTTCAATTTTCGAAAACCCTGGTACCTTTGGCACCAGTGTGCGTCGCACAAACTGTCGCCCAGAAACAAACCGCACAAAAATTGTCAACACTTTGAGAAGTTCAGGGTTTCCCTGCGCGACACTAATTTTTACTTTGCATCATCGCAGCAATTTTTTAGGCAATTTCACCAGCAATCAAGAACAAGTATTGTGTTTGTTTCCTCTCATAGCAGTGAAAGCAGTTATCTCACATCAGTTGCAATGGTTCAGTGCGCAGTGGTTGGATGCAAGAATCGCCCGGAAGTACAACGGAACCTGAAGTTTCACCGCTTTCCTTTGAGGAATCTCCCTCTAGCTGTGAAGTGGAACTCAATTTGTGTCCCCAATAATCCAAGCAATTTGAGCGGAGCCAAAAATCGTAGAATCTGTAGCAGGCATTTTCGGGATGAGGATTATCGAACCATCTCTGGGATAAGAAGCCTTATCGCGACAGCGGTCCCATCGCTTCATTTTTCTGCCGGTTTGCAAACAAATATTAATATTTAGGCCAAACTTATATTTAAGTAATACGGCTTAAACTAGATGTCAACAATCCTCTTCTCACTCCATCACACGTTGTAAACGTCGAGGTCAAGCTTGGAAGTGCTCCGTTTGTGTTCGTTGCTGTGAACCATTCTATCATAAGGGTCAAGTAATTGTAAAACATATGATTTATAATGGTAATATGAGTAACTATTTCACATGCGGTCATAAATTACTAATCATACTAATAATTGCAGCTTTACAAATACCCAAAATGACGTTAACGATCGAATCTTCAGAGCCACAGCAATTGTTAGCCACCAGGAGACCCCACCTCTAGAGGATATCCAAGCTCAGCGTGATCTCCAGGAGGAAAAAATAAAGAACCTGCGTGGACAAGTAATGTACTGGAAGGGAAGATCTTCAATAAATCGAAATAAGAAGATGAATGTTGCAAAAACCTACAAGTCCGCAATTGCAACGAATCGACGGAGGACTCAGATGGCGAAGAAAACATGGCGAGCTAAATACATAAAGACTCTATTCGCTGCAAATGGTTACCGTAAAGCACTGGAGAAACTCTTCACCCAAAATCAAATCCAAATGCTGGTGTCTGGACGAAAACACATTTTGTGGAACAATGAAGAGAACAACCAACCAAAACTACCCGTTTCCTTCGACAAGAACTCTTCAGAGGCAGACTCACAAAATTCAGTTTCGGCCAGGAATCATCATGCCTGTCATTAATCTATTAAAGAACTACTTTCAGAATGAACCTGAATTCAAACGCCAATGCGCCTTCGTATTCGACGAAATGTCGTTGGATGGATCCTACGCCTATTGCCCAGACGAGGACAAAGTTTATGCTCCAACTGTAAACATTAATGTTTATTTTGTCAGAGGACTCTTCTCAGAGTGGAAACAGCCTATCGGGTACGAGTTTGACGACGAATTCAAAGTCGAGAAAATATTGGAAATGATTAAAGTGGTCCAAGGTGCCGGTTTGAAGGTGCGAACGGTGACGAGTGACTTAGGAGGGAAGAACCGTGGACTAATGAACAAGTTGGGGGTGATGGTACGGAAGAATCAGTGCTGAATGTAAATGTGTCGGCTATTTCGGCGTGGTAGCAGAAATTTTTGTGCTTTAATTACCGTTAGCGACAGCCCAAATAATTAACCCTTCAAAAATGAAGGTTTTTGAGGCTCTCGAAGCAATTGTCGTAACCTTGTATTATGATAAATTGTCAAGCAACCTTGGGTGTGAATCGAATAACGACTTGTCAACAAACTCCAACATTTTATTCTGAACATTGGTAATAATATCACCTTGGATATGATACAAAAACCTACTTCAAGCAACTTTGTGGAGCCTTTTAAGATGGCATTAATGCCATCTTGGTAGTCAATGGCAACACATTTGGGTGGAAAAGACCCCCACCGGCCAACCACTTGACCGATCATGCCCATCTCCGAACTCATCCTTACTTTTTACCCGAAGATGAAGTATGCAAAATTTCAAGTCGATAGCTTTTGTTTAAAGAGAGTTATCGTGCCTACAGACGGACGGACAGACGGACAGACAGACATCTTGACAGATCTATAAGGCCATCTTAAAAGGCCTAAAACGGTACCCAGGTCTTAAATTTTTAGCCTGAGTCAGGGCTTATGGAACCGTCATGTCCGTCCGTCCATCCGTCTGTCCGGCACGATAGAGCCAAAACGGCTGAACCCATTGACTTGAAATTTTTACCAATGCATATTGGACAAACGAGTTCGAAGATGGGCGAAATCGGTCAAGTGGTTGACCGGTGGGGGTCATCGGAGTAGGTGGGGTGTTTGCACTAAAATGTCAAAATTGTCGCAGAAAGCTGAAATTTGGTACAGAGGTTGATAATGGTTTCTAATGAAAGAATATAAAGTAAAATTTCAAAAATTTTCATCTGGAGGGACCCTTGGGCGTTACCCATACCGATTTTTAAAACATCCAATCGAACTGAAAATTGGTGTGGGGTTTGCTAATGGAAGAGTATAAATTGAAATTAAAAACATATACTTGGCTTCAAATTCTACAAATATTTACTATCCCTTACCCTTGACTACTTCCCACGACCAGTAGAGGTCGCCCCTATAAAAATTTCGAAATTCAACCATCCCATATGCTAATCATAAGTATTTTCGACTCCATACTAAATTTACGATGATTATATCAACTTTTAGAAATCGGTATTTGGTACCCCCTAGTGCCCTCTGGTTAATTTTAGTTCATATTTGACTCTATATTACAGTTATCAGCAATAAGGATCTCTGGTCTTGCCTTGAGTAATTATTACTCAAGGCAACGTCTTATTTAGCGTAACAACTTATTTAGCAAAGCTTACGAAGCTCAAAGAACTTGTGGGATTCGCAAAAAATTTCGCAAATCTGCACAAAAAGTTTTGTCATATTCTATTTTAATTTGTTTTTCATGGATTATTTGCAATTTCTAAAGCATTTAATAAGGATCATACATAATAAAATTTTGCAATCAATAAACAAATACACGAATGGGAAATATGAGACGATTTTTGGGAAAGGTTATTTTTGAGGCAAAGTGAGACAAATAATGAGAATTATTTATGATAACTTTTCTTTCTCTTATCCACCTGCGTCTGGACCGGCATTGTTATTTTTGGGTTTCTTATCGGTTTTATAAATCGGGGGCGGAAATTAAATTTGTATCACGAAGGATTTTTTTTAGAAAAAGATTGGCTAAAATTTAGACAAAAATTGAGTCAATTTCACGCCAAAAGTTGATTTGCCAAACACTGAATTTTATTCTACATGGAGTTTTAGATCCAATTTGGAGAATTAAATCATGTTCTTTGATCCTTTTTGAACTTTTTGAACGTTCTTGTTTTTAATTAATATACGATCAATTAATTTTGTTGGTGTTAAGCAATGGTTTTAATGAACAATTAATTTACTTAATTCGTGCAAAACACAAAGTTAAGCTGTGCTTGGTCGGAACCGTGAATTGAACTGGACTTTGTCCGGCTTTGGACAAAGCAATGAAAGAATAAACTCTTGCAAACGACATGTAGCATAGGGATGAAGCGACACGGTCATAATACTTCAAAACCAACCATGTTTATTTCTGAAATCCTCCCCCCAAACCATACCTGTTCACTTTCATTCATTTGCTTGATTATGATGGTGAATGATAATTAATGAAAATGAATTTCCTGCTATTTGAGTGAAAATGAATGAATGATTCAATCATTTCAGATGAGTGACTGTGAATGAAAATTTTTCACTCCTTTCATTTTTCACCCTATGCTCAATACATGAGACGAAGTAAGAAATGAAGTGAAATGAAATGAAATGAATTTGAACGAAAATGACTGAATGTAAATGAAAATCTTCAGTCAGAAATTGGGATGACTGACTTTTGAATAAAAACTAAATTTTTGAACAGGTATGCCCCAAACTACGTCTGAAACGGTTGAAATAAAAAATTCGACATCTTTTACCATTCGCCTCATCGCCGTGGCGTCGTGACCTTATGACCTACCACGCCCAGCTTCGAATTCATCCATACTTCTTATAAAAATTAGAAACACTTTTGCGAAACCCGCATGTCGAAATTCTAATCCTTCCTTTGCAAACTTTTTCGAAATCTCTCAAATTTCGCAAAAATTCGCAAAATGATTTATGCTGGTATGCTCAATTTGTGAGATATGTGAAGTTGACGTTAGTACGCTCATACATAATAAAATTTTGTAATCAGTAAAGGAATGGGAAATATGAGACGAGTTTTAGGAAAGGTTCTTTCTGAGGGAAAGTGAGACAAATGATTAGAATTATTTATGATAATTTTTATTTCTCTTATCCAATTGAGTCTGGACCGGCAATGTTATCTTTGGGTTTCTTATCGGTTTTATAAATCCGGGGCAGAAATTAAATTTATATCACGAACGATTTTTTCAGTAAGGATTGGCTAAAATTTGGACAAAAATTGAGTCAAGTTCACGCCAAAAGTTGATTTGTCAAACACTTAATTTTAATCTACGTGGATTTGTAGATTTCTTACCACCGTGATGTTCTTTGATTCTTTTTGAACTTTTTGAACGTTCTTATTTTTAATTAATACACAATTAATTAAATTTGTGCATGCAAAACAATTGGTTTCAATAAATAGTTAATTTTTACTCTGGACATTTACAACCAAAGAAAATTTCATAATGTATATTTTGCATATTTATTATGTATCTACAAGACAATAGACATGCATATGTATGTATGTTTTTGAGCCTTCTTCTTCTGCTGGACACCCACCGATCGTCTAATTTGTAGCTTTATTCTTTCATTGCTTTGTCCAAAGCCGGACCAATAATTGTTCATTACTTATATTAATAATGAACAATTATTATTCGTAACGAGACATGAGAGAAAGCACGTAAAGTTTTTTTTATGTCAACTATTTCAGAAAGAACAATTCGTATAAAAAAACTTACGCTAAATTTGTGAAAGTTTCTCGCACAGAAAAATTGTGCACATTTAAAAATGTGTACATACATCGGCTCCCCGACAGCAATGCTCCAGACAGATATGCTTCCGGCAAGTATGCGCGGACAAGAATTCTCCCGGACAGAAATGCTTCCGGCACAAATGCTTCCGTCAAATATGCTTCTTGACACAAATGCTTCCGTCAAATATGCTTCTTGACACAAATGACAAATGCGCCGACGTAAGTACTGCACAGTAATTCCTCCCAGCAATTATCTCCTACCCGTGATATTTTTTAGCCAACAAAATAAACGCCTTATATAATTGTGAATGATGCTCTGCATTTTCTTTATAATATTCTTCTTGGTACATATTAAAAAAATCAAAGATTTAGATAAAATTAAAAATATCCTCAATCAATAAAATCAAAATATCATCAATCAATACATTAAAAAATATAATCAATCTATAAAATTTAAAAAATCATCAATCGATAAAATTAAACATAAGTCAATAAAATTAATCTCATTTAAATACAATGCATTGAGCCGCTCCACGATTTTTTCGAATTTTATTGATTGATGATTTTTTTAATTTTATTGATTGATTATATTTTTAATTTTATTTAAATCTTTGATTTTTAGCCCGAACCAGGGCTTATGTAATTGTCATGTCCGTCCGTCTGTCCGTCTGTCCGTCTGTCTTTCGATAACTCTCGAACGAGTTGAGCGATTTTTACCAAATTTGGTACAGACATGTATCTGGGCAATGCAACGACCGAGTTCGAAGATGGGTTCGATCAGAAAAGTTTTTGACCGGTGGGGGTCATCAGAGTGGGTGGGGTATTATGCACCAAAGTTTCAAAATTGTCGTAGAAAGCTGAAATTTGGCATAGAGGTTGCTAATGGTTCCTAATGAAAGAATATGAAGTAAAATTAGAAAATTTTTCAACCAGAGGTACCCGAGGGGGTGACCCATACCGATTTTTCAAAATCATCCAATCGAACTGAAATTTGGTATAAAGGCTGCTAATGGCCCCTAATGGAAGAATATAAAGTGAAATTGATAAAATTTTCATATTCTGGGACCCGTTGGGGTGACCCATACCGATTTTCAGAACTTGTCGGAAAAAAGCTGAAATTTGGAACGGTGATACTTAATGGCTTCTCATGAAATTATATGAAGTCAAAGACGAACAAAAACTCACCAGTGGGGCACTAAGGGGTACCCATACCGATTTCTAAGAGTTTATATATTCAGCTAAAATTTAGTGAGGAGTCAAAAAATAACTTAGGATTATAATTTTGGAGGGTTAAACTTCGAAATTTTTATAGGAACAGCCTCCACTGTTCGTGGTATTTGGTGCCAAGTAATACTACCAAGTGATGTTAGTTAATGCAAAAATTAATGAAAAATAGTATAACATTCTGACAAACATGAGTTAACTAATCAATCCTGGTTCGGGCTAAGCAAAGCTGTACTGATAGGTTATTTAAATATGTACCAAGAAGAATATTATAAAGAAAATGCAAAGCATCATTTACAATTATATAAGGCGTTTATTTTCTTGGCTAAAAAATATCACGGTAGAAGATAATTGCTGGTAGGAGTTACTGTGCAGTACTTACGTCGGCGCATTTGTGTCAAGAAGCATATTTTACGGAAGCATTTGTGTCAAGAAGCATATTTGACGGAAGCATTTGTGTCGGAAGCATTTCTGTCCGGGAGCATTCTTGTCCGCGCATACTTGCCGGAAGCATAACTGTCTGGAGCATTTCTGTCACCAACTCCATACATCTTTCACGTGCTTTTCTTTAAAAAAATACACATATTTTGTAAATATTTCAAAGACTTTTTTAACTCCGCAAAAAGAAATCCGACCAAAAATAAATCCGACGATTAAATTCAGAAATACTAATTTTTCCGAAAATGAAAATTCTCATTTTTATGTTTTTTCGAACATATTTCGTAAATATTTTGGAGTTTTTTTATGTAATGCCCTGGCTACACTACTGTCGTAAATTTTTTCAGAGTTAACTCTAGAGTTTAACGCTGAAATAAAAACTCCAGCCACATTGCATTTTGTACCGTTGTAATTTTCAGGGTACCAAATCTCAGTTATTTCTCAGAGGTGGGACTTTTAAAAATTTACCATCTAAAAAATAATAATTTAGTTTAAAATAAGTGTCGAGAAAGGGTTGAACTTTCGACATGGATTTAACAATAATTAGCTCGTCAATTTTTCATTCTTGGAATTTCATTAGACGTCCAGGACTGACTATATTATCACCATTTCCCTTCCATCAAGTGAAGACCCTGTTGAGAGTGCGAAACTCTGGAAAAGTAAAGAAGAGAAGGTCTTGCTGGGCTTATCGAGTTTCGCTTACGTATCTACATCCGCAAAAGAAAAACGTGACCATATGGCACGCTCTTTTGCCAATGAATGAAAATCTGTGGCCCTTTAATTACTAATTAAATAGCGAATGAAGAGTCGTTGTTTTCAACTGTATTTACAATTTGTTAATTATCATATTATAGCAGAAAAATAAATACGTACATAAAACTTTATCAAATTTAGTACATGTTTATTGCTCTCTTTCACTCTTCATGGCTATCAATTTTCAGGGCTTTCAATTTTCATTTAATTTTCGTGTCTGAATTTCAAAATATGTCGCTCCACTGTCGAAGAATTTCGTCATGGCCTGTAGCCTGATTTTCAGGCGATCCCCAAATCCGTATTAATGAGAGGTTCTCGTCTTGCGAAAAACGATTTGCTTTTTTTACCAACAACTTCGATATTTATTTGCGACTCCATTGATTTAAATGTTCTTATAAATTAAATGAAGACGAAGAATTAATATTTGGAAAAATAAGTGGACTCTCGTCATTAAATTGGAAATCGCGCTTAAAATTTCAATGTTTAACGCTGAAGTAGCATATTGGTATAGCTGGAGTTCGTAGTAAAACTCTGAACTCTAGAGTTTTACTAGTGAAATTTTACTAGTAAAACTCTGGAGTAAACTCTGAACTGGTTGCAAGTTACACATGTAGCTGGCCTTATGCATTTTCCCATATTACCAGTAAACTCTAGAATATTACGTCGGTAGTGTAGCCAGGGCATAAATATTAAATACATATTTTATACAGTAATTTTTTGAAAAACATATCCGACCTCTGCCTATTACATATTTAGAATTCACTTGTCTCATCATTTTGCAAATTTGTTGTTACTGCAAAATGTTACCTATGCGATACCACGATTGCTTGACTTTTAGTGCCTAGTTACCCTTAACGGTTGCGACAAATGGTCGAGTTACAAATAAAATAATTATTTTTAAAATAGTTGGTGTAAAAGTCCCTTACAAATACACCAACTACTTTGACCTTTAATAACTTTTGAACGGACAGACATAGAGACTTAATTCTTAAAGATGAAATCATCGTAATTTTTAGCTTGATTTTTTAAGCTAAAAATCTCGAGGGTACCATTTCGAAGATTGAACTTGAAATCTCCAGTGTGCAGCCTTTACGAGCCCGAGTCAAGCTCGCTGTTATCGGTCAAACCGACCATTTTGCATAGAATTTTACTGTACCAAATGCATTTTACTAATGCACTTTACGCCAGTTTTTGTCAAATATACAATTTGTATTATGCACGTGCATACATAGTATGCAATGCATACTATGCATTGGTGAAAAATTTAACTAAATTTAGGGTTTTAGCCCGAATCAGGGCTTATGTACCCGTTATGTCCGTCTGTCCGTCTTGCGTCTTGTTATCTCGTAAAACTAATCGTAACAAACAATATGAATTAAAATAGGAAAATTTTCCGAGTTTATTAAGTTCGTGTTTTGTAATGGTTTGTATACCAAAAATAAATCACAAAATTATATGCACATCGTTCATTACGAGTCCTGCTCTCAGAATAATGCCATCTTAAAAGGCTCCGCAAAATTGTTGTCTTTTTCGCCTAAATCAGTTATCATGTCCTTCCGGAACACGATAGCCAAAATGGCTGAACCGATTGAGCTGAAATTTTCAGAACGGGTGAGACCGTAGGGCTTGATCCATACAGATTTTTCAAAAATATGCCACTCCACAAGTTTAAATGCTTTTGGTACATTACAATTTCATGGAAAATGGTTGGTTTGACCGACAACCACAGAGTCTGACTCGGGCTCACTGGAGATTTCAAGTTTAATTTTCGAAATGGTACCCTCGAGATTTTTAGCTTAAAAAATCAATCAAAAAATTACGATGATTTCATCTTTAAGAATTAAGTCTCTATGTCTGCCCGTTCAAAAGTTCTTAAAGGTCAAAGTAGTTGGAGACTCAAACGCCCTTTTTGAACCAACGATTTTAAAATGAATTTTTAATTTGTAACTCGACCATTTGTCGCAACCGTTAAGGGAGACTAACGTTACCTAGATACTTAAAGTCAAGCAATCGTGATGCGATACATAATTAATTTTAATTTGTAACATGAAACAAAAATCATAAATTCATAATGACACGTAAATTATGACTGAATTTGAATTTAAACCTAATGTAAAACCTTTGAGCAAAATGGTCGACACTTCCGAAGATCGGTTATCATTTAAGGAAATCATAACATGGGAACAATGGACCACGCTGGCTCCTTTCAAACTGGGAAAAATTCTATTTGGCTGGATTTACCTACGAATATTTATCGACGTTTTGATATGCTTTCTGCAGGTCGGTTTCGAAATTCGAATACGAAATCTTGAAAAAAAATTCTAATTTAAAAACTTGTGAACGAAACATTTAGATCTACAAAGACTGGAATTGCACCGAAATTCCTACCACTTTCAGGGGTCAAGGCGTCACCGCGGAGAGATTTGAACGTTCCAGGACGTATCGTTTACACAAACATTATGCAAAAATCGGATGCTACGCGTACATTCTGGGGGTCGTTCACTATGTAATTAAACACAGTTAATTAACATAGGACGCGATGACTTATCACCAAAATGGTCAAAATCAGCACGTTTTTAAACATTTCTGATGTCTGGGAATTTATTTTAAAATTCTGGACGACAAATTTGTAGTCAGTGAGTTGATTAATGGAATGACGGTGAGTTTTTGAAGTCAGTTTCGACGAGTTCAAATTTTTCTGGAGGTTTCTTAAACTTGAGATCTTCTCCTTCAAAAACGGTCAAAATCTGGAGTGTAAATTTTGAAAAATTGGTAACTCCCTCCTGCTCTACAAATTTGTAGTACAGAATTTTCAAATAAATTCCCAGAGGCAATAAATCATTAAAAATGTGCTGATTTTGACCATTTGTTGATAAACTACCGAGTACTGCGTAGATAAATTAACAAGATTTAATTGTTCATTAAAATTTGTTTAAAGATTTACATTGGGAAAGGCGCCCTTTACCTTTTGTGGAATTGGAGTGGCGACATTCTCACCGTTTTAGGAATTTGGCCGGCCAGTTGGGACCAGGAAATTGGATGGACCATAATTTTCATCATTATCGCCACCATTTTCTTCAACGTGTTCGACACACCGATTCGAGCATTTGATACCTTCGTTGTGGAGCAATATCACGGATTTAATCATCAATCCGTCATATTTTTCATCAAGGATGAACTGAAAATAAATGCTGTCGAAGTCATGATTGGTCTCCCAATAGGAACGATTGTAGTCTACATTGTGAAAGTAAGTTGAAAAAATGCATAGGTAAAACGGGTGAAAGTAACCACGTGCAAGAAATAACGGGGAGAAAGTGGTTTCTTGCTGGTAAATATTTTGACCTGCAAGAAATGCGTGGCGTAAGAAACCACTTCCGGTCGCGATACTGCATACGGCGCGTGGCTAGATAGCCCATATTTCTTGCACTTTCTCCCAGTTTCTTGCACCACGCGTTTCTTGCATTTCTTACTTTGCTGTGCAAGCATTGTAGCAAATCCGCAAGAAACGAAACACTGGGCTCAAATTATGCAAAAATTTGCACATATTATACAAGTAATAATCCCAAATCCTTTCATTAAGGTGACGCCCCACTTCTACTGGTACCTTTGGGCCGTGTCTCTCCTCATGATGGCATTTTTTATCGTTTTATACCCAAGATGGATTCTTCCCCTGTTCGACGAGCACGTGTCCCTCCCGGAAGGACCGTTGCGACGTGGGTTGACTCAACTTGCAGAAAAATGTGGCTTTCCACTTAAAGATGTCGTCATATTGCGAGAATCCAACAGAACGGCACACACGCTGACGTATTTCGTCGAGTTTGACCGAATTGTCCTCTCAGACAACTTTCTGAGAACGTATTTGATCGAGCATGCCAGTGAAAATGCCGTGGTCCACCCGTCCCCTCAAACGAGGGCGGAAATTCAAGCCGAACAGGATTTGAGAGGGGTGGGGTGCACGGAAGAGGAGATTGTGGCCTTGGTGGCGCATGAAATGGGTGCGAAAAATGGAGATGTCTCAGCGTATGCTGTCAGATTTTGAGCAAATTAGTGTTAATCGATCACAAATTTAATTAAGATGAAATTTACGAAGGATATATACGATCTCCCAATGGACACGTTTGGCAGAGATATTTGCATCCGAAGAGGAGAAAATGGACCCTAAACTTGACAAATTTTACACTTTCAAAACTTACTGCGCGTTTTTAGCCCGAGTCAGGGCTTATGGAACCGTCATGTCCGTCCGTCTGTCTGTCTGTCTGTCTGTCCGGCACGATAGAGCCAAAACGGCTGAACCGATTGACCTGAAATTTTTACCATACACATATTGGACAAAGTTAGGAAACGAGTTCGAAGATGGGCGTGATCGGTCCAGTGGTTGACCGGTGGGGGTCATCGGAGTGGGTGGGGTACTATGTACCAAAATTTCAAAATTGTTGTAGAGAGCTGAAATTTGGTACAGAGGTTGCTAATGGCTCCTAATAGATAAAAATGACTTCCAGTTGGAAAAATTTTCATCTTGAGTGACCCTATCGGGTGACCCATACCGATTTTTCAAAACCATCATATCCAACTGAAATTTGGTGGAGAGGTTGCTTATGGGTTTTAATGAAAGAATATGAGATGATATTGGTAAAATTTTTATCTGGAGCGACCCTATGGGGTGATCCATACCGATTTTTAGAAATTGCTTTAAAAAGTTGAAATCCGGCACAATTATACTTAATGGCTTCTAATTAAAGAATATGAAGTTAAAAGTGAGCAAAGTGCAACCAGAGTGACCCTATGGGGTGACCCATACTGATTTTTAAAAATCGTTATATTGAGCTGAAATTTGATATGGAGGCTGAAAAAGTGAAAACCACTGCTGGGTAGCACATGCATACAGCTTAGAACTTCAGGATGTTAAAGAAGCCCACTGGTCATGGTGGTCAAGGCACATGATTTGTAACTAATTCAAAAATTTGGTACCAAATGGTAGAAACTATCTAATAAACTTTTAACCATCCACAACGCGGAAGTTGGTGATATTATGTCGGTCAATTCGGAAACAAAATTAGAAGCGGGCTCTGACTTATTGAGTCAGGGACTATGCCCCTGACTCGGGCTATATGGAGTCTGCACTGTAGGTTTTTTTGTTTCCTCTTGGGATGCGAATATCTCTGCCAAACGTGCCCATTGGGAGATCTTGTCTTTCGAAAATTGTATCCTAATTAAATTTTCGATCGATTAACACTAATTTTTCAAAATCTGAGAGTATACGCTGGGAGGCATTGTAATCACAATAATTTGAATAATTTTTTCTAAAAAATCTATTCGTTCCTCAATTTTTAAGGGCACTGGAAAGCAAATCATTTATGGTGGAACGTCCTCTTAGCCTTTGTCAACTTGGGTTGCTTCTTTGGTGCATTTTCAGCCTATTACAACTCATCCGTGATGTACGAAGCGTTTCACTTTCCAAAAGCGTCCAAGAAACCGATTCTTATCGGACTTTTCATCGTTTTCAACCACATTCTGGTGAAATATTTTACATATTTTTGTGTATTTCACATTATTTTTCATACTCTATAAATTTCTTATTCTAGGACACGGTGAATTTCGTACGTGCAAAATACCTCTTATGCAGTGGCCGCGGAAGCGTGGGACAATGTCCGCACATTTATTCGATGTCCGCATCATCTGCCCATCTTATATAAACTCCTCCCTCCCCTATCCTACAATGTTAATGTCCTCAGATGTCCCCACGGCTTCTGCGGCCACTGCTTTTATGCAATATTGGCAATAATTGACCATAAATTTCTTTGTTTAGGTCACGGACCTCGCACTTCGAAAAGTTGCGAGGGTCTGCATCCTAAAAGCGGACTTATTTGCGGTCAAGCTCGGATATGGTGATCCCCTCCGGAGGGCCATTCTCAAAACGAATATCGACGACTACAACATTGGCGAATTTGACCCAATATACACGTTTTACTTTCTGGATCGACCCTCATTAAGCGAACGGCTTCAATTAATAGATGCCCAATTACGCAAAATGCAATAATTCATTTACATATGTACGAAAAAGAGAGATTATACGGTCCATTTAATTATGCTAAAAAGTAGTCATTTACATATCATTTTGCATAACTTACAAAACACTAAATATTAATTTGAGCTATAATTTCATCGCAATAATTATATCAATATTTATAAACTACATCGTGTTAACACAAAAAATTACTACACTCTGATAACATGTTATCTTTGCCTCATATAATAATCAATAGCGGAGGAAAACACGGCAAATCCTGCCGCACCGATAAGACCCGGTTTAACCCCGGCTCTTAACCCGATTAACCCTCCCGTAACTGCGCCTGCGCTCGTTCCGTTTTTCCAATCACTTTTTCCCCGATAAGATTCAATTGCACACTCCGTCGCAGCGAAAATGGCGCCCACGATGGCGAAATTTTTCGCATGGCTTATCGTCGTCGTCCTCATATCGCGAAATACTTCCCGTGCGGTGTGTTGGGGGCCGGGGTTGACGGAAGTTGAGAACAGGCCGATGACACCGCCAAAAGCGTAGCCAAAACCGTAGCTCATGGCACATTTGAAAAGACAACTTTCAAAAATGGCTTCTATCATGTTCTCCTCCTTCGTTTTGATAAGGACGGGTCCATACGTTCGAGGAATAAGGAGGCCTTGCCGCAACTTTGGTTCTGGGCTGATAAGTCGGAGCATTGCCGTTTTGAACTCGCCTGCTGATAAGGTGACCTTCTTCTGGGGGTTGGGGTCATGTCGGGGTGGGGCGTTGAAAAGCATGGTGACTAGGAAGGAGAGGGTCAAATTAGCGTCAAAATTTTAGAATTTGGTCACCCAAAAAAGGTGACAAAAGTGAAAAAGTATGTAAATCAATGGCTACGAAAGCTGTAGAGATGATGCGGACATCAAATAACCGTGGATTTCATACCAGTCCCTCCGTGGCCACTGGCTACAATAAAATAAATTTATTAACGCACTTTTGGAATTTCGATCCTAAAATGTTTGATCAACTGTAAATATTTGAGTGATAATGCTCCACCGATAACTTTTATAAATAAGGTATGTCCCCTTTTGTTTATCATAAAAATTGGGTAACTGGACAAACATCTTGAATTTGAGGTTATCCTTCACTCCTTGGTAACTTGCGCCAATGTTATAATTTAGCCCAAGTTTTTATATGGATGATGTGACTGCCAAACTTATATTTAGTGGAATTTAAGAAATAAAAGTTATGTTCAGATGTTCTTTCTGAATTTTCTTTTCTTTTCTTTTATGTGAGTGTAAATAATCTCATACATAGTGTCGTATAATAATTTAAATGTAAGGGAAAATTAGCATAACAACATGTCTGAGAAAGACCATACAACGCCGTCCGATGACGAGAGTGATGAGGACACTGAAAAACAATCGCCACCTGAAAATACGGCAGGACCATCAGGATCAACGCCTAGTGTGGAACATGATGCCCCCAAAGTTGAACAGAGCTTCGAAGTCATCAAGGGGCCAGGCCAAAGTGTCGCCCGAGCTGAACAGGAAACTCGGCCTGTTGACCGCAAGGAAAAGTCTACTCGACCTGTTGCCCCCGAAGAAGAATACACTCGACTTGGTGCCCCCGAGGAAAAGTCCATTCGACCTGTTGCCCCCGAGGAAAAGCCCGCTCGACCTGTTGCCCCCGAAGAAGAATACACTCGACCTGTTGCCCCTGAGGAAAAGTCCATCCGGCCTGTTGCCCCCCTCAAAGAAGACCAGCCACACCCTCACCCTACCGTCATTATGCCACAAGAAATTTCAGACTGTCCGCCTCCTCGCGAAATTGACCAAGCTAAATTTGCATTAGTCACATTTAACGATGGTACATACACCTATTGACAGACGGTTTGGCGAAAATAAATTGTTGACAAAATAGCAAAACAATGATCATATTGCCACATTTGGCGAAAATTATACATGTCATGTCATTTTTGTTTTTTCGCCAAACTTTAATAACCTTGTGCAAAAAATGCGGTGTGAATTTTTTTAGGGCGAATTTTTTCTTCGCCAAACTGCCAGGCTTCCATTATTCATTGAGCAAAAATGTATTATCAAAATTTTATTAAATATTTCCTAAACAGAGTGCAAATGTAATTGTCCCAGTGATCTGAGTAAAGTAAATTCCAAAATTGTACAATCATCCGATACCGGAAATGGGGATGGTAAATAAATTCACATTTTTAACTGAATAATTTGATGACCCCATAATTCACAAAGCCTGACCATGTACACAGACCCAGCAGATGCGTGTTGCAATAATAAAGAAATCCTATTTGGCGAGCCAGAGAAGCAATTTTTCAAGAATTTGGGACAAGAACTACTTTCCGTAGGGAGACAATTATTGAGCGAGTTTGGTCAAGCGACAAACAACCAAATGACGACAAATCCAAGTTGTTCGAATTCTAAGGTGGAATTTCCCTCGTGTGTCATTGGCACTCCTAAATTTTCGTATGTATGAATATTTCCGAATTTTAAATTTCCAAATTTTACATTTCCAAATACGCATTTTCATAGAGTTTCTGCCATACCTCGAAATAATCAGTCGGATTGCAAACAACCGATCACTGCCTCATCTGCGGTATGATGGCATTTTGTAAAATATTGTGTAAGGTTAACGTTTAAAGTTAGTTATCTTAGGCAGATAAGTGTCGCACAGTGACTTCGACAGAAATATCGTCAGGGGGTCGTATGCAGGATCTTGAGCGGAGTAAACTCGAATTTATCGCAGCATTCAGTCGAATTTGTGACACGTATAAAAATAAAAATAAAAAATAAATGACTAAACTCGTCTGGGGTTAAAATTCCTTTTAAATCTCTCTTGGAGCACATTTAGAATTGGATCCGCTTATCAGACCCCGGTTCAAAGTCAGTCGAATAAATGTGCCTCAAAAATGACCACTTCCGGAAGTGAAGGAGTGATGGAAGCTTTGTCGCTCGACGTGAAAAAAATATCGGACGAGATGGCCACCACTTCTAGTAAACCTACGCTGGAAGACGTTGCGAATAATTTGGAGAAAGTGGGACACATTTATCGTCATCATTATATAAAGAGCGGATATGTATTTATTTTCAACGCTTTCATTTGATAAAAACCGACGGTCAAACTTTGTGGGTGTGTTCCCTAACTCGCATGGATCAAAAATTTCAAAATATTTTACGTATTGTTTCATATATCTAGGTTTTTCGATTTTGAAATATTTCTTCCATTGAAATGCAGGAATATTTTGTATTTTTTTCAAGAATACGTACATTTCAACGATGTGAGACGAACTTTTTTGCTCAAAGAAATTGGATCACAAAAAATTCAGAGAAATGCGTTTAAAAATACAAATTTTGTAAAAATTCTTATTTTTACGATTTTTGTACATATTTCTTATTTTGACATTTTCCCATAAATATTAAATACATATTTCCGGAATTTTTCGCAAATACACATCCGCCCTCTAGTCATCGTTCAAAAATCAAAATTGAAATCTTCATCTGAAATTATTATCCCAACAGAAAATTGACGAGTTGACCTCCCGCTTGACCCTGTTAGAGTCCCAACTTCCAGAAGTGGACGCCTACACCGCAACTATTATGGAAACTTTGCTCAAACATAACACCACCACAACCGGAAATATTCTAAACGTGGAAAAAGACATTCTCCATTTAGCCAAAATGATCCACGAGTTGCAATGTGTCACCAAAGTGCAGATGCACTTCGGTCACGTGGGCGGAATTGAAGAAGAATATTCCTCCATTCCGGAACACTTATGCCCCAAAGGGACCAAAGACACTCCAGAAAAACAATAGAAATCTATTGTTGGTTATGGTTACAAAATTACGAAAAATAAATAAAATTTCGAACGATACAAAACCAAAATTATTTCAAACCAAAAATCTTGTACTCCATAAAATGAAATGAAGTATACTATTTTTTTACAATTTACACCCACTAAATGTCTCGCAATCCTAGTTCCTCCCTCAGCAATCCTTCCCCTTCAAAGCCTCGCCACCACCACCAATCATCCCCCCCAACTCTGAGAAACCCACCACTTGCCAGCCCCCCAAGTTTGCCACAAATCGTCCTCCAACAAGTCGAGAATGGGTGGAACTGCTTATCGCAGAGTAAAGGAATTCTCAGCGTGTCAATCCCAGACAGGTAAATTTGGTAACAACTTTCTCATCTTCTTATCTTTTAAATGTCTGTTAAATGTTAAATGTCTGATGTAAACGAATGGCAGATAGAATTCGAAATATCTAAACTATATAAAGCAGGCGAGTGTATCGCTGCTGGCTGGGTCGGTGGCTTTTTTGAGAAGTTAGCCTCTCCTTTCCTCTCTCCACTCTGCAGAGAGAACAGGAGAGGCTAACTTCACTAATGTTGGGGTAACGGGCTTATCGACGGGCCTATTTTGCACGTCAATTGACGGGCTTCTACACTAGTTGACAAATAAATCAAACTTTTTCTTCGTTTTTCCACTAAAACTCCGTGTAACCCAATTATTAAATCCTGGACAGCTACAAGTCTCAAGTCCTCGGCCCTCAACCGTTTCCACGACTCGGAAATTTATACGAACAAAAAGACACGGCCGTAAACACGGATGATGACACAAGATGCGAAAGATCCCAAAGTTGCGACAAGGTTCAAGCACCTCGGACAGGGTCAAGGTCACAACACGACCAGCATGTTTCCCCTCAAGGAAACGGTAGACCGTCCTCCGCCCCACCGCAGCAATACCAAAACAGTTCTTCAAAACGGATGCACACCCATCTCGAACGGAGTAAAATTGATTTTCACACCGTTCCTGATAACTTTCCAGTCAGAAGATTCAGCAGCGGTTCGTTCACCACCATCCCGAAGAATGACTCGATCCAAGCTATTCATCAAAGGCAGCCAAATAGGTCGACAAATAATAATAATAATGACTCGAGAAGTTCGATGTCCTCGTCGCAATGGAGTAACGGAGGTCTGGACGATGAAGTAGGGTCCACTTCTGAGGTGGATGAAGTCCCTTCCGGCTCCCAAAGCGTTCTTATAGATAAAGGGATCAAACTTTTAAAAACGGGGCGTGACATAATGCAGCAGAATAGATCGACAACGCTGAAAACGACGTCGTTACAGGATGTCGCTAACACGCTGCATGACTTGGTCATGGGGCAGCTTCATGCGTTACAGGTATTTATTTCGAGCAAATATGTACATACGGTGGAATTATTTGTGGGTGTCACCTCATTTGCATATTTTTACGAATTTACAAGAGACATATACATCGAGTTTATTCAGTACGGAAAGCCTATAATATTATGAGCAGGTTGAGGTTTATGCAAATGAGGTGACACGCACAGTGTCCGCGAAGGCGTGGGGACAGAGGGAAAATGACCCCACGGTTATTCGATGTCCACATCATCTGCCCATCTTATGTAAACCCCGCCCAACCCCATCCTACAATGTTAATGTCCCCACAGCTTCCGCGACAACTGGACACGAACACATAATTCCACTGTACTTTCCAGTTTTAAATACCACCACAGAATTAATAAGAATAATTTCTTTAAGAAAGAAAATGAAGTGCTCAGAGTGGAAAATTCCAAATTAAAAAACAAGACCACCAGCGCGGTGACCAGTATTGTCAAAACTTCTCGAGCAACGCTACAAAGAGTGACGGCGTCTCCGGTACAGACGCTGCACCTTCCCGGAATCCCGTCCAATCTAAGTGGCAGCAGAAATCGCGTCGAAAAAAACGGCGGTAGTGGTAGCGGAGTTGATGTCCTTCATAGAATAGAAGCCCTCGAAGAATCTGTCGCCTCCTTGGTCGACCAAACGAGTCAAATTCAAGAACGTCTTTACCACCAGGAAATCAGGTATGAAGAAACGCTCGGAAAAGTTAAGGACGTTTTAGCCAATTTGACCACCTTGTATTCCAAGTTAGTTTCTCCAGGGGAGAAAATTAGTGCGCATCGTTCCAGTCAAGTGAAAATAGACACGGTTTTTACCCAACTGAACGAGACTGCCGAGCATTTAGCCACCATTACGAGTAGCAATAGTAGCAGCAATCATAGGAGAGTACAATTTAAAGGAATTCTGAAAAAATAAATTTTATGTGGATTAAAACTGATTTCAAAAAACAATTATAGTATTTTTTATTTCTTTTTTTTTTAACTTATACATACGTATATCACTGCACTCAGACTTTTGACAATTAAAACAGTACTGACGAATCGTCAGTGACGATGTTGTTGACAAGAGCTTTGAAGCTTACTTAAATGATGAAACTATTAACACACATTAAGAATTTTTAAAAGACGACATCGATGGTTCGAGTTTGAAATAGATTTTCAGGAAATCTGTGAATAACAAGATTTAAGAATAATATACACAATACAATACAAACCAAGAATATCAATGGTCGTTTCACACGGGTTGGTTCACAATCTATCTACTAAAAAGTATGGAGAACAGGTGGAGAAACATGAAGATATTTAGATTGTACATATAGTAAAGTTAAAATGTTGAATGGAATACTTTTCTATTTTTTTGTGAACATGGTTATTTTGACTTTTTCATGGCATCATCAATGGCGTGGAGTCGTTGGAGGAGGGGAGGGTGGGAATGGTGCCAGGCGGAATAGAGTGGGTCCGTAATTGGGAATGACAAATTGTCCTTGTTCAATTTCATGAGAGCGCCCTTCAAGTCGCGACCATAGCCAAGTTGCACAGAGAATTCGTCCGCTTCAAATTCGAATTTTCGGGAGAGAACGTGCATCAAGAATCCCATAGCCTATAAAATAACCTTATTGTAATTTTCAAATTTTTATGGAAATTTTATAAAACTAGAATATTTACGGCATTATAAATCTGCAGGAGAAATTGGAGAACAATAATGAGCCCGAGTAAGATTGGTTTCTCAGTTTTCTTGGGGAATCCGAAAGCTTCATAGACAGTTGAATTTTGATAGAACATGGCAAACAGGGCGAAAATGAACAATAAGTTGGCTTGTGATATGACAATGTTCTTGACAACGTGGTTCAATTTCCAGTGTCCTAGTTCATGTCTGCAATAATTACATGAAATATGTATTTAATATTAAGATTTCATAATCAAGTGTAAATAAGCAACGTACCCCAAAACTGCCTCGATCTCTTCGTCGGTGCATCCCTTTTCTTCACTTTCCGGATCAGCCTTCTTTTCAGTAGCTTTCGAGGATTCTCCGTTTTCTTCCTTGTCCTTCTTGTCATCAGTTGACTACAAGTACCAGGAAATAATTTTGTAAAACATCATTTCTACCAACTATATATGTAATAAACTGATTTAAACTAATTCGTACCTTGACATATCCCTTGATAAGTGTGTCATACAAAACTATTCTCTTGTTGTTGAAGAGTCCGTACAAGTAAGCGTTGCTGTGAGCAGATCGTTTCGACCCTTCTACCACGAAGAGTTTTGTCAATGGGAACTTAATTCTGCCAGCCAATGCCTCAATTCGAGTCCTCAGTGGTCCTTCTTGCAGTGGAGTGTATTTGTCAAACAATGGAGCAATCAACAGTGGGTAGATTGTCATTAAGAACATTAACACAATGAAGCAAAAGATCCAAAGCCAGACAAAGAAGAATTGGCCGCCGAGCTATACAAAATTATGTAATTAGCAAATTAAATTAATGAATGATAGTGTTATAATACTGATGATGATATAGGCACCTGCACAATTTTAACAATCAGTCCAACAATAGGCACGGTGATTAATGCTGAAACTAGGATCCCTTTCACAGTATCTTTACAAAAGAATCCCAGCGTCTGTTTGTTGAATCCATGCTTCTCCTATTATCGATAAATTATTAGACTCCGTTATTTAGTGACTTGAGTTTCAACACGAGTGACGAATATATCTAATTATAATATTTATACCTCAAGTACAAAAGTGGAATATAGCGACAAAGGGAGTCCTACAATGTTGTTGAACAACAAAGCAATCAAACTGAAGCTGACACTTTTTCCAATTTCCTTGTCCCATCCTACGGGCCACACGTTAAAGAAATCCAAAACCGGGCCACTGACTATCCATCCCTTATACAATCCAGAACAACTCAATAGACCCTGTAAAATAGTGAGTATTCAAAAATGACAAACACATTTGATATGCATTGATTTATTGAGTATTATTATACCGTTAAGACAAACATTGAATAGAAATCGTGAAACATGGAAAAGTTCCCTTTGTCCTGTACCAACAAATTGACATTATTTGATACTCAAATTAAATTACCACATACTTTAGGGTTTCCTTCCTTACCAGTCCGTACAGTCTCGATTTTTCAAACGTCTCCTTGTCCAGATTCAGCTCCTTCGGTACCTTCTCTTTCGATTGATGATATACTTTCCGCTGCATAAGAAAACACGTAATTTATTTATTCTAAATACTTAATACAATTACTCTTCCTTGCAGGTTTTATGTACTAACCTGTCGCAGGCAAAGATACAGTTCGAAAGCATATTCTATCCAGAGACAGGCGATGATAGACCAATAGATCTTCTCCGGCGTGAGATAAGTCTCAACCTTTTTGGTAAAAGCTGAGAAATCCATGTTCTCCAAGAGATCTCCTTACCACTAGCGGGTCCCGTGTGAATAACTCCTAGTTCTTACCTAAAGTAACATAATTAACTTGAATTACAGTCAGTTTACAATACAAAATACAATTTTCTCAAAATAAAAGCCGGAAGCAAAATACTTAAATTGAAACAAAATACAGATTTATAAATAACAACTCACCTTTACTTTTATGGTAGAATCAATCCACGACCAAGGATAAACACTTTCCGTACACAATTTAGTTAAATGTCATACTTTAATTTAATGAACAATTAACTAAATGATTTCAATTTGTGTTTTTTTTGCTTATGTTAAAAAAATGTACTTGAGAAGAGAATCTTGTCTGGCTTGGATTGGATGATGACAGACCAAACATATTTAAATTTCCCACTCTTTACATGTGGGCAAAGTGAGACTTCACAACGAGGAAGCCGGAGTCAACACGCACGGTTAATTACCAAAACTTCCAAATATTTTTCAAATAATTTTCGACAGATAACCACTAAAGCTGGAAGTATTAATATGATAAGTACTTAACAACACCATCTGTGATATTAATTTACCCTGCAATAAGTGAGTATGGTGGAGAAAGTGGTGGGGAAACGTAGATGATGTCGATTTTTAATTAAAAGCAAAGTGAAGAAAGTGCCACTCACAAAAAGGGTTAAGGGTCCAAGGAAGGGTCGAAGTATTATCTCAGTTCGGTTGTACCCTTCGTTAGCCATGGAGGTTATCAGAGAAAGTAAGCACCAACGACTATTTAATTTCAATTCGAAATCTATTACGTCAAAGTTTGAGGTTCAATTCAAACGTACAAACAAAACGTTTCGTGTAATTTTAATTTATTAATTCTGTTTCCAGATTTCGACTCTCTCTATCACGAAATCCGTGATGCAATTCAAAATTGCTCATTTATGGCGATTGACACCGAGCTAACTGGTCTTCGCGTGAACGAGGAGAGGGACAATTATTTTGACACGATGGAAGAACGCTACCAAGTTATCCGAGAAACGTCGAATAAGTATCTCATCATTCAGTTTGGACTTGGTAAGTAATGCTGCGGTTTCGAGCGTTGTTAAAATTCCGAGTCCGTATAAGGAACTTTGTTTAATTAATTATTCGGTTTCATTGTATAGTCACCTTCTTTTATGATGAAGTGAGCGACACGTTTACTCATAAAGCGTACAATTTCTACACGTAAGTTCATAAATTAAACCAACTATTCGAATAAGATTCAGATTAATTACTTAGCAAATCATGTAAATTCAGATATCCCAGCCAGACTAAGAATTTTATGCCAACTGTGCGATTCATGTGTGAAAGTTCATCGATTGAATTCTTGTCGTCATTCGGGTTCGATTTTAATAAGCTATTTCATCACGGTTAGTAATTAGAAATTAAGTAAATATTTTTACACGTGTGGAGTTTTTGTAATATGTGTATTTTTATTTTTTTAGGAATTGCATATTTATCTAGCTCGATGGTGAAGAAAGTAATTGAGGAACATGAGGAACGCGAAGCAAAGTATGAGAATGAAAAGGCTTCCATGACTGTCCCGGAAAACTTTAAGAAATTTATGGAGGATTCAAAGTACGTAATTAAATTAATTTCCTGACTAATCATTTAGATTCTACATTAACGTGACATGATAACCTATTTTATAGAGCCATCATCAAAAGGTTTCTTGCAAGTAACAAAAAGGAATACGTATTTGATACCCTGTCCCCCTTCCAAAGAAGACTAATGTTTGAAAATTTTAAACCACAATATCCTAATTTACTATTTGAAACTGTTCAAAACGACGAAGAAGAGTCTGATCCCTTCTCCGCTTCAGAAAGTGACGATGACACAAAAACCCCTGGTCGTTCTTCCTCAAAGAAAAAGGACGTTTCAAGTCCTCTACCCTCATCCGTGAAGACTGCGGATGAGTCCGCATTACCGAAAAGTATGGCAGACTTGTCACTTCCTACACAAGTCAAGCAAAAGCAGTACAAGAAACCCTTGAGAATAACTAAAGTTTCAGAGGAAGAACTCGAGTTTAGGAAAAACCAAAAGAAACAGAAATTTGAAAAAGACATTGATAGTATGATTGGGTTTTCGAAAGTTATCCATGAAATTGGGAAATCCGTAAGGAGTTCATAATTATTTAATTGTTTAGTTAGTTTAGATGTATGAACGCAAGCAATTCTTTTTACAGGGCAAAATCGTCGTCGGTCACAATATGTTGCTGGATGTTTCCCACGCCATAAATCAGTTCGTTGATGACTTGCCAGAAACTTTGGCAGAATTTAAAAATTGTGTTCAAACTGCACTACCAAACCTTGTGGATACCAAGCTGATGGCGTGTCAACTTCCTTTCCGGGAATTATTCAAGTCGTCAGTGTTAAGTGATGTAATAAAGAGATTGGAAACTGAACCATTTACTTTTGAAGGTTAATTGACATTACTATTTTTCTTGGCAGTGGAAGATGATTGATTTTAATTGAATTCTGTATTACACTCAGACTCCAAACTTCATCCTGGAATTGAATCAAAAGGATATGAATTTGGACAATCCAAATTTCATGAAGCAGGATATGACGCATACATCACGGGACTCTGTTTTATAAGTATGTGCAAATACTTGGGGACGTTACAAAGTCCAAAGAAAACTCGTGTCCTTCCAGAAAGCCCACTAGTAATGCCGTACATCAACAAGTGAGCTAATTTTTCGTTTTTTTGTGCACGTCACCCTGGACTTTTTCACGCGTTAAGTCAATTGCATACTTTGCGCGATGTAATTCCAGGAAAAATAACTGGTTTTCATTCAGTGTTATATTCGCATTAATCGAATTTCAATACGACGAAAATCTACACTTATATGTTTTAACCAAAATTTTAAAGCTAGGAAAATTTCCTTTGGAAAAATGAAGTTTAGCATTCATAATTGCTTTGACAAATTTGTTGAAACGGCGATGTTTTGAAATATCGATATGCATTTTTATTTATTTATTTTTGCAGACTTTACCTCATGAGAATGATGGACGTTTGCTACATGAACATTTCGGGGATTGATTGTAAGTGGATTTGCTTATCATTATATTTGCAACCTAGAGTGATTTCAATTGGATTTATACTTTTTTAGTGACACCATCCCGATCTCATGTATTCTACGTCCAATGTCCTAAAAATACTTCCATAGACTTGATCCGATCTTGGTTCAGTCCGTTTGGTGAGTTGTGTAACTTTTTAAGGCATATAATTCATATTGTTGGCTGACTAGTGTTAACATACATATTGTGA
Source organism: Folsomia candida (assembly GCF_002217175.1). NCBI lineage: Eukaryota > Metazoa > Arthropoda > Collembola > Entomobryomorpha > Isotomidae > Folsomia > Folsomia candida. The sequence goes on from NW_019091201.1 coordinate 3,924,121, forward strand.
TTTGCAGGTCAAATTCAATATCACTGGCAAAGAGATGATATATTCGTATCATTGATGGACAAAGACCAAGCACCTTTAGTGATGAGGAATTTGGAGCACCGTGATGGATATTTTATAACACCATTTGAAGAATATACCAAAATGAGAGAAGAAAAGTTGAAACTTTCCCAAGTAAAAAATCAGCAATCTTCAACAAATTCTACTCATATTGACCCTTCGCCACCGTCGTCTGCTCCTGCGCAGACAAAAAGGCCCAAGACTGAGTAAGTATTTTAAAATCACGAATCAAAATAATATGATATGATAATCTGACCCTAATTGGATTGGAAATTAATCAGAAGTACCGAAGTAAAGCGGAAACCCGCAACGAAGGCTACTCAATTGTTCGAACAACCCGCATGGGATTAAGATTAAAAAACAAACCAGTGATTATGATGATTATTGTTATGATTGTCGCGTGAATATATTTTAACCTGAATAGTTCAGCTTTAAATATGATGCTAATTTTGTTACCAGTTGAACTTTCAACAATATATAACTATTTAAGCTAAGTTAGCTTTTATGTACAACAGCTACTTTTACACTTTCTGATTGTCCTAAAAGCCATAAAAATTCTGATTATGAACATCAGTTATTGCGCTGGGAATAAAAGCCAACTTCTTTTATTTCGGTTTTCAACAAATCTTATAAAATACCAATTTATTCTTATCCTTCATTCTTATTAATATCGTCACAACTCCAGAAATTATGCGCCTTATCGATAACATTTTGTCCCGTAGTCAAATACAGCGACCCATTTGGTAAATACTCTCTTGTAAATTCTCGATAAGCCATGCAAATCCGTCTATCCTGAATATCACTTCGCAAAATTGAATGTTCCCATTCGTACCGAGACGGTCCAGAAAGGACGAGGAGAGAACGAGCTGGCATGGGAAGCCGTACAATTGGATAGGAATTAGAAGTAGTGTTACTATTCTCGGTATTAAACGGATTATACGTATAATTATTATCATAATGATACTTTAAATTATATTTTGTGATTCCACCAACATATTTCGTCATTGTGAGGACAGAATCTGAGATTAAACTAATAGAAATGACTCGCTCGCCCCACACCCAACAGTCATCGATGTGAGGGTCGATACAGGCTCCGGTCTCTGGACGATATTCAATAGCACATTGTTCAATTGTCTGAAAGTCAGATAAGGCTGGAACTTGGTTTAATTTTTTCTGCGCAAATTCACTAAACTTTGGAAATCCGGTGAAACTGTTGCCATTAATTTTCATCTTTTTGAAGTTGGTCTTGGGTCCAAAATTCTGCAAGTCGAATTAACACTCTGCTAAATAATGTCTGAATATTTATGTTATGATTGATAAGTTTATAATTACGCTTACCTGCTTCCTTCGACCACTCTGCGATAAATCCCACTGCATCGAGTCACACCCTTGAATCATTTCTATCTCTTCGTCACATGTCAAAAAGTCAGGCTAATTAAATAATTCACAACTTTAGTAATAGTTCCATAAAATCAAGATATACATTTAAGGTGTTAACTTTTAACTCTTACAATTAAAATAACTCCACGATAATCGATCGGATTTCCACCATGATGGGGATGATCTCTCAATACGTTTACGCCCAGCCAGGCCTTTGAGTCGCACAAGTGACAATATTCGTAACAAGTCTGTTAATCGATGTACACAAAAGTTAATTATAATTATACAGTTAAAATTTTATTTTCTATTAAAAATTAAAATACCTCAAGATCCAATTTCGTCAGTGCAAAGTTATTCGGTTTCTGTTCCCCTGTCGAAATTCCGAATTCGGATTCACAAATTAGACAGGTTCGGATTCCCTTACATCCGCAGGGACGTACTTGGAACATTTTACTTTTTTCTAATTAAATGTTTCCAGTTAAAAATTTTAAATTAAAGAAAAATGATTTGTTGAAATTCTCAAATTCTACGTGTTTAAGTTGAATGAGAAATGCCGGCAAGCTGGTCAAACTCCGCCAGCAAGCACGTTGTTCGTTCGTTCATTCATTCACTTCGCTCGTTCGGAAGAACATCCCACCAAAATCAGCTCCCAGGATTCTTCTATTTAAATTTAATTTGCAATTAAATTAACTACAAGTACTGGATAAGGACGGCGGCGGTTTGACAGGTACGAAGTGGTTTTGATATTTAATGGGTTCGTAAACTTCATAAAGCAAAAAGGGGTGGGTGGACTGGATGGTCAGGGCCCAATGATGTCGTGGTGGGTGTCCAAAAACTAAAAAAAAATGCGAAGTTTACGAACGTGCCCTTATCATTAGTCATATCTTGAATAGTTCGGATGGAGGGACGGCCAAGGACCGGTGGGGGCAAAGAATTTATAGTATCGATTTGATTAATTTTGCTGGTAATTCTATATCGCAATTCGCAAGTCAAAATACAGACATAATTAAATTTAAGCGCAGTTATTTTATGAACAAATCACGAAATTCTGAGCATTGTAGTAGTCTAAAACTATCTTAAAAGATTCCCCAAAATTGGTTAACTGGGGTTCAAATTAAAATAAATGGTTAAATTAATTGTTTTTTTTTGTTTCCCATTCTGTAGGACAATCTTGTTCAAAATGCCTCACATCTGGGAGAGGCTCCACGCCAAGAAGTATTTGGACGTTGACGTTGTAACGGATTCCACCAAGGCGTGCAGACAGAGCTTGTTCTATGGTGAGTGAGTGGTCTTGCCTAACAAAATTTTAATTGGCCATTCATGTTTAATTAATGAAATCATTATCGTTAAATTCAGGTGAACCAACGGAAGACAAGAAGACAGCCAAAACGGCCTCACTAATCCAGATTGCAAAATCCTGTAGCAAGGAAGAGAAGGCCTTCATCCATTTGCAGTTGTTTTGGCATCTCCGATACCGGAGTGAAATAGAGCCAGTCCTTGAAAATCCGGGCAACTTTGCGTACATCGCACCAACCTATGTCACTGAAGCGTTCGTTCCAAACGACACTTATTGTACCGTCGTCATCGATGGAGAGCTCATGTATCATTTCCTGCAAATGGTCCTTCACTTGTTTGACCTGAAATTTGTTCAAGATCTGACTGCAATGGTGGTGGAAAAATTTATGCCAAATGAAGACCAGCACGGCGTTTACCCATTCGTTGTCTTCTTTCTGGGAAAAATCTGTCGTCGTGAATTGGATAGGGAGGAAGCGGAAGGAGGCGACTTTTACTTGAAACAATTCATCACCGTTTTGGACGGATTTGTGGGCCACGGCTTGATATCCAAATATGAAAAGTTATGCTACTTATTCCGAGTGGCTGGGGTGGTCGTTATGAAAAAGGAAGATTACTTGGCTAATGGAACTGATTTTTTGGAATTACTGGAAGAATGGAATTTCGACTTGAGTAACAGGATCGCACAAGAGACACGGGTCTATCTTACAGAATTTTTCGAGGATAAGCCAGCCTCAGAAGGAGTACGAGTCGAAATCTTGACAGCAATCGAGAAAGCCATTGTGAAGTTGGACGTGTCAGAAGACGAGATCAAAGAATGGGAATCTATTCCCAAGACACATCGAATTACTTGGTCCGAATTCATCGGAGTACATGCCTTTCTCGCAAAATCTGTTTTTGAAAAATACTCTTCAACTTTTGACATATCCTTAATCGAAAATCTGGTCAATTTAGTCTCCACATGGTCTTTAAAGCGCCCAAAGTTGACCCGTGATGATTATCTTGGAGAGATTGGAAATTTTGATCAATTTTATACAGTATTGAAGCGATTTGGAGAAAAGGATCGTGATCGGAAAAACTTACTTGCCAAGTTTATAGAATTTTCATACAAGGACGTGTACTGTGGTCAAACTGGATTACGGATTGCTGAGAAATATCTCGTCCCAGGTGGCGACTATGACACCGTGTCCACCTACATTTTGAACGCGTTGGACAAAGAGAAAATGCCAGAGAGTTGTGTAGGGCTTGTACCTTCCACGGTGAAACTTCTGATTCAAAAGTTGCTGTGCGCAAATGCAGAGATGAAAGCGAGAAAGGATGAACTTGTCCCAAGATTGTTCAAAGACGGTGCCAATGCAGCCTTGATTCTGTCAGATTACACTTATCATGTCAATAATCTGTGCTCTAAACTCGGGACCATTGAGCGAGAAGTACGAGATGCAGCTCAAATAGCACATGTAAGCACGATACAATATTAAATTAGACCAATTTCATCACTAAATCCAATCTAACATATTAATTACTTAATTATTCACAGAATCGAGACCTTGTCTTCAGTACCTGTTTGGAGGACCCAGTGAACACAGTAATCTCAATGATGGAGCACGCCTTTACATCCCAGCATTTCAAAGTGTTGATCTTTGCCAAACCATTTTTGCTCCTGCCAAGCAGCCATCCATCCAAAAACCCACCCAGCGTGCGAAACTTCTGCTTCAATAAGATTGTGGTCAACGCCGGTGGACACGACCCCATTCTGATCTCTTTGGTTGAATGCGTTTCTAAACTAATCTCAAACGATATCATGGATGCGAATGATGTTTACGAGATTATCAAACAGCAAGTCCGTACTCTGCTCCAGGGCATGATGCATCTGCCCAAAATTGGGAAACTTTTCCAAATTATCAACTCCATTGCTATCGCCTTGATCGAATTGAACAAGGAGGACCAGTACGTTCCTAATATTAAGGAAATTCTGAGGTTGGTCTTGAACACGAAGATGCTGACTTATCACGTCATGCCTCCCTGCGCTGCAAAGGAAATGCTGAACATTCGCACCATTTGTTCGTCCACGGCGGAAAGTATCATTGCCTCCAAATTAGCGGGACCAGATCCATTCGACAAACTTTCTCAAGATGCTACTACTAAGGATCCCGGCTATATTCTTAACCGTAATTTGTTACAAATCGGATATCTGTACGTGCGAGTGCCTCAATTACAAGATCATATTACCTCAAGCTTTCTTGGACAGAATCCTGCCATTAATCCTCTTCAGCTCAAGCCGGAACTTGAATTTGCCAACATACAAAATTCATTGTACACTTGGGTTGCTGATTCAGCCGTTGAAGAATGGCCCACCCTCCTTCAATTTTTAATTGAAGTTCTTCCAAAGTCTCCAATCTTTGAGCATGACATCGTCAACGTTTTCAACCGCTCGATCCCCTTCGTTTGGCGAAATTGCACGGAAGTCAAGAATCAACACATGTTTCGTCAATATTTGAAATTCTATAACAAAGCCGTCCAGCAGATTTTGCTCCAAAAAGGAGACTTGGCACCCACACGAGAAAAGCAACTCGACATTGTCGCCACTTTCGTCCTAGTGGTCGACTTGATGTTTCAAAATTGCCGGAAGCGCAAAACTCAACAAGAGAAACTGGCCGTGAGCACTTCCATCCAACAAGTAATGCTTGTCACCCTTGAAGTTCTAAATGTTATGATGGGAATGAACCCGACTTTTGAGAAGGACATGAAGCCCAACGTTTTGGACCGCCTTTCCTTACTCCCATTTGTGAAGGGGGCATGTGAACCGATTCGGAAATGCATGATGGAACGTGTCTGCAATTATAAGGATGCTAAAACCACGGCGAAAAAGGACCCTGCTGCTGGAGATCAATAAAGTAATACATGAAGTAAAATGTTGACAACTCAGATACCACATCTGATCAACCACAAGACTGGACCGGACTACTATTTGATTCAACAAATAGTATTAATTAAATTAATGATTTTTCTTACCGTAATGAGTATTACACTATAGTCTGTCCACGGCAAGTTGAACCCAGAGATATGGAAGACTAAATCCCGGCCCATGCTTATTAACGTTGAACTGAGTTTAGTCTCCCATATCTCCGGGTTCAACTTGCCGTGGACAGATAGTAGTTATAAACTATTTCTATACATAAAGTGAACGAGTTATGTACTGTGCGGGTGGAACTTAAACCTACGGCCTCCTGAAGTACCTTGTGCTGAGACTAGGGTTTCTCGTGAGTTTAGCTCCATTCGCACAGCACATAACTAACTCACTTCAAGTATAGTTCAATCAAAAGACTGGTGCTAGCTAATGACTAAATATTTTTCACTACTGTTTTTTTTCTACTTCTACATATGAAATTTATGTATGAATTCCATTACAAAAATGACTAGTAATTTAATAAATGTTGTTATTCAAAGATGTTTTTTTCATTCTCAATTATGTGAGCGGTTTTATTACTATTATTTATTTTATTCGGTAGAAGATGCATGACTGATGCTGCTACACGAGGCATTACATAATATTAATTTCATCTCAATCTACGTACAAGTATCACAAGTTTCATGTATTTTTTTTCGGTGACAAAAAGATGTCAATATTTTAAAACAACGCAACATTCTATTCTATTATTGATTCTCATGTCTGCATATCAGCTTTATTACTTATCGACTCTTCTGCTAGTAATAATTTAGAGTAAGTTTATCTGACGACGGACTATTTTTATTATTGCATATGTCCTTACGAGGAGCTAAACTCTTCTTGATATTTAATTTTGTATACTGTTACATTTTTATTATTCAGGTTAGATATGTATGTGTTTCTTTTTCAGAAAAAACGTAATTTTAAAAAAGAAACACGAACTAATTAAAAAGCAAGAAAAAATATTATGACTAAATCGTTATTGGCTTTCCTACCTACTTTTCTACCACATTTAAAGATTATTATGGTTAACATCACTGTTTTTTCGTAAACTGTTAACTAATTCGTTATAAATACCCATTCAATTTAGGATTGGAATTTTTAAATGAAAGATTCAAGTTGACGAGTTTCTTGACCTGCTGTGTGTACGCACCAAAGTTATAATATACTCGAGATGGGTGGATCAATTCTTTTTAAAAAATGTCAGAATTGTACATATGTCAACAAATCTACTGTAACGTGCATGTTAATCCGGTTATCTTGATTTATGTAAGGGCGACGCTTAATTGAGGTAGGGTAGTTAATTTGTGGATATTATTCAATGTCTCTATTGGTCAGCCTCAATCGTATTATTAAATGGCAGATAGTTCTGGGAAGATTTGTGACATTTTTGTGCTTATTAATCCCATTCATCATCCTCCGCTTCTTCTTCCTCTTCCGAACTCGAATCTGGATTTATGGCTTTCGATCGCTCAGCAAGTGCACGAGCCAGGGCACCAGCAAGTCCATCCATCGTATCCGTTGTTTGGGGTTCTTTCTGCGTCTGTTGAACCTGATTTACAACAAATAACGTCTTCTTTAGTATTGATTAATGCAGTTACACCATTTTGTCAAGTAAGAACTAGTTAAGAACTTACAGGTTTTAAGGCAACACCAGTTTGAATTTGGTTAAGACAATCGGCTAATCCTCCAGCGCTACGTTTAGGAGGTGTATCCGAAGGATCCACTTTCTGTAGGTGCGAAAAAATTAAGTCATTTGATTAAACTTATGTAATTATAGATTCATGAAAGTTTTATCACACCTTCAAGTTAACTCCCTTTTGAATTTGTGCCAAAAGATTGGATCTATCATCCATGACCGGTGGAGATGACTTTGGTGCGTTATTATGAGCACCGTTACTGTTTGACTGAGAAGGTGGTGCATTTGGCATTCCCATCGGAGGAGGTGGAGGGGGTGGTGGCATTCCGGCGACCGGCATGGGAGGAGGAGGTGGTGGGGGTGGAGGAATTGGACCGTTAGAGTGACTCGGCTGTTTAGGATTACTATTAGCAAAGGTCGGTGGGGGTGGCCGTGCCGGACCGCTGTTTTGTAAGTTGGGACTGCTAACTTGATGCGACGGTGACTTTTCGACAACGTTTGACGATGATGTTCTCATAGGTGGGGGTGGTGGAGGAACTCCTTGATTGTATCCGGGCACTGGTGGTACTGGTCGAGATGGGGGAGGTGGGGGCGCTGCTGGCTTCAGTGCTTGAACCTGAGGAGATACGTGGAAAATGTTTAAACTGTAAAAATTGTCACAAGAAAATAATTTTCAAAAAATAATAAGTTTACCGTTCGGTTAGGAACTGGCGGAGGTGGGGGGTTGGGATTGCTAATGATGGCTGGTGGAGGAAAAGGAGCTGCTGGGCGTGACGTATTGCGAATCTGCTCCAAACCACCATTCTGTTCGATGAAACTATAAAATAAATATGCGTCATTAGTAAATTTTGTAAATCGTCATATTTAAAAAGACTATATTCGTACTTGTAAATAAATTGTCGAGTATTTTCGTCTTGAAGAACATCTGAAGAAACACCAGCTTTCTCGAAAAAGACGCGAAGATCGCTGTCAACCCCATTCAGATCGAATCCTTTGTTGGGATCTATTAATTAATTGATTAATTAACTTGTACAATTAGTGTTTTATTTATGACATAATAAATCGTCTAATTTGAATTAAGACCTACCCCAGCCAACATGTTGAACATGACGAAAGTCCATCGGTTGGCCAATGTCTTCCTTTCTAAGGGTCGGTTTCTTATTCTTGTCTTTCTTATTGTTTGTCTTCGCTTTATTAGAGTTTGGCTTTGTGGGAAAATTGTAAGTTGTGCTAACAGTTGATACCCCGTTGGTCATTGAAGGAACCTGTTTCTGCGGATGAGGTTGTGGTTGATTATTATGCGATTGACTTTGTGGATAAGGTGGACCATGATTGTCAGGGATTAGTCTTGATCGACGGTGTTCACGTTCTGTAAATCATAAATAAGTATTAAACGTCATATATGCAAAGTAAATCGCGATAAGATATATATTATTGATTGATTACCGTTGCGTCGTTGTCGTTTGGCTTCCAATTTGCTGTCCAACCCCTCTCGAAATAGACCAGCTTCGGTAGGATCGGCAAATAAAATTCCGACTGTGGAACTCTGAAAGGGTATTTATAAAAATAAATAACTTGATTCGACTCGTCACTAAATACTTGATTATTTCAAATTATTTGTAGCTTACGTCTCCTTCAAATGTAAGAAAACAGTGATTTGGCAGATTGTATTCAAACTGATTGTAAATCTCTTGACGAAACACCATGCTCCTTGTCCCGAGAGAGAATACTTGGATAAAATACGATTTTTTAGTCGTGTCTCGAACCAGACACGCAACTCCAGTCTCTGTAAATTAAAGACCAAAGATTTTAAATTAACATGTGGTCTTTTTGTGATTCTTTCATTCGGTAATTCCTACCTTTAATTTGCCATCTCGATTGGTCCGGCGTTGGCACTAATAATTGGGCAACTGCGGATGCTAAAGTCTATAAATAAAGATCAATCAGTTTCAAATTATACTTCAACTTTTGTAACAATATAAATTACAATGTTTTTACTACCTGACGCCCTTTCCCCAATATATCAAAAATCACTTGATTCTCCTCCCTCGACAATAGCAAACTCGTCTTATTATCCGGCGGGGGTCGTCTCGGGGTGGGAGGATTTTCCGGAATTGCTGGCGGATGTTGTGACGAGTAGCTATTGTTATTATACGACGACGACATGTCGTACGCCGGTGGGATGTCAACGTCAACGTCCGCCTCGAAACTATCGTCCCTTGATATCGACGACCCGTATCCCGGCGACCTCGTCGTCCCTGGCGATGACGCCGACGGACTTCTATAAAATTCGGAATTCATTACTTGACTTTGACCTCCTCCTCCTCTACTGTAAATTTGCTGCTGCTGTTGCTGATGAGTTGATGGATGTCGTCGCATACTCTGAAATCTGTTCATCACCAAACCGTCGACAACTTCTACTCTGCCCCCACCACCACCACCCCCACTACGACTACCCCTAAATGAGCTTGTAACCCAGCCCATCCCATCACTTCGACCTACAGTGTTATACAAAAATCCACCAGCAGGATGACCTCCACCACCACCGCCATGACCTGGCGACACTGAACCATTATTCATTGCTACCGGACTACGAAAATTCCTGCTCGGCAAAGTCGTGGCGTAAGCTGGCTGTTGGTGCGGCTGCGGCATGGTGGAAAAGCCGATATTTTTTTGGGGGGTACCTCTCTTTCCTCCTCCCCCTGGAGGAGGATAGTTCGGACTGCCGTACGAAGTGTAATGGCCTGACATGATTGTTATTTACTAACTACTGTTTTTAATTTAATGTTTATTAGTTTAACTGTGGTGGTAAATATTTCTTGTTGGTTGCCGTCTGACTCTGGCAGGCTACAAACTAAAAATCTCAACTTTTTCCAGCACTTTCTCCACTCCACAACCAATCTTGCACTTTATCTTCTGTTTCACAAAAATGTCCACTCGCTCAAAAATTACGAATCGACGTTACACGCACACATTCTTGTTCAATGACAAATCTGATAACTACTTTTGATATGCGTAACTTATCCTACGCCTGTGATTATCCATGTTACGTACTAAATTCCAAGTAAAGCAAAAGTTTGCACACACAGTGACACCTTACCGTAACTGAATCGTGGTGGCGATGTAACTCATATTTTGCTTCCTATCTTTTCTTGATGTTGAAATGATGATGGCTGGCTTGGAATAATGCAGATAAGGATATTCGATAATGCAAAACAGATAAGGTCAAATCAAATCAGAGGAAATGAGAGAATATGCTGGGTGGACCCAGACCAGACCACAGCCGAGTACTGCTGAATAACAAGCGATGATGTGCAAAGTATAAAAATCTGCATTTGTGTGTAACAGAATGATGTTCTGAACCATGGAATTTTAGATCTGAACCTTGTGTGACGAATGCAATGCAAATTTTTCGGGATGATTCGTTCACAGACCAAACAAATAAACAGATCTTTTGCCAAACGAGATCCAACCAAATTAACATTTCGTACCTAAATACGTTGTTGCATTGAATCTATTTTTTCTTGTAAATGAAACCGACGAATTTTATACCCAGATCAAAAAGAGTAAATAAACAAACCTTCTCTAATTTTCGTCAATCCGGTGTAATTTGTGTGCGTAAAAGTGTGAAATTATCCAGTCCTCCTCCAGTCGATAGATAGTCCGCCTCGATAGATTTCGATTGGTATCCGTCAGCATTAAATAATTTGGCTATCTGCACGGTTCACATTTAGCTTTTGGATTCATTGCTCATCCGTCCAAATCCAAAACCACTTGAGAACAATAACAGTTTTGGGGGTTTTAATTGTAAACAAACACACTACGATTTAAATAGGCACTTGATTTTTTTCCATTACTTCAGCTTTAATGCTTTCTTTCCGATCGTGAACTTGATGGAAAATATTTGTTTAATGAAACGGCGTGAAAAGCAGTCCAAGCTTTTGTTTATCCAGCGTTTGTTATTAATGTTCCCATCATTTTTCGATTCTGCAAATCACAAAATAATAGAATTTCATTAAATATGCATTCCGCAAAACAAATCTATACCAAAATTCTTTCTCCATATTTCAAGTTTTCGTAACCATAAATAAAATCGTACTGCAAATTTTACTCAAATCGCCGGATATTTACCAATTTCGCAAAACAAGTATCTAAATCTACACCAAAATTCTATCCAACTAAATTTTTGCAATCCTAGACGTGGATAAAATAGCACTGCAAATTTTACTCAAATCGCAACATATTTGTCCTCCTAGCCATTAAAAATGTCCCAAATTTCCCATAAAAATTATGACAAGTGAAAAATTCCAGTCTTTAGTTTAGCTCACTCGTGTACATACTTTCCTATCTCAAATTTAATATTGACTCATCATATTTATACCACTTTAACCTTAACTACACTTCCACCCACCCACAAAACTTTACTGACATCACTATGTACTGTCCTGATATTACACATTATTTACTTGCACAACAAATAATTGTCCTCACTCAGAATGTAATATGTAATGTAATGTAATACACAAAATAATCATCAAATAGAGCACGTCAACGTGAAAAAGTCTAGTCAAGTGCGACATCCTCCCTTCTCCAATTCGCCCAACCCACGCATCTAATTGCTTACAAATTCGTCCCAGATTCTATGTAACCTCTGAGAACAAACTAATTGAATTAAGCGACAAGACTATACGACATCAATCAATATAAAAAATGCGTCACTATAAAAAAATTACCAGTTTTGTTACAAAAAAATTCCACTAATTCAATTCTATCTCGAATTAATTTTCTGACTTAAAATTCTGCAAGAATCGCAGCTTATACACTTTCTCCATGATCAAAGTTCGTGCCCTTTAATTTAATTTAATCCTGCTTTCACTTCTAATCGGGAAAATTGCGCTCGAAGAAATTGTACCCTTTTTATTTTACTATGCATGCAGTTATCCACTTACTTTTGCCGTATCGTAATTAATTTACGCTTATCTGCTTCTTTTATCGAGGCAAAAATTTGTACAGTAATTGAATGAATGAATGAACGAACGAGACAGTATTGTCTAAAAAGGCTGCTGCAACTTACTTACTGTGCGCTTGGCAGGGGATGAGTCGTACTTCGGGTGAATGCAAATGTGTTAATTTTGTCTTATTAAAGACGGTGTATGCATGAAGATTAGTAGGAATGCAAGGCGGTGTGTGTGTATAAATGCTGAATTTGACCTCACGGGTTGAGCTACAGAAAAGAGCTGACAAAACTTTTTTACCAAGAAGACGAACGAAGACAGGCCGTGTTATTAGATGAGAAGAACAACTTGACAGAGTTGAAATAGTGGTTTTACTATGGGGTACAGTACAGTACAGTAAAATGTGGTTAGTTTACAGTGTGGGAAGAAGGAGCGTGCAGACGCTGGGGGCAGTTTTTTAGGACGAGAGTGAAGATTTAACCCTTTTCTTTAAGAGTGATCTGGCAACGGGGAAGAGGAGCTGGGTTGGAGGAAAAGGTGAAGTTTTTAGTGGAATTTTCAGATAGCTAGTTAGATTTGATGGAAAGTTTAGTGTAAATTTTTAGTATTATTGGAAAATGAGTGAAATTTTGGAAATTTGAGTAGTATCAAAATTTGTTATTAGAGGGATGCGATGCGATCCAACTTAAATAAGAATTCTTTAACAATAAAAATAAAGAAAATTAATTAATGAAATTGCACTTTAATTTTATTTATTAATTTCTTTATTATATACACTGCATAGATCAAAGGGCATTTGCATATCTAATATAATAATTTTCTCAATAAAAAACATATCCGAAAAATACAATCGGCGTTAAACTGTAGCAAAAAATTTTTCATGGAGAAAGCATCTACTTTCTCCATAAACAATCGTATCCTAATATACGTCAAACTTACCAATATTGCATTTTAACCCTTTATTTATGCTGAAACATGTAAAAATTTACCTTCTTTCTGCACAATTCATAACAAAGCCTCGTATACACATCATTTTCATACGACTTTACTACCAGATTCACCTTTTCTTCCCCAACCAACCCAGCGTTGTCACTTCCTCCCCTGTTAAAACATCCCTATTGGTTATCCCCTCGTAAAAAGTTGTTCTTCCCGTCTCCCAGTTGTCGTTGCCTGTTCCTCTCTTGTAGCAAAATGCCGGTATAAAAACCTTACTTTTCCATTACACCATAGCATAAACAAACAACTACATTCTACCTTCCCCAAATTTGATATGTAATACCCGCAAAAATTTTGCACAAAAATATGAAAATACCACCTTTTCCACCACCACATCAACATGACTTTCTCCACTTTCTCCGTCCATTTTCTCCTCTAAAATAATTCATCTCAATCTTAAAACGCGACCCATTATTTTACATCAAGCAGTATACCAACTCAAACCAAGAGTTAGATAGATACACTCCGCACCAAAGAATTACACCCGGCACCGATTTCAATCCGGAGCTACCCGATTCCGGGATACTTTTCCAATCCCCACACACATTTCGAACCCACCAACCAACCATGTGTACCCCTCTCTCACTCTCTCCTTTTTCCAGAATATAAACACGCGTTCGGTTAGATCTGCTCAGAGTGTAAGTTTGCTTAGGGGAAGTTGGTCGCCTCTGGAGCCAAGATTTTTATTCACATTTGACAAAGCGGCAGCAACTCAAGTTTATACACCTCGTATCGTACGTATCGTACACAAACCAAATCTACAAAAACATCATCTCTCTCTTCTACCAGAGTCAGATAGGTCTCATCACACTCCAAGAGAGCATCATCTCTCTCACGAGAAGAAGAACCATGAAATTGGTATAGTTTACAGAGTCAAATCCAGTTTTAGAGGCAAATTATATTACACACGGCCTTGTGCAATATTTACACATTGACTCACATCACGATACACAGAAGCAGCAAGGGAGAAATATATGTGTGATTGAAAGATCACGAATTGGACAAAAGTGCAGTGTTGCAGCTGCATCGGGAAAAGTGCATCGGTCTTAAACTTGGAAAGTTTTTGGGCCCGCTTAGAAAAAGAGGAATCAAAAGTTAGTTTAATAATTTAGTGTGAAAATATTGAAAATTTTGATTTTTGTCAAGGGAAGACGACAAGAGTGAAAATTGTGAAAAGTTTGTATTCAATAATTAATAATTTGAGTGTATGTAAGTACTTATTGGATTTTAATTCTAAACGGAAATATAAAAGGTAAATGGAAATTTATTTACATTTCTGATTATAAGTTAGAATTTAATTGCATACACGATTATTGTACATTTTTGGATTATTTATTTAAGCCGGCATTTTATTTTACGAATTTTGGATTTTAATTCTAAGAAACGGTAAATGGAAATTTATTTATTTACATTTCTGACCATAAGAATTTGTGATACACGATTATTAAAAATTTATTTTCTTTATTATTAAACCGGCGTTTTATTTTCCAAATTGTTAAAAAATTCATTCCCCAAATTTTTTTTCGCTTTCTTATTAAAATTAACTAATCTCCAGTCAAGATAAATAGTTCGAAATCATGACCATCCTTATCTTCCCGACAAACCAACTAACTTATCATCCCACAAAGTAAAACATTTTTGTTGCTCAAAGCCAGATAAATTATTGCCGTGCGTACTTTGTACTTTGTACACATCGATAAATAACGAAACGGGCCGTCCGTCAGTTAAAAGAGAAACAGGTCATTGCTCATTTTTTTTCTTCTTTGAACAGTGTCACCAAACCAACTTTGTGTGTATGTCGTAGGCACGCGAGGAAATGAAATTCCTGTACATTCTTTCTTTCTTCAAGAGTGGTTCAGTTCATCATGCATTTTTTAGCAGACAGTTTTATCCAAGGATAAAAGTTAATTGAGCTTTACATCAATTAATTGTGGGAGACGATTACTACCGCACTGTTAAAAATCGGGTAGAGTCAGATATACGGGTATTGATTTGGTAATAACTTGGTACCTGAGTGGTAAATTTTTCATTTGCACAAACGGTAATGCCCTTTATTACCGTGCCGGTAAGAGCGATATATATGTATTTACTCTGGTTCAGTAATAATTTAATACCCGTTTTCTAAAAGTGCAGTCACATATATATTCCGGACTGGTATTGATTTGGTAATAACTTCCTATACATGATTGGTAGTAGTTTGTTCCTGAGTGGTAAATTTTTCATTAGGACGACATTACTAGACGGTAATGCCCCTTATTACCAGTACCGGTAGAGTCATATGTACTCCGGTCAGTAACGATTTAATACCAGTTTTTTTTCTAAGAGTGCACGAATTTTCTCTCTGCGTGCAAGCAAACCTAAACGAACCCCGAATAATTAAGCATTTCAGCTACATTTATGGAATGCAATGCAAAATAGTCGTGCCAAAATCACTTAATAATTAGTATGGATTTCTCCCATATTTGCAAAAATCCATTCCATTACATCACATAATAATAGCGGTTTTCTCTCT
Organism: Folsomia candida; assembly: GCF_002217175.1. NCBI lineage: Eukaryota > Metazoa > Arthropoda > Collembola > Entomobryomorpha > Isotomidae > Folsomia > Folsomia candida. Next base: position 3,939,900 of record NW_019091201.1, read on the forward strand.
GTATAAGTATGTATTTATATTATAGTAAAATCATCGCTCTTTTGGTTTCTGGTAGTATTCTGTCGAGTAAAGAAAAAAATAAAATACATAACGAAAACCAGGACACCGAGTTTTCGGTTCTAGTTCTGACTGACTTTTCTCTCGGTTGACATTTCGCCTGGGTGAATTGTTTGGACGGGAAAATCAATGGTGGTTCGTTAGCTCTGGCTGCTTTTCTCTTGTTGGTTTGTATTCCCCTTAGATTTTCCTCCATTCCAATATTATTATACAGAATCCACTTTAACTCACCTTATGTGTAACATACATACATTAGTGTGTGCCAGTGGCCGCGGAAGCCGTAGGGACATCGGGGACATTAGCATTTTAGGAGGGGTTTATATAAGATGGGGAGATGATGGGGACATCGAATACCCGTGGGGACATTGTCCCTAAATTTCCGCGGCCACTGCATCATATTCATAAATTTGAGTAGCCTGTATCCTCCCAGTGGCCGCGGAAGCCGTGGGGACATTAACATTGTAGGATATAGGGGTAAGGGGTTTATATAACATGGGGAGATGATGGGGACATCGAACACCCGTGGGGACATTGCCCCCTTTTGTCCCCACACTTCCTCGGCCACTGGTCGGTAACTGAGTGCCTTACAAAATCTACTCGTACAATAACAAGAGTGGAAACTATATCACATTTTTCTTTTTTTTTTACTATTTAACCTTTGAATTTTTTACGACCTGACGAAACCGAGTAGTAGAGAATTGAAATTTTAATGAGCATTCATTCCCCCGATATAAATCATTTCTTTTTCCATTCAGTTAAGTTATCAAACTTTAATTTCACCCGTGTAATGAAGAGATTTTTGGTAGCAAGCCAATAAATATGGTGGGAAGGAAATGTTAACAAGTTTTTTTTACCGAAAAAAATCACTTAATTCATCCCGCAAAACATGATGATGATGACACCTTTGATGATATCTCAAAGTTAATAAATCTTCCGCAAAACTGGAGTAGGCACACTTCCAGTATGTTCTTATCTGTCGATAGGATCTACTACTTACAGATCAGGTTTTTTTCATAAAAAAGCTGCTTACTTGTACATAAGTAGTCATTAAATCGTGAAACAAAACAATCCTGCTTATGCTGCATCATCTTGTTAAAAAGTATTATTTAGTTTTAATTTTTCCCTGTTATGAATAATTGCTTTTAGTCGGGTGGGTAAAATTAGGCAGTCGTGTAAATGCATATTAATGAAGTGTGTAACAGCAGCACGCGTCTCTTAATTCTTAAGAAGAAGCAGAGGCAAGGCAACAGCTGGTAAAGGAGGCACTTTTCTTTATATAAAGTTGAGAGCGAGACGCTTAATTGATATGATTACGAGCTGTATACAAGTGGAGGCTTTCACTTATCTTGCATTGCTCGCGGGAGCAGGGGGGACATTAATATTGTAGGAAAAATGCAGTTTTAGGACGTTAAAAAAGGGAGTTTTTAACTCGTGTATCCACTACCAGTGACCGCGGAGGTCATGGGAACATCTGGGGACATTAACATCGTAGGAAAAATACACTTTTAAAACTGGAGTTTTTATCTCGTGTATCTGGGCCGCGGAAGCCGTGGGGACATTAACATTGTAGGATAGGGGAGGGAAGGGTTTATATAAGATGGGGAGATGATGCGGACATCGAACAACCGTGGGGACATTGTCCCTCTGTCCTTCCGCGGCCACTGATTGCATGAAACCACCAGGATTTCATGTTGAAATCCGTTCGAGTATAAAAATGGAGTGCAAATTGTTAACACAATTTCCATCCTAACAAAGTTTGGAAAATGCATAATTAAAATATGTCAAACTCGAGATTGGATGGAGTGGTAGTTGGATTTACATACTCTCGGAACGAAATTGACGGAGTTGTTGGTCACGCATGCATATTGCATATGCATGTAAGTAGTATGACCATAAAATGCCCAAATTGGGTTGAGTACTCGGCCGACAAGTGCAGTTGAAGTTGATAAGTGATTTCAATTAAATTACAAAATTCGTTTTCATCAAGTGCACCACGCTCGCTCGCTGCATTTCCTCGACAGGCTGACAATATTTTTGAAAGTGGATTTGGTTGCACATTTGCATTCCAAAAGTTTTCATCGTATTCTGCTCAAAATCGTATCTTGATTACAAGGGAGGTCTCCCAGCGGATGCTCTCGGATTTTGAGCAAATTAGTGGGAATCGAGTACAAATTTAATTAGGGTGAAATTTGCGAAAGACACGATCTCCCAATGGGCACGTTTGGCCGAGATATTTGCATCCAAAGAGGAGAAAACGCGCCGTGAAGTAGACAAATTTTACACTTTCTAAATTTACTGTGCGTTTTCTCCTCTTTGGATGCAAATATCTCTGCGAAACTTGCCCATTGGGAGATCGTGTCTTTCGCAAAATTCATCCTAATTAAATTTGCGATCGATTCCCACTAATTTTCCCAAAATCGGATAGCATACGCTGGGAAACCTCCATTTCTTGGTTAGTTAGCCATCTCGGTTTATTAATTGCATTGCTAAATTTGTACAGTCACAAGCACTTAAAATGCATTGCTTGCTACTTTAACCGACCAAATTCCATCCATCCATACCCATTTGCATGCATATTTTATTTTACCCCGTCATGTCGTTGCAGGCAGGCAGGCATGTCTAAATAGGGCATAATTCCATTACCTTTATGACAAACATTATACTCATGCAGCAGTTTATGTAATGATAGTAAATATGTTTTGGTACAATAATTACCCAAAAGCGGTACGGCACACAAGGCAGCCAGCTAAATATTGAAGAGGAGAGCTACCAAAGGTTAATAATGGAGTTGCCAAAATTATTGTGGCTGACAGGTGACAAGCAATTCTGGCAAGGAAGAATTGTATAAGCCTAATTTAGCTCTATTTAGTCCGTAAGCAGAGGGTGGATATGTATTTATTTTCGACTTTTTTATTGTTTGATAACGATCGACGGTCAAATTTTATAGGTGTGTACTATGCATAAATCTCATAAATTTCAAAATATTTTTACATGTTGGAACATATTTCTGGGTTTTAAGACGTATTTATAAATGTTTCCCCTATTACAGGAAAAATACGTAAATCGTTTATATATCTTATCAAAAATGCACATATGTTGAAAACATTTCAACGAAGTGAGACGAATTTTTTTTACTCAAAGAAATAGGATTACAAAACTCTAGAAATTCAAACATAAAAATTTTGTGAAAATTCTAATTTTTATGTTTTTTCGTACATACTCGTAAATATTTATTCGTTTTTTTTTCATAAATACATATCCGCCCCCTGTGCATAATAATACACGCAAAATAATACGTCCCTGTAACACACATTTGTCCACATTATCATCACCACCATCCTCCATCCATCCTCGTATTAATTTCCGTTTAATTAATGTCTTTGTACACATAAAATTGGATTACAAATAGGACCCAGTCGTAAATCAGGGGCAAGCAGCTACGTGTACATAAATTAATAAATAGTATAACATATGTAATCCGGCTCTACCTAAATATATGGATTTTGCTCAATCAGTGGGGTTTCTTGCCTATGATTATACACATTTTCCTTTATACCGGAGAGAGAAAGTAATTAACACAGCGTTTTAACATGTATTTAATGCAAAAGCTGGCGAGATCAAAATCAAATCACGTCAAGATAACTTGACCTGACAGTCAGTGAATTAAAGTTGATCAGCCCGTGCTGCATTTATTAATGAGTCGACATAATGAGTCAAATCCAATTAATTTATCTCATTTTGAAAGAAAATGAGCTGCTCCTCATTAACTAAGCTTGGTATATATTCCAATTAATAATATGTAATACTACCAGGAGAGCAGTTCTTTAGTGCCTCGATTTATGTAAGGTGTATGTACAAACACCTATGCACGTATCCTCCTCAGTGGCCGCGGAAACGGTGGGGGTATTAACATTGTAGGATGGGGGAGGCAGGGGTTTATATAACATGGGGAGATGATGGGGACATTGTCCCTCTGTCCCCCACGCTTCTGCGGCCAGTGTAGTTCATCCTCTGTCTGTGAATTTAGCGTTGTAAACATGTAATCAGTGGCCGCGGAAGCTGTGGGGACATTAATATTGTATGATACGGGAGGAAAGGGTTTATATGTAACACGACTGTAGCGACATTGTTCCTCTGTCCCCACGCTTCCGCGGCCATTGATCCTAAGGACGCACAAACACGTGCTAAATTATTAACGTGCATATCTCAACGAGAATCTTGCATATAAAGTAGTTTTCTTTCCCCATTTATTATCCAATCGAATTGTTACGTAAATAAGTAAATAAGTAAACTCTCCTCACTCCCACGTATAAAATGGGACTCGCCTTTTTTGTTATTATTTTCCTTTAACGAGCAGTTACACTTGATCGATTTGCTTTTATCAGTGCAATTTGTGATTCGGTTTGGTTTAGGTTATTGATTGTCGGACCACAGTAATTTTTCGAAAAAAGAGAGAAGCACATATGCATATACATCTGCATGTTTAGACATATTTCGTATTAAAGGCAGTAACCGCGGAAGCCGTGGGGACATGAGGGGACATTAAAATTGTACGATAAAGGAGGCAGGGGGTTTATATAACGTGGGGAGATTATGCGGACATCGAACAACCGTGGTGACATTGTCCCCACACTTCCGCGGCCACTGCATCATATTCATACATTTGAGTAGCCTAAATTCTCCCAGTGGCCGCGGAAGCCGTGGGGACATCTGGGGGCATTAACATTGTAGAATAGGGGATTATATGACATGGGGAGATGATGCGGACATCGAACAACCGTGGGAACATTGTCCCCCTGTTCCGCGGCCACTGCTTGAAGGGAGACGGATGGTTTCGTTCCGCTATTGTTTGTTTGACAACGAGATACATATATATTTTCGACGCGACGAAGCGACGCGATTACGAGGAACGAAACGACGCTAGTAAAGAAATCAATTTCTATCCCTCGCCTCCTCGTTGTATCCATTTGTTAAATGTAGCTTTCTTTCTTTCACTTTCTACCCACCCGAGTGGAAATTTTATCGTCAATACATTTATGACACGAACCATTCACTCGAAAGAAGGATGAAAATAGTTCCTCGAGTGGGTGGAATTGTGCATGAATTTTCTGTAAATTGATCACTCATCTCGTCCTAACGACACTACCATCACATCACCTTTTACTGGGCACTCTTAGAAATCCGGTATTAAAATAATACCAAGCGGTATTCATGTATGACTCTGCCAAAGTGGTATTGATAAGTAATACCTTGTAGTAATAGCTCGGTATTATTAAAATTTTACTATACCGGAATCAAGTTTTTAAGCACCGGTATAGTTTTAATACCAAGCGGTAGCAACTTCAAGACCGAGAAATAAATATGTGCCTGACTATACCAGATTTCTAACAGTGTAGAAATCCAGTATAAAAATAATAGCAAGCCGTATTAATTCATGACTCTACTAAAGTGGCATTGGTAATTCGTGTAGTAATAGCTCGGTATTAAACTTTTCGGTAGCAAGTTTTTACTCACCACCATAATTTTAATATCAAGCGGCATCAACTTTAACACCGGGAAATCAATACCTGCCTGACTATACCAGATTTCTAACAGTGTGCTATTCATACATAACCTGACAAAATGACGACACGACAAGATAATGCAGTTCAACGTCCACTATTTATTGGACGACACTGTATCTCGAGAAAAAAAACAGGACACAATGAACATCATCACATCACAAAATAAAAAAGGATACACGGTGTTACTCATTATAAAAAAATGAGATGCAGTACTAACTTAGCAAGCAGGCAGAGCCAACATCGGGTCAAAACTCTCATAATAAATATATTTAAATATGCTGATGTGATAGAAAGTTGGACTTGGTCGTGAAGTGGACCATAATAAAAACTGACTCATGTACATACACAATAATTGACAATGCACTTATCGGGAATAAAATAAAAATTCAATTTATTTACTACTGTTCGTTCTACATGCAAAATAACGCTCAATTCAATGCATGGCACGAAATTAAATTAAATCTAATCTTTAATGAGTTTAATGAATTTTATGGGTTTATTTGCCTGATTTTATACCTAAAATTGTTGTCATTTCCTAATAAATGATATCCTTAATAACAACGTCGTCTCTTCATCGTGCCCAGATTGACAATGTGTATGACATTCTTTTTTATTTATTCTTATTTTCTGAGGAGTGTCGTTTTAGGCATGACCGTCAAAACATAATCAAATCAAATCGCACAACAATATAACACGTCTCCCATCACATCCAGTGGCCGCGGAAGCCGTGGGGACATTGCCATTGTAGGATAAGGGAGGCAGGGGTTTATATAACATGGGCAGATGATGCCGACATCCAACAACCGTGGGGACATTGTCCCTCTGTATTCCGCGGCCACTGATCATACACATCCATACATACGCATGCATGACTTTCAATTCGAACACAATGCAATTCTATCGCGATGTCGCTCATAAAAACGTCGTCCATTTATCCATTTATCCATCCATCCACTCATGCATCTGTTTTGAGGAGAACAACGTGTCGTCAAATTGTATAGATAGATTCGATATTCGATGGATCCCGATAACCACCAGTCAAGTCAGACACCCTCCGATTCGACTTGGAGGCGAGGGCTTTAAATAAAAAAGCAATCTTGGCCATAAAACGAAACGAATAATAAAAGGAAACACGGACGGATTGAAATGTAAACGTGTCGTATTGTTCTGAATGACGCGTCTGGTTGAACGACCATCCTTGCGCTTCTGCCTTGACTTGGCTGGTGTGGTGTCATGTTGAAAAAATCTTGTCAGAATTCAATCCATGCAATGTTTATGTTTCTTCTTAGAAGCGTTGCTTAGTCAGTTGCATTTTCAACCATTTCTTTTCTTGCGTATGTACATATGTAAATACAGTATCGACAAAAGTTCTCTCCTGGCATGGCATCCTGAACAAATTGAGCGTGTAAGTTTGTGCGTGGGCAGTTTTTTTAGTGAGGAAAGGGTGAGTACGTACTAAATTGCATGGCTTAGTCTGGTATGTAGCAATGGCCGCGGAAGGCGTGGGGACGTTAACATTGTAGGGTGGGGGAGGGACGGGTTTATATAAGATGATGCGGACATCGAATAACCGGGGGGACATTGTCCCTCTGTCCGCACTCACGCTTCCGCGGCCACTGCATAAAAGTATGTTATACTCTTATAAATTCAGTGGCCGTGGAAGCCGTGGGGACATCGGGGAACATTAACATTGTAGGTTTGGGGGAGGGACAGGTTTATACCAGATGGGCAGATGATGCGGATATCGAACAACCGTGGGGACATTGTCCCTCTGTTGTGTCCCCACCCTTCCGCGGTCACTGGTTGAGTGTCGAATCTAGAATATTGAGTCACCCATCATCAACAACATTACTTTATTCACTAGAGAGAAGAGAGGTCATAAAATAATACCAGATTCAACTTTAGTGTGAGAAGGTGAAAAATGTCTTGTCCAGGGGTTGTTCTTTTTAGGCGTCGTGGTCGTGTCTTCCCTTGTTCGTGAGTGTTTTGGCCTGATAGTAAATTGCAGGATTGGTACGTACTTACGCACCAACCACAATGCAACATTATCATAATTATGCAGACACAGACTTGCCCTGGTCGCGTTGTAATACCGGCTTTTACCATTTTGGTCGGTCGGTCAGTACGGGTTCGATCCATAAAATGTGTTGAAATGAAATAACTCGTGGGGTGAGTTTGGCTGGCTGGCGATTACATTTTGAACGTAGGAATCGATTTCATTTCATCCCGTAACAAACAAATTATGGATTGTTTTACAACTTGAAAACAACCGGAATTTCATAATTTCGATTTGAATTTTGTATTTATTTTGCTGGGGTAAAAAGTCGAATTTGAAATTTTTACAGATGTTGGAATAAATGCGATGTAAAAGATAAATTTTGTATTTACAGTCTATTTATTTACGATACGACCCTCGACGTCACCACTGCAATGCTATTAGTAATGAGAGTGATGACGTCGAGGATCGTATGGTTAAAAAAACAGGAGTAGTTTGCTGGAGTAAAAAGTCGAATTTGATATTTTCACAGATTTTTTTTGAATAAATGCGATATAAAAGATCAAGTGTTGTAGTAAGAGATTTTAAATTTAGCAATACTATAGTTTATTTTAAATTGTGAGGATATGAATATTTTTGGTGATCCGGTAATCCTATTAAATTTCTGAGGTAAATAGACAAATAAAGAGTTTTGTAATCAAAAAACTTTGTAAAAATTTATGAAAACTTGAAATATAACGTTATAATTTTCGTTTTCAAAATTTAAAATTCAAAATTTTGCAACAAAACGATTTATTTAAGTTAAAAGGATACGAGTATGCATTTAAAAATATTTCCAGACCCTGTTTTACCTATTAAATTTCATTTGCTGAGGTAAATAGTCGAATTCAGATTTTTGTAAAGGTTTAAAATAAATTGACAATATAACAGATTTCAATTTTATTTCTTCACTTTCAAAATTGATAAAAAAAGGGATTTATTTCAGTTAGAAGGATACAAATATTTCCAGAAATTTGCTGATGGAAATTGTAAATTAAAATTTTCACGGATTTCCCTATAATACATTCGACATGCAAGATATCAATCTTTCCCGATATTCAAACTTTAAAAATGAGACTATGCACAAACAACACGATTTATTCATCTTATACGAATATTTTTTTTCTAGTAAATATTTCCAGATTTTATTTCCATACTCATTCCGTCCCTTTATCTTCCTTCATTCGGTTGGTTTTTTAAGGAAGGAAGTGATGACTGGCTCGGCCAAGATTTAAAAGTTGTTCTTGCCCATATATGCCCCGTCCACATGCCGAGTTTAGAGAGTGGTGGTAACACAATGAATAATGAAGATACGAGATTATTGCACTGCTAAGACTTTTAAAGCGTCGTCGTCATTCTTTCGTCGCTTATTATATTTAATTATCAGTTTTGTTCTCGTACAAAAGTGCTAATCTAATAGCGAAGGTGATTTGCAGCACCTCAACTCCACCATAAACAGACTAAATCGCTGCACTTATGTTTCATCTAAAGGAAAAATATATTATGATTATGAGAAAAAAATCAAGATTACCTATGCACTCGGATAATGGTTATCTGCACTTTTAATGGTTTTTTTTAGATTAAAGTTCATCTCATGTAAAATTCCATGAAAAGATTAGTTTTCTGACCACATTTCAATTTAGCTTCAAAAATTTCAACCAGAATTGGATTATTCAAAAACTAAATAAATAAAATCATTTATTTTGCAGAAGTAAATTTTTATGCAGTGTTTTCCAATTTCTCCAAAATTCCAATCTCATCTAAATTATTCAACTAAATTGATTCAATCATTTACTTTGCAAAAATTGCATTTTTTTTTGTAGCTGACCAGAAATCAATTTTTTCAAAATTTCAATCTGAACTAATTACATGTTCCGAATAAATTGATTCCACCACTTTCCTTATTTACTTTTCCAAATATTTTTTTTTCAAGAAATATTAACGATTAATTACACCACACCATGAAAATCTGCAGATACAAATCTGGATGACGGATTAGATTCCATTTAACTTGCGGTTCATTGCACTTTTTCATACAAACAGCATCTGGCTGGCGAATACATATGTACCCTCATGACAAGATTTTATTCGATATTTCTTCCACCACTGCTTGGAGCACCCTCACTTTTAATAATCAATTTCAATATTTACCAACATCCTTCATTTCATCCCTGGCAGAAATGATTATGACAACGCAATACAAAAAATTTGCATATCTGATGACTTCCAAAGAGTAATAAGGAATCATGATTAATGGTAGAAATCAATTTGTATAAATGTCAATATGGATTTATGTCTGACTGAATTTTAGAGTGTCTCTCTTCTTCCACTGCGGATGTGAAATGAAGATGAGTTGTGCAGAATAATAAAAAGCATTTTTTTGTGCCAAGTGAATAAAAAAATTCCAGTAAATCATGTCTCGAAACGTGTTTCCAACTTAAATTACGCATGTTTGAGTACATGTTCTTCTATGAGTGAACCACTTATTAATATTTAAGTATTTGGTTGCATGTTGGTACATACTCGATCATTTCTGTTTTAAAATTGTGGCATATTTGCAAAAAACGACACAAAAATTCGGCTTGATTACTTACAATGGAGGTTTCCCAGCGTATGCTCTCCGATTTTGAGCAAAGTAGTGTCAATTGATGACAAAGTTAATTAGGATGAAATTTGCGAAAGACACGATCTCCCAATGGGCACGTTTGGCGGAGATATTTGCATCCGAAGAGGAGAAAACGCGCAGTAAATTTGGAAAATGTTAAATTTGTCGACTTTACTGTGCATTTTCTCCTCTTCGGATGCAAATATCTCTGCCAAACGTGCCCATTGGGAGATCGTGTCTTTCGCAAATTTGATCCTAATTAAATCTGTGATCATTTTAAACTAATTTGCTCAAAATCCGAGAGCATGCTCTGGGAGACCTCCATTATCACTGACAATTTATCAGCTAGGTTTGGATAATAAATACCAAATTATTATTTACCAATAACTAATAAATACTAATAACAAAATACATAGATACTGTCTTCTTCAGTAGCAATCGTTCATGGTAATACATACACACAAATTTGACACCGTACTAAATAAATTAGCAAATCAAGACGGACGACACTACAGGGTTTCTCTTTCTATAAAATTACAAATCGTGACATGTTAGAGACAACATTAGCCCCAACTTTACCAAACATGTCATTCACTTACGTACTTAATTATTCGAGAGAATTGCTAATACGCGTCGTCGTGTTGTTCGCTTCCTTCACACATATGCAAATTCGCTAATAAAACTTGTTACAACAACACAGACGACAAGCACTTCTCATCTCATCACACGAGGACACAGACGACAATTGATGTACATACACACACACGAAAAATAAATGAGCAGAAACATATAACCCGTCCATTCATGAAAGTCATAACAGTAGAAGAAAGCAAAGTACCACGCTTTACATGTTACCTCCACAATTTTAAACAGTGGCCGCGGAAGGGTGCGGACAGAGGGACAATGTCCCCACGGTTATTCGATGTCCGCATCATCTCCTCATCTTATATAAACCCCTGCCTCCCCCTACCCTACAATGTTAATGTCCCCCCAGCTTCCGCGGCTACTGTCACACTTTAAAGAATTGCACCTGAACTCCACACCCACCAAAATATCTTTGCCCGCATTTCTCTAAAACACTGAACGTTTCTCTTAACAGGTCGTAAATCCGACGCCATCGTCGCCACCGCCACCTCCATCTCACAATCTGGAGGAAGAAAGAAAGCAGAAGTGAAAAGAGGAGCAAGAGTATCATAAAGGAAACCGTTTTAGTGACATTTTATTATTGAGATGGGAATTCTAGCCGGGTCCTTTCCCCCCATTTCTGCTTGACAAGGCGAAAGGAGTAATATTCAAAGTCGACCCATCCACCTGAACCTGAACCTCCAGAAATGAACACGGGGCGTTTTACATCCTTAAATAATTACACGGCTTCCCGTTAAATCTCCAAAGTGCCATCGGAACAAGTCTCCAAGTGCAAAAAGCGAGAGAGATTTATTTAGTCATCTTCATATCAAAAACAGTTAGAAATACATGAAAATAATAATTCGTATCTGCAAAATTCTCCACCTTTACCCTGGCTTTTTAATGAATTAAATCTTATCCACTTGTAGACATAACCCAAGATAAGCCCCGTTTTCACGTGACCTTTCACTTTTTCACGCCTCACTCGATATACAGGACGTCAACCCAGTTTTTCGCGATAAAGTCATCATCACCAGAATATTCATTAATAACTGGAAACAAAAAAAACATAAAAATTAATTGGTGACATTTACACGAAAAGTAAAACGTAAAAGAGCAAGACATTCTTACATGAATTAAACCTTCGTGTGCCCATTTTTAACCAGTGTTTTGTTCTCTTGATCTCAACTCAAGTTATCAAGAAGGATCTCGTAAAGTGAAAATTATTCCAAGGCCAGGCAGCAAAATATTTCCGAGCGTAATAATAATAATATTCCAGAAGCAAGCAAGCCCAGCAAATATTTAATACAAAACAAAACTACATACCATTTTCCAGTGGGAGTGATTATGCCCATGTGCAAATCTAATGCTAATGTTTATTGCTATTACCGTAAATGAATCCCAGCAAGTAAATTCCCACCAAGAAATCCAGCTAATTGGATTAGTGGCGAAATAAATCTTTTCGCATACTAATCTGACGTAGTTTTTACTTACCTAAAAGTCGCTTCACGCTGTATCTTATCCATATTTACATATGTACATTGTGGCATTTAAGAAATTTATCCATATCAAGATGTGCTTTATGTTTCGTAATTTTGTAGCTGAAAAAGAATGCGAATCACAGAATTCAGTAACAACAACAACAACTACAAAGGAAAAGCCTAAATTGCGAGTAAATTTTTGATGTAAATTTTTTTTCTAAGGCTCGGATTACAAAGTCAACAAAGGAAAAGGAAATAAAAGTCAAATTTAATTGTTTAAACGACTTTTTACGCTTGAGAGGAGATCACCTGCGGAAAAAATAATCGTATCAACTCCGGAACTTCATAGTGTTTTCGTGTATATTCGTCAGTGACACTCAAGACTCCTTAAAACACACACTTTACGAAACTTTACCTGGTTTGGTCGTAGTGTTTGTGTAATTAGCAAAACTTGTGTAACTAAACTAACAAGGAGTAAGTGGGGTAAACAAATATACGGCTAAATTCGTTACTTTCTGTCGTGTCTCCAACTCCACGTGAGTTTTACTTTCACTCCTGTTTGACTCCTCTTAAACGAGAGACTGCTCTAATTAACTAATTAGATTATTGTGTTACCTTACTTACTTACTTTGTGTGCTGGTGACATTTGGACGTTTTGGATCTTAAAAAAGAACATAGAACAGCGTCACGCCGGAGGATTAGCACAACGGTGAAATGAAGTCCCGGGCTAATCAGGTCAGGAAAAGTTTTTTGTACTTTCTCTCTAGATTTTTAATTAGTGTAGTAATTTATTTAAATGTGTCGCAAACACGTTTACATAGATTTAGTTTTATGAAAAGACCAAAAAACACGGTTGATTGAGGTTCATCTACGTAAAAAGGAAGTCATTTTTCATCATAAAAAAATTGCGAAAAAAATTGTGACGCAACTTAAGACGTAAAAAAACACTGCGAATCCCGGTATTTTGACTGTCAGGTAAAAAATTGAGGTTTGTTTACCCAGGATATTTGATCATAAAATATTTCAATTTCTAAAGATAAACTGCTAAAAAAAACTTGTTACGTAAAAAAAAAACATTTAAACCCTGTGTTTTGACTATCAGATAAAAACCTGAGGTTCATTTACACAAAAGCATCACTAAAATATTTTAATTTTTATAAAAAACACTGCTAAAAAAATTTGTTACGTAAACAACATTTAAACCTGAGTATTTTGACTACCTGGTAAACAAATTGAAGTTTATTTAATTAAAAGCAAAGTAATTTCATCATAAAATAGTTCAATTTCTAAAAAAAACTGCTAACAAAACTTGTTACGTAAAAAAACATTTAAACTCTGTATTTTTTCTGCAAGGTAAAAAAATTGAGGCTCATTTAACCCACGAAAACAAAGTCATTTTATCATTTCTAAAAAAAAACCTGCTAAAAAACTTGTTACGTAAAAACCCCGGGTATTTTGCCTACCAGGTAAAAACCCGATGAAGATTCTCTTTCTCTCTAATCCTCCACTAACTACTTGTCAACGATGATATCGCCAATCAAAGAAGACTACGAAAGAGGGAGAGAAAACTAGGCGAAAGTTTATTTGGACTGTCTCCGCTTTCTCTGTTCGTCTTCTTCTTCTTAGATAGCTGACTATGAAATGCTCCTCCTCAGTTTTCCGGCTAATTACCCTCTTAAAGCCAAATAGTCCGGTTGGGGAACTGTCATTTCGGATATTTGAATGGGGATGAGAGTCTCCTCCTGGGAGGCGAGATTACGATTACATTTACTCCGGCGACGAACGTAACGGGTAATTTCGTTTGTCTCTATCAAACCCAACGAAATGTCGTCTATTCCTAAACATCAGCAGAAGAAGAGCGATAATCTGATTCTCGTCCTCGTCGTAGTCGTGTCCTTCATTAAATCGAGTTTTATGGTTGCAAGAACATCCTGTTTTTGGATGCAGTTCTCCAAATTGTCAATTTAATGAGAGTGTAATACAATAAAGTACACGGTTTTTGGTCATGGTCGGTCTTTAAGACGGAGTTAATAAAAACGGGGTAGAAACCATCAAGTTTCAAGTCGAGGAGTCGAGTAGAAATTATTGTGATGAATTCTGCAGTATTTATTTGACAAAAGCTATTTAGATGCATATTTTATTTAGTTGTGTATGTAAATTTTTTGCATAATCCGGCCGAAAAATTTTTTATAGGTTCAATTCTGTGGAATCTATATGCATAATTTTGCCAAATCGCTCTTTATAAAAGTTTTTTGCAGAAAACTGAGCCAAATTTTTGCAGGAAAGGGGTTCAAATTTTTATCCAATTTTTTCTTCGGAATTACAATTTTAAATAATGCAATGGAAATGAAATCCATCAATTTTCAAATCTTTTACGAATTTTATTTACTTTATATTTATTTACATATTCTCAGATTTTCATTTTTCCAGTGAAAATATCACCAAAAAAATCTGACTGAACAGTTGGGACATTTATTATTATTCGGACCAAATTTCATGTTCCATTAGACTCAATATCACTCCAGGACACGAACAAACCAGTTTTCTTTTTTGTCCCAAAATATTGTTCCAATCGGGCAAATAAAATAACGTCGAATGCATCCGTTGTTGTAGAAAAATTGGAGGGGACAGACCGAACTTTTTACTGGAAAACTTGGTATTTTTTCTTCATTTCTTTCCTCCCCCGGAGAAGAAAAGAAAGTATGAGTTTGCAAGCTGCCATGTTTTTCTCGACAGAACACACATCGAGCTTCGCTGGCTGGCTGGTTGACAGGGAAAAAGTCGAAGAAATATTTATTCTAATCGCCCGTAAATATTCCAAACATGTGCCCACACTCCATCTCTCTCTCCTATTTTCCTCTCGTAACGTAATCAGTGGCCGCGGAAGCCGTGGGGACATCGGGGGACATTAAAATTGTAGGATAGGGGGAGAGACGGTTTTGTATAAGATGGGAAGATGATGCGGACATCGAACAACTGTGGGGACATTGTCACACGCTTCCGCGGCCACTGAACGTAACACACAGAAAGTAAGGAGCTGGGAGTAAATGAGATTTGTAATTGGTTCAGTCTAAAGAAAATAGTGAGATCAAAGCAAAATGGATTCAGCAAGGGAAGCAAAATAGATAGAGAAAAATCTCGTCTTTTTTATTAAATAGAGGAGAAGAAGATTCGATTCAATAAATTCGAGTTTTTTAAAGAAAAAAATGCAGATTTTTATTTTTATTCTCACCGTCTGCATCTTCTCGTTAGATAAATACACTAGTAAATAGATGTCGTCTTTATGTGTGTGGAAAAAACCAGTCTATAAAGACATTATTATTATTTCCATCGTGTTCATACCGACCACGAGATAGATTTGAAGATTTTAAATCTCTCCTCTTCCCTTTGATGATGATGACTAATTGGGCAGTAAAATATCGCGACAGGGGGGAGAGAGACGAGGTGGATGATGTCGCAGTATTATGACCAGTGGCCGCTGAAGCCGTGGGGACAATAACATTGTAGGATAGGGAAGGGACGGGTTTAACTAACGTGGGGAGATGATGGGGATATCGACGAATAACCGTGGGGACATTGTCCCTCTGTCCGCGGCCACTGATTTATTACTTCTGTCAGCCATAGTAGATAGATCTTCCCTCGGATAAAACATCCATCGTATCAGCACTTGGCGAAAAGGCGAGAAAGCTTTTATTCATCATTAGCAAGTAGTCGGGTCGGATTGGATTATTAACAAGCCAATTTTAATGGGAGGCACGCACCTCACTCACTTCTCAAACATGGCATCAAATCCGTTTGTTTAGTCACAAAGTGTATGTACATACGCGTCATTAGGCCAGTGGCCGCGGAAGCCGTGCGGGGACAGTAACATTGTGGGATGGAGGAGGCAGGGGTTTATATAAGATGATGCCGACATCGAATAACGGTGGGGACATTGTCCCTCTGTCCTCCGCGGTCACTGTATTAGGCTAAAATATGTATTAAGTTTGCATTAAATCCAGTGGCCGCGGAAGCTGTGGGGACATTAACATTGTAGGATGGAGGAAGAAAGGAATTATGTAGCATGGCCTGATGATGGGTACATCAAATAACCATAGGGACATTATTACCCTGTCCCCACGCTTCCGCGGCCACTGCACTAGGCTAAAATATGTATTAGGTTTGCATTAAATTGATCACCCCCATTATTATTAGTCTCTCTCTCCCTCTGTATCTGCTTGGCTTATCTGTTCGTGTAGGATTTATGGAGACAAATGTATGTGTTATATTGCACACACACAAGTAATAAACGAGATTGGCGGAAATCACTAGGGACCAGAAGAGAAAGCACATGATCAGTAGCGTCGTCCTTGTGGTTTGTACACTATTTACTTTACTCACAGAATGGATCCGTTTGTCCTGCATATTAACAACATAAACTATGCTCCAAACATACAATTTATGTATCTCTCTTTGTCTCTGACTATGCATAAAATTGTGATAAGAAGACGGAGCCAGATTCGTATTTATTTACACAAGTAATAACTGCATTTTACATGATTCTCCGGCAAAAGTTGTTCGCGAGGTTAGCGACTTGTTTATGAATCTTGTTTTCATGAAATGAAATCCTCTTTATGGTTGTAAATTTGACTCTTTCTTTCAAAGTTAGAGTGGCAACAATGACAGGAAAATGTAAATAATGCTGCTAGACCCCCGCGACTATAATTGCGGAGTGTTTTTGGTCCGTTGTTGTTGTTGATTGTCATATTTGAAATGCAGTGTTAAGTGAAAGCTATTGTTTACAGAACTTACAATAATTCTGCATTAGGCCGGAATTATTCGACTTGTTTCCAGATAATGTATACCTCCATTCTTTACCTTGACAAGTGTGCTAGCTTGACTTGTTGAAGAGGAGGAAAAGGCGATAACCCATTAATTATCATGGAAGAGTAAGGCCCAAGAGTGAGTGAGCACAATAATTATCACTGTCTTGTCTTGGCCTCTCCAAATTTAAGCTGCCCAGCTTATCTTGGTCTTAACCAAGTTTCATTCATTCATTGTGTAATTGCATGAATTCTCGTCACGCCTCGGAGCAGCGGAGGAGACGTTACGTTTCGAGGGAGAAAGCATCCCATCACTTTTGCCCGTCTGGTCTGCTATCGAATCAAAATGGTTTGGTTTGTATGCCAGCCAGGGAGAAGAGAGGAAGAGACAGTGGCCGCGGAAGCAGTGGGGACATTAACATTGTATGATGGGAGGAAGAGAGGGAATGGTTTATATAAGATGGCGAGATAAGTAGGTTTCGAGGACATTGTCCAATTTGTCCCTCTGTCCCCACGCTTCCGCGGCCACTGAGAGGCAGGTTCAATTCAATGCAAGGAGGCGGATTGTTAGTCCGGGTGTTAATGTGGGTAAGCCGGAAAATTCTTGGAGTGTAAGCTCAAGTCCTTTTCTCCCGAGAAAATCTGACTATTAGAGAAAGAAGCTAAGCTCAAACCCGTGTTCGACGTTATTCAGCTCGAATTGGCACTCAATTCAACAAGCAGAGTTCAGAGGATATGTATGCATCGCATTGCTCATATAAATAGGGTGACCGCGCCAGTGGCCGCGGAAGCTGGGGGACATTAATTTTGTAGGATTGGGGGAGGGAGAGGTTTATGTAACATGGGGAGATGTTTGGGACATCGAACAACCGTGGGGACATTGTCCCTCTGTCCGTGGCCACTGGACCTCACCATTAGAAATTATTGGAGAAAGCGAAAGGGTAAAGGAACCCAGAATTCGGTGCTATTGGCAAATTCGGAGCGAAATCTATCTACAACTTCCTCCCCTACAACTCTGGCAAAGGATGTAATAGTGTTAGTTTAACCGTGTAATGTTGTGATACCAAAAACCACCACGGACGGACCAGTCCTACTTTATCGTTCCTCTAGAAATACTTTCTCCAGGAGAAAGAAGAGTGAAAGTAATCAGTAGTCCGTTCCCTGCTCCGTCTCCTTTTTGTGCCAGGGACGAGGACGCTTCGTTTAAGAAGACGGTCATATTATTAAGGGGTGAAGGCACTTTATAAGATCGTTATGTTTGTCTGTCTGTTTGTCCTTCTGTCCATCTGTTGGTCCGATCACTCGTGAGCACAACGATGTAAAGACATGAAATTTTGAAAATGGGTCTTTACTTCAAGGGAAAGACCTGATTAAAATTTGCCGTAGGTCACATCAAGGTTAAAAAGGTCAGTGACCTCGGTTTTGACCTAAAAGGCTGTAAAAAGGTCACAAAACCTTAAATTCCAAACATACCTCACAAATCTTGATAACACTTCAAGTTTAAACACTTGCAAACTGGAAAATACTATACAATACTAATTCTGACGTAAAATGCACTGCTTTCACCCCTTTGTTTAACACGTTCTAACGCTTTATTGAACATTGCAGTTGCACACCCACTGTTTGTCTGTTGATCTATATAACAGCAGTTGGTCGGTGCTACTAGCAAATAAAAGACGGGTGGGTAGTAGTGGGAAGTGTAGAAGGCTTTTTACCACCACTTGCCCCAGGGTGATGTCATGTCACAAGAGAGAGAAAATCTTTAGACTTTCTCTCTCTACTGCAGACAATCGGATAGAGAAGTCAGTGGCCGCGGAAACGTGGGGACAGACCAGAGGGACAATGTCCCCACGATTTTTCGATGTCCTCATTTTATATAAACCCCTCCCTCCCCCTATCCCACAATGTTAATGTCCCCACGGCTTCCGCGGCCACTGGTAGTCAGGGTCGGGTCGCTGGATTCATTCTCTATTGTCGAGGAGCTCAAAGAAGGTTAAATTATTGGATGAACGAAGGCGACTTCTTTTCCGAGTAAAGACACCCGGGGCCCTTCTGGCTTTGAAAATGCTATTAAACATGGCACAAGATCCGGCTTTTTTCTCGGTCATAACGTTCATCTCGAGTTAAATTTCTATCCGGAATATTCAAAGAGAAAGCTTTTCACTAAATTGTGCATGTCTTTTGTGTGGGCGATGGGCTGGGTGAAAAAAAGGTGTTCTTCTTCATTTCATCTCATTCGAAATTAGTTTCTTTTTTGCACTTCTTTTCTGCAACGTAACACCGGTTTTTTGTTGTTTTGTTACGAAAGAGGTCCCGGGTAGAAATTAGTGTGTAGAATTCTGCAGGACTTGACAAAAGCTGGATGTATATACAATTATGCAGAATTGGTTTGCATAATCCTGGTCAAAATTTCTGTTTTATTCTGCAGAATAATATTTGCATAATTATGCATAGTTTGTTTTACACAAAGTTTTTCTGCAAAAAATTGGGCAAAATTTCTGCAAAAAATAAGGCAAAATTTCTGCATACAATCCATCTAAATTTCTGCATAAAACCCAAAAAATTTCTGCACAAAATCTATCAAAATTTCTGCACAAAATCGGACTAAATTTCTGCATAAAATCCGTTCTAATTTTTAGTCGGGCAGAGAGCAACCAACAAATGTTATGTATTCGGAAACTTTAATATATTTCCATTATTTCATTACTCTTCTTCTGGCCTCCTCTCCTCGGAGGAAAAAATGACGGAGTGACGAGGACAAATCGACCATGTGGGGAAACGGAGAAAGACTTTCTTTAGTGTGAAATCCGACTTGAACTTTCCTTTCAAAGGGTGTAACCAGCCGTGCAAAAGTATCAAAGTTGCTTCCCGGGTTCAATTGGATTGGATTTTGAGAAATCTTCAGCGTCAAGTTTTTTTGGGGAGGAATTTTAGCATGGAAAAGTCAAGCAGATTCGTTTTATGAGATAATACGGACAAGATTGCATATTTATCTATTTGCATATTTAGTACATAACTAATTTCACACATATTTCAAATTTTGCTTAAAACTTATCGAACCCATGCATCGACACTCGATTTAAAAAGCGAGAAAAATGAGAAGTCAAGCAGTTCGGTTTTATGAGATAATATGGACAAGATTGAATATTGTTTAGTATTTGCATATTTAGTACATAACTAATTACACACATATTTCAAATTTCACTTAAAACTTCTTGTCTCACAAGTCGAAGCGATGCATCGACACTCGATTTAAAATATGCGACAGGCAAATATCTCATTTTCAACTCTCTTTATCGGTATTTGCATCTAATTTCAACAAGGCGAACTGGTCATGACGAAGAAGAGGAAGATGAAAAGATTCCAACTTTCCAATCTTGGAGAAGTTGTGATGAAAAAATAAAAAAAGAGACGAACGATTTGGTTTGGTCGTTATGAGAAATTCTTCGTTTTTGTCACCCCCACTGATGCTGAGTAAGTACATAATACGTAGAATGCATACCCTCATCTCACTCGTTGACAAATATAGGAAGAAGAAGGGGGAAGGAAGGAAGTGAACGAGACTTATTTTTTTATCAGAGGACATACATGTGAGCAGCAGTGGCCGCGGAAGGGTGTCGACAGAGGGGCAATGTCCCCACGGTTATTCGATGTCCGCATCATCTGCCCATCTTATACAAACCCCTCCCTCCCCTATCCTACAATGCTAATGTTCCCAGATGTCCCCACGGCTTCCGCGGCCATTGCTTCGTTATAAGCAGCTACAGAGACGTTAGACGGACGGATTTAAAGGGTTTAAAGCAACCACTTTGGTGTTATTTCTAAACTAAGGATGGTGAATCCTGAGCAATCATTCCATCTCTCGCTACTTTTTTCTTGTAGACAAAAAATTGAAAGGAAATGCTTACATTGAGGTTTCTTTAAACTTTTGGCGTTTGATTTTCCTACAAACTCGAAATGAGACGAGTGCGTCAAGTTTGAGGTCGCAATGGAACGATTGTATTTTTACTATAAATATACCAATCTTGAACACTTTGACTCTGTAATACGCAACTTTACGCATGAAAATATTTAGAACATTAATACAGGAATCTTGAAACAAAAATGTTTAACGATCATTCAAAATTTTAAGTTGTTTAGAAATGAAAATTTTACGAGAGTCTAATTTTACTTTAATGGAAATTTTTAGTATGTTTAGTCCTTGTGCTAAATACTTGTGTCCTTTGCATAAAAATTGTACTTGAAGTTATGCAACTGATTGTGTAATTCCATTACGGAAAATGCACTTTTTATTGCTCGTGTAAGTACTTGCAGAATTTTAAATGGAGGAAAATATTGGAGGAAAAAGTGACGATACAGCAAAAACTAACTGGCTCAATGGATTTAAGTACATAATAGAATACAACAAGTATACGCACTTATCTGTACAACGGCAATAAAAGGGATTATGACATGATTTCTTTTGAATCATGAAAAGAAAAACATTTCCGAAACCGAAAAAAAATATTGATTTATGTACCTAGAAAAAAAAATAAGTCGGCAAACTTTTTAGACAAATTTTCCCAAATTATAAAATACAGATAAATCTCCGGGAATTTGGCTTTCACAAAAACAAAAGAAAAATGTAGGATTATAGAAAAAATATATAATTAAACTTTAATCAGTTAAAACATCTCCGGTAATTTAGTTAACGAAAAATATTGGTTTATAACAAGTTTCCAATCAGACTTTCATAAATTAAAATAAAATCCTCATTTTATCGAGCTACCTTACCGCAATACTTATCAAGTTATTAGTTTGAAATACTAGAGAGAAAAGGTAACCAATCCACAATGGATGGTCACCCATCGATGCATTTCTTACATAAGACTTGCCATTAGGTAGGTGCCTTGGGCAATTCCATTATGGAAAATGCCCTTTTTGGCTCAAGTACTTATTTCTCAAAATTTCTTAAAAGATGTTCCCCACAAGCTATCCAATATATCGTATATTTAGGAATTATATATAACAAAACCAGCAACTTAAATGACATAGGATTGGAGAATTGGGCAAATGGCCATTTCAACTGAACAATGAGAATAACAGGGATTATGTGATGTTATATTGCACGGAATGAGAGAAAGAAGCCGAGAAAAAAAGTAGAAAGCAAAAGGAAAATAAAAAGAGAACGAAAACTAACTTAATGGATGTGGAAGAAGGAAACCTCATGCCAAGAAAAAATATGAACCATTTAAAAAAATAGATAGATTATTTTATTTATTATGTTTTTTTCCAAAAATGAAAAATATACTTGCAAAATATAAGATATGAGTCAAAGTCTGTTATGAAATGAAAAATGAAAGCAGTGTTTCGGGTGAAAGTAAGTAACAACTTGTAAGAAATAACGGGGAGAAAGTGGTTTCTTGCAGGTAAATATTTCGACCTGCAAGAAATGCGAGGCGCTATAAACTGCGCATACGGCGAGTGGCTAAATGGCGCATATTTCTTGCATTTTCTCCCAGTTTCTTGCACCTCCCATTTCTTGCATTTCTTCCTTTAAAGTGTAAGAAATGTATCTAGCTAACCCACAAGAAACGAAACACTGAGCTCAATAAATTATGCAAAAAATTGCGAATAAGTAACGATGATAAATTGAAATTGATTAATACATTTCTCAAAAAATAGGAAACAAAACATACGAATTTTTCATATTTTACGACGTCGAGAAACAAATCACTTATTATTTATTAATTTCACATTACCCGAAAACCTACCCGAGTAACAGATCGCTTTCTTGATTGCGTAATGCGATCCTGTCCGAAGTGACGGGACGGTGACGTGATACGAAATGACACGACGATGAGACGCGATTTCCTCTCTCTCCTCTCTGACACGGGCGCTGACATGAATACGAATTCACGTTTCATTCCATGTCATTCTTGATTATAGGATATCCATCAAATCGAAATATCCACCAGCACACTAGCTGTCCAAATATTTGCATGATACAAAATTCAGATTGTTCATTTAAACAGGAGTCCTGTCCTGTTATTTGTTCGCATTGGCGGCGGAACCAGGGGGACATTTTCCCCTCAGAAAAATCATATCTTGCCCATGTTATGGTTTGAATTTCTAAAGTAGACTCTTTTTTGTTTGCGTTTCTTAACAAGAATAGGGTCAAATTAAGTAAGGCCCTCCTCCTCCTATCCCATAAGGTTAATATCCCCCCATGTCCCCCCAACTTCCGCGGCCACTGTTCCTTTGTTTATTTGCGTGGGTTGTGGAGCACATTTATTATGAAATTCTATACCCATGTGACAATGTTTGTTTGTTATTTGTTCTTCATTACGATTTGATCGCGTCCTTTGTATGCTGTTCGAGATCGAAGTCGAAAAGCCCGTTACACAATAAAAATATTTGCAATTTTTAGTGGATTTAGAGAAACTCTCTGCAATCACGTCTCGTAACAATCCAATTTGAATTCAAAAGTATCGCGTGGAGTGTAAGTAGTATTGCATCGCTGTGAAATTGAGTCCCATTCTTTTCTCTCTCTGTCTCCCCAATAAATACAAAACTAAACGAAATGTGGTGTACTGTAGTCAAAAGTCAATAGTACAGTGGTGGCCAACCAGTGTCCGCGGAAGGGTGTGGACAATGTCCCCATCATCGAAGTTCGAAGTCCCATCATCTGCTCATGTTATATAAACCCCTGCTTCAATGTCCCCCGATGTCCCCTCCGCTTCCGCGGCCACTGGATCCTAGTGAGTGGCCAACCCGACACAATACAATACAGTACACATTCCCATCACATAACATAAAAATGAGTTGAATTGCATCACGTTATATACGATTTTTTGGCGACTTTTCCTTCTTGACTTTTGGCTTTGCTCTCTCTCCGAAAAAAACTTCACGTTTTGTACTTGCTGGTTTGGTTACCGGATCGATATTAGATTTGGGTTGGTTGGTAGTAGTGTGAGTGAGTAAGTACGTAAAGTGTTATACTTTCTTCTCTTCTCTTCGCCTCGTTCAATTCCCAGTCGTCGTCGCGGGAGGGAATGTTCTCTTCTTAAAGTTGATCTTGATGTTGATGTTAATGCCGGTGCTAGTGGTCGTTGATTCAGTCGTTTCCAATGCGACTATGAAGTAATGCAGCAGTTGAGGAGCAGCATCCAAAAGGAAGAAGAGGAGAAAGCATTTTACCACTTTCACTACATGTGATGTGACGTGCACTCTAAAAAACAGGGACGAAAAGGATGTTACCATTTTGGTGGAAGGAAGGCTTGATGATAGACTTTCACCGAGCTAGTGGTAGGTGTTCCCACGTGGTGATTCTGCGAATTATCACCATCCGGTAATGCTCAGGCGGTAGTATGCTTTCACTTGGTGGAAGCAAGCCCATGACTGGCTGGTGTCCCACGTGGTCATTCTGCTGTAACCGAAGCTGTGACATATGTCACAATCTGGTAAAATAACATGTCATCACCGGGTCGGTGATACCCCGGTAGTAAAACTGGTCACTTTCCATAATGCATTTTGCATACAAAATTATCCCCCGAACGCATTTAACCTAAACAGTCGCTTAGCATACATCTTTATCTCCTCTTTTTTCCCGGAATTTTTTAGAGTGTAGCTTCAATGGAGAGAGACGAATAAGTGCCCGGAGAAAGTGAGCATCGTCGTCGTATTGTGCAATATTATTGACTAACTTAAACATTTACAAGGGCCCGTGCTTCTTCTTCTCCTTCTTTGTCAAGCATTTGGTGGGTGGGTGTAGTCGTCGTAAAATGACGAGATAAACAAATGACGGCGTTATGTAATTTTACCGTCGTCATCTGAATTTCATGACCCGACTTGTAATTAGTTTCGTCTAGGCTGAAATTTGATCCACCTTTCTCCATCAATATGGGATCCATTTCTTTCAGTGACGACGTAGTTTTTTCCATCGTGCATCCAATCCCCAGCAGCAGTGGCCGCGGAAGCATGGGGATAGAGGGACAATTATTTGATGTCCGCATCACCTGTCCATTTGTAATGAAAACCTCTCCCTCTCTATTCTACAATGTACCCACATGTCCCCACGGTTTCCGCGGCCACTGCCCATCAGCACTACGTACTTCCCATCCTAGAAAAAAGTAGGTAGGTTCCCGTATTTTTAATGTAATTGGGCATCTCTTCTCTCCGAGACATCAAGGACCATCCATCCACTTCCTTGGTGGTGGTCGTGGATGGCTTTCTCCTATAAAATGGATCAATATCGAGTCACTCATACGTATCATCATACGGATGAGTTTTTAAGTGTGGAAGGCTCCTTAGAAAAAAAAATACTTCATCGTCATCTTCATACTTAGCTGGTGCTGAATAGACTTACTTTCTCCGCACGAAAATGAAGTCACCGTGTATATAAAGTGATTGGATATTGGGTCGAAATTATTATCAGCACTGGCCCCGGAAGCGGTGAGGGGACATTTGGGGACATTGGTATTATAGGATAAGGGGAGGGAGGGGTTTATACAGCATGGGGAGATGATGCGAACATCGAACAACCGTGGGGACATTGTCCCTCTATCGTCAGCTTTCCGCGGCCACTGATTATCAGACAAGTCTCCCTTCCTTCCTGGCTCTTTTTGATTTTTATAAAGTTGTATAACATGCAGGATTGCGAGTAAGTTAACCGTTTACTGCCCTGGAGAAAGCTGTTAACGGAGTGAAAGGTACATGTATGAAAGCTCCATAATAATGAGAAAAAGATGAAAACTATGATATCTTTTGTCGTCTCCTGTTTACTGGTGTTCCTTTACACCGGAAGTTTCCACGTGCCTATGTATGAACATATTGAAAATATTATATATTGTACGTATTTACCAACCCATCGATCTCGTCTCTCCAGGAAAGAATTCCTTTACACTGAATTCTGTTATGTAGGAGAACATCAAAAGTTGAATGTATTAATCGACCAACCAACCAAATGAAAATTCCATCTGTGACCGACCAGCCTCAGTACAACGGCATATTTCACAAATGCCAACTCTCGTTCATGTCATGAATAGCTTTCTCTTTTTCATATTGACAGTTGGCAAAATACGTATGCCCCGAATTATTTTGGCACTTGGCACTTTTTCCTCTTGGAGAAAGTCATTCTTTTCTGGTGACCCGGCCTTGTTATACGTATTGATTTGATGGCGTATATAGCGAGTAAAAAGAGAGGAATTTATTAAAGAGGAGGAGAATATTATTTAGTTTTTTTCTCATTTTTTCCCTTTATCGGGAAAGTTTTGGTGTGATGTGAACATGACGGAAAAATATTAAGTGACGAGTTGAAATATGTAGGAATCTTGATGAAGATAAGGTCTTATCTTAACCTTTTTACTCTACTTCCATGTCCACGTCCACGTCCACCCACGTTTAAAGTAAAAAAAAATATTTTTCGTCAGTCCAATTCTTCATGATTGAGTGATATGCGGTTCTTTCGGTGACACATAGATTTTGAATTGAATTCAATGCTTTACTGAATTTGACCTTTGATAATGATAAGTTCTTATCTTAACCTATTGCAACCCACGTTTAAAGTAAAAAAAAATAGTTCTCCTGAATGACTGATGCAGTTATAGACGACACATGGATTTTTTTTCCATTCAATTCATTCAATGCTATATTGAATTCGACAATCGAAAAACGATCCGACCATTTGAGTTTGAGTTGTTGAACATCATTTCATTTATTTCTGGGGCCTTTCACCCAAGCACCTTTGCTCCTGCGAGGCCAGGCTAGTCATCTCCTTCCACCGATAAATATATTCTCGGTCGGGATGATAAAGCACATTAGAGGAATATTATGACACGGACGGATCCCACCACCATCAGTGGAAGGTGGGGGGACCTTAAAATTCTGGATAGGGGAGGCAGGGATTTGTATAACATGGGGAGATGATAAGGCATCTAACAACCGTGGGGACATTGTTCCTCTGTCCCCACATTTCCGCGGCCACTGCGTCATGTTCATACATTTGAGTTGCCTGAATTCTTCCAGTGGCCGCGGAAGCTGTGGGGACATCGGGGGACATTAAAATTGTATGATAGTGGAGGGAGGGGTTTGTATAAAATGAGATTATAGAAACATCGAATAACCTTGGGGACATTGTCCCTCTGTCCCCTCAGCCTCCTTCCGCGGCCACTGCACCACCACCACCACGGACAGACCAAGGAAACGAAGGGTGGCTCATTTTTTGGTTGGTACATCCGTCCGTATATCATCACCCGCCATCTCGTCTTCTTTTCTCTTTTCCCTCTCCAATTCATTTTCATCTTTCCTTTACTCCTACATTTTCTCTGCTCTGTTCTCCACTTCCAATTCCAGAAGCGGAGGTATTTTTCCCTCCAAATGGGATGCCTGGAATCCATTATTATATCATCATCATCACATTGAAAATATTGAAAAGGACTGAACAGCTCGGTTAAGTGGGGAGAGAGAGAAAAAGTGTGGGGGAAAATACGTAGAAGAGAAAACGCCAACGCCAACGCCAAGCCACGGAATGGCAGTTCGTACTTCGTGCGATGATTATTATGACGATGGAAATGATGATGATGATGAAAAATGCCATAGTTCCATCCATCCATCCATCCCGGGTATTGTCTCATGGATCGGACGGCTACCTATTTATTACCGGGTTTATGACCTGCTATAATAAAGTAGGTTTTATTAGTTTTGCGAAACTCGAGTGTGTATGTACAAACTTTTTTTTTTTTTTTAGTAATTTGTGGTGACTTTGGGGAAGAGTTATTTGGCAAAAAAATTATGAGATCGATAGACTTGATGAAGGAGGAAGAAGATTGGAATTTTACATTTTTCAAAAAATTTGACCTAAAATCGGGAAAAATGAAATAAATAAAAAAATATTTGTATATTTTTGTACAGTTTGGAGAAGAATTATTTGTCAAAAATATTAAGAACTTGAAGAAGAATCAAGAAGATCCGAAACCTAAGAATGAATTGTATTTTTCAAAGAATGTCCCCCCAAATTGTGCAAAATATTAAAGAAATTTGTACATTTTAAGGACTTATGTTGCCCTTTCTGTTATTAATCACTGTTTCCCAACCTTCCATCCAGTAGGCCTGTGTCCGTACCTTTACTTCGGAGAGGAGCTCCTAATGGCTTCCCCATCAGAATATATAAGTCCTCTGCCTCTCTAATATCTCTTATCCTAATCTACAATCTTCCTCCTCCTTCCCAAACTAGCTGCCTAATTTGGGCCGGGCACCTGACACAAAGTAGAATAGAATCCCGTCAGAAAATCGATAAATTCTATTCTCCCTTCGTTCGAAAACTGTCTAATGCATCCATCCGATGCTATCTGTCCTTGTTGCTTTGCTTGCCATGCAGGCTGTAAGTAAGTAAGCAGTAGAAATGGTAGGGATTCGAGAGAAGGAAAAGAAGTTTGATTTTGATTTTGATGGAATACTTCATACTTGTCTCCACTCGAGGAGTCTGGTAAAAAAAAACAAGATTGTTATATCGGACGACTGACGAAGGGTTGTGTTGTGTGTGGTATGTATGTATTGGGAAAAAGGTACTTGGACAGTCAAGAACTTGAATTGAAATGTTTGAATCGCCTACAAATACAGAGGACAGGGAAACTGAGGCAGGAAAAGGGAGCTGTTGTCCGGTGAGGGGTCTTATGAAATCGATTGCCTTAGTTCTGTCGGTATGTCCCTAACTAGGGTGCATAAGTAAGTAGTAAAATCAGCTTCACAGGTGTATAAGGTTGGACATTTTCTGACAGCAAAAAACTGAAATATCTACATTCATAATCAGGCGAAATACATTCATAATTCACTAAATTTTCAAAATTTTGCTCAAGGTTTGGCTCGGGCTGCATCAAGTTACTCTGCGCATCTTCACACAGTAAAGAAAAAAATATGAAATCCAATAATAAATAATCCGGATTACGCACCAAATCATAAAAATTCCACCAAAATTCTGGCACAGGTTTGTCTCGGGCTGTATCAAGTTACTCTGTCTGTCAAGATTTGAAAAGGGTAGCAGGAGTGACTCAGGTTTCGAGTGTTGGTTGCTACTGGGGTTCGTAGAAGAGAAGGGTCATTTTATTTCTGATACTTGCTGTACACCCGTTTCTGAATTTGTACGTTGATAAGTTGGATACAAGTGCTTTCGGTCGACCCCATACATAACTACCTACTCACCAATTCCAGGATTACGGAATTTTATGTCTCCCTACTTCCAAAAATATACATACAAACCTACACCCCTTCACATATTTAAATGGGAGATGGATGGAGTGCGAGGTTTTCTTTCGTGCCGTAAAATTTATAGAAATATGCCCGTGATAAATTTACGAAAAGGGTGTAAACCCCCCATTTCTACTCAAGTGCTGTTTCATACAAAAAAATTCTCAAGTGGATTTCACCCAAGCTTCTTCTTCTTTTTTTTACTTTCACGGGAGGAAAATTGCTTGAATTTATTCATTGAAAAATGTGTCGTAAAGTTTGAGATTTAAAATAAAGTGGGAAGGAGAAGGAGAGGAGAAAAATTGAGGAGGAGGAAAGAGGTGGCAATCCTCTCAGACAAAGATGAAAGGGTGCTGATGACTATTGCTCTCTCATGATGTGATGATGATTATGATGGCGAAAGTTGAAATGCTGGTGGTGCGGTGGGAACAATCCCCGCGGAAGGCGGGGGGACAAAAGTGGGACAATGTCCCCATGGTAATTCGATATCTCCATCATTATGTAAACCCATCCCTGCGGTATCTTACAAGATTAATGGCCCAGATGTCCACACGGCTTCCGCGGCCACTGGGTGAATGAGACTGAGGTGAAAGTCTCTATCATATTTTGGGGTAGATTGGTCCCACTGTTTTTCGTCCTCGAGGATGAAGTGGTGGATCATTTAGCAACTACTTAAAGGACGGTGGGGGACCGTGTGGACTGACAAATAAAGCCAAATCCACGGCCAAAGCCGAGGCAAATAAAATTGTCTTGTTTCCTTCCGTACTTTGGTACTTTTATTATTATTCTGGCCTTGTCCCTTTCTCTTCTAGGGGACAAAGTGTAAGTTCTGACCGCATTTCTAATTTATTTTTCCCCGTGATACATACATAGTTTTCGGGCAGACTAATTTTCTCTTTCTGCAAATTTCTACTCAGATTTGGTCCATTTTAGTCTAAAATATGCAAGGGTGTTGGAATATTTGTTAATTGTCGGTTCAATTTCTCCCCATTTTGAAGACTAATAATTATGAGAAAAGATGAATCTAATTTTAACCAAAATATTCAAGCATATCGGAATATTTGTTAATTGTAGGTCTACTTTCTCGGTTATTTTGTGTCCACTTTGCAATAATAATTAAGTATGAGAAAAGATGGGGAAAAGAAGCCTCCAATTTTCACCAGTCGTGCTTACATACTTTTTGATCTCATTGTAATGTGTCTCACAGCCCATTTTCTAAGAAATTTTACTTTCTCTTCACTTTCACCACAACTGCTGGTTTGCTGGTCTGGTCTCTGTATGCAACTCAGGTTTGGTTCAAGAAAGTCTGTGAAGTTTGTTGGTTTGTGGATGATGCTGGGTGGCTGGGTGGCTGAATGGTGCGAGGTGACAAATGAGACGCAGCCCTCTTCCCACTTTCTCTCTCGCTTTTTATGTCTGCCATCATATTTTATTTCTCTTTCTTCATTTCTCCCCCTCGTCTTTCGCCCAGGCCGAGAGAACTGCTGTCCTCTTATGTTTCTCTTCTCTGGGAGAACAGTGGCCGCGGAACGGAGGGACAATGTCCCCACGGTTGTTCGATGTCCGTATCATCTCCCCATCTTATATAAACCCCTGTCTCCCCCCCCCATCCTTCAATGGCAATGTCCCCAGAAGTGGCTTCCGCGGCCACTGTGGGAGCAAGTGAACTCTCGAAATTACTGCTGTGTGGTTAGACCCTTGTATCTTTTAGCACAAGGAGGCCGGTCTTTCCTTGTTTGTATTTGTACTTTTGGGCTAAAATGAATGATGTAAAACGGGTAGAAGCCTTGTAAGCAAGGAGTAAGAATCGTATAAGAGAAGGTCATGTACCAACCAACCAAATGCTATAACTATTTCATGGCGTGCTCGTAATTTTCCATAATCTCGACACAAGCAAACCAGTCCTGAAACTTTGTCTCTCTCTGTTACACGTACATTTAAATTAACCCTTAATAAATTAACGCGAAAGAGAAAAATGTCGAGCAGTTTGTACATCATTAGTAACTAACTAACCGTATGTACATGGATGCATTTAAGGACAAAAAAGAATGGTGAATTTAACTTTGACTTGGCAAGAAATACAGTAAATTCTCTGTACGCCATCCATCCCAACTTGGCGCTTGAGTATACAAAACGAAACTGTTTAATTTTTCGGTTTTTTGAAAATGCTACATACATTTCACGGACATATAATAATGGCTTCTTTGTCTGCCCTTGTAAGTATAAAATATCGTGTTTTCTGCGTATATTTTTCTTCTTTCCAAGAAATGAAAACTCCATTCTTTCACTTTTGAACTGTTTGTTTCTCTCTTCCTTCCCTGTAATTTTTAACTCACGCACTTAATTGCACAATGTCATGAATGTCGAGTAAGACGTGGACGTGAAACACCAGCCAGCTTGGCGTTTCCTACACACGGAACTTTTTGCCCTAACAGCAAAATTTGGCTTGTATGTACAAAGTATGTACATACAGGGTTCGGAAAAACCCAGGGTTTTAATCAAAAAGTAACGACCCAGGGGTTTTAATGGGTTTTAATGGGTTTTTTGGGTTTTAATGGGTTTTATGGGTTTTATTGGGTTTTATTAGGTTTTACATAAGCAATACATTGAACAACAATTTTCACTACTATTGCAATCCAATTTCAGTTAATATGCAAATCCTCCTTGTCCATGTTAGAATTTTTATCCGTTTCGAAATGGTCCTATTTAACTGATCATAATCTAATACTTTATGTGACCATAATTAATTACATATATTACCTTTTTCTCGAATGCTTCCTCTCATCATAATGAAATCCAAGTTGTTTAAACTTTTAAAAATTTAATATTTCAATGCGATCTTAACGTGTATTATCAATTCTGGAAAAAATCGAGTACTTATGGAACAATGAAACTTATGGAACAACGAAAGTACGTATGTATTATGATCAGGAATATAATAAGTGATTTTTACAGACACACTTCTTTTGCTCATAATACAAATAAAGTACTTCGTTGTCCATAAGTACTCGATTTTTCCAGAGGTGTAATTAAGATCGCCTTGAAACATTTTAAAAAACTTTATAAATTAAAAAAATACTACAGTATTTTGTTTAATTTATTCGCTGAGATGAGAGGAAGTATTCGGGAAAAAAGTATTAATTATGACAGCAAATGTAAATTAAATGTAATTAAATTATGTATGCTCAGTTAAACATACCTCGTTCCGAAATTATTTTTTATTTATTTTTTGTCACTTGAAACCTGTAATTGCACTCGCTGATTTATTCCTGGTTTTGAAAACTTACAGTATTAATCAAATAAACTGCTTAGCTGCCATCAAACAACTTCGTTTAACGTATGACAGCTGTTTTCAGCTTTTAGAATATAGTTTTAAGCTGAAACACAGTTAAAACCCATTAAAACCCGAATAAAACCCATTAAAACCCAAATAAAACCCATTTAACATGGTAAAACTCAATGGGTTTTATTCGTTAACAACCCATTAAAACCCATTAAAACCCAAAAAACCCAACCCAATAAAACCCTGGGTCGGAATACCCTGTGTACATACAATTTATTGCTGGTTAGTTCACGGTACATAAAATGCCATATATTTAGTAGCTGGCTCGTCGTCAACCTTGCAAAATTTTTACCACGAGGAAACATTCCTTAGCACAGATTTGAGCCGTGTCATGTCATCGGCGTCGTCTTAATTTGATGTGACATTTGTTTACATTTCCATTTATGCAGCCTCACATCAGCATTTCCGTTTTTCGCCCGTATTTTCTTCTCCTTCCCGTAATTAGTTTACCAGTTTTTAGTTTCGTTCCGAAAATTGAATCTTTCCGAAATGGTAACTGGGAGGGCAGACCCGGCTTTTGGTAATCTTTCAAAACAATTTTCCAGTTATGCCAGAGTCGATTCAATCCGCAGGTCTAAACGTGTACTTTTTTACTGGTAGGAAACGAACGTGCCTTGGCAAAAGCATCGCATTTTGCCCAGATTTTTGCAAGACTTTAGCCCTAGCTCCTCAGCCTCTTTAATGGCAACGACCGTTTCGCTTACGTTGCGTTATGGTTATGGTAAACATTATTTTAATGTTTTACGAGTCGACGGGCATAATAGTTTCCATTGCTGCAATGAGTGCAAGTGCTACAAAATGGGGGAAGGAACAGGATGGCAAAAGTTGTAAAATACAGGCGGACGTGGACGTGGACCACGGCAAGGGAAGGGAAGGACCTTACTTAGCACGTGGAGTGTAATAATAACGGTGACCCTCTTTTTCTCAGGAATCTACGAGAATTATTGTGAATCATGATTTTCAAAAGAAAAAAATCTCAATTAAAATCATGGCCAAGGTTTTGAGACAAAATTTTTTGAACCTTACTTAGCACGTGGAGTGTAATAACAGTATACCCGGTGACCCTCTTTTTCCCTAAAATTCATTAAATTATGTTCAACATGACTTTAAAAAAATTCAAAGAAAATCATGACCAAAATTTTGAGACGCTCTTTTTTGAACCTTACTTAGCACGTGACCCTCTTTTTCTCAAAATTATTGTCCTACTTCTTTTAAAAATCTCAATTAAAATCATCCCCCATCTTTTTGAAGCACTCTTTCCTTTAAATCATTCCTATTACACGAAGCCTCATAAACTTTACCGGAATTATTTTGACGCACCATTTTCCACGAGGAAGGCAATTGGCTCGAGTTCAAATGTGCGTACCACACGTGAAAAAACGCACGCATCACCACGACGAAAGCCCGTCTTGCTAACTAACTAACTAAAACATTCTATTTATTTCTCGTCGTCGTCGTCGTCGTCGTCCACTTTTAGTGAAACACTGCATAGCATTTAATTGCTTACCCATGTCGTTGTTTCGTACATACACGGGGCCTTTAGTTTAGTTGGTGTGGCTGTTTGTTGTCATTGAAATTTATGAAGCGAGAAGGTGAGAAAAAGTTAATTGGATGAGGAAGAAGAAGCGTTTGCCTGGTCTGGCTGGAGAATAAGTAAGAGATTCTTACATATAAGGTTGTCCTGTATGTGCAGTGGCCGCGGAAGCTGTGGGAACATTAAAATTGTAGGATGGGGGAAGGGAGGGGTTTATAAAAGATGGGGAGATGATGCGGACATCGAACAACCGTGGGGACATTGTCCCTCTGTCCGCGGCCACTGACTTCATACGACCGACTCGTTGATATTTTTTATAACGACGCATCAGGATTTTGACATTTATTAACTGCACATGTTACAAACTTAAGTGTTATCATCGTCATGTTATGTTTTCTTCACTGGGAGAAAATGAAGGGGAGCTGAGCGACGAGATGAATTATTTCCTGTTGGAGACCATCACTCATACCTTAAGCAAACTTCTTACTACGTACGAGTCCCACAACAGAAAACGGGCAGACCACCACCATCGCGTTAAAAAAGACCAAACCATGCATCGCTTTTTCTTAAAGGAGGAGAGACGCCTTTTCTGCCTTCACGGGAATAAATAAATGCTTGCATGTACATATGTATGACACCGTATTCATATTCAGTTAAATAGAAAAGATGTTGGGGGAAATCTTCAAGTTTTATTTTATTTTCACCGTGTAAAATCTAAGAGTTTTGTACATTTCGAGTAGAAAAATTCTTAATGAGATGTGTTGTGTTGTGCAATAACCTACTTACAATGGAGGTCTCCCAGCGTATGCGTTCCGATTTTGAATAAACTAGTGTCAATCGATTACAAATTTAATTAGGATAGAATTTGCGAAAGACACAACCTCCCAATGGCAGATATATTTGCATCCAAAGAGGAGAAAACGCGCTGTAAAGTGGACAAATTTGAGACTATCCAAATTTACTGCACATTTTCTCCTCTTTAGATGTAAATATCTCTGCCAAACGTGCCCATTGGGAGATTGTGTTGAAGTGTTTTCGCAAATTTCATCCTGATTAAATTTATGCTCGATTTACACTAATTTGCTCAAAATCGGATCGGATACTCTGGGAGACCTCCATTCCTAGACATGCCCTGATTTCCACATTTTTCTCAATTTACCTCACACGCTTATTTAATTATTCTTCTCCCTTGAAAAAGAAGACAGATTCCAATTAAACTCTAGCAAAATGTTCATTGGTTCGAAATGTGTCTTCTTTTTTTACCCCGTATTGCGTGTACTTTGCTCATTATGCGTGTAATAAAAGTGGGCGCCCTCAAGGGCTTTTACCATTAGGGGAGCAATATCTATCTACGGGCATGGATGGCATTATTACGCTGAAGGCGAAGGTGGAGTGAATCTTCTCATCGTCAAAGTAGGATTCTTTTTATCCGGGATGCAACCTATCCTCGTGTCTTATTTGGTGACGTCTGGCTGTAAAGTGTAGATAAATTTGGCTGCTTTTTATTCAAACCATAGTTGTATGCATTGTGGTGACAAGGACGTCCGCATGTTGTCACAAATGTGTCCACTCTTTTCACCTTTTATTCAGCAGGCATTCATGCTTATCTCATTTCTTGACTGCACCAGCAAAACAAGTCAGCCTTCTCCTCCTCCCAAAACGAGACAAAAAAGGACAAGGACGTGTCAAGATTTTTAGTGAAACAAAAACCAATTTAAACCCGACAAAGTTAATGGTCCAACAAAAGTTGAAAAATATGGTGACAATAGAAGTGAAATTCAGGGAATGTATGCAGTATGCATGTAAAAGTCGCATTTTGGTTATGTCGGAATGAAAACTTGGGATCTTTCTATTTGAAAATAAGTAAGAATGTTCATTGATAGTAGTACAATTCGGCGAAAAGTATTGCGCTAAAAATACTTTTTCCATGTGGTTTATGTACCTGGAATTCGATTGTTAAAATTAAGTCAAGTAGTGAATAAGACATACATTTCTAGTTTTTACAGAATCATTCGCCCGCCGAGAGAAAATCTACATATTTAGTTTCAACACAAAATATATGAATTATGATCTATGTTAACGAGAATGAATCGAATTTCTGGCCAAATCTTGCCAAACTCGTTATTGGAAAATCTCATATTTATGGAAAGGTGGCGTCTTGGGACGGACCATGCAATACTTTGCATGCTTGTAGCTCGATCGGAAAAACGAAACGTGTCATATCGCATGCATGTGCAGATTTGTAGCCAGATATGAAAAGTGTGTCGTGGAATTGTTTGCCAAAACTGTGTGCGGACTTAAGTCAAACCTAAAACAAACAACTTCCCTATAGAACGCATTTTCACGTTTTATTACCCTCCCCCCAAATCTAATACCCTTCAAGGAATACTTTAGAGGTTTATGTGACGTGATAATTTCGAGGAACGCATCGCACCCCGTTTTTCTTTATGATGTATGATTTTCACGCGCAAAATTGTGCTTTCTCTGCGTTACGTGCCGCAATAAGATACGTACATAAGAGCCAGTGGCGGCGGAAGTTGTGGGGACATTAACATTGTAGGATAGGGGAAGGGAGGGGTTTAAATAACATGGGGAGATGATGCAGACATCGAACGAATGTGGGGACATATTTGCTCCTCTGTCTCTCCGCGGCCACTGGTAATGGCCACTGTTCAAGGATGTCATAACTTATTTAATGCGATGCGAATGGACCCTGCGTGTGAATGCAGATGACCACATTACAATATCGAACAGATCGTTGGAAACATGATATCTCTCTTTAAGTAGGTATTTATGACCGGAATGTTCCCACATTACGGCGCTTTTATGACTTGACTGACTTTACGTTTTGCATCGGGAAATATGGACAGAACTTGGCTGGAAATAGCCACAATAAGTGGGAGATTCTCTAAATATACTAAAAATAGGGGGTCCTACATATGTATGCGTGTGGTGAGTGCACTGTTAAAAATCTGGTAGAGTCAGATATACTGGTATTGATTTGGCAATAACTTTCTACCGGATTGGTAGTAGTTTGTTTAAGAGTGGTAAATATTGCATTACTGGAACATTACTACTTCTGGTTGGTAATAATTTAATACCAGTTTTCTAAGAGTGTCTAAGCGAAGATTCATCTCGCGTCACATGTCGAAATTCACGCTGTAAATTGCAACCAAACAATAAAAATGAAGTTGTTTATTTTCACGAGTTTTAAGATAGGTCAAGCATACAGAATGTGGCTTAAGTCAGTCTAGACAGAATTTTATGTAGATCACAATAACGTCATAATTATGAGGATACGACTTTCACCGAGAACTTTAAACCCTATTCCGGAAATATTATGACTTCCCTTCCACCAGATAAAGCACTACTACATCCATAACTTGATACAGTTCATATTGCGCAAACAGAAACTTGTGCAAAACAAATTATTCTCTTTTGGTAACGATGCAATATTTACTTTATGCAGTGAAGAGTGAGAAATGCAAAAAGTAAACTTTCCACGGACGAATGGGTACACATGTTTAGGCCGCCTTTATTGTGGTTTCCAAATTTTGAGCATACCAAGCATCGCACCATCATATTTCGCATTCGGTTCGTTTTCCACCAACCACAAATGTGTGCAGGCAGTGGCCGCGGAAGCTGTGGGAACATTAACATTTTAGGATAGGGGAGGCCGGGGTTTTATAAGATGGGGAGATAATGAGACATCGAATAACCGTGGGGATATTGCCCCTCTGTTCCGCGGCCACTGTGTGCATGAGAAATAAATTAAATGAAAATATCTACAAGGTTTGCCAGCCAGCATAAACAGAAAAATATTTCTGGTTATTTCCCCTAAGGAGGGGAGCTTGCGAGGTTGATAATAACAGATATTGATGCCCTTTGGATATGTGGTAGGGACCCATGAGTGTACTAAAACCCTGAAGTAGTTTGACTCCATGGCCACATTTGCGCCCGCCACACCCACTCAAAAATGTCCAAAAAACGCTTTCACCCCAGTTTTCACTCACTCAAATCCACGCCAAAAATCCAATTTTACTCGGATTTTGAAATTTCTTTCACCATTAC
The DNA here is from genome assembly GCF_002217175.1 of Folsomia candida. Taxonomy (NCBI): domain Eukaryota; kingdom Metazoa; phylum Arthropoda; class Collembola; order Entomobryomorpha; family Isotomidae; genus Folsomia; species Folsomia candida. The sequence continues at coordinate 3,978,238 of NW_019091201.1, forward strand.
ACTCCCAGATAGTTGCTTTCTTCAATCCAATATCAAACTCAATTTTTTCGAAATTTTTAGTATTTTTAAAATTTAAAATTCTGAATGAGCATTGTTGTAGTCATCAACAAAACAAATTATGTTTGCGAAATAATCATCAATAAAATTGAGTTTGATATTGGATTGAAGAAAGCAACTATCTGGGAGTATAATGGTGAAAGAAATTTCAAAATCCGAGTAAAATTGGATTTTTGACGTGGATTTGAGTGAGTGAAAACTCGAGTGAAAGCGTTTTTTGGGCATTTTTGAGTGGGTGTGGCGGGCGCAAATGTGGCCATGGAGTCAAACTACTTCAGGGTTTTAGTACACTCATGGGTCCCTACCACATATCCAAAGGGCATCAAGATCTGTTATTATCAACCTCGCAAGCTCCCCTCCTAAGTTAAAATTGTGGTGTATACTTTGTGGTTTGTTTGATGCAACTTTCACTTTTTTTCCCTGTGGAAGTTATGCTTCTCTTCGCTCATCTGTGGTTTGGTTGGTGAGTGCAGTGGCCGCGGAAGCGTGGGGACACTAACATTGTAGGATAGGGGAGGCCGGGGTTTATATAACATGGGCAGATGATGCAGACATCGAACAACCGTGGGGACATTGTCCCTCTGTCTTCCGCGGCCACTGACTGTTGCGTGTGTATGTATATGCCCGTTTGTGGTGTGGTTCGTTAGATCGTATCAAGTTTTACTTTTCCGTGTGTTGATTGGGTTTACCTTAGCTGTTTGAGGGAGAGAAAGAAGAAAAAAGAAAATCTGCCCAGTTTTCTTTCCACCGTTGCTAAATTTCCTTTGAATTCCAGTCACTTTCTTTGCCCCGCTTTCTCTTTACATTACATTTCACGGTATTTACCACACCACTAACCAAGGTTGCTTTTGTAGTTTGATGAATGTATGTGGGCAATGACGCAAATTCTGGTTTGTAATGTTACGTATTTTCAAAATTCCTGACTTATGTATGCAAACATGGATGGCCTAATTCTTTCAGGAGAGAGGGGCCGTCCATAAATTACGAGAGGGGAAAGGGGGGGGGGTCTAAGGCTCCATGACACGTGTTAAAGAGGAGAAGGTCGAAATTCGCGATTTTTCCGCTAAATACTGCTTCATCCACCAAGTGATCCACGATTAGGTTAGCCGAATAAGCCGAATAACCCGATCGGCATTTATTTTTAATACTAGCTTATTTTAATTTTGGCGTAAAACTCATTAAATTTTGGGCCTGGAATTTGAAAAATTCGGCTGATTCGGCTGATTCGGCTTATGTAATCGTGGATCATTTGGAACTCTTACTACAAATAAAGCAGTAATTAATGGACGACCCCCGAGCCGAGGAGACGGCTCCTTGGCAAAGTTGAATAACAAGAAAAGGGTTAACTGTGGCCGTCTTGAGACACAAATGTAACCGGCATGCATATCCTTCTAGTACTGAAATGTAAAGCAATTTATTTAGTTTTCATGAATGCGAACAAATCCTATTTGTCAAGGGAGGAAGAAGCAGAATAAAGACTGGAATTGGAAGAAAGCATGTTTTAGCCCAGATTTTGGCCAACTTAAGCGAAGGATTGTTTGATAGCGTGGAAAATGAGGGAGACACTCGGACACACGATTCGGATTTCCTCCTGGATTTCTGGTTTGAATAGAATAATGAAATTAAATGAAAGTTCGGAAAAGAAAAGAGAGGGATGCGTGGGTGGTTTGGTTTGGAGGGGGCATTGTCCGGTCACTGGAGAAAATAATTAACAACAAAAATTTCTTATGTAACTAAATAATTCTAAAGTTTCATATTTAGAATGTATTTCTGTACAGAAACTCGTCAAGTTGTCGACACCTACCTACGTATCCTTTTCCCTAAAGAATTTATCCCATTATTGTGTCACGACACGACACACTGAATAGAATATTATTTTTGCTGCTGGGCCTTCCTCTTTTCGGCAGACTTTATCTCCTGACAACGTCGTCGGCGTTGGCGTTGTTCTCAGGCTCACAATACAATCTTCTTGAGAGACATGTTTAGTTTGTATGTATAGCTGCACAATCAGTGTGCCGGGTGAAAGTAAGTAACCAATTGGAAGAAATAACGGGGAGAAAGTGGTTTCTTGCAGGGGAATATTTCGACCTGGGAGAAATGCAAGGTGGGAGAAACTACGCCCAGCCGCGATAAATATTTCATACGGCGCGTGGCTAAATGGCGCATATTTTTTGCACTTTCTCCCAGTTTCCTTGCATTTCTCGCTTTGCAGTGCTAGAAATTTATAGCAAACCGGCAAAAAACGAAACACTGACAAGTTACCACGTGCAAGAAATAACAGCAAGAAAGTGGTTTTTAACAGCTATTTTGACCTACAAGAAATGCATGGTACAAGAAACTCCTTCCCGTCAATATTCTTCATACCGGACGTGGCTGTATGGCGCATATTTCTCCCAGTTTCTTGCACCTCGCATTTCTCACCTTTCTTACTTCACGCTGCAAGAAATGTAGCAAACCCACAAGAAACTAAACCCTGTCCACAACGTACGTATGTAACCTTTAAATAGTGACGCTTTCAGTCTAAGGAGAAGAAGAATTAAAAGGAGAGTCATCCCTTCATCGTCGTCGTCTATTTCAAGTAAAGTTTTTGATTTGGCGCAGTTTATTATTTTGGGTTATTGTATCCCTCAGTGAAAGCAGTGTCAATACGGCAAACGTGTGTTTGTGACACTTGAAAAGATGTCATAATGATGAAGTTGCGGTCGACCAAGCGAGGAAGCCCAAACCCACTCGGCTTGAACTGCGAGAGAGAGAGAGTGGGATTCTATTGTTAAGTTTTGTGTTCAGTGGGGGTTTAGATTCTCATATTTATTGCAAGAGAGAAAGTAAACTCAAGTTATTGTTTCCAGTCTGGATTCGATGTTTGAATACGTCCTCCACCCTCGCAAACCAGATGCTTGGACGGAAATAATGTAATAAATAAATATGTATGCGAAGGGATTGTATATATTGATTAATTTTTTGTGGGTGCATTTCCGATAAAATTTGGAAATGTTTTTGGCCATAAATTTGACTCGGATTTGGTTTACAATAGAATTTTTGAGATCTTTTGGAATTTTTTGTGCATTTCGGACAAAATTTGGTGGTTTCTGGGTTAAAATGTTTAAAGATTCGCAATTTTTGGCACAGTATCAATTAAATTATTCTGCATTTCCGACAAAGTTTGGAAATGTTTCAAGTAATAATTTGACTAGACAATTTTGCTAGTTTTGGGCACATCATGAATTATTTCTTTCAAAATTTGGAAATTTTTCTAGGTTTAAACATCCACAAATTCTTTCTCAAATTTTGCAATAATTTTCAACCAATATCTGCAAACGTGTCTGCTGAATTTTTTTGTCTCATCTCATCTCAAAATCTCCGAAATGAAAATGTTTCCCAAACACAAGTGAACAATGAGCCAGCCTTTTACAACTTTTGTTCCTTTCGTTCGTTCCCAACAAAAAATATCTTTCTTGACTTAGCTCACAGAGAGCAGAACAAAACTAAACAATTGCTGCTTGAGGGTACGTACATACCCAAAACACCAACTTTCTCCCAACTTTCACTCCCTTCAAAAGTGTCTTGTCCCAAAAACAAACGAAAACTCGAATTTACAATGGGACAAGTTCCCCTTTTTTGTTGTTGGTTTGAATAAAAAAGAAAGAAATTGATTGATCTAAATTCAAGATTGTTGAAATAAAAAAAGTTCAAATTTATTATGTCACGAGCAGTTTTTTGGCAAGAATACGTAGAAAAAAAACAATGCCAGTGATATTTTTAGGTTAGGAAGGGATATGCATACTTAGAAAATTGGTATTAAATTTTTACTAACTAGTAATAACGAGCGTTGTGGTAATGAAAAAATTACCAAAGAAACAAAGTACTATCAATCCGGTAGCAATTTATTACCAAGTCGATACCAGTACGGAGAAAATATACATGACTCTACCGGCACTGGTAATAACGTGCATTACCGTTTAGTAATGTTCTGATAATGAAAAATTTACCACTCAGAAACAAACTATTACCAAATCGGTAGCAATTTATTACCAGTACTCTACCCGATTTTTAACAGTACATCCTTCTTTTTGCCCGTATCTCTAATTTTCCACGGTTTTATTTCAATCAAGTTTCTTTCCTCCTTTCTCCAACAATTTTACGCATTCTTAACCAACCCATAATTGATTCTCTTTCTTATAAATACACCAAAAACTTGTGTACCGTGTTGGTTGAAGCAACATTAAAGTACCACATTTTAAACATAAAGACCTATTAATCGAAGCGGGGATAAACATTGAACTTTGCATGCAGGATTTTGAGAATAGTGAAAACTACAAAAATCATAAGATCAGGTATTGCAAGAATTTTGCACTCAGAAGTCAACAAACCTGATGAATTCACCAAATCATTCGACTGGTTAAAACCAATATGCACAAATCTCAAAAAAGATCAAAATATCGTCATCCTACCTGCTGATAAAGGCAACATGACTGTGATTATGGACAAAACAAATTATGAGACCAAAATAGAAGAACTACTCTCAGACCCGAGTTACTCTCCACTACCAAATGACCCCACCTCCAAATTAGAAGCTGAAATTAACAATATATCAAAAAATCTACTCAAAATGAAAAAACTAGACAAATCACAACACCAAAATATCAATCCAACGAACTCAAAGATTCCTCGGTTTTATGGATTACCGAAGGTACACAAACCAGGACTACCGTTCCGACCTATCGTGGACTTTCGTTCCTCACCTTCCTACAATCTTGCCCATTTTTTGAACAAAATTCTGAAGAAGATCACGTCAAATTTCCCAACCCACATTAAAAATTCATACGAATTCGCCAAGGATATCAAGAGCTTCACTGTACCCCCCGGATATGAACTCGTCTCATTCGACGTAACTTCTTTATTCACTCGAGTTCCAGTCAAAGAAACTCTAACAATCATTAAGAAAAGACTAGATACATCGACAACCTGGAAAACAAAAACCAAGTTAAATGCAGATGAAATCTTAAAATTACTACAAATCACAATAAACTCAAACTATTTTACTTGGAAAAACGTCACATACAAACAAAATGACGGTACTCCAATGGGCAGCCCAATCTCCGGTGAGTTTGCAGAATTCTTCCTCCAAGAACTAGAAAAAAAGGTCGTCCTCAAACACCCCGACATAAAATTACATAAACGATTCGTGGATGACTGTTTCTCGTGCATAAAATCAGGAACAAAAGACAGAATCTTACATGACCTCAACTCATTCCATCCAAACATACAATTCACCTGTGAATCAGAAATAGACAAGAAAATTGCCTTTCTCGACATCATAATTACATACAATAATGATGGACAAATACAACGACAAGTTTATCGAAAACCCATTCACACAGGGAGATACCTAAATTACTCATCTTACCACCATTCTTCCCAAAAGATTGCTGTAATTGATGCTTTAGTTTACAGAGCATTAGCAATTTCTGATGACCAATTCTTAAAGGATGAACTTACCTTTGTGGCCACCTCACTAACAAACAATGGCTACCCAAAAAGTCTCATCAACCAACGAATATCAAGAATGAAGAAAAAATTCTCAAATACGACACTCCAACCAAACGGCGACGAAGAAAAAAAGCCAAGGATCATTCTTCCATATATGGGACCGCTTACCCACCGATTAACTGGTTACCTCCGGAGAAAACTTCAATGCGAATTTGGATACCTCACGGGAAAAAAGATGAAACAATTTATTTGTGATTACAAGGAAAACCCACCTCCAGACCTGGTAGGAATTTATCAAATTTTATGCTCATGTAATGACAAATACATAGGAGAAACCAGTCGACCCCTCGTCAAACGCATCAAAGAACACCTGAACGATATCAAAAAGAAAAATGTCAAATCAGCGGTAGCATTACACATTTTAGAAAATCCAAGTCATCGGATAACAGAAGACTCAGCAAGTCTCCTTATTGCCGAAAGAAGAAATTTTCACAGAAAATTTCTTGAAAGTTTGCACATAAGAAAAACCACCAACGCCATAAACCAAGACAATGGGATGAACCTCAACCCCATCTGGTCATCATTAATGTTGCCACTTATTTAAATTCCATAACTACATTTGTATAATTCAACAAATTATCATTTCTTGACAATTTAGAACTGCACTGTATTTCAATTCCAAAAATTGTTAAAATTCCTCATTTTCCTGATGATGATGCGAGTTTAGCATCGAAAGCTCGAATAAACTGCTTTTATAAACCACACCCATGTATTCCGACGAAGCCTCCTCAAACATTAAAGTAATTACGGGGAGAAAGAAAGTTGTCCATATGAATTGTACGTACGTATTTCCAGCAACATCGTCCATATCCCCAATTCCCTCAACTTGCTTTCTCTTTCTCTCTCCTCCCCCGAGATTGCTTGGCAAAGGAGAGAAAAGGTTATAACAATTCCCTAATGGTTTCCGTCAATTTTTTCTTCATTGGAAAGTCAAACATTCACCGCCGCAATCTAGCATCTTGGAAACATGAGAGAAAGTACAAACATTTCTTCTCCTCTCTTTCGGCCACTACTTTCACTTTACGGACGTTATCCACTTATTGCTACGTACTAGGAAAAGTTTTATGTGTGTGTGTACTGTGTGTATCAAGTCATTTATGACAAATTGGTTAGCCAAGCTAGAGAAAAGGGTTTGCATTTCCTGTCTTACTTTTCGATATAACTTGTACTTTCTCGTGAGTGTTTTGACCAAACTTTTAATAATACTTGATCCATATTTGGCAACAAAGAAACCTAAATACTGCCAAAAATTAGTTTGTGTAGTTTTTGGTGTATGTATGTACATACAAATCGATGCAATAATTGTGCGAAATTTTGGTATTAGTTTTTGCGGAGGTGGCACTAAATTTTGGCCAATTTGAAGGCGGGATCTGATTACATGGCGCACTTTTCTATATATAAATGTTCCAGTTAATGGACCCCACCTCGCGCTAAAAGGAAAGCTTTCACGGAATTGAATTGCATACATATTATTGGTACATACCCCACATTTTACGGCCTACGTAACACGTGGGAGGCAAATAAGCCCACTATTTATCAGTATTAACCATCCTGAAGTGGCCGCGGAAGCTGTGGGGTCATTATCATTGTAGGATATGGGAGGGATGGGTTTGTATAAGATGGGCAGATGATGCCGACATCGAATAACCGTGGGGACATTGTCCCTCTGTCCTCACACTTCCGCGGCCACTGGAAAAATTCAGGCTACTCAGATATATAGAAGATACAGTGGCCACAGAAGCAGTTGGAAAGTTGTGAGGGAAAGGTTTATATATTGAACAACCGTGGGACATTGCCCTTCTGTCCCTACCCTTCCACGGGCACTGACACCCTGTTAAAATGGACCAAATACATCCAAATATATCTGCCGAGAAGGTGGTGGTCTCGTGGTCAGGCCACAAAACCCCCATAAATTGGAGTTTAACAGTTAACAATAAAAATTGAAGTGGGCCGTGCCTTACTTACTTAAGAAGTTAGGCTTCTCGTGGTGTTGTTGGATGTCGTGTTATGTCGTACAAGAAATCATTACCTTACATAAAATGGAGTAAGTGGTAGTAGAAAGGGATGTAAATGGAGGGCTTTTTAAATAACAAGGAGTCAGCAAGTGCTACGTACACTTATTGACGACGACTAGGTGATCAAAGAGATTGCTTCTGTACGAACGTGAAGGAGGTGGAATAAATAAATGTGGAATAAAAGATGCAAGTCTGATTTCTTTCTGGAGAAAGTAAGAAATTCCCGTGGTTTTTTCTATGTAGCGGCACCATTTAAATGATAATGGCCACACATACACTACACACTACACTCAACTTTCACTTCACACACTTTCTCCAATCTGAATAAGAAGCGAGGAAAAGAGACGAGACACTTTCTCTCCACTCAACTTTCTTTTCCGGCCCAACTAACAACACGTTTCGTTTCTAGCTTTTCACAAAATTCTGATACAGACACTCTTAGAAATCAGGTGTTAAAATGATACCAAGCGGTATTGATGTATGACTACCAAAGTGGCGCTAATAACTGATATCCTTTTGTAGGAATTAAAGTTTTATCATGTCGGCAGCAAATTTTTACTGACCGGTATAATTTAGTACGAAGCGGTAACAAGTTTAATACCGAATAACCAATACCTGTCTGACTATACCAGATTTCTAACAGTGTAGAAATCCAGTATTAAACTAATACCAGGCGGTATTCATATATGACTCTACTAAAGCGGTATTAATAAGTGATACCGTGTAGCAATAGCTCGATATTAAAGGGTTAATTTTTACGTACTGGTATAATTTTAATACCAAGCGGTAGCAACTTTACTACCAACAAATCAATAAACCTGCCTAAACTGTACCACATTTCTAACAGTGTACACATATACTTCGCTGAAATGCTGAAAAAATACCATCCGCGTAGAAGAGGAAGAACGCATCTAATTTGAATTTCTAAGATATAAATTTTACCGTGAAGAAGATAAGATTGCTGCTGCTGCATCAAGCCGCGTCTTCTCTTCTGGGTTGCGGGTTTTAAGAAGATGTCGCATTCGAATTTTTATTTAAACATGATGCACTCTGAGGAGATATGCAAAATTGGTTCGCTTTCTCCTCCTCGAGTCGACTTTCTCCTTCTCTCTTTCTTTACTCCATTTGTGGATTTGTTTCAAATATTCACGGGTTCCTGGCTGGCTGGATATGGTTTTCTTTTTCAATCCCCCCGTATTTTGTCCATGTCTCGTACTTTTGGATAGGTGAAAGGCTAAGTAAAATTCATTCATACAACTCCATGAATTTGAAATCAAATCCGGCAAAATCCAGAAAAGTAGTGGAAACGGGGAGAGGATTGAACCCTTTCTTCGTCCGGGTCGGGTGACGGTACGAGCAGTGACCGCGGAAGGTGAGGGGACATCTGGGGACGTTAACATTGTAGCGAAAGGAAAAGGGAGGGGTTTGTATAACATAGTGAGATGATGGGAACATCGAATAACAGTGGGGACATTTTGCTGTGTTTCCGCGGCCACTGTATGTCTGCGATATAATAAACAAAACGGAGAATATCCATTCGGACAAGGGAAGAAGCGAGCGGGGAAAAAGGTATGTATGAAGCCGGGGATGGTTTTTCCTATAATAATTCCCTCCTCCTACAGAACGTAAGTGAGGAAAGAATTGAACTTGTTTTTATTTTATGTGCATCTGACAGCCACTGATACGAATGTTTATAAGACATGCCATCTCATCCAATCTTCCTTACATCTGCAGGCTCGCTTTTCCTATGAGAGTGCAGTCTGGCCTGGTCCGGTTTCTTCAATTCAAAAACTGTGAGATATTCGGACAAGATTGTGTGATGGAGGGAGGTCTCCCAGCGAATGCTCTCAGATTTGGAGGAAAAATTAATGTCAATCGAGGACAAATTTAATTAGTATGAAATTTGCGAAAGACACGATCTCCAAATGGGCATGTTTGGCAGAGATAGTTGCATCCGAAGAGGAGAAAACGCGGCTTAAAGTCGACAAATTTTACACTTTCCAAATTTGCCGCGCGTTTTCTCCTCTTCGGATGCAAATATCTCGGCCAAACGTGCCCAGTGGGAGATCGTGTCTTTCGCAAATTTCATCCTAATTAAATTTCTGATCGATTGTTGCTAGTTTTTCGTTAAAATCGGAGAGCATCCACTGGGAGACTTCCCTTGTCCGTAAGTAACTGGTTGGTTAGACTGGAGAACTGGAAATGTTACGGAATTCAGGAATCCATCTCTTAGAACAGAAGAACTCGCCTTTTGCCATTTTAGGCTTTACTCTCTTCTACGCTGCGTATCCATTCACTTGGAGGCAGCATTGGACAGTAATAACAATTTATTTTTCAGCCTTTCTTCCCAACCCGTAACAATACCAAACCACGCTTAGGATCCGTATTAAGGCAGAAATAGATTAGATTGGGCTCGCTTCTTCGTCTTCGTCCTCCTCCATGAGATTCCTCTTTGTTAAGGAGCAGGATATGCATCTACATGCAGTGGTACTGGTGATATTATCCCAGTAGTAGCGCAACATTATTCTCTTCTTGGGGCCAACTTTCCGGTTAACTTTACGCAAATACAGTGTTTCGTTTATTGCGGGTTTGCAGAGAAAAGTAAGAAAAGCAAGAAATGCGAGGCGCAAGAAACTGGGAGAAAGTGCACGAAATACGTGCCGTATAAAGTACAGGGCGCAGTTTTTAGCGCCTTGCATTTCTTGCAGGTCAAAGTAGGTGCAAGAAACCACTTTCTTGCATTCAGTGTTTCGTTCCTTGCGGGTTTGTTAAATTTTTGCAGTAAAATAAAAAAAATTCCCATGAAATACAAGGTGCAACAAACTGGGAGAAAATATTTACCTGCAAGAAACTACTTTCTCTCTGCTATTTCTTGCACGTGTTTAATACTGCACCCGAATCACTGCGGAAATATAATATCTGAAAACACATATACTGCATTTTCCACTTTCTTCGCCTTAAATTTAATACGATTCTTTCATTTAGCAGATGTGCGAAGAAAGGGCAGCGGAAAAGGTGAAGAGCACGGAATAAAACAAAAGGAGGAAATAAAAGTGGTGAAGCTTCTTGAATTTGAAAGTACTAAAGTGTATTGCAAATACATTAATTCATGAGTTTCTTATTACCACCAGAGGAACATACGAGCATACGTAGTTCTACTCCTCAGATTAGACCAGGATTCGACTGCATTAAACAATTTTGTTTATATCTTTTCTCAAGAAAACGCATAAATAAAAAGCTCAGGATTCTAAACTGGATAAGACGAATAATTTAGCACTAACTTAATCCAAACCAAAACCAGAAAGACGATAAAGTATCGTGCCCGAGACGGATGGGGAAGTGAAGTAAATCTTTTTCTCGTGGATATATGTGTGTAAGAACATCGGCCGCGGTATGAGGGGGACATTGACAGCCCAGAAATTCAGTAAAATCCTATCGTTAACCTCTTTCGTATTACTGATTTTTTAACAAAATTTCGATTCTGTAAGATGTTGGATTCATAATTACATCTGATACCAACCAATTAAACTTTTCAACCAGTTTCCAATTTTTAAGTTTTTGACGAAAAACATGAAAAATCCACTTTTCAACATTATAGTACAGGGAAAATTCCCAAATTTGAGAAAAAATATTAAAAAAATCATATTTTTATTATCGAAGTTTCCACAAAATACCAAAGAAATGCAGTGTTTTAATCTAAATTTTGGTATTTTATGCAGTACACGTATTTATGTATGTATTAGGTTAAACAAGCCCTATCCCACAATGCTAACGTTCCCCCATGTCCCCAACTTCCGCGGCCACTGTGCCGCAAGACGGATGAAGTGGACTACGCGGGGCTTCATTTGATGAGATGTGATGAGGTCGGGAGGAGAGGATTAGGGTGGAATTAAGTATGCAATATGCCTCGTGATGATAGCGCCTTTGACCATGACGAGAGAAATGTCGTGTTCCCTTCCCAGCTCAAATTATGGGTTTCTTACACTCCGTTATCTCCATCTCCTTAAATCTTGGGGAGATGGATGGACAACCGAGAACATCAGAGGTGGGCAAAATATTTTGTTCTTCCCAGGGTTTCGATTTCTGGGGCTGTTACACCCACAAAAGGACGACAATCTACGTGGAGAAGGCAGCAGTCAGTCAAAAACACGAGTTTTTGTGAAGAAATTAACTGTTCTTTTTTATCTCCGATAAAATTTTTGTATTTTCTGAAAATTGTGATGTATGTATTTTGACGTATTTGATATATTTTGACTGCGATTAACCCTTTAAACTGTAACGACGACAATAGTCGTTTTATAAGAAATGGTTTAATTCGGGAGTACGACAAAAGTCGTCCTGAAAAATCGTGGTCATGGCGCGGAAGGACGACAATTGTCGTTTCTAGGAGGTCATTGATTTTCACCATTTTCTCTCCGCGATCTAAAATTTATTGCAATTTTGATGGATTTCTCCTATGCCAACACAATGCTAAATTTGAAGATTTTCTTCCCAAAAATTTGGATATTTCCCTATACAACTCAATGTTAAATTTTTGATTTTTCAGTTTTTCTAGTTTTATTAAAAACTCCTAATTTCTCCTCCCGCGCCATGACCACAAAATACTTACAGTGTCCCCGATTTAATGCATTTTCTTGTCGTTAATCATACACGTTAAAGGGTTAACCCTTTAACGTGTATTTCTTCACAAACACCTGTATTTTCACGACTTCTGTATTGTCCACGTAGATTTTCGTCTTTTTATGGGCGTAACAGCTCTGGAAATCCAAACTTTGAGTAGAACAGAGCTCAAAATCTTATATTTTAACAAAGTACTTGCCCACCCCTGTCTGATGACCATGTAATAATAATCACCCTTTGGCCATTGTGTGTCTTCTTCTTCTCGGACTGATTAATTTCTTCTTACCGTAGAAAATCCCTTGGAGTTTTTTTGTCCGCTAAATAATATTATTACGAACGGGAACGAAACCTGGAATTTAATAAAGATCCCTCCTCACCAATTTAAGGAGGTGGATTCGCTGGATGGATATTATTTTTCTCTTCCTTCATGGCTTTATTAATTACGTGGGAACATGAAATCTCCGTCCGTCCAAAACTAAGCCAAATTAATTGATCTTCTCCCATTTCAATCGATGCAGACACAAACACATCCGTGAAACAGGGACCGCGGAAATGTAGGGACAATGTCCCCACGGTTATTCTATGTCCGTATCATCTCCCCATCTTATGTAAACCATTCTCTCCCCCATCCTACAATGTTAACTTCCCCCGATGTCCCCACAGCTTCCGCGGCCACTGTCCCTGAAACAATGGGATAGACATGAAATATGGGAGTCATAATAAATTATCGGTCTCTTTCTTCCACTAAATATCCATGTATTTGCAACCGGCTAAAAGTAAATTGATTGGTTTGGAGAGAGAGAGAGAAAGGAATGTGGGCCAACAAAGTTTATGAATTTCCCCCCGCGGTGAAAGCAAATTGTAAAATATGTAGAGCGTAACGTGTATGGAAATTAGATTCGGAACCATTATTCTCCTCCTGCAGGAGATGAAATCACGATAAACCAGAAACATAATGAGTTGCGGTCGGTATGCAAAGTAAGCCACGGGATGGATGTAGGTGATCATGATCAGAGGAGAATTTCGGAATTTTGCAACATATTATGTCCAAAAAGAGGTGGGTGGGAGGGAGGTGGGATGATGAAATTCTATCCAGGCTATTTTCGATTTGAGTAATGAAAGGAAGAAATGAATCATTTTGCAAGGTTGTTAAAACAATAAAGAAAATGTATTGAGTAGAAGGGTCAAAGGTGAAATTAATGAGGGAACAATGTTTCGGGTGAAAGTAACGACGTGCAAGAAATAAGGGGGAGAAAGTGATTTCGTGCAGGGGGATATTTTGACCTGGGAGAAATGCAAGGCGCGAGAAACTAAGGATCGCCGCGATATTTTAATACGGCACGTGGCTAGATGGCGCCAATTTCTCGCACTTTCTCCCAGTTTCTTGCACCTCGCATTTTTTTGCGTTTCTTGCTTTGCATTGCAAAAAATTAGCAAAACCGCAAGCAACGAAACACTATTAAATAAAATACTTTAACCCTATCTCGCAATATTTACAAAAACACGTTACGAGATATATACGATTAAAATGCAGCTGCCCAATTAAAATTTCTCCACCAAATAATACCCGAGCCAGCACCACGTCTCAAAAGTGTGCCATATTAATAATGATATGTCTGCTGCGAAAAGAACAAAAGAAGAAGTTCATTTCACGCCCCAGGTTTTGTCCCGTCATGATTAATATCCGTAATAAAACTTTTTCTGAGCGAGTTCAGAATCCGGTTGAAATGTTAAAAGTTTCTCGATCTCAGTCTTCCCGACGAGAATAACCATTCTTTGAAGAACAACGTGGGTTTCCGTAATTTCCAGATTTTGAGACCAATGTCATCCTTCTAATGAAAATGAACTGTGCCTTTCTTATTTATGTATGGCACACACCAACAGCCCGGCCATCACACAACAATTGCTGTGATTAAGTTTGTTGTAAAGAAGAGGAAAAAATAAGTGTTTGTTGGAACTCACGTGGGAACGCAAACCATGTTCAAGCCAGATTATTTTTTTATCATGTTATTTTGAAAGAGCAACTTTTTAAAAAGAACATTTAGTGTGGCAATATCACGAATGCAAAAAATTTAGCAATTTTTGGGTGCCGCAGGTTCGCGAAAAATTTTGCAATTTTTGGGCGTTACAAGTTCGTGAAAACGTTCTGTTTTCCAACAGGAATTTGTGCCTTGTCGCCACAGTTTCGCGAACTTGTGGCGCCTAAAATTTGCGAAATTTTTCGCTGCTGCTCAAGTGCCGCACTAAATGTTGTTTCTACCGAGTTGCTTTTTCGAATTAACATGACCAAAAGAAATCTGGGTTGAACCCGGTTTGCCTCCCCATCCTCAGACTTTCTTTCTTCCCCCACTTAATCCTCTTTCTACTAAAATGTCCACTTTTGTTGGACGAAAACTGCGTTCAGGGAGCTGTTTAAAGTTGACCAAGTTAGAAAAACCTGTCAAGAATGGGACGACTTTGTGGAGAAAAATCGTCTAAATGCCACTTTCACGGGAGATTTACTCCCTTCTCGTCCGTCCGTAGGTGAGGTGGCCTGGACACTTTTTGTGTTGCATTGACCAGTACAAATTACAGGAGGAGAGCCACCAATTTATTTCTCCGCCCAGTTTCCGTCCTTTTGAACAGATTTTTTTCTTCAGGGTGATGTAATGATAATAATTGGCAAATTCTACTTGATGGCAACAGTGGCCGCGGAAGTCGTGGGGACATCTGGGGACATTAACATTGTAGGATAGGGGAGAGGGAGGGGTTTATGTAACGTGGGCAGATGATCGGAACAGCGAATAACTGTGGGGACGTTGTCCCTCTGTCTTTCCGCGGCCATTGCATAAAAGAATGTTATACTCGTATAAATTCAGTGGCCGCGGAAGCTCTGGGGACGTTAACATCGTAGGATAAGGTAGGCAGGGGTTTATATGGCATGGGCAGGTGATTTGGACATCAAACAACCCTAAGGACATTGTCCCCCTGTCCTCCACACTCCTTCCGCGGCCACTGGATGCGAATGACTGTATGATTTCCTGGTCCAATCATCACCCACTTTTTTCGAGTAGCTGGTTGACACTTGTACAACTTGAATGATCTGTTGAGCCAGATGTCCTCTGCAAATTGGACACTTCTCAATCCACTTGTGCGGATTGGATCGGACCACTTATTTCTGCAGGGATTCATTCATTCTACACGTTCATGGAGGCGAGCAATATGTTGCTAAATCGATGTTCGTGATTTTTCCTAATCGTTAGTAGTTGTCCAACTTATTGTAACATGTCGGAAATGAGAGAGAGATGATCATTTCTTCATTTTCGCGGCGTAATTGCGAAGAAAAGTACGGTTTCGCCATGTGTGTGCGAGTATTATCTGAGTCATTTGTTCCCCTCCAGAGCAGAACCGCGGAAGCTGTGGGGACATCGGGGGACATTAATATTGCAGGGTAGGGGAGGGACAGGGTTCTATAACATGGACAGATTATGGGGATATTACATTGCAGGATGGGGGTAAGGAGGGGTTTTTATATAACATGGGCAGAGATGCGGACACCGAATAAGCCTGGGAACATTGTCCCTCTGTTCCCAGCCTGTTCCGCGGCCGCTGCTCCAAAGTAAGTAGTATCATTAGCAGATGGGTCCGAAAGAAAGTACAAAATGTGTAAAAATCATGTCTCTCAAATCTCCCATCCTTCCAAACCAGCACGTACACATCATCGATACTGATACATCTGAAAAGGTGTTCGTATAGGTGACAAACCCCGTAAAATGATCTGCTTAATCGAAACAAATAGGAAAATCGGTAATGGAGCGTGACGGCAATTCTATTTCCTTTGAACCATAACTTGCTCTCCACCCAATCCAATCCACAACGGGACACGGTTTTCATGCACATATATAGATTCAAAGTGAGTGAAATGTGAATCCGTAACAGAGATGTCCACCCGGTGTGTGTGGTGTACGTAACAATAGGATTTGTTACGAACGTGTTGGTACAATTTGTGCCCGGACACGAGAATTTCTGCGTGATTTGTGTAGGGAGAAGCTTTTAGTGGAGAGACAGGCAGGAGCACCAGGCAGATGACGGCGAAAACATGGACATTGACATTTTCTCGCCTTGTCCCACTCCTGGAGGACAATGGTGCATTGTGTGCGGTTGGAGGGAAGAGAATTCCCGTGACAGAGACGGACTACCTAGGCGACCCGACTAAATCACAGTTTTGAATGAACGGACAGCGGATCTGGCAGAATATTGAATTTAAACTTGGTCTCTATCGTCCTTATGAAGTACACAAGAATACACTCTTAGAAATCCGGTATTAAAATGATACCAAGCCGTATTCATGTATGGCTCTATCGAAGTGAGATTGATAAGTAATGCCTTGTTTTAGGAATAGCTCGGTATTAAAGGGTTACCAGATCAGTAGGACTGGTATCATTTTTATACCAAGCGGTAGCAACTTTCGGTAGTCATGTATGATTCTAACAGAGTGGAATTGATCAGGAATACCCTCTAGTAATAAATCGGTATTAAAGGGTTACCAGATCAATGGGACATTTTTACGGACCGGTATAATTTTAATACCAGGCGGTAGCAAGTTTAATACCAAGGAATCAATACGTACACCAGATTTCTAAAAGTGCTCTGCTCCGTGTTCGAGAGACAAATCGAATCTAATTTAGCATCGTTGTGAACGAGGCGAGTCCTGGTTTAGTTTGAGGAGAGAGAAAGTGGAGGAGAAAGCATCGCGACACGCAGCATGAGACAGATGCATTTGGTCGGATTGGTTGTTGGTCGTCACTTATTAGGCAGTGGTGGCTGTGGTTTTACTACGTACCTCTCTTTACTGTGGTTTTTAACCCGGTGAAAGGATTTACCACACCGAATTTTCTATCTAGAAGGACATGTTGGTATTTTCTAATTTTGGGGAAAATACAAAATTTGAGTGGTTCTGGTGAAAGTATGCGCTTGTAAGAAATAATGGGGAGAAAGTGTTTTTTTTGCGGGGGAATATTTTGACCTGGGAGAAATGCAAGGCGCTAAAAACTACTCACAGGCGCTGTAAAGATTTCTATTGGCACGTTGCTAGATGGCGCTTATTTTTTGCAATTTCTTGCAATGTCTTGCGTTCCTTTGTAAAAAATATAGCAAACCCGCAAGAAAAGAAGCTCTGTAAACTTTTGAGGAAATTTAAAATTCCTATAAAGCATGATATATTCAAGATACCTATTGTGCAAATTATTTTCTATGCCGCCAACATTTAATCCAGTTCGACCGTATAAATCTGTAAAATACGTATTATGCAAATTATTTTAAAACACACCAACCAACTTTTTAATCCAGTTCGACCGTAACCCTCCTTAAATTGTACATAAATTGTATTTCCTTAATTTAATAAGTACATACTTACACAATTGAAACGAATTTAATTTCCCTCAGCAAACTTTCGAAACGCATGTCTCTCAATTTTATTTATCCTTGCCACGAGGCAGGCGCCTTTAATTCGGCACAATTTAAATTAAGCTCATCATATCACGCATGCACCACTACTCAAACTTTTAAATTATCCACAAAAGCCCCTACTCAGCTATGTACATACATTTGAATGTCGGCCTTTACCCAACTTTCAAACAAAGTAAAGTACGTAAATTCGTACTCGTATCGTAAAACGTGTCGTGGGCGAATAAAGTTGTTTAGCAATTCCTCCACCTTCAGTTCAACTATGTTGATTTCATTCCTGGGTAAACATAAAGCTTAACCACACACACCGCCCCCAGTGGCCGCGGAGGCTGTGGGTGGGGACATCGGGGGACATTAACATTGTAGGATGAGGGAGGGAGGGGTTTATATAAGATTGGATGGGATGATGATGGGGACATCGAATAACCGTGGGGACATTGTCCCTCTGTCCCCACCCATGCTTCCGCGGTCACTGTATTAAAGTATGTTATACTCGTGTAATCAGTAGCCGCGGAAGCTGTGGGGACATTAACATTGAAGGATAGGGGAGGCAGGGGTTTGTGTAAGATGGGGAGATGATGCGAACATCGAATAACCGTGGGGATATTGTCCCTCTGTCCCCACCCACGCTTCCGCGGTCACTGACACACACCACCACCTTTTCCTTATTCATAACTAGGTGAACCTACTGGAAAGCAGTAGGAGTAAAGTAAGTACATAGTCATTCAGATTATTTGTTCCTCCAAATTCTACGTACGAATGCCAACCAACTTTCTCCCGGAATGAGGTAGTATTCGCATATAATCCTAATTATATACTGGGTGGGTTTGTTTGTTTTCATAACTTTGTGCCTACCTTTAGATAATGCTCATTCAACTATTTTTCGGGGAGGAACATCATTATAAATAAATTCTTGACTACTTTCCTTTGATGGAATCGACATCAATCGAAATTAAGGGACAAAAACAAATATTTAAAATTGCATTGTTTATAAAAAATTATAGCAAATTTCGACCCAAGTAAATAAACAGATAGTTTTTCATGCAGCAGGAATTTCTCGTATTTACCATCATCCTACACAGAATTAGTAAGTATGGAAGTAACGTAACACACATTAATCTTTGGTTGTCCCACTGCATATAAACTTTATGACTCACTCCCTCCCTTCCTTCCTTCCTGGCCCCTCTTATTTAATGATGTACGTACATAACCGAATCTCTAACGACTCTCTTCAGCTTGTAAATAGAAAACCCATAAAATCAATCGGAAACATATGACGATTGAAATTTCAAAATTCAATTAGTAGAATTACTACTTCGGAGGAGGGAAGGCTCTCGATTGATTTATTGGTTTCGTTAGGATAGATTCAAATCCATAACAGTGGCCGCGGAAGGTGTGGGGACATCGGGGGACATTAACCTTGTAGGATGAGGGGGAGGGTGAGGTTCATATAACATGGGGAGGTGATGGGAACATCGAACAACCGTGGGGATATTGTCCCTCGTTTGTCCTCACCCTTCCGCGGCCACTGTTTTACAGAGTGAGATAACAATATGCGTCGTCAAAAAGGGGGACACCACCACTCATTACGTCGTAGATTCTGTCATATAATGAGACGAGATGCCAATACTAAGAATGAAATTGAACCCTAACACAATCCAATTCGCATTGTTGCAAGTTTCAATTATTGTATCGTCCCATTTTCATTCTGGGCACAATATAATGCTGCAAAAAGAGTAAATACATGACCGCCCAGATAGGAAGAGGAGCGCACAAAAGTTGAGAAATAAATGTGGCCATTCCGCATTCCGTTTTTGCCCAGGGAATTGAAATTGAGTTTCATTGTGATTACTTTCTTCGTCATTCCTTCGAGAGAAAAGAGCGACAGTTTAGCCTCGAGGAGATAACAATGTCACTCTCTCCGATGGAAAAAGCAGTATCGTTTCGTTCCTCGTCCTCCTCCTCTTTATTTTCTCATATAGAGGAAATGTAATTATCAGTGTGCGACTAAATTATGCTGCTGCTGCTTTGTAGGCAATGCTCACTTATGTACGGGGTTCAGTGGCCGCGGAAGCCTTGGGGACATTAACATTGTAGGATGGGGGAGGGAGGGGTTTAATAAAGATGGGCAGATGATGGGGACATTGAATAACCGTGAGGACAGAGCGACAATGTCCCCACGCTTCCGCGGCACTGCTACATACACCCTCCCGTCATCCAGAAAATGCTGGTTGGTTTGGTTGTTTTTAATGAAAGTCCTTCACATCTTATCCATTCAAATTCAGATTCCACAATCTACGAGATCGTCAAGTTGGTTGTGTTGTGTCGGGGTCGGGGTCCTAAAACTAAATTGACACTGTTACGTACATACATATTTGCTTCTGTATTTATCCATATATGAGCGATCTTGTATATATCGCGGACTTGCCTTCACACGATTTTCTACCACTACCACCGCCACCACCACCACTATGATGAATTTCTCTTCCCTGCTCGGTGTCTTTTTCGCAGGGTGATGGTTATGGTTGTGCGTGAACCAATCATAGTGTTGCATTCTTAGTGCTAAATGCACCATTCTTTTGGGTATTCTCTTCCCAGGTACGCGTCCCACAGGCGAAAAGACTGGGTATTCCGCGTTCCATAAGGATTACTATTCCATGGTATTTATCTATGGGCCAAAATTTGGCTTAATTTGGTCCCCATCTTTGACTAGTCTGGTGGCAGGGTTTCGGGTTAAAGTAAGTTTAACCACGTGCAAGAAATAAGGGGGAGAAAGTGGTTTCTTTCAGGTAAATATTTTGACATGGGGGAAATGCACGGCACAAGAAAATACCTCTCGGCGCAAAAATAGATCGTACGGCGCGTGGCTAGATGGCGCATATTTCTTGAATTTTAGTGCCAGTTTCTTGCACCTCGCATTTCTTTCTTAGCACTGCAAAAAATGTAGCAAACCCGCAAAATACGAAACACTGCCTCCGTTGGCTTTATTTTACTTCATGATTTTACCGGGATCACGTATGTATGTAAAGAAGAGAAAGTCGACAATTTTTGTAGCTACTGCCTACTACCTACTGTAAACTTTCACTCTGACGGAATTGTTTTATGACCCTTTGCTCGCTCCTCATGTCGGGCGGGATCACTAGTCACGGCCTGATGATTACGGAGCGGCGACCGGCTAAGCTAAATGAGACAGGAGGCCATCAAGTGGTGACTATTACACTTTCACTTCTTCTCCCAGAGAATCTCGCGTTGCGAGGAAAATTTACACCCCACGTTTAAGCCGTGGACCTCAGAATTTACAGTTATTATAATCTTATCATGTAGTAAAATAAACAAGGAGCAATCCAATTGTGTGACTTTCAAGTTGGGTTTGTTGAACTGAACGCCAAGCCAGCTTTCCAAATGAGTTGGAAACTGAGTGAGAGAACCAGTGCCCGCGGAAGTGTGGGGACAGAGGGACAATGTCCCCTTGGTTATTCGATTTCCCCATTATCTACCCATGTTATAAATATAAATCTTTGGCTCCCCTATCCTACAATGTTAATGTCCCCACGGCTTCCGCGGCCACTGGACGGACGGACAAATAAAGTGCACCGTCTGTCCAACATTTTTTCGTCTTCTTCTTTTATTGTGTGAAACTCGCAGTTGGAAACACTTTTGCAATGTCACAAAATAAAATAAAATGAGATGTACGCTACGATTTCTCTTTTCTCGGCTAAATTTCAAATTTGTTTGCAAAATTGGATTCGTGTGTCAAATTTCGTGTCGAAATCAGGCTCGTCTTCATGGATTTATTACCCATTTACAAATGAAGGCAATATCTTCTGTAAGCAATTGTGGTTGTGAATTTCCTCGCAGTTTTTGACATTTCAAATACAAATGAAGTGCCGTTTTAGATCATATTTTACTTAGCGAGATAGAGGTTCGAATTGTGTAACAATCGCGTTATTGAGGCTGGTCTGACAGGATGGAAAATATCGTTTTAGTTTACACCGGTCTCGAAAAAATAGTGCAAACCGGCTGCATTCTTCTTTACTTTTTCGTGGTGGGAATGATGACAAGGTTTTTTTGTTGTATTACACTCTAAAAAATTCGGGATCAAATGTGACGACGCCGGCTCGGGTTGTCACCATTTCGGTCGTGATATGCTTGGTAATAGACTTTCACCGAGCTATAGTTGGGTATTCCCACGTGGTGATCCTGCCGTAACCGAGCGGGGATATATTGTGACCGCTAAGACACCGGTTGGAGATAATCCGGTGGTAGAATTTCTTAGAATGTAGATTTTGATATGTTGCTTTAGGCCCCTCTTTTCACCCTGGGCTTATTGTTAGCCTATACCCGGCATGGCATTTACACACAAAAAGGGTTCCCAGTTAAAGGTGACGCTTTACCGTACCGACCAGTGGCTAGCATGGCATGGCATCCTACCTACTTGGCTAGCAGAATTATGAAGATTGCCAGCCTCAAGTTTGTGCCGTCGTCGTCTCTCCTGCTACACGACATGTGCCGGCTACCAAACAGTGGTGCGAGGGAGACGACCATATTTGTATGCGGAACATGTACTCAGGATGCGATTCACTGCACCCATCTCACTCTCACTGGATGGGGTCTGGCTGGTGGAGTGGAGAAAGCAAACTGATGCTGTAATACCATCCTAAAACAAACCAAAGCTCGCGTGTCTAAAATACGGCTCCACAGAAATCTCAAGATACGGATCAAATTTTCGGTTTTATGAACCGCGTCCCAAAATCGATAGTGATCATTACATTACATTTTGCAAAAGGTGGGTCGGTCGTGGGTGTCACTAGTGATGGTGCAAATATTTATTAATTATCTACATACCTGCTTATCATCATATCGTGATAACTTTCTAATTTAAAAAAGAGACATGTTCCCTTCCACATGTAGACCACATTCTCTTATCGAATTTTATCATTGTCACGGGTCCAATTTAAAGTTGTTTTTACGCCATATCTCTCTGCCTTCAAACCTGTCAACGACACCCAACCCGCACTCGTCCCTCCCTGTCTGAGAAAGAAATGAAGCGAAAAGTGACATGACTTGTGACTTATCTTTCTTTTTCCCCACACATTCACCCAGATACACGGCTCAAAATTGTACACAAAAAGTCAGTCTTGGGGTTAAAATGTTAAAAAATCTATGCGCCAAACACTCCGTACTTAAAGTGAACGGAGGAGATGCCTGTGACGAGATTGGATCCGATACCAAACGTCACGTCGGGATGGTTATGCTCACCGTTATGGTATGCCCATGATCGTTACGGGCAGTATATAGTACATACAAGGGGGGGGTGGGTAGAAGAAAACGAGGACATTCAGCAGGACACAAGTTAAGGAAATGAACCAAAAACGAACGTGGAGGGGAGATGAGGAGATGATGTCCTGTCCTTCTTCCCTCATTTACGGACGGGGTGTCCTCCTCACATTATCTATTTTACTAGCAAACATGCCTCCCCACGAAGAAGTAAAGAAATCACCCCGTATTCCACATACAAAGTCAGATAAAAGCCTAGAATATTTTGAGAGAGAGGAACAGAACAAGACCTGTCTTCTTGAAGGGAAAGCAGGCTTGAGAGGAGATCGTAATGTGGTATAATGCATTAGTAAAGAGAGAGAGAGAGGAGGAATAGAATGGGGAGCAGTGTTTCGGGTGAAGTAAAGTAACCACGTGCTAGAAATAAGGGGGAGAAAGTGGTTTCTTGCGGGGGAATATTTTGCCCTGGGAGAAATGCAAGGCGAAAGAAACTACGCCCCGCCGCTATAAATACTTCATACGGTGTGTGGCCAGATGGCGCATATTTCTTGCACTTTCTCCCAGTTTCTTGCACCTCGAATTTCTTGCTAGCCATTACAGTGAAAAATAAATTTAGCAAACTGCAAGAAACGAAACACTGCAGCGCACCGATGCCATGAGAATGATACGAATAACGTGGCACTCTCTCGGATTTTGGTGTAGATAGCAATTTCACTCTACTCTCGAAAAACGAGTCTAGTAATAAGTGCGTTGTCTTCTTCTTGCATACGGGAAAAACCACGCGGATATTGTATTTCAGGGTGAGAAAAACCCTTAGTCTTGGTCCAGATACTATGGTTTATCAGGTCGGGTATAGAATCGCAGGAAACAGGAGATTATTACAATAAGGTGTTGTTCATAAATCATGTAATGGGCACTTTGTCCAGGTCGGTCGAACCTGCACTTTCTCCTCTCGGCTAAAACTTCGTTAACATTTGGATTTTATGCCGCCCTCTCAAACCGGTTCCAATTTTTAACTATTGTATAACGACAACCGCCGCCGCCCACCCACAACCCACCCACTCATTTTTTTCTGTCTCTTACTTCAAAGCTGTCCTTTCTTTCTATTAAAAATTAATCAGTGTCACTCCCCCACTTTTCACCACGTACATAGCTTGAACCCTCTCGAGGCTCGGGGAGACAAACCTGTACACATAAAATCTAAATTTCATCCAAATTGTGCTGCCCTTCTACTCAGCCGACCGAGCAGCACATCGCCGTCGGTGTGGTTTAATGAGAGGATGAGTAAGAGTACGAGGGGGAGAAAGAGAGAAGAAAGGAGGGAAAGCTGGCTGGTAAGATGAAATAGAAGCAAATTCAGTTTCCACCCAATTCTGGTGCTGCCTACGAAGCAGTGGCCGCGGAAGCCGTGGGGACATTAACATTGTAGGATAGGGGAGGGACGGGTTTATATAAGATGGGAGATGATGCCGACATCGAACAAGCGTGGGGACATTTTCCCTCTTTTGTCCCCTCCAGCTTCCGCGGCCACTGGATCCATTGTTATCCTGCCTGCTTCCCTCTTCCCTTCCCTTCACGTGCAATGGTTCGGTTAGATTACAAGAGGAAATGAAAATGTAACTTGGTTTTCCTTGTGAATGAATAATTAGCGTTTAAAAATGGATTTGTTTCTTCTTCTTCTTCATCTCGGAAGGTGGTCTGGTCTGGTTCGTAATTTCGTTCCGAACACGGTTCACCATGGCCAAGGGCGTCTTTTTCTTCTTTGAATCAGTTCCAAGATTTCAAAACGATGTAATGTGTAACTACACGTGAACAAGTTTAATAAATCTGTGACTAATAATTTAAAGAAATTTAACAAGCTTTCTCTTTCTCATTAACTCACTCGCATCTAAAACGGGACCTGAATTCATTCCCTAACTTGAAACGGAACTTGTACATTATTCTTCTCCGTCGCAGAAACGGTAACAAGTTTAATTTGTGTAAAATACAAAGGTTTTGATGAGAGGAGATGATGGTGTGCCCAAAAGCAATAACACCACTTCAGACAAAGTGAAATGAGTGGATTTATTTTATTTCAAAACCCGAAATGGTGGTGTGGGCGAGGTTTCTCTATAACTTTCTCTCCACGTTACGTACGTAGATTTTATACCCTTTATGCTATCCACGCATGAAATTGTTATTGAGCTGGGGCATACATATGAATGTACGAGAGTGGTGGTGGTGGTGGTGAAGGTGCTAAGTCACGTCACTACAGGCTATGCAACCGGGTAGTGAAATTTGTGTGAATAGGGAAGAAGAAAGTGTCGAACAAAATATAGAGCGATGGGGAGATGGATATATATTTCCTTCGTTCGTGTACTGTTTGCCTATAGCTTAACATGCACATTCCCAAACCGGGATTTAAATGTCTTTTCCCATTGATTAGTTTTGGCCCCTGGTTTGGTTTGGGGAGGAGAGGAGAGGCCGTCCACCAGAATCAGTGGCCGCGGAAGATGTATCTGTGGGGGACGTTAACATTGTAGGATGGGGGAGAGGGAGGGGTTTGTATAAGATGGGGAGATGATGCGAACATTGAACAAGCGTGGGGACATTGTCCTTTTGTTACTTCCGCGGCCACTGATTATCACCACCACCACCTCACTTTCTCTTTGTATGTACTGAACCCTACCCAAGTTAAATGCAAAGTCAAAGGAGAAAAAAACTTGCAGCTTTCCTTACTTTGTGGGAAACTTTCAACTTTCTCGAATTGTGAAACAAGGCGGAGGGGAAGGTCTGCCAAGAGTTCAATGCATGTGCACAGGACGGCTCCCTCGGTCAAAATTACCCAAAACTATGTGTTACCGAGAGAGAGAGAATTCAAGAACAAAAGGATTTTCTACAAATGTGTGTGCAACGCTTGGAATTTCATGCAACTTGAGAGAAAGCGGATGAAATGATGTGTGAAACTTTTTGGACGCAGTTGTTCCCATGTAAGTTTAGTGGGGAAAGTTTAGTAGACTTGTACAGACAAACTTGTCCCTTGCTTGCCCTGTGCTCCGTTGTTCGCTTTGTGTAAACAAAAAATTGAGTTTGTAACTAAATAATTATGAATTGAAACGGTTTACTTAAAATTTCCCGCTTTATTCTGGGTGCATTTCTCTGCTTATCAGAGATACATAAGAGAAAGTCGAAAACAAAGGCTTGTAAGCAGAGAATTTAGGTTGTAATATGAACTGAAACGCTATTTAAAATTTCCCGCGGTTATCAGATAAAGTCGGAAACAAAGGCTCCCTCATATTTAGTTATGTAACTCTCCCGCCAAAAGGGCTATCTCATTTGATCCAAAAAATTGAGTTTGTTTGTAACTAAACAAAAATAATAATTATGAATTGCAACGCATTTAAAATTTTCTGAGCCTGTCTGCTTATCAGATCCATACTCGATAAAGTCGAAAACAAAAGCCCCCTCTCGTAATTTCTACTGCCAAAAGATTTATCTCGCTTGATCCGTGCGCGTGTAATCACGGTTGACGATGACGATAAAGGATGAAGATGGACTACAAAAGTTATAGAATGCAGTTTCCCTGCAGGGATGAGATGAGAGTCAACTGCAATTACATCAGGGGCCAGAAGGAGAAAGCGAGCTGTAGAAGTTAGTGCTTTCTCTTCCCTCCTTTTCCCATTGGAGCCGAACCAAAAGCATTTATCTCAAGTCTCGTGTCTTAGAATGAAAACGAAGACCAAGATCCCACACCGTCGTCGTTCCCTTCCTTCCTCTCCTTTTGTTCTTCTGTCCTTTAATAATAAGACCAAGTTCCGGCCACTCGGTTTAAGGAAAGGAGTAGGTGTTCTGTTCTGTTCTGCATTCCATCCACACAAGTTGAGTCGGATTCCACTCGAGTGCTTGTACAATCCGGTCTCGGAATTGTTCATGAATTGTATGTAAGATATCGACTCGAGGAGAAAGGCCGGCCGTAATTAAACGGAAAAGAGAAGGAATGTCAGGACAATTAGGGTTTAGGAGGGTAAAACTCGTCAGATTCAGTACGCCTCAATTTGTAGGACGTAAATACGCTTAAAAATTTAGTAGAGTCAAATATATACTGGTATTGATTTTGGTAATAACTTGCTACCGGATTGGTAGTAGGTTGTTTCTGTATGGGAAATTTTTCATTGCCACAACTTTACTAAACAGTAAAGGCTCTTATTATCAGTTAGATATGATTTCCGGTCAGTAATGATTTAACACCAGTTTCTAAGAGTATACTAGGTACATAACGAGGAATTTGAAACAAACGATAAAATTCGTACCTACAGCACTCTAATTATTTATAAAATGGACTGTACTATTTCTTTGAGAGAAAGTTATGCCCTGCGGCCGTCTGTTTTTACTCTTCACCGAGTCAAAAGTTTCATTCTGGGTGGCTGGCTGCCCATTTCTGTTGTTCGGGAACTTTGGAATTGAGTTTCTCCATTCATTCATTCATCCACCGACCGACCGACCAAACGACCGACGAGCCGTCGTGTCTTTGTCAAAGGAAAGTTTCCCAGTGTCACACACTTTGGATGAAAATTCCACTATATTGAATTTAGTCGAGTCGTTGCTCCCAGCGTTTTAGGCGGAACAGAAGTCAGCCAGGTTATTGTGCTGGGTGGGTGGGTGGGTTACGTTACGTAAGTAAATCTGGAAATCAAATCAACCCCGTGACTCGAGTTGGGGCGCTAACTTTATTTTTTATTTTTTTACTTGGGGAGTATCTACATATCACAAAAGTGAAAGTGGATTAGGCATATTCACAACTTTGTTTTGGGCAAGATACATGATCTTGTCAGTTTAATTGGAGTGGATTTTCCTGTTGGGGAAATTTTCGCGGATCTTGAAAAAAAGTTTTAAATGATTAATTTAGTATATGGTTGGTTGCTTAACCTTTGGTTTATGTATGTATGCTCAACTACGATATGGACACATGGCCTTCTTACGGCAAACTTGTTCGAAACGACGGTCCCGAGTAGAAATCACTGTGTCGAATTCTGCAGTAATTGACGAAAGCTTGATGCATATTATATTCTGCATGCTTTTTTTTACATAATCCTGCTAAAAATCTCGATGTGTCTTATTCTGCATAACCGTATGTGCTATATATAATTCTGCATTTTTGTCTGCATACAATTTTTTTGCAGAACATTGTGCCAAATTTTTGCAGGAAAGTCATTTAAATTTTTTATTGGGGTTTGTTCACGAACTTGTGTCTCTGGAAGGACAATTCTTTACCTGGCTGGGTTTAGCTAAAGATGGCCATACCGTCATTTGGGCCATGAAATATCTGCCCGATCGTTCATCGGGACAAATACTTTCCTTCCCTGCCTGGAAGGCAATTTCTCTTCCTAAATAAAAAATA
This sequence comes from Folsomia candida, assembly GCF_002217175.1. Lineage (NCBI taxonomy): Eukaryota > Metazoa > Arthropoda > Collembola > Entomobryomorpha > Isotomidae > Folsomia > Folsomia candida. Next base: position 4,006,579 of record NW_019091201.1, read on the forward strand.
ATAATTCCTTCATCTTCATCATCCTCCTCCTCGAAGAATGCATCTACCTCCAATTTAGCAAGAGATAGGAAGGAAGCCACCAAACTCTGCAGGCACCGCACGGATATTAAATTGCAGGATGAAGAAAAAGAACAAGAATCCCAAATTCTGGTCAAACTATGAACGAACCAAACACTTTCTCTCTCAATCTCTCTCTCTTCGAACAAATGTATAGAAAGGCGTTTCTTCCCCTTCATTGAAAAGGAAGTTCAAAGTGTGTTCAAACCTCTGGAGTGAAATTCCAGCAGCGGAGAGAAAGTCCAGTCCAGTCCAGTTTAGTTGAACCGTGTCCCTATAAATACACATGTAGGGACCATAATACTACTACACGGTCCAGCAGTCACTACTGCAGGAGGATGCAGAAGGTTAATGGCTTGATTATATAAGAGAGAGAGAGAGATCGCATCTCTGCCTGCCTCTCGCCTTGGACGGAAGGATGTCGAGCCGATTGAATGAGAGTGACTTTCACTTTGCTTGAGCACACCAGCTTTCACTCTGGGTACGAATGCAGCTCGGCAGTGGCGGCGGAAGTTGGGTGGGAGACATGTGGGGACATTAGGATCTTATTAACATGGGCTACATACGACGATGCCGAGTTTCTAGAGGACAATTTACCCCTGTCCCCCCTCCCTTCCGCCGCCACTGTTTCTCCGCTATCATGATGACGATCATCTCTGTGTGATGATGATGACTATGATTATTCCCTTGGTCGCATTTCCCCTCTGACTTTTCAAGGTATGAACGAATACATGCAGAAGATCAATAAGGGAAAGTTAACGATATTTTTCTCCTCCTCTGTTTTTTCGAAGTCTACATTTCTTCCCGTGTAACGTACCTAGTCAGTCACCCATTTCCTAATCGGACAGAAGCCTACATCAAGAGGTTCTCAGTCATGTGAAAAATTAGCATATTCTTTTTTTTCACTTTCAACAATGTGCATTCATTCGTGGCGTAAATAATTATTTTCCTTTGGCTCGAGGTGAAAGTGAAAGCAGAAGAATGGGCATCATTTAGCGATATTAATGAAGGGTGTGGTTTCACCGATCCGTCTCCCGCCTGGTTTCGTTCCTTATAATAAATCTGTACATCCCACCACTTTCTCCAATCGTCTATCTGTTAACTTTCCCCCTTTTGAAGAGAGAGATAATCTACCCAGAATTTTTTTTTCTGTATTGAGACCAGCATAAAAAATATACAGGCTTGACTTTTGGATTAATCGAATGAATTTTTTACCTTCTGTGTCTGAGGGAAAGTTGTCGTGGGCTGAATTGTCTCCTCTTTGACTGGGATGGATCGGGAAATAATCTCAAGTGTGTGAGGGAGAGAAAGCAGTGGCAGTAATGACAGGCAAAGCCGATGTGGCTGGTGGTGGGCTGTGGGTGGTTGACAGTTAGTTCATTTCTTTCTCCAGCCACCACCACCACTGCTTTCTCTCAGCTTCTGCTGTGGTTTTGAGCTTAGGAGAAAATAGAGGACAAAGAAGAAGCAGTAGGGAGACAAGGAGGAGATGATTCTGTCCAATAAGTAAAAGAGTGCAAAATAAGCACTACAACGAGATTAAGTCAAGTGAAAGGCATCCCTCTTTTCTGACTGGGTGGATAAATATTATGGAAAGTTAATCATAAATTAATTGGGGGACACGTGACATCAAAATATTTATGTTTTAACTCGATTAATGTATTTAATGGGGAGATTTATTCATTTAGAGGGCATATTACATATAGGAAATTAACTCAATTGTGTACTTACTAATTTCATATTTCCCGTTTTTCTACGTACAAATTCCGGCCGTGTTTTTGCCCACATTGTAAAAAATGATGTCAGTCCGTCTATTCAGCAAATAAAGGAACAAATGGGAGAGAAAATGGGATATAGAATTAGATCCGCTCTCCTCCCGTCAAAGACAGGAAGACATTTGCCCCTTGTTCATCCTCATCTTGACGATGCGATGCGTGTGAGGAGCTGTCTATTGTCTGTCCATTTCCTCAAAAATCTTCTCTCTTCAGAGAAAGTTCTCTCCTGCCAAATTCATCTCAACCACGAGAAAAACAGAGAAAACGGGGACATGACAATTCCGTCATGGGAAGGAAAACAGGGGGAGATCTGCTTTGTTTTGTTTTTCCTGGATAATTCTTTTTTACCAGAGTTTAGCCGCCCAAGAGATAATTCTACACATTACTTACTGTAGGTACGTACAGTGGCCGCCGAAGGGTGTGGGCAGAGGGGCAATGTCCCCACGGTTGTTCGATGCACGTATCATCTGCCCATAAACCACTCCCTCACCTATCCTACAATGTTAACATCCCCACATGTCCAACAGCTTCCGAGGCCACTGGAAGAATTCAGCCTATCATATGTATATCTATGGCGCAGTGGCCGCGGAAGCGTGGGGACAGAGGGGCAATGTCCCCACGGTTGTTCGATGTCCGCATCATCTGTCCATGTTATTTAAACCCTTTTCTCCCTTATCCTACAATGTTAATTTCTCTTTTTTAATGTCCCCCGATGTCCCCACGGCTTCCGCGGCCACTGATCCGTACGTAGAATCGTGATGATGGCAAATGTCAGGGAACGAAGTGGTGTGTCACAATGGAAATGGAAAATTCTTGCTCGCTTTTCACCCACTGGATCGAATTTAAACCAGAAGAAGAAAATAAAATAAGAGCTTTTAAGGTGATGCGTTTGTTCATGTGACTAGATTTTCAAACTCGGGAGAGTCAGCTTAATCCCGAATTTGCACACATACTCCGCTCCGCTCAGACAGAGACACAAGGTGACGCCTGGTTTATTACCGGATTCAGAATCAGAGTGGTTTCTCCTTCCTCCTTTTCAGCTTGTGTTGTTTTGTGACGTGAAGCGAATTACGAGAGGAAGGAGACACTACTAATGGGAACCTGATGAAAAAAGTTTTCGGCGGAGGCAGTCCCCGCGGAAGGGGACAGAGGGGCAATATCGCAACGGTTATTTGGGTGTCTCCATCATCTGCCCATGTTATATAAACCCCTCACTCTCCTATCCCACAATGTTAATGTCTCCCGATGTCCCCACGAGCTTCCGCGGCCACTGATTTTCGCCCAGGCAGGTCGAGTTTTACCCTATTTTTCATTTCAGTTTGTACTTATTTTTGTATATACCTATTTCTCTCGCATAAAAGTTGAAAAGTGTAATATTTCGCTGTACATGCGAATAAGGCGTGGTTCACGATTTATCTATGCATTTGGCATGATGCGGAATGTGGAAGAAAAATGTCAAGAGAGACCCTCAAGCAAAGGAAGAGAGAGAAAAAGTGACTTTGTGACATGGAAGTTTGCTCTTGCAGAAAAAAAACTGTTCAAAATCCAACTCCATTTGAGTGACAGAGGGTAAACCAACGACGAAAAATGGAGAAGCCCTCAAGCTAAAGATCAAATGGATGGATTTGACTAGAATTTACTGTTAAAAAATTCAAATATATTCGGGATGGAATTCTGTCACTAAATACGCTTTATTCAGCTCGTGTTGTTGTGAAAAACCGATTATTTTGGATTTAAATTCGAGAAACAATTTCCTCTCGGGGAAAAGCTATTTTGGTGAATTTTTCGGCATTTTTCGGCACATATTTTGGAGACATCGCAAAGATGGATATTGATTCGCATGAATTCGCGTGAGTCATGTGTCATGTCAGAGACACACAAAATAGTAGAAGACGCGGATCGAATCAGATCAGATCATCGGTCTTGCTTCGAGCAGGCATGAGAGTTTTGTTGGTTGAGCCAATTCCCAAAATTCCGATTGAAGTCGTGCCATACGGTGGAAAGTGAAAGTTGAGTGGGGGATGTGGTATTATTTAGGGGTAGAGTTGTACAGTGGGCAGGGCGGGAAACTAAATGTTCGGGATTTTGTGAAATTTTGTGAGTTTGGCTTTATGAGAGCTTAAATTTAAACGGACGAAATATGACAAGTTTTGGATGCATTGGGCGTGGAAATAAATTCCCGGGATTTTAGGAATTTTTAGACTTTTTTGTAAGATTAGTCTAATTAAATTAGTTTATACGGGAAATATGCCAAGGTTTAGATGCCATAAATGCCCTTGACGTGAAAAAATTCCTGGGTTTTTGAAAATTTTTTGATACTCCTGCTTTTTGTAAAATTTGTCTTATGAAAGCATAAATTTTAAGGTAAAATATGACAAACTTCTGCTGCTATAAATGCCCTCGGCATGGACACAAGTACAACCCTGCTGCTACTATATATATGCATAGATATCTGGCCGTTCCAGCGAGTAAAATGTAAGCCGTTTTCATGTGCCTCTCTCCTCCTCCTCTTAGTTTAGATGATGATGCAGCATTATGGTGGAATTTGCCAGGTCCAGGGAGAAACTCTGGTTGGATGGATGTTACTTTGTTTTGTGGAGAATCTAGATTTTGAGGAAGGGAAGAGGATAAGAGAGAACCCTTTACGTAATCTATTACTGTCTGTCAATTCATTCGCTGGAGCCACTCCGTCAACCTCAAGCGCATGACACCCCCCTCGCTCTCTCTCTCAAAGTGTATTGTATTTCAGTCCTGGAAATTGGAAATAATTCCGAGGTGGACGTCTCGCCAGGTCACGTCGGTCATTTGGTTGTTGGTCGGTGGGCATGGCGACAAAATCAAGATTTAGAGCACTTTCACTCTTGCCCCTAATTTTTTTTCAGGAAATTTTGCACTTTGCAACTTTTCAAATGTTATGTATTACACAATTTACGATATCATGAAGTAATTGGTCGTATCGTCTTCATTCATCAGGTCACGCAGGTCGTTTAGAGTGAAAAAATCTAGATTTCCAGCACTTTCACTCACCCAATTTTTTTTTCATAAAATTTTGCATTCTACAATTTTTCAAATGCTAAATATTAAAGAATTTACGGTAAAATTAGATAATTCGTCATGTCTTCTTCATCACGTCGCGTCAGTCATTTGCTTGGTCGAGGTGCATGGTTACAAAATCAAAATTTCCACCACTTTCACTCTCGCCCCAAAATTTTGTTTTCACAAATTTTCAAATGTTAAACATTTATTACACAACTTACGATACGATTACATAATTCATCATCTCGTCATCCTCAGGGCATGCCGGTCATTTGGTGGGCATGGTTACAAGTTTTCCACCACTTTCACTTTCTCCCCAATTTTTCACTCTGCTCCTCCAACTTTTCAATATATTACACAACTTATTTAATACTTAAATACAATAGGATTACATAATTCGTAAATACTTTCAGTACTATTTTCCCAATAAAAACGACCCATTTTGACATGCAATTATTGTTACCCAAGAGTTGACAACAATGCCCAACTAACTTTGGTGTCCCTAATAATTCTCTGCTTAACCTGTAATTCTGTTTGACAATATGACGATACAAAGATAAGTAGCTTATTTAAAATTTATGCCGGCCTGACTCAGCTCCTGGCCTATGACGAAACTTGTTTTGTTAGCTGTTGACACAAAATGTGGTAATCCTTTTATCCTCGTGCTCCATCCAATATCGGGATCGCAGGGAAAATGACTTGTAACCAAAGTTTGGAAAGAATTAGTGCGAGTAGAAGAAGAAGCAACTTTAAGTCTTATCGGAGACGTTGCTTTCTTCTGGGAAGGGAACGGACGTATATAACGTCAGAAAAAAGATGGGTGGGCATACCTGTTCAAAAATTCAGTTTTTATTCAAAGTCAGTCATCCCGATTTCAGAGTGAGAATTTTCATTTACATTGAGTCATTGAGTTTTCGTTCAAATTCATTTCATTTCACTTCATCGGACTTCATTTCTTGCACCCCATGTATTAAGCATAGAGTGCAAAATTAAAAGAGTGAAAAATCCTTTCATTTACCAATTTATTTCAATTCATTTTTCGTCATTAATCTGAAATGACGGAATCTTTCATTCATTTTCATTCAAATGACAAGAGTTTCATATCCATTCACTATCATAATCACTCAAATGAATGAAAGTGAACAGGTATGTGGGGGATAGGTTTATATTACTCGTGCCTAGCTTAACCTGAGTAGCATAGGGAAGTGATGGGTGGTTTGAAAATCAGGGTTTTTTGACGCCGTAATATATGGACGTTCCCCTAGAGAAATAGTTGCCCAGCAGGCTTTTGGTTGGTTGAATGCTTGGTTAGAATTAATTGGAGAGGAAAAGAAGATTGAACGGAAAGCTGAGGGATCCGAGTAAACGACTTTGAAAGATCTCAACCAAAAAGTCGGGAGTAAAAGTGGGATTTTATTTTTGGGAACAAAATTAAAAAAGTGAAAGTTCTATCAAAGCGGAAAAAAATAAAATCGATTAGAATCAAGACTAAAGAAATTATTTTTATTTGTACAAAAGACAAATCTCAAATATTGTCGCATTATTTTCTTTATCCGCTTCAAAAAAAGATGTTGACGTAAATAAATAAATAAATTATGATAAATGTCAAAATGTTGGTTACCAAATAAGTAAATATGAGATTCATGCATACATAATTCGAGACTGGGATAGAGTTGTACGTATCTGCATGCCCACAGAATTTATGCCCTATTTGCCCTGAATTTTTGAATTTATAAGCCCAATATTATACTAAATTCCCAGGGCATTGTTATCACCCCAAAATTTCCAATGTTCCCTTAGAAATTGTCATACATTGTACAACTCTAGCAAGCCTTACAATACATCATCGCGATATTTATCACAGTACGGACATCACACGTAACACGACTGCCTACTACTCTCCTCACATTGTTGTTACTGCGTCTCATTTTCACACCACAATGACATTTGTTCAGCAGGGAAATGAAAAGATTTAGAGATTATTTTACTCCTCCACCACCTCATCCCTCACAACTACGTACATACATACCTTCCAATGACCGCGGAAGCTGTGGGGACATTAACGTTGTAGGATAGGGGAAGGGAGGGGTTTATATAACATGGGCAGATGACGGGGACATCGAACAACCGTGGGGACTCTGTCCCGCAGCCACTGCAAACATACCATCCATTCAACCCTAACCAAATAATGACTCGCGCCGTCATACATTACGAACGTACCTCCATACTTTCACTCGGTTACTTACTTACTTAGTTGATAAAATATACGACAAAGTTTCAACGCGATCATGCATTTCCAATTTGAATTGAGACCGAGAAGAGAAAGAGTCAAACTTTTCCGGCGAAGGAGAAAGTTGCCTCTCGTCGTCTTTCAGACTCTTTTTTGTACTTGATTCTCTCCGATTTCTTCTCTCGCTTCCTTTACCACTTTCCCATTATGGGTTTTATATGCATGCCTGACTCGGCAGGAAAAATGGTACCTAAGCGGAGAGAAAGTGAGTGGAGGTGAAAGCGTCAAAGACAGAGAGACACACACTTTCGCTTTCACTTTCACTATCCGTATCCGCTGCTGCTTTAGTTATTTTTACTTCATTTAAAAAGTTGAGAGGAGCATGTTTGTATCGTATTCTTGGAAGTTGGTTCATTTTATTAAAGTTTTTCAATATTATTTTTCTACTGGGTAACATAACGACTAAAAGTAAAATTTTTTAGTGACCTATTCCTAGCTAGAAGTTGGTTCACCAAATAGATAAGTAAGTAAATTCAAGAGAGTAAAAGTTCGGGAGGTAATGGCGTATATTGTGTGTCACGTGGTGGTGGTGGTTAAATTTGCAATTTTATTAGGATAAAATGTCAATATTTAGCGGTTTCGATGAGAGGTGAGTCGGATCGGTATTTTTTAAACAATTCCCGCCCAAATCCGACTCAATATTGGTCAACCCGACCCGCCAAAGTATTTACAGTTCCCGATCCGACCCCATTCAAATTTGTATCGCCCGACCCGCCCAATTTCGTAGCCTAACCCGCCCAATCGGGTCGGATTGGGTCCGGGGGAACCCGACTCACCTCTGCTTAAAATTACTTAATTTTTCCCCATGTTACTAAACTGCCACCATTTAACTAACTACGAACCCTCCCTCTTCTAAACTGGGAGGAAATACAACTCTTCAAAATTATTCAATACCGAACGCTGTCTTTGGGAAAGAAAAATTGGGCAAAGTTTCTGAAGTAATTTTTCTTCTCTCTCTTCCACCCAAATTGAACCCAACAACTGAACTCTGAATGAATTTCGATCAAAATCCTGCCCCCGCCCAACTTTCTCCCATCATTAACTTTGTTTTCCTTTTGTTTAAGATTTTTAATGGGTCTCATGGCTAATTTGATCTGGCCGGGCACATTAAGCAATCTGCTTTCCCTTTCTGCAAGAATCTCTCTTCTTGGCTGGAGAGCATGAACTGTCATTTACATGAGTCACTCACTCACTCTGCTACTGTGACCAGTGGCCGCGGAAGCGTTAGTGGGGACAAAAAAGAGGGACAATGCCCCCAGGGTTGTTAGGGTCGGCATCATCTCCCCATGTTATACAAACCCTTCCCTCCCCTATAATGTCCCCCGATGTCCCCACACCTTCCGCGGCCACTGTCTGCTGCCTCCTCATCTTCTCTCCAACTCCAAAACAAATTAGTTAAACCGAAACTTAAAACTTGAGTAAACTTCAACTTCAACCCTTCCTTTTTCCAGTTTATTAATGGTCGTCCCACAATCTTTCTGGTTCCGACGAGCCTGGAAAAAAGGAAGTCGCACGACGCCATGATTATTTAAAACGTTGTAAATATGCTATTTATTCAACTGCAAACTTTGTATATTTTTGTTAACATTGCGCCAAAAAAGGTGCATGAATTGACGAGTAGTTTGTTATTTTTCGAGTAAAAATGAAAAGATGCATACATACATTCGAAATATGCACGCATTTTTTTCGCAGATTTTTTTATCCTCTCGTTGACTTTACAATTTGCCAAAGCAAACCCAACCGATAAGCTGGGCGAGTAATGTTAATGGAACGTCTGTCTGAGAAAATGAGGAGATTCGGCTTATTTATTATTTCCGTATAAGCCAGTGTACGGTACATGGAAAACAGTGGCCGCGCAAGGTGTGGGGACAGAGGGGGACATTAACATTGTAGGATGGGGGGTGTCGTGGGACGTGCCTCCCGTAACAAGGGGGAGGGACGGGTTAATATAGCATGGGGAGATGATGCGGACACCGAATAATGGTAGGGATATTGCCCCTCTGCCCATTCGCTTCCGCGGCCACTGCATCATGTTCATACATTTAAGTAGCCTGAATTCCCCCATTGGCCGCGGAAGCCATGGGGACATTAACATTGTAGGATGGGGTAGGAACGGGTTTATATAAGACGAGCAGATGATCGGAACATCGAATAGCTGAGACGAAATTGTCCCCCTCCATCCCCACGGTTCCGCGGTCCCTGCATCCCCATCTTGTGTATATTGCCGTCTCATGGAAAGCCAATTTAATGCCGGAGAGGAAGTTTGCTAGCTGGCTGGTGATGGCATGAAAATGTGGTGTGTGTGGTAGCAGAAAAAGGATTGATTATGCAGCACCATCAAGACTTCAACCGTCTGCTGCTTGACTTGTGCCATTTCCTTCCTTAATTTAGTGAAGACTTCCAAAAACTCGAGTTCCATTACGGGCTTAAAAAGCAGATCGAGTGGGGAAAAATGCTGGCAAAAAATTCCCCGTTGCGCTTAAAAAATGGAGACTTTATATGCCAACCGGATCTGGATCTGGATCCCTGGAATCCAGCAGATCCAAATTCTTCTTAATCTTCTGGTTCAATTCAATAATTCAATTCCAGTCACCTCCGAACTTTTTGGTATTCCTATTATCCTGTGCAAATATCTAGGAGTTAGGAGTCGGGATAAATTGCTGCTTGCTGGCTGCTTATATAATAGTTTTTTTGATGGAATTTGTCATTTCTTAGAGTAAAGTGTAGAAACATGTCTCATGCATTTGACTTGTAATCATGGGATGGAATCGACTATTCAATTTATTTAGATTTTTTGACTTGTGATGTGAAGAAGTTTTTTTGAGGGGTAAGTTTTAAGGAAAGGAAAGGATGGAGGTGGACTAGGGTATGCTGTCGGATTTTGGGAAAAGTGCTTATTTTTTTCGAAGTAATTAAAAATGTGTGTGTAGACGCGATTTGGTTTTATAATTATGAAGAAATTTGTATATTTTGGAAGTGACAAGGGAAGTCCCTACTAGCACATTGCCAGTGCAGATTTTGTACCGATGTGCCCCATTTCTCGGTACCGATTGTGTAACGATTTCGTGCTGGTACAGGGAAATCGGTACCTTGCCGGCACAGTTTAGCTACAAATTTTGGGTACCGGGACTGTTCCGGCAAAACTGTACAAAAATGGTATCGGTACATATGTACGGTTCCACCTGTACCAAAACTGTGCCGGTAAGGTACCGATTTCCCTGTGCCAGCACGAAATCGTTACACAATCGGTACCGAGAAATGGGGCACATCGGCACAAAATCGGCACTGGCAACATGTACCGGAACCGCACAGGTTGTGCTGGTAGGGGTGGACCAGCGGATGCTCTCGGATTTTGAGAAAACTAGTGGGAATCGATCAGAAATTTGATTATCTAGGATGATATTTGCGAATTTGCACGATCTACCAATGAGCACGTTTGGCAGAGATATTTGCATCCGAAGAGGAGAAAACGCGCTGTAAATTTGGAAAGTGTAAAATTTGTCAACTTTTGGGCGCGCTTCCTCCTATTTGCATGCAAATATCTCTGCCAAAACTGCGCATTAGGAGAAGGTGAATTTGCAAATTTCATATCAAATTTGTGATCGATTGACACTAGTTTCCCCAAAATCCGAGAGCATCCGCTAGGCCACCTCCCTTGTACTTACGTACATCCTGATTTTTTTTCTAAAATTGAATTTATCCCACTCTCTAAAAGTACAAATATAAAACTGATTGCTATTTTTTTCTCTGCTGCTTTACATAAAATCGACACACACACGTTTTATTGATCGACTTTATTGCGTCATAAAATATTCAGTGTGAACAAAATTGAAAAGTTAAAATGGACTGAAATCCTACAATTTTACACTTTCATACTTTTCCTTCCTCCCCATTTTATGGGATCATTCTAATTTTTTGTAATCTTAAAACTCCTGAATGTATAAATAATCACGTGTCGAAGTAGAAGAAGAAGAAAGTCGAAATCAAATCTTGTCAGTCAAAGTGCTGAATCAAAGTCGTTCATTTCACGTCTCACTTACCTACTTGCTTACTTAAGTAGGCACTTTTTGACGCAGTGGCCGCGGAAGCGTGTGGGGGGACAGAGGGACCCACGGTTGTTCGATGTCCGCCTCATCTCCCCATCTTATACAAACCCCTCCCTCCCCCCATTCTACAATGTTAACTTCCCCAAATGTCCCCTCACGGCTTCCGCGGTCACTGTGTGTCCATATGCATCAAAAAGCTCCAGTTTCTCCTCCATCGTCTCGCATTTCTTCTTGTTCCAGGACATGACACGACTTAAAACGAAGGAGAAGGTGTGCGTAAAAAGCCTTAATCCTTTCCAGCTCAGGAGAGAAATCCTCTTGTGTCAGCAGGGGGACGAAATGGAGGCTCGAAAAAACTTCCAAACATCATCTTCTCTTCTAGGAGGACGACGAGTAGTTGCGTAATTTACTCTCTTGTACATACATCACATCTCTGTTTTGAAGCCTTCGGGCACGTAGGGTTAAATACCACGAGCTTATAATACTTATGTATGTACGTCCCCTCCACCAGCTACATAAGTACGTATTTACGTACCAGTGTTTCTGGGAAAAAAGGAATTACTTGCAAGAAATAAGGGGAAGAAGAAAGTGGTTTCTTGCAGGGGAATATTTTTACCTGCAAGAAATGCAGGCAAGCATACCTGTTCAAAAAAAATTCATTCACACTCACTCATTTTCTTTCAAACTCATTTCATTTCACTTCATCTCACTTTATTTGTTACTTCGCCCCATGTATTAAGCATAGGGTGAAAAATGAAAAGAGTGAGAAATCCTTTCTTTCACAGTCACTCATCTGAAATGACGGAATCCTTCACTCATTTTCAATCAAATCACAGGAAATTCATTTTCATTCACTAACATAATCAGTCACATGAATGAAAGTGAACAGGTATGAATGCAAGGCGCTAGAAACTACTTCCCGCCGCTGTAAATACTTCATACGGCGCGTGGCTAGATCGTATTTCTTGCACTTTCTCCCAGTTTCTTGCACCTCGCATTTCTAGCGTTGCTTCCTTTCCCGTGCAAGAAATGTATAATAAACCCTTCAGAAACGAAACCCTGCCACGTACATAGGTACACTACACACCTACCTAAACTTCCTAAAAATAAGTAAGCTGCATTCTATTACTTCTGCTGCGATGCAATCCAGCCCGACCATTTACTTTTACTTTATATTATTCTGGGCGGAGCAGTTTATTCTTATCTGCGGAAAATATGTAATATTTAGTCCAGTCCGGAGAAGAGATCCACATGCATGCGGCGTCAGTCATACGGATTCGTTTCCTTAATATGAAAACCTTATTCGTCTGCCTGGCTCTGACTCACGCACGCATGCATGCAGATGACTGGCTTGGATTTTCGGGGACTTGGGCACACAAGGGCTTAGCAACATTTCCATTACCATTATCCATTGTATTCTAATAATCCCATGTGGAGAATATTATTAGACGAGAGAGAGAGAGGGAGGAAAAAAGTCCAATTTTGGTGTACACTTTAAGGTGGTGGTAGATACGCAGTGGCCGCGGAAACTGTGGGAACATCTGGGGACATTAACTTTGTAGGATAGGGGAGAGAGAGAGATTTGTATAAGATGGGCAGATGATGCGGATATCGAATAACCGGGGGTGCATTGTCCCCACGGCTTCCGCGGCCCCTGCACATACGACCAGTAAAGTAACATACCCACCTTCTCACTCACTCACTCGCTCAAATCAAGACAAAATCAGGCATAAGTAAATCCAATCTCTTCAAGGAAAAATCTCTCCTCAGTCAAGTCCTCAGACATCTGTGACTTTTTTTTTCTTCCATCCAATCCACACAATTGTGCCCGAGAAGAAAGCCGAAGAAATAAGCACATTTCGCTAAAAAGGAAGCCTTTTTCTTTCTCGAGCTATTTGCATTTTGCATGAAAAAGGAAAATCTAATCCCGCCTAGAGAAAGAAAATTACCTGAGAGCATAAATAAATGCGTGTTCAAAGACGAAATTTGTACCCAAAAATTCAGGTCAACCCTTTATTTCCCGAATGAAAAAGTTGCGAAATCGTCTCCCAATTCTCCCAATAAGTGTGTAAATCATGAAAGGGCATAAAATACTGGGGAATGAAAACATGCTCACCTCACATTTAACCTTTTACATACTTCAAAGTGTGGCCTTCCCAATATTTTATCTGAGTGGTGGTGATTACCTCTCTTCAAAATATTTCGAATAACGCCCTTATTTTTACTTACCTGACTTAGAGACTCGCCTACCTTTTGTACCCTTCTCTTCGCCTTATGTATGCCCTTAAAAGGGATGAGTATTGACTTTGGATTAGGGTTATTAAAATATCTCTCGTCTCATTTGAAGCCTCGGATTGGATCAGGTCAAATTTATGGGACAGGAAAACATTCTTTTATAAAAAAAGTTACTTCTAAGAAGAATTCTTAATCGAAAAAATATGTACGGCTATTTAGCATTACAACAAAAGTAATTGATATTTTATACACGAGACTCTCATATTTCAAATTCAATAATAAACTCCAATAATAGCGGTAAGATTTATGCGGTTCGTGGTAATCATAAAATCGTTTGTTTCCTACTTTACTTAGGATTATGGTAGGCGTTCTTTTTTCCAACTAGACCCAATTCTTCGCAAGAAACTGGTACAAAAAAATTGGTCTAATGTTAATACACGGACCATAGAGCCTTATATATTTTAATGCCTTGTACATACTTCATGCTACAAGGCGTCCTTGTACCAATTCTTTGAAACAAATGACTCCCGTGTCTCGCGAAATTCACATTTCTCTTACATGTCATGGTTATCTGGAAGCACAACCCATAAAAAATAGAAACATTCTGCTCCGTAGGTACGTACATTCCCTTAAAAAATGTAACCCACCGTAGGTCCATATATCAATCAAAAATCCATACTTACTTATACACCAAGTCTCAATCTAATCCTTTTTTTCCATCCATCCATCCATCCAGCGAGTGAGTAGTTGTTTTTCCGTATTACACTCTTGGTCTGCTCGTGGCACAGTAGTGTCGTAAATCTGAGCTGGGATAACTGTAGAAGCACCAGCTATATAAACAATAACAAGCTAAAGTACAGGGTGGTGCAGTAGGAAAAATCCTATGTCGCAGTGCAATGCGGAAGGTATGTGGAGAAGAATTGGTCTCGCGTACACCATGACCCGAGAAAGTTGGTTATGCTGTTGCCAGTGGCGGCGGAAGGGAGAGGGACAATGTCCCCGGGGTTGTTCGATGTTGGCATACCTTATACAAGCTCCTGCCTCCCCTATCCTACAATGTTAATGTCCCCAGATGTCCCACACCTTCCGCGGCCACTGGCTACTATTCCTGCTGAAAAAGCAAAGTGAGAATATGCATCACAAAGTAGGAAAGGAAACACATGGATGAAAGAGTGCATACATACGAACACGACGTTGTGAAATGTTGTGTTGGTGCACCGAGCCATGCTATCCATTCCAGGAGCCAAGCCAAGCCACGCGCTCAGGCATCGGGTAATTCTCAGTCTGCTGGCTGTATCGGTATTTTTTTCATACTGTGAACAAGTTTTTCCTACCAGGGAGTTGATGTAGGTAAAAAGAAGAGAAAGGTGAAAGTTGGGATTTTGGATGAAAAAGATTGGGACTTTCTTTCTCAGGATGCAGCACTGCATGTCATCATGTGCAGGTGAATTGGTCTCAGGTGAAAGTATGTACGAGTGAGGTGAAAGAGCATGGCAGAGCAGACGACGTCGTGTAATGGAATGACGAACATGACATATATTTTGAAATGAGGGTTCTTACTTCTGCTGTGACTTGATAATGACGGCGTTATACAAGGCGATATGCATAATAAGGAACAGAGGGCGGATATTTATTTACGAACAATGTCTGAAGGCGTTGTATTTTTTAAGTTAAGGCTCTGAATATTTTATGATCCGGTTTCTTTAAGCAAAAATATTCGTGAATTATTTACAAAATATATCTATTTTTAAAAAAATATGTAAAAGATTTACAGAATAGCAGAATTATTTTTGAATATTTAGCATATCTGAAAACCTAGAAATATATAATTGTTTGTAAAAATATTTTGAAAATCTTGTCATCTATAAGAGTTCAGCAACTCGCCCACAACGTTTGACCGTCAGTCGCCCTCAAATAATTCAAAAATCCATATCCGCCCTCTGCTAAGTAACGACTTCAACGCCTACGTCCACGTCAAGCAGGATTATTGACCTTTCTAACCAAATTAAGTATGCACTTAAGGATGAATGTTGAAAAAATTTTTATTCAGACTTTCTCCCGAAATTGGAAAGAAACATAAAAGTGAAAGCGAGGCGGGGAGAGAAACCTAGCGGAGAAGGGAGCCTTTCAAAAGAAAGTTTCGCTCGGATTCGGGTAGATGGAGAAATCTGGGTGAAAGTGAATTTCATGGTGAAAGCTTTAGTTGAAAAGGGAGTCACGAGGTGACGGGAAAGCATGATTTGTGTGGGCTTTGCTAGTATTTCGCATTTTCTGACTCACTATATACGATTCAGGAAATTTGCCAAATTGAGTGAACAATACTTTGATAATTTTGAAAAAGTAACAGGATATAAAAAGTGTTTGTTTTCATTTTCACGCTTTCACTTTCTTCAATATTTCTTAGAAAATTCGCAAATAAAAGTCTGAAAAAAAACATAAATCTGAATTGAAGTTGTTGATTAGGCGGCCTTCTTCTCTCTTCTCTGAATAGAACTCAGCATTGGGTTCCTTTTTTACAGTGGCCGCGGAACCCATGGGGACAGAGGGACAAGGTCCCCCACGTTTATTCGATGTCCCTATCATTTTCCCATGTTATTCAAACCCCTCCCTCCCCTATTCTACAATGTTAATGTCCCCAGATGTCCTCACGGCTTCCGCGGCCACTGCCTCTTTGCACGGAGTAGTTGACGGTTCACTATTTATTTACAAAGTAAATAAATCAAAGAGTTCTCGATCTCGATTGGATTCCTTGGGTTGGCAACTTTAATTTAATTAAGTTGGAGATGGAGCCGAGTTCTTGTGAGCAATCTGAGCCCGGAGAAAGCACTTTTTTTCCACGAGCCAGGCAGATTGATTCTTCAAGACGTCAAGTGACTCTACTGGTTGTTGAATTGGTAGATTTAGTCAGATAAGGGAATCCTTTATTTATCTTCCCGGGTTGAAATCACTGTGCAGAATTCTGCAGTAATTGACAAAAGCAAGATGTATCTTACATATAAATATTATGCACTGCATAATTTTGTGGCATAATCGTGTACAAAATTTATATGGGTTTTATTATGCAGAACCTGCATAATAAAATTTAATTTAATATAATATAAATATAATTTTATATGCATAATTTTATGCACAAATAACCGAGCATTAAGTTTCTCTGCAGAAAATTGGGCGAAATTTCTGCAGAAAATTGGGCGAAATTTCTGCAGAAAATCTGTCCAAATTTTTATTCGGGCTTAACTAAGGGAATGAAAAAGTAAAATTTTGCCCCGTAGTAAAAGTGTTTTTTTTTTTACTTGTGTTTATTTACTAGAGCAAAAATACTTCGTCGTAGATACAAAATAAACGCGTCTTATCCTGTTTACTCGAAATTCTAAACGTGTTGTTTTACCATTTCGAAATTAGACTAAAATATTGCGACACTTTTTATAATAATTTCGTAACCTCGTGCTGGTTGGGATAAAAACTTGTAAAATTTCCTACCTCGCTCGCTCACTTTGACGACTTCTCGGAGAAAGTGAGTGGGTACATACGTATAAAATGAAATAAAGCCATCCATCCGACTTGCAAGTTGTAATTGCACTTTGTCGTGCGTCCCCAAGTCTCCAGCTGCCACGCTTTTTGAAGCTTTATTTCACACCCAGAATTTATTGTTCTTTCTCTTGAAGCGAAAGTCGTAAGATTTCACTTTCTCTTCACATTAGTTTCCTGCTCAGAGTCTCATTTTCCCAAAATCGGACTCCCCGATGGGACCAACGGCTTTCTTCGCCCCAACAACTTTCTCTCTCATTTGTTCATTTACCTACTCATTTACGAAGCAGGAGGAGAAAGTAAAGTGAAGCTGGAGAAAGTTTGCAAATTTAGATGGACGGACGGGACAGACGGACAATTTTCTGTGTCATTTTCTCCAAAAGCTGCGAAGGAGGAGAAAGTGGATGCATTTAGTATCAAGTAATTCGTATCATGAGGGAATTTACAGTTTTAAAATTTTGAGGAAATTTCAAAATTTTGAAAAAGAGATACATTTTAATTTTACATGTAATATGAAATATATAAAGGGTTTCTTATTTCGTTCGTAGCGGACCATTTTTTAAAAATATGGGAAAAGCGTCGCATTTTCGAAGGAAAGCAAGGAAGGAATTATAATTTTGCAACCATCAATTTTCCTCTTTTGTTCGTTTGACTTGATCTTCCTCACTTTTTGTCGAGATTTGATACCAGATTTTTAGAAATCATGATAAATAGCAGAGTGGTCTATGATCACACAGATTTGCAACCTTTTGTACATCGTGGTCCCACATTTGCAAGGGATTTCAATTTGCGATTGACATCACATAATGCGAAACTTCGTGTAGTTTGGTTTAGATAATGTGACCTTTTCTTCTGGACTGCTTTTGACTCGTTACAACACTTTAAATTTCAAATCATCCCCGCCCACTGTAAATACATCTTGGCACAAAAAAGCAGCTATTTTCACACATTACATAATATAATACACTCTTTTCAACCTTTTATGTAACGCGTATAACAATAATTACTGCGCAGTATACATAACATAATGGTTTCTGCACCATTGTCATGTCACGGAGTACATTTTCTCCTCCTATGGATTTAATCGTTATATGTAACTAACACATACAGTCAGTGGCCGCGGAAGGTGTGGGGGGACATCTGGGGACATTAACATTGTAGGATGGGGGGAGGGAGGGGTTTATATAACATGGGCAGATGACGCGGACATCGAACAACCGTGGGGGCATTATCCCTCTTCTGTCCCCTCACCCTTCCGCGGCCACTGTTCCCCACTAATACATACAGCGAGCGACACAGACATCCATTTCACTTTGCGAAAAGATTTTATGTAAGAGGTTAACTCTGCAGGTAGTCGTCCGTCGTCGCCCTTCCTAAAATCCTAGGTTCTCCAACAGTTTGAAATTTTTCAGACTGGAAATGAAATTCGCAACAACAACAATTCAGTCCAGTCATAAAACAGCCTTGAGCTATTCTTTGAAACGAAAACCAGTCAAGTTTAACGACCACCACCAAGCAAACCTACCACACCTGCACATTCGTCGAATATGTACATTCGCGTGTGTGAAACCACAACACTCACTTATTTTTCTTCTTCAGATTGGCAATTCGATTACCATTTTTGTACCAAAAAAAGGTGTAATTAGCACTCACGTCACTCTTCTTGGGACCAATTTCATTTCGGATGGATTGCATACAACAGATGTGGGAATTCCTTGCTAATTCGGTCGTATTCTGAAGACTAAGGAAGTACAATGTACGACCCGTCAAATTCCTGGGTGTCTCCGGATTATAAATCTTTAACGAAAGTATTTTAAGTCATATGTTCATTCATAGCAAGATTAAGGAGGGGTGCATACATATTTATATGTACTGAGCACCCTCACCCGTAGGTACGTACATGCGTAAATGCATCACTAACTATCACTAACCAGCCATTACGACACGTACCATTACGAACGGATAAATGCATTCTTACGAAAAATGTCAGTAAGATGTAGTTCAGAAATGTTGTTTCAGCTTCTCGAACTCGTAGTCGTGTGTGTGTAAGCCGAGGCTGAAAATAAATAGCAGCATGAGTCCAAACTGTCATCAAATTTTAAACCCATCATGTTTTCCAGGGTGAGAAGAATGTGGAACAATGTGTCCTGTAAGAGTATAGGAAAACTATGACAGTTACATACATGCATGAAATACCAAGCTATTTATCCACCTATAGAACTTAGCAGGCACTCCAAGTTGCTGAATTACCACCGGATTTACTCCTTCTCCTTTGACTGACTGACTTCAAGTCGAAATCATGGCTGGCTGGTGTCATTTCCACGGTTGAAAAGTACTCGAGAGAGGATAAGTCAGCCCAGGACAAGGTATTTACCGTACTGCTGAGTAAAAGGGCTACTTTTTGCTGTAAGCTATATGTACAGTATGGCAACAAAGTATCTGGTTTATGGATGCTGGAAGCGATTATAGGTATGTAAATATGTAGATATTCTCTACACGGCTTACTCAACAACGTGTCACATTACACAATGGGCAACTATGCAAAATTTAGGGGTAGTCATCTCACCAAACTAAAAAATGTACAAAGTGTACCGCTAAATTTTGCCACAATAAAAGTTTACATTTTGCAACGGATCACATGACTTGAAACCTTGTAATAAAGTATCTTTTTCAACCAGAAGTCAAACTACAACTTATCTTAAAAAGTGTACATATATCGAAATTACAGGATATCTACAGTAGTAGGAAATCGAACGTTTTTTGGGGTGAGTGGGTGCCTACCGTACGTATAATCAGGCTGGATTGGAGGGTAGTCGAAGAAAGATGAAGTTTTTAAAGCTTCTCGTTGCACAACTGGGCGGCTTAGTTTTACGCATTTTCTCACCCTGGTTGGTTTGGCTGAAATCAATTTTTATGTTTTTACCGAGAAACTTTTATGGCTCGTTGGAAGAGAAGGAAGGAAACCTTCTCTAAAAAAAGGAGTAGGGGAACATATCGCTTTCAGTGGATTTCGTTCGTTCGTTCGTTTCTGGTTTTATTTTATTTTACCCCTTTTTCGTATCCCCTTCGTTCGTTCTTTATGTGGAATTATATGACGCAATGTTTTTCCCATCATGCAAGACTGACATAGAGATCAAACCAACCGACGGAACGACCCACCGACATGTGGAAATTCGAGTGAGTGATATGGACGTCCATCCGTCTATTCACCTTATTCTCGGTTTAAATAAGTTTCCACAATTTCGAAGGAACTTGTCTGAATTGGAGGATTTTTAAAATAAATTTGGAGGATATGTAGATTATGACGCAAATTTTGATGATAACTCAAATCCATCCATGTCACATGTCCAAACACCTTTTTGGTTTGTTTAAATTCGTTTCGGACTTACTTATCTGAATTGGAGCACTTTTTAAATAAATTTTGATAGACTACGGCGCCAATTTTAAGATAAGTAAGTTTGATAAAATAAATCTAATCTAGATTAGGTATCTGCGCCATGTAATGACCAGCTTTTAACTACGAATTACAATTTTTAAAAAAATTCTTTCTAATTCAGAAATTTTCAAAGTTGTTCTTCCCTTTTCATAATAATCCCGTCGTGTCGTACAAGGAGCTTTTTCACGTCGAAAAACACGCCAAATATTCAAATTTTACTTTCTTCTTACTGCAACCATTATTATTATGCAACTGCAATCAACATCAACATCTCGAAATAATCCACACTCTTCCAGCCCCACTTTCACCGCCTGATCAAAATTGAACAAAGGAACGACAACCAACGAACGCTTCGAAATTCGAATGAAATAAAATAAAACAGTGAAGTGGCTGAAATAATGGGGAACGACGACGACGATCTGGATAAAACTTCTTTCCATCCAGATGCTGACGAAGAAATCTCTTGTCGAAGTTTGTACTAAAGTTTGGGAGGAATCTCTTGTTTGATAGCGACTATAATAATATGATGACTTTGGTACTGGGTGGAGTGGAGGCGATGCTATATTTACGCTGAAGTGGTTCAGCTCTAGCTCTGGTGAAAGTATTTTGCTAAATTAGAAAAGACGTTGTGAATTCGGAGCGACTCTGGAGAGTCGACATGTCATTATCATTATCCGCACGTGGTATTTTAATTTGTCGTCCTTTTCCCTCTTTCTCTCCTTTTGTGTACTTTTCCTTCCTTGTTTTGGGATGGTTCGCTGTTGGTGAGAGTAAATATGGCGCATCCTTGGGTATGTATAAGGACACTTGGTTTGTATAGTGGTGGCAGTGGCCGCGGAAGCGTGGGGACAAAAGAGGGACAATGCCCCCACGGTTATTGGATGCCCGCATCATCTGTCCATGTGATATAAACCTTGCCCTCGCCTATTCTACAATGTTTATGTCCCCCGATGTCCCCACAGCTTCCGCGGCCACTGAAAAATGACACTATTTTCCATCCATTCTTTCTTGTTTTGTGTCTTCCTCTGATATTTTCTCTACTTAAATTTTGCAATACAAAGCTATGTAACTTTACATACCACAAAATAGGAACTTGTTCATTTTCTCGTGTCGTTTTTCTGTATCTGAAAGAAAAGAAAAACACCGTTAAAATTTACATGTGCAATTTCCTATCCAAATTTCGACACCTAAATGACCCAGTGGAGGAGTAACGGCAGTAAAAACAATATGGCTTTTCTCTCTCTTTTTTCTACCCCATTTGTTCTCTTCCCAGTTTTAGATTGTACGAATGTGTCCCGTAGTTTTGTTTTGTCCTGTTTAATGAGAACAATACTTAATTGGATGTTGGAGGAGGCTGGGTGTGCAGTGGCCACGGAAGCTGTGGGGACATTAACATTGTAGGATGGGGGGAGGGAAGGGTTTATAACATGGGGAGATGATGCGGACATCGAATAACCGTGGGGACATTGTCCCTATTTTGTCCCCTCCCTTCCGCGGTCACAGCATCATATTCATACATTTGAGTAGCCTGAATTCTCCCAGTGGCCGCGGAAGCCGTAGGGACATCTGGGGACGTTAACATTGTAGGATAGAGGAGGGACAGGTTTCTGTAACATGGGGGATGATCGAATAACCGTGGGGTCATTGCCCCTCTGTCCCCAGGCACACCTCCGCGGCCACTGTTTGTGTGAGGATTTGGCATTGAGTTTTGTTTGTTGGGTGGGTGGGTAGAAAGTGGGATAGAATTGTGGTAATGAGGATGGAAATTAGGCGCGCGTCGTGTGGTGGCATTGTATCGTAATGAAATGTAATTGTGCTCGTCCTCCAAATCTAAATGAGTGGTCGTAGCTGGAGAAACACACCGCAGAGAAACATTATGGATTCCGGCCAGAAATCCGCTCCTCTGTCCTCGTAATGATCGCCTCCTTCCTTCCTTGTGTCGACAGAGTCAAGAACCTCTCTCATATTTCGGATCCTAGATTTTAGGAAAAGTTGCAAAAAATAAGAGTGTAATTTGATTCACTCAAAAATGTATGGAAGAGGTTTTGTTCGTCATAATTAGAATAGTAAAATCTCTTCTGGATTTAGCAGTTTTTCGTTTTTTTGGGGAAATCGGAATGGAATTTGTAAATATGTAAAGGTTTGATGCCGTAAATATTTTCGATTTTTTCGGAAATCGAAATAGAATTTGAAAATATGTAAAATTTTGATGCCGTAAATATTAAAAGTATTAAGTCGAAATATGTTTGTTTGTTATAAGATCGAGAAATCCTCTAGATCTGCCGCAATTTTTGACATTTTATGCAAGTTTTAAATTATGACCACCAAAAAATAAGCATTTTTCACATATCCTGCACTTTTCCGGTACAGATGCAACTCTCCAAAATGAAATTGAATGAAAAAGAAGCAAAAACAATTTTGAGCCGGAGATCAAATTCAATTTCATTCCAGTCTTATTAAGCACAAACGTGGAATTATTTACTTTTCGAGTAAATATTATCATTGCTTGCTCTTCTTCAAGAAGTCTGCCTTTTTTCAGTGGTTTTCGCTTTAGGGGTTGGCTGCAGTGGCCGCGGAAGCTGTGGGGACATATGGGGACATTATAATTGTGGGATAGGGGAGGGGTTTATATAAGATGATGCGGACACCGAACAACCATGGGGACATGATCTTCATGCTTCCGCGGCCACTGGTCGTCTGGCAGGTAGGAGGAACCCATTTCATCCTGGAAGATGGAAGACTATCGCTAAATTTTATGGCTGAAGGGCAAAGCAACTCTGCCGAGGTAGAAAACTTGGCTGTAAAGACTGCCACCTGTAAAAAACTAAGGCTCAACTGCGTATTCGTACCTCGACAACATTTAGGTAATGACTGGGGTTAAGACATTTTAAGGAAATGACCATTTTAACCTGACATCATAAACATGCAATTCAGGAAACACAGTAGCTTATCGCAAATCCTGCACAGCGGAGGAATAAATAAGTCAAAAGTTATGGAATAGGGGAGGTGTTTTCTATGTTAGTTATGTCCAAGGAGAGAGAGAATTATTTGGTTCGTGGTAGTAAAAAAAAAGTTTTGTTTTTAAGGCCCGAGTCAAGGCTTATGTAGCTGTTAAAGTTGTCTGTTTAACCATTTGTAGCTCGTAAAACTTATCTGATCGACTTAAAATTTTGCACACATAGAATATGCAAAATTAGGCAAGATAGAAGATAAGGAAAATTTGTAGGAAAATAAAAAAGTCAGGGCTTATGTACCCTTCATGTTGTCTGTCTGTCTGTCTGTCTTTCGATTACCCTCGTAAAACATATCGAATCCACTTGAAATTTGGCACACACATAGAATATGCAAAATCAAGTTTAATAAAATGCGCAAAATTTCAAAAAAAGTTGTAGCGGTCATACCTACACAACCTCAATTTTAATATTTAACAATATGACTCGGGCTAGATCAAGTCTACACCGTAAGTTTTTCACGAGGTAATAGATACACTTGTACGATTACAGAAATACTTCCCCATACTAAAATCCATCCGCAAAAAAAAGAAACTGCAAATAAATCGCCAAAACCCGTGAAATTCTGTTCTAATCATGTCCTACACAGCAAATCCTTTACGATTTGAATTGTGTCTACCCAAAACCAACCAGACGCAAAATCCTCTCTTGTCAAACAACCCTTTCCGACACGACCAAACCATCAAAGTACAAACTCAACGTACTCAAATGCTTTCACTTTTTGATACCTGATCTCAAAGTGAAACTCATCCTGGTAAAACGCAAAAGTCAAAACTTTGTCTCTCTCTCTCTCATCTCTTCCATCATCCATGTTTTAATTTTAATGCGAATCCATCCCAAACCGAAACAAACAAACACGGGAGAGAAAGTCACTCGAATAAATACTACGAACCAACCAACCAACAAAACCACGACAGAAGCAAGAATACCACGCACTACGAGTGAAATGGAATAAGTTTAACCTCACCAAACTTTCATCCGTTGGTTGATGTAAATACGTACATAGTTGTGGTAGTAGTGTTGCGTGTGGTTGGCAGTGGCCGCGTAAGCCGTGGGGACATTGTAGGATGGGGAGGAGGGGTTTATACAAGATGATGGGGAATTTAGGACTTTGAACAACCGTGGGGACCTTTGTCTTCACGCTTCCGCGGCCTACATACATTTGAGTATCCTGAACTCTTCCAGTGGCCGCGGAAGCCGTGGGGACATTAACATTGCAGGATAGGGGAGGGAGGGGTTTATATAAGATGGGGAGATGATGGGGACATCGAACAACCGTGGGGGCATTGTCCCTCTGTCCCCACACTTCCGCGGCCACTGGTGGTTCTATTTTCGGGCTGATGTAAGCATTACAAGTGGATGAGATACATACATAAATGTTGGAAAATCTAGTGTCAAGTTGCGAATGGGGGATTTATTTCTGCAAACAACAAATTTTTAGGAAATTTTCTACCATTGACGTAACAACTTCGTAATAATCTCCAAAATCTTTGGTGGTGGTGGTGGTGGTAATACTTTGATTTTTGTCACTTTTCTTTTTTCCTAAAAATTTGACACTGACAAGTAAGCGAGCAAACGTTGACTTGATCTTGATGGAGGTTTCAATTTACTTCTGTCTGTCACCAACCAGACCCAACCACGAAACTGTGTCCTCTTCGAGTCTTCATAATGAGGACCTCACTTTGACATCCATCCAAGATTTCATATTTCAAAGAGTAGCAGCAGCACCACCAGCACCTCAACGAAACCGTTTCTTTGACGGGATTCAGTTACAATTAGTGTAAAATAGGGCAAAAAAATATATATTTTAGACGTCCAAAATTTCAAATCTGAAATTTTTATTTACACTAAAACTTTTCTGATAATTTTCATAAACGGCGTCAAATTTGCACAGAATAAAAAAAAATCCTCTTAAATCATTAATTATTTTCCAAATTGGTACGATTCAGTAAAAAAACAAGTATTATAAAATAAAGCAAAAATAATTTTTTTAAAATTATAATCACACTGCTTTACCATGAGTTCGTCATCTAAAATTTTATTTATAATGCAACTTTTCCGATCATTTTCACAAACGGCGTTAAAGTAGTAAGAAAATTATGAACTATTTTCCAAATTGGCATGGTCAAATATAATTATTAATTTTTTCAAAATTTCATCCCGAAGCGAATCATCATCAAATCTAAAATTAATCTAGAATACAATTTCTCTATTCATTTTCACAAACGGTGTCAAACTAGCAAACAATTCCTCCTAAATTATTCCTTATTTTCCAAATTGACACGATTCAGTTACAATCACATATTATAAAATAGAGCAAAAATAACTTCTTTTTTAATTAAAAATTTCATTATCACATCCAACAAACAATTGTCATGCATTATCTAAAATGTTATTTATAATACAGCGTTTCTCCTTAATTTTCACTAACGGCGGCGTTGACTAGCAAAAAAATATATGTATGCAAGATTCCCTTTAACATTACTCCTTATTTTCCCCATATTCAATCACACTTTGTTGAATAATGTTCTGCATCTTCTTTCCTGCCACCCTACCCCATGCAAATATTCATTCTTCATTCATTCATTCATTCATCCTTCATACATAAGTATTTTTCCATTTCAAAACCAAAGTCATCATCATCAAAACCAAACCAGATCCGTATTTTTACCACTATCAAAACGAAAGGGAGGGGAATTTTGACGGGTGTAATTTTGCGTCGAGGGAATTAGTTGGTTCCCATTCCATCTTTTTTTCCGGGGATGCAACGAAATGCAATTGATTTTAAGACGACGGCGACATATTAATGGATTGCTTCGGAGCGTTGGGATTTTCATATAGTCGCGTAGATAAAGTCACTTGGTGTGGAATAGCGAATAGAAAAAAATTGTAACACGGAATGACAACCGAGTTTCTCTCTCTCGTCGAAGAAATAGGCTACACGACGATTGGTAAAACAGTTTGTGGAAAAAAGTTACTTTTTACGATTTGTTGTTTCTATTTTTTTTTATTGCTGACTCAAAACCGCACCGTGAAGGAAGTATGATTTCAGGCACCTTGGATGGAGGAAATATTGGGGTTTGTTGGATCCTACTGTATGCCTTGATATTTTGGAAGGGTGGTGAATATCAGTGGCCACGGAAGCTGGGGGGACATTTGGGGATATTAACATTGTAGGATGAGGAGGGAGAAAGGGGTTAATATGACATGGGCAGAGATGATGGGGACAGCGAATAACTATGGGGACATTGTCCCTCTGTCCTTACGCTTCCGCGGCCACTGGTGCTGAATATGTCCTGACCTGATCCTCTGTATTTTTGAGGAATTTTAAGCCGGAAAAGAATTTATGGTCGACTTTTTCTCCATTTTGCGGTCCCATCAATATTTTTTTCTTCTTTAAAATAAAATCTATTGAAAAATATTCCCTCGTGCATTTCAACAAAATTTGGAAATGGCACGAATAACTGTAGCCTATCTCAAGAATAAGAATTTTTGAATAAAGTCACGCACCAAAGTCGGTCTGGTCTGTTATTGAATCGAAAATACATACACACATATTTACAGACCCACGCACATCATAGGTACACAAATCTGTACATATTACAGTCGTACATGCCCATATATCGTCTCAATTAATGCCTCTGTATCCGTCTCAGTCACCCGATTCGTTTTCATTTTCCTTGTGTGTGACATTTCTGGGGAGGATTACGCCTAATAAATGACATCGGCTCTAGCTTTTGTCATTACACACATTTCCACCACCTCCAATCCCGACGATTTCTCGTCCTAATGTTATTAATTCACTCCGAGATACGGATGAGCTGCGTGAATTCAACCAACATAAACTCCGTTTATGTATTTTATCCGGAACCGAAAAGTGAAGGGAACCCGGGAGAGAGAGAGAGAGAGATAACATATGACTGAGATTTGAGCCTCTGAATGAAAATGTATTTCCACAGATTTTCGGATATTCTTCTCTCCAGTTTCAGGAGGGATTTCCTTCCGTGACAGGGTTGGATTTTTATCTACGCCATTTATTTATGCATCTCTGCCACCATCTGATTACTTATGGTACCACCCAATTTTTGGCAAAAAATTCACTCTTTGACAGTGAATTTGTCACGGAGAGTTAACAACACGAAATGCATCCTGGTAGAAATCAGGGGGATGAAATTGTGCAGAAATCGACAAAAGCAAGAGATGCATATTGTATTCTTCATATTTTTTTGCATAATTAAATATGTAGAAAATTTCTACGGGTTATATTCTGCAGAACATTTTTATTTGGTGCATAAATCGTTCTGCATACAATTTTTCTGCAGAAAATTATGCCAAATTTTGCACAAATCAGAACAAAATCGGTCAAAATTTTTGCAAAAAATTAGACCAAATTTCTGCACAAAATCGGGCAAAGGATTAAATCCGCCTAGCCCCTCTTTTGGGTGGGTCATAAAAACAATGAAGACCTCCAACGATTTTGCTAATTTTTTTTATATGGTGTGATACAAGTATCGAAGTGTCATCCCCGTGAATTTCATGAAAGAGGCATGCCTTGAACTCCAGTATTAATTATTTTAGTGGTGGGGGTTTTTTACATGCATTTAAATGGGAGAAATGCATGTACTAAAATCATGCTAGGATAAAATCGTTGAAGACCTCCAACGATTTTCTTCAAACTTTGCACACTTACTTATTATATAAGTAAGCATGTTTTAGCAAAGTTTGGTGAAAGAGGCATGCCTGGTTCGGGTGCAGCATGCGTAAATGCACAAAAAATCATGAAAATCGTCGTCATTTTGATCAAAACTATTAAAGTAAGGTAACCATGTCACCATTTGATGACATGTAAAAAGACTATTCCAAGCAGGGGCTTTTTAAGCTGTCATCTCTTCATGAAAATGTCTTGTCTGTCCGTCTGTCCGTATCCACGATAATTTTTCAACGGATTCGAATTTCGACATGCGGGTTTCGCCAACGTGTTTCTAATTTTTCAAGTAAGGATGAGTTCGAAGATGAGCGTTGCAGGTCATAAGCTCATGGCGCCACGGTGGTGGGATAAATGGTCAAATATATCGAATTTTTTGTTTCGACCGTTCTAGAAGTAGTTTTTGGGGGATTTCAGAAATAGATATAGTTTTGACGTGCCATGACCGTGTGACCGTGTAAACGACGCCAGTACGGAAGTCGAAAATGTCGAATTTTTTGTCTTGATTGTTTTAGACGTAGTTTTTTGGGGGGATTTCAGAAATCGATATAGTTTTGACGTGTCATGATCGTGTAAACGACGCCAGAACGGAAGTCGAAAATGTCTAATTTTTTGTCTTTTGTGTTTGACGTAGTTTTGGACGGTGATTTTCTGCATGGTTGTGATGTGCCATGACCGTGTGACCGTGTCGCTTCACCCCTTTCCGCAACGGTGTATTTATTAATAGCCGGACTCTTAATAAATGATTTCGTGATAATATCAACTCAGTTTTTCTTTTCCATCCCGCGCTGGTATCCTTCCCATACTATTAGTATGGTAGGGATACGAAGCCGGAATCAAATTTTTGGTGAAGTAATTCTGAGTAAGTAGTATGCAAAGAGCATCTGGAGGATGAAATCTTTAAAGTTTTTAGTATTGGTGTCTCATCAACTCAGATTATGAGATGTAACTAGAAGTGTCCATGGCCAGTCTAAGTTTACTCAAACATTGTGAAAGGAATAGCCAGAGAAGAATCGGGTGCCCATTTTTTCGGGTTATTCTTGGCCCGATCAGTATAAATCGGATCGGGCTTTTTTAGCGTCCAAAAAACAGTCACCATGCGACACCTGGATTTGGTTGTGAATTCTTCATCCATAAGGACGTGCCGGATTTGATAAGAATGAAGTTGTAATCTCGATTTAGCAAACGTCGTTATCACATCGTGTGAATTAAATTCATCCCATGGGGATTCAGACAGGAAGCAAGTGTAGGATGGTACTGTCTCTACAAAAATGGGGCAGGAACCCTTGGTGGAATTATGCACAGTCCCACTCATTTTCATGAAAAGCTCTCGCCCGGCGGTAGACGGGTTTATACGCCAGTATTAATATATTGCATCATCAATTTTTCTGCGTAACGACATGACACTGTAAAATACTTGCATCACAACCAGCATATTTTGCTTGGAAACCCTTCAGAAATTAGTAATTATTCACCACCCAAGAAATGCCCTTAATTTCTGTGGTGAAGTAATTTGCAAGGGAGAAAAATCCACCCAAAACGATCACCATAACAGATACCGTCCTTTCAACCTGATAACATTTCATATGCGTAACATAACTGAAATCAACTTATGCAACTAAATTTCGCACCGTGACCAAAAAAATTATTGCCGACTCGACTCTTTTTTTAATCAGGCAGAAAAGGTGTTGCATAAGGAGGACCGATTAGATTATATCATAGTCAACGATCGACATTATCAATTCATAGAAAATATCTATGCCTCCCGCATGGATGGCTGGATGGATGGATGACTTTCTATTGAAATCTCCATTGTGTCATTTCTTACTTATGTAAAATGCTATTACATAAAAAGCCGAGTTGAGGGGGAGTCTAACTGACTGAAGGGGACGAAATTCTATGTACAGAAAGGGGTAGATTTTTTGTCCATGGACTTGTACATATTTATTAAGGTGGTGGGTGGATGTAGGGTCAGTGGCCGCGGAAACGTTGGGGGGGACCGAGGGACAATGTCCCCACGGTTATTCGATGTCCGCATCGTCTCCCTATGTTATATAAACCCCTCCCTCCCCCGTCCTACAGTTTTAATGTCCCCACGGCTTCCGCGGCCACTGTCCACAGTAGAATGGATGTGCATGTCCACAGTCAGTGGCCGCGGAAGCGTACGTAGGGGCAGAGAGACAATGTCCCCACGGTTGTTCGATATCCTCAGCGTGTCCCCATCTTATAGAAACCCCTCCTTCCCCCATCCTACATGCTAATGTCCCCACGGCTTCCGCTGCCTCTGATTGTCACAGTAAAAGAAGAAGGGTTGCTTTGTTTACTTTGAATTTACATGATCATCATATGAAATTGAACCGTGTTTCTTCTTTACTCTTCACTGAAAATGGTTCTTATCTTCCTCACCGCATTCATGCCATCACGTCAATTTCGATCTCGAACCGTTCGACATTTTCAATTTTATAACGTTTTAAAATCTAAAAAGAATTTTAAAAATATAATTTAAATATCATGTCATCTCGGAAGACAGGTGACGAGAGGAGACAATTCAATCAGCAGCATTTTTTTCATGCAACATTTTTCATGTAGCACTTTTCTCATGAATTATTTTTGACGTGCAAGTTGGAGTAATCTTTCTTCTCAATTATCCAATTTGTTGTCAACCCTTAAGGAAAACATGGGATGCACTTTTTCCACTTCATTCTAAATTCGTCGTAGCTGTTGCTTTCATCTCGTGTCGTAATTTTGAAAACCGTGCCCTGCAGAATGACATATTCATGCCACGGCTAAAATTGAATTGAGTGACAGACTGACTTTACGTGTCTGGAGAAATGTGGTCTTGTTCCACTCAAGTTCTTTTTATTTCTTTTTTTTGTGTCGCACCACTCGAGACACTTTTTCCCTTCCCGTTTTTCCCAAGGAAGACTTGACAAGGAGGAGAAGAAGCCGTATTTAACAAGGAGTGAAACACACGAGTCGGTATAAAAGGCGTGCATGCAACAACTTTTATTCGTTCAATCGTACAGAGAAAACATGGTTTGTAGTAAAAGTGTATAATGTAAGGAATGCAATTTCATTTCATTGACTCGTTCTCTTTTCGGGGTGGCAACGAGGGATTCATAATAATTTTGGGGGAGGAGGGAGGAGGATTCTACAAAGTTTTGAGGTGTATGTACATATGTAGATAAATTTTCTGAAAAATAATTAATTTTAGGCAAAATTTTTGGGAGGAAATTTAATGAATTTCATAATGTATTACGAATTTGGAATTTTATAAATTTCTATTCCAGGTTTTCAGTATGAATCATTGACAAATTATTGTCAAAAATTAATTTTCAACAAAACTTGTAATCATGAAGTAACATGAATTTCATAATTTTCTAAAACTATTTTACATACACACACGCGTTTAAAATTTCTAACCCCATCATGTTTTCCTCATCAATGATCCCAAATAAAAAATCCTCTAACTCTAAATAATCCAATTTGAAACCCATAATTTCTCTCCCCCTTAAACCGAATCAAAAAACATATTTTACATACCTCATTGAATCCCAACTAACCGAGGCAAATCAGCTTTTGAAGAATAAAAATGAAACTTCTCTTTACCCTCTTCAACCAAAAGACATCCAACAATAACCTCATATCAGTTAAAGTTTTTGAGCATGAAAAATCTATTTGCAAGAAAATTCCCCCTTTTTCCGACCGAGGGTACATACGTATGCACAGTGGCCGCGGAAGCCGTGGGGACATGTGGGGACATAAACATTGTAAAATAGAGGATGGAAGGGTTTATATCACATGGGCAGATGATGCAGACACCGAAAAGCCGTGGGGACATTGTCCCTCTGTCCCCACGCACCCTTCCGCGGCCACTGCACATGCCTCCCTTTCCCTTCAACCTGAATAATAATATCCTAAAAGTCCCATATAATGATGAGACATCATCTCTCTCACTTCTGAGCAGTGGGGATTTCTCGCCACATTTCGGTCTCTGTGTGATATTTTGGTCATGTCCGTAAGTGGTGACTTGGTCGTACATATACATACAATTCTCCCATTATTATGATTAGCGTATCATCACGGGGAATCTCTCCCAGTTTGGTTTCGTCCTCGTAGATAAATGTTGGCTACGTGCATATTACGGGACACCACATTGTATCCAACCAAATAAGTAATAATTTAATGTGCAGCCATCCCTTCTTATTTTCTGAGTCATAAAATGCGCTACGAGGTCGAAGGGTGACTAAATTGGGTGTGATGTGATAATACCTTTGCTTAGTTACCCTCCTGGAGAAAAAGAAGCGGAGCGACTTGTGGAATGTGAATTGAATTTTATTACTATTTTTTATCCCGTTAATGCAGCCCGGCTTTCTTTTCATCTTTCGGTCGTGGTGGTGATTTGCATGGGCGGCGGAAACATGGGGACAAAGGGGGGACATTTTCCCCAGTACGGGTCATTGTTCATTGTGTCACTGATTTTATACCAGTTTTGTTTGAAACTGATATCTATTTAAGACACTTTAATAAAGGTTGACTTAACTCGAAATTCTGAAAAATCGTATCTTGCCCATGTTAATAAGCCCTATCCTACAATGTTAATGTCCGTCCCTAGTCCGCTGCCACTGGTGATTTGGACATAAAAGTTTCGGAATGTATATACATAGCTAATTGTGGGCAAAATTGTTTGCATAATGTTAATGTCCTATCCTACAATGTTAATGTCCCCCCTCCAACTTCCGCCTCCACTGGTAAAATTTGAATATTTAACACGCAGATACACAGCTAATTGTGCTTGATGCATCGATGTGGTTGGCTCCATTCAAAAGTGCGTAATCCCGAGGAACAATGATGCAGTAAAATGCATTCCCATTAGGAAAAAGAAGGGTTACTTATTACCCTAATGCCTTCTGGCCCTCCTTTCTCCACAAGAAAGCTACTTCCTCCCCAATAAAGAAAGCGAGGAGAGAGAGAGTTAAGTAACATTGGACATTTATTATTACGAGGGAAATTGCGGCAATATAAGAATGAAAAGTGTAATGGATGCAGGCACACGCGGCTTAAAATCGTATCGTGCCTCTCTCTCTTAATAACGATGCAATTCACGTTTTATTTTATTTTTTTCGTATTATTATTACAAAACAACACGGTTCTTCCTTTAACAAGAAGGCCTGTTCAACCAGGAAGTAGAGGAATGAATGAGGGAAATGGTTATGTCAATCCGATGCAAGAAGGTAAATTAAAGTGCAGTGCATATCAGGTAAAAAACATGTATCTGAATCGTCGGCAAGAGGAGAAAGCTATAAAAATAAAGTGAAAAGAAAAAGCTATCGAAGGTGTGCAGTGTTTCGTTTGAGGCGGTTTTGCTACATTTCCTGGACTGAACAACAATAAATGCGAGGTGCAAGAAATATGTCACACACTGTACAAACTAAAGAGGCTGGAATTCTTCGTTTTTTTGCGAAATTCGAATCAAATTTGTAAAATTTTGATGCCGTAAATATTAAAATTATCAACTCGATATATTTGTTTATTATTAGATCCGAAAATTCTGTCGGCATTGTACGTTTCTTATACTGGAAAGCAAGCTACCCAAGAAATGCGAGGTGCAAGAAACTGGGAGAAAGTGCAAGAAATATGCGCCATGATGCCACGCGCCGTATGAAGTGTTTATAGCGGCGGGACATAGTTTTTTGCACCTTGCACTTCTTGCAGGTCAAAATATTCCCCTGCATAAAACCACTTTCTTCCCCTAATTTCTTGCACTTTCACCCGAAACACTGGCCTGGCCAAAAAAAATCCAAGCAGTCGCGCACAGGTAGATATTGATAAATGAGAGGCAACACATATTATGAGGTCTGCCGTCTGCTCCTTAAAAAAACAAGGTGGACGTGTACCTGGACGTGGACCACGTTACAGCGTGTGTACAGTTACAAACTGCTTTCTCTCTCTCTCTCGATTTTCTATTGCTAGTATTACGTGTCCATGTGGGTAAAAAATGGTGCGGGTTGAGTTGGTTCAGTCACGCAATTTTGTGTTTGCATTAGAGGCGGTTTCAACTTATCTGTACTTTGGGGAAATTACCCATTTGACTTTTACTCTCGTTCGTACAGAGAAGGAAACTCCTGGAGAAAGTTATGTTTGCAAGGCTCGGCTTATTTGTCATGCAAAATAGAAAATGCTGATATATTTCTTTACACAAAAATTAGGCAGGTATACATTTTTAAGTGACTTTCCATCCACACGTGTTTATTCTTTTGTAATGTTTTTCATGATATTCATCATCACGATGTTTGTACTTGAACTGACCGTCAAGAACTTTCACCTCAAAAGTTTGATAAAGCGGTGGCTATTTGGTTATTTTACTACGCGCTGACTTCGTGTAGCATGTTACAACTACTTACTCAAAAATACATGGAATAAACTGTACCAAACGAAACGTAGCAATAGGGTGAAAGCAGTAATTTGTCATATGTGACCACACCCCCTGACCTTGAAGGGGTGGGAGTGGTCTAATTTACCCAAAAATTAGTACGATCCTCCCCCTGAGAGCATTATTCATTAAGCGATCTCGCTTATCTCAATCTGTTCTCCTTTTATCCTGCTGACGGACAGAAGTTCGGACGGACAGACAGACACACAAAGTCTTCTCTTAGCCAGGGTTTTCCCCCATAATACACGATGCAACAGCATGATCACGTCAAGCTCCGAGATAAAAACTCAACCTTATTTTAACCCCTACTTTCTCCAGCATCATTATTTCGTAACTTTAAAACTTTTCAAGTTTTGATGAGTCTCGTCTGGTGAAAATATCACAATTGTGCACACACAACTGTGTGTACACATGTACTGACCGACACTACTTCTCCTCCTCCTCCTCTGCTCAGAGTCATGTTAACTTTCACCCACCAAACCAACTTTCACCCTCGTCACGAACCCTTCCTTCTTCTGCTAAACAGGCAAGTTTTGTTTTACATCAACACTCACAAATTGGGAATTGGTTAAACAAAACATGACACGACACGACTCCAGGGTTTGTGAAATGCATAGCGTGTGATACGCGCGGGTCCTTGTTAAGCTTTCATTTTCACATGAAATCATCATCAATTAATGAACCGTGTGCATATGTGGGGATGAATTTGATGTGGAGAAAGTCGGTTTGTTTGCCCACTTAATTGCTTGGCTGGCTGATAAATTTTGGAGGAGGAAGTAGACACGACCAAAAAATGGTCATTTCTTGTCTTGTCTCGTCCAATATTTGAGTTGACTGATGATAGTCTAGTCTGTTATCCAACCACTTGTTTTTTCTTCGATGTACGTAAAAAAATAATTGCCTTTGCCTCCTCATCGTCACTTTAGGTATGACGTTATCGTTTGTGGCCAAGTTATGGAATTTGTCGTATTTTTGTACCCTTTTTTTCTCAAGTTTTGGGTTAATGATGTCTTTAACAGATTGGGTCGATTGATTGATTGATTGGGTGACGTCTTTAAAAATTTGAACAATTTTGTTCTTGATGAATGTGGTGGTGGAGACAGTTGTCACACATATGTCACTCATTTATTTATATATATAACGATGACATTGTGACAGTTAGGTTAAAAAATAGAGGGTATATGTGTACAATTTGGTAAATAAATGCACTTATATAAGAGTTCATGTGGTAGAAATACGTACTAATTTGTAGGAATTATTTGGATTGGGCGTCTCTTAAAAAAAATATTTTTCAACAGGTAGTAAATATTTTTTATTACGGAATCGAATTTTTATCAGAATGAAATAAAATTCATTCCAATATTCAAAATTTGACGAAATTTCATAGTCAAAAATATGTTTTCTGACTTTTCTCCACTAAAAAAAATAAACATTCTCTCATTTTTTTAGAGTTGTAAATATATACATGTATCCGAATGCGCAAGAAATTGAGGAATTTGTGGCATTTAAATATTTCATATTTTGCCGGCATTTAAAAAATTAGTGCCAATGTTATAATATGCAAATTCCCAATGCATCTACATACACACCATACTAAAAATGTCCAACATTGTCCATCATTTTAAAACATTTTAGTGATCCCCTGGGCATTGCACAACTCTCCCAACTTTCATTTACTTATGTTCACCTCACCTTCCATTACTCTCCATAATAATATTGAGTTTAGCAAGCTGTCAAATTTGCAAATGCATTTCTTCTCAGAAGGAACATAAATTGCAAACTCTCCTCTGCTGCAGTCACTCACCGTTATTATGAAATATTCTCTCTCTCTCACTTTCTCCTTCCATATTTCAATTTGCTGATGGACGCGTCAAATTTGCAGCAGCACCAAAAGTGAACTTGTTTTGCCACCACACCATCACATCACTGCAATTTGCATTAATGTATATTGTTGTTGTGGGTGGATGGGAGGATTGACAGGAAAAAGGAAAACCATCTCCACGAAACTTGAGATTCGCAAAGTATGAAAATCGTCTCAGCTGAAGGGTGAAAGTCGCTTTAAGCTTATCATGAAACATTGTCCATTACGAGGCCCAGATTTTTCAAACTTTACACTGTCCCAAATTAAAAACACGACAAACTTTCCACTCTTCCACCCCGTCATCAAAGAGGTGAAAGGTGTCGCTAAAGTAAAAACCAAACCACGCCACGCCACAAAATTCATGGACGAGGGTGAGTGAAAGTGCTGGTTCGACTTTTACTCTCTCAGAAGCCGCGGAATCCGTGGGGGCATTATAGAATGGGGGAGTGATGGGTTTATACAAGATGGGCAGATGATGCGGACATCGAAATCGTGGGGACATTGTCCCTAACGCTTCCGCAGCCATTGACATAACACAACATGGCAAAAGCATCAAACCGTGCCGACAATCAAGACTCAATTTACCTAATGGATTTCGAAATTGTTGGAAAACATGGGTCTGCTGTTGCTCTTGTTTCCATCATCATTTGCTCCTCGGTGGAGTTGTGTGTCTCTTTCCAAGGAGAACCCACCCTTCGAACCGACGGGAAACCAAACCAAACCAAACCACCCACCAAAACCATAACATAACAGGCACGACGACTATGAGGAGGACGAAATTGTAATAAATTTATCCTCAGAGTAAAAGTAGACACATGTTTTCTGCCCGGCAATACCATTACGTAACAACACATTACAATGTCACTAACTTCACCAGGCAAGGAGGCTCAGGTTAACATCCAAAATATGCATATTCGATGCGTACATGTATTGATTAATGGTTTCGTGGTGTGGTGTGGTGTGGAGTTGTGTTTTAGCCAGAGTGAGGGCTTATGTGCCCGGTATGGTTGTCTGTCTGTTTGTCTGTCTCTTTATCGATTACACTCATAAAACTTATACAAAGAGATTTTGGACATATGTAGAAAATGCAAAATAAGATGACTAAAATGTATGGAAAAATAAAATAAAAAGTTGGTTTTAGCCCGAGTCAGGGCTTATGTACCCGGTATGGTTGTCTGTCTGTCTGTCTATCGATTATGCACGCTCGTAAAACTTATCCAATTGACTTGAAATTTTGCAGACACGTAAAATATGCAAAATTTAGAATCAAGGTCGAAGATTAGCAAAATGTATGGAAAAATGAAAAGTTATAGTGCCCGTATCATACCCACCTCAATTATTCATAACACTTGACTCGGGCTAAACCATGTTGTAGTTTGGGTTTTTACGACACTGCTCTAATTCACTTGGTGAACCCGGGATGGATGGATGAATGTCACTGCATTCTTATGATTGCCTTTAGATTACCTTCTTTCCGTATTGCTCTGCTTTTCTCATTGCATCATTTAGAATATTAATGTAATGATGATTGAAATACCAAAAATATTGGATTGGTTCTACCCTCGTAAATATTTCCTCCGTTTGACAAATGTCACATTTTTCCATGAGTTAGTAATGTGGTTTCGTTACTGCGGAGTTTGGGGATTTAATGAATATAATTTGCAGAGAGGAGTTTGAGAAAAAACGTGTAATTATTTACTTGAAGGTTACATATGGGGGAATGAAAGGTTACGATTATTTCATAAATACGGAGAAATTATTTTTTCTGGAATGTCTAATTTTGCCTTTAAACTTGCGCCAATGTTATAGTTTAACTATGGCGCAAATGACCTAAATAGAACTGAAGACG
Source organism: Folsomia candida (assembly GCF_002217175.1). NCBI lineage: Eukaryota > Metazoa > Arthropoda > Collembola > Entomobryomorpha > Isotomidae > Folsomia > Folsomia candida. Next base: position 4,044,841 of record NW_019091201.1, read on the forward strand.
CAACTTAATGTTCTCTTTGATTAAAAAACCGAGAAAAAACGATGATTATGTCATCAATACGGGAAAATTGTTTGTTTCTGGAATGTGTAATTTTGCCTTTAAACTTGCACCAATGTTATACTTCAACTATGGCGCAAGTTGCTAAAATGTCAAGGATAAAGGCAACTTAGGATTAATGTTTTTCACTTTTCCTTGATTAAAAAACCGAGGAAAAAATGATACATACAAAAAATTTAGTTTGCTTTCTCTCGAAATCAAAAATACGAATAAAAAAACGGCTGGAAATCACTCTTTAATATTTTGTGTACATACATACCTACACGACCAAACAGGATAGCAGTTCATTATTATCCCCCTTTATCTCTCTCTCTCTCGCTCTCCATTATCACACCCTGCTTTATTTAGTATTCGTCATCGCCGTTCTGTTTATCAGGACGACGTCAGAATTTGAATTGACGTTCTGAAGAGGCCGCAGATGGTCGCCTCGCCTTTTCCCATTCTTCTGCATCTCTCGCTCTACGTACGTATCTGTCGCGGCAGTAATAATAATAAAGTCGGTCCAAGTCGTAGGAGGACTGTGTAGCATGAAATTCCTCTGCCTGTGACAGTGGCCGCGGAAGCGTGGGTGGGGACAATGAGGGGCAATGTCCCCACGGTTGTTCGATGTCCGCATCATCTGCCCATCTTATATAAACCCATCCCTCCCGACCGTACAATGTTAATGTCCCCACGGCTTCCGCGGCCACTGGGAGAATGCAGCCAACTGAAATGTATGAGCATGACGCAGTGGCCGCGGAAGCGTACGGACAGAGGGACAATGTCCCCACGGTTATTCGATGTCCGCATCATCACCCCATCTTATACAAACCCCTCCCTCCCCTCCCCATCCTACAATGCTAATGTCCCCAGATGTCCCCACAGCTTCAGCGGCCACTGAATGCCGACGTGAACATATGATCCTGGACTAATGTGACATGAATAGTTTCCGTCCGTACAATCCTCAGTTCTATTTTGGACATCGTCGTCCCGTTGTAATGATTGGAGTAATAAATCATACCCCAGTTTAGTTCATATTCACATAAAGCGAAATTCTTCTGTGCCATGCAATATTTATGATTACTTTTTGAAAACGTGGGTCCAACGCTGTTTTATTTTTTTCCAAACAACAACAGAAATGCGGCACACGCGTCCCTTGGAATTTTTACATTTTATTGTAAAAATAGGACACAAGCTGTTCCTGAAATGTACACATTTCTGTCACAATTATGGAAATGTTTTTCGAATAAGACACCCAAAATAGGCACAAAGTTCCGCTGTGAATGAACGAAGAGCTATTAGCATATTACACTAAGCATGCAACATCTAAATAAATAAGGAAAGTGAAATAGCACTATTTAGTCTGCCTTTGTGAAGGAATGAATAATATTCACTTGTTTATGTAAAACGTGTAACATGTAAAAGACGAGTAATTTATGGTACAGGATCATTTACAGTGTCATTATTTTCCATAGTTGGTCCTTCCTTTAGGTTGGAATGTGAAGGTGTAGGAAAAGGTAGAGTAAGTAAATATTAGGAGAGATAGGAACAAGTTGGTAATTCTTCGGCGTCTCCGCACTTTCCCTGCGTTTAGGACGAAGGTAAGTCGGCATCATTACACGCTCCAAACGCACATTTCGGAGAGACAGGGACAGGGCTCGTGGAAAATTCGTGGTTTTGTAAATGTCTCGAGACGTTCGGGGGAGGCAGGGTGTCGTTGGTGGGACAGTTTTTAGGAAAAATTGGAAAATTTTGACACCGAAAATAAAATGTATCTACGAAAAAACTAAATTTATTTAGTTTAAGGTCAAGGAAATTTTAAAAATTGACACATTTCTGTTAATATTATTCAGCAAAATATGAGAATTGGACAGTTTAAGGTTAAGAATTTAGGCAAAAACACGAATTTTGATGTCTTTTTATTCATATTATTGGGCAAAATGTGAGACTTGAGCTATTTTATTTAGTTCGAGGTTAAGGAATCCATCAAAAAATTCAGATTTTGAAATCTGTTTTTCTTAATATTTGCAAGAATTAACCAAAATTTGAGAATTCAGTTCGGTGCCACCTTGGCGAAAACGTCTGTGATACCCACCTAACTAACCATTTACCCAAATAAATCTCACGCCCAGCTATTTATTCTTGATACTGCTTTCTCTCTAGAAGAACTTGTTACATTACTCGTGGTTCCGTATACTCATTGTCTTTCTTCCCCTCGTCCTCCTGCCCATATTACAAAAGTTGTCCGATATTATGGTACGTACATCTCCACGCTCGGCATGGATCCCAGATCCCAAGATTGCTTAATATGTCTCCTCGTGAAGAATTATGAGAAGTGTTCGTCTTAATAATAACTGCTCACTTACTCCTCCTCACTTTATTTAAGTAAACACAGAGAAAATACCTCCTGCGGCTGAGTTCTCTCTTCTCTCCTCAGTCTTAGCTCACCTTGAGATGAGAGAATTGAATAATTTTGTGTCTTCTCCTCTCCAACAGAATATCTTCATTTTCATTGTTATTTTTCGCCTCGAGGTACCCAACAGCAGTGGCCGCGGAAGCCGTGGGGACATCGGGGGACATTAACATTGTAGGATGGGGGGAGGGATGGGTTTATATAAAATCGGGAGATGAAGGGGACATTGAATAACGGTGGGGACATTGTCCCTCTGTCCTCATTCTTCCGCGGCCACTGAATCAAGTGCATACATTTGAGTAGCGAATTCTCCTAGTGGCCGCGGAAGCCGTGGGGACATTAATATTGTAGGATAGGGGAGGCAGGGGTTTGTATAAGATGGGGAGATGATGGGGACCCCGAACAACCGTGTGGACATTGTCCCTCTGTCCACACCCTTCCGCGGCCACTGCATAACCAACCTAATGGTTCACCATGTCCGTTCTGTTTTGTCAGAATATTTAAGAATCAGCCAGCTCGGAAATAATGCTGCAGGGGAGCTTTTTCTCTCTTTCTCTCCAGTGCATTACTTACTCTGAGGTGTTACTCCATTAAGGATGCGATTTAAATTTTTGTTAAACGGTTCTTCACCCATCTGCTTTATTATTATTGGGATAACGACGACACGGCTGTGGCGGGAGGGTAAAGATTAACGGTTATATCGTCCAGACGGACATACTGATACGTCACCCTTCCAGCCAGCCAAAGTTATTGCAGGTTTAGCTGCTAAGCTGTGTGGAGAAAGTCGTGCGTAAAAGTCAACCACCCACCCAGACCCAAAGGACCGACGAGAAGGTCTTTCTCCCCGCAAATTGAAATGTATTAAGCCAGAAAAATAAAATAGTGGGGCCCTCACCCAGCAGGTGGTTTGCTTTGGTGGGTAAAGTAATCTGCACCAAATTGTGATTTATGGTTGCCGAGGAGGACTGAGTGTCGGTGAGTCAAAGCCAAAAGATTTCCTAGCATCCAATCCATGCCAGGCAGACGGGGAAGGAAAAGTTGCTTAGTTTTAGGAGATACGGACCGAGTTGGTGTTGGTAGAAGTGGCCGCGGAAGCCGTGGGGATATTAACATGGTTGGATAGGGGAAGAAGGGGTTTGTATAACATGGGCAGATGATGCGGACATCGAATAACCGTGGGGACATTATCCCTCTTTTGTCCCCACACTTCCGCGGTCACTGGTTGGTTGGTAGAGAAAGGAGGAGAAAAATATAACATTATTTACTTACTCAGCCAGTCCATGCACCACACCAAACCCGACTTTATGGTGGGTTAACATTAACCACAAATATGATGTGCGAGGTGCCAAGGATAACTTTCACTGTACCGCAATGCGTTCACTGACTGATACCCAAAAACACCACCACCACTACCACCACAAGTAACTTCTTTCACCAGTAAATATGACCAGACCACAACTGCGACCACCACCACCACCACGATTTTCTTAAATACCTTCTTTCACAGCTTTCACTTTATCAAAGTGTGCGATTTTTGTACCGTTCTCAGATTCCTCTTTGTTAACGGGACAGGTTTCACACCATGCTCACTTTCACTCACTCACTCACTTTCACTTACTGTACATGAGCAAAAATTCAACAATATGTTTCTGTAAATATGTGACGGGAACATTATGCTTTATTCGCCTACTTAACAATGGAGAAAACTGCCACCACCCGGAGAGAAAATTGCATATTATATCGCTTTATATGTACGAATATGAAAGAGAAAGCGTTACCCGGGTGCATATTAACGCACCGAATAATTTGCATTGTCTCATAATTCACCACACAATATATTTACTCGTACTAAAAATAAAAGGTGCCAAATATTTAATCAGTCTTCTATTCACATCGTATACTCGTTTCTTCATTAATATCACGGCTCTCGACGCTTTCACCAAGCCATCCATCCCGATAAAGTTACCGAGTCCACCTCCACTATTTTGCTCACGTCGCTTTGTTCACCATTGACATTTTCTTCTTTGGTGGGTTGTTTAGGCTCGTGTTGTTCTGAGAAGAGGAAGAAGAGAGTGAAAGCAGCAGTAGTAAAAGGCTTTCTCGACTTGACTTACTCACGCCATTATCTCGTCATGCATTATGCAAGGAAGGCGTTTAGAAATATTTTAGTGAGACAGTAGTGAAACGAAAGTTGAAAGTGACGATGGCTTTCTCTTTGCTATGGCATTTCGTATATAATGACAACATGGCGCAACTTTGTGGGCTTTCCTTCTTCGCTGGTGGTGGTGGTGGTGATGGGATGATGGGGGATTATTAGATGGATCATTTACGCAGAGAAAGCCAAGCTGCCCGCACGAGACACACAACAGCTAAGGAGAGAGAAAAAAGAAGGCTGAAAAGTTGTCACGCGGACCTTCTGCCACTTTCTCTTTTTTTGCTTTCTTTTTGGGCTCACATACGTATTTTGAATCAGTGTTGTAGTAATTAATTACAAAAGTAATTAATTACGTAATTAATTACGAGCAAAATCGAAAAAGTAATTAGTAATTAGAGTTTAATTACTTTGCGCAATGTAATTGTAATTAGTAATTAATTACTTGGCTTCAATTGAGTAACAAAGTAATTAATTACTTTGAGTAATTAATTACTTGATTGCTTCCAACTAGAATGCATATTGGCAAAATCGTTATTTGCAAGATCATTTTTAGTCGATCGTGAAGATTAATTTTGGGTTAATTGCTCTCCCGGTATCAATTATTCATTTTCCTTTAATTTGATTTGATGGAATATATGTACTAGGATTAGATTAATCTTAAGAGGTTAATTGCAGTTCTTTAGTATATTTCTGCTCTTAGAAATATAGTATTAAAATATTACCAAGCGGTATTCATATGTGACTCTACCAAGTGGTTAGTAATGCAGTGTAATAATAGCTAGGTATTAAAGTTTTACTATATTGGTAACACAGTTTTACGGATCGGTAAAAATTTACCAGTCAACCGGTATAATTTTAAGACGAAGCGGTAGCTACTTTGATACCGGGAAATTAATACCTGCGTGACTATAACATACCTTTAAGATTTTGCCATATCATTATATAAAAAATGTAATTAATTTGTAATTAAGTAATTAATTATTTTTGACGGAAGTAATTGTAATTGTAATTAATTACTTGACTGATGTAATTGGTAATTGAGGAATTAATTACTTTCTTGCCTCAAATGTAATTAAGTAATTAGTAATTAATTACAAACTCAAGTAATTAAGCAACACTGTTTTGAATGCAGGAATTTTGTAAAAATTGTGAGAAATGTATACCCCTTTTTATATATAGCCAAATCGAAATTTTGAAATGGGATTTCTCTTAGGAAAAAATATCACATTTTTTATGAACATACTAAGTATTTCCAAATTCTCACCTCTTTTCTTAACACTTTCATGCCTCATTTATGGTTACGAGACTCATTTCAAAAGCAGAAATTTTGTATAGTGCTGAAAAATTGGGAGAAATTTATCCCCTCTTTTTGTACATAACCAAATCGAAATTTTGAAATAGAATTTTTTTCTTAGAAAAAAAACTATCACATTTTTCATGAAGGGACTATGTATGTCCAAATTCTCACCCCTTTCATGCCTCAGTTATGATGACGAGACTCTCCTCGTCCTCCTTCTCCTCGTAATAATAGTGTTTCCACAAGAAAGAGGCGGAATAAGAATGGGAGTCAGTTTCTCTTTCAACTTTGAGCTTTTCCTTGTCGAGCTTGGAATTTGGGTGATGATGGCTCTTTTGAATTTTGTTTGAGTTCCAGTTTAAAGGAAAATAGAAGAGAGACACAAAGGAAAAGGACGCTATACATACGTGAAGAAATCATGGCAAGATAAGCAACATTATTATTGCGTCTACTAGGTACATATGTGGACTGTCTGTCGTATTGTGTTGCACAATACGATGCGTTTCTAATCGTAAGTATTCAAAGCTTGTTGCGTTTTGTGTAGGATACAAATATTAATTCTGCTACTACGAGTAGGGGTAGGATTATCTGCACTCGGAAATGCAGATATGCACTAATCTTGCACAGAGATTTGCTGGCTGGAAATTCATACCTTGAGTTCGCGTTTACGTATATCCGGTTTTGGGGAAAGCGTGTGGGTAGGATTTTCTAGTATTTAGCAATATGACGATATGCCGACTATTCTGAAAATCTACTCCCACTCGATGGATTACCAGTGGCCGCGGAAGGTGTGGGGACATGTGGGGGCATTAACATTGTAGGATAGGGGAGGGAGGGGTTTATATAAGATGGGGAGATGATGGGGACATTGTCCCTCTCTGTCCACACGCTTCCGCGGCCACTGCAACATGATCGTACATTTGAGTAGCCTGAATTCTCCCAGTGCCCGCGGAAGCTGTGGGGACATTAACATTGTAAGATAGGGGAGGGAAGGGTTTACACTAACATTAACATGGGCAGATGATAGGTACACCGTGGGGACATTGCCCCTCTGTCCCGTCCAGCTTCCACGGCCACTGACTACCACCACTACCGAAACTATTACAAAGCACTCAGGTTTTCGGATTCCCTTCCTTTTCTCCCTCCTCGTATTTAATAATGGGCTGGAGAGAGTCGAAAATAACCGTGAATGTTTAGCTGGAATGAAGGGTTGCCGTGTTTTGTCACTCCTGCTTCGCTCGTGCTGTTGCATTTCCCTCCTGATAAAATCATTACTACGATGTGTCAAACCTCGTTAGGATTTTGAAGCTGGCTAAGTGAAGCTGAAAGCGGGAGGAGAAAATAATGCGTCGGAATTCATGTTGAATGTCAGGGTTGTTATTATTTTGAGTTTTTCAAAAACGCACAAAAACATATTTCGTGCTTTCTACAACTATTCGTGCCACTTTTTGATAACGAGATGACGTGAAACTTTCTCCAGTAAGCAGTTGAATGAAAACGCGTGGTGTGATGGATTAAGTAAATGATACTGAAAATCACGAATGACTCACGGCGAAAATGTGTTTCATTTTGTCCCCCATTTTTCAAAGGTACGTGGTGCAACGAAATATCGTTTTTGCACTTGTTTTACAATTTAGCCACCTCTTTTTTACCTTTTCGTGAGCAAAATGACACTGATAAGAGTTTTGTTCTACCTACTTTTTGACAACTCTGACCCGACTTTATTTTCATTATGGGACACATTAAAACCAAGCGTTTTATTCCCTAAATACTGATGTTTTCTGATAGCAGGCTTATTAAAAGGTTAATTGCATCATGCAATAAGCACGTTTTGTTTTCGTCGTGTCCCGAACACCTGCCGGGTTTATGATGTATGTATAAAATATAGTGAAATGACAAAATCGATACTACGGGAAAGAAAAGTTAGTTTAACACGTTGTAAAGTTTATGCAAAATTAAGAACATTCGTAAATAAATTTTGATGAAAGCAGGAGAACCATTTGCTTTTAAGTGTTTCGTACTACTGCTGATATGCATAATTTCAATCATACTCAAACCATGTGTGTGAGCATGCCAATAATAATCGTTACACTAACGGTGCATCTGAGTCTGAGGGTAATCGAAAACAGGGATAGTTTGGAAACTTGAGTGCTGTACCCATCATATCGTCTGCATGCGTCAATATGTAAGTACATACATGCAGGCATAAGTATGTGGGCTTTCACTTTCACTTTCTCTCTGGCATGTGCACCGTTAGGGTTTCTATTTTCTGGTGGATTGGATTGGATAGCTAAATATGTCAAGTTTGTGACATGTATACGAGATACATGCAAATAAATTTATCTGATATTTCTATTTAATTGGGTATGATCTACTAACTAACTAATGGTATTATTGAATTTTGTTGAATTGGAGAAAGTTGTGCATAATTGAATCCACATGCTGGTACTGAATTGATTATTATTTGTATGTAAGTATGTAGACGTGATTATAGTGACATTTGCAGACTCTCTGCTAATCAGAAAGTCCTCATAGTTTCTATACAGTCATGTTTTTGTCAAGTATTTAAACTTTCTATTGTCTAAATTTTCAAGTGGTCTGGTGCATATTACATAATTATCAGAATTATTTTAGAGGGAAAGTGGATACCAATATTCTTCTGAAATGTACATACATACGAATATATCATTTCTCTGGCCTTAAGATGCATTTATAAACTTGCGCCAACGTTAAATCCTAACATTGGCCTAAGTTATCCAAAGTCTAGTATAAATAAACCCACCGTTAGAAAAAAGAGAAAACATGCATATTTTTGTACCTATCTAGATGTCCTCCGATGATCTTTCGTAACTTGCGCCATAGTTAAATCCCAACATTGGCGCAAGTTACCAAGAGCTCACCTTTAGAAAAATAAAACATGCATATTTACACATTTGTTGTCCTCTGACGATCCCTCCCACCAAAACGTAAGTTACCCACCTTTAGGGAAATACATGCAGCCCAAACCACTCACTCCAACTCCTCCTTTCACCTAGCGTCCCATCACAGAAAAGTAAATGGAAATGGTCTCTCTGCCTGCACAACAAACATTGAAATTGAGCCATGCCTGGGACGAGATGAAATGAAAGTCAAAACTGAAAAATAAAGAATCATCACAGGAGGCGAAAGTGGTCCGAGAAGGGTGGGAGAAAGTGCCCATTCCATATGAAATAGAGTATTAGGAGTGTGGAAATGTCTATTTCGAAGGAAATAAAAGCCCAGTCGCAACATATTTTTGGATGGGAGAAGGATCCCGCATTTCATGGTCTCTCTCTCCGTCTAGGGTCGTGAGTTGCTTTCCTATTTTGTGTTTTACTTTATTTTATTCTACTTACGAGACAGAAACCACTTTCCATCCTTATAGGACACATAACGGGACAAACAACGCAGAGATAGGAGAGGCATACATATACGCGAACAAACTTAAAATTCAGCTACCCACGAGTTCAAAAGTCTCTCATCCAGGATCCAGTAGTACAATTGGAAGTGATGGTGACGGGGGGAGTGTGCATACATGTAGAAAAAGAAGGCAAAATTGTAAGCAGTTTTTTGGTAAAAATTTGATTTCTTCAAAAAAATTACGTTTCGTAGTAAGGTTTTTAAATATAAATGTACAAGTGGCTCAAATTTTCGGGCAAAAATTTCATGCAAGCGCAATGTCCCGTTTTTTGAGTAAAAATATGCTAAAACACATAGGGAACATTTCTGTGCAAAATTTTAGAAATTTTTGTAATCCAAAATTTACTTTCCTCGCTACTAATTATGGTTTGTAAGGTTACTAAACCAAGTAGGTAACTAATTTTTTTCCAAAATGTCATGAAAGCGCCATGTTTCTATTATTCAGTAAAAAAATATACTAACCCAAATCGCACCCATTTCTCCGCAAAATTTCATTTCCTCATTGGAAACTCTTCATGTTTAAAGTTTCCGTAGAAATGTGTCACTCCACGCACATCACATTACGTATGGAAGATGCCCCGTTCCGTTATTATGTACATTACTAAAGTAGTCAGTAGAATCGTTATGTTGTAGATATCTGTTTCTTGCTCCTCGAACCATTTAAGTGTGTAGTGTAGTCGTGTCGTTAGGGATCCACTTTTCCGGCCGGGTCGATATTATTATACGTACGTACACAGAGTGACCCAGTGCCAATTATGCAAATGAAATGTCATACTGGTCTGGTCATGATGATGATGACGATATCATACTCAGACACAAAAATACGGTACACATTTTCAGAAATTTTCTATTTCTGGGTCGGTCCGTACATATTTTTCTCATCTGTTTGGTGACATTTACATGAATACACTGTTAAAAATCTGGTAGAGTTACACTTATACTCTGGACTGGTATTGATTTGGTAATAACTTCTTATCGGATTGGTAATATAGTTTGTTTCTGAGTGGTAAATTCTTCATTACGGCAACATTTCCAAACGGTAAAAGTGCCAGTAGAGTCTCCGGTCGGTAATGATTTAATACCAGTTTTCTAAAAGTGGTTGGTTTTTGATAAATGTTGCGTTTGGCGTCACAGGCTCTCAAAATTTATCAAAATGTCTCCAAACAATTGAAATGATGATACTTAAAAAGTAACAAAAAATAAGACAATTCGTCATTAATACATATGTAGCAAGTTGTGGTGTGGTATAAATGGACCTGCACGTGATGTAGATTAGATAATGTGGGTCCGTGGACGATTGTTGGTCCAGTCCAGTCCACATAAAAGATACATTATGTCCAAAAAAGAGTGAGACTGGCCTAGTTTTTGTGATGTCCACGTCCTTTTTTGATGATGGGTGGTCTTCGTCTCGTAGTTGTTTACATATTTCGTTGTGTGGTCATTTCTTATCGTCTGACTTTACATTTTCTGTATTTTGAAATGTTGCATTTACCAGTGTACTATAAATAATTTAATCAATCAAATTAGAATTTCGACATGTTTTGTAACTTTGTGAAATAATTTAAACTTTAAGTTGATTAATTCGTCTCTGGAAAAGTATGTCAATAAAACTAAATCAATAAAAAAAACCCTGGCCTACTCCGTAAATTTTCCGAGGTTAAAGCTTTCGTTCTTCCTTAGTTTCGTTTGAGTTTTCCGTATTTTTTTCAAAATTATTGAAGCCAAGTGCAAGTTCACGAGGAGAGTTTTCGTCTTCATGATGAGCTACTTACTTACAAGATAAACAGAGATCAAGAACTTTATTTTATAGAGAATTGCGGTTGGTTATGTCACTGCTTCCTCCCACTCGGCCAGGCCAGACTGACTGGAATTCTAAATTGCACCTCAAGCCGGTGAAAACAAGTTATCAATTTCAAGAGCTCATGATTTTTGATACTATAAAAACTTTGAACTTGACTATTATAATATTTGGATAGTGAAAAAAGAAAGAAAGCAGTGTTTCGTTACGGGTTTTGTTACATTTCTTGCACTAAACGCGAGGTGCACGAAATTGCAAGAAAGTGCAAGAAATATGGGCCAATCTAACGTGCATATTTTATAATTAGACCGTTTTCTTTATAAAAATAGCATACCAAAAAAGGTCTAATTTTAAAATACAAACTATAGCCACGCGCCGTATGAAGTATTTATAGCGGCGGGACGTAGTTTCTTGCACCTTGCATTTCTTGCAGGTCAAAATATTCCCCTGCAAAAAACCACTTTCTCCCTGCTATTTCTTGCAGCTGGTTACTTTTTCACCCGAAACACTGAACGAAAGGAACTCTGAAAAACCAATTTAAACAAAAAATGCAGAGAAAATCTCGAATATCAAGTTCTCACATTTTTTAAAAATGTTTAAAAACTCTGGAGAGCGAAAAAAATTATATAATTTCACAAAACTCTCACATTTGGCATACGTTTGGATTACATAACTATAGTAAAGTAAATGGAGGGTAGATTCGGTTCGGAGAGTGGTTGAGGAAAATACAGGCATCGTCTCACTTTGTCCTCCTGCCAGTCGGGTTTTACTTGTGGGCTCACAATTCCCAACTGCTCCTCAGTGTAGTTCTAGCCTTCACTACGACGAGTGGGTTCACTCTTTTCTCGCACTCTCCACGAAAAATAGACACAAAAAACGGGTTCACTTTTACTTACGGAAATTATCAAATCAAATCAACAAGAAATTGAAAGTTTCTGGTTTCAGAAAAATTTTATTTTTTCCAAAAAGTGAAAGAAGTCGGAAGAGGAGTGATTGAGTGAAAAAAGTGGTTGGTGCATCAGCATTTCGTGGTTTTCGGTTTCTCTTTTCCTCTGAGTGACAACAAATCGAGCTTATTTGTTTCTTATCTGGGAAAGAAAGTGAGTGAGAGAAAGGAAGAAAGGAAAAGTGTCTGGGGACGAAAATAGTGTTGTTGTTTCCGTGTTTTTTTCGGTGAAGGTGATGAGTTGCATTGTTTTGCATTATTATTGTGTCCCCGAATTCGGTGCAAGTTGAGACGACGATAAATAAATAAATTTATTTATTTGTACGTCTCGTTTTCGTCTGGATAGAAAAAAGTTTTTTTCTTCGGTGCCAGCAGCTGGATGTGCATCTGTTTTCTAGAAATGCACTAAAATCTCTACAAAAAAGTTTTCTCGTCGGATCGACAAACTCAATTTTTTCTACTCGAGGCCAATTTGAGCAAGAATACAGAAAAGAAAAATAAATTCGAGACGGAAGGAAAGCAAGGAACGAGGCCATTGCACAATTTTTTCAAAGAAAAAATAATAATTCGTTCATTTCGTGCTCAACTTTTAAAAAATAAATTTGTGGAAAAAAAAGTTGCAAAAAATTAGTTTCTTTGTGAAAACAATTGCCAAATTTGAATCTAAATACCTCAAGAAATTTAACCCGTACAAGAAAAGAAAACGGGAAACAAATTAGTTCAATTATTACGCAACAAAAATTTAATCATCATTTCGTTTAAGAGAAATGACCTCAGTTTCTTGGATTACGTAACAATTGTAACAAAAGAAGACTGTTGTTATGTTTATTATGTAAATGAACACTTAATAATTCGGCTAATGATGCAATTAATATTTTGCGTCATCATCATGAGAAGACAGACGTATTTAGTAAATAAATAAATAAGTGACCGTGTGGTTCTCTTCTACACCTTGAAAATAAATACCTCAATCAACCGTGTTTTACCGTTTAATTAGTGTTATTTATTAAGTTATTTCTAAATTTAGCTTTACCTAGAATTAAGATCATCTCACCATTTCTTCTAATTATTTGGGGTTATTTTTCTTTTTGGGGTTCAATAGCCGGGTCAAAATTCCATATCCCCATCCAAAGCACGGGGGCCATTATTTGGCCGGTGCCCTGAACAGGGCATGAGACCCCGGGTCTGGGCAGGGACCTGGCTTTTGGCCATTGTCATTTTTGGGGTGTCCACCTCCTTCGCGACGGGTAAGTTACGAACCTTTTTTAAAATTCGCGCTCTCTCGCTTCCTAAAAATATGCGGAGTCTTAAGTCACCATCATTCGTCATCAAGTCGTCATCACGCTTTGGAGTCATCGTCTTACAAAATTTCATCGAAATGGGAATTCATTTACAGAGGTCGAGACGCAAAAATTTGGTAATGAGTGGAAGTGTACTTACTGCGATCGATTTGTCCGTCCGTTCATAGATGAAACTCTTGAATGCATCAACTTTTTAAAATTCTGTTTTTGCATATCGGCATTTTCCTTCGTAAATCCAGTGGAGAATAATGTTTAACGAGAGAAAGGGTACTTACCGATGCGATCGTTTTGTCCGTCCGTTAGACCATAACTTTCTCAACTTTTTAAAATTTGTGTTTTCCATATCGGCATCTAATTTTTAAACTACGACAGACTTCCTCCTCCGACCTGCTCTAGGTCAAAAGGTCATTTGCATTACTAGGTCCCTCCCTCCTAATAACCACTTTCCTTCCCCTACTTCAGCCTATCTGTTGGCTAAATAGCCTCAACCACATTATTATTTTACTAATGTCTCTCTATTGATTAGGTCAGCATTCTTTCTTTCTCCCACAAAACAAAATTATTGCAGACGACTGTAATTTTGAGGTTTTACCACAATTACCACTTAGGCACATGTCCCTACATACATACCTGTATCATAATTGAAGTTCACAAAGTTTGTACCCACTTAAGCAAACATCACTCTCGAGCGAAATTACTCTCGTGTGTCCCCATTTGAAAATCTTGAACGGATCGATTACTTACTCACTACATTCTGTCCCGTAGCGGAGCAGTAATAATAATTTCCAGAACAGGCCACGAGCTAGACCTAGAAATACTAGAAACTCCTAAAATTTCGCAAGTGCAGTCAACTACTCGAGGAATCTGATACTTTAACGAGGAACACACTAACATGGCACAAGTCGAACCCAAATTAAATATTCATTGGATGCAAAGTAAAGTAAAATGGGCAGAGGCAGAGGTAGGTTGCAGGCAGTGTTTCGAGTAACCACGTGCAAGAAATAATGGGGAGAAAGTGGTTTCTTCTACAGGTAAATATTTTGACCTGGGAGAAATGCAAGGTGCAGGAAACTATGGTTTGATTTTTTAAATAAGCGACTGTCCTTCCTAAGCTGTAAAAAAGTCTGATTTAAAAAATCAAACCATACTCCCTGCCGCTATGGACGGGTCGCTACTAGCGACCTGTCCATATTCATAAGAAATATTCACAATCTAGCGACTCGCTAGATTGTGAATATTTCTTGCACTTTCTCCCAGCTTCTTGCACCTTTCATTTCTTGCATTTATCACTTTGCACTGCAACAAATTTAAGCAATCCCGCCCGAAACGAAACCCTACTTTTAGCTACATACATCTACCTCTCCTCGTGTGAACTGAAGCAAACCACATTTTGAAAAATACCAACGCCAAAATTTCTCCCGTGCCGTGAACCTCCTCCCAATTTCAGTCAACATTCCTTCCTTCCTTTGCCAGCCGAGTAAAAGGTCACATTCAATACAGGAAAAAAAAGAATCTTGATTTTCAACTCGAGAATTGCACAACGGATTCCGAATGATTCAAATCCGATGAAAAAGAGAAAGTCAAACGCAGATTCGACTTGGCTTTCGAGCTCCCGTGCGTGGCAATGATGCGGAAGAAAGAGCACAGAAATATCCGCAGTCCAATTCACCAACCAATAATAAGGGCTTGTTTGCCCTCCTCCTCCTCCTCAGACCGAAGTGGTGTCGCTGCTGCTATGTAAAAGAGCAGTTATGCAACCGACTAGTTATGATATTTATAATGTGGCCGGGTTTTGTAATCGAGACGTTTGCGAAATCTTGAGTAAGTAGGCGAATTTCTTTCAAGGAGGGAAATCAGGCCGGGTTCCGTCCCTTAATGCAAAATTGATGGCGGGACGGACATATTTTTAGCCTATTTTTAAATTAACGCACGCATGACTAGGTTTCCACCGATGGGAACGCAAACCGTGTTCAAGCCAGATTATTTTTTGACCATGTTAGTTTGAAAGAGCACCTCTTTAGAAACAAGATTTAGTGCGGGACTTGAGCAGATGCGAAAAATTCAGCAAATTTTGGGTGCCGCAAGTTTGCGAAAACGCGGATCTGCTGCTGCAGGTACAGATTCCGCTGGAAAACAGAGAGTTTTCGCAAACTTGCACGCCCACAATTTGCTGAATTTTTCGCATCTGCACAAGTGCCGCGCTAAATGATTTGCTCCTTCAAACTTACATAGTCAATAAATAATCTGGGTTGAACATGGTTTGCATCCCTATTTTGGGTCGTTTTTTTCATGCTATGCCAAAAAAATCAAGTCCCACCAGCAAAACAGTCCCTGGACTGGCCTGGACAAAACATCATCTCTATAAAATAACTAAACATAACATGGTTTCATTTCGTTTCCTGTCTCATAACATATCCACGGCGACTAAGGAGCTGCTGTGTACGTACGAATGTAGGTGGCTGGCTGGCCGTGGCTCCAAGTTAAGATAAATTGCTGGAGGATCGGAGCGGAAAAAATGGGATTGCATTCCTCCACTGCAGAATAGATTGAGTTTAGTTCACTGCTCACTGCTTGCTTTTTTACTTGGGCGTCTGGTGACCGACCAAGTTTTCATGGACACGTTACACTTTTTTTTACTTCCGATTTCTTTCTCTCTCTCCAAAATCCGTGGGAGAGAGGGAAACTAATAGGAAGAAGGATGAAGTAAATGCAATCCAGGGAAAAATTTTGGCCAAGCTTTCACTTAAGACAATTTGTAGGGGGGAAATTTTCACGTTTTTCGTATTTTACCAACAGGTACAAATGAATGCGTACAATTTTTTGCTAGAAATTTTGGCATTGATTTCACTAGAGGCGATTTGAAGTGTAACATTTTCCGTTTTTCGCAATTTACTACCAGGTAAAAATTTCTTGGTAAAATTCTTTCCAAAAAATTTTAGCCGAGCTTTCACTTGGGTCTATTTCAAGTCTAAAATTTCGTTTTTCACATTTTACCAACAGGTTCATACGTATGGAAAAATGTGTGCAATTCTAAATTTACCAAAAAACGTTGACTTTATCCGAAAAAATATCAATTTCCACTCCACTCCACTCCCGATTTAGACAACATGTCCCAATTCTCTTACACATACACACACAAATCTGATCTTGTCGTTTGTATACGAGATCTCCAACAATAAATATTTATTTCATGGCTGAAAAAATAGGTGGGTCACGTCATGTCGTACGCACACTGCTCCAACCAATAAATACCCCCGAAAAAAGAGCAGGCAAACAAAATCTTGCGAAAAAAAAACATGTTGAATGTTTTTGTTGTTGTTTGGGAAGAGAAAAATTGGAATGGAAGTAAAGAAAGAAAGCAGTGAACGAAAAGAGCGATTTAGTTCAGTTTAGGTTTACAGTTTACAAAAGAATTGAGCTGCTCGGTGCAGTGGCCGCGGAAACTGGGGGGACATCGGGGGACATTAATATTGTAGGACAGGGGGAGGCAGGGGTTTATATAAGATGGGGAGATGATGGGGATATTGAATAACCGTGGGGACATTGTCCCTCTGTCCACACAATTCCACGGCCACTGCATCATGCACATACATTTGAGTATCAAGTGGCCGCGGAAGCTAGGGGGACATGTGGGGACTTTAACATCCTAGGATAGGGGAGAGAAAGGTTTATATAACATGGGGAGATCATAAGGACATAAAATAACCGTGGGGACATTGTCCCTCTTTTGTCCCCTCACCCTTCCGCGGCCACTGTGCTCGAGCGAAGTTTAGCAGAGAGAAAGAAGTTGAGTTCAGTCAGCCCCCATTTTATTTGATCGTGATACAAACGATGGCATATTCGATTTTCGATCCTATTCCATTTCCTCCAAAGGAGAAGAAGGAGTGGTATTATATTGCATTAAATTATCCGGAAAAGGTTTACATCTCTGGAACAAACGACCATAACAAGCTCGGAATAATGTGCATACGAACGTGTGCTGCAGAGATGTAGGGATGGCTGGAATCCAATCTTGCATAAACGGGGCATTTTGAATTTCTCTGTTTATTTCTTATTTTTTTGTAACCTGTCGATCCATTATGTCATTCAGGGAGGACAGGTTGTGTCGGAAATGTGTAATCGTGACTAACAAAGAGACGATTACAATATTATTTTTCTTGTCGAATAAGTTTGTGGAAATTTTTAAGTAATATTTCCCAATTTTGTGAGGTATTTATAAGATGGTTAAATTTGTAAATGAAACATTTTGGATGAGACTAACTGATATCTGGCTTTGTGTCATATTTTATCTCATAAATTCCAAAATTTTGGAATTACATTTCCCAATTTTATGATATTTGGGATAATTGGGACTACTGTTATCTACTTTTGTGCCACATTTTATACAGTAATTATCAACGATTTATAATAATATTTCCCAATTTTATGGTATTTACAAACTACTTAAATTAGTAAATAAGACCTATTTTTTGTATTTTTCTTTCTCCAAAGTGTACCCAATTTCCTATCATCCCATCTTCCAACCAAAATAATAGTGTAGTTACTTACTTAACTCCATATCAGTTTGCTAGATAGCTGGCACCATGAAAGATCATAAAAGTCCATCATACCCAGTCCACCCACCCACGAAACGAAACCACGGAGGAGAGGATGAAGATGAACATTAGTTAGTATGCCGGTGGACGTGGAGGTTCTTATCTCTTCCCCACTTTCACAGCTTGTTTGTTCAAGAAACGAGTCTATCAGATCGTTTTATGAAATGATATCAAAAATGACCCGAGGAGATAAAGATCCTCTTCGCCATCATCCCCTCGTTCTCTTGTTTTGTTTCTTTCCCTTCCTCCTCAGCCAACCAACCACCTCGCCTTTATGATTATCTTTCCATCAGTCTGGTTTAGTTCCGTTCGTTGTGCAAATATCGTGTAACGCACATATGGCGGGGCAAGAAGAGGGGTTATCTTATCCAGCAGTTCTTATAAATAATGTGTATCTACACTCTTAGAAAAGTGGTATTAAATTATTACTGTCCTGAAAACAGACATAAGCATATGACTCTACCGGCACTGGTAATAAGGGGCATTTTTACCGTTTAATAATGCTGTGGTAACGAAAAATTTACCAGCCAGAAACAAACTATCTACTACAAATCCAGTAGGCAATTATTACCAGTAAGGAGTATCTATGTGACTCTACGCTCTAAGAAACCTGGTATTAAATTGTTACTGACAGGAGAACGTATATGTATGACTCTACCCGCGTGGTAAAAACCCTTTAATAATGTTTTGGTAATAAAAAAATTTACCACTCAGAAACAAACTACTACCAATCCGGTAGGAAGTTATTACCAAATCAGTACCAGTTCGGAGTGTATATGTAACTCCACCATATTTTTTAGAGTGTATCTCTCCTATTGAATCTGACGTACCCTTGCTTTACTCTTCCTTCCTGTGTGTGCGGTACTTGAGTTACCAAGTAGTTTTAAGTCAACTAGGCGGAAAAGATGGAGTGATAAGATAACCAAGGAAAAAAAAGTTCGTTACTTTCTCCAAACTGCATAGTTTAGAAATCATCTTTCTTTGCAAGTTAACTTTCTCCTTAAGAAAGTTGTAATGTCAAAATTATCCGGAATATTTACTACATTATGTGAATCGTCCCTTTATACTCACACCACACATGCTTTCTCCACTCGTTTTTGCTCTCCTTGTGGTGCAGTTTAGTCGAGGTGAAAGTAAACTAGGAAATATGAAACGATCTCTTATTATTCTTTTAGGCTCAAGGCGGGTCTCTTTTTTTACACGAGTACAATGTAAGTATGAAGTACAAACATACGTAGGTTTGGGATACGTGTCCCGATTAACGGTATGGTAGACACGGCCCAAATGACGGTTTACCTCACCTTGTCAATTCACAAATTTTAAAGAAATATTCGTACTTTGGGAAACCATCCCGATAAACATAATGTGCCAGACTTGGTCCAAACCACAGCTTAATTTTGCGCGAGCTACATATTTTTGATAGTTTGTGCGATCTAGATATTTTTGATATTTTGCGCGATCTACAATGTTACAATGTTTCTTATGCAGACCAATTCTGACGTAAAGGTGGGTTTACACTTCACTTCCTTGGAATAACTTGCGCCAATGTTATAATTTAACTATGGCGCAAGTTACCAAGGAGTGAAGTATAAACGAACCTTGAGGCACACTTTTACCATGACCGTTTTTCCCATGTGTTGATCGGGTAGGACTCATATTCCTTCCTTTGTTTCCCTTTCCCCGACTAGATTCATCTCTCTCTCTCACTTTTACTCGAAGAAGAATATATTTCCAATTTTCTTTCTGGTACTTTCGTTTCCTGTTTTCTCTCCAGATCAGCTCAGACCTTTCTTTTCGGGGTTAAGTTTCTCGTTACAGCGCCCGAGCGAAAGAGATGATGCAAAATTGAGCTGTGGTGTAAGTTGGCTGTTTGAAATTTGAAATGGCAGACAAGCGAGTAATACACACACACAGGGACGAACGACTCCATAAACACGGAAAGGGCCCAGGGGCATGTATTTTATTTTCGGGGCGATTTGCCAGTTATTTTGACTATGAGAGAAAGCAGCTTGCTTGCTACGTATACGACGAGAAAATATGGTTAGAAATGTTAGTCTAGGCAAGGTGATAGCTATTTGTGGACAGTGTTTCGTTTCTTGGGAGGTTGGCACATTTCTTGCAGTGGAAGGAAGAAATGCCAGAAATGCGAGTGCAAGAAACTGGGAGAAATATGCGCCATCTAGCCACCCGCTGTATAGCGACGGGAAGGAGTTTCTTGCGCCTTGAATTTCTTGCAGGTCAAGATAGCTGCAAAAACCACTTTCTTGCCTTTATTTCTTGCAAAATGGTTATTTGCTAGTGTTTCATTTCTTGCGTTTTGCTACATTTCTTGCACTGCCAAGCAAGAAATGCAAGAAATGCGAGGTGCAAGAAATAAGCGCCATCTAATCAGGCGCCGTATTAAATATAGCGGCGGGACGCAGTTTCTTGCGCCTTGCATTTCTCCCAGGTCAAAATATTCCCCTGCAAGATACCACTTTCTCCCCGTTATTTCTCCCAAGTTGTTACTTACTTTCACCCGAAACACTGTACCTCCACACGGCGACATAACGTTCATACGTCCCTATATAAATACGTGTTGTACTTTCACTTCATATGATGATCGATTGTTATGGGTTTTCCGCTCCTGAGATGATCTCGTTTCGTAGAGAAAAAAGAAACAGAGCAGATTTGAATATTTGACCGAAATTTACTTTGCCATCGGGTCCGTAGTAGGGAGAGAATAGAGTAAAAAATGTATCCATTTATTTCCCCAGCACCAAAAAGTGAGGATTACTGACTGAGAAACACGAGCCACCCTTTACAAAATCTGAGCAAAAAATGATGATCTTGTTAGGATAATGTATACACGTTCAAGAAAAAAAAGAACAAAGGGTCACGATGTGCGTATCATCATGAAAAATATATAAATTCGCAGTTGGGACAAGATGGCAACACACCTTTGCACAAATGTTACTTCTCCATTATGCAAAAAAGAAGAATCATTTTTATTTTATTTCAAAAGCTGGTGCTGCTGCTACACGAATTTTTTCCTATTTTTTGGAAACAATGGGGACGCAAACCATGTTCTACCCGGATTATTTTTTGACCATGTTAGTTTGTAGAGCAACTCTTTAGAAACATTATTTAGTCCGGCATTTGCTAGAAATACTAAAAATTTTGCAAGTATAATTTCGCGATAACTCTCGGTTTCCTGCAGAATCTGTGCCTTGCATGTGGTAGCAGTTGCGCGCTTTCGCGAACTTTCGGCGCCCAAAACATGCAGATTTTTTGCACCTACGCAACTGCGGCGCTAAATAATGTTTCTAACGAATTGTTCTTTCGAACTATCAGCCAAAACATAATCCGGGTTGAACCCGGTTTGCGTCCCCGTTGTCAGTCTGATTTTATTGTCGTTTTCATTTCAGTACAATATTCAGCCTAATAAGGTTCTCTTTCTTATCCAATTTTACGATAGCACATAGTGCGTTTCGTATTATGTAAGACTGGCTTCATTTTCGAGGTTCCTTGTTAAATGAGCTGTTTCACCCTTTACTTCCTCTTCCTTTTTAATGTCCTGCTGCGCCCTGATTGGAGCCAAGGTTGAGCAGAAGCCTCACTTCCGGCGGAGAGAGTGTGATGGGCTTAATGAATATGGATGAAAGTTGGATTTTCACCGCAACTGGAGGGAGAAAAAATTAACCTCGGTTTCCTAAAATCTTATCATAAGCGAAGAATTTTTTATCGTACCAAGTTTTTCCTCTGATTAAAATAATTCGTATGGGAAATGGTTAATAATTTTTATCAGCAAAACTTTGTAGTAAAAATATTATGCTGAATGCAGTTTTAAAAGTGATGTTTGGCCTCTGTTTCCTTAAAACCTAGTCATGCATAAACGAGGCATTTTTATCATTAAGTTTTTCTTCTGATTAATAAACTCATTCGTATGGGAAATGAAACAGTTAGTAAATTTTTTATGAGCAAAATTTTGAAAAAAATATGCTGAATGCAGTTCTACAAGAGAAATTCGACCTCGGTTCATGCATATAAACGAAGAATTTTTAAAAAGTTTTTCGCTCTAATTAAAATTTTTCGTATGGGAAATGAAACGGTTAATAATTTTATGTCAGTAAAATTTTGTAAAAAAACTCAAAAATATGATGCTGAATGCACTTTTACAAGCGAAAAATTCTACCTTCTTAAAACCTTATCATGCATAAACGAAGAACTTTTATCGCAAAGTTTTCTCCCCTGATTAAAATAATTCATATGGGAAATGAGTAGTAATTTTTTATCAGCAAAATTTTATACTTAATTCTAAAGAAAAAAAATATGATGCTGAATGCAGTTTTACAAGTGAAATTTGATTTCCAACTTACTTACTCGCGAGAAATAGAAGAATGAGGTTCGAGTCGAGAGAGAGTAAATTAATTCCAGACGAAAATTCCTCCCGAGGTGAAAGCACAAGTGGAAAAAGGGTGATTTCGCTAATGAGAAACAGTTCATCATCATCTACACAACACTAATCGCTTTCCCCTTTTTCCCTTCCAGCTAGTAAAAAAGTGAGACTTGATTTCCTCCTAATCATAGAAAAAAACTTGGAACAACAAAACTTACCCATGGAATAATTGTGTACTGAGGATCTATTTTTTACCCTTATAAACACTGACTTTGATTGGTTTGCCGCCGCATTTTTTGATTATTTATTTTCCATGATGAAAAAACGTATTTGAAATTTCGAGCAATTTCTGTACTCAATCAGAACAATATCGCTCGAGGTAGGTTTTCTAACTTTCATTTCCGATCGTACTCAAGACACCCACGCTACCGGCCCCCAACTGGTGGAACAACGATTTCGAATTACCAGACTCAACTGTTTTCTCCTCGTCCATTATTTTATTTGGCTTTTTTTCTTACTTCCTCTCTCCTAGATTGACTGGATGCTTTCACTCGTCGTCATTTATTAAGTGGGGTGAGCTGCTTGATGTGATTGTTTTGTCTGTCCGCAAGTCTGTCTGTCTTTGGGCAGGATATCAGTAAAACGTCTTAACATAATCAAACACTGTTTTAGCTGGTGTGCTATTAATTTTTAATTCTTGGTTGACCACCTCCTGCAACTCGAGGGGGTGTGGTCCGAAATTAAATCAACCTTGATTTTCATGTGGGGTATCATTTTAAAGGAAATTTTGCCACGAAATCAACGCGTCAATATTTTCGACATTCGACTAACACAGGATCTTGAGGATAAGGTCAAAGGTCAAAAATACATAATTCTCATATATCTTCTCATTTTACAAATACATCTTGCCGTATAACGCCACTTTCTTATGTTCGTTTAACACGCTTTATTTCTTTCTCCTTCCCCTCAATTTTTTCTACCCGGGCATTTAATAGGGTTCCCTTGTCAAAGTCAAATTTTGGATGCAGACAGACTTTTCTCCAAGTTTGATTTGATGGTGATATTCTTCCGTCCGTCGATAAGTTGGTTTTTGGAGAAGTGCAGTACACTCGCTCGTTCCTTCATTTCTCCCGAAAATATTTCCTCATTTCCTGAAGTGGAATTGTTTATTTCTTCCCCGCTTTCTCTCCTAATGAGGCAAAAAATTGAGGTAAAAAGCCTCTCGGGGTCTGCACAGGAGGGCATTATTGATGACAAAAAGAGGGGAAAGTTCTTGCTTTCAGAGCGGAATTTTGTAGAATTTTCTTTAAAAAGCAGCGATAGGAATAAATAATTGCGGTTTTACAGCTTTTTACACGGAAGTGAAAGCAGCTTAATAATTCGTATCGGATTCCATTTCATAATTCGGCTGGTTACAGCATATCGTGAGAATGACTAAAACGTAGTCATGTGTCACCTCGCGAATGAAGGCGATTAATTAATAAGTAAAATTTCATCCCGACAAAATTTGACGAATAGATTCATTTGTATTCTGCCAGGCTAAACTACCGACGGGATTTATTACCCGGGAGAGAATGCAGGGAATATTTACTACTATCCGATTATTATAAACCATGACAGTCTCGCGTATTTACAGTGGCCGCGGAAGCTGTGGGGACATTAACATTGTGGGATAGGGGAGGCAGGGGTTTATATAAGATGGGGAGATGATGCCGACATCGAACAACCGTGGGGACATTGC
The DNA here is from genome assembly GCF_002217175.1 of Folsomia candida. Taxonomy (NCBI): domain Eukaryota; kingdom Metazoa; phylum Arthropoda; class Collembola; order Entomobryomorpha; family Isotomidae; genus Folsomia; species Folsomia candida. The sequence continues at coordinate 4,068,939 of NW_019091201.1, forward strand.
CCCTCTGTTCCGCGGCCACTGCTGTCTCCTGTATCGAAATTATGACTCGCCTCCTCGTCTCCTATTCCACGATACATCAAGAATATTAAGCAGTTCATAAAATCTTGCCTTCCATTCATTCAAAAATAAATTTGGCCAGATTTTCCTTAATTCTGAAATCTTGGGAGGCTTCTTAATTTGAAATTAAGCCAGTACTTGGAACTATTTTACTCCCATCGTGCCGGAACGTGTCTCTATTTTCTCCTGGAAGTGACACTGACTGGAGAGAGATTTCCGACGACACGGTGTGCCGTGCATGTACCTGTCAACCGACCACACCATTCTCCACTGTATTGTCAATGTCTGTCACTTTCCGTCCCCGCTTTTCCAGCGAGGAGCGAGAGACGACCCAGAAATTTATAGTCCACACTCGTTCATTTGTTCTTCATCTCTTTTTCCTCCGAGAGAGGGGAAATCCTCTTCACCACGACTTTCTCCTCCGTCACTTACATGCATGCAGTCAGTCAGTGTTATGAGGGTGCATTCCTCCATCCAGCAGGACCAATTTTATTTAAGAAGAATTCGGTGCTGCCTGGGTTGGGTTGGGAATGAGATTGGATAAAGTGGGACGAGAGAAAAAATAAGGTTAAGCCGTTCCAAATTGCGGGAGGTACGTATGTACATTTTTATGTGCACTCTTAGAAAATCAGTGAAAAAATTAGAGGCAAAAAATACTTCAGCTAATGAATGATTAGTATTTATTAACAAAACCAGGGACCAGTTTCATAATTCTTTATCAGGTGACAAAAACTTAATAAAAATAATAAACCTAGCGTGAAATTAAGTAACTCAATAAAATCAAAATATCAGAAATGGATATTAAATCATTACTAACCGGAGTACTTATGACCCAATGGTAATAATGGGCATTACCGTTCAGTAACGTGATGAAAAATTTACCACCCAGCAACAAACAAAAGTTACTACCAAATCAATACTAGTGCGAAATATGTAACTGGCTCTACCAGATTTTTAACAGTGTACTCGCATTTTAAGCAGTGTTGCATAACTGGGTCTTAAAATATTACGAATTTTACCCCTGCATGACTGCGTCTCAGTCTAGTCCCCAGTTTAATCTGTATCACATTGTATCCCATTTCGCGCAAAACTGCGCTTTCTCTCTCTCTCCTTTAAATTGAAACCGTTACAAAAATAAATTCCATCCATGTGAAGCAATGAATTCTCAAATTGGATAAAGATAAGGAAAGTCTCTCTCTCTCTCTCATTTTGAGTGAAACAAGCATAATTTATTGAACCCCAGTTTGCACTCATTGAATCTAAAATGTAATGCCTGATATGTCAGAGAGAAGGAATTTATTCGTGCAAAAAAATGTAGAGAAAGTATCGCAATACGGAGCAGTATTAAAGCCGTCAGTGGCCGCGGAAGCCGGGGGACATTAACATTGTAGGATAGGGGAGGAAGGGGTTTATATAATATGGGGAGATGATGCCGACATCGAACAACCGTGGGGACATTGCCCCTCTGTCCCCACCAGTTCCTCGGCCACTGTTAAACCCGTCGGAGCTGCTGCTTCTCGCGAGTTCCAAGTACTTAAGGGAAAAAATACAATGTGCCGTATCTAGATCTTGACTTGACAACCGTTGACACTGACTCTTAAATCTTATTATCAGCAGACCTGCTGTATTGTATTGTGTGTCGTTTTCTCATGGCACACACCACACGGAAAGTTTAAAGCTCATAGACTTACTTCTTAGGTACGTGTAAAGTTAATCTGCTCAGTCAGTGAACTGAGCTAAAATTCAACGATGGAAAGAGAAGGATGAAAGCGAACAACTGCTCAGTTTTCTTTTTTCGTACTAAAAGCTTCTTTAGTGGAGAAAGTTATTTTGTAAAAAAAAAGTAAAGTTGTTGTATTTTTTTCTCATGGTGAAATGAAAGCAAAGAAAGAAACTTGAGTTTAACATGTTTATTGTTTTATTTGGAGTTTTGCGAAGGTTAATAGAAATTATTGTTACGTATTGAATGAAAAACTATAAGTAGGCATTTGTATTTCTATACAATAAATGCACCCATGTGGAGAAAGCAGTAGGTACACATAATATGGATTGGATTGATATGTGGGCAAATTCCTAGGAATTATGTCAAGATAAGGGGCAAGAAGGAACTTGAAATTTACAGCATCGTTTCACCTTGATGGATTGGACTACCTGAGTCGAATTGGAGGTGCACGGTTGAAAGAATGAATTGCTTGGATACAAACCAACCAATGGAACAAATACGAGTAGAGTTGTACGATGTAAAAGTCATGAATAAATTGCTAGGCATGACATAAATGCCATAAATGTCCTACGGGTATTTGTTATAACATGGGCCTTATCAGGGCATAAATATAAATACGGGACAAATATGGCATGCCATAAATACCTATAGATTCCCTCGACATCTTCACAAGCACAACTCTACTTTCTCCACAAGCACAAAATTTTTGTCTGCCTTCTCCGTATTATTTTCACTCCAGGAAATCAAGTAGTGTGAACAATACATCCTTGAGGAAGTACAAATCATAGCTTCATCACTAAACATAAAATTTTGAACTGTACATTTTCCCAGCAAGACTTTAATTGCGGAATACTCATTCAAAACCCTTTTGTTTACTTTAACTCTATCCGGCCATCCATTTTACAAACCTACGTCACATCTCCCCATTAACAATTACTTTCCGCCTACGACTACACTCCTTCTGAGATCCACTTTATAATTCAAAACTTGTAAATAATTGGGCAAATTTTGTTCCCTTATAATTACACGGTGGGTACACACTAAATGTACATACATACGCATTTTAAGGTGTACCTAACCAGAAATAATAAACAGTTGTTCCTACTTTCCCTCCGGGACAAGCCTCACTTCTGTCTGATTGATTGATACAGTTCGGCCTACTCCATGCCATGCATTATTCTGTCGGAGAGGAAATGGATCACTTATACTTTTCCATGTCACCACGCTTCCGATGTGAAGAAAGTGTCGACAACAACAACAACGTAGCCATTACTTCCCAGAAATTCAACCATTCTGACGAAAAAGTTTATTCTGAGGCTAAAAACACGTCAATTTTTCGATCAATACGAGAAAAGCGCGACATTGTGAATGAATTTCCGAGAATGGAGTTACACATTAAAACATTATAAATATTCGGAAGAAATAACGCTTTATCTCCGCCGTTCAAAAGTTATCAAAAGTTGTAAAATTTTGATTGCTCGGGACCTATTTTAACCCTGTAGAAATAACATGTCAATTGTTTTCCCACGTATGTCCATTCCATTATCAGGTTAAAACTAAAAAGTATTAAAACAATCAATCTCTTATAAATATTTGGAGAAAGTTAGGTTCAAAAGTTGTAAAATTTTGATAGCTCGAGACCTATTTTTAACCCTGCAAAAATAGCATGTCACTTGCCAAAACTAATCTAACTTTAACTCTTCTGGGCATGCAGACCTAATCAAAAATATAGAAACATAAACATGTCACCGTGCGTCTCGCCAAAGGCTCTGTACACAAAGGAAAGGAAATAGAAAGTCAAACAGTCAATCTTAACGCGACGGAGAAAGTGCATGTTGACTGCGGTAAAATTAAAGCATTTAAATACTTAATGTTCCTCATTCAACGCGAGTCAAAATTTCATACGACTTTCACTCACTCTACTCACATGAAGTGGCCGCGGAAGGTGAGGGGGCATTAACATTGTAGGATGGGGGGAGGGAGGGGTTCATATAAGATGGGGAGATGATGCCGACATCGAACAACCGTGGGGACATTGTCCCTCTGTTCCGCGGCCACTGCTCACATCACACATTTTGTATATTTAGCTTCTAGTTTTGAGTGGTTGTTTGTACATACGTGTAGCGAGGAAAATGTGCTCTGGGGGACGACGGTGCTTTGTAAATTATTGTTTCGTTACGAAAAGGAGGAAAGAGAGCGGAACTCTAAAGCTGTGTAATTGAAGTAATTAGTGTTTATGGTATGGGTTTATACTTTACTTTCACCCTGCCTAACTTGCGCCATAGTTGAGCCATAACATTGGCGCAAGTTACGGGTGAAAGTATAAACACACCTTAAATACGTATGTACAACCAAATTATGTACGTACATATCCTTCCCCCGGCCATTCAATCTCGTTTCTTTGATGACTTTCTCTTGCTTACATGCTTACCTTTGGTGACAATTCTTTTTCATGGAAGTTATGTTCGTTCGTGTTTCTTTGATGATTGGCTGCTTGATTTGGAAATTATTATTATTTATGTGCCTACATATGCAGGAAAGTTGTAATACGTAATAATTAAAAGGGTTGAAGAGAAGAAAACATATGGCTCTTGATAATATCTCGTGTAACGTATGTATTGTGTCGATCATAATGAGGCTTAATTAACTCTGCGAGTGGAAAACTAAGCGTAGCGTAGTCGTTTTCATCGATGAGATACATGTGTTTCTCCCAGGCATAAAAATGTATCGTGCTTCAGACAAGTTTTCCTGCCTGCTCTACTGTTCTGGGAAGCTTATTCCACTTGAAGTGAAGTAGCATTCAACTACATGGCTCTTTACACTCGTAAAAATCCAGTAATAATATAATACCGAGCGGTATTCATACATATGTAGCTCTGGTAAAATGTTTTACCATAGCAGTCGCAAATTTTAAAATTCTTGCAAAATACTGCTCATAGATTAGTAGTCTCAAAAAAATCCCAAAGGTTTCCTGGCAGATTATTTTATATGATTTTCCAAAAACCAAATAACCTCTTAGAAAATTTTCCAACGAATTGAGACTAAATTGACTAAAGAGAAATAATTACCTGCGTGACCATACAAAATTTCTAAGAGTTTTTTCAAATGTGCAAATTCATTATTATGAGATTTTTAGGAGTAGCATGGTACCAAAACTAGAAAACTATATCGTAGCAAAACTATATTGCTGACTGCACTACCAACCACCACCACTTTTACCACGACGAAGTGAAAGGTCGACTCAATATTTATGTATCTCCACTCGTAAAAGGTACCTGTCGATTTCCAGCCCACCATTCAATTCTAATAAACTCCTACCCGCACAGCAGCAGCTTCTCCGTAATTACGTACGTATGCCTACCTGCCCACACCAAGTCCGGTCTGGCCAGGCAATAATATTCCGAAAGAAAGCAGCGACTTTGGGAAAAACTTTGCTCTCTTTGGCTCTCCATTACTTCCCTGCGTCCAACAGGGGGTGAATGAATGAATGTTTTTAAAGGTTACGTGGGGTCGAGTGGAGTGGAAGTACAGTTCCACTTCTTGTTCTTCCTTCTCCTCCATCCACTCTTAATAAGTCAAGAAACTTCCACCATTGCGTGAGGCTCGGTTTGACAGTAATGGCTAAAATATTGCGGGACGTTTAGTTATAAAAAGCGCACTCAGCTCGTGTGCACACACAACACAACAAATTCCAATCTAGGGAAAGTTACAATAAAAGTCGGGGAAAAAATTCCGATGTCGAAAAATATGTATCGAACCACGCAGGGAGAAATGCATGATTTGACGTATACTTGAGTGGCCATGGGTTGAAATTTCATGAGTGTTTCGGGTGAAAGTAAGGAATTGCAAGAAATAACGGGGGGAGAAAGTGGTTTCTTGCAGATGAATATTTCGACCTGGGAGAAATGCAAGGGGCAAGAAATTATGTACTTCCCGCAACTATATTTGATACGATGTGTGGCTAGATGGCGTATGTTTCATGCACTTTCTCCCAGTTTCTTGCACTTCAGGTTTCTTGCCTTTCTTGCTTTTCAGTGCAAGAATTGTGACAAACTTGGCAAGAAACTAAACACTAAATGCAAGAAGCAACGGGAAGAAAGTGGTTTCTTGCAGCTAAATACTCAACCTGTGAGAAATGCAAGGAGCAAGAAACTTCTTCGCGCCGCTATAAATAGTTTATATGGCGCTTGCCTAGATGGCACATATTTCTCGCACTTTCTCCCAGTTTCTTGCACCTCGCATTTCTCCCGTTTCATCCTTTGCACTACAAAAAATGTCTCAAACCCATAAGAAATGAAACACCGCATCCAATCTTAAACGACCCCCTCCACAAATTTTGTATCAAGTCTCGTCTCATTTTCCTTATAAATTTCACAACTCGCAAAAAATTAGGTTAACTCGGGTCGAAATGGGAAGTGCATCCGAGAAGAAAGTATGTATGTAGGATAGCCAATTTATTTTTATAAGTGCCTCCTCGTCCTGCATTCCGTTCCGCAACCATTATAATAATGCGCTCATAGCTTTCTCTTTTTACGCCGTGTTTACCTTCTTGATTGCTATTTACTTGTTTCACAGCGCACATTTATTATATATTTTTCCTCCCGCAAATTCCAGACACATCTCGCTTTCTCCTTTAATATTTATTGCAGGCAATGAATGCTAAATTGAAAAGGGGCGTGGTTCCGAAACAAAATTACAGTTATTATAAAGCCCTCCTCTCTCTCATATGGACGGGCGGGCGGCTCAAGTCATAGGAGAGAAAGTTGACATGATAATACCGAATTCTCGGAAAGGGCGCAGTATAAATAGGTACATTTTATATGAGAGCAGCACTTTTTGTAATCTCGGCCACAAAAATGAACGACCGAACCCACCACGAAACGAATGCACAACAAGCTGCTAGACATGCTTTCTCTTGGTAGCAGTCATAATAATATGTAATGATGTGATGTGCACCTTATGCCAGTATTTCATCCATCCGTCGGAACAACAGGGGTGGGCAAAATACTGCGGAAAAATAGAGTATTTTGGGAGCTGTTCTTCCCAAGGTGTGGGCTTCTAGGGGTGTTACACCCAAAAAAACACGAGAATCGACGTTGAGACGGCAGCAGTCGCACGAAAATACGTGGTTGGAGAAGAAATTCATTTTTTATCGCTGCCAAAATACATTGTTTTCACGATTAAAAAAATTGAAGTATTTTAACAGCGATAAGAAGTTATTTTTTTTTCATAAAACCTGAATTTTCGTACGATTGTTACTTTCTCCATGTAGATTCTCGTCTTTTTGTGGGTGTAACACTTATGGAAATCCAAACCCTATGAAGAACGGAGCTCAAAATACCACCACTATTTTGCCCACCCCTGACGTCTCCTTTCCGAGATGAATTCCCTGTTGCTTTCTACTTACGAAACGTAATGAAATGAAAGTTTGACCAGAGAAAGAGCTGAGTTTTGCCAACTTTTGGTTTATACCATTCTGCCTTTTGTTTCCCTTAAGGTTAGCGTCATGCCGTGGTGGTGGTGTTGTTGTTCTGTTCTGTTCCGAACACCACAGGAGAGGATTAAATGGGTTTTGTGAAAGTGAAATCCGGATTAAAATCTGACGCTTTATTTTCATCCGTTTCTAATCATAACATCTTCCACCTACCTCCGCAGGAGTGGTGAGGTTGCATAATTTAGTAAGAATGAAAGTTAGAAAGCTAAACGAAAATGAAATGAGGAACAATGCAGTGAGAAATTTAATGAAATGCTATAATTCTGTATCAGACTAAGCACCAAACTTTTTGGTGGTTGGGTTTGGTTTGGTTTTACTGGGGGAAAATGTATTTCATTATTTTCTCCAATGAAGACTTCACATGTCATGATTTATGCGAATTACCATTAAAACGTGTGTATCCCTATAATTACTCAGGCAGCTTTCCTGCCCGGAAACTAAGACACATTTTAAGGGGACAAATTATGGGGGAAAGTCGCGCTTTCAGATTTATTTGAGGCGAGACGGACGGTGTGAATTATTTAGTCCAAAATTTTATATGTATATGATTTAGTAAGTTTTTTTGTTAGGTAACGAAAAATGACAAATTATGGGGAATATTCCCTTTTTAAAATTTATTATGGTCAATGACCATTGACAATTCACACTAGGACTGCCAATGAGTTGAGTTGAGCTGAGTTGAGGGTTAACTCAACTCAACTCAATAAGAAAAATCACCGACTCAAACTCAACTCGACTCAAATATTAACGACTCAAACTCAACTCATATCATATGAGTCGACTCACCTTTTTTTTGAGGAAAATATTTATTTAAATAAATACCAAAAGGGGTTAGAAATCTCGTTAACCTTCAGATTTTTAAATAAAATTTCCATTGAGAACGATATTGGTAGTCACCATCACCAATTACAATTTTCATGATTTCCTACAGAAGATTAAAATCTACAACTATAAAATTGTTGTGTTAATTTCGATAAGCTAATCAACAAATCGGTATATGATGACTACGTGTATGGAGAGGACAGCTTAGTATGAGTATTTAACAGTGTAATTTTTTATTTGATTTTTTTTTGACAATTGAACATTTTTCCATTTTTTATTTCACTTAGCCCAGCAAATTCAATCTTGAGATATTTGGAGAGAAAGTGATTCACGAGAATGCGAATGTGAAAAATTGAAAAATGTGAATAATTTTACCACAAATCGCTGGCTAGAGATTTAGCAGCTTGCTTTCATCAAGGTGAAAATCTCTAAATGGATAAACTGGCAGTAAAAAATCCTTAATGAGTTGACTCATGAGTCAACTCGAACTCATTAGTTTTCGACTCACTCATTTCAAAGTGAGTCGAGTTAAACTCTCGAGTCAAACTCAACTCAACTCACTAACTCAATGAGTCATATGAGTTGACTCAAACTCATTGGCAGTCCTAATTCACACCAGTGTGAATTGTTTATTTCAAAATTTTTGTACACGATTTAGTATTTTTTTCATTAAGTATAGAGAAGGACAAATTATGGGAAAGTTCCCATTTTCAAATGTATCTGAGTCGACCGTGTGAATTATTTATTTCAAAATTTCCATTCGCTAAATTTTTTACCCATTACGTAACTCACAACCTTATATATAATTTACATCCCTATTATATTCCATTTTACGCATGGCGCATAATTTTCACACAAAGACAACTTTCTCCACGGGTGTCACCACCACGACCAAGTTATTTTAAAACATCTTCTTCGTCTTTCTTCTTGTATAACAAGAGCAACAACAGATGCAAGTAATCGGGTAAAAGCGTCGCGCAAAATCATGCAACTTTCTCCCAACTTTCCCCAACCAGCCAGCCAGCCAAAGTGCTTTATCAACATTCCACATCTACCCTGGAGGATTGAAGACACTAAAATTTAAGCCTGCTTCATGTCGCTATCTGAAACATCCTTTATTTACAAAATGTCCTCCTCTAATCTTTTAATCTCTTACCGGGAGGAGTGGGTGGATGGAGATGGAGATGTCTGGTTTCGCGTAAGAAATCCAAATCATCCTAGTCCAACTGTGCGCGCTATTTATAGTTTAGTTTAGTTTGTCTGCAAGTCAGTATCGTTGGAGAAAGTCATTTGTCGCCGTGTTGTACAGATTAGAGCGGAACGTTAAGAACAAGTGAGAACTGGTGTTTCGTTATGTCAGGGAAGTGTTCCGTTTATTTTGGGTTGGTTACATTTCTTGCAGTGTAAAGTTAAGAATGCAAGAAACTGGGAGAAAGTGCAAGAAATATGCGCCTTACACGCCGGGAAGTAGTTTTTTTCACGTTGGATTTCTTGCAGGTCAAAATATTGCAAAAAATCAATTGCTTTCCGATATTTCTTGCATTCAGTGTTTCATTTCTTGTGGGTTTGCTACATAATTTTTTTTTCACTGCGATGCAAGAAATGCAAAAAATGCGAGGTGTACGAAACAGCAAGAAAGTGCAAAAAATAAGCGCCATCTAGCCACGCGCCGTATGAAGTATCTATAGCGTCAGGGCGTAGTTTCTTGCGCTTTGCATTTCCTGCAGGTCGAAATATTTACCCGCAAAAAAACACTTTCTCTCCGTTATTTCTTGCAAGTCCTTACTTTCACTGAAACACTGTGCCTTCGGACAAAATCGTATTGTCATCCGTATCGAAATTTCGTCCAACCCAGCACCATATAAAATTTAGTTAGGTATCGGTGGGTGTGCATACAAAATATGCTGCATCATCAACACGACTACTATTTACTTTACACAGTGTATGTAGTACTGGGATGATGTTACTTTCACCTAATTAAGTAATGGAACATACATACACGAGGTAGTAAAGTAATGCTGCATTTCATGCATAGTTAACATCCACTCATGCAACAGTCGATTAGTCGAGGCACACACTCGGCATAATTGCAATTAGCAATTACTCACTTTCACCGCGACATGGTGTGCCAGTAAGTTTACCAGGTTTGACCTGCACGAGGGAATGGGATGATTAAGTGGGTATGACGGCCCAGTTTGCAGCATGATACATATGATAAGCACACATATACCAGAGTAAAACATGATATTTACTTACTTGGGTTTCATTGGGTCAGTGTAAACAGACCATAAAGTCGGCTCCAATTTGGTAAAAAAGTATAGAAGTGAAAGAGATACGGGAAATGATCTCATGTCAAAGCAAAAACTCGACCCGATAAACATTGTAAAAAATCTCCCATGTAAAAAGTACCCGATTTCGCGGAAATGAAAGTTTACAAAACATCTTACACACAAATTTGAAAACATTTTTCCCAGTTTTGCTTTTACAGCCGCCCACTCTTTCTACGTTGACATGTTCACCTACTCAATTTAACATCGTTTATTTTAATCCATAGTGCTGACGTGATCACGACGTGTTTTTTTTCTCGGGGAAAGATGAGAATCCCGACAAAATAAGATTTAAACTTTGAATAACGATAGTTTAAGACGGGATTATCGATCACGGTCTCCCCAGGATTTGAGTGGGCGATAGTTTACTTGCTGAATTTATAAGTGGACAAACCGTCATTCGGCCATGTCCCTAGGTTCATCGGGAAATCTGCCGTTTCTGTGCTGCTGCTTAAATAAAAAATGAAATATTGTTCGTTAAATATTCAACAGTATGAAAATAAATGGATAGCCGGCTGCGTGTATCTCCAACATCTTAAAATATATCATATCCTTCCTCATCCATCCACAAGTATTGAGTCCGCCATTGTTTCAGCATCGCAATTTTACCACTAAAATGAAACTCTTAATGCCACTCTCATGATGATGATGATGATAAAACGTAGTAGAAAAATAATGTAAACACGACTCCCTACTTGAAACCTGATCCTACTAAAATCGCGGACATGACTGATGTCGACAATTAACTGGCTTTCGCCGTTATATAAACAACACATTTTTTTTAAGAGAAAGTTTGCTCGTGGTTATCAGTTTCAGCCATAAATTTTGTTCTCGACTCGAGTTAAAATTAATGGTGAGATATTAACAGAGAAAAAAAGCGGTGAACGTACACAAAAAATTCCTCTTGTAAAGTAATCGGCCTCCAAAAAAGCCAAGAATATCCGCATACCGTAAATATTAAAAAGGTCAAAATACTGGTCTGCTTAATACTTATCAATTCTTCTCTATAAAAAATATACAATTCTCACCAGCAACCAACCAACCCACCAACAATTTCATCCTGTGATCATCCCACACGAATTCAGGAAGCGAAACTTTCTCTCATTTCACCTCATTTCATTTCTAGTCAGGTTTCTTTCTCTCTAATGTTTTTGTACTGGCAGTCGCGCATTCCGCCTCTCCCTACTTTCACTCTGTATGTCTGGTCCTGGTGCTGGTTAGTGGTTTCTGAAATGAATGGAATGGCATGATCGCATTTTTGACGGGGAAAGCAGCAGCACAAGTGTTACGCTGGAATGTTGTCTTTAACACCGACGTAGCACTCAGTATCTGTTATTCGGGCAGAGCATCATTCCTCCCTGGCTCCGCTTATTGCATCGCGTTGCACCAAAAAGTAAAACCACATCCATATCAACTTATATTATCCGCTACATTATTGCAACACATTCACCCTGATGAAATGAAAGGGTCCATTCTCCCGGATAGTTGGCTATTTTAGGGAGAAAATGGGAAAGTTTGTTGGGTTCGTTCATTTTATTCGGTGAAAGGCACGCCAACCCAAAAAGGTTTGAACAACTTCTTTCTTTCCGTAATAAAAGGATGCAGTTTGTTTTGTGTGGATGGATTTTGTATGGAAATTTCTAGCTTCAGAAATTTACAGAAGGATTAAGAAATTGTAAGCTTGATGAATAAGTAGGGTTAAGGATTTCGTACTAATTTACAATTAATTTTTTTGAGTAGGTATTATGTAATTGATTAAGAAATTTCAAGCCCGGTTACAAATTTCGTACCGAATTTTCCAGAAATATACAATTAATTTCCTTGAGTAGGTATTATGTAATGTAATTCATTAAGAAATCGCAAACTTTAACAACTCAGGTTAAAAACTTGGTACCAAATTTTCTAGAAATATACCACTAATTTCCTTAAGTAGGCTGCAACCATTGGAACGCTGATGCATATGTGACATCAGCATTTCAAAGGTCAAGGGATTTAAAATACATAGATGTAGTTTTCATATGTATCTCGCCTCTCATGTGTGTCCAAACCATATTGTGTGCAGGAGGAGATCATGAAGGGGAAGAGAGGATAGGAATGAGGAGCACAGAATGATGCCTACGTCATCATGATCATCATGATCATGAGGGCGTAGTTTGTGCATATGTAGCGTAAGTAAAGGTAGTGATCAAGAAGGCGTGGCTTATGTGATCACGTATATATAGAGTAAGCAGAGAGAAGAAGAAGAGAGTGTAGTTTTAGATTCAGGATCAGCAGGTTAGTTTTAGGATCATCAAGATCAAGTTCAAGGTTTTAGATTTTCGAAAACTTAATAATAAGTTCCCGTATAGATAATTAGTTAAAATATAAATTATAGCATTAGCTCTCCCACGTATTAATAATACGAGTATTTCTGTAAAGTCAATATTTTTCAGTCGGTATTGATGTAAATAAATTTATTCATTATTCTTGTAAAAAAGTGAGTTTCTACTACAAATTTCTTGCACAACGTCACAAAGAAAAGGGGCATCCGCGAAAGTGGATGTGAATCAGGACACGCAATCCCATAATAGAATAGGGAGCGTTACAAATTGGTGCTCCGAAACCCTTAGTGATAAAAAGTGCAATAGTAAATTAGGAAATCTTCGCGATAAAAAAAAGTGCCCGAACAATTTGGAAAATAAAGCCCTCATAGGGGGTCAGAACAGTGTGTTTAAAGAAGTTGGTGGACAGTTTTGAGTCGTTGGCAGTGGAAAGTGTGTTTTACGTATTAAATTACATAATTCTACACTTCCTGGATGGTAAAACCGCATCCGACATCATGGGAATGCTGACGCAACTCTTTGGCTTCGTCGACATGACCGGGCTGACCAACCTCAAGGGAAATGTGACCTCAGAAGGAACAGCGCCCCTCGTATCTTCATCATGGTGGTATGGGGGATTTCTCTTCATGATGGAAGTCTTTGGTATCGCCGCGGTCCTCCTCTTGATCGGAATATTGGTGAATAAACTGGTAACAAAGTATATTTTGCCACACTTACCTGCTTGGATGATTCCACGATTCGAATCCATAAATGCGGATCGTCGTCGGAGAAAAGTTGGTAACCAGTTAAACGTTCTGAATAGGGATATCGAGATCATTTTTGCCGCCCAGACCAAAAATCATGATCAATTTGTAAGAATTAGACGCATTTTTGATTCGTTAACCTCTGAAATTGCTCAAATTTTCATTCTAACGAGTAATCATCAAAATTCCCAACTTGGTGAGCAAACCGACGCATTGTGGCGTCGGGTGAATAGCCTAGAAGTTAGGGTCAAGCAACTTTTGCTTGAATTTGATATTCGTTGTGAAAATAGACATGAATCGGTAGGACAATTGGTATCGCAACAGGCATCTTTGCATAATTCTCCCTCTCCTGATCCTATCCTATCCAGCCTTATTGGTTATGAATACCCTTACCTTCAACAAACAAATATACCCTTCCAGGAATATGTAGATGAGAAGATTAGGCACCTCGGTGAACAAATAGGAAGGTACAGGAAACATTTAGCATCTTGCATCAAGAGCAATTATGCTATTGTGGAAAAGGAAATGGGAAACTTCCAGAACCACATGAAGTCATCATTTGAAGACGAGGTCACTTGGATTCATGAACAATTGACGAGGATGCAAACCACCATAGATAAGCAAGACCAAACTATTCAAGCTCAGTCCAGCATCATCAATGAGTTCATCCATGCAAATTCAAGGGTTCAAACTTCTTCCAAGGAGATGATACCCACGCTACCAAATCAAGATGACCCCTCATCATGCGTGGAACTTCTTGGCGTCCCTCCACCACCACAATTCTTGTCATGCCCTCCACCGCCACAAGTCAATCACCCTCCAAATGAGAACAAAGAGGATGAGATTCCGGCTTGGTGCATCTCTCGCCCCAGAATCATGGATGGCAAAGAGGAAGAAATCCCTATAAATCCTACCGATGCAATCATGCAGACTCGTTCTTCATCATCAGGACCCGTTTTATTTCATTCAGTAGGCAATATCCCTCCACAAAAATTTAACCCGAACATTGATTCTGCTGAAAATTTCATCATGGAATTGGAGAATCATATGGAACGGAAGCGCTTTCTTCGGAAAGATTGGATACTATCACTGCCTGCAGTCTTCAATCAAGACCCCAAGCAATCATTATGGTGGCAACGAACAAAGCTTTTTGCTCGTACATGGGACGATTTTAAGAAACATTTTATCACCATGTATGCATCGGATTCTGATCTTCATGCTGCACTAGAGAAATTACTTTTACGTAGGCAGAATGACAATGAACCGTTCCAGAAGTTCGCCTTCGAGATGGACCTTCAGTACCGGAAAGTGAACAGGATGACAACAAATAACAAAGAAGCAGAAATTGTCACCTTCATTGCAGAAAGAGCCCTCCCGTACTTGAAAGCAAATCATCTTGCGAGTCGTGCTGCAACAGTTGTGGATCTCATCAACTATGCGTCAAAAATTGAGCGTCCTGTACAAGAGAAGTCCCACAACAAGTACAAATCCTGGCAAAAAGGTGAGAAGAAAGTGGAATCTCATCAAACAAATTCTGCAAATTCTAGAAAGAAGTCTCCACCACCCTCAAATAATAGACAACAACAACAAAATCAACAACAACCACAACAACAACAAGTGGCACCTTTCCGGCAACAAGGACGACCGAAAGTGTGTACATTTTGTCCACATTTAAGCAACCATACCATGCTGAGAGTGATCAACACTCTCAGCGTCAACAATCGTCACAAGATGCGACGGGAAACGGGAGGAGGGAGTAACCATCCACGGATTTGTGGTTACTCATCCTCTAATTCAAGATCCAAATCGACTAATTCCTATCCTTCCTATTACTTTCCCCTCCTGTAAATTAAATGCCTTAGCGGATACTGGTTCTACGATTTCAATTGTACCTTTAAAATCGCTTAGGAAAGTTTTAGGGAAAGGATTTTCTGTAAATAAATGGATAGAAGGACCAGTTATCATGCTAGATGGTACTGAGTCTCTTCCTTCTGGTATGGTTACGTTAAAATTTAATTTAAATGATCGTGAATACACTCACACATTTGCTGTCATGAATAGTTCGAATGAAATGCTCTTGGGTATGGACTTTCTTCATAATTGTGGGTTAGTGTTGGACATAGGGTCACTGGAATGGGGTTTTTCAGACTCCTTTCCAAGTCAAAAGTCCCCACTCACAGTTAGTAAAGTTCACGTATCCAATTGCAATTTACAATTAGTGAGCGAATTCGAATCCGACCAACTGAAGGAGCTTATCAAAAAGTTTCCCGACGTAGTCGATGCCCCATTAGGGAGAATAAAAGGTGTCAAGCACACAATAAAAATGATGGAGGAGCATCCAAAGAGACAGCGTCCGTATCCAACGGCACCCCACAAACATGCAGAGATCAACCGGCAAGTTGACGAAATGCTAAAATTGGGGGTGATCCGTCCATCAGATTCCCCATACGCAAGTCCTGTTCTTTTGAAAGAGAAAACGGATGGGACTTGGAGATTGTGTGTTGATTTGAGACACATCAATAGATATACCGAGAATGACAGTTTTCCCATTCCTCGCGTTCATGACCTTCTCCGTAAGTTGGCCAACGCAAAGTATATCAGTACAATGGATGCAGAGAAAGGGTACTGGCAGATCCCTATGGATCATAAGAGCCGTAAGTACACCTCATTCTGTACCCAAAGGGGCCTTTTTGAGTTTAACATGATGTGCTTCGGACTCAAGAATGCTGCGGCGTCCTATCAGAGGATGATGAACGAGCTTCTTGCTGGTCTCGATGAATTTGTGTTAATTTATCAAGATGATGTCCTCGTATTTAGTGAAAACTTTAGTGATCACAAAAGGCATCTCGAGACTGTCTTAGAACGGTTTCGAAAAGCTGGCCTGACACTTAAAAAATCAAAATGCCATTTTGGGAATAATCGCGCAACCTTCCTAGGTCACATTGTGTCCTCCAAAGGCATAGAAATGGACCCTGAAAAGGTCAGGGCCATTCAAAATTTTGAATTCCCATCAACAAGAAAACTTTTAAAGACTTTTCTTGGGATGATTCAATGGTATCATGGATTTATTGACCATATGGCCATTTTAGCGGAACCACTTTATAAGTTGACCTCAAATAAAAGTGCTTATCGTGAAACACCCGCCGCAAAACGGGCTTTTCATGCACTTAAAGCCGCTTTCTTAAAAGGAGTAGTATTAGCCCACCCGATCACTGGAAAGCCTTTCATTTTGAGAACAGACGCCAGTAATATCGGTGTAGGAGCGTATATTTCCCAATTAGACGAATATGGGGAGGAGAAAGTGATTAGTTTTGCCAGTAAAACTTTCTCCCCAGCTGAGCGTAATTACTCAACAGCAGAACAAGAGTGTTACGGTATTCTCTTCGGTCTAGAGAAATTTCGTGAGTACCTTGATGGTCACGAATTTATTCTTCAGACGGACAACCAAGCCCTCACATACCTCGAAAGTATGAAAAATACTAACGCTAGGTTGATGAGATGGTCTTGGAAGTTGCAAGAATGGTCCCCATATATTCAACATATCAAAGGGCGTGATAACTGTGTCGCAGATTTTTTATCACGTAATCCAGGTACAGATTCCACAGAAGTAGACAAAGATGAGGAGTACATGTACCCACCAATTCAGGCATGTTCCCTCAAACTGGCGTGTAAACTGACCCGTGAAGTCATCCAGCGTCACCAAAAACGATGCCCAGAGGAGATGACTGCACATTACTCATCCCCTGACTTTGAGACGATCAATGGGGTGGTGTATTATACCAAAACTCCCACCATCGTTCCCGTCATTCCATCTTCTCTGGTACCTGAGGTCCTCGCCACTTTCCATGACGCTGTCTACAGTGGTCACTTGGGCGTCGACAAAACAATGGACAGAGTCAAGAAGAGCGCATTTTTCCGCAACATGCGTCAACAGATTGTGGACTACATCGCCACCTGTGACATCTGTCAGCGCGTGAAATTCGACAATCGGAAACCTCCTGGTTTGATGCAATCGTCGCCAGTAGAAAAACCGTGGGCGACACTGTACATGGATCTCATGGGTCCGTACATCAAGTCTTCTCCAGGAGGATTTACCCATCTTTTAGTCATCATTGATGGGTTCAGTAAGTGGGTGGAATTGTTTCCTCTGCGAAGCACTTCCGCCGCGGTAATCGGTAAAATATTGGAAGAACAGGTATTCTGTAGATTTGGTATGCCAGAGACGATTGTGAGTGACAATGGTACCAATTTTACGTCTACAATTTTAAAATTTTTGTGTAATCAATGGAAGGTTACCCAAAAATTTACCAGTATTTATCACCCACAATCCAATCTGACAGAAAGAGCCAATCGAACAGTTAAAACTATGATTAGAGCTTATCTTGATGACCAGGCTCATAATAAATGGTCAAAACAGATTCCTTTTCTACAATTAGCCATTAACACGTCAACTCAAGAGTCTACAGGTTTTACTCCTGCCTCAATTCTTTTGAATAATGACCCAAAATTACCTTTCGATATTAATGTCGGCCTCACTGACTCTGAACTAAAAGTTTTAAAGAAGTCAATTCCAAAAACATTTCAAGAAATTATATTTGACAGGCATAATCAGTATCTTAAAATTCTTTCTCTTGTCACTCAGAACCTGACCCGAGCCAAAGAGAAACAAAAGAAGTACTATGACCAACGCCATAGAGATGACCATTTCCAAGTGGGAGACCACGTAGTCATCCGAGACACCACTCTCTCTGACAAGGACAAAGGGATTACGGCTGGCCTATGCCCTCTCTTTCGTCCAGGAGTGGGAGTCATTTCAAAGATTGTTGGCGAGCTGACGTATGAAGTCACATTTCCTGATGGCGTCGTTAAATCTCCACTTCATATCCAATTCTTACGGAGATACCATCCGCGTCAGCCTCAGACAGCGCCACAATTGACACAACCATCACAAATTACGTCGACCCCAACTCAACAATCCAATGTCGACGCATCATCTTCTTGTCCAGATAAGGATACTCTTGATATAATTAATAATAATGATGATGCTGTAAATGATTGTGATGTACCAATTCCTAATGATAATTTAATACATAACAATAGTCGTAGTAATTATAGAAGTAGTATTCCTAAATTAAGTCCAATTAGAATAAATGAGTCACATCAACACGATGATCAAGATTTAATTTCTCAAGAAATGCCAATTCTCAGTCCAATTTCAAATTTTCAAACAGTAGTAGATCCTAACAATAGTTCACAATCTCTTCCACCACCTCCAAGACGTAGTCGTAGACTACTTAAAAGATCGACATAATAATATAGCCGGTGGTCACAAGCGTCCTCGGTAATGAGTGGTATTTTTAGGATGTTTGATGGTGAATTTCTCTCATCTTCGAAAGAATGAAGTTCGGTGGCGTCTTGAGGGGTGATGAGCCCTTCAAGGTCAAAGCTAACGTAGTTCTAATTGTGGTATTAACTAGTGGCCACGCAATAGGATGCGTCTTGGCGACGTGACGAACTAGCCAAGGTCAAATCCAGAGAAATTGCATAAAATGAGTAGATTTCACATCGTGCAGTCCTCTGAGTCCCTCAACTCTCTTCGTAAAGTCGCAAAAATCTTGGTTGGTACGGTGGTTGGATTTGTTGAACATGTTTAAGGTGATTTTTCCATTTAATATAAGCTTTGAGTAAAAGTAACTTGATTAACATTGTGTGATGATGACTCATAAATTTCAAAAAAATGTTCCTCAATAATTGTTCGGGGAAAATTGTTCAAATTTATACACATAATAGATAATAAGTTAGTACACTAGGAATAAAAATAAATTTGGAAAAGGCCCCATTAGATTTTTCGAAATTTTGAAAGTTCCCATTTTTCAATGTAAAACTCAAAAATTTTGGAGGAAAAATTTTTCGGAAATATAAGTTAGGAAAATTATATATGATAGATGATTAGTTGTATGATAATATTTCACCATAAAATTACAAAAGGCTCCAATAGTTTTAGAGATAAAAATTCCTAAAATTTTGATTTTGTGTCAATACATTACATATGTACATATGTATACATGGTACAGCTTTGTAAAAGGTTATAAAATGGTGGTTATCGATCTTGGGTTAAGCCAATAAGTATGAATTCTAGCTATAATTAATCATAGGATAATAAAGTAGTATTAAAATTTCGTATGGCAAGGTTAAATTGTAGGGAAATTTTGAAATTTCCATTTTTCCAATGTTAAAAGTTAGGAATTTTGGAACAATAATTTTCGTTGAAACTTTCTGGAAAATTTATTTATGATAAGTCTATAGTTGTATATTAATATTTAGTGAGATGAAACAATCGGTCAAGGTTAGTTTTCTTGATAAAAATTCATGAAATTTTGATTTTTGTATTACTTCAGTACATACATATGTAACACACAGTAGTCATCATGACGTCACACTGTTAGTATACATAGTACATGTTACAAGTAGGATAAATAGTACTTTAGTGATATCAGATTCCAGGATATAAAATTTGGTGTCATAATTTTTACACATAATATTAAGAAGTACAAAATTAAATAGGTTATCAAAAATAATTTTTATTAATATCTCTAGATGTAAGATTAATTAGTTTAACTGTAGCAATTCGCCCATCTCTCTTTACGTTACTTCACGGTGGACATGTTCCATTGTTACGTAACGTTCGGGAGGGGAGTGCAACCTTTGGAACGCTGATGCAAATGTGACATCAGCATTTCAAAGGTCAAGGGATTCAAAATACATAGATGTAGTTTTCATAAGTATCTCGCCTCTCATGTGTGTCCAAACCATATTGTGTGCAGGAGGAGATCATGAAGGGGAAGAGAGGATAGGAATGAGGAGCACAGAATGATGCGTACGTCATCATGATCATGAGGGCGTAGTTTGTGCATATGTAGCGTAAGTAAAGGTAGTGATCAAGTAGGCGTGGCTTATGTGATCACGTATATATAGAGTAAGCAGAGAGAGAAGAGAAGAAAAGTGTAGTTTTAGATTCAGGATCAGCAGGTTAGATTTAGTGATCATCAAGATCAAGTTCAAGGTTTAAATCTTCGGAAACTTAATAATAAGTTCCTGTCTAGATAATTAGTTAAAATTAAAATAATAGCATTAGCTCTCCCACGTATTCATAATACGAGCATTTCTGTAAAGTTAATATTTTTCAGTCGGTATTGATGTAAATAAATTTAATCATAATTCTTGTAAAAAAGTGAGTTTCTACTACAAATTTCTTGCACAACATCACAAAGAAAAGGGGCATCCGCGAAAGTGGATGTGAATCAGGACACGCAATCCCATAATAGAATAGGGAGCGTTACAAGGCATTATATAATTGATTAAAAAATTGCACAATTAAGTAGGCCATTGAGACATGTATATATCTTTTCTCCTCAGACATAATTTTGCCCGGATTCAGCTCAACCTATAGAAAATTGAGAGGAGAAAGCGCAGAGGAAATGGGAGGGCAGAAGAGTAATTGCAACAGAATGAGGTCTTCTTCTCTATAGGTTTGGCTCAGGGGGGACTGCGAGGAGGAGGAGGAGGGAATTGGGATTAATTGGGATTCGAGGAAGAAGGTGGCTTTATCCGGGATGCTAAAAAATGAGGGTATTAGTGAAATTCAATTGGTGAAAGTGGGCCATGGAGGGTTAGATATGGGATTTCCTGATAGAAAGTGCGTAAGAAAGTAAGAGAAAGCTGCAGTAATTTTCGACATGGTTGACAGGCAAACATTAATTATTTTACCTGTTTTCTTACCAAAAATAAGAAATTAATTTGGAAAAAAATTCAATCAATTAAAAAAAATGAAAAATCGATTACAAAAAAGAAAAATATGGATTATTTATGAAAATTTGAATTCCACAAAAAAATTTTCCACGATTTCCACTAAATGTTTCCAAATACTCTCCACGTGCACGTATCCCTTTACCATTCCGATCAGTTAACGAAAGTGAAAGCGTGTTATCGATTCGAATTCCTAAAAACCAAACCACCGACTTTTCCCTTCTATTATTATGTCCAGCCTGATTAGTGTACAAGTTGGTAGTTGAGTTCACTAGTTACACGTACGTACATCGGTTCACCTAAGCGTGAAGCGAACCTAGTTTCGCCTCCTCTTTTCACAAGGCCGGAAGCCGTCCGATTTGATGGTCGCAAGGTGACAAATTGCTGTAATAATATAATTGGTATCCTATAGACTTTCGCGGCCTGGCCTCCTCCCATTACCCGTTATCTCACCCTTTGTGTGTGCACATACGTAGGTGTTACCAGTGGTCGCGGACAGGGGGACAATGTCCCCACGGTTGTTCGATGTCCGCATTATCTCCCCATGTTATATGAACCCCTCCCTCCCCTATCCTACAATGTTAATGTCCCCACAGCATCCGCGGCCACTGGAGAAATTCAGGCTACTCAATGTATGTACACGATGCAGTGGCCGCGCAAGCATGGGGACAGAGGGACAATGTTCCCACGGTTGTTCGATGTCCCTATCATCTCCCCATGTTATACAAACCCCTCCCTCCCCTATCCTACAATGTTAATGTCCCCCGATGTCCCCACGGCTTCCGCGGCGGCCACATGATGTGACTGACTTTGTGACCACGCCACGCCACACAACTTGAACGTGAACCGGAATGCTTTGGCTAATGCACTGGCTGGCTGGCTGGCTTGGGAAGTCGTATGGCATGTAATTGGGACAAAACACTTGAATAGGTCGTCAATCTTGGGGAAAGTGGAGTGAGCTTCGACTTCGATGTGTGGCAAGTAGTGCATGGAAATAATGGATTCCTGGATTCCTGCTACTTTCACTTCACGGGCGGGCCGTCATATCATCGGTTCTGTTCTATATTTTCCTATATTTACGCATTGCTAATAATAAATATTGACGGTTTTTTGGCCTCCCATGATTCACTTTCTCTTAACGGGAAAGAAAATAGGGCCAAATTTTCCTTTCTTTGAAATGTTTTGGTCGAGTTTATTGAGGTTTTTTATTAGAAGTAGCTCCACCTCAACCCTGTGTCACGTGGTCACATAACAATCCGAAATAAGGGACAAGTCCTTGCAGTTTGACTCACAAAATACCCACACTTTCGGGAAGCAAGAAATTTTCCGTTGTGCCAAATTTTGGAGTACTTTTCTAAGAATTTTTTTTATAGAATGTGTTTCATCTTCTTAGACCTCGTGTGTCACGTGGTCATATTAAGAGACAGGTTCCTGTTGTTTGATTCATAAAACATCCATATTCTTGGGAGCAAAAAGAGAGCATTTTCCACTGTGCCAAATTTGTGTCTATTTTTATAGAATTTTTAAATATAAATTTGTTTCACTTTGTTTGTCCTCGTGTGTCACGTGGTTGAATAAGAGACAAGTTCCTGCAGAAAATATGCATACTTTTCGGGAGGCAAAAAAGTGCAAATTTTCCACCGTGCCAAATTTTGTACCTACTTTTTTGAAGGATTTTTCTTAGAATTTGTCTCACCTCCTCTGTCACGTGTTAACATAACCTCAATAACGGAACAGGTCACCCGAACCGCGTTGCGGCGGTACTAATACTAATACGTTTTCATGTCGCGATTTCCTCCCAGATGTGTAAAGCACCCAATAAAGAACGAATTAAAAGACGATTTCAGAATTGGAAATGAGTTTCCTCAATTGAATCTATTTCACCGAGGAGAAGATCGTGCCATCCCACATTTCTCTCGACTATGTCCCTATTTGCATACGTATATACCTAACTTGGCAAGAATTCCGATTCTGACATCCACATCCTTAAATATTTCCTTCCTTGCTTCCATTTCATTTAAATTAATTACCACCCCGTGAAGAAAACAAGGCAGTTTGTAAGCAATAGAAAAGTTAATTAAGTAAATGAAAATGGAGTGTTTTTCCCAATTGTCGATTAATTTGGTTAATTAAAACGGTAATAGTAAATATTCCGGCGGGGGAAGAAGAAGTCTCAAAGCAGTGGCCGCAGAAGGTGTGGGGGACATTAACATTGTAGGATGGGGGGGGGGGGGCAGGGGTTTGTATAAGATGGGGAGATGATGCGGACCTCGAGCAACCGTGGGGACATTGTCCACACCGTTCCGCGGCCTCTGGATCAAAGTATGCCTGTGGGGCGAACTTTCTTCACCGACCGAATTTAGTGAAAGTATTTACTTACTTACTTGCTAACCAAAGTCTGCATAGTTTCGACAAGTATGTAGTACGTATTTCGTCATGAAAAACATTCTCTTTTCTCGATAAATAATCTTATGTGTGTGGGCGGAAGATGTATTGGGAGAAATGAAGGTAATTTCACGCCTTGACAAACCAGGGAAAACAAGAATATCGAGTTTTTTCCGGTCTACCAATGGAAGTCTCGCAGCGTATGCGATCCGATTTTAAGCAAATTAGTGGAAATCGATGACAAATTTAATTAGGATGATATTTGCGAAAGACCTTATCTCTCAATGGGCACGTTTAGCCGAGATATTTGCATCCGAAGAGGAGAAAACGCGCAGTAAATTTGGAAAGTGTAAAGTTTATCACTTTACTGCGCGCTTTCACCTCTTCGGATGCAACTATCTCTGCCAAACGTGCCCATTGGGAGATCGCGTCTTTTGCAAATTTCATCCTAATCAAATTTGTCATCGATTGAGACTACTTTCCCCAAAATCGGATCGCATACGCTGGTCCACCTCCAAGATTATCGAGAGAGCAAAAGAATCAAGATAATTGGTTAAGAATCTCATTGTTCGATTTCCCTTGTGCTGTGTAAACAAAAGGTTGCTTGTTCGGTTAGGCAGGGCCGAACGTAATGGGAATCTTCTTGTCCAGGGGAGCTGAAAATAATGATAGGTGATACGAACTCATTCTGACTGACGGTCTATCTCCCTCCCTCCCCAACAACCACGACCACTGTTTACTCGACTTTATTCCCTCCCGGTGAAAGCGTGGGACTGGATAATCGCGAGGAATGAGTTTTTACAAGAAGAACAAATTTGGTCGACTGTATTTGAGGATTTGGAAGGTGAGGACGGTCCAAATATTTCGGGGTGAAAGTAGACACAAAAATCATGAAAAGGACTGCAGCTACTTTTGGGGGTGAAAGTAGACAAAAATTCACACTTTCACCTGCATCCACTCCGGTTATTACTGTGTAAATAAATAATTTGTTTATTTTTACACCACTCGCTACTCGACACGGTGTATGTACACGACGTCAAGTGGGTTGGATTGGATATAACACCTTCATTTTGAACAGGCTCAAGTTTTCTGTGTACTTTTGTGTCCCCTCTTTGAATTGAGGTTTCATTTGCTTTCTTTCTTCTATCCAAAGAGAGAGAAAGTTGTCCTCTCGTTCGGGGCTTCGTCTTCTTTTGGACAGTGTTCCGTTTCTAAGGATTTGCTGCATTTCTTGCATCGAAAAGGAAGATTCTAAGTGCAAGAAACTGGGAGAAAGTGCAAGAAATGTGCGCCATCTAGCTACGCGCCGTATGAAGTATATCGGCAGAGAGTAGTTTCTTGCGCCTTGCATTTCTTGCAGGTCAAAATAGCTGCAAGAAACTACTTTGTTAGCGTTGTTTCTGTATTTAGCGTTTCGTTTCTTGCTTTTGGCAGATTTCTTGTAGTGTAAAACAAGAAAGGCAACTAGTACGAGGTGGAAGAAACTCGGAAAAAGTGCAAGAAATAAGCACTATCTAGCCACACGCCGTATGAACTATTTATAGCTGCGGGACGTAGTTTCTTGCACCTTGCATTTCTCCCAGGTCAAAACATTTACCTACAAGAAAACACTTTCTCCCCTTTATTTCTTGCAAGTGGTTACTTACTTTCACCGGAAACCCTGCTTGTGGAAAATGTCGTCAAACAAGTGGGGTGTGAGATTGAGATTGTGCTAGGAAAGAGGGAGTCAATACGAGGAGGACGAGTAGGTCTGTACGTCGTAATGATGACAAGAAGATGGGGATCGAATTTGGGACGTGCCACGCTTTCTTCAAAAGAAGAGAGAAAGTGGCAGAGGCAGAGGAAGAGAAAATGTATTTTGAGTCGACTCTGAAAATCCGCAAAGGTCTCGATCCATTTTATTACGAGGCACAACAGTTTAGTGTTTAGCACTATATTTCTTTCTTCCCTGCCATGAATTGTATTACATGAGCTTTCACTTTATGGTTCATAAGCGTCTGGCAATGGAGATAACAAAAAATCGAAACAATAAAATGGACCGTGGTGGGTGTTTACTTGGGTGAAAAAAAAGTTGGCGTGTCTGGGTGATGCCCACTGTTAAAAATCTGGTGTAGATAGGTAGGTATTGCTTTCGTGGTATTAAAATTGTTACTGTTTGGTAATAAAATTATTTATACGGGGGTCGGTTAAGGTTTGTTACAGATATGGTAAAATTATGATAGTGAGCTATTTATTAGTAGACGGTATTACTTATCAATACCACTTTTGGTACATAGAGGCATATGCGAATACCGCGTGGTATTATTTTAATACTGGATTTCTACAATATTAGAAATCTGGTATAATCAGGCAGCTATTTATTTCTCGGTATAAAAATTGCTAGGGTTTGATAATAAAATTATTTATACCGATCCGTAAACCATTTGCTATCGAAATGGTAAAACTTTAATACCAAGCTATTACTAGACGGTGTTATTTACTTATCAGTACTATTTTGGCAGAGTCATACATGAATACCGTTTGGTATAATTTTTATACCGAATTTCTAAGAGTGTAGGGACGCCAACATTTCTATCTTAAAAATAACTCCACGTTATTTTCCCCTTCCAAAAT
The DNA here is from genome assembly GCF_002217175.1 of Folsomia candida. NCBI lineage: Eukaryota > Metazoa > Arthropoda > Collembola > Entomobryomorpha > Isotomidae > Folsomia > Folsomia candida. The sequence goes on from NW_019091201.1 coordinate 4,095,230, forward strand.
TAAGTCCGAATTAATAAACTCGTCCCTAAAACATGTTGAACAAAATGATATCCTAAATTTCTTTGCGCAATACTTTCTTTCTTGAAATGAAATGGTGATGAGCTTGCAAAAGTCGAGACAAGTTCCGCTTGTGCCAATTTCATCATCCATCCGCGACACTGTCACTTTATGAAATCGTGCAGTACATCGACATCCGCGTCTCTGGAGAGTTCCAGGAAAGACGGAAAAAGAAATACACAAAAATATTAATTAAAACGGAACAGTCGCAAAGAAAAGGGAAAAGCGGAAATTAAAACTATATTCGTCCTTTTGCTCGGCATTTCTGGAATTCTTTGTCCGAAAAACTTGGCACATTTTCGCTAAATGCGTTCATCCAGTGTTTCTAGAATTTTACGTATGTCACTTACATTCTACGTTGCAGAGAAATTTTACTAATTATAATTTTCATTTGGTTGTGTCGCATCTTGTTTAGGGAAAGAATTCCGGACACAAAAGTTAGAGTGTGTTGGTTTGCGTATATACTAAAAATTAATTATTTTGTTGATTCAATTTGCTGCGTATTATTTAATTTATGTGATTTTCAGGCTTATTTTATTCCAATTAAGTATGAACATGAAACGTAAATAATCTGATTCACACTGAATTCTGATTCTGATTAAATAAATTTAATACCATTTTCGATCCGATTACGCTTTCCTTTGTGAAGATGAAACGATTCATGACTTTATTTGATGATTTGTTTATTATGCAAGATGCGAAAAAAGTCGTACATTTGAACCAATTAAATAAACAGAAGAATTTGATAACTTTATATTCTCAGAATGAAGCTGAAGTAACAAATGGATATCGATCGATACGCTCATATTTGTCTATAAACTAGAAATTACAAACTTGAAATAAATTATATCTACAAAAAACGGCACGCTTTTTAACCCATCATTAGTTCAACGTGTACAATAAAATAATGACAAATCACTAAACAAGAATACAAATGATTAGTTTGACTAGATATTTATCATCTCTCTTTGTTAATCAGTCATTTACAAGAAGAAAAAGAGCAATGTCAGTGTCTTGTTGCGCAATGAGAACAACATTACCTAACTGAACACACACACGGCCAACTAGAAGTGACGCTACCTGCATACGACTTGAAGTTGTGACCCTTTACAAGTAGCTCTCTCCAGTGGCCGCGGAAGCCGTGGGGACATCTGGGGATATTAACATTGTAGGATGGGGGGAGGGAGGGGTTTATATCAGATGGGCAGATGATGCAGACATCGAATAACCATGGGGACATTGTCCCTGCGTCCCCACTCGTTCCGCGGTCATTGGTTCTCTAAGAACTGGATTGTTTACATGCATGACAATCTCCGCTCTTCGATTCTGCTGCATTTTTGCAATGCGAATTTCGCCTCAAATTGCAAGGCGCCCCTGATCAACCTATCCTTAGTGACCCAGCAGACCACCTCGTGTCCTTCCAAAAAAGTCGATGAGGGAAGGCTGCCTCTTAAACTGTCTCGTTTGCAGGGCACTTTCATACGTGGCATTAATGACATTTCGAGGGAACAATATGTTAACCGGGTCTCTAAACCCGAGCGCTTTCTGAATTTTGGGCACCTCCTCCGACGGAACGGTAAAGCCTTGGTCCATTAACCATTGTGCAATCACGGCCCGAAATTTGTCCGGGTATCGGTCAGCGAACATCCACATCCATTTTGGCAACATTTTCTGCTGATGTTTACTGCAGGCTGGACAATTCCCAAAAATCCCGGGAATCATTCGAGCTGAATTTCCAGATAAATAAAGAATACAATTAGATATGCAAACAAATTACGTAAAAAGAGGTATTTTTAGCTGGGTACAGTGGCCGCGGAAGTGTGGGAACATGGGGGGCATTAATATTGTAGAATAGGGGAGGGAGGGATTTATACAAGATGGACATCGAATAACCGTAGGGACATTGTCCCTCTGTCCGCGGACACTGTTTACCTCTTGTCGATACAAATTTCTGTACATTAGCAGTGGCCGCGGAAGCTGTTGGGACATGGGGGCATTAACATTGTAGGATAGGGGGAACGGGTTTATATAACATGGGGAGATGATGCCGACATCGAATAACCGTGGGGACATTGTCGCCCTTCTGTCCCCACACTTCCGCGGTCACTGGTATATAGGTACTTACATTTCAACCAGCGTCCAGCAATGTCGCACGGTCCGCCGTAGAAGATGCACATGATTTGCAATTTCACGAGCCGCTCGTTCCTAAAGTAGACGCCGATATCGAGAGAGTCAATTTCTGGTTGGAACGTCATCGGGTAAATTGTCCCACGCTGGGAGTCCACGAGATGCAAATGAATTATTGAGATGATGAGGATCACCACACTTTTCGGAATTCTTGACATTTTAGCTGTTTTTCACAAAGTGAAGTATAAATTGACTCGTCGCGACGTTAAATAGGGATCAAATTGTTCGAAAAACAAACGTCAACTCGGATGATGGATCAACATTATTGTTGTTTTGTATTTTTATTTTTGCCGAAACGGATGTTTTGGTTTTTGGCCGAATTATTCATTAGTTGGCCGAAAATATTGCGTACAGTGAGTCAACTGACGCAAGAATTTGTGCTATATGAACTATGATATTAATGATGTTGTCCAAGTTCCCATGAGCGAGCGACTGGGTTGATGAAGGGTGCAAATACGGCTATTTTAACATTTTCTGTTTACTCACAATTCCACTCAGAATTAACACTGTGTCACATTTACATTGTCGACGAAAAGTGGAGTGACCACTATTTTTGCCTGCAAAGTTAGTTAGATGAAATACAGTACAATCTCCTCCTTTTAAGCGTATATATCCACGTTAAGCGTGTATGTATGTACGTTCAGATGACAGAATGAGGTAACAATGATCTATTGTTCTCCAAAAACCACTTTATACTCCAGTTTTAGTACGTTTTTAGCAAAAATGCTGTAATTATGGTCAACATGCGGAATAAATTGTTGATGTTGTTGATCCTGAATTTTTTGAGACGCTATTAATTCCATGAGTGACGCTATCCGAGTTAATGGACAGGTCATTAAAACTGGACCAGCAGATGTTTAATGGATATATGGCGTCACTGGTTTTTCGTTACGTATCAGTCAGTCAATGCAAAATGCATACGTAACAGGAAGGCTGCATAATAATTGAATAGCATGGCTTTATCTTTTAACAAGTACATATGCAAAGTTGTTGACTTTAGCAGAATGAATCTCGTTCCTTGTAGGCATACCTGTTAGCATTAGATTTTTATACATGAAATGGACCAAGTAGTTATCTTGAAATCTGTATACGTTTCTGTCCTTGAATTCATTTTTATTTGTGTTTATTATTACCAATAATAATTTGCATAATTATCTAAGATCTATTTCTTGGTATAGTTTACAATACAAATATATTTAGTTTAACGTGAGTTAATAACTGTGCATATTTACAATTTCCTAGAACTCACTCTTATTCACACATGTATGTACACGTGGCGTAAACGTGCCACTTATTTTTTTACCCCTCAAAAATTTATTTACCAACAAACAAAACCTCCAGAAATTTATTTCCCAACAAATAAAACGCCGTTTAAAACTTAAAGAGAAATGATAAATTATGAGAATCCCGTATCAAAATTCATCTCACTTAATGCCCAACCTTCCCCCGCGCTCAAGAAGAAGAAGAAACGTCCAAAATAAATCTCTTGACATTTACTCAAAGCTCTTGAAACGAAACGCAACGCAACTATTTCCACTTGTTCATCTTTCTCCTCTCCCTCTTTTATAAACGTGTATAAACTCAAAGTATACAGTTTTACGCAGTGGCCGCGGAACGAGTGGGGGGACAGAGGGACAATGTCCACACGGATATTCGATGTCAGCATCATCTCCCCATCTTATATAAACCCCTCCCTCCCCCCATCCTACAATTTTAATGTCCCCACTGCCTCCGCGGCCATTGGCTTTACGGAAAAGTTGCGGAAATTTGAAGACTTTCTCCTCCTCTTCTGATCTTCTTCCTCCTTTTCATGAATCTGATTCAAAACTGTAAAACTAAAAAGTATGAAATTGTGACATTTTTCTACTGACAGATCATTCGTCAAGCTTGTCTCTTGGGAGGAGACGAAGATGCCATCGTCTCCTCCATTTTCCGGGGGCGTTATTCCACCTACGCTTTAAAAAAACCTTGCAAAACAATTTAATTGTTTATTTTCCTCGACTAAAATATTTATAAAAATTTCTTCTCAATTAGTAAATAATTTCGGAATTTTACTAAAAATATTACCCTGATGAGACTTTTTCTCCAACTTTCTCTCTCGGATAAAAGGTCGCATTCTTGGTTGGTGTCGAGTAAGAAAGTTGTCTTTTCTCAGTTCCAAATCTCCCGAGGGGTTTGAGACGGAGGAGCAGAAACCGGAAAGACATTTCACTACATCATCTCCTCTTCTTTGCACTCTGGAGACAAAGACAGAGTCAACTTCTTTGCTCGATTTTCTCTCCCAGAAAATATAATACGGGTTCGTCGACTCAGCTCATTTTTGACTCGTTTTATGAACTTGGTATCTCTCGGTGTTCCTTAATTTTCGTTCCGTATTTCTCGTTAGGAAACGTGTTGAATGGTAGCAGCCGCGGAAGGGTGGGGGGACAGAGGGGCAATGGCTCTAAGGTTGTTCGATGTCGGCATTATCTGTCCATGTTATATAAATCCGTCCCTCCCCCTATCCTGCAATGTTAAAAGTCCCCGGATGTCCTCACGGCTTCCGCGGCCACTGGGAAAATGCAGGCTACTCAAATGTATGAGTATGAAACAATCGCCGCGGAAGGGTGTGGACAGAGGGACAATGTGCCTACGGTCTCATCATCTGCCCATGTTATATAAACCCCTATCCTACAATGTTAATGTCCCCACACAGCTTCCGCGGCCACTGGATGCCGGTTCGAGGGAGAGATTCCTTCCCAAATCTGCTACGTATTCTGCTCACGAGGCGTTACCTATGACTAATGGAATCAAAAAAGGGTTAAAGAATTTATTACTTGGATTGTTTCTTGAAACGGGAATGATCTATGGGACACATGGCTTTTCTTCGAAGGAAAGGAGGGAAAGGGAAGGAAGGGAAAGATTAAAATCTGAAAAATTTGTCAAGTGAAATAAAAGAGATTGCAGGAAGGAACGTGTGTGTTGAGTTTTTGACAGTTTTTAGCCCGAATCAGATCTTATGTACCCGTAATTTTTGTCTGTCTATTGATTACGCACGTAAAACTTATCCAATCGACTTGAAATTTTGTACACACGTAGAACGAGCAAACTTAGTTGGAAGATGAGCACAATGTGTGGAAAAATGGGAAAGTTGTAGTGGTCGTATTATACCCACCTCAATTTTTAATGACATCCTGACTCGGGCCAAAGAAGGCTACACTCTGGAGTTTTTTCCCTTCATTCGTCGTCAGTCTTCTTAATAAATTGTGAAATAGGGATTTAAGAAAGGCGGTGACAGGTCGGGGTTCGGGTTATGGAGCTCATTTAATTTGAATGAAAAATCAAAATTAAAAGATTTAAGTATTATTACGTTATGTTACAGATATTACGTGGCAGATTTCAGAAAGGGTGGTGGTGGAGGGTTTGGTTCGTGGGGTGCGTAGTGGATGAGGGAATTTAATTAATTTCATGAAAAGTTGCTGATTCCTGAAATTATTCTCGAAAAGTGATAAAATGTTTTGAATTTGTAAAATGTTGAAGGCGTAAATTTTACAATTGTCAAGTTTGTATTTACTTGTTTATTATAAGATTTCAGATCTGCAAAGAAGTGTTTATAGTAAAGCTCAGAAAGTAGTTTAAAAATTGTACTTCATGTTCGTGCCCAAAATATCTCAAATTTATTTCATGCCCGAAATTCCTATAATTTATTTAAATTTTCATGCCCGGAATCCCTAGAATTTATTTTTATGCCTAAAATGCCACAAATTTATTTCCATGCCCGAAACGCTACAAATGTATGCCCATTCTACTACAAGCATAAAACTTTAAATCGGTACCGTTTTTTGTTTTCTGAGCTAAATTCAGCCCAAATCTCAATATATCTTGATCATCTCACCTGTTTGTTCCTCGCTTCTTGTCCTGTTGTGTCTTTACTTTATCCAAATTAAATGAAACGAGGAAACTTTGCAGAGTTCCAAGTTTTGCTGCCTCGTCAAATGAAACGAAACGGGACGACGAGGAGGAAGAAGAAAACTTTGCTTTTTAATGTTGCCAAACTTTACACATTTGAATCATCCAGAAAACCTTAACAATCAGTGGCACACAACTGGAAGAATAAGAAGTAAAGATCGACTTTATTGCTGCAGGGAAAGTTTGTCGTGCTAAACAATGCGATGGTGTCAAGTGTAACAGTCGGATTTTGTGGAAACTTTAGAATTATGAAGTTTAAGTAAATACAAGCTACGCTTCTTGAGGTAGTTTGATGATGGTCCGAATTTTTCAAAATTTCCGAAGTCAACGTTGAAAAATTGACAATTTTTACAAAGAAAATTCGAGTTTTGGGAAAAAAAAATCGCTAATTTTTCAAGTTTGGACTCAAAAATTTTGATTAATTCTGACGATCGGACAAATTCCCTCAAGAAACGTTACTTACGTTACTTACTGTATTGACTTAAACGTCATAATTTCAAAATTTCCACAAAATCCGAGTCTTACACTTAACATAATCCCATTTTAAGAAAGAAAGCAAATATTGGTCTTATTTAGTTAGTTTGGTGAAAGATTTTTCCCGAGTGTGGGATGTCAAGTGTTGATTCAATATTAACTTATGGTAGAATTTTCGCGGAGAAAGTTGTCAAATTCTAATTAATTAGAGTTCTCTCTCTCTCTGCCCACGCGTTGTTTTGTCGTCTTCGTCATCTTGACAAATAATAAGTAAGATAAGAGGTTATGTAACAAAGCACTGTCAAGATTTTAATAAAATTACGGTTAAATTTAACCCCCCGTGTAAATATGTATGTAAGTATCTCGTTCAGTAGATAAATAGACAAACAGCACGATTTAATTCCATTCCTCATCAAATAGAAAGTAAATTCCTCAGAGAATTGGAAACATCCTCACACGCGAGGGAAATGCACGATGGAATTTCTGGTACGATCAGTGGAAGGTTTTTTTTCCTGATTTTGGGTATCATTGCATGCAAGAGCTGCGGAGGGACTGTGAGGGGACAATAAAACATAGAAAGAGATGCACTTTAAATACATAATTTGGTAGTAAAATCAACACCACAAAATTTATAGTCAGAGATTCAAAATTGTTACCAAGCTAAAATTAATTTCTGGTGTAAAATTCAAGTTTCGCACAAAAATTGGCAAGATGCAGTCAAAATAATTTGGTAATATAATCGCGTAGTCGGAGAGTAAAAATTTCTACCAATAAATTTCTAGTGTCAGATTTGAAATTCTCAGAAATGTTTGATAAATTCGATGACAAATCTTTACCAATTCTTATTCTAATGATTTTGGTCATAACTTCAATATTTTGAGTGTACGAACATTGCAAAAATCCAGTATTTCTATCAGAACATTATTGTCCCCATTGTCCCCCCACACTTCCACAACTCTTGAATTGCATCCATCCACTCCCCAGCGCTATTTACTATCTGATCTATTCATCTCTCTCTCTCTTCTTGTACAACTTGACTTCTTAACCAGAATTGAAAATTCCTTGTACTCTCCTTTGTGGCCACACTTTTGAAGATTTTCTCTCCCCTTTTATCCCACCAAATCGAAATTCAATTTGACCAAAAGTATATCTTCACCTGTTTGTAAGGAGAAGAAGACGACACAGAAAAAAACGACCTACTTACTTCAGTCCAAATTTCAAATTCGAAACGACAGGAAACCAATATACATACCTTTTTTCATTCTCGAGTTAACATACATACAAATCTTTGATCTGATCCAGCTCAGTGGCCACGGAAACGTTCGTAGGGACAGAGGGACAATGTCCCCAGATGTCGGCATCATCTGCCCATCTTATACAAACCCCTTCCTCCCCCATCCTACAATTTTAATGTCCCCACTCCTTCCGCGGCCACTGGATCCACTACCACAGCGCGGTATTTGAGGAGCTTCGATATTATGCATGTATGCGGTTTGATGGTGTTTGGTTTGCTGGTGGAAAACCAATTTTAAATCGGCATCTACTACTTTCTCCGGGAGAAAGTATTTGTACGTCTGTAGCCCTCAGGTTTTGTGAGTGGGTCGTCCCGTTGTAAATAATAAAATCCATTAAAATGCGAGCCTGTAGGAGGATGTCAATAGTTAGTGATCATACATACATCCGTTATGTCAAATATGGGTAGATTGTAAATTATAAATAGCCGATTTGCATTCAAAATCTCAAAAGGAATATTATAGATTTTCCGCCCACACCATGAAAACAAAAACCGAATAAATGTCAAATTAATTCATCCATTTCTTTTGAACTTTTGACCTTTTTGATTCAAAATCTTTTGTTAAAATCTTTTACAAGTTACGTAATATTTCAAAGGGTTTAAAGATTCGCCTTGATTTTTGAAAAGGTATACATTTTCAAAATTTTAAATTTCTCTGTTTGTCACCTACATCAAGAATACTTTTGAACTTTTGACTTTTTTACTTCATACTTTTTGCGTGTTACGTAATTTTTTTAAAGTGAAAATGTCCTCGATTTTCAAAACGTAAACATTTTTAAAATTAAAATTTCTCTTTTTTGATTTCATACCTTTTTGATTTAACCTTTTTGATTTCATTTTTTTTATAAATTTGTTACATAATTTTTTAAAGGGTAAAGTTCCCTTGATTAACATTTTCAAAAATTAAAATTTCTCTTTTTACTCACACCAACACCCACTACCAACATCACTTCATTGAATGGAATCTCATCTTTCTTCCCGTTTTTGCCTTCCTTGCTTTTTCCTGGCTCGTTGACATGTTTCGATTAAAGTAATGAAAGCACTTAGGGTATAACCTCATTATGCGTTCAAAAGTTAAGTGCACCTCAAGGAGTAGGAGGCAGGCAGGCAGGGAGGAAAACATGTATGTAAGCATCATCAAAGTAGTGGTTCTCTCGTTATAATGCAAACATCATCGTCGTTCTGCGGAGGAGGAGGCGAAGGCGAATTGGTCATGAGAGAGGAAGACGAAATATTTACTTACATGGATCTACATGTATTTCGAATTAAGTGCATTTTTTCCGTGATTAGATTTCGTTTCGTGGGGGTGGTGTGTGTAAATATTTACGTGTGTTTTCCATTCCCAAAAGTATTTTATGGACATGAAGCACATTTCATTGATGGAATTAATATTGTTGTTGTTGTTGTGCATTTGGAGTTGTATTTTTGTATGTGGAGAGGGCATTTATTTATTTATGGGATGCCATATTTGCCCCTGAATTTAAACTTATGCCACCAATGTTGCACTAAATTTCGGAAGTATTTATTTTCATGGATAAATTTCTGAGAATTATTTTGCTCTAGAACTTGATTTATCTATACGCTCAAAATTGTAGAAATTTATTTTTATTGTCAAAATGTCGCAAATTTATTTTCATGGTCAAATTGCACAAATGCATTTTCATATCCTTGCCAATTCTGCAACTCTGATGCAAGCATCAAACTTTAAATTGGTACAATTTTGTGTTTATATTCTATTACTATTTAAGGTATTTATGTCATGTCCAAAACTCTGGGAATTTATTTTTCATGCCAAAAATTTCCAAATTTTTGATTTTCACGACTTCCCCATCCTACAACTCTGCTAAATTCTATCTCGATCGAACACATGCAACTTGTCACACCTAATAACAATTAGTTTCCTACTTGACAAATGTGTCGTCATATACATCATTACTTATGCACGCAAAATGTAACAGTCCACACAAATTTGACGCATTGTCATTTACCTTACGCCACGGTAAAAAAAGCTAGAAAACTTTGCTTTCATCCAGCTACGCATAAGATAATTTGCGTCTCCGTACATACATTTCACCCAACCTCCTCCCATCACTTACTTTCTCCTCTTCTTATCTCTTTTCTCTTTTCGACTGTGCATTTGAGTGGAACTTCTTCACTCGCGGAATGAAAAATGATGGTGACTTAAGCTTCGCATATTTACCCGACGGGAGAAAAGAAGGAAATGGTGAGAAGAACTTTATTCTTATAAAGCTAAAAAAATAATATTTCAGGTTCAAATTTCTCCGCTCTCTACCCGTATATTCAATATTTGACTCGTGAGTTGATACATATTCCTACACGTGTACATACAGGCCTCGTGTCTATCTGCGTATATGTATGGTGGTGATGGTCAGTGGCCGCGGAAGGGTGGGGACAGAGGGACAATTTCCACATGGTTGTTCGATGTCCCCATCATCTGCCCATGCAATATAAACCATTCCCTATCCTACCATGTTAATGTCCCCACGGTATCCGCGGCCACTGGTGATATGTGTACATCCATACAGTCCTCGTGTCTACGTATATGGTGATGATCAGTGGCCGCGGAAGCGTGAGGGGACAGAGGGACAATGTCCCCAGGGTTATTCGATGTCCCCTACATTTGTCCATGTTATATTTACAAACCCGTCCCTCCCCCATTCTACAATGTTAATGTCCCCCGATGTCCCCACGGCTTCCGCGGCCACTGTATGCTGATGATGACACCCCTTCGCTGTCCCATTTGTTTCACATGTGCATTTTTCACCCCCAAAAGTACACTAGACACTGACTCTCCGACGCAGAAGAAGAATGATTCAAATGGTGTATGAGAAGAAAAGTCATATTCATATTTCCCATTTTATATTAATATTTGTATACTTATCCGGCCCGGGCAAGTGTCAGTAACACTTTGGACGAGTAATAAAGTGGGACAGAAAACAGGGCAGAAGAAAATTTTCTTATCCAGAATTCCATGCAAGCGCTCGCCTCTACTACTTTGTCTCTTGTTATCCTGCCAAGCAAAGTTTTAGGAGTATAGTTTTCAGGGGTGGGCAAAATACGGGGTCAAAATATGGACAGTATTTTAAGCTCCGTTTTGAATTTTTGGGGCTGCTACACCCACAAAAAGATGATAATCGACGTAGAGAAGGCAACAGTCGTATGAAAATACAGGTTTTTGTGAAGAAATTAACTTTTTATCGTTGTCAAAATGCATTGTTTTTAAAAAATGAAGTATTTTAACCGCGACAAAAAGTTAATTTCTTCACAAAACCTATATTTTCGTAAAAATGTTGTCTTTTCCACGTAGATTCTCGTCTTTTTGTGGGTGTAACAGCCTCAGAAATCCAAACCCTGGGAACAACTAAGATCAAAATACTGTCCATATTTTGACACCGTATTTTGCCCACCCCTGACACTTTTACATATGAGTTGGAAGGAAATACACGCGCATACGGCAGATCATTTCTCTCTGCAAGTCTGGTATGTATCATATCTTGAAATCTTTAGGGTCCCGTCCGTCCGTACATACAGGAAGTGAAAGTATCCTACTTTTTGAGATTGTAAATTCTGCCTAGTCTCGATCTACATAATATTTTCTTATGCTAATCTAACCCGGAATGGTCGTCTCTTCTTTCTTCCTTATTCCTCGCCACGTTTTCTTTCCCCTCGTAGCCCTACCCCAATTTTGTCTGGAGAAAGAGAAAAAAATAGGACCGACTTTATTTCCCATTTTCTGTTGGAGAAAGCAGATGGAAATGATCCATATTCGTATTAAGGGCACTTTTACGCGTGAACCCATGAAGATGAAATAGTCCAAGGAGTAACAACCAGAGAGGGAAAGTAGTACATATTAGGGTGACTAGGATACATCGTGTCGCAGTGGCCGCGGAAGCCGTGGGGACGTTAACATTGTAGGACAAGGGAGGGTGGGGTTTATACAGCATGAGGAGACGATGGGGACAATAAATATCCGTGAGGTAATTGTCCCCACCCTTCCGCGGCCACTGATCATCCTGCTGGTGGGATGCACCAACCATCTAATATTTTAAAGGAGGGGGAATGGAACTATAAAATTATGAGTGCGGTTCGTTTCTTGCCATTCCGCCGTATTTTTTCTGCCTTTAGAAGAAACCCGGGTTCACTTTCACTGCAAAAAAGAGAAAGAAATTCTGCCCTGTTTTCCCCACTAGCTTGTGTTCTGTTCTTCACTTTACTTTACTTCAACGCTACACATTAAGGTTCATCTCTGACGCGAAGGTGTAATGGGGTTCTTTCCCTAAAAGTTAAAATGGGTCATTTTGTTGTGAGTGAATTTTTTTTGGAGGAAAGTAACCTCTCGGTCGAGTTGTGGTTATCGTATGCACATAAGTGCGAGATATGTGCATACGAGGTCTCACCTCTTATTATTATTATTATTATTGGGTTTGTGGTGTGGTGAGAAAGCACTATCCGTAATTTTGTACTTTCACCACCATTTTCTTTTCCGGAGAAAGTAAACTATTAGCAAAAAAAAGCGTAGGCGGGAACCCCCATTTTTTGGCAAATGCTTGCTTAATATAACCCGACATTGATTTCCTTTTAGGCCTAATTTTTTTAAGTTTAGTGGAGAAAAAAGGAGGATAAAATTTTGCCTGGCAGGGTGGGCGCGTGGGTAGGTGAAAGCGCGTCTTAAATTGATTTTGTCTCAAATTGCAGAGAAGAATATGACACGGAGGAGTTGGCGTAACTGCTGTTCCGTTCAAGGAGTGAAGAAAGCAATCTGGGTGAAAAATCACCTCGTTTGATTTCTTCTCCTTCTTATTCAATGGCGAGATCTTTGTTCAAGTTGAGAAATTCTACACTGCAGTTAGGAGTTTTGTAATCGAGTTTTTTGTCAGGAGGAGCGAGCTAATACACCAGTTTTTTTCTGGGAGAAAGTCAGCGTGTCAAATTGCTTAATTATGGGAAAAGCGAGGAGAGATCAAGGGTGTCGATGGGAGAGGGGGGTTTACAGTCAGTACGTCGTCAAAAAAAGTGTCTAAAGTTTGCACAATTTTGGACAAAAATCCGTTCAAAATTATAGTGAATCCTGTACAAATCGTCGTCACGTTCGTTCAGAAAAATAGAGACAGAAAAATCTGAGAGGATATCTGGCAGATTGCTTAAGCTGCAACAAACAAATTTTTAATTTTAAAAAATTTAAGGACTTGTGTCTCAATTTTTTTTTAACGAACAGTAAATTTCTGCGTAAAAATTATTCGATTTTTTTTGTGGAAATATGAGACAAAAATCTTCATATACAAAAATCCAAGATTTGTACTAACTCTTTTCCCTTATTCTCTATTTGCAGATCCACCTCAAATCGTGGAGAAACCGAAGGACCAGAGGGTGAAAGTTGGTGCCATCGCGACATTCTACTGCAGAGTTACGGGCGATCCGGCTCCGCAAGTTCACTGGGTAAAAATAAATTTAGCGCCTACATATTTACTTACTTATTCCCCGTTATGCAAGTCGTCGAGCTTGTGCGGAACAAATAAAGAAAATTGTATAACGAATCTTTTTTATTACAGAGGAAAAATGGAAAAAAGCTGACGAGCGTGCATTCTAGGATCAACATTCAGAATTTCGCGGGTGTCTCGATGCTCAGAATAGAACCTGTCCGCCATGTACGTAATATACAATTTTACCCTTTAATCTATTTCTGCCGCGTTAATAATATATTTCCCATTTACAAATTTCTACGTATTTCTATTTCCAGCTACGGGACGATGCTTCGTACGAGTGCATGGCGGAAAACGGGGTGGGTGATCCAGTCACGGCCTCAGCCAACTTGACCGTTTTTGCTGGTACGTGATAATTGCGAATTTATTGCATGTAACCTTTTAACAAATGTGGTCAAGTCATACTGGATTTTGTGCGGAATATTTGCGAGGCAAATTGATACACACGGAATAATGAAACGGCACCAGTCCAGACAAACTTTCACCGGACGAGTAGGAAGTATGATTGCGAATTTATGTAACCTTTCAAACCTCGCTTTTTTGTACGGAATACAAAATAAAGCCACCAAAAACTGTGGGAATACTGGATTTTGCTACATAATTTTGAGGCAAATTGATACACGGGAAATAATCAAATGGCACTAGTCCAGACAAACTTTCACCAAAGGAGGAGAAGTGTATTAATAATTATGAATCATAATTTATGATTTCGAATTTATGTAACCTAACCTTTTGAACCTCGTATTTTTGCACGATATACAATTTTCCCACGAAAAATGTGGTTACACTGGGTTTTCTGCTGAATAAAAAAGAGGCAAAGTGACACACGCCAAATAATCAAACGGCACCAGTTCAGTCCAGACGAACTTTCACCGAACGAGTAGAAAGTGTGTCAATAATTATGATTGTGAATTTATATAACCTAACCTTTCAAACCTCGCGTTTTTGCAAAATGAGGCCCTTTCCCACCAAAAAACTGGTCAGACTAGATTTTCTCCTGCATACAATATGAGGCAAACTGATACACGCCAAATAATCAAACGGCACCGGTCCAGTCAAACTTTCACCAATTTAGAAAGCGTATCAATATCGTGATTGCGAATTTATGTAACGTGACCTTTCGAACCTCACCATTTTGTATGGCATACAAACCTGCAAAAACGAGGCAAACTGATACACACACAAAATAATCAAACGACACACGAAGAGAAAGTGTATCAATATTTTATTATTCTCGAAAATTTGATCTAGTTCAGCCTTCTGCTTTGTTCAAAAACACATAATTTTTCATTCCGATCGATGCCTTCTCATCAGACTAAAATCTCTTTTGTGTTGGGATGAAATATTAGAGGGAAAGTGAACTGAACTTTGGTCTCTGACTTTCACAAGGTAGGTAGTGAAAGTAGGGTCGAATTGCTGAGAGGTATTGTAAACGAGAGAGAGAAAAACGTGGTTTTTCCTGACGGAGTCAAACTTGCTGGTTGGTTTGGTGGTCTCGTTTTGCTAACAGAACTTGATGTACGGAGTTTTAAAATCGATAAAATTTACACCGTATATCCACTTACGACATGGCATACAAAAGCTTCATAAATAATATCGACGTCAATTATTAGTTTTTTTTTTCATGGGAAATTTCTTTCGGTGGAGAAAGTGGAACATGTTGCATTAGGTTAACTTTGGTCTGGTCAGCTGCACTGTTAGAAATCTGGTATATTTTGGCAGGTATTATTTATTTCTCGGTAGTAAAGTTGCTACCACTTTGTATTAAAATTATGCAGGTCCTTAAAAATTTGCTACTGATATGGTAAAACTTTAATACCGAGCTATGTATTACTGCACGGTATTACATGTTAATACCACTTTGGTAAAGTCATTTGTATATGAATACAGCTTGGTATTAGTTTAATATCTGATTTCTAAGAGTGTAGAAATCTGGTATAGTCAGGTAGAAATTGATTTCTCGGTATTAACGTTGCTACCGCTTCGTATTAAAATTATACCGGTCCTTAAAAATTTGTTACTGATATGGTAAAACTTTAATACCAAGCTATTACTGCACGGTATTACTTATCAATACCACTTTGAAAAAGTCATATGTTTGTATTTGAATACGGCTTGGTATTATTTTAATACCGGATTTCTAAGAGTGTACATAAACACCTATATTTTGAGTAAACACGGCTTGTCACGACGTTCCAATTAGTCGTCCCTACTTAACTTCCCGATACATTAGTCTAATTAAAGTTAGTACTATGCAACTCCAGAGTTTTGTGGTCCCAGTAGAAAAAAACAGAAAGTTAAGTTGGGTCAAGTGGTTTTTTTTACCTATTTCGCAAATGGAAAAGTACTTCGGTTTCATTCCCTTTTTCCAAAGTAAACCCAATGTTTTTAATGTATTTAAAGTGTTCAGGCGAAACTCAACACGATACATAATTTTAGACTTTGAAGTGCAAAACACTTATCTCAGTCGGACATTTGAAGGGAGAGAGAAAGCAGTAAATAATTTTCAAGAACAAGTCTCACTTTCAAAAATATGTGCATACGCATACATTCATTTGCCCAGTCGCGATCAATTCTTCAATGTGTCACGACACGTTAATGTATTGTTTCTTGGCACGACGACGCAAATGTCTTAAAATAAGTGAAACTCGATAAGAATAAGCATTCAGTGTCCGCGGAAGCCGTGGGGACGTTAGCATTGTAGGCTAGGGGAGGCAGGGGTTTATATAACATGGGGAGATGATGCGGACATTGAATAACCGTGGAGACATTGTCCCTCTGTCCGCACGATTCAGCGGCCACTGGTTGCATTCGTACCTACCCCACCCAGCCAACATATGCCTCCTCCCCACTTCACCAATGCAGTTGAGTAGTATGTAGTTCTTGTAAAACTTTCCAAATAAGTCGTTCCACGTCTTGACCATGCCATGCCCAGGTTTTTAGTGACGTAAAATGCGAAAAAGAAAGTTTTGCTTTCTCTTTGGAGAAAGAAATTCACGCCAGGGAAACTTTTTCACAGACCGTACGACAGCTACAACGAGCGTATTGTTTCAGGCTTCTATTTAGTCTAGACAAATGAGTCCTGGGGAAAAGAGCAATTAAAAGGGGGAGAGTAATTTCAAACTTGGATAGGAATTTTATGTCGGAACTACATAATTATGCGCAATGATTAATAACTGTTTTGAGGAATTTTGTTTTAAAGTTTGGAGTGTGGGAGGAATTTTTTAAATTTGACCTTCTCCAATTTTTTAAAGTTCAGCTTTCTTCATTTTTTAAAATTAAACTTTCGCCATTTTTTTTAAATTTAGCTTTCTCCATTTTGTAAGTCCAACTTTCTCAATTTTTTTTAAATCCAACTTTCTCCAAAATTTAAAAATTTAAACTTCAATTCATCCTTGATACCAGGAAATTGTGAAGGAACCAAATTTGAAAAAATACACAAACTTAATTACGCCTAACTTTTCCTATACATATTTTTCCCCAAAAAACCCAAGATTTTTCCAATTTCTTTAAAAGAAAATATAAATTTAATACAGAAATCCCATTTCCACAATAAAATAAAGATTGAACACGAACCGAGTTGAGAACACGGCCAGCACTAACCACTTTCTCCATTCATGTGGAACTTTACAAATTTTCTTCCTTCTTCCACCAAGTCCGAAACTTAAATCCAGTTTATTTTACAGGCCCGAGAAAAAGAAATTCGATTGAGGGAAAGTTTGCTTCGTTTGGTTAAAATTCTATCGGTATCATCCCGTCCGTTTTGGTTGCTTCGTGGTGGTGGTGGCAGTGGCCGCGGAAGCTGTGGGGACATGTGGGGACATTAACATTGTAGGATAGGGGAGAGACGGGTTTATATAACATGGGGAGATGATGAGGACATCGAATAACCATGGGGACATTGTCCCTCTGTCCGCGGTCACTGCGTGGTGGTGAAAGTTTATTTGGAGGGTGCGAGGAGAAGGATTGAAGTCTGGACAGATTACAGATGGTCATCTCTTGCTTCGTTGCGGGGGATGAATGAATGAATGAATGTGATGTGAGTTAGGTGGATTTCGGGCCTCATCTCATCTCATCTCTCTTTTCCGCAACATTAACACTGATGATGGAAGAGTTGAATTCAATTGAGGCTCCAGAGTTTGGAAGTAAATGATTGCTTGTGGTAAAATGTGGTGTTTTCTGTGATACGAAAGTGTATGTACGAAGGGTGCAGTGGTTTAAGAGAATTTTGGACATGGTGAAAGTCTGAGTTGATCTGATGGATAATTTTTACTCGACAGAAAGCAAACGTGGGCGTGTGTCAGCTTAGAGATTTTAAGCATTTATGCCATGCCATCATTGTTATGTGGATGTTTAAAATTGTGCCTTCATAAACGGAATGTTACAATAAATTCCTATATCTCTAAGCATTTGTTTTCACTCTACTTTCAGTTAAAATTAATAGGCGCAAAAAAATCTGAAAGGTTTCCTGGCAGATTATTTTGTATTAGCAATTAGAAAAGGAATATCCTGCCAGAAAATTTTCCAAAGAATTATGGTTTGTTTTTTTTAAAGAAGAAAGTTTTTAATTTTCAAATCTTATTGTGGGCAAGCCCTCATTTATAAAATCAAACCATAATATCGTCTGAAAATGATGCATATTACAACTCTGTCATAAAGTTTTGCTCGTTCATCAGGTTTAATTTGGGCTGGTTAAAAAAATTTTATTTAATTTTAAAGCTACAATTTGTGTAACAGATTTCAAAACTCGAAATTTACACTATAATTTGTGCCTCGAAATTTACCAATGGTACCAGGTGTACTTATGGCGAGAAGCCTTTACTGCGTACGAACATTTTTATCTTTGTATTTGTAATTGAGGCTGCCCTAAATTTTGAATGAGGCGAGATAGGACTTTGCTTTGCCGTGAGAAGAAAATGCAAGGCACTTCCTTCCCGATCCATTTGTACACAATGACGCGGCTTTAACGGCGACTAGAATGTCTACTCTGTCTGGATTTGTAGCAGTTCAACTTGCTCATTTCCTGCACATTCTCAATTCCCCATTTCCCACACAAAACTATTTCAGTCTAGTTGCTGGCAGTGTTTCGGGTGAAAGTGCAATAAATAATGGGAAGAAAGTGGTTTCTTGCAGGTAAATATTTCGACTTGCAAGAGATGCAAGGTGCTAAAAACTGCGCCCTGCACTTCATACGGCGCGTGGCTAAATGGCGCATATGTATTTCGTGCACTTTCTCCCAGTTTTTTGCACCTCCCATTTCTTGCGTTTCTTACTTTCTACTGCAAGAAATATACCAAACCCGCAATCAACGAAACACTGCTTGTATTGTAGTGTATACAGAAAACCCCATCTTTTCCACTCTCTCCACCATCCAGGGAATTGTTGACCTTTACCTTTGAATGGTCAGCCAGGAGAATCGACTGCCCGCACCACTCACGAGCTTTATCGAATGTCTTGTACATATCCACCGTGGAAGGAAATGTTACAGTCAATAGTGGCGAAGGCGAAGAAAGTAAATAAATGATTTGAAAGTGCATTTCTTCGAGAGAAAGAAGAAAAGAAAGAAGAAACGTCCCTTTTCCACTTTCTCTTGTTTTCCCCGATTTTTTCAGACTAGTTTCGTTATTACTCTTGTCATCTGTCCACCACGGATCTCTGAGCAGTATCGTGAGCGGAATTCGGGAGAAAAAATCTGCTTTCTCCAGAAAGAACGGATCGACTAATATTTTTCGTTAAAAAATCTAACAAGGGATGTCTTCCAGCGTATGCGCTCCGATTTTGAACAAAATTAGTGGAAATTTAGCACAAATTAAATTAGTGTGCAGTTTGCAAAAGACACAATATCATGGGCACGTTTGGCAGAGATATTTGCATCCGAAAAGGAGAAAACACAGTAAATTTGTAAAGTGTAAAATTTGTCGACTTTAAGGCGCGTTTTCTCCTCTTCGGATGCAAATATCTCGGCCGAACGTACCCATTGCATGCCTGTTCAGAAAAACTATTTTCATTCAAAGTTCAGGCATCCCGATTTCTGAAATCCCTTCATTTGCAGTCATTCATCTGAAATGACTGAATCTTTCATTAATTTTCATTCAACTCACAGGAAATTCATTTTCATTCACTATCACAATCAGTAAGATGAATGAAAGTAAGCAGGTGTGGCCCATTGGGAGATCGCGCCTTTTTGCAAACTTCGTAGTAATTAAATTTATGATAGAGTAACACTAATTTGCTCAAAATCTGAGGGCTTTCGCTGAAAAACCTCCCTTGTACGTAAACATCTGACTGACATTCACACACGCGTGTACATAGGATTATTTATTATGCAATGCTACATACCTAATCAAATTGGCTGAATGTTTGAACTCGATATATTTACAGTCCAGCCACAACGAACGAAGAAAGAAAGAAACCAGAGAAAGAAATGTTATTGGTTTGGTTTCTATTTGTTTCGAAGAGTTTACGCACTTGTAACTTTCAATCTTGGGTGAAAAGAACCTGTCTCAGATCTTTTGATGCGAATCTTCCGTCGAGAATGCGATCCTTCCAAAAACCACGGGTGACATTCCATGAAAGTACATATTTCGAAGTTCTTTTGATGTGGAGAAAATTGCTTTGCTCACAGAGACACACGCACAAAAAGAGAAAGTAGACAACATAGATTTAAATTTCAGACGTGCGTGTCGTTGGGTATCAGCAATTTTGTGAGATGTACACTAATAATATTCATTCAATGTCATCTTCACCCCTTCATTTTGGTCAAGGAATGAAAAATCGGTGGAAATTTTGATCTCATTTTTTGACTCTCGGATAATTTAATAAGTTAGAAATCTTGAATGGTGGAACATCCTCAGATTGTTTTTCGCAGGGTTTAGTTTCTTGTGCTTTAAATTTCTTGCAATATTTGCCTGCAAAAAACCACACTTTCTTCTTCCTGTTATTTCTTGAAATTTGGCACATTCACCCGAAACACTGGGTTTTACTCAAATTCTGTGAGTGAAACGCGGCCAAAAAGTTGTCGAATTCATTTCGCACGGAGTGGATTGGATTTTACACGATAATAAAGTTTGAAATACTTAAAGTAAATAAAGTAAAAGTTGGTTTACTTACCACTTGATAAGCCAGTAGATAGTAAATATAACCCCAATTATTTTATGCATACGACTTACTCGACCACCACCTAAAACTGCAAACTATTTACAAACCGGAATGAGACTGACTCAAGAGTTTTGCAAAACTTGACAGATAAGAATCCGGGACGACCGACTCACTTTATTCAGACTTTCTCTTGAGTAGTAGTAGCCGTAGTATGAGCAGAGGTGGGCAAAATATTAAATATAGACAGTATTTTTAGCACTGGTACTTACCAGGGTTTGGATTTCTAGGGCTGATGCACCCACAAAAAGACGAAAATCTACGTGGAGAAAGCAACAGTCGTACGAAAATACAGGTTTTGTGAAGAAATTGACTTTTTCCTGAGGACAAAAGACATTGCTTTCGCGATTTTTTAAAATAAAGTATTTTGACACAGATAAAAAATTAATTTCTCCACAAAACCAGTATTTTCGTACGACTGTCGCTTTCTCCACGTAGATTTTCGTCTTTTTGTGAGTGCAACACCCCCGGAAATCCAAACCATGGGCAGAACCGAGCTCAAAATGCTGTATTTTTACAAAGTATTTTGCTCATCTCTGACTACAAGCAGTATAATGACTTATCGTCTCCTCCCTTCATTCCACGGTTTATTACTTATAATAATGAATGACGAGCGAATAAGTGTCTTCTTCTCAGGGTGCAAAGTTTTACTCAAGAACAGAGGAACCCGACTTGCAGAAGGTCTTTGTCCAAACTTTCCTTGAGGGACGTGCTCTGTTTCATTTGTTTGTTTTGTTTTATCTGCTCCACAACTTTCTCAAGGAAAGGAAGTCGATGGGTGCGATGCGATGCAGAGTTTGCAAATAAATGAATTATTTACTACTGCGCTTTATTCGGAACGTTATTGTACTTACGAATCATTCATTTCGCTGTCAAGCAGTCAGTCAATTGAATGGTGACAAAATTTTAATTGTACGGTGAAAGTTGGTAAATTTTCCTGTATTGCAATTTTACCTACACTGTTAGAAATCTGGTAGAGTCAGGCAGGTATTGATTTCTGTGTGTTAAAGTTGCTACCGCTTGGTATTAAAATTATGATGATCCGTAAAAAGTTGGTACCGATATGGTAAAATTTTAGTATTGAGATATTTATTACTATACGGTATTGCTTATCAAGACCATCATGGTAGAGTCATATATATGTGAATACCGCTTGGTATTATTGTAATACCGAATTTTTACACTGTTATAAATCTGGTATAGTCAGGCAGGTATGGATTTCTCGGTATTAAGCTTATTGCCACTTGGTATTAAAATTATGCTGATCCGTACAAATTTGCCACCGATATGGTAAAACTTTACTACCGAGCTATTTATTACAACACAATATTACTTGTCAATACAACTGATTTTCGGCGCAGTTTCTCTCACTTACAAATCATTTCCTTGTCTGTCATTGAATCAATTTAATTGGGTTGTGATGACATGACAAAATTTTAATTCCAAATAAAGTGAAAGTGACCAGTGAAAGTTGGTTAGTTTTCCCCCATCGAATTTTACCCATTTCTGATTTTAGTAAAGCGCATTTTCATTCCTGGGGAACGAAGTTTACGACTTTCACTTTCTCTGAGGGGCTCATGTTTCATTTCATTTCATGCCCATAACTCTCTCCCTCCGCCGCACCGACCGTGAAAGAAGATTGATGCTCATCAAAGTGTGAACAAATGCGGTATAAGCTCTCAGGATCAGTATTAAAGACCGATTCAATTCCGAGACCAACTTTCTACTCGGGCGAGTTTAGGTATTTATTATGAATGTTAATCAAACTTTTTAGGTAAAATATTAATCTAATTTTGTCCCAGGGAGAAGAAAAATTCCATAAATTTCGAAATGCACTTCTTTCTTAGAAAGAAATATCCACATAATTTCATCTCAGTAAGAAACAAAATTCCCATAAATTTCGAAATGCACTTTTTTTTGTAAAATCAAATTTAGTCCCAGAAAAAAATTCAATAAATTTTAAAGAGCACTTTTTGTTTAAAAAACACCAATCTAATCTCGTCCCCGTAAAAAAAACTTATGTAAAACTTACCACAAAAAAATCCTATAAAATTCAAACCACCATTTCAAAATTAATTTAAAAAATAACAACCACTTTCCCTCATAAATTTTACAATTCTCTGCTCAAATAAAGCTCTCAATTTGATGATGTCGCATATTTATGTGTTTAATGTAACAAGGTCCACTTCCACTTTCCCAGCGTAAAATGACCATCATCAAACCAGCTTTGTTGCTCGTTTAGCCACTCGAAATCCCTGCTTTCAGCTGCATCTGCATTCCCATTTAGATTTTTATGAGGCTGTCCGTTCGTCCATCTCCCCATCCGCCCATGCAAAGTGGGACTGGATTGAGCCAGACAGACAGGCATGATCCCACGTAAATTGTAAATAATATAATGGTCACTATCAACATCATCCTCGTCCAGGGGCCGCGGAAACGTGGGGACAAAAGGGGGACTATTTTTCCACGCTTGCTCGATGTCGGCATCATCTTCCCATCATACCTGTTCAGTTTCATTCATTTGACTGATTATGATAATGAATGAAAATGAATTTCCTGTCATGCGAATGAAAATGACCGAAGGATTCCGTCGTTTCAGATGAATGTGTGTGAATGAAAGAATTTTTCAATCTTTTCATTTTTCACCCTATGCTTAATACATGGGGCGAAGTAAGAATTGAAGTCCGATGAAGTGAAATGAAGTGAATTCGAAAGAAAATGAATGAATGTGAATGAAAATCGATATGACTGACGTTTGAATAAAAACTAAATTTTTGAACAGGTATGCTCCCCATGTTAGTTGAACCCCTCCCTCCCCCACCCTACAATGTTAATGTCCCCACCGCTTCCGCGGCCATTGATCTTCTCTCCTAACACAAAAGTTGGTCTCTCTCTCTCTTCACAAAAGTCCAGTCCAGTCGAGTAGGGAATTTGGAATGAAATTGTCATTCAACTTTCCCAAAGGAAAACCAAACCACCACAAAACCACGATCCAACTGAATATTTTCTGTCTCTGGGATGTTCGGATTTGGGAAATTTTATGTTGTTGAATGTGAAATGAAATGAAATCTGGGATGTTGTTTCTGTAAGTATGGGTGCGTTGGGAAAATGTATGCGCGTGTGTGTGTAATGCGGATTTAAAATGTCAGTCAGTCTGAAGAGAGGGGCGATGGATGGACGAAAGTTTGGGTGAAAGCGCATCCCAAATTTATGGATACAGGATGCAATCCAACAGTGGAAATGACAAGTTTTTTTTCGGTTTCCGATTTTAATTCAGAGGTGTTTGGGAATTCAATATTTCAAGGGCATTTACGGACGAAACGTAATTCTTATAGCACAAAATCAAGTTTTTTCGTGTGGTGCGTCTACATGCACTTCTCAAAATCCTTGTCTAAATCAAAGGTAGGAATCTAATGCTTATTTCAGTATTTTAAGGGCATTCCGTACCTGAAACGCGACACGAAACCAAGTTTTTTCCTGTTATAGCATTTCAAAATCGGAGTTTAACTCGATCATAATTCAGAGGTAGGAATCTATTTCAATATTTCAAGGGCATTTCGTATACCTGAAATTTAACTCTTTGGACACAAAATCCACTTTTTTTATACACACACCTCTCAAAATTCTTGTCTAACTCGAATCTATTTCAATATTTCAAGGGCATTTCATTCACACCTGAAACGCAACTCTTACCACAAAAAACCAACTTTTTTCGTATATACGCACCTCTCAAAATCCTTGTCTAACTCGATATTTCTTCTTTCTTGTTATTGAAAATATTCAAAAAAGAAAATCCAACTCTTTGTGTGATCATTATTATGATAGAAAATATCAGAAAGAAAGTTTGTTCTTTTCTTGAAATAAGTCCATTCGACCGACCCACCCGCTGTGGAATCCGGATATGACAAGTGTCACTATTTCGCTTTCTTTTTGTGGTGTGTGGAAGTGTCCAGTGGCCGCGGAAGGGTGGGGACAAGAGGACAATACTTCCACGGTCATGTGATGTCCATACTATCTCCCCATGTTATATAAACTCCTGCCTCCCCTATCCTACAATGTTAATGTCCCCAGATGTGCCCAAGGCCTCCGCGGCAGCTGGAAGAATTTAGGCTATTCAAATGTATGAACATGATGCAGTGGCCGCGGAAGGGTGTGGACAGAGGGACAATGTCCCCACGGTTGTTCGATGTCCCCCTCATCTCCCCATCTTATATAAACCTCTCCCTCCCCCTATCCTACAATGTTAATGTCCCCAGATGTCCCCACAGCTTCCGCGGCCACTTCGTCTGTGTGTGAGCTATCTCATTTCTTTCTTTTTCCCGATATTCAAAAAATTTTTGATTTTTTTCTTTCTCTCGCCATCACTATCATCACTTTTCTTCAACTGATTTGCAATTCGGGCTTCAACTTTCTCTTTCACCCAAGTTTCTTGAACGTACGTACTTACGGTCTCGAATTGGATTTGGATTCTCGAATTGCAACAAAGTTAAGGCAATTTTGGTTTCAGGATTTTGTTCCAGGATTGGCACGAGATCCAGATTTCTGGTTTCTGGTTGGCACACGAGTGCGTTACGTTGTTGGCAGTGGTGGTAGATGCCTTTGGGGACTTTGAAAATGGTGCACAATGAATCTAAGCGATTTTAAGCGAAATGTGGTCAAAATCGTGTTTTCGGATTTTATTTATGTGCTTATTTTACTTAAATTTTATGGGAAACATTGAAGTCTGATATATGTACACTCAAAATCAGTTGGTAACAAAATTATTACCGCTGTGGTGAAATTTGCCACTGTAAGGTAACCGTATTTCAGAGAGATTCAAACTTTCTATAAAGTTTAAATCAATTTATTTGTATCAAATTTGAGACATTTTTGTTACCATTTCGTGCCAAATCCTTACCAGCACTTCATCTACGCGGTGACGATTTTATTACCAACTTATTTTGACTGTACATAACCTTAACAATCCCGTACATTTAAGTGGAGATGAATTTCTCCCGACTCCAGCAGAAAGATGCACATCGTTTATCGTTTGACATAAGTTGATGATGACATTATAAGGTTTGAAGTGAACTGGCTTTTACTTATTTTGGCTGGGGGAAAGTTTTCTCCTTCTTCGTTCTCTTTGGAATAATAATAAGACGTCTCTTCTCCGTTCCATCTGCTGTTCCCCAACCTTCGAGAAAGCTGAGTGAAGTGGAAGTCGAGTGAATAGGCGAGCGAGCCAACTCTTATGCAAATTGAGTTTACATGTCTAAAGACGAGAACTAAATATCATTAGAGACAGTTAATGGGGCTGTTTGGTAAAAGAGAGAGAGAGGGTCGAGAGGAGAGATTTTGTCCATTTTGACGGCAGATTTCTGAAAACATTATGCCTTCATTAGAACGAAATGTCACATCAGATTACACAACGGGAAATTCGTAAGGGCAGGCAGGTTGGATATTTTATTTTCTACAGAGGAAAAAAATTCTGGAAATTAATTCCAGGACAAAACTGTAGGTTAGTGTTTTATTTATTTATGGTACTCAATTGCATAAGACTGCAAAATGTGCATACATAACTAAACTCCGTGTTTCGGGTGAAAGTAAGTAACCACTTGCAAGAAATAACGGGGAGAAAGCGGTTTCTTGCAGGGGAATATTTTGACCTGGGAGAAATGCAAGGCGCTATAAGCTGCGCCCTGTACTCCATACGGCGCGTGGCTAGATGGCGCAGATTTCTTACACTTTCTCCCAGTTTCTTGCACCTCGAATTTCTTGCGTTTCTTGCTTTACAGTGCATGAAATGTGGCAAAATGGCAAGAAAATAAGTAAATTACACCCTTAAAATTAGGGTTAAATTTGAAGAAATTAAGCACACACAATAATTTTTTTTAACCATCCACTTATCATGTCTGACAATATTAATGAGATTACGTATAGACCCCGTAATTAGTTTCCTGTCCTCCAAATCTGTTTATTATACTTTTCCTCAAACTTTCACCATTTTTAAGAGATTAAACAACTCAAGAAAGAAAACGCGTTTAAAACTTGGAGACAAATTTACTTTGAAACCAACACCGAATTTTCTTTTATCTGTAGTTTGAGTGAGCTCATTACTTCTACATTTTGCTGCATCAACACAAAACTAAAAACAAAACTGAAAGCAGGTTTTACAAGAAAAGTTTTGAGTAAAATTGCATCAGAATGTTGCATGCGTACAGTGGCCGCGGAAGCTTGAGGGGACAGAGGGACCGGTTGTTCGATGCCGGCATCATCTGCCCATGTTATATAAACCCCTCCCTTCCCTATCCTACAATGGTAATGTCCCCGGATGCCCCCGTTTTCCGCGGCCACTGAACATAGTTCAAGGTTTTCCTGCCTTCAGACAGAAATGAGAGGGATGCACGGCGAGGAATAAGTGTCGAATTGGTTTCCCGTCTAGTTTTGTGTAATATTGCTTGGATTTGGATTCGATGGGAGAAAAGTTTGGGGAAAGAAATGAAAATGAGTGTCAACTTTCTTTCTACCCCTTTCTTTCTCATTGGTGCTGATGCATTTTATTTTCGCTGGCACGAAATATTAATTTCCTCACAAAACTTTCCCTCTTCCTTGTTGGTTGTCGTGGGGAATCATAATTTGGGTAATTATTCCGCAATGTATATCCACATTTTTTCTCGTTTTTGTAATGTGTAAGTCGTGTCTTTGAAAATAAATAGGTTGTATATTTTACGGGAAATATTAGACTTTCTCTTTCTTATTGGTTATCGTAATTCGGATAATTTTTAGACTCAGCTCAATGTCAGTGAGATTTTTGTCCACAATTTTTGCTATTTAGAAAGTCGTCTTATTTGGATAATTATTCAACTCAGCTCAATATCAACGTTTTGACCACAATTTTTCTATTTTTATAACATGCAAATTGTGTCTCTGAAAATAAGTTGCATATTTTACGTAAGATACGCGTCCGGTAGGTATTCAGTCATGTTTATCGTCTCATAATTTAGGAAAGTATGCATTATGCTTGTCGAGCCCGTTAAGTTATTCATATTGGGTACAGCTGCTCCGTACATATTTCCTCCAAAGAACAAATTTTCCCCCAACTTTCCCCACGGGACAGATAATATTGAACATGAGGTTGTCAACTTTTTAAAAATATGAACATATTCAGAATGACAAAATGTTGTTTCCCATAATTTGAAAAATTTCCAAAATATCTATTTTGACAAAAATTTCGCACCGATGATTACCACGTGTCTAATTGTCCGAATCGCGAGGAACCTGGGACGACCGACATTCATGAAAATACCTACATCGCGATGATACGTAATGGCCACGTAATAATAATCGTTAATCCAAAGTCTGTACAAACTCGTACAATTTAGCTCCAATCTGTGGACTAACGAGGAAAGTTGAGGGATCATGTGAACCTGCTGGTTCCTCTTCGTCTGAGGGTGTACATGTGTACGTTACGTTTGTTATGCCCACAGCATCCAGAGAGAAGAAAGAGAGAGAGAGTAATGGGACGCTTATCTCAAGTTGTTTGCCACGCTTGGTTTCCGCTTTATGGTGCGGGTTGATGTTGATGAGCCCTTTAGATCATTGGATCATTATCTCGTTCGGATTCTTCTTCTTCTTCCCGGACTGTTTAGACATGTCTAAATTGTCCATGTTACAGGCGTATTTCGATTTTTTTAAATGGAGAAAGTGCGACATGGGTGGCAAAATGGTGGCAGGATTGTAAAATTCTTCAATCCCAGGGAAGAATGAGTACAGCTTTCACCCGGACTTCCGGAAGTAAGTACATATTTTCCATCTACGTGTGCCTGAACCATGGCTAAATCTTGCGCCGTGAGAATTAAATTCGTACGGATCTAGATTAAGGTAGGACTGGATGACTCTTCCCCAAAATCAGCACATCTTTAATGATTTCTTCCTTCTGGGAATTTATCTTAAAATTCTGAACAACTAATTTATACTCAATACGTTTATTAATAAAATGGCAATAAAATGGCGTTAAGTTTCTTAAGCAAGTTTCTCCAATTCCCAATTGTTCTGAAGGCTTCTTAAAGTTGGGATTTCCTCCTTCAAAAAGTATCAAAATCTGAGCACGACTTCTTCCACAAGAAGAATTGAATTGTCGTAGAATTTTAAAATAAATTTCCAGAGCGGAGAAATGATTAAAAATTTGTTGATTTTCGAGATAAGTCATCACTAACAAAGGCTCACCTTCACGTGGATGGAGAATATGTGTTGCTTTTACCCCCCACTTACTTACATCACCACCCTTTTTCCCTCCTCCTCCTTCTCGGTGAAAGCAGCAGCAGTGCACCTTCTTCTTATGTTTTGCATAATGAATTTCATGATGAAATATTGCCCCGGCATAAAATAAAAGGTAAAAGCACCCAACTGTCTTGAAAACATGTCTGGTCCGTTCTCATTTTAAATTTCTTCTCTCCTCTCCTCCTCCGCCCCTGAGAATTTCTTGTGTGTGCACCGTGTCGAGTGAGGAGCTGTAAGGATAAAATGTAGAAATTGTAGACTGTTGACTGTGCGGGATGTGGGACGACTCCCGAGGGATTTCGACTCCACTTTCCTCCCTCTCTCCTGCCAAATTCTACGTCTTCTTCCATCCAACTACAACAATGTTGGAAGATCGCTCGCTACTTGTGTACCTTTTCCTACGTCGCTCTCCTCCTTGGGTTTGAAACTCACTTTAGTTAGTGATGATACGATGATGGTGGTGGTAGTTCGTGGTAGGGTAGAATTTTACTTATATACTTGATCTACATTCGGTGCACTTGAAGAATATCGTGGAGGTAACCACTTGTAAGAAATAACGGGGAGAAAGTGGTTTTATTTTGACCTGCAAGAAATGCAAGGTGCAAAAAAATACATAGTTCATACGGTGCGTGGCTAAATGGCGCATATTTTTCGCACTTTCTTGCGTTTCTAGCTTTGCAGTGCACGAAATGCAGCAAGTCCGTAGATAAGAAATGAAAGACTGAATGTAAGAAATAACGGGAAGAAAGTGTTTTTGAAGCCATTTTGACCTGCAAGAAATGCACGGTGCAAGAAACTCTTTCCCGCCGCTGTAAATACTTCATACGGCACGTGGCTTGATGCCGCTTATTTCTTGCGCTTCCTGGTTTACAGTGCAAGAAATGTATGCAGAAAACCCGTAGAAAACGACACATTTTAGTGACGATACAATGATAGTGGTGGTCGTCTGGTAGAATTTTGCTTACTTGGTCTTCATCCAACTTGAGGAATATCGTGCAAGTTTCTTACCTCTGCTTTATTTTTTCGTAAAAAACTTGATAAGAAGAAGAAGCGCATTAATTTCTGCGTAGTTTCTTCATGAGCCCATAATAACCTGGGTGGGATTGACCCGATATGTCATTTATCTTCATAACGTATCAAACATCATTGTGCAGAATTGGGTGAAAGTCTTACTGGAGCGTGAACTAGGCTAGACATGTACGTTCGTATTGCGGTGAATGAACCGAAAGCGGGAGATATCCATCCATCCCGATTCTTATCTTAAGACAATAATACCTCTGGGAAAGCGATGATGACGAAGATGAGACTGCTTTCTTCTCTTTTTTTTCCTTGAAAAAAAAATCTTGCCCAGATATTTTGTGTCTTGTTTTGAGCCACACTGTTAAAAAATGGGTAGAGTCGGATATATAGTCCGTACTGGTATTGATTTGGTAATAACTTCTTACCTGAGCGGTAGTAGTTTGTCTCTGCGTGGTATATTTTTCATTACCACAACATTACAACGCTCAGTAATAATTTAGCACCAATTTTCTATGATAGGTATTTTATAATTAGACTATTTTAATAAGAAACACGTACAAAAGGGTATAATTTTAAGCTCACAGGTGAAATATGCGACGCCATCTATCCGTCCATACCGCTGCATGTTATTCTACGTGTTGACAAGAAAATCTTGTGCGCCACACCCACTGGCTCTACAGACTTGGTTTTGGTCTCAAAAAAAGCTCCAGAATGTTCTTCGTCTACTCCCGGATATAAACATTTAAAAAAGTTGCTGAAAATGTTTGAGATAATGTATCAAAGTTTTCAAAAAAAATAATTTGAATTTCCAACAATTAAAAAAAAGTTTTATGTCCGGGATTAGAAGAAGAACATTCTGAAGCTTATTTTGAGACCAACCCCAAGTCTGTAGAGCCAGTGGGTGTGACGCACAAGATTTTCTTGTGACCTAGTTCCTAGTTTTTATTTTTTAAACAGCTGGTATTTCAACAATTGTGGATGGATTTTATTCATTGTTTTTTAAAAATGATCTGAATGAGTTATATTTTCAAATTTTTAATTGTTTTGAAGTTTACAAAATTTCACGCGCAAACGGCAAAGGTCACAAAGTCAAATCTCACATAGCCCCATAAACTGGGTATCGTTGGAAAGGTCGTGGCGAGAGGATTTAGAATATATATACTTTACGGGGTCTAGGACCACCCCCTGATTATTTAGAGACCGATGAGTATTATTGAGTTTTCCTCGATCTAGTGCTATGTTAACTCTCAATCTGCTCCTGTGTTAACGTCTGTATACCTGCAAAACCAAAACTCAAAAATGTTCACTGGCCTCTAATTAATCAGGGGGTGGTCCCAGACCCCACAAAGTATATATATTCTGAATCCTCTCATCAAGACCTTTCCAATGGTACCCCATTTATGGGGCTGTGAGCCTTGACCTTGTGACCTTTGGCCTTAGTACATTCAATTTTTTGACCTTCGAAAAAATTCAAAATTCTTAATGAATCTGAAAATACACCTCATTGAGATCATTTTTCAACAAAAATGAAAAAAACTCATCCAATATTGTTGAAATGCCAGCGATTTGAAAAATCGTTAGTTTTGTAACTTTCGTCAGTCACCCGTCCTCTTAATGTACAGACCATAAGAGTGTACCTATTCGCGAGGGAAATGTATGTATTTTTAGCCGAATAATAAAATACGTAATCGTATTCCTTCTCCCTAAAAATATTCCAGACATGAAATGACCAAGACATGTTTAACCTTAACCTAATCAAGCACAGATCCACGTCCCAACCAGAAAAAAAACAGATCAATGTCGACTTGGGTAGAATATGAGGAGCAAACCGATTGGATTGCTTCCGTCGTCGTCGTCCTCCTTATTATTAGGATGACGCGAAATGAAAGAAATGAGGAGAAAGTAGAGGCGGAAGGATGACAGATAAGATTATCAATAAGTAGATTACTCCGAGGAGGAAAGTAAAAAACCGAGTTTTATTCTCTAACCCTGTTACAACCGAGGAACCAACGAATGGGTATCGTCATGTAACCTAAACAGTGCTTCGTTTCTGGCGGGTTTGCCACATTTCTTGCACTGGGAAGCAAAAAAACGCAAGAAACTGGGAGCAAGTGCAAGAAATGTTACCATCTAGCCACGTGCCGCATAAAGTGTAGCTTGGGACGTAGTTTTTTGCGCCTTGCATTTCTTACAGGTCAAAATAGCTCCAAGAAACCACTTTCTTGCCGTTATTTCTTGGAAAAATTATTTCATTTCTCTCGGCTTTGCTTCACTGCAAAACCAAAAAAAAACAAGATATGCGAGGTGCAAGAAACTGGTAGAATGTGCAAGAAATATACGCCATCTAGCCTGCCGCCGAGTGAAGTATTTATATCGGCGGGCCGTAGTTTCTTGCGCCTTGCATTTCTCCCAGGTTAAAATATTTCTCTGCAAGAAACCACTTTCTCACCGTTATTTCTTGCAACTTGTGTCTTTCACCCGGCACACTGCACATAACCCAAGTGGAGAAAGTCGTCTTATTCCTCCTGTAATATGGGAGGAGAGAGATGAAGGATAAAAGATCCGGAGATTTATATATGAAGGATCGATTAGACTTGTCTCTCTCTCTCTCGCTTTTCTTCCTTCTTAAAGGATTATGTGCCCGATCTTCTGTCTTAAATCTGTGATTATTTCTGGTTTTTTGACAGTCCGAGAAAAGAGAAATCCTTTCCGGGTCGTCCGGAGTGAAAAATTTTATTTTCAGCATTGCCCTCCTACTTTCTTCTTCCTTTGTTCCTTTGTACGCTGAACAAACCAGGAAATGAGAATTGTCTTAACCATCATCCGGGCTATTTTTAGTACTACCATCATAATGACCATCACATTAGTGGAAAGAGGGGAGAGATGCAATCATGTGCACTTACAAATAGTAAATTGAATGCAATGAGGTCTTATTCCCACACGAATTAATCAAGCTTCATGGACCACACGGGACACAAATGCGCTTTTGATTAGGAGGAGAAAGCACAAAAACTTAAGGAACAAAGGAGAAATAAATAAATAAATAAATACGATTTGAACAACTCTGAAAATAACCTAGTCAAAAAAATAGTCTGGATTTTTTATTATATAAAAATATTGCTTATGTTTTTTTTCAAATTCTTCACACATTTTCCCAAAAATAAATAAATAAGATTTGACCAAGCACAAAAACTTAAGGAACAAAGGAAAAATAAATAATTATGTTTTGAACAATCCTGAAAATAACCTGGTCAAAAATATAGTCTGGATTTTTTCTTATATAAAATTATTGCTTATCTTTTTCCCCTGAGTGACCAAATTCTTGGTACACCTTTTCCTAAAAATAAATAAATAAGATTTGAACAAGTCTAAAAACAATCTGGTCAAAAACAACGTGGAAGATTTCTATAGAAAAAAGAAATATTGACCAAATTCTTCTTCTCACCTTTTCCTTCATCCAAATTCTCTCGATGCCTCGTGTTTCTTGGAACGAAATGAGAAATGACACGGGAGAAAAGTGAGACGGATTTTCACATCGCTCGTGAAGTGTGAGCGAGTGATGGGAAGATGAGCATCGATTCGTATTTGTACGGTCACATCTGATTACTTTCCGGGATATCGCTTTCTCCAGGCTTTTGGAGGAGGGAGTGAAAGTCTCCCGAGTAAATTAGAGTCTTGTTTCACCAAAGGGTTTATTGGATACGACACTCTCGTTGGCTCTCCCTTTAGTAAATACATACGGGCTGCTGACACTTAATACGGCTTCACCAAAGATGTAATGATACTCTGTCGTATTTCATTACCACTTCTTTGCTTCATCGGGAGAAGACGGAGGGATTTTGGGCAAGGAAGGAACGTATAGCTTTCACTGGGGTATAGACACGTGGAAAAATGTGATGTTTCATAATTAGCAATTTTCGTACTGGTTCGTTGGGTTCTTTTCGAACTGGAATTGACCAGTGTTTCGTTTCTGAGGGGTTTGCCATATTTCTTGGAATGAAAAGATTCAAGATGCAAGAAATTCAAGGTGCAGAAAACTGCGAGAAATTAAATTTTTTGACGAAGAAATTACATTTCTTGAGCTGTGAAGCAAGCAACGCAAGAAATGCGAGGTGCAAGAAACTGGGAGAAAGTGCATGAAATATGCGCCATCTAGCCACGTGCCGTATGAAGTATAACGGTGGGGCGCAGTTTTTAGCGTCTTGAATTTCTTACTGGTCATCATATTTACCTGCAAGAAATAACGGGGAGAAAGTGGTTTCTTGCAAGTGGTTGCTTTCACCCGAAACACTGGTCTAGATCTTCCCGTAATAGATCTTGTATTTCTGATATCCTGTTTAATTTTCCCCTCTAAAATCACGCCCGCTTTCTCCCCCATCATTACAAAATTTTCCTAAAAACTATGCAACTTTTCGTATCCTGCATTCTTTTCAAACTGTAATTTACTATTAGAATTGTACTTATCCGGATCTCGAGGGTATTTACCCATTTAAATTATAGCACCAATGTTATAAAAATGCTGGAGAAATTTGTCCTCTTATCCAGACCATTGTACACCTCGAAGAATTTCCTCCTACAACTTTTCCTCATTTTCAGGTTCATCCTCTTTCTCTTGGTCTTTTTCTTCCCCTTTTGTTCACGAGAGAAAGCAAATGTCCCATTTTATCGCGTTGCATTACATTGTATTAGATTTCATTATGCATTGTATTGCATTACATTATGTCGTCCTCGTCTAGCTATCTTCTCGTCGTGCCATTCAGCAGCAAGAGCAGAAGGAATGAATGTATAGGAAATAAAGCATTAAAAACGCATGTAACCAAGGGGTGAAAGCTGTGTGGCATGCATACGTCAAAATGAACATCATATTGTTTTTCTCTGAAATTTGTTACAAGTCACGCGTGTTTTCAAAATTTGGGGCGCATACATTTTGTGACGTTTTTGTGACCTTTGAGGTCAAAATGGTGGTCACCATTGGATTCGGGGTTAAATTTCCTATTAAATTTGGATATGTATGCAAATTAAAATTTGGTGACCTTTTGTGACCTATTTGACCGTGAAGGTCTATTTTGTGACCTATTTGTCCGACCTTTAGCGCGCAAATTCTAATCAGGTATTCCCATTGACGTAAGGAACTTAGGTTCAAAGTTTCAAATGTCCACGAGCTATTGAACCAATAGACAGACAAACGGACGGACACAACGATCATATGAAGGGCTTTCCCCCCTAAATAAAGAATTGTCGAAGGAACGAAAGTGAGGGTGCTGGTCGATCGTGTAGCGTAGCGTATGTATCTATCTCTCCCATTCTTTTGGGGTTCAAATTGTCAATTGGATCCAGTTTTGGACATTGAGTCGTGTCTTTTCCGAGCGAGGAGTGGGTGGCGATGCGATTCAATGATGCCATTGAATGGGTATTCCTGGTGACAAAGACAATATTGAATTTCTTTCTGGATCGTCCATTTAAATTCATTTCATTGGTTCGAGATTAGATTGAATTTCTACGGCTGCATTTCAATGCCTATTATGGAAAAAGTGGGAACACATTGCTCCGACTATTTTACACTTCTCCTACGAAAATAAGGGAGGAGATAAAAGCGTATGGTGAAAGTAGCAGTGGTGGTGACGATTGTTCCGGAGAAAGCAAAATTGATATGGGTTTATTATCCATCGAATTTCAATCGGTTTTCCCATTTATGAGAGTGGTGGTGGTGCTGGTTATGGGAATAATGGGATTAAGATGACAAATTTTCGGAGGCAGGGTATCTAAAGGTAAAATCAGGAGGGAGACTAATTGTTGGCGAGGTTTAGGGAAATTGTATGTCTCACGGAAAATGGAATTCCCTTATCAGTGTTTTTAGTGAAAGTAACGGGGAGAAAGTGGCTTCGTGCAGGTAAATATTTTGACCTGCAAGAAATGCAAGGTGCAAGAAACTACGCCCCGCCGCGATATTTCGTCCTGCGAGTGGCTAGATGGCACATATTTCTTGCACTTTCTCCCAGTTTCTTGCACCTCCCATTTCTTTTCGCTTCTTGATTTGTCGTGCAATCAATGTGGCAAACGAAACACTTTCTCTTATGAAAAAAATCCATCTTTCACCCAGAAACTTCCACATTCCCATTTTCATACATACGTAAAATTGCACTTTATTGACTTTATCTCCGCCAAGATTTATCTTATCGACCCCAGTAAAATACTGTAGACTTCTTCCTAAATGAATTGCAGCCTTGTCCGTCCAGCACCTAATTTTAATTCGTCGTTGGTTCGTTCTCCGCCGCCGTCGTCGTCTAGTTTACGACTCTTTGTGACCCCACATACACACCCGATTCTCATATCAGGCTGACTCCCTTCCCACTAAAAGATTGTGATCAGATTAGATTTGAGATTCGGAACGAGTGAGTGCCGGGATTGGATTGGATTGGTGGTTTGGTTTGGTTTTCGTTGGTGTTTTAAGGGACAAGGAAAGCATTTAAACCTCTCATAAAACGTGTGGGTGACACGATGAGCACAATTTATGGCTGGGTGAATGTATTTTCGGGTAGAGAGAAAGTTGCGCCGGGATAATTCAGGTGTTGATCTGCTGGGGGGAAATTTAGTTTAGTTTCAGTCCCGACTTTCTGGCCGACATGCAGTTTACATTTTATGTTATGTTACATACATTTTAGCCGTCACGTTTGTATCGTTATGCACGAAATGAAAAGGGGAAAGATTTACTGGACTTGGGCGGAAGGACGGAGTAACAAATGCTTACATTGTTTAAAGAGACATGAATTTTGTGCGGTTTACATGTTTCACGTCGACCTTCTCCGTGTCATGTCCAGTTCACGGAGGGTGTCCTGGCATGTTGTCGTGTAGGGTATGTAAGGATGGACTGGATGATCACATGTATTTTGTTGCGGGTGAAAGTTGTCACGAATTTTAAAGCTACTAAAAATATTTTAGTTCGGTTTCTCTCAAGTTTGTTATCTGATTGATGCTACAAATGAGACATCAAAACCGACCCTTGTCTACGGAGGGTGTCCTGCGACTTATGTATTGTGTAGCGAGTGAAAGTTTTCAAGAATTTTAAAAACTATTTTATTCCGCTTTCTCTCTAACTTCTCATCACCTGAGTAATGTAAAAATAAGACATCAAAACCGACCCTTACACAATAATTCATACCCGACAATAAATTATTTTGTTCCGAGTGAAAGTTGTCACTATTTTTTTTATTATTTCTCTCTCTCTAATTTCTCGGTGAAATAGTCATCTGCCTGACGCTATAAATATGTAAGACACCCCAACCGACCCTTACATTCTTACCCGATAATAAATATGCCTACATGCCAATGCGCCGTCTAATCAGCTCATTAATGAAGTTATAACAACAAGAAATTGGATATAATTTGATTTGGGTTTCAACGTCGTGACAAATTGGTGACAACCTCATTACTACTCGTCGTCTGGTAGTAGTAGAGATGGACACGTCAATTGAAAACGTGAGCCTGCAATTACGTTACGTTACGTACAATGACAAAGACATGCCTGGTGAAAGCGCACTTCGTACCGAGTGCATAATATAATATAATCCCTGCAGAATAATGACGACATGACAAAGATAATTGTATTCAGGCTAGACAGACAGGCATTATTATCGACTTTTCATACACTATTTCGTGGTGGCTGGACTTTCTCTTTTTGGGAGTTAGTATTTTGGGCGATTGTACAAAAATCCAGTATGACCAGTCATCAGAAATAATCTGCATTATTATTCTGGCTGAATTTGCATGTAATAAATGATGATTTATTTTGAACCTTTTGCAGAAGGAGAAGCACCCGATGGATTCCCACGGTATGTAAAATATTCAATATACAGATATTTCTGTTGTATAATGGGCAGTTAGGAAATCTACGTTTTTATAATTTTCGTAATTTTAGAAATATCTCCTGGTCAAAATTTCCGAGTCGATCTGAAAATCACGCTTAATGCGTCCTCTGACAATTTGTCATACTGTCTCCAGAAATTTTGGGTCAATTCAAGATCCAAAATTTCTGGAGACACTTTGAAAATTGTTCAAATCACGGTCTAGAGTAATTTAAAGTCCGGAAATTTTCATGCATCTCAAGAGTTAGGGAAAGTTCCCGGAATTTTAAAAGCGTACATTTTTCAACTGCTTAATATATTTCCTCCCTTAATTTTTAACCTAATTTTTCACCTA
This sequence comes from Folsomia candida, assembly GCF_002217175.1. Taxonomy (NCBI): domain Eukaryota; kingdom Metazoa; phylum Arthropoda; class Collembola; order Entomobryomorpha; family Isotomidae; genus Folsomia; species Folsomia candida. The sequence continues at coordinate 4,133,321 of NW_019091201.1, forward strand.
TTTCCCTCAGAATAACGGAAGCTCCGAATACCCGCGTCGTCGAAAAAGGGAGGACTGCAACCCTGATATGCAACGCTTCTGGCATGCAACCCATTAATATTGGTAAGAAAAGAAATGACCATCGATATCAATGTCTAAGCAATTATTGGAGATAAAAAAATGTTCTTTTTTCCTTCCAAGTCTGGCTCAAGGACCTGTTGCCCATCCAACCGAGCGATCGATTCCAAATGATTGGGCCTGGCGGAGGTATGTAAAAAAAGACATAAATAAAATACCCTTCCTAGAATCAAATCCTAATAATAAAAAATCGTATAATTGTTCTGCAGCCACGCTCCAAATCATGGACGCGGGCGAGGCGGACGACGGGAATTACGAGTGCATCGTGGAAAACCCGGTGGGAATTGAGACCAGCAACAGTGCGAGGTTATACGTCAAAGGTAAAAAAATGCATAAAATCAACCTTGTAAATTCAATACCGTTTGAGTCTTCCTTTTTCATTTTGATCATCGTTCTGCTTTGCTTTCACTCTTTGTGTGCATCCGGTTTGATTGCCTTTTGTTGCTGGGAGGAGGAAATAAAATGCATACGAACAAACTGTGGCATGGCGTGATGAGGTTTAACCTTTAACTGGATGATAAAAAAGATGATGAAATGGATCAAGGTTATGGATCTGAGGTTACATACGGTCAGAGGGGGTATCGTATTACTGGATGGTAGAGTTGTGCAGTGTCCAAAGGGCAGGGCAGGATATGTCGTAGGCGTGGGTTTAGTATAAACTTGGGGGCATTTTAAAATTCAAATTCGGGGCAAATCGAGTCTAAATTACCTGAGCATACATACCTACAGCTCCTCGTAAACGATGTGCACCTATTATACCCAGTGTTTCGTTTTTTGCGGACATTTCTTGCACTGAAAGGGAAGCAACGCAAGAAATGCGAGGTGCAAGAAACTGGGAGAAAGTGCTAGAAATATGCGCCATCAAGCCACGCGCCGTATGAAGTAATTATAGCATCGGACGCAGTTTATTGCGCCCTGCATTTCTTGTAGGGCAAAATATTTACCTGCAAGAAACCACCTTCTCCCCGTTATTTCTTGCAAGTGGTTACTTACATCCGAAACACTGCTCACAGTGCTCACCCACCCACTCAGATAAAACATTAGCAAGCAAAACCTTTCCCCCACAGCGTAAACTATTCCTAAGTTCACACACGGATCATGGAGAAAGTTCATTTATGCAGAGGAGGAGAAAATCCAGGTCCAAAAAACTTTATTCTCGTACCTTAACTAAAATCTTTATGATAGTTCGATTCTCCTTCACTTAAGCCCAACCACCCAAATTAGTAGCCAGCCAAGGAATGAAATGAATGGCGTGGTGACAGACCTGTCGAATAAACAGATGAGAGAAGGTCAGATTATGTGAAGAAATCGACTTACAGCCGCAGTGGCCGCGGAACCGTGTCCCCACGGTTATTTGGTGTCCCCATCATCTGCCCATCTTATGTAGACCCCTCCCTCCCCTATCCCACAATGTTAATGTCCCCAGATATCCCCACAGCTTCCGCGGTCACTGAAAGAATTCAGGCAACTCAAATGTGTGAAAATGATTCATTGGCCACGGAAGCATGATTATAGAGGGACAATGTCCCCACAGTTATTCGATGTCCGCATCATCTCCACATCTTATATAAACCCTTCCATCTCCTACTATCCTACAATGTTAGCGTCCCCAGATGTCCCCACAGCTTCCGCGGCCACTGCTTATAGGCTCGAATTCACTGCGTTTTTGTCCAAAAATAGCTCCAATATTTACCATTTCCTTACCTTCCTAATTCCGCTTTTCTCTCGAAAATCTTCAGATTTTGTAAAGGTTTAGGAACTTGCTAAGTTTCTTGTTGAAATTTGAAATCGATGATGCTCACCGTTCTCACGGTGAGTTAGCCACGTAGCCAATTAGGATGCAAAGAGGTTTAAAATCCAACTTCTTAAAAACTTGGGGCTGCTGGGATTGAGTGCTTTTCTTCTGCTCAAATTTTCTCTCCCATTGTGTTTCAAGAGATTGGCCTCGATTCAAATCAATGAAGGATCATGATTACGATTCTGCATGTGCTAATTTAAATAATAAAGTCTTAACAAGTTGGCAGGTGGTTGGAATTAAGGGGGCCGATTCGAATCCAGTATTCGTAGATAAAGAATTGGAGAAATAAGTACTTATTCAGAAATTATCCTTTCTTCTGGTTGGACGAGGAAATGCATCAAAAGCAGAGTTGTGAAATTCTGAAAGTATGAAAATAGATGCCTCGGGTTTCGGGCAGGAAAATTAATCCCGGGCATTTTTGGCAGGAGAGTAAATTCCGGATATTTTGGAAATAAATCCGTGGCATTTTGGAAATGAAATCAGATTTTTAGCGTTTTGGTCATGAAAATAAAATTGTAGAAATTTTGGCATGCAAATAAATTCATGAGATTTTAGGAATGAAACCAAATTGCCAAAATTTTGGGCATGAAATAAATTTCTGGCATTTTAGGCATGAAAATAAACACAGGAATTTCTGCCTTTAAATCGCTAACATATATAAACAGAATAAACGTTTCGTCACTATTAAGGGTAAAAAATTGTAGCAAAAAAAAACATACGCCAAAAAACCCGCAAAAAAGAACAACAATTACGCAAATAGGTCGCAAAGATGGCTCCATACGCATCTACTTCCTTAATTTTTTTCCCCTTACGATATGAAAACTAATCTGTAGCCATAACGAATTATAAACTTTCTCTCTCTCTCTCTCTCTCTCTCATTACATGACGACTCTACTCCAACTTTCTCCTCTAGAGTAACTAACACCCCAAGAAATGGGGTGTGTGTTAATGCTAATGTTTTTTATCCCCTCTTTCTCTCTTTACTTTCACCACCTTTCTTTGATGACGGTCTTACCCTTACGTGTTTAAACCTGAGGTGAATTGGTATGGGATTTTGATGCAGAGAAGAAAGCGAGCCGGGCTAAATAAACGTAACAACTTCTTTACTCTCGTGCGCCGTAAAGTACAAAGAAAATTCACTCCGCTCCACCTTTAACTACCATTTCGGCAAATAAATGGGAAATAGTGAATGCATCCACATCCATCCATTCCTTAAGCTGGTTCACTTTACTTTACACTTTATTTTAAGAAAAGTGAGTGAGGGAGGAGGAAAAGAGGACGCCCAAGAAGTAGAAGTAGCAGAGTGGTGAATGTTTATGGGGAAGGAGAAAGCTCGTAAATCTTGCTTTGTTTGCCGTAAGGATTAACCAGCAGGGTCGGGGTGGAGCAGGGGCCGCGGAACTGGGGGGGGGCAGAGGGGAAATGTCCCCAGGGGTGTTTGATGTCTGCATCATTTCCCCGTGTTATATAAACCCCTATCCTGCAATGTTAACCTACAAATTACCCTCCCACCAAAATTTCTTTAAAAAAGAGAGTATTTCTTTGGTATTTTGTGGCAAAATCGATGAGAAAAAGTGGATTTTTTCGATATTTTTCTAATAAAATTTTGGAATTTCTCCTATACCGATCAATGTTAAAAAGTGGATTTTTCATGTTTTTCTTCAAAAAATTAAAAATTTTGAAACCGGTTGAAAATTTTAATTGGTAACTACCAGGTGTAATTGCCTATGAAATCAATATCGTACTGAAGGGAAATTTTATTAAAAAATTAGTAGTCGAAAGAGGTTTTACGTCCCCATATGTCCCCACAGCTTCCGCGGTGATTGGTTGATCGTGTTGCTTATTTCTTTCGACCATCACCACCACCATGTTCACCTTTCTCTTCTTTTGGTGGGTGCAAAAGGGAAGGAAAAACTCACCAAGTATTCTTTAACACACACACCACAAGCTTTTTTGAATAAATAACGAATTATTTTATCAGCTTGGCCATGCAGCATAGTCTTTCGAACGTAGTTTCCTTGTTGCTGCTGGTGTTACGGAACGGGTGGAAGTTTTATGAGGACCGGAGAAAGGAAAGGAAGGAATTTTGAGAGCCGGTTGTGCTATGTGGTTTTGTCCGTGGTTGGATCTTCTTCCTTTTCGCATAATTATGAGCCGCTGTAGGATAACGTAGCTACGTTATTCGGGTGGATTCACATATTTTGCGTGGGATTAAAAAAACTAACTGGCAAACGTATGTATGTATTTTACGAGTATAAATGGTTTGCCCGAGTCAAGGCTTATGAAATGGTTGTCTGTCTGTCTATGTATCAATTAAGCTCGTAAAACTTTTGAAACTTTGGACACACGTAGAACATAAAAATTACGAATCAAATTGAAAAATTAGCAAAATGTACGGGAAATTTGTTTTTAAAAAGTCAGGGCTTATGTACCCGTCATGGTTGTCTGTCTGTATATCGATTGCGCTGGTAAATCTTATCCAATCGACTTTAAATTTTGGACTCATGAAGAACAAGCAAAATTATGAATCGAGTTTGAAGATGAGGAAAATATGTGGAAAAATTAAAAGATTGTACTATACCCACCTCAATTTATTAATAACACCCTGACTCGGGCTAAATAAAGCTGCACTCTTTATGAGCAAGTGCGCCGTGTATCATCCACCCCACGCCACGACCGTAATAAATATGATGATCTTTTATCCTCCGCAAAATATTTACCACTTATGCAACTATGTAAATCTAGGTATATCCGCATGTTAAATTCCGCCCACTTTTTTGTGTGGGGGGAAAAGATGAAGAAGAAATTGATTTAATTAGAGAGTAAACCAAAGGAAAATAAGAATGCGAAGAAGAGTAAAAACTTTTGGTTGGTGTTTTCTTGGTGAATTAATTAGCTTGCTTACGACCACAACGAAGAAAGCTCACTTCACTGCCAGCTTCCAGTGGCCGCGGAAGCTGTGGGGACATGTGGGGACATTAACATTGTATGAGGCAGGGGTTTATATAAGATGGGGAGATAATACCGACATCGAACAACCTAGGGCCCATTGTCCCTCTGTCCCCACCCACGCTTCCGCGGCCACTGTTTCATGTATATACATTTGAGTAGGCTGAATTCTCCCAGTGGCCGCGGAAGCTGTAGGGACATTGCCATTGTAGGATGGGGGAGGGAGCGGTTCATATAAAATGGGGAGATGATGCTGACATCTAAAACCCCATTGTCCCTCTGTCCCCACCCACTCGTTTCGCGGCCACTGTCTACTTCACACCCTCGCCAACGCTTTCCTCCTTCATCCCACGAGCTTTTTCCTAATGAAAGTAAATGACTTGGAGGATGAGCAAGAAATGATAATGTTCTGGAAGAAGAAGAAGAAGGGAGGAAATAATTTGAATTTAATTAGAACGAATTATGTATACGCAATAATTTTAGAAGTTTTTAGTGTCAACTTAATTTCCCCCGCTTCATCAGTAATTGTTTCGTTTTACGCAAATTTTATTGATATTGATGGTTAATTTGGAAGAAATAAAATGGGAATTTACTATTTATTTTGTTTTTCTTGCAGAGAGACGAGTTTCGCCAGAGTTTTCTGTCCCACCCGAAACTTTGTATGAAGTTATGCTCAACGCGGACTTGAATTTGACCTGTGTCGCTGTCGGATCTCCAATGCCGACTGTGAGGTAAGAGGAATAGATAAGAACGAATAATTTAGGACAAACTTTTCCACGAATTGTTTATTTACTAACTTAATTTATAACGATTTTTTCAAACGGTTTCGAGGACTAGATTTCAAAAAACTACACATTTTTATTTTCACTGGACCTAATGATAACTTAATTTATGATAAAAAATCAGGTGGAGGAAAGGTGTTGAAGATTTAACCCCCGATGACGCCATCCCGATCGGAAAGAACGTCTTGCAGCTGAAGAACATCAAAGAAACGGCGGTTTACACTTGCACAGCGACGTCAAAGTTGGGCATGAAGGAGGCAAATACGACGGTGAAAGTGCAATGTAAGTACTTTTTTGAGTAGAAGATTTCACTTTTAAGTAAATTGCGCCATAGTTAAACTATAACATTGGCGCAAGTTTAAAGCTGTGAGTAGATTGTACTTTTTGTAACTTGCGCCATAGTTAAACTATAACATTGGCGCAAGTTTAAAGCTGTGAGTAGATTGTACTTTTTGTAACTTGCGCCATAGTTAAACTATAACATTGGCGCAAGTTTAAAGCTGTGAGTAGATTGTACTTTTTGTAACTTGCGCCATAGTTAAACTATAACATTGGCGCAAGTTTAAAGCTGTGAGTAGATTGTACTTTTTGTAACTTGCGCCATAGTTAAACTATAACATTGGCGCAAGTTTAAAGCTGTGAGTAGATTGTACTTTTTGTAACTTGCGCCATAGTTAAACTATAACATTGGCGCAAGTTTAAAGCTGTGAGTAGATTGTACTTTTTGTAACTTGCGGCATAGTTAAACTATGTATACTGCTTGTGTCCTTTCAACATGTGCTGGTCGCTAATAGTGAAACGTGAATGATGATGCTGAGTATAGCAAACGCAGGTGCACAGTGTGCGGATCGCTAAAAAAGCGGACAAATTATTTTTAGGTTCGAGCCCCAGTCGTGGCAATATTTCCGTTTGCATTTTTGCTAACTTTTTAAGGATGGAGGGTTCAGAAACCACAATCCCTTCGACCTACGACGACCTGGTGACCGTGTGTACGGAACGAAAAGTACTCTTAACAACCAACTCTTTGTGTGAATGGAGAGTACGCGGGGTGAAGCAAATTTGCGGCACCATGTAGCATCCAGAATGGACATGAAAAACCAAATTGAAACCTCGGTATATTTTAGAAAATATTATTTAAAAAATATTTTCTCCATAAAATTTTTCGAAATCTTTCGTTTCTGACCTTTTATTAATGGGTCAAGTCCGCATTATGATTTCTTGAGAACGGATGCGAATTTCGACATGTGGTTTTCACCGTCAGCGTCCGGGCGAATTCTGAGCGCTTTCGGTGAAAATCGCATGTCGAAATTCGCATCCGCTCTCAAGAAATCATAATACGGACGGAGGGAGTTTGACCCCTTAATAAAAGGTCAGGAACGAAAGATTTCGAAAAATGGCATAGAGAAAATATTTTTTAATTAATATTTTCTACAATATGTCGAGGTTTCAATTTGGTTTTTCATGTCCATTCTGGATGCTACATGGTGCCGCAAATTTGCTTCACCCCGCGTACTCTCCATTCGCACAAAGAGTTGGTTGCTAAGAGTACGAAAATTTGATATTTCTCACTTTTCGTTCCGTACACACGGTCACCAGGTCGTCGTAGGTCGAAGGGATTGTGGTTTCTGAACCCTCCATCCTTAAAAAGTTAGCAAAAATGCAAACGAAAATATTGCCACGACTGGGGCTCGAACCTAAAAATAATTTGTCCGCTTTTTTAGCGATCCGCACACTGTGCACCTGCGTTTGCTATACTCAGCATCATCATTCACGTTTCACTATTAGCGACCAGCACATGTTGAAAGGACACAAGCAGTAACATTGGCACAAGTTTAAGGCACCACACTTTTTTGTAACTTGCGCCATAGTTAAATTATAACATTGGCGCAAGTTTATAACGCATTTTTTGGACTACTTAATTTTTCTGGTTCGTGATATCCACAGCGCTACCTAAGCCACCATCCAAAGTGCGAATTTCCGACGTTACTGCATCCTCGGTGAGATTGACGTGGTCCTACGAATCGAACGAGCAGGAAGACGTGACCTATTACGTGATCCAGTACAAGCCAAAATTCTCGAACCAGGACTATGCAGAAATCAGCGGCGTTCTCAACCAAGACCACATGATCACTTCGCTCAATCCGTACACAGAGTATGAATTTAATGTGGTCGCGTTCAACAAGGTGGGCCGTGGAGAAGCGTCACCTCCAATTGACGCCACAACCGGAGAGACAAGTGAGTTGCGGAAAATCATATTTTTAAAGGGTGGGCAAAATATTTTAGAAAAATGCAGGATTTTTAGCTACGTTTTTCGGAGGGTTTGGATTTCCGGGGGTATTACACCCACGAAATGACGAAAATCTACGTGGAGAAGGCAACAGGTATACAAAAATACGGGTTTTCTGAAGAAATGTATTTTTTATCGATGTCAAAATACTTTATTTTTAAAAATCGTGAAAACAATGTATTTTGACAGCAATAAAAAGTAAATTTCTTCAGAAACCATCTTTTTGTGCACAACTGTTACCTTCTCCAAATAGATTCCAGTCTTTTTCTGGGTGTAACATTTCCGGAAATCTAAACCCTGGGAAGAACGCAGCTCAAAATACTGTATTTTTTAACCAAAATATTTGGCCCACCTCTTATGAAATATGAATAAAACAGAATTACATACTTAAGCACCTGTGAATATTGAATGACTAATAATGAAAAAATGTTGTATGTATGTATTGTAAATAACTGAACTAATTCATGAAATTAATTAATTTATCATCCCGCTAACTCGCGCGAATCAGTGGATGCAACGTATGGCAGCACAAGTAAGGATTTTAATCAAGAGTGTTAAGCGTTGTTTGATTTGAATTGTAGATTTAGCGTTGCATTATTTTAAATTGCACACTTTTTGATTTTTCTTAGCATTTTTTTAGAACAGCAGCACGATTTGCTTGATGAGTTTTTTATGTATTTTTTGACACATATTTTGCGCCACATTTTTCATACGTACTTATGCTTCTACTTAACTCTGAAGGTTGCAAGATAAAAATTGGCTAAATATTTATTTATTTATTTAGCACTTATTAATGATTTTTTTTAAATTATCTAACTTATATGAAAGTCGACCTGCCGAAAATTGGCACATTTTTAGCAAAGCAGTGACAATTTTGCACAATTTCTCTGGATAACTTTTTCGTACTGATGACTGAAGCATGCAGAATTCTGCAATTATTTAGAAAGCAAATTTGAAAATTTACCCATTTTTGCACAATTTATATACTGAAACATGCAGAATTCTGCAATTTTTTGTACGGAATAGTTAAAGAGTGTCACATTTTTGACACATAAGCAACGTGCATAATTCTGCACAATTTCTCTGCATGACTTTTTTTCTACTGAAACATGCTGAATTATTTTTGCGAAGAAAATTTGCCAATTTTTCGCGAGTCGATTTTCATAAAATATTGCACTTTATTTTGATCCTATTTTTTCTCTTATAAATTTATCTAAAAATCTGAATATTTTTCCAGGACCGAAATCCGCCCCACGAGATGTAAATGCCCGGCCGTTAAGTTCCAGTCAAATGTTGGTGAATTGGCAAGAACCGATTGAGCCGAATGGTCAGATTACGGTGAGTCTGAGTCCGTTACGTAATAATATTTTATGTACATACATAACCAACCAACAACCTAAATGCGAGTATAAAAGTCGTCAGATTAAGTATTTACAAGTATCAGTAAAAAAAATCGCATGCGACATTCCCATCTAAAAATGTTTATCTAACAATCGAATCAACAAATACATATGGTGGACAAAAGAATTCGCAACTTTGTCATAAACCGGATTGTTCCTCGAACGAAATAAATACTGCACAAGTAAATACCTCAGGTTTTCTCGAGCACCAATTCCATCCAGGGTTTCGGTTCTGGCGGGTTCTTGCTGCATTCCTTGCACTGGAAAGCAAGAAATGCAAGATATATGGGAGGTGCAAGAAACTGAGAGAAAGTTCCAGAAATATGCGCCACCTAGCTACGCGCTGTATGAAGGATAGCGCCGGAACATAGTTTCTTGTGCCTTCCATTTTTTGCAGGTCAAAATACTTACAATGCGTAGACACGAAGTGGTTTTCTCCGATTTTTGACCGGACCAGTCCCAACAGGAACTAATCGGACCTGTATTTCTGTGTTTTCTCGAATGTCCGCGTATTCTTGAATGCCTGCGTTTTCCCCTGTGACGGAACGTTTAAATAATTTATCAGCCAAAATCATGATTTTCAAAACACTGTAGATTTTCCAGTTTTAACCTGATTTCAAAAAATGATGAAAATGTTTTCGCAAAAATACTGGTTGCCTTATTTCTGTTTGTGAACAATTTAAAATTAGTCCCGTCAAAATCGGAGAAAACCACTTGATGACTACTCCTTGTTACCTGCAAGAAACCACTTTATTCCCCTAATTTCTTTCAAGTGGTCACTTATTTATTCCATCCGAAACACTGCTTCGATCCCTATCACTGCCCCGTTTTGTCCTCGTCTCCGTGTGTCTTTGAAATCAATACATTATCACCAAACTTTCTCCTTAGCCTCCTCCTCCTCAAGGCACGCTCACTCACAAAAGAAAGTTTTACCCTCAACAACAATGCTGCATGCACTCAATTCATGTCTCGCAATTTTATGCGGAGGAGGAGGCGAGAGCAAAACAACAAACAAGAAGAAGAAGAAAACAGCTCAAATCTAGGAGAGAAAGTTGAGAAAAGAAAGAAAAACCCGATTCCCAATAAGTTAAATCAAACTTTCTCTCCATCGTTTATTTGATTTTTGTTCCTTTTCTTTTACTTCCAATCCAATATGGTCCCAATATCGACAGTGGCCGCGGACAGAGGGGCAATGTCCCCACGGTTGTTCGATGTCCGCATCATCTCCCCATGTTATATGAACCCCTCCCTCCCTATCCTATAATATTAATGTCCCCACATGTCCCCACAGCTTCCGCGGCCACTGGGAGAATTCAGGGTACTCAAATGTCTGCACATGATGCAGTGGCCGCGGAAGCTTAAGGGGACAGAGGGACAATGTCCCCACGGGTATTCGATGTCCGCATCATCCTACCATGTTATGAATATAAACCCCTCCCTCCCCCATCCTACAATGTTAATGTCCTCTCATGCCCCACGGCTTCCGCGGCCACTGCACTCGTCGAGTCGACAGCTTTTATCGAAATAAAAATAAAGCTGAATACATATTTTTCTCGATATTTTTCAATTACCTATTTGTGTCTGGCGTCTCACTCAAGTGGTTGGTTTCCTATTATGCGGGGAAAAAATCATGCTATGCAAATAAGTGAGTATGAAAATATTTGTGTTTTTTTAGGGTTACAAAGTCTTTTACACGACGAATCCAACTCTGCCGTTGGCGCAATGGGATGCAAAACGGGTGGAAAGCAATGAAATGACCACGATCCATGACCTCATTCCGAGAACGATTTACACCATTAGGGTTCAAGGTTGGTGAAAGTTTTGATGTTAAAATTGTTGAATATGCAATTTATTAATTTGAGTTTTGAAAATTATTAAAATTTGATTTGATCCGTTAATTTGACATTAATGCGTTTATACTTCACTCGTTATTATGTAGCAACTTGCGCCCATGTTAAGTATGAAATGTGCCTTCCGCTTTTCTCAATTAATTTTCTATAATTAATTTTTATATTTTTCAAATTCGAAAAAATTTATAAAATTGAGGACTAAAATAGTTTCAAATTTTGTATTTAAACAAAAATTGCATTTTATGGAGTTAATATTAATTTTTTACTTATTTTTTTCAGCCTACACTGCCATCGGACCAGGTAAAGGTTTAGTAAATATGGAAATTTTGAGTATGTAAATTACAAAGTATTTAAAAAATATGCTAATTTTTTCCTAGGACCTGTGTCTGCTCCCATCCAAGCAAAGACGGAACAAGGTGTGCCCGGTCAGCCCAGAAATTTCCGAGTTTCCCAAGTCACACCCACTTCTGCGACGATGGAGTGGAGCAAACCAAACCATATCGGGGATAACATTGTGGGCTACGAATTATACTGGAATGACACGTTTTCGAAGGTTTGCATACTTTACTTTGTATCAATAATTGGCAAAACTGGGATATTTTAATGTATTGAAATTTTTACATATTTTTAAAAATCCTAATAGGAAACGAGCCACCGGAGCATATCTGTCGGAGAGCAGCACATTTTAACGAATCTGTACCCAAACACGATGTACTTTATGTGGCTGGTAAGTGGGTAACGAATTTTCATGGAATGAAATTCAGAACAATAATTTATTCAAAAAACCATACTTTCGGAGCTAAATCTAATTTTGAAAAATCATGAAATTATTAACTATTCTCTAAAATTGTACTAAATTTAATGTATTTTTACCCCTTGAAAAAAAATACTTTTGACAATTCGTCATCAAGTAGAACGATATCAGTTTTATAATTCCATCCAATTAGATGCAATGAATTTGTTACACTTCGACTCCATAAATTAATTCTGTAACTTTTTTGACTTATGATGTGACAAATTCAGATCCTTATCTTGTAGCGGAATACTTGCAATTTTCGAAATATTTCATAATTTCAATAATTTTGGCAAACTAATAAAATTTAGAGCGTAAGTTTAAAGATCCAATAAATTAAATTAATTCAACTTACTTTTTCACTTTTCACAATTCACTTTTTAGATTTATCTGTATGACAAATATGGATTTTTCTTCTTTTCTTTTCGCAAAACATTTAACATTTTTTTAATAATGCAAATAATTTTGGCAAACTATAGGCAGCCAAGTCTAGAAAAGGGGAAGGAGCGACGACCCCACCGATCCCGGTCAGGACGGAGCAATACAGTAAGTACCCGATTTTTTCACATTTTTTTACGTCGTCTTCTTAAGATTAGTACGTAGTAAATATGATGATAACTATTAATTTTAGTGGTTATCTTATCATAATTAAGTAATTGAGTAGTTCATATTTTTTCATGCTTTTCATATTACCAAATAAGACGCGATAGTGTGAAAAATGGTGATCTGTATCTAAAATTAGGTTTATAGCATCTTTCTCCGTGCATATTTTCATAACCGGAAAGGAAAATTAGCGATGATAAGGAAGGGCTGTTAAATATGTGGTCAATCAAAATAATAAATATTTTTACGCGTACCCATTAAATTCAGTGCAAAAAAATAAACGGAGCCACCCAGGTCAAGGTTTGTCCCAAAATTTAAAATTTTTATTTTTTACCGACATATTTACGAAAACAAACCCCAAAATTTTCAAAAACTACACTAAAAATTCCCACCACTCCACTTTTTTGCAAATTTTAAAATAACTCCAAATTTTGCACACCCATAAAAAATCAATATTGCATGAATACGTATGTAATTCACATCCTTATTTCACTACTAAATACCACCACTACCCAATCACAATAAATATTTTGCAAAAAAATCCCGCAAAAAAAAACAAAATACAACAAATTGCCACCCACGACATTAATTCGCCGCTTTCACCATGATGATTGTAATAGTAAGTACGCCGTCGTGGTCGTCATTAAGTAAGCTGTTATGTTATCTAGTCCGCATTTGGTCTGGTCTCTCTCTAATAATTATACTTATAAGTAGAGCACTCTAGATTTGCACAAAATGCCTCGTATAAAGTAATTAAGGTCAGATTGCACATTCTTCCTCCGCTCTCGCACTCCACATACAACTCCCTCCACGCCAATAACTACATCTCCAACATACAATTTCGTAGTGAAAATACAGAGAATTTCACCAACACCAATACTGTAAACCAGTGGCCGCGGAAGCCGTGGGGACATTAACATTGTAGGATGGGGGAGGGAGGGGTTTATATAACATGGGGAGATGATCGAACAACCGTGGGGACATTGTCCCTCACTTCCGCGGCCACTGCATTATGATCATACATTTGAGTAGCCTGAATTCTCTCAGTGGCTGCGGAAGCTGTGGGAACATGTGGGGACATTGTCATTGTAGGATAGGGGGAGGGAGGGGTTTATACAATATGGGGAGATGATGGGAACATCTAACAACCTTCAACTTACATTGCCCCTCTGTTCCCCCTAGCTTCCGCGGCCACTGTGTATTATACCGATTTGTGGCGTAGTTCTATGCACACTTCGTGGTAAAATTATTGACTCGAGTTTCAAGTGAGTTAGTACAACTAGGCCCGGCTAGATTTAAAATTTAAATCAGTTTTACTCACTTTCTATACAAATCCTGGTACGAGTCTCACTTTCACCAAACCTAAATTCACTATACTTTACCCAATCAGTCCATATTTTGATAGAGAAAGTCTCACTTTCACCAGAGAGCTGTATCCGTCCGTACCAAATTCACTACTTTCCCCAATATTTTAATATAGGAAATATTATGCAGATACAATATTCATCCAGCCACCCACCCACCACAGAAATATTTACCTACCATCACCACCCATTCCACCACTGATACTAAATCATGCTCAAACCACGAACGAGGACACGCATAATATCTGTAGTACCACCAGTACCAGTACCAACGCTGCCCAAGTATTTAGTCCATAGTCGTCTAGATATCGAGTATTGTTTGTTCTGCTATATATTTCTACGTAAATGAGCTCATTAAAATTCGGGAGTTGTAATGCTTCCCTCGTCGATGGCAGTCCGACCGATACCCGCCCGGGACTCATCATACACACCTTATCGAATATTATTACACATATTTACTTACTTATATACCTACCAATGCACATTTTCGTTTTGATACGGACAATTTAAAATGATTTTCTTCACGAGGAAAGAATTACTGAGCATGCGATCACTTCCACCACCATCACAACAATTATTATCAGAGGGCGGATATGTATTTGAGAAAAATCGATGAAATACGTAATAAAAAATATAAAAATTTTCGCAAAATTTGTAATTCTGATGTTCTGTATTTTTGTGATCGAATTTCTTTAAACAAGAAAATTTTGTATCGTATATCTGTAGTTGAAATATTTGCAAAATACATTTGTATTTTTAAAATAATATCTACGAGATTTACGTACCTTTAGTATTTTTCAAATAATAACAGAAATATGTATTGTCTGAGAAGCTAGAAATATGTAACAAAATGTGAAAATATTTTGAAATTTTTGTGGTCTATGCACCCACAAAGTTTGATCATTCGTCGTGATTCAAAACTTGAAAATAAATACATATCCGCCCTCTGCTTATGAATCACTCACTTTTTACTGAATTCTTTCCTAAGAAACTTATTATTTTTATCATTTATTTATTTATTTATGTATGAATCGTGAACCTAATGCACACTGCACATATGTAATTTTAATTAAAACCAGCTCCAGGCGCGCCTCCGCAAAAATTTTTGGTGGAGGCTGAAGACTCCACATCCCTCCGCATCACGTGGGCCCCTCCCCCGGAGGACAAGCAGCACGGGGACATAATGTATTATAAGATTTACTTTGTGGAGAACCACGAGCCGGACGCGTTGACCAAGGAGATCACCATTTCCAACGCAAACACGCGCGAATACGTGATCAACGAGTTGCGGAAGTGGACCGAGTATAAAGTTTCCATGTTAGCCGGCACCTCGGTCGGTGACGGACCGCTGACCGAATTTAAGCTCATTCGAACCGACGAAGATGGTACTTTCACTCACATTCATTCATTCAGTAACATTTTAAATATATTTGCAAAAAATATACCCAACAGTTTAATACCGCTTTTGACAACAGGAACCTAAATACTGCTCATATATATTTTCACTGTCACTGTTTGTACCACCCGTATTTCTAAATACTATGCACTTTGAAACCTTTACCTGCTTTCTCTCACTTTCACTTTTCTTACTTGTTCTTGTATCGTGTTGTATCGTTGCCTGTACTAAAATTTGCAAATTTTTGCATAGTTTAGTGATGATGTGTCGTAATTTTTTAAAGTTTTGGACACCGTGTTTTGTGCACTAGTCGTCCGTATTTTTGCCTGAATATGTAGCTTTAAGGTTTTGCATGCATGTCATCCAGGACCTTTTGGAAGATTTTTGTGTAGTATAGAGCGATAAAATTAGCGATTGTACGTATATTTTAGATGCTGAAAGTTAACCGTATTTACGTAGTAGTAAAGTGGTTGTAGTGGATTGGATTGTTGTAGTTTTAGGTACGTAAAAGATCCCTTGTTATCCTAAACTCCTAGAAATTATTCGTCTCCTTAATAAATTCCTACTTTTCCGGAAATTTAATCCACAAAAAAATACCCAAAAATACTGTACAATTACATTTACAAGTACAAGTACAAAGAAACTTTACTACAACAAATGCACTACTACTTGAACCACTTGATCCACGAAAATATCATGTCCGTTATACTTTACTTAATTACACCATATTTATTACCCAATTGTTACAATTTATACATGTCATTGCTTTTTTTGATATCTACTTATCAATATCGGTATTTTAATATCGCGCATGCCACTTAACCAGCTTTTCGCACACAATAATAATATAAATATTTGCTTTTTCAACATGAGAAATATTACCCCAACAAAAAATATATTCTTAATTCTAATTTCTTGTAAAGTTACAAAATTTGAGAAATTATAAACCCGCATGGAAATCGACGTGCTAAAAATCTGCACAATTTTCTGTGTAGATAAACTTTCACGGTAAAAGTAGAGAACTATGCAGAATTGTAAACAATTTATAAAGAAAAATGTGCCAATTTTGAGTGCATAATTTTTCTATACAAACTTTTACTGAGAGAAAAATGTACAGAATCGTTTTTCTGTGGACAATTTTCTACAGAAAAACGTGCAAATTTTGGCAGGCCGATTTTCACACCGGAAACGCATCATGTAAAAAATAATGAACAAAACACAAGGCACTAGCACTGCACTACTAATCAAAGAAACTGCACAAACTACTCGATCAAAAAAAATACCTCAAATACCAAATGATATATTTAACCGACACCATAACCTATCATGATAAATAACTGCACAACAATCTCAATTTAACTGCACAATCAATTAAATTATTGCACAACTTTAACCACCAAATATCAAACCCACCCAATTCTTGCACTTCTTGCACTTTTTGACATTACAAAACCATACGGCACGCCACTACTCCACGAAAATTTATGGCACCCATACAAAAAATCCTGTGTAGTCGTCCATCCATTGTCCTAATATCGTCCTTTTGTCCCGTGTTTTTTGTTTTTCTTTAGATCGTGAAACGTAGATTTTTTTAGTTGAGTCTTGTCAGTGATGGTCCAAAACTTAGCAGCTACATAAATACGAAAGTATTTCTTCCTTTTCAAAATTGTCAATTGTCTAAACTTTCCTGACTCTTTCTGGTCCCAGTTTTGTCCTCTTTTTGATTCAGTGAACGAACAATTAACGCATTGTCCAACTTTTGTCGTCCCGTTGCTGCACTTTAATTAAATAGACATTTCATAACATACATATTTTACTAAATTCGTTATGTATGCATTGCGTAACTTACAATTAGTACATTTAACTCAATTAGTACACAAAGAAAGTTATGGCATGTCTATTAAATTAAATTAAATCTGAAGCAGGGGTGGCCAAAATACTTGCCAAAATATTTACAGTATTTTGAGCTCCGTTTTTTCCAGGGTTTAGATTTTCAGGGGTGTTACACCCACAAAAAGGTGAGAATCTGCGTGGAGAAGACAACAGTCAGGAGAAAATACAGGTTTTGTGAAGAAATTAAAGTTTTACCACTGTCAAAATACTTTATTTTCACGATTTTTTTAAAATAAAGTAAGACAACGATAAAAAGTTAGTTTCTTCAAAAAACCTGTAATTTCCTACGACTGCTGTCATCTCTGCAGATTTTCATCTTTTTGTGGGTGTAACACCCTTGGAAATCCAAACCCTGATAAAACGGAGTTCAAAATAATGTATTTTCACAAAAATATTTTGCCCAGCCCTGATCTGAACCCATATACGTAAAAATGTACAGCTACCACCCACCACCACCTCTGTCACTTACTTACTTTCACCTCCACTTTCACCACTAAAATCCAACACCCACTGATCCACCACAACTAAAAATTCTCACCCAAAAAAACCAAAACCTTGTTATGTTTTATTTCTTCCCGTCCCCCTAAAAAAATCAAGATTTAAAAAAATCAAGCAAGGCAGAATTGATTAAGGATGTTGTTTTTGTCTGATTTTGTGTCCGTCTCATTGATTCGGTGACCAACCTCCTCGTCTATGACCATTTGTTCGTGTGTGTCTCACTCTCACTCTTTCGTGGCCCGTCCGAAAAAAAAATCTACTAAAAACTAAAAAAAAATGAAATGCTAAAAAAACTGAATAACAAAAAACGCAACTAAATCGCTCTTCCTCTCCGGCTTGCTCAGTCCACAGTAAGTGAAAAAAACTGAAAAACTAATCATTTGGTCAGTTTTCATAATGTGTGATAAATAAATGCGTAGATTAGTTTAATTAATTATGGTGTGTCTAAATATTTACGAAATAGTGCATATTTGCATATTTACTTCGTCATTGAGTCTAAATTTCTACTAGATAATGTGTCGTCATTAAATACGTTACGTAACGTGCAGTGCCTTCTGTTAGTCATTAGCGTTCAGTTCAGTTAGTCTGAGAATAATTAATTAATTAATTAATTTAGCTAGATGAGAGAAAGTGTAGTTAGTTGTTGTTCATAGTATGACGATGATAAGTTCATAGCATCACTAAAAAGTTAAGCTGCCTTTATGCATATGTGCATACTTGGTAACTTGCGCCATAGTTATGACATTCGCGCAAGTTGCTGAGTCAAGTAGTTATAAAATAAAGGCAACTTTGCATAAATATTCTTCTTCATGATAAAAAGTGAAGGTTTGCATAAAATTAATTACTCGCTATAATATTTAATGTTCAATATTCTTAACGATCTTCTTGTTATTTACTTTCTCCGTTTTCATGCATGCGAAAAATGACATTGATTCAGTGACTATTTTTAAAAAATGACTTGTTTTTTATATTTAACTTTCTCTTTCTTATTTATTCTTTATATTTCTTGATTTCTTAGCAAAAAAAATCGAAATTTTTTAACATGACTGATTTATTGGTTGTGGAACAAATTTCTGAATTTGGTTGTACTTTAACTTTTTCGTTTTCTTATTTTCATTAACTTTTTGACACGGATTTTGTGTCATCAATACTTTCTCTTTTTTTCTCGAGTGGATTCTTTTCCACTTGTAGCTGTGATGGTGCTATAAATATTACTTTTATATGTAAATATGTGGTGGCGTCCATGTCATACAAATTGAGCAAGGTCTCGTACTAATGATTCTATTGGGTGAAAAAATTAATAGTCCCTGGAGAACCGCAAAACGTGAGCTCGGAACCTTTAAATTCCACAACCATCTCAATCAAGTGGGACTCCCCGAATCAGAATGAGAAGCACGGGGTCATCCGAGGGTATCAAATCCATGTCCAGGTACGCACACATAAATTTTGGAAGTCTTTCTGTATGTACGCGCACTTTTAGAAATCTGGTATTGGTTTCTGAGTATTAAAGTTGTTACCGCTTGGTATTAAAATTATGTATACCGGTCCGTAAAAAGTTGCTACTGATATGGTAAAAATTTAATACCGACCTATTACTACGCAGGATTAATTTTTAATCCCACTTTAGTAGATTCTTATACGAAACAGCTTGGTGTCATTTTAATACTGGATTTCTTAGAGTGTACGCATTTCCAATTTTAACACGAATTCTTCTCTCCTCACAGGAAATTGGAGAGGACGGCGACAGTTTACTCAATCAACCCCTACGCGTAAGAACATTTCCTTTTCGACCAACAGTAGAAAAACTGGGTGATTGTATGACTACAAGTCGTGTTTGGGTTTGCCTTTCAGTTCGACGTGTTGGATGGGAACGCGAGATTTTACAACGTGTCCGACTTACAACCAGATACGCAGTATGGCGTCCAAGTGGCCGCACTAACGCGAAAAGGGGACGGCTTGAGGTCAAAGAAAGTCAACGTTAAGACTCCCGGTGGCGTTCCGAGTAGACCGGATTTAACACTCAAGTAAGTGTATGCAGCTGGTTGATTTTTATGTTATTTCTGAGATCCAAGACACAGAAATTTATTTCCTATTTGCACACTTTACAGGGTTCACAATACGGAAACCGCTGTCTCCGTGGAGCTCGAGTGGACCAGACCGATCCAGACGTTCGGAGAGATTCACGGCTTCCGGGTAAAATATGGGGTGCGGAACAGTCCACTGGAAGAAGTGCTACTCGAAGGTCCGAAAATTCATCACCATAAACTCCAGAAACTGGGTGAGTAAAATTTGCATGCAATGCAATCTAAAAATAGAAGGATCAATGTTTCGAGTGCAAGAAATAATGGGAAGAAATTGATTTCTTGCACTTTCCTGCACCTCCCATTTCTTGCGTAGTTTGCTTTGCAGTGCAAGAAATGTGGCAAACTCGCAAGAAACTAAACACTGCCAGGAGAATTGTTACTAATTAATTTTTTCTCTAATTTTTAGAACGCGGGGTCGAGTACGAGTTTCGAGTCGCGGCCAGTAATCATATCGGATATGGTCAAGAAGCTCAGAAATATTATACGACCCCGGAAGGTTCGTAATGATTAGACAAATGATTTATATAATATCTGGCCCTTTTATAAACATATAATTGATCTATACAGGAGCCCCGACCGGACCGCCGACCAATATTTCGTACCGATTTCAAACCGCCGATGTAGTCGCGGTCACGTGGGAGCCGCCAATTCCGGAGGAGAGGAACGGACAAATTTTGAAGTATCATGTCATCTTTCATAGAAAAATGGGACTCTCGACAGAGCGAAATGTTTCCGTTACGAAGGTCACTTAAATACATACAAATGACCCCTAAAGATGTGTACTTATCGAATATTTTCTCAAATGTCAGGCCGTTTTCGTCGCCCTTGAAGAAAACCAGGAGTACTGGGTGCAAGTTAGTAGTGCCACGAGTCAGGGGAAAGGACCTTTCAGTGAAAAGTACAGTATCAAGACGGAAAAAGAGATGATCCGAGCGTAAGGAGGATAGATTTCATAATTTTGAAATTCGTTTTTTACCAAAATTTTGAAAAATTATTTAAATTCAATTTACAGACCAACAAATGTTCAAGCCATGTCGACCTCGGATTCTACGGCGGAAGTAAGCTTATAAAATTTCATATGAAAATTGTACACATTTCTGGTGACGTTTTACTAATTGAATTTTCCTTGTTTTTTACAGGTTTGGTGGGAAGGAGTAAGTCTATTTCGTGTTAATTTTACCTTATCATTTGCAGCGTCTAAATATGCTTATCGGTCACAAAATATTAATTTTTGTCTAATTTTACATAGGTCCCAGCCCGAGGAAGATTGATCGGATACACCGTTTTTTACACGACAACTGCAGTCGAAGATTTAGACACGTGGCAAACCGTCTCCGTACCAGCGACTACTTCCGCGGATTTGATAAACCTTGAGAAAAATTCGCAATATGCGGTCGCTGTCGTTGCAAAAACTAAAACGGGATTGGGCAGACTCTCTTCAATTGTGGATAATGTTCGGATAAAACCGGAAGACGTACCCTTGCATCTGACCGCGGATGATTTAAGCACGCACAGCATGACGCTTCGATGGGCACGACCGGTTCGCCTGAATCCGATCGAGTACAAAATTACGTATGACGCGTTCAAAGAGTAAGTTGAAGGATTGATGGATTATTTTATTTACTCAGCGAATGCACTCCGATTTTTAGCAAAATATTGTCAATCGATCACAAATTCAATTAGGATGAAATTTGCGAAAGATACGATCTCCCAATGGGCACATTTGGCCGAGATATTTGCATCCCAAGAAGAGAAAACGCGCAGTAAATGCGGAAAGTGTAAAATTTGTCGACGTTATGACGCGTTTTCTCCTCTTGGGATGCAAATATCTCGGCCAAAAGTGTCCATTTGGACATCGTGTCTTTCGCAAATTTCATCCTAATTAAATTTGTGATCGTTTGACACTAATTTTCTAAAAATCGGAGACCTTATGAGACCTCCATTGTTAGTATAACGTACTGTTTTACAATTTTTATAAAACATCAACAGATTCGTGGATTCTGACGGGATGACCCAAACGCAACAGTTTAAAGCGAGAGAAATGACAGTCTCGCAGGACAGGGAGTTTATAACGGTTGGAGAGCTATCACCCTTCACGACGTACAATGTCAATGTAACTGCTGTCCCCCCAGATCACGGATACCGTCCCCCGGCAAAAATCACTGTATGTTAAAATTATTATGCTAATTATGTATGTTTTAGACATTAAAGTTGTACGTTTTCTTAAATTTGATTTAATATTTAATAGGTAACCACCCACATGGCAGCTCCACAACCAATGGTGCGTTCAACTAACTTTTATCTTACCAAGAAAATTAATTATCTACTTAACTAATTGATTATTTAATTAATTACAGGTCAAACCCGACGCGTGTAATCAAGGCGGAAAAATTTTCCTATTTTTACCCCAAGCATCGGAAGAATACGGCCCCATTTCGCATTACTACCTCGTCGTCGTTCCCGACACTAAAAAATTAGCGAACAAAATTCCTGACCAGTTTTTGACGGATAATGTAAGAAAAATTAATTATTAATTAATTGCTTGATTCACTACATAAAAATTAACTTAATTTGCTTAGATGGCCATGATGTCCGGACAACCCGCCAAAGTGACCATTGTCGGATCCTACATTACCGAGGAGGACACCGAAGATGACGAACAACCCGTTTTAAATCCCTACATTGCCGCCCGCTTTTTACCACGTGCCATCCCTCGCAACTTTCAACTGGGCGATGGCGCCGGGTATAACAACTACGAGAACAAGCTGCTAGAACGGAACGTCAAATACAGGATTTTCTTGAGAGCGATTGTCGACACGCCGCAAAAGGTATGTAAGAAACATACTTAGGAAACTTTGAAAATTTCAAAATTTCTCAAATTTATTTATTTATTTTTAGCATTTATACACATCAAGTCCCTTCTCGGATCCGATCACTCTGTCGATGACAGAATCCCACTCATGCGAACCACCCAGTCGACCAGCTAATCCGGCCGGAATCGACAATCTCACCACGTTACGACGCAACGTGGGGGATCACGGCGTGTTATGGGTTGTCGCTCCAGTGATTGGGTGAGTTTTTCGGGTGGAAAAAAAATTGAAAAAAATAAGTGCACATCAAGTCACATAAGTAAAATGTATCACGTTTTTTTCTTACAGCGTCATCTTTGCGGCTTGTTTCATGCTCATTTGCTTCCTGTTCAAGCGGTAAGTAAAGTCTGAAACATTTTTGTGTGAAATTTTTGTGTTTTTTTACTCAGAGTACACTCACACGAATTTAGGATTAATGGCACTTATCCTTATCAATAAGTAGTCTCAACTTGTGCTTTATTGCGAGTTTCATTTTTCCTCCAGGAAGTGGAGATTGGTCGATAAGTCGGATCGATGGGATAATGAATGATTGATAAAAATTGAGAGTTTACTTGATTACGGGTTCACGTTTTGTGAGGGACACGCAATAATTTAATTTAATATGGGAAAAGTGTAGCATTTTTGGAATCCCATTTTCACTGCTCAATCTAATATTCCACCTAAAAAGTAGTGGCGATCAGTGACCGCGGTAGCCGTGGGGACATCTGGGGACATTAATGTTGTAGGATAGGGGAGGGAGGGAGGGGTTTGTATAACACGGGCAGATGATGCGGACATCGAATAACCGTGGGGATATTATCCTTCTGTCCCCACACACGCTTCTGCGGCCACTGCATTATGTACATACATTTGAGTAGCTTGAATTTTCCCAGTGGCCGCGGAAGCCGTGGGGACATCTGGGGACATTAATATTGTAGGGGAGGGTTTACATAAGATTGACCCTCGATCCCCACACACGCTTCCTCGGCCACTGGTTATCATGCGTGCGTGTGTGTACACAAAACTTAAATCCCTTTCCCACAGAAATGACTATTTCTCGTACCTTACATAAATCAAGCCATACACTTTTCTCCCAAATTTAATAAACTAAACCCCAACATGCCTTCTTTTTCTCGCAGGAGGCGTGTAACTCACAAGCACGTCGACCAATCTGGCGTTCTTAAACCCCTAATGGCTTCCAACGATGGGCCCGACGGCCCCATGCCGACGGGCTACATCACTTCCAACCTGGGCATTCACACGATGGGTTTGGACGGCAACGGAGGTCCCGAATGTCCCAGTGATCCGGTCGAAATGAGGCGAATGAATTTCAAAAGTCCGGCAATGTCTTGCAACCCCCCCGTTCTCATTAACGACCTCTCCGCCCACATTGAACGGCTCAAGGCGAATGATAACCACTTGTTTTCGCAAGAGTATGAGAGTGTCGATCCAGGTGAGGATTTGCATATGGATAAGTATTTTGATAAGTGATCATTAAATATTAATTACTTGGTTTTAGGTCAACAATTTACCTGGGAAAGTTCAAATCTGGAAGTGAACAAGC
This sequence comes from Folsomia candida, assembly GCF_002217175.1. NCBI lineage: Eukaryota > Metazoa > Arthropoda > Collembola > Entomobryomorpha > Isotomidae > Folsomia > Folsomia candida. The sequence continues at coordinate 4,157,548 of NW_019091201.1, forward strand.
CGAAAAATCGGTACGCCAATGTAGTGGCGTATGATCATTCTCGTGTCGTGTTACAACCGACGGAAGGCGTGCCAGGATCGGATTACATTAACGCTAGTGAGTGTAAAATTAGTTAATTTACATAAATAACGTATGTTGGACTCTATGACGTATCGTCAAAATCAGCACATTTTTAATCATTTCTCACCTCTGGGAATTTATTTTGAACATTCTGGACGGCAAATTTGTTGAACAGAAAGTTTCGAAGTTTTTTTTAAATATTCAGTCCAGATTTTGAAGGAGGAGATCTCACGTTTAAGAAACCTTTGTATTTTGTATGACTAATTTTTCGTAATTTTTTCAGATTACTGTGATGGTTATCGGAGACATAATGCATATATCGCGACTCAGGTGGGTGCATCTTGAATTTTTGTGTTATTAAATTTTTGCATATTTTTTAACGAAAAATCTGTTTTTCTGCAGGGACCACTTCCAGAAACTTTTGTTGACTTTTGGAAAATGTGCTGGGAGGTGAATACGGCATCGATTGTGATGATGACAAGATTGGAGGAACGGGCGAGGGTGAAATGTGACCAGTACTGGCCGTCAAGAGGATCTGAAACGTATGGAAATTTATTATTCGCCACTGCAACGTTCGTTATGAACCTTTATTAAAATATTTATGCTTTAATTACAGGTACGGGGAGGTCACTGTAACGTTACGTGAAGTTCAAGAGTTGGCAACGTACTGTATACGAAGCTTTATCGTTCGTAAAACGGCGGTAAGTTGATATCTTATTCTTCTTGACTTTGGTTGTCTACAAACTAATTTAACCCGTTTTCTTCCACTTTTAGCCCGGTATGCAGCAAACTCGTGAGATAAAACAGCTCCAATTTACTGCTTGGCCAGGTAAATATTTCATCAACAAAATTTCCCGTTCGTCAAACTAAACTTCTACAAGTATTTATGAAATTCATGCATTATTTCAGATCATGGCGTGCCCGACCATCCCGCCCCATTTTTAATGTTCCTTCGTCGCGTCAAGTACTTAAATCCGCCAGATTGTGGCCCAATGATTGTACATTGTAGTGCTGGTAGGTTACAGGAAAAAGCATTGGCATTTGAAGCAAGGGGACAGGGGGGACATTGTCCCGCTAGAAATTCTGCAAAATTGTATCTTGTCCATGTTAATAAGTCATCCCACAATGTTAATGCCCCAATATGTCCCCTCCTCCAACTTCCGCTGCCACTGCGACAAAAATGCGTATGAAACATGTCCAAGGAATAATTTGGCGTATTTAATTTTATTTTTTTAGGCGTGGGTCGTACGGGTTGTTTCATAGTCATTGACTCCATGTTGGAAAGAATGAAGTACGATAATACTGTCGATATCTACGGGCACGTGACTTGCCTCCGAGCTCAGCGTAATTACATGGTAAGAAAGTAGTGAAAGTAGAAAGAAATTGTGCCGAAAATTGTGTTTACCAAAATCAATTAATTTTTTAACAGGTTCAAACAGAGGATCAATACATTTTCATACATGACGCCATCGTAGAAGCGATCATTTGCGGGTAGGTTAATTTGCATGCAGATTATTTGTAGATCATTTTGTACTAATTTTGGTTTGTTCTTCAGGTGCACGGAAATTCCGGCCGATAAACTTCAAGCTCATTTAGACATGCTCACGACGCTACATCCGGGAGAATCATATACCGGACTAGATATCGAATTTAAAGTAAAGAAAATTTTTTAAATTCCAAAATGATGACATTCAGTTCACTAACGTTTGGCTTCACTTTTTTCAGAAACTTTCCAATATGAAGATAGATCCCAGTCGATTTTTAAGTGCTAATTTACCTATCAATATAGTAAGTTTATCCGAATTTTAGTATAATTTAGTGCCTTTGGTCCTCTGTCTTATTGTTTGGATGACCTTTTTACAGAGGAAGAATCGCCTTGTAAATATCCTTCCATTCGAAAACACCCGTGTTTGTCTGCAACCCATTCGAGGCGTGGAGGGCTCGGACTACATCAACGCGTCTTTTGTCGACGGGTATAAAGACAGGTTTGTTAGGGGCGATCGGTGTTGGATTTTATGCTTGTTAGACAAATTCAGTGTTTCGTTTCTTGGGGATTTGCTACTTCCATTTCTTTAAACGCAAGAAATGCGAGGTACAAGAAACTGGGAGAAAGTGCAAGAAATATGCGCCATCTAGCCACGTGCCGTATGAAGAATTTATAGCGGCGGGGTGCAGTTTTTTGCGCCTTGACCTGCGCCTTGACTTTTGACCTTGACTTTCGACCTGCATTTCTTGCAGGTCGAAAAAATAGCTGCAAAAAGCCAGTTTCTTTCACCCGAAACACTGCTCAAATTTTGGCCTGCTTAGCTTTCTACTACTTTTGCTTTCTACTTTTCTATTTAAATTCGGGTAGAATGTTAATTAATATTTGCATATATTTTAATTGACGGCAGGATGGACAGAAATGCTTATATCGCTACGCAAGGACCCCTCCCCGAAACGGTAGACGACTTTTGGCGAATGATCTGGGAGCACAACAGTACAATTATTGTTATGTTGACCAAGTTAAGAGAAATGGGAAAGGTGAGACATTTCATTTCTCAATTAGAACAGATGAGATGTTTTAAAAAATTTCTTCATTCAATATTCATTCAATTTAAAAGTTGGAAAAAATTATTCATGAATTTATTCAATAATGAATGGAAGAATGTATTCCTTAAATGAAGAAATTTGAATGAATGAGATGAGATAAATAATACCAATAAATTTTCCCTCAACAGGAAAAATGTTGTCATTACTGGCCTAATGACAGATCTCAACGCTACGCGTGCTTTGTTGTGGATCCTATCGCAGAGTTTTGTAAGTTGGCATTTCAACCCTTGAAGAATCTCGTCGTTAATTTCAAATTTTAACTTATTTTCATAAATTCGACAGGTATGGGCGCCCCAGCACAATATACACTTAGAGAGTTTAAGATAACTGACGCGAGGGACGGGCAGTCTAGGACGATAAGGCAGTTCCAGTTTGCAGAATGGCCTGAACAAGGTACATATTTAGATAGCTCTGTACTTTTCGGGAATAATTACTTGATTTTATTTTGAAAATTTTCAAAATTACTTAAAGGAGATAAAATATTCTAATTTGTGGTCTTATTTTTGCCTCAGGTATCCCCAAATCGGCCGAAGGCTTTATCGATTTCATCGGTCAAGTGCACAAAACGAAGGAGCAGTTTGGTCAAGAGGGTCCCATCACGGTGCATTGCAGCGCTGGCGTCGGCAGAACGGGAGTCTTCATCACGTTGAGCATCGTTCTCGCCAGAATTCAGAGTGAAGATATTGTCGACCTCTTCCAGGTAAAAATTTAAAAAAAAATTTGAAAAAATATATTTTCTACTGATTTTAATTGAAATTCACCTATTTTTTTCAGACTGTTAGAATATTAAGGACACAGCGGCCTGCCATGGTCCAATCGGAGGTACAAATTAACAACCATTTATTATATCGTGAAGCAGTGGCCGCGGAAGTCGTGGGGACATTAACATTGTCGGATAGGGGAAGGAGGGGTTTATATAAGATGGGGAGATGATGTGAACATCGAACAACCGTGGGGACATTGTCCCTCTGTCCCCACGCTTCCGCGGCCACTGTCATTCATGAACCCCCATCAAACAATAACTAACTAATCAAATTTTTTACCCCTTTAATATTCCAGGATCAATACGAATTCTGTTACCGAGCTGCCCTCGAGTACTTGGCATATGACCAATATGCATAAAAATACTTCGCGTCATTCTTCTAAATCCTCGCCTTTTTTACAACTTAAAAATATCAACCTTCAAAGCATCTCATTAATTATTCATATAATATAATTATGAATATTTAAGAATAATTTATTTATTATTGATCGTTACATTTGTCCGTTCTCGCAAAAATATTGTACAATAGTGTAAAACAATAGAGATACATACATAAATATGTGTCCACGTGGCTGCTGCTCGAGTCATTTACATAATTAACATAAATAGTTAATTAACAAATTAACCACAATGTTAGTTACCGTTTAAAGGAAAACATCTATTTTGACAAGACTGATACATCTCATTTATCTAGTTTATAAATATTAAAGTGTAAGTTACTCAATCATCGTAACCATTTAATTAATTAATTAGGTATTAATTAACTAAATAAGATTATTTAAATCGACAAGATCTTGAAAACCCTTCCAGACATTCTTCAGTGTTTTCAGAAAGAGACAATAATCCTAAAATTTAATTAATAGCTAAATTCATAAAAAAGTCAACAAAAGTCATTTAACATTCAGCGTGTCATATTCAAAGCGTCTGTAAAAAGTCGCAAATTGAAAAATATTTTTTTCCATGTAAAATGTCACCTCTTCACCAACACTAATAATTAACTAATAATAATTAAAATATTGATTAATTTCTTAATTATTATTTATGTAAATATAACACCGTTGTGAAATTATTTGCTCCAATTTCTGTAATCAAGTAATGATTATAAGTACATATTAGCATCAACAGTATTTTCCACTTTTTTGTGCAATATTCGTTTCGTTTTTTGTGTAAAAAACAAGATATCATTGGAATTTCAAAATGTGATGTAATCTTTAATGACTAATTTACATATATACATAATTAATTAAACTGCTATTTAAATATATAAGTAGCTGCACAATTCATATGTATGTAATTAATTAATTAAATTTAAACTCTTAATACTCTATTTGTAATTAATTAATAATAACATTAAATTATGTAAATTAGAATTGCGTATCCCACAAAAATTTTTCTGTGAGAGAAACTTTTCCAAATTTAGGGTAAGAAGTTTTATACGAAGTTTTCTTTCTGAAATAATTGACATAAGTGTCTATATAAAAAAGCTTTACGTGCTTTCTCTCATGTCTCGTCCACCACTTTTAAGTAAATAAATGAATAGAAATATATAAAAATAGTTAATTAATTCAATGTTTAGATTGTAGGTTCGGAAATTGTATAAAAAAATGACATTTACATAAAATTGTGAAGAGGAAATCTTAAAGTCTCTCTTGTTATAATAGTCTCGATTAATTACAAAATTAATTAAATCTGTGAAAGCAAAAAACAAACATATTGAGAAATTTAATACTTTGTTTGATATTGTTGTTTAATTGAAGTAATAATTGTATTTAAGTATGACTCCAGTGGCCGCGGAAGGGTGTGGACAATGTCCCCACGGTTGTTCGATGTCCCCATCATCTCCCCATCTTATATAAACCCCTCCCTCCCCTATCCTACAATGCTAATGTCCCCACAGCCTCCGCGGCCCCTGCTTTTATGTATGTACGACTAAAAGAAAAAAATATCAAAAGAGAGATGACGAGTAAATAATTGCGAATATTAGTTTATATTATTATAAACTTTATAAGATATAAATACCTAGATTTGAGACGTGCATATGTATTTAGTTAATTAATGTGAGACATTTACTAACGATCGTGTTGTTACGAAAAAAAGTTTAATAAAGTCATATCAATGTTTTTACTCTGGATATTTGCAAACAAACACAATTTTATTATGTATATTTTGCATATTTAGTTAGTTTTAGACATGCAATCGTATGTATGTTTTTGAGCCGTTCTTCTCCTGGACAGCCACCGATCGTCAAATTTGCAAGCCACGTTCCCGACCAAGCATAATTTAATTTCGTGTTTTGTGCGAATTAAGTAATTTAATTGTTCAATAAAGCCATTGTTTTGCACGCACAAATATTATTAATCGTGCATTATTAATCGAGTAAGGTTCATCAACTATACCCATGATAAAAAATCAAATTAACCGTTTGTCAAATCAACTTTTGGCGTGAAATTGACTCAATTTTTGTCTAAATTTTAGCCAATCTTTTCTATAAAAAAATCGATCGTGATGGAAATTTGATTTCTGTTCCCGATTTATAAAACCGATAAGAAACCCAAAAATAACAATGCCGGTCCAGACTCAATTGGATAAGAGAAAGAAAAATTATCATAAATAATTCTAATCATTTGTCTCACTTTGCCTCAAAAAGAACCTTTCCTAAAAATCGTCTCATATTTCCCATTCCTTTGTTTATTTATTTATTGATTACAAAATTTTATTATGTATGACGTTCAACCTTCACATGTATGTATCTTAAATTGAGCATAGCAGCATAACTAATCTCGAATTTTTGCGAAATTTCGGAGATTTCGAAAAAGTTTTGCAAAGGAAACAAATGAAGTTTTAGTTTGCAAAACCACAATTGTGCATGGTTTTATAGCATTTTACAAATTCATCATCTTTATTAAATGCTTTAGAAATTGCAAATACTCCATAAAAAACAAATTAAAATAGAATATAACAGAACTTTTTGTGCAGATTTGCGAAATTTTTTGCGAATCCCCTCCGGACACAGTTCTTTGAGATTCGCAAGCTTTGCAAAATGAGTTGCGATGCTAAATAAAACGTGCGTAGAGTAATTAATCTTTTAAAAATTTCAGAAATTGATTGTCAAGGAAGTCAAAATAAATTTATGTGCAAATTTGGATCATTTAGCGAATTTGATTTCATTTTGCACGCAAAAACTTTACCATTTTCGCAAAAACTTGACCATCATCATCATGGCATCTCGGGTCAGATTCTGACCAACAAGGACGGCACTTGGGCTTCTTTTGCAAACTCCCCCCTCACCGAGGGCCCTTGGGACCACGACCCCACTCTGCGGAGGGCTGCTTCCACCCCTTCAAATCACATGACACAAAATCTGCGAGCATCCCGCGAAACGACGCGACCCCTCAAATGGTATCAAAAGATTACCATTCATAGCATTTTGGGCGGAGCTGTGCGTCTCCTGAAGCGTCTCACCACCTTCCCCATGCTCTCCTCGGCCGCGATTTACTTCGATGAGGATGACCGTTTCGACCCCTCGGGTAAATAACATGTCTCAAAGAAACATACAAAAGTGGTGGCGTACAGTATAATTTAAAATGACTCCATGAAAATTACGTGAGTTATGACCTTTGACCTCGTCGTCACGGTCGTGGGTTGGTCCGAGGTCAAAAATATTGATGGCTTTGATTTCGTGGTGAAATTTCCTTTAAAATGACCCCATATGAAAATGAAGGCTAAATTTAATTTTGGACCACACCCCTCCGCGGTGTTCCGATTGACCTCATTATCGAACTTAATGGAGAACTCAAAATTAGAAGGACAAAGGCGATAACGGCATTTAATTATTTTGAGGTGTTCTGGAGATATCCTATTTATCGGAAGGACGGACGGACAAAAATATCACAATAAGCCCCACTTGATAATTTGCAGGGATGAGATAAATGCCAGGAAATAATATTTTTGACCTTTTCACAGGAAACCTGCGACCAGAACCGACGAATGACGACGAGGCTGAAATGTCCCCCTCCTCGGAACAAGTGGAGATTGCCGTCAACTACGAGAAAGCCACGCAAGCCTTGTTCGAAGCCATTATTCGATACCGGAAAGAATCCAAGGCCGCGAAGGACAACTACCACACGGTCAAAGTCGACCTGAAGCAGTTTCCCGAATGGAATGATGTCATGGTCGATAGGTTGCGGTCAACTTTTCAAGTCTTTGACATCACGGGGGACGGATTGCTGGACTTTGAAGAGTTGTAAGTTAACAATTTTAAACAAGTCGCTTTTATCGTACTGATTTTTATAATTCCTAAAAATTTAAGTTGTACCACGCTGGAAGAATTTGGGGACATTACATCCATCGAAACGAGGAAAAAATACTTTGCCACGATTGACGATGGTTCAGGATCAATCGATTTTTTGGAGTTTATCAGAGTAGTTAATTAACTTATTCAATTATATAAATAACTTATTCCTTAATTTAATAATTTAAACATCGATTTTTAGCTCGTCTACAAAGTGACGGTAAAAACGCCTCCCGGAGCTGAAGATTTGGCCGTGACGTTTCAATCAATTGATCGAAACATGGCCAGAATTCGCAGTTTGGATGTCGTCCAACAATTACAAGCTGGACTTTTCTAGTAAAATTATAAAACTAAAATTATTGTGTTAAGTGATTTTGCAAATATAATGCGTACCAGGTATACTATGAGTAGGCACGTGAATGTGAAAAATTTTACACTGAATATGCAACATTAACTAGAAGAACCATTTTGTATTAGATATTAAACATTAAAATTAAATTATTTTAATGGAGAATTGATTTAGTAAAGGCTTGACAAGCATTTATTTTCAACTTTTTCAAGTCAAACTTTGTACGTGCATCACTGCATTCATTAACTTTTACTTATCTTTAGTATAGATTACAAAAATATCAAATTTTTTTTACATATTGCTATTTCTAGGTTATCATACGTATAAATATTTCCACTATTATTTGAAAAATACATACATAAATATGTTCCCCAAAATACATACATTTCGTAAATATTTCAACGAACTTCGTCTCCTCAAAGAAATTAGACCCCCCAAAAAATGTATATAGCGTATTAAATTTAAATTACAAATTTTTCGAAAATTCTTATCATTTTTTTCGTACATATTTTGGTCTTTGTTCGTACATATTTCAACAATTTTTCGATAACCTGCAGGTTTCGAATGTCCATGTGATTTTTGCCTTCTAAATTTAATACGACAGTACAGTTAGAGGATTTATATCATCCCCTCTTAAAAGGTGGCTTATGGGGAAAGCATATCCACCTATACTTTCTTCAATGTCGGGCTCCAATTCATCCCAAAGCACTCCGTTCATACTGGACGATGGTTTGTTTTTAGAAGAAGACGAACACGTCCATGAACGCTGCCCTTCTTGGCGTCGGTCGTCGAAGCGATGAGCACAATCTGTCACGTAACGTGACGATTCATCTTTAAATTTTACGTGTCGAAGTGTCTCCAGTCTGGGGAAGGTTGTTGTCCCCAGTCGATTCAGCATGGTCGAGTTGCATTCCGCCACCAACGAAATGTTGAGCACTTTGAGCTGCTCGTGAACTAAAGGGCCGTTTCCGTCGGCGTCCAGAAGGGGAAAAATGTAATCCCAAATTTCTGTATCGTCGGATCGTCCAATGTAAAATAGGAAAACACTCAGGTTGGTAAGACAAGGAAGAGTGTGGCGAAGGGTACCCTGCATTAAAAAATGTTCCCTTATGCATTAATTACACTTTGGTCAATTCAACGGTTAATTCAATATTACGAGGGATCCTCAACAAGTAATGCGAAGGAAGGACATGAGATGCATGTGGCTAAGATGGATTATGGATAAGATTATATTTATTGAATTCCCGGAAACTTGTATTTTTAGAAAAATTTCAGTTTACTTCACTTATTCAGTGTTTCGTTTCTCGTGGGGTTGCACTGCAAAGCGAGAAAATGCAAGAAATGCGGGGTGCAAGACACTGGGAGAAAATGCAAAAAATATGTGCCATTTCGCCACGCGCGGTATGAAGTATAACGGCGGGGCGTAGGTTCTTGCGCCTTGCATTTCTTGCAGGTCAAAATAGCTGAAAGAAACCACTTTCGTGGTATTTCTTGCAAGTGGTTACTTTACTTGCATCCTAAACACTACTTGTTGAGGACCCTTCCTGTTTATTATACCTACCATGAAAATCTTTCTGAGACACATCACGTCCCAGAGACTTCTTTTGTCCAAATTCTCCCCTGGTACGGGACAGGAAATAAATCCCTCGGAGTAACAATAAAAACAGTATTCCAAAGACGTAAGAACCCGTAGCTGTGGGAGTGAAATGGGTGTGTACCATTCATACGGTTTGCTACGTTCGACCCACCACAAGATCAGATTTTTTAGGGTGGCACTATGCTGCTCTAAAATGGGGTATAAATGATGAAATTTGTGGACACCCTGCCCCCCAAGATTACTGTAGACGAAGAGATGGAGTCTTGTCAGGCTGCGGGGAAATTACTTAACCGGGCAAAATTTGTGGCGTCATCATGAATGAGAGAAGCAATAGCTTCTACTAAATACGACCCAGAAGCTTTAAAATCCTGGTTCACTCGCCCATATTGTTCCCATCCGGTTAGGTCAAGGGTTTCAATATTGGACCGGGAAAATGTGCTCATAAGATGCTTAGCCCCGATTTGACTTAGTACCTCGTGGTTCCGATATTTCTGAAATTGGCGAAAGTCTAAATAGTCATTTGCTTTGAACTCAATCGGTTTCAATGGGTTACGGCCGGGTAAATCTTGGATGGATAACTCGGTGTGTTCTGTGAATCTTTAGTTAACTGTGCGTCAACTAATTGCTCTGTTTTGGCTACCTATCTGGCTACGAGTTACCCAAACATCCGTCGACGATTTACCACAACCCGTTTCAATTACATACATACCAATCCCAAGCGTATTCCCAGCACGGACACCTGACTCGATAACCCTTTGCCCAACGACGACAAAGCTTTGAATCCTTGATTTGAAAATGCGATGAAATCCAACGAACAAATCTTAAGTTTAGGCAGGGCTATTAGAATTTGGACGACATAGGCGGCATCCTTCTCATTTTCCAGGCTCATTTCAAGTCTTAGCTCGGTTACAAAACGTCCAATTTTGAAGAGTGTATTTATAGCGACGCAATTCATGGCGGAGGCCACGCAAAGGCTGTGGAACGCTTCATGTTCGGCGAGTACAAATTTGTTATAAGCTTGGTACTCGGGCGAATCAAATTCCATGTGGTGGAACAAATTAAAATGCGGTCCCAAGTACCGCCAGGAGCAGGTTTGGAAGGACAAGAGAAGGGTGTGACTGAGTCGTCCACCCGTAACGAGTGACTCCAACTGCGCCAATGTTGATGTAGAATCCTCAAAATGTTGCGGTTGAAGGCGGAACATAAGGTCGAATTTTCGCAACAATTTTAACCCTTCTTTCGCCCACGTGGTGGAAACGAGTCGAGCAGTGAGAAGGCAGTCGAGGTCCAATTTTCCGAGAATAGTTCCAAGCAGCTGAAATAATTGCAAAAAAATTAACACTGAAAAATTTGGTTTACAGATTAATATTTTATGCTGATTTATAATTGTAAATATGTCTACTTAGGAATAATATTTTTCTTGTTGGCGTTGACGTGTAACATGCATTTTTACAAATTTCTACTCTAAAATTTGTATCTATTAATAATTTAAATTGTATGTATGCAGATATAAAGGTAGGGAATTATTTGCATGCATGTGTTACACTTACAAGAGGATTTAGTAGAACGGATTCAACAGGAAATTGGTGACTAGGTGGTGACGAACAAGAACAAGATTCTTCAATTTTCTGACTGGTGTCCTCCATTTTTTCCAAGACTTTACTTGAAATATCATGTAAAAACTATCGGCTTGCAAAAATAGGTAAAAAACTAATACACACACGCAATTTACGGTAAAAACAGACACATGGATGTGGTAAACAATGTACATACGTGGAGAATTCCGCTATTATACTCGGTGAAAGTCGGGCTAAAGAAGGGTACAAACAAGGACAGTTTTAAAGTCTAAATATACATGAAAAAGCAGGACAATGAGATTTGTATTACGAATTTGGGGCTTCACATCCATGGCATGACTCGATTTATGTATGATTTTCTGCTAAAGTTCCCACTAATTAAAATTAGTAAAGAGAAAATCAAACAAATTTCATGATTAAATGATTTCCTTATAAATTTACATTTTTAAAGGTTCATTTACATAGTGCGAGCAAAATGCACAATTTTTCCGATAGCTTTGTGTTATTACCTTTGCGCTTATCTCTCATCATTGATCAACACTTTGACCAGTTTCTTATCCTTTGGTTGGATTAGTTGACTTGACTTCAACGCGGCGATGATAATTTATCATTGATAAACATTAAATCCGCGCTTGGAATGGGTTCCAACAATTTGACAATGTTTGCAGAAGCAGCAGAAGCTGTGGGGACATTAACAATGCAGGATAGGGCAGGGAAGGGTTTATACAACAGAGACAGATGATGGGGACATCGAATAACCTTGGGGAGGGGACATTGTCCCTCTGTCTCCCCACACTTCCGCGGGCACTGATTGTTTGCATACATTTTTACTTTTTCCGACTTTTGCATGTTAGAATTGTGATGGGTAAAAAATTTGGCTTGGGTATCTGCTCTCTGTTTGGGATTTTTCCAATATTTTTATTATTACTTACATTTATACCGGAATTTAGGTCACAGGGCGACAGGGCTAGAGGACCTCCCGAAGGTGTAGGATAGGACCATTGGTTGTTAAGAGCTTGTGTAGCTTCCACGTTGGGATTCTTAAATAGTTAAAGCTAGCCAGACCGGATCAGTTTAATGCCATTCTGCTCAAATTTCAAATTCATAATTAATAAAATTGTGAGTTCGAAATTCGAATGCTAGCATTATTTTCAAATATGCACAATCCCAAACAGATAACAGTCAACTAACAAGCCATCAGTGACATTTTCCCCCCAGAAATTCAGCGAAATCGTATCTCGCCCCTCCTCCTCCAACCCCACAATGCCAATGCCCCCCCCCCCTACTTCAACTGCAAACCATGGTTGAAATTCGATGGAGTTTTGTTTATTTGCACGGAAGTTAGAATTGTGATGGGCAAAAAATGTGGCTTGTTTATCTGCTATCGGTTTTGGATTTTTCCTTTATTTTTATTATTACTTACATTTTTACCGGAATTTCGGTCACAGGGTGATAAAGCTAGGGCCTTCCAAAGGTGTGGGATAGAACCTTTGGTTGTTAGAGCTAGTGTAGTTTCCACGTTGGGGTTCTTAAATAGTTAAAGCTGGCCAGACCGGATCAGTTTAAATTAAACTGTTTAATGTCAAATATCTGTTCAAATATCAAATTCATAATTAAAATTGTGAGTTCGAATGATGCTAGAATTATTTTCAAATGTGCACAATCCCAAACAGAGAGTAGTAAACTAATAAACAAGCCATCAGAGACGGGGGACAGGGGGGACATTGTCCCCCAGAAATTCAGGTCACTGTCCCCACGCTTCCGCCGTCACTATGACGTGCCGACCACGAGCCACAAATAACTAATTAGATACGTTTTCAATTTTGACCTATTTTTCTCACTTTTCAATTCAAAGTCTGATTTAACAGCTTAAATTTCTACTTGTTCCGTTTAATTACTGGAGAAATTGACTCCATCATAATGGAAAAATGAGCTATTTAGTTTATGGTTCAATTAACACTTTGGATAATTTTTATGATAAAATAGCAAATTAATTAATCTGATATCCTATTTTGCGAATTAATTAATTATTTTTAAATGTCCTCAAATGTTTATAATTTACTCAACTCAAGTTGCACGTAGCCAGCCACCTAAACTCCAGTCCAGACATTGATATTTAAATATTTAAAGTAAATCAGTATGCAAATTAGCGACGCACCACAGTTTCTTTGTTCAGCCGGCGAGTGTGCAAAGCGAGAAAAGCCGCGTACGACTCGAGCCCAGTCCAACTTTGGTTCTCGTCCTGCTCGCGTCGTCGATTCGTTCGCTCCTCGCTGCGGAATATTTTCGAGAAGAAAAGTCGCTGAAGATAAGGTAAGTCTTAATTAATTAATTAATTAAGTCTGCTAATTAATTATTAGTTAATGGAAGATAATCCGAAATGGTGACACATTATTTAGGGAAGGCATCAAAGAGACCAGTTTCTTGTTTTAATTTTACGTATTTTAGAACGTTTTATTGTCGTTTTTATTTTATTTCTGAACGTTTTCTTGTTGAACGGGCCTGCATGATGACTTGGTGGTGGTAAATGTCAACTGTTGTGTCACACAATTTGTGTTAATTTGCATGTCTTTACAATGTTATATTCTGGTTATTCAAAGTGATGGAAGGGTCGTCTTCCCGAACCTTTCCACAACCTGGTGGTCGTGGTCGTGGACATGGGCGCGGTAGTGGGTTTCGATCCCCCCAGGGTGGTGGGGATCCATCAGTCGGACATGAAATTGACTATGACGTTGACAAAACCGGTGACTTTAACACTGATAAGCAGGATACGGCCGAACAAAAGGCGCTCTTTTACAAACCTCCCTCATATACTAAGCAATATTCTTCTTCTTCCTTCAATAATACTCCACCTTCTCAAAGTTATCATAGACCGCAGCATCAAAATCGGCGTTTTGATAATCATAATAATAAAAATAGAAATTCAAACTATGATCGAAATCGATTCCAAAATGGGAGAGGTGGTGGTGGCGGTGGTGATAGAGACATTTCTAGAAGTGATAATTCTCCAAATTATTCAAATCCTGCCTTAAATTCCAATCCCAATCATAGCAATAATTTCAACAACATTCCTTCCCAAATGAATGAATCGAACTCTGGTCCGCAATCTCCTTTTAGCATAAATTTTTCCAATGATCGTAATATTCCGGTTAGTTTTCCGTCAAATAAATCTGTCCCTCGTCCTCCTGCATTCCGTGACGATTCGCGATTTGCGAATAATAAATTTGACTCTCCCGACCAAGACATGACGCGAGATTCTTCTTCAAGACGAGGGGTGCCAATGTCCTCTCGAAACCATACTGGTGGTGGTGGCGATGGTTATCAGTCAGATTGTCCGTCTGGGTATGAGGATTGAAAATATGTGATGCTTTCATTTGCTTAAAAATTCTGTTTACCGAGTGAAAGAAAAGTTTAGAGTTTCTTGCAAATTCTTTAAAATTTGGAATGAATGATAAAGCTTTAGTGTACTGCATTGCAAATTTATTTGCCATTTAATTTGAAGCTGCTTATTTCCCATTCCCATCCTACAAAGAAAACAGGTAAAAAAGGTTTGTTTCATGCCAAGCTATGATTTGCTATTGTTTTTTTATATTTGAGCTGGGTTCAAGTTTATTTAGCTGTTCTCTATAATCTAATAAAATAATTAGTAATAAATTGCTTGTTAGATTATCCGCTAGACCCAGTGGTGCTGTTCCTGCTCGTCACAGCTCAGGGATGGTGCTTTCGAAAATTCAAGACCCCGCTACTGCCGGCGTTGTTCCTCCAGCTTCTGAAGTAAGTTTTATTGGCACATTTTCATTAAATTCGTTGACATTCGTTGACATTTGATAATTTACTAATGATCTTTTTATTACAGATTACATCGTTCTTCCGAGAGTTTAAACCCATCGATTGTCATTGCTGTAACCAGTTGATGGGATTTCAGCATCGAGTTACTGGGTACTTTTTTTGCACGTCGGCATGCATCGAGAGGGATGGACATGGACAAGGTGCCAATGGGTTTGTAAGACCTGCTCTGTACGAAACAATTTACTATACATTAATATGCAACTTTCTTATATGAGATTATCTAAGTATTGTTATAATTACTGCAGCACTGGATCTACTGCCTCCACCCCAATTCCTCCGTCCACTAGAACTCCCCCTGCAGGGAATGTGTACAAAGAAAGGCAAAGAGATGAAAAGCCATTGGACAGCTCTCCGAATAAAGCAAGGTGACGACACTTGCTTAATTAAAGTAATAGTGTTGATTTTCTTCATTTAAATGAACATTAAATTGTGTTAGCAGGGATTTTGGGAATCGGAATGTCGTTCCTTCTCCCCTCAATGGACCTCAAGAAGTCCAACATCCTGCAAAGAGAAACATTGCAGAGACACGAGCTCCTCCTCCTTCTCCACGTGTGCCAGAATTTGCTCCTCCAAAGAGACCGGACGAACCATCGTACAGGAATGTATCTACGATTGCCAAGCATGAAGAAAGATCTCGTCCGAATTCGTATGATACAGTGGATAAGAAAGCGCCTCGCATGGCGACAGAGGAAGAACGCCCAAGTGCACTTTCACCACCAGTTCCGGCTCCCATTGCTGCTCCGGCCCCGAATCCCGACATGATTGCTGCCGCAAGCATTAGGAAGACAAAACCAGTCAATCCATTTTTCAAGAAAATGCCGGGTGCGTTGGATTCAGAGAAGCCAAAGATATCAGGAGATGAAGAACGACAAGCACGAGAAGTTGAGGACAAACGACAAGCACGAGAAGTTGGGGACAAACGACAAGCACGAGAAGTTGAGGACAAACGACAAGCTCGAGAACTTGATGAGCAACGCAACCCTCCACCACGTCCCAAAAGAGTGGAACAAGATCAACCACCCACTCAGCTTAAGGTCCAAGCAGAACCTCAAGTTCAAGCTGCTGCTGCTAGTACTCCTCCACAATTCGTGAAGAAGGTGGCTGCTAAAGAACCCGAGGTCCCTCGAATCATGTGGCAATCATGCAAATACTCTGACAGCTTGGTTGAAGGTGCACCGGTTAAGATGAGCTTTATGTGGAACGTTAACAAGCTGCAGGTTGTTGCTTCCGCGGACGAAAATCGGTTGAATACTTTGCAAGATAAGGTTGGCATGCATCTGAAACTAGGTACACATGCATTTGTTTATGTATTTATTAAAATTTATCAGATTTCAAAAAAACTGACTAATTTTGTACAATTATTCCACAGTCCCAAAATTGTCTCGCCCACCAGTCATTGACGAGATGGTCCTTGGAGAATACAACGGCGAGTACTACCGAGGCCGTGTGACAAAGATTAATGGAGATAAGTACAAGGTCGTCTTTGTGGACTTTGGGGATGCACAAGAAATGCCATACACTGAAATGTACCCGATTTCTGAGTACCTACTGGAGGTGATTAACCTATTCCTTTGTAGAATAATAGAAATAATGATGTCAATCAATGTGTAACATTTATTATGATTTACAGGATCCGATTTTCAGCACAACTTTGGTCCTTGAAGGAGTTGCAACTCCGAAAAAGAAGGTGAAAATCGGGAAGAAGTTGAACGACTTGTTCGAAAATGAGATGATACTGCAATTGGTTAGTTTATCAGATTTATAATTTTATGCGGTCATGTAAATTGAGACATTCCGTTATTTTTTTCCAGCTCGAACCACTCGTCGTGAGTGATGCCCAGTCTTACAAGGGAGTTCTTTGGGTTGATGATGAGAAGCATTTGAACGGACTAATTTTCGACGTTCTTGCAAAAATGGAAAGTGACGCGTCGGCAGAAAGTAAATGATGCAAACGTTACTTTTTTTCTCATGATTCAAATATGCATCCATTCAATCAACTACTTAAAAATGCATTAATTTCCGGTTGCAATACACATGTTACCATTTTTTCTTTATAATTACTGCCATAATACTTTTTCTACTTGACTGATGAACTACTGATTATTTTTTGAAGAAATTTATTTACTCGTTGAACTGATTATTATTAATGAGTTGGATTCTCATTTTAGAGTATACTTTTGTTACTGGAAATGTTTTATAGCCATGATAATACTTAATACTTACTTTTTTTGGCTTTTGACAATAAACATTGAATATTACATGAAATCTTAAAGATTTGAGTATTCATAAATTCACCATTATTTCGAAACATGAAATCAACATTGTATCGCTTGCTTGACATCTATTTTCCTAACTTTCACTCATAATGGAGGTCTCCCAGCGTATGTCCTCCGATTTTGACAGTGTCAATAGATCAGAAATTTAGTTAGCAATAATAAGACGCAATCTCCCAATGGGCACATTTGGCAGAGATATTTGCATCCCAAGAGGAGAAAGCACGCAGTAAAGTTTGGCAAATTTTACACTTTCCAAATTTACTGTGCGTTTTCTCCTCTTTTGATGCAAATATTTCCATTGTTTCCATTATATTTCCATTAATGTGACCATTGGGAGATCACATCATTTTCAAATTTCATATTAATTAAATTGACACTAGTTTGCTCAAAATCGGGGGGATACTCTGGAAGACCTCCATTGCCAGAATACTGCATGATCTTTCTATTCTATTGCAATTGCAGGATCTATGAAACAATATTACGACATCCCAAAACTGGACGAGCTCCTTCCCATCGCCAATTTCCAAGAGGAATTCCATCGTACTGGAAAATTGACTCGAACCTTGCTCAAGCAAATTCAAGCCTCAATTTTAGAAAGTTACACCACCCAAGCAAAAGTGCAGCAGAACATGATTGAGCACGAAATGTCGCCATGCTTGTGGATTCAGCACGTCCTGCTCGGCGGTTATGCAGGTGGGCATGCAAAGGTGAAATAGTTACCAGAACAATTAATCCTTAATTGACGAGGTAGTTAGTTACTGCCTTACATTTATTATTTCATACTTTTATATATTACACGTTCTATTCTACACATAATAAAATGTAATGACTGAATTGCACAACAAAATCCTTTACTTATTTAATTGCTTACTACAGACTGGAATGCTTTGTTGTATCAAGAAGATCATAACTGCACGGAAAATATGTCAAAGTCTACTCTCTACCGAAAATTAATTGATAATGATCATGACGATTCTGATTGATGAGGATTTATGCTCCAGGTGTGACGATAGGTCCGGTCCCCTGAAACGGAAAAAACGACGAAATTAGTGTCGTATTACCTGAAAAATGTGTAATTTAGTGACAATGTTCTTACCCATTCCTGCTGCATTACGAGGGCCACATCTCTCTTTATAATAGGACCGATTAATGGATTCATTTGACACATATAGCAGCATAACCAACTGTAATTTTAGACCAAATCATAATTAATTACGTATTAAATTATTCAAAACTGTTCATATTTTCGAAAATCACTTACAATAACCAACAGCACGCTCCCGTCAACATCAAGACAACTTGGACCACTCTATAATTTAAAGGAAGCAATTAATTAAATCAAATAATTCCTCGAAATTAGTGGTTTTGCAAATTTCTAATTAAAATTATAATTTCCAAATATTTTATGACTCACCCTCGGTTTGGGCCTTTTGGAACGAAAAATGGGAGCACGATACCAACCACACCCCACAAAATGGTGAAGAATAGAATGGGAAGGGCTGTCGCACCCATATTTTAAAAATTTAAATGCACTTTAAGTTTAAATAATAATTTTAATCTTGGAAGAATTGAATTTCTGAAAATCTGTGAATTATTTTGACTTGAATCCTCCTTCTACCTTTTACCTTCCGCTGTAGCCTCACCCTGCCTCGGGCAGAGTTTAGTCTCTCGGCCGGGGGCGTGTTGAGATGTCACAGTACGATTCTTTGAGTGAGATGAGGCAACATGAGAATTGAAAAAGTAATGTAATGAAGAGGCAACATGAGAATTGAGACAAAAAAGTAATGTTGTACTTGTGCATCAGCTATTCAACATCTTAGGAAAGTTGAGTGAAAATGCCAAAAAATTGCAAAAAATTGG
The DNA here is from genome assembly GCF_002217175.1 of Folsomia candida. Taxonomy (NCBI): domain Eukaryota; kingdom Metazoa; phylum Arthropoda; class Collembola; order Entomobryomorpha; family Isotomidae; genus Folsomia; species Folsomia candida. The sequence goes on from NW_019091201.1 coordinate 4,176,762, forward strand.
CTACATTTCTAGTAGCATGTCTACATTTCATAATAAATAAGTATGCAGGAGGAGACATGAGATGATGCTCCTGTCGTCATGTCCGTCCGTCTGTGCGGTCAGGTAAATTGGGGAATAATTTTGATACAGGGACCCAACAAATAAGACACTGCTTTTCAAAATCAAAATAGCGAAAAATTCGTCATGAGATGAGGCAACTTGAGAATTGAGACGTAACCCATCACTTATTCAACATCTTGATGAAACTTGAGTGAAAATATTTGTACCAAGCAATTCCTAGAAATCGGCAGAATTTCCAGATCACATCACAAATCTGCATGTCCACCATAAATAAATATGCAGGGCTGGGCTTATAAAACCGTCGTCATGTCCGTCCGCCTGTCCAGTCCGGTTTGCGAGGCAAATTTGGGAGTACTTTTAAGGCAGACAAGTTACACACACTGCTTTTCGAAATTAAATTAGTGATAAATTCGTCACCGTAAGTATAATTCTTCAAGGTGAGGCAACGTGAGAATTTAGAGTTTCAAACTATTTGAGATGACTCCAAAATAACTTAATGCATCGGTTATTCAACAAAATCTTGACGAAATCTGAGTGAAAATATTTGTACCAAAAAATTTCCAGAAATTCATCTACATTTCGAGATCACAAATCGGCATGTACACATTTCCCCATAAATGCAGGACGGTCCATTCGTCAGTTCGGTCTATGATTATTCAAATTTTGGGGTGTTTTTAAGACAGGAACCTAACAAACAAGTTACACGAAATTCGCCCCCGTGTATACAATTCTTCAAAAATTTGAGGCAACTTGAGAATTGAGAGTCTCAATTCTCCAATCATTTGAGACGAGTAGCGTACGTAACGGATCGGTTATTCAACATCTTGACGAAATCTGAGTGAAAATATTTGTACCAAACAATTCTCAGAAATCGACCACATTTCGAGATCACAAATCGCGTCAAGCACATTGCTTAAAAGCTTATTTTTGACATCTGACAAAAGTATAAATGACGCAAGTTGGAAATCTGGAATAATCTCTGATCTGTAGTTTTTCGGTCTGGATTGCGGTTTGGTTTGGTCATATCGACGACGACCCGACCAGACTGCATGATCACTTCACACACAGTGGCCGCGGAAGCAGTGGGGACACGTGGGCATATTAACATTGTAGAATAGGGGAAGGAGGGGTTTGTATAACGTGGGGAGATGATGGGGACATCGAACAACCGTGGGGACATTGTCCCTCTGTTCTGCGGCCACTGACCTCACACGTACACAAGATTGCTCAGTCAGATTACTTACGTGAGTCAGACGCATAGAATTAGATATGTACAGATGTTTCCCCCGAAAAAGAAAATGCCAAAGTTGATCATGCCATGATTTAACCTTGTTTCCAGCTCAGAATCAATGTCAAGTGTCCTGTTCAAGATGATAAAATTATGTCGAGTTTTACTTTACGTAACCCCTCACGATACGATCGGCATGGTTATGATTCGTCATAAATAAGTATGCAGGCGGGGGCATGAGATGATGTATGCTCTTCAATAGAAAAGTGAGACGAATTCTGTCGTCTCAGGGCTTATGGGAACGTCGTCATGTCCGTGCGTCCGTCCGCAGTCAAATTTGAGAAAATTTTTGAGACGGGGGCCCAACAAACGCGGAATTATTTGTGCATGTAACCTCATTTGCATCTTTGACGATACCTACGGTCACTCCATGCCTCATATGTAATATGCAAATGAAATGACACATTGTAATCCCACTTGCACACCGCTTTTTGAAATTTGTCAAAAAATGTGAAATTTGTGAAAGGTGAAGTAAGTTTATAGCCATTTAGCACATGCCGGATAAACGGGAACAATGGCGAAACTTTGGTCATCGCCATCTGGCAAAAACTACGACTCGGGCTAAATTAACACCGTAAAAATTTTTATTATTTATTTGTGCCACATACATATTCACAAAAAATTCATACTACGTGCCTCGATAAACGTAATACTCTCGACTATTATCACCATCATCATAATAATCCCTCACTTTTGGCGGACACCCAGTAAGCGGGTCACGGTCGGGCGCATTTCGACAAGCACACACCGCCAAATGTCGCATACTCCGGCAGACCGCGCTCCTCCCGCAGTTCGCCCGTTTGCAGGGATCATCACACCGCCCCCCGAAACAATGCTGATTGTCCCCACATTCCCGATTCTTCTGACAGAATCCATCCCGACAGTTGGGCGGTGACCCGACCTTGCCCTCCAGACAGGTGCAAATCGTCGGAGATCCTCCCCTCTCATCGACCACGCACTGACTGTGCGGACCACACATTTCGCATGGATTGCTCCTCGGATAACACTCAAGATAAGGATCTGACCCAAATCCGGACAAATGAGGGGGACATTTGCACCCTACCGTTTCATTTCGGTAGGAACAGAGCGCATTTTTCCCGCAGGGTGAATTCGTGCAGGGTGAAGGTTGAGGGTAATTACTACCCGGGTAATTTGTACCTGTTCAAAAATTCAAAAGTCATTCATTCCTATTTCTGAGACAAGATTTTCATATCGGTTTCTTTCAAACTCATTTCATTTCGCTTAATTTCATTTCACTTCACTTCATTTCATTTCACTTCATTTCTGCTTCGCCCCATGTATTAAGCATAGGGCGAAGAATGAATGAGTGAAAAATCCTTTCTTTCACATTCATCTGAAAGGACGGAATCTTTCAGTCATTCCAATCAAATGGGAGGAAATTCATTCTCATAATCAATCAAATGAATGAAAGTTAACAGGTATGGGGTAATTACCCGGTTTCATCATGGTCATCATTACGGGGTAATTTTGTTGTGGAGGAGGTCGTGGTGGGCGTGAGATTGGTTGAAATGGTCCATTATTATTTGAGTCAATTGGTCTCGGAGAATCTGGGAATTGTGGTGGTCTGTTTGCTGGATTTTGGTCATCTCGTTGCGGTCGGCATTTGACGTACGGGTCGCCATAAAACCCGTTCAGACAGCGGCAAGACGGTTTGTGTCCCACGGTTCGGCAGGACGCTCGAACGCCACATTTGCCCTCGGTAAATACGCACGGGTCACGGCATTTCGTTTCGATGCAGGTTAAATGATCGGGACAGTGGGAATCCTGGGAACATTCCGGGCGGCAGTGGGGCTATCAAATAAATTGAGGTGTTAGGAGAGATTTTACCACTGGCCGCGGAAGGGTGGGGGACAGAGGGACAATGTCCCCATGGTTGTTCGATGTCCGCATCATATGCCCATGTTATAAACTAAATTCCTCCCTCCCCTATTTTACAATATTAATGTCCCCTCATGTCCCCACAGCTTCCGCGGCCACGGTACAAGATCACGTCGGAGAAAGTTTGGCATGAAATGGAGAATAAATGTCGGGCACGGTGTAAGTTATTTGTTCGGGGAAATGTGAGAAGTCTCAATATTCTTGCAATATCTTTCACTCGAACGGTTTTAAATGGTTTCTAATTTGAATAAATATTACGTGTATGTACCCACCGGTGTTCCAATGTAGCCTTTCGAACAGTAGCAGTGGGCATCGGCACCGACTGGTTTGCATTGACTGTCAAAAACAGAAAATAAGAATAATCTATAACGCATCAGTTGCATAAGAATTTTTACGAGATATCGGAACTATATAGATTTGCATCATGCAAAACATGCAAAAAAAATCATGCAAACAAATCATGCAAAAATCACGTCATAACTTGTGAAAAACGCAAAAATAACGCATCAGTTGCATTATGCAATCAACTTGCATAAGATTTTTTTGATACATCGTACGGATTAAGATTTGCATCATGCAAAAGATGAAAACAACATGCAAAAATATTGGCGTAAATTATAACAAACATAAAAATAACGGATCAGTTACATAAGAATTTTTCGAAACATTATGCAAATTATGCAAAAAGTTTTGAGACATTTTTTACATCGTGTCCCTCACCTATTTGGCCCACATGGCCACGGATCGCATGGAAATTGGTCCTGATTCTGGACAAACACTTCCGCCACCGAATTTTCATTCGACTCTTCCGATTCAGACGTAGTTCCACCAAACTCATGACTCCCCCCGGAAACAAACCCCCCAAATTTCTCCCCACTTTCCCTCATGGCTTCATACTCTACGGGAAAGTACTGCAGGGAAGGACCCCTTGACCTCCCGCATTTCCCATTCCTTTCCGGATTCCCGATATGCCCGGGAGGACAGGAACATTTAGCCCGATGATTCACCACCCTGCATCTCGCCCCTTGTCCGCAACGGTTCAAACTGCACGGATTGCTGCATCGCTGTCCGGAACATTCCATCTCGGCGGGACAATCCATATCGAGAATGCATTCCGGTCGACAGTTGGGAGGACGACCTTATCCATAAATAAAAGTACAGTAGCACGTGCCGTTTAGTAATTAAATTCTGAACATGTTACCCTTTCGTGAAATCTTTCTTACTTACCCATGAATCCTACACGGCAGGAGCATTTCTGGATTGGAGCGTTTCCTGGAGTTGTTTTGCATACGCTGGAAGAAAGAAGAAGAAGAAAATGTAGAATAAGATAAAATACTAAATAAAACCTCCTTTAAAATCGCTGCTTCTCCTATTTACAATGGAGGTCTCTCAGCGTATGCTCTTCGATTTTGAGCAAATTAGTGTCAATCGATTGCAAATTTGATTAGTATGAAATTTGCGAAAGACACGATCTCCCAATGGGCACGTTTGACAGAGATATTTGCATCCCAAGAGGAGAAAACGCACCCGAGTGTAAAATTGTAGTGTTTGAAAGTCAAAAAAAATTCTGGCAAAGAAAAATAATAAATTAAATTTGGTTAGATGTCTTGAAGAGAGAGTGGTTTTTCAATTTTAGGGCGTGATTTCTCCTCTTCGGATGCAAATATCTCTGCCAGACGTGCCCATTGGGAGATCGTGTCTTTTACAAATTTCATCCTAATTAAATTTGTCCTCAATTGACATTAGTTTGCTCCAAATCGGAGAGCATACGCTGGGAGACCACCATTCTCATTCGTCTGCTAGTGACTGACATAAATGTCATTTTAACACAAAATATGTATCTCCAAGTTCGTTCTAGATGCGATCAAAAACCGACGAAGATCAAAGCATAATAATAATGCGACAAAGAACTTTGGGCAAATTTATGAGCTGTAGCGCAACGATGAGAACATTTTCGATTGATTTCACCTGTTGGGTCCACAAGGATTTGATGGAAAGCAGGAAAGCGAAGAGGATTCTCCTTTGTCATTTCTTGGGTGAATTTCTTCTTCAAAACTGTCTTTGTCATCTTGCTCCTCTTCAAAATAGTTTAGCCGACTGTGGCCAAAGGCTGCCAAATAAATGTTCAAATAAGCACGGATTTATCATCAATTTTAAGATTTTGAGCTTGTTATTCAACCGTCCGTAGCAGTCTTACACGTGTCCAGTGGCCGCGGAAGCTGTAGGGACATTAACATTGTAGGATAACGGGAGGGAAGAGTTTATATAACATGGGCAGATGATGCGGACTTCGAACAAGCGTGGGGACATTGTCCCTCTGTCCCCAACCTTCCGCGGCCACTGCATCATTTTCATACATTTGAGTAGCCTGAATTCTCCCAGTGGCCGCGGAAGCATTGGGGACATCTAGGAACATTAACATTGTAGGATAGGGGAGAGATGGGTTTGGACATATGATGGGGACTTCGAACAACTGTGGGGACATTGCCCCTCTGTCCCCAACCTTCCGCGGCCACTGCATCATTTTCATACATTTGAGTAGCCTGAATTCTCCCAGTGGCCGCGGAAGCATTGGGGTCCCTCTGTCCCCAACCTTCCTCGGCCACTGCACGTGTCCTACTTGCTTTTGTACTAAAAGCTGATTAATTTTCCCGTACGTATCATTTTATGCAATTTTTATCCTTCCCCCCACCCACGCAAAGTTTTAAATAATTTCAAGCAAGACGAGATTTCTTGTTAGAAAGAAAGTGCTTGTCTTAATTTCAGTAGACGACCAGTGGCCGCGGAACCGTGTGGTCAAAAGAGGGAGAATGTCCCCACGCTTATTCGATTTTTTCATCATCTCCACATGTTATATAAACCCCTCCCCTCCCATATCCTACAATGTTAATGTCCCCAGATGTCCCCACAGCTTCCGTAGCCACTGTAGACTACGACGTGAGTTTTAATTTCATCAACAAAAGTGCAAAGAGAAAAACAAGATCAAACTAAACGATACGACGAAATTCAGACTGTTTAATTACCTACGCAGACTAATTTAGAAATGAATTAGTAATTTAGTATTTACCTCGTTCTGCAGAAGAGGCTGATTTTTTGGGACCAACTTTTTTCTGTTTTTTGTTCTTTCCAGTCAACTTTTTCTCCTCTTCCGTGACGGAATATTCTACAAGTTGAATCATTTCCTGGGGAGTCGTGGTCCCATTGAAGCTTCCGATGCAGACGTACTTCCCCCAAACTTCTCTGATGAGGGAGGTCACAATAAAACCGGATTTCGGACTGAAACGAACCTCGTGTTCGGAAGGACATTGGAGTAAACCCTGAAGAAGAAAATTAGTAAAAGGTATTCAGTGTTTCGGGTGAACGTAACTACTTGCAAGAAATAAGGGGAGAGAAAGTGGTTTCTTGCAGGCAAATATTTTGACCTGCAAGAAATGCATGGTACAAATCTTAAAAAGAAGTATGCTTTTTATGACAAAATTAAGAAATGTGGATGGACACATTATGGATACGACGCATTTACTTATGTGCATATTTTTAGAATTATGAGATTGTTTCTTTTTTGTAGATTTCAAGATTTTTAGAATTTTGAGAGATTTCAACGCCATTTAAGAAAATAGAATGATTTTTATAGAGCTCAATTACTTCGCAGATTTTTTGTTCTTATTCCTACATTTTTTAAAATTTTGAAAGATAATAAATAACTGAGAGAAAGTGGTTTCTTGTAGGTAAATATTTTGACCTGCAAGAAATGCAAGGCGCAAGAAACTGCACCCTGTCGCTGTAGTTCATACGGGGCGTGGCTGGATGGCGCACATTTCTTGCACTTTCTTACTTTCTCCCAGTTTCTTGCACCTCGCATTTCTTGCCTTGCTTTCTTTGCAAGAAATGTAGCAAACCCGCAAGAAACGAAACACTGAATGTACCCGCAGACCGCATACAAAAATTTAAATCTCTTGAGATCAAAATTTACACCACATTTCTAACACACGTTTCCATTACAGACGTGTCGTCGACATGTGGGCGAGATCGAAATGTTTGTACCACTTACGTTTTCATTTTTCTTCTGCAACGTGACAATTACGTCGGGATGCGTTACCGAGCATGGAATCCGGACCCAATTTGCATCTTTTGGAGGGTACAAGCTTTCTCCGGTTTTTTGGATGAAGAGAGAACTGCCTGAAAACATTTAAAAATATGTAATGTATGACGTCACCATTGCGTCATAATATCTAGCTAATTAGCATATTAAAACAACAAACCTGGCACGTAGACATACACGGAGGCGAATTTGGGCGAATATTTTTCCCAATTTTTACGAACCTGCACCTTTTTGCAGATATATTCACCCGTAAAACTTTCTCGGAGAGCGGTGTTAAAACCTAAGCCCACGTTTGCGACGTAATTTGAGGCGTCCGATCTTTTCGTAGGTTCGCTAATTGTGAGATTCGTGGTAATTTCGGGATTCTAAAAAAATGAGGAGAAAGTATGTATCTAGCAAAATCTTGCATGGATGGGCAAAATATTTTGTCAAAACACAGTATTTTGAGCTGCGTACTGCCCAGAGTTTAGATTTCCAGGGGTGTTACACCCACAAAAAGACGAAAATCAACGTGGAAAATGCAACAGTCATACAAAAATACAGGTTTCTTTAAAAGAAATTAACTTTTTGCCGCGGTCAAAATACTTTGTTTTTTTGAAAATCGTGAAAATAAAGTATTTTTACAGCGATAAAAAGTTAATTTCTTCACAAAACCTGTATTTTCGTATGGCTGTTGTCTTCTCCACGTAGATTGTCGTCTTTTTGTGGGTGTAACACCTCCGGAAATCCAAACCCTAGGAAGAACGTAGCTCAAAATACTGCATTATTTTGGCAAAATATCTATGTATGAAATCTAGTCTCAAAATGAACTTTTGTCTCAATTTTACCCCGTCTCCCGTATAAATCCATTGAACTGGGTATTGCGATACGCACTGAAAGATCAGCTTTCCCCCAGCCTGCCCCACAGTATCACGACCAACTACAATCTCTCCATTTGTGGGGATCGGAATTTCACTAATTACTTCGATCAGGTTTGCATCAAAGGTGATTTCGAACATTTTGATTGTCAAAACTTCAACATTTTTAGTTTTTTTCGAAGAAATTGGTCGAATTGTGGTATTTTTCGTCTTATTCTTATTATTCGCAGGTTTCACCTTGTTCGGTTTTGGTCTAGTTTTTAGCCCATGCGAAATTTGGAGGAAACATGAAAACGTTAAACTCCACAAAATTAAAAACCTGAGCAACTTCATCTTGTTGCTGAATCCGCTTTAGAGCAGAACTAATGACTGGCCAACTATTCGCTAAAATACTAAAATGACCTCATGCAGTAAAGTTACTCCATAGGTTATGGTCAAAGACCGCAATTTTTGATAATCTCATTTGATATGGAAGTGTGGTGGACAACAAACAAGCAAATAAGTACATAAGACGGTGAAATTCTCATCATAAATCGTTACAAAAGTTGGATAATTTTTTTCTTAAGAATGGAAATGTGTGATAAATGATGATGACAGCAAAGTGGTTTTGCTTGGAACACAAAGGAAGGAGGATCATCAAGAACAGTGGCCGGGGAAGGGTTGGTGGGGACAGAGGGACAATGTCCCCACGGTTGTTCGATGTCCGCATCATCTCCCCATCTTATATAAACCCCTCCCTCCCCTATCCTACAATGTTAATGTCCCCCGATGTCCCCACGACTTCCGCGGCCACTGATCATCAACAACGGACAAACTGGTTGCTGGCTGGATATGTTGAACTGGTCGTCGGTATAAAATACTTAATATGAGACTTCATGATGCTAATAAGTTGTATAATTTCTGCAATAAGACGAGAAATATTACGACGAGTTGATGGAGAACGAGTCATGAAATGTCAAAGGTTTCGTAGACAATTGCTTGTAATTTCGCTTTCCTTTGGACGACTTTTATCCACAGACGGATCTTGATACATTTCATGCTTTTTTACGTGTAAGACATGGACAATAAAGAGCACGTATGTTCATAAGTATACATAGCCGAAAGGTTTATTAGGCATGAAATCATGGGTTTAAGAAACTCTGAATACGTGTAAAATTTCACATGCACGCTCTTAAATAAATATTCCATTTCTCAGTTTAATCTAGAGTTTTTTTACGATTTAAACAATCTTAAATCTTTCCCCAATAAAAAAATTCTCGGAATTTTCCCATATTATCCCATATTACGAAATATATAACAAGGAAATAAATGATCCCCAGACATTTACATAAATTTTGGTTCCCAGTTGGTCTTTTGCTTAATCCATAATTTAGGGATTAGAATTGTTGTAATCTAATCAAAACTATGTATGTACATATTCCAGGTTTAATAAAGCCATTAAATAGAAAATAAGCAGGAATCCCCTCGTGGATATGAAACGTGATTAAAGAAGCAAAATTTAATTTCTCTCTTTAAACACACATGCATTTTGTTTGTACTTATTTAAATTGCAATACATGCAAAGCTTATGAGCTTCTTTGTGTATGTACCCTGGGAAAAAATGCATCTGCTTTTTAAAATCATAAATCAACAATTGTCGTGGGCCGTACATACATATGTAATGTAAATGGGTGGGTGGGTGGATGGCTGTGATACGTAAGACAATCACGATCACAATCACATCACATCACTCGATTCCTTATGTGTGCTTCAGAATATTGTTAGATATTCATTTTCTATGTGACGGATTTATTTAGAGAATCTCCATTGAAGAAGAAAGTTCAAAGTGAGTGAAATGTAGGAGTAGGAGGAGGAGGAAAGGAAGGAAATGCTTCTCCAGAATCACTTCGTCTTACGTAATCGCGACAACTTTTATGACATGATCGAATCTCTCCAGCCTTTGTGGATTGGATCTTTTCCACTTTTCATTGATGTGTCTGGGACAGATTGGGTGGCAATTCTCAGGGAGGACGACGACACAGGTAGTAGACGCATCCAGCCAGGGTAGACATAAAGTGTCTGATAACTTCTGACGTATGTATGTACATAAGCATCATTTAAAGTTATTGTCATTTTCATCCATTATATATGTACATTTTCTCAAAGTTTGTTTAATACAGTGGGTGGATTCGGTTTGATTATTTAGCTGGAAATGACATGTATGTATGTTTTCGTGTTAATTTAAATTCGCAAATCTTAGCAAATAATATGTATGGAATTCCCATGTGAAGCCGAGTGCAAATATGCAAGTATGATCAAAATCACGTAATGTCACTTAATGAATTATCAGGTGGGGAATATGTATGTCGCCGACATCCTACACATTTTCAAAATGTCAAATACCACTTTTTATGACGTGATGACCTTTATGTAGTAGCATTTTTTTAAGGAGAGAAATCCGTGATGCGATACCCTTAGGTAATTTAGAAAGGGGAAAAAATCTTGATATTTCTTTAATAAATATGCAATATTTCTGAGAAACGGCAATTTCTGGTAAAACTAATTACACGGAGAGATGATGACATCAAAGCATAGTGTACGATGCTGTTCTGCCCAAATTATAATTTCTGATTACACTTTTCCACTACGAACGACCAACTTATTTACTACACTTCTCGGAATGAGACGGTTTCCCAAAATTGCTCAGATTTCCAAATGACATAACTAAAACTGCTGAGGAGACCAAGACCACCACTTCAATTAGGATTATTGCACTACATACGGCTTTGCTTGACTGGATACATTGGAGGCGGAAACAGGGAGGGGGACATTGTCCTTCAGAAATTCAGTAAAATCGTGTCTTTCCTCCTCCTCCTCATACCTGTTCACTTTCATTCATGTGACTGATTATGATGGCTGATAGTGAATGAAAATGAATTTCCTGTAAATATGAATGAAAATGAGTGAAAGATACCGTCATTTCAGATGAGTGACTGTGAATGAAGGATTTTTCATTCTTTACATTTTTCGCCTTGAAGAAATGAAGTCAGATGAAGTGAAATGAAATGAATTTGAAGGAAAATGACTGAAAATCTTCAGTCAGAAATTGGGATGACTGAAGTTTGAATGAAAAAAGTTTTTTTGAACAGGTATGACTCCTCCTATCCCAAAATGCTAATGTCCCCCTATGCCCTCCCCCCACCTTCCGCCGCCACTGAGCACAAAAAACGTGACTACTTCGACTCTATAACCTCATCACCCACGGCACACTTTCTTGAGGCGAAATATTAATATGTTCTTCAAACTTTCTCCGGTACATACGACACAAACTCGGTTAGCCAACGCCACAAGGGGGAAATGAAGTTGCAAATAAAAATAAAAATTCGCACACGTGGAAGAATCTTGCCACCACGAAGAAATAAATATGTACAGCTAAACAAGGATTATTTGTACGAGAAACATAGCCATTTATGTCACGAGAGTCACCTTTATTTATTGTGTTTATAAAAACAGTACATAGATATTTCTTATAGGAAGCAGCAGAGCAGACTTTGTCTTACAAAATTATTTATCATTTAATAAATTTCTGGCACATGTAACTATCCAGTTCCTAGTACGTTCTGATAGCTAGTTAGATACGCGTGGCTAACTTCCTCCAGCAGCGCCAAGAAGGATCCAAGCATTCCTCGCCGTCCGGGCTTCTTTTCGCACGAGTCTTTTATGGTCGTCCACGCATTGGCCAAGGTCGTCAATGACCTGTACGTAGTAAAAAGTTGTAATTTCCGTACTTATCAACTCCTCAACGTACAACTCTTATCATTAGTTTCTTACCTTTGCTCGCAGCGGTAATACGACGTGTGAAGGACATTTTGCACATTTCAGCAAACACTGCAAGGCCATACATCTCACCTCCTGGAAGTAAAATGCAATTCAATAATATCAGAAACTGAGGAGCACTTTCAAGGGGCACTTTCTCCTCACGGTGCAAATGCAATATATCAATTTAGCTAGATAACATTAATATCAGAAACTGAGCGACTTTCTGCAGATGCAATAAATCAATTTACACAGCCTAAAAGCTATATTCCATTTGCATGTAAATCATTTAAAGGAAATCGAACATAGGTATATACCATATTTCCCGGAAATCCTGCCAATTTTACGAGCTGAGGCACAATATCGTAACAATATTCGATAAGCTTCTTATCCGTTTCTTCATCAGAGTTTTGTAACATTTCCGTAAAAGCTTTCAATGTCGAGGAAACAAGTGGAGCGGAAGTGTCAAGTTTCAGACTGGCAACGAGCAAAGGGAAAACCTACAGAAGGGAATTAAACATCAAAAATATTGTTGGTATTTTGAATGATAAATCGACAAAGAAAAGGTAAGGTCTCGCAGAAAAGGAAACGTGACTTGTTTTAAAATACAAACATACATAAATGACCAACAAACAACACACGTTTTCCATTTCGAGAGAGGTAAAGGTACGGTAGGCAGGCAGTGGCCGCGGAAGCCGTGGGGACATCTGGGGGCATTAACATTGTAGGATAGGGGAGCGAGGGGTTTATATAACGTGGGGAGATGATGCGGACATCGAATAACCGCGGGGACATTGTCCCTCTGCCCCCACGTTTCCGCGGTCACTGCATCATGTTTATATATTTGAGTAGCCTGAATTCTCCCAGTGGCCGCGTAAGCCGTGGGGACATTTGGGGAGATTAACATTGAAGAATAAAGGAGCGAGGGGCTTATTAAGATGGGCAAGACATCGAACCACCGTGGGGACATTGTCCCTTTGTCCCCACGCTTCCGCGGCCACTGCCGGTAGGCACGTGGATTGGAAACGCAAACATATTTATAATGGAATGGAATGCCCCCTTATTTCTGGGAAGGTCAAAAGAAATGAAAGAAATTCATAACATACTTTCCCCACCCGTCGTATAACAAGGTAAAAGAAGAAAAAGGAAGCACAAATGAACTCACACTTTCCATCTCCATTCCCAAAATTGAGCTTGGAATGTGCTTCAACTGACAACTCAGGGCTTTGATGAAATTTGCTTTCGCCATATTTGACTTTGACCCACGATAACCAGTCACCAGGCGTGGAACTGACGTTTGGAAAAGTCGCTGCTTATACAAGAACCTGTCAGCATGTGGGAAAATTGAGAAGTGAAAAATAAAATACGGTGGGGGCAACTGCACATCAGACATAAATTTGACAGGGATTGGCAAAATACTTTTAAAAAATAATACAATATTCTTCCGAGAATTCTACTCTTAATATCTTCCAAGGATTTGGATTTCCGAGGCTGTTACACCCATAAACAACGAAAATCCTACATGGAAAAGACAGCAGCTGTACGAGAATCATGATTTCTGAAGATATTAATTTTTTATAGCTGTCAAAGTACTGTGTTTTTTTTTTAAATCCTGAAAACAACGTATTTTGACGGCAACAAAAAGTCAATTTCTTGACAAAATCCGCATTTTCCTATGACTTTTGTATTCTCCACGTAGATTCTCGTGTTTTTGATGGAGTAACAACCCCGGAAATCCAAACCAAAATCCTGTATTTTCACAAAGTATCTACTCCAACCATCCCTGAAATTTAGTATGTTTGGAATGCGCCGTGGAGATAAATCAATCAAAAATATGAGACCTGAACTTGCAGTGAGATTTCGGATTTAGGGAAACCTCATCATCACAGAGTAAAATCCCGAATCCGTCAGCAGCCACGGTTCCCACGATGTTACTGTTGAGCAGATTTATCAACTAGAGAAAGACACAAACAAACGAAACACTAATTAAAAATTATTATTTAACCAGCGTAGGTATTTAATTTTGCAAACTAATAAACTTGCTTATCAGACAAAGTTTAGTATGTACACACAACAAAATTCCTGGAAACATCAACACCGACGACAAGGTAGTCTCACGTCGACATAAACAGCGGCCGCGGATGCCGTGGGGACATTAATGGGAGGCACTAGGCAGGGGTTTATATAGCATTGACAGGGTTCCTCTGTCCCCACACTTCCGCGGCCACTGGACTGGACATAAACACACTACTATTTTGTAACGCTATTTATTTACTAACCCGTCCCAACCAAGTACTCAAGTCCTGTATTCCCCGCATTGCTAAACCCTTCGTAATCCACGTAAGGAGAGAAGTAGCGCAACACGACCTCGACGACTCGTCCTCGGTCAACTTTCCGTCTGCTGCAAGTATTAATTTAATTAAAGTTGCATAATACTCATAAAAATTATTATGAATGAAAACATAAGAAACTTATTTTCAAAAGAAGATGCCGGATCCCTTTCACGTAACATCGTATTGATAGAAACTTTTTAGAAACTTATTTTCTTTCTATTATCAGAAATATGTACATGTGTACAGTAGCGGCGGAAGTGAGGGGACATTAGCATTGTGAGATATGTATGAGAAGGAGTGACTTATTAACATGGGGAGGATAGGATTTTTCTGGATTTCTGTGGGGGGAAAATGTCCCCCTGCTTCCGCCGCCACTGCGTGCGTACCTATTTCACCGTCCGTGTCATCCACTTCCATCGGAGATTCGCCACAAGAAGAAGAAGATTCTGGGAATCGAATGGAGCTCGATATTTTCACCAAGTTCTCAAAAATTACGGTCTCCACTCGCTTCAGTAAACTTTCAAAGTCCGCTTCTAATAAAAATGTCATCCTTATTAGATAACTATATTATAAGACGATTTTACTTGTCAAATTCCACGTAATCCTGCCTGACTAACCTGGTTCCAACTTGTTGACAAAGACGGACAAAAGTCGCTGGTAAGGGTGCCCATTATGTGGCGTGGGCTGAACACTCTTTTGTAACAAGTATTCAGCAAACTCGGCTTTTCGGTAGATCTCAATTTTTGGTCGTAACCCACCCAGGATTGCTTCCACTAGTTGAAACTGCAAAATTAACACGTGATAGAATCGTGAAATCGTGAATTAACACGTGGAAAATCATGGGAAAGCGGGAGAAAGTTTGAACCATTTTTGGCATTTTTCAGAAATTTTTGACAGCTACCGGGAATTTTCTAGGATTTTTATGAAATTTTAAAGGTTTCTAGGAATTTTCGAGCATTTTTAGGGTCATTTTTTACGGCCCGTGGGAATTTTCCGGGATTTTCTTCCCCCCGTTTTCCCGAAATAAAGCAGAAATCGGACCCATGGTTCTTTCAAAACGATGGCATTTTAGCATTTTAACACGGCTTGTGTGCAATAAATAAACATTCTTAATTACCAATAATCCCTACAAACCAGAATTAACCCGTACTCACCGGAAACCCGTCTAGAAAACTTTCCCAATCAGCCTCCAGCACGTTCTGTTTCCAGAACCGGTCCACCAAGTCTTGCTGAACCACTTCACCACTACTTCGGACCAAGTTACGTACTATTCTTACACAGATATTGAAAATATCCAGGTCCTTTGTTGTTGTCTCCACTTCCATCCCATTCATTTCAGTCTGTTGATTCAGCATGTCAATGCCTCCACCTCCAGCACGCATGGTTTTGGCAATTTCAAGGACAAGTTGAAATATTTTGTCGAAAACGGCAAGTCGCACAACGAGAATGGAATTGAGAGAGGCCACTTGTTCAAAGTTGGGAGAAAACTCGTTTACTTTCTCCACCACTCTGTTTAGACACTTTAGTGATTGAGGGATTTCTCCTTCTCTTGAAAAAGAACTTGAACTAATCTGAGTTAATAATGAAGAAACGACTTTCTCCAAAACGGTTGCATTGTGTGGGGCACATTCTGCCAAAACTTTTGCACAAGGACTTCCCATCTCGTTCCCATCGTCGAGACATTCTCCTTGTTGAGACATAGACGAGAGCAACTTGTTAACGCAGTTTTCTGAAAATTCATCTCCATGTTTGGCAACAAGTGTTTCTGCAATTTTAATCGTCGTAGCTCTGAAATGTCAACAAGAACGTCATTATTGCACAATATAACAAGCCATAAGAACTTTTCTCATTCATCATGCATCAAA
Organism: Folsomia candida; assembly: GCF_002217175.1. Lineage (NCBI taxonomy): Eukaryota > Metazoa > Arthropoda > Collembola > Entomobryomorpha > Isotomidae > Folsomia > Folsomia candida. Next base: position 4,192,958 of record NW_019091201.1, read on the forward strand.
GTATTACATGTGTGTGCAACATAAAAACAAAGAATCACGACTGAAATGAATGTCTCAATGTGATGACTTTTTTGTCTGTTGTACAGGGAACGTCCATATATTACGTTATCAAAAAACACCGATTTTTAGACAACCCCTTCCCCATCCTATTAATGTTAAGCGCTTAACACAATCAAGAACTCCGACCAAAAACCACCCACCCACCTTTTTGATACCGTAATATATGTACGTTTCCACATTCATATATCAAAAAATTCCAGCCTCTCCAAAAATTTGAGGGAGAACGAACCACACACAACTTACAAAGCTCCATCAGAAAGTGAGTTGCACTTGAGCAAAGCTAATAAGTGCTCTTGCAGTAAAAATCTGTCCTTTTGGGGAAAGTCGGCCTCATTTTCTAAAACTCGTAACAAGATCTTCAACGATAAGTTGGCAAATTCTGAGTCGTCGTTGGTTATAAAGCTGAACCAAGCTCCTAGATAAAAAAACCGTCATATATTTACCATCTATCTATAAGTTTTATTTAACAATAAAACCACTTACCCAACATTTCGTCCCACTTGTCCACTAATTCCACTAAAGCCACTAGAAAGAAGACAAAGAGTCGTTAAAATGCATTTAATGTAACCCAACAGAATAATTTAGTCGCGCTTCTTCTTCCATGGAATTCTCTCTCATTCGATCATTCCATCGTGCAAAAAAACTAAACAAAAAAGGGTCATAAAGAGGCCATCAGGAGTCAGTTAACTAACAAACCTTCTGGGTATTGGCGACAAGTTGACAGTATTAGTTCAGCAATCTCCATAATTCTTTTCTTTTCTCCTTGAACGGAAGTCCTCGTGAGTTGGTCGTGAAGTACTTGCAGAATTAGAGGGGCCACGGCTCGGCACGATTTTTCACTTGCGTTACACATCCCAATTAGAATTCGCGACGTGGGATGTATCAGCCGGAGTTCGGGTTCGCACAAGTGGTGCTTGCACTCTGTAATTTTTAAATACGAGACTATGATCAACAAAAAGGCATCTTTATCACAGAGCTCGGCGGATATTGGATAATTGGAGGGCGAGAATTTTGTATGGATATTTTGATATTGAAGGGTGAAAATTTAATACGGAAAACCTCCAAAATGGAGATGGATATTGGGAGGCGAGAATTTTGGCCGGAATATTGAATATTGACCCGGATATTTGGAGATTTCTACCCGATATCCGCCGAGCTCTGCTTATCACATTTAAGCCTTCTAGACTGTTCCGAAAAGTATTTAGGAAGGAATATGCGTGGGAGTAGAACAGTCTCGAAAGAAAAAAAAACATCACATGGATCCGATCCGATCATTACCTGTGAAAATCAGTTCAATGCACGTATTCAGTACACCGTCGTCTCTTGACACGACTTTGAACACACTTTGGATAAGTGTGATGCACTGTTTCTCTACGGATTCATTTCCCCCCATGAAGATTTCTCTCCGGAGTGAGTGCCACATCTGGGCGAGGAACGGTTGAAGGTTTCCGGGTTGGTAACATTTCTCGCAGCAAAGCTCCTGTCATGTCAAACAAATTGCGTAATTGAATAAAAATTCGCATCTATTGCATTTAAGGGCATCAAGAACTCGAGGGAGATAAAAGTACGACTTGTCTCAGGGTCGGACACATGCAGCGAAATTCTAGTCATGTACCACCACGTAGAGATTAGAGGCTGACTGCAGCACCGTCTGGGACAAATTTGCATACAATGTACTCGTCTCAACTCGAGTGGAAACAGACTTAACCATTGTTCCTTTCTCTCAAGAAAGTTGCAATCCTACACAATTTTCTAAGGAGTAGAAAAGGTCGCAGGTTGTCAACTCCAGATCTTGATGTCTCTTGGATATGTTGCAGTGTAGGAAAAGTGAAGAAGGGTTAAGTCTATGAGCCCTTTTGCGCCCGCCACACCCACTCAAAGGCGCAAAAATTTGCGAAAATTGCCGTACTAAAATCATCGCCTTGATTTTTGGCTGTAGTTTAAACACAAAAGAAAAGGTTTTTTCGCATTTGAGTGGGTGTGGCGGTCGCATGAAGTCGAATCATTCTTCATTTTTTCAACATTCTTAGACCCCCACAACAAATCCAACGAACATCTCAATCTGGCATTGACAACTTCTGACTTCCTCCTCCTCCTAAGTTGAACAAGTCACTTACCAGCAACCGGAGAGAGTCAAGTTTCGAATCGATAAGACTAGAGTCCAACTTTTCCATCGCGAGAGGAATCAGGAATGGAGAAAACTTGTTGGTGTGCGAGAGACAAGTGTGCAGAGCGGAGGCGAGAACTTCCCTCGTAATTACGGTCCCACCAAGACTCACGGTCTGAAATGATGAGAGAAACGTGACTGAATATATAAAACTTGGTGACACGTCGCATCGCATCACATCCAATTGAGGCATTCCATAAGCACATGAATAGTAAATAGTAGGAAATTCCTATTCTACGCGTAAATGTGAAATCCATACCGGAGAAAAGTCGATGGGGAAATAGCAGGACAAAATTTCAAAAAAGTCTTCCAGGAAAGGACCCAAGTCAAAGGTGGAGATTACGTGAGGCATCATTTGAAACAGGAGCAACAAGTTGCGAGGGTCTTTTTCTCCATCTGCGTTCAATTATTTAGGTAGATTAAAATGAATTCTGGAAATTTGCCACGTTACGCAATACTTGCATGGAATATGTAAGCCTTCATTTATTCATATGTACTTACCCATCGCTTGCAGAAAATTCACGACAAAGTCAGACGATAATTCCTTCAATTCTAGGAATCATAGGAGAAACGAAATTGAATTGTAGTTGGTTAGTTGGTTACAAAAGTTGACTCTCAAATTACAAGGTATGATTTAAATACAAATTCGACACACTGTTAAAAATCTGGTAGTCACATATATACCCCCCCTGGTAGCACAAACTCGGGAAATACACGGGAAAAACACCAGTCCGCGGACACGAAATCTCGTGGTTAACACGTGAAGATTTGGTGTAAAAGATGGTGAATATTGGGGGTTATTGTCGCCGTTTTGCGGTGTCAGACTCGTGTAAAATTCGTGTATAACACGTGTCTAGGACAGAACTAATACGTGTAAAACTCGTGTTATTCTCGTTTATAATTAGGGTATAAACTCGTTTAATTTTCGTGTTTATGCATGAAATAAACACGTATTTTACGCTAAATAAACACAGAGAATTGCCTCAATTTTTCCCGTTCATGACATGCCTTTATTTCATTTTAATTATTTAAATTAATCATAACAAACAGAGAACAATGATTAATGGTTAAAAATTATATGTCATCCGACTCCTCATGAGTAATAAAGTCTGATCCACCATCGGAAATTGTCCCAGCGCTATGATTTGACACATTAGATTAATATGAATATAAACTTTAAAATTTAACGGGATTTAATTATTGTATTCACATACATATCAGCACAATGATTTTTCTTCAACCGTTTTGCTGCTGCTTTCAAATATTTCTTAATTACGGCTTCCATCTCGTCATCTGTCACTGCCTTTGATGGTAAACTTTGACGAACCGTATCTAAAATATTCAAAGAAAAAATTAGCGTGACCTTCCACTATTAAGCGTGGTGTTGTTTCAGATAGGTATTATACGCGTTAGGTTTAAAATAGTACGTGAACACATTTACCGAAAACTACTTGTTTCATCCATACATCACAGAACGCTGATTTTCCTTGACCCGATCCAATTGTAACAGTTGGCCAACTGATCCCCACAAGTTTTGATAATATGCGGCGTGTACACTTTGCAACATTACTACAACCACGCTGCCTTAAAAGTGTCACCTGAAGTAGATACGAAAATTTACTTTATCCGATTAGACGAATTGATTGTTTTTATTGATCGATATTTGAAATGTATTTTCCAGGGACTCGCGGTTGGCCAAAATCTCATAATAGCCGGCCCCCTTTGCTAACATCCTCCATATTCATCAATGGAATTTGATGACGAATTTCATCTTGGGGCTTTTTCTGTCCATCCAAATGAAGTAATATTGCATCCAAGGTGTCCTGAATGTTACGACTCTGAACTTTTAAGCTTGCGATATTTCTGACCACCCAACTCTGAAATTGATTTCCTATGAAAACAAATAACTCGTTTACATTAGCTAATTTTTATAATAAGTTAACGTTCTTTATGTACCGGGAAGAAAATTTTCTACTTCCAAGGATGATTGCTGAGCGCCTATCGAATTTCCTTTGGGCAGCGCAGCGGAAAGTATTCCAACTTCGGGTGATTCGTTGTCGTTCCCAATAATGGAGAGTTGGGCGTCGCCGTTGCTTGTTGAAGACGTGCCTGCACCTTTATCGTTGGATATTTGATTCCCACCCATAACTTCCGGTTGTGTACCTTTCACAGTTATGGTACTGTCCTGATTAGCTGCAAACAATAAATTTATTATTGCATGCGTATGCAGAAAGTGCATAGATAAATAAAAATATGATCGATCTATGTACATATTTCAAATGAAGCTTACCTAAGCATAGCTTAAACGGCATATTATTATTGCTTAATGTCTTATTTCTGCTAGACTTCCCTCCTGGAATCGGCTCCCCTTCAGTTGATTCTTTCAGCCCAGCTTTTTGTAAATCTACAAGGGAAAAATAATTAAAATGATTAATTAAACATCAATTAAAATGTAGCTATTGGTCAACAATCATGATAGAAATTACAACAATTTTTGCCTATCATGGGCGGACGTGGTATCTTAGGACTGATTGAGTCGTCCCCATCGCTTCCAGAACTGTCGCTCGCATTTCCCTTGTTTCGGCACACCCTGTTTTTATCATTTCCGCTCCAAACATCTGCGTCTGACTGGTCCATCACTTTTGGAAGTTTTTGGAGGGCTTCGCGATAAGTTGCTGTAATACAAATGGCAATTGAAAAGAATCGCATTTAAACGCAACACCAAATATTCACAAGTTTATTTAAAATTACCAAATTTATGCCCACTCCCAAGAAGTTTTACGTCATGAATTGACCTGGTTTGTTCTGAAGCTTCATGTTGACCAACAGCTTTAACAATTCGGCTTGGATTTTTGTAATTGGGCCATGCACATTTAGTATTATTTGCGCATAACCATGCAGTTGACACTACCTCAATTTCATTAGTGTCAATAAATTTCACAAGAACAAAATTATTAGTGGACATTGTTACGGTGGCGCATAAAATTCTTCACTTTAAATTAATAGTGATGGTTATGCCGACAGATGAATGAGAGGAGCCGCTAAATATTTAGTGCCACACGGTAGTAAAATCACTTTCTTCACTATTTGAGACGTATTAAAGCACTTAATTGGCCCAGGTTTTGACAATAAATAAATATTTAACACTGAAGATGGGCACGGAGTCGAGTAAAAGTTAGTCCTATCTATAAACTGTCGTCCAACGAATAATTCCTTCCCGTCTTTCTTAAGAAATGTTTTAATAATCACAATATCGCCATTTAGTATTTCACACGCCCTATCTGCACTTAAAACACTTAATTTAAATAATGTGTTCTGAAACTTCTTATAAAATTCAGAACAATTAGCGAAGTAGGCTGGAGGGTTGGAATACGACCACGGCGAGTTTAGGCATGGCACGAATGGAGTGGAGGCGGCTGGAAGGATTTGGTTCTCCCTCTCGATCAGTCTTCTGTGCGCTTGCTGTAAGGGGCAATTTGTTGATCTCACCAAGTTTTTAATTTCTTCAAGTTTATTTTCAAATTTGAATGCACTAAATTTGTCGAGTTGGCCGTGATTAATGCAGTCGCTTGCTAAATGTAGGAGTCCGTGCACATTAAACGACATATTTTCTTCACCATAAAGTGTTCCAAAATGCTTGACAAAATAATTAAGTAATTCATTTGCATAGTTGTTGTGTGTGATATGAACTTTGTCAGCCAAAATCGATATTGCAACATGTAGTGACATAAAATGTTCATATAAGTCGTTGGAAATTATGTTTTTCAAAACCAGTGGGCCCGTATACAGTAGGAACTGACGAAATTCCGTGGCTTTCCAATATTCAAGGTCCTTCAATTTGCGAGGTTTACGGGCAAATTCGCATGGTATGCTCCTTTTAAGTTTTAGTAGCTCATTTGAAATCTCTTCGATTTGATGGGGCCGCAATCTGGCAGGACACTTTTTACCCTTTGTCAACAAGAATAAGATTTTTCTAACAATTCCAAGACACACTAAATGCATATACTCCCCTGGTGAGTCTCTGACCAAATCCGAGTCGGTTTTTTCAATGAATGTAGCTTCATGGTGATGTTGTGGATCAAGTCTTGCACGAAATGATGCATCGGTCCTTTCAGGGTGGTTGCCATATGGAAATATTACTCGGTTTTTATAGTATACTCCTCTAATAGTACAATTTCCACAAGAACTATATCCTGCATGGCACTTTATTCCTAGCACAAATGCACGCGCAGGTGCATCGCAAATCAAGTCACTCAACTTAATTTTATATTCAACGCCATTAATTAATAGTTGTCTTGGGGCCTCGTCCAACTGCTGAAGAAATGGTGAGAAGAAGTCGTCTAAGGAATTCGGTTTTTGATGACCTGAGTATATTCCAATTACGAAAACATCGTCATTAATTGCGCCTAAAATTGGCCAGAACTGTTGGGACGAGCCGTGGTATAATGGTATTCCGTCAATATTTATTTGAATTTCCACTCTTGTATGTCTTAAATCGCGTTGCATAATTATTTTGCGGATTGATGCTACCCAGTCAAACGCGCAGTATTGTCCGGGTGGTACATTAATAACTGCTCGGGGTATGCAATAAAGTCCTACTATCAAGGGGCAGGTACTTAAAACAATGATGGCCATGAAGAAGTTTTAACAGGTCACTCGTTGCGGAAGCGGTTATGTTATGACTTATTGTCCAACTTCTTAGCTTATCACTTAAATCTGTGACTGATTCACAATCAATTTCGGTGCTCGTACTATTAACACTTGACACTGATTTCACACTCGAAGCACTATCACTTTCAACTTCAAACCTGTCGACTTCAGCTTGGGACGAATATAAAGTTTCGTCGACTGTTGAAATTTCCAAGTTTTCCGTTAAATTTGGTGACACAGTATTTATAACTAAATTAAAGTCAGCTACAGCGCTGCGAACTTGCCTTTGCATCTGTCTATCTCGGGATTTTTTCATTTTCAGAAATATGTAATTAATTAAACTTAAAATAAATTGTTATCATAAATCCACAAAAATCTTGCCGTGTTTGTACTGTGCTTTATTAAGTTTAGCGGTGGAGGCAACATTTGGAAAGAATAACTAAACACCATTTTAACACGTTTTTAACACGAGTATTTCCCTGACTTGGTTACCAAAAATACACGAATATGAAACACGAGTTTTGCCTTGGAAAATACACGTGTTTTATAACACAGTGGATTTTGGTATTCTGCAACAGAGAAAAACACGAGTATCCAAAATATTTTACACGAATTTGACACGAACCCCAGATTGCCACGACTTTACCCCAATCGAGCACGTGTATTTCTCGGTCTGTGCAGCTAGGGCCGTACTGGTTCTGATTTGGTAATAATTTCCCATCGGATTGGCAGTAGTTGGTTTCTGAGTGGTAAATTTTTCATTACCACACACATTACTAAACGGTAATGCCCGTATTATCATGCCGGTAGAGTCATATACATATGTACTCTTGTCAGTACTGATCTACTACCGGATTTCTAAGAGTGCAGTAAAAAAAACTTTCTCTCGGCAGAACATTCTAGAAATGTGATATTTTCAAAATTTCTTAAAATTTGCATTACATAAAAGTCATAAAACCAACAAAATCCAATATCGGATAACCATGCAAATTTGTTACAAAAATAGATAACCTCTCTCCCTTATCGTATCTCACCTTCTATTCTGTGCCTGATTAGGAACTCGATAATCTCAAAGACGGTTCTTCGTATTTTATGAACATGAGATTGCACATTGGCTTCCTGGAAAATCTGGTGAAGTAGTTGGGCACCCGCGCCCCTTGGCAGGTTCTGACATTGGACCTATTTAACAGTTCAAGCATGAAATTTAATATTATTTATTGTACTGCATGCATACATTATGTAAATACGTGGCGAGGATTAATTAACGAGTTGCAATGCGGCCACAAACTCAAAACAAATTCCGACACGGAGAAAGTGACAGTTGAACAAATAAGTGAAAGGTAAAGTGCAAATGGTAATTAATTAGAGACCAAAGACCCACAAACAGGAAAGTGCAAGGTCAAACTGCTACTTTAGTCGGGCGTCTTTAAACATTGTCCGAAACATTAATAATTTCTGGAAACCGGAAACAAAGACGATGACGAGAACTATGCAAAAAATTCAGTTCGCCAATTAATTAGAAAATCACGAGGCAATTCTGTCCTACAAAATTCATTCCTTCATCAGAGACAATTAGACATTCAGGTCGCGTTACGTTACCTTTGAAACCGACACCTTGAGCAAGGTTACAACTCAATTCGCTCTCCTCCTTTGTTTCACACAAGGTCTCAACTGTCACTTGAAATTTGTCTTTCGTTGCATTCAATTAGTTTGAATAGCAATTAATTACAGAGAGAACATGGATATCTACAGAGCTTTGTTGAATTTTGTAATGCTCTCGACTTACTAAGAACTGTAATCACGATAGTCTGAGGACTCTTATCGTGGGAAGTGGCCGCGGAAGTGTGGGGTCAAAGTCTCCATCGCTTGTCCATCTTATACATATAAATCCCTCTCTCCCCTATCCTACAATCTTAATGTCCCCACGGCTTCCGCGGCCACTGATCCTTCCTTGGTACATATTGCGTCTGACATTCTAACGAAACTATCAACTTCAAACGGGGCCTGAGATTTTAATGGATTTCTCCTTCCTTGCAATTGGATAACATACATAAGTAAATACTAATGAACAGTGGCCGCGGAAGCCGTGGGGACATTGACATTGTGGGATGGGGGAGGGAGACGTTTATATAAGATGGACCGATAATGGGGATATCGAACAACCGTGGGGACGTTGTCCTTCTGTCCCCTGCTTCCGCGGCCACTTCTAATGAACACGCAAAGTACATACGCAGTCAAACACAGCGATAAATCAGATTACGATAAATAATCTAACGGAAAACCTATGCATTCTCAGAAATGTAAGTAATCTGATCGGAATCAAAGACAGAAAAACTTTGACAAATTCAATTTAGATTTCGCATCTACTTCTTACATAAACTGTACGTACGAGAAGGTGTAATTTAATATTCAATTTGTCACTCACGATTGGATAACAGCACAAAATCGCTTTCGGAATGACGAGATGTTGATCTTTTAGGCGATTACATAAAAACTCGACGATGAATTCCAATTCTTTCTCGGTGAGGAAATCTTTCGGGAGCGTGGAGAAAACTCGGGCGAGGATATCGACTGCTTTCACTCGATCAAGTACCGTCGTGCTGGTTAGTTGAGGACCAAGATTCTCCACCAGCCCCAATAATGTGGACTCTCGCGACGTAATCTCTGCAATTAAGATGTCAATCGTCCTCTTATCGTATATCCTTTTATTATATTTCATAACATTTGACTAAGGTGAGATGGTGTGATCTGTGATCCTATTTAGATAGTTGAAATTTTGGAAGTTCAAATCAACATTTCTTGAGGCAGTTTGTCCGATGGTTAAAACTTTTCAAACATTTTGAGGTCAAAGTTGAAAAATGAGCGATTTTTGGCATAGGATAAAACTGGAAGTAGAGTTTGCTTCCTCTGCATACCAAAAATTGCACACTTTTCAACTTTAATTTCAAAAATTTTGACAAACTCTAACCAACCATTGCACAATAAACGTTGGTTATATTGACTTGAACTTGATAATTCCAAAATTTCAACAAAATCGGACTGTAGCACTTCAAACCATCGCATTGGACTAAATCCTTGTCAAACATCGATTTAAATTTAACGTGAAATTAATTGCACATTATGTAAAGTGTACGTGACACCGGATAAAACCCGTATTTTCTACCCACCACAAGTATCCTAAATTGTTTCTGAGAATGGTTTCCGTAAATATTACATAGTTTTACTTGTATAACTTTCCACCTACTTTGAGCAATTTCCTTTGACTTTGACTCGACCAGGGCTTCGTCACCGGAATTTGCGATGGCGGCTGTGATGAGGTCGGTTAAGTCGTTTGACGCCATCCTGCTAATTAAGTAGTTCGTCCTCCTTTAAAAATTAATATAAAATTTAAAGTTATAGATAAATAAATAAATAACCTCCAGAATTCAGAGATTGACGAATTCTAGATCAAATGAATTAACTTTTCCATTAAATTCTTTCAGGAAACAGGGATTGACAGCTTAATAATTGTTTACTGCTGTAAAATGTCATTTTATTAAAGAAAATCAATAATTAAAAAACTTACTGTTATTCAAAACCTCAGCCACGTGTTATGTCGATTCTTTAAAGAATTCAATTAACTCGAAAAACCACAAAGTCAAAAAGGTGAAAGGTGGAGACTTGTACACTGAACTTTAAAATTTCACACAATTACCAACTTCTCACTATTTTTCCTTCTAAACAAGTCGATATAATTTAATGTTGTTAATTAACTAACAAAGAAAAATCAGCCGCATTGTTAGCTCAATAAACACGCGGCTCACAAAAACTTCAGTTTTACTCACAGTTTATATTCTCCAGACAGTTTTACCACGGTTTGATTGGTGATTACCAATCAAATCTCGTCACAGTTGGGGCACGTTTAATCTCTGTTAGTTAACTAACCGATTATTTAATCACTCCTTAAATATGTATGTATAAACTGTTTGTCAATAAAACATCGCACCACGTACCATTAAAACAAATGCGATAACATTGATAACAAATATTCACCAAGTATAATTCCAAATCACTCCACTTAATCAGATTTATTAGTTAACTAACTTAACTTAATTTTTCACATAAACTGTAACTGTAAAATAATAAATAGTGTTACAAAATCGTCATTCGTTTAGTGTGTAATCAGGTAAACATTATTTATTTATTGTTAAAAATAACTTACTTAACGTTCAATCCACTTACGTAATTCCGTACGTGCGGAAAACAGCTAGTCAATATTTCAACTATATTTTAGTTTAAAAAAAACTATTTTTAGTCTTTTATCCGATTTATTCTTGCCACAATACAATTCGCAGGCAGGGTGCGATTTATTTAGCAAGTCGTGCCGTCAAGCATGTGGCGCTTGCCGGGTCATTGGCGACCAAAAATGCTCAATGCTCTCGTCTCAAAGTTCTACTTTCACTTTACTTTCTCCAATCTCACTTTCCTTGTTTCCTTTTCCTTGTTTTCTCTCTCATCAGATTGGATGGAAAACCCAATTTTCGACACCGTCGTTCGTCCCAAACTCACGCCGCTTACTTTCCTATTTCCGTCATATTCAGAAAACTTAAACAAATCATGACTTTCTATTCCATTATTGCGGAACCGTGTCCTCATGTCAGGGTGACACTTATCATAACACCAACACGATATCTGCGTCGCATTGTGTTCAAGGGGTGGGCAAAATACTGGGTCAAAATACAGTATTTTGATGCCAGTTCTTCCCAGGGTTTGGATTTCCGGGGGTGTTACATCCAAAAAAAGACGAAAATCTACGTGGAGAAGGCAATAGTGGTAGGAAAATACAGGTTTTGTGAAGAAATTAACTTTTTATCTAGGTCAAAATACTTTATTTTAAAAAAATCGTGAAAACGATGTATCTTGACGCCGATAAAAAGTTAATTTCTTCAGAAAACCTGTATTTTTGACTGACTGTTGCCTTCTCCACGTAGATTTTCGTCTTTTTGTGGGTGTGCCAGCCCCGGAAATCAAAACCCTGGAAAGAGGATAAGCTCAAAATACTCTGCATTTTGCCAGTATTTTCCCCACCTCTGCTTCTCTTCCTAGGAAAAAAAGTGGCTCACGGTTAAATAAGCATATCACAGCTTCAAAGAGATTCTCGTACCTTGTTTGTTGTTAGTGATCTCTGATCTCTACCGTAGGTACATACATACACAAAATAATAATAATAGATTCCAACTTTTTCCATACCGATTTCACCTTTGGTAATATGATGATGTTCAAAAATCCACACGAGCGGATCGCTAAATTGGATAATGGCTGATGTTCTCTGTTACGAGACGAGTTGTTTTATTTTCTTTGAGATATTTTCCAAATTGACGTAAATTACGGGGAATCAGACTTGTTCTTCTTTGACGATTCTTTTCACTAATGGAATGATTTGATAAGACGGATTCGCAATTATTTGATGCCAGCAGCACACTCGAGAGAGAAGATGAAAGAAAGAGATTGAAATCAACTTAATTAAGGAGTCGTTTGTCATCATTTCTGAAAATTAGTTGATGAAATTTTGTGCAAAATTATGTATGTAAATTTGCTAATTCGACTTATATAAATAAATACTTTCTTGGTAATTTTCGTGTCACAGGTTTCGCAAAAAATTAACATAATCAAGGTCAACTAAACCGAAAATGAACTCGTCGTCAATCCCGACTCGACCGCAGTCAAGGTTTTTTCCCGTGATGAAAACACCCATGTTGCCGAAGGGGGCTTTCGCCGGGAAAGTGGCTCTCATCACGGGTGGGGGGACAGGTAAGTACATATTTACTTTCTCAAACACCAGTGGCCGCGGAAGCCGTGGGGACATTAACGTTGCAGGATAAAGGAGGGAGGGGTTTATATAACATGGGGAGATTATGCGGACATCGAATAACTTTGGGGAAATAGTCCCTCTGTCCCCACGCACGCTTCCGCGGCCACTGTTTCTAATATAAAATCAAGCCTGTATTCTGCACTTATATACTTTTCACTGCAAAAAGTCACATGACCTCGTACCCTTGGTACAGATTTCAACACGGATTTTGGTCAGGGCTAATTTTTTCGAAAATTTTCAAAACGGAAAATTGAATGTTTTTTGTGCTGACATGTATTTCATGGTGACATACCTCTGGACTGAATGGATACACGTTATGCAAACAAAGAAAAATATCATATTTTCTATTTTTGAAATTTTTCTAAAATTATTCCGGACCGAAATCTGTGCTAAAATTAATACCAAGGGTGCACCTATTATGAGGACATGTGACCTTTTTTTGCAATGAAAAACTACGTGCAGAAAACAAGCTTGCATATAATTTCGTTTTGCTGAATGAATGAAATTGCGAACGTGCGATTCTCTCCTGCTCACTTTATTTCCTTTCACCTTTTCGAATATATATGAATATAATGAGCTTATTTACAATTTTCCCTGTATTTTGACTGACGTGCAGGTCTGGGGAAAGGCATGGCCTTGATGTTGTCATCCCTGGGGGCATCGGTCGCTATTTTGGGAAGGTTCGTTTCATCTCGTTTCACATATTGTGTAATAATTATGTCGCAATAAGAAATATTAATATGACGCAGAAAACAGTCCGACTTTTGATGAGGTTGACATTGTCTTGTATTTAAATTCATTAAGGTTGGACTGGATGACGCATCGTCAAAATTACCCCATTTTTAATTATTTCTCGCTTCTGGGAATTTATTTTAAAATTCTGACAGGCAAATATGTAGAGCAGGGAGTTGTTAACTTTTTAAAAATATACACTACAGATTTTGACACTTTTTGAAGGAGGAGATCTCAAGTTTAAGAATCCTTCAGAAAAATTGGAACTCGTGGAAACTGGCTTAAAAAACTCACCACAATTCCATTAATCAACTCACTGACTGCAAATTTGTCGTCCAGAACTTTAAAAATAAATTCCCAGAGGCGAAAAATAATTAAAAACGTGTAAATTTTGACTTGTTTGGCGAAGAGTCATCAAATGCTACCTTAAATTCTTAAAATCTTGACTTATGCAAATCCTAACCCTTGAAATATTCTGCTTATGTAAGTCTAAAAACACAGTTTGCATAGAAAATTATCTCTGCTTTGATAATATTTCATTCATTCTCAATATGCAGTTTGTCCCGTTCTTGGCACATAACGAATGTCGTTTGAAGATTTGTGTTCGTATTTGCAGAAATATTTACACAATGGAAAGTTGAGCATTCTCGGAAAATTAGGAAGTTATTATTTCTAGCAAAAGTTAATATTTGAGTTGAAGAGGATGCTGAATGAAGTAGATATTTGGAAATGATAAATTATCGTTGGATATGATGGATAAGCTTCTCCTAGATAAAGATAAGGCACACACACACATTTCCAACTGCTCCACATCGCGAAAACGAAAACAAACAAACTTTCATTCAACAATGAGCTTTACTTTGTATGTAGCACATCTCTGTTTTCTTTCTAATTCCTGTACTCGTAACAGTATCGGTTTCCTTATTATATATTGTTTATCTCCATCTAACAATGGAGGTCTCCCAGCGATCCGATTTTGGGAAAATTAGTGTCAATCGATAACAAATTTAATTAGGATGAAATTTGCGAAAGACACGATCTCCCGATGGGCACGTTTGGCCGAGATATTTGCATCCGAAGAGGAGAAAACGTGGCGTAATGTCGACAAATTTTACACTTTCCAGAGTTACTAGTACTTACTAGTGTTTTGTCCTATTTCGATGCAAATATCTAAAAATTAATACTTTTTTTATATACATGTTTTTTTTACTTTATTGGTATCAAAGCCTTACATTTTTAAGAAATTTTGAAGTTGTAAAATTTGTCAACTTTACTGCGCGTTTTCTCCTCTTGCGATGCAAATATCTCTGTCAAAAGTGCCCATTGGGAGATCGTGTCTTTCGCAAATTTCATCCTAATTAAATTTGCCTTCGATTGACAGTATTTTGCTCAAAATCGGAGAGCATCCGCTGGGACACCTCCCTTGTAAGTATCTTCAGTAATAGGTAAGTTAATAAGTTTGCAGTGAAAGCCTACTCTTTACACATAGTCTCATTTTCTTCCTGGCTTCTGGTGAATCCAAATTACATCTAATTGTACATACACGGTGAAAGTTACATACAGCACGTGGCAGCTAAATGAGAGTTTCATCTTTCATATCACACGAACGCAACGAAACTGGCAAGATTGATGGGTACGAAACTTTGTAATTGAAACATCTTGACATTACTCGTACACGAGCGGATCCGTTTCTCTTTCTACTTTCTTCACGCATCATTTTTTTTCGACTTAGGTGCATATAAAGAAGAAAAGTTCATTATTTCATAACTTGACACGCGTAGATTGCATGTGACCCACTTTATAACTTTATTTTTAGGTAGAGTCAGGCCTTATGTAATCGTCCTGTCTGTCTATCCGTCCGTCGGTCTTTCTTTCTATAAATCTGGAACACGTGGACCGATCTTGAAATCAAATTTGGTAGAAATATTACTATTTCCAAAATGTAATAAGCAACGAAAAGGCTTATGTAATCGTTGTCTGTCCGTCCGTCCGTCTTTGCATAAATCTGGAACGCGTGGACCAAATTTTGAAATTGAAACATTACATACGATCTGCAGAATCTAGGTACGAATCGAATTCGAAAAAATCTGAATCGGTGGAGGTAGTACATCTAAAGAATCTAAACGTCACGTAGGATCGTTTCAATAAAATTTTGCCAAAAACACATTTACGGCGTTAAACTTCGAAAGGAAGTCAAACTTACAAATTCATTTGCATACATTTTTTAACGTTCTCGAAACTACGGCGAAAAACCAAAATAATTTTGATCGGTGGGGGTCATATAAAAATAGGTCACGTGGGGCCGTAAAAATATATTTAGGGTGCTAAAAATCGAAATAAATTCAAACTCAAAAATTTGCATATATTTTTTTTCACCTAGACGCCTCAACGTTCTCGAAACTACGGCGAAAGACCTCTCTGCCTCTACGGGAAATCAAGTTCTTCCTTTTCCCTGTGACATTCGAGACCCGGAAGCCGTCAAGGGTGTAATTGACAAGATCGAGGAAAAGTTCGGCTTGCCAAACGTAATTGTGAACAACGCCGCTGGGAACTTTGTCTCCCCTTCGGAGCGCTTATCGCCCAACGCGTGGAAAACCATAATTGACATCGTTCTCAACGGAAGTGCCAACATTACTCTCGAAACTGGAAAAAGGCTTATCAAAGCGAAAAAAGGTGAGCAGCATTTTATTACCAAATTGACAGCTGGAGTGACATTTCTGCGATTCAGATTCTCCAAGTCTCGTTCAAAATTAGTATAATTGAGAAAAAATGCGATTTTATGCAAGGCACGAATCAGTGGCCGCGGAAGGTTGAGGGGATAGAGGGACATTGTCCCCAATGTTATTCGGTGTCCCCATCATCTCCCCATGTTAAATAAACCCCTTCATCCTCTATCTGACAATGTCCCCACGGCTTCCGCGGCCACTGAGAGAATTCAGGCTACTTAAATGCATTAACATGATGCAGTGGCCGCGGAAGTTGGGGGGATAGAGGGACAATGTCCCCACGGTTAATTATTCGATGTCCCCATCATTTACCCAGTTATATAAACCTCTCCCTTATCGTACAATTTTAATATCCCCACATGTCTCCACACCTTCCGCGGCCACTGGCATGCACCAATAAATTATGATGATTAACGACACATTTTCTCTCTTCTATTTAGGAGCATCTTACCTCTCGATAACTACCACGTACACGTTCAAAGGATCTGGATTTGTCGTGCCGTCAGCCGCAGCGAAGGCAGGAGTTGAAAATATGTGTCGGTAAGTAAAAGTCGTTGTAATAATAAAGTGATAACCTTCACGACGTAATTTTTTCAGGTATTCATGAAAAACGTGTAGTTATCCGGCACGTGGAGCATTACATTTTAACGAGGAGAGAGAGAGAGATCCTCTTATTTATGAGAAAATAAATCCATCCGACCGGAAAGAAATAGGGAAATTTACTCTTAAGGTGGCGACCAGTGGCCGCGGAAGGTGTGGGGACATTTGGGGACATTAAAATTGTAGGATGGGGGGAGGAAAGGGTTTATATAACTCGGGGGCATCGAACAACCGTGGGGACATTGTCCCTCTATCCTTACGCTTCCGCGGCCACTGTATCATGCACATGCATTTGAGTAGCCTGAATTCTCCCATTGGCCGCGGAAGCTGTGGGGACATCTGGGAACATTAACATTGTAGGATAGGGGGAGAGAGGGGTTCATATAATAATATGGGCAAATGATGGGGACATCGAATTACTGTGGGGACATTGTCCCTCTGTCCCCACACACCCTTCCGCGGCCACTGGTCCCAACAATCAATTCACCCTGGTTGACTGGTTGGTCCTGTAACACATCCTACCAAGAAATGATGTTCAAAACTTCAATTTTTACCCCACTAATGAAACAAGGGGACAAATGTCGTTGCCGTTTATAACTTTTCCGACAAAGGCGTACACGCGCTGCTATTTTTTTTGTCGCAAATGACATTGAAAAGTTTCAAGAGTGCTCGTTTTGGTCGTAACGAGTAGGAGCTAAATTTCCGATTGAACAGATTTGCAAAGGATGAGCTTGTTACAGCCTAAAAATTTGCATATGTTCAAAAAACATTGTTGTTGTTGTAACAAATAAATTGAAAAGATTCCTAAAATTTTACAGCTCACTGGCCAGCGAATGGGGCCGATATGGGATTCGGTTAAATTGCTTGGCTCCCGGCCCCGTGCCAACGGAGGGGGCTTGGTCCCGTCTCGACCCTACGAACAGGTAAGGAATCTACATCTTTTATATTAAAAAGTCCGGTGTGGAGTGATTTGTGAGTTTACTACCGTTTTCGTATGCACACTTTTACTACGCGTTATTTCTTTGTAAGTTGTGTCAGCTACTTATTGTGATCGTTTTGTCCGTCCGTAAGGTGGTCCAAAATAAAATTTAACCTTAACTTTCCTATCAATTGGGTGTAGTTTTCAATGAAATTTCATAACGACATCAACGCCATCAATATTTTTGACGTCCGGCCAACTCATGACTAGGTCAAAGGTCTCAACTTTTCCCTTTTTACCCACTTTTAAATCAGTTGTCTCCAGTGGCCGCGGAAGTTTGGGGACAGAGGGACAATGTTCCCACGGTTATTCGATGTCCCCATGTTATATAAACCCGTCCCTCCCCTATCCTACAGTGTTAATGCCTCCACGGCTTCCGCGGCCACTGCTTTTTTTATTAAAAAGTCTTGCATGGAGTGATTCGTGATTTTACTACCGTTTTCGTATGCTCGCTTTTACTCCGTCTTACATACCCGATATTGTTTTTATTATTGATTGTGTTATAAAACTGTAATGTATCCACGTCGACCTTGGAGATGGACACCCACGCAGCATTCTTCCGGTGTCAGGGATAGATTTCTTTATAATATTATCAGTGCCCTCGGAACAGAGGGGCAATGTCCCCACGGTTGTTTGATGTCCCCATCATCTGCCCGTCTTATATAAACCCGTCGCTCCCCCCACCCTACAATTTGCAATGTCCCCAGATGTCCCCACAGCTTCCGCGGCCACCGACTGTACATAACCACCTGCCATCCACGCCTCGAGTTTTCTCCATCCATCTGTCCCCCGCATTATTATTATGTTTGGCTGGTCGTCCTCCTGCTCTTTTGTACTTTTATTTACTTACGTGACCAACTTTTCTGTTTCAGCTTTGCGGAACACGCCCTGGATACGTTGCCGACGGGGAGAGTGGGAGAGGTTGAAGAGATTGCGAACTTGGCCTCTTACATGCTCAGCGACTACGCTTCCTGGATGACTGGCGAGGCGAGTACAAAGGAGGAATTTTATAAATCTAGTGATGAGATAGCCACTTCACGAGCGGGGGTGGTGTGTTGGTTCGTATCACTGCTGTGATATAATATAATGGACCACTTATTTGGCAAATGTCAAATCCCTGGGAGAGGTGACACTCCTGTGATGTGATGATATTTGCAAAGGAGGTCTCCTAACGTATGCTCTCCGATTTTGAGCAAATTAGTGTGAATCGATGACAAATTTAGTTAGGATGAAATTTGCAAAAGACACGATCTCCCAATGGGCACGTTTTGCCGAGATATTTGCATCCGAAGAGGAGAAAGCGAACTTTAAATTTCGAGTGTAAAATTGTAATGTTTCAAAGTCAGAAACAAATTCTGGTAAAGAAAACTAATAAATTAAACTAGGTCAGATATTTGAAGGCACGCCTTCTCCTCTTCGGATGCAAATATCTCTACCAAACGTGCCCATTGGGAGATCGTGTCTTTCGCAAATTTTACCCTAGTTAAATTTGTCATCGAATTGACACTAATTTACCCAAAATCGGAGAGCATACGCTGGGAGACCTCCATTGTTAGTACAGGTACACACTTTCTGTGAAATCGTGGATACATATCGCACCGCTTTGTCTCCCAACTTTCTCCCTACCTTTGACGTACATACGCAGTGGCCGCGGAAGCGTGGGGACAGTTATTCGATGTCCGCATCATCTCCCCATCTTATATAAACCCCTGCCTCCCCCATCCTACAATGTAAATGCCCCCAGATGTCCCCACGGCTTCCGCGGCCACTATAAATACGTATGCAAGTATTCACCAACTTGTAGAGTCGTTCCTGAACGAACAACACATTCACTAATGTAGTTATTCAACCCTCCGGCAGCCTCGTACACACTCATGCATATCAACATTTCTAAAAAGAAATCAGAAAATGCGCAGCAGTGAAGCAGCCCTATTTTAGGATTTTTCATTTCCGACGAATTTACTTAACCATTAAATTTAATAAATTCTTAATCCATCTCTCATTTATTCCGTTTTACTATGAAATACAGACCATCGTCCTGGATGGGGGAAGCTTGCCATTCGCTGCAGGTGAATTTAACCAGTTTATCAACATCCCAAATGAACAGTGGGACGTTATGGAGAAAGCTATTCGGGAATCGAATGCCAAACAGAAGAAGAAATAAGTAGGAAAGTAAGGAACAAGGGAGGTCTCCCAGAGGATGCTCTCAGATTTTGAGCAAATTAGTGTGAATCTATTGCAAATTTAGTTAGTATGAAATTTGCGAAAGACACGATCTCCTAATGGGCAAGTTTGGCCTAAATATTTGCATCCGAAGAGGAGAAAACGCGCCCTAAAGTTGACAAATTTTACACTTTCCAAATTTACTGCTCGTTTTCTACTCTTTGGATGCAAATATCTAAAAATTAATATTATATTTAATATGTGTTTTTTTTATTTGATTGGCATCAAAGCCTTACATTTTTTAAGAAATTTTGAAGTTGTAAAATTTGTCAACATTTGTGCCGTTTTCTCCTCTTCGAATGCAAATATCTCTGCCAAACGTGCCCATTGGGAGATCGTGTTTTTCGCAAATTTCGTACTAATTAAATTCGTGATCGATTCCCAATAAGTTGCTCAAAATCGTAGAGCATCCGCTGAAACACCTCCCTTTTAAGTACATACTTACTTTATGTCACTTAGAAGAATTCGAAATTCTTGTAACTATACTCTTCTTAAATACAAATTAATTTCCTAAATTAATTCAAACTAATGAAATGGTTTCCAAAAATTCGTGAAAGTATGCAATTTAATAAAAAGTTTTGTAGGTATGTATGTACCAATCTCATTAATGAATTCTTCTCTCTCTCCTTTATTAAAATTGTTGACATTAAAACGTCTGCTGACACACACGTTTCCTGGCTTTGCAAAGGTTTCGCAATGTTGCAAAACTTCGAACATTCGTCGCATTTTACTCCACGGCACGTGTAAGCCAACAATATCATGAATACGATTTCAGTCCTTTGTTGTGACGAGAAAATAGAAAAAAAGTTGGCGATTTGCTTCTTCGATTCGTGAATATTTTTTCGTAATGAAATTCATTAAAAGCGAACGAAAAGAATGGAAAATAACAATTTGTTCTCAACTTTCACCTTGAAAAAGTAGGTACATATGTAAATTGATGAGATTTAGGCTGTCAGCTTATTCTAGTTTTATTACCAGAGTTTGGAATTATATACTCTCAAAAATCCGGTATTAAAACAATACCAAGCGGTATTCATATATATATGACTCTACCCAAGTAGTATTAATAAGCAATACCGCACAGTAATAGCTTAGTACTGAAGTTTTACCATATCGGTATATAGCAAATTTTTTTACGGACCAGTATAATTTTAATACCAAGCGGTAACAACTTTAATACCAAGAAATCAATACCTGTCTAACTATATCAGATTTCTAACAGTGTAGAAATCCAATAGTAAAATAATATCAAGCAGTATTCATGTAAGGTGGTATTGATTACTTATCAATGATAAGTAATACCCTGCACCTATTAATAGCTCGGTACTATTAAAGTTTTACCATATCGGTAGTAAATTTTTACGGACCGGTATAATCTTAATACCAAGCAGAAAACAACTTTAATACCGAGAAATCCATGCCTGCCTGACTATATGTACCAAATTTCTAACAGTTTAGTAAAAGCGTGGAAAATAACAAATTTTTTTATTCACACCTTGAAAAAGTAGGTATGTAAAGTGATGAGATTTAGTCTGCTCTACATCTATTTTTACCAATTTAATAGAATGCAAATACAATTAACCAACGCAATCCGCTAATGTATAAATCATGTCTGAAAATCAAATTACTTTCACTTCAACTTTCTCTTCGGTTTGGTTTTGGAGAAAGTCATTCTGTCAAACTCATCATTTCAATGCTTTCACTTCCTCGTAACACAGCCAACCAACCAACCAACCGCCATTCCAATCCACCCACCCACCCAGTGGCCGCGGAAGGGGGGCAATGTCCACGGTTGTTCAATGTCCCAATCATCTCCCAATGTTAGATAAGCCCCTCCCTCCCCCATCCTACAATGTTAACGTCCCCACGGCGTCCGCGGCCACTGGGAGAATTCAGGATACTGAAACGTATGCTCATGATGCAGTGGCCGCGGAAGGGTGTGGACAGAGGGACAATGTCCCCACGGTTGTTCGATGTCCGCATCATCTCCCCATCTTATATAAACCCCTCCCTCCCCCCATCCTACAATGTTAATGTCCCCAGATGCCCCCACGGCTTCCGCGGCCCCTGCACCCACCCAACAAACCAGACCAGACCAAACAAAATATCGAGTCCAAATTGAATTGCATGTACACATCCCCCCTAATCGAGCCAGATTCAAAGCAGGGGAGACTCATTCAGCGAGGTGGAGAAAGTTCGGGATAAATTTTATTGTCTTGTCCCACGGCGTCGGAATGTGTGTCTGTCTGTCTGCGTACCTGACTTGGGTAACGTCGTGCCGACTAGAATAAATTAATATACATGAATATGTACAGAGTTTCGGGTGAAAGTAACCATTTGCAAGAAATAATGGGAGAAAGTGGTTCCTTGCAGGTGAATATTTTGACCTGCAAGTAATTCAAGGTGCGAGAAACTACGTTCCGCCGCTATACTTCATACCATACCTGTTCACTTTCATTCATTTGAGTGATTATGATGGAGCATGATAGTGAATGAAAATGAATTTGGTGTCATTTGATTTAATATGACTGAAGAATTTGGTCATTTCAGACGAATAGGATTTTTCACCCTATACTTAATACATGGGGCGAAGTAAAAAATGAAGTCTGATGAAGTGAAATGAATTTGAAAGAAAATAACTGAATGTGAATGAAAATCTTCACTCAGAAATCGGGATGACTGACTTATGAATGAAAACTGAATTTTTGAACAGGTATGCTTGATACGGCGCGTGGCTAGATGACGCATATTTCTTGCACTTTCTCCCAGTTTCTTGCACCTCGCAGGTCTTGCTTCGCAGTGCAAGAAATGTGCCAAACCCGTAAAAAAAACGAAACACTGAACGCGTACACAAATTTAGAAGTTTTGATCTAAAACTTTCTCAATATTATTGAAATAATTGCGTTTCCATTACATTCCGAGGCAGGTGGGAAATTATTGCGAAATTGCAAAATATAGACGCACCGTGAGTTCTAAATCTGCCGACAGCTTGAGTATTTACATATTTATATACCAATCGACCCATGAATTTTAGTCGTAAATACTTTACCCCTCAATGTCATCCATTCTGATTGATTGACATCTCTTATTTCAGATTATTAGTGAATAAATCGAATTATTCTGTTCACAGCGGATCTATTACTTTGTTATTCAATTATTGTTCATGAAAACAAATACATGAATACACTTCCCATCCAGATATCCAGCATATCAGTGGCCGCGGAAGCGCGGGGACAAAAGAGGGACAATGTCGTCCCCACGGTTGTTCGATGTCCCCATCATCGGTCGTATAAATCCCGCAGTCCCCCATCCTAGTGTCCCCAGATGTCCGCACAGCTTCCGCGGCCACTGTCCAGCATGTAAGTAGTCGAAAGTCTCCCTTTGTTCCAGTTTGATTTGAATGAACAGAAATCTCATGACTTCGAAGCATCAAAATCCACGTCAAATTTTAATTATTACATTACACACAATATTACACGTGGGCAGAGAGATATTCAAAATTCGTAGGAATGCGGAAATCCATTGTAATTCTACTATTTACATATTCACTCTTACAAACAGTCAACGGAACACAATAGTGTCCATCCGAATGACAAATTTAATCTAATTTTAATAACCACAATGGTATTAAAGTGTTTGGAGCAGTAGCCGCGGAAGCCGTGGGAACATCTGGGGACATTAACATTTTACTTAGAATAGGGAGGGGTTTACATAAGATGGGGAGATGATGCGGACATCGAACAACCGTGGGGACATTGTCCCTCTGTCCCGACCAACGCTTCCGCGGCCACTGATGTGTCCACATAACGAAAACTGGCTCAACTGCGATTTCACCCGGTCTAAATGGACTCTCATCTCGCACATAAGTGTTTAATACGCGTAATTGTAATTCAATCAAGTCCTTTGAAATCTGTCAGATACTTCATAGTTTACATCACGTCTATTCATTAGTCTATTGCGTCCTCCGACCTGTCGTATATGCCGAATCCACAAGTCGTTTACTTAATCATCAAATTATCCCGGCTTATCATTTGAGTAGAAGAAAGACTTCATCATCACAAGCAGTTAGTCATCTCTTACGTGTGCATCCTATGTCTACCAAGTAATTTAATTCCATACGTATGGATCGGATTATTAGATTAATAACTATTTCGTCGAGGGATAAATTGCATAAGGACAGCGACACACTGTTAAAAATCTGACTGGTATTGATTTGGTAATAAGTTCCAACCAGATTGGTAATTGTTTGTTTCTCCGTGGTAAATTTTCCATTACAATGGAACCTTTTTTTCAAGCTACACCGGGATTGTGTAACGAGTTATAGCAAAAAATCAAGCCAAAAATTAGGAATCACATGGCGCTTATCATTCCGTTGAAGGGCCCCCTTTAAGAAAAATATTGGGAGTCAAAGTACCCACGAGCGCCTTGGGTTTCGCCTCGAAAGGGAGAAAAAAATTCAACTTTTTTTTCAAGGGGGCCATTCAACGGACACACAAAGGCCACGTGATTCCTAATTTTTTACTTGATTTTTTGATATAACTCGTTACACAATTAGAGTGTAGCTTGAAAAAGTAAGCTGTAATGCCCGTTATTACCAGTGCCATGTACTCCGGTCGGTAATGATTCAATACCAGTTTTCTAAGAGTGCAGAGACAACGAGCTTGTCGCGTATGCATCACCAGACCAATTTGAACCCAATAATCAAATATGTCATGACTGTAAATACAACTTCACTTATTTATTTACCTATTTGTTATGTATGCATGAAATTGCAATAACGGAACTTTTCTCGAACATACGTGTGTAGGCGAAAAATGACCTTTAACTGCGTAGTATCTTCTTTTTTTTAGGTATGAAAGAAACCTAATAATAATTGCGGGATGGCATTATCCAAAACTTTGTCATCTCTTCTTTTATTTGACGATGCAATTTGGAGATAACTAATAAATCCATGGTTTTTCGTAGCGTTCATTAAAGAAATAAGCAGGGGTGGGCAAGATACTTTGGTCGTAAGATACAAGATACAAGATAAGATACTTTCTAGGATAAGATATAAGATACAAGATAAAAGATACATCTTGTTCAAGTACACAAGATACAAGATACAAGATACTTTCCTAAAGATTGAGTAGTCAAGATACAAGATACAAGATATGTATCTTAAGATACTTTTATACTAGATAAGATACTTTCTTTTTTTAGCTTGGTATTCATGCCCAATTGGTCATGTTTAATAATTTAAACGAAAAAATCTAGTGAGTACAAAATTTAAAATCATTCTATAATCATCTTACAAATTTTGTAGCCAGTGCTTATACTTCGAAAAATTTCGAAAAACTAGAACTCTACCTAATATACATATTTTTAAGAAGTTGGTATTATTTTAAAAATATTCCCTGCTTATCTAAACCCTATAAGATATATACACTAGTTCAGCGTAGGTACATATCATGTAATGTGCATGTATGTGTACAAATGTACGAGTGCACATGAACATATATACATATACATATATGTATGAATATATGTACATATGTATGTCGAAGTTTTTTACAAATTGGCAAAACATAAACTAAAAATTCACCAAATTCTGGTTACGACAAATTCATGGTCAAATTGACTGCCAGTAGTACGAAATTGACTTTGACTTAAGAATTTGACGGAATTTTGAGAAAAAGTATCTTGTATCTTGACAAAACTATCTTAAGATACTTTTTTGCCAGGCATATCTAGATAAGATACTTACACAAGATACTATTCGACTTTCTAAAAGATACAAGATACAAGATACTTCTCTGATCAGGCGACCAAGATACAAGATAAAGATACTATCTTGTATCTTGTATCTTTTATCTTGTATCTTGACCAAGTATCTTGCCCACCCCTGGAAATAAGCATAATGTTGAGTGGAGACAGTCTTTTGATGTTTCGTTGATAGTAATAGCATACAAATTAGAAATTAAGAAAATAAATAAATTAGGTAAGAACTACTTACGTACGTACGTACAGATTATTGAACTTTTGGTTAGGGCTCATTATATTAGTAAAAAAAACCTTTGCAAGTGGAGAGCAGACTTCAATTAGCCCGAGTCAGGGTCAGATGCACGTCTGATTTTTTTTTGCTCAGGTGACCTAACGATTTACTATTACATATAATTTTATTGTGTAAAACTCAACGATTTCTAGGCAAAAATTACCCTGCAAATGAGATAGTATTACTAATTTTCACCTATTTTCGCATATGTGTATCCATCCACCATACAAAGTCTCAGCTCTTTTTTTCGACCACTTTAATAAAGCGGTATGGGCCTAGGTCCTACAAAATTTCTTGAAATTTACTGTACATTCGAAAACCTGTAGCTTGCCAAATTTCAGCAAAAAAGTGTGAATCACAATGTTGAATTCCTCTTCGGATGCAAATATCTCTGCAAATATCTCTGCCAAACCTGCGTATTTAAAGATCTGTCCCTTGCAGATTTCATCTTAACCCTTATTAACATCGAGATCAATTGCCGCTAATTTGACCAAATCTGAGAGCATAAGTTGGGAGACCTCCATTGTAAGGTGGTCCAAATCGGTTCCGTAATTGTCACAGACGTACAGACAGAAATACAGACATGCCGACCCCATAAGGCCTCACTCTCCCGAAAAAAAATGAGCAAAATTATATCTATTCTTGCGAAAAAAAAGATACAGAAAAAAAATCTTTTCCTGTAATTTACTTACTCACGTCCACGTCTCCCTCCCTACTTCTTTACTATGACGAGATGATTCTGTATCAATTAGTGTGATTGATATGTGCACATGGATATCACATGACTGCGACAGAGGGCATGACATGACAGGCACGTGAATGGCTTCATTCTTCTTCTTATCACAACCACTTTCACTCCTCCAACCTTCGACCAAACTTTATGGACAGGTGTCAACAAAACCATCTTCATTTCACGGTTAGTTAGACTTCTCATGAAGTAGAAAGCTTTCACCAAGATTAGCAACTCGCTCCGCTGGATTTCCACAGGACGATCTTTGGTTAAAGAAAAAACAATTGGACACTCAATAGGAACGAGGGATGCGCTTGGTTACGGGGGGATGCAGGGTTTCATTTTGGACGGAAAAAAACCTCCTTTTTTGGACACTGTAGAAATACAGTCTCAAAATTTTTGGTCATCGAAAACTGTCCAGAAGGCTTCCGTACCTCGAAAACCTCGAAAACCTCAAAAACCACAAAATCCGTCAAAAACTAATTTTGGACGTCGAAAAACAGCAAAAATAATTTTGGACGTCGAAAAACAGCAAAAATAATTTTGGACGTCGACAACTATCAACAACAAAAATTATTTTGGACATCAAAAACTATTAAAAATAAATTTGGACGTCAAAAACTGTAAAAAATTATTTTGGACGTCGAAAACCAGCAAAAATAATTTTGGATATCAAAATCTGTCAAAAATCATCTTGGACGCGCAAAATATCCAAAAGTGGAAAATGGAGCAAAATTTCATTGTTACGACTTTTTTTGAGCAAATTTGCCATTAATTTTGAGAATTTTAGTTTGTATTTAATACCACGAAATTTAAAAAAACTTTTATTTTCATGTATATTCTTATGAAAAATTAGTAAATTTTCTAAACCATGACGTATTACACAAAAGTGCTTAAAATTAACAGAAGATTGAATTACAACGAATTATCGAAAAATTCAATAATCAAGATAATTTTGCCCAATTTCATATTTTGGACACTTTAAACATCCAAAATTTCGGTATCCAAACCTGGTTAAAACCCAGTTTTGGACAGTATTTCGTTAAACCCACAGCGAAACCCTGCCTGGATTTTATTGTATTATTCGTAGTGATGGTGGTGGTCTGGTAACCGGTAACCGGTAACGGTTATGACTGAGGTGCACACAAAATTGAACAAAGGTTCTCATCTTTTTACTACTCTCGAGCCGAGCAAGACATGAAAGACAAAGGTCGTCGGGAATCTCGTGGACTGTGAATAGTCTTGTTTTTCGCTTGATTTGATCCGGAATGTACGCAATAATATAACAAGTCCAACTAACTTACTACACCTTGCAAATTTTTGCCATGATTTTCTCACGCTACAAAGATCCCTATGATTTTGTCGCATTGTTTCAATCAGCTCTTGTACATGCACTTATTGATAAGTAGTTTTAGTTATATAACGCATTATAGTGCGAGATCGTTAGGTATGCATAGTTTTTAGCCCGAGCCAGGGCTTATGTAGCCGTCATGGTTGTGTTGTCTGTCGGTTTGTCTGACTGTCTATCGATTATGCACGTAAAACTTGTCTAATCGGCTTAAAATTTTGCAAACACATGGAATATGCAAAATTATGAGTCAAGTTGGAAGGTGAGCAAAATATATAGGAAGATATAAAAATTTAGGGCTTATGTACCCATCATGATTGTCTTTCTGTCTGTCTTTCTATCCATTACGCACGTAAGACTTGTTTAACCGACTTGAAATTTTGCCTACACGTGGAACATGCAAAATTATTTAGGAGTCAAATTCGAAGATGAGCAAAATGTGTGCAAAATGTTGTGTAATGGTTGTATCATACCCACCTCAATTATTAACAACAACCTGACTCGGGCTGCACTTTGGGTTTTGTTACGAAACATGTATTGCATAGCTGACTGACTTTCTCAAGATAAGCACTTTCACGCAAATATGCCATACATACATATTTTGTAAAATTGGATCCATCACAATCAGGGTTCGGAAAAACCCAGGGTTTTAATCAAAAAGTAACGACCCAGGGGTTTTAATGGGTTTTAATGGGTTTTATGGGTTTTATTGGGTTTTATTAGGTTTTACATAAGTAATACATTGAACAACAATTTTCACTACTATTGCAATCCAATTTCAATTAATATGCAAATCCTACTTGTCCATGTTAGAATTGGGTGGTATTTAATGGCTGCCTTATTTGACTGAAACCAGGCCTTATTAAATATGCCTTACGATTGACTGAATGTTTGCCTTAAACGTTGAAAAAAAATAGAAATCGACTGAAAAAAGTGCCTTAATTTCCCGATATTAAAATTTGTTTATTTACATGATCTTTGAACCCAGATCACACATGTAATTAAAAAATATATAATTATTCAACGATAAGAGCTTGTTTACATTGTTTGGGGCGACCTGGGCGTCGTTTTATACCAATTGGAACATTTTTGCAGGCGTCAGAAATATTAAAATCTTTGCGGTTGGCAGCGAGCCCAATTAAGTGTTTACAAATATGCTGTTTTTTAAACATGGGACAATTGCAACGGGATTGCATCCAATTTATAATATCATACTCTATCACCCAAAGCTTTTCTTTCGTCTTCCGGTATGTTTCGAACTTTCTCCACGACTTTTTCTCTGTAAGCTGAATGTAGTTGGCTATGTCCTTTTCATCTAGTGACCTTGTTCCTTTGGCTGGTACGAAAAACTTGATTATGGTATCGTTAATCTTTTTTTGTCTCGTTGATGGACGAGAGGTATCTTTAAGCCAATTGTAGGCATCGGTCATGGCCGCAATTGTTATAACTGGTTCGAGTCTAAATCGTTTGTAATCCGGTAACTGAGGGTCTCTCTCACTGGACCAACCAGATAGAAGCTTGGAGATACAGTTGACGAATTCTCCAAGAGGTAGCCTCTTCCGAAGTGTTCCCTGACGTTTGATGAGTCCATTTATTGACTCGAGTCCATTATTAGTGGAAGGGAACCCTGGGGCAGTTCCTTCATACCAGCCGCACCTTTGGTCAATATATTCTCCAATAAAGTAGCCAACGAAGTTTTTGACGGCATCAACTCCGGACCATTTCTGCCTAAACAAATGTACAGCCACCTCGAAATCAAGTTTATCTTCTGCTAACTGAAGTAAATCTATGTCAGACTTTAATTCACGCCTGGTTTCCGGACATTCTATTTGTTTTAATCGATCCTTGATCTTTGCACTCACGTGGTACCAACAATACACTCGAACGAAGTTGCTCCCAAAAACTGATTCGAAGCCGTTTGTGATTGCTTCTGCTGAATCAGCAATTAATACTTTTGGCTCATATTTAGTAGGTGGTCATGAGCAGTGTTGGTCTGATAACGAATTACGTCTTGTCCGTCTTCTATACATATATCATACAATATTGAGAGTAAAAGTAGAATATATAATTTACGATTACATTAGGTCATTGACTGCCAATGATTTACATACCAGCGAGAAGCAGATATAGCTTAGCAGAACACTTGCTGGATACTTTGCACTTATAAAAATGCTTCATGCCACATTCGGTTTGATTGGCAGATTTGAAACGAAACTCTCCTTCGGCCTTCAGAATTTCCTCCGCAATTGTTAAGTTTTCATAAATTGCACCCTTAAAGTAGTCTAAGAAGTTTCTTTTGAATTTGGCCTTCTTTCTTGGTGGTAAATTGTCTTCGTCTGATGACTCCGTATCAGAAATATTGAGAATTGTGGTTTCAAACTCGGTCATTGTAAAGTTTGTTTAGAAAACTACAGATAAATGTACTTTCTACTACAGAGTGGAGAGCTGGAGTGAATAAAAGTTGATCATTATGAGGGGCGTATTTGAGGATATTAATTAGGAAAATAAGGCCGTTTTCAGATATGTAAGGCTACACAATTTAATGTTTAAGGCAAACATTCAGTCCATCGTAAGGCATATTTAATAAGGCACTGTTTCAGTCATATAAGGCAGACATTAATATTTACCCGTTAGAATTTGTATCCGTTTCGAAATAGTCCTGTTTAACTGATCATAGTTTAATACTTTATGAGAATATATATTACCTCTTTCTCGAATACTTCCTCTCATCATAATGAAATCCAAGTTTAAAAGTTTTTAAAATTTAATATTTCAATGCGATCTTAACGTGTATTATCAATTCTGGAAAAAATCGAGTACTTATGAACAATGAAAGTACGTATGTATTATGATCGAGAATATAATAAGTGCTTTTTACAGACACACTTCTTTTGCTCATAATAAGGTACTTCGCTGTCCATAAGTACTCGATTTTTCCAGAGGTGATAATTAAGATCGCCTTGAAACATTTTAAAAAACTTTATAAATTAAAAAATACTACAGTATTTTGTTTAATTTATTCGCTGAGATGAGAGGAAGTATTCGGGAAAAAAGTATTAATTATGACAGCAAAATGTAAATTAAATGTAATTAAATTATGTATGCTCACTTAAACATACCTCGTTCCGAAATTATTATTTTTAAATATTTTTGTCACGTGTAATGGCACTCGCTGATTTATTCCTGGTTTTTAAAACTTACAGTGGTTTTTAAAACTTACAGTATTAATCAAATAAACTGCTTAGCTGCCATGAAACAACTTCGTCTAACGTACGGCAGCTGTTTTCAGCTTTTAGAATATAGTTTTAAGCTGAAACACAGTTAAAACCCATTAAAACCCGAATAAAACCCATTAAAACCCAAATAAAACCCATTTAACATGGTAAAACCCAATGGGTTTTATTCGTTAACAACCCATTAAAACCCATTAAAACCCAAAAAACCCAACCCAATAAAACCCTGGGTCGGAATACCCTGATCACAATCAAAATTTGTGTGTTACCATTGTGAATAAAAGGTTGCGCTAGATTACATAAGAGGAAAACACGGTTGTGTACTCGTGCTGTATTTTTATTAAAAATTTCATCCGTCTGCCGTAGCTGCTAAAGTACGTCTGCCATAAACTACATAAAACTAGACCGACAGCTCGTAACACATTTCCTCTTCCCTTGCACACACGTTGATGAGGAAGAGGAAGACGCAGATGGGAAAGCTTACAAAACAATAACAATGCTTTCTCCGATTCTGAAACTGCAGACGGAAATCAAAGCTAAATTGCGGTCTCAATATGCCCCTCAAAAGTCATTTTCTTCGAGTACATATATGTAGCTGGGTTGGATTTGATGGTTCGTAGAGTTGTGCAATGATCAAAAATTGTCGTACTAAATAATTGGCAGGAATTGATGTGAGTAAATTTGCAGAAATGTACGTGCTCAAAAGCTGACAAAAATTTACGTAGTAAATAATTAGCAGAAATTGACATGATAAAAACCTATCAGTACAGCTTTGCTTAGCCCGAACCAGGATTGATTAGTAAACTCATGTTTGTCAGAATTTTGTACTATTTTTCACTAATTCTTGCATTAACTAGCGTAACTTGGTAGTATTGCTTGGCACCAAATACCACGAGCAGTGGAAGCTGTTCGTATAAAAATTTCAGAGCTAAGCAACCAACCACACCAATAAATTTTTATTTCTAGCAAAAATCACCCAAACTTTTCGCCCAAAGTGGTTGCACCCGAGTAAATAGGGTGGATAAAGGTCGAAAAAACCATTGTTTATTATGATGGAATGGAAGAGCAAGCGAGAGTAGAGTTCACACAAATCCCAATCGTCCAGTTCAGCCACGTCTGGCCTGCGGCGTGGCGTGGTGAAAGTTGGTCAGAGAAAACACTACCATGACTTTCTCCTCCATCGTGCGTGTTCTTGCATCAGATCACTAACCACCTTCTGCAAAACGTCCAGTTTGACATACGAATATCACAGCACATACTTTTTATGTTGCAAATCTTTACATCGTTATTTGTTCCCCATACATAAAACCACACTCTTAGAAAACAGGTATTAAATCATTATACCTGACCGGAGTATGCACGTGACTCTACCGGCACGGTAATGACGGGCATGACCGTTTAATAATGTTTTTGTAATGAAAAATTTACCGCTCAGAAACAAACTACTACCAATCCGGTAGAAAATTATTGCCAAATCAATACCAGTACGGAATGTGCGTTCGACTCTACCAGATTTCTAACAGTGCAGTGAAATGTTCTTCCTTGTACCACAAACACGATGTAAACGGAACTTGGAAATGATGATGGGAACCAGTTTCACTCACTCCCAGAAAACACATACACAAGACCAGAGCAACAGTACCCAACCCATCACAACATTCTGCACAGCTACCAGTTTGCCAAAATTCGCATGCATGTGTACCGAATGAGACTCCATCCATCCATCCATTCCCCATAACAAGCCCACTCTTCCTCCCAAGTAGAATCATTCCGACGCGAATTGTCGGCCTGGTAAGACCACTCCACCAAACTCGTCTCTCTCTTCCCAACTTTCTCCTATCACAAATTTCAATCTGACGGGGAAACCTGTGACATTGTTTAGTTTATATAAACTCATAAATCATAGTTCACTCATCAATTATCCACATTCGACCCAATATCACATCAAGCCACACAACATTAAAACGAGAAGAAATTACCGCCCGGCATTTACCTATCTATCCACCAAAGTGATGAATATTCTAGTGTTTTGGTGCTTTTGAGACTAAAATAAACCGTACTTACATACATACGCGTGGTGGTTTTAATTGAACTGTAGAATTGTGACCAGAAGAAGGACGATATAATAATTGGATTTTGTTCGGTACGTACGTAAACTGCTCTCTGTAATTTTAGTAACATAACGTTGAAGGTAACATTCGATTTGTCCTCCTCGTGGAGGTAAATGTGTGTGTAGTTCTGCGTCAGTTAGCTTTTTTGCATGTCTATATATTTATAGGGTTGAAATAAATGGAGAGGAGTTTTTTTTCTTGTTAGGCATACATAAATTAAATATTTCGCTTAGCGTAAAAAATTGATGTTACGAAATCTTGTAAATGATAAGCAGAAGGCGGATATGTATTTATTTATGTATGGTCAAGTTTTGAATTTGGGGAGGAACGACGGTCAGACTTTGTGGGGGATAAATTTCAAAATATTTTTACACATTGTTTCACGCATATTTCCGAAAATCTTGTACAGATTTTTTTTAAATACATATATTTTGTAACTATTTTAGCGATTTGAGATAAACATTTTTTGCTTAAAGAAATTTGACCAAAAAAATTGAAAGAACTAAATATATTCAAAAATTCAAATTTTGCAAAAATTTTTATTTTTATTTGTATTTAATTCCTGAGTTACATACTAAAATGGCAAATGCAGGATCTTGAATTAAACCAATTGTTTATTTTCTTTCACAAAATTTAGTTTTCGACTTGTTAGTCATGACATTTTTCATTTTTCGAAAATTTCAAATTTTGACGATTCCGAGCGTTATATATTTCTAGGTTTTCAGACATACATTTACGAATATTATTTTCTTTTTTAAATATTTTTTTTTCAAAAATACATGTATTTGCTAAATATTTCAACGAACGAATTTTTTTATTCAAAGAAATTGGAGTACAAAAAATCACATTTAAAAATTCAAATTTTGTAAAAATTCATTTCATTCATTCATTCATTCATACATATTTCTTAAATATTTTGGCGTTTTTTCTTAAATATTAAATACATATTTTTACTATTTTTTCGCAAACACATATCCTTCCTCTGCCCCATAATAATAATAATATGCTGTATTTTGGCAGATACATAACTGTGAACTGCATCCAACCAGCCATCCACCTCCATCATTGTACTTCACCTGATGTACATCACATGTAATAAGTAATGGGAGGAGGAAATCAGTCCTGAAAACTCGACATCATCACCATTATCTTCTCCTTAAGATGAGACATGGACATAATAAATGCGAGTTTGCGAAGGAGAAGAATCGTAGCAGGAAAACTCGTGTTCTTCTTTAATGCCGTTTCATTTAATTGGATTGAGAGTGAGTGATGCACTACTGAGATTTGTTCTCGTGGCCAAGATAAAACTTGCTTAACGGACGATATACACAGAACTAGATAGTTGGTTGCTTATTATATGAATACTTAATCCACCTCCAATTTGTGGCTGGGAGGATTCGTATGTATAACTGCACTACTTCCACTACTTTTTTGGACTGGTATCTTCTCTTACAAGGTGAGAAATGGAACCTTTTTCTTATTATGTAATTTAGCCAAAAATGCGTGAGAATTGAGGAAGAATTTGTTTCAAGTTTTATAAGTAAGTATGTACATGAACTGGATAAATTGCGTAATTAATTAAAGCATCAATCACCCCATTGTGTCGGTGGGGAGAGAAAATTGGAGTGGTTCGGGTGCAAGAAATAACGGGGAGAAAGTGGGTTTTTAACAAGGTGTTTATTTTGACCTGCAAGAAATGCAAGGCGCAAGAAACTACTTGATACGGAATGGTGCCTATTTCTTGCACTTTCTCCCAGTTTCGTGCACCTCGCATTTCTTGCTTTGCAGTGCACGAAATGCATTTTGCAAACACGTGAGAAACCCTGCAAACTGGGTAATTATCATCAACTTGAAAATTCACAAAGGGGTTGTTACTACATATACTTTTACAAAGCTTTATTTGGCAATCCGAAACCTACAATGTTTTCGCTAAAAAGAACAAGCGACTTGCCAACTTGATAATTAAACAATGATTGAGCTTGAACTTTTTAAGAGGAGGAAAAGACCAAGTTTTCCAAGATTTCTTGGCCTTACTACGACTTTTCATTCATTCATTCCCCCTAATTTCCCAAGGGTTCTAACTTCGTTAGAACCCTTGGGATGGGGTTGGTAGATAGCAGTGGCCGCGGAGGCTGTGGGGACATTAACATTGTAGGATAGGGGGAGGGATGGGTTTGTATAAGATGGGGAGATGATGCCGACATCGAAGAACCGTGGGGACATTGCCCTTCTGTCCGCGGCCCCTGGTATCCGTAGGCATCACTACTTTCGTAGTAAAATTCACAAAACGACATATAAAAACTACATATTTAAGCAATCGTCACCTACCGGGAACATTTCCCAAAAGTTCCCACCCATTTCATTTCATAAAATAAGTTAGGAGAACATTTTACGATAAGTTGTAGTAACGTAATAACAAAGTTTGTCAACAAGCCGACCATTCAGCTTATCTGGTGGATACCCAACGACTTATGGGCTCGTTTACACGTTTAAGTGCTATTTTGCAGTCGTCTCATCATCCTTTAAAGTAGATACTTCAGCCCTCCTGACACTGACATTGAGTGACATCCGTGAAGGAAGAGAACAAACCGTGCGAAGAGAGAAAGTCGTCTCCTCTTTGAAATGACGATGTCGTCAAAAATGCGTTGCATAATGGGTCGTTGGCTGGTCACACTTCTTGTCTCAATATTTATATTTGCCAGGCACCGCAACAACTCATTTGCATATGTAAATACCGTCCTGATGCAGGACACTCTTAGAAAACTGGTGCTAAATCATTACTGATCTGAGTACATTGGTATATGATCCTGGTAATAAGAGGCATTACCGTTTAGAAATGCTGTGGTAATGATATTAAGAAACAAAGTGTTACCAATCCGGTAGGAAGTTATAACCATATCAATACCAGTACGGAATATATATGTGACTTTATGTGAGTCTATCAGATTTTTAACAGTGTAGTATTAAATCGTTGCTGGTTCTACCGGGACGGTAATAGAAGACAGTACCATTTAGTAATGTTGTGGTAATGGAAAATTTACCACTGAGAAGTAAACTCTTACCAATCCGGTAGTAGCTTATTACCAAATCAATACCAGTTCTACCTTACCACCAGATTCTTTACAGTGCAGCAGCTCAAGTCGTATATTTATATTTCCCGTAATAAAATAAATTCCCCCGAAATCCTTATTATTCTAAGGAAGCCGTAAAACAAGCAATAACTACTTCAAACTTTCACCACACGAATGCAACCCAAACTTTACGGTGGAGTGAAAGCCCTAGGCAAATGACATGCTTGTTGGCAACAAAATATACACATCGCTTTCTCTCTCGTTCGGTGCAATAACCGAGGTCTGAAATGAAGTGAAGGATAAACAAGAGTAAAACCCAACCAAGCAGAAATCAGGGAGTGATTTCTGTTTAAATATATTTTCAGACTTGCACTTTCACCACGTTCATAAATAAATAAGTTGAAATTCAGTTCTCATCTCATCATCATCTTCATTCGGAGATGAATTAGTTTAGAGTTGCATGTATGCATTCGTGGTTTTAGTTTGTAAGGTTTGTTCACCTTGTTCATTTTCTTGCTTAAAGGATGAGAGAAAGTTGTCTATTTGTTCCGTTTTCCTATCAAGTGCTTACTAGCCAGAAATCATGGAGTATATTTTCAGACTTGCACTTTCATCAGGTTCATAAATAATTTACATAAAATCAGTTGTCATCTCATTATCATCATCATCATCCGGAGATGAATTAGTTTAGCATTACATGAATATGGAGTTTGGTTTGTTCAACTTCTTCCTTACACGATGAGAGAAAGTTGTCTATGTTTGTGTCCCGTTTGGCATAGTGCAGCTCAATCAAGAAATAAGTGTTGGTTGCCAAAAATTGTCATTGTCACCCCCAACCAAGCAGAAATCATGGAGTGATTTCCACATATATTTTCAGAGTTGCACTTTCACCACATGCAAAATAACTTGAAATTCAGTTCTCATCGCATCATCATCTTCCGGAGATAAATTAGTTTAGGATTGAATACATGCTTTCTAGTTTGCAAAGTTTGTTCACCTTGCAAACCTCATTTTCATCTTTAATACTTCGATGAGAGAAAGTTGTCTATTCTTTCCGTTTGCAGCTCTAACAAGCCGTTTGCCATGCAATTCGTTGGCACTGCGCTAACCCCGAAATCGTCACAGTCATTACGAAACTATTCAATTATGCTTCACCAAACTTCTCCCACTTGTTCTGCCTTCTGTACAAAATAAGAACAAAGTCAGCACCACGGAGCTGCTGACTGACTTAATTATTGAAAAGTTGCCCTATCCTCGCCATCCAAACGGCTATGATATCTACGCCATCGCCACATTAATAACTTTCTTGTCAACTTTTACCCAAAAACTTATTGCTGCTTCCAAACCCACGCCGTGCCACTA
The DNA here is from genome assembly GCF_002217175.1 of Folsomia candida. NCBI lineage: Eukaryota > Metazoa > Arthropoda > Collembola > Entomobryomorpha > Isotomidae > Folsomia > Folsomia candida. The sequence goes on from NW_019091201.1 coordinate 4,230,835, forward strand.
AAGTTATAAGGAAAGGGCAAGAAGTGAGCTGAGCGTGCCTTTGGTTGGTTCCACTTTCTATTTTGATTGGCCTATAAGTGTCCTTCTGCTGGGTAACAACCGGCCGGCCACCTCGAAAACTGGAGAAAGTCAGTCACAACACAACAGCCGGAAAGTAATTGCAGATTGGGCTGGCATTTCAAACTTTAAACAACGACACGACAGGGTCACTAGTATATTTATGGCAGTGGCCGCGGAAGCTAAGGGGACATGTGGGGACATTAACATTGTAGGGAGGAATAACATGGGCAGATGATGCGGACATCGAATAACCCTGGGGATATTGTCCCTCTGTTCGCACCCTTCCGCGGCCACTGCATCATGCTCATACATTTGAGTTGCCTGAATTCTCCCAGTGGCCGCGGAAGCCGTGGGGACATGTGGGGACATTAACATTGTAGGATGGGGGGAGGGAGTGGTTTATATAAGATGGGCAGATGATGCGGACATCGAATAACCATGGGGACATTTTTCCTGTCTTCCGCGGCCACTGATTTACGTACGTACATGGTTACGAGGACGTATATATCCATCCGCGTATGTATTGATTGCAAAAAGCTATTAAGCAAAATGCCTCATCCACCCAAAAAGCCGGTCGTAAGTCGCCAGATGCATAAAAAATTCAGGGTTGGTTATGGTAAAATACAGCAAAAATACTCTTCTCTCTGCTGCATGCAGATTTTTGGCATTAGGTACACTGTTAGAAATCCGGTAATAGAATAATAACGAGTACAGTAGATAGAATTATTTATGCGTGTCACCTCACTTGCATATTTATTTTGACGCATTAGCGAGAACGTATTCAACATGGAAAGCCCGTCTCGCCGAAAATGAGAATACTGAGAATTTATGCAAATGAGGTGACGCGCACAAATAATTCAACTGTATGTATATAACTCTACCAAAATATACTGACACCGTGCTCAAATTTTACCAACGCGTTTTTTTACCACTGGTAAAATGGTAAATTACCAAAACTTCCAGAAATCAATTCCTCCCTGACTTCTAATTACATACATACCAGCTAATTTAATTTAATAGCGTGGTGGTGGTGGTGGTGGTTTGTATAGAAAATGGCTTTAAATTTATGAGAGGAGCCCCTGAACCTATCCTTACTTTAAATGTACATACAATTAAATACATGTGTATTATCAACATCTAGACGTATAATAATAAACGAGACGACAACTAGTAAACAAAATTTGGATGACAATGATACCCACAAATTACATACATACGATAAGTAAGGAGGTCTAACCCACAAAAAATTCGTCCTTTAATGTATTCACGTATGAATATTTGATACAGTTTTAGCCAAAATAAGTTCAATTCAATCCAAGTTATCAGTGGATTGATTTGATTTAATTCGGTTTTTTTATATAAATATTTAGTTAACTTGGTGAAAGTTGGAGTTGTCCAAATTTATGACACGTGTGAAACCCGAGATGACGCCAGGAATAACGGTGTCACGTTTTATCCTAATCAGATAAAATGCGGTGTGGTGGTGCAAATTGAGACTTTTTTTTTAGACTTACATACACTGTTACAAATCTGGTATGGTCAGGCAGGTCTTGATTTCCCGGTGTTAAAGTTGCTACCCCTTGGTATTAAATTTATACCGTAAAAATTTGCCTACCAATATGGCAATACTTTAATACTGAGCTATTACTACAGGGTATCGCTTATCAACCCAACTTTGGTAGAGCATACATGAATACCGCTTGGTATCATTTTAATACCGGATTTCTAAGAGTGTGCATGTCAATGTCAAACCATATCCATAATTGTGTTACATATGTATGTATACCCAGAAATATTAAAATAAATTAGGAAACCTGACACCTTTTGAGGGACCTTGATTTGATCCGGTTTCAAGATCATGTTCATCAAATGCAAGTCTCCGACCGACTCGCCCACTCATCCATCTTTGCATTGAAAGTGATGTGACGACTTACATTTCGAGGATAAAAAGCTTTATATATGCACTTATTTCTGTCAGTCTGTCTCCGGGCTGGAATTCATACTTATAAAGTTTACGAGTATAGTCACCCCGTTTTTTTGACAATTTTTCCGGTCAGGGGCCGCGGTCTTGTGTGGTGGGGACATAGGGGACCGGGGGAGTCTGTGGGGACATTAACATTGTAAGATAGGGGAGGGAGGGGTTTGTATAAGATGGGCAGATGATGCAGGCATCGAACAACCGTGGGGACATTGTCCCTCTGCCTCCACGCTTCCGCGGTCACTGTCAGGGACAAAAAAATCCGCTGAGAAATCTTGAATTTTTTCTATTCTTAAAATTTTATCAAACTCATCTAGCTATCTTGCCATTCATGTAATTTACATAATTGTCCCTATGGTCCCACACCCCCTGAAAATGCCCCCACACTGCCGGGGTCACTGTCAGGAACAAGATTATCCCCCAGAAATCTTAGATTTTTTATGTTCCTACAATCTTATCAAACCCTCTGCATATTTTGTAATGAATTTGCATAAATAATTGGCCCCATCACCCGCCTGAAAAAATTGTCCCCACGTTTCCACCCTCCCTGAACTGAAAATTGCCTCTCCTCTCCTCTCCTTTACTCCTTTTTAAACTATACAAACTATTGAAATATGTGTGCAAATATGCAATGTTTATTTGATTTTGACCCGACCATTGTCTTTGAGTTTATTGATCCATCCATCCATCCATCCAATACCTCTCTCAATTCAGAATAGTGCTACTCACATATCGAGCCTACATATTATTAATTAATATTATTACCCACTTAAATTCATGCTTTGTGCAAACAGTTGACGACGATACATACCCGGGTTGACGACTGGCACGCAGCCTGACCTGCTATTAACTTATGGGTCATGGTTGCCTACCCGAAACTGGATTTAAACCCTGCTTACTTATTCCATTTCGGAATTTCGAATCAATCAATCAATGATTTCTTACTACGAATATTTGTACGTACGCCAAAAACGAGCCGATTTTTTTTGTCGTCACTCACAATTCAGCACACAATCGACACTAACTTTATTTATATACGAGGAACAATTTCAATTTTACGGCGGTATTGTTCTGTTCCTCCCTGTGCAAAATTTCTAAAAAAGTACAAAGCCTGTTAATAACTTGTAATTAATTTGCTACATACATTAACATCCATTAATAATTATTTACTATACGAAATTTGCATGTAGACTTGATTTCATAGTCTCAATTTATTGAACTTTGAAGAAAAACGTCTTACACAATATGTATTCGATTCGAGTTTCAAGTTCATTATTTATGTAACGATTATTATGCACGTGGATTATTATGTTGGGCTTTATGGTGTAGTTAAACATGTTTTGATGGTGAGTAAATACATATCTGCACCAGTTCAGTGTAAGTAATGGTGAGTCTACAAATGTGCAATATTTAGTTCGGCAGACAGCACGTACATACATACACATTGGCTATTAAGAAAATCCTAAATTTGGTGAGTTTTAAACCTTGCGTGAGAAAAGTTTGTGGTGGTGGTGGTGGAAATTATTTTAGTGGTTTATTAGTGGTGATTAGTTAGTTGTCTCAGTTTATTTTAGGCTAATTATCTACATATTCTTCGAACAAGAGATAATGAAGAGTTGGGCTGGGATTCGCTAAAATGAGTAAGTTTATTTGTAAAGAATTAATTTGTAGAATGCGATTTCGCTTTCTTCTCTTCGGCTTTAAATCGCTTTAATTGGTCGCGAAATAAATAAACTTTCTGGGAATAGAAAGTTTTAAGTCGTACGGGATGGAATGGAATTTGAAACAAAGTTAGACTAGGTGACTGGATAATTAACTATGCTTATGTATATGTTCTTATCTTTTTATACGCATTTTAAGTCGTGGTGAGATAATAATGTGCACAATTATTGCACACAAAGCATACAAATTCTTTATCCGAAAACACTAAATTCATGAAAACTTGATTGATTTGGCGGAAAAGTATATTCATAGAACCAAAACATTTCGTAATATTTTGCCAATAAATGAATTGCAAGTTTTCTTCAATTACAATATCTTAATGTGAATAATCCATAATCCACCCATTTAAGTTTATATCGTCACTCCGGTGTGGTCAACAATTAGTACAAAAATACACAAGCCATTGACGAAATGCGTATGAAAATGACCAACCGAAAGTTAAATGCAGATATTCAGAACAAGGCCATTTATCGTCTTACTACTGCATAGACCATTTTTTGACCCCGCTGCTGTCATGAAAAACTTGACTCAATTAAAAATGCACATATAAAACATTTTGTAACAGCAAATCTCACTTATTCTCTCCTTTCTTTTTGGTCATTCAAGGTATCCACATTTCCCATAATTTAGTCATTATTCCGAGAAAATTTTGTATTTCCAAGCTCCCAATAAATCAATACCCACACGACACTATCACGCAATCCAATCTAGTCCATAAGAAGAAGACAATATACGTACATACGTATACATAATCAAGGCAAAAGTGTTGGCCAACCAAGTTTGGTCACATTCACAATTCACATGCATTTACTTTTTCTTATGTGCGAAATAGAGGAGTTCGTTTCCTGTAAGAAATTCTCAATGCGACGAAACACACCTATGTATAAACATCGTCAATATTAGATGAGATTATTCCGCCAAAGAAACAATATGCCAATCATGCCCGTGAAACGGAATAATTGTAAATATTTAGCTGGGCTGGTAGGCTGGCTACTACTGTATTTACCGGGTTGCTTGCTTGGTCGAAAGCAGTGTTTCGTTTATTGCGGGTACAGTACATTTCTTGCAGTGGGAAGGAAATAATGCAAGAAATTTGATGTGCAAGAAACGGGGAGAAAGCTAAAGAAATATGCGCCATCTAGCCACACGCCGTATGAAGTATATCGGCGGGACGTAGTTTCTTGCGCCTTGCATTTCTCCCAGGTCAAAATATTTACCTGCAAGAAACCACTTTCTCCCCGTTATTTCTTGCACATGGTTACTTTTCACCCGACGAAACAATGGCCCTCCCTCGTCATCCCCAGTTTTGAAATAAGTGGAACAAAATCGCCCATTGTCCCAGCACAAAAGACCAGTATAATCATTGCCTACTAAAATACTAGTATGGTCAAACTGGAAATTATTTCTTTCATAAATATCTAGGAGGGCAGAACAACTTTAAGTATTTGCAAAACTAAACTTGAGAATCGAATAATAATCACAATTCTCATCCAACAAGTGCAACCTTCACATCGATCTTCAAACTTGCGCGTCACATTTTCTAATCGCCACAAAAATAACACGAATATCTCGAATAAGATGAAAGTGAGCTTGTACATGTCATTAAAAAACGATGGTTTGGACCAGTGGCCGCGGAAGTGAGGGCCAATGTCCCCACGGTTGTTCGATGTCCGCATCATCTCCCCATCTTATATAAACCCGTCCCTCCCCCATCCTACAATGTTAATGTCCCCACTGCTTCCGCGGCCACTGGGTTCAGACCTATTTATTCTGATTTTTGTACGTGAATCCACTCAGGTGAGAAAGTTCATGGACTTTGGCACCGTGTCTTTTTCTTTTCAAGAACAATTTGTATTTCCTCCTCCTCCGCTGTCTCGAAAAATCGTATTCAATACGACGATTCACAAGATCGAAATGTCAAGGTTTTTCTCTCTGATCTTCTACACATCCGATATCATTTCAATCCTAATTTTCATTTTAAGTGAGTCAGTAAGTTAAAGTATGTAACTACATCCCACTCAATATCAGTCAGTCAGTCACACTTGTGAGCAGGCATTGGGAAACCTACATATTTAATTATTTGTATCAGTGGCCGCGGAAGCTGTGGGGACATCGGGGGACATTAACATTGTAGGATGGGGGGAGGGAGGGGTTTATATAAGATGGGGAGATGATACGGACATCGAACAACCGTGGGGACATTGCCCCTCTGTCTCCACTCCTTCCGCGGCCACTGATTTCTATGTTATGTGAAAACCGTGACACTTGTAGCAACTAAAGGATTGGGTAACATTGAACTTTGTCGTTGGAAAAGTACAACATGGAACAAATTGTACCTTCCATATAATAATTATTCCTGTTCGATCGTCGTCCTTCTTTTGTCCTGTCCCATCCCCCCAGTTTTTCTAAAGTGGAACAGTAAAGAACAAAATTCTTTTTTGTGCAACTTGACAAAACTAACAAACCTCCAGCAGAAGCATTGTATGTACTTATGTCAGTCTAAAATTACATACATGGCAAGCACACAATGGAAAATTGATCCGATATCTAAATATCCATACTTATCTGTACATAAGCTTACATAAAATATGTATTTTGTGTCATATTTTTAAACTGGGTAAAAAAAATGTTGAATAAGTACATGTGTCACTCATTTTTTTCTGTTACAGTTACCTGATTTTTAAACATAATTAGGTTGACGAGACGATATGAAATGTAACTCTAGCGGAAATTGGGCATGATTCCTGGATATTCAATGATGAAATTCATGCCTAATTATTTTTTCAAGTTCGGCAGCATGAAATAGGATATTTTCTTTCACCGGTGTTTCCGGCGGAAGTAATCACGTGCTAGAAATAGGGGGGAGAAAGTGTTTTTTTTGCAGGGGAATATTTTAACCTATAAGAAATGCACGGGGGTTGAGAAACTACTTCCGGCCGGTATATTTCATACGGCTCGAGGCTAGATTGCGCATATTTCTTGCACTTTCTCCCAGTTTCTTGCACCTCGCATTTCTTGCGTTTCTCGCATTGCAATGCAAGAAACGTAGCAAGCCCGCAAGAAAGAACGAAACACTGTTTATTATGGCTTTCTTCCTGTGACTAAATGTACAGCTAATTATTCAAGGGAGAGACACGCAGATAAAATAAACAAGGTCCCTAAAAAGGGGAAATCTTAGTGAGGGAATGCAATCACAACTAATAAATAAAATTAGATTGGAGAATTTTTGCATCACCGCTCTCGGTTCCATTCTTACTGGATGCAGTATAAATTTTTCTTTGCATACGCATGAATTCTTAGTTTTATTGAATAAATTGAGGAAGGAATACATTTTTACTGTGTAGTGAACGAGAAGTGGGTTAAATTAACTGAGGTAGATATGTAAGATTTAATGACCAAATAATTATGAGCTACGTATTTGTTTAAAAAAATATACAAATTTCAACTTCATATATTAATTTGGCTACTCTATGCAAAATCATCGAACCTTTCGAGGGAGCAAGTGTTCTATTTAAAGGATTAATGCTTCCAGTAAGAATGGAACCGAGAGCGGTGATGCAAAAATTCTCCAATCTAATTTTATTTATTAGTTGTGATTGCACTCCCTCACTAAGATTTCCCCTTTTTAGGGACCTTGTTTATTTATAACTTTTAATTGGGTAATTAGATTGTCCATTGGATGACTGCATTGCACTACCCCTTTTCAGTAGTTTGATGCGGAATAATTTTATTAAATGCTGGGTGTTTAAAATTGAATAAATCCGTTATTTCTTAACCGATTTATATCATTTTGGTCAAAATGTCCGGCCTAGATTACTAAACACCAAAAGACCTGATCTGGAGGTGCAAACCCAACAACAACAATTTCACGCAGTTTACCAAGCATGTTACAGAAACGACTAGTTGTGCTGTTTACAGTTTTGAATGTAATTTGTTTTCAATTTATTAGTCTTGCGTCGTTGTCAATGGCAATGATTCGTAGCACGAGCAGGAATTTCTGAACTTCAAATTGGAATAACTAAGCCAATTCTTAACGGATTTTGATATATTCATACTTAAAATTTTCGGGATAAACTGCCCTACAATTCGTGGGTATCAAACTGTTGATAACGTTTGCTAGTAACTAGCAATAATTACAAATGTGTTTCTAAGGCTACATTTTTGCCCATAATTCCGGTCAAGATCACGTAATCGCTTAGTCGGATCAGATCCCATTTCTATATTATGTAACAATAATCGGTGCAAAATTTGATCAAAATCGGTTGAGAAATGACTGAGATATCGCAGATGGTCACTTCTTTGGGGTGGGTCAAATGCATACTTAGTATTTTTTTCGTTGTTAGGTATTTGCCTCACTAAGAAAAATAGTTTGGAGTGAAGTTTGAAACTCGACGGATTTCTGTCACTCAACAAATCTTCCTTAATTTTGATATTTAAGACATTGCAAATAATCGAAAATCGACGTTCTAATCTGTCAAATTTTCAAAATCATATCGCATTTTCCAACGTGAATGGTGGTGCTTTGTGGTGCATGTGACTAAAAATTTCGAAAACTAAAACTCAACACTGGGAAGTAACCACTTGCAAGAAATACGTGGTTTCTTGCATCTATTTTTACATACCTGCAGGAAATAAAACTCTTTTTCGCCCCTCTATTTCATACAGCGAATGGCTAGATGGCGCACATTTCATACACTTTCTCCCAGTTTCTCCCAGTGCAAGAAATGTATATTGCAAACCCGTTACACTCCTTTTCACCCAATATTTCCCAATACGCTTTATTTTCTTAGCTCGATAATGGAATTCTTGCTTCTTTGTTCTCAAACAGAACAGGACGGAACCGATAAGCCGTATCTCTTTCCTTCCAGGAAAAGTCTAGGCTCAAAATATTCACCTTGCGGGCTTTATTATACTTTGAGCCGGAGCAAGCAAAACAAAGGAAATCTCTCAACTTAACTTTTTCACTTCACTTTTTCCGAAAGATAAGCCTTTCCCTGGGGTCAAGAAGGCGGTGTCGGCGGGAGTAGAGGAGAGTTGATCTTGTGCTTGCAGATAAATCTCCTCCCTCGATTGAAACGATGCAAGTATTATTTTCACCGGATTTCTATTACGTAAAACTCTCCTTAAACCAGGATCAAATAAACAACATGTTCCATTACTAATTGAATTTCCCATTTTCAAATAAGCTTTAAGGGCGCGATACATAAATTATGGATGTTGTTATCTACGCGGATATCCCGCAATGTTAAATATCACATGGGTAGTGTTTCATTTCTTGTGGGAAACTTTGGTAAATGCATTTCTTGCATTGCAAAACAGAAAAATGCGACGTGCAAAAAACTGGGAGATAGTACAAGAAATGCAAGGTGCAAAAAACTGCAAGAAATATGCGCCATCTAGCGACGCACGGTACGAAGTAGAGTGGCGGGAAGGAGTTTCTAGCGCCTTGAATTTCTTGCAGGTCAAAATAGCTGCAAGAAATAACTTTTTTGCGGCTATTTCTTGCACTGAAAACCACGGAGCGCAAGAAATTGCAAGAAACTGCAAGAAATACAAAGTACAAGAAACTGGGAGAAAGTGCAAGAAATACGCGCCATCTAGCCACGCGCTGTATGAAGTACAGGGCGCAGTTTATAGCACCTCGTATTTCTTGCAGGTCAAAATATTTACCTGCAAGAAACCACCTTCTCCCCGTTATTTCTTGCACGCGAAACCCTGCCCATGGATTTATCGCGTCCGATACATCACATAACTTATGGATGTCGCCCAACCCTTGTTTTCTGCTCCTGGAAAGGATTTAAATTTTTCAATGCAGCGAATTTATTTTGCAGTCTGCACTTTTAAATCGAGCTTTTCTAAGGGTGACCTCCACGTCGGTGGGTTCATGGCGAGTGAGATAATGGAAACCTTACGTAAAATTCAGATCAAAGTACAAACAAAGATGTATCAAATTTCACCCAAGTTTTTTTCCCATTGTGCAGCCGTCAATTTTTCTTGTAAGGGAAAAAATAAAAATCCAAGTAAATTGCATCCTGACAGTGCATCAACTTTCTTTTTAATAAGACGACTTTCTCTCTGATCTTCTTGTTAATAAAATTGCATCTTCAGAATTTTAATCTTACGAAAAAACGGGTCGAGAAACATTTTCAAAATGAAAATTTTATAATAAGCAGAGAGCGGATATGCATTTATTTTTAACGCTTTCAACTTTGTCGGTGTGCTCCCTAACTCGCAGAGATTTCAAAAATTTCAAAATGTTTCTGCATGTTGTGGCATACTTCAAGGTTTTCAGGCATAAATATTTCCACTAGTATTTGAAAAATATGGAAATCTTCCACATATTTTTTTCAAAAACACATATTTTGTAAGTATTTCAACAATGTGAGATGAAATTTTTTAGCTTAAAGAAATTGGACCAAAAAATCGAAAGAACTATATTAAAAAATTCAAATTTGGCAATAATTGTTATTTTTATTTGTATTTAATTCCTGAATTGCATGCACAACAGTGGATCTTGAATGAAACAAATTATTTATTCCTTTCATAAAATTTAGTTTTCGACTTGCTAGTCATACGACATTATTCATTTTTCGAAAATTTCATATTTTGACGATTCCGAGCGTTATATATTTCTAGGTTTTCAGACATACATTTACGAATATTATTTTCTTTTAAAAATTTTTTTTTCAAAAATACATATATTTACTAAATATTTCAACGATGCGGGACGAATTTTTTTACTCAAAGAAATTAGATTACATTTAAAATCACATTTAAAATTTCAAATTTTGTAAAAATTCTTATTCTAATTCTTTTTTATTACATAAAAACCTGGCAAATCACGGATCTTGAATTTAACCAATTATTTATCTTCTTTCACAAAATTTTCAAAAATACTTACATATATTTGCAACTATTTTAGCGATTTGAGATAAACATTTTTTGCTTAAAGAAATTGGACCAAAAAAATCGAAAGAACTATACTCAAAAATTCAAATTTTGCAAAAATTGTTATTTTTATTTGTAATTAGTTCCTGAATTACATCTAATATGGCAAACGCAGGATCTTTAATGAAACAAATAATTTATTTTCTTTCACAAAATTTAGTTTTCGACTTGCTAGCCATGACATTATTCATTTTTCGAAAATTTCATATTTTGACGACTACGAGCATTATATATTTCTAGGTTTTCAGACATACAAATATTTACAAATATTCTCACTATTATTTTTAAAAAATATGTAAATCTTTGTTATATATGTTTTAAATAAATACATATCCACTACTCTAGATTTTTTTAAAATCTAGAGTAGTATATTCAAACATAGAAAATTTAGGAAGTTAGCAAATTTTAAGTTTAGACCTTCCATAACCTTCCCCATCTCTTGAGTTTAGTTAAAATTTTCGGAGACCATATGAAAAATGTTCGAAGAAAACAGTCAAGATCGGCTCCAGAAATAGGGACAATTTTAAGAACGTATTTTACTAACTGCCTATTTGTATGGTTTTGTTCATAAATATTACATATTTCAGAATTTTTTCGCAAATACATATCCGCCCCCTGACTATTTAGCTTGAGTTCAAATAAGTCAGGCTGAGGCATATATAAAATATGGGTTTTCCTCCATTTCGTATTCCTGTTCACCTACAGATAATGGGTGACGACACAAAGTTGATTCATTGTGTTTAAGGTTTGCACAATTTATGTGTCCTTGTTCTTCTCCTCCTCCTTCTCGTCGCCAAGTTCACCGCCGACAAACCAGGCCCGATGCATCCTTGAGACGAAATTACATAAGAGGCCAGTGCTTGGCCCATTGTCATTATTTTATCTACACAAATACAGTCAGTCAGTGGCCGCGGAAGCTGTGGGGACATCGGGGGATATTAACATTGTAGGAGAGGGGAGGCAGAGGTTTATATAAGATGAGGACATCGAACAACCGTGGGGACATTGTCCCTCTGTCCGCACCCTTCCGCGGCCACTGCATACAGTATACACCTTCCTCCTCCTCCTCCACCTCATTTCATTTCGAGGTCGGGATGGTGTCAATTTTCAAATATATTCAAGATCAATACAAGACAACTTTTGTATGTGTGAGTCAGTGAATTACTTCATATTTGGCTAAAAATAGACACAAGAAAGGTAACCTGGAATAAACAAGCGAGTAGAATTGTGGTACGAATTTGGAATAAAATTGTTAATAAAAAGTGCACAATTTCAAATAACATCTCACAAAAGAGGTGATCTGTAAGAAATGAGTAGAATTACTGGTATGGGACGAATTTCCAATTGTAAAAATTGTTGCAACTTCCAAAAATTCTTAAACCCTTTAACTTCAATGCTTGAAACCAATAAGACAACTTTTGTATGAGTAACATGGCTAAAAATAGGTAAATATTGCACACCAAATGTAAAAATATCTAGGTACATAGAAGTCTGTTGTGAAGTTTCACTTAAAACGAAACTTGTGCAATTTCAAAAAATTATGTAAGTCTTCCTAAATTAAAGCGTGTCTAAAACACTATGTACGTACATCTCTTTGTAAATTTTCTTGCTCACGTAGTCAAAATCCCACGCCTTTTTGTTTAAAGCTAAGATAAGTACATATCCACATACGCATAACCTGTAGGTTCACTACAGTAGAGGTATGTACAAGGTAAGGAGAAAGTGTAAATACGCCACGATGAAACTGTTTCGACTTGGCTGTTCAACTAAAAATCTCGCTCAGACACTGGCTCTAATCAGTGGCCGCGGAAGCCGTGGGGACATTAACATTGTAGGATAGGGGAGGGAGGGGTTTATATAAGATGGGGAGATGATGCGGACATCGAACAACCGTGGGGTAGGGATATTGCCCCTGTTTTGTCCCCACGCTTCCGCGGCCACTGGCTCTCATAAACTTTACGTCGGACTTACATACATATAATAAATCTCGAAAAAATCAAATTTCCTCTTTTCTCTCTTGTACTTAACATGGAAATTTTTTTGTAGTCTTTCTTTTATAGAGCCAGATAAGCAGGAAAATAATAAATTCTTATCATTTTTTTATGGGGGAGGATTAGTGTATAGACAAGCAAAAGTGAAAACCCGGTCTGAAACCTTAATAACCCACGCAACTCTACGTTTTTGTACCCAAAATGCTACTCCTGCTGCAGTAATGAGATCATTCTTTTGCAACAAATTGTGAAGATTTCTTCGCTCCTGGAGAATGAACAGGGGCCGCGGTAGGGTGGGGACAGGGGGACCATACCTGTTCAAAAATTTAATTTTCATTCAAAAGTCAGTCATCCCAATTTCTGACTGAAATTTTTCATTCACAGTCAATCATTTTCGTTCAAATTCATTTCATTTCATTTCACTTCATCTGACTTCATTCCTTACTTCGCTCCATGTAGTAAGCATTAGGTGAAAAATGAAATGAGTGAGAAATCATTTCATTCACAGACATTTAACTGAAATGATGGAATCTTTCAATTATCTTCACTCAAATCACAGGAAATTCATTTTCATTCACTCATTCACCATCATAATCACTCAAATGAATGAAAGTGAACAGGTACGAGAGGGACAATGTCTGCACGGTTGTTCGATGTCCGCATCATTTCCCCATCTTGTATAAACCCATCCATCCCTCCCCCATCCTACAATGTTAATGTCCCCCTTTGTCCCCACGGCTTCCGCGGCCACTGTCTTAAATTGAAAGCTGCATCCAATGAATAATTCAATACTTTTATAAATGACATTGACAGTTTCTCTTCATGAACAAAAAAAGAATCGAAAAAGAAGTGTTCAAATTTCCATCCTGAAATCAAAATTAGTAATATTATTTTGATGCAGATACGAAGAAATATAATAATGCGGTTTTTTTATCCATACCAAAATAGATTTTATGTTAAAAGTTGACGCATTTTTCTGCAAGTGCAGACGAGAATTTATGGGGAGAAAGAAATTGTGTAAGATTTTTTCTTCTTAAAAAACTTTCTTTCTTGCTGCGCAAGAAAAATGAAGCAATTTTCGACATGTCGATTTTCATATGAATATTTTCATTAAAAGAAATAAAATTGCTACGATTTTTATTTACGAAATGTTCCCTCGTAAATATTAATCCAATTTGGGCCAAACTTTCTCTCGGCTTATTTTCTCGTATATTTTTTTAAAATGAAAAAATACACAAGTTTATGCCACATTTATTTTTAGCATGCTCATCATCTTCTACATGGCAAGATTTGATTCTTGGGCAATTTGTTGATGCAATTGCAATTCAAGAATTTTAGGCAAAAAAAACATGTTTTTCGCTTTAAAGAACTACGGAATTTGTTGCAAAGTGTTATTTTGCGAGGAATATATGGATAACTAATTAACGTATGTATGTTTACCTACGCAGTTAGCTAGGTATATACAGGGTGGTTTAAATGTCAGGTTACAATGGAAAATTTTGCAATGGGAAAATATCCATTAGTTACGGATTTGGGATTGAGATTTTTATTAATTTTTATTAAAACTTATGACAAAATTCTTAAAATATTGAATTTCAGAGGCAAAATTAGGTAACTAATGGATATTTGCGAATTTTTCCCATTGCAAAATTTTCCATTGTAACCTGACATTTAAACCACCCTGTACTTATCTGCGGAGTGATCTAATTTTATTTTTTGCCATTAATTACCATAAAATCCAGCTAGTTATCAACAACAAGGACAAAATTTAATGAAGGAATTATAAACGAACGTAATCTCTTTGTTGTCTAAATTTTATTTCATCTTCTTAATGAATACCTATGTATGTACATGTGTATTACGCTTAATTTACCCAAATGCCAAAAGTTTTAGGGTAATCCTCTCCTTAACAAAATTTAAATGTGTACTTACAATGGGGACTCAAACCATGTTCAGCCCAGATTATTTTTTGATCATGTCAGTTTGAAAGAGAAACTCTTTAGAAACAACATTTAGTACGGAACTTGCGAAAAATGCGAAAAATTATGCAAGGTTTGGGCGCCACAAGTTCGCGAAAACCCACAATTTCTACTGTAAGGCCCAGATTCCGCTAGAAAACAGAGCATTTTCGCGAACTTGCGGCGCCCAAAACTCGCTGAATTTTTCGCATTTTTCGCAAGTTCCTTACTAAATGTTGTTTCTACCGAGTTCCTCTTTCAAACTAATATGGTAAAAAATAATCTGGGTTGAACATGGTTTGCGTCCCGATTGTTAAATAGCGAAAATTCTTCAAAGCAAAATTTTGCCCGGTTTTTAACAAGCGAAAAGCACAACAAAGTTATGGTACCCGGTACGAAATTCATTGTACAATTTAGTTCCGAAACACAAAATCGTCGTCCCCTTTGTTTTGATCTTTCCCTTGTTTTCCAAGAAATTCGGTAAACAAATTCATCCGCATGGCAAAGTTGTTGTACTTTGTCCTACCACCAACTAAATAACTGGTTAGTAGTTTAGTTTAGTTTCGTAGTAGAAAAACTCAATTTGTTCGTCTACACAAATTCTGATAGATTGCTTATCGATCGATTCCTTATAGTTCTCGTCCAATCATTTCATTTTATTTAACCACCACCACCACCACGAGCAATATTGTAATATAACTACTTCAAAAACGTGTCTGAATTTCGACTCATTAAACTTTTATCACTTTTAAACTGAGCATTTTATAAAAGAAAGAAAGAAAACCTTTTAAGTAATTCAATTCAATTACGAATAAGGTTGTATAAATAAATTTCTTGTAGATAGATACTCGCATTTTTTGCTATCAGAGTTTCGGGTGCAAGAAATAACGGGGAGAAAGTGGTTTCTTGCAGGTAAATATTTTGACCTGGGAGAAATGCAAGGCGCTAGAAACTGCGCCCCGCCGCTATAAATACTTCATACGGCGCGTGGCTAGATGGCGCATATTTCTTGCACTTTCTCACAGTTTCTTGCACCTCGCATTTCTTGCTTTTCCGTGCAAAAAAACGTAGCATTTCTTACTTTCCCCTGCAAAAAACGTAGAATTTCTTGCTTTCCCGTGTAACATTATTTGCAAGGAAAATTGCATTGAAATTGCATTTTTTTTAGCATATCCACAAAAGACGAAACTCTGGACATGATCCGTTACATGAAATGTATCGAGTGTGGTTTACCTTGAAATTTCGCACATGCCAATATTTTCCCTCATTCAATAACCTTTGCAAACCCACAAGAAACGAAACCCCATTCACAATTTTCATCCAACTGTTCCATATCCACAAATACATATGTACATATGTAAAGACAAGAAATGCAAGATCAGCCACCCAGCTCGTGCCTGGTTTCTAAATATATAAAACTTCATCCCAAAAAACGCACGTCAACTTTCTCTCTGGAGAAGAGAAACTTCTCCTTTCTCCTTGAATGCACTGCACCCAAAGTTATAATTGCATTACAAAATGCAATCTAAATCAGAAAATATAGTCCCGAGGGGATTATTCTTCGGTGATTTGTAACATATTCGTTCATCCAATTCTATTCGCGCATTTATCATGTCCTAAATAAAACCGACTTAATGATAACATACTGCCTGCTTCTGAATATTTCCAGGTTTTGACACGATCGGTCAGGACGCCCGCCTCCTCCTCCTCTCGAGATGAAGATTCTGTCAGAACCAATAATCACGACAAGATTCGTGGCTAAATTTGGGTTTAACTGAGTGAAAAAGAAGGCAAAAATATGGTCCAATTCTCGCCATTTTTTTCGCGACGAGGTGGAGGAAATCTGCACAGAAAGTACCACCACCAATTCAAGTTTAAGGGCACCCTGACCCTCACGGTGGCCCTGCTGGTTTTTATCGCCGAGACCAGGTCGTCGCCAGTCCGCGCGGAATTTCTGCGACCTAAAAGAGACGCGCCGAATGCAAATTTTAACTCGATGAGCCTCTCCAACAATAATCAGACAGCTTTTCCGAACAGTATTAAAAATGGGGGGAACAGATTGAGTAGCAGACAAGTGGAGGGGAATCCGCCCCTCGAGTATGGCCAACTTGTCATCCTTGCTCAGGAGGAGGCCAGGTGCTTGCAGAACTTTGTAAGTATTTTTTTCCTGCTAAATTTGCATACTTATATACTTTTTATTATTATGAGCATAGGACGGATATGCATTTATTTTTTTGTTTAAAGAAATTAGACTACAACAAATCCAGAATTAAATTCAAAAATTCAAATTTTGCAAAAATTCTCATTGTTTCTTAAATATTTTCCGCTTTTTCGAAAATATTCAATACAAATTTCAGCATTTTTTCGAAAATGCGTAGAATTTTGTTGCTCAAAAAAATTAGACAACAAAAAATTCAAAAGATTAAATTAAAAAATATTAATTTTACGAATATTCTGCGCATATTTTAAAACAAATTGGGCAAATATTATTCATATTTCCACAATTTTTCTCAAATAAATATCCACCCTCTGATCACTAGTCAACCCAAACAACAAAATGTCTCCTTTGTCCCGTTGTTCTTTTTTATACGAGCGTATCTAATTAACGAAATGGTGGGTGTTGTGCGTAGTAAAACGCGCATCTCAACTTTCTCTTGTAGTGTTGTTCCTTTTTTGTTCCCGTTTTAACAACCCACTCAACAAAAAAAAATGAATCTGAAACTTTCTCATTTTTCATACTCTTCAAACAAAGGTTTCCTTAATTGAAAAGTGTACCCAAACTTTTGTTCATTAAGAGAAAGTACTAAATATTAACAGGAAGCAGGCCGTGCTTTCACCAACCACAAGAGATCGATGAGTACACAAGCTTCCTAAAAGTTTCCGAAATCCTGTATCCACGAGAAATAAATTTCCTCCAATTAGATTTTGAACGCTCCACTTGACTCTTCGACGAGTGCCTAATTTTACATGGAATTTTCAAAGTGACTTTATAAATTTTTGAGATATTTACGTGCAATGCCCGTGATTCACGAGTGGGCCACTTTTATCTATGTACGGATACACGCATGTACATATCCGTACTTTCACTCACCTTTGTATTGAAGGGAAACACAACTGCCAAAAATAGAATGCAATTAAAGTTTCTGTGCTCTATACGAAATCAGAGAATACGTACATACCTTTAGAAAGTAGCTTTGATCCGGAATAATCCTACACACTCATTCATACATTTGTACCTATGTGTTACCCGAGAAACGATGAGGTAGACACGGCCCAAATGACGGTTTGTCCAGGGACTGAAGATCGCAATTTTGACCAAATTAGTGTCAATTGATCACAAATTTAAGTAGTATGAAATTTGCGAAAGGCACGATCTCCCAATGGGCACGTTTGGCCGTAATAGTTGCATCCCAAGAGGAGAAAACACGCAGTAAAGTTGAAAAATTTTGCACTTTCCAAATTTACTGGGCGTTTTCTCCTCTTCAAATGCAGGTATCTTCGCCAAACGTGCCCATTGGGAGATCGTGTCTTTCGCAAATTTCATGCTCCTTAAATTTGTAATGTATTAACACTTGCCTGCTCAAATTCGGAGAGCATACGCTGGGAGACTTACACTTCAATTATTTTTATGCGATCAACTGGTCGATGGTCTCCGAATGGATAACATTGGTCGATGAATAACGTTACCCAACAAAATCAGAATGGTCGATAATATCCTCAAACTTTAAGCTGACTTGTAAACTCACTTTCTCCCAAAACAATCATCCCTCAAAATCCATAAATACGAGACACAAGTTCATCGCTGTAGACAAACCTTCGTCATTTCGACCAAGTCTGGCTTAAGGCAGGCTTTTAACATGTCACATTTTTCTCCTGGACGTGCTTATCGATATGTTTATCGGGTTCAAAACCTGTACATACATACACACCTCTATAGAACTAGACTATCTCTCATACCCTGTGATCCTCTTCTACGTATGCATTCCTCGTGGGAAAAGCATAGTTTGATGACTTCTTTTTCATCTACTTACATACAAATTTAGGTGCATATCCATCCGATCCGACCAAAGTATAAAACAGAGCTCAGAGCTGTCTCTTTCGATTCAGCGAACTTAAGCTGATATATTTTTGAATTCCTTCCGCATGTGGGAGTAGATATGCACTGAAGGTCGGCAAGCTTATCTTGGATAACTTGAAATGGCCAAAATTACCCCATTTTACTCCGTTTTACTGTCACTTTCACTTTCTTCCAACCACCACTTTCACCAATGAAATTTCATCCATTTTGCGCAATTGGGGGTCAAAATTAACGACTTTTTGTCCCCAATTTTACTGGGGTAATTAGAAAGGTAAAATTGTACATAAAGTTGTTCACAATTGAGGTTAAATTTCTGGAAACTTTTGCAATTAAAAAGCGGAAATAGTTATAAAATGAAATGAAATTAGTAGGTATTGACCAAAATCTGGTCTTTTTAAGATGGCACTTTCTCCTGGAGAGAAAGCCTGATTGTTCAGGAGAGAAAGGCTGGCTGACACGTGTACCAATTCCGAGGAAAGTTTTGGATTTATTTTATTTTAAAGTTTTTACACTGGCAGAGTTTGACGTTTGTGGGAATTTATGACGTGGGTTGACCACGATATGCAATATGCCATCAAATTCAAATTTGCACTGGGAGAACAACGAACCTGGTCCAAACTAGGGATCCTTTTTTCAGTGGCCGCGGAAGCTGGAGGGGACAGAGGGACAACGTCCCCAAAATTATTCGATATTTTCATCATTACTCCATGTTATTTAAATCACTCCTTATTCTCACCATTCTGCAATGCTAATGTCCCCACGGCTTCCGCGGCCACTGGGAGAATTCTGGCTACTAAAATACATGAACATGATGCAGTGGCCGCGGAAGGGTGTGGACAAAGGGACAATGTCCCCACTAGTATTCGATGTCCGTATCATTTCCCCATCTTATATAAACCCCTCCCTCCCCTATCCTACAATGTTAATTTCCCCACATGTCCCCCCGCTTCCGCGGCCACTTCGCATGGCGAATTCTTGTGGGTGAAAGCAATCCCACGCGCCCGGACAAAGTTCAGTGATTCGTCCCGAATTCATTCAGTGGTTGGTTGGTTTGACGAATTCATGGAAATGAAAATGCAGTTATTCACAAATGTAATTAATTACGTTTTCCACCTTAAAATTAATCAGTGAAACGTGCCCAGATTTTAATTCGGGTATTGAAGAAGAGAAATGATGACTTCCTCTCCCTCTCATTGAGACACTGAATATGTAAATAAGCGTCGGTACAGAATTAGGCATCTGGTCTGAACTGAAGGGGCAGAATTAATTCGCTGCTTATTGTCTGATTTGTAACCACTTACTTACACGTGTTCATTATTATGTCAATTATGCTGTCCTACAAAGAGTATTTAGTAGGAAAGGGAAACTCAATGTCAATTTCATTCAGCAGTGGCCGCGGAAGCCGTGGGGACATTAACATTGTAGGAATAATACTTGTCCAATTTTTCCTTTAAATTCAAAAATCAGGCAAAAATCATGACGACTTAAGATTTTCATTCACATTCAGTCATTTTCTTTCAAATTTATTCATTTCACTTCATCGGACTTCATTTCTTACTTCGCACGATGTATTGAGCATATGGTGAAAAATGAATGGAGTGAAAATCCTGCCACAATCATTCATCTGAAATGACGGAATCTTTCACTCATTTTCGTTCAAATGACCTGAAATTCATTTTCATTCAGGGGAGATGGTGGGGACATTGTCCCTCTGTCCCCACCCGCGCGTCCGCGGCCAATGAATTTCATTCTGAAATCCATCTCATTGTTTTAATGTTATTATTTCTGATTTTCCAGGGAGCTCAACCATACTCCACACCTGCACCACAATTCATCACGAAGGACGTTTACAGCCCGTTCCTCTGCAGCAAAAACTCGGACAACTTTGCCAAATGTGAAATTGTAAGTGATTAATAATCTATGGAGTAAAGGTCGGGCTCCTAAGTGGCAGGTGGCTATGATTTGTTTCGTGCTAATAACTTGTAAAAAATTTCTATTAATTTTTTTCAGTGTCGAAACCTCACTCTTCGAGTTCGAAGCAGAGATGAATGCGTGGCATTTTGTGTAAGTGATAGATTCTCATTGATAAATAGGACAGACGTGGAGAAAGCAATTTGTCTCAGTTTGCCTCAATCACCCATTTAACGTATCAGTGACACCAAATCGTCAGAATCAGCACGTTTTTAATCATTTCTCCGCTCTGGAAGTTTATTTTACAATTCTGGACAACAAATTTGTAGTGCAGGAAGTTGTAAATTTTTTGAAAATATGCACTCCAGATTTTGACACTTTTTGAAGGAGATCTCAAGGTTTAGAGGCCGTAAGAAAAATTGGAACTCATAAAAGCTACCTGAAAAAGCTCAATGCTATTCCATTAATCAACTCACTGACTACAAATGTGTCGTCCAGAATTTTAAAATAAATTCCCGAAACAGAAAAACATGTTGATTTTGATGATCAGTCTTACACTAAGTTTTCTATTGTACAGTTTTAAAGAATTGCGTCGCACTATAAAATAATTTTCCAACCTGTAGAATCTTCATTTAATCCCACGCAGTTTAAAACATACTGTTTTCCTCCACCCATTATTAAAAAGGATTTATCCACGTGAAACCGAAAAGCTCATTATAAATTGTATTGTGAGAATCAACTCGTGCAGCAACACACACTTTTTATCCAGAGAATTCCTCCTCCATAATATTTTCCCCGTGTACAAAATCTGTGGTCACGGTCAGTTTCGCGAAAATCGAATTGGCGAAAATAAATTTTCGCTAAAGTTGTAAAAAATACCACATAAAAAGTACCACATGTCAAAATTACTGTTATACTGCGATTTTTTGTGTCGAAATTTTTCGCCAAAATGGTTTTCGCCAAACCTTCCCTCTTCAAAAACCTGTTGCAAAATCCCACCAGCGTCCTTCCTCCCCGTTTAATAAGTAAGCTGCTTCCCACTCGTCGTCCTTCTCTCACTTTCACAACCAGTGGCCGCGGACCCAATGGGGCAACTGGGGCATTAAACTTGTGTACGATAGGGATATGAAATGCTGAGATGATGCCAACATCGAATAACCATGGAGAAATTTTCCCTCCGCCCCCTCTCTCCCCGCGGTCACTGTTCCCACCCCGAAATCTCCTTTCATCGCATTACTTCATTATTCATCACAATCATTTCAACCTAAAACTTAAAAAATCCTGCTCTAAATTTCATTTCAGACCTTTTCGGATACCTCGTTCTGCCAAAATTTGTGCTTCTCCATAAATAAAGCGGTCCTTGACGGTGCTCAGCTTGCCAATGAAGACGCTCTCACGAGAAGATCCTCTTCCTCGCCCACATCTCAAGGTGATGATGACCATGAAATCGAAATCAACAACAAAACCATCACTTCTCATTCTCCCGTTTTCTCCCAAACCCCGCAAGTTTTCTGCGAAGGCGTTTCCGAAAATAATGCCGTTGGCGGGGGGAAATCTGGTGGCGGAAATCTGGGCCTAATTTCCACAGAAGATGGGGAAACGGACAAGTGGGACAACACAATGGAAATTACCAATCACTTCGTCGTCCTCAAGTGGGACGCGAGGCAACAATGGAGAAAGGCAAAGGCGGAGGGAGGAGGAGAAAGTGGTGACGAAGATCGTGAGGAGAACTTCCGTCACCCGAATTCCTCATCGAGACATCACAATGGTCCCGTTGTCTTCGTGATTGAAAAGTATTCTGGGAGATCAAAGGAGTGGAAAGCACTGGGAAAGGTGAGCCAGGGCGAGGACAGATTTTTAATATCGGGGCAGCTTTCTCTTTTTTTTTAAAAAATAATAAAAGGCAGACTGCAGTTTTTAGAGTGAGTAAAGGCTTATGTGATAGTCGTGTCTGTGTGTCTGTCCGAGACACGATAGAGAAAAAGGCTATCGTCTTAACTTTCTCTCTTTTAAAACAAAACAGGATGGAATTCAATTTTTAACCTGAGTCAGGACTTACGTAACAGTCGTTTCTGTGCGTCTCTGAGGCACGACAGCCAAAACAGCTATCTTCACAACTTTCCCTTCCTTAAAAACAAGTATTAAAAAGTCTATAATTTTTTGCCCGAGTCAGGGCTTATGTAAAAAGCGTGTCTGTCTGTCCGATATCACGATAGAGTCTCAAATTTTTCCCACATTTATGTATCTTAGACAAAGTTACGACTTAAATTCGAAGGTGACCAAAATCGGTTTTATGTATAAACAGACTCTAATCCCTGACTCGGGCTCAACGAAGTCTGCACTCTACGTTTGTTTATAGTTGTTGTTTGTAGGCTAATTTTAACTATTTATGAAGTCTTGTACCCTACAGAGTAAGGCGTAATTTTACTTTTTTTTGAGCCGTTGGGAGTTTTTTTTGTTGAGATGAAAGTTTACGCTTTATAATAGCGGAGTGTTTTGTGCGTTGAATTTTAATCGTATGCAAATTGAAGAGCTAGCAAATTGAATTTAACCCGGGTATCGTACATATATTTCCTACGTAAATAGATGCAGGAAGAATCGCGCAGTTATGTATTCCCTTTGTCAAACAATGATATATTCTCGACGCATTTGTCCCTCCCACTTTATAATGGGCACACTTTGGCATTTGTCGTATGCACGGAAATGAAAATTAATCCACGCGGTATCAAATACTTGATCTTCTCCAGTGAAGCGGTAAACATGTTGATGTTAGCCTTATCATTACGTCTGGGCTGAATAAATATGCACATTAATTAACCAGATTAGTGTGTAGGCTTTGTTTTGTTGTTATTCGTAAAATTTAAATATTTTCGACATGAGCAGTGTTTCGGGTGGAAGTAAGTAACCACTTGCAAGAAATAACGGGGAGAAAGTGGTTTCTTGCAGGGGAATATTTTCACCTGCAAGAAATGCAAGGTGCAAGAAACTAGATACGTTCCGCGGCTGTAAATATTTCATACGGCGCGTGGCTAGGTGGCGCATATTTCTAGCACTAAAAAATTAATTTGGGACGAATTTTGAAATATTTCTAAACCTGGAGGAAAACAATGAAGAATCTGGTCTTAATTTTATTATTCAGGCATTGCAAAACCTCGAAAACCTGCGTGCAAATCCATCAAAATCTGAAAAAAAATCTGAAAAAAACACAGTTTCCGACTTGGAGGGTGGTGGATTATCATACTGCGTGTCTCTAGATGCCGCATATTTCTTGCACTTTCTCCCAGTTTCTTACACCTCGCATTTCTTGCGTGGCTTGCTTTACAGTGCAAGAAATGTATTTATCAAACTCTCAACAAACGCCACACTGGATATTATCTCTCTCTCTCTCTCTTTAAATGTATCGACCATTGTTTACCCCGAAATTTCGCACATGCTAATATTTCGCCTCTTTCACTTTCACTCCATAGACGCTGTACAACCTTCAACAAATTAATGTCACGTTCCTCTCGGATACTTACAAATGGCGGGTTACAGCCGTTTCTCCGTCCGGATTTATGGACGAGGTCACCTCTTCCAGCTACGTTACGTTAAACGGTAATTGAAATAAATCGTCGTCGTGTGTTTAAGCACGTGGCCCCAAGTGTGTGTTGTGTGTGCAGTGGCCGCGGAATGGGTGGGGGCATGTGGGGACCTTAACATTGTAGGATAGGGGAGGGAGGGGTTTATATAACATAGGGAGTTGTTCGGGACATCGAATAACCCTAGGAACATTGTCCCTCTGTCCCCTCACGCTTCCGCGGCCACTGTTCTATGTGTATTTATCTCTAGGTACGTCTGTTTGTCGTACCATTTAAGACGAGCAATTTGGTCGAGTACGTAGAATTTTGTATGCAGAAGGACTCCCTTAAAATTCTTGAGAACATTAAATTCCTAAATTCTTTATGTATCCGGCCCATCTTTAGCTTTCCCTTGCTTTCACTCGTGTGTTACTGTTTGCCATGCTTGAACTACATAAATAACTGAATAAATAATGCTAAAATCTTGCCACTATTTGATCTCGACTTTACGAGTGGAAACGTAAATCTAGCCAAAATCCTATGGCAAAAGGAGAGATAGAGAAAGTTGTCGAGTGGTTGTTGAGTGAGCGAGGAGAAAGTTTGTGTAGGCAGAGAAGTGAGTAGGATACGGGGCAAAGTGCAAACTTTTTCAAGTGCACAGTGTACGTATTTTTGTATGCAAAAACTGTACGTGCTTTTTTTCTAGGTAAACATATACGTTAAATGATCCTTTTAAAAATGTCCTTCAACTTGCGCCAATGGTATGGAAATTTTGTTATGGCGCAAATTATGAAAGTGTTTATAAACACAGCATCCCATTGATTTTTTGGGCACGGTTCTAATACAAATTTGACCTGATCTGCTGATTTGATCTGCATTTATTTTAACTTGCGCCAATGTCGTATTTTTTTTACTACGGCGCAAGTTACCAAGCTTAAATTCGGTCTAAGCATTGTATCCTATGTTTGTGCACGCATTTAATACAAATCTGACCTGATTTTCATTGATAGTGTAATTTAAGCTGATGTTACACTTATTTTTTTAACTATGGTGCAAATTATGTACAAAAAAGTATACATAAATGCTTTAAGTAGTTTTATTGTATGCCTTTACCCTAAATCTGATCAAATGTGCTAGATAACGTGTGGACCTCTAAAGCTTTGTACTAATTCTGTATCACTTACTTTCTCTCGGCAGGATACGTCAAACCTGGACCCCCTCGTTCAATCTATGTGGTTAAAACGATCCCTGTTGACAGGTGAGTATGAACTTTGTATGGTTTTATACAGTGGCCGCGGAAGCCGTGGGGACATCGGGGACTTTAACATTGTAAGATGGGGGAGGGAGGGGTTTATATAACATGGGGAGATGATGCGGACATCGAACAACCGTGGGGACATTGTACCCCTTTTGTCCCCACACTTCCGCGGCCACTGGTTTTATGTATGCTACAAGGTTTTAACTTGTTTATTTATTTCCCTAATTTTCAGCAACAGTTCCATTGTTAACGTTCTGATCGGTTGGGATCCACCTCAAGGTAAAATATTTTAAGGGAACGGAACACGGAGAAAAGTTTTGTGTGGCCAAGGGATTATCTGGCATGCACTGGTTTTGCATATTTGAGTTCTGCATATACGAAACGTATCTACATGTGAGCACTAAGCTCATAAAAGTTGAATGACTTAATGCGCTTTCTCATCCATTTGGTGTATGTATGTACATTCATACGTTTTTTAGTGGACGGGGATTTGCCCTTGCAGAGAATGTGATGTACGATTACTTACTTTAGTGAAAACGGAAATCTCAGAGGTTTAAGTTTCTCTTAAAATGACAAGGGAGGTCTTCCATCGAATATTCTCGGATTTTGAGCATTTTAGTGTCAATCGATCGCAAATTTAATTGGGATGGAATTTGCGAAAGACACGATCTCCCAATGGGCACGTTTGGCAGAGATATTTGCATCCGAAGAGGAGAAAACGCCCAGTAAATTTGGAAAGGGTAAAATTTGTCGACTTTTAGGCGCGTTTTCTCCTCTTCGGGTGCAAATATATTTGGCAAACGTGCCCATTGGGAGATCGTGTCCTTCGCAAATTTCATACTAATTAAATTTATGATCGATTCCCATTAATTTGGTCAAAATCGGAGATCATCCACTGTTAGACGTCCCTTGTTAGTGAGAAAAGTTGGAATTTAATTTTTGTCTGTTTCATGAACGTAAACGTGATAAATAAAACTGTAAAGACGCAAAATAAATTAAATATTCATAAACCTTTTACCTGGAAATGTTTTTCACAGTGTTTTTCACAAAAAGTTTTCCAAAGTCATGAGGAACTGTCAACACGCATAAATATTTTTTACAAGGAACTCACTGTTTTGTTTGGTTAGAACAAAGCACAATTTTTTAAAGGTATCAATTTTGCAAAGAGTCAATTTTCCGCGATTGATCTCAAGGTTTTGACATGCCGTGATTTTTACAGAGAGAAGAATAAAGCAAAATTTCGTCTTTAAAGATTTTTTTCCTTTTGCTTTTTCTTTAATTGATCAGAAGAGGAAGAAACGGTCTGTAAATTTGTGAAACCTTGAAACCAAACCTTTCTTTTCTACTTTTGCAAAGATCTGAAGAGAGCGAATTGCTTTTAAATTCACTTTGTGTTTTTAGACAAAGTAGTTGCATACCAAAAAGGAGATCAAAGCGAATCAAAATAAAGAGACGGATCAAAAATCTGTAGGAAGAAAAACATACCTAATTAAATGAGTAGGTTAATAAAAAGCGAGGAGAAATTGACTTGTTGGCGAATTTTTCTGCAAAAAAAATATCCTATGCATAAAATTAGGAGGAGTGCAGCCGGATCAAAAACTATAGTAAAAACATACCTAATTAAATTAGTTAGTGAAAAAAAACGAGACCAGGAAAAGCCCGGGTGAAAGTGTAGACTTGCTAATAATTGGCGAATTTTTATGCAAAAAAATCTCGTACATTTTACTGCGCATAAAATTAAGAGTGCAGACAGATCAAAAATCTGTAGGAAAAACATACTTAATTAAATCAGGTGAGTAAAACGGAGGAAAAGCCTTGGTGAAAGTTTACTTGTGGATAATTTGCGAATTTTTCTGCGCAAAAAATTCTGTACATACTATTTTGCATAAAATTATGAGTAAATAATTGTAACTCCGAGACCGATTTTTATAAGAGTCAGAATCCCCTGATGTGCAAAAACCATACAAAATATCATATCGCGTTAACCCCTAAAACCTGGGGTCAATGGTTTCAAAACTTCCTGAAAAAATACAAAATTTAATATTCCCTTCTAGAGAAAACCTGTTACTACAAAATTGTCCTGGAGACTCACGAAGGAGCCGAAAAACCCATCAGAATTAAAGTAAGTTTTACTTTCTCCACTTACTTTCTCCTCTTAGATTCCTTTGATCTCGTCGTCTTTGACCTACTCAATCCTCCTGCTGAGGTCAGACGACGACGTTGACGCTGACATGGCCTCAGTATGTGTCTGGTCAGTGCAGTGTCAATCACCAAAAAAAGCGAGGAAGTCGCCCCACAAAGTTTAAGATTGAGGAGTTGATGTTGACTGATTGAATAAATATGTCACTCTTTTTTCCTTTTCCTTGTTGTCGTTTCCCGTTTTTGATGACATTTTTTTTCTCCCAAATTTTTTTATGTATTTATTCAATTGGGAAAAAGATCTCAAAGT
This sequence comes from Folsomia candida, assembly GCF_002217175.1. Taxonomy (NCBI): domain Eukaryota; kingdom Metazoa; phylum Arthropoda; class Collembola; order Entomobryomorpha; family Isotomidae; genus Folsomia; species Folsomia candida. The sequence goes on from NW_019091201.1 coordinate 4,258,745, forward strand.
GAAAGCTGCTGACCATGCAGGCCACTGAACTTAACAAGCTGGTATACATCTCGATGTTTTAAGTAGTTAAAAGAGTGGGAGAAAGTGGGATCATTCCACTCAAAGCTTTCATCCATCTGTATGGATACACTCTTAGAAAACTGGTATTAAATCATTACTGACCAGACTACATATTTTTGACTATACCAGCAGTGGTAATAAGGGGCATTACCGTTTAGTAATGTTGTGGCAATGCAAAATTTACCACTCAACTACTACCAATCCGGTAGGAAGTTATTACCAAATCAGTACCAGTTCGGAGTATATATGTGACTCAGATTGTTAACTAATGCAAAATTTAAATGCAAAATTTAATGCAAAATTTACCACTCAGAAACAAATTACTACCAATCCGGTAGGAAATTATTACCAAATCAATATTAGTACATGTTACTCTACCAGATTTTTAGCAGTTCATATATGACTCTACCGGGACCGGTAATAACGGGAATTACCACTGTTTAGTAATGCTGTGATACTAAAAAATTTCCCTTTAACAAACAAACTACTACCAATCCGGTAGGAAGTTATTACCAAATCAATACCAGCACATGTGACTCTACCAGATTTTAAAGAGTGCATCCATCCCGTTAGATAACAACAACAACCCACTACATAAAACTGTCAGATGCACGAAGAAATCACCCACCCGCATCCTTTGCAAATTTGTGTGCGGGGGATGAGACGCTAAAGTTTTTCTTCACTCGGAATTTTAAAGAATGCTCACATTACGAAATTAATTCTATTTTTATTTCCCCCAGGAACCACTCGGAGTGCATCAACACTGGTTCACTTTGCAGGCCGGGACACAATACTCGATCCTCATTACGTCCCGAGACCGGAGTTGGGACCAGTACTCGGAAAGCAATTTAACCCGGCTGGACTTTAAAACTCCGACTTGTCTGGAATCCTACAACTACCGGTTTGATAAATGCGGTGAGTTATGTGTATTCATGCAACCAGTGGCCGCGGAGGCTGTGGGGACATCGGGGGACATTAACATTGTAGGATAGGGAATGGAGGGGTTTGTATAAGATGGACAGATACTGCGGACATCGAATAACTGTGGGGACATTGTCCGCACCCTTCCGCGGCCACTGTACATAATCCTCTGCCTGTGAATTTAGCGTTGTATCTATGTAATCAGTGGCCGCGGAAGCCGTGGGGATATCTGGGGTCGTTAACATTGTAGGATAGGGAAGGGAGGGGTTTATATAACATGGGCAGATGAAGCGGACATCATACAACCGTGGGGACATTGTCCCTCTGTCCCCATCCTTCCGTGGCCACTGCATGCATACATACATTTGCCTAATTTTGTAGTAAAACCCGCTTTCAATCCACTCCTTTGATGGTCTTCGACGCGAATAAATTCGTAATTAATTTGAATTTGCCTTTCTCTTACATATGTAAATGCCCACTTGTCAAGTCCTCGAAATGTGACATATTTCCAAGGTCAATACCGTAAAATAGAGTAAATTGGTAATAGAATGTGTGTTACGCAGTCCATGTTACGGTACACGCCACGCCATTGATCCACTTACATAGGCGCCCTTGACGAAAGTACGGCTTGCGGCGGCCTCCCATCAAACAAAGCTGAGGGTGAATCCTCATTAAAAATGCATGAGCAAGCACATCGTAAATTTTTTCGGTGAAAATGAAACCCAAGCTGAAAACGTGTAAATGAAGCCGACACGTGGATGAAATGAAATGAAACTCAATCTGCTCCCCTTATGTAGTATTCATACTTGGAATAACAGAGTCAAGTTCAAGAGAGAAAGATGCGCGTTTCATGGGAAGACGAGAAATTTAGCGTATTTATTTTTCGTCGTGGTTAGGCGGGACACACTCGTGCTTTTAGTGTTTCGTTTCTTGCGGGTTTTCGTGTTATATTTCTTGCACTTAAAGAAAGAAATGTGAGAAATGAGGGGTGAAAGGAACGCAAAAAGTGCGAGGTGCAAGAAACTGGGAGAAAGTTGAGAAATGCTAGGTACAAAAAAATGGGAGAAAGTGCAAGAAATATACGCATCTAGTGACCCGCCGTATGAACTAAAGCGACGTGAAGTAGTTTCTGGCGTTTCGCATTTCTTGCAGGTCAAAATAGCTGCAAAAAATTGTCTTGCAGCTATTTTTTGCATTACAAAATAAGAAATGCAAAAAATGCGAGGTGCGAGAAAGTGCAAGAAATAAGCGCCATCTGACCACGCGCTGTATGAAGTACAGCTTCGGAACGTAGTTTCTTTCACCTTGCATTTCTTGCAGGTCAAAATCTGCACGAAACCACTTTCTCCCCATTACTTCATGCAAATGGTTAATTTCACCCGAAACACTGCATATTTTCCCCAGTACGCCAAAAAAGCTTTCACCACTTTCACCACTAAAAAACCTGTCCACATATTCAATTACCGCTTTTTATCTCTTTCCAGCGCCCCCACCGCCGCGAGGGATTGAGACCAAGATTCAAGAAAATTCCGACGACAGTAAAACCGTCCGCGTTCTCTTGACGTGGAAGCCGCCCCAAAATGCGTCCGACTCGAATCCAATCCTCCGCTATAACGTGACCATTTCGCGGTTAACGTTTAAAAGTGGGGGCGGTGTGACCGGACTGATGTCGTCGGCGGCATCTTCCTCAGCCAGAAATCATCTCAACCTGAATGGAACTTTCCCCTATTTGAATTTCAGCGGGTCCACTTTCACCAAACTGATGCGACCCTCGCCCAACGCGAATTCCAACTCCAACTCGACAACCGTCTCAGGGGTGAGTGGTCAAATTAATAAAGTTTTGTGGGTCATGCGGGGGCAAAGAATTTATTGAAAGTAAGAGTGAAAGTTGGGATCTGGGGGCGCTTTCACTTTCGACAAGAGTTGCGTAACATGGTGGTAAAGAAAAAATGTCAAGTTTTGCATATATGGAATTATTGGTGCTGTGGGAAAACTGAGAATTTTATATAAAACTGAGAAGCTCGACCTTTGGCATATGTATGAAAAGTGAAAGATGCATTTTGTGCTAAGTTGAAAAGTGGTTGGTGGTAAGATGTGCTAACTCCAACGTTAAACTCATTGGCTGTGAACAACTTTGCACCAACCGCTGTTTAAGTTAGCACATAATGCAACTTAAACTTTTGGCATATCATATTCGTAGGTGTATTATGTGCTAAGTGATGTTTCATATTTCCAATGGTAGAATTCCTTGATGGAGACATAGGAAATACAAGTATAACGGCCAAAAAATCAGTTAGCACATAATGCATCTTAAAAATGTTTGCATATCGTGATTGCAGTTGCATTATGTGCTATCTGATTTTTTAACCATTTCATCCCTCCCACTGTATCATCCATGTTACAGATTGAAATACAACGGCATTCAAATCAGTTATGCACTTAGCACATAATGCACCTTAAACTTTTCTGCATACGTAGTAAACAAAGTAATAAGAAATAGTGGAAGAGAAAGCCTCAAAACTTGGAAAAGTGGTTTATTATTTAACCTTAAACCGCACACGTGGAGAAAGCAATTTTTTCGCAGTGTCATATGTACACATAAATATTTGATGTTTGAGTAGTTTCTCGTCGTGATGGTGGTGGTGGTTGAGTGCACTCCCAGCCACAAAATATGTATGTACGCCAAGGTTTCCCCTATTTTGTTTTTCAAGTGAGCCTGCACTTGCTTTCTCCGGCGTCGTCCCCGTTTCCTGGATACGACAGGGACGACAACTGTGATAATTTTCAATTTTCTTTCACCGCAACTACACGACCACGATAAAAATTTAAATCACTTTCACTCCGTCGAGTTTGTGGATTGGGTTTTATTTTGCATATTAAAGTTGTGTGCCATAGTTGAAGAAAAAACTATGGGCGTACTCACGTTAAGGTTCGCAAATTGAGCATGGAAACTTAATTTGCGAAGTTTTGCGAGATTTTGCAAAAATTTTGCTGGAAAACGATGGGATTTTTTTTCGCAAATTTACCTCGCTATGTTCTTATTATTCGCAAAATTATTTCACAAACTCCCTCTCATCATATCTAGCAAGAGAAAGTACAGAAATCCATGGAAACAACGTCGAAAAAGGTGATCGTAGTGAGATTTGCGATTACGATACGACCTAAATCGAGACAATTTTTTTGATTTTTAAAAATTTTTTCTCAAGTTTTCTAGATGAGTTGCGAAGTGAAATAAGACCTTGCCGTGAGTACGCTTTACGTGGGCGCAAGTTCGTAAAAATTGGAGTACGTATAAAGGTCGCAGAGAAGTGAAAGTCAAAATGTGCATACAAAACAACACAATCTCCGAATTTATTAGGATTTGGGAAGGATTTATATTTCATTCAATTTTTTGAATGTAAACAAATTCGGGTTGACTTTCTCTTTCAGTATTACCTAATTTTGCGCCTTATATTTTTTAGAATGTAACCCATCTCAAGTTTCATGCATTAGAAGCCAATGCAGAATATCAAGTCGTGATTCGTGCCGTATCTTATCGTGGATCTTCTAAGCCGGCTCAACACCATCTCGTCACACGAATAGGTACGTAACGCATCCCGAGAGACACGTGGCTCAAAAAAGCTGTCATGGTAAAAGTGTAACTTAGGCGAGACAGATAGTGAGTTACCGAGTCAGCTTAGGCGTATTACAGAGATTGAGGAAGACTAATGTTTTGTGATTTTGATTGTAATCTTGATTGTAGATATTTACAATCAGAATTACAATACATTCAAGAATAATATATTTACATTCAAAATTACAGTACATTCACTTAAAATATAATTAAAATCAAAATTGCAATTCATTCACTTATAAATAATATATTTATACACAATCAAAATTACAGAACATTTACCTATAATATATTTACAATCAAAATTACAATCAAAGTTACAGTACATTTACCTATAATATATTTAAAATCAAAATTACAATCAAAATTACAGTACATTTGCCTATAATATATTTACAATCAAAATTATAATCACAGTCGCAAAAAATTACTTTGGTCCAATCTTTCTATTGTCGAAAATGTCCATTTTTTCTCGACCATTGACCATCGACCACGACTATTTTTTGAGGTCATCTACCAAAAAACGAACAATTCTACCGTCATTTTGGCCCCTACCATCCCGTTGATCGGGTCGGTTGTTCCTTGAACGAGGAGAAAGTTACCAGCGAAAAACTAACTTGTGTGCGAAGAATCTTAATCTCCATAAAATGCATTATTATCATACAAACAGCTTTCTTTTCTAATTATGAAACTCCTCGTTCTTTTCTTATAATGTCTTCATCTCATTCATTTCAGTTAAAGACCCCCCAGTCGCCTCCCCACTCAGCAACTGGCTCTACCTCGCCATCCCGGTCTGCATCATGATGCTCATCCTCGTCGCATGCAACATGGGACGAGTTTACCTGCACAAGAGACAAGTCAAAATTGCACGCAATCAATATTTCCAGGTAAGTTAATGGGGCATAACGCTATTTTTAAGCTTTTTCGTCTGAGGCAGATTTCTCAATGCGTATTTTGAGACAAAATTATCATTAAATGGGATGCATCGTTTTTCTAACGTTGGGCAAAAGCTGTGAGATAGCACAAAATGCACTTTCAGCAATCATATCAGTTTTTAGTCTCTCGACAGAATTATTTCTAAAACTTTCGGAAGTTTGTTTTCAGACAAAATCATCGCATTGTGTGCTACTTCATTTGCTCGAAAAATATGTGATAGCACAAAATGCATTCTAAAACAATTATTCCAATTTTAGAGTGTGTTAAATCTCTTAGCGAAACAATTTAAATACTTTCTGATACTCATTTTCAGTCAAGATCATTCTCAAATTCGGTACATTTTATGCTATCTCACTTCTTACGTGATAGCACAAAATGCACCTTCCCCAATCCTGTCATCTTTCCAGACTGTTTAATCTCTCCACAGAATTATTCCAAATTGAGCAACATTTATTGCAAATTGCAACTTATGTACGTGTACAACTTGCACTTGTATGCAAATTTATTTGTCTCTTTTCGAAGTGAAAGTTGCAATGTATTTTTGGCAAGTATCATGTCCTCCTGTTCCACACAGAAAATAATTTATTAGCCAAATCATCCCTTAAAATTCAGAGCACGTTTCACTCATTTGGCACCAGGCGAATCTTTTATCTGTTCTGTGTATTCGTTCATTTGACAAGATTCCATTCTCTCGAAATTTTGCAGTCGATGGAGGAACGCGACGCATTATCGGCGGACTGGTCTATCGTCCCCTTGACGGAGGAGACCTCGACGTGGAAACTGTTTGACGACAACTTTCCCAAGGATAAGTGGGAAATAGTGTCGGAGAACTTAATTATGGGGGAGGTAATTGGTCAAGGGGCTTTTGGCGTGGTGAGACGTGCGAAAATTCCGAGACGCAAATTACAAGTCAGCACTCTCAAATATTTGGACAAAGCCAGCCCCCGCATGGATGCAGACAGGGCGGACGCGGATATGGAAACGGTGGCTGTCAAAATGCTAAAAGGTAAATAACTATATAACAATTTAATTTCACTTGGTTTGCTTTCACCAGGCAGAACTGAACAAGGTTATGCATACAGTGGATATGTATTTATTTTCGAAAATCGGGGAAAAATAAGGTCAAAATATTTGCGAAATATTTAAGGCAAAATTATGAAGTTTTCACTAGGCATTACTAAACAAGGTTGAGTATGCATCTAGCGGATGGGTATTTATCAGGGTGCATAAACTTTTTTGTTGTCCGTGGTTTCTCCTAAGGGGGTGATGCAAGGATGAATTTTTTTCGAAAAACTTAAAAGTTCGGGAATTGCATGCGATTTTGCTTTGAATTTGGTGGTTTCCATGGCAAAATCGCATGCAATTCCCGAACTTTTAATTTTTTTGAAAAAAATTCATCCTTGCATCACCCCCTTAGGAGAAACCACGGACAACAAAAAAGTTTATGCACCCTGGGTATTTATTTATGAAAAAGCGCCAAATATTTCCAAAAAAATTACAAAATCTGTAATAAAAATACCAATTTTTAATCATTTTTAGACAAATTATTATGTGTACCACATTTCAATTCTCAAAATTTTTAGTCTAAAATTCGACTAAAATCGTAGGAATTCCGAAAAAACGTATGCATTTTTGAGAAAAGTACACGAATTTATTTTTTACATGGTTTTTCAAAACTTATCTCACAAGGGACACTCACGACCTGTCGTTTGAGTCCAGGGTACCCTCTATGTTTTTTAGAATCTACTAGGACCCCTGATGAAGGATTCCTTCATATTTCCGTGTAAAACTCATATTTGGCGCCATGGCGTGGCGCTAAACTTAAAAATTTGCATTTTCGACCAATTTCAAACCCTCATAACTTTTGCAGTTTATGTCGGATTTTTAAAATTTTATGCTTAAAATGATCACAAAAGTCGAAATTTTAGAGAAAAAATAAAAATAAAAAAATTTTAATTTTTGAGATATTTTTAGCATTTTTTCGACGAACCCAAAATTTCGAAATTTTGCGAAAAGTTAAAAGCGATAATTTTAGAAAAAATTTCATAGAATACGAAAGTTGAACTCCTTGTCATGATTTTTGCCAAAAATCTTGAAAATCCGTCCAGGATTTCAAAAGTTATGGCGGTTTTAAAATGTAAAACCATCAAATTTGGCGAATTTGGCGCCACGGCACGGCGCCAAATATGAGTTTTACACGGAAATATGAATGAACCCTTCATCTGGGGTCCTAGTAGATTCTAAAAAACATAGTGGGTACCCTGGACTCAGACGACAGGTCGTGAGTGTCCCTTGTCAGAAATATATATGAACAAAATATTGGAAAACTTTGAAATATTGAATAATATTCTGAAATTTCGGTGATCTATAAAACAGAGTCGAAAATACATAAATATCCGCCGCATTCATGCATACGTGCATTTTAAGCCGCCGGTTCTTATGAAAAATACCCACTTTGTTTACTCTTGTTGTTATTGTGTTATTTGGTTTTAAAAAATGTGTCATAATTCGTTTTCCGTCTGGAATCATGTATTTTTCTTCAAGTGGTTTCCAAATTGAGTTGAAATTAGGCCGACGTGAGGGCTCTTAACCTTAACTACGTTCATACATATGCCATTAAGTATGCCACTAATTCTCTCTCGAAGTCACATCACATCTCGATACACACAGATTGTCTCTGCTCTCTGCACTCTTTCATCATTAAGCGCAAAGTGCAGTTTAAACTTAAGGTCAGGAGAAGAATTAAGACTTTGAGAAAAATTGGAGCAGCACACATATTCACATGCATTTGCTTAAATTAGGGGAGAAAGTTTTCCCTGGAGAAAGCAGAGTGCACGCTAATTGTTTTCCCACAAGGTAAAAGCGAAAGCTTGGGAGAAAACAAATGAGTAGCAAACGTGTGACCAAAAACCTGCCGTGTTAAAGGTCAAACTTGCACCAAACGACGGCGGTGAACTTGTCTGGATTGGATTTGGAGGGGCAATTGGTTTGCGGGATAAGTGGCTGTTGGATTACAACGGTGGTCAAACCGTCGTTTTGGTCAAGGCGGGGGCGGGATTTTTAATAGTGTTTCGAGTGAAAGTAACCACGTGTAAGAAATCAGGGGGAGAAAGCGGTTTCTTGCAGGTAAATATTTTGATCTGGGAGAAATGCAAGGCGCAAGAAACTACGTCCCGCCGCGATAAATACTTCATACGGCTAGATTGTGCATATTTCTCACACTTTCTCCCAGTTTCTTGCACCTCGCATTTCTTACTTTCCATCGCAAGAAATGTATAGCAAACCCACAAGAAACGAAACACACTGGATTTTTTAACCCCGTCGCGAAAATTCTCACCAATCTGCAATTATTTTGCAAATACATACTTACTCAATTTGCTGAAATACAATCGACTTACTAATCACTACGCCGTCTGGTTAGTAAATGTCTGGCTCAAGGTTTTCTATAATTGTACGTATTTAATTCTTACGACCTCAAAAATTTATCTGGTATTAAATACAAAGTATTTCCAGCCGAGAGGATCAAGATATTTCCAAATACTTAAAATAATATCCAACTTTTCGTACAGCACAATAGCTTCGTACACATATTAACTCCTGCTAAGTAAGTAAGTAACTTGTGTAAGAGACTTATCTGAAGAAGAAGAGCACTTCTTCTTCTCCGAGTTATGTATATTAAAGCCTTCCTCACTTCAAAACGGTGCATAACGCTGCTGCTGCTCACTTAATGCAATTAACTTTCACCCGTCAACTTTTTACTTTGTCCGACCCACACAAAATTAGTGATTATGTAATTCATCCAAGCATAACATTCGTTCCTACGCCCATTAAATAATTGCACCTCGGCCACAACACAAAATAAGAACAATGCCAAAAACTTTGAGATGGAAGGAAATGCAGTTGTTCAGCAGGGGTGAAAATTGACATAGTTTCTTGTACTAATAATTGTCGCATTGTCACTTTCAGTTTCCGCAACAGTGGAGGACAGAGAGCAACTTGTCAAGGAAATCATGACGATGCAATCGTTAGGCTTTCATCCGCAAATTGTAGGACTTATCGGAGCCTGCACGAGAGGTTGGTACATATTTACATATTTTCTGCCTTGTCTAATTTTTGGAGTAATATTTTTTGCAAAAAAAATTGTAAAAGTATTTTAGTAAAAAAAATTGTAACATCTTTTTAGTAATAAACTTTGCAAAAATACTTTAGCAAAAACAAATGGGGGAAACATTTTGTGAAACTAATTGATGAAAAGATTTAGTAACACATTTTAGTTAAAAAAATTAGTGAAAAGATTAAAAACAAAATTGTAAAAATTGTAAAAACATTAATCCGGTAAAAATATTTTTAAAAAAACTGTTAAATGTAATTTTATTTTAGATATTTTAGAATTTAAAAATTCATGTATTTACTTACATTTATAAATTATTGAACATTATTTTGATATCAATATTTTCTACCCACTTTTCAGGAAGGTCACTCAGCCTCGTGTTGGAGTATTGTTCGGGCGGAGATTTGCTAACTTTTATCAGAAAGGTAGTTTAAAAAAAAAGTTTTGACAACATAAAAAGTTTCGTAATTAATTATGCAATTTTTCTCATAAATACTGTCAAGATTGTGTTTCCTTAAATTAATCTGAACCAAAAATTCTGACCTTTTCCCTTTATTTTTGTCAATTTTCTATTTTTATAAGCTTTAAACATTTCTCTGTTTTTGGCAACCCGACTCTGAAAACCGCTTTTATGAGTCGTTTCGTTTGTTGCAGTTTTACTGCTTGTTTTTATTATGACATTTGCTCTGACATGCAAAAAAAGTCGTGTTATGCACGCTGTTTTCCAGAATTCGAGTGGATTTAAGAGGAAAATTTCACAGCGGAGAATAAATGCCAAATCTTTTCCTTAAATGATAACTCGGAAAGTAAAAGAAATTATGCATAAAAAGTGTCAAATTGTCACGATCTCTTTTTTTTACCCTGAAATCCCGCTGTTTAATAAAAACTAGATTTCCAAGTGGGCAAAAATAAGTAAATATTTTCCTCCGAATTCGTACGTGGACCCGTCACCCGCAAGGCCACTGCTTAAATGTTATTCAGAAAATGATCTGGAAATGACAGCAGCAGCATAAACAAATTTTTGCATTTCTGTCAAATTACGTATTTATTTAGGACTGCGGGAACGTAGGGATCGAATTATTGACGAATTTCTCACTTAACTTAATTGCTTAATTACATAATTTATTTTTGTGCTTAATTGCGCAGCTAAATTTTCACATCGATTTCCGGATAAGGCACACATGCCTTAATTTTTTGCATTTTTGTCAGATTTGCTGTCACCGCATTATTCACGAATTTCTCACTTGAATTTCTCACTTGAAGGTGAATTTTTTTTTATTCTTAATTAAACTGTAACCATATATCGACATAATTTAGGTATTAATTAGTTACGCAGCTCAATTTAAGAAAGAAAATTCGCGTCGATTTCTGGAGACAGCACACATGCCATATATTTTCGCATTTCTAACAGATTACAGGATGCACCATCATCACATTATTGACGAATTTCTCACTTAACTTAACTCCTTAATTAATCATTGCATAACTTATTTACATGCTTAATAATTACGTAGCTCCATTTAAGAAGGGAAAGTCATCGATTTCTGGAGACGACACACACCTGACACAATTTTTTATGAATTTCTGTCAGTTTATGAGATACCCTGTCCTCGCATTATTGACGAATTTCACACTCAACTTAACTGCTTAATTAAACTGTAAACTTACGTCGACATGTTCGTGAATAATGCAATACAGCGTATCTCCTAACCAAAATAAATTATGCAATGATTAATTAAGTAGTTTAGTTAAGTGAGAAATTCGTCAATAATGTGATGACAGGGTTGCACTAATCCTAAGAAATATGCAATATGCAAAATGCAAAAAATTATGCATGTAGGACACACGCCATATTTTTTTCAGATTACGAGATACGTCGTCATCAATCAAATTAATTTCTTCTTAAAATTAAACTTCAATCTTCTTACATACGTCCAAATGCTTAATTAATTTCATACGTAGCTCCTCAATTTAAGAATGAGAATGAGAAACTCCATCGATTTCCTACCTGACACTTAATTAATCAATCTCTCTCCCCCCGTTTTTCAGGTGCGATCCAAATACTGGCCAACTTTGGGCTTATCGGATGCCAAGAAAACCTCGTCGGCGAGCATGTCGAGAGAAATGAGTTGTCGGACAGGCTCCGGGAGTGGGGGGAGCGGTGGGGCCCGAATAAAAAATTTAAATTCCGCCGACTGCTGCAATAACGAGAGTGAAGACAATTCTCCCATAAATTATGCAGACCTTGAGCACTTTTCGGACTATTCGTCATCCCCGAAAAGTGAACACCAGGGAAATCCCCTCCAATCGGGGGAAAGTAAGTGGTTAAATATAAATGTGAATAATCATAGTGGTGAAAGTCACCTTTAAAAAAAATCATACAAGGGCGAATATGGGAATAATTTAAATTATTCCGAATCTATTCTAAATTAGGTTTTTTTTCTCTGCCTCAAAAAAAGTTAGCCATGATTTTAATGCAATTTACAGAGAAATGGAGACTAACAAGGAAGGCCTCCCAGCTGTTGCTCTCCGATTTATAGAAAACTAGTGTCAATCGGTCACAAATTTGATGAGTATGAAATTTTTGAAAGACACGATTAAGAAATTTGGAAAGTGTAAAATTTGCAGGCTTGGGCAAGATAGATACTTTAAGATACTAGATACAAGATACAAGATACTACTCGTATCTTGTATCTTCCACCCGCCTCAGCTCAAAGTATCTTGTATCTTGTATCTGGAAAATCCTCAATGAGTATCTTGTATTTGTATCTTGTATCTGATGTTTTCCATCAAGAGGAAAGTATCTAAGATACTTTTTAAGATACAAGATATTTTTTGCAAAATATGCTACCCGCGACATCAAAAGTTCGATTTTCTTATGATTTATGAGGTAGTAATTGTAATTTGTAAGAAAATATGCGTGGTATTTTTGCTAGTGGAAGGTGTTTTTAAATGCCTAACTACTCAATAGTAAGACTTTCATTTTACTGGCGATGCCTAAATGGCAAAAAATATGAAATTTTATCTTTTTTAAATCTTAAAAAAAATCAAAGCTATCTTGTATCTTGTGGAATATTTAAGATACTTTATCTTATCTTGTATCTTTAAAAATACTTAAAAGTATCTTTTACTTAGTATCTAAGTATCTTGGAAAGAACAGAGAATAAAGTATCTTTATCTAGTATCTTGGATTTTTTTGCAAAAGTATCTTTATCTTGTATCTTGTACCTGAAAATAAAGTATCTTGCCCAAGCCTGAAAATTTGTCGACTTTACTGCGCGTTTTCTCCTCTTCGGATGCAAATATCTCTGCCAAACGTGCCCCTTGGGAGATCCTGTCTTTCGCAAATTTCATCCTAATTAAATTTGTTACTGATTTCCACTAATTTGCTCAAAATCCGAGAGCATCCGCTGGTCTACCTGCCTTGTTAGTCTCGATTTCAATTAGAAAATTGAATTTTTTCCCAGGCATTGTTAACAATGCATCAATAACCACTAACCAACCTGTGAATAAATTGGCAATTAAATTGCGCCTCAACCTGCCTGCACTGCGTACTTTATGTGGTTTTTAAAAACCGCATAATTTATGCAAGAGAGAATTCTCTCTTGCATAAATTAGTGAAAACCCTGCAAATTTATTGCGCCCTCATCGAACTTTGTGAATGAATGTATAAATATTCCAACCACTAACTAAATTAATTCGTAGGCCAAATATTCATGATGATGATTTTGTTCTCATTTGTAAGTATTTTGACTAAAGAAAAGGAGAGAAAGTTGCGCAACAATAACTTTCCATTGTGTTTTTAAGGAGGGGAGAAAGCGGAGCAGAAATTCATTTCCATTGTATTATTTTCACCGTGTGAAATCTATACAGATGCATTCGTTGCAATAATTTGTGAAATCACGCGAGAACCCACAAAATCTAGCTAACTCAAGATTTATAACCTTTGCAAAATCCTCAAGTCAGGGCACCCTGAAGATTTAGGCGAATTCATGGTTTACTGAACCTGCAAGGTTTTTGGCTTATTGGGTAACGACAGAGATGGGTAAAATACCGTAGTTTGAGCTCCGTGCTTGTCAGGGTTTGAATTTCCGGGGGTGTTACACCCAGAAAAAGACTAGAAACTACATGGAGAAGACAATAATCAGTCGAAAATTGCGGGTTTTGTGAAGAAATTGGCTTTTTATCGGAGTCAAAATACTTTTTTTTTAATCGTGAAAACTAAAATATTTTAACAGCGATGAAAAGTTAATTTCTTCAGAAAACCTGCATTTTCGACTGACTGTATTTTTGTGTTTGTAACACCCCTGGAAATCCAAACCCAGGGAAGAACGGAGCTCAAAATACTTAATTCTGGCAAAGTTTTTTGCCCACCCCTGCATAACCATCACAAAATATGTAACCTTTCAACCTAGTCACTTTCTCCATTTCCAACTCAGTGAGTAACGAAGTGAGACTAAATTAGACACAAAATGTTTACTTTCCCATAAAAACATTGTAAGCATTAAAAAAAACCTGCAGAATTTTCACTATTTTAAAAATGCTACAAAATTTTTAGCATACAGAATTATCTAGTATTTGTAGAATTTTTTAAAATTCTGCAGATTTAGGAAAATTTATGGTTTACTGAACCTTAGCTTATTGTATAACCACTACAAAATATATAACACTTAAACCCAATCACTTTCTCCATTTCCAATTCAGTGAATGACAAAATGAGCCTTGATGAATATAAATTAGACACAAAATGTTTACTTTCTCCATACAGAAAACAGCCCGACCGGCCGTCAAAGTCCGCCAGGGAGTCATCCCTCGCAAAATGAGGAGGATGATGATGACGACTTTCGGCCCATTGATGAAAAGGATGTTCTCTCCTACGCGAGGCAAATTGCGATGGGAATGGTAAGTTGAGTGTCATGGGCATGCAGTGGCCGCGGACGTGTGGGGACAAAAGAGGGACAATGTCTCTATGGTTATTCGATGTCCACATCATCTCCCCATGTTATATAAAACCCTGCTCCCCATCTTACAATGTTAATGTCCCCTCATGTCCCCACTGCTTCCGCGGCCACTGGAAAAATTCAGGCTACTCAAATGTATGAACATGATGCAGTGGCCGCGGAAGGGTTCGTAGGGACGGAGGGACGACGTCCTCACGGTTATTTGATACCACATGATCTGTCCATCTTATATAAACTTCTGCCTCCCCCATCCTACAATGTTAATGTCCCCACGGCTCCCGCGGCCACTGAAAATAAATCTCTAGAGCGATTAGCATCGTTAAGTGTAATCCCCCGGAATTATTTATGTATTGGCTTCATCATGGATTTAATGACGGGGGAGAAAGTCTACTCTGTTTGACCAGAAGTAGGCACACACGTCCAACTTTTGTATGTATGCAGTATCATTGGCCGCGGAAGCCGTGGGGACATCTGAGGACATTAACATTATAGGTCATAGGATAGGGGAAGGGTTTTTTTTTATAACATGGGCATATTATTGGGACATAGAATACCCGTGGGGACATAATGTCCCGGACATTTTCCCTCTGTCCCCACGCTTCCGCGGCCACTGTGCAGTATCTGACCTTGCAAAATGTTTGTATGGTTGACACGATAATCCGATTTATTTTCAATTTTGTTGTCCGTTATTTTATGTGTCTGTGTAACAGTAACAGTTACATAAATAATTCCGATTTCCTGGCATCATTAGTGCAGACGAAGGCAGTAAATTCTGCGAAAGATGGGCAGGAAGTTGCACAAATAGAAAAACGAGGTGAACAGGACTGGACATCAAATGTACAACCAAAGATTATTTCTTACTACCAAAAATGAATGGGATGTTTCGCCCAATTTAATCCGTCAGTCGTTATTATTTACGACAATTTTGTCCAGATTTTCTTTAGAATATTGCACACTACGGGGTTCCATTTATAGCTGGTTAACCTTTTATGAGAGAGAAAGCTGAATGTCTGCATCTACCATATATTTTTTAAAGGATTTTTGCAGAATTTTCAATATTTTTTTTAATGCAACATAAATGCAACATTTTATTTTAAAAATTTTGAATTTACAGAATTTTCTGAATTTTTTAAAATTCTTCAGGATTAAAAAAATTAAATATATAATTTTAAAGCATTTTTTTAAGGTTTGCACAATTTTCACAATTTATTTAAAGTTCTGGAGGATTTTCAGTATTTAGAAATGCCACAGAATTTTAAATTTGCAGAATTTTCTATAGGTCATAAAAATCTCAATACGTATTTTTCAAATCCTACGTTTAAAATTTAAAAATCCTACAGAATTTTCACTACTTCAAAAATGCTTCGAAATTGTCACCACCTTTTCCTAAAAATTCTGCAGAACTTTCATTATTTTTAAAATTCTACCGAATTGTTCCTACATTTTCTAAAATCTGCTTTCTCCAATAATCATAAATAACATTTCCGGGGACACGTATCTACCTCATGGCCAAGTTCATTAATGGGGGTTACAGAAACCAAACCACATAATAAAAATAGACCAAAATATACTTTCCCCCCCTCGTTTCGCTACATCCGTAATCATTTCATTTATGAGCCATTTCTGCTTTCACCCAATTTCAGGAATATCTCGAAAAGAACCGGATCGTGCACCGGGACCTCGCGTGCAGGAACTGTCTTTTGATGGGGGACCATAAACAAGTGAAGCTTTCAGATTTCGGCCTCTCTCGAGATATCTACACGTGGAACGTCTACCATCAAAAGTCAAATGGAAAATTGCCAATAAAATGGATGGCCATCGAGTCCATTTTTACTCACGTGTTTACAACCAAGTCGGACGTGTAAGTAAAAAATAAAATAAAATAAGTACACTTATTTCCCCAAACATAAATTTAAATGACCATAGTGGAAATCCCAAATGACCATTTTGTGGTATTTTTCATAAAGACTAGCTGCACTGATTTATTTTTTTAAGAGACGATAAAAACATAATCAAAATCGGTTAAAAGAGAGAAAGTTGGAGTATAGATTTACAGTCAATGATTGATTTCAGTTTATTTTATGCTTTAAATTGACATCGATACTGCAAAAATTTCTGTTAAGAAGGATTGAATACATATCTTTACGAATTGATACATATTTTTTAATTTATGACAAACAAAGTTTGCAAATTTTTATTTGATCGGCATCCATATTTTTGAAAATTTTTGCAATTGTAAATGGATAATTGCCAATAAAATTGATGGCCATAGAGTCCATTTTTACTCACGTGTTTGAAACCAAGTCGGATGTGTAAGTAAGAAATAAAATCCGAAACATAAATTTAAATGGCCACATTTTCCTGTTAAATGGAAATCCCAAATGACCATTTTGTGGTGTTTATTTTTTCATAAAAAACGAGCAGAACTGCCTTATTTTTTTAAGAAACGATAAAAACATCATCAAAATCGGTTAAAACAGAAAAAGTAAAAATTTACAGTGATTGATTTTCAGTTTATTTTATGCTTTAAATTGACGTCGATACTACAAAAATTCTATTAAGCGTACAGTCATATTGGTTATAACCTTTCTGCCCAAAAAGTCCTGTTTTGATAGGAATCGAGCGTGCACGCGCTCTTCCCAACTTTTGCACGAAATTTTAAACTTTGTCCTAGAGATGCGAAATTTGGCATGCACATGCACCAACATATGCTGCATCATAATATAACATCAATTCCCGTTCCGTTCGCTATGAATTTTTCAGGAAAAATCAAAAACCAAATTGAATACAGGTGACATTTGGTTTTTGATTTTTCCTGAAAAATTTATAGCAAACGGAACGGGAATTGATGTTATATTATGATGTAGCATATGTTGGTGCATGTGCATGCCAAATTTCGCATCTCTAGGACAAAGTTTAAAATTTCGTGCAAAAGTTGGGAAGAGCGCGTGCACGCTCGATTCCTATCAAAACAGGACTTTTTGGGCAGCAATAAAAGGCAATTTCCAAATATTTATCTCCTCGGCATCAATATTTTACAAAAATATTTGAAATCCTTAAAATTTTTGCAAAATTTATTTATGAACATTTCCACTTATGCAAATCAGGTTACAAAATCTATCCTAAACTTTCACACATTTAAGAACAGTCTGCAAATATCATAATTCTAAAAAATAATTAAAAAATTCCTTCAAAATGTCAATAAAATATTTAGACTAACATTGTAAACAGAATCCTTAACCTTTCTGTTTTTTTTGCTATTTACATAACAGATACAGATTATTTTTAGGTAGTTTAAATATAGTTTTATTCACCACTTATTTAACCGCAGTCACCCTAACATAGGCACATAATCATTTACGGCGGATGGAGGGGGACATTCCCCCCCCCCCCCAAAAAAAAAATTCTGAAAAATCGTACACTCAAAATAAGGTAGTAATGAATCATCACGCGGAATGACTTTGTGTCTCTACCACGTCGGTTACAATTTGTCGTAGAAATGGTAATAATAATTTCAGGGAAATTCAAATTCATTACCAAATATTAAGGAAGTGAATATATACTATTATGTATTAAATTTGAATTTCCCTGAACTTATTATTACCATTTCTAAGACAAATTGTAACCGACGTGGTAGAGCCACGTAGTCATTCCGCGTGGTAATGATTCATTACTACCTTGTTTTGAGTGTATGTATCTTGTACATGTTAATACAAAAGTCCCTTCTTCTCCAATACCACAATGTTAATCTTCCCCCATGTCCCTCCCCCAACTTCCGCCGCCACTGTACATATTTATAACAGTCTCGAGTACTGCGTTGTACCCACCAAGCAACGAAATTTGTATTTATTCCCGATCAAAATGCCTTACTTACATATTCATCCATCCCACAGTGACAATATCCTGGGGACATTCCTAAACGTACGTATTAGTTATATTTACTGCTACTTTCTCCGAAAAAAATGCGACTTTCTCCGAAAGTGCGTCAGATTTCGGTTTGTTTCAGAAACGGAGTTATACATAGATATTTATGTACATATATGTGTTAGGGTGACGAGACGTTATGTATCACATTTAGGGTGACGATACCCTGTGGACACAAAAACTTCCACATTATTTACACTTAGGGCAAAATTCTCCCGAAAAATGCAACTTATCTTCAGAATTTCTCCGAAAGTGCGTCAAATCTAGGGTTATTTCTGCATCGAACCGCAGTTATACATAGATTTTATCTGAAGATATCGGATGACATAGAAACCCACATAATTAGAATACATGTTTTCTCATTGCTTTCTCCTCCGACTTTCTCTCTCCACCAACCATTTATTTAATTTCGGTCCGTATATTGCAACTAATGTGTGTGTGACAGTTGGCCTTCACCTTACTTAATGGGTGAATACATAAGAAAGTGGAAGGAAGATTCATGCACATGCAGTGGCCGCGGAAGCGTGGGGACAAAAGAGGGACAATGTCCCAGCTATTATTCGATGTCCGCATCACTTGCCTATCTTATACAAACCCCTCACTCCCCCTATCCTACAGTGGCAATGTCCCCACAGCTTCCGCGGCCACTGGGAGAATTTAGGCTACTCAAATGTATGTACATGATGTAGTGGCCGCGGAAGGAAGTGTGGGGACAGAAGGACAATGTCCCCACGGTTATTCGATGTCCCAATCTTATATAAACCCGGCCTTCGCCTATCCTACAATGTAATGTCCCCACATGTCCCCGATAGCTTCCGCGGCCACTGATTTCATCCCGCCGCCTCCTACTATCAGTTTTTGTTATGTAACGCAACCCTATTACACGGCGAGATGAGAACATTTTGTTTATTTTCTTTCCGCAGATGGTCGTATGGGATCCTTCTCTGGGAGTTGGTAACGCTGGGAGGAACGCCGTACCCCGGCTTGGGCAACACCGAGTTGTTTCACCTCCTTAAATCCGGCTACAGGATGGAACGCCCGGACAACTGTTCGGAAGAATTGTAAGTAACGTAACCAAGTAATAGTTTGTTATGACATGCAGTACATGCAATCAGGCTCAAGTCCGTCGTAGTCGGGATGAACGAAATGTAGCAAAAGGGAGAAACCTATGACTATTACTTCGTCCGTCTTCCGTAAATAGCGGTCGAAACTAAAAAATAGACATTTTAGAACTCGTTTATACGGTCACGAGGTCATTGCACGTCGAAAATACGTCGATTTCTGAAATCCCCACCCTTAACTACATTTAAAAAGGTTGAAATAGAAAATTCGACATTTTTGACCTTTGAGCTCGTCGACACGGTCACAAGGTCAAACGTCAAAGGTCAACATCAAAATTATCTCGATTAATTAAATCCTTTCCCCAATCTACGTCTAAAACGGTCGAAAAGAAAACATTCGACATTTTTTACCGTTGGCCTCATCGCCATGACCTTTTTTGGTCCTACAACGCCCATTTTCGAATTTAACTCCTCCCCGAAAATTAGAAACAACATATTGGCAAAGCACCTCGAAATTTGAATATTATCGTCCCAACGGACGGACAGACAGACAGACCAAAACATTCCCATAAAAGGAAATTCTACCCTTAAATAATTGGCATTTGTATTTCTCTTACGACTACACCCTCACGTGAGGCGTAGGCGACGACAGTCACTTCATTATTTTGACACAGAAGGACGAATCACTTCAAAGGCGACAAATTACAGGAGGATGTTTCATTTCCTTTCTAACGAAGTCTCGACTCTGTCGATGTTATGTGTCTGTCGAGATATTGAGATACCAACGAACAGAGGCCACCAGTGGCCGCGGAAGCCGTGGGGACATGTGGGGACATGAACAGGTGGTAGGATAAGAAAGGTTTATATATGATGAGCAGATGATGGGAACCTCGAACAACCGTGGGGATATTGTCCCTCACCCTTCCGCGGTCACTGGAACACACACCTACGTACCATTATTTACATAAAAGGTTAAATCACTCGATGAGGTGGAAATTCTGTTGAACTTTTCAAACGTTTTGTACTCCAAAAAGGGCAAGTTTTTAAACCTAAATCATGCAAAAAGCTAGTTCCATAGTCTCGTTTGAACCTACTTATTTCTAAATTTAAAGTTGTTCGAAATTCGAACTGAAGTAGAATATATGAGCGGATTTCAAAAAAGTGTTCTCAGAATTTTCCAGTACATACGTGTAACCAGTTCAATTAAAGGAAATGAGATGAAAGCTTTGAAAGAGAAGAGTGGTGATATTTATGTCGAAATTAATTAAATCCTGGGCTACGAACAAAGTATTTATGAGGCTGTCGTCGATCTAGTTAATGATAAGTGACTGACTCGAGAACAATCAGACGGTTTCCGAGAAACACATAAATGGTATCATAGAAGCCAGTACTATTTTTATTTTGCCCTTTTCTTTCCGAGGATGCAGTATTACATCAGGATGAGCATCATAATAAACTGTATTGTTTTCATCCCTCTTCACTACAGAGCTATCAATTAGCTCTGGGAATTTGTTGACATTTAAGAAGAAATTCCAACGTCTGGTCGTATTTCCAGAGGGCGGATATGTATTTTTTTTAAACGCCAAATAATTGCGAAATTTGTACGAAAAAAAACACAAAATAAGAATTTTCACGAAATCTGAATTCTTGGTTTCTGGTCCAATTTCTTTGAGCAAAAAATCGTGTCTCATATCGTTGAAATATTTATACACTATTTATACAATATATAATTTTGCAAAACAAATATTTAAAAGATTTACGTATTTTCAAAATAATCGCGGAATTATTTATAAATATTTGTGTCTGAAAACCAAAAAATATATACAAATATTTTGAAATTTTTGTGCTCTATGCCAGTTACTGAACACACCGACAAAGTGTCGTCAAATGAAAAAAGTTGAAAAGAAATACATATCCGCTCTCTCCTTATTACATACGAATTTCTATCTTCTACGTATTTACATATTTATGAAGTGATAAGATCTTATCGTATCGTAATAGTATTGAAAATCTGCTGCGTCGCAGATTCGATTAACAATCTTCTGCACACATATTTTGCATGCAAAAATTTATCCGATACATACTTTTGTTCGATGGAATTTTACCCATCAATCTCTCCTTTCTCTTGTCGCAGATATGCTTTAATGAAGAAATGTTGGAGGACTTCACCCTCCGCGAGACCAAATTACACCGAACTGCGAAACTACGTGCAAACCATGATGGAAACGAAGGAGCCGAATCTCTACCTTTCCTTGATGGCTGACATTCCCTCCGATTACTTCAGATTAGGTTCAAGGTAAGAAGATTTAATTTCGGGCAGAATTCTGGTGATCCACGTCCTTGAAATACTTTGGTTTCATTGGCAGATTGTGTGTCAGTCAATCAAGAATTTGCATATTTTATGATACATAGAAGAGTTGTACGAATAGAGATGTCCAGGGCATTTGTAGCATGTCTTATTTTCCCAAGTTTACATTTATGAGTTGTAAGAGAAATGGTGGAACAAATTTTAAGGGTATTTGTGTCATGCCAAAAATGACATATTATTTTTATGCCAAGAAGCCTAGGAATTTATTTATTTTCATGTTAAAAGATTCGGAAATTTACTTATTTTCATTCCAAAAATGTAATGAATGACTCGAAATTTATTTTCATGTCCAAAATGCATAAAAGTTATTTTTATGCCTAAAATGTCTCGAATTTATTAAGATGCCCTAAATTCCTTCTACTTATTCTCATGCCCAAAATGCCATGAATTTATTTTCATGCCAAAATGCCTCAAATTCACTTTCATGTCCAAAATGCATAGGATTTATTTTCATGCCCAAAATGCCTCAAATTCACTTTCATGTCCAAAATGCATAGGATTTATTTTCATGCCCAAAATGCCTCAAATTCACTTTCATGTCCAAAATGCATAGGATTTATTTTCATGCCAAAATGCCTCAAATTCACTTTCATGTCCAAAATGCATAGGATTTATTTTCATGCCAAAATGCCTCAAATTCACTTTCATGTCCAAAATGCATAGGATTTATTTTCATGCCCAAAATGCCTCAAATTCACTTTCATGCTCAAAATTCTGCCATTTATTTTCATGCCCTGGCCATTGTACACTAGACTTACCCCATAATACGCTCCTATACTTACATAACCATACAATACACAGCTTACTAATCCAACTTTCTCTCCCCTTTATAGATCTGACCTACTCCAAATAAACGAAACCACCGATGGCAGCGTTGATCTCTATAATGGAAGCTGTACCTCCAACAATGGCGGGACTGGGTCCACCCGTCACTCCAAAAAATATGCGGGTTACCACAACACCAACACGACATATCCCGCCACCTCCACCTCGTCCACCACGACCACGCCGACCCAGCGCCACAATCCTATATCCTGCTCCTCCTCCTCCTCCGGCGGCGGGAGTGGCGGAGCCCCCGTCGACCTCCACAGTTCCAGCGGCAGTGCCAAATACAGTACGAAAAGCGGTGGGGAAACATCCCGCCCAGGATATTCCCGCAGTAACAGCATCACAAGTAGTAGCACGAATGGGAAATCTAGCGCTAATTCGAGCGGGAAATTCACTCTGGGCAGCGTTCCCGAAAAACGTTCAAATATTCGGGGTGGCGGTGACGATGAAACTGACACCTTCCTCATGACGGATTTATCCCCGCCGAATTCTTCCCCCGATCTGGATCCCGAACCGGAAAGTTCGGAAACGTTAAATAATAATAACAATTTAAGCAAAGAACCGAATAATCGGGTCGATCCACCCGGTGACGAGGACGACGCCGGGCATCAGCGTCCCCCTCGGCGTCACCCGCCACTCCAAAAAATGAAAAAATCCCGCTCCACGACCGATTTTGACGGGGGGTTAAGTCGGGGGGACAGTTTTATGTCGAGAAGCCCCACGAATCCGGGGGGATCCACATTACGCGGTGGGGGGACACCTCCTCCTCCCCCCCTGCCGCCGTCCAACTCGGCAACCTCGCTCCAGTTTCCATACCCTTTTAGACAAGTTAATAATATGACCATTATTGAAAATAAGACTTATGGCTTGACTAACAATTAACAATGTTTGGGAAGGGTGTTACCACAATTTGGTGATAAAAGTGTTACCAAAATTTGGTGAAAAAGTGTCACCATAATTTTCATAGAGCTTCATTTCTGCCAAAATACTCGTACATGTATTTATTACAATGTTAATCTCGCTCGAAGGGGTCGAGGGATGCACACAGGAATATTTTTTAAACATTTTTATCATTATTTTATAAAATTTTTGGAAACTTTTGTGATTAGTTTGGTGTGATGGATATCAACAGATAACTAGATACTCGTGCGTACCTTGGTAAGCTAGATAAAAGAGAGCTATTTATAAAGTACTTATATTCCCGTATGAATAATCGACGAGTAGGAAATTTACGTAGTTTTTTGTAGAATCAGAATTTCGCACAATTTTTCTACAAATCTCGTAAAAAGTTTTCCAGAATTATCTGAATTTTTTCAGATTTTTTTCAGAATTAATTGGCCAGAAATCAATCCAATTCCTTTAAAAATTTTCCGAAACGCTATTTGTTTCTTGAAAAATCATATAAAATAATCTGCCAAGTAACCTTTCAGATTTTTTGTAGACTATTATTTTCATATTGGCTAAACATTTTCAGTAGTTCAAAAAACATTGACTAATTTTTTGTAAATAATTTTAAAAAATCTGCCACGAAACCTTTCAGATTTTTTTCGGACTATTAATATTATCTGAACCGTAGTTCTTCTATTATGCAAAAACGAATCGGCTAATTTTTTTGAAAATAATATTTTTAAAAATCTGTCAGAAAACCTTTCAGACTTTTTTCAGACTATTAACATTACCCGAACCATAGTCCTTCTATTCTGTAAAAATTGGCTAATTTTCCCCTGGTCGATTATCCATACTTAATAATAGAAATATATCACATGAATGAAAATGAAACACAGTATTGAAATAGACTCTTAATGTGACGAATGAATGACTGATGATGACAATGAGGGGGAAAGATTGACATGGATAATAACAAAGAAAACGGTACTTATGTGTGATGTGATGATGAAACAAATGTGATAATCTATTTATAAATGTGTAATTCTAATAATAATACTTCATCAAAAAATCGGATCTAACAACAAACAATATCGATTTACACATTATTTTATTTACGAAGAATTTTATTTTGATATTTATCATCCTAAAAATAAGGGTATTTTAGCTATTTATATCTAAAATTCACCGGAAAAAAGTCTCAATGTGCGTAGTTTAGCCAGTGGCCGCGGAAGAAAGTGTGGGGACAGAGGGACACATATGTCCCCACAGTTATTCGATGTCCCTGTCATCTCCCCATGTTATACAAACCCATCCCTCCCCCATCCTACAATGTTAGCGTCCCCCGATGTCCCCACGGCTTCCGCGGCCACTGAGTTTAGCTGATTGATGTTCATTCTCTCTCTCTAAATATCTGTCATATCAAATCTCGTCATAAATTCTAGTGACCAAAAAAAATGGTCATTGTCATCTCTCTCTTGTAAACTGTTTGTTACATACATAAAATGAGCTCAGAGTGGAATATCAGTGTAATATTTACCATGTAATATTTACTCAAAGAAAGCATATTTAAGCATAAAATTTACCTGAATAACAAGTAAGTAAGTAAATAAAATTTCTTATGTGTTTTAAAAAAACTGTGTGTTGCTCCACTTTCTCTGAATCGAGCTATCTATCTAAAAATATATTTAGAAAGTAGGTAAATAACTATAAATATTTTATAAATGAAATGATTAAATGTTTGGAATAAATAAAAATTACTCAATATTCATAAATTTCTTATTGCGTGCGTGTTGTTGTGCTTTCTGTTGGCATACATTTTATTTCCTGGAAGCTCACATGGCCAAATTGGTTTATATAAGCGACCACAATATCATAATGGCATATATGTAAATATATCTGCCATTTATGCACCACGTTGTCGATTTTTATTAGCTCAACGGGTCGTTGCACTCGATCGCCTTAATCTGGTGTGCTAAAGTTAAATATGTGTCTTAACCATCATTACTTAATTATTAATTTGCATGCCATTAATTTTAGGGATATGGATTGAATTTGAATCTTGGGAATTTAATAATTTTTTTGCTTGATTCTCAATCCTCTATGGAATTTATACAATTTTACGGCATTAAATGAAAATATCAAGTAAAGTTTTAAATATGTATTCGTCATTCAAGCAGCGTCAGAAATTCTGAAAATTCTCACAAACTGTCACTTTCTCAAAAAACGGAATAAGTTTCTGTGAAAGTTAAATTTCATGAGAGATTGAGAGTATAAATTACATGCGATTATTCATATTAATATTCTTACGATTCATGAAATTTATAAGTTTTTATACATTTATAAGTAGAAAGATGTTCAATTTCAAATCAAGAATTTAAAAAAAATCACAATTCTTCGTAATCACTCTAAATTATTTTATTTCTTGCACAACAAATAAATAAAGTGCGCATAAATAAAGTCAATTGTTCAAAATTCCGGTTCAGAAGAAATATACACTTAGATAAGTATGTTCAATTTCAAATAAAGTATTTTTCAAAAATTCTCAATTTTTCATAATTATTTGAAATTATTTTATTTCTTGCACAGCAAACAAATCAAAGTGTACATAAAATAATTAAGCGTCCGTCGTCCTCGTTTTTTCTCTCGTGCTTCTTTTCATGCTCGCATTAGAAGTGTACGTTGATGAAGAATTATTCATCTCATTCCGCCCACTTTGTCCGTCGTCACTCCCACTTCGGGAACAGAACATTGCTCGAAACGCCCTCTTATACCCCGGGACAGAAAACGCGTAAATTACCGGATTTACCGTGCTGTTGAAATACCGGAGCCACGCGAGCAGGATAAAAAATTCTAGCGAACAAAACGTCGGGTCGAAGCCTAACGCCAGAAAGACTGAAAACATCGGGAGGTACGAGATTATTAAAAATCCGACCAAAAACGATAACTTTTTCGCTAATCGGACTTGTTTAGAGCGCTGTTCTTTCGCATTTTGAGTGCTGATTTCTCTCATTTGTTTCATCGGGGCGGTAGCAGCCCTGCATACGAAAAAAAAGAATCCATGATTAGTTCCAAAAAAAAACCTTAAGGTTCTCTTGTATGCAGGTGAATTTTTGTTTTTCAACTTTCCCCTGCTCAATGTATTCAAATGGAGTAAGAATTAAATAATTCGACAAGCAAATCCGCCGACTATTTCAAAAGTGGAAATACTCTATTGGATTATGTTCCCCATATGAAAAGAATTAAAACTTAGCAATTTTTTCGGGCGCCAAAATTTCCCTTGGGGGGTTATGAGAATAATGGGAGATTCATATGGTGCACCTAGGGCACAGCATATCTATGGAACGGGTTGATGAAATTTCAAAAACAAAATTTTGTTAGACTCTCTGGATCAGTACCCCGATAGGTTTTTCGAACCGAGTTGGAATTCCGACTTTCAGGGGTTTTTCCCAGCGACGCAAGATTTACTCAAAAATTAGTTTTTCGCTATGACGAAAAAGTATGACGAAATGTTCATACGTTAGCGTTTCACCAATTTTTACTATGTTGCAAATTATTAGTAGTAGAATAAAGGTTAAATTACCCAAAAAGTCGAAATCGACCTGCGTGACCTTTTCTGGGGATCGAAAGGTCACAATGTCAAAGGTCACATTGCCCCATAAATGGGGTATCGTTGGAAAGGTATTGGCGAGAGGATTCAGAATATGTATACTTTGTGGGGTCTGAAATCACTCCCTGCAAGTCTAGAGGCAAACGAGCGAAAATCGACAGTTGTCCAGAATTTAACACAGCAGTGGATTGGGAGCTAACACGGAAGCATGCATGGGAAAAACTCAAAAATATTCTTCTGGCTCTATGTTTGCAGGGATACAAAATTTTACAAAATTGTAAAATTAAAATTTCATTGTTTTGAAAAATTGATAGATTTTACGAGGTTAGAATTTTTTTCTGATGAGAAATTTTAATTTTAATTTTTTATCTATTGTACTTCTATTTTCTCATGGAAGAAAAAATCAAAATTATAACTTCCTAACTTTGTAAACTTAAAAATTATCGATTTTTGGATGCAATTAAACCTTAATTTTGTTAAAAACGCACAGCGATGAACAGGCTTCAAATCGCCATTGAAATACATGAAAGAAGGGAAAGTTGAGACACAAAAATTCAAAACCCCCATACAAGAGAAAGTTAATGCAAAAATACCGGTAAATGCCGCCATACAAAATGACCATGGCGGTCGCCGGAAGATGAAAAATCCCCACCGACGCCACAACCACGTGTCCCGTTCGTAAATTAACTTTGCAATCTAACGGCTTCTCGCTCCTTGTCTCGGGCCAGATGGCGAGGGGAAGTGCACTCAAAATACCGGCGAGGACCCAAACCCCGCATATCATGGATAAAATTGTCCTCGTATTCATCATCCTTAAGGTGGAATAAGACCGTCATATATTTTTAATCTCATTCTACCCCAGTTCAATCTCTTTAAATGCAAATTTCTAAAATGGCATCAATTTCATTAGTTTTGAGATAAATGTAACTTTTCATACTTTAATGGAGAGTTAATTTTTGGTACTACAAGAGTCGACTTAAAAAAATCATTTTTAAGAAATTTATTATGAAAAATGAATTAGCAATTTTTTTTAATCGGCGTTTTGTAGTACCAAAAATTAACTTTACATTAAAGTATGCCAAAAGTTGCATGCATCTCAAAACTCATGGAATCCATGCATTTTAGAAATTTGCACTTACGACGTTAAATAGGAGCAGAGTGAGATTAAAAATCTATTCCGCATAAAATCGTAATTAGGGCATCCAAAACCGAAAGATTTTGAAAAGCTGATTTACGATTTTGAAAAACTTTCATAAAACCGGTTTTCGATTTTTAGCCCGGTTTTTTAAACCAGCTTTACACCGAATTTTAAAAATTTAGCCTAATAAAATTTAAAGTATAACTAAATTGAGGCATTAATTTCTTTTTAAAAAATAGATAAAACTTAAAACCCCTTTTACGTCAAATAGAAAACCGGTTTAAAAAAATCTTTAACCCCGGTTTTGCATCCCCTAATCGTCACCCAATATTACCTCAAATGTTTCAGCGGATACCGAACCCCAATAAATCTCTCCACACAAACCGCCAACGTTGATAGAATAGAACTCGAGCAGAACCAAAAGTGACCCACCGTCCACCCAATGCACCACCAGTGTCCAAAGTACCACCGAAGTGTGACGCTAAACACCGCCAGATACGGGAGGGAAAGGACCCCCACTAAAAAATCGGCGAGGGCCAAGTTCGCCAAAAAATAGTGCGTCGGTGACCTCAGGTCCTTCGGATACCGAAAAAATGCCCACAACGCGATAAAATTTCCAATCACCGTGGAAACTATGACGCCACTGAAGATGGCTGATTGCACTATTTTAATTAGTGTCCATTCCAGCGGGGGAAGTTCGAAATTTGATGTTGTTTCGTTCATTGTGTAAATTTTTTATTTTATTTTCCAGCAGATTTTTTGTTACACTACTTTCTTTTCGAACATTTTATCCTGTCAGGAAATAGTCAGTCAGTCACAAAAAGTTTTCCTGTTAGGAGCGAGTTTCAGGATGCAATAAACGTATCACGGTTGGTCTTGTGTTATGTAAAATGTTCCAGGAAACTAGATACATAAAAGAAATACGGGTTAGATTTTGTGGTTTGGTTTGGTTGTTTCTTTTGACTTTTTCATTGTAGTCAAGTTTTTGACATGTTTCTTATATAATTGGTTAAATAAAGTATAGTTTATTTACTATTGCGGTTACGATGCAGACCACATTCACAATTTTTTTATCCCTCTCCTTTGATAACCGGCAACCGGTTAAATAATTGAAGATTTCTTTAAAGCAAACGTACCGTAAAAAAAAATACGTAATAAACTTCAGCAACAGATAAGAAGTGTCCCTCATGAATGAAATTGACCTTTTGACCTACAAGGTCCCTTGAGGATCTTCCCCTTCCATTAAAAATTATTTGTCGATATCAAAGGTTGACGCGTTTTTAACTTGACTTATCTTCTTCTTATCGGTCCCGCAATAAACACACTTCAGTTCTTTAAGCTTGTTATACGAGTGCAAGTTCCACGCTTATTTTCTAACAAATAATGAAATCAGTTCGATATGTTTATGAAATCCACTCATTCGTGATACATGGATTTATGTTTTTCATATTTAATTGCATTTTCTACGTAATAATGGTTCATTTCTTGGTAAACAACCAGTTGCATTTACACGGAGAACGATTTGTCAGCCTTTTTTGCACATATCTACAACTAACCGGTTATGACGGAATTACGCAACAATTCTTCTAATCTTCTAGTAAAAAATCAGAGTACGATATTATTTACCTACATACATACGTAAATTTCAGAGAATATTGCAGATTTTTAAGCAGTTATTACACAAAAGATCCAATTCAACTGCCTGTAACATAACATTTTTGACGCATTCTTTCTTCTTCAGGGCCTCCCACCTTACATTATTCAATCTTCCAACATTTGCATAACGCAAAATTATCGAACCTTGCGAATTATAAGTTTTTTCCCCCAAAAAATAATAAGCCTGAACGAAGTCTACAATAACAAACTTTCAGACGCAAGTTGACCTTTTGCCTACCTGCTGATTTACATAATCATACGAAAGTACTGATTATTATGAAAAAAATCGAATGTTTAGAAAATTTCCAGCCAATAATTCCCACTGTTTCACCACCCTGTGGCATGCTAATAAGGTCAAAGGGTACTTTATGGCCTGTATTTTATAATTAGACCATTTTCTTCATAAAAAATGCATGCAAAAAAACGGTCTAATTTTAAAATACATACCATTAACACCTACTTATTTGCATAATTATATGAAAATAGTGACTATTGTAACTAATCGAATGTCTAGTAGAACCCTTCACAACTTAAATAATTCCATCCACACCAAGATCAAAGAATACAAACCATTAATACCTACTCATTAGCATAATTATACTTTGAAAATACTGATTACTATAAGTAATCGAATGTCTAGTAGAACCCTTCAAAACCTAAAATATCTAATTCCATCCACACCAAGATCAAGGATTCCCACTTGACGTGCGGCCCAGCCCAGCATGCTAATAAGGTCAAATGGTACACGTAACGTACGCTCATACGTACTCCACTTCTTACGCTTTTACTATGTAATTTAAGCCCAGCAGGGAGCCGGACATTACGTAAAATGAAATATATTTCAAAAGAAAGCGTGCACCGGATGAAATTCTCTTTCAACTTGGACAAGAAGAAAACTACTGTCGAAACGTCGTAATGCATAATAATAAGCACTTCTTGAACCAACAATGTAAAATGTTGTGTAACACTAACAACACAGATCTTTCCAACTCCTAGTTTGATTAGGTACGCACGTGCAGCTTAAGGTAACTCACTTTCATCGTCTTTCATGTTTTATGATGATATGTATGACCGATTGTACAGTAGAAAAGGTCGAGAGGGCGGGTTAATAATGGAGGAATGGTAAAACAGGTGGGATATTATTATGTCATCCATAATAAATTGGAGCAGATATAATAAACTGGCGGAAACTGAGTGAATTAAATGCGTACTTGAAGCGACCTTTGACCTTATTTACTTAAAATTAGTCACCATCATAGTTATGAAAATCAAGGTCCAACTTGACTTTTGACCTCACGCCAGGGTCATTTCGACCTTGGCTGCAGGGACTCCAGCTCTGAACAGGCTCAAAAATGGCGAAAACGACGTTTGATTGTGTTCAGGCGTTCTGGAAATATTTAGCCTGCTTACACACGGATGGACGGACGGACGGACAAAACGATAACATAAAGCGGCTTACACCATTTAGTAAGTAAGTAAATTCATGCTTAGTACGGACGGACGGACAAAACGATCACAAAAACTCCGCATCACTTCTTTTACCTCGTTAATAATATGGGGTGACCTTCAAGGATGCAGAAATATATATGAGTCGCCTCCTCCACTCTTTCAAAGCCCACGTCCAAATTAATAGCCGGTTAGTAAGGTTCGTATTACTTATTTATGTATCCCCGTGTCTCGTGGGTGCATGGAGGATCCAGTTCGGTGTCTGAAAACTTTCTCCACTGGATGAATGCAAAATTGGGCATGGATTTCTGAACTATGTAAATATTTGAGTTACAATTTTTATTAAGTGACCTACTTAAATTATGAATAGGCTATTAATACATGCATAATTCGCCCATGAGACTTATGTACCTAGTCGGATTCTTCTTGTTTAATTTCGTACCCAATAAACTAGCCCAACTAATCCTTCAAAACGGAGCTTGATCACCTTTATCGGACCCTGTCAGGTAAGTCAATATACATATTTATCATCCCACCAAACTGTCCCTAGTGAAATTTAGTGCTCACTTTGTTGCTGATAATGCCACAAAATTTACTGGATAACTTTACACTTTGTAACTTTTACGAGATTAAAAACTTTTGGGTATGAGATCGCGGAAGAATAATCCAATCAGCGTGTCTCATTCTGTAAGAAATGCACCAAATTCTTATCGCATCAAGACTTTCACCGCCTGAAAATTATCAACGAAAATTTCTTACTTATCAGTAGCCGCGGAAGCGTTGGGACAGAGGGACAATTTCCCCACGGTTATTCGATGGCCGCATGATCTCCCCATGTTATATAAACCCGTCCCTCCCCCATCTCACAATGTTAATGTCCCCAGATGTCCCTACGGCTTCCGCGGCCACTGTTACTTATAATGCACGCGCATCAAGCAAGGCGACTTTCACCGCCAGAAAATTATCAGCGTGTTTCATTCTGAAATGCTTACTTGCGAGGCGACTTTCACTGCTTTTTTGTCCCTGCAAATTTTCTCGTCTACTTTTCCGCTAAATCATGCCGATATCACTGAAGATGAATGGACCGTGATTGAAAAGAGGAAACAACGGATGTGGGCAAGAAGAAGATGAGATTCCTTCTTCTCATCAATCGCCATCGGCCTGGTGAACGTGACCGGATGCAATTTGACTCTTTGGCTTCAAGAAGAAGAAGAAACCAAAAAAGTAAGTAAATGAAGGCTGATCCGATGCATCCATGCAGTGGCGGCGGAAGTTATGGGGACACATTTGCATTGTGAGAATACCTGTTCAAAAATTTAGTTTTCATTCAAAAGTCAGTCATCCCGATTTCTGAGTGAAGATTAATTTTCATTCACATTTATTCATTTTTTTCAAATTCATTTCATTCCACTTCATCGGACTTCATTTCTTCGCCCTATGTATTAATTAAGGTGAAAATTTAAATGAGTGAGAAATCCTTTCATTCATAGTCATTCATCTGAAATGACCAATTTAATTTATATGTAATATTAAGTTTCTATGGAAATGACTGAATCTATCAATCATTTTCATTCAAATGACAAGAAATTCTTTTTTCATTATCACTCACCATCGTAACCACTCAAATGAATGAAAGTGAACAGGTATGAATGTGGGATAGGAGGAGGGGCTTATTAACTTTCTGGTGGGCCAATGTCCCCACACCCGCTTCCGCGGCTACTGCTGGAACCATGTAGGGACTCCCTCAGCTCATCTGAATTGGATATGAGAGGAGAAAGTACTTCGCCGCGGAAGGAATGTCAAAAGTCAGTCTGTAATGTAAACTAAAACCAAACTGTCAGATAGTCACTCAATCATTCTTTTCGATTCTGGAGGATCGTCTAAAATAGAGAAATTTTTAAAACCAAGGTTCTTCGGAAACAATTGTTGAGAAACTTGGAAACTTTTAGATACAATTCAGTGTTTCGTTTCTTGCGGGTTTGCTACATACATTTCTTTCGCTACAGAGCCATAAGAAACGCGAGAAATGCGAGGTGCAAGAAACTGGGAGAAAGATATATAAGAAATGTATGTATATGTACAAGAAATATGCGCCATTTTAGCCGCGTGAAGAATATCGGCGGGGCGTTATTTCTTGCGCCTTGCATTTCTCCCAGGTCAAAATATTTCCCTGCAAGAAACCACTTTCTCCCCGTTATTTCTTGCACGTGGTTAAACTTACTTGCACCCTTAAACAATGTTTTCCATACATATTTCCATCTGTCTGATGGGCGGAGGAGGGACGACCTCATGGGATTAGATTGATATTGATTCCACGGTATTTGGTTGCCTACTTGGTTTCATCTCCATTTCCGTTTTCTCAGGGGGATTAAAGCAAAGTGAGAAGTTGACGGATTTGACTTTGCTTTTAACTCGTACATAGTCCAGTGGCCGCGGAAGTCGTGTGGGGACATTAACATTGTACGATAAGGGGAAGGCAGAGGTTCATATAACATGGGCAGATGACGCGGACATCGAATAACCGTGGGAACATTGTCTCTCCGTCCCCACACTTCCGCGGCCACTGAATCATGTTCATATATTTGAGTAGCCTGAATTCTCCCAGTGGCCGCGGAAGCGGGGGGACATGTGGGGACATTAACATTGTAGGATAGGGGAGGAAGGGGTTTATATGTATAACGTAGGGAGATGATGCGGATATCGAACCACCGTGGGGACATTGTCCCTCTGTCCCCTCCAGGTTCCGCGGTCACTGTCCATCGACAAGGTCGCTATGTATAAAACATATGAAATTGTGCAACCAAACCCCGTACCCGCTTTCTCCGTTACAAAACTGTTTGTTACCATTCATTCAAATTCATTCAAATCCAGTCTAGCGTGCATCTCGACAATAAGAAAGGAATGCTTTTTGCTCGCATGTCGTGAATATTTACGAATTACTGAAGCTAAAACTCATCAAGACACGTAACGCAATATAATTTGCATATCTATGTATCTATTGCATAACAGGCGTATACGCAACAGACAATAAATAATATTTGTATACACGTAGACATATTTGCCTTCGTCATAATATGGACGTAGGGTTTGCCTTAATCGATCTGTAGGGAGGACTGGAGATTATGTAATGATGAGGACACACGTTAATGGAATTTTGAATATTAAAAGATTATACACGCTAAGAAATTTTATAACCGGATTATCACCAAGTACTTATATGTAACTTTACCTGATGGTGATAATATGTCACCGCTGGATTGCACCACGTGGGAACACCCATCTCTAACTTGGTGACAGTCTATCACCAAGTTAAGGCATACACTCTTAGAAATCCAGTATTAACATTCATTCATATTCAATTTATTAGCATTTGATATGGCCATGAGCCCTCATCAATATAGAGATTACAGAGTTAGATATGTAAATGTAAATAGAGTAAAATAAAGTAGTCAGAGGAATAATGGGAAAACCTGGCTATGGTGTAGAGCCAAAAAAACCACTATCACCTCTGGGAATGTGGCCCAGAGGTCCATTCGGCTCTGACTACCTGGACACCAGATAGGACAAATGAGTGATAGGGATCATCGGCAGATCCCGAGAGAAGATGGTGATATCCAAATGAGGACGGCGTCGCGAAGGCGGAAGCATGATGAGTGAAGGTTGTTGGGCGGGGCGTCCACGGACCACGAACTACCTTAGCACCCTCTCGGGCACGGGCTACGTGTCCCCTTCACGGTCACACAGTGTGACCAGGGCCGAGTGACACTACCCACTTGCCCCTTCACCCCTCACAGCACAACCGGGTCATGGGACCCCCGTAGGCCCGACTACGCTGCCCACCGCCATGCACGACCCCGTCCTCACTCTCCCACCAACCACCCCCCACGGTCACTACCCCGATATACCAAACAATGACCTACCTGGGGGAGTCCTCCTGGCGTAGATCCCCCCGTGCATAGAGTCCGGCGAGATCCGTCTTCGCCTGATGGCTCAGCTTGTCGTTGCTGGGACGGGTGTGGCAGGGGGTGTCACCAGGCACGCAGGTGGGGGGTGTGAGTGGACGAGGCTCACAGGGCGAAAAGCCTGGGACACACTTGACTTGCCCTGGCACACCCGCGACCCAGATGGGAGAGAGAGAATCCAGTTGCAGAGCGAGAGAGAGACACGTCGTGCACGGTTGGAAGCCAAAGAGGATCCATCCAGTATTAACATAATACCAAACGGTATTCATAAATATGACTCTACCAAAGTGGTATTCATAAGGAATACCGTGTAGTAACAGCTGCGTATTAAAATTTTACCATGTAAATTTTCACGGACGGGTATAATTTTAGTATCAAGCGGTAGCAAATTTAATACCGATAAATCAATATCAGGGTGACAATACCAGATTTCTAACAGTTTGGTAAGTCCCCGATCACCTTTGTCACCCGGATTTTTTAGAGTGTACCAGCCAAATCTTTAGTGTAGTTGGGTAACGTGCATTTAGTCGAGGTCTGCATACATACATATCCGCGTGGAAGCATATTCGCCAATATTTACTCATTACGAGACAACACCAGACGGATGTAACAAACACAAATGTAATTTCCGCAGAGGATAGCGTAGAATTTTGCCAGTACGCAGATTAGACTAAATTACACCAGGTTTATGTATGCATGTGCGGTGTGGTGAATTACTCGTCCGTATCGTAGTCGTACATATTGCGGCGGTCGTGGTATGGTGGTGAAAGCATTTTTAGGTGTCCATTCATCGAAATGACGTCGTCCCTCATGAAATATTTGGTATGAATGAAAACCAAACCACCAGCTTTTGATGTAAAAATAGCTCTGAATAAAAGTGGGTTCATGTATTCACGATCTTCGGTACCACCCAAAATAGTTTTTTTTTATGTCAAAAATCTTTGATAAAATTTGTTTAATTAATTATACAAGATTTATGCAAAAATAGCTCATAGCATAAACAACTGAGTGGCATCACGATTCGCGTATTCACGATTTGCAGCAATATTTTTTTCATGGCAAAAAATAGAAGCATCTTCTTTGATACTGTCAAAATTGGCGTAATTAATTATACAAGATTCTTCCCGTAAATTAAATCTGACATGAAATTAAACCCCTCATCATCACCCCACGCACGCACGCTGTTACATATTCCAGCCAGAAAATGGGTGAAAATTGGCCAATTTTTTCCCTACAGACTTCCGCTGTTACATAATCCCGAATAAAAATAAAGTTGGGTTGGTGAAAATTGGCCAATTTTTCTGCAGACTTGCGAACATGAAAAATAGGCCAATTTCCATACTATTTTCACGTCTAGAATTGGAAATCACATTAAATTTGACATTATCCTATTGGAGTTTAATTACAGACAAACTTTACCGAAAAATCCTTGAGAATCAATTTTGAACCCGGTACACCCACCCACACGACTTGTTGCCTCTCTTGTAAAGTGGTATGTACGGAGATGACATGACATAAAAGCATTAAATTAAAGGGCACACAGTGGTTTGGTTTCCTTGAGCCTTCAGTTGGCTAACATTAAAGGCTATTAAACCAGACCAGACCAGACCAAACAGTGGCCGCGGAAGGTGTGGGGACATCGGGGGACGTTAAAATTGTAGGATGGGGGAGGTAGGGGTTTATATAACATGGGCAGATGATGGAGACATCGATCAACCGTGGGGACATTGTCCCTCTGTCCTCACGCTTCCAAGGCTACTGCATCATATACATACACTTGAGTAGTCCTTCCAGTGTCCGCGGAAGCTGGGGGGACATCTGGAGACGTTAAAATTGTAGGATGGGGGGAGGGAAGGGTTTATATAAGATGGGGAGATGATGCGGACATCGAATAATCCTGAGGACATTGTCCCTCTGTCCCATGCACGCCTCCGCGGCCACTGTGCACCACCAGCCCATTCACAGTATTCAGTCCTGTAGAAGCAGGTTACCTTCTTCTTTTGATCTAAATGGACATGACATTTTGATTCACTCGAGAGACAGCAGACAACCTCCTCCTTGTTGAGCAACAGATTCCACTTTCTAAATACGTATACCCGTCGCCACTCATTTCCCTTCCGTCACACAACGTCGCGGTGACATGTCGTCACTCAAATGACGATACATAAACTTCACTTTTGTTTCATATATGAAATTCCAAATTTATACTATACCACAAAATAATAAATGGAGGTCTCCCAGCGTATGCGATCCGATTTTGAGCAAATTAGTGTGAATCGATGACAAATTTAATTAGGATGAAATTTGCGTAAGACACGATCTCCCAATGGGCACGTTTGGCAGAGATGTTTGCATCCCAAGAGGAGAAAACGCGCCTTAAAGTTCGACAAATTTTACACTTTGCAAATTTTCTGCGCATTTTCTGATGCTCCACATATCTAAAACTTAATATTATTTTTAATTTATGTTGTTTTACTTGATTGGTATCAAAGCCTTACATTTTCTAAGAAATCTTGAAGTTGTAAAATTTGTCAAATTTAGGACGCGTTTTCTCCTCTTTGGATGCAAATATCTCTGCCAAACGTGCCCATTCGGAGATCGTGTCTTTCGCAAATTTCATCCTAATTAAATATGTCACCGATTAACACTAATTTGCTCAAAATCGGAGAGCATCCGCTGGGAGACCTCCCTTGTCAGAGGAAGAAAGATGAGTCTATCTGGTTCATTGACAAGCCAGCAACTTTCACCACCGCATCACATGCACACTAAGTAAATCCATGTATCAACTTTGCCCTGGCTGGGTGAAAGTACCATTAAAGCTGAGAATTTCATCAACCAGTGCTGCTACTTTCTCTTCTACCCAATTTCCGGCAGTTTTTCATGATGTCCTTGCCCCCTTTACTCAATCTCTTCGTCATGCCTGCTTTTCTGCTGGTGCTGCTGCACTTAACAAAACTAATTTCAAGTTAGTCATGTAACTATTTTGGTCCAGTCCAGCGTCAATTATTGTGAGGTCTCTTGATGCATGTGCACAGTGGCCGCGGAAGCTGTGGGGACATTAAAAATTGTAGGAGAGGGGAGGGAGGGGTTTAAGATGGGCAGATGATGTGGACATCGAACAACCGTGGGGACATTGCCCCCCTGTCCCTACGCACACTTCCGCGGTCACTGCGCACCCGTCTATGTATCAATCATAGTTGAAGAGTCAGGGAAAAAAATAAACTTTTTTTCCCAGAATCATTACTTGACTGCTTGTCCCACAGGAGCTGCCTATTTACCGCGTGACGCATTAGTATCCAAATTCAGTGGCCGCGGACACGGAAGCTGTGGGGACATCGGGGGCATTAACATTGTAGGATAGGGAAGGGAGGGGTTTATATACGATGGGGAGATGATGCGGACATCGAACAACCGTGGGGACATTGTCCCCCTGTCCCAACGCTTCCGCGGCTACTGATAAGTAAGAAATTTTCCATCCTTTCCGCGGCCACTGTACCATGTTCATACATATGAGTAGCCTGCATTTTTCCAGTGGCCGCGGAAGCCGTGGGGACATTAACATGCAGAATCGGGGAGGAACGGGTTTATACAAGATACGGACATCGAACAACCGTGCGGACATTGTCCCTCTGTCCTCCCACACCCTTCCGCGGCCACTGCCTCAATTTTGACCTGACTTTCATTTCATCCCACAGTTTCAAAATCTGGTTGGTGGGCAGAGCACAAATCAAACACAATCGACCTGCAGCAACCACAAAGTACTTGACTCCCGATATCTCGAAACATCGTCATCAGTTCAATTCAAACCCGGAGCTGCTGAATCTCAGATTGTGAAAAAGAAGTTCAAGGAAAAAAAGAAAGTCTCGTGTAATCTAAAGTTTCTTCTCCTCAACAAGAATCCAATCTGACTTGTTATCTCGCAATGAAATGCAATAGTAATTTGGTTGCTTGGTTGGTGTGTTGTCCGTCGAAAGTTGGTTGTTGTTGTTGTGAAAGCTGCTCGAGAGGGAGTAGCAGCTAGTTAAGTATCTACTACCCGCATATAAGTAAGCAGTGTTTCGCTTTAGACGGATACAACTACTTTTGGACTGGATAGCTTTTAGACGCTTTTTGACACGGTTTAAAAACGTCCAAAAATGCACAATATAATTTTGGAAGTTCAAATTATGCAAAAATAGTAATGTTGGAAGTCAAAAATGGACGAAATAATGTTGGACGTCGATAATTTACAAAACTGTCCCAAATGTGCAAAAACGTTGTTCAAAAGACCAAATGTTAGACCACGTAATGTCCAAAAGCATCAAAATGGTGCAAAATACTGCTCCATTTGTTATTAGAGTTCCAAGTGATGCACGATTACGTTAGCCGAAACAGGCGAATTATTGTATTATTTAACATCAGTTTATTTTATTTTGGCTTAAAACTTATTCAATTTGGTGTCTAGAATTTGAGAAATTGAATGATTTCGACGCCAAAATAAAATAATAAAAATATAATAATAATAAGTCTAACCTGTGCAAAAGCGTGCAACATTGGAAAATGGGTCAGAATCTTGCAGGTTAATCTTAATTTTTTGCAAATTTAAACACAAATATGCAATCTCTCATTAATTTAGAGGATTTTGGCGTGTGTGTGTAATACCACGAGATCTGGAAAACTATTATTTTCACATGTTTTATTGAAATTAAGAAATTTTCTAAACATGCATATTCCACACTCAAATGCTTGAGCATTTGAGTGTGGAATTAAGAGAAGAATTAAGAATTAAGAGAAGAGAAGATTACACGTTATCGAAAGATTTAGTAATGAAGAGCTTGTAACATTGTGGTCCATTTTCTATTTTTTACACTTTTGATCGTCCAAAACTCAATGTCCAAAACTGGTTAAAACCGATTTTTCCCACTTCTTAAAACCTACAACGAAACCCTGCACACAACTTCCTTCGTGTATGTAGGACTTACTATTAGAGAATTCCACAATGGCGAAATGAAATGGAGTACAAGTCTTGTAAATCATTGTGTGTTGTGTACCAAGGAAATCTTGGGATTCAAGTCATTCATTCCTAAAAGAAAAAAAAGTGAGTCTCCAGTCCAACGCCACAATCCGGATTGACGAAGAAGAAGAAGAAGACGCACGGATTTCATTCTTCTGATTGTTGAAGCCTCAAATCTCTTTCTTCCTCTTTTTTTCTCTCTCCGGGTTTCCTTGCTTTGTAGTCTCCTCGTGGTGAGTTCGACTTGTGGACGGACGGAGAAAGTTAAAGTGAAAGGAAGCAGTGGCCGCGGAAGCTGTGTGACAATGTCCCCACGGTTGTTCAATGTCCCCATCATCTCCCCATGCTATACAAACCCGTCCCTCCCCCCATCCTACAATGTTAATGTCCCCACATGTCCCCACGGCTTCCGCGGCCACTGTCTGAAAGGAAGCACAATAACAACAAACTAAACTAACGACGAGGACGACGGTGATGGTCATCACGTCACGTCACGTCAGAACATCACCATGTTGGGTTATGTAGCTTCCGGCTTTCTCCTTCCTATTGCACGGCATGGCATGCATGGCTTTCTCTTCTTGCTGGAGGGGTAAGTATTGAGTTGGTTGGTTGGGAAAGTGAGATTGAGACATTGAGAAAATGGGAAGGGATCATTTATTTATGGGAGGAAGATAAGCTAAACTAGTTGGAGGAACAATTGAATTTTGATCTATTTATTTAATCGAAAAATGTGGGGCAACGGAAAACAGGGTTTCGTTTCTTGCAGGTTTGCTGCATTTCTTGCACTGGAAACTAAGAAATGCCAGAAATACGAGGTGCAAGAAACTGGGAGAAAGTGTAAGAAATATGCACTATTTAGCCTCGCGCCGTATGAACTATTTACAGCGGCGGAAACTAGTTTCTTGCGCCTTGCATTTCTCCCAGGTTAAAATATTTACCTGCAAAAAACCACTTTCTCCCCGTTATTTCATGCACGTGGTTACTTTACCGGAAGCACTGCAACGAACGAATGACACTGGATGAAGCCATGTATGTATCAATGGATGGATTTCTATTTGTACCTGGCACGTGGGGTGGTACGATTTATGGATTCGTATGTATACGTGAGATACGACATGCTTCAACTTTCTCCGGTTTTAAATTTCATTCTGGGAGCACAGTAATTGTCCCAAAATTAGAATTGTCTCTAGGAACGGGGAGAAGAAAACAAAATGCGTGCTCTAATTTTGGTTGTTTATGATAAAGAAATATGAAACCACGCGTTTTACGGTTTGACGTGCAGTCTGGAACGTAGGGAGGTGATACACACACCCATGTAATAAATCTAATATGACTTTATAATCCAAGTCAGGGCTTATCATACGGAACCGGTAAGCCTGTGCGTGCAACATGATAACGAACTAACCATGCATTGATCCGATTTTGACCAACTTAAATTAAAATGCGTATCTCAACAAGACCTTGGATAAGTTTGAAAATGAGTAATATCTGCCCAGTGGGGGTCACATAAGTGGGTGGTTGCCATTTTAAGCTATAATTTGGCTAAGAATAACTTACAACTGCGTAGTAAATGCAACTTGGAAAGGTCAAGATTTTAAAGAAGTGAGTCCCCACTATTTACGAATCCTTCCTCTTGACTACTATTTTTCAAGTGTTTACTAAATACTTCAAAAATTTGATGTCAAATTATAGAAAATATTTTTTTTTAAAACATATGAATGGCCAAGCCTACCACGGGGGGACGGTTAGTCGTAATCTGGCCAATTCGTACAAAAATTTAGAAGTGCGTCCCAAATGAAACTGTAGATTTTTGTGTTTAGTTTATATTTTTTACATGAATAATTGCTTATATTTTTTGTAATTGTTTCACTTTTGTGTATTCTTATCTATGTAACAAAATCCTCTTATTTCAGGAACACTTATACTCATCCATGATTTAACATAACATAGCAAATCCCTGTTTAAAATAGACATGTGTAATTCCTAATAGTAAACGTATAGTACTAAATCTATCTTAATAATAATAATAAGAACAAGACGGCAGGAAGACAGACAGCCAGGAAGGATCTAAAAAATTTAAGAACTTGCAAAAACATAAAGTTTAACATGAAATTACGTCAACAAATTATTCGACCTAGTTTAATACGCTAAATTAAATATGTATATTTATACATCAGCCAACACGTAAACGGAAACGGATCATGATGAAGAAATTAATTCTTATAAATAGAAAGGCAAACATAATATAAAAACAAAACATACAGAACAATTTTAGCGTGGCACGCATTTTTCTAAGTCCATCTTTTTTTAGCCCGAGTCAGGGCTTACGTACCCGTCATGGTTGTCTGTCTGACTATTTATCAATTAAGCTCGTGCAACTTATCCAATCGACTTGAAATTTTGCACACACGTAGAACATGCAAAATTACGAGTTGGAAGATGAGCAAAATGTGTAGAAAAATGAAAAAGTTGTCGTGGTCGTATTATACCCACCTCAATTATTAATAACAACCTGACTCGGGCTAAATAAGGCTGCACTCTGGCTTATAAACTACCAACCAAACATGTACTCCATAGCTTTAGTTAAAATTCCCGTCGACGCGACCGGAACTGGTCGACCATCCGAATTTCTAGTAACTTGAAACGATTCCCGAACAATTGAAGAATAATCTGGGATGCTTTTTGGTGGTGACGTTACAGAACCAGAACTTTGGGGAAGAGATCCCGTTGCCAATGGCCGAATTCGAGACTTTAAGCAATCCCCACTTGTCGAACTTCCCACGTTGTTTCTTTCTCTCAAGATGGGAATGGTACTTGACGGAGATTTGGAAGGAGTTGTAGTGGTTCCTCCAGCAGCACTAACTGTATCACTGAAATAAATAGAAATGAATAAATACCTTGTCATGATTTCATTCAACTCTTTCCCCATCAAAACGATCATCAACTGCGTCATTTATTGATTAATTGGGGACAAACATACCCCGAAATATTGGCATTTTCTGCATCTTCAATAACTTTAGAGTCACTTGGTATCACTCCAACCATGATTGATTGTCCTAGTACTTTTCCATTTTTAGACAACGCTCGCCGAGCCTCTATCGGACTGCTGAATCGTATATGAAGCCAATTTGAGCCCGGGGTACATTTAACTTCTACTATTTTTCCTAAGGTGGAGAAATTGGTCACGATGAATGAGCTGGCTCCTCCCGGAAAT
This sequence comes from Folsomia candida, assembly GCF_002217175.1. Taxonomy (NCBI): domain Eukaryota; kingdom Metazoa; phylum Arthropoda; class Collembola; order Entomobryomorpha; family Isotomidae; genus Folsomia; species Folsomia candida. The sequence goes on from NW_019091201.1 coordinate 4,302,432, forward strand.
CCAAATACGGTAACCCAACACTTTGGTGATGAGGAGGTCGAGCTGGTTTGAGCGAGTTGTTGGGGGCGCTTCATATTAGGAAACATTGGGGAGGACCCGGTTGCTTCGTCGTCTTTTGGATTGGCAGCTGAAGAGTCTGAGATCATGACGGCTTCCAAGAAGTCTTTTGCTGACGCGCTTTCCGAAGATCCTGGAGGAAATGAAGGGTCAAGTTAATTAATTGAATTCTTCATATATGTACAAAATTTTGAAATTCAGTGATGACCAAAATACAAGATTTTGAACTCCGTTCTTCCCAGAGTTTAGATTTCCGGGACTGTTACACGCACAAAAAGACGAGAATCTGCGTGGAGATTACAAAAGTTTTACAAAAATATAGGTTTTGTGGAGAAATTTACATTTTCAAGCTATCAAAATACAACTTTGTTTCACGATTTTCTAAAAATAACGTATTTTGACAGCGACTAAATGTAAATTATTTCATTGTATTTTCGTACGACTTTTGTATACTCCATGCAAATTTTCATCTTTTTATGGGTGTAACACCCCCGGAAATCTAAACTTTGAAAAAATGGAGCTCAAAATACTTTATTTTAACAAACTATTTAGCTCATCCTTGAATAAAATGTGTCCTACTAACCAAAACCATGAATCGGCGGCCCCTTCGGCTTCACCACTGGTGGCCTGACTTCTTCCACGCCTTGATTCTCAGGAAATGACTTGGGTTCGAAAAGTACCGTTCGCCTTATCAGGTTTTTAGGGGGGCTCATAAACGACCCAGATCCCATAGCTCGCGACCCTGACACATTAAAATTGCCCCCACCTCCCCCCGGAGAGGGTGGCGAACCACCGTAGTGGTGGTGCGGTTGATGTTGATCCAACCCCAAAAAGTAGCACGGCAAATAGACCGAATTTGGACCATGTGGCGGACTTGATCCCGATGGCGAATAATGCATCGGTTCATGATGATGACCAGAGTCCTATTAAATAGCAGCAATTAATTAATTATTACTTAATCATTATGTTATCAATCAAGCTAAAATAACCAATAATATTCTTACATGGCCAGTTAATGGGCTGGAAAACGCGCTTCCATACATGCTCGGCGCCGTCGGACTTGTACCGGTAGTAGTCCTTCCAAGATGAGAACTTCCCCCCACGAAACCGGAAGTATTCACGCCGCCGATAATCTTAGTCTGAGTGGGTTGTGGCACAAGATAAGACGGACTTCCCCCACTTATCCCACCAGGACGACCAGGACTGTTAAAGGCAGAATAACCATACGGCGAAGAAATCGGTGACGTTGCCTGATTCATCATGCTGAATCCGCCTCCCGGCCCGGCGGCAAGGGAGCTCCCACCAAATGGCGATGAAACTGGCGACGTGGCGGAAGAAGGATGACTCGGCGACGAGGATTGTGCAGGTCCAAAGTAACTCGCGTACGGATTCACGGTCCCTGCACCGTAATGCCCGTAGGATGACGAGTAGGGCGACGAAGTTTTCAAAAATGATGACGACATTGTTCGACGGGACGAGAGGAGCAACTGATAACCACAAGTTTGACGAGTTCCACTTCCTATAAATTCACCCATACCATAAAAAAATGTCACATTTTCAATCAAATCTAATACAAACAACTAATATTTAACTTTAAAGTGTGCACTATTTACCTCGAAATAATAATTAACGGCCACTTTTACTCTTCTCTTCACTTTTCCACCAGATAACCGATGCAATTTTAATTACTACTACACTTTACTAATACAAAACTTTTTTTGTCTTTTCCTTAAGTTAAAATTAATATTTTAAATTGTTAATTATTACTAAATATATAAATAAAACTGTTCAATTAATTGGACGAAAGTTCTCAAAAAAGAAATCAGTCCGTTCCCCCCTTCAAAACGATTCACTTTACTAACTTCACCTTGAATACACTAATTAATTAATTACGATTAAAGATAACTATTTGACCAATAAAAAAACAATAGTTTCAAACATTCGCAAAAACGGCACACAAAAGTCAATTCCAAAAATCGAAAGGCAAGGACTAGAAAAGCCACGATCTTTTACAGTTTTATTAATCCACTTCTTTGCGTAAATGGCAAAAGCGACTTTTCAGTTTTACACAATTCTCGTGCCACCCGCCACAACCGTTCTTGCAACTTATGCATGCTTTTCTTTTCTTTAACTTTATTTTTGACTGATAAGTTATCAGTGATAACTACTTATCTTACTATTAAATTCCATCATTTCGAAATTTTTTGAAATTTTGCTACATGGTGGAAAACACTTAGCAAGAATTGCAATGCAGTTTGCATGTTTTTTGTCCTTTCCTTTAGACTGATAACTACTTATCTTACTATTAAATTTAAACTATTTTGAAATTTTTGAAATTTAATTAATTTGAGCTATTAAAATTAATTTTATCCAAGGGGACATCAAATGTCGACAATGTGATAAACGAGTGTTATAATCTGAAAAATAAAATTGGAATGACATCGATTTTATTTCCAAATGTTTCGCAAAAATAATTTCACACCACAATTTTAAATAACTCAAAATGTTCCGAGATGACACTTTCATGACGCAATTGAAATACTGGAGAAGTTATAAACCCGAAGAAGAGTTGTATGTTCGCCTTAAGGAAAATCCAGTGTGGCCCTTCAAATCCATCGGGGACGGATATTTTTACGTCTCTTTTAGAAGTGACAGGTACTTAAGGTAGCATTCGATGACCCCTCCCAAAAATCAACACATTTTTAATCATTTCTCCGCTCTGGGAATTTATTTTAAAATTCTGACCGACAAATTTGTAGAGCAGGGAGTTCCCAATTTTTTGAAAATATGCACTCCAGATTTTGACACTTTTTGAAGGAGGAGATCTCAAGTTTAAGAAGCCTTCAGAAAAATTGGAACTCGTCGAAACCGGCTTAAAAAACTCAACGCCATTCGATCAATCAACTCACTGACGGCAAATTTGTCGTCCAGAATTTTAAAATAAATTCCCAGAGGGGAGAAATGATTAAAAATGTGCTGATTTTAATGATTTTGGTGATGAGGCATTGAGTGCTACCTTAAACAGATGCATATTTTACTTGCATGCAATTTTTTCATGATCAAAATTTCCATGTTTTTTTAGAGTCGAGTATGGAATTGCAGTTATCGCCTTAACTTTGTTCTTTTTGGTAATAACGATGGTATTCCTGGGACCCTTTTCCATGGCCTTTGCCGCCTTCAGCACCTCTTTCATCATCGGCTGTTGGACCCTGCATGGAAAATTTGCTTGGAGAGAGTTGATAGTTTCCAGGGTGGGTGGTACATACCCCTTTTAATGAAAATTTAATTACTCCATAATTTTACTAAATTCGTATCTGAAACAGAGAGGAAAAGGCAAATACATCGTGCGTGTATTTCAAAATGAAGAGATTCTCTTTCAAAGTGAGATCAGAAATGTGTATATTCGACTCATCAGGAAGATTGATGCTTTGGGGGATCCATATTTTTCCCTGATTTTGGGAGGGTATAAAAGAACAGGGGATGGGCAAAATATTTTGTCAAAATATAGTATTTTGAGCCCCAGGGTTTGGATTTCTAGGGCTGTTACACCCACAAAAAGACGAAAATCAACGTGGAGAAGACAACAGCCGTACGAAAATACAGAATCTCTTAGGAAATTACTTTTTTATCCCTGTCAAAGTACCTTATTTTCAAAAAAATCATGAAAACAATGTATTTTGGCGTAAGATAAAAAGCTAATTTCTTCACAAAACCTGTATTTTCGAATGACTATTGTATTCTCCCCGCAGCTTTCGTCGTTTTGTGGGTGTAACAACCCCTGAAATCCAAACCCTAGGAAGAACAGAGGTCAAAATACGACATTTTGACCAAGTAATTTACCCACCCCTGCAAAAAAAATTGGTATGAAATTAATTCCAAGATCCTGCCTTTATTTGTAAATACAGGTATGAAATTGATGATCACCGCATCACACGAATGACCAAGGCTGAAGGCCCCTTGAGAATTATGGGAATGCGAATCGCGTCTCGCGTCGGGATCAACTTTTTTGATTGGAAAGATGAATCTGTGAGATAACCCGTAAACATTTAATTAATTATACGTAATACTTACATGATTTTCAAAAAAAAATTAGGAAGAACACCTTATCTGGCATTTCAAAACGTATTCCAAAATTCGATACAAGGTAATGTGAATTAATTTAATTTAAATTTGTGGTAAAATACCTGCTTAATCAAATAATAACTTCCAGACCGACGCACAAATCATGTTTCAAAAATCTTCCACCAATTTGCACTCGATAGTGTCCCAAGCTCAACCCGAATTGGAGGAGGATACCGACCGGAAGAAGGTGAAAGTAGTGAAGACGGTGAAAATTAATAATTAACAAAGCAAAAAATGAATTTGTAACGGGAAGAAACCCGAATTAAAATTTTACAAATTAAACAAATTTCTAAAATACTGCAGATAAAACATTTACTACAACATGTACATCACAATCTTAATCGGCACAGAGAAAGATCTGAAAATAATTTCCATTTGCAACAAATTCTGGTAAAAATGCAATATTTGCCCATGACACAAAATTAAAAGTTCATTTTATTTTACATGTTTTAATTACCCAAAAAATTAGTACATTTAATTTAAAATAATGCATATTAATGCATTCGCATTTTTCATACAAAAATAGGACCAAATATAAAAAATGACCAACTTCGACGTCGTACATTGCTCCTCGGTAGAGCTCATGCCCGGTTACAAATGAACACAAATATGACATTTGGCATTTAACTCTTTCAGAAAACAAACTCTGGCACGTAAACAACTTGTCCAAGTAAATAATTAATTAATAACGATTATCTTTCACACATAAATAGAAATTATTGACAGAAATTATAATTCAAGCCAAGTCATAACACATCCGAAAAATGATCAACCTCGAAGACGACGAAGAAGGTGAGTTATCACAATTTTACAAATCGTACTTATACAAATTTTATATTAAGTAAATTTGGATAAACTAAGCTAAAGAAAAATTATACTTTTGTCCTTGTTATCACCAACTTTAGATAACATCCCCTTGGCGGACGATGACCCTCAAGCCATTCTCCCCGAACCGGACGATTCCCCCTCACAATCCGAACAAGCCACGTCGCACGGTCTGACCAGAAGTTTCGACTCGTTCCCTTCCACATTTACGAACGACAGCTTGTCCAGTGCAGGTCGGTAATTAATTAATTTTAGAAAATAGTTTCAAATTTTAATAGTTCCGATTGTCCCTTTGATACCTGAACTGATAAGTTGATATCATCATCAATTAACAATTTATTAGTGCTCTGTTCTCTAAGATACGATAAATTTTCTTTAGGTATGGACCCCGATCTTAGTCAGGATGAACAGGAGGAAAAAGCTAGTCGAATAGCGCAGGTTTTGGAACTACAAAATACTCTTGATGGCAAGAACAACATAATTAATTAGATAATTTAACTCGTGATTTTATTAATTATAATTTAATTCCGTTTCCCTCACAGACTTGTCACAGCGCGTGGAAAATGTGAAGGAAGAGAATCTAAAATTGCGATCAGAAAACCAAGTTCTTGGTTAGTATAGTTTATTACGATTCATATACATCCAGTGGCCGCGGAAGCTGTGGGGACATTTGGGGACATTAACCTTGTGGGATGGGGGAAGAAGGGGTTTATATAACATGGGGAGATGATACGGACATCGAGTAACCGTGGGGAAATTGTCCCTCTGTCCCCACACTTGTTCATTTCCTAAACAATTAATTACAACAATTAACTAACATTATTTCTTATTTATTTCAGGTCAATATATCGAAAGTCTGATGTCAGCTTCTTCCGTATTCCAACCAACCAGCCCAAAGACCAAGAGAAAGTAATGTAGCTCTAGTGAAAGTGTAGACCAGTTTAGTTGAGAAAGCAGCAGCAATATTATTTATGATAATTTTTTGCCGTGTGGATTGTATGTATGATGAAAATTTAGTTTACCATTATTTTTGCGCTTTCAAATTACATATTTAATTTGGTCAATGTTTGCTCATGTATGTAATACTCATTTTGTGCTCCTCTGATTTCGATAACCTTAGAATACTTAAGCTTAAATATTATTGTGTAAGATTTAACAGCGTAGTGAAAGATTGTATGTAAGTAGTGTGACTGAAATTTATAATTTTTAACCACTATTTACTAACTAACCACTTAATTTTGCTAGTTAGTTATTTAGATGTTGGACATACACTTTAGATAAAAGTAGCGTTTTTGATACATGATAGATTTCACTCTGATTTGAAACAGGGGAAGTAAACATGGAAGTAAGAAGTAGACGATGACACGCATTTGGTAGTCTCTCTGGCGATGCTGGTTGACCTATGACCTTTGACCCTGACTATGATTTCTCTCACTGTTATATATCTGCACCTCAAAAACTCACTACTTTTGAATCTACACCACCCACACCAAATTTCTGGACTGATCTGCTCTCAGATTCATATATCTTGATATCAAGTAATAGCCTAATTATTTATGTACGTATGTATTTATTAGTAGTTCACTCAGATTAATATGTATGATTTGTCATAGTCATAAGTGCAGATATTATTAGTTACATAAATCAAAATCATGTAGTGCACTGTAATGTGGAACGGAATCTTGTGCAGTAGTAGTAATCGTAATCGTAGCATCTCGTAAGTATGTACTTATCACTAATTCTCAAAGGTGGAGAAAATACTTTGTCAAAATGTATAGTATTTTGAGCTTAGTTCTTCCCAGGGTTTGAATTTCCGGGGCTATTACACCCACAAAAAGGGGAAAATCTACGTGGAGAAGACAGCAGTCGTACGAAAATACAGGTTTTGTGAAGAAATCAACTTTTTCTCGGAGTCAAAATACTTTATTTTTGAAAAACTTGCGAAAACAATGTATTTTGACCGCGATAAAAAGTTAATTTATTCACAAAACCTGCATTTTCGATTGACTGTTGTATTCTCCATGCAGATTTTCAACTTTTTGTGGGTGCAACAGCCCCGGAAATCCAAACCCTGGGAAGAACGGAGCTCAAAATCCTCATATTTTGACAAAGTAATTTATACAACCCGGCAATGCACTAGTAAAAATGTATAGTCAAAGATAACAACGGTAGAAGTTATTGGAAGAAGAAACCTAATTAATGTTCATAATTAATTATTTCCGTAATTAATCTGTTACCAAACAAATCTCTCTAATTTCTCATTACGGGTTATTTATTACAAGTCAGTTAAACAGTTGAGATTGTTTTTTTGTACAATTATTTTTATTATTACTAAAATTATGAAGTATACATACATATAATTTACATCCAGCAGAATTGTTCTTTGTAAAGCCATGCACACATTGGCCGCGCGACCGTGGGGACATTAACATTGCACGATAGAGGGGAGGGAAGGGTTTATGCAACATGGGGAGTGTATGGGGACATCGAACAACTGTGGGGACATTGTCCCCCATTTCCGCGGCCATTGTATGCATACATACATAAATTGTACACATTTGTTCTGCATGTGTTGCCTAATTCATTGCTCGATTTCATTATTCCATTCCATGGAACAATAAAGGTGAAAGTAGCTTTTGTTACTAAATCAATACTCGCTCACTTTCCATTCCTCTCTCCGCTCCTCGTCCGTCACATTACGAATTGTTTAATTACTCGGAATGAAATCATGCGAGACAGCAAACACTGCTTTTGTATCGCTGTATCATCATCAGGAATGACTACAAAGTACAAACAAAGGACAAATTCGGTGGAGATTTACAAATGAAATATGACACCAGTTTGTAACTTCCTGTCCTTCCTGCTTGCCTGCATGGATGTAATTTATTGGGTTGAGTCCAACTAGTATCTCGTATTTCATCCGTTTTACTTACAATTCTGCAGGCGTTCTTCTATGCACCAAATTTCAGACACATGAAAAGCAGAGGGTGGATATGTATTTATTCTCAACTTTTTCACTTCAAGAGGAATGATAGGAAAACTTTGTGCGTGTGTTCCCTAATTCGCATAGATGACAAAAATTTCAAAATATTTTACATATGTATTATCACATTTTTCTAGGTTTTCAGGCATATTATTAATAATATTTCCACCATTATTTGAAAATTACGTAAATCTTTGATATTTTTTTCTTAAAAAATACACATATTCTTTTAAAAATATGTGAGACAAAATTTAGTTGCTTAAAGAAATTAGACTGTAAAAACTGTATTTTGTCCAAAATATAAATTTTGTAAATCCCATTATTATTTTTTCCGTACATATTTCGCAAATATTTTGGCATTTATTTCGAAAATATACATATTTCAGCAATTTTTCGCAAATATCTACTTACAAATACTGATTGTCACATCAGACAAATAAATATTTACAAACATTTCCGTTGTTTCAAGAATACGTGTATATTTTACTAATTAAAAAAAATATGTGAGATGATTTTTTATTACACAAAGAAATTCGATCACAAAAAATCCAGAGGATTAAATTCGAAAGTACAAATTTTGCGAAAATTCTAATTTATTTCGTACCCATTCGTACTTTCGTTTTTTCGAAAATATTAAACACACATTTAAACCATTTTTTAGGAGTTCTCTCTTGGCTTCCTTCCGTGCATCACGAATCTCTCTCTCGCTCTGCATCTGGATTCTCTCTCTTCCATCTGGGTCGCGGGTGTGCCAGGGCAAGTGAAGTGTGTCCTAAGGCCTCTACGCCACGTGAGCCTCGTCCACTCACACCCCCCACCTGCGTACCTAGTGACACCCCCTGCCACACCCGTCCCAGCAACGACAAGCTGAGCCATCAGGCGAAGATGGATCTCGTCGGACTCTGTGCACGGGAGGATCAACGCCATGGAGGACTCCCCCAGGTGAGACCTTTGTTTGATAAATTGGGGTGGTGAACATGTGGGGGTGGTTGGCGGAAAAGTGAGTGTGCGCGGTGTTGGTGGGGGCGGCTGGGCTAGGTCTACGGGGTTCCCATGACTTTGTCATGTGCTGCGATTGGAGGGGTTAGTTTGTGGGGTGTATCATGGCCCCTTTATGGGGTCACTTAGGCCGAACCCTGAAATGGGTCATTGGTTAGTTTGTGGTCCATGGATGCTCCACTCCAGCCTAATACCCGTCGTGTCCCTGCCGGCACGGCGCCTACTCATTTGGATGCCACCATTTTTCCGATATGTAAATCGCCTATAATCTCTGTCATTCACTGGCCGAACCTGGGTTTACAGGTAGTCAGGGCCGAATGGTGAACTGGGTAACCTTCCCAGTTCAGGTAGAGGTTTTCCAAACTGACCACCATAGTCTGGTTTTCCCTCTACTCCCCTGACTACTATCACAATTATTCTAAACTAAAATTTGACTAAAATGTACCTATACTTGAAATGATGATTGTGACTTGCAATAGCTATTGGCTATATATGCAATAAAGATTATTATTATTAAACCATTTTTTATTTAAATATATATATCCGCCCTCTGCTCATACATGCATACACGTGTATCTTCAAAACCTTGCCGTACATTCACGACTTTCTTTGATTTCCTCCATATTTATTCAGTTCTCCATTTCTCTCCAAGATGTCAAATCAATCAGATCCATAATCAGGACACGAGCCCCTTCTTTATTTGATGAAGGATATATCCCCCAAAGGAAAGTTTTCACTCATCCTCAATGTCACCACTGAAACTTTAAAGGTGTACAATATTATGTACACCGTGGGATCCAATCAAGTCACTCGCAGACCTAATTACTGTTTGCTTTTCCCATCAAGCAGTCCATGGTGTCGTGATTACACGGCTGTACTTTCTCCCCGGACTCGGCTTGTCGCATGGTTGACAGTAATTTAAACAGATTTAGAACGACATGCTTGGCAAACCTGACCAAATATGTATATCGTGCAGAATTTGGGGGATATACTTATTTATTTATTTACGTTGAGGTAAGTAATTCGCAGTGTTTCGAGTGCAAGAAAGTGGTTTCTTGCAGGTAAATATTTTGACCTGGGAGAAATGCAAGGCGCAAGAAACTACACCCCGTGGCTAGCATATTTCTTGCACTAAAAAATTAATTTTGGGCCGAATTTTGAAATGTTTATAAACCTGGACGAATCTGGTCTTAATTTTAATATTCATACATTGCAAAAACTCGAAAATCGGCGTGCTAATTCAACAAAATCAGAGAAAAAATCAGAAAAAACCCCAGTTCCCGACTTGGAGGGTGATGCATTATCATACGGCGCCTGACTAGATGGCGCATATTTCTTGCATTTTCTCCCAGTTTATTGCACCTCCCATTTCTTGCATTTCTCACTTTCCAGTGCAAGAAATGTATAGCAAACCAGCAAGAAACGAAACACTGGCAACTTGTAATTCGTGTTGTATAATATGACGCATCGAAAGCGTGGGTTTCGCCTGGTTTGCATACAACATTTTAAAGTGAAAGCAATAATAATGCGATGCAAATCGAATGGGATAAGTTTACTCGGTCTTACAAATTTTGCATGCACTATCGATGTTGTCGATGTAATGGTTAGAAGTGAATAGAAGTGGTTTATGTAACGGGGTAAATTGTTTATTTAGTTACAGACACAGGCCGGCTAGATTAAGGTACATTGGTACATACAAGTTTAGTGAAGTTCGAAATACATAATATGTAAGCTTGCTTGCTTGATATATACGACTCATTTCTGGTGTAAAGTCTCATTTTTCAGAATCTTACTTTCTAAGCAGACCTCATTTAATTATGCGCTTTCTGTCTGTTCGTCAGTCCGTCTTATAAAAAGCCAATTTTGCTTTTGCCAAAAAGCCCGTAGACCAATTTTGGCCAAATTTCGTAGAAACATGTACCTAGAAATATTTGGACACGTTGTAGTCACTCTTAGAAACTGGTAGTAAATCATTACTTTCTCTACCGAAACTGGTTATAACGAGGTATTAATCTTTAGTAATGTTTTGGTAATTAAAAATTTATCACTCACGTCAGAAATAAACTACTACCAATACGGTACGAAGCTATTACCAAATCAATACCAGTACGGCGTATATATCTGACTCTACCAGCTTTTTAACAGTGTAGCATAGTTACAGTTTCTCTGTACCAACTAATATGCATAAATCCTGTCTCGGGCTACTCAAACCTGTCAAATATTTCAAGGTTTCCTCAACCAAAATTTCCCCTCATACTCGTATTTTACTCTGCGGAACCTCATCCAAATAAATAATTCATCTCGAGAGAGCTTTCTCTCTTCTGCCCAGCACCGTACTTTCACTCCATTTCTCTCTACCTGATCTCACTGGTTTCGGGTCCCACCACTTCACGTTAGTCCTGCTTGGTTACATAATTCCACTCGAGTACACGAACACCCAAGAAGAAAACGTGTAGTTTCCCGTGTGTCTCGAGGTTACCGTAATGTCGCTGACTTGACTTGAGACCAAAGTTCGTTTTAAGCATTTTACAGTACCCACACGTCTCCGTCCCTCACCTTGTCACGGACGAGACCTTGTACGTAGGTATGCAGTGGCCGCGGAAGAGTTTGCGGGGACAGGGGGACAATGTCCCTACGATTGCTCGATGTCTGTATCATGTTATATAAACCCCTCACTTCCCCTATCCTACCATGTTAAGGTCCTCACGGCTTCCGCAGCCACTGCATCTTGTTCATACATTTGAGTAGCCTAAATTCTCCCAGTGCCCGCGGAAGCATGGGCACAGAGGGACAGTGTCCCCAGGGTTGTTCGATGTCCCTATCGTCTGTCCATATTATATAAATCCCAGCCTCCCCTATCCTGAAATTTTATTGTCCCCTGATGTCCATACAGCTTCCGCGGCCACTGGGAGAATTCAGGCTACTCAAATGTATGAACATGACACAGTGGCCGCGGAAGCGAGGGGACAGAGGGACAATGTCCCCACGGTTATTCGATGTCCGCATCATCTCCCCATCTTATTTATATAAACCCTTCCCCATCCTACAGTATTAACGTCCCCCGATGTCCCCACTGCTTCCGCGGCCACTGTACCTACCTACTTCCATACATAATACTCCCCTCGGACCTTATTCCACCCTTTTTTTTATTCCACTACAATACCAAATTAGTACCAGACCAGATCCTGCTTTCTCTTCTTGGTGACTTTCACTTTCGTGGAAAGATTACAGATTACATTTTTTTCCTACTTTCTCCTCCACCACATAATTACACTTGTCGTCCCGCAGGTGTTAAAAATATCGACTTTTTTTATGTCCTAACCAACCAACCAAACCACATCAAGCACAATTCATTACTGTTACGCTGATCGAGAAGAAAAAAAGGTGGGAAACGACATGTGGCCACACCATGACACGAAATCAAGAAAGAAATAAAAGAAGGCATGACATGAATAGGGAGAGAAGAAAACTATATGTATGATGATACGACTGCATTTCACTTTGCAAAATATTTGCCCTTGGCCCAGCTCCATTTCGCAAGAAGGATAAGGCGTTACGCTTAGTTACGCGTTCTTCTTGAGTGGAGTGGACAAAGACAAATGAGTGCATGCATGTCGTTCCGTGTATTACATACGAAACTTTGGTGTCACTAGACACATATTTTTTTATTTCTTTGTGTTCACCCCAGTGACGCGTTTTGTTACATAACAATTTCAAATTTTGCGATTTTTGAATAATGCGATGGTGTGAAGTGTAATGCTCCGATTTTGTTGAAATTCAAGTAAATACAACCAACGTTTCTTGAGGCAGTTTTTACGGTGGTTTGGAATTTGTCAAAATTTTTTGGGTGAAAGTTGAAAAAATGAACGATTTTTACCACACAGAGGAAGTAAGGTGTACTTTCATTCCTCAAAATCGCCAATTTTTCAACTTGCCCCCAAATTATTTTGACAAATTCCAACCATCGCACAAACTTCCTCAAGAAAAATTGCTTATATTAATCCCATAATTCCAAAATTTCAACAAAATCGTAGTGTTACACTTCACACTTTCGCATTATAAGCAAAATTTGAGATTGTTATGTAACAAAATACTTTACCTCAGGAAACTTTAGTTGTATTCCCTTGAACTTCATAATTCCAAAATTTCTCCAAAATCCAACCATTACACTTCACACCATCGCATCATTGTTACAAAAAGCAAGCCCCTATTTCATCCTATTGCACCAACAAATAACATATTGTTACTTACCCACGTTACCAAAATCTGGCCGTTATTTACCGAAAACATTGCAGAGCCTTCGCGTGTCAGAGATTCCGAGAAGACAGAGAAAGCTAGAATAAGTTTCCAGTTAGTTGAACACGTTTTGAATCTCAAGCCTACACACTCTCACGGAGAGAGAGAAAGCCCTTCATTTATACGTGAAGTTCATCCAATTTTATTCCATTTAACGCTACACACTACAAGAAAACAGGGAACATCAACTTTCTCCCGAACCGAAAAGAGTCCCAAGTCAGCTTCTGGGACGATGGAGAGAAAGCTTTCGCTTTAACTTTGCTTTCTCCTCGCCCCATCCAGTTCCCCAGCTCGCTGTATTATTTACCAAACCCAGCAGCAGCAGAGAGTGGGTCTGCTTGGTGAGGAGAAAGTGCCTGCCTGCCTGCTTGGTTGGTGGGTGAAAGCTTTGTTCTCCACAGAGGAGCACTAAGTGCAGAGGAGAAAGCATCTCAGTTTGAGTCCTTCATCCGCCCGGTGTGTCTGTCCGCTCTTCCACTTTCTGTCTATCTGCCACTTCAAATCTTGAGGAGGAGGAGGAGAAAGTCGTTGTCTCAAAATCTCAGCACACAATTCTCTTCGATAACGTGCCCCTTTTCAGGCCGGATTAAACCATTGCCGTTCCAAATATTGTTGTTTTATTGGGATCGCTCTGAACCACCGCTAGCACTTTCTTCGACCTCTAAAATAGGCCTGGTGACCTTGTAGAGAAAAGAAACGACCACTTTTATCCCATCGCATTGAGTGCGGGCTCGTTTTATGACCTCGTAAAACAACTGATTTGCATTTCGAAGAAGGAGAAGAAGCAAGAAACTTTGTTGAACACTTCATTTCATAGCGTGGCACGCACGACACGAGTGGGAAATTAACACGAGAAGAGGAGAGAAAGCGGAGAAAGCTAGATTGTTAATAAGAACTTTCGAAATTAAATAGCTGAGCTGCACTGGTGATCAAGGAAAGATTGAGATCGATACAGGGTGACGAATTACTTGCGTCGTTTAAATTTAAAATTGTTAATCCTCCAGATTAAAGGTAATCCTAGTTTAATCTTGTTATTTCCTAACACAATTTTACATGCATGCATTTACACAAATATTATTCCGAACCGATACATGCAAATGGTTACATGAATGAGAAAAATTGCAGACATATGTCATTTTAAATTGAGGATTACTAATCTTGCAAATTAGAAGTAATCCGAATTTAATCTTCTTACTTCTTTACCCATTATTGCATACATGCATTTGCACACATGCATGAAAAGTGATCAAATTGAATTCACTTTCTCCGAGAAAGTCAACAATTTTTTTCTCAAAAGAGAAATTACCTATGTATGTCTTTTTAAAATGAAAATTACTAATCTTCTAGATTAAAGGTAACCCGAATTTGTAACATATTTATTCAATCTTATTCTTTCTTTATCCAATTTTACTTTCATTTCCATGAAAAAGCATTCAAATTGAATTCACTTTCCCCCAACAAAATTCGACCCATCCCAACATTTTATTTTCTACAAGAGACGAATTACTTAGGCGTCTTAAATTTAAAATGTGTAATCCTCCGGATTAAAGGTGACCCGAATTTGAAACGTGCATCCATTTACATGAAAAGTATTCAAACCGAATTCACTTTCTCCGAAAAATCTGCATTCCTTTCTACAATTCCTAACGTCATTTTAAATTGAAAATTACTAATCTTCCAGATTAAAGGTAACCCTACCTAGTAACGTATTTATTTAATCTTGTTCTTTCTTTACCCATGCATTTATTCAAATTGAATTCACTTTCTCCTCCGAAAAAAATCGACCCATGACATTCTTTTCCCATCGCGTAATGTAGTTTAGTGTTTTTAAGGACATAATTTCGTAGGGAATTGTCAAAGCGGATTTTTTATTCCAATTTCATTTCAAAGTCGAAAAGTAGGAAGTCTCGTCTTCCTTCCTTTCTTTCTTTTTTATACGCATAACATTTCTCTCTCGTGGTCTGGCCTGGCCTTTGTCATCTTCTCATTCTTATCTAAACCTGACTTGTCAAAGTCGCTGGAGCAGAAGAGTGAAGTCTTTGTCTAGAGGACAATCTCGAATTCGAGCTCTTTTGTCCCTGCTTGAAATTTAATTTTCTGTGGAATCAAATCGATTCCCATTACCATATTTATAGAGCTGTCTCTTCAAACGTTTACAAGGGCTTAGAGAGAGACCTACGTACCTCCTCTCCTGCTTTACATCTTATCGTCATCAGCATCACTAAAAGGAAAAGGTAGACAAGGACAGGAATATTGACTCTCGGGAGGAGGTTCAGATATTGTCAGAGGAAGGATATTTATGTATTTATGAAAAATCGGTGAAATACACTCGTAGAAAATTGGTTAGATTATTACTGGGCGGAGTTCATACACTCTTGGAAAACTGGTATTATACCAGAAGTGGTATTATACCGAAGTATACCAGATTTTTAACAGTGTAAAACTTACGAAAAACCTTACAAGAAATACGAAAAATAGTGCATTATTTATGAAAAAGATTTAAACAGTATATATATACGTACGAAAAAAGAGCTTAAATTGAGAATTTTAGCAAAATTTGTATTTTTGAGTTTATTGATCTCGATTTTTTGTGATCTAATTTGCACACAAATTCTTCATCTCACAAGTTTGAAATATTTACAAAATATATACATTAGGGTCTCCCAAGTTAGTAAAAAAGATCTGAAAAAGCGAAAAGCTAAAAAATCTGAAATCCGCTTTTTTCGCTCAATACTTGACTGTCCCGATTTTTTATCGCTTGAATACTCACGAGCAGAGAATGGGTGGTCAGGAAACTTTCGAGTTTCTTTTAAAATTTAAATTTGCTTCATGTTGGATATGATAAAACAACTATCTAAGATCATGTAAATCCAAAAATTACCATGATGGGATGAAAATAGGATTTTTGGCAAAGGTTTGAATGCGGTAGTTTTAGTGGTTGCAATGCTTTTCAGGGGGTGTGGCGGGCGCAGGTGGGGCCATGGAGTAAAATCCTCCTTCACTTTTCATACACTCACCTGATATTGCAATATATTCCATAGGGCATCAAAATCGGGTGATGTCCCCTTAAACATGTCTCTGAGAGACTGATTTTTCACTCAAAGCAGTAAAAAGAGCGAAAAAATCATCTTAAAGTAGATTTTATTTTTGAGCAGAAAAAGCGGAAAAAAGATCGGAATCGCATGCGCAGTGCGGTTTACAAAAAGAGCGAAAAAATCGTGAGCGGAAAAAAGCGATTTTTTTTCAAAGTTGGGACACCCTAATTTTGAAAAAAGGTGTAAAAGTTTTACATATTTTTCACATATGTAATACCCGAAATATTTATATGTCGGAAAATGTAGAAATATGCGACAATATGTAAAAACAAATGTTTTGAAATTTTTGTGCTCTATGCAAGTTAACGAACACCTCGGCAAACTTTTACTGTCGTTTGTCATCATTTGAAAAAGTTGAAAATAAATACATATCCGCCCTCTGGATATTATTCTTCTTGCGGTTGGTTGGTTGGTTGGTAGCGCATATTACTTATTTCCATCCATCCATCGGCACTTTCTTTTTCTTTGTCTCAAACTTTCTTTTGACAAAGATTTCTCCTCAAAAAAAGGTGGCGCATTAAGAATTTTGCAACAATTTTTTTTGCACTCGGAGAGAGGAAAGTTGTTTTAAACTTGAAAAAAGTAAAGAAATCTATACCTACGCAGGACCAACTTTTGCTATCCATCCACTTATAATTTTCTCCATTATTTTTCATCTCTTTCTCTCTCACGAGTAAGAAAAAAATTCAATTTGAATTTGAGAATACTCGTGACAAGCAGAGTTCGGGCCTGTCATTTCACTTCCGTCATAAGTAGAGTTGTACGATGGGCAAGGGCATGAAAATTAATTAGAGACATTTTAGACAGGAAAATAAAATTCCGACATTTTTTGCATCAAAATACAGTTAAATTCCCACAGTTTTGGGCATGAAAATACTCATAAATCCCTAGCATTTTGGACTTAAAAATTCATTTTGGACATTTTGGGCACTGGAATAAATTCAGGATATTTTTCACAAGAAAATAAAAGCCCCGCATATTTTCGGCATGAAAATACATATACATTTCACACCCTTTAAGGCGTAAAAAAAATTCCTTGCATTTTGGACGAGGCATAAATTCCCTTGCCATTTATCAAACTCATAGGTTACATACTTAAATTGAAATTCGGGGCAAATTGTACAACTCACTCCTGTCATTTGTCTTTCGTTAACTAGACTGACAATGGTACGAAAATAAATTCCGGGCATTTTGGGCATGAAAATACAGATAAATTCTTTGCATTTTGGCCCCGGCACGAATTCCCTCAGCATTTTTGACACCTTTGATCTCATCATGATACACCCACCTAAATTGAAATTCGGGGCGAATCGAACCCGCCCCGACATCCTTTCAAGCACAACTCACTCACACACACACCCTTCAAAACAAACATCCCACCAAACAACTCATTTCACTCTCTCTCTCCAATCCCATTATGCATGCCGAGCAAAATTTTCGAGATGAATGTTGAAGGACAAAGTAGTGACTGAAAGGAAAACAAGGTATGATATAAATTTGCATTTATTGATTCCTTTCTACAGACCAACTTTCTCCACGATGCGAAGCCTACAAACCGTCGCGGCTCTGACGTGTATGAAGACACTTTTGATGATATTCAACATCGTGTTCTGGGTAAGAATAACATCGCCTTGTTGATAATTAATTAAGGAAAATTTTCTCTCTCTGTTAGTGAAATCCAACCCGAATTAATTAATTTTCTAAATCGAAATCCAACCAGAGATTGGGGTATTCAAGGGGAAAATTGAAAATGGGAAGAATCCTGTGTGTTCCGATTTTTCGGGTCGTTTTCAATTAAAGGCTGGGTACTATGGGCAGTGGCCGCGGAAGCAGTGGGGGACATGGGGGGATGTTAATATTGTAGGGTAGGGGGAGGTAGGGGTTTATATAAGATGGGGAGATGATGGGAAGATAGAATAACCGTGGGACATTGTCCCTTTGTCCCCACGCTTCCGCGGCCACTGAATCATGTTCTTACCTTTGAATAGCCTGAATTCTCCCAGTGGCCGCGGAAGCTATGGGGACACGTAGGGACGTTAAAATGGTAGGATAGAGGCGAAGAAGGGGTTTATATAAGATAAGCAGATGATCCCGACATCGAACACCCGTGGGGACATTGCCCCTCTGTGTCCCCACGCTTCCTTCCGCGGCCACTGACGCGCGTCTACCTTTTCAAAAGATGGATGAGATGAGAGGGCGGCAGGCAGAACGGGATGATGCCGCTGTGCGAGATAGTGATTTATGGGGTGGTCGATTCAACATCGATTTTTAAATTGGATGTATTCTTCAACTTCAAATGGTGACCTTTCTTTTTTATCTGAGGACGAGACGAGTGCGATCTGTGTGTAGCAAAAAGTGGGATGGATTCTGTGTCCCTGGACAAATTGATACGTCAGCATGGTCGTCATACGTGTCTGCTTTCTCTCTCTCTCATAAAAGAAGGTCTTAATCTACGCCGGATAGATGGGTAGATATCAACTTTTACTTTTACTTTCACCACTAAAATCGAGCACCGCGAAATTAACCGAGTTTTGGGTAATGTCAACTAAATTAGTAGTAAAATTGAAGTCCTCCTCGAGTTACTACCAGTGTTTCGGGAGAAAGTAAGTACTTGCAAGAAATAATGGGAAGAAAGTGGTTTCTTGCAGGTAAATATTTCGACCTGGGAGAAATGCGAGGCGCGAGAACTGAATTCCCGCCGCTATAAATAGCGCATATTAGCGCGTGGCTAGATGGCGCATATTTTTGCAATTTCTTGCACCTTGAATTTCTTGAATTTCTAGCTTTCCAAGCCAATAATTGTAGAAAACCCACAAGAATTAAACAGTGGGTGCAAGTAGTAATCTGCAAGAAAGTGGTTTTTGCATGTATTTTGACCTGCAAGAAATGTAAGGTGCAAGAAACTACTTTACATCACGATACTTCATACGGTGCGTGGCTAGACTGGCCATATTTCTTGCACTTTCTCCCAGTTTCTGGCACCCCCCATATCTTACATTTCATGCTATCCACTGCAAAAAATGTGCCAAACCCGCAAGAAACGAAACACTGATCGTTACTTATACAATTTTCTCTATGTCACGTCAATATTGAAATCATAATACTGCCACCGATTCTCTCTTTCTCTTTCTCAGTAACCAGATTTTCCACAACTTTCATAACAAAATTTATCGGGGAAAGGTTGCCTTTTATGCTTTCACCAGCTTTTTGGCTTCACAATCGCTTTCTGCCGAGAGCAACTTCTTACACAATATGATCCGATTCGACTACATGCATCCTGCTTTTTTCACAGCGGGTTTAAATTTGATCGAATTCTTGGTAAGGTTAAAAGCCGAAAAGGTCGAAAAGTTGAGCCTGTTTTTTCCCTGACCAGACGAGGGAAAGTTAATACGAATAAAAAAGTCACATCGTCACAATAGCACAATCCCAAAGAGTCAGTGGCCGCGGAAGCTGTGGGGACATCGGGGGACGTTAACATTGTAGGATGGGGAAGGGACAGGTTTACATAACATGGATGATTGGGACATCGAATAACGGTGGGGACATTGTCCCTCTGTCCGCACGCATCTGCGGCCACTGCGACATTCTCATACATTTGAGTAGCCTGAATTCTCTCAGTGGCCGCGGAAGTCGTGGGGACATTAAAATTGTAGGATTGAGGGAGGCAGGGGTTTATATAAGATGGGGAGATGATATGGACATCGAATAACCGTGGGGGCATTGTCCCTCTGTCCTTCCTCGGCCACTGACCAACGGCGTTACTGTCGAATTGAGGAATTCTGCAGTTCATCCTGAAACGAATCGATTCTTCATCCGTCCTGAATTCGATTCCGGAGATTTGACATTGTCAGCACTGACAATATGTGACAAGTCGGGGAAACTTTCTCCATATAAAGTTTGCAGACGGACAAATCCTGTGTGTAACTATCCCACTTTTTTTACTATCTCGGTCTCTCCATCTCCTCACATCATTGTCGGGCGTATACAACTTTTAATTTCCGGTCGACAAAGAATCTATATATCGGTAGATTAGTGACTACTGTACATAAAAAAATGCTACCTATAGAATAGAATAGGCTCGTTTGCTGGCAGCAAATAAATAGGCGGATTGATGCCCGGACAGTTCATAAACCACACTTCACTCCCATAATTAATATCCTCACATTTCATACGCAACACGTTTCATTTCCTATATCAACATGAATTTGCGGCATGAACTGGGGGGAATAAAATGAGCTGGGCATGAATTATGGGGGCATGAACTGTGGGGAATGAAATGTTGTGGGTATGGAATATGAGGATATAAATTGTGGACATGAACTATGGGGAATAAAATGTGCAGGGTATGAAATGTTTCGATAAGAATTATGAGGGAATGAAATGCAGGGTATGAACTGCCCATAAACCACGCGGATTCTCTCTCCGCCTGGCTTTCATTTCATTTCACAAAGTAATGCATCCCTCCTGTTCAGTTGCTTATCCCAGGAGAGTGAAAGTCTGATAATACACAGACATACATATACACCACCCTCGAGGCGAATCTACGTCCGTACATAACTTTATATACATACCATTATCCCATTCCATCCCATCATCTACCTTATCTTGACTTTGTCCCACACGAACGAGTGACAGAAAATGACATGCCGTAATGCGGAATATGTTTGACGATCCGTCCTCCTCCTCCGTTTGACGATGCATGCATAATAATCGTCATCGTACCACAAAAGAGGGACACATTTCACATGTGAATGCCAAGAGTGGGCAAAATACTTTGTCAAAATACAGTATTTTGAGCTCCATTCTTCCCTAAGTTTGGATTTCCGGAGGTGTTACACCCACAAAAAGACGAAAATCTACGTGGAGAAGGCAACAGTCGTACGAAAATACAGGCTTTCTGAAGAAATCAACTTCTTATCGCTGTTAAAATACCTTATTTTTAAAAAACTGAAAAAGATGGATTTTGTATTTATTTCGCACCGTCAAAAAGTGTTTTTATAAAAAAATTAGAAATTCGAATGCATGTTTCTCGTTCCACGAGCGGATTTTTGTTTAAAAAAATCATAATGAGCTTGCTGAAATTCAAGCACGTAGACATATTACGTTGTGAATGAGAAAGCAATTTTTTGTTTCACATTTTTGAATTCAAAATTATGAAAAAGTTAATTTCTTCACAAAACCAGTATTTTCTTATGACTGTTGCTTTCTCCACGTAGATTTTCGTCTTTTTATGGGTGTCACACCCACGGAAATCCAACCTCTGGGAAGAACGGAGTTCAAAATCTTGTATTTTGATCCAGTATTTTAGTCATCACTGAATTTCAAAATTTTGTGCATATGTAGAAATTCTTCCCTGTGGGAAGAACAAAGCTCAAAATACTGTAAATATTTTTACAGTATATTTTACCCACCTCTGCTTTTTAAAATTTGTTCTTTCAATCTTTGCATTTAATTAATTTAAATAATTATGTTTGACAACACCTCCCAATCTATAAAACTTTTTAATTATTATTATTTTCAACAGAATTTTCATTTCTGTGTCAAACTCTTAGTGTCATCTGTACAAATGCAATCTTACAATTTTACCACTCTTACAATTTTTTAACCCTACGGGAGAAGAACGGAGATCAAAATGCTGTCCCTATTTTGCCCAGCTCTGTTGAACGTTCGCCTGAATTCTGTCATACGCACCTCCTCCTCGTCCTCTTGCTTCTGATGGGACGAGAAAGCCGACTTAATCCTCTAAGCTGCAAAGTGTTGGAGGAAGAGACGCGAGGAATCCATTTGTTTCCGTCCGTCTGCATTCTTCGCCCCCTTTGTTTGTTCCGCATTCAAGCGGACGCGGACATGCAGCAGAGGAGCAAAACTTGCTGCGTATACATGCTGGAATCCATTATTATGTAGGCACTGTTAAAAATCTGGTAGAGTGACATATTTATTCCGTGATGGTATTGATTTAGTAATAATTTCCTACCGGATTGGTAGTAATTTGTTTCGTAGTGGTAATTTTTGTATTTCCACAACATTGTTAAGGTGGCATTTTATGCGGGTTTTGAATTTAAATTTTTCGTCTCAACTTTCCCTTTTTGCATATATACAAATGGCGATTTCGAAACCTATTCATCTCTGTGCGTTTTTTTTATACAAAATGACAATTTTATTTTATCCAAAAATTGATAATTTTTAGGTTTGAAAAGTTAGGATGTTAAAATTTTGATTTTTTTCTTCCATTGGAAAACATTTAATTTTTACTTATTTTTTTATCTATTTTTTTCTATTTTCACATGGAAGAAAAAAATCAAAATTATAACCTCATAATTTTTCAAACCTAAAAATTATCGATTTTTAAATGCAACAAAACCTTCATTTTATAAAAAACGCACAGAGATGATAACGTTTCAAAATCGCTATTTGAACACATTCAACAAGGGATTGAGACACAAAAACTTCAATAAAAAACCCCCATACAACAGCACCTTAAACTGTAATTCCCGTTATTACCAGTCCCTGTAGCGTCACACATTCGTCCCCCAGCCAATCATGATTAAATCCCACTTTTCTAAGAGTGTTCTCCGTCTGACAATTAAAAATCGGTTCAAACATCTTCTTCGTTCCCCTCCCTCTCCGTCTCTCGAGAGGACAAGGATTGCTCATCCTTCGCCCCGTTTTATTAATGTGTTTGATCTTTGCACCCGGTTACGAGGAGGAATCTTGTTCATTCCGTCCGCTCCGTTCTCAGCCTAATTTATATTCGGAGACGGAGAGAGAGACCCGTTTTTTGCGAGAGGGGAAGAATCCAAACGTCTCTCTCTTCTTGTGCCTCGAGGAAATAAAGCTGGGAGAAAGTTGGGCGAATTCAGTCACATTCGTTTTCTTCATTCCTTTCACATTCAGGATTGGATGCAGAGAGAGAGAAAGAATATCCTGTCGGTGAATGTTAGAATTTCAATGTATGCAAATCCTCATCCGACAAGCGAATTTTTTTTGTGAAAAAAAATCATGAGTTTCCTGAAATTCGAGCACGTATATGTATCACGTGGTGAAAGAGAAAGCAATTTTTTGGTGCAAATATATTTTAGAAAATATCCACATTTTAATGCATACAAATCCGGATTCTACAAGCGAATCGAAAAAAAAAATCCTTAAAAAATATAAGAAAATTCAGAATTTCTTGAAATATAAACACGTAGGTATGTATGTATTCATGTGAAGGAAAGTGAAAGCAATTTTTTGTTACATTTTTAGTACAAAATTTCTAAAAATATAAAATTTTCTCCCGTAAATATAACTTTTATTGGGGTCCCTCTTAAAAAATATGGTCTTTCTTCCTGCATAAATAGACTCCTGGAATGTTTATGAAAAACTTCGAATTTCCTGCAATTGCAGAACAAATTGAAAAAGAAAGCAATTCTTGTTACAAATTCTTATATACAAAATATCTCACAAACAATTTCATATTTTCCCCGTAAATATAACCCTTATTAGCGTCCTACCCAAAAATCCTGAATTTCCTGAAATTAACCCAAATATTCATTACACGTTGGAAAAGAGAAAGCAATTTTTTTCCACAATTTTTTTTATAGAAAATAAATACCTCTCAATTCCAAATTTCCCCATAAACATAACATCCCCCCTAAAAATATGGTCCTTTATCCACCCTACCTAAATGCCCCCGGAGAGAAGACATCAACTCACACTCCTTACATAAAGTGACGTTATAGAAAGGACGACATTTATTACAAGCTTTTAAGCTCCTTCTGTACGTACCGGATTGAAATCTCGCTAAATCGGATGATTTATTTGAATCGGTTTCTGCCCTGCTTTTCTCTCTTCTTGCATAAAAGACTTGTCTGCTTTCTCCTACTTTCTCCTGGTCGAGTGAAAGCAGGAGAAAGCTTCTTTTGCCCCGAAAAGAAAATAAATAAACTTCACGTCCATCCATCCATCTCTCCACCATTTATTTTATTGCAGTCTTCGCGTCTGTAGAGCAATAGCGCAAAATTCACCAGAGTTGTAACTCAACCTTCATAAATACGACGCCTCTCCTCCGACAATCAAGAACAACAAGAGTTGTAAACGAGCTCATATAAAGTTAACGAGTTTCTCGGCATGGTGTAAGTACATGTAGCTGTCGAACATGTACATTACATGCATGCAGGACTACTGCTCACTGGTCGGGAGGAAGAGAGGAGGCAGGGTTTCGGTTTTACAGGTTTGCTGTATTTTTTGCAGTGGGAAGGAAGAAATGCGAGAAATACGAGGTGCAAGAAACTTGGAGAAAGTGCAAGAAATATGCGCCATCTTGCAACGCTCAGTATGAAGTATTTATAGCGGTGGAGTGTAGTTTCTTGTGTCTTGAATTTCTTGCAGTTCAAAATATTTACCTACAAGAAACCACTTTCTCCCCTCTATTTCTTGCAATTTGCACCCTCCCCACTTCCACGACGACAACACATACGAACGCATCTGTTGAAGACACAACACTCCTCGTGCCTATTTCGTGTGTAGTAGAAAAAATAAGACCCCTGGGAACTAATAAATGGATGCGATCATCAGAAAGCGGAATAATTTGCTGGGGGCGAACAATATTCGTACGTACGTGCAGATCTCCCAAGCAAAATGTTGACAAAAGGCAGCAGGCCCATATCGTTTCGAGGTTAACGAGCAGTCGCCTTTGTGGTCGACGTTTGTCTCATGAGGGAAATAGAATAAAGGAAATTCGATCACAGTCGCAAATTAAGCGGAAAATATACGATGCGATCAGCGCCATGAAGCGTGCATCGTAAACCTCGCAGACAGTATACGATGTAAAATATGTGCGAATAATTAGCATTATTATCCAGGTAACAAAGACAGGCTTATAGAGCATTGTCCTGAACGAATGGAGTCAGTGTAATAATGGAGCCCCATTAATCGCACGATACAGTGGCCGCGGAAGCCGTGGGGACATCGGGGGACATTTCCATTGTAGGATGGGGGGAGGGAGGGGTTTATATAACATGAGGGGGACATTGAATAACCGTGGGGACATTGTCCCCAGGCTTCCGCGGCCACTGACACTACATACTTTCTCCTCCAACCTTTCACCAACCATTAGCTCGCGCTTTATGAACTCGAGTGCTGCCATAATAACGGAGAAGCAATAACAATACGATTTTTCATTTTTCTCAGCTGTCGGGCATCGCACTTTTGGTCCTCGGAGTCTGGCTGCACGTCGAATTGGTGAGTAATAAATACTTACATATACTTTCTCCCAAAATGTATCCGAAGAAGGGAAGTTTCCCAGCGGATGCTCTCCGATTTTGGGCAAATTAGTGTGAATCGATGACAAATTTGATTAGGATGAAATTTGCGAAAGACACGATCTCCCAATGGGTACGTTTGGCTGAGAAACTTGCATCCGAAGAGGAGAAACTTGCAGTAAATTTGCAAAGCGTAAAATTTGTCAACTTTTGGGCGCGCTTTCTCCTCTTCGGATGAAAATATCTCTGCGGAACGTGCCCATTGGGAGATCGTATCTTTCGCAAATTTCATCCTAATTAAATTTGTCATCGATTCACACTAATTTGGTTATCAAAATCCGAGAGCATCTGCTGAAAGATCTCCCCTCTAAATTATTCTTTTCTCATATTTAGCACAAATATTTGGAACTTTCTCCCGATTTTTCGGCCACTGCTCCCTACGTGCTGGTGGGAACGGGGATACTGATCCTGTTCCTGGCCACGTTGGCGTGCTGCTGTACCATCAAGGAACAACCGATCCTACTCTACATCGTAAGTAACCAATTACAGGATGAAATGCTATCCTCCAATTCAATTCGGTGATCCGTAGTCTTATAATTTCGGCACAAAAGTCGGACTTACTTGGAGCGCAAATTGGAAAGAGGAGAGAGGAACAGTGGCCGCGGAAGCGTTTGTGGGAACAGAGGGACAATGTCCACACGGTTGTTCGATGTCCGCATCATCTCCCCATGTTATATAAACCCCTCCCTCCCCCATCCTATAATGTTAATGCCCCCAGATGTCCCCACAGCTTCCGCGGCCACTGAGAGAATTCAGGCTACGCAGATGTACGTGCATGATGCAGTGGCCGCGGAAGGGTGGGGGGACAGAGGGGCAATGTCCCCACAAATCGTCTACCCTTGTGGCACCTGTCCCTCCTACACTGTGAATGTCCCCCGAGGTCCCCACCGCTTCCGCGGCCACTGGTCAGAGAAAGGTGCATTTGGCTCGCTAGCTGATCCTGCGTCTCCTCATCCATTATTCCTTTTGTAATAGTTGATGAGCTTAGGAAACTTTGGCTCATTACGAGTTTATTTTCCTCCTCGTGAAGATGAAATACGATGATGATGACCAACTTTGGATGGAATAGGTTCACTTTTTACGGGTAGGAAGGAGGCAACTTTTATGATGGATATGTTATTGATGTTGCGAAACTCTTTAACAGCCTGGCACACAAAAATTAAGACCCTTGAGGCTTTGTTTCCCATCCATCCATCCAAACACGACCATTCTTTCTCGTGCTCATTCTAGTAAACAGAATTAAAAAAACTATTACGTCTTCCTCATCATAAAAGCGTTCTGACAGC
The DNA here is from genome assembly GCF_002217175.1 of Folsomia candida. Lineage (NCBI taxonomy): Eukaryota > Metazoa > Arthropoda > Collembola > Entomobryomorpha > Isotomidae > Folsomia > Folsomia candida. Next base: position 4,329,397 of record NW_019091201.1, read on the forward strand.
GTTTTGAAAGGTGCGTTTATGCATCACTCTACTTTTTCCTGGTTTGCGCCATAGTTAAAGTATAACGTTGGCGCAAGTTGAAAAGTGTAAATGCATATATTTGGATTAATTCCACTGCAATGTTCTAGCAGTTTTTTTTCGACTAGAAAAAGGTGCGTTTATATTGATTTCACTCACTGGTAACTTGCGCCATAGTTAAACTATAACATTGGCGCAAGTTGTGTAATATCAATGTGTCTTAATTGTACTTACTGCAACATTCTGAGAGCTTTATCCAACCTGCGTTACTTGCGTTTATACTTCGCTCTTTCCTTTATAACTTGCGCCAACGTTGTAGCTTAACTATGGCGCAAGTTATATGTAAGTATGTATGTACAAAGAAGTGAAATGTAGCTTAATTCTATTACATTCTCGAAAATGAGCATCTAAAATATGCATAAGTCATGCTTTCACTACATACATATTTTTGTAATTTGCGCCACACTTAAACTATAACATTTGGCGCAACTTAAGTGAAGTATAAACGCACCTCAAAAAATGAATTTCTTATTCTTCTTTCACTCTTTCATTCTTCCCTAATGTTCGGGAAAGTTGGTTACTTTTTTGTGTTACTGACTTATTCAAGATAAGAACATTTGGCTAAACTGCGTAGTCGGATATAAAGAAGAAATAAAATGAATATTGGATGAGAGAACGGCCTTTATGTAAGCCGGAAGGGTTTCAGTTATGGGTTAGTAAGTAGTTTAGCTGTGTCCAACCAGTGGCCGCGGAAGCCGTGGGGACATTAACATTATAGGATGGGGGGAGGAGGGGTTTGTATAAGATGGGGAGATGATGCGGACATCGAATAACCGTGGGGACAATTGTCCCCTTGTCCCCCAGCTTCCGCGGCCACTGTGTCGAACTGCTCATAAATTTGGGAAGGAATGCAATGCACCCCCTCATTCGCGTCATTAGACGGAAAGAATTTGAGTAAAAATTCATACAATTCTGCAAAATACGCAGCATTCTTTGCCAGATCATGCCTAAAAGTCCATTAAATAAAACTGCTTATGTACTTAATTGCAAAGGTTAATTACAGTCTTAAATATTAACGATAGATAATTATTTCCTGCTAGTTTTATGCATAATTGTGTTGATAGCTCCGTCCAATCGGTGTAAATATTTGGCGAATTTCGCAACTTTTCATACGTACATTCGTACCGGGTGACCTCTATATAATCGCAGTGGCTGCGGAAGCCGTGGGGACATCGGGGGACATTAGCATTGTAGGATAGGGGGAGGGAGGGGTTTATATAACATTATGGGGACATCGAACAACCGTGGGGACATGGTCCTTCTGTCCCCACCCATGATTCCGCGGCCACTGTGTACTCATGTATCTGAGGTATCCACGAACTTGTAGATACAAATGTTCTCCTTTTTCCACTTCCACTACGCCAAGTTTTTGAAGATGAAGTGGAAAATTGCCCTCCTGAAAACGACGAAAAGTTGTTCTTACAACGAAACCAATTGAGCGAGGGGAAAAAGTCAAAACAAGAATTTAATCTAGGTTTAGGCTCAGTTTTTCTCAAACTTTTCGCCTCGTCGAGCAAAGTTACACTGCAATTAACTTTTGACTCAAATATTTCCTTGTAGCAACGACCAACCGACGAAATGTAATACATTTTATTTCCTCGCCTTGCATCTTTCTCAATGTAGGACAAATTGTTCCCTGAAACAAGTTGTGCCTCCGACCAGTGGCCGCGGAAGGGTGGGGAGGGGACAGAGGGACAATTTCCCCACGGTTGTTCGATGTCCCTATCATTTGTCCATACCCGTTCAAAAATTTAGTATTCATTCAAAAGTCAGTCATCCCGATTTCTGACTAAAGATTTTCATTCACATTCATTTTCGTTCAAATTCATTTGATTTCTCTTCATCTGACTTCATTTCGTACTTTGACCCATGCATACAAATAGTGAGCGTACTCACGTCAACCTTCGCATATCTCGCATATCTCGCAAATTGAGCATAGCAACATAACTTGCGAAGTTTTGCGAGATATGCGCGATTTCGCAAAAATTTTGCGGGAAAACCAAGGGATTTTTTTCGCAAATTTACCCAGCAATTGGGCATGTTCTTATTTCGCAAAATTACTTCGCAAACTCATCCTCACCATCTTCAGCAGGAGAAATTAAAGAAATCCATGGAAACAATACCAAAATTGGTATTTTCAGTAGATTTGCGAGATTAGAGAGATTTGCGAAGTCATATTTTGCGAATCCCCTCACGACAGAAATATTTTGATCTTCGGAAGTTTGCTAAATGAGTTGCGATGCGAAATAAGAAGTTGTCGTGAGTACGCCCAGTGTGAAAAATTAAATGAGTGAGAAATCCTTTCATTCACAGTCATTCATCTGAAATGATGGAATCTTTCAATAATTTTCACTCAAATGACAGGAAATTCATTTTCATTCATTATCATAATCAGTCAAATGAAAGTGAACAGGTTTGCATTTGTCCATGTTACATAAACCCTTCCCTCCCCACATTCTACAATTTTTCTGACCCGACATGTCCCCACGGCTTCCGCGGCCACTGCGTCCTCCGTCGAGGCGATGCTAACTCGACGCGTTATACACGAGAGACCAAGTTGGGAACTCGATTATGTAGCGAGTTTAATGTATATGCTGCTCCTTGGATGGGAACGAGGCGCGAGATGAGATGAGTTTTGCGAAATTGCCCAACTTATCTTGTGCAAAAGTTAGTTTTGCAAATTTCTGAGGAGGAAGGGAAAGCAAAGTAAAGTGAGATATGGAGGAGGAGATGCCCGCATTGCATTTGGTCGTTCGGATTCATTTGAAAGAATTTCGGGAGAGGAAAGAAACATGGACAAGTTGTTAAGCATGATGTTGGTTGGTGAGAAATATTATTAACGAAAAAATGTACAGTGGTACACTTCACATAGCCCGAGACAGGAGTTACGTACCTTGAGTAATTTAAAAAATCGAGGGTTACATACGATTTTTAAGGCTAATAAATAACACATATTTATGCCACAAAATTGGTACCATTATTGTGCACACATTTTCTAAATGAAAAATTTCAGCAATTTGCGACCCGTTTCAAAATTCCCTTGGTTTAAAAATTGTAAAAATTTTCTACTAATTCTGAGACGAATTTACATCTTGATTTAAAATTTCATTTTTTAAACACGACTCGGCTAATTATATGTTCTCAACTTCATTTTATTTGTGTAATTTGGTCAAAATCTGTACAGTGTTTCATATAGCGTGTCTCAGCCAGACCGACCGACAGACAAACCCACATTCCTCTTACATAAGACCTTTCTCTCCCAAAACTTTCTCCCACCCAGGAGAGAACATAACCCGTCCCTAATACCGGGTCTGCCGGAAAAGAATAAACATTTCATAAAGTGGAATCCTTCAATCTGTTCCCGGCTTGTTAATAGTCATGAAGAAAGGCATTAATTTAACAGGAGAACCACGTCCACCACCACGAAAACTCCCCTCACTCCCTCCGTTATCCCCCTCTCTGCGGAAATAATAATAATAATAATAACAATATTACTCGAAAAGTAGAACCAGCCAACCCTCCAGCACTACTTTATACTTGTCCACGTAACGTAATATTGTTACGGCTGCTGCAATGCAATGAGGACCTGTGGGCTATTTATTTTCCAAGCGAAATGGACTTTCTCTCTCCGCTTGTTCTGGGGATGAATTAGTGATGAGTTATGAGCAGACCGTGACATAACGTGGCTCGACGGGAAGAAATATCCGCTCCATATTATATTGCACTCCATTTTTTTTTGTTTTAACTTTTCATCATCAGCATCCCATATTTTTTCACTTTTTACTTTTCTCTACCCGTTATTACACTCAAGTTGAAAAAAATATGTAATCAATTTTTATGAAGTTGAAATATACGCTTGAAATACCCTTGAAATATTTAAGTTAACAAAATCGTTACCGTCACGTGTTTATTGATTTAGTCATTATTATAAGGTATGTATGAGGCTCTACAATGCCGGTAATGATTTACCACGGAAATAATTTCCGCGGAGCTCAAAAATTGATAAAGCCTTTGTAAATAGCAACTTTCCGCAAGTTTTCCGGAAATGATTGTTATTTTGCAGTAGCAAATTTTTATCCGGGGTGGCATGATGGATCGGGCAATGAAAATCCACGCCGGGTAAAAATTTGTCACGGTAAGGTAACAATAATTTTCAGGGGACTTAAATTTGTTGCAAAGTTTAAATCAATTTTTAGTATCAAATTTGAGTTCCGTGGAAATGTTATCATTCGGTTACAAATTTTTACCGGTATTGATGCGGTGACAATTTTGTTACTAACTTATTCTAAGCGTGTGTAACTTTGTAAATAAAAATTGATTAGTTTTTTCCCCAACTTTCACTCTGATTTTTTCTTTCAGTACGCGGCTTTCCTCGCGATCGTGTTTGTGATGGAGGTGAGCGCTTGCATTTCTGGATACGCGTACCGGACCAAGCTCCGCGCCTCCTTTTCTAAAGGACTCAACAGCTCGATTGGCTTGTATATGACGGATCACGCTCGGACATCGGCTATCAACTCGCTTCAATTCCATGTAAGAAATTTGATGAAATTTGTATGAAATTTGATGACACTTTGATGAAATTTGATGATTTAATGGAAAATTGAGATAATTTGTATGAAATTGAGCGAATAACATGTAAGATTTCATGAAATTTGTTGATACCTTTATAAAATTGTATTTGTATGAAATTTGTTGATTTCATGAAGATTCGTGAAATTTTATGAAATGTTATGACGCCTTTATAAAATTTTATTTGTGTGAAATTAGATAATTTCGTGTTAGATTCAGATGACATATTATCGAATTTGTAAAGAATTTAAAGATTTCATGGCATATGTATTGAGATGAAATTTTATGGAATTTGATAATTTCATGAAGATTAATGAAATTTTATGAAATTTGATGATATTTTTACTAAATTTTTTACACATTCCATTTGATCGAGCCGAGATAAAAAAACCTGGAGATAATTGAAATTTATTTGTTCCCGTTTTTTTCCTGTATTTAGTTGCACTGCTGCGGAAATGACGGATACGCTGACTGGTATTCCACCCATTACGGAAAGGTGCCCGGATCCTGCTGCAAAACGAATATGGGTTGCGACACGAAGAATTTACACATGATTTACACCACTGTGCGTAAACTTTATCCATTCTCATTATCATTAAGTATTGGAGATACGTGCCAACGGGATTGGCATGGTGCTACCCAGCCAAGCCACGTACATACATAAAATATCCACTGCACGATAACAAAATACGAAAGAAGAGAAACAAAATTGAATTTTTCACCAGGCCGTGAGCACCACCAGCACGTAGTTATCCGGGTAGAGTTGTACTTATCGGGATGTCGAAGGATTTAGTGTATTTATGTCTATTTTTATAGGCATTTATGGCTGGTCCGAAGTTATTGTCTAATGTTATCAAGGAATTGAATTTTGTAATACCCAAAATGTTAGGAACTTATTTTCATACGTAAAATTCCAGTGATTTGTTTTCAAGTTAAAAACTCCATAAATTTATTTTCATTGCATAAATGTCTTGTACTAATAAGCCGGTATAATAAAGCATTCATTCATTCATGTCATGAATTTACATATTTGAATGCCCAAAGTTCCATTTATGGCATGCCCAGTTTGTCCAGTATTTTTAAGGGCAATGTTACTGTAAATTCCGAGCCATTTATTTTCATGGCCAAAATACGAGGAATTTATTTTTACGCCTAAAATGTCAGGAATTTTTTTCTCTGCCAACACTCCAGGAATTTATTTTCATGTCAAAAATGTCCATAAAAGGTGTTTCTTTTTATGCTAAAAATGCATAAAATACTAGATTTTGGAAAGATGTACTTATTCCCAGGAAAGTTTAGAAGGCATTATTTATGGCATGTCCTAAATAAATACATATATGCCCAGCATTTTAATTTAAAAGCCAATATTACTTATACAACAAATTCCCACAATATTTATTTTCATAAATACCCAAAATTCCAAAAATTCCTGCAATTTATTTCCATGCCCTACCCATCGTACAACTCTACCTAACTCCATAACAGCCTAAGAGAGAAAACCCTGAAGGAAGAAAGAAAGAAAGTGAGCAACTAATAATTTATGATCGTTCCGGATTCAAACTTGATCCATTTCAAGGTTGCCACTTGCCAGCCAAATAACGGGCAGCCATCAAGTCCACAAATCTTGTCCACAATTTGCTACAATGGCAGTAATACAATGCATCCACATATATAAACATAAATATATAAAAGAAGCCTACAATATGGGCAAAAAATCCCTTAAAATATCGCCTTTTCATCCCCCTTTTTTCCTGACTGATCTTACTTCTTCAGATCCAATCTCTTAATGGGCTTCTCATTGGCTGGCAAATATAATAAGTAATTAATTACGAAGCGCTATAAATTGTGCATGTTCTGTTCTCTGGCTGGTCTGCGTACGTTTTCACTCTCTCCAGTCCCCTCGCACTTTCTCCAAGCTCAGCTCATCTGGCATGAAAAAAAGTTCAACTTTGTCTTTTTCGGACAGGGTTTCGCTCTGGTTTTTTTAACAAATGTCCAGAACAGTCGTTTAAAACCGGTTTTAACCAATTTTGGGCGCCCAAAAGTGTCAAAAATAGAAAATAGGGCAAAATATTACCAGTTCTTTATTACTGAATCCTTCGATAGTTCATCGGCGTATATGTAATCTCCCATTAATTTTGAGCATTTTTGTCTTTAATACGGCATGGTTTGGAAAATTTCTTAATTTCCCACAAGAAAATATGTGAAAACAACAGTTTTTTTTCAAATTGCGTGATATTACAGATGCAGCAAAATGCTCAAAATTAATGGGAGATTGCATATCTGTAAATACTTATTTTGATGCTTTTGGACATTTTTGTACATTTTGGACGTCTAACATAATTTTTCCCAGTTTTGTGAGCCTTTTTTAATTTTAGACTTCCAAAATATTTTAGACATCCACTTTTGGACATCCAAGTTTTTCTTCCAGTTTTAGACATTTTTAGACGGTATTCCGTCCAAAAACAGGCTTATTCGTCCAAAACAAAACACTATTTATGCGCATTAGCCATTTTCAAATCTTGAAAGCTTTTGGACATTTTTAACGTCCAAAATTATTTTTTGGACAATTTAAACATTTTTCAATGTCCAAGATTAGTCAAAATTTTGATGCGTTTGGACCATGTCCAGCATAAAAAAGGTTTTATCGGCCCAAAACGAAACACTGCTTATATGCGGATGGTAAATTAGCCGTCCCATTTTCAAATTTTGAAAGCTTTTGGACATTTTGAACGACCAAAATTATTATTTTGGACATTTTGGACGTCAAAAATAATTTTTTTTGACATTTTTGACGTCAAAAATAATTTTTGGACAATTAGACATATTTTTAAAGTCCAATATTTCGTTCCATTTTTGAACCATGTCGAGTACAAAAATAGTTCTCGACGTCTAAAACGAAACACTGTACCCTTCTTCCTAATGGGCTTGAAGAAGAAGAGAAAGTGAGAAAATCGGATCGAATCTGCTGATCCATTTTATATACTTTCTCTTTTCAGGGATGTTACGCACTGGTAACGAGCTTTCTTACCGAGAAACTCGGTATAATGGCGGCATCAGCCCTGGGCCTGGCGATCTTCCAACTCTTCGGCGTCCTCCTTACCGCCTGCTTGGCCAAGTTGCTCCAGAAAACGAAATACGAACAGATGACTTGATTTGACTCCAGGACGAGGTATTTACATATTTCTTAATTTAAATGTGAATATACAGAAAGTTACTTGGTATTAACACATTAAGGAAAAAATATTTCAACAAATAACAATGGATAATATCCCATGAATTCTTATCTATATAAATGATGAGTTAATCTGCTTGTTAATACCATACCTGTTCAAAAAAAGACTCTTTAAGTTCAGTCATCCCAATTAATTTCTAACTGAAGATTTTCCTTCACATTCAGTCATTTTCTTTCAAACTCACTTCATTTCACTTCATCTGACTTCATTTCTTACTGCGCCCCATGTATTAAGCACATGGTGAGAAATGAAATGAGTGAGAAATCTTTCATTCACAGTCATTCATCCGAAATGACGGAATCTTTCACTCATTTTCATTCAAATCACAGGAAATTCATTTTCATTCAGTATCATAATCAGTCACATGAGTGAAAGTGAACAGGTATGGTTAATACAAAGAGGGTGAGATGGGCGAGTATATTTAGTCCTTAGGATTAATACAATATTTGATTTTTTATATCTTTAAGGCTGGATCTGGATTCTGAAGAGAGGTTCTGAGAAAATTTATGGTGTTTTGGGGTGGGATACCAATTCTTGCACAGAAAGGATGGGAAGAAGAAGTTGCGAATTTTGTTTAGTGTTAATACATAATTCATTGGGACGGATTTACTGTCCTCTCTAAATTTTGCAAGATTTAAGCCCCATTGTCACCCACCAGTCAGTAAATAAGTAATTACTAAAGTTTTCGCAAGTTGGGAATGTAATTGCACATTACGTACATACATATTTATTCGTAGAATTTCATTTCATTGTTATAATTTTCATTGCAAAAATTTGCAAAGTTGCAAAAATTCGAGTAGTCCTCCGCTAAACCACGGGGAAATTATTATTCAGTAAATAATTTTCATTGCAAAAATTGCAAAAATTCGAGTAGTCCTCCGCTAACTTACATACGCAAAACCACGGAGAGATTATTATTCACTAAACTACATAAGAACACGTATTTATGCATACTTACTTATCTAATTGCGTAATCCTCTCTTCTCTCTCACTTTTTACGCTACATCTTCCTCATGTAAAGGATTTCATAAAATTTCATAAAATATGATGCCAACAATCACCAATCACCATCTCCTTCCGTTTAGAAGAACTTTCATAAACACAAAAAAAGTGCAGTGCATGTTTTTGCAAATTCCAGAAAATCCGACATATCAGCAACTCGAATTTGTAAGAAGAAGAAAATTCTATTCGCTATAGAAAAAAAATCGAAACCTTCCAAATCACACCATCTCTTAAAAACCTCTTAAAAAATTCAAGATCGTTTTCCATCCTCGTCAATCTCATCTCATCGTCTCTGATTTATTTAATGTACGTACGTGCACATGTACTTATGTGCGAATTAATTGCGTACTTTTCTGCTCTATGTACATACATTTTTTGCCAAAATGTGCACATATACAAACAAATCCTCCACAAAATTACATGTCCATCCGCACACAACATTCATGCACTCAATTCTCTCCATAAAAAATACAATGTTAAATTACTTATATAAATAATTAATTGGGTTTATGTACACGTATCTACATATTTAATAAGTCAAAATTACACATATGTACATACATAAATCTGGTATATATACATAGATAGATAAGTCAAAATTTTGCAAATGTAAATCCGCAAACCAAACCAAACCACACACTAACTTTATTATAAATCCACATTGTTAAAATGGAAATGGAATCATGTCGCATGTTAAGGAAATAGTTAAAGGAAATCATTCTGCGCAATTATGCTGCAGCTAATTATGTAAATAAGTGAACGTTATTATATTTAGTCAAATGCGAAATTTTTAGCATAATTTTAAAAAATATGTTACAGTGTAATAAAAATATTTAGATATTAACCATAAAAATATAATACAATCTGCAGACAGATGACAATGAATGTCCGATGTGATCACAATTCTAATTAAGTATTTAAAACAGAAATCGAAATTCAACTTTACGTATGCATTGTTCGTGTGAGTGCACATGTCCTTAAAAAATGAATACCGAATGCAATATGCTAGTTAAAAAAAGATACAGTATAGAATAGAATTAGCGGTGCGTATTATTGTCTGATTGACTTTCCACGACAGCCACTTAGCAAGTGCAAGTGTCATGGACGTACAGACAGACAAAGGTGCATGATGAGTAATAATATATTTAGTTAGCAGGTATGAATTAAAAAAAAAATATTCAATCATTGCAATCCAACGCTCCTACCGTCGTCAGCATGTGTATTGGAACATTAAACATTATAACTGTGATGTTAACATAGAATGCTATTTACCATGCACTCTTAAAAATAATGGTCCCCGGTTTGAAGAGTAAATATGCATTCTAAATTCTAAATTAAGCAAATTATGCAAAATCGTACGAAGGTTAACAGGTTTCAAAATAGCTAATTGAATACATGGAAGAAGGGAAAGTTGAGACACAAAAATTCAAATTTAAAACCCGCATGTTGTGGGGCCTTAAAGTTTATGCTGGATTTAGTATGGTTTACTTGATGCAAAAAAAAACTTAGAGTGCTTTTACTTTTCAAAAGGGGAACCCTATTTTTAAGAGTGTACCACAAAATTCATCTTGATTATGATGTTGTGTTAGTTGTCAAATGAGTCGGATGTGGATAGAATTCTGATTACTATTTATCGATGTAGAAATAAGATAAGGTTAACCTATGATGATGATGACATAATAAAGAATGACATCTCAATAACGTCTGCGGAAAAGAACTTTTTTTACGCATTAGAAATTTCAATTGGAAATTAATTGCAGCATATCGACGGCCTAATTATAATTCTGGAGAAGAGATTTGATGCACAAAAGTTAACTCCAGAAATGTTTTTAAGCACAAAAAAGTGCATTTTTAGAGCATTCTGAAATTTCTGGTTTAAGATTTCGAATAGAAAGGGTACAAAAGTGCAAATATTTTTCAAATGTTTAATCCCTCCAATTTTTATGCAAAATCATGTCTGGCAACTGAATTTAATCAGAACAATTTTTGGCTAAAACAAGAAATATGGACTTTTCTACCTGGAAAAAACATGTTTCGTCAAATCTTGAAAAAAAATGAGACTCGTTTACAGGTAATTGTAATAAGTATATTAGAATTACCCGCAAGCGAGTCTCATTGGTATATCAATTTTGTAAAAAAAATCCACGTGTGTTTTTGTATATAGACTAATTTTTCAGGTTGAATAATTTATTAGAATCATATCTACTTTTAGACAAATCAGAGATTTTTGATGTATGTATGCATCAATTTTCCTGGCCGAATACCGTGAGAATTTTCCTTAGAAAACACGTACATATGGTACAACCTACACATATTTTAAATATCTACACACGTGTTTTTGACTTACCCAATTTTGATGGGTCGAGTCGAGTTCAATATAATTTACATATGATAACCGTTCATTGCATACATAGATAACCACATGCTACATATTATTTATGTAGAAATGTGGCTTTTTATGAGCAATTTTTTTATTTCAAAAATTGAATACTCTGCATGAACAATTTGTAGTGTAGAAATTTCTACACAGAAATCTTTAATTACGGGGGCAACATGAATCCTAGAAATATAAGGTTTAAACACGCACCTATAACGATATGAAATCCATCCTCTCTGATATCGATGTGCTGGATTGCATTGCATGTCACTGGAAATTATTCTCCCATGCAACATCTTCCTTCATTTCGTGTTCCATAATTTCAGGAACTATAAAAAATCATGTCAAATTAATAATGACACGCAGACAGAAATATAGTCCTATCCCAGAAAAACTAGATAACCCACCACATCGAAAAGGTCTGAAAACAGATTAATTTTCTTGTAAGCTCGTGTCGTAATAATTTTTTCCGATTTGCAACATCACGCAAAAGACTATCTACGAAATATCTACGTAATCGTCAACCATGTTCACATAAAAGTCGACCTGTAACAAAATTAATCCATGTTGTTCCTGACCTTGTAGAACATCAATAAATTTAGGCGACTTTTGGTCAACAACACAAACACTTCAAAATGGACGAGGACACAAGGATGTAGAAATATATATTCCCGTGACATCCATCTTCTTCATCCGTCCGTTCGGATTAATAAACAGGTAAAGTAAACGTGACGCAAACAAACAACTTAGGTCAAAAATGGTTGCAAAAATTTTCGCGAATTTGCACAAGTAATTTTTGGTAACGTAATGTAATGACGCTCAGGATTCCTTGACATTTTCTCTCTTAATCTTGTGAGTTATGGAGGTAAGTAATGCTCACGAAGGATGGTTCCCATGATGCGCATTATGCAAAGTGATGTACATACATATGAGATCAGTGGCCGCGGAACAGAGGGGCAATGTCCCCACGGTTGTTCGATGTCCGGATCATCTCCTCATGTTATATAAATCTCTCCCTCCCCCCATCCTACAATGTTACTGTCCCCCGATGTCCCCACAGCGTCCGTGGCCACTTGTACCGGATTCGACGTTGTGGTAGCACAAGTTCAAGGTGGTCGTGTATCGACAATTGGCCAAAATTTACATGTATTTCGCTGGAAGGTTGGCGAAAAAGGATTCAAAGATGACTTCAGAAAGGCGGAAAAACCTCGCCAAAATTTCGGCTTACCTGCTAAAAATCCCTTCCGAGAAGAATAAATAACTTGGGACGGCAACAGTAAATTATATTAATTTTTTAATCTATGAAATTCATATGAAATTGCATGTCCGACTACCTGTCACCTGTGTAATTCAAATATTTGTTGTTACGTACTCGCCAAGTCAATATTTGCAAATATTGAGTCATTATTATTAGCACAACCTCTAAAATACATTCTGTTGAACTGACCGTTAGATATTAAAAACATTAAGTTACATCATCATTACGGATTTTTTAAATTGTAATCCCATCAAGGAGATTTATTATTAGGTGAAACCCTGTTATGCGAAGATTTTGTCCGTCTGTCTGTCTGTCTGAGAACAGATCGAGATAATCGAAATACGTTTGCGGTATCTTACACGTGACCCCAGGGGAAAGATCCTATCAACTTTTGGGGTAAATTGGACCACTACCCCCATCGAGGTCAGGGGGTGAGGTCACAATTTATAGGAGGGGGGGGGGTATTACTGATTTCACCCTATTGCTACATTTCATTTGCTACGTTTGTTTATTCTTGGGTAAAATTGTGTAATTTTCCACTCGAAAAAATAAATGCTCACTAATTTTCATACATATGTCATATGTCTTCTCAAAAATAATACTTGACAGTGGAACGCTCGCCCTTGACAGAAGTACAATTACAATTACTTGGCTTTTGATACATACATATTTATTTCTCATGCACAGATTTACACATTTTCGGTGTATTGCATGGAAAACGGCTTATAAACACATTCAAAAATCACAGGTACATCATTCATCATCATCATCACCACATGACGAGTTCTATGAATTCGGTAGCTAATGATGTCAGTTATCATTTCGAAAAATACGTACATATCTCAAAAACAGCACTATCAACTATGAGATGGTAATGTACTCGGCAGATAATAAAATGTGAGTGCATCCGCACCGACGGAGAGGCACTATTTTCCTGTAAAAATCTACACGCATGTAAAATCATAAAGCAAACAATGTATCCTTCACTTTGAATAGTTTCCCATCAAGTCAACAAGTAACGAATTAAAGTATGTTTTATAGTTTTTTTATGCTGAAAATAAACCGTCTAAAACGAACATAAAAAAGTGGCGTTGTACAGTAAAAGATAAAATGACATGACATGAATATTGTTTGATTTATGACCTTCGACCTCGGTCATGGGTAAGCCAGATGTCAAAAATACTGACGGTTTTGATTTCGTGGTGAAATTTTTGTCAAAATATGCAAAACCCCGCACACCCCACAAATTATTGACTAAAACTATTGAACCAGACCCCCGCGTGGGGCGCTTGGGGGAGTGATCGATTGACCTGATTATCGAACTCGACCGAGTACAAGAAATTAGATTCACAATGGTGAAAAGTGCGTTTGTCAATATCCTGCTTACAGACAGACAGACGGACGGACAAAACGATCACAATAAACGGCTTAAAATAAAATATAAAACACACTCCATGAAACACACGCTCAGCTCATATGTATCACTGCTCGAATGATGCCATGTTGGTTGATGTCAGTTCAGTTAGTGACCCACGTATTAAAAACAGAAATTCCCCCTTCTTTACATTGTATGCACATGTACAAACTTAATAGTCGTGCAGTCTTCTCCGAACGCTCTTATTAGTAGAAAATTAACATGAAGCCAGCCAGCTAACAAATTCTACATAGACTTACGTGATCACTTCTCTAGCTGTTTGCAGTGGCCGCGGAAGCTGTGGGGACATTTGGGGACATTAACATTGTAGGATAGGGGTGGGAGGGGTTTATATAAGATGGGGAGATGATGGGGACATCGAATAACCGTGGGGACATTATCCCTCGTTTGTCCCCACTCCTTCCGCGGCCACTGCTACTTGTATCAGAAGAAGAGTGCTGATTATACGCGAAGGATTATTAGATGAAGGTGGAGGAAGGGTATTAAGTTAATATTTATTGTTGTGGAATGGATGGATGGACACAGTAGCATCAAACAAGTTAAGAATGAAATGTCGTACGTACAATGTACATACATAATTTTGCGTATATATCGAAATGGTAATTACTTTCAGTGTCAGTCTTCAATTTGGGTCGGATTAGAATTGTTCATCGCGTGGACAAGTTCCTAACTTGGATTTTTTTTGGAAGTTGTTGTTTAAGTTGTTGTTTACCATTAATTTTAGTTGTTTTCGTCGCATTGTTTGTTATTTATCAGTGAATGGCTCAGTTACAAAGGGTCACGACACTTTCGTTTTCAGACGCTTGTATTCATCAAAAGGAGTCCGAGGCAGAGATTATTATGGAGTAAGTGGAATTTTTTGTGGAATTTTGGGAATTTTTGGGGAAATTGAGACCATATGTTTTTAGAAGTGAGAAATTTTAGAGATTTTTTTGGGGAGATTGAGGGCATAATTTATATGAGAAATTTCGGAGAATTTTTTGTGAAATTTGGTAGATTTTTTTCGGAACTGGGAGCATATTTCTTTCTTGAATTGAGGGCGCAATTTTTCCGTGAAAAATTTTGGAGAACTTTTTGAGGAATCTGGAAATATAGAAGATTTTTTCCGAACTGAGACCATATATTTTTCCCCGAAATTGGAGGCATAATTTTACAGCAAGTGCGAAATTTGGAGAATCTTTCTGGAATTTGTAGTCTCTAAATACGAAATTATGAGACGATTACTTGGACTCCTCCGAATGGTTCGCAAAAAACAGCAATTCTTTCGAAAATTGGCCAATTTTAGCGTCGAAATGCGAAATATTGCATATTTAAATTAAAAATTTTCTGGGGAAATACATAGATCATGTCTCGCTCGACAAAAATTTGTATATGTACTCGTAGCTAAATTCTACGAAATTCTACACGTACGTCCTGTCTCAGCAGAAAAAATGGACAGGTCGATTTTCATGCTAGTAATTAATTAATCCGTAATTAATAGAGATAGATCGATATCCTGATTAATTGGCAAAATTTACATATACTGATCTCCACCATAATTTCACCAGTAAACTACCTCCCACCACCACTGGAGAAAACGGGTACATAAATCCCGCCTTCAACGGAGTTCCCCCCGTCCCCACGATAATAATGGAGGAGGGCCCTTTCGAAACCAAAGATCACACTGAAATCACCTTGAATGGAAACGGTTTCACTTCGTTGCCCGCCTACGTCCGAGATGACGACGCCGTCGCCGCCGTCGTCGTGGTCAACGCGTGCAAAAGTTTTACACATGGGGCTAAATCGAGACCTGTTCTGGACAATTTTTGCATGACGGTGAAACAGGGAACAATGTGAGAAGAAATACATTTTTTCGCACCAAAATTTATGAATAAGTAGTGGTATTAATTACGAGTTCTAATCGTTAGCGAACAAAAATTTGCAAGTTCGCAAAAAAAAATTGTCTTGAAAATTCAGAATTTGCGCATCTCAAACGTTGTCTATTTATTTCACAATTTTTTGCATGATGAAATACTCAAATGGGTTTATGAAATGGGTGTATGCTCAAATGGGTTCATGTTGAGATGCTCAAATTTCGCAAATGAATTATTTATTAACCCAATTTTTTCGCAAACTAGCGAATTTTGTTTGGGTCTCTTTCCAAAAAAAATATTTTTTTTTTACAAAACCATGCTTCGAGACCCTTTGAGATGTGAAAATTCACAATTGAATTATTAGATGAATTTTTTTGGAAACTTGCGAACTTTGTTTTTTTGCCAACAATTCTAACTAATGACATGAATACCTCGATTATGCAAATTCACCCAAATATTTCCCCATCAACAGATACAGTTTGTTGGGTTCTTCCGGCTGCGGAAAGACGACCCTGCTCACCGCCGTGGTCGGCATGAAACATCTCGATTCTGGAAGAATTTTAATTTTTGGCTCGAAAACGGGCACCGTGGCGAGTGGCGTGCCCGGAAAAAGGATTGGTTACATGCCCCAGGTAAAAAAAATCGGTGGTGACGACAGGAACAATCTCTAAAAAATTACTTTTTGTCCCGTCAAAAACAGGAGACCGCTCTTTACGGAGATTTCAACATACGCGAAACGCTAACCTACTTTGGAAGTTTGTACGGCATGAAAAAGTCACAAATCGACAAAAGTAGAGAAGTTCTCATGAATCTGCTCAGCCTGCCGGAAGAGACTCGGAGAATTTCTACTCTCAGGTAGGTATCCTAAATTTGTGACTTTATCCAGCAAATTAGTCCAGTAACTAATGATGGAGGTCTCCCAGCGTATGCTCTCCGATTTTGAGCAAACTAGTGTCAATCGATCACAAATTTAATTAGGATGAAATTTGCGAAAGACACGATCTCCCAATGGGCACGTTTGGCAGAGATATTTGCATCCCAAGAGGAGAAAACTCACCTTAAAGTGGACAAATTTAACACTTTCCAAATTTACTGCGCGTTTTCTCCTCTTCGGATGCAAATATCTCTGCCGCACGTGCCCATTGGGAAATCGTGTCTTTCACAAATTTCATACTAATCAAATTTGTGCTCGATTAATACTAATTTGCTCAAAATCGGAGGGCATAAACTAGGAGACCTCTGTTCTAAGTATGTGTGTCAAACATTTGGGTCAAATTATTTTTCAGTGGTGGACAAAAACGACGCGTATCACTCGCTGTGTCGCTTATCCATTCGCCCAGCCTCCTTATCCTCGAGTATGGAATATATTTATATCACCCTTCATCAATCATCCATTGGCTAAGGGAAATTAATTATTTTAAAACAATTTTAGTGAACCGACCGTCGGCGTGGACCCCGTTTTGCGCGATAAGTAAGTAAATAATTTACAATGGGACGCAAACCATGTTCAAACCAAATTATTTTTTAACCATGATAGTTTGAAATAGAAACAAGATTTTTAGAAATAAATTTTTAGATTTTTACAAAAATCTTTAGAAACAAAATTTATTACGGGATTTGCACAGATGCGAAAAATTCAGCTAGCTTTAGGCACCACAAATTCGAGAAAACGTGAAACTGCAGCCGCAAGCCGCAAGGTCCAGCATCCAAGCATTTTCGCGAACTTGCGGCACCCAAAACTTGCCAAATTTTTCGCATCTGCGCAAATTCCGCACTAAACGTTGTTTCTACCGAGTTGCTCTTTCAAACTAACCTAGTCAAAAAATAATCTGGGTTGAACACGGTTTGCGTCCCCATTCTCAGTGATTTATTAGAATTAATTTTTATCCTCCAAATCAACACACTGCTTGTGTCACTGGGTTCTTGCTAATTCTGCCACTCTCGCTCTCTCGTGTTGACACAAATTAAGCCGAATTAGATGAGCAAACATTTTGAGAGAAACTCAATTAAGCTTTAGATACACATTTCATTTCATGTTTATTTATCTCTTACTGGCGTATAGCCCGGCCAAGGCCGGGTTCTAGAGTTCCAGTGGGGGGTGTGCCCAAAGCGAAAAATCCGTCATGCTATACTTTAAATAATTCCCAGTGGAGACTTCGTCGTACTACATACATACATCAGAGTGAGGGTTTGCCCCAGTCATACTGCATTTTAATTAACCTGGTCACAGTACAATTTGATTTCCCCCTGTGGGAGTAGTTGAATAGCTAATTACTTAAATTCCCGTCGTGTGGGAGTAACTGCATAGCTAACTATTTATATTCCCGCGCTTCACGCTCCCGTTCAGTTCCATAAACCCCAACTTCTATAATTAACGTCAAACTATTGACGGATTCGGATTCAGCGTCAAAAATACATTCGAATTGATATGCGACATCACGAATAAGCCATATTTGGCTGCCACGGTCACGGGAAGGTCACGGGGGCCTCGGAGGTCAAAACCATTAATGGCGTTGGATTCAGCGTCAAAAATACATTCGAATTGATATGCCACTCGCTGTGGGTGGAGTTTCTCAAACTAAAATAATTAATTAATAGTGTTTATCACGATCACTTATCATGATAACCACTATTGATGAGTAATGATGGTTGGTTGATCAGTTGATGTATGTATGGGGTAGCAGTTCATGCATTCATGCATGCAGTGTTTGCTCCGCTTCCTTCTTTGTCTCCTCTACGGGGCGACTTGCATTGACTTACGGACCGACCCAGAACTTAACACTGTCATTTTATGGGATTATTTCATTGCAACATTTATTTTGCTTGCAGTATTTGGCAGCACCTGCAAAAGATGGTCTCCAATGGGCACACTACTGTAATTATTACGACGCATTATATTGGCGAAGCGACACACAGTAATACGGTACGAAGAAAATAAGAGTTTGTCTCATTTTCCCCGTTCTCCGATTAATCCAAGTCTAGGGGTGTACTAAAATATATGCAAATATGCCCTATTTGCCTCATTTGAATTAATGCCCCCAAAAAGCCAATGATGGAAATTCCATCTATAATGGTGCATGTCGAAGGTACATTTTCATGCGTAAAATGCCAAAATTTTATGTATACCCAAAACGCCAGAATTTTATTTTCATGAGTAAAATGCTAGAATTTTATTTTTCAAGATGCCAGAATTTTACTTTCGTGGACAAAATATCAAATTTTTATTTGTGTTTACAAATCTCAAAAACTTATTTTTTTATGTTCAAAATGCCAGTTTTATTTTATTGTATGAAAAAAAATGTCAGAATTGTATTTTCGTCCCTAAAATCCCAGGTTTATTTTCATGCCCAAAATTCCAAGATTTAAAATTCATGGACAAAATTTCCTATTTAGATATTTTCATGTCCAATGTAGAAAAATTTAATTTTCATACCAAAAATCCCAAAATCTCATTTTCATTCCAAAATCTCATTTTCAATCAAAAACTGCAACAAATTTATTTTCTAGCCCAAATTTCCCCTCATTTTCCTTAACCCACTCCTCTAAATACAACTCTAAAACCACCCCAATTCAATAACCCCATGTCACCCTTATTATCTCTCAGGTCGGTGTCATGCGTGGCGGCCGTCTTCTAACCGAAAAATCTCCAAAGGCCCTTTTTGACGAGTATAAAACTCAAAACCTTGAAGAAGTCGTGCTCAAAATATGTCACGATGACGAACGTGATTCCCTCGGGTATGGAAGGTCCCGCTCGAAATCGGGCAACATTCTGAAAGTGACGGTTGACCGGAGGTACAGCCATCCCGCCAAGAAAAGGGCTTCCATCTGTAACAATAACCCGGGTGGGGGAGAATTCGGAGCTGCCTGGTACAAGGCGCCCACGTGCTTGGAATCCATGTTCGACTCCTTCTCAAGGGTCAAATCTCTCATCATGAAGAATGCTTTTGTAATGTTGAGGAATATTTTGTGAGTGCATAAGAACTAAGAAATGTACATTATTATCAGAGGGCGGACATGTATTTTTTTATCATCGAAGTATGTATTTCATATTTACTAAAAAAAAAGGCAAAAATACAATGACAAAAAGACAATGTCCTCAAAATATTTATGAAATGTGCACAAAAAGTAGTAAAATATTTACGAAACATATATATGATAAAAATGCAAAATATTTATGAAATAGATATGTACAACAAAGCAAAAGTAAGAATTTCCACAAAATTTGAAATTTTGAAATTTGCACTCTAGATTTTTTGAGATCCAACTTCTTTGAGCAAAAACAATTAGTCTCATATCGTTGAAATATTTACAAAAATATGTGTTTTTTTATATCAAAAATAATGACAAAAATATTTTTAAATATGTCTCAAATCTTAGAAATATAAAAAAAACAAATATTTTAAAATTTTTGCAACTGATGTGAGTTAGGCACAAATTTTGCCCCTCGATCGTCACCTGATGAAAAAATTTTAAAATATAAATACATATCCGCCGTCTGGTCATTAAAAAATTTTATTTTTTAGTACGCATGAACTCAGCTCATCCTCCGAGATATAATTATATAATTGGTATTTCCAGTCTTGTCCTATTCGTGGTTTTATTGCCTGCCATGCAAACCGTGGTGATGGGAATGTCGATGGGAAACGATCCCCGACCGATAAAGGTGAACCTAATAAACTCGTCTCCTAAGACGAATAAAATATAATTTAAGAGGTTACTTTGAAGGTTGGCGTGGTCAATTACGATTACGAAGGAGAATGCACCTTGAAACCGGTCAATCTTACGGGCGACAATTGTGAAGTGGCGAATTTGAGCTGCAGTAAGTACATACATTCATTCATAGTATAACTTGCTAAATATTCGCAATATGCAAATTTTTTATGCCAATTCATTACAGCATATGTACATATCTTGCTAAATACTTTTGCAATAATAGTGACCATATGCAAATTTATTATTCCAGTGTATCTCAGCACTTTGCCGTTGGACACGATACAATTGGTAATTAATTTAGATTAAATAAATGCAAATAAAAGCGTTATCTGTGTGAAAATCGGAAAAACAATGTGCAGAATGCTGCTCGTTAGGTCAGCTTTAGGTAGAAAATTTGCTACTGAGCAGTAAATACAACTGTGCCTGGAGAACCTGTTTCTGCAGAAAAATGGGCCAATTTTGGCACTAGAAATGTCAATATTTGTCAACATATGACTTATCGCGAAAATCGTCAAAAATTAGTACGTGTTTTAGCTCTGGGAATTTATTAAAAAATTCTGCACAAAAAAATTTGTAGAGCAGGGAGTTTCCACTTTTTTTTAATATGCATTCCAGATTTTGACACTTTTTGAAGGAGGAGATCTCAAGTTTAAGAAGCCTTCAGAAAAATTAGAACTCGTCGAAACTCGCTTAAAAACTCAGCGCCATTTCATTAATCACTGACGCAAATTTGTAGTCCAGAATTTTAAAATAAGTTCCCAGAAATGATTAAAAATGTGCTGATTTTGGGAACTTATTTTAAAATTTTGAACGACAAATTTGTAGTCGGTAATTTGATTAATGAAATGGCGTTTTTTTGCGCCAGTTTCGACCAGTTCCAATTTTTCTGAAGGCTTCTTAAACTTGAGATCTCCTCCTTCAAAAAGTGTCAAAATCTGGAGTGTACATTTTTAAAAAATTGGCAACTCCCAGCTCTACAAATTTGCGTCCAGAATTTTAAAATAAATTCCCAGAGGGGAGAAACATTTTAAAATGTGCTGATTTTTTGATGAGTCATCGAGTCCCACCTTAAATAAAATAAGTGACCATTTTTTCCCCTCAGAGTTATTACCATGATGAAGAATCTGCCAGGAATGACATCAAATTGGGAACGATTAAAAGTTTCATGACTTTTTTGGAAGGCTACTCCACCGCGATGTATGAACGATCCGTGTCCAGCGTTTCAATTGATAATGAAACCTTGCAAACTTCCATGATCCTGTTTGAAATGGATGCCTCGAGTAATATTTAAGTTTAACAAATTTTCAGCGTTTTTCACCACCAAATTAATTTGCATAATGATTATGACGCAGATGCCGTCGTTACCAAATCCCTGCAAAAGATCGTGTTCGAAAGTTACAAAACTTTTGTGCAAGGATTACTCCTTAATTGCGGGTTAAATCCGGAATTGGGCGGATTGCCGATCAAGGTAAATGTGTCAAACTTTCTAAATTATGCAGCAGCCAAAAATCAATCAGGAACAGTGGCCGCGGAAGCCGTGGGGACATCTGGGGACGTTAACATTGTAGGATGGGGAAGGGAGGGGTTTATATAAGATGGGGACAGGATGGGGACATCGAATAACCGTTTGTCCCTCTGTCCTCATATTTCCGCGGCCACTGTACCATGTTCATACATTTGAGTAGCCTGAATTCTTCCAGTGGCCGCGGAAGCTGTGGGGACGTTAATATTATAGAATAGGGATTCATATAACATGGGGAGATAATGGGGACATCGAACAACCGTGGGGACATTGTCCCCCTGTTTCCACACTTCCGCGCCCACTGTAATGTAATCATCTGCCTGTGAATTTCGCGTTGAACCTATGCAACCTGTGGCCGCGGAAGCCGTGGGGACATCTGGGGACATTAACATTGTAGGATAGGGGAGGGAGGGGTTCACATAACATTGTCCCCTCTGTCCCCACCCTCGTTCCGCGGCCACTGATTCAAAAAAACCTATTAATTTTCACCACTCTAAAAAACAGTTTCAAAATCCCATCTACGGACGGTACGATCTCGAACTGCGGGAATACGTCGCAGCCGGAATGCTTGTCGGGTACGAAGTGAATTTACTTATTTATTTACGACCGCATTTATTCGCAATTAGCACTACACGGATATTGCAAAAGTTGGTGTACTTGAGATACCTACTTTCGTGGTTAGAAATTAATAATGATAACGACCAAACTTTTCCCATCTTATCCACACAGAGTCGCCCTGTTCTTCCCACTCTGCAGCAGCTGCATTACATACATTTGGTACGTACGAAAAAATTGACTACTTTATGAAAAAATCTGTGCAAAAATTCAAATTTTTAAGAGCCAAAAAATTTTTGCATGTAACAAGGGAGGTCTCCCAGCGTATGCTCTCCGATTTTGAGCAAATTAGTGTCAATCGATCGCAAATTTAATTAAGATGAAATTTGCGAAAGACACGATCTCCCAATGGGCACGTTTGGCAGAGATATTTGCATCCGAAGAGGAGAAAACGCCCAGTAAATTTAGAAAGTGTAAAATTTGCCGACTTTACGACGCGCTTTCTCCTCTTCGGATGCAAATATCTGTCCCAAACGTGCCAATTGGGAGATCGTGTCTTTCGCAAATTTCATACTAATTAAATTTGTGCTCGATTCCCACAAATTTTCTCAAAATCGGATCACATACGCTGGAAGACCTCCCTTGTAACTACAAATTTGTGTAAAAATCTTGTAAAAATTTCAATTTTGATTTCCCAGGGATAAAAAGCAAGGTACCTTGGAACGAGCACGTGTCGCCGGGACGCAAACCTGGGAAATCATGTTATCCTACTTTGCGACGGAAGGGATCGTTTTATGCATGCAAACTTTGGCATCTTTCCTCATCTTGATATTCATTTTCAAAATTACCATCGTCGGATCGTCCTATTTAGCCGTGCTGCTGATCCTCCTCAATGGATTTGCGGGGATCAGTTTGGGTAGGGTTTTATGAACATATTAAAGTGATATTTCACTACTTTGCTAATATTTTCGATGCAATGGACATTTTAGGTCTGCTAATAGCGTCATTTTGCAAGGAAGAAATTCAAGGAATCTTGCTAGCCATGTGAGAAATTGATACGTGTAGAATTGTACAATGTAGATGGGGCCGAGGGAGGCATATTGAGACATTTACGACGTGTCAGATTGCCTCATTTTGGATTTTTGTGTAACCAAAACGCCACCAGTTTATTTTCATGCAAACAATGTACTTTCACATCCAGAAAAACAATTTGCAAAAATTTGGGCAAAAATACTACAAATTTATTTTCATGCAAAAAATTTTGTTTGCATATCAAACCAAGAATGGCATGAGTTTAATCTTATGCCCAAATTCCCATGAATTTATTTTCATGCCAAAAATGCCACAAATTTATTTCATGCAGGCCAAAAATTTTGTTTGTATACAAAAATGGCATGAATTTAATCCTATTATGTCCAAATTCTCGTGACTTTATTTTCATAGTCAAAATGCCATGAACTTATTTCCATGCAAAAATGCAAAATTTTTTTCATTCCCAAGAATATTACCTTTTTGTGCCAAAAATGCTACCTACTAATTCATTTTCACGCCCAAAAACTGCTAGAAATTTATTTTACGCCCTCAAAACTCTACAAAATTTCCAAACATCAGGAAATATTTCCACACTCTAAATTCTCAAAATTCTGCCCATCGTACAACTCTACTTATGATACATACATACTTTCTCCTCTCTGTTATTGGCGATTATAAAAATTTCTCCTCATATTTTCCAGGGCCATCATTTTCCCAAACTTTTTCCTAGCTGGTAAGTACTTACTTACACAAGTTTTCGTCGCTTAATTGAACTTCATGTTTAACAAAAAGTTCCATAAAAACTTTTGGCATGCTGCTTATTACATAATTTAATTTATCACAGGGTCAATTTGGCCGGTTGAAGGGATGCCAATTATCCTTCAATATGTATCCTACGGGCTTCCGGGGACTTTAGCGTGCGAAGCGTTCCGTTCAATTGTCGTTCGTGGGTGGGGATTTAGGTAATTTTTACGTCATAATTTTTTTTTAATTTTTGCATTTTACATTAGATTTTTGTGAATTTTTACATTTTATAGTAGATTTTTTAAATTTTACATTTTATATTTTTTTGACATTTTACAGTTGACTTTTAAAAATTAACATTTTAAATTAGATTTTTGTAAAAGTTTTACATTTTACAATAGATTTTTATAAATGATACATTTTAAGTTTTTCATTAGTTTCTTTTTTAATTTTTATATTTTGCAGTAGATTTATTCAAAAAATTATATTTTATGATAGATTTTTTTATTTTAAATTTTTGCATGCGATTTTTTTTAATTTTTACATTTTGCATTAGCTTTTCTAAATTCTGTATTTTACATTTTACATTAGATTTTATAATTTTACATTTTGCAATTTCTACATTTTTACATTTTTACATTTTTACATTAGACTTTATTATTTTACATTTTGCATTATTTTTTTATTTTGCGTTTTTTTTTACATTAGTCACATCTACGTCTGGACTGGATTCCTCTCCACCTTCGCGTGGGTCTGTTTGTACTGGATTCTTGGTATATTCGTGCATAAAGTAACGCTTCGGAAAAATTGATAAAAAATACCCCAAAACATATATTTTAAGTTTTAATTTTGTTTTCTAAGCTAATTAAATCCATAGTTTAGCATCAGCTAAATTAATTTTATTCTGTTTAAATGTACAAGTTTTTATTTTATTTCTATATTATGTCCAGAATAATTGATAATTTTTTTACAAAATATTCCACATTTTAATTCTTTCCTAATAAGTTAATTAAATGCATAGTTATTTAAGTTAATTGTATATGCGCAAATTTTTATGTATAAGAAATCATTTTTGTTTCGCGATCGCGACTACAAAATATTTTAAATTTTAATCGTTTTCTAAGTTAATTAAGTTAACTTTATATTGCTTTGTTTATGTAAATGTGCAAATTTTTGTGTAATAATCTCACGTTGTATAATACTCAAACGGACGAAAGGAAACCGACCATTTCAATAAATAAAGAAAGAAAAAAACGAATTTTGTAGGTACGAGATGGAAAAGAACAAGATAAGAATTTTTGTACGTATGTAAAGTCGCAATTCGCATTTATTGACGTCATTACGGATCCGATTACAAACAAGAGAGGCACATTTCTGCATGCGAGAAATCAACATAAATAAGCTGCTACATATTATGTACACCGTTAGAAATCCAGTATAGTCATGCAGGTATTGATTTCTCGGTATTAAAGTTGGTGCTAAAATTATACCGGTCCGTAAAAATTTTATACCATTATTTTAAAATACTGGGTTATTACTACACGGTATTATCTATTTATCAATACCACGTTGGTATAGTCATATATGAATACCGCCTGGTAATATTTAAATACTGGATTTCTAAGAGTGTATGTACACTGCAATTTTGCTCGGAAAAACATGCATGCAAATTTTTCAGCGTCTTATCCGCTCTTTCTTACATATGTAAGAGCAAATGTATTTTAAAAGCTCGGATTTTGGCTACCTTCTCACCAGTCAGTTTTGCAGAGGAGTGTTATTTTTAGCTGCTTTTTCTCTCTAAAGAACGTGCATTGCAGTATTTCTCGTACATAAATATGCACAAAACATTGTGTTTTTGCGATTTGTCATCTCATTTGACTCGTAACTTTTAATTTGAACAAATATTATTGTTCTTGACGGTGCGAAATATTCAAATTTTCTTAATTTGTTTGTGTTACGTAATAATTTAGAAATTGTGTCTTTTGTAATACCAAATTGCGCGTGGGTGTCGTCGTCCATAAGTTTACTTTAGTGCAAGTCAAGGTCAACCCTGTTGTTGCATAATAGATATTTGTAGTGAACATTAATTAAACTCGTTTAACTACTATTAGCATTTGCATATTTATGTATACGCTCTGATCAAACATTAGAAAAACTGTGTCGTCGTGATGGCAGAAGACATCGAACGGAATATAAAAGTTGCCCAGTTTAAAAAAAGTTTAAAACAGTTGGGTGTCCGATTCCTGATATTGTTTTTGCTTTGTGCTCTCGGAGGATTCATTTTCAGGGTGAGAGAAGTGAAAAACATGGCAAAATTAGTATTTTAGTCGCGAAATATATAATTTTGCATTTCTAATTGTACAGTGGGCCGAAGGGACACGAGAGCTAGAGTACAAATGTGGCGTAAAAAAGGTACATAAAATTCGCAATATTGCAAAAGTTTGAATAATATCCCTTCTATAACAAACACTTGCAGGTGGTACTCTCTTAAAATTCGCAATATTGCAAAAATGATCCCTAATCTACCAAATATCTGCAGGTTCGTCGCGATTTCATCGATACGTTATGGTCCGGGTCCAGATTTATGGATGAGGACGGCTGGAAATCCGTGGCAAGACGACGCCTCCTAAAATTCGAGGATGAACTTCGTCACGCATATGAAGAAGGGATGGATGCCGATTCTGGGTTAGATTAAGATTACATAAAAAAATCTTCCAGGCAGTGTTTCGGGTGAAAGTAAGTAACCACGTGCAAGAAATAAGGGGGAGAAAGTGGTTTCTTGCAGCTAAATATTTTGACTTGCAAGAAATGACGCCCCGCCCGCTTGGCTATAAGGCGCAAATTCCTTGCACTTTCTCCCAGTTTCTTGCACCTTGAATTGCATGCGTTGCTGGCTTTGCAGGGCAAAAAATGTGCCAAAATTGTAAGCAACGATACACCGGGTGAACGTAGTCATTTGCAAAAAAAGTGGGGTTTTGCAACTATTTTGACCTGCAAGAAATTCAAGGCGCGAGAAAGTACTTCCCGTTGCTATAAATAGCTCATACGGCGCGTGGCTAGATGACGCTTATTTATTGCACTTTCTCCCAGTTTCTTGCACCTCACATTTCTTGCGTGACTTGCTTTGCACTGCAAGAAATATAGCAAAAAAACGCAAAAAACGAAACACTGCTCTCCGCTCAACCACTTAACCGTTCTTTTTTCCTATATGTAAAGTTCGAAAACGTGGAATTTCGCGAATGCCGTGTTCTATTCGATGACACTAATGACCACGATCGGATATGGGCACATTTCACCGATAACTTTCACCGGAAAACTTTTCACCGTGATCTACTCCTTGATTGGAATTCCTATTTTCTCCATTATCATGATCGACGCGGGAAAAGTGCTCACCCTCGCGCTAAAGTTGCACCTCACCAAGGACCCCGCGAAAAGAAAGGGTATTAATATTTAGATCAGTGGCCGCGGAAGCTGTGGGGACATCTGGGGACATTAATATTTTAGGATGGGGGAGAGAAGGGTTCATATAACATGGGCAGATGATGCGGACATCGAATAACCGTGAGGACATTTCTCCTCTGTCCCCACGCACGCTTCCACGGTCACTGGATCATGTACATACATTTAAGTAGTCTGAATTCTCCCAGTGGCCACGGAAGCAGTGGGGACATCTGGGGAAATTAACATTGTAGGAAAAGTGCAGGGACAGGTTTATATAAGACGGGGAGATGATGCAGACATCGAACAACTGTGCGAACATTGTCCCTCTGTCCCCACGCACGCTTCCGCGGCCACTGTATTTACTTACTTACATGATAACTTTACACATTCATCTTTTTTCTTCCTTGCTTGCTTATCAGTGTCTCACTTTTCCCATTATTTTCTTATTTATTGCAGACTACTCGGTCGATGAGGAGTTCAACTTTGGGATAAAAGTTGGGCTGACAATTCTGATCTGCTACGCACTCGTGGGAGCCGTGTTTTTCATCTTTGTCGAACAGGAGTGGGGTCTCTTTGGATCCTTGTACTTTATTTTTGTCACATTTTCCACCGTCGGCTTGGGAGACTTGGTTCCTGCGGTGGGCACAAAAAATGTTTATTAGCAGAGGGCGGTTATGTATTTATTTAGGTACCAAAAATCGTTGAAATATGAATATGATATTTACCAAGAAAATAAAACGACCAAAATATTTCCGGAATATGTACGAAAAAATAAGAGTTTTCGAAAAATTAGTATTTCTGAAATGGATTAAATCGCTGAAATAGGTGTCTAATATTTACGAAAAGAACGCCAAAATATTTACGAAATACTGTTCCATTTGTTATAAGAGTCCCAATCCATCCACGATTACACTAACCTAATGAGCCGAGTTATCCTTTAATTTAACACCACTTTGTTTTATTTTGGCGTCAAAATCATTCAGTTTCCCAAATTGCAAACACAAAATTGAATGAGTTTTACGCCAAAATAAAATAAACGGGTGTTAAATAAAAGGATAACTCGGCTCATTAGGTTAGTGTAATCGTGGATGGATTGGGACTCTTATAACAAATGGAACAGTATTTACGAAAAACGGATATTTTCACAAAATTTATATTTCTGAATTTAATGCTCTAGATTTTTTATGGTCCAATTTCTTGAAGCAAACAAATTCGTCTCATATCGTTAACATATATACAAATTATTTGTATTTTTGAAAAAAATATGTAAAGGATTTACGTATTTTTCAAATAATAGGGGAAATATTTATGTCTGAAAACCTAGAAATGTGTAAAATATTTTTAAATTTTTAAGAATTAGAGAACACACCCACAAAGTTTAGCCTCGGTCGTCATCAAATCAGGAAATTGAAAATAAATACATATCCGCCCTCTGGTCATTCCATTGTCCTGAAAGTGCAGAGTAAATACGTATGAATTTTTCAGAACCCCGTCATAGCTGTCTTGACATCGATCTACTTTCTCTTCGGGTTGGCTCTGACCTCACTCGTGATTGGCCTGATTCAAGTAAAACATGTGAAACTTTTTAGAAATTTTGAGAAAACACTTTTTAGCTCGAGTCGGGGCTTATGTACCCGTCATAGTTGTCTGTCTGTCGATTACGCTCGTAAAACTTGTCCAATCGACTTGAAATTTTGGAGACACGTGGAATATGCGAAATTAGGAATCAATTTAAATTTATCGATATCTAAATTTCAAATTTCAAATCGATATCTAAATTTGAAATTTCACTAGAAAACAAAAATTCGAGAGGTGAACACGTCAAAATATATTTTTATTTACAATTCATATAATCAATATGATTAGATCATATCATTGTTTCAAAAAATTTGGGCAAAAAAATAATTTTTTTAAGTAAAAGTTTGAAGATCCATATAAATATTTCAAATTTGTGATAAAACTATATTTATATTCGTCCTCGGAAAATTACAATTTTTGTTTATGCTTAACCAATATGAGGCAAAAACATTTTTTGTCCAAGTCAGGACTTATGTATCAGTCATGGCTGTCTGTTTGTGTGTCTGTCGACACTCGTAAAATTACAACCGACTCGAAAATTTGCAGACATGTAGAAAATCGAAAATCGAAAATTAAGAATCAATTTTTTGATATTGATCAAAAATTGTAAAAGAAAAAAAACTTGTAAGATGAAGACGCCAAACATATTTTAGATTTACAATTTCAGAAAAGCAATATGATCAGATCGTGTTTCTTAGTTCGAAAATTTTGTGAAAAATTTATTTTCTCGGAAGATATTTTAAAATTTGTGTTTAATGAGGCAAAAAATGCCCTTAACTTCACATTTTTAGGCTGACTCAGGACTTGTGTACGCGTCATGGTTGTCTGTCTGTCTGTCCATCGATTACGCTCGTAAAACTTGTCCAATCGCCTTGAAATTTTGCAGACACATAGAACATGTAAAATTAAGAGGCGAGTTGGAAGATGAGCAAATTTTGTGCAAAAATGCAAAAGTTGTCGTGGTCGTATTATACCCACTTCGATTATAGATAACAACCTGACTCGGGCTAAATAAGGCTGCATTCTAGGTTTTTAAGCGCAAAATATTAAAAAAATATATTTATAGGAACAATTGGAAGGCCCCTTAAACACAGCGGCCAGAAGGACTGCATTTCTACTTGGACTTTCTCCACCGGCAGCGAGTCCAGAACCTGTGCAAGATGATAAAAAGACGGACTAAAAATACTCAAATATAAGGTGAAAGTAACTGAAATGAATTTATTTCAAGTATACAAATTACACCAGAATTATCTTAGAATAACAAAAAATATTATTGAGGACAATAAAAATACACTGATTTTTTGTAAAAACAACGAAAACCTCAATTATAACTCAAGATAAACAAGTTATTTTTCTTCTCCTTCTTGATTAACTTTCTCCGTCATTTTTTCACCGAATTTGCACCTTTTGCCAATCCACCGCCAGCAACAAGCTTCTTTTTGCTCTTTGGTAATTTCGTAGAGGTTGATTTTTCCGAAATTCCTGCCCCACTTGGACTTAGGCCGTCATTTTTCGGTAATAAATCTGCACCACCACCACCGCCACCATCTCGTTGTTCCTTTTTCTTGTGGGTGGTCGAATCTTGGGCGTAGGCAGTGTTCTCCTCGTCGTTGTCGCCATCTTCTACGACCAACTTTTTTCCCGTCCTCTTTTCCTCCTCGGCATACATTTCCGCCACGATTTTCACCTTTTCGTCAAAATCGTCGGGTTCGTGTCGTTTTTCGAGAAGGATTGCGATGATCTCGTCCCTCGTGAGGCGCCACATGGGGGAAACTTTCTCCATCCCGTAGTCCGTCCGGTCACTGCTGATCGGCTCTAAACCCAGGCTCGCGTAAATTTGTACCTTTTTTCGCATATTTAGCAAGTGGTTCTCGGTCGTTTGGTAAATTCGACTGGTAGGTGGGATCGCTTCATGGTGGACCAAGTCTGAAATTTTGTATAATTCCGAAAATATGAACAAGTTTCTAGGAAAGGAGTTTAATTTGGGAATTTAATTTACATACATTCTAAATTTTCTTTAAGCACGTCCACACCAAAGTTGACGACGTCATACATTATCTGGAATATTGAATTGCTTAATTGCTTATCATAATGGTTTATAGCCAAAAATTGTCAAAATCAGCACATTTTTAATGATTTATTTTAAAATTCTGCACGACGAATTTGCAGAGCAGGGAGTTGTCATTTTTCAAAAAATTTACACTCCAGATTTTGACACTTTTTGAAAGAGGAGATCTCAAGTTTAAGAAGTCTTCAGAAAAATTGGAACTCGTCGAAATTGACTGAAAACCCCCGGCGTCATTCCATTAATTAAATTACCGAATACAAATTTGTCGTCCAGAATTTTAAAATAAGTTTCCAGAAGGGAGAAACGATTAAAAATGTGTTGATTTTGAAAATTTTGGTGATGAGTTATCAAGTCCTACGCAAATTTTGAAATAAATATTCATTATTATGTATTTTTTTACCGGAATCGGTAACGTTTCAGCTTGGCATTTTTGCATTTCAATCAAATAATCGAGGTGAGCTCCATCATCCGCCACGTCAAACATTTCTTGATACTTTTCATCAATATTTACTACCAATTCAGAGATTCAAAATGCAAAAATTTGCAAATTTTATCACAAATTAAATAAAGTTTGGATGTAAACCTGTCCTCCCCTGATCCACGAACCCTTCCAATGCGTCCGGTTTTGGTTTAATCCTATACATCGAGATATTAATTGCGTAATTTACAAAAATTTCACAAATTTTCTTTAAAAAAACTATTTTCAAATTATGTACGTGTGCTCACTTGCTGATATCTAAACCTTGAACGCAATGATCCTCCAACCAACATCCTCTATACCTTCCCCTCATATTTATCGGGATGAAGGAACGCAACACGGGACCAGTTATGTAAATTAGCGAATTATTCAGTCTGAAAATTTCCCCCTAAATAAATAGCTCTCTCCCATCCCAAAAATGGAGATGGACCAGCACATGCTCTCCGACTTCTAAACTAGTGCCAATCGATCACAAATTTGATTAGTATGAAATTTGCGAAAGACACGATCTCCCAATGGGCACGTTTGGCCGAGATATTTGCATCCGAAGAGGAGAAAACGCGCTCTAAAGTCGACAAATTTTACACTTTCCAAATTTACTGCGCGTATTCTCCTCTTCGGATACAAAGGCAGGGATAAAGTTTGGCTACGCATCTACGATCAAGTTTACTTTATTATTTTTCTTTACCAGAATTTATTTCTGACTTTTAACTACTACAATTTTATACTCAGGTGCGTTTTCTCCTCTTCGGATGCAAATATCTCTGCCAAACGTGTCCATTGGGAGATCGTGTCTTTCGAAAATTTCATCCTAATCAAATTTGTGATCGATTGACACTAATTTGCTCAAAATCGGATAGCATACCCTGGGAGACCTCCATTCTTAGAGAGAAATAGGATTCGCGGAACTGTGCATGGGGACAATAAAATTGTAACGATATTTCTAAGCCCTCATGATTCCGCGTCCCCCGGATGAGAAGATAACATTGTAACGCGTCTCTTACTATAATACTCGACCACGGTCCCATCCGGGTCCCACTTTTGACTATAGCTGGACTCCAGTTTGGAAAAGTCACTGTCCGTCGGGATCGGGATGCCTTGACTCTTCAACATCTTCACAATGTCCTCGTACCCAACGTCTGGAAGGTTATCGGGATCTGCGGCCTTTTCCTCTTGGGAAAATTCTCCCTTGTAATGGGCCAAAACTTCGGATAAGTCTGCCGCTATTTGGACATCTTCGTCATCATCGTTCAGCATTTTCACTATGCAAATCCGTGTAAAATAAGCCAGCTAACTTAAAGTATGCACTAATTAAGGTAGGGCACGATGGCTTATCGTCAAAATCAACACATTTTTAGACATTTCTCCCCTCTGGGAACTTATTTTAAAATTCTGAACGACAAATTTATAGTCAGTTAGTTGATTAATGGAATGGCGTTGAGTTTTTTAAGCCAGTTTCGACGAGTTCCAATTTTTCTGAAGGTTTCTTAAACTTAAGATCCCCTCCTTCAAAAAGTGTCAAAATCTGGAGTGTATATTTTTTTAAAATTGGGAACGACCTGCTCTATAAATTTGTCGTTCAGAATTTTTAAAATAAATTCCCAGAACCGAAAAATGATTACAAAATTTGCTAATTTTGACAAGTCCAATTTTAATACAGAAATTCAACTTTTACACACTTGTAGACTTATCCAAGAGTAGAAACGGAAGTCCGATATCTTCCACGGAATCCGTTTTGTCCTTCTGCTCCTCCTCCATTAATATTTCGTCCGTTTTACTCTCCAAAATTCCCAGCGCGTTTATAACCCGGGTCGAAGCTCGGCGAAACGAGGTCAAAAATCCAGACTCGGACGATGCCGGTTCTGCCAGTGAGTCAACTTCGGACTGGTCATCGTCGGATAATACTGTTTTACCGGGAGCAACCGGAAGTTGTCCGGGTTTTTGACGTCGTGGTCTTTTTGAATCGGTCGCCTTAACTGATTCAGGCTTATCGGTGGGATGCCTCAATAATTTAGGGATGGCTGGAGGTGGCGGAGGAGGTGGCGACATCGTGGCGACAATATTTTCGACAGGCTTTTTCGTTACCGTTTCGGTAGTGAGGCCACCACCGTGACGGTGATGTTTGTGATGACTGCGGTGATGGTGGTGGTGTCGCGTGGTGGTAATCGTGGTCAGCGTGCCACCTGCGCCCACAGCGCTTTCGGACTCGTCCGAGTTTTTGGTGGAGGCAGGTTCTTCAAGGGAGACGCGCTTTGGCTCCTTCTTCTTATCGTCGGAGGAGCGTTTTGCGTCAGATTTGGGGGGTACATTCTGGTCGGGATTTGGGGGGCGTGGAGGCTCTTTTTCTAGATAAACAAATGATTTAGATGCGTGTGATATTACTTTCACTAATCAACGAAGTTTAACATCTTCAAATCTATGCAAATATGTCTGTATGTACCTCCAGACTTTCTCTTTCCGTCGTCTTCATTTTTAGAATTTCTTTTGTCAGCCATGACTGAATATTAGTAATTGCGGTTTGTGGTGGGGGTTGAAGCATCCAATTGTGAATGATGGTGGCTGAAAGGACTGAATTTCGTTAAAAAAAATGGATAACCTAAAAAGATAACAGCAGGCACACCATGACTACTCATTTTCCAGGTAGAAAAATGTGGCATCAATTATCTATGCAAATTGTTCCTGAGAGAATTATGTCATGTTTTTATATGCTCTACCGTCACTAACTAAAATTTAGCGTCATTTGTTTTATTAAATTTTATTTTCTCGAATAAAATATAATACATAATTAATCAAATAGTTAATTAAATTTATCTATGTGTGCATTAGCAAGTCCATCCATCCATCATACTTATCTCCTCAGTTTAAATTTATCTCCTTCTGTTATTGGTTTTGGATTTCTGTCGGATAAAAAAAATCCATAAAGATTTAGATTTCAACTTGCTCATTATAATTTATGAAATTTTCATCAAAATTTTAATTTTTAATTTTTACCCCACCTTCAAATTAACTCCTTTTCGAATGTCGGCCATAAGGTTGGATCTATCACTGGACACCGGAGGTAAAGTTGACCTATTATGAGAACCACTGTTTGACTGGTGAGAAGCTGGTCCAGGTGGGGGCGGAGGTGGGGGTGGCATTCCACCTCCTCCCATCGGCATCGGAGGAGGTGGTGGTGGTGGACCATTAGCATGACCCTTCGCCCCTTTTTTAGGCCCACCAAAGATCGATGATGGTTGTACGAAACCATTGTTTTGCTCGTCATTATCATAGTTTGCCGTGTTAAATTGATACGCTGGAAATTTTTTGACACCATAAGATGTTTGGGTAGGTCGGGGTGGTGGTGGTGGGAGAGGACCCTTTAATCCTGCACGGCGTAAAGTGTAAGTCTCCTCATAATCATCACGATCCTGCTCGGCGTAACTGCTAAAAATGAAGATCTTGCGTTTAATTATTTCATTTTTTGTAAATTGTTATACGCAAATTATTGCACTGGTTAGAAATCTGGTATAGTCAGACAGGTATCTTTGTATTAAGCTTGCTACCGCTTGGTATTAAAATTGTGCTGGTCCGCAAACATTTGCTACCGATATGCTCCTGAAACTTTGAAACTCAGCTATTACTACACGGTATGTATCAATACCACTTTGGCAGAGTCATATATGAATACCGCTTGGTATAATTTTAATACCAGATTTCTAAGAGTGAATAATTCGTACACTTGTACATACTTAAATTGATGACTATTTCGGTCATCGGAATAAGCCTCTGAATAAATGTCATCTTCCTGGTCGTCAACCCCATTGAGATCGAGTCCTCCGTTCGGATCTATTAAATAGTTAATTAATTAACCAATTAACTTTCAGCACATATTTGCATAGACAGTAAATTAATTGATTAATTAACTTTAACCACATATTCGCATTATCAATTACCAGTCCAATCTCTATTACCCCACTGATCTCTCTGGAAGTCCATCGGTTGTCCATAATCTTGCCTCATATTTTTATTGCTTTTCTTCTCCTTCCCCGATTTTCTCGGCATTGTCGAAAAATTATACGTCGTCGACCCCGACTCCGCTGACGGACTTGTAAAAAAATCCGAATTCATCACGTGACCCCTTCCACCACTCCCATTCCCACCAGCACCGTAAAATTCTTGCTGGTGCTGCTGCTGATGATAAGCTGGAAGTCGTCGCATCGTCTGAAATCTGTTCATGACCAGACCGTTGACAACTTCGCGGTCACCGCCAGGATCGCCACCGCCATATAACGACCCCCGATCACTGCGACCCATGGTACCGCCGTACAAAAAGCTGCCACCACCACCGTCACTATAACCTACAGGTGCCCTTGAACCACCATAATTTGTTGCCACCGGACTATTAAAATTCCTGCTGGGCATCGTCGTCGCGTAACTTTGATGGTTTTGTGGTTGGTGCGACATAGTGGAAAACGGGTTGACCTTTTTCCCCCCGCCACGTGGAGAACTGCAGACCGTGTAGTAACCTTGCGACATGGCGAATTATGTGCTATGCGCCGAGCTTGGCGAAATCACAAGTTTTTTTTAAACTAAATAGCTATTAGCAAATTGCTAAGCGTTGACGCACACACACCTTAAAATAACTGAATTGTGGTGATGAGGTGATGTAAGCCACATTTTTTTTATGATAAGTTATATACTATCAATCATGTTTGGATGTCGAAATGATGCTATGGGGTATGTACATATGTAAATGTGAACTTGGATCAGGCAGGAATATAATAATACTGATAAGGATAAATTCGATAATGCAACGTGCAGATAAGGTCAGTCGGACAGGGGAAACGAATCAATTTGCCGAATGAGATCAAAACCCATTTGCATGTATGTATGGTGAGTCCATTTTATCTCTATCTTCTTTCTATTTTTTTAAATTTCAGGAAGGTATAATTTTGTGCAGCGTTTGACATTTGTTTTTTTCATGATAATGATGATGTATGTAAAATAATAATAATGATGCATTCTGCCAACAAATTTCACTCCATTGGGTAAATAATGATATGATTTTATCTCTTAATGCAACTGACGATTGATGACTTTCCCGTGATCTAAAGGAAACTGTGCACCATTCGTAAATGCAAAATTGAAGGATGGAATGGATGGTTCACCTTTTTGCATGGTATATAATCTGCAATAAATTTGATTATTTAAATCAAATTTTAAAATGCAAATAATACATTCCACTCAAGCTCAGCTCAACTAAATAAATTTTTTGCATAAATAAGATAACAGTTGAGAACTATGAAATGATAAATACGTACTAAATACATATGCTATGATCTTAAGATCCAACTCCCCATAAGGAACCCGTACAAAATTTGGTCTTCCTTTAATGCTCAGACTCATAGATTATCCCGAGACGACCTGACCTGCTCACTGCCCCGAACTCTTGACAATTTTTTTCATTTTGGAACCAGTGTTGTAGTAAAAGAGCCAGTTAAGATGGTAAGTTTTGAAACGTTAAAACTTTATAATAATTTCAACCGCATGTATTTACGATACATAGAAAGGGTTTCAAGAATATATAGTCAAACCACCGCATACTTAATATGAATACAATGGTTTTCAACCCTTTCCCAATTTATTCATAACCAATCATCTACCGAATTAACTGTAAATCTATTGTTAGATTAGAGGTTGAAATAAGGTTGAAAGTTAAACAAACCTCTTTTACTTTTTCAACCACCAACATCGTTGCATTTCTAATTTCAATAATTATGACTATTCGTGTGTTTCAGGAGTCAATCCTTCGCAAATTTTTAATTGTCGTGGATGCTACTAACAAGATCACGCTACCAAGAGGATATGTATCAGTGGACATCCATGAAAGAACGATTTGTATCAAACCACAAGACAAAAAATCTTCGCATTATTTCAACATCGCCACGAAAGTGGACATGACCACTTCAAATAGTTTGGGCTCAGAAGATTTGAGCGTCGTGATTGACGATGGGACGCGGTTGGATCTCTCATTTTTTCCGACAGGATCACGGAATCATATTATTAATGAGATCAATACTATTGTTCAAAATCTTCCTCAACCTCAATAAAAGTAAGTCCGTTGCGTAAATTTCACATATCTTTATACCCACTAAATCTGGATATTTTACTTGATACAGGACACCCCGCTCCTCAAAATAACATTCATGATTCGGTGAAATTATTGATTCCTGCCTTAAGATTTATCTCACTTCCAAAAATGTTGTACGTAATTTTCATCATATTGTGTTAAGTTAGATTTCATTAATTGGCTATATTTAAACCTTTATTACACATAGATTAATACTAAATAAATTTGCTTCTCATACAGTCGAATAATTAAATGGGTGAAATTTTGAATTAAAAATGGCTCCAGGATTTCAAAATGTTTATTCCATATCCACACCCAAGTACAGAATTATGTATGTAGTCGTATGCAAATTAAATTCGTTACTAAATTAGCCTTCACTCTGGCCAAAACTAGCTAAAATTACACTATAATTATACTATTATATTAGTTAAGTTCCATGTAACGCAACATGCTTCCCTTCCACTACTTAGCTTTACTTTAGTACTTACATTACGGTTAACCAAATAAATTCATGGTCAGATTTAAACCACGATTCAACCAAACCACACAAAACAAGGTGTTTATTTTCATAGCTTTTTCTCATATTTTTAAAAAAGCATGCCGAACTATTTTAGGCAGCCGACAATAAACTTGTACATCAATTAACAACCCGATCCAATAATTTCCATAAGAAAATCGTCAAAATAATAAATATTCACTCAATTAGCACCCCCTCCCTAGTAAAAAAAATGCCATTTGCCCATCCTGCCATTCCAAATGGCTCATTCTCAGCAGCCTCGCCCACACCTTCGTCGTCTCAAACGGCCGCTCGAATCCTGCACCTTTACGACAAAGTGTACGAAACTGAGAACCTTCGCGAGGGGGAAGCCACCCGAAAAACCGTGACTTTCAAAGAGGACGGGGCAGAAGTTGACGTTGAAGAAGACGACATGTCGTCAACCCGTGGAGGCAGATTGTCCATTCCGACGCCGACGTTTGATGGGCGCCCGGAGAAGCAGAGGGATCGCAGCGCGTCGCTGGTGTGGGTCGATTTCCTCACCGCGCCCAGCGACACGTCCCCGTTTTCGACGGATGATGAATCGGATGGAGAAGAAAGCAGTACGGGGAGGCAGTATGGAACATTGTGAGAGAATATTTATTTGCAAATTTATGTGCAAAATTTTTATGCGAAATTTTACCACAAATATAAAATTCTCAAAATTACATAATTTTATATAATAAGTCACTTATAAGTGTAAAATGAGCCGCATGTTTTTTAATATGCAAAATTTTATCGCACTTCACGATTAATCCCACAGGAAGAAATCGACACGAATTGACGACGCTATTTTCAACCAGTTCAGTGATGGATCGGACCATATTTTGATTGGAAAATTTTTAGCAGTAAGTTTCCCAAGGCATTATTATTATTATCAGAGGACAGATATGCATTTATTTTCAATGCATTCATTTAATGAAACTTTGGGGGTGTGTTCCCTAACTTTTATAGATCACTTTTATCCATATTTGCATATTTTCGTTATTATTCGAAAAATACTTAAATCCGTAAAAGGCTTATTTTCTTTTTCAGAGTAATTTTTAAAAAAATGCACATATTTTAAAAATATTTCAACGATGTGAGACGAGTTTTTTCTTCTTAGCGGAATTGAACAACAACAAAATTCAGAGCATTGCATTCGAAAATACAAAATTTTGCGATTTACATATTTTGGAACTATTTTTTTTCGTAAATACCTACATATTTCTACGATTTTTCGTAAATACATATCCGCCTTGTGATCATAATCCTCACCACTTTACTTTACTGACCCATTTACATACTCTTTTACATAGATGCTGGAAAACGCCGGCCTAAAACGAACCGACTACCGTCTCCACGAACTGTTTCAAAGCTTACGCCGAATCCTGAAAGAACAAGAAGCCATCCATCGCGGTCACATGAACGACAACTTTGTCGGCTCCATTGAAACGCTCCACATCACTCGGGACGTCTTTCAAGAGGTCATCATCCCCAACATTTTCATCATCTCGACCGCTTATCGAAATCACTTTATCATCCCGAAATTCGACCTCTTTTGTCAAATGGTGGAGGACATTTTTCTCGACTGTAAGGACATAACGGCGGGCACGGTGGCCCCATATTTGAATAAGTTGGCCCTGGTAAATCCGACCTGTTGGGGGGTCTCTTTCTGCTCGATTGATGGACAGCGGTATTCCGTGGGCGATTCTACGATGCCAGTTACGCTGCATGCGCTCAGGTTGGAAGAGTTGGAGTGGCATTTAAAATAATTAGCACTAATTAAGGTAATTGTTATCTTTCCAATTAGCAAACCGCTCATGTATGCGTACGCTTTGCAAGAAATTGGCAAGGTTAAAGTGCACAAGTATGTGGGCCAAGAGCCGTCGGGATACAGATTTAATGAGTTGGTCCTCGATCCAGAAAGTAAGATGAATATATAAATATTATGGAAATATTGAAAATTTTTTAGGGAACAAAATTTCCAGTGTTTCGTTTTGGACGGTCAAAACTGTACTGGCTAAAGCTATCTAAAACTGTCCAAAATAATTTTTGACGTCCAAAATGTACAAAAGTGCAATGTCAGAAAATGAGGCAATTTCTTGCTACAAGTTCATACTGATACAAGTTCTTAATTTTTGCAAATATATTATTCTTCCAAATTTATACACAGATACGTAACATCCCATTAATTTTTACCTTTTTTCTTACAAGAAAGTAAGAAAATTTCTAAAGCATGCCGTATTACACAAAAAATGCTCTAAATTAATACGAGATTACATATACATAAACCACATAAACGGATTTTCGAAAGATTCAATAATGAAGAACTTGCAAAATTTTGCCAATTTCACATTTTGGACATTTTTTGAACATGTTAGACCTCCAAAATTCGAAACCTGGTTAAAACTGGCTCTGAACAGTGGTTAAAACAAAACCACAGCGAAACCTAGAAAATTTCCCATGTTTTTTTAGAGAGACCACACAACCCCATAATAAACGCTGGGAGTCTCATGATCCATGCGCTACTACAGCAATTTTGTCATCCCGAACTCTCATCGGCTGAGAGATTTGATGAAACACATAGATTATTTGAGGTACAAAAACTACCAATCTTTTCCACGTGCATAAGTATATGCAAATTTTACTTAAGTAGAAATTAAGCGTTTTCCAGGAACAATACATACATAAATATTATGTAAATTTTTGTAGAAATTGAGTGGTGGAGAATACGTGGGATTTAGTAATGGCATGTTTCTCAACAAAAGACAAGCTTCCGACAGAAATTGGGCCTTGGTCCATTTTATGAAAGAACATAACTGTTTTCCGCCAGGAATTGATTTGGCGGATGTTATCGAGTATTATTTGCAGGTATTTATGAGAAGTATGCAAATTGAGGTCGGATTTTATGCACATTAAAATTAATGCCTGTCCTGTACATACGTAGACATCCAGCATGGAAACGACGGTCGATGTACTTTCCGTGATTGCATCTACATTTGCAAATGGTGGAATTTGTCCCATTACTGGTAAAAAAAATTGGGATACTTATGCATACAAATCTCCACTAATCTACCATTGAAGTTGCTGCAACTATTTCATTTACGAATTACAGGACAACGCGTTCTTAGCGAAGAGGTCGTAGCGGACGTTCTTAGCGTCATGTTTTCCTGCGGAATGCTTGAATTTTCTGGAAAATTTGCATTCAGGGTAATTTTGAGTTGTATATATTAACTAAATTAAACCTATACATAGTTAGTTAATTAAAGCTAGGTAATTAATTAAACCTTTCCAAACGTTAGGTCGGACTTCCCGCAAAGTCCAGCATCGCTGGCGTAATTCTTTTAGTTATACCGAATGTTGGGGGGTTTGCGGTGTGGTCTCCCCCACTCGACAAGTTTGGCAACTCGGTCAGAGGCGTGGAATTTTGTGAGGTAAATACATCCATCATACTAACTTCATACAAAAATAATTTTAAAATTCGGAATTTTTCGCCCATCCATTTAAACTAAAAATAAATAAATTTTGAATTTTTCCTAATTTATGGATAGAAACTGGTCAAAACTTTCAACTTTCATTGTTTCGATGTGGACAAGCGTGGCAAGATTGACCCGACCCGAAGAACGTATGTGATCATTATTACTTTTTAGCCCGAGTGAGGGCTTATGTATGTATGTACCCATCATGCTTCTCTGTCTATCTCTCGCAACTTATCCATTTTGCACACACATAAAATCTGCAAAATTATGAATCACGTTCGAAAATTAGGAAAATCTTTCGAAAAATGAAAAAGTTATCGTGGTCGTTCGTATTATTTATTTATTTATCTATTTATTTCATACAATGAAACACCCCAAAGATTGGGTCATTACGTTTCAAGGACAGACAATTTTTATATATAAAGTATACACAGTTACATTTCTTCGTTATTATCAATTAGATTAAACATATCAATAATTCGTTCTTCACGTTGCTTATCAATAAACTACTTCTTGGATAATTTTTTTTTTCTTTTTTTTAAAAACACTTTTACTGATATTACCACTAAATAAATCACTCGGTAAATGGATCATGACCTAGGACGCTCTATACCTGAAACTTATCAGCATGATTTTTGAGTTACACGGTATATTTGGCTCAACATGTGTTACGGATCGCGTTTGCCTAGTTTGTATTACCTCATAATTAACATCATTATTATCATATTTACGCTTGTTTAATACACGTCTTGCACACGATCTTATGAGTTTCTGGATACATTTGATATTCTGATTACCAACTAAGTAGACTGGAGAGGCATAATTAATAATAGACATGATGAGGGAGTTCACAACAATATTTCTATGGTACGTACTGAGTAACATTTAAGGTGGTCTTACAATGAACCTTAAATTCAAGACAATCATCAATAACACCCAAAAGCTTTACTTTATGTACCCTTATAATCGGTTTATCACCTAATCGACCCACAATATCACTGAGTAATGACCTATGCTTTTTTAGAGCAGGTAAGATTTAATTGTGTTAAGGTTGTAATTAGTGGCTTAATTGACTTTTCGCTATTAAGGTTAAAATCGCCAAGTACATAAACAGACTTATTCATATCACATCTTTCAGTTAATAGAATAGGGTTTCAGTTACACATTAAATGTCGATGTCTTTGGCGGAAAGGTAAGTAGATATTTCGTTAAATTTTTTTTATGTACAGAGTTAACATTTAATTGGGACAGAGTTATTAGTTGCCGAGGCTTAGGCTGGACTGGCCTAAAAAATGGGGGGGACGTGCAGATGAGGTTGCCGATGGGTTGAAGGGGAGTGACGGTGATTTGGGCGGAAAAGGCGATGGATCAGATGCATGGATTCGGTGTCCTACTTGGTTTGAGCCGCCTCTAGGTCCATGTCCTCTCCCACTTC
The DNA here is from genome assembly GCF_002217175.1 of Folsomia candida. Classification (NCBI taxonomy): domain Eukaryota; kingdom Metazoa; phylum Arthropoda; class Collembola; order Entomobryomorpha; family Isotomidae; genus Folsomia; species Folsomia candida. The sequence goes on from NW_019091201.1 coordinate 4,372,876, forward strand.
CTCTCGATCCATTGATAGTCAATTTTGCGTTAGTGTGATTTCCTGGAGATGAGTCCGATCCACCGTAATAGGGGTTTGTCCCGTTCGGATGTCCGGAACCCACTCTGTTTTGAAAGTTTTGGTGCGTGGTATTTTGGTTCTGACTTTGAGGGGGGGAGTTTGAGGTTGTCGTAATATTTGGGACGAGTAGTTTAATGTTTCCATCAACGACTTTGTACGTCTCTTCTCCAGCTCGAATTATCCGTCTGTTCCAGTCCATTTTTATTTGTTGTAGTCCAAATCCATCCTTAATAAATTGCTTCTTCTTCTGACGCATTATGGCATGATCTCTTCTCATTGTGGGTGGGATATCTTCGTTGATGTAGGTCGGGCGCTCCGCATTGTATCGGTTGTCATACACCTCGTCCCGGTCACTTATTGAGAGAAAGCGAACTTTGATCAGCCTTGCAGAGTTTTTTAGGAATTTTCCAACTCTTGTAATGGTGTCGAACTTTCTACTTTCACCAACTATCTTTACAATAATGGTGTCAATTTTGACTCCTAGATCCTCACGAGACTCATATTCAGAGTCCGGTACCCCTGAGATAACTAAATTGAGTTTGTTAACTTCACGCCAAAGCTGTTCGTTTTCATTAGTAACACGAACTACAGTATTATTCAATTTTAGCACTTCAGACTCTAGAACTTTAATTTTTTATCTTGTGCGCTAAGGATATCATTTAGTGCATCAAACTTTGAATCAATTTTCTTACTAATTGTGTTTGTCAAGTCAGTATTATTCTCTTTAAGCACTGTTTTCAAATTTGCTAACGACAATTCACTGGCCATCTTGTCAGCTTTTTTTTAGAATGGGTGGCTTTGTAACACTTAATATAAAAAATATACAGTGGCGGCGGAAGTTGGGGGGACATGTGGGGACATTAACATTGTGGGGTAGGAGAAGGAGGGGCTTATTAACATGGGCAAGATACGATTTTGCTAAATTTCCGGGGGGACAATGTCCCCCTGCTTCCGCCGCCACTGAAAATATATAAGGTTAACAGGCCGGTGACAGTGTTTACTTCGTATTATTTGAAATTCTATTTCTTGAATGAATTGATAACTGTGGGACTATCTACTTCTTTTATATTTGTATTATGCCACTACTCAGTTATATACTGTCTTTGTTACCATTCGGGAGATTTATTATTTGTGTTATTAATTAATTATTTATTTGCCAGCTGAGAGTCTGTGTGTGAAGTTCGTGAGTTGTGCGACTTGTTATTATACTCAATTATTACTAACACCCTGCACTCTGAGGATTTCGTGGTTAAACCATTGAAGAAACTGTGATTTTGTTACAGATTGGAAACAAAGGGTTCGAACACAATTGTTCTAAAATTTTCGGCAGCAGCGGGAGATCTCGACTCCATATTTCGTCTCCACCTCTGTGGCGTGGACATGGGGCTGTACGACTGCGATGGAAGAACGGTACGCAATAAAATTTTTAAAAAAACGCTAAAATTAGCATTCACCAGTTTTACCCCTCTCTTTCTTTTAGGCACTTCATGTCGCCTCGTGCGAAGGACATTACGACATTTGCTACTATTTATTGCGACAATGTGGCGTCCGACACGACAGGAAAGACAGGTATGAACCCCAGTGTTTCCGGTGAAAGTAACCACGTGCAAGAAATAACGGGAAGAAAGTGGTTTCTTGCAGATAAATATTTTGACCTGCAAGAAATGCACGGGGTGAAAAACTACGCCCCGCCGCGATAAATACTTCATACGGCGCGTGACTAAATGGCGCATATTTCTCGCACTTTCTCCCAGTTTCTTGCACCTCACATTTCTTGCATCTCTTCCTTTGCAATGCAAGAAATGTAGCTAAACCCGCAAGAAACGAGACACTGATAAACTTTTTAGATGTTTATGTATAAATACTCGAATATTTAAAAATGCAAATTATTTAGATGGGGAAACACTCCGTACGATGAAGCCATACAATTCGGTCATTTAAAAGTGGCCGAGCTGCTGAGAAATTGGCACCCAGAAAAGCGACGCTACAGCACGTCGCGAGGGAGTCGATCTGCCTCGGTGGATGTCCGCGTTACACAACCATCCTCCGGACCTGATGATGACGACGATGATGATGAAGAAGATGCCGAATAAATAATTTCAATTTCTGCTCCAACAATAATAATCAAGTAATAAGTATCAGACCTGTTTCCTGTAAAATTAGCAGTAAAAAAACATAACAGAAATTCGTTACCCACTGAATTTTGTATGGATTTATAATCATGTTTTTCTCTACATATATATGAAATCTACTTAAGCTCATTTTTTACATACTTTAAGCCTGATTAGAACTGAATGCATTGCATTGCGTTGATTCGTTTTGAAAGTAAGAGGAACGTGTTAAGTGATTCGCATTCGCAGTGGTTCTCCTTGATTTCGGCCGTTTAACCCCGATTGCATCTCTCTCCTCAGCTCATCTCATCTCACTTAATATTTACGTATACTGGATATGATGCTGTGGTTAAAGAAAAGTGTCTTTTTCAATGGGTTTGCTTACTTACTGCTTCACTAAATACGAAAGTCCGGTTTTCTACGATTGTTCAACCAAGTCTAATCCACGTATTCATGGATTTTTAACCCCTGGACTGGACTAAAATTTGTGCACATTTTGTGATATGCCATACATATTTTTGACTGCGGGAGGGTTCATAAAATCCTTCCTGGATTGGATCAAGAGATTAGGCAGATTTCTAACTTTTGAAAAAAGGTGTGTTGCATACATCTGTAATTTTGCATGGCGTAATCATACTCCTTATCGTACTCTAAATTGTGACCTGGGGCACAACTCGTTGCAATTTACCACAAGCAGCCATTAAATGAAGAACCCAGCCCTATAATACGTACAAAATATGTGAAAATAATGTACCTGCTGCTGCTGCTGTTATTAGTTTTGCATCCGAATTTTCAGCCAGCATTTTACTGCGATGCCCAACCTATAATAACGTTGATGATCTCCATATTTCAGCTTGTTTAGAAGAAGGCTTGGGTATGAATTTTAATGACTTTTGCCTATAAGAAAGATGGACTAGCCAAAATCGGACAACATTTTTATGGTGTAGGGTTATACTTATAAGCAAATCCATACAAGCAACAAGATTCCCGTGACATGATCCCACCAACGCCAAGAAGAAGATTCAAACAACTTCTTCTTCATCTAATCCTAAGTTCATCAGTCTGGTGGGTAGCTTTCCTTAAAATCCAGTCCCAGTATCCAGCCAGCGTCTCGTCATTCAAGTGGAGAAGAAGAAGAAGACGAAGAAAATTGTAGTTTTTAAAATTCAGGTGAGCTTTACGGTTTAATTTTAAGGGGTGGCAATACATAATCTTTGTTTAATTTCCATGTACAGACTACCGGTTTACATACGTTTATTGATGTAAATTTAAGCTAAATCGTGACTTACGCGAAATTGAGACGAATTTTTACTACTGTTTTATTAGTGCAAATCGTGGCTTGATTTTGCCATAAAATTAAATCATATGTCTCAATAATCTAGTTACTAATGCACCTATACTTTTTGCAGGATGGCTACCTTCACCTATGGCCTACTGTGCGCAGTCACGGGGGCATTTTTCCTCCCCCTGATCTCCACCCAGGAAGTCTACTACCAACTTCCCACTCCTTACTCGTACGCATGTTTGAACGAGACCTGTTCCAGGGACAGGAATCCGGAGGATGCCCCTTCAACCCAATCCTTAGCCAAGTGCCGACTCCTTTGCGGGGAATATAGATCAATCTGGCCACGACCCACGGGGGCAGTCGACCTCGCCGATGAGCTTGTTTCATTCAAACCACAAAGGTACGTACGTACATAAGCAGTGGCTGCGGAAGCTGTGGGGACATCTGGGGACATTGACATTGTTGGATAGGGGAGGGAGGGGCTTATGTAAGATGGGGATATGATGGAGACATCGAAACACCGTGGGGACATTGTCCCTCTGTCCCCTCAAGCTTCCGCGGCCACTACGTACACATATTCCGTGTGTGATCCAGTGTTTCGTTTCTTGCGGGATTGTCACATTTCTTGCAGTGCAAAGCAATAAGTGCAAGAAATGCGAGGTGCAAGAAACTGGGAGAAAGTGCAAGAAATAAGCGTCCTCTAGCCACGCGCCGCATGAAGTATTATGTATATTAATTTATAGCGTCGGGACGTACTTTCTCCCGCCTTGCATTTCTTGCAGGTCAAAATATTTACCTGCAAGAAACCACTTTCTTGCACCCGAAACACTGGTGTCATCATCCTGCCTGACAATTTGACAATTGTGAGACGACATGCAGTGAATGATCTCGATCTTCTTAAATTCAATCCAGTTTTTTTGCACCTTTTCACATACTCGTTCGTTCGTTAGTTGCGTCTAGTTTTAATTGCTGATTTGGTTTCACTGACCAGAAGATTTATTAGTTTGGCACCCATCATTACGTATTTCAGACGGAAGGGAGATGGATCGATTTGCAACTATGATGCCCATGGCGTTGTTACGTGTTAATAACCGTCAATCCAGGCTTTGGTTTGGACGAGATACATACGTATGCACGTTCAGATCTCAAATCCAATCCAATCCAGCCAAAGTTGATCATGTTCTGGTTTCAGGAGTTAGAGTTCATTGCTTCTGAACTTGAAATGAAAAGCTGTTTTAATAATAATACCTGTTTGAAGTTTGACTTAATTACATTGCATGAACTGCGTACACAAAATTATGTACGAATAACAAGAGCAACTTGCCAAGGGGGCAAAATACGTCAGACTTCGGGCAAATTGACTTGAAAAGTTTTCAATTTTCTCAATGAAAATAATTTCAGAATGCTAAAAGGGCAAAATCTGTGCATATTCTTCTATCTCAAGCTTCGTACATGCGGGACAAAATGTCATGAAAATTTTTTCAGACTCAATTTTAATTAATTTTCAGACTTTTCATCAACTGGGCGCACCCTCCATCCGCCCGAGTGAGGGAAATGCTGCAACAAGTATGTGCCCAAAATATGCTAAGCTGGATTTCAAAATAAAATCTAAGTTTCCTATTTTTATGTTTCCTCCAGGCTGGCAAAAGTTTCCAAGTCGAACTACTAAAAATGCATCCTGGTTATGACGCCTCGGTTTCTGGCAAGCAGCCGAACCCCTTTGATAAGAAGTATACTTCAGAAATTGAGCGAACCACGGTGATGGTGTCCATGAAGATTGACTCCCCGGAGGAACGCCTCACTTTGAATACCAATGAGAGCTATACCATGGGCGTCAACACGACGGAAAGTGGCGTCGTGGAGGTTAAGGTGAGAAATTGAAAATCAGGGGAGCAATTAGTGTCTCGTTTCTTGCGGGTTAGCTAAATTTCTTGCACTGCAAAGCATGAAATGCAAGAAATGCGTGGTGCAAGAAACTGCGAGAAATATGCGCCCTCTAGGCACGCGCCGTATGAATCATTTATAGCGCCGGGACATAGTTTCTTGCACCTTGCATTTCTCCCAGGTCAAAATATTTACCTGCAAGAAACCACTTTCACCCCGTTATCTTTCAAAAGTGTAAAAAATCCCTGAACGACAAAAAAGGCATCTGAGTAATAATTTAGCATTATGAAAATCACTCTTTTTACTGAAATGACGTCGAAATCTCTCAAAATTCTAAAGATCTTACAATCTACAGGAGAAAACAAACTCATTATTCTAAAAATATGCAAATTCGTCGAATCCAATCCACATTTCCTTAATTTTCTCATAAAAAACATATATACTTCTGTTTAAATCACAATTTTTTTCCTCGTATTTATTTAGATTCACTCGAAAACCTACTACGGAGCTCGGCACGCCCTGGAAACTTTGAGCCAACTGATCAACTACGAGGACACTTGCGACTGTCTGATCATGGTGAAGCACGGCTACATCGAGGATGAGCCCGCCTTCCCTTATCGAGGCCTCATGGTTGACACTGGACACAACTACATTTCGCCAAAAATGATCAAAAAGACGGTGGATGCCATGTCCTACAATAAATTGAATACGCTCCACTGGTAAATTTTCACAAAACCTGAGATGATAAGCCATGATAGCTAAGCAATAATACTTTGGCTTTTTATAGGCACGTGTCTGACGCTCACTCTTTCCCCTTCTACTCAAGACGAGCCCCAAAAATGGTATGCAATCAATCCCGTCATTTGCATATAAAAATAATTACCAGATCCTAATTAAGTATATTATATTTCACTTATGTAGGCGTTATACGGTGCTTACGCCCCACACAAAATCTATTATCCCGACACTATCCGAGATATTGTGGAGTACGCTCAAGTTCGTGGAATTCGGGTCGTTCCAGAAATTGGTTAGTTTTTAAATTCTACATTTTCGTTACACTTGTAGCATTTCGAGTAATTTTCAAAAAAAGTTAGTGTAACCGATCGCATCTTGGCTAAAATCAAAGCGTAAAATATTTCCTAATTGTTGGTTTACTATTTTTAAGGTGGCCCTGCCCGTGCCGGAAATGGTAAGAGAACAATCTGACACAATCACATAATTTCGGTACAATTTCATTTCATAAGACAAAAAAAAATAAAAAATTAACTTTTCTCACAGGATGGCAATGGGGTGAGCGAGAAGGCAAAGGAGACCTCGTCGTCTGTCTGAACAAGGAACCCTGGAAGGAATTTTGTGCCGAACCACCATGTGGACAACTTAACCCCCTCAACAATGAGACCTACAGAGTATGTATTAAATTTCGAAAGTGTACAATTTGTCAACTGGGCGCTTTCTCCTCTTCAGATGCAAATATTTTTGCTAAGCGTGACGACTGGGAGATGTGTCATTTGCAAATGTCATATTCATTAGATCTGTGATCAATTGACACTAATTTGGTCAAAATTGGAGAGCGTACACTGCGAGACCTCCATTGTATATAAGTTATATACAATGGAGGTCTCGCAGTGTACGCTAGTTAATATTAGTATAATATTAGTTATATAATATAACTAATATTTTCAACTGATCAGGTCATGGGCCGCGTGTACCGAGACGCTCTGGACGCCTTCACTAACGCCGACTTTTTCCACATGGTCAGTACCCACCAAAAATTTCCGTAGATTCAACCTTAACCAAAACCTGTCCTTTTCTTTCCTTAGGGCGCCGACGACGTCAACTTCCAATGCTGGAATTCCTCCGACTCGATGAACGAAGTCCTCCGCGCCACCGCCCAAATCCCGAACGACGTCACATTCCAACGCTTATGGATGGAGTACCAATCCCGCGCCCTTCAAACGTTGTACGAAGCCTCCCCCGAAGGCGTCGAGAAGCCCACGCCGATCATTTGGGATAGTAAACTCACCTCACTCCGCGACTCGGAAGTCGTCCTCGACCCAGAAACTTATGTCATTCAGATCAAAAGCCCCGCCAGAGAACCCACCCTCGCCAAAGTGATTAACCGCGGGTACAAACTCATCTTTTCCAACGCGGACGCCTGGAGTTTGGATTGCGGATTTAACTCCGGACTCCTCCCGCCGATCGGGCTTGGACCCCAGAATCAAAATACGGTCGTTCCCGCGTGCGGGGGTGATTACAAGACGTGGAAAACGGTGTATGACAATGATCCAATGAACATTGCGGCGACGCATCGTAAGAAAAATTAAAGTTTTTTCAGAAATTAGTTTTTTTATAAAATTGTTCCCCTTAAAATACAGACAACAATGAGACCGCCGCGTATGCCCAAGTTCTCGGAGGAACGGCGACCATGTGGACCACAGAGACGGATGACATGACCCTTGAACCCAAATTGTGGCCGAGAGGTTCCGCCCTGGCGGAAAGATTGTGGTCAAATCCGACCCAATCTTGGAGAGAGGCGGCCCCACGACTGGTAAGTTCATGGTGTTTTATTTTTGCGGGTTTTATACAAACATAACGTAAGAAATGTGAGGTGCAAGAAATGTGCGCCATCTAGCTATGCGCTGCGGCGGAGCGTAGTTTCTAGCGCCTTGAATTTCTTACAGGTCAAAATAGCTGCAAGAAATCACTTTGTTATTCGCTTATTTCTTGCGGATTTGCCACATTTTTTTGCACTGCAAGGCATGAAACGCAAGAAATGTGAGATGCAAGAAACTGGGAGAAAGCGCAAGAAATAAGCGTCATCTAGCCACGCGCAGTATGAAGTACAGCGGCGCGGCGTAGTTTCTTGCGCCTTGCATTTCTGGCAGGTCGAAATATTTACCTGCAAAAAACCACTTTTCTCCCCGTTATTTCTTGCACTACGTCCGAAATCTTCCTTAAAACATGTCTTATCTAATTTCATTTTCTGCCCCGATTTTCCAGGACTCACACCGTGAACGACTCGTCCAACGTGGTGTCCACGCTGAGGCGGTCAGACCCGAGTGGTGCTACCACAACAGAGCAGAATGTGAATTACTCCTCTAAAATTGACTACAATTTCTACACCAGACTTTCTTAAAAACATATTTAACTGAGACTTGCACTTTTTTATCCGTTAATTTATTACTCACTCACTCAAAATGGAGAGGAAAAGGGGTTTATAGCATTTAGATAATTTACTGACCCGACATTTAAACGATTATGACCAAAACGGACTTTTATCCTCACACAAAAGCTTAAAAAGTGGATAAATATTAGCTTCATGTACTTGTTTGTATGTACTTTGGTGACATCTCATTAAGCAATAAATCTAATTTAATACGATATTTGAGAAGGTTGGGTCGAACTCATTTGCATGGAAAAGTTCATTGTATCATATATAAGTGTATTTTGTGGTTGTGTGGGTTTTCCAGTCGTATTAATTAATTGACACACCTTTTAAGTAGATTTTGCATTATTTCCATATGGCGTTTATGATGATGATTTTGGCAAAAAATAAAATGCAAGAACCATAAATCAAATTCAGTATTCTCAACCATTTATTGATTTAAATGATGTGGAGATCGTACATTATAAATACATATTGGAAAATTTACTATTTTGAACAAAATATTTAAATCAATATAGCCAATTAATGAAAAAAATGAGATATTAAGTACGTGCAACGAGAAGCGTGTACACAAAAATATGAAAATGAGAAACAGCTTTACATACGTAATAAATAAATAAGTATCCATCAGCGGAAATAAGAATTTTAAAGTAATATCATTCCAAAAAGCTGCTTACATAATCGAACAACTCTCTTTTGGCTTCGGATTTTGAGGTTGTCCTCCTCGACCATTGTTGGCGTCATTGCGATTCGGTGGGATCGGAATCGGGTCGGTGGTCCTTGGTTGAGGATGGAAAACCGGGTCTCGATTCTGACCGTAAGCTTGCGCCTGTGGATCGGAGAGTCTGCTTCGCGTTATAGGATTAGCTCTTCCGGTCTGTAAAAAGTCTCGGGGCTGCCCGTAAGCTTGCGCCTGCGCCACATTGTTGCGCTGCTGCTCCTGAAATAAGGCATGTTCCCTTCGTCGTTCCTCCAACTCTGCCTTCTTTCTTCGTTCATTAGCTTCAATTGCTCTTTGTTTTTCTTGTTCTTGTTTCTCCTCCCACTCGAGGAGTTCCTGCTCGTGCATTTGTCGAGCGTGCTCGGCATCCCGTTTTTCCTGAGCTATTTTTCTGTCCAGTTCATCCTGAAGGCGACGAGCTTCAACCTCATCTTTAAGCTCGGCTTGTTTTCGCCTGTTTTCTTCAAGAACGCGAATATTTTTCTCTCTTCGGAGTGCAGCAAGGCGAGCAATCTCTTCGTCTTCGAAGGCCTGCTGTTGGCGACGCGTTTCTTCGTCTTCTTTTTCTTTAGCTTCTTTTTGTTTCCGAACTTCTTCTTTCTTATGAGCTTCATTCTCATCCAAGGCTTGCTGTCGAAGGGTTTCTTCCTTCTCTTTAGCTTCTTTCTGCTTAATTTCATTATATTCTTTTCTTTGGGCTTCTACGAGAAGCATAAATTCAGTGGACTTAGAAGGGTCAAATTGGTAGTAGGATTTTACTTCCTGTCTTCGTCCGTCTTCTTGTGCTTGCATTTCTTGGTGTTCCGATTGCATCAGCTTCGTTCGGCGTTCGGCCTCTTTCAGTTCTGCGTCTCTCTGCTTCTGCAAATTTTGTCGCACCATTTCGGCAGCAAGCTTTCTCTTTTCTTCTAATGCTGCCTGCTTATTTGCTTGTTCTGATTGTTCCCTTTGTTCTGCAAGTTTTGCTGCTCGCTTTTTCTCCAACTCTTCAAAGTCGCGTTTTTTCTTTTCGTAATGTTTTTCGAGAAACTTCATCTGCTGGTGGATTTTTAGAAATTCAACGTCGTGAGGGTCTAGTAATTCTGCTGGTTTATTTGCAGATGTATTGTCCTCTTCGTTTCGGACGACTTGATTGCGACGGGGAGTAGTAGTATCAATTTCGGAGTATGGGGGTGGATTTGTTTCCTGAATATTTTGGTAGTTTGGAGGTGGTGCAACATCTGCAGGTCGAGGTCGAGGGCTACGGTTACGACCGCCTAAACAAGAAGGTACATAGATCAGTGAACTGTAGGGTACGATCTAGCAATGGAGGTCTCCCAGCGTATGCTCTCTGATTTTGACCAAATTAGTGTCAATCGGTCCCAAATTTAATTCATGACATTTGCAAAAGACACGATCTCCCAATGGGCACGTTTGGCCGAGATATTTGCATCCGAAGAGGAGAAAATCCGCCCCAAAGTTGACAAATTTGACACTTCCCAAATTTAGTATGCGTTTTCTCCTCTTTGGGTACAAATATCTCTGCCAAACGTGCCCATTGGGAGATCGTGTCTTTCACAAATTTCATCCTAATCAAATTTTTTGATAGATTGGCCCTAGTTTAATCAAAATTTGGGAACATATGCGGGCAACCTCCATTGTAAGTACGAACAATTACGCTATATGCATACCTCGATGACCTGGAGCAGGAACGACTTTCAGTTTATTCTGATTCTGACTGGCGTCAGAATTGTTTGAATGCTTGCCATCATTACGACTCTGACCCTGAGGAAGCCGAGACCTTCCCCTATTTCCTCTTGAGCCCCGATTCCCTCTCGCAGATTCCTCTCCCTGGTGAGAATTACTTTCTCGGGCCTCGCGTTCTCTCATTCTCTGCATGACTTCTGCATGAAATTCTGCAAAATTTCTCAGATTGGGGTTCGGGACATGGTCGCCAAAATTAACAACGTCTCCATTGTTGGAAGGAATTCCAGATTGCGATCCTCGGCCTCCTCTTCCTCTCGGTATTCCTCCACGAGCACCACGGAATCCACGATTTGAATGGTTTCGTCCTGACGATGAAGAGTTATCACGGTTATAATTCCTCGAATTGGTTGAAGATCCCCGGAATCTCGTTGATGGTTCGGGTATCTTAGATTCAAATTGAATTTCATCTTCAAATCTCTTCTTTAAAACTTCAAATGTGGGTCGTTGTTCAGGATCTACGACGAACAAGCTTTTCATGACCCGTAGGAGAAAAGCTGGGCAATTATCGGGGCGTTGGAAGGCCAAAGGACTGCTGCCGTTTAAGATGTGTTGTTTCACTTCCTGTTCCGAAAACCAAATCAAATTCTCAATTCAAATTCTTAATTCATAGTCAAATTTTTTTGAAGTAGTGTTCTGTCAGAAAAATAATTGCTTATTTGTGACCCTGATGAAGACAATGTTTGTTGTAGAAAGCTTGGTAGAGTGGAAATACAACAATAGTTTTTTTTATAATTTAGTCCTCAAAACCGTTTGAAAATCACTTTAAATCAAATTTTAGTTCATATTGTGTCACATTTTTTAAGAGGATTAAAATAAAACCGTACCAAATTGGAAACTGTGCCATAACTTCCGTACGGAGTATCCCCACGAGTCAGCATTTCCCACAGTACAACTGCAAAACTCCATGCATCCGAAGGTTTGGTAATCTCTCCCGGGTTTTTATCCACTGGAATGCATTCCTTCGCCAGCCATCGAATTGGCATTGATTTGCCAGTCATGTACTACGAGTATTAAAAAAAATATTATAAAGAACGCGTCATACTGAAAACAGCGTCATGATCAAACTTATTACGTTGAAATAGTTAACACCATTTCCTGCCGTTACTCTGGTCATTCCATAATCGGAAATTTGAGCATGTATTTGTCCAGATTTTCCAAATTCGTGCAACAGAACGTTTCTCGCGGAAAGGCAGCCGTGAATAAAATCCATTGAGTGCAGATATTCCATCCCGTTGACGACGTCCAAAGCCAAATTGTATAGCTGACCTTCCTGTAAAGAAATAAGTAAAAGACATTTGCAATCTGGAATTGGTTAAGGAGGAACAGTTAATAGTGGCCGCGGAAACCGTGGGGACATCTGGGAACACTAAAATTGTAGGATATGGGAGGGAGGGGTTTATATAACATAGGGGACATCGAATAATAACCGTTGGGGACATTGTTCTTCTGTCCCCACGCTTCCGCGTCCACTGCGTAGGAACTTATACTTACAGCGTCTAAAGGAGTGCTCAGATCTCTTTTCACGAAATCCAAAAGATTTCCAGCACTAGCACATTTAAAAATGAGCTGGGGACAGTCATTCGGGTCTGCAGGAAATAAATCATTATATTATTTTGCATATAAATTAATTAACATCAGGAATAGATTGAGGTTCACCGTTATCAACAATTCCGAGAAACTTGATCAGATTGCGATGTTGGAGATTGAACATGTCCTGAAATACTGAATATCGATTTTTGCCAATGGGGGCGTGGAACATTTTTACCACCACGGGCCCCCCAATTTTGGGGTTATTCACATTCAAAATCGCTGCAAAAACATATGAAAAGAATTTATTAGACAAGGCCCTATCTTCTAAACAAATAAATACAATGATAATTAGATAAGTAATTAACTAAATCAGAGGTCAACGCCGCCGCTGTCGACAAATCTGATGTCCTATTTCTACAATATTGGGGCGCCGCCGCCAAAATGGTCGGCGTTGACCTCTGAACTAAATTAAACCATACCTTTAATCACACATCCAAACGCTCCAGGTTGTCCAATAGGGTCTTCCCTTATCAATACACACTTGTCAAACTTTTCTACAGGTTTGGTACAATTTTTACAGCAAGAAGAAGTCTCCCCATGATTCATGCCCTGCGCCCCGGTTGCGCCCCCGGCTGCGGCCGCACGGCCAGTATTTGGACCTGGTTGATAATAACCTTGACCCGTCTGGAATCCAGGTCGCCTTTGTCCTTCTGACGACGCCATTGCAATGTCCTTTAGCAAATAGTTGTATTTAATTAAAGAACATTGAAATTATACCAAGAAATATAAAATAAAAATTAATGTTTTTTTGAAAATCAAAAGCAAAAAAAACTGACCTTATCTACCCTTCCCGATGGCAAATTAGCCTTGTGGTGGGTCTGCCTTCTGCCACCGACCAACAATCCACTGCGACACAGAGTAATTAATTAATTAACAATTAATTAACTAACTAACCACAAATTTTGATGGCAACGGAAACGGGCGGCCCGGCTGACGCTGACGGATGAGATGAGAGAATTAATTATTGGCAGATAAACTCAAAATCGGGGTAGCCTGGCTCATTAGTAAATTAATGTTTAAATTCTATAATTATTTTATAAAACATATCAAATCGACGCTCAAGTCAACCAAAAAAAATCATTTTGCTCACAAAGAAAATATATTGCATGCAGTTCAGTTGACACTTTTGTACATATTTTTGTCATGTACTTATGCAATACAAACAATAATACTTGATATTCACGCTTATCTGGTTTAATCGTCATATCGATAAGTATGAGTCACATGAAAAACTACGTTATCTCTCGCTTATATTTGTCCAGCAATGTGAGTATCATCACGTAACTTGCAACTAATAAATGCATACATACATTTACATATCGTCCCTCACACAGACAAAGTTAATTGTAGAAAGCTTGGATTTAAAAAAAAAAAAAAAGTTAAGTTAAAAAAATAGGTCCTCAAACCGTTAAAAACACCTAAATAAATTAAACAGTTGGTAATATCAGCGACAAATATCATGATTCATGAAAGTAAATTTCTTTATATGTTGTGAGATTGATCTTTTGCATGAATTTGCATAACAAAAACATAGTATGTACAGGAGATGCGTTTAAGAAAAATAATATGGTAATAAATATAAATTCTAGTTTGTACAAATAGAATATTACATAGATAAGTGCTCAGCTCATAAAAAAATATTTAAATGCTCAGAAACTTTGACATTATGAGTATGACATAAATATGCCCCTCATGAAAATATTTAAATGCTCAGAAACTTTGCATAAATATGCACTGGCATTAATTAAGGGAATTCTCAATGAAATATGTACATATTCCTTTATCATAATCGCAATTACTTAAATCATCTGAATCATATTATTTGGTCATAATAATTTGTTTGACGGATTTTCACCACTATGATCGACCTACTCGATTTTTTATCCAAAACTTGGAAATATTTGTATAATTGTCAATCAGTTTATGAAAACGGAGGTTTATTTATTTACACTATTAGGAAGGAAATAATAAATAAAAAACATGCATCTTCTGCCTGACTACATGCCAAAATTATTTTTATGCAGCAGCTTCTTATTACTCTTCAATTATGTCAAGAACTTTATATCATTCACTTTTTCATATGGGGTACGTATTCATGTAAAGACATAGATATGTACATATGCAATCGTTTGTGCATGAGCCAGGAGCCACGATTTCCTTAACTGTGTAAATTCGCATCATACTCTTAAATGCGAATAAATGGGTCGTTGGCGATGATAGCGACCTTGCAGAGGGGTCGAGATCAAATGAAATCAATCATAAAATATTTATTGTGATCTTTTTTTCAATTGTTTGGTCAACCCAGTTGCACAAGTAAATAGCTAAAAGTACAGAAATCCAGCCGAAATCATGACGGGTTTTAAAAATGCCATAACTTTTTCAGTTTAAAAACAGGATGTAAAAACATGTTATCTTTGCTCAGAATAATTTTTCGGAAATCATACAAATACATTTTTTTAACTCGAAGTTTTGCAATTTTATAGCTGTTTCTGAATTTTGAAAAATTGCGAAAACTTAAAATGAGTTACACATTCTTATTCCTCATGAAATACATACATCTCAATTTACGTCACACTCATGACCATAATTTTGAACATCTGGAATCTTCCATTGATCTTAAAATGAAGGAGGTAGTTTAAAAACAGCAAATATTTATTTAAATATCTGTACTTGGTCATGTTTTTGTGACAAATTATTATCGCGAGTTTGTGACGATTGACAAATCAGGCAGTGAAATTAAAACGTATGCAATCCTACATTTATTAGTTAGTCATCGTCTTAGAAAGTTCCAGCTATTCTTAAAACAAAATAAACTATTGTGCATGACAAATTAAATTTCACGCGGAAAATTTAGAAAAATTGGCCCATACAGAATTTTGCAAATTAGCAAAAAAAATATTGTTCATTAGGTACAATTCCTGAACGAATGTACATAGATAGATAGATCGCATAATAAAAATAAATAATATGTATGTACATACATAAGTACGCCCATTTTCAAAATTCTCCTTATTTGATTACAGCATCCTGTAAGGCAGTGTAAGGATTCACACATGAATGATGAATATAAACAAGTTTACTCCAGGAAAGTGAACATAAAACTAAATCGCTTCATTGAATTGAATTCTATCCCTGACTCAAGTTTTTACATGGTATTGAAAAATGGAATTACCAAAACCAGAGATATAAATCAGTTCAAATCCTGACGTATTTAGCTATATTCCGTACTACGAAGTTTGTATTGACGCATAGGAAAATATTTCACACCGTATACCAATTTTTTGTTTCACTATCCTGGACAAATTCTACATAATTGAACAACAACTTCTTATTACATATCTATCCGTGTCGGAACAAAGGAAAAGTTTTTTTTGCAAGTATCGTGAACATGCAAAAATTCGCACATATATGCGAATAAATAGAAATTCATCCAACCAATTTCAATCCACCCATCTCGGTTTTGTTCATGATTTACAAGACCACTTCTTCCCAAGTATGCAAGTCCTATGCTGAGATTGGATTGGATTTGAACCTGTTAATTAAAATTACTTACTTCTTCTTGAGGTAATCTGCATCATAAAATTCCCTTCTTCGTTCGTTTATAAATAATGCTGCATGGTATCCTCGCCCTCTTAAAAAAATCTTCGCAATCACATCAAGCGGTTGAATAAGCGACGACGACGACGAATATTATCATCGTCACCGTCCATCAGCATGTATGTAACTCACACACACATGCACATGCACAATAATTAGCCAAGAAATAACTAACTAACCATGCTTACACGCCACACATTCTAAGCAAGTATTATAATATGTGCCATTCTTGTGTGGCGTGGCGTATCCATGCAGAAAAGTGCAAAAACTAAAGAGGTGCCTGCTTTGCCTTTCAAGCATTCACGGCGTCTCTTCTCATCTCATTTGATTGTTAGTATTCATTGTGCCGTTGCTCATGGCGTAGCTCTAGCGTTGCAGTGGTTGGCCCTGTGCCGATGTACAATCGCTATCAATTTAATTTTGTGTCTCAACGTGGTCATCGTATTATTAAGCAGTATTTTCCTATTTATTATTACCTGCTCGCTCGTTGTTACATACTTATTATTAACTTTTGCGAGTTGTCTTTGTCTTTCACCAACCAACGCTTGTCCTGTGCGACAACTTATTTTAAACTCTTCCTTCTATTTATTATGTAGTAACCAAGATTGAAAGTTGATTTAAATCAGTGTCGTCGTCTTACTAAATAATATGCTAATCAGAGAAAACGCCGTGATTTTTTGTTTGGTGGGGTGTGCAAGTGAATTGAATGAGGGGTGACCGGCTGCTGAGTTAATATTAAAGTTAAAACATTTCTGATTATTAAACATTTCAAAGTGAAGATTACGATTACGAATCTTAATCTTAATCATAATTATAATTTACGATTACATACATACAAAATTCGTGCTCATCTATGTGTTGTTCAGCCAGTGTGGAAAAGGGCTAGGGCAAAATAATTAATCGACACAGACGATGTGGTCACGGAAGCAGCGAAGCTTGAAAAACAAAATTAGCCAAGTCTCAAGCAGCTTCAAATCAAATCTTCTTAAAGAATAAAAAAAAATCAGCGTTGTGAAATATCAGCACATGCAGAATTTTATGTTTGTATGAATGAAGACGGATTAGTCAATGTGAACATTCACTCATCTGAAATCTTTTTTTGTAATGTTCGTAATTTCAATTTGTGACTAAATACTTACTTTTATAGTACGAAACAGTGCTCACAATTGTGGGGGATTAAGTCTCATCTGAAATCTTTTTTGTGTATGTACATAATTTGTGACTAAACAGTATGAAACGGTGCAAAACAGTGCAAAAACTTTGCAAAATTGTGTGTTGGGGATTAAGTTGATGTGCAATCTTTATTTATTTTCGCGACAATAATACATCTTTACAGTAAATGAAATGATGTGTGTCGTCGTACAACCAGGAGAATCGCTTCCCCAAACTTAACAAAAAGTAGAACGACTTGCATTTTGCAGTTGCATGCATGCAAATTCTTTGACAAGTTTGTTGTTTTGTTATGGTTTGCCTACATAATTGGCACTTGGCAGTACTGTAAAAAAAAGTGCAAGTGACGACTTAAAGTGCCTCGTGTTATGTTGCATTTCTTGTGCACTTTTGCAGGTGTATAGCTTGTAACTGACTGGTTATTCTTCACAAATTGAATTGAGGTTACTTTTGCATTTCGTCGTATGTGCTAATTGTTGTTGACTTTGTGTTCGTATAATAAGAAAAGTTTACCAGCCACGTTAGGTTTTGTCCAAGGACTTATTCCGTTAAAAAAGTTAATAATAATGGTATAACTAAAGTTTGAGGAAAATATAAAAGTCAAAATTTAAGTGAAGTTTGGAATAATGAGGTAAAAAAAAAGAACTGGGTGGATTAAAAATTCAGAAAATTATGAAACTTACCAAAAAAATTGTATGAAATTTTGATGATTTGAGTTTAAAGGAAGATGAATGTATACTTTAGTTCGAGGACTTATTCAGTTTGAAAAAATGTAACAATTAACGTTGGAGGAAAATATTTAAGTCACAATTTAAATGCAGTTTGGAATAACGAGGTAAAAAAATTCAAAAATTCATAAAATTATGAAACTTGCCAAATTTTCCTGATTTGAATTCCCAGCAAGATGATGAAGGAACTCTACGTCCTCCTCTTAATGTACTTTTCCCACTTTCTGGGACAAAGCGGTACGGCGCAGGCGCAGTCACCCCCAAAAGTGGAAGCTACCCCCAACGCTACGACTTCCAGTGCGGAAGCCGACTTTAAAATTACGGAGGATGAATTAAGAATGGACATTGACGAGAGTGACATTGCCCGATGTCACTCGCACGTGTCGAACACGTTTTTCAATCAAGGTATATACATACATGGGTCGTCATTGGCCGCGGAAGGGTGCGGACAGAGGGACCCCCACGGTTGTTCGATGTCCCTATCATCTGCCCATCTGATATAAACCACTTCCTTCCTTATCCTACAATGTTAATGTCCCCAGATGTCCCCACCGCTTCCGCGGCCACTGGGAAAATTCAGGCTACTCAAATGTATGTACACGATGCATTGGCCACGGAAGCGTGGGGACAGGGGATAGCCTAGAATCTTGAATATTATACTAATGCCAAAAATAATTATATACATATTAC
This sequence comes from Folsomia candida, assembly GCF_002217175.1. Classification (NCBI taxonomy): domain Eukaryota; kingdom Metazoa; phylum Arthropoda; class Collembola; order Entomobryomorpha; family Isotomidae; genus Folsomia; species Folsomia candida. The sequence goes on from NW_019091201.1 coordinate 4,391,624, forward strand.
AATATTGGCGTTCAATGTATGCAAAATTTGAAAAATTTTATTCTATTGCAAAATAAAATACAAAATGTAAAAAATAATTTGAAAAATTTTAAATTGCTGAAATTTCCATTAATTTTAAACCTAATCACACCGTCCTTCTTTTTCAATCAAGGTCTCAGATTGGCCATAGGTTCGATGAAGAATCGACTTCCTGACGGAATTCCGGAATATGGTAAGTGTATATATTATATATGCCTCATATTTTAACTAATTATCATAATTAAAGTATAATTACTTGCGTAGGAATCCCACCCATGGAGCCCTTAGAACTGGACCCCATGCACATTGTCATATCCAGAATACCCGTCGAACTTAACGTCACCCTAAAAGAGGTAGGTATAACGCTTAACTTACAAAGTTGTAAAAGCGTCACAAACAAGGGAGTTGTCCCAGCGTATGCTCTTCAATTTTGGCCAAATTAGTGTCAATCGATCGCAAATTTAATTAGTATGAAATTTGCGAAAGACAAGATCTCCCAATGGGCACGTTTGGCCGAGATATTTGCATCCGAAGAGGAGAAAACGCGCAGTAAATTTGGAAAGTGTAAAATTTGTCGACTTTAGGGCGCATTTTCTCCTCTTCGGATGCAAATATCTGCGCCAAACGTGCCCATTGGGAGATCGCGACTTTCGCAAATTTCATCCTAATTAATTTTGTGATCGATTGACACTAATTTGCCCAAAATCGGATCGCATACGCTGGGAGACCTCCATTGTTACATACAACATAGAAAATTTTCTTGTCCCCTGAAAATTTTTATTTTTACGAGATCTCTTTACACAGATTTTTTCATAAGCAGGGTAAAACAATATTTCTGAATTTCTTTCCCCAGATGAAAGTCTGGGACTTGACCACCTTCACAAAAAACAACTGGTTCCTCGACGTCAACACCCGCATCCTCGACATGTCCCTCGTCGTCCCCTCTTTCCTCGTCACCGGTCACTTCACCCTCTTACCGATCGGGATCAAAGGAAACATCTCCATCAAATTCGACGGGGTCACAATAAAAGCCAAAACCAAGATGAAAATCATCGACACTTCCCGCCAACCTAGGCAAACGCCCATCAAAGCCGATCGGGCCGTTTCGGACATGAAATTCGACAAAGTTCGGATCCGAATGACGGACCTTTTCCCGCACGAAAAGGGGTACGAGGAGCTAAACTATGCGTTCAAAGTGTTCACGGAGAAATACAGTGAGTTACTCTACGACGAAGTGAAACCCTTCGTGAACGCGGGAACGGAGCGGATAATTTTAGGCATTACGGACGCCGTTTTGAACAGCCCGGTTTTTACGAGGCGGTTACCCGCTAACGGGATTTTGCCGGGGCTGAACTTGTCGACTTTGACGAATTGGTATGACCGGGTGAGAAACGCGTTGCAAGTGCAGTTGCCTTCCGTCGTGACGCGGAGTAATTCGTACCGGTCGCTGATTTCGCTGTTGGAAGCGGCGTTTAAGTCGTGTCGAAGTTATACGGATGTTACGGATCACTTGACGCAACCTTTTATCAATTTGTTGGGACTGATTGCGCACTGAAGTAGATAAAAGTAGGTATTTAAGCAGGGGTAGGGGACAGTGGCCGCGGAAGTGTGTGTGGGGACAGATGTCCTCATGATTGTTCGATGTCCGAATCATCTGCCCATCTTATATAAACCACTTCCTCCCCTATCCTGCAGTGTTAATGCCCCCAGATGTCCTCATCGCTTCCGCGGTCACTAGTAGTGGATACGTGTACGAGATAAAAATTCCCGTTTTTTTTGTTAACGGACCGTCCTAAAAGTGTCCCCAGATGTCCCTACAACTTCCAGATAAGAGTCCAGTTTTTTACAACGGACCGTCCTAAAAGTGCATTTATTCTACAATGTTAATATTCCCAGGCGTCCCCGCAGCTTCCGTGGCCACTGGTACACGAGATAAAAACTCCCGTTTTTTGTTAACGGACTGTCCTAAAAGTGCATTTTCTTCACGCGTTTCAAACAAATAGTTACACAATAAACAGACCATGACCACGTATGTTGTATGTACCGGTCAATGTCGTAGAAGCGTCGTCTTCGTCGTGTATTGTCATCTGTGTAGTCGTCCCCGTTTTGTGATACATACATAAAAAACAATGAAATAACAAAGCTCACAAAGCAACCCAACCCGAAAAAAATAAAATTTCGATGAAACAAAACAACTCCACACTAGAGGATGTATTCTTCTTCATTTACATATTTACAACAAAAAAGGTTAAGTTGTTAATTGTGCTGTGAAATGAAAAAAACTATACCTTCATTTAAAAAATAGACTGGTTTTAATTGTATCGTATAATAAAACAATGCTTATGCAGAATAAAAATCTAAAAATTCAAGGGAACCTGAAAGAAATTTTTTTTAATTGCATGCGTTTTTAATCATAATCACGCAAATTCATTTAAGTATTTTTTTTCACACAAAATTTTGCAGGTACATACATACATAAAAATTCTCATTAAATTCTGTCGTGTTTTCGTGAGTGAAGAAGCGACTTTAATTTCTTTCTTAACGTGACAATTATCACATTATCCATCCGTCCTAAAGGTTGACTTACCCATCAAGGGCTTATCGTTATCAAGGAAAAATATGACGTATGTATGTATGTATGACTGACTATTGAACTGACTCTTGACCAACATCACATGCATCACATATGCTAAATAATAATGATGATACGACTCATTGCATTTCATGCAATAATTATAAATCCTTTACCTTTTTAGCACTGAGGATAAGGTCGTTTTAAGTACATACATTTGCAAACTAACTTCAGGTAGGAACCTCATGGAAGAAATTTTATTTTAGGAGGAGACCAAACCTTGAATAATATGCATTATGCAATATGTAATCCACCTTGATTATACTAGCACTGAACTTGGGTTAAGGTGCTAATTTTGCGAATATACGAGTCCAGAGGGCATATTATTCACTCTAATTTGCAGATATATGTAATGTGTTATTACACTATTCATAGCTACATTTTCCTATCGTAAAGTAAAACAAAATGTGTATAGTAAAGGTACATATTTAAGTAAGTATGAAGATAAGTACATACATTTAGGTCACGATAATCACAAGGACTCGATAAAATAATTCCAGCCGTACCATTATAAATTATTACATAATATAATGCCCAATGATTACATGTAGGTAAGTAAAAATAGAACAAACTGCATCTTAAACCATTATCAATTATTGGATAATATAATGCCCAATGTCGAATGATTACATATTATGTAGGTAAGTACCCAATTAACATTTTAAGTCTGGTCCATGTGTGGGCCAGACTTTTGTCAAAAGTCTGGGCCAAGTACAGTTTTGAAATCGGGGGAATGACCAGTGGCGGACTTGCAATCCGGACTTCAGCCTGCAATGATTCAGACGTGGCCCTGACTTATGCCGTACTTCTTACAACTAGGGTCCAGAGCTTCAACAGGCCTGGCCCTAGTGTGGATTCCTACTCTGGTTAAAGTCTGGCCCTGCTTTGCATCCTGGCTGATGGGCTTATTTAAGCCTGACTTGGGCCAAACTTGTAATTTCATGCAGGGACCATTGATGCAAATACAGTGATGGGCCACACACATTTCTTTTTTATAATTTTATTTCATTACAATAAAAATTGTACATTTTCAACATTTTCATTTACAACAATGGCATACATACAAATTCATCGTTAAGTAACATTAGATAACCCTTATTAATGATTGAATTACATTCAAACTCTCCAGAAATTACGCTTAGATTGTTAACAATGAATGAGTCTAATTTATGACTACTGACGGGAAAATAATAAAAATCATGCTTCTTTAAATATCTTTTACCCAAAAACTTGTTATTGTCAATAAAACATTCAATTTAAACAATTTCTCCCGAGGAAAGAAATGCTACATTATTACCCTTTTTAACTGAAAACTGTTTTCCAGCGAAAACCTGCCTATTATTCAATTCTAAATTGTTATCGTTTTCAAAATCGAAACAGCTTCTCTCTTCAATTCGATTAATTGCTTGTTCTAATGGCAAATTTTTGGCTCGTAATAGCCTCTTTAAAATTTGCATGTAATTCTCAAAAGGAAATGCGCTCACATTGTCAAGTTTTCCATAAATTAATGCATCATCGGGTATATGAATGACAGAGTGCATATAATATATGTTAAATAATCTTCACCATATAAACCACTAATCTTAGAAACAAATTCAATTAAAAGTTTTCTCGAGAGTTCGATCCATTCTATAGAATTTGCACGACTAGACAACAATATTCGCATGCTACAATGCAAAAGCATGAAATGGTCAAAAAGTTTTGACGGCAGCAAACTTTTTAAGCACACAGGTCCTGTGTATAGTAAAAATTGACGCAGCTCGGTTGCTTTGTAATGGTCAATTTCTCTTATGCATCTCGGTTTTCTACAAAATTCAGAGGGAGTAAAAAAAGATATATTTCTAAGATTTGTACTAATCTGATTAATGGTACTACAGCTTAATTTTATTCGTTTTTGAAGAGGGCTACGAAGCCAACTAAAAATTAATTTTCTAATAATTCCAAGACACACCAGATGCATATAATCAAGGGGTACTTGGCTGATCATCCCCAATTCTATTTCAGCAAATGGGGATCGCTCAGAAGCGTGCGCGCTGTCAAAAAAAGTTTCGTTTGTTCTTTGAACTGCATCGATTTCTCGAAAAACTACCTTTCCAATCCATTTTCCTTTTTGACAACAACGCTCACATCCATAGTATGCGTTAAAACCATTGCACATTTTTATAAAGGATCGAGCTGGAGCATCAGCAATAAGGCATTTCACATTTAATGTATACTTATTATCTTTGATGCTGATACCGTTATTTTTGATGTCCGACATTTCATCAACAAAGTCTAGTAAGAATAATTTCAGTGATCCTGGTTTTGAACTACCGAAATACAGTGCTATTACGTAAGGATTAGGTGACTGACATTTATCGAAAAGCGCTAAAATTGGCCAAAATTGACTTTTGCTACTTCTAGAGATTGGTAGCCCATCAATTCCAATACTCATTAACTTAATTGAACTAGTATCTTCCCACCCTCTATTATTCGCTATTTCAAAAGCTTTTCGAATCCCAAAATACTTAAATTTTCTGGTTCCTAAACTAACTGGGCTGCTATACTTTGGAGTCCTAAACAGTGTGCGAGGATCTTTTGGTAAACTACTTCCACATTTTTCATCCCTTAAAATGTGAAGAAGTTCCTTCATTGCGACATGAGTAATGTTATTATTTAATCCCCACCTTGCTAACTTATTCTTAAATGCCAAAGATTTTGAAAAACTGTCCTCTTCGTCTTCAGACTCATCGTCCGTGTCTGGTGGGCAAAATTCATCAAATTCAACTTCACTATTCATCATTCCAGTTGAAATTGTTGGAATTGAATGTTCTATATTAGTACAAATCTCACTACTAGAACTTACATTACCACTAATATTACTACTTTTGTCTAAACTAAACTTATTAAGAATACTGGCCACCTCGGCTTTTCTTTTGCGGTACTTCGTTGTTTTAGATGCATCCATTATGTTAATGTATTGTTGTTGTCCAGGTGTTATTTTGTCCTTACGTCGCGGATCCCGGCCACCGTCACGGTCTTTAGCGTTTGAAAACCACCGTGTTGCCTCAATTTCCACGTCCTTCTGCGTGTTGTTGGAGCAGCGGGGATTTTTTAAAATGGCATCTAAAATTTATCAAAACCAGAATTGGTGATTTTTTTACGCTGAACTTATTAAACGTTAATAATTACCAACTATGATGCTAAAGAGAGCAAGCTTATTAAAAGCAAATTTGTTGCTCTTTCCGGTTAGAGACGTCTGCTCTGCTATCTTCTGTCCAAAGACTGCTGTCAGTACTCGCTCTACTGTATCCTTGATTTCAAGTCCACCGATTTTCACAATTTTCGTCAGCTAATCATACATATACTGCACGAATTTAAATAAAACACAATTGTATAAATAAAATTGAATACTGTCTACCAATGACTTTCTTGCCGAACGATCATGCAATTTCAACTCTATTTTTTCAAGTTGGGCTTCAGTATTTAACGGAAGTATGAATTCTTCTTCCGTATCTGTAGATTCGCACCCTGCCGCAATTGCTGATACCTGGGCTGATATTCTAGATAATTCTGCTTTGATGTCGACAAGATAACTCAAAACGTTGACCTCAAAACCTGGAAATGAAAATAATATTAACATACTTAAGATAATAGCTACATATAAAAATGGTGTAATTATTAACCTTGACTTATAACAGTAAGAGGATTTGTGAAAGTATAATTTAATTGCGATTCGTCTCCATCATCACCGTCGGCACCAGTAATGTTGAAATTCAAGATTGGGCTGGATGAAGGTGCTAAAAAAAAGTTTAATTTAATATAACTTGGCCATTTTTAAATGACACTTAATTTAATGTCGCTTACTTGTGCTGCGTTCTTCGACACGATTCAGTGTGGCATTGCCATGTGGACTTTTATCTGGAACTTCTTTGTCAAAATTCGCTTGAAACTCGGCCTCACTATCGGACGAATCTTGCTGTGCTTTTGAGTTGGCTCTGCTGACCGTAGGAATGGATGATGGCGAACCTTCCTCCTCGCTAGGGCTCGTCAGGGTCCTGGCCTCGTCGGCGTTTGCACTAGCCTTTGAATACTCGTCTGTAGAGTAAATTCATGTGCTTAAATATAAATTAAGTATATTCGCCACCATATTTAAAATTTTTGCTTACCACTCCCGAGCCCTTTATAAATTTTTACAGGGAAACTGGACCAATCCTTCCCTGGAGCACTATTTCCATCTTTTACGACAGTAGCAGCGTTAGGGCCTTTGGGCCATTTGCAAAAGATCCTACCTTTCTCCTCTGTCAGCCAAGTAGTCGGGACTGCGGCTACACTTTTTTCTTCAGGAAAAAAAAACGACGGAAAATTTGGTGGAGAGACGTTGAGCCATTGCGCTCGAGGACTGGTAGAAACTGGAGAAAATAATGCCATGTTGAATATAACTGGTCAAACTTTCACCCAGGGATGGGCCAGAGTGGATTTTTTTAAATCAGGTACAAGTGTGGTCCGGGTACGCGCCTGACTTGTTTCTCGGGTTTCCCCCAGACTTTCCCCTGAGCCGAGAAGTTTGGCAAGGGCCAACCCTGGCTCATGTCCGAGAGTTCAAGTTCGGCTCAAGTCAGACTAGAAACGGACGGGCCAGTATAACAAATACGGGGTTTAGCCATATCAGTTCATCCTGACCTGAATCGAGTCAGGGCCAAAGAACCATCCCCCTTGGTTAAAGTAGTCCGTCAATCCTACTTCCCAGGACCATCACAGAGTTACCTTTCTGACCCCCAAAATCTTGTGCCAGACTTGCCGGAGATAATCCTAGTATGGGCCAGACTTACATGTTACTTGGGTAAGTACATAAAAATAGAATAAAATGCATCTTACATAAATCAAGTCGTAACATTTTTATGATGTGAATGAGACATGAGACACCCTTTTATTATCAAAGTAAAGTAATCTTATCTCAATTTTATAGCGTGATGACATTTTTGGCCAAATTGTATTCCAATTAAGTAGCTTTTTTTTCGTCTGGAGCTGAAAATATCAACTAAAACTTATGTTTCTGACCCCTGACCTGACCTAACGCTTATCGGACACATTAAAAAAAAGTAAAATTAAGCATTAAACTTCTATTACAATCAGTGGCTGCGGAAGCTGTGGGGACATTAACATTGTAGGATGGCCGGAGGGACGGGTTTATATAAGATGGGGAGATGATGCGGACATCGAATAACCCTGGGGACATTGTCCCTCTGTCGACCCTTCCGCGGCCACTGGATACAAGTATTTAATGATCAATAAATATGGAAAAATGTAACCCTAAACCTGAATCTGACCCAAGTCACCTTGCTTCTCATCAGCGTCATGAATGAAATGAACAGGTAAAAGAATCACCACAGCGTCAACAATATTGCTGGGTCATGGTTGCATCGCGTTACGTTGCGTTTGTGGCATTTCCCTTTTTTCATGTCAAATAAGGACGATTAGCCGCAGCAGATAAGTGACTTTAATCGTTAAAATGGTAGTAATAATGACAAGTGTGATGCATTTCTGGCTCGTGGATAAACAAACAGGATCAAGATGTCATCGTCGTTGATGGTGCGTTTAAAAAAAATAAGTAAATAAAATACGTTGACCAAATGAATGCACATGACTTTTTCTAGTTTGCCTCGAACCAATTTAATTGTCGTTATATCTTTGTTTATTTTATAACAAGTTGAACTATAATAATGACACAGATAATATCTGCGGATATATTTATCAATACAAAATTACTATTGAGAATTGGAAATATTGGAAAAATAAATTTCACAAAAACCGTAAAAATCCGAATTTTCTGGTAACTTCTAAGCCAAATTAAATGATAGGAAATTTTGTAAATTCAATTTTGTATAGATCTTAATATATTGGTCACAAGAAATGGTCAAATGACATTGAAATTCTGACAATAAGGTGACAATTATTAAAATTCTAAACTTTTGAAATTTTTATGCAAAGTGTGATGAGATGAGACATAACAATCAAGCGTATAGATGACCATTATTTTACGAAAAAATATTTCTAAAATTCATCGGCATTGGCCAAAAATCTCAAAATTCCTAAACCCAAAAATATCTTTCTCTCTCTTCGCAGTTTGTGTCTCAAGTTGAGACTCTCAACGAAAATATGTAAAGGTGAGACGCCGTATCCAGGCCACAATGTGATCGGAATTTTATACGTAAATTTTATTGTTTGGAATTTTTTTCTATCTTTCTTTTAGATGTCACTGTCGTTTTCGCGTAACTTTCAATTTGCAAAATAACAACAGACTTGACGAGTGGGTGGGTGTGAAAACATTATTATGTTGCAATCCGAAACACCCTCACCACCCCCACCAATTGATAAAGTCGGTCACTTCTCCATGCTCAATTTCTCCACCGTCTCCACGACACCCCCCTCCATCACCCCCACGGAACAAGTCCAACACTATCAACCAAACTTTGTCCGTCGGTGTGATAGTTTCGACAACATTAACTTCCGACATAATCGTGACGACGAAGACGACGACAACAACGAAGGCGCTGTTCTCACCGCGCCCACCAAGCTTATCGCCACCGCACCTTCTTCGTCGACAAGCAGAAATCCGAGTAAGAAAAGGAACGCGACGACTCGCCGGTCGGCGACGGATGTCGAATTGGAGACTTTTATCAAGGCCCGGATTGAAGGGCACGTTTGGACCTTTGTCGCCAGCGTAGCTATCATCGTCCTCTTTTCTTTGGGGGTCGTCATCATTGCGCCGAATCATCCCAACGTGCAGTACTTGATTGGATGGTTATTCGTCGTCTACTTTATCGTTGTGGGGTTATTTCTAGCCTGGACGTTGAGAGGGGCGTTTGCGGATTTCGAAAAGCTGACGGAAATTCAGAAACGAAGTGGAATATTGCCCACCAATTATGCCAAATTGGATGGTGTGGGGGACGATAGCGTTTGGACGAAGTGCGACTAATAAATAAGGTTAGATTTTGGGGGTGCGGTTTTAACATATATGCAAAATACTAATAATATCATCTTTTTATTTATATTTTCAGCAATCTCAATTCTCAGTTACATCCCTACGTACAATCAGACACACCCAAACGTAATTAATCATTGATAAGTCCGTTACCCATCTTTGCATTAATGTTAATGATCTTTCATTCATTTTCATTACTACAGCTTATCATCAAACAGTCATCAATTCAGCCCATTATTTAATCGAGAAGCAGCGAAACTATCAACTTTTTAATCCAATTCAGACCTCTACCTTCAATCAAGTATTACTTCATACTTATTATCATTTCCCCTTATATTTTAACGAAGAATGTGCATCTTTTTCTCATAAAACAAGCAAGTCGTCACCCACTACAGAAAATTCGACAAGCGCACTCTGGTCGTCCCACCGCTCAATACGCAACAGCAGTTTGCTTCATAATCCTGATAGAAGTAGCAGCCTCCTTTACACGAAAAAGTTAATCTTTTTCCTTCTGACACTTGCCAAACATATGGAGATCTTGGCTGTCTACAAGTGTTGGAAAATACATATGTACTCCTACCAGTTATTCGGCGATTTGTGATATTCAAATCAAATCACAATACATATCTCTCTTTCTGTTTAGTTTCGTGTCGTGTATTCTGCAGCCAGAGGCATGTGACATCCCATCCACGACATCATTACATTACTACATATTTTATTGTAAAACCCTGACAGTGATCAAATCAACGTAATTATTAATACAACGAAAGATATTCTATATCAATCAGGTTAGTATTTAACTTAACCTGCATCTTATTAATGTTGTAGAGACAGGCAGGATGTGTGCTTAGTAATCTGGTTATAGTTTTAGTGAAAGTCGGATATTATTAACGAGAGGGGAGTAGTAAAAGTAAAGAGTGAATAATTTAGTGTTGGTTAGCCATTTAATTGTGGATAAGATATAAATAATTTTGCAATATTTGTGTTGGGTCGTGTTTTAAAGTTTGTTTGTTTTATCATTACAGAACAGACAGAAACAGAAAACCTGGTTAAAGTGGGTCATTTCGGGTTAAAAGATTGTTCAGAAACTCTCAAATATTTGGATTTCCCATTTTCCTTGCACATTCTTATACCTTTACATCATATCAATTATCAAACATTTCAATTTCAAGTCTTTAAAGAAGTGATTTTTCTATTCTGCTCAATTCAATTACTTATTTGATTCAAAAGTATTTGTGATGTAATAACAATTTAATTGTTATCTATCCGTAGTTATCGATCCTTGTTATTATTTTTGTCTTTAGAATTTTTAATAGTTTGTCAAATCAAGTAGTTTAAAGTATTGTCGATATAAATAATGGCGTTGAAAAAAGTGAAAGGCAACTTGGAGAGAATGTTCGACAAGAGTATGAGCGATTTGGTGCGGGGAATAAGGAACAATAAAGATAACGAGGTTAGTTAATGATTTTATAATATTTGGAGACTTGTAATGTTGAAATTATATATTTTTCGTATAATTCTAGGCCAAATATATCGCGCAATGTATGGAAGAAATTAAAGTAGAGCTTCGCCAAGATAATATGGCTGTTAAAGTGAGTTCATTTCATTAAAGACAACAAATATCTATTTACAATAGACAATTAATAAATATTTATCTTATTTCAGGCCAATGCAGTTGCCAAATTGACATATGTACGTCTAAAATTTGAAAAACATAAAATTTTCATTATAAATAAGTGCCAAAATTATTAACTTACTTTATTCTAATTTAAATTGCAGCTACAAATGTGTGGATATGATATTAGTTGGGCAGGGTTTAATATTATAGAAGTGATGAGTTCTTCAAAATTTACTCATAAACGGATAGGTTACCTGTCCGCGTCACAGGTAGGCTAAATACTTTTTAACGATTTTTGTAGTGAATTAATTCACTTTATTAGAAAATTAGTGTATCAAATATCATTGACTTTTCTGTTTTCAGTGCTTCCATGCCGAGTTAGAGATGCTAATGTTGACGACCAATATGATACGAAAGGATTTAAGTAGTCAAAATCAATACGAAGCTGGTTTAGCCTTATGTAAGTTTACAGAGAATCATTTCTACATTTATACAAAACGTGTTATCAATTAATTATAATTATATTTTAGCTGCATTGGCCTGTTTTGTCAGTCCTGATCTTGGAAGAGATCTTGCCAACGATATTATGACACTGGTGAGCATTTTAAAAATTACTATTTCGCCCATTTTTTATTTATTTTCCAAGATAAAATCTCTATAATGTTTCTCACTCTCTTAGTTATCATCTACAAAGCCTTACCTCAGAAAAAAGGGTGTCCTCATGCTATACAAAATATTTTTGACGTACCCTGACGCCCTTCGTCCCGCATTTCCACGACTCAAGGAAAAACTGGAGGATCCCGACCCCGGCGTTCAATCGGCCGCGGTCAACGTCATATGTGAATTGGCGAGAAAAAATCCGAAAAACTATCTTAGCTTAGCCCCCATATTTTTCAAGCTGATGACATCTTCCACCAATAATTGGATGCTTATCAAGATTATTAAACTGGTGAGTTGATTTTAATTCGTCATCAACTTAATACTACTACCGTGCATTAAATTATATTTACCAGTTTGGCATGATGACAATGGTTTGTCCTGAAATTGGCGTAATTCTCGCCGATCCAATAATTGATTTGATTTTGAGGTATTTCTAAATGTCGAGTGGAACATGGTTGGATCCAAACAACTATTTTGTAGTTTTTTTTAATTATCCATTTAGTTCGTTTTCGTGTCTCCGTAATTTAATTTTAGCGTGTAAATTTTTGTCCATTACTAATTTAGTTAAATGTTTTGTTATTATAACAGTTCGGAGCTTTGACACCTTTAGAACCACGGCTTGGGAAAAAGTTAATTGAACCGCTTACCAATTTGATTCACAGGTAGGCTTATTTGTCCTCTGCACTGCACATTTGTTATGTTTTATTGCCATTTATTAAAACTAATTGGTTTTGAAATTATATGTCACAGTACTTCCGCGATGTCGCTCTTGTACGAATGTATCAACACTGTGATAGCAGGTACGTTATCGGCGAAACATTGATAAGTTGATGGGTGCAATGGCTGGCAGCATGCTTGATGTTATTGTCATCTTTCCAATAATATTGAAATTGTGCTTTTCGCCGTACATTAACCAAGCTAAGTGTCTAATAAGCGGAGGGAGGATATGTATGTATTTATTTAAACTTTTTTATTTGATGACGACCGACGGTTAAATTCTGTCGGATGTGTTCCCTAACTTTTATAGATCTAAAAATTTGATAACATTTTTACATGTCACATATTTCTAGGTTTTCAGACATATAAATGAAAAATACGTAAATCATTTACATATATTTTTTTAAGTACATAATTATTTTACAAATACTTCCACGATGAAATTTTGTTTTCTCAGAAATTGGACCAGAAAAAGTCCGTTTTGCAAAAATTCTTACTTTTATTTTTTTCGTACATATTTCGTAGGTATTTTTAGAGTAGTTCTTGTAAAAATTGAATACATATTTCAGCAATTTTTCGAAAATGTATATTCACCTCTGCTAATTTTTTTTGCAACAATTGCTTCTAACTCTGCTTTTTGCACTCATCCTCTTGTTCGTCGTATTGTTATACATTGAATGTAGCTTGGGGTAATCATGTGTCTTCTTTGTTTGGTTTACCCAATACAGTCCTGATTTCGATTTCTACAGGGATGCCTAATCACAACGCGTCTATTCAGGTAACAAATTGTATTACGAGACTTACGTAACTTATGTATGTATGTATTTACCCTTCTTGTCTTTCCTTGCTGATATTTGTTTATGCATGCAAAAGTTATGATAAATTTACATATTTCTTTTGTGCAGTTGTGCGTTCAGAAACTTAGAATTTTAATCGAAGATTCAGATCAAAACTTGAAATATCTTGGCCTTCTCGCCATGTCCAAAATTTTAACGACACATCCCAAATCGGTACAAACTTAATTAAACAACATTTATTTTAAGAATTAATTAATTAATGCTAATCTAACTTGTATTAATTATTTTTCAGGTACAAACGCACAAGGTGAGTACAATATACATACATGAAAGCTGAAAAATTGTGGCTGTTGACAACAATTCAGTGCTATTTTGCTACGTTGTCATTTGTGCGTTTTTATCATCCTGCTAATTTGCAATGTAGGATCTTGTGATGAGATGCTTGGACGATAAGGACGAATCCATTAGACTGAGAGGTACGTGGTTATCATTACAAAACGCAAAAATTATAATTTACCCCTACTTCTTACCATTTCCAGCCCTAGATCTTCTTTACGGAATGGTTGGGAAGAAAAACCTCATGGAAATTGTTAAGAAATTAATGGTCCACATGGAGAAAGCGGAGGTTAGATTAGAGCGTCTCAATTTCTCCCATGTCATGTTCATTCTAACAAACCTTTGTTCCAACTTACAGGGAACAACTTACCGGGACGAATTATTGTGCAAAATCATTAAGATTTGTTCACAGAATAATTATCAGCATATAACTAATTTCGAGTGGTAAGTATTAGTCAATTACACATATTCCTGTTAGACCGATAACCACTAATCTTTCTGTAATAATATTTACAGGTACGTCAGCGTACTTGTCGAGTTGGCTCGAGTTGAAGGCCTTAGTCACGGTGATCTTGTTGCTGCCCAAATGCTCGATGTTGCCGTTCGCGTTCATACAATCCGGCCATTTGCCGTCCAGCAGGTTAGTCTTGCGGATAATGCAGGAAGCAGAGAAAATCTGAAGTTATTACATAATTTTCTCCATTGTTTCCTGACAGATGAGTTTATTACTTGAAAATCCGTACGTAATTTTCGGATTTAGCGGAGGCAATACCAGAGCACCAAACATGACACAAGTCTTATACGCGGCAGCTTGGATTTGTGGCGAATATATTCAGTAAGATAAGATAACGTGTAATATAATGTGTACTTCTGGCTAACGTATTATCATTTCAGATTTCTACCCAATCCACAATTAACTCTGATGCATTTATTGGAACCAAAAGTTTCCCAACTGCCATGCAATATACAATTTGTCTACCTCCACAACTGTTTGAAGATCTTATCCTTCCTCTTATCCAAATCAAAGCATGTCCTCCCAACATCTTCTTCCGAAACAACGGCAGATCTTCTTGATTCGGGATTGCAAAATGGCGAAATCTCAGAGAAACCAGAAATTTCAAAGTCTTCCTCCTCGCATGACGATGAATTCATTGACTTTAACGCAATCCAAGAAAAACTGAAAGTTTTCCTCTCTTCGGAAGAATTAGAAGTGCAAGAGAGAGCCGGAACTCTCCATAATTTTATCAAGTGCTATGTCAAGTTACAGTCAAAAGGTCAGTCGGACGACTTGGCTGAAGTTGCTGGTGAACTTGCCGCCGCATTTTCCAGTGAGTTGAATCCAGTTGCATCCAAAGCCCAGAAAAAAGTTCCTGTCCCGGAAGGTTTAGATTTGGACAAGTGGATTAATGACCCTCCATCAGAGAGTGAAGAGGAGGAGGAAGAAGATGACCATGTGCACTCTACCGAAGTTTTTGTAAAGACGTCTTCGACCGAGTATGAGAGAAAACCAGCATATCAACCGACTCCGGAGGAATTGAATCAGGTAAATTACAACGTCCACTTACAATGGAGGTCTCTCCAGCGTATGCTCTCAGATTTTGAGCAAAATAGTGTCAATCGATCACAAATTTAATTAGTATGAAATTTGTGAAAGATGAGACTTCCCAATGGGCACGTTTGGCAGAGATATTTGCATCCGAAGAGGAGAAAATGCGCAGGAAAATTGGAAAGTGCAAAATTTGTCGACTTTAAGGCGAGTTTTCCCTTCGGATGCAAATATCCCGGCTAAACGTGCCCATTGGGAAATCGTGTCTTTCGCATATTTCATGCAAATTAAATTTGTGATTAATTGACACTAGTTTGCTCAAAATCTGAGAGGATACGTTAGGGCGACCTCCATTGTTAGTTTCACATTAATAATTGACGGAACAAGCACTATGGTATCTCCAATTTTTTGTCCTAATCAAATTATTGGTCGAAGCTGTGCGATATCAAATATTTCATGCAATACTCATCGTTGGAAGATGACCATCTTCTAGGTCTTTTTCTTGGTCTTATGTATTGCAATATTTTTTAATGTCACTTGTTCTTTTACATATGTATATTTGAAACAAATTATATAATAATCATATTTTTACAGCAACGGGAAAGCCGAAAACACGAGCAAAAGATGAATCCCCACTATCTCAAAGACGTGGCAAAGTCTCCATCTAAAATTATCAACCAAAACGGATCTGGAGATGTCCCCCCAATTGCGAAACTCGATTTGAATGTGCCTTTACAAATTCCAACCTTCGCTTCATCCGACAAATATCTGGATGAAAACAAAAAGAAGAAAGTCAAACCAGTCAAGAAAGCGAAGAAATCCAAGAAAAAGAAGAAGGGAAAGAAAAGCTCGGACGAAGAGGATGATGAAGAAACAGTCGAAACTTTCCATGTCGTCAATACTGCAATTGAAATGCCGGAAGGTGCCACTTTATCCGACACAGAAGAATCTGCTCTCGCTGAAAATGATCCTCACAGGGCTTTGGCAGATATAGATTTAGACATGTAAAACCCTAAAAATTCACATTAATCACTTCATTCATTCACTAATTCATTATCTATTTTTGCTTCCAGGCCGCTTCATCCCGGTGAAAATATTCCATCTCCTGCTCATCGAATATCTAAACAATCTGGTGATCCATTCTATCTCAAAATGACAAAAGATAAAAACCACAATTGTGATATTAGAGAAGAAGATTCCGCAAAAACAACTGAAAAATCTCACAAGAAGCATAAAAAACATGGCAAATCTGGAAAATTAAAAAAGACTAAAGGAAACGATATTGATTTATTGATAGAAGATCCGACTCAAATTTCACAAGGGACCGTCACTCAGAACGGATCTTCCCAACTTTTTGAAGAACTTATCACACCGATGGAAGACAATTCGAAATCTGTTCAAGATTATGTTAACAATTTTCTGGATGATTTAGATCCAATAACAACACCAACCACGACAGATATTCAGCACGATATTACACCTGCTGAGGATTCGGGACGTGCCTCAAAGAATATTTCGTCCGATGAATTCGCCGACTTGCTAGCTGGAGGAGAACTAAAGTTTAAGAAGAAGCTGGAAATTCCTAATGATATGGAAGTTAAAAAGGTGAGGTAATATTTAATTGTAATTGATACAGTAAAATAACTCGATTTTTTTATCCCAGGTGGTCTCCAAGATCGTGAAAAAATGCAAGATGCAAGTAATAGAAAATGCTCAAGGCTGCTCGTCCTTATATCGTGTAACTTCCAAAGGCTTCCATGTTTGTCTCCTTGTCAAGGAAAAGGTATTCAAATTTTCATACAACGGAGGTATCCCAGCGTATGATCTCAAATTTTGACCAAATCAAATAAGTGTCAATCGATCAGAAATGGGAGATAGTGTCTTTCGCAAATTTCATACAAATTAAATTCGTAATCACTTGACACTAATTTGGTCAAAATCGGAGAGCATACGCTTGAAACCTCCACTATTAATACCAAATTTGTCGCATTTTCCATCATTACATTAATTTTTTCCTCTTTACTCCAGCGCAAGTCCAGCACAATCTCCATCGAAGGGAAGAGTAACTCTGAAGACGCGATGAAACGAACTATAAAAGATATTACAAAGTTATTCAAACTTCAAGAGAGCTGACCTGTCATCGTCGAGTGTCTCTTTGATCCTACCAACTTCAACGTCGTATCAATCAGCTCGTGTTTGAATGTCCATGTTTGACGTGTCTGCCTCATCATTCTCTTTTTCTCTCTCTTTGTAACATTTACTTACTTGCGTATGAATATTTACAAAGCTTTATGATATTTCTCTTAAAAAATCAAATTTGAATTTTGATAAAATTCGGGTTTCATAAAACTTTTTATCATTCTTCGGAAATATTGAATTTTACGTAATTCATAAGTGTAGTAATTTAAATTATTTGCTAGTATTTATTTAGTAACACGTCTAGTGCAACATGTACCCTGAATTGTCGAACAATTTTTATCATTTATTTATTTACCTTAATATAGAAATTAATTAATTAATTGTATAATTATTTAGTCTAATATTTCCACTAGTTAAGTTATTCGACTTACTTATCTATTTCCGGCTGGCGCTGGACTGGTAGAAAAATATGGTGTTAAACAGAACATTATGTACGATTTTTATTCTAACCGAGTGCAAAAAAGGTAACAGAAAACTTGTATCGTAAATGCAATCAGTGTACATAACTTTTTAAATGTTAGCAATTAATATTAATTATTTATCCACATTTTGTGAAACCCCATTCTTTTTCCTCGCCAAAGGTGATAATAAGATGACATTGTATTATTATTCAAATCAATTTAAATGAAATTTGAGATGATGAATTTTCATACGCAATTCGATTAGTAATTTGCACTTTATTTTTGCACGTTGTAAACACATACATCCATACTTTAACAAAAAAAGGTCAACAGTTTTTAATAATTGTAAACCGAGAAATACTGTAACAAGATTGAGATGAAATGTGATGATGCTGATGACATCATCACCAAATCGTCGCGTGGAAAGTCTAGCCCCAACTTTCACTCCATTCCCTTTTCCTTAATGGCAGAGGAAAAGCAATGTTTCCGAAGAAAGGGTGTAAACTCCGTCCGTAACTTGACATTGGTATGAACCACAATCTTAAAAAGAGACAAATCCAGCGTTAAAAACCACTCGGGGGATAAAGTTTAGTTTAAACAGTGACAATGGGTCAATTTGCATAAAAATTTTGCTAACTACTGTATTGCATAATAGTGGCCGCGGAAGGGTGCGGACAGAGGCACAATGTCCCCACCGTTATTCGATATCCGCATCATGTTATATACCTAAATCCCTCCCTCCCCCATTCTACAATGTTATGTCCCCAGATGTCCCCACGGCTTCCGCGGTCACTGGGAAAATTCAGGCTACTCAAATGTATGTGCATGATGCAGTGGTCGCGGAAGCTGGAGGGGACAGAGGGGTAATGTCCCCACGGTTTTTAAATATCTGCATCATTTTCCCATAAACCTTCCCTTTCCTATAATGTCCCCAGATGTACCTACGGTTTCCGCGGCCACTTTTTGCATAATAACAATGATATCTTACATAATTCTTCCTTAAGGGAAAAGAGCCCTGTCTGTACACAAAATTATGCAAATTGACCCCTTAATGCTTCCAACTCACCTGGGGCAGTGACACTCCGAATGAGCAACACTGAACGCAACATGGGCGATATTCCCGGCGCTAATGTGACGTTAAATCTGGAATTTTTTTCAGAATTCGTAAATCATTCAGAAATCAGAAACTCACCAATCAATTACCTTTTAAACATTTCTAAAAATTTAAATTTTTCCAGAAAAAACTTACTTGTCGTGAAAGTCTTGCAGACCTTCTTTATTATTCTCATTTTTCATGGCACTGTCCCCCGCATCGCTTCGAACAATGGTGGCCGAAGTGGCGTTGTAATTTCCATTCGTGTTGACAATCGACATCTCCGCGTCCGGCTCGAGGATCATTTCTTCGTAGACTTGCGTCATATTGGAGACGAGAAGGATGTCGGGTTGCGTCGAGTTGTAAAACTTTCTCCGCCAACCGACCGTCTAAAATTTCGGGATCAGAATCATGTTATATTTTAATTTCTTATTTGTTCTCTAATTCCACACCACCCACGCGATGTCAAAATGTTGGTTTGACGTGACGTGAGCTTGTTGATACGTACATAAGTACCGAAATTTTTAAAATTTAATTTGTCTTTTACTCCTGAAGGGTGTTGATATGCTAGTTAAACTTTTTTGCAAAGGTGGGCAAAATATTTTGTCAAAATGTACAGTATTTTAAGCTCGGTTCTTCCCAAGGTTTGGCTTTACGGGGGTGTTACACCCACAAAAAGACGAAAATCTACGTGGAGAAGGCAACAGTCAAACGAAAATACGGGTTTTGTGAAGAAATTAACTTTTTCATAATTTTGAATACAAAAATTTGAAACAGAAAATTGCTTTCACTTTCGTAACGTAATATTTCTGCCAGTGTGAAATTCAGTAAGTTCATATTTTTTTTTACAAAAATCCGCTCCTGGAATGAGAATTGTATACATTCGAATTTCAATATTTTTTATAAAAACACTTTTTAACGGTGCCAAACATATACAAAATCCATCTTTTTTTCATTTTTTTAAAGGTATTTTGACAGCGATACAAAGTGAATTTCTTCACAAAACCTGTATTTTCGTCTGACTGTTTCCTTCTCCTCGTAGATTTTCGTCTTTTTGTGGGTGTAACACCCCCGGAAATCCAAACCCTGTACTTAGGTCAAAATAGTGAAAATATTTTGACAAGTATTTTACCCACCTCTGAATTTTCGTCCCTGTTTACGTCACTCAAAAAAGATAAAAGTTTCTGCACCTTGACATTTTCTTTCTTATTGGAAAACTTGTCAAGGTTTCGCAAGTAGGTGGGGATGAAGTGCGGGGGATGAGATTACTTATTACACGAAATTTTACTTTGTTTATTTGCATGCATCACCCTTTTGTCCCCAAAGGGCGTCTTACAATTATACCAAACTTCTTCTACCATTGCGTAATTAGTTTACGGGTCTGACAGACTTTTAAAGTGCATTCTTATGCAAGTTTTCGTGTTTCGTGTGAAAATAAGACTTTGTAAGGAGCTTGATGACATTCAGTGGCCGCGGAAGCCGTGGGGACATTGGGGGAGGGAGGGGTCTGTATAACATGGGGAGATGATGCGGATATCAAATAACCGTGGGGACATTGTCCCTCCGTCCCCATACTTCCACGGCCACTGCATAATTTTCATACAATTGAGTAGCATGAATTCGCCCAGTGGCCGCGGAAGCGTGGGGACATCGGGGGACGTTAACATTGTAGGATAGGGGAGGGGCGAGTTTGTGTAAGATAGGTAGATGATGCCGATATCGAATAACCGCGGGGACATTGCAATGTCCCTCTGTCCTCAGGAACGCTTCCGCGGCCACTGATGACATTTGCATTTCGGAATTCAAATTATGCCTTCTCCGAGGTGTTAGTTCTTAAGGAGTTGGTCTCTTATAATTACTTCCTTTCTTTAAGAATCACACTCTCGAAAAAGTTTGTCACTTTGCAAAGGCTTTAATTAAGCTATGCAAATGGAGTTTCAGTGTTTGACTAAAGTTTCAAGTGTCGCATGTCACTCGTTGTGTCATGAAAAGAGTTGTGCATGGAATTCAGGGCATGGCATAAATGTCCCCGGCATTTTGGGCATGGAAAGAAATTCATGGAATTTTGACCATGAAAACAAATTTCTGGCTGGGAATATATTCATGGTATTTTGGGCATGAAAATAAATCCATGACAGAAATACCCTGTACACTTACATACGAAGGCAAAATTTTAAATTGTCATATCCTAACTGCCATAAATGCCATGCTTTTAGTCCTGGATACAGATCACGACCAGGCACCAGAATTACTATGACGATAGTCCCTCCCTCAACCACTTTTTCTCTATAGGGACTCTCAAGAACTGCTATAAACTGATCGGAAATGTAAACAACGTAAAATTGCGCGATCGACATGCAATTCAAAACTTACGCATTTTGTAACCTTAAAAATACATTTTTAATTTATTTTTATCGCCATGACCTTTTTTTCGACACCATATGACCTGACTCACTAAAATTGCGCGATATGGTGTCGAAAAAAAGGTCATGGCGATAAAAATAAATTAGAAATGTATTTTCCAAGTCTCAAAACGCTTAGGTTTTGAATTTCAAGTCGATCGCGCAATTTTAGTCAGTCAGGTCATATGGTGTCGAAAAAAAGGTCATGGCGATAAAAATAAATTAAAAATGTATTTTTAAGGTTACAAAATGCGTAAGTTTTGAATTGCATGTCGATCGCGCAATTTTACGTTGTTTACATTTCCGATCAGTTTATAGCAGTTCTTGAGAGTCCCTATAGAGAAAAAGTGGTTGAGGGAGGGACTATCGTCATAGTAATTCTGGTGCCTGATCACGACTTTCATCTTATAATTTAACTAAATAATATTACTTCATATTTTTACCGTTACTGGCATCAACATTTTACAAGTTAAAAAAACTACATTTTTTACACCGTTCGTCTCACCGAATAATTTAGTCATTGTCGGCAACGAAAATTCAATTTGGACCCATGATGATAACCTAACTGCTCGTCTAAAGGCGTGGATGAATACCAATGGCCGCGGAAGCTGGAGGGGACAGAGGGACAATGTCGCCACGGCTATTCGATGTCCGCATCATCTCGCCATGTTATATAAACCCCTCCCTCCCCCTATCCTACAATGTTAATGTCTCCACGGCTTCCGCGGCCACTGGGGACAATTCAGGCTACTCAAAGATATGTACATTATGCAGTGGCCGCGGATGTGTGCGGACAGAGGGACAATGTCCCCACGGTAATTTGATGTCCGCATCATCTGTCCATGTTATATAAACCCCTCCCTCCCCCTATCCTACCATGTTAATGGCCCCACATGTCCCCACGGCGTCCGCGGCCACTGATTCAATTCACATGCAAAGTTGCATAACGAACGCTATTTAGAAACTCGTTAAAATTACGAATGTCAATCAACCAAAATGGAAAACAATGAAATCTTTACAACAATTCATAATTAATTATGCGTATTTTTAAAATCTACCCAAACCGTTGTAAACCAAAAATTTATCAAAAATCTTTAATTTTTTGTCAACTTTCAATTCCGGTTACAACTTTAATTTAATTATAAATTGCCACAAAATTAAAATATTTAGATGCTTCAAATTTCGGGAAGGACATGATATGATAGGATTTTGAACAATTTCACGAAATTGGCACCACCAAAGTCAGTCACCGTTTTACAAAATGATTTCATAGCTTCAACTTTGACATTTGTCTTGACTTTCACCAGTCAGTCACTTGACTTTCACTTCATTCATTCATTCATTCAGTGAATTTCGAGTGAAAGTGGTCCTCTTCTCTTCTCTGATTTCCATTTATACATTTTCTACCTGGACAAAGTACCACCTAGACCGTGAGATCCACTAGTGTACAGTGGCCGCGGAAGCGTGGGGACAAAAGAGGGACAATGTCCCCACGGTTGTTCGATATCCGCATCATCTTCCCATCTTATATAAACCCGTTCCACCTCCCTATCCTGCAATGGCAATGTGCCCCGATGTCCCCACGGCTTCCGCGGCCACTGTTAAGTACCACTGGTGGCCTAGCCAAGCTATCATTTTCATCAGTATGCACTACTTACAAAATGCTTAAATAAATGGAACACCTACATGTCCCCAGATGTCCCCACGGCTTCCGCGGCCACTTCTGCTACTGGATCAAGTACCACTACTCGCCAAGCTATCATTTTCATGAAGTACGAATGTACAAAATGCTTAAATAATGAATCCCCCTGCCTGCCTGCCTGCTCTCCCAGTCAAGTCATTCATTCATATACCTGAATATTTCAAAGTCACCCCATTTACAAAATGGAGCCGACACAGCGATCCTGCTGGCCAACTTGGGACAATTCATTAAATTAATTAGTCGCTACGTTTGGTCGGATGGATTCATCAACCTACTTTTCATAAGTTGGCAAAACAAGGAGAAATACATACTGCGTCGTCTACTCTACATGGATATGACCAGAGGGTGGATATGTATTTATTTTCAACTTTCTCCTTTGATGACGACTGACGGCCAAACTTTGTGCGTAACTCGCATAAATCTCAAAAATTTCAAAATATTTTTACCTATCGTCACATAGGTTTTCAGAAATATAAATATTTCCGCCATTTTTTTAAATACGCAAATCTTTTACATATTTTTTGTAATACATATATTTTTTGTAAATATTGTAACAACGAAATTTTTTCCTTGAAGAAATTGAACCACAAAAAATCCATGAAATCAATAGACTACAAATTTTGCGAAAATTTTTATTTTTATTTTTCCTACGTATTTCGTACACAATTTTTTGCAAATACCTGCATATCCGCCCCCTGGATATCATCACAAACGCTCAATATTTCATGCGTTACCCAACCCAACCACGAACCACGACCCTCTTATTCCCATCGTCATCATCATCATGAAATTTAAATGCAGTTTCAAGTTGAGAATTCAATTTCCTCAGTCGAACTACCTCAGTTTCAGGTTAATGGTTCGTTGACTGACGAGAACGTACGCCCGTAATGAATTTATGGGTGCTGATGACGATTCTCCGTGCCAATT
Organism: Folsomia candida; assembly: GCF_002217175.1. Lineage (NCBI taxonomy): Eukaryota > Metazoa > Arthropoda > Collembola > Entomobryomorpha > Isotomidae > Folsomia > Folsomia candida. The sequence goes on from NW_019091201.1 coordinate 4,415,636, forward strand.
GATGCATGCTCGAAGGAAGTGGAGGCATGATTAAAGGGTGAATAATTGATTCTTCATCCCATTTCGTGTCCCCGTCATGCCGCTTGACACGGACAATAACCAAGAAATGGCTCCACATCTCTGAAAGATGTTGTACAGACACCAAGGTCAAGATGCCATTGTGCGATGTCAAGGGTAATAAAGGGACGGATATGTATCTAACTTATTTATTTTATTTGTAACAATGGACGTAAGTCAGCGGATGCTCTCGGATTTTGAGCAAACTAGTGTCAATCGATGATAAATTTAGTTAGGATGCAATTTGCGAAAGACACGATCTCCCAATGGGCACGTTTGGCCGAGATATTTGCATCCGAAGGGGAGAAAAGCTCACAAATTTTTAACTTTCCAAGTTTACTACATGGAAGACCCGAGGTAAGCGAGTGTCGATCTGATCATGTTTTATTAAATTTATTTGTTTTCCATATTTTTTTTCTGACATTGAGATATGACAATTTTACACTTTCCAAATTTACTGTGCGTTTTCTCCTCTTCGGATGCAAATATCTCGGCCAAACGTGCCCATTGGGAGATCGTGTGTTTCGCAAATTTCATATTAATTACATTTATGATCATTTCCCACTAATTTGCTCAAAATCCGAGAGCATCCGCTGGGAGACCTCCCTTGTATCTACATAATTTAACTCACCAATTGGGGATTTGGATGACCATGACTGTCCCTGATGTGAATATCGCAAATAATCTCCGCCGGACTTTTCACCTTTGGACAGTGCGACACGTGCGCGTGCACCTTCGCAATAACGCCCACCGAGGTGGACGAGGTCATCGTGATCTTCATCTTCATCTCCGGCTCGTCATCTGTCCTCGTTTTGTTCAATTTTGCACCATCCAAAACGGTTGATAGCTCAACATTTTGCGTCGATGACGATTTTGCTGTTGCAGATTCTAAAAATGTATCAGATTTTTTACCCCTCTTTTTTCCCGAATAAAATCTAGACTTTAGGAAAGAAAGCGTCGTAGCGTTAATCGAGCTGGACAGCAGGACGCGAGGCGGCCGCGTTTTTTTCTCGACAAGATAAGCACCATCCTTCTTTTTGGTCGCGGAAGAAGAAATATAATCCATTTTTTCCGCCATGAACATCGACACGGTTTTAGCAGCGGTTCGCAAATTAGCAGCAGAATTAGCAGAAGAAGAAACGGAAGGGTTTTTAAGTCGGACAACTTTAATAAAATTTGAGGCAGCGTTATTATTTTTGGTCATTTTATCGTCATCGTCATCACTTGCGCGGCTACTCCCCATGTAAATTAAGTTATCTCCGTCGTCATTGTTGTTAAGGTCAATATGAATATCGGCTTGGCGATGGTGAGGAAATGGTATCGTTTTATTGTCCGGTAATAATACAATTTTGGGCGGAGTTGGACCATCGTCAATGTCAACTTGGTCATTGTTCTGATTAATGAGGGTGAAATGATCGTCTTGTAATTCCGCGTTATTATTCCCATTGTTTTTTTGCGACAGAAGAAATTCCACAGAAAATTGAGGGTCAATCAAGTCATTATTGTCAAGAAATGGGTGGCCGTTCATGAGCAGATGCGTGTTAATGGTATCATTTTTATTACTGGGATAATAATCAACGTCGTGATTGCTGCGAAGTTCCATGCTCTTTATTTGTTTAACTCGTAATCCCCTCGGTTTTTCGGGGAGGAGAGGAATTCGGAAATTCGATTGTTCCCCAAAATTGAATGGAAAATTTGAAGAATTTTGCAGGGGAATTTGAAAATTTGATAATTGTTTCCCAAATGAATTTTGCGGTACTGATCTTGTTTGGATGAAGACCTCCTCGTTTTCATGTCCCTTATGCAAATGGGACGCTTTACTTAATTTTTTTCGCCTCTGTTTTAACTCTTGTTGTTTAATTATTGCAATTTTATCCCCAGATTGGGTTCTAATTCTAGATTTGCTACTTTTGGAGGCAGCTTCCGTTCCCAATTTCTTATTGGCGTCGTTGTCCTTGGACAGTAATAAGACCGGTGGAAATTTGGGTGCGTGTTCCTGTTTTGAATAATTATTCCTGCCCAATGTTCTGTTGATCTGTTTGGTCGGATCTATTAAAATGTAATGTAATGTAAGCGATCTTATAAATTGTGTATTTTGTCATTAAAAACACGAATCTTGAGTGAAAGTGAGTGGGTGTGGGTGGGTGAAATTTGGTATATTTTTGTGTCCAAAAATTGTGTGTGTAGGTGTGCATGTAAAATGTGCTGCTGCATCATAGCGTGAAATTTGGTACGAATTATGTACAATTATTGCACTTCATTTTGCATCCATTCTTCAATTTTTCATCGCATGCAACGCAAATTCATTCCTTTGTCCAAGTCAGCTCAAGCAAAGAAAAAACGTAAAAAGACTACACTTACGTACACAATTTGTTTGTGACACTTAATCAAAATCTGACTTTGACTTACTTATATTCACATTTTTATACAATTATTATCATCATCATTATTATTATTCTCTATTTATTTAGATAAATAATAGCACCGTAACATATGTAACTAAACTATAAAATGTGATTCGATGTGAAGAAAGATTGTTGACATTGGACTACTAAATAAAATGAAATAAAAGCGTGTGAAAAATGTGGAGATAATTGATCTGACTTAATTCAAGAAATTCATAGTATATCCATTTCCCCTAGAAAAAATGAAAGGCAAAACAAAACGTAATTCATTTTCTGCAGTACAATTGTCTCCAAATTATGGGCGAAAAGTAAAATAAAGTTTGAATGCATGCATGCTAGGATTTCCTTGATACGTAATTTTTTTGACCATTGAATTAAGTACGGCACCCTAATTTCCTCTGAAACTAAATAAATGTGCATTTGTCCTCCTTCCTCCGAAAGAAAATTGGTGGGGCCATGGGCCATGGGCATGCAAGGGAAGCAAATAAATTGGTAAAAATTATACTCAGCACTTATCCACGTACGTTACCTGTCTACTTATCTATGTACCTACTCATGAATGCATGTTAAGTACGTTACGATTGGATGGACGGAGAGGGACTCATAAAACGATTACTTTTTAATGAATAACGAAAACTTGGTGTTTCCCACACTCATTTTTGCTCAGCTTCCAACGGAAATCAATTATTTAAACATTTTTATCAAATTCTGAGACTTAATTTATTTAGTGGTATATGAAAACAAATGAAGATTCACTTCACCTTGAGACTTTTTGATATTTTGCTTGTACTCGTAAAGTCTGGGACATAAGTAAGTACATAATTCTGCATACATGATTTTGTGTAAGGGCGAAGATTAGATTTCATTTTGTCAATATCTAATCTAATCAAAATTTGTGACCTCAAGATGATAAACTTAATGACGACGACGAGTTCAATTATTATTTAACTTATCTACATTATCCTGGATAAGATTAGGGTGGGACTTAAAAAGGGAAGGATCTTTTACATATGTACGAAAATACCTGAGTGAATTCATTAAAAAAAATTATCTATTACAGGGACACGAAAAAGGAATTAATTATTAAATAAATTTTAATTCTTAATTTCCACTCTATTATCTGGAAAGACATACATAACTTTTTTTAATGTCTTTATTTTTATGGTATCAAAAATTTGTCACTGAATGCTATGTAATAAAGTAGTCATCACTATGTAATTCTACGTAGCTATTGAAGATGCTGTAAGAATGAGTATGTATGTAGGTAATTAGTTCATGATACCTATTTCCATTTATGTATATCTGGTATTTACTACCACCGCTGAGAAAAACAATTAACTATTTCTCATACATATGTACATATTTATGTATGTACATACATTCTCGTCACGGTCATGCTGCAGTCTGTACTAAATTGTACATAAGTCAGTTAGTGACTAATACTAATTCTTCTCATCCGTTTATTTGTTCAGTTGAGGTAGCGTTTAAATGTCACGTTTTACTAATGGAATGGCTAATTGTTTTAGTAACATGGGTTAAACATAAGTCACTAATTTATTATGTGATGCATATTTACGTGTAATAGCGTCTTTGTTGTCGTAGTCTGCCTACCGTACATATTTTCCTGCATAACTTTAAATCGCAAGGTTAGAGGTTGACAGGTGACAAAGAAAACGTTTTAAGAAATGAACCTAAATTTTTAAATGGTTTAAATGCATAAATTTTCTGTAAATATGTACAATTTTTATACCAAGTGACAGAACAATGTTGGTTTGAATAGAGGGTAAAAAAATATAATTATTTGTGGCGTGTAAGCACAAACTAATTTTAAGTAGTTTAGTTTTAGTTATGCATCAAAAATTGGAGTAAGCAATTAATAGAGTAAGTAATTAATTAAGCCGTGAAGAAGAAGAAGCAAATGCAAAAAATGTGACATGACACCGATCAAAGCAGAAGGTGAAGCTTTGCAATTTTTGGCGTGGCACCGTTAAAATAAAGATTTTGCATAACAATTAGACTCATAAATACCTGAAAATGGGACAAGCTTATCATCGACAGGTTGCCCAAAGTCGATCTTTGCTTCTTCGTTAGGAATCTCAACCAGCGATAATGCCGTTGCTGTCGATGGTGTCCCATAATTTCGATCTGTAGAAGTTGACGTTGATGTACTTTTCCCCGTTGTTGTCGTCGAGGTCGAGGTTGACGTACTTTTTGCCGTTGTCACCTTATCAATTTTATCCCCCTCATCGACACTTGAAGCGTCATCGTCATCAAACTTTGGAACAACGGAAGTGATCAAGGGTTGTCTCACATCAAAATTGTGATAATTCACGGTTGGATAACCGTTGTGCTCTGCTTTTTGCGACCCTCCCGTCTCATTTCTTTGCTGATTATGAATCTGCCTCTGAATCTGCTCATACGCTAGGCGACGTCCCGACTTTGATATAAAACTTGGTCTGCTACTACTGCTCGAGGAGAAGCCTTCGGGGGGAAGGAGGATTCGGGTCACTTGAGCTTTCGGAGATTCACTTTCTTCTTCTACTCCCACATTTTTAGGATTTCTTCTCGTCGTCTCATCATTATTATTACCTTTATGGTGTCGATGATGTGAGACACTACTACCACTATTACTGGCCTCGTTATGATTATGATTATTATTATTACCACCACCACTAACAACACTTTTCCTATCAGTACTACTATCTTCTCGAGGAGGAATAGTTTGATGATTCGGTTTTTTCGGAGGAATTTTCTCCTCCACGACGCTGACAAGTGACACTTCACCGTCATTCTTATCGTCACTACTACCACCACCACTACTACCCGTGTAAATTGCGACGGGTACTTGACCACCACCACTATTATTCTCATTATTTCGCACTTTTTCTGCCCTAATTGGACTCTGCCCTTGGGTCTGGATTTTCTCCCCGGGATGCGGCGTCGTTGCGTCACGAGCAGGCGGAGAAAGTCCCGGGGATGGGGCGAAGGGTTGTTGTGCCGTGAAGAGGACGCGTCTCGAGCCGTCGGAGGCGTTAAGAGGGGAAATTGTGGTCGTGGGGGGTTTAATTGCGCCGAGTGCTTGCTGCAACTTTCGGAATTCCTGCTCTCGCACAACCCCGATTTTTCGGTGGTATTCTAAGTATTCGTCATGGTTCAAAAATAGTTCGGGACTTGGACCCTCGTTCTCTTGGAAGGAATTGGAATTAGTTCCTGAACTTGCTGAATTTCTCGGATTCCCGAAAGAGTTTGAGGCCGGGTCGAAAACGTGGATTCGCACGGGGTCACTGTTCCTATTTACGTTTCCGAGGGTGGCGCCCACCGGGAGTTTGGAGTGACTAGGACCTGGTGGGATATCGGGGTAGTAGTAGTGATGATAAGGTCGTAACGGGCTTATCGGTCTGTCCAGTAGGTGAGGTTTCTCATCCCGATAATTTTGTTGAGTGAAACGGTTATCATAATAATTGTGCTGTTTTGATGGCGGGGTTGGAAACCGGGTATCATCGTGGTAGTATCGACCATCTCGGTAGCGGTGGTTATCTCGATCTCGGTGGTTATCTCGATCTCTGTGGTTATCTAGGCTTATCCTCTCATCATCAAAATACACTCGGGACGACGACCCTCTCGGTCTGAATGGGTCGAGATGAAGAGGAGGCTGATTCCTGTCCCGATTATCAAACCTTCCTCCAAAATCTCCCGGGCGATGGAGTCTATCTTCAAACACGATCGGATAAGATGACGTGCTTCGATATCTATCCCCCACTCCACGATCTCTGATGTAATCTCGATTTTCAAATGGTGGCTGCGGAAATGGTCGCCCTCTGTCCAAATTACTGCGTTCATCGTCAAACCGAATTTTCTTTCCGGTTCGCAAGTCCTCATCAGGAAAGAGGGAATAAGTCCCGCTCCCACTTTTACCCGGTGTTGTTGTTATCTCGCCCATTATCGGGCCCGGATTTGGACCACATGCTACCGCTGGGAAGATGGAAAGTGATAAAAATAAGAGGAAAAGTCGCATTGTTGTCTCCATTAGACGGGGTGATACTGATGAGAAAATAATAAAATTGCTCCTTCTTCTTCGTAATAATACTGAAATGGGTTCATCATTTCCTGAAATGGGACGATTTTTGAAATCTATTTTCGATACTTTTTTTATCCTAGATTTTTTATTCCTAGGAATCTTCCAGTCCTGTATCATTTTCGTAAATGCACTTCTTTTCCTTACGGAAATGAGCTATGATGTCACATTTGTTGTCCAAAGCTGTCTCAAAATGGTGACCTTTGGTATTAAACATGAGTTCAGCACTAAATTGATATTTTGTCCGGAATAAGTAAACAAAAAAGGAGAACTTCACTTTTGTTTTTTTAGCACATTTCCTCCTCGCGTGATGGATTGCATGCAAATTTTATGTATGCGATTATGGCATTAAATTTCGTCTCATTTTTCCCAACACACAAATTGCACATTCAACTTGACATTTGACTTTTTTTAACAATGTATTGTACACTTTTTTTCCGAGATGATCACTTCAAAAATAAAATCTAACTTTCAAATCCACTCCTCCACGTGCAGAAATCTTTCACTAACTTACTAACCGAGTGAATTTGATTATGATAATTTAGCCCCGATAGATAGATAAAGTCAACAGCTCCTCCACAAAATGTATGTAAATGATGATGACGACGTATCACTAACTTTACTTTACTCTTACTTTCAGCAAAACGTAACGTAACGTAACGTTCCTTGCAAAAGTCGAGATGCAAATGGGAGTAAATTCTTCCCATCACATTTTCTGCAAATTTTCCCATAGATTTGCAGCTAAAGTAAAGTAAAGGCAGTGCAGTGGTATGTATACATACTTACAAAGCTAATTTAGGATTTAAATTACCTGCTGTGCCACCCATTAGATTACGAGAGCCAAATACATGTACATACATTTAATGCCGTCATCACCATCAAGTCTGCACATTAGCGTCACATCAAACCCAGTCAGATTCTGCATTGTTGTAAATAAGTCTTAAGCAAACCAAGCTGTATGCAAGTTAAAGTCAGATTTTGCATTGTTCTATGTCTTATTCGATACGTCTTAAACTAACTAAACCATGCAAGCTCTGCCATAAATTTTGTGCACAAAATGGTGCACATTTATCTTACCATTTATCCTCCCAATTTCCACCCTCCGCCTGGTTTTATGACGACACAATTATGTCTTGGTTCTCATCATAAGATTTCAGCAGGCTTTTGTTACCTTCGTGTTTTACCTGATTCACCCGTCGGTTGCAGTTTTCATTGTCTTCTCAAATTCCATTGTTCTCACGTAATTATGATCAAGTTGCACTCCTCTCCAGTCCAGACAAAGTATTTTATTCATGTTTTCCTCCTCCTTGAAGACAAGCATCCTATGAATTCCTCCAGACGGAAACCATTACAACTTTAACCTTCACCATAATTATCTGTATATTTTATGAGATGCATCTATCTCCCCATAATGAAGAGGGTGCAATGTATCCATGTAATTAAAGATTAATCTATGTAATAGCCAGCTCCAACCTACTGCCACACTTATTTATGTAAGTACACAGTGGCCGCGGAAGCCGTGGGGACATCGGGGGACATTAACATTGTGGGATAGGGGGAGGCAGGGGTTTATATAACATGGGGAGATGATTCGGACATCGAACATCCGTGGGGACATTGTCCCTCTTTTGTCCCCTCAAGCTTCCGCGGCCACTTTATGTAAGTATGCATATATGTACATACATAAAATTAATGGGAAACCGTATGACGCAACTTGAACCACATTTTAGGCATATGTAAGAAGATTGATGTCTTAACAAGGTATAAAATAAGTAATCGTGTAGGTTCAATTTTCGCAGGTTTGTTACAGAATCTTGACTCAAGATTCTTGAGCAAGATTTTGTACTTAATGAAGAAATGTGTGTAGGTGATGATGTGATAAAAAAAATTGAGCCTCAACTCAAGAGACTTGTTCAATTTCCTCTTTGCTAGCTTAGTATGAAGCTGTCAAGAAATTAAATTAGGTGATAATGCGAAATGTATAACATAACGCAACAATGTTATTTTACCGACTATGTTACAGTTTACTTGGTTAAGAAGGAATTAATAAAATGCAAATTTAAGGTAAGAAAAAAAGTTTACGAAAATAAGTAAACACTTTTATGGATAATATCATGACCTAAAATCAGGACATGAGCTTCCATTGACCTTTAAAATTATCAATCTCATTTTAATCATGATTCTAAGAATCTCTAGAAAATGATCTCAGATTATGTGCAAATGTCAAGAAAATATTGGGGGTATTCATTACGAGTGTATCATTAGCAATAAAAAAACAAAGTTCACAAACAAATTTGGATTGGAAATTCATATGCGAATTTCAATTTACGCATCTCCAAGACTCATAAATATTTACCTAGTTCGCAATTTTTTTAGCACTATATTGCGGTGCGAACATATATACAAATTCGTAAATGAATACCCCAATTGATTTTGGTAATAATTACGTCTTTCTATAAGTATTAATGACTTTATGTAGGAATTTTTACCAAGTTAGATATTTATAATTTTCGAAATTTCATACATACATATTTACATATTTACGTCACTGTAGCAAATCTGTAGGCGAATGTCAAACCCGTGGCGTCAATAACAAGATCCCCACGCAAACACGTACATAATAACCTTATTTTTCGCTGTTACATACGCATTTACTTAAACATTACGCCCAATATGGATTAGAAATGCATCCGGTTTTGCATCCTCAAAAAATGTATCGGAACTTCTTATTACTCATGAATTCACTTTCATCAAGAGCACAATTTCATAGGTCAACAATTTATTGTAGTAAATCTACTCCTTATTATTCGAAATTCGCCATTATTCGCCATCCACAAGACATAATTTAGGAAAGAAAGTGACACGTTGTGCTTGGGCTGTGTCGCCTTCTACGGCGTATGCTCGCTCTCATTACCATAATAATCATTCCGATTTCGCTTTCAGCACTTAATTACTAAATACTATACTTTGTGCATAGGACGTTCTTACTGACGAATAAAAAGTCACCCTTGGCTGCAGTGTGTGTATGTACCGCAATTATTTAATAGCTACCCTTCATTTTAATATGCACAGTGAGAACAACAAAGTAAAACGATACACTGACTAATTTCACTGAACTGACATTCTTCACTACCTTAAAATATGCATGGATCAATCATTTAATGAAGTGCAGGTAATTGACGTACACACACTCTTAGAAATCCAGTATTAAAACAGTACCAAGCCGTAGTCATGTATGACTCTACCAAAGTGTGATATTAATAAGTAATACCGTGAAGTAATAGCTCGGTATAAAAGTTTTACCATATCGGTAGAAAATTTCTACTGATCAGTATAATTTTAATACCAAGCGGTAGCAACTTTAATACCGAGAAATCAATACCTACCTCTGACTATACCAGATTTTTAAGAGTGTAGAAATGCAGTATTAAACTAATGCCAAGCGGTATTCATACTAAAGTGGTGTTGATAAGTAATACGCTGTAGTAGCACCTCGGTATTAAAGTTTTACCATGTCAGTAACAAATTTTTACGGACCGGTATAACCTTAATACCAAGCGGTAGCAACTTTAACACCGAGAATTCAATACCTGCCTCTGACTATACCAGATTTCTAACAGTGTAATTATCCCCCCAACCAAATTCTCACCTGGTTCCTTTCAACATTGCAGTTCCAGTGAAATCATCACGTCAAAATAGCAATTTCTAACCTACTTCTCTCTGTTACATTATTGTTCTTAACTTATTCCAAGAAAATTGAATTAATTTGTTCCCAATTTGCATACCAATTTCTGAATAAACTTTGCATCTATACGCATAAACGTGGGTGTAACTCACTAATTAAATTAGCAGCACCGAATTGATCGAATCTAATGAAATGACGAGTTCATAATTGGAAATGAAAATGACCTACAATCCCATCGATCTCATTTCTTCGTACCAAACGCAAATAAATTTATTGACTCGCCAATACAAAATTAATGACGCCACGTGCCCACCATTTCTCAAGTTATGTACCATATTCGTATTTTCGTATAGGTAAATATAAACAAAAACAGGTACGTATTTATAATTATAGACAAAATCGATCAAATTTTGCGACGAAATAGTGCAAATTACTATTTTAGTCGAATTGCAAATATAGAAACTCGTGCTACCACCACCTGAAAATTAAAGTATGAAAAAATAATGCACATTTTTAATCCTTTTACTGCCTGATATTTGACATGAGTCCCCGTTTCGTCTTGTGCTCAGTCCGAATTCGGGGTAAGCTTTTACATATTTTACCCGACTACTTCTCAATTCGGGGCTCAGTTGAGATCTGACTTCGGTTGAGAGTGAGGTTACTTCCTCCTTTCTCCTTCGTGTCGTTGTTTTCCCGATAAGCAAAAAACAGGAAAAAACACCGACTAGCTTTTAACCGACAACAGAAAGTGAGGAATTTTACCAAATAAGTTTCCTAAAATTTCGAAGAAAAAAAAACTTTATAAAAAATATTGCAAATTTTTGCATAAATAAATTAACTATAGCAGTGCAGTGTTTTAGACGACATTAATTTTTTGAACGGTACATACATAAATACGCTACAGAAACTTTAACTTTGGTGCTAAATTATACAGGGTGCTCTAAAAATTAAAAGAAAAAAACAACATATTTACAAAATTGTTACCAACTTGGTTATCGTTTTCATTGCCATTTTTACTACGAAAAGTGAACTTGGATCGCATCTTTATCTTATCAGATTCATGAATATCTGATCCTGTGACAGATTACAGTTACGTCTTAAAACCAAGCAACATTTTCATATGGATGAAAGCGAGATTTATAAATTTACCTACAGACATATTTTTATGATAAGTGAGTGATTCATTATTACGTTAAGAGAAAAAAACGAGACTACGAATTATTATCATCACAACTTGACAGCTACGTATTTAACTCTTTTACTACTTATCAATCATCATCGTCACGCAGTTACGCGACCGAGACGGGAAACTATTTTACTTACTTTGTAACTTGCATAACTAAATATTTAGACAAGTTTGTGTCAAATTTTTTTCTGGGGGGAGGAAGGATTTGCTACCTGTTGGCAAATGAAAAAATGGAGTAATTTCATGACTTGAAAAAATTCAAAAGTCAACGACACCACATAAAAAGGTAAGTTATGGTCTGGTCATTTTTTGAAAACATGAGTAAATTATAACATGTCTCGGGCTGGGACGTTTCCGTGGTCGAGACATGGGTCTTGTTGGGGGACAGATCTATAATTTTGGCTACTTTTATGCTACTTAAGACAGTAAATTAAATATTTACTAAATGGGGGATTTAATATGAAATGTTATTTTCTACACATTTATTTTTGGTACCTGCAAACCATTTTAAATTTGAATCATGATAATTTAAAGTGCTGTTGATAAGTAGGGGCTAAATATTGCAATTTGCATATATACATACACACCTTACAAACTAGCTCGAAATATACGTATTTATTTATACAAAAGAAAAATCTGCACAAAAAATTAGGGGTTGACTAGTGTAACAAAATTGTGGTGGGTATCTAATTGTCTCCGCTTTTCCTCAAGCTAATACATAATCAGACGCTCTGGGAGACAAGGATGGGCAGGTGTACATATGTAATTTTATGACAACTGGTGATCCCATTATTTACATATTATTTTAAATTTTGCTGGTGATGAGAATTTGCAAAAAAAATGAAAATGAGCAGAACTTGTAAATGTTCTAGTAAATGTTATTATAAAAAAAATAATTTCATGCAAAAATACAATACCTATAGTGCTGATCCATATTTAGATAAGTTTAGATTGATAAATAACGTATTTATTTCGCACTAAAGCAAGATTTTCCAACTTTAAATAAAGTAAAAAATATTACTAAAAATATTACTTTAAAAACCTCACAGTTTGCCTTAAATAAGAATAAAGTTACTCTTCAATTCACTTATTCTTTACTCTCAACGTCCCCAAAAACCCCAAACAAGATTATTTTCAAGTTTTCTACAAATCCCAAAAAACGGCATCTTTATAAAAATGAAAATTCCTTTTTGTAAACCTAAAATCTACGGATTACTTCTCAGAGAATCAAATGTCCTTAAGCCTCCCATTTCCCGTACTCTGACGACAACAATTCTAAATTTGAATAGATTTCCAGGTACATACTACAAAAAAATGACATAATGAAGACCGTGCTGCTTTTATGCTTCCTCTTTATATTCACAAACACACACACTTTGCATCGCGAAAACTGGGTGAAAACGCCGTGTTTTTCGTTGTCGACCAGTGGCCGCGGAAGCCGTGGGGACATGGGGGGACATTAACATTGTAGGATGGGGGAGGAAGGGGTTCTTTATACAACATGGACCATTCTGAAGTACTGCTCTGCTGTAATGTTTGCAGATGATACTGGTCTTATCATGGCGGGTGACATTGATAAGATCGAAACTGTAATATCTAACTTAGAATCTGATTTAAAATCATTATGTGCTTGGATGGATCAAAGTAGACAACAATTGCACCCTGATAAGTGTGAGATGATGGTATTTGCTCTAAAAAAGCATAGGTCACTACTCAGTGATATTGTTGTTCGATTAGGCGATAAACCGATTAAGAGGGTACATAAAGTAAAGCTATTGGGAGTTATTATTGATGATTGTCTTGAATTTAAGGATCATTGTACTGCAGTTGTCAAAAAATGTTACAGTAGTTTATGGACGCTTAGACCACTTCGAATGTTACTCAGTACGTACCATAGAAATATTGTTGTGAACTCCCTCATCATGTCTATTATTAATTATGCCTCTCCAGTCTACTTAGTTGGTAATCAGAATATCAAATGTATCCAGAAACTCATAAGATCGTGTGCTAGATATGTATTAAACAAGCATAAATATGATAATATTACTGATGATATGTATATGGATCTCGAATGGCTGAATGCGGACAACATAGCAAAGTTTGAAATATCGAAACTATCTTTTAATATGGTAAATTGTCTATGTCCTTCTCTATTTAATAATTATATTAATTATGAGGTAATACAAACTAGGCAAACACGATCCGCAACACATGTTGAGCCAAATATACCGTGTAACTCAAAAATCATGCTGAAAAGTTTCAGGTATAGAGCGTCCTAGGTCATGATCAATTTACCGAGTAATTTACTTAGTGGTAATACCAGTAAAAGTGTTTTTAAAAAATTATCCAAGAAGTATTTTATTGATAAGCAACGCGAAGAACGAATTATTGATATTTTTAATCTAATTGATAATGACGAAGAAATGTAACTGTTTATATTATATATATAAGACTTGTCTGTCCTTGAAACGTAATGACCCAATCTTTTGGGGTGTTTCATTGTATGAAATAAATAAATAAATAAATAAATAATGGACAGATGCTGGGGACATTGTTCCTTCGGCCTTACATTTCCGCGGCCACTGGACACACACATACATTTGAGTAGCCCTAATTCTCCCAGTGGCCGCGGAGGCAGCGGGGACATCTGGGGACGTTAACATTGTGGGATAGGAGAGGGAGGGGTTTACGTAACATGGGGAGATGATGGGGACATCGAACAACCGTGGGGACATTATCCCTCTGTTCCTACACTTCCGCGGCCACTGTAATGTAATAGCCAACCTGTGAATTTCGCGTTGTACGTATGTAATCAGTGGCCGCGGAAACTGTGGGGACATCTGGGGACATTAACATTGTAGGATGGGGGAGGCAGGGGTTTGTATAAGATGGGAAGATAATGGGACATTGTCCCTCTGTCCCCTCCCGCTTCCGCGGCCCCTGTTGTCGGCGTATTATTCATAAAGAGTTTTTATGTGGCCGTAAAACCCTTCAAGTTGACTGGATGATGCTTCATTTGGAGGAGATGAGGTTGTCACGTTTGAATTTAAATATTCTTTTTAAACTCGCCACGCCAAAACGAGTCACATGCTGAGAGCGTTCAACGCCCCGTTTCGTTTCATGTGGTTCTTCTTTGATCCAAGCAAAAATTTGGGTACACAAGTTGTCGCAGAAGAGTTGGTTTTCATGCTGTGAAATGGAAAATACGAGCATTTATTTATGTACATACGTTCGGAAAATTACCCACCACGTGGAAAGGTGATAGCTTCTCTGTGGTTTTGGTTAAACTGAATTTGGCTCAAATTTCTGCAACAAAATTTCTATCCTAAACTTCGAATTTTGCAAATTGCGAATTTGCAATTTGTTTTCAAAGGATTCAATTACTAGCTGAAAATTAGAAACATGAAGCTCAGATTGATATACTAATTTCGCACAAAATTAGCAAAATTTCTGTAACAAAATTTCTTCCTAAGTCGTAATTTACGACGAGTTCGAATTTTGCTGCAATGTTTTCAAAGGATTCAATTAATCCGAAGTACGAAATCTACATACTTATTTACATACTTACGTAAAAACATAAACCTGAGATCGATTTACATACTAATTTCATACAAAATTCGCAAAATTAACGGACGACAATCCCGATGTCAATTAGAGCGAAATTAATATATCTATGCTTACATATATTTCACTGGTTAGCAATTTACACCCAAATTATGCATACTCTTCAACTATAGCGCAAATGACCAAATGTTAAAGTTGAAACATGTCTCCATCTTTCAACTGGTTATTAATGACACAATTCAATTAAATATTTTCAACGCTACAATCTTACAAAACTTGTATTAAATCAATACTGACCGGAGTGTGACTCAGAAACAATTAATTACACTTCGGTAATGTTGTGGTAATGAAAACTTTACCATTTTCAACAGAAACCAACTACCAATCCGGTAGGAAATTATTACCAAATCTACATCAGTACTGAGGATCCTACCAGATTTTTAACAGTGTATGACAAAAAGAAATCTGTAATCGTACCGATTTACCAATTTCCTCACTTATTTAATTACGTCGTCATGTTTCAAGGGGCGCCGTGTCCTTACGTATTACACAATTCTCTCAAGTTTCACTGCTAAATACCATCCAAAAAGTAATCTCCGAGCTTAACCGATCCACCAATTCTGAAGTCTTTTATTTAAACAACTTCATCCTAAATACGAACATCTCTCTATACAAAACACTCATCGTTTGTTTTAAACTTGAATTAAAATGATGTAAGAGTTTAGTCTGCTGAGTGAGAGAGACGATTCTTTATTCAATGTTTGCTGAATGTCTCGGGTGGATTTTTGGCGTTCAGAGAGTTATCCGTTGGGCTTCGTGTTCGAGAGAGGAAGTGGAAAAAAAGTCTCGAACTTCTCGTTTTTTCTCTGCTTCTTCTGTGGTTTGGTTGTATTTATCGTGCTTTCGATTCCTCTCTGCTTTTCAACTATTTATAACCTGATACTCTTTTATACGCTCTCTTTGGATGGTTGGTTGGTTAGTTGGTAAAGGAAAAGCAGGAAAGTCTCTCAAAGTGCAAGGAGCTGGTTCTTCTCCTCCTGGCCAAGAATCTGCACTCACTCACTCACTTATCGCAAAGTTTTGTTAGGTGCATGTGAAAAGGCAACGTCAAAACAGGGCTAAAAAACCGAGTAAACTTGGTACTATTAGATCATGAACTGGAAAATGCTGATGTCTCAGGGGGAAGATTTTCATTATGTAAGGAATGAATAAAATTATTAAGTAATGAATATGTGTACATTGCCAGATTAATTAATTAATTTTGAGGGATTACATACCTTACATTTTTCTACAGATATAAGCTAAAAGTGAAACTGGGGATATTTTTTTAAAATTTCATTTAGAATCTGAATTTTCATTTTCACTATGTGTAAATACATCGTCAGATTAAATTTCGCAGGATGAGATAGATACCTGCATATTTTCTAAAGTTACCTATATAAGTATTGGAAATTTTGTTTTTAATAGTATTTTCAATTTTGAGTTTTAATTTTGAGGTATTTCATCCGGGTTAAGTTTTGTAAAGTTTTATGTATTTTATTTAAAAGGAAACCTGAACCGAAAACGTTGGAAATAAATACAACATTTTTTTGTACCCGAGAGATATACTCGCATATTGACTGGCACCTTTGGCTCTAATTCTTGCTTTGGTTGGATAACTGTGGTTCTTTTCTGATCGTAAATGTTGACATGCATTGACACGAAATCGCAACTGTTTTCATATTACGGTTAAAATTCAGTGTTGCTTTTAATTAAACATTATTGCAATTAAGTTAACAATAATCAATTATAATTAACTGAAATGACCGTACGGTTTTGGGAACGCAATGCAAAATGCAATATGAAATTTCCAGCCTAGATTTAATCAGTATTTTGTTTGTACTCGTTTAATAAATGATCAAATTACTACCCGCATGACGCAAAGATCTCCAACTTTGACATGAGAGTTATGAACGTTGCCGCTGATTTTTATTTTATTTTTTCCTTTAACAAATCCGGTCTCCTTTACCGGTCACAATTAGCCGATTTCCTATTATGTTTCAACTCTTGCCAAGTGTACTTAGCGGGGCAGACAGTGGCCGCGGAAGGTGTGGGGACATGTGGGGACATTAACATTGTAGGATAGGGGAGGGACGGGTTTATATAACATGGGCAGATGATGGGGACAACAAATAACCGTGGGGAACTTGTCCCTCTGTCACCTCCCTTTCCGCGGCCACTGCATTTTGTACGAACACATGAGTAGCCTGAATTTTTCCAGTGGCCGCGGAAGCCGTGGGGACAACTGGGGATATTAACATTATAGAATGGGGGGAAGGAGGGGCTTGCATAGCATTGGGAGATGATGGGGACATCGAACAACCGTGGGGACATTGCCTTTCACTTCCGCAGCCACTGAGTCCAGATACAGATCGTAATTTCACTTCAATCTCACAACTCGTATAGTACGTACCCCAACTCACTCACTCACTTTCTCCAAACTCAAGCAGGTACCGAAACCACGGCACAATTTGTTTCATTTAATTCGCATTCCTCTCTCTAATCCGCGACCGAATATACATACATATATAGTCGCAAATCTGCTGTCCTCTGCACTGGCAAATATTTGCATAGTATTCGCTATACGTATGCTATGTGCCATGCACGACTGCAGCCGCAGAATTGATTGACCTAGCGTGAAGAAACGAGAGAAAGTAATAAAATTAAATTAAAATGCACAACAACTGAAAATTGAACTCTAATTTTGTTCACGACTAGTTTCCAGGCCGCGGAAGAGGGGCAACGGCGCGGGGGATTATGCATGGCAATTTGTCGTCAACACTTTCGTTTCTTGCCGATTAGCTAAATTTTTTGCACTACAAAGCAAGAAATGCGAGGTGCAAAAAACTGGGAGAAAGTGCGAAAAATATACGCTAGCTAGCCACACGCCATATGAAATATTATAACAGCGGGGCGTAGTTTCTTTGCGCCATGCATTTCTCCCAGGTCAAAATATTCCCCTGCAAGAAACCACTTTCTCCCCGTGATTTCTTGCAAACGGTTACTTTCACCAGAAAACCAGGGTGTTCAAACTGCAAGAAAATCTAATATCTTGCGTTCCACGGTCCCTGCAAACCCGTAACCTTTAAATGTGACGAGAATTAGTGTGCATTATGTACATACATAGAAGAGAAAGTTAAAAACAACAACACCACTATTTACTTACGGCTTAGCGTGATTGTCGTCACACCGCAGCAGTGAGTGAGTAATGGGGCATAATTCAAACGAGTGGGTGACAACACGTATGAAATGTATGTAAGGAAATATTCGAAATCTGAACTGCACCCACAGTTTTGTAGATCTTCCGATAAAGGTGCAATTACGTAAAATATTTGTAAACCTGAATATTCCCAGAAGGAAATTTTCCCACTCTAAGGGAGCTCACACTGAATTAATAAAGTACACTGTTAAAAATCTGGTAGAGTCACATAGATACTCCGTGCGGGTATTGGTTTGGTAATAATTTCTTACCAGATTGGTAGTAAATTCTTCCTGAGTGGTAAATTTGTCATTGCCAGAACATTACTGAACGGTAATTCCCGTTAACACCAGTGCCGGTAGAGTCACATATGTACTCCAGTCGGTAATGATTTAATACCAGGTTTCTAAGAGTGTAGTCGATAAGAAATCTACGATACGATTACGTAAAATATTTCTGTGACCCTGAAAAATATTTCTACAACGGTCAATCCCACGCATGTATGTACATACATACATAAAACAATTATTGTTGCATGCATGTACCCACCCACCCACCTACAGGTCGAATCCAAATCCATCCAAAATTAAATTAGTTTTGCTCCACGAATCCCCATAAAATTACGCATAATCAAATAACCCTACCTAACTTTATAGTATTGTATTGCATGAATGGATTGTAAACAAACCTAAATCCCAATCAAAGACCTGTGATACATACGAAACAGGGTAAATATGTATAACCTTTACCCTTTCTCGGTTTTTCAGTTTCACGTGTTCCATTTAGATTAGAAAGTCCAGTATATAAATTTTGCCAAAAGTCCGGGCCAATTCTCTGGTTAAATCGACACAGTGCTTAAAAATTTCATGACTTCATTCCCACCAGGAAAATATATGTACCTACCGGAGAAAGTTTACTTTTTGCTCATTTTTATTTAAATATGTAACTCTCTCCACCTCAACCAAAAACGTCGCAAATCCGTCCTGGACTGGATGGGAAATTTTGGAGTAGCGTGACTCTCCCTAACAATGGAGGTCTCCCAGCGGATGCTCTCCGATTTTGAGCAAACTAGTGTCAATCGATGACAAATTTAGTTAGTATGAAATTTGCGAAAGACACGATCTCCCAATGGGCACGTTTGGCAGAGATATTTGCATCCGAAGAGGAGAAAACGCACCCAAAAGTTGACAAATTTTACGCTTTGCAAATTTACTGCGAGTTTTTCCTCTTCGGATGCAAGTTTATCAGCCAAACGTGCCCATTGGGAGATCGTGTCTTTCGCAAATTTCATATTAATTTATTCATTTTAATTTCATATTTTAATTAAATTTGCGATCGATTGGCACTTGTTAAAATAAATACTGGGTCACGTTTGGCAGACATATTTGCATCCGAAGAGGAGAAAACCCGCAGTAAATTTGGAAAGTGTAAAATTTTTCGACTTTTCTGTGCGCTTTCTCCTCAAAATTGTAGGGCATCCGCTGGGAGACCTCCTCCATTCTATTGTGAGTGTCTCACTTTTGTTGCAGGACTGCCATCCATATGTGGGTGAAGTAGTAGGAGAGAGAAGTGTTCTGTTTTAATTTAATGCATAATAGATTCGCTGCTCGTTCCACTCCAAGCAAGCAACGAGCAGGGTGCTTGTATTGTAGTACTTGGCATTCTGATACTGCGACTAACTCGGAGAAAGCTAAGCCAAACCAAAAGGCTGCCATAACCTCAACTTTCTCCTGCACGGGACCAGGTACAAATTGCAATTTATTCTGGAGACCTTTTCTCTCGTGATGCACTGACCCATTTATGTTTCATGCAGTGGCCGCGGAAGCCGTGGGGACATGTGGGGACATTAAATTGTAGAATAGAGGGAGGGAGGGGTTTATATAACATGGGGAGATGAGGGGGAGATCGAATAATTGTGGGGACATTGTCCCTCTGTCCCCATTATTCCGGGGACAGTGTACATAATCCTCTGCCTGTGAATTTAGCATTGTATGTATGAAATCAGTGGCCGCGGAAGCGGTGGGGACATCTGGGGACATTGAAGGACAGGAGGGGTTTGCATAAAATTGGGGAGATGACGGGGGCATCGAACAACCCTGGGGACATTGTCCCTCTGTTCCTCCCCCTTCCGCGGCCACTGATCGCTAGTGTGTACTTGTGTCTCCATTGTTGCATCGAATTGAATAATGTTCTCTTCTCGGGTGAATTGGGTTTTCACTAAATTCGACGATTCTTCTTCAAACTCGGGGGAAAGGACGAGTCAAAAACAGACATTCGGACTGATTGGACGTTATTCACTCGCTGTTATTTTTAAGCACTTATTTTCATTCAAATGTGAGGAGAAATAGAAAAATAAATGAATTTTCTGCCTTTCTTTCCCTCGCGGTCGAATTAAGGTTCAAGGTGTGACATGTTTAATTATTAATGAGATCGATCGCCCCACGAAGACTCGGATTCGCAAAATTGGCAAAAATTGCGAGTTAGTAGGTGACGAAATTCGTCCAATTCCGTATAATTAAATAGTGTCGTGTCTAAACTGTAAAGCAAGTTTCTGCTGAAGTTCTTTTTAAAAATCGTTAAAAAATTGCGAATAGGTGACCAAATTTGCACATTTCGTCACACCTAAATAAATTGTCCAACTGTGGAGCATGTTTCTGTCCAATTTCTTAAAAAATCGTTAAAAACTGCGAATACATAGGTGACGAAATTCACCCTCGTCGCCAATCACCAAATATTGCGACACACTCTAAATAAATAAGTAGCATTGACAAACTATAAAGCATGTTCCTGCTAAATTTCTTCTAAAAAAATCTCAAAATTCCCAACTGTGCAACATGTCTCTGCCGAATTTCTTTAAAAATCGGTAAAAAATTGCGAGTAGATAGGTGACGAAATTCATCCACATCGTCAATTGCTAAATATTGCGACACACTCTAAATAAATAAGTAGCATCGACAAACTATAAAGCATGTCTCTGCAGAAATACTTCTACTAAAAATCACAGATTTTTCTTAGAAAAATTTGAAAGATTTTTCTTAGAAAAATTTGAAAGATTTTTCTTAGAAAAATTTGAAAGATTTTTCTTAGAAAAATTTGAAAGATTTTTCTTAGAAAAATTTGAAAGATTTTTCTTAGATTAGAAATTTCAGATTTCTCACATTTCCAACTTTTCCTCCGTGGTTTCAAATTTCTTCTTAAAAAATCCTAAATTTCAGATTTCTCGCACATGACTTTCACCCTGCAAACATTTCCCCGTGGTTTGACTACCACTTTCCCATCGTAATACTAACCGTGCAATATTTCGCAATGGGGAGACATTGACATGAAAGGATGTCATGTGCCGGTTCGAATGTAGTGATTGTGATCTGATAACAAATGCCCCCTTTCCTTCCTTCCTCCGCCGAAACAATTACTATAATTTGGTCTCGCTTGAATTAAACCGGGCAATAAATACTGGTGAAAACGGAGGCACGAGTTTGTCCTTACAATGGGGACGCAAACAGGGTGCATAAACATTTTTGTTGTCCGTGGTTTCTCCTAAGGGGGTGGTGCAAGGATGAATATTTTTTTCAAAAAAATCAAAAAAACAAAAGTTGGGGAATTGCATGCAATTTTGCCATGAATTTGGTTGTCAACCTAATTTTACAAATTATAATATTCTTTACCAACGACCTTATCCGACCTATATGACCCCTACTGGTCGGCTACTTGACCGATCTTAGCAATCTCCGAGCTTATTCTTCATTTTCGGAGATGAAGGCCAAGATAAAATTTATTTATTTGATTTTAGAAAAGTGGTTGACAACCAAATTCATGGCAAAATTGCATGCAATTCCCCAACTTTTGTTTTTTTGATTTTTTTGAAAAAAATATTCATCCTTGCACCACCCCCTTAGGAGAAACCACGGACAACAAAAATGTTTATGCACCCTGGGACGCAAACCATGTTCAACCCAGATTATTTTTTGACCAGGTTAGTTTGAAAGAGCAACTCTTTAGAAACAACATTTAATCCTGTATGTACGCAGATACACAAAATTTAGCAAGTTTTGGGCGCCGCAGTTTCGCAAAATCGTTCGGTTTTTCAGTGGAATCTGTACCTTGTGGCAGCAGTTTTCGCGAACTTGCGGCGCCCAAAACTTGCAGAAGTTTTTGCATCTGCGCCAATTCAGCACTTAATGCTATTTTTAAAGAGTTGATCTTTCAAACTAACGGGGTCAAAGAATAATCTGTCTTGAACATGGTTTGCGTCCCATTGTTAGATCGAGTTAACTATTGACTACAGCGTCACGAGGGTACACAAACACATCCATTTATTTATGTAGGAAGTCTCCCTCCTCAGATAACAGTCGGACTGTCAGAGTTAAGCGTATCTAAAATCAAAGTGAAAGTCTAAACCAAATTGGGATTTATTTATCTACGATACGATCCGTGGTAGGTCTAAATTTTAATGGAAATTGATCCAAATCAGGGCTAAAATCTCCACAAAATCTACACGATTATGTATCCGGCCTTTAAACATGACTCGTTTCTCTACACTCTTAGAAAACCGGTATTAAATAAATCATTACTGGCCGAAATTCATAAAAATATGACTTCACCGGCACTGGTAATAATGGGCATTACCGTTTAGTAATGAAGAATTTACCACTCAGAAACAAATTATGTACCACCAAGTTAGTATGAAGTTATTACCAAATCATTACCAGTATATGTGAATCTACCAGATTTTTCACAGTGCAAAAAAGATCTCAGATATTTTTGTTGTGTATTGTTTTCCTTCCAAAATTTGACCTTCAACCCAACCAAATCCTGAACTCACCATTCATAACCAACCACGCAAAAAAATACCATTCATATTTTTTATCCGCCTTCTTGTGCAGTACAAAAACTACACGTAAATACATACACAATCTGTTTCTTCTTCTTCTTTCCCCAATAATTAATTAATGGATTATGTATCCAACAACGTACATATCTAGCTCCTCCATTCAGTTTCAGGTGCTTTGATCCTGCATAAAGCGCAAGTTGTGCTGTGTTGTGAGGAGAAAGTTGAGTAACTTTCTCCTGGACGGATTAGCCAGCAAGAAAGTGCTTCCTTTCAATTTATTTATGCTCCAATCCAACCAGCACAACCTGCCTGCCTGTTTTCCTGGCTGTCATTCATCCTCCACGGCAGCGGCGGACATTCACAAAGCATTGTGTCGTTGTCCTTGTGAAGTGAAAGGAAGCAGTGGCCGCGGAAAGTGTGGGGACATTAACATTGTAGGATGGGGGGAGGGAGGGGTTTGTATAAGATGGGGAGATGATGCGGACATCGAATAACGGTGGGGACATTGACCCTTGGTCCCCAAGCTTCCGCGGCCACTGAAAGGAAGAGAAAGTGAGTGAGTGAGAGAAAGCCAGTGAATCAGCAGTCTTCTTTCAGGTAGGAAATTTTGCACGAGTGAAAGCAAGCTAAAGCTCGATTGACTTCAACTTTCTCTCCTTTAACAAAAGACATGCAACCTTCGAAACGTATGTTCGACATATGCACGAAAAAGAGTTAGCCAGCTAGTAGTGAAAGGAGCCAAATGACGAATCCTTCTCAAGGAATAGCTTGATAACACAATGGGGAAAGAAAAAGGCTAATAAGTTTGAGAAACCGGCCAAATTTGTGATTAAGGGGGATTGCTTTTCTGCTTAGTTTCACTGATTTTTTCCAAACACTTGGAGTAAATGAGACTTAAAATTTTTATGCAATCAATTTTTTGTTCATTATTGGATAGATTTTAATTAAACTAGTTCCACTGGAGAAAGTCTCACTGCTACTTTTCACTTCGTGTCTGATTTTGCGAACAATTGGAGTAAATGATTTCTGTAGCAGAATTTAAGAATCAGTCGACAAAAAATGTTTACGCCATCAGTTATTTCTTCATAATTTTGTAAATTTTAGTACGACTAGTTGTTGGAGTGGAGAAAAAATTTTCCTGATTTTTCGAACACTTGGAGTGGATTTTTGTAGAAGGATCTTATCAAAGAAATTTTTGTCATCAGTTTTTTTCATAATTTTGTACATTTCAATACAACTTGTAGTTCCAGTGGAGAAAGTCTTTTCCGGATACGTTGGATAAATGAGATTCGTAATTATTGTACCAGAATCAAATTCATGAAATTTTATGCCATTCGTTTTTTCGTAATTTCATAAACATTTGCACAACTACTAGTTCCAGTGGAGAAAGTCTTTCCCAAATATTTGGAATAAACGAGACGCATAATCTAAGCATCAGTTAACACGAAATTTTTATGTCATCAGTTTTTCCTTCATAATTTCATAAATTTTCGATACATCTAGAGAAAGTCTTGTGTATGTAACAGTTGAGGCGAAAAATAGAAAAATATGGCTCCAATAATAAAACACTGCTCTTTTTTTCTTTAATTATCAGAGTTACGAGGGGAATTTTATGCCCAATAAAAACCCAAATGTCACATTTGATTTTTGTTCCTGGCGTTATCGTAAAGCCTTCCGTATAAAAAAAGGAGAAACAAAATGTTCTTTTGTCAGTCAATTTTATCCGACTTTCTTTCTCCTCATTCAAGTCAGGTTAGATATGCGGAAACCCGATAAGCATGCCAATCCATGGCCTTATGCTGTTCATGTTAATATAGGGTCTCTTTCATTTCGCAATTTTTATATTTCCGGTGCATTTTATTTCGCAATTTACTAAATTACATTTAGTAATTAATGAATAAAACTTCCTTATTTTTTGAGATAATCCCGATCGACACATGACCAAAAATCTGTATGCTTAAAGTGTGCCTTAACCAACCCGAGTAACAATTTTGTGCATTTTTCTACAGAAAACTTTATTCTTTGCAATTTGTGCTTAAAATTAAGTTTTGCACATATATCCATTCTGCATAACAAAACCTGTAGAAATTTTCTGCTGGATTATGCAAAAAAATTATGCATAATACAATATGCATCCAGCTTTTGACGATTACTGCAAAATTCAACACAGTAAATTCTACCCGGGAATCTTATTTTTCGCGACCAAAGACCACTTGGCCGCAAAATCCGCCAATGTTCAAACCATATCATTTCAATCTGCAAACTAACCGTTCGGACCTCGTCTAACATATCGTTCCTCGGGCATTCTCTAACTTTCTCCGCATCGCCGATCAGGTCATGTGCTCCAAACCAACCGAATAGTATCACCTCCTCCAATCCGGCCTCTATTATGGATGAAAGCGTGCCTTTAACCTTCCCAACTCGGGGGTGAAAGCACCTTCTTCTTTTCTACGTGTCGGACCCTGGATTACAGTTTCGGAATAAGAGGAGAGAAAAAAATAAGAGATTTTTTATGACTCCATTTCAATTACTTTGTGTAAATAAATGAAGACCTAATTCCACTCGAGTGTTATTGCTCTCCACGAAGTTCCTGTCCTCCCAAAAATGAGGGATTCGACTTTAATGAATGTGTGGGAATGGGAAAAGTTTTCTCAGCCTGAAGAGAAAGTAACGCTCTTCACACTACTCGCACTCCCCATGGGGTTTGACGATGGAATGACATTATTATTGAGCCCATGCCAGGGTGACAAGTAGAGGAATTGGGCAGGGACGGGTGAAAGTGAGGAACCACTTGCAAGAAATATATCTATTTTTTAGTGTTACTTGATGTAAACCAGTCATTCAATTGTACTGATCAAGGAATAACATGTGAATAAATGACCATCAATCAATCAATCAGTCAATCAACGGGGAGAAAGTGGTTTCTGGCAGGGAAATATTTTGACCTGCAAGAAATGCAAGGCGTGAGAAACTAACAGGGGAACCTTTTTTCAAGCTACGCCAGGATTTTCTAGCGAGTTATGTAAAAAAAATCAAGCCAAAAATTAGGAATCACAGGACACTTATTTCCGTTGAATGACCCCTTTAAAAAAATATTAGGGGGCACAGTCACGCGCAAGAGGAGGAAAATGCGAGAGAAAATTAACTCGAAAATTGAACTTTGCCGCCAATATTATTCTTGAAATGGGCCATTCAACGGAAAGATAAGTGTCACGTGATTCTAAATTTTTGGCTTAATTTTTTTGACATAACTCGCCAGAAAATCCAGGTGTAGCTTGAAAAAAGGTTCCCTTGTAAGTTCTTCCCGGCGCTATACTTCATCCGGCGCGTGGCCAGATGGCGCATATTTCTCGCACTTTTTCCCAGTTTCTTGCACCTCCCATTACTTTTTGGGTGACAAATAGAATGATGTCGACGTCATTTTTAAAAATTGAGTGATTTTATTCAAGCTAAATTACTATGCAGATTTTTTTTCGTTCTGATTCCGAGATTTTTTAGAATTTTGAAAGATAATAAATAAATAATCGCAAGAAAGTGGTTTTTTGCAGGTGAATATTTTGACCTGCAAGATATTCAAGGCTCAAGAAACTACTATAAATACTTCATACGGCGCGGGGCTAGACAGCGCGTAATTCATGCACTTTCTCCCAGTTTCTTGCACCTCGCATTTTCAGTGCAAAAAATGTAGCAAACCCGCAAGAAATGAAACCCTGTAAACGTTGGAGCCAGGGTGACAAGTACAGTAAGTAAATAGTGGATTGGATTATGGAATTGCAGTCTGCATCACAGACCGACCGAGGCGTTGGCTTGGCTGGCACTTAACAAATACTTTTGTTCCCGAACCACCGGAAACTTTCGGTAGACAGATAATTACGCAATTAGCAATTACAAACGTTCCACTACGGACAATACGTAACGTTATTCTACGATAATTTGGTTAGCCTGTGAGCAAACAATAATTGACTCCCTTGATACATACACATGTAACTGCAGGCTATTGCATAACCATGAATTTTGCACATTTGCAAATTCATTTGGCATCAAATTCTTCCTCTTAAAAATCTCACCACGGCTTTGTTCTTCTTTCCGCTCTTATTACATCAATTCTGCTATATTTGCGAATTAATTTCGCATCAAATGCCAAAATTCAGACAAAAATCAAGCACTATAAAATATGTCAAAATTTAACCACAGTTTTTCCCTACTTTTTCACCCTTATTAATCGTCACATGAATTTTGCCACATTTGCGAATTAATTTCGCATCGAGTTCCTGCTAGAATTTATGCAGAAACATGAAAATTTCACCACGGTTTTCTAATTTTTCACTCTTATCAATCGTTACATTAATTCTACCACATTTGCGAATTAATTTCGCAGCAAAATGTTATTGAAATCTGCTAACTTCAAACACTATAAAATATTTACAGGCATTAAAATCTCACCACAATTTTCTCTTACTCTTATTAATCGTTACACGAATTGCGAATTAATTTCGCAATAAATTCCTGCAAAAATCCATGCACATCTTTTTAATCCATTTTCTCCCTCTTTTTCACAGCATCTCACTCTTCTGTAGTACTCATGTAATAATTAGTACTTCTTACTTACTTACTGGTTGCCTTGCACTAGCACGATTTACGCTATTCCACTGCCCAATAAAGTTTGTTGTTGTGCCAAAATGATAAAAATAGACTTTGCATTTCGCCAAAAAGTTTAATACATGAGATGAAGAAGAAGAAGGGATTATTTTTTAGTGACAATCCAACAAACCAAGAAACCAAGTAGAGACACGTCTTGTGTGTACTTCTGTCCCACCCATAATCCTCCAAATAATTCTTCTCCCATTGATACGCGCAGTGGCCGCGGAATCGTAGGGACAGCCGCAGAGATACGGGATTAATGAATATTTTTGTGGATTAAGGATCGAGGATTAATTTTATTGGGGGATTAGATTAATCCATGATTAATTAAATAATTTTATATGCTGGGATTAAGGATTAATTAATCCTGACTAATTCCTGATTAAGTATTAATTAACCCTGATAAATTCCTGATTAAGGATTAAGGATTAATTAATCCTGATTAATTCCTGGTTGATTAATGATTAATGTAGTTTTTATTTTACTGCATTTAATGATTGCAATAAGTTTAATTGTAATCACGAGTCATGATTACAATTAAATTTATTGCCAATTTATGACCAAGGATTAATGAATTAGCTAAGCTTCGTCGGGATTAAAAATTAATGGCGTGAAAATGTTACAGGGATTAATGATTAATGAGTAATTACGTAAAAACTTTTATTTGGATTAAGCATGAAGGATTATTAATCATTAATCCAAATCCTTAATCCTACTTCTTAATCCGCTCATCACGGATCTCTAGGACAAGGACAATGTCCCTACGGTTATTCGATGTCTCCATCATCTCCCCATCTTATATACACCCCTCCCTCCCCCATCCCACAATGTTTCTGTCCCCCGATGTCCCCACCCCTTCCGCAGCCCCTGTTGCTACCTTGCACCTCGAGAGATGAAATGAAACAACATCATCATTATGTATCAGAGAGAGAGAGAGGGACGTACAAATTCTATTTTGCAAATCTCAGGATGAGCTAGCCAACGAAAAAGTTGGGATGTGTTGGATACATTGAGGAGCAGTTGTTCCTTGGCTTATCGGACGGTTCATCCTTCACTGGAAGACAGATGAGTATTAATCAGTGAACTTGTTCTTTGTACAAAAAGCGTGATGGTGTTGGTGGTTTGGTTTGGTTGGCAGCAGTGGCCGCGGAAAGGTGGGGACAAATGAGGGACAATGTCCCCACGGTTGTTCGATATCAGCATCATCTGCCCAATATTATATAAACCCGTCCCTCCCCTCATCCTACAATGTTAATGTCCCCACGGCTTCCGCGGCCACTGGTTGGCAGTGGTAAATAAGTGGGATGTATGTATGTGCAAGAAGTAAAGTATGAATTTTTTTCCTGGTGGGAATTGCATGGAACGAAACGAAACTTTTGCTCTTGCTTTCTCAAGGCAACACATTTTTTTCGGGGAGAATGTGTACTTGCGAAAAGTTGCGAATAATATGCACAAAGATCTCGTCATGATGCATGGATATGTATTTGTGAAAAGTTTCGAATAATGTACATACATACGCAATAATTCTGTATGTACAGATATATACATACAGAGGGTGGACGTGTATTTATTTTCAGTGACGCCTGACAGTCAAACTTTGCGGATGTGTTCTTTAGCATAAAGCCCAAAAATTTCAAAATATTTTTTTTTTTTTTTTACATATTTCTGGGTTTTCAGAAATATCAATATTTCCTTTATTATTTGAAAAATACGTACATCTTTTACACATTTTTTAAATAAAGGTAAATCTTATATTTTGTAAATATTTCTAAGATTTTAGACAAAAAAATTTGGCTAAAAGAAATTGCTATATTAAAAAATTCAAATTTTGCAAAAAATTGTTATTTGTTTTTGCATTTATTTAATTCCTGAATTAAATACCTACGCGAATATGCATAAATCTTGAATTAAACAAATTATTTCCTGTCCATCACAAAATTTAGGTCCCGACTTTTTAATCAGACAACATTCTCATTTTTAGAAAATTCCATATTTCTTGACGATTGCGAGCGTTATATATTTCTAGGTTTTCAGACTTACAAATATTTACAAATATTCCTGCTATTATTTTTAAAAGATATGTAAATCATTTATTTTTTCAAAAGTACATATACATATTTAATAAATAATTCAACGACGTGGGGGGCGAATTTTTTTATAAAAAAAAATTGGACTACAAAAACTCCAGAGAATTTATATTCAAAAGAACAAATTCTGTAATTTTTTTGTTTTACTGATTAAATATTTTTACGATTTTTTGTAAATCCATATCCGCCCTCTGGTCACGATACATGATTATGTA
This sequence comes from Folsomia candida, assembly GCF_002217175.1. NCBI lineage: Eukaryota > Metazoa > Arthropoda > Collembola > Entomobryomorpha > Isotomidae > Folsomia > Folsomia candida. The sequence continues at coordinate 4,445,620 of NW_019091201.1, forward strand.
TTTGCAAAAAGTTGCGAATAATGGACATACATAATGTATGTACACCCTCACGGATGAAAAATGAGACTTCTCACACTGAACAGGAAGTGAAGTGAGCCAAAATCCATGCAGATCCGTTGAATGGAACAATCACTTCAATCACCAAGCAGATTATGTTTCCTTTTCAAAACGGATCATTAGTTAATCTCCAAACCACAAAGGAAAGAGAAAGATGCTAACCGAAATATTGCGCCAATTCATGGACACCTCTAAAAAAATATGCAAATTTTCTGCCTACATATTTCCGATATTCCGGTCCTGTCGTCACCTCACCTTCGGAAATGAACTCTAATTTGAAGAATGACGGTTTTTGCAAATATATTTACATATTTTGCACTGATCTAGGATAGATATTTGCCCTTCAAGAAAATGACAGTTTTGTCGTCGTCGTTGTATTAGCACATGATTCTTCGTCATACCATAACTTTGAGAATCCTGACATGTTGATATTTTTCTTCAAATGTGCCAAAAAATACGGAATAATAATGGTTACATTATGTCACACTATTTTTTCCCAATCTTATTTATTCACGTGTCAGATTAAAGATTGGATTTTTTTGCAATGGGTTACGTAACACCCTGCCGAATAAGGCTTGTGGACGTACATCTCTTCTCCTAATATAAACATGCCACGATCCTGACATGTCGTGCAGTTACTGAATTTCTAATAAATTCCTGAATTTCTAGAATATTCTTACTTTCACCACAATAATGTCTCAAAGAAACTTTTCTTTCTTTCCATTTTCAGGTTCGAGACGTCTCAACTGCATAAATATGACCTCCCTTCGCTCACTCATCAGTGCTGCAGTCCATCCATAAAATAAAAATTGTGCCCGCACTAACTAACCACCAACTTTCTCCATAGAACTTTCTCCTCTTCCAAAAAAGAAAAACAATTTATCCCCACTTTCTCCACCAGTCCAATAATCCTCTCGACATGGACAACTACTCCTAAGGAGAGATTTTTGTGCAATGTGATTATGTGACTAGACCATCATCACCCAAACCGGAAGTAGAATATAAAAAAGAAAAGAATAAGGGATCAATTTCCATCGTCACCATCATCTCACCACCCCCTCAAATATTTTTCTCCTTATTGTTCTTTCCTCCTCCTCTGTTCCATTGTTCTTGTCAAGCTCAATCACACCTACCCAGCCGGCTTCCGTAGGTTATGTAATAATGGTGGTACCTGTAAATGTATGTTATATATCCTTGTGACGAGTTGGTCTCAGGTCTAATAGCCCGTGAGCACTCACCACTGGAACAAGATCAAAATCCACAAAGACGAGGAGTAGGAAATCGCCACCAAAATCTCAACCTAGTTCAAGAAGAAGAAGATCACCCCGATTTTTTATCTACCCGTAGTCGAAATCTACTACCCGGTAGTCGAGAAGATAAGCTATTTCCCTCCACACTTTCTACACCTCCTCCTGTAGAAGCTTGGTTGCCAAAAAAATCTGCCGAAATTGAGAAAATACGCCCAGACCCAGTTCGACCCCCTAGGGCAGGTAGAAACTCAGCTAATATACACAGTACTGACCAGTCCGACATTGCCCCCGCACCAGGAACTCCACCTACATCGACTAAGCGCCAAAAACCGAAACGTAGCGTGAGTTTCACGGCAGCATTTAGGTCCCGGTCGAAATCGAAGGATAAAGATAAGCCGGAAACTAATACAGGATTTTTTTCGAACGGTGGGGCCTCCGGATCGTCCAATTCTTTGTCAAAAGTTACCCCCACACCGACCCAGCTGGTTCCGAAACCCGGGTTTTTTGGGAGTGGGAGTTGGAAATTCGGGTCTAAAGATAAGCAACAGATAAGCACAGATAATAACCCTCCACCCCAACAAAATGCCATTTCCTGTTCCACCCTGTTAAGAAAGAGGGGAGGAAATCTGTCCGTGCCGAGGATCACGTTCGCTCTGGAGGAAGAAGACCACACTTTTGCAAATTATCGCGGCCAAAATTTCCACACGCCGACCACCCCCGCGCCAGGCGCGGTAGCGACACCAAATTTAAAATCTGGTGGCGGGCTACTAACTAAGCGACCACCCCTCCCAAAGTTGGCTTTAACGAGTAATAATTCCACTCAGAATCATATAACCGGGCCTGCGACCGCGGCCGCGACCACGACAACCCCACCCTTCCCACCTGCACCAACTTCGGCACCATCCTCGCGCGGCGGGAGTGTCCCGCGAAGTTTGATTTTATCGGCATCAAATAATTCCACGTGTCCGCCAGGTGGCGCCGTCAGCCGGGAACGGACGCCTCAGCAGCAGCAAAAAGAAGCCACGCCTTGGATCAACAGTCGGACTAAAAACAGCCCATTTACCCGTGAGGCTATTAGTGCGCCGCAAAATTTGAACAGAATGGCGGGACTTAATGGAGGCGGGGGCAGCATGAGTGGTTCCCTTATGACGCTGGGTGTAGGTGCGAGTGGTCATGGAGGTCACTCGGTGGCTTACGCGGCGGCGAGTGGAGGCGCAGTTTTGGACGCGAATTCCTTCAAGGATTGTGCACATCCGTCGATGAATGAGAACCTTAAGGCGCATAATGCCCTGTCCTTCCAAGTCATTAGAATTGGTGAGTGTGAACGACTTTGCTGTTTTTTTGTGTGGCTTTCACCTTTATTGATTGACGTAAGGGAGGTGGACCAGTGGATGCAATCCGATTTTGACGAAAAACTAGTGTCGATCGATCAAAAATTTGATTAGGATGAAATTTGCGAAAGACACGATCTCCCAATGGGCACGTTTGGCCGAGATATTTGCATCCAAAGAGGAGAAAACGTGTCCTAAAGTTGTCAAATTTAACACTTTACAAATTTACTTGGCGTTTTCTACCCTTTCGATGCAAATATCTAAAAATTAATATTGTATTTAATATATGTTTTTTTACTTGATTGGTATCAAAGCCTTACATTTTTAAGAAATTTTGAAGTTGGAACGTTTGCCAAATTTATTGCGCTTTTTCTCCTCTTCGGATGCAAATGTCTCTGCCAGAGGTGCCCATTGGGAGATCGTGTCTTTCGCAAATTTCATCTTAATCAAATTTGTGATCGATTCCCACTAATTTTCCCAAAATCGGGGAGCATACGCTGGGAGACCTCCGTTGTGAGTTGCATGGACGTAGGAAGAAAGAATAGGATTTTAGTAGGTAACGGTTAACGCCTTTTGTCCACTGCCAAGTACAAGTAGTGTCCGGTTACAGTGGCCGCGGAAGCTGGAAGGGACATTGTCCCTCTGTCCCCATGGTTAATCGATGTCCCCATCATCTACCCGCATGTTACACAAACCCCTCCCTCTACCATCCTACAATGTTAATGTCCCCACATGTCCCCACGGCTTCCGCGGCCACTGTTTTCTAATGCAGTTTTGGGAGGAGGAGAAGGACAAGGACAAATCGCATATAAGAAGCTTTTTTACCAACAAACCAAGAACGGCATACGCGTAATCTCAGGTTTCTAACCATACATGGTCCGATCTTAAAATCCCTTCCTCCTGATATATTTATTTATGATGCTTCTCATTGTCTCGTTTTCTTTTTTATTAGAAAACAGAAAACAACAAAATACACATTAATTTTGGTTAAATCACAATTTTATAAAAAAAATTGCGACGTTAAAAAAATGAAAATATCACTTCAGGTTTTGAAATCTTTCAAAAAAAGTTAAACTTTTTGTAATTTGTAATTTTACTTTCCATCTCATGAAAAAACAAATTCATTTCGATTAAATCAAAATTTTGCGAGAAATTACGACCCCACAAAAGTGAAATCATTATCCAGACGGGAAATCAGGAGATAAGATTCAGAATTTTGAAATCTTTCGGGTAAAATGAATTTTTTGTAATTATTTCCGATCTAATACACGAAACAATTACTTTTTGTTTAAATCACAATTTTTCCTATGCCAAGAAAGTGAAAATGATCATAATTTCCATCCAGAAGTCATGAATTATTCAGAATTTGGGAATCTAAACTTTTTTTGTAATTTCTCTCCCCTCGTAAAATATTCATTTAGAAAACTTAACCTCATCACGTAATCAACCCAACTTTGAATTTCCCATGAATATGTTATTCCTCCTCCTTGGGGATCGTCCTCCCACCCACCCACGCAGCCAGCCTTCACATGCAGGACGTTCCAACAGTGGCCGCGGAAGGGTGCGACAATGTCCCCACGGTTATTCGATGTCCGCATCATCTCCCCATCTTATATAAACCCCTCCCTCCCCCCATCCTACAACGTTAATGTCCCCAGATGTCCCCACGGCTTCCGCGGCCACTGCATTCCAAAATGCAACCGGATCAAAGTTTATTTCCACTCCCAGTTGCAAAAATCACTCAAAAATCACTTTTACATACATAAACCCAGGCACAAACCGCATGCATGCAACTGCTCCCTTGCGATTAAATCTCTCAATTATAAATTTCCTCTGCATCGTATCAAATTTCTTATCAAAATCAGACACGCATGGTTACGTAAACATTTGGTTGGTTTTGGTTTTGGTTGACAATGCCACCAAACCAAACCAATTTTCGGACATGACATGATTTCACTTTGGCAAAGCGAGTGAATTTCGCGTAATCAGCGGCCGCGGAAGCCGTGGGGACATTAACATTGTAGGATAAGGGTTTATATGACATGGCAGATGATGCGGACATCGGATAACTGTGGGGACACTGTCCCTCTGTCCCCACCCTTCCGCGGCCACTGTAATGTTATAGCGAATTCTTTCACTGTGAATTTCACGATGCACGTATGTAATCAGTGGCCGCGGAAGCCGTAGGGACATCTGGGGACATTTCCATTGTAGGATAGGGGAAGGAGGGGTTTATATAAGATGGGCAGGTGATGGGGACATCGAACAACCGTGGGGATATTGTCCCTCTGTCTCCACTCTTTCCGCGGCCACTGCACGTATTGGCCAAACCTCTGCCTTTGTGTTCCATATCCACATCCACGACGGACGATTACAGTGGTTTTCTTTGTGTCGAGAGAGCAAATTAAGTAATGCGGGTAAAAAGAGTTTGTTGGCAGGTTGGCATTTCTTCTATTCAAATGAACCAACGTATTTAGTTGGTTAGAAATTGTGCGGTAAATACATTTCGTGGCTTGGTTTACATACAGTCGTTCCCCAAAAGCTATACAAATTCCGAGACTTTTTTTTATCTCGTCGTCGTCGTCACAATTGAAATCGGTTGAAAAAATTCGCACAGTCGACGCCATTCGAAACCCATGCCAGGAAATTGCAATGGAACAAAGTCACAATTCACACGGGTGCAAGCCCCATCCATTTCTCTGTTCATGGTCCTCTTGTCCTCTTTGTTTATCCACATACGTAAGTAAAATATATGTATTTACAAATGGATGTATGTACGTAACAGCCAGCAACATATGCATGTATCCTAGTAGTAGTTTCTATTTTTATTAGAATTTGTATACCTACTTTTGAAGAGGAAATTAAAAACCCGAGAAACAATGTGGTAGTCTTGGTCCAAATGACGGTTTAATGTTTTTGAGACTTCATAATTTTTTCAGGAATTTTTCTCGCATTTTTTTCAGTAACTATCACTGAGAAATATTTAATTTGCACAGTGTTTCGGGTGCAAGTAACCACGTGCAAGAAATAGCGAGGAGAAAGTGGTTTCGTGCAGGGGAATATTTTGACATAGGAGAAATGCAAGGCGGGAGAAACTCCTTCACGACACTATGGTTCATACGGCGCGTGGCTAGATGGCGCAAATTTCCTGCACTTTCTCCCAATTTCTTGCACATCCCATTTCTTGCGTTTCTTGATTTGCAGTGCAAGAAATGTAGCAAACCCGCAAGAAACGAAACTAATTTGCCAGACTTGGCCAAAACGACGGTTTGAGTCAAGCATATCGGTCAGACCATCGCTCCTTTAAATCCAGGCGCGACACAAGTTCGTCGCCGTATGGACAAACTGACTTTTCAATATCAAATCTCTGGCGTAAACCACACTCTGGTCATGACTCCTTTTTGGCCCTGTGCTTATCGGGACATACATAGCTTAAATCGAACCAGATTATCGTCATGCTTTTCTTTATCTACATCATCATCTCTTCTTATCTCAAATTTATGCACCCAAACTTGCACCCCTCGGTTGGCCGGGTGCCCTAAAAAAATTAGAAGGATGTACGTACATAGAAACTCTAGACACGATAAGAGAGCAAGAATAACCACGTCTGTAAATGTTTCTCCTAGACATTCGGGAATTTTAACCTTGTCATTTCTAAACCAAAGCCAATACTGATTAATGATCATCATTTTTTCGCACATTCCAATTTCGCAAATAGATACGTATGTTTTTCGCAAATTATTTGCATACATGAAGTCAGTTCATAAGTTTTCATATGGGAACTTTCACCACTTCTTTTGACCCACGTCTACCCATACAGATTAATTATCATCTTTTTTTTGCACATTCCACTTCCACATATGCAAATATATATTTTTCGCAATTATTTGCATAAAGTGCAACTTTCACCACGTCTTCTGGCTAACATGCCTATTAATTATGATTAATTTTTTGCACATTCCCATTCCAGAAATGCAAATGTTTAAATATTTGCATAAAGTTAGTTCATTAGTATTCATATCGCAACTTTCACCACCTTTTCTGACCCTCATCGTCCTACGCCGATTAATTATCATTAATTTTTCGCACATTCCACTTCCGGGAATACATACCTAACTCGCAAATGAATATGTTTTTCGCCATTATTTGCATATTTAAAGTCAGTTCAGAATTTTCCACCTCGCAACTTTCACCTCTTCTTCTGACCACGTCTGATCCCATGCTGATTAATTATCAGAATTTTTTCGCACATCCCATTTCCAGAAATAAATTTGCAAATATTTAAATATGCTTTCCACCATTATTTGCATAAAGTGAGCTCATACTCAGTAGTATTCATATCACATCTTTAACTTTCACCACATCACCCTCCTGACCCGCATCATCTTCCCTCGAAATATGCAAATTTGCTCGTAAACAGCTTCGAGGCATTTAATATTCTGGAAGAGATCTGTTTTCCACTCTTCTAAAACAAATGATCATCCTCACGCCTCGTGAATCTTTATCCGTGTCTTGATCTACACCTGGGAAACCGGATGCTGGTCTGATTTATTCTCCAGTTTGAACTGGCTCACCTTCAACTTCGAGATAACTAACTACGCAAAAGAATGGAATGGAACACTAGCTTCGTGATTAGTGACCTAACTTTCCCCTGCAGACTTGGCTTAAAATGGGGACGCAAACCATGTTCAACCAAGATTATTTTTCGAAAAAATTAATTTGAAAGAATAACTCTTTAGAAACATTATTTAGTCCGGCAATTACGCAGATGCGAAAAATTTTGCACGTTTTGGACACCGGAAGTTAGAGAAAACGCTCTGTTTTTGAGCAGAATCTGTGCTTTGCGGGAGTAGTTGTGGGTTTTCGCGAACTTGTGGAGCCAAAAATTTGCCGAATTTTTCGCATCTCTATTTCATAAATGCCGAACTAATCCTAAGTGGATTTGTTCTTTCAAACTACTATGGTCAAAAAATAATTTGGGTTGAACATGGTTTGCGTCTCTATTAGGTATGATTTTAGCGCAGTATTATTAATCCAGGTACGTACCTTTTTGACTTTGTGGTTTGGTTGAGTTGGGAAATATGTGGAGAAAGTCGAGCCCGAGATCAAGAGTTGCTTGGGGATTTCCTCTCCAAAAACTAGCCAAGTGGCAAGCACACCGCGATATCTTCATCTTCATCTTCATCCTCATCTTTTTGTTATAATGGGGTAAATGAAACCCTTTTATGGGAATGGGTTGTCTGTCCGCCCGCCCGGCCGTGGTTACTCTGGAAGGGATCTGAATTATTCCGACATTCGGCCTTCATTAATGTTTTTTTTATTTTTTGGGAGGAGTTAAGTTCAAAAATAGGCTTCGTTGGACTGTCACGGCGCACGGTGATGAGGCCAAAAATGTTGAATTTTTTGTTCCCACCGTTTTGCGAGGGAATTTCAAAAATCGTTACAATTTCGACGTACAAACACCCCGTGACCGTGTAAATGGTCGAATGTAAAAAAAATGTCGAATTTCTAGTTTCCACCAGTTTAGACCGAGTTTGAGGCAGGGATTTCATAAATCGTCATAATTTCGACGTAGTGATCCCGTGACCGTTTTACCGAGGTCGAAAACGTCGAAATTTTTGTTTTGACGCGAAATTCGAAATTCATATCGTATCTGGTTTCACCTCATTCTTACATTTCGTTTCCCACGATTTATTATTCCTCTGACAGAGGATTTAGTAGATCTCGAACTCTCTCCACTCCACCAGATTTGGCACAGGAGAGGAAACCATGAAATTAAAATAATTTGTTACATTGACCTGACTTGATTTTCTAAAATTTCGAATGTCCACATAACCAACCACTTAATTTTATATCTACATAATCAAATCGATGTGCGGATCGTGTTTCACCGGGGAAATTATTAATCAACTCTCGAATGGTTTGGTTTACTTTTGATGTTCACATTTCCGTTGAGGAGAAAGTCACGAAATCAATAATTTCATCGTGAGAGACAAACCTACATAAATATAGGACGACTCCCTGCCTGCGTGTTCAAATAGGTCTTTGGGGACTTTGGCAGCTTGGGAGTTACTTTCTCTTGTCTTGTCCAGTCGCCGCGGAAGCCGTGGGGACATCGGGGGACATTAACATTGTAGGATAATAGGGAAGGCAAGGGTTTATATAAAATGGGGAGATGATGCGGACATCGTATAACCGTGGGGACATTGTCCCCCTGTCCAAACGATTCCGCGGCCACTGCATCATGTTCATACATTTTAGTAGTCTGAATTTTCCCAGTGGCCGCGGAAGCCATGGGGACATCTGGGGACATTAATACTGTCGGAAGGGGGGAGGGATATAACATGGGGAGATTATGCGGACATCAAACAACCGTGGGGACATTGCCCCTCTCTTCCGCGGCCACTGTTCTTGTCTTGTCTCACCCGTAACAAGGAGTGATGGGATGATGGTGGGACATTGCGACAAAACGTGATTTCACGAAATATCTACGATACGATGGATCGGAAGTCATAATCAAACTAACCTTTTCAACACTTGAAGGGAAAATCAGGTCAACTCGATTTCTAGTCGATGCGATTAATAAAAATCAAATCAAATCAAGCTTTATCCTGGCCGTCGGGACGACAGATTTAAGAATTATCTTTTAAAACGATACACTCTTAGAAATCTGGTATTGATTTCTCGATATTAAAGTTGCTACCGCTTGGTAAATATTAAAATTATACCAGCCGGTAAAACTTTGCTACCGATATGGTATTAAAACTTTAATACTCAGCTATTACTACAATGTATAAGTTACTTATCAATACCACTTTGGTAGGGTCACATATGAATAATACCGCTTGGTACTATTTTAATACCGTATTTCCAAGAGTGTAACTCCCTTCCCTAATTCACCCTTGTTCTATCCGCATTACTATAATTTTCCCATTATTTCCCAACAAACAACAAATGATTCATGAAAACGGAAATCAAACGCAAATTAAGAGTTATGTCAGACTAAAATACATACATTTACTTGAATCCGTGCATAATAACACATGTACATGTGTACCACAATTTTGCATAGTTTTCCCTTTCAAACCACTACAACCACCACCACGACAATCATGCCAAACCAAACCACCAAGACCAGACCAAACTACTCACTATTATGTATACACTTTCTAACCAAACAAACAACTCGGCTGCCTTTGCCCGTGATACATATTGCATAACAAACCTGCCTGCAGTCCATAAGTGCATGCACACAGCTTTCTCTTCCTCCAAGCGGGGCAATTTTCTCCCAAGGAAAATTAACTACACACGCCACGCACTAAAAAAGAGTAAGCAGTGGCCGCGGACAGAGGGAAAATGTCCCTACGGTTATTCGATGTCGGCATCATCTCCCCATCATATATAAACCCCTCCCTCCCCTCATCCTACAATGTTAATGTCCCCACGTGGTGCTTCCGCGGCCACTGAAAGTAAGGCAGTCTTTTTACTTACTCACTTACTCTCTCTGCTTTCTACATACTAAATAAATATTACCTAAAATAAAGATAAATACGTATGTGTAAAGCGTAGCTCTGGTGGTATACTTATCGTTAGACCTTATCATCAACATGGCCTAATGTATCCCAAATACGGTGGAAAATTACTATGTTTAAGGCTCAAACTGTGTTGTACACGTGCCATAAAATGGCACTGTGTTGCCCTGCCTTTCGCACTTATTTATGTGCGTAAATTGTATGTACGGGTGGTGGGCGTGCACGGTGAAAGCTGGATGAAAGTCCCTTATTTGTGACTTTTCTCTCTATGCATCCATGTGTATCCAAACAAGTCATAAAGTTTCCAGCTGATTTATACTTTGTTAAATTTGCGCGGATTTTACGTATGTCATTCAAGCCAGGGGAGAAAGTTGTTGGGGAAAAAGTTCGTTGTCTGTCTTGTCTATCATTCCGCTTTCTCCGCAAAATTGAGACTCGTTGTGGCTTCACTTGTGGTTGTATTCATCCATCGAACCAGTGGCCGCGGAAGCTTTGGGGACATTGGGGACATTAACATTGTAGGATAGAGGAGGGACGGGTTTATATAAGATGGGCGGATGATGCGGACATCGAACAACCGTGTCCCCCTGTCCCCACCCTTCCGCGGCCACTGCATACACATTCATTTCTTTTGTCTAACTTATGTGTACATATAAGTGCTTTCACCTATTAATATTTTCCCTTTGTTTGTTTGAATTTTATTTTACAATCGATCCTCGAATTTGCAACATCAAAATGTCAAATGGTCACATTTCACGAAACTTTATACCCATCGGATGAATAGGAAATGAGTAGAAAAGTTGGTTATTTAGCCCGTTGTGAAAATGAGAAAAGGAAAATGAAATGAAAGAAATGTTAACAGAATACGGGGTGAGAAATTTATTTTCTCGGTTGGTCATGAGATTTGATCAATAATAATGTTTCACGTATGTACATGACCACGAAAAAAAATTCATGAGTTTATCGATATCTGAACGAAATGTTGGTCAACTTTGTGGAAATAATTGCGGTTCAAATGGGTTTCGTACCTGAATGTCCATGTCCACGGGGAGAAAGAAAGTTTGTACTTCTGAGGCAGGACTTATGTACCTGTCATTATGGCTGTCTGTCTGTCTGTTTATCGATTACGCTTGAGATTTGAGAGATTGAAACTTGAGATTGAAACTTGAAACTTGAGATTTTGCAGACATTTGCAAAATCAGGAGGTAAAATTGCATGAATAATTGGAAGGCAAGTTGGAAGATGAGGAAAATCTGTCAAAAATTTATAAACAAAATTATTAATTATCAAGAACAATCTGACTCGGGCTAAAAACACCTGAACCTGTGGGTATTTAGCCCGAGTCATGGCTTATATACCCGTCATTATGGTTGTCTGTGTCTATCGGTTACGCTCGAAAAATTTATCCAATCGACTCGAAATTTTGTAGACACGTAGAACATGCAAAATCAGAAATTAAGACCGAAGATGAGCAAAATGCATGGGAAAATTAAAAAATTTCAATGGTCGCATAATACCCACCTCAATTATTAAGAACACCCTGACTCGGGCTATGTGAAGGCTGCTCTGTAGGTTTTCCTCCGTGTCCATACATACCTTTTGATTGGTATTGATTATTCTGATGAGGAAATAAGATTGTCTTCTTCTTCTTTTCTTATACTACCCGGGTTTCGGGTTTTTCGTAGATATATACAAAAGGCGATCAGACATGGTTTTCACGACTTTGCGCTTGAATATCTCAGGTGTAAATTCGAATTTCGAGCTGATTTTTATAGACAAGCAAGATAATACTCTCAAAAAGATATCTCTAAAATTTTAAGGCGATAGCTTCACAAATGCCCCCTCCAGTGCCCCCAGAGTTGGAAGGTGCCAAAAACACACTTTCCAAACTTAATTATTCATGTGGCATGATTACCAAAGAGGTCAGAGATGAAAAATTGTTTTTATTATAACCCCAGATAATTATTGTATCTAATAATGAAAGAATCCGTAATGAATTAAATAATGTGGGCCCTCCAATATCGCTGATATTTTGCCCCAAAATGCGATCAATCCGAGCTTGCACGGGAAAATTGACCTGCTGACCTTGAAAGCGGACCCACTGGGTCAAATGACGATTGAGGGTAAAGCTGGAAGTGTGCTAGGTAATACTAAACCACACAGTCAGGATTTTGGATAAACAGTTTTGGAGAAGGACCCGAGCTAATCAGCTGACGCCGAATCTTAAAAAACTCGTGAACTAATTTGGAAAATTAATGGTCAAATTTTGTTGAAAATAAATATTAATAACTTTTTTGTGTCCCTTACTGCAGAACTAATTTGCCTACAAGGTACAAGTGACAAAATGTTAAAATTACTGCGTTTTGGTTAGTTAAATTATTTCTGAAGTTCGACCCGGATAATGACGGGAGCTTTTCCAAAAATGTTATAGGGTTTGATGAAAACTAAGTCCGTGGGGTGTAACCACTTATCAAAATTTTGTCAAACGTACTTACAGTGCAATATACTATATGTAGCTTGGATAAAAACAACTTTAGGGATTTTTAACATCAAAGTCTTAAAATGTGGGGGCCTTAAAAGTGAAAGAGTTGCGTTCACGACAGCATTCCATCAGGACAAATAAGAAGTTAGACTACAAAATGTACTTAAAAGATAAGCATGAGACAAAAGTGGTTTTATATAGTCAAAAGCATGCTAAGTCCCTTAAAAATAGTCGCAAAGGCGATTTTTGCAGCAGGACCTAAGAAAAAAAATCTTTTGTTCAACGCCATTTTGTAAGAACACTTGTTTGGAAAACTAAAAAAGGACACCTCTCCCAATTTGACCTTGCCTCATTACCCAGAGTACACACATCCGGATATGTTTACCTATAGTTTGAGACATGGGCTTTCACATGAAAAACGTTAGAAATCTCTCCGACGAAAACCCTGCTCGTAATTTAATTGTGAATTTGTGCAAACCATGTCTAATCGCCTTTTGTACATATATAAATGGGAACGAATAATCAATCGTCTTTTCAATGAAACGTTACAAGCGAAATCAAATATTTGTTTTTACGAGAAAGGAAAGCTGGGGTTTCTTTTTTAAATTAATTGGATTCATAGGTAGCGAGTGCCGGAAAATGAGATCTGTTTTACGACTTTTACGACTTTTTCATGAAAGAAAAGTTTTTTTTTCGTAGGAAAACCATTTCATGAATTAGGGATTTTTTGGAAATTTAATTTTTCCTAAAACTTGTACATATATGTTTATGAATTTCGATTTATTGGATATGTATAATCTGCGCCGACATTAAGTAATCTCGTAAAGTAGATTTTCGCATTAAGTACGTTGAACCTTAACATTTTTATAAATTTTTGAATTTTTATTTTATATTTTTTGAAAAATTCAGAAATTTCAAATTATTTAAAGTGTTCTGTAATCAGTAGCGATTATTCTATTCCTTTCCATACATCAATGATTTATCTGTTGTGACTGAAAGTTTTAAACTGTAAATAATTAATTTGCTCTCAATAGTGTATGAAGAATGCCATGCACTAAATGTAAAGGTCAATTTTTCACCATGTCGCATATTTAAACTTGTAAAAGCCAAGTCAAGTCAATTACTTCTACTGTTATGGTTGACCTTACTTTTACAAGTTCAACATTAAAAATATTTATGTCCGTTTTAAAGGTCGACACAGACCAATTTTGCCGGTACGATTGTGCCAAATTTGATCATTTTTTGGTGACTTTGGCATTCAAAGAGTAGCAAATCAGATTTATTCGTGGCGCTTAAAATGCCATCAGCGTCGCGATAAATGTTACCGGCGTTCGGCGGCGATTAAAATGTTCGTCGAGTAATATACTACCGGCAACGATTAAAATTCCACCGGCGGCGCTTAAAATGCAACCTGCGGCGTCGATCTTTGATCCAATTTTCATCAAATTTTGCAAATCTGTGACACGAAATACTGTCCATTTCTCATAAAATCTCAAAATGACTATTAAAACATAATGGGCCACATTATTTTAAAAAAGAACTGTAAATGAGATAAATTCCTTCATCAATACTTCATTTATCTAGATTCAGCCATTAATTTCACTCCTTTTTGAGCCCGACATTTCCACAAAAGCCCCGCCGGACCCGAATCAACTTCTACTTTTGACATCACTAAAAATCGTAATTTCAACTTAACATCATCTATCCCCCGACCTTTTCAAATTCAGTTGAAAACTAGGTCAATGAAATGAAATCACTTTTCAATTCAGTCAATCAGACTTTCACTCCCTCGAGCTTCAACTGTTACGTACGTACTTCTGGTGATTCTGATGATAATACTCAATCTGCAATCTTGCCCTCGTTCTCATACGTAATAATAATCTCACTTCTCATTCCCACGAATCCAGTGAAAGCAGGCGACTTTCACCAGAGAAAGCACACTCAAAACAAGTCTAGCATGAAACTAACTGAGAAAAGAAATCAGTCCAAATCAAATCTCGATTCCCATCTCGACACCATTTTTCATCACCGTCTTATCTCCATAGTCAGTGGCCGCGGAAGCCGTGGGGACATCGGGGGACATTAACATTGTGGGATGGGGGAGGGACGGGTTTATATAACATAGGGAGATGATGTGGACATCGGATAAAAGTGGGAAATTGTCCCTCTTTAGTCCCCACACTTCCGCGGCCTCTGCACATAGTCAGACACACTTCTAGGGCTGCCAGACCGTGAAAATTCACACCAAAAATACATACAAATTGAATAACACTTTTTTCTTCATCCAATTTTGCATCACAGTTTTTTCTTGCATGGACACTTTAAATTCCATTCAAAGAGAGTACTTTTCCATTTCCTACATATTGCCGGAAGGTGTTTGGAAAGAAACAAAACTATTTTTGTCCATATTTTTTCCCACAAAAACAAGTGCGTAGTTTATTAAGCGAGGTTAGCCGCTTTATGAAATGGGTTTGTCCGTCCGTAAGTTAAATGTCTCCAGAACCGCTCACGGCTCAACATAATCAAACGCCATTGTCAACATTGTCCTTCTAATGTTTTACCTTATGGCAAGTTCAAAAATGGGGTGAAAGGTCAAGGTCAAGGTGACCCTGACGTGAGGTCAAAGGCCAAATTTGACCTAAATTTTCATATGGGATATACCTTTAAAGGAAATTTCACTCCGAAATCAAGCCTATCAATATTTTTGACTTCTGAACAACCCATAACCTTGAGGATGAGGTCAAAGGTTATAAATCACGTAATTTTCATTCTAAATTTTAAATACTGTATGAAGTCCCTTTCTTATCTTCGTTTAACACGATTTATTTATTTTTTTCATCCTTTTGAAGTAAAACCATGTCTTTCGAGCAGAATAAAACACTAAACTCGTCTTATCTTGGATTCGTCCTCTTTTTTCTGACATGTTTCAACTTTATCGGGAAAAGTTGATTGTTTCAATCGTCTTAAACCCGTGGGCGATCAATTTTCGATATATTTTATATCTCCGAGAGTTAAGGAAATGTCAGGCGACTTTCACTTTGGTCATATGGGTCGTGTCCATTTGGGTGGAAGTGAGGATTTGACAATGTCGCGAGGAGAAAGTCAGACTCAATCTTGGTGGGGAAATGTCAAATCAGGATAAAAATTGGGTCGATGAGATGAGACTTCCTTCTAAAGATTCTTGATAACATTATGAACCGATGACAGGAGAGATAGGAAAGAAAAAAATTGGTAGAAATGTAGAAAAATGCGCATTAAAAGAGCGAGATTTCGTAATTCATTTTGAACTTTCGTCAAAACTTATTTAAAAAATAATGATTTCAAAACTTACAAAGTTTAATTTTCTCTTCAAACAATAATAACAAAATTCTTACTTTGAACAAATATCAGATCGTCAAATAAGTCAGACTCAATTTTTGTGATGAAATGTCAAATCAGGATAAAACCTAGGTTAAAAAGACATTTTCAGTTGATATTGTCATATAGAAAATGAAAAAATTGGGTAAAATATGCATAAAAAGGCCAAGATTTTCCAGTTTATTTTTTTTACTTTCACAAAATCCATCTTCCAAATGTTACCACAAATTAAAAAAAAATTGGCTAAAATATGTAATTCATATCACATCAAATTTTCTAATTAATTTTCATTTGCCGAATAATAATTTTCAGCCTTAAACCATCCAATATTCCCTTAAAACAACACATCAATACCACAAAAATTCTTACTTTCCCCTCGCCGCAGATCATCCTCAGATCCTAATTCAATTTTCTCATCAATTACTCCTAACCAGATAACCATATCAATCAAAATCACACCAATTTGACCCTCTCTCGTGACACGGAGGAAAAGCAAAATAATCATGGCATCCTTTTTGGAACCTCTCGAGACCAGACCATAATTAGTTCTTTGTTCATATCCACTCCACTCGAGCATCTAGTATCACTCTTCCTCGCAGCCAGTGGCCGCGCAAGCCTTGGGGACATTGGGGGCATCAACATTTTAGGATGAGGGGTTTGTATAAGATGGGGAGATGATGCGGACATCATAAACCGTGGGGACATTGTCCCTCTGTCCCCATACTTCTGCCGCCACTGCGTTATGCTCATACATTTGAGTAGCCTGAATTCTCCCAGTGGCCGCGGAAGCCATGGGGACATTAAAATTGTAGGATAGGGGAGGGAGGGGTTTATATAAGACGTTCAGATGATGCGGAAACCGAATAACCATGCGGACATTGTCCCTCTTTTGTCCCCACTCCTTCCGCGGCCACTGTTCAAAGTAAAAGAGCCAAATATTACATATTTGCGTCGTCCTTCAACCAAACCACAAAAGGGAGGATGCCCTGGAGAGTGGTTACCACATAAATTGCTGCGCCCCTGTTTCTGTGCTGCTTTCTCTTCTTCGCTCTTGGCTAAAATCCCGTCACAATATTTGAACTTTCAATGTTTCAATGTCTCCCTGAAGTAGGTAAGAGGACTCTCTAATGAAGATTTATTGTGACAGAGGTAGACAATCACACAGCAAAAAGAGAGAAACAAAAATTGGCACGTATGGATCGATGGATAGTTACGGAGAGAGAGAGAAAGTGCAGGCGGGCTAAATTGACCCGTTGTAATAATTCACGCTTCAGGTGTGGTGAACTCAGTGTTTCGTGTTTTTTGAGGGTTTGCTAGATACATTTATTGCACTAGAATGCAAGAAATGCGAGGTGCAAGAAACTGGGAGAAAGTGCAAGAAATATGCGCTATCTATGCATTCGCTGTAGTTCACATAATCTTAAGGAATGTTCCCAGTTTTTCGAAAACCCTTTTCCGATACGCACCGATAAGCAGTTCTTCGTATTTTTTATGGTTTCTCCCATTTCTTACACTGTAAAGTAAGAAATGCAAGAATTGCGAAGTGCAAAAAACTGGGAGAAAGCGCAATAAATATGAGCCATCTAGCCACCCGCCGTATGAATTATTTACAGCGGCGGGGCGTCGTTTTTTGTGCCTTGCATTTCTCCCAGGTCAAAATATTCACCTGCATGAAACCATTTTCTTCCCGTTATTTCGTGCAAATGGTTAATTGCACCGGAAGTCCGGAAACACTGGGTGAACTTGAAACATCCAGAAAGAAAGCAAACACATTTTTTTATCAGAGATTCACCAGTACCTGCTCTCTGGATGGAATTGATTGATTGATACTCGGAGAGAAAATTAGTGCCATCGAAATAAAATAATTGCCTACATTTCTTCCTTGGTTGAGTTGATGGGTTGAAGGAAGCGAAGTGCAAAAAATATATAGCTTTCTCCTTCATAATCAAATCAATTTGGTTTCTTTGACGTGGTTTGCGATCTCTGTACGTCACTTTCTCCAAATCAGTATCGTATCATTCGTGGGAGAGAGACCTGAATGAAACTAGTTTAATGTAGCGTATAATAATTATAGATAATTCCCATAATTTGACAGGTCAGTGAACAAAGTATAATTTAATGATGATGATGATAACGTTATAAAAACTATGGGTATAAGCTACCTTCTTGGTGAAAGTAGGCTCGAAATACTCCAGAATTTTCAAAAAGCAAATCTTATTCCGATTTTTTGAATGGTTGATTTCATAAATTTTTATGGTGATTAGCATGCTGAAATCATGACAAAATCATGGAGCATGAGGCCAGCTTAAGACAGATAATAACGCAAATTCTTAAAAATGACACTTTATTTTACTTTCTCCGCTTATTATATTTTTTATCTCAAGATCTATCATATTGAAAAATTTTAGGAGAAAGTATGCAACGCAACGTGAAACGTAAATTCTTAAAAAATACAAAAAAATATACTCTTACTTTCTCTCTTATTTTCTCATTTCTGATTTCATTTTTCTATCTCACGATTTTTTTCACATTGAAAAATTGTTCTTGATCCAAAACCTCTTAAAAGTCACTTGCCTCACATACAAAGATCGCATTATTTTCTTCCATTTATTTACCATGAATTTGATCCCCAACGAGGTAGGTACACGTAACATTAATGCAGCTTAGTGTGAAAGAGAAACATCTTCCAAATTGAGTTGATACACGATACAAAGTGGAATTGGCGAAGCGAATCATTTCAAAATCGTAGGCACAGGTAACAAGTTCAAACCCCATGTTAAATCGATATTCTTATTTGTACGAGCAAAACCCGAAGTTTGCTTTCTCTTAAGAGAAAGATGTTCAAATACCAGGTTTTCTTAGTGGTGGTGAAAGTAAACGTTACTTTATGCTTCGATGTAGAGAACTGGATTACCAAGTCTGCCTTGCTACTACGAGGACTACTTTGTCAGTGAAAGGTTTATATGCAGGTGTAGGGTGAAATAACTTTCACCAGAATTTGATGTAAAATAGACTCAACAGAATATGTTGAGTAATGAAATATGAGTGAAAGCTTACTACAAAATAGAGAGGTTGCAGAACAGTATGGGGACAATAACATAGGAGTGCTCACGTCAACTGACAGATACCTCGCAATTACTTGCGAAATTTCGAGAGATTTTCGAGATTTTGCAAAACTTTCGATTAGGATTTTTTCTCCAATTTGGCCAGCGACTCTGCATGTTATTTCGCAAAGTCATCCTCACCATCGATAAATTGCAGAAATTCGTACAAATAGCATAAAAATATGTATTTTTATAAATTATAACTAGGTTTGCAAGATTTTGCAAATCCCCTCACAACATATGTAAAGTTATCAAGATTCTTAAATTTACTAAATGAGTACCAATGCTAAATTAGACATTGTCGTGAGTACACGCGGAATAGGAGGAGTTTAGTAGTATTGGAAAGATGCAAAAAATCCAATATTTCTATGTGGACCGTAAATATTGTCCCCAGAGTTCCGCCAGATTATGATGTAAGAGTTGAAGTAAACGTCGTGCTTTCTTTTTTTCTTCATCGACTCAACTTATTGCTCGACTTCTTGGAAAATACTAAACCCTGACTTTTCTATGAGGATGAAACATCGTCAACCAACCAAAGTATGTACGACAGCCAATGTACGACGTCGTCCATTCGTCCACCTGATTTAATACGGAGTGACATTTTCATCTTGCATGAAAGAAAAAAGATTGTCACTGTCCTCTGTCCTCTTCAGAATAAAAAAATGATGTCTGAATAAAGTTGTATTTACTGGCATGAAGAGGACAATTTGGGCATGCCACTTTTATACACATTTAAATTAGGGTCTCCATATTACTAGATTTTTTGTCATTTATACCATGACCAAAATTTCATAATTAATTTTTATGTCCAAAATACTCAAACTTCTAGGAATCTACAATGTATTGTATTCATTGTATTGTATTGTATTCACCTGTCCAAAATTCCAAAAATTATTGGAGTTTATTTCTATGCCTAAAATGCCCAAAATTCGTGGAACTTATTTCCAGGTCTAAAATACATAAAATTCTGGGAATATATTAATATTCCCATGCCCAAAACTCTAGGAATTTAATTATGTTCAAAATGCCAAATTTCGGAGAATTAATTATTTTCATTCCCTCGCAATTGTAAAGCTTTATTCGAGCCAAGCCAAGATTGAAAGAAGTAGAAAAAGCCGATCCATTTTATTGCTCAAGGTTGTTCAAATTATGGCCAAAATAAACTCAAACCAAGTTCAACCGTTTATTCGCTTGCATTATATTGTCATCACTTATGTATTGCAAAAAATCTCTTTTTTTCGCATCCCTGCATCAATTTTTATCAGGTTGCTTCTATATATTCGAAAAGGAGAAAAATGCATCAATAATAATTTTGTTAACAACCTGCTAAAAAATTTACCCTCTTCTTTCACTCCTCGTTTCCATGCTCACTTGTTAACCCGGCGAATTCTTTGCAGACTAGAAAATATCTAAAACTGGAGCCGATGTTACGAAAAAAGATCTTTACAAAATTGAATTGAAAGAAAGCTTTACAAGAAAATTGAAAATTGTGTGTTCGCTTTCACTTTCACTTTCTTTTGATCGGCGCTTTTTTGAACAAGTTTTATTCAATCGTTTAAAGAGCCATACAACTGCATTCTTGTTTAGAAAAAAGCGAGCTTCGTGATAGCGATGATGGGAGAGAAAGGCAGGAGAAAGTCAGAAAATATCAAAGCTTTCATTATGTACAAGTTATCTGGCACATAGTTCTTCTGTTTACCGTCTTGTTTAAAAGTGGTCTAATTCAGGAGGACGGTCCCGATCAACATGTGCCGACACATGGGGCAAAACTGGTCAAGGTGAAAGTGTGTCTACGTACGCCAGATTTGGTTGAAAAGACGGTTTGACTACAGCGGCGAACTTGTACAGTGTTCCATTTCCTGCAGGTTTGCTGTAATCCTTGCACTTCAGAGCAAGAAATGCAAGGTGCAAGAAACTGGGAGAAAGTGCAAGAAATATGCGCCAGCTAGCCACGCGCCATATAAATTATAACGGCGAGAAGTTGTTTCTTGTGCCTTGCATTTCTTGCATATCAAAATATCTGCAAGGAACTGCATTCTTGCACGTGATTACTTTCAAATACTGCCTGGGAACTTGACTTTCGCCTGTATTTTTACTGGTGATGTTACAAGCTACGCAGAATCGACAAACCGTCCTTTAAGCCAAGTCTATCGTGCAGGGTTTCCAAAAAAATTAGAATATTCCTTCAAATTATTAAGGCGACAACCTTTACAAACCGTCATTTATACCAAGATTCATATGTTCATCGGGCAACTTCTTGTCGGTCCTCACCATCACTTTATTTTACTTTGCTTTGCTTTCCCACCTAATGAAAACTCTCTAAACTCTGCTCACTTTAAATTAATGGAATCCTTGAGAGAGTCAGGAAGTGGGGAAAACTTCATTAATTTTTGAGACATTTTCCCCATCACGTCAAGTGAAAGACGAGAAGTGCTCATTCCTGGCTGCGGTTGATTGTGCCGTTTTCCAGCAATATTTACTCATTCATGGGCATCATTCGAGTTAATTTTTTATCCAAATTACACCCATCCGCTCACTCGGTCGGTGCATGCATGTCATCCGAATAAACACAATAATGACGCATGCAGCAGTGTAATAAATCTTTCATAAATATCAAATTTATTGCTGGAGCTGAGACTGAACCTTGGTTAAACATTTCATGATAACACGGGCAAGATGGATCACCGTGCAGTTCACATTTAGAATTGTTAGTAACGTGTTACTAACAACTGTGCGGCACAGTGTTCATGCAAATATGCAAGTGTTTTTTAGCGGTGGGCTTCCCATCATAGATCGAAGTCCGCCGGAGTACATAGACGATACGATTTTTCTGAAGGTCAGGGTACAAAGTTTTTTGATATGTCAGAGTTTTCTGGAGGCCAGAGTACAATTTTTTTGCCACAATACGCGATATTTTGGCGGAGATTTTTTCTAGAGGACAAATTGCATGATTTTTTTTCTCCAGTGAGCAATTTTTTTTACCAGAGTAAAATTTATTTTTTACCAGATTATAATTTTTTTACCAGAGTAAAATTTATTTTTTTACCAGAGTACAATTTTTTTTTACCAGAGTACAATTTTTTTACCCGAGTACAATTTTTTTACTAAAGTAAAATTAATTTTATTACCAAAAATTTATTTGTTACCAGAGTACAATTGTTTTTACCAGAATATACGATGTTTTATGTTGGTCGAGTACACCATTTTTTCTGGAGGCCAGACTACCCTTTTTCAGATCATAATATATAAATACACAATTTTCTGTTGGAAGCTACAGTGCATAATTTATTTCCAGAGTCCAAACTGCACATTTTTTTTCTCTACAGTACAAATTTTTTTGTGAGGCTGGAGCACATTTTTTTAAAGATCAGAGTACTCGGTTCTAAATGTGAGGCCTCCGATCTATACTTCGTCAAGATTTTACCCATGATTTGACCCAATACAGACAGCACCTAAAGTACATAAATGCTTCCACTCTAATTACACAGAACTAGATATTTACATTTCCTTCCCAGTCTGATTGCTGAGAATATATACGGATTCATTCATTATTACTTTTTCATTTTCACTCTATTTGCGCAGCTGGAAAATACCATTTTGTACGAAATATTTACTAATTCAAATATGTATCAAGCCAGATAATCACCAAACCAACCTACGCGTGTACACTGTTAAAAATCTGGGAGATACTTTCCATATACGCTCCGGACTGGTAATGATTTGGTAATAACTTCTTACCGGATTGATAGTAGTTTATTTCTGCGTGGTAAATTTATCATTTCTATAACATTACTAAATTCGGTAATGTCCGTTATTACCAGTGCCGGTACTCCGGTCGGTAATGATGTAATACCAGTTTTCTAAGAGTGTAAACATCCGACATATACAGTAAACCTTTCTCAAAAATAGCCTTCTTATATCAACAGTGGCCGCGGAATCTGTGGGGACATTGCCATTGAAGGATATGGGAGGTAGGGGTTTATATAAGATGGGGAGATGCTACGGACATCGAACAACCATGGGGACGTTGTCCCTCTTCCGCGGCCACTGTTCCTTTTATACATAAAATACGGCACACACTTCACCTTCTAATTTTCCGGCCAGGTTTTGTCCTAGCTTTTCATCCTACTTCCTCCTTCCTCCCGAATAATTCATTAAGTCCCAAAGGACAGGGAGATGCGAAACCTTATCCACATTTACAGTCGCATTCCTCCCTCCTCCTTTGTAAACAGGCTCAAATCCAGAGGAAGAACTTTCTCCAGGAGCAGTGGCCGCGGAAGCTGTGGGGACATTAACATTGTAAGATAGGGGAGGGAAGGGTTTATATAACAGGGGCAGATGATGTCGACATCGAATAACCGTGGGGACATTGTCCACACTCTTCCGCGGCCATTGTTCAGAAGGAGAAAGTGTGCTGCGATATTTATTACTTCGCCAGAGAAAGTCTTATTGCGGCTGCAGCGATGATGACGGTTGTTGTGTGTACATTACGTTTATTTCCTTTTAAGAGAAAGTAGGTAGGTGAGATTATTGTGCATAAAAGGTAATACGATATTTATTACGGGACATGGTCTCCATCCAATACCTGCAGAAATAGGGGGAAGAAGTGAAAGTTATCTGCAGAGGGCGGATATGTATTTATGAAAAATGTGCATTCGATAATTACCAAATAATGCCATAATATTTACAAAATATGTGTGAAAAAACCATAAATAATAATTTTCGCAAAATTGTTATTTCTGAATTTACTGCTCTGGATTTTTTAGTCCAATTTCTTTAAGCAAAAAAAATCACATTGCGGAAATATTTACAAAATATATGTAATTTGAAAAAAGTGTAAAGGATTTACGTATTTTTCAAGTAATATTTATATTTCTGAAAACCTAGAAACATGTCCCAGTGTATAAAAATATTTTCAAATTTTTATGATCTATGTGAGTTAAGGAACACACGCCAAAGTTTGACCGTCGATCGCCATCAAATGAAAACTTTGAGAATAAATACATATCCACACTCCGCTTTTCTTGGAGAAAGTAGCATCAATTTTCGTACATATTCAACTCTCTAGAAATTTTTTGATAGAGCGATTGCTATAAAACCATAAACCTTTTTGTGCACATAAACTGCCCAAAATTATTGTCTGCATGCCGTGTTACACAGCTGTGTCCCTATTATTTTTCGGACATGTCACACCAACCTACCACAGAGCACGATGACATTATCGATAAACTTGTTGCTGTGAAAATATGTCTGAATTTATTGAATCGATTTCTAAGTTCTTGTCACCTGCCTTTCTTCATATCTCCGAATATAACAACGTATTGATCGATTCTGAGTAATCTTATCGGTGAATGTGCCACTCACCTCAGAAAATTTGGGTGAAACAAAAAATTGTATGGAAAATGGAGCGTGAATAACTAAAAGCCTGACTGACAGAAGTGAACGTCTTCATCACAAAGAAAACTGCGATCAGTGTTTCCTTTCTTCCGGGTTTGCTACATATATTTCTTGCACGGAAAAACAAGAAACTGCAAGAAATGTGCGCTATCCACTTAGCCACACGCTGTAATGTGCATAATTTTAAGGAATTTTCCAAGTTTTTCGGACACATTGCCCGATTAGCTGTTTTTTTCATTTTTTGCGGGTTTGACCCATTTCTTGTTGTGCAAATCAAAAATCGCAAGATATGCGAGGTGCAAGAAACTGGGAGAAAGTGCAAGAAATATGCGTTATCTAGCCACGCGCCGTATGAACAGGGCGCAGTTTATAGCGCCTTGCATTTCTTGCAGGTCAAAATATTCACCTCCAAGAAACCACTTTCTCCCAGTTATTTCTTGCATTAGCTACATTTCTTGCACTGCAAAACACAACACGCAAGCAATGCGTGGTGCAAGAAACTGTGAGAAAGTGCAAGAAATATGCTCCATCTAGCCACGCTCCGTATGAAGTATTTATAGCGGCGAGACGTAGTTTCTCCCTCCTTGAATTTCTTGCAGGTCGCAATATTCCCCTGCAAGAAACCACTTTCTCCCCCTTATTTCTTGCACGTGTTTACTTCCATCCGAAACACTGACTCCATTGGCATCATCACATTCATAATTAAGCCAGCATTTTGCCAATTAAGTGAAAAGGGCGTCTTGAAATCCACACGCCACTCAAAAAATATTTAGGCATGCATGCACTCTAATAAAATCGAAGCAGAACCACGTGAAGGAACTTTCTGTTTTTTTTTACTCTCCTCACTCTTGATAAGCATTTTACAAATTCCTTTTCATACACATAAACGAATGTATTTGTATGTACCTGCGTCGCCTCGAATAAAAATGTTTTCTCGGAACGGAGGTGACCTACTTGGCCCTGTTGCCAACGTAGTAAATAAATAGTCAGTTCATCAGTGGTGTCTCTCTTATCAAGGCGTAATGGAAATGCTGAAATGTACCAGTAACGCGACGCATTAAAAGTAAAAGATAATCACGCTTTATGCATACATACAAACATATTTCGATTCAGCGACTAACAGTCTTAGTAAACATGTATGTATTTACGTACCCGATAAACAATGTGGTGGACGTGGTCCAAATGCCGCTTGGTTGACCAAGCAAGTTCCATGTTCGGGAAGCATTGTTTGATTTTGCGGTGGCTGGTACACTGTTAGGTAAAGTCACGCAGGTATTGATTTCCTGGTAGTAAATTTGCTACCGTTGGGTATATATTAAAATTATACCGGACCATAAACATTTCCTACTGACATGGTAAAACTTTAATACTGAGTTATTACTAGACGGTATTACTTATCAATCCCTCTTTGGCAGAGTCATACATGAATACTGTTTGGTATTATTTAAAAAATGGATTTCTAAGAGTGTAATCGCCCAAAAAATTCTTGGTGGACTGTCAAAAAAAATGGGAATAGTCGGTAATATAACTGCTTGCCCAAGCTTAATGCTCATTTGTAAAATCAGCCATATATCGGCCTCCAACTAAATAAATCCGGACGAGTTCGTCGACATGAGAGGGACCGTCGTTTCGATCAAGTCTGGCACAAAGCACATTTATAACATGACAGGTTTTTGACCATGTGTCGATATGCTTATCGGGTATGGATTTATGTTTAATGGAAGGAGATGAGGCAGACTAGAGGCCAATTAGATAACTGCCACAGGCTTATCCATCCCATTCCCCTATGTGACTCTTGTCTAAATTCATTTCGATCTTTAACTCCGAACGAGAAAGTTGTCAAACTCGTGTCCTTCTGACATGTGCCTATTTGTTGGTAGGTTGGGTTTACACTCGAGGTGTGGGTTGGATTGGATCTCGGATTGGTTCTTGGGTTCGGAATTTCGACATCAAAATGGGAACGAGAAACACGGTTCTTAATCTGGATTAATTAGCAAATAAGTCTTCATTTGTGACTAGAATACAAAATTATTGCGAATCATGGGAATAATTGGGAAGGTTCAAATTCAAGGTTTTTGCAAATAAATTAATGTACAAAAGTGCAAAAATCATGACGTTTATGTAAATTGACCCTGGGGTGAAGATTACATTTTCCACAAAATTGCGTATTGGACAACAAATTCTTTTAGTTCTGGTTTCCACCGGTTTTTTTATCAGTTCTTCAAAAATGTAAACTTGCATAAAAAAACAACACAACTGGGCTGAAAAGTCCATGAAAAAATGTGAGCATGTATCGCGACCACGACGCCACGTGCCAATTTATATTTATCTTATCTCTCAACCATCCAGCCCGTGTTATGATAACAAACGCAGGCATTCATCCATCCATAATAACGCAGATAATCATGCCAAGAAAGAGGACGCCCAGGAAAAAAGTGCAGTTTACACTTTTTCTTAATTTATGACGAGTGGAATGTCGTCCTGGTACGAGGCGCAGGATGCGTAAAAATTAGCCATTCGAGATACGTATCAGTATCAGTATAAGCATGGGTGGGGACAGAGGGACAATGTCCCCACAGTTATTCGATGTCGGCATCATCTCCCCATGTTATATAAACCCCTCCCTTCGCCTATCCTACAATGTTAATGTCCCCAGATGTCCCCCCACGACTTCCGCGGCCACTGCGTACCATCATTACGTTTTACTACAGCGTTTATCATTCCGACGACGTCCTGTACCACGTAAAAGGTGCATCTGTTTCTTTAAAATGCAGTGTAAAATGTGAGAATATTCAAATTTGACGGGTATTTCATCTCTTAATACTTATGCGTCCTTTAGTCTAAATATGTATAAACTTGGGACAAAACTAAACAAAAATAATGTCAAATTATGCAATAACTTGAATAACAAACATGGTGCACTTTTTGGTAAAAAAACTTTCCCTGGAGCATAACAACGAATGAAATTAAATGTCTGCATTTTTTGGTATAAATTTAAATATCAGTATATGCACAACTCAAGTATGAAGTTGTGTCACCCATCCATGTAAATATTTCTCATTTCGTTCATTCGTAACTGTGATGTTGCATCCTACTCGAAAAGTTGTGTAGAATTTATATCCATCTCAACCAGTGGCCGCGGAAGGGTGGTGGGGACAGAGGGACAATGTCCCCACTACTGTTAAATGTCCCCATCCATCCATCATCTGTCCATAAACCCTTGTATACACTGTTAAAAACCTGGTAGAGTCACATATTTACTCCGTACTGGTATTGATTTGGTAATAAATCCCTACCGGATTGGTAGTAAATTGTCTCTGAGTGGTAAATTCATCATTACCACAACATTACTAAACTGTGATTGGTTTGTTATAATCAGTGTCGGTTGGTAATATATGTCCTCCGGTCGGTAATGATTTAATACCAGTTTTGTAAGACTGTATATTTATAACCCCTTCCCCTCCCCAGGCCTTTCCGAGGCAACTGGTCTCAACTCGACTATATTTCCTACTTTCACCCACGCTTTCACCCGAGAATTTTCACCTCCTCCACGACCTCAATTTGTTGAGCCGCTATTAATTATATCTGACCTGACACACCGCGCCGGAGGGAATATTATCCCATCTCGGCGATGAAATGATGCTCATTTTACTCATTTAGGGCAACACACTTGCGAAATAAATTCTGTTTTCTTCCTATTAATATCCAAGGCCGTAGGGTTGTCTCTTCCCATACGAAAATTTCCTGTAAAAGTTTCGGCACAAAAGCTATGCAGAGCGATAGGCTCATGTAAACTATGCATAATTATGTATTTGGGCACAAAATATTATGCAGAATAGGCTCGACAGAACTTATTTGCAGTTTTTGATGCAAATATTCCTATGCAAAATTCTGCACATAATTACTTTTATGCCGAACAAATCGACAGAGTCTTTTTGCAGAATCATGCAAGCTTTTCCTGCAGAAATTATTCTGCAGACAATTTATGCAAAATTTTGCACACAATTTTCATACGAGTTACATACTCAAAATATCTTGTACCTGCCTTTGTACCATAGAGGCAAAAAATTAAAAATGTAAGGGCAAACATGCACACAAACCCAACCAACCAAATAAAAATCAATACTTATAACATCGTCCAAGAGTGCCAATTTTACGTATGAGTGAAAAATTGACCCTGAATATATCCAACAAGCAGAATTATTCATGTATTTATATTTATTGCTTATTTTTGAAAAGGTCAGCCTTGTCGTGTCCTCTTCTTTTCTCGATTTATGGACGAACGTATTATCTAAAATGCTGCTCAAGACAATGTCAACCTTTTGTATGTCTTGTTCAAATGGGAGCGTTCAGTGGCCGCGGAAGGGTGTATGGGGACAGAGGGGCAACGTCTCCAGGGTTGTTCGATGTCCGCATCATCTGCCCATGTTAATTATATATACCCATTCCTCCCTTATCCTACAATGTTAATGTCCCCACGGCTTCCGTGGTCACTGGGAGAATTCAGGCTAAAATGTACGAATATGATGCAGTGGCCGCGGAAGTGTGATAATGTCCCCAGGGTTATACGATGTTCGCATCATGTTTTATAAACCCCTCCCTCCCCCATTCCACAATGTTAATGTCCCCCGATGTCCCCACAGCTTTCGGGGCCACTGGTTGGGTTGGCTGGCAGGATGCAAATGGTTTTGGTATTTGGGAACTGATGACACAAATTAAATTAACGAATGTCAACCTCACAAATTCCTCATTCAATTTGAACACTCAACTCAAAATGTCAGATGCATACATTCAGTTGTACATCCAGTACAATAGTCGTCTCAATTTTGGAATAGTTTGACCCAAATGTTGAAAAATTTGAGACACATTTTTCTAAACTGTTAAGGGAACCTGTTTAATATAACTTACGTGACACGTGATATTAACATGTTATTTGTGACAAATTCTGTTGAAAAAAGAACCAAAGTTTGCCTCAATTTTTAATCCAACAAAATCTTTCTTTTCAAAATATTTTGTCAAATTCAAAATTAAATTGGAAAAAGTTGAGTTTTGCCTTATTTTTTAGCTCGAGCAAAATTTGTATTTGCAAAATATTTCATCAATTTACAAATTCTGTTGATAAAATAAGGACTGAATCTATATTTTCAACTTGAGCAAAAATGGGTAATATTGAGTATATTTTAAAAATATTTCAAGAATTTACTTGGTGAAAGCAAATTTTGCTTTAATTCTTCAATTCGAGCAACAATAACAAGTTGTCATTGGGACAGATGAGAATGTTACCAATTACACTGCAGTCTTAGTCATCTCGAAATTCAAAAACTACTTCTGTCTGCCACTGGTTGTCTTTGCTCCGGATTAAAAAAAAATCGAAACAAGGTCATGCAACATGTCTCCTCCTCCTACTTCATATGTACGAATGTATGTATGTAAGAGTACATATTTATTTATGTACATACATTCATCGTTCATGTCGGGCAAACCAGCGCCAACATTTTTTATAGTTGGACACACTCTCGGTATTTTTGGAATTTCAGATTGTTTCTCTTCTGACAATGTCATCCTCAAAAACAGGGTTTCGTTTCTGAGGGGGCTGCTATTTTTTTGCAGTGCAAAACAAGAAATGCGAGGTGCAAGAAACTGGGAGAAAGTGCAAGAAATGCGCGCAATCTAGCCACGCGCCGTATGAAGTATTTATAACGGCGGGCGTAGTTTCTTGCGCCTTGCATTTCTCCAAGGTCAAAATATTTACCTGCACGAAACCACTTTCTTCCCATTATTTCTTTTCTTTCAAAATTCTAAACAATCTTTAGAATTTTCGAAAAACAACAAGAGGAAAACGAATCTGCATAGTAATTTAGATTTAATAAAATCCTAAATTTTTTAAAATGACGTCGAAATATCTCAAAATTCTAAAAATCTTATAATCCACGGAAAGTAATAATCATATAATTCTAAAAATATGCAAATGCGTCGTCTCGTATCCATAATGTGTCCATCCACGTTTTCTTAATTTTCTGGTAAAAAGCATACTTCTTTTTATGATTTGTACAATGCTTCTTGCACCCAGAAAGAAATACGAGGTGCAAGAAAATGGGAGAAAGTACGAGAAATGTGCGCGATCTAGCCACGCGCCGTATGAAGTATCGTGGCGCGGCGTAGTTTCTTGCGCCTTGCATGTCTTGCAGGTTAAAATATTTATCTGCAAGAAACCACTTTCTCCCCACTATTTCTTGCAAGTGGTTACTTTCACCCGAAACACTGATCTTCAAGCAGCAAATTTCCAACCAGGAAAGAAAAAGAAAGCTCGAATGTATCTATAAGCTTTCTAATAAACTTATGTCTTCCTACTTTCACTACTTTCTTTGTTCCCTTATTTTCTGGGTTCTCTCAACTCAACGTCTGAAATGTTACATCCTACATGAAATTGGACAATTACAATTAAAGTGAAAATAATTCAAGTCAAGTTCTTTCTCCTCCGTCCAGCGTTGGTGGGACAGTGGCCGCGGAAGCCGTGGGGAAATCTGGGGCCATTTCCATTGTAGGGTGGGGGAGGGAGGGGTTTATATAAGATGGGGAGATGATGAAGAGGTCGAATAACCGTGGGAACATTGTCCCTCTGCTCCCCCCACATTTCCGCGGCCACTGTTCTGAAACATACCCACTTTTTGCCTTGTTTTCTCTTCCGTCTCGTCCCTTTTTTATAAGGATTGATGTTTATGAAGTCATTCATTTCCCGTTTTTATTGCAGTGTCCGACTTCACCCAACAACTTTCACAGCTTCATGAGCAGCACGCTGTCCAGTTGCAAATGCTGGTGGAAAATTTCAGAAAGCGGAATGCCGAGTTGCGGAAGGAAAAGTAAGTTTGGGAATTAATTATTCTGCTTGGGACATAGTTTGTTAATGTTATTTAGTAATCATTAGACCAGGACGAATGAGATAGATATCGGATTGAGCGGATTATTAGACGATACGGTGCCCATTAAGGGTGGTTGTCGTTGTTATTGTGTTGATTATTGCAGTCTAGTCGAAATGCAAGGCTGGCTGGGGTTCGGGGTAAGAGTTGGACGCGACAAGATGTCCAGGGCATTTATGGCATGGAAATTTGTGCCGGGAATTTATGACATGGAAATTTGTGCCCGGAATTTTTATCATGAGAATTTGTGCCAGGAATTTTTAGAATGAAAATTTATTCCCAGAATTTTTGGGTGTTACACTTAATCATCTGCATTTTGGGCATGTCATATTTACCCGGTTTTTAAATGAATGCCCGCATAACGCCAATGTTACAATAAATTCTAACGTTTTACGGCACGTCCAAAATACTGGTGAATGATTTTTATACCCAAAATTCCGGATTAAACATTAATTTTATAATAATTTTATACTAATTAAATTATTAAGTTAATTTTGTCTAAAATTCTGGGCATTTATTTTCATATCTAAAATGTCCAGTATTTATTTTCATGACTAAAATGTCATGAATTTATTTTCATACCCATAATGCCACAAATTAACTTTCATGCTCAAAATGCCTCCCATCACGTACATGCCCATTGTACAACTCTACATCTTGATAAGAACTCTAGCAAACTATCCTCCTCGTCCTCCTCTTATTTACGCAAACTTTGCACAAATCCACCCAAATTCCGTATTCAGCATCGTGTCCGATAGCAGATTGAGGATATTGCTCGGGCTGAGTGCTAAGTGTGCTAATCTTTCCTTAACATGTTTCTCCAGAGAGAAAGTAGAGAAAGCTCGACCATTGTGCATGCCATCATCACGGGAAATGATGATGAACCAGAGTGTTGGTTACATAGCCCATCACCAAAATTTCGCTACCTACTAACGCCACGTGCACAGAATAAAAAATGACTATCCGGTGGTGGTGTTGGTTTCATACTTAAATACACTGTACTAAAATACGGACAATGCTTATCTGCAGGAAACATTATTCATCATCAAATGATAAGTACACAAGAATATTCACCACGAATTGATAAGTACATAGCAATATTCATCATCAATTAATAAGTACAAGGCAAATAAAAGAATTAAGTATTTTCATCCTTCATTACTTTACTTTAACGTTCCAAAGTACTCCCGAATTGGTGAAAATTATGTTTTTAACACCAAATTTCCCTCACCAACGCCACGTGTACAGCATTTTAAGAAAACTGTGTGGAAGACTTTAGGGTTCGTAAATACGCTATCAAAATTCGACAATTTTGGTCTGCACAGAATATTATTCATCGTCAAATGATAACATAACACACGGGAATATTCACCATAAATTGCTAAGTATATTTCACTATTCATCATTAATTGATAAGTACACGGCAAATCAAAGAATCCCATATTTTCCACCTAATTTGAATCCCTCCCTAATTTACTTTGACGTTTCAAAGTCCCGAATTGGTGTTCAACATCAAAAACTATTTTCATTAGGAGAAAAGATTAAGTTCTCTCTTCAACCAGAAGATTTAAACTTCACGGAGAGAGAAATTAAGTAGCAACAGCATCATCATCATCATCAAACGGAGCTTCTACGTAGCTTTATTAATGTTAATGATGTCGACATGTATGACAAGCGGCTTACATTATATTTCCTCAGAAATCTAAACCCTGTAAAGAAACTTATTTCAAATGGGGAATGATGTTTACGGAGAGAAATTGCCATTTTAAATTGGCCGGAAGAAAGCAAGCCTCTTACACTTTGGTCGGTCTCATATTTTAGAAGGAATTAAAATTAGGGGGGACACATGTATGAGTTGAGAGGGAGATATGTAAAATAATGATGATGATGATGATGTGTCGAGGTACAAGGTCTTTAAGCAGTGGCCGCGGAAGCTGTGGGGACATTGGGGGACATTAAAATTGTAGGATAGGGGAGAGAGGGGTTTATATCACATGGGGACATGATGCGGACATTGGACAACCGTGGGGACATTGTCCCCTCAAGCTTCCGCGGCCACTGCATCATGTACATACATTTGAGTTGCCTGAACTCTTCCAGTGGCCGCCGCGGAAGCCGTGAGGACATTAACATTGTAGGATGGGGGGAGACAGGTTTATATAAAATGGGAAGATGATGCGGACATCGAACAACCCTGGGAACATTGTCCCCCTCTGTCCTCACCCTCCGCGGCCACTGTGTTTAAGGTGGGCATGCACACGTAACGTAGGTGGGGATTAAATTTGTCCGTGGAAAATCTCATTTCCTCCTCGTCGTCATATCGTCGCCCTTATCATCAATCCAGCCCCGACCAAAAGTTCCTACGTATACGCCTTATAAATTCAATAAGCCTGAAAAACTTCGTAAAATATGCTATATTCATCTCATTTTGTTGCGCAACAAATTTCATTTTTTGTCACGAATTACAAGCATATATTTTGACACGGTTACGTATTTATTTGACGGGAACATTGAACCTGGACGAAAACAAGATCGCATAAATTCAATTTCCCTGCAAAACTTCTTCACCTGACAAGGGAGGTGTCCCAGCTTATGCTCCCCGATTTTGAGCAAATTAGTGGGAATCTTCGACAAATTTTATTAGAATGAAATTTGAGAACGACACGATCTCCCAATGGGCACGTTTGGCAGAGATATTTGCATCCGAAGAGGAGAAAACGCCCAGTAAACTTGGAAAGTGTAGCATTTGTCAACTTTAGGGCGCGTTTTCTCCTCTTCGGATGCAAATATCTCTGCCAAACGTGCCCATTGGGAGATCGTGTCTTTCGCAAATTTCATACTACTTAAATTTGTAATCCATTGACTATTTTACCCAAAATCGAATCGCATACGCTGAGAGACCCCCATTGTTAGAATAACACAATTTTTCCATACAAAGTTTTTCTATTTTTTCCCCACCAATCATTGTGTCACACCGTTACGTAAATATTATATCCCAACGAGAACATTGAACTTGGCCCTTGACACCCATTACGTATGTAGACAAGAAGGTGGGCCATGCTAAAAAGAAAGCCACACTTTTTCATGGGAAGACAAACCACTATAAAAACCGTCTCTTTCTCCCTAATTTATGAGAACTTTCACCGGTTGTCTTGTCTGAAAAACCGACAAACCACACACAACATGTACTCCGCAGTGGCCGCGGAAGCTGTGAGGACATCGGGGGACATTAACATTGGATAAGGGAGGGATGGGTTCATATAATATGACGGAGAAATCCAATAACCTTTGGGAAATTGGTCCTCTGTCCCCAAGAACACTTCCGCGGCCACTGGAATGTAATATCAGATATTCTACCTGTTAATTTCGCGTTGTATGTATGTAATCAGTGGCCGTGGAAGTCGTGGGGACATTAACATTGCAGGATATGGGAGGGATGGGTTTATATAAGAAGGGCAGATGATGCGGACATTGTCCCTTTGTCCCCACGCTTCCGCGGCTACTGCATCATGTACGTACAATCTGAGTAGCCTGAATTCTTCCAGTGGCCGTGGAAACGAAGCCGAAATCTAAATACCCATTGGGACATATAGTCCCCCTCTGCCCTCACACTTCCACGGTCACTGATCCTCCCTTGCACTAAAAAACCCGCCCCGAAACTAAATCAACCTTAACCTTATCTAATGCCTAAAAAGGGGGAGAAAGCAGGTCTGACGCTTCGTGGGTTGAGTGAGCAATGAACGGTGGGCTAAAGTCTGCATTAAACGCGGACATTAATCTAATCTCATGCTTACTTTTACTTATTTTTCCTCCTCCTCCTCCTTTATTTTACGAGCCAGTGAAAACCGCACCACTTTCACTTTCTTCCAGACCCTTAACTTCAAATACTTTGTATCACGCGAAGATATAAATCATCCTCGAGGAGAAAGTGATGTTCATGCCGTGCTATCATGCCACATGGGAGTAGGTACACCTGAAAAATGGCCAAATAACGGGGTGCGTAACATTTTTATGGTTCGAGTAGAAAGAAAATTGGGTGGGTGAAAATTAACAAGTTTTCGTAAAATCTTATTTACAGTAATTAACACAATTTTCTCTTGTCTGACTTTGACGCCAGTGAAAAAATAAAGTTCTGCGTTGATTTTTAAATACATAAAAGGTTATGTAGCTTGGAAAATTTAAGGACCAACGAATTTTATGATAAAAAATATTTGGTGGGGGCATATAGTGGAGAAATGTTAAGAAATAATGAAAGTTTTCAAAAATAGTAGAAACTTCAAATAAATTAAATTGTAAATATATGGCTAAGAAACTATCATAGAGCAAGGAAATAAAAAAATTATCAAAATTGGATTTTCTTGTGATAGTTTTTGTTTTCGTGGTTTTCATAATTTTTAACAATCACACTTTAAATTAAGC
The DNA here is from genome assembly GCF_002217175.1 of Folsomia candida. Taxonomy (NCBI): domain Eukaryota; kingdom Metazoa; phylum Arthropoda; class Collembola; order Entomobryomorpha; family Isotomidae; genus Folsomia; species Folsomia candida. The sequence goes on from NW_019091201.1 coordinate 4,481,466, forward strand.
CGCAGATTTTAATAAGTTTGATCAACTCACGTCAAATTTCGATGCAATTCATCATTAAACTAATTATTTTTGTGCGTTATGCAAATATCTTCCACAGTGGCCGCGGAAATTGGGGGGAACATCTGGGGACATTAACATTAAAGGATAAGGGAGGGCGGGGTTATATACATAACATGGGGGGATTATGGGTACATTGAATAAGCGTGGGGACATTGTCCCTCTGTCCCTATAATTAATTGTTGGCTGTCAGCTGTTAATAGCTGTCTTATCGAGACATAAAACTTACTTTTCCTCCTTGCATCCAAAATTGTGCATGCCTTTCAGATCTACCTAACAATAAGCAAACTTTCTCCAGCCACCACTTGCTTTCTCACCGACCTATGAAATTTTTCCTCCCTCACATATTCCCCTCAAAGAGATGAGACGTCATACGTACGTGACAGAGATGTAATCTTTACTCAAGTGTTATCATAAAATAGTGCATGAAAAGGTCGATACAGATCTGCGAAAATTGCTCGATCGACACGATTAGATTATGTCGCTGCATGCAGGAAATTACTGCAGCAGACTGACCTTTATTTTCAAATTTGTGCTCCTACGTGGGATGGGATTTTCCTCCCTCTTAAAATTAAGCAATTTATCCCTCAGTATGAATCCATTTCACGAAATACACTACAAAATTGCTAATATTTGTCAGTCCAGGGAATCTCCGGATATTGGAGAAAGTTGAACGTGCCCAGTTTCGGGAATGTGTGGAGGAGTTGAGAGTGGGTTTCGCTAGACAAATCGGATGTTCATGTTTATGTAGGAAATTCCCATGGAATGTCGAGGCAGATGGGCGAGGACAAGTAAGTAAACAGGCGACAGAGTGGGTGGTTGGTTTTTCCTGGTACTTTCACTCATATTCAGTTCAGAAGGCGGATATGTATTTATTTTCAAGTTTTTTTTAACATTTTATGACGACCGAAGGTCAAACTTTGTGGTTGTGTTCCCTAACTCGTGTAGAGTAGATCACGAAATTCTATGTTTTCAGGCATTAAATATTTCCAGTATTATTAAAAAAAACATATTTTGTAAAATCGGTACTTCAAAGATGTAATTCGAACGAAATTTTTTGTTTGAGGAAATTGGGTTACAAAACATTTATGACTTTCTCTCATAAGCTGAGGGCGGATATGCATTTATTTTATGATGACCGAAGGTCAAACTTTGTGGGTTCGAAATTTTTTTGGTCAAGGAAATTCGTAATAGTCCAAGTATCTAATATTCAAAATATACAAATTTTGTGAAAATTCTTATTGTTGGCGTTTTGTTGCTACATTTTTCGTGCACATTTTGTCTTTTTTTTGTAAATATTAAATACACATTTCAGCGATTTTTTTTCCTAAATACATATCCGCCCTCTGGTTATTATTCGACATGTGCGGCCTCTCAGAAATACTAATATGATAAAAATATGATACCACATCACACAGTTTATCAGGATTCGATGGCCCTAACATTTTTTAAAAGGATTGACGAAAATGGATCTCGCTACACGGCTTCCCTTTCATCATTCCGATGCTGCCACCAACTCCACCCAATTTGCCAAATGTGTATCGTCCTAATGGACATTTGTTGACAATTTCGTATTGTCCGTGTGTACAAAAAATTCCAATCGTGTCACTTTATGTGTGGCCAAACTATAAGGGGATCCTTTGTGCAAATTTTCTCGATTTCCTGGACTCTATATAATATTCGCTCCATATTTTAGCGGTATCATCATAAAATTGGCAGTGTTGCGCCTCTTGAGGGTTTGCTACATACATTTCTTGTGGTGAAAAGCAAGAAACGCGCGAAATTCGAGGTGCAAGAAACTGGGAGAAAGTGACAGAAATGTGCGCCATCTAGCCACGCGCCATATGAAATGCAGGGAGCAGTTTATAGCGCCTCGCATTTCTCACAGGTCAAAATATTTACTTGCAAGAAACCACTTTCTTCCCGTTATTTCTTGAAAATGGTTACTTCCCAGTCTTTAGTTTCTTGCGGGTTTACCACATTTCTTGCACTGCAAAGCAAGCTACGCAAGAAATCCGGAGTGTAAGAAACTGTGACAAAGTGCACGAAATATGCGCCCTCTTCCCGCTCGCCGTTTGAAGTATTTATAGCGGCGCGGCATAGTTTCTCCCGCCTTGCATTTCTCCCAGGTCAAAATATTTACCTGAAAGAAACCACTTTCTCCCCCTTATTTTTTGCACCCGAAAGAAAATTGGTGCCTTGTCCACCTTCTAATCGATAACCTCAATGTACGGATTGATTACGAAATCCTGCACTGTGTGCATGCATCCCATTCTTTCCAGTCGGTCGCTTTCACCAAAAACACGTTCAGAATTGCGGAGTCAGCTTAACGATGGATGACCGCACTCAGAACCCATTGTCCCGACTTTTACCTTACCAAGCCAGCCATCCATCATTATAATGCACACATTTCCCCTTTGTTGTGACTTCAATGAACACAATTCTGCAGATTTTGTGCACAGTAGCCAATTAGACATGTGGAGAAATGCATACCTGCAAAAAAACTTATCCGAGTAGAAATCACTGTATCGAATTCTGCAGTAATCGACAAAACCTCGATGCATATTATATTCTGCATAATTTTCGGTGCATAATCCTGCGCAAAGTTTTAATCGGGTTGATTTTACGGAACTATTTGAGCATAATTCTGCACAATTTTCTGCACAAATTGCTCTGTATAAAGTTTTCTACACGAAACTATGACGAATTTCTTCATAAAAATCGGGTAAATTTATACAAGAAACCAGTTCAAATTAGTTTTCTGCATAAATCACTGCATAAAATGTTTCTGTAAAAATGACTCTGCATAAAATTTTTCTGCAGGAAATGAGGGCAGATTTCTGCAGAAATGGGGTCAAATTGATGCAAGAAACCCGATCAAATTAGTTTTCTGCATAAATCTCTTTGCACAAGTCGCTCTGCAGAAAATGATGGCAAATTTCTACCCAAAATTCGGCCTAATTCCTGCAGGGAACCGGTTCAAATTTTTACTCGGTTTAAATTTTTACATTCTGTCATTACCTTATTTTATTTGAATCCTCGTCTCTCATTACGTGGAAAAAATGAATGGACACAAAAAACCGGATGGCATAGACAGACAGCCAAATCAACTGAGAACCTGTCGCAAAAAAGAGATATGTATGTAACCCATAAGCCGTGAATAATGAATAGAGGAAAAAGACATCGACAAAGTAAATGGAAAACAAAGTGGTGAGCTTATCGCGAGATAAAGGCTGGAAGGGTGGAGAAAGATACGACACGAAACTGTCGTCTGCTTTCACTTCATTTCATCCTCTTCTCTCCTTCGTCTTCTTCTTTTTTGTATGAATTTTACTTCTGAATGAAGACCACCCGATAAACAGTTTGGTCGACTTCTTAGCATATGCTCTCAGATTATGAGCAAATTAGTGTCAATCGATGACAAGTTTAATTAGTATGAAATTTGTGAAAGACACGATCTCCCAATGGGCACGTTTGGCCGAGATATTTGCATCCGAAGAGGAGAAAACGCGCAGCAAATTTGGAAAGTGCAAAATTTGTCGACTTTAGGGCGATTTGGATGCAAATATCTCTGCCAAACCTGTGAATTTGGAGATGGTGGCTTTTGCAAAATGGATATTTTGAAATGTTTTGAAATTTGGATTTTTAAATGAATTCGAACATACTAATTGTCCAAAATGTTTTATCCGAATTGCATCACCCATTTTGTATCTAACTTGTAAACTAAAATGAATTAAATATACTTGAAATAATTTAAACGACGTTAAACAACAACATTAGAATAAATAAATCAATCAAATATTTGATCATTCTAAAATGATTTAACAAAATGAAGGAGGAAAAAACGTGTCCTATGATGACAAATTTTATACTTTCCAAATTTACCGCGCGTTTTCTCCTCTTCGGATGCAAACATCTTTGTCAAACGTACCTATTGGCAGATCGTGTCTTTCGCAAATTTCATACTAATTAAATTTGTCATAGAGTGACACTAATTTTGCTCAAATTCGGAGAGCATACACTGGGAAATCTCTATTATTAGAAACATACCATTTCTTCCGTGGACACATCTTCATTTAGACCAAGTTTGGTCACGCTTTTATCATTTTTACCAATACCAGATTTTTACCAATACCAGATTTTACCAGTATCATATTTTTCCCAGAACAAAATTTTTACCGATACCAGATTTTTACCAATTTGTCTCCATGCTTATCGGGTAACCACATACATAACTCCTTCTTCCCCTTCTTCCAGCTTATACTTCTTATCTTCTTCTCCCAACAAGTACATAAATACGCTCTTTGTGTGCTTTACTCCCACTTAATAAACACTAATTAAGGTCGTCTGTGTGCATATGCGATATTACAGAGGGGAAAAAAGGATTAGATACGGTTCCGGATTATGTATGTATGGACGCATGACGAGGAAAATGAAGTCGGAATTATTATCTTCTTTTGTCCCCGCGTCCTCGCACAACAAAGGCGAATAATCAGGACGGAGACAAAGTGCGGGCATTAATGGGCATATAACAAACCACTTTTTGTCTGGTTTTGCTTGGTGGGTCTCTACTTTCTCTCTTTCTTGTGGTTAGATCAGACTACTTATGTAGACGTAATCTGTAAATGAGGATTTATCCACTTATATTTGTCCCACTTTTTGTACTTATCGTCCAATCGGAATTAGTATAGGTAAGAGGAGCTTATTTTGTATCAAAAATCTATACACGTGTCTGAAAATATTAAGCTGTTTGTGTGTGGGGTATTTATGTATGTGACACTTTTCATGTACGTAATTCCAGGCATTTTGGGCACGCCATTTATTGTAACTTTGGTGTTATGGTGGGTTGCATCAATTTAAACGGGAGGTCAATTCGGCGTACTATATTTCTAAATAAATTTCCGACTGTCTGGAATTTTCGATTTGAAAATAAATTTCTGGCATTTTGGGCATGAAAATAAATTTCACGCTTCTCGCGCGTTATAATAAATTCCCGGGAATTTATTCTAAAATTGGGCTTATAATAAAAAATAAGTTTAAATATGGACATTCTATATAAATGGCTAAATTCCGTAATCATCAGCATAAGCACAACGCTACTAATTTATAAAAATACTCAAAAAATGGTTTGTTTTTAATATTGCAGACCACCCGGAAGCAGTGCTCTATTCCAGATTTGGGAAACGTTGTTACAAGAGGTCGAAATAGATTCGCAGGTCCATTCCGACATTTCCGGTTCATTCGGACGACAGGTAACTAACAAGACTACAAAATCTATTTAACATAATGTGTACAAAAAATACGAAATATTTTTCTTCGAAATACCAAAAAATTTCAATTTCTACGAAATACTTTTCTTCGAAATACCAAAAAATTTAAATCTCAACAAAATACTTTTCTCCAAAATACTAAGAAATTCAAATTAACGAAATACTTTTATTCGAAATACCAAGAAATTTAAATTTCTAGGAAATATTTTTCTTTTCTTTTCAAACCCTTCCGCTTTTGTTTCCCTTTTTACACGATATGCAAGCCAAGCATGCCCAAAATAATAGCCTTTTCCAAGAAGAATTAAATCCATCCGTAGCTTTCAACTTTCTCCCAAAGAAATGAAAGGCAGCATGCAATTTCGCCCACGAGGAGAGAAAGGCGAAAGGCGAACGCCAATATTGAGTAGTTGGGAAGAAAATGCCAATAAGATGGAGCACTTGAAATCTATTACCTGTCCAATTTCGCAGCCACGTTTAACCTTCACCTCCCATTTTCTCTCCACCCAAGAAATCATCATCGTACGTACACTGTTAAAATTCTGGTAGAGTCGCATATATACTTGTATTGATTTGGTAATAACTTCCTACCGCATTGGTAATAGTTTGTTTCTGAGTGGTAAATTTTTCCCCAGCACAACATTCTAAAAGGTAATGCCCGTTATTATGTACGTCCTTGATGGTAGACCCATGTACTCCCGTCAGTAATGATTTAATACCAGATTTCTAAGACTGCAGAGTCACATATATACCCTGTACTTGCATTGATTTGGTAATAACTTCCTACCGGATTGGTAGTAGATAGTTTGTTTCTGTGTGGTAAATTTTTCATTACCATAACGTGACTAAACAATGTAATGCTCATTATTATCAGGGCCGGTAGTCATATAAATATGCACTCCGGTCAGTAATGATTTAATACCAGTTTTCTAGGATTTTATACGCTTAAAAATATGGTAGTCAGATATACATTCCGTTTACTGGTATTGATTTGGTAATAACTTCCTTAGTAGTGGTTCGTTCCTCCGTGGTAAATTATTCATTGCCACAACATTGCTAAACGGTAATGCCCGTTATTGCCAGTGCCGGTAGAGTCATATATTTACTCCGGTCAGTAACGATTTAATACCAGTTTTCTAAGAGTGCAGATACGTATAAACCATGCCAAACGTCCAACGCAATAATGCTGGCCTCATAGAAACACTTGTTTTGTTCCACCCACCACGCTACCCAGCACACGATTTCCCTGTGTTATCTTATCGAAACTTCAGAGACAAGACACAACCCGATACAAAGAGAGAACATAAATCAGGCACAAAATTATTTTATTGAAAGCAATAAAAATCACGTGTGATGTACGTACACACGTAAACCATGGGCTGAGGAGAGATGAGATCATTGAGAGAAAGCACATCATATACGAACTGCTGCTGTCCAGAGATTGAATTTGCCATATCCTGACTGAAATACCAAGAAAACCGGAATCGATACGATCCGTACGTGTGCTGGTAGTATCATTACGCGATGATAGAAATGGTAATCAGGTAGGCAGGCAGGCAGATCAATTCATGTGCAGGCAGATCGTGTATGTATGTATGTATGTACATGCACACAGTGGCCGCGGAAGCCGTGGGGACATCGGGGGACATTAACATTGTAGGATAAGATATTTAACATGGGGAGATAATGCGGACATCGAATAACCGTGGGGACATTGTCCCTATGTTTCAACGCTTCCGCGGCCACTGCATCATGTGCATACATTTGAGTAGCCTGAATTCTTCCAGTGGCCGCGAAAGCCGTGGGGACATCGGGGGACATTAATAATGCAGGATAGGGGAGGGGGAGGTTTATATAAGGTGCACAGATGATGCGGATGTCGAACAACCTTGGGGACATTGTCCCTCTGTCCACACACGCTTCCGCGGCCACTGCATACACAGTGCAACTCGTATGCATGTATATGCGTTATCTCATCGCTGATCTTTCAGAGGAGAAAGTTCTGAATGGAGGAAAATTTCTAGGAAAATGAAATGGCAAAGGAGTCGGATATGCTTATTAATCTGGACGGCAGCATTGATTTTTTTACCTTTTTTGCGTACCACGTGCTGCGAATCGCTTGGAAATTTATGAGCTAGAACAAATAACGTAACGCTTCATAGATATGTCAAAGGTCGCAAAGATGTGAGGAACTAAATAATCAAATTTTATTGCATGTGCTGATTCATGATTTCGAATAATGTCAGATACAAATGGCACAAACCTGTCATGCTAGAAATGTGTACCTTAAATCAAAAGACTTCGTGGAAACGACGGGGGAACTTGTGTTTCATTATAATTTAGGGGGGGGGGGGAATTATTCGTATTTAGCCGATAGCTAAGCGAGTTTAAAAGCTTGGCTCAAGATGGAAAAACCATCAAATTCCCGCCTGATTAGTGTTCATCAGTAGATCCGATCGTTTTTTTTAATCCGACCATCAGTATAATAGGGATAAAATTTGAAAATCGGATCGGATCCATGTTACAGAAAACGGTCGGATCGGATTATACCGGATTATCACAATTGAATACATCCTAATTGTTTGTATTTTCTGTCTTTCCAGATAGCAAGGCCCCTCCTGGAGAAGACGTTTTGTTTAAAAATTCAATCCAGGAAAGTTTTCGCACATCGTGAGAGTTTCGAGACTGTCCTCAGTAAAGCAGAGTCCTTGTTGGCCAGTGTAAGTTGTATATCACGTATCTACTAAAAAATGCAAAAAATGGGATATTTTTTTAAAGAACTTATAAAGAAGTACATTACTTACCTATCTTCGAAAAAATGTGAAAATTCCCCATTTTTTCAAGAACCCATTAAGAAACTCGCTAACTTTCTCTTTGCTTTCTCTCAGGCATACCGGGACTACAACGACGCGTGTCTGCAGCACATTCAGGGTGGAAACAATGCAACGCTGGCTAATTATTATGACGCCCATAACGCTTACGTTCAGCAATTGAAGGGAACTAATGCCATGTATCGGGAATACCACAACGAGACCTTGCCCGCTCTGCTCCAGGTGAGCTGGATGGAAAATTATTTCTAAGGGAAAACTGCACGTGCAAATTACCTTCGTAATTTAGTGGGACATCTACCCTTAGGTTTGCTGCGATTACCATTATTATTTAGGGGAAGGGTACTTTTTGTGATCGATTTGTCTGTCCGTCCATCTCTGAGCAAGATGGCACTCACCTTTTTTAAAATTTCTGGTTTCCGATATTTGAACTTTCTTAAGCAGAAGGAAGCTTGTAAGGTGATCTTGTAGTTCTAAAGGTCACGGGACAGGTCATAGGTCATAATATGCTAATTTAACAATTCTGTAACTTCTGTTGATGCAATTTGCTAAAATAATTCGAAGATTTCAGGGAATTTATTATTTTAGAAAGTTAAACTCTGTTTCCGGATATCTTATTTTTAAAGTAAGCGGGAATTCGTTGAGGTCAAAAGGTCACGACAATAGTTCATAGGTCAGAATATGCTGCCTTCTGCTGCTTAAAATTAAAAAAAATAATTTGAAGATTTTAAGTAGATAGTTAATTATTTTAAAAATTTTAATTCTATTTCCGGATTCAATTAGTCAGGCAACTTTGAAGGTCAAAAGGTCGCAGGTCACAATAACCCAGTTTCCGCTACTTCATTACATCCTCTACTCCACATTACTTTATTACTAACCCAACTTTCTCAATTAATGGAGGCGTTATGTCGGAATTAGTTTTTTTTTTACCTGGGCACCTTAAGCCGTGGGAGGAGGACATGTCGCACTTGGTTTACCAGCCAATTACTCACATGTCAAATTTATGTACAGCCACGTTTGCTCAGGCCTCATTACGTTCGACTTTCTCTTTTTCTCCGGGAACGGAACGGTATTTCAAATTCGGGAATAATAATGGCTTTATAATACGCGTATTATCAAAGAGACAGCCAAAGCTGGGTGAATGAAAAGCACGAATCGCGAGGTAAATGAAGCGATTCATCGATTATACAGGCTGATGGAGTGTGTCAAAAATGAGTTATGCGGCCTCTTAACGGGCAACTTCTATCTGAAATAATAATCCTGTCGGTAGGGATGCTTCATTTAAATATTAGCGTAGGACGGATATGCAGGCTTGGAAAAATTCAGAAAGTATTTTTTTCTAAAAAACGTAAAAACTATTTTTTTAATGTGCATAAAATTTTTTTTGACAATATTTCTTCAAATCGTTATTTTTGTTAATTCGATCCGCAATTTTTGAGGATTCATTTTAAGGGATGCTGCATTTATTAGCGTAGGACGGATATGTATTTTTTGAAATATTGAGGAATTTAAAAAAATATAAAAAAATTTCCAAAATGTGTATTTTTCTGACCTTACATCTTTCTTAAAATCATAACTTTTTAAATAAGATGCTTAATTTTTTTGTACCTTAAGTTTATATATTTTTTATCGTCACAGAATTGACACAATTTTTGGAAAATAGTCTGAAATATAGTTAGTTACATACTTCGAAAATCCAAGAAATATTGAGAATTTATTCACGTAAATTTTAATAAGTTGTAACAAAACAGACCCACAAACTTTCTCAGATGTGCGTCAGTCTTCGAAAATAAATAACTATCTATTATTACCGAAAAATAATTTGCTCTCAAGTCAAGTATAGAACAGCATCTTTGTACAAATTGTATGCAGATCAATGACACTTTAATGGTCTCAAGCCATTAAAGTCGTCCAACCATCTAGAAAAAACTCGCTTTCACCACTTTCACAATTCATCTCTGGTCCAGGTTTTGATCTATTTTTACCCACTTTCTCAATTATTCTGACAGTTCCAACCCACGTTTTCGTACCACGATCCATCTCGCAAAGTTATTCTTGTCTCTAAACACTAAAAATTGCGCTATCCATTATTCTAATAATACAATAAATTGCATTATCTCCCTCTCTCGTGGCGATACCCACGTTATCGAACATCTCACACATTTATTCTTACCTCCACTAAAAATTGTGCCACCCACTATTCTACTTAATAATAGTAGAATACGGATTCATAATTGCATTATCTTTCGAGTGGCGCAATTCCTTAAAAAAATATTGTTTGTAGGTCACGAAGCAGACCGACATGACCTATAATAGCCTCGTAAGTGGGTGTATCTTGTCTCTTGCGTAACACGCTACTGCTCGCCTCGCTGCTTGCACCACCCACCCACCCACAAAAAATTTAGCCTGAATAAAGGTACGCGGAGGGCAGTGCCGGCGGAAGTTGAGGGGACATTGTGAGATAGGGCTTATTAACATAGGCAGAATATGAATTTTATGAAATTCTTAGGAACAATGTCCCTCTGTCCGCACACTTCCGCCGCCACTGCGCGGAGGGTTTAATTCATGTCAGATTGACAAATTGGGCCAACATGATCCCATGAATGGTTAAAAGGACTATTTGTCACCACCAAGCACAAATTTGGAATTTACGTGACGTGTGTGTCTTATAAGTGAGGAAATGAGGCTGCTCCGAGGAAATAATGATGTCGTAGAAAAGAGAAAGCGTGGAAGAGAAAGCACGGCTGCCAAGTAATAATAACGCTGCTGCTGCTGATGCTAATGCTCGTTCATACTTTCACCACCACCATTTTGTTAGTTATGTATGCCGCTTTCTTAATGTTGAAGATGGGTCGTCTTTTTTGTACAGGAATTGGAGGAGGTGTACGTCGACTTGGTCAACACGCTGTCAGAATCCATCCTCCTGGGGTCGGAGATCGTGTCGGGAAGGGTGAGTGGAATATTTTTCTACTTTTATATTTAAAAAATAGTTATTTATTAACAATAAAATTTAGAAATTTTGGAATATTTTGAATATTAATTTTGGACAACTTTCTCCAGTGAGAAATGTCTTAAATTTGATACGTGTTTCGGGCAAGGTGAATTTGAGATTTAAAAAATTCCCGTGATAAGCTACCTTTATACTTCACTCGTTGGTAATTTTCGTTTATTTTGAGGCACTTATAACATTGGTACAAGTATGTCATTTACTTGCAATAAGATTTAGAAATTTTCGTATATTTTGCACACTAATTTTTTGAAAACTTTCTCCACTGAGAAATATCTTAAAAATTCAATGCGAACTTGACATACAAAATTCACGTGATAAGCTGCATTTAAACGTTACTCGTTTACTAATTTATGCCATAATATTGACGCAATTGTGTCATTTATTTTTCACACTAATTTTTGGATACGTTCTCCAGTGAGAAATATCTTAAAATTCGAAATTCGAGTTTCGGGGAATTTGAGATAACAAATTTCACATGGTTGATAATCTGCCTTTGTGCTTCACTCATTTTCTAATTTGCTCCATAGTTGAACCACAACATTGGCGCAAGTTAGTAACAAAAACGCACTTATCCTCATCACGTACTCCACTTTCACCTGCACGATTATTAAAAGTAGGGCAGAAATTTTCAGAGAAAGTGATTAGCTTCTCGTGGAAACTTTTCATACCAGGAAACTTAACTCTTCTTCTTCTTTTTCTCATGATTAACAAAAAGTCAATTGTTTGGATAAGAAAAACAAGTGGAATTTTCTCAATTTCCTCTCCTACGAGGAAGTTTATTCGTGATTAAAACTTTTTCTCCGGAAATTCGCCTTACGTAGTTCAAGAAGAAGATCTTCTTCCACGGTTGTTATCTTAATATTGGTCGGGTAACAGTGGCCGCGGAAGGCGTGGGGACATCTGGGGACATTAACTTTGTAGGATGGGGGAGGGATGGGTTTGTATAAGATGGGCAGATGATGGAGACATCGAATAACTGTGAGGACATTGTCCCTTTGTCCCCACCTTTCCGCCGCCACTGTTGGGTAATGGAACGGAGGAACGAAAAGTTTGGGTTTGATGAGTCAAAAATGAGCCAAACTTCATCAAGAGGAGAAAACAATCCTACACACGACAAGTTGATGCGACTTTGCTTCTTGCTCACTTGTTAGCTTAGCTTACGATCATTTCATTAGTGTCAGTTTGTGTTTGTTAAGAGAGTATGTAAGGGTAGAGTAGTACGGTGGTAAAGACATGAAAATAAGTGCGACAAACAAGGGATATCTCCCAGCGTATGCTCTCTGATTTTGAGCAAATTAGTGTGAATCGATGACAAATTTAATTAGTATGAAATTTGCGAAAGACACGATCTCCCAATGGGCACGTTTGGCAGAGATGTTTGCATCCCAAGAGGAAAAAAACGCGCAGTAAAGGCGAGAAATTCTACACTTTCCAAATTTACTGCGCGTTTTTTCCTCTTCGGATGCAAATATCTCGGCCAAACGTGTCCATTGGGAGATCGCGTCTTTCGCAATTTTCATCCTAGCTAAATTTATGATCGATTGACGCTAGTTTGATCAAAATTGGACAGCATACACTGGCCAACCTCCCTTGTGAGTGGATCTCTCACCATACAACTCTATTCTTAAAGAAAAGTTTTTGTCTGAAGAGACGATTTAATTGTTTGTTTTTTTCGTCCAGATATTTTCGAACTGTGACTTATTTTGTGTAGGACAGTAATTACACGAACTTGTAATTGGGAGTAGAATAGATACACGTACATATGTAGTCATTCCCTGGCGTGGGAGGTGGGAGGGGAAGACCTTTTCGTGTTAAAGCCGTGTTACAGAAAAATCCAATTACATTGATTGAGTATAAAATTAATTGAATTAATGATCCCAAGATAATATTTTCGAAGTAGAAAAAGTTCGTCAAGAGACTCATTTTCTAACAATTTTTGCAAAATTGCGATCCAATTTCAGGTTCAGTTTGACTTAAACATTAAACCTGAAATTTTAGAATTTTGTAAAATTCCTACTCAATTTAGGAATCAGTTTGACTCAAACCTACGACTTCATAAATTCAATAATGGTTTAAATTTCCCAAAAATTTGTTAATACGTACACAACAAATTATTTTTCACCAATAAATCCGCAACAAATCAGGTTTTGTAACAATTTTCCAAAATAGATCCGTGAAACTCCTACACTTTTCACCCAACAGAAAAACAGTAATTGATCAAACAGTCCAATAAACAAATGAAGATTGATACTTCCCTTTCTCTCAGCGAAAATACAAGCACGACCCTTCGTGCCATCACATTTTATCGTGCATGCAACACATCTCTCTCACTTTCACCTACCCAAACCCAGTGGCCGCGGAAGCCGTGGGGACATTTGGGGACATTAATATCGTAGGATAGGGGAGGGAGGGTTTTATGTAACATGGGCGGATGATGCGGACATTTAACAACCGTGAGGACATTGTCCCTATGTCCCCGCCTTTCCGCGGCTACTGCCATACCCAAACCACCACCACAACTTTCTCCAATTTGCACATTCCCCCAGGGACGTTCCGCTCGCAGCTTCGTCAATGTGACATCTACTCTCTAACAAGTTTTCCTTGCGCTATTTTTACACAAAAACACGCTGGGAGAAAGTCACTACTTATTTCATTTCATTCATGATTCATTTACCGCAGGAGACAAACGTCGAGAAGTCGAGCCTTTTAGGGAAAATGTAAATTCGCTAAAGAAAATTCCTACAGCATGATTTATTATTTACGATGCGACTGGTGACGCTATCATCGATGATGAGGTTACGTACGCAGGGAAATGATCAAGGTTTTTTTGAGAGTTTGTTACATTTTTTGCAGAGCAAAGCGAGAAGTGCAAGAAATACGAGGTGCAAGAAACTGCAAGAAAGTGCAAGATATATCATACCTGTTCACCTTCATTCATTTGACTGATTATGATAATGAATGACGGTGAATGAAAATGAATTTCCTGTCATGTGTGTGAATGAAAATGACCGAAGGATTCCGTCATTTCAGATGAATTACAGTGAATGAAAGGACTTTTCACTCACTTCATTTTTCACCCTATGCTTAATACATGGGGTGAAGTAAGAAACGAAGTCGGATGAAGTGAAATGAATTCGAAAGAAAATGAGTGAATGTGAATGAAAGTCTTCAGTCAGAAATTTGGATGACTGAATTTTGAATGAAAACTAAATTTTTGAACAGGCATGCAAAATAGGCACCATCTAGCCGTATATCGGCGGGGCGTAGTTTCTCGCACCTTGCATTTCTTGCAGGTCAAAATATTTACCTGCAAGTAACCACTTTTTCCCCGTTATTTCTTATCTTTCGAATTTCTAAAAAATCTTGCCATCGAGAATCTGGTCAAGGTGAATCTGTGTACTAATTGAGCATTTAAAAAAATCGCTCTATTTTTAAAAATGGCGTCGAAATCTCTCAAAATTCTAAAAATCTTACAATACTAATCTGCCCATCCACATTTCTTGATTTTCTGATAAAATCATACTTGTTTTAAGATTTGTACCATGCTTCTTGTATGCAAAATCAAATGCGAAGTGCAAAAACTGGGAGAAATGTGCGTCATCTAGCCAGGCACCGTGTGAAGTATAGCGCCGGGGCTTAGTTTTTTTGCACGTTGCATTTCTTACAGGTCGAAATATTCACCTGCAAGAAACCACTTTCTCCCCATTATTTCTTGCACGTGGTTACTTTTCACCCGAAAATCACTGGAAATTATGGCTATGCGCGTGTCGATGTCGTCGTATGACCCAAATAATGACGTTTTTCTATTTTTTTAGGCGCAAGAATCCAACCGGAGATATGAAACGTTGGCGTCGGTGTGTCGAAACGTGAACGGTGGTCAAGATTTGAAGGAATATGTGAAAGGAATGGTCATCCCGGCGGCCCCACCACCAGCCAAACACTGCTTCCAGCTTCCTCTTCCTATCATACAGGCTTCCGAAAGTGGTGACCCACAGGTGAGAAAAAAATTACGGCTTCTTTTTAAATTACGATTTTTTTTTAATTGAAACTGTAATTTCTCAAAATTATGGTCAATTTCAATTTTAACTCCAAAATTATCAATCTATTATTGCTTGCATCAAATTGCACCCAGGTCAAGCATTTTTAAAAGTAGATCAAAGTTTCACAATGTAAATTTTTTATTGCAAAACTTTTTTTCTAAAATTATTCGAACTCTCCATAAATTTTCATTTTGTGATACCAAAAAAATCGTCAATATCACTCAATACATCAAATTTTACCCGATCAAACTCACTTTTTGAAAAAAAATCACTACATATTTTTCGAAAAAATACGCCACATTTTTCCCCACTTATTCCTAAAATTACGCCAAATTTCCATATTATGATAACCCAAAATCACCGAAAATATATTATTGCATCGAATTGCACCCAGATCAAACATTTCTTTGAACATGACAAATCGGAAAATGGTTACGCAATCTGATTCGTGTACACATTTGATTGTGCTGAATACATGAAAGTCATGAATTATTCATCCAGTCACGAAGCGAACCCGGCAAACTTTATGCAATACCAAATTCTATAAGTTTATCTACATACGGACGACGGAGAGACGAGGAAAACAAATTGTGTGCACCTGACAGCACACAATTTCGAGTGCAACATACGTATCGACGATTCGAATTGCCTTGTTTGCTTGAAATGCTTGCCAATCGTGTCCAATTTCTTGTCGTTGAATGAATGAATGATCGCCGTTTAGTGGATGTCTCGTATTATCAAGGTTTCCAGGCTAGGGTTGTATGGGTGCGGATGTCGAGGGCATTTATGCCATGCCATTTATTAATGTGCCATTTGAATTAATGCTTCAAACATAAGTTTGATGCTAAATATGATAAATGCTAAACTATTTATGCGAAATACAAAATGCCCGATATTAATTTTAATGCCCACAGACACTATGGTCGGTTTAAAAAATAGAGACAAAAAATCTGAGAGGTTATCTGATAGAGAAATAATAATTAAGACAAGGTGAAGGTTCCTGGTCTCTAATGGACAGTAATTTTCATGCCCAAAGTGCCCAATTTTAATTTTTACACCTAAAAATCCTGTCGACTATTATCGAATCTGAATCGAGCATGAAATTCATTTTTATGTCCCGACAATCAGGTACAAATTTTCATGGCAAAAGTGTCCAATTTTAATTTTCATTCCAAAAACTCTTGCTATTTATTATCGTGCTAAAATTGCCTGCAATCTACTTTTACGCCCAAAATGTCTGTTTTTAATGCCTAAAGTGCATATATTTTCATTCAGAATAAATTTTCATGCTTTGACCATCGCGCAACTTTAAAAGTAAAGCCTATTACATATTTCTCTTTGTGTCAAATTACACTCGTCGTCGTTCTTGTACGTTCATATATTCCACTTCAACCCAATCTGACCTTTCTCGCCCTTCTGCACCACGGGACAGACATTTAAACAAGGGAACCTCCTTCCCACCAGACAAAGTAAAGTAAAATTGACCTATAAACAAAACATTCGCAGAACTAATCGAGCCCAGAATAGCTAATGAATAAAAAAGAAACTACTTTTTTACGCTCCGATGTCTGCAAACTTTTTAAAGTAGGCGGAAAACCTAATGGGACCTACACGTCGGTAGAATTTAAAGAAATACAAACCAAATCCGAACTCAAGGATGAGTGATCAATCAAAGATCTTAATTTCCCAGAGAACAAAAACAATAAGATGTTTCTTAAAGAGCTTCATTTAACTTTTTTTGCAAATTCGCTATCTGCAAAAAAATACGAGGATAGATAAGAGATATTTATATATCTACAGTGTTTCGTTTCTTGCGGGTTTTGCTAAATTTTTTTGCACTCGAAACCAAGCCACGCAAGAAATGCGAGGTGCAAGAAACTGGGAGAAAGTGCAAGAAATATGCGCCATCTAGTTACGCGCCGTATGAAGTATTTATAGCGGCGGGGCGCAGTTTCTTGCGCCTTGCATTTCTTGCAGGTCAAAATATTTACCTGCAAGAAACCACTTTCTTCCCATGATTTTTTGCAATTGGTTACTTACTTTTACCCGAAACACTGGTTTCATTCACCTCTTTGCAAATTCGCTACCTGCAAAAAGTACGAAAAGAGATACAAATTTACATACATAGACCGTGTTTATACCGGCCCAACTTTATTTCAAGACAATTCATCTTCATGAAAACATTTATGGGCGATCTGTCGCTTTCTCTTGGCTAAAATTGCGTAAATATTCTAGTCTGATTTCCTCCCTTTCTTTCTTTCTTTCCTCTCCGATAAGTAAAGTAAGATTGATCTTGGATCTCGGTGGCGGAAAAAGTGTGTGAAATAAAACTTATTTACTTTACTTTTAGGCGGAATATTATCACTACCGCCCACGTAATTCATTCTCAGTTACCCACACACATACAGTGGCCGCGGAAGCCGTGGGGACATTAACATTGTAGGATGGGGGGAGAGAGGGGTTTATATAAGATGGGCAGATGATGCGGACATCGAACAACCGTGGGGACATTGTCCCTCTGTCCCCACGAGCACGTCCGCGGCCACTGCAGACACACACACACAGCCTGGCGAGATTTATTTATAGTTGGCTGGCTGGCTGGTACGGATTTTATTACGGTTACGTAGTTAATGTATGTATCGTTCCTTAATGGGTGTCTCCTGGGTTGGAATTATTCATTATTTACGGGAAAAGTAGTCCTCCTTATTTTGACATTGATTTGCCCACCCACATCTTTCCCGATAATGATATGATATAACGGAATCGGATTGATGGAATAACAATTGCATAAATAGGATTTCTTATAATGAGAAGAAAATACAGATTTTAATCCAGTCATAAAAATGACTGGGCGCAATTCACGAGTTCATATTGGGCTTTTATGTATTTAGAGTTGTAGAATGTCGGGGGCGTGAAAATAAATTGTCAAAGCATTTTAGGTATGGAAATTACTGTCTGGAATTTTTGGTGAAAATAAATGCATAGCATTTCATTTTGAACATGAAAGTTTGAGCTGAGAATTTAGGAAATGAGAATTAATTCTGAGAATTTTTGACTGAAAATAAATTCATGGAATTTTAGGTATGAATATTAATCACTGCGATTTTTACATAAAAATAATTCCCTGGCACTTTTCGCATGAAAGTAATTTAAAATAATTTAGCATTTTTCGCATGAAAATAATTCCCAGGCATTTCCTAGATTTTATAGAATTATGGCATTTCATGTATCAAGGCATAAATTTAAATTCTGGCCAAAAACGGCACGCCATAAATTCTTAGCTGTCCTTCACATGCATCACCACAAGTACAACTCTACCTCCTTCCTAGTACACAGTGTTTCTTTGCCCCATCATAGATTCCCAATGACCTACAAAGCTCCTCGCATTACCATTACTTTACTACTTCAAGGTGAAAGTGGATAAGGTTTACGGCTTTGTGTACACAGCACTACATTTCTACATACAACCAGTGGCCGCGGAAGCGGTGGGGACATCGGGGGACATTGCCATTGTAGGATAGGGGAATGAGGGGTTTATTTAACATGGACAGATGATGCCAAGCGTGAGGACATTGTCCCTATTTTGTCCCCACGCCTCCGCGGCCACTGCATACAACTCTATGTATTTTCTGTTATATGGAATTTTGCGACTCTTTCTCTCGCTTTCCCTCTTCTTCATCTCGAATTGAGAGGAAAACTCGATAAAAAGTTCATGAGCTTCTATCATCCTAAGGTTTTTCACAGAATTACCTCCTTCTGAATTCTCAATTTATTGAGCTTGGCGCACCATTTCAGGAAATTTATTACTTAACTAGACACATACAATACAATTGACGGATAAGATGACCAGACCAGACCACACAGGCAGACAGACCAGTGGCCGCGGAAGCGTGGGGACAGAGAGACAATGTCCCCACGCTTGTTCGATGTCCACATTATCTCCCCATCTTATATAAACCCCTCCCTCCCCTATCCAACAATGTTAATGTCCCCAGATGTCCACACGGCTTCGGCGGCCACTGATTGTGTACCCAGTAAAATGACACCTGCTTTTCTTTAGGACGAGCGTATGGCCGTGTAATATGAGAAATTTAAGATGGGGCTCATTTCCAGTGAAAGCAAACGTGTCCATGTAACTGGATCTGTCTGGCTACTTAGTTTGGTGATCATCATCGTCACATCCGGTTTCTGCTTTCAAGGACGCAATTTGACGTTATTTTTGCTAGAAAAGATACAATTTGAAATTTGATGTGGGTCTCGGATAAAATAAATTACGAGGAAATGTGTGAAACTAGATTTATTTCGGTCTCACACAACACAACTGAAAAAAGTTGAGTTGATGTTTCTTTTACATTTTACACGCGTTTCAAAATAACAATGAAAATGAAACAATTCAAAATTTGAAGTGGTAATAATTTCCTAGATAAAATAAATTACGGGAAAATGAGTAAAAGTATTTATTTATAAGATATAAATTTATTTTGGTCGTTTCACACAACTAAAAAACTGAAGTGTTATTGTACACATTTCAAAATAAGGCCGAAAACGAAACAAATTTTTGGCTGAGATTCCGATAGAAACTTTTATGTCCTATAAATGCCGAGCAGCTCAATAATTTAGACTGACGCGTGTTTTTCATGTTGTTTTTCAGGATCTTTCCCATGTGCCAATATTGAAGGAGGAGGTGAGTACTATTTTATTTACTGCTTTATTTACGATTTTATTTATGATCTGCAGCATATTATGTTCAAAATTCAATAACAATATGGCACAAAGTTCAATCTGGTCACACTCCAGAATTTGTATTGACTTATTGTTTCATTTTTCCCCATTTTCTAGGTGATAATGGAACGCCAAGCAGCAGTATCGGCGAGGAATCGTCTCGAAGGTATTTATTTCATACATATTTACCAATTTGTCTCAATATCTCGGCTTCAATTAGGTTAAAATTTAGTAAGAGGTAATATGAGACTAATGAGACGAACTGGTTTTGTATGTATTTTTGCATGAAGCCATATGAAATAAATTAGTTTAACAACTTGCTTCTGATTCAGGATTGCGAAAGGAGATTGCCAGCATGGAATCAGAGATGAAACAATTGCAGGATTCAATGGACACCTTGATCCGAATGCAGGAACGGTGAGAAATTTTTCACTATTTTAGGAAATACATATTTGCTAATGTACAAAATCATAATTCCCTGTAAAAATTAATGTCAATATTTCTGAGCAAATATATTAGCTCAGAGCGAGGTCAATTTTAGCAAGATTTTTCCATATTTTAAGAAATATTGAAAAAAATTATTGGTCAATATGTACATAATTATAAAAATTTTTACAAAGTAATATCCATATTTCCGAGTAAATAAGTATCGTAATCAAAGTAAATTCGGGAGAGATTTTTCCATATTTTAGGAAATATTGGGAATATATATTTTTACAAGAATTTTGTACAAAGTACTAAATATCAATATTTCTGGACAAATATCGTAAAATCGAGGTCAATTCGGGCAGCAAGTATCGTAGAAAAAAATACAAGAAAACGGATCCGGTCGTTAAATCAGACTTTTTTTGTAGGAAGAAGAAAAAAAACCTATTAATTTTTTACGACCATGCCTGAGATCGGATCATGATCCGATTTATTTAGTAGTGTCTTAAAAAAGACGTGAGTAACGTAACGTAATCCTAGCAAAAAACGTGGCAGAAACTACGTACGTACGATTAGTCACGTGTGACATCTCGATTACCATCTCCTTTGGACATGGATCATTCATCAAATCAAATCAAATACTTACTAAAGAGAAGAAGAAAGTAATCTAATCTACGTCGTAATTTTCAGGTCCACCGAGCAAAATCTTAATTAATTATGGGATTAATTATTACCTTAATTTTAGCATTAGTTTAGCCGACTAATCAATAAATGCTACATAATAAAAAGTCTTGATACATGTCTCGTTTTCTCGGAAATTAATAAATCTGGGAGATTTCGATATATTTTGGTGTCATCTTCTCAGAAATTTTCGACAAAATTAATAAATCTGGAGGATTTCGAAACAGGTCTCATTTTACCAGAAATTTGAGCGTAAATTAATTAACCTGGAGGATTTTCATGATACATGTCTCATTTTCTCGGAAATTTGCCACTAAATTAAAGAAGCAAGTTACACGAAAGTAGTTAATCTGGATAACCCAAGGCTATCATCTTTTGTAGTTCAATTGATCTTGATACAGGTCTCATTTTCTCAGAAATTGTCGAGTATTTAATGGAGCACGTTATACGAAATTAATTAATCTGGCCCACCCAAGGCTATCATCTTTTGTGTGGTTTGATTGAATCACTGATTTATGAAATCTGTCAAATTTGCTAAGGGTTAAACGGGGTGGAAAACAAGGTTCAAACTTGTACACACACAAAGTGACACATTTTCTAGTAAATTGAACAATCAGATTCTATTCCATTACTAATTTACCAAGTCATCCATAAGATTCAATGATCTTCTTGTTTGTGACAATGATTCGCTCACCAGAAGAAGTAGTAATTTGGTTCATTAAGTTTTCACCAGTGTTCCAAATGTATAGAAATTTTATGTAAGAGTCTAAAAATCATTTCCGCAAAATTTTCAAAATGAAATTTCAATTTTGTAAAAAATTACTGGAGCATTTTTTCTTTCTCTTGTGTATCTTTGTTATTTCGTTTTTGGATAAAAAAATCCTCGCCTATTGGTAGCATCTAATGAACTAATAATTTAATTCAGTATTTCAAATGCATCTGGATTATACTAGTTTAAATTCATTTCTGCAAAATTTTCAAAATGAAATTTATAAATTTCAATGTTTCTTATTTTGATTTTCTTCTGGTTATTCTGATCTTTTTATTTTTGGGTAAAAAAATCCTCACCCATCAGAAGAACTA
Organism: Folsomia candida; assembly: GCF_002217175.1. NCBI lineage: Eukaryota > Metazoa > Arthropoda > Collembola > Entomobryomorpha > Isotomidae > Folsomia > Folsomia candida. The sequence continues at coordinate 4,503,580 of NW_019091201.1, forward strand.
TTTGATTGAGTATTCCAAATGTATCGAAATTATACGAGTTTAAAAATTATTTCGGCCAAAAGTTTAACGTTTTTAAGAATGATAAAAATCACTGGGATATATCTACTTTCTTTCTATTATTTTAGTCTTCTTTGATTTTGAAAAATTCCCTGATAAGAAAACTTGGCCTTTAATGGAACCCTGTGATTTTCTATTTTAGATCTCTGGACTCGAACCTGTGGAACAAGGCAAACGAGCTTCAAGAAGAAATCAGCATGAAACGGTTTGATCTCCGCGTTGCCCAGATGCACTACGCCGCTTTGAAGTCACAGGTAACCAGCAACGCCGTCCACCCGTTCATAATTTGTGTACTAACGACAAATGTCAAAATTTATATCCGTCCAATTAAATCAAAACGGGTGATCTGGTTTTGACTCTGTCCTCTCTGGTAAAGCTATATAAATTCCCATCGGAAAATTTCTGTGGGTTTCATTTTTTTCAAATTAAAACACATTTTTCCCACGACAGGTGGGAAAAACTGGGTTTTACTGTCCAAAATAGTTCAATTATTTGATTGACTAATTGATAAGAGTGGCTAATTCAATACTAGACGAAGGGATCTAGTAAAAATACACTTTTTTCTACTTCCCACTTATTTAAAATACTGGAGAAAGTGAAAAAATCAATCTGTTCCCATTTTTCACACCTATTTATTTAGGATGGGTGGTAAGAATTGGGAGAAATTCATATTTTCTCACTGCTCTGATAAAGTTTGACACTTTTTCCAATTCACGCGATTCAAAATAGCGGTAAAATGTTGGACAAATTAGCATTTTTCCCGATACCCTAGTAAATTTCAGTTTTACCCGTCATAACTGTACTCTTGACCACAAATTCCTAACCACCATTAGTTGATACCCGTCTATTTTCACCCTTCACAGAAAGAACTTTACGCTCCCAGCTCGAGTTCCGCTGGTGGTCGAAGTGGCGAAGCAATGCCGTCATCCTCAAAATCCTCCAATTCTGCCAGCCGGGCCAACGCCATGGTCGAAGGTGCCGGTGGGGGTGGGGACGACAGTGCCGGTTACGGCCCAGGGGGCAAGGGCGGGTCCGACCGAAAATTTCCGGGGGCCGGATCCGGCACCGGGATGAAGTCCAAGTGGTTGAAGGCTTTCAAAAGCTTGAAATCCACGCCGGAAAAAGAACCAGAAAAGTAAGTTTTATGAAAAAATGTTTCCTACCTTTTTCAAATTTTTTAAATTTTCAAATTTTTAACTAACCAATTCATGTTTTTAACTTTTTTCAATTATCACTAATAAACTTTTCACTCTTTAAAAACAACTGGCCGCCCATTCCTATCGAGGTACTGCCGTCGAGAAAACCACAATTTCAAATGTTTACCGCAGTGAATGCGATAATGGCGTTGAGGTTGGTCAACTAACAAACTAAAAACTTTCTCAGTCGTTTATGTAGTTAGTTTGTTAGTTAGTTTTGTAGTACATTAAACAGCTTTGATTACTACTTATCAAGTAATCAAGCACCAAATCCGTACATAACTCCATCCATGGCCGAGTATGCAGTAGCAGCACACCGTGAAAATAATATGTATTTAGTTACATACACCCGTAGATTGAGCTCTGATTGTATTTTATGTATGTCTGTTTGTCTAGTCGTAGAAACCTATAGGACAAAAAAATAAACGTATAATTGTTACCCTGCAGTCGATATATGCATGAATCTACATAAAACTTGTTGCACGTACATACACAAAACTACGTCAAGCGTGTAAGTGAAAGTCATTAATCCGCAATTGCAGTATCAGTGAACAAAAAAGGCGTATAATTGTTACCGAGTGGTCGATATATGCTTGCACCCATCTACATAAAACCTGTTGCGCATACATACAACAAGCCAGTGAAAGTAGGATTCGTCATTGAATTAATAAACAATTGCAGTATCAGTGAACATCACTTAAGCTGGTGGATTACTGCCTACATATAAATTACAGAGGGAAACTTTCCCCATATTTTATAACAATCCACCACCCACACAAGAACGACATTATATTATACACAACTCACCATAAAATTGATATACAATTCATGTAGAGTTAGACATACATCGTTTTCACCTGTGGAAATTTATCTCAGAACGATATATATCAAGTGAAAGCAATTTATGCAGTGTTACACATTTATTTGATAGCACTTTCACCCATGCAAATTCATGGCTAACATATCCACTAGTAAAAGTTAAAGTTGTCGAATATTTGACTTTTGTAGGGATATATTTTTCCTTTTGAATTTGTAATTCGTACAAAGTTATACATCCATTTGGCCACACTTTCACCTTTGCAAATTCATCTCACAGGACAGGACGATGGCTAAAGTATCAAGTAGCGATAGTGAAAGTTGGTGAATATTCGACTTCTGTAGATATACATTTCCCCCTCCTAATTTCACCCTCTCTAAAATTCATACAGCAGAGTTATACATCCATTAGGTCGCGCTTTCACCTTTGCAAACCTGCAAATTCATCTCCATACAATGGCTAACATATGTATCAAGTAGCAAAAGTAGGTGAATTTGTAGTACATATTTTTCCTTTCATTACGAAATCAACAATCGTACATAGAACAGAGATGAGTCAGGATTCCCAAGGTAGTGAATTACCATTCTTTCAGAAATCTGATACCAGACGGACCAACAGGCTCGTGCAAATACATACATACAAACCAACCACACCACTTCACTTTCTCTCTTCTCTGCTACATACAAAAGTAGTTTGAGCGTCGAAATGGGGACAAGACTGGCAGATGCTTTCTCTTCAAAATGTCTCCTCTTGTTCCCTCGTGTCTCAATTTTATTCCATCCAAATCTACCAACCAGCCAGCCAGCCGCCTCGTTGATAAGTTTACTCAACACACACATACACACACAAAATACATCACAAACCTTGCTTTCTCCACGTAGAAATTTGCCTGGCTCACCGTCTGCTCAAAATATCCGCATTTCTATACACCTTACATACATACGTATACATTATTTTTAGTGTTTCGTTTCTTGCGGGTTTGCTAAATATCTTGCAGTACAAAGGAAGAAATGCGAGAAATGCGAGATGCCAGAAACTGGGAGAAAGTGCCAGAAATATGCGCCATCTAGCCACGTACCCTATAAAGTATAGTGGCGGGAACTAGTTTCTCGCACCTTGGATTTCTTGCAGGTCAAAATACTTATCTGCAAGAAACCACTTTCTCCCCATTATTTCTTGCAAGTCGTTACTTTCACCCGGCACACTGATTATTCTACTTGGCTTAATAAAAATGCAATCCTTCACCAACCACACGACACAACATGCACAATATGCTCTCGTGTTCTTGTCTCTCTCTCAGCTAACAATTTTTTTCTGCTTACCTCTCTCGAGAATTTCTCTAGAATGTCCATGTCCACGTTTTTAAAAGAAGAAAAGTGCTTATTCTTTGTTCCCTACCAAAGTGATTTCGTGCTAACATTCGCCGTAAAAATTAAATTATTGTCCCTTGATAGGAACAACTTTTGGATGTTTTTTATTTCTATAAAATAAAAAAAGAGAAAGCTTTCTCCTTTGTCAAAGGGTACCTATTGTCTATCGTGTCGCTGTGTGTAGCAGTGGCCGCGGAAGCCGTGGGGGCATCTGGGGACATTAACAGTGTAGGATAGGGGAGGGAGGCGTTTATATAGCATGGGGAGATGATGCGGACATCGAATAACCGTGGGGACATTGTCCCTTTGTTCCCACCCTTCCGCGGCCACTGGCTCGTGATGTATGTGCTACTTGTTGCTTCTACATGCACAGCAGACCACTTTCTCTTTTGTCCTCCTCTCCTCCTTGGCGAAATGTTCTTGCTTTCTCCGTCTGGCTTTCTCTAATTGCACGACAACAAGGCAAAGATACATTATTTAATCGTGCCGAGTGTTGGTTACGTGACCACCAAATAGTACATACTTTACGTGTAATGGATGCTTGGGATGGTCAGTGTCTTGTAGTGTCTCACCGTTATTCAAATGTAATTAAAGTAAAAGTGTGCGACTCAGGGGCTGTAAAACCGTATGGGGACAAAAGCATAGTACTGCAAGGTAGAGAAAATGCAAGACCAAAAAAGCACGGAGGCGATTTACCCAATTTGATAACTTCGTAAAATCCGTAAACTTACAAACTTTTGCAACATTTACAAATATTTCTAGGAAAAAGTAGCTTACAAATTTAGATGAGATTACTCAGATCCAGATCGTTTTTTATTTGGCAATAAATTTTACAAAATTTACAGATTTTATAAATTACCTAGGGCTGCGTGAATTATGTCTACATGCAAGTTCGTAAACAAATTTGCCTGGAAAATTAGGTATTTAATAGTTCGCAAATACGCTTATAAATATGTCGCGAATATATTAATTTTTATTAACAACCTTGATTTTAAGGATAGAAAATCCTATATTTCTGTCCTCCACTGTTCCGCAGCCCCTGCTTTTTGTAGTTGTATGTCTGGATGTCATTCCCCATTGCGTAAGAAATTCCTCCCCCGTAAATTTGTGTAATAAAGTACTCTGCACAAACTAAATGTAGTGTATGTACCATTAATCTCGTTAGTAATTGTATCTGCCTCCCTGTAAATGCTACCAAGTAGATGACATAGCGTGTCTTAATTTATAAGGCGTAAAGTGTCGCACTTTTCTTAATTCGAGGACTGACTAATTATTTTCTAACGTGTTACCAGGAAAAACGGGAAAGAAAAGGATTCGAAGGAACCGTTCCAAATATTTGAGAACCACATTTTCCAAGAGTACACTTACAAGAAAATCACACCGTGCGATATTTGCTCACAGATTCTGAGAGGTAAGTTTTGTTTTTTTGGGGAACTTTTTACATTATTTTGTCCGCTTTCTCCACCTCCACCACTTTTTACATTATTTTTTTTCTCCTTGTGCTTTCTCCACTCTCCATTGGGAACAGATTTTTTTCCTTCGTCATATATTGTGCACTTCCAAGTATCCAGTCCATCTTCTTCGTATGTTAACACTCTTAGAAATCTGGTATAGTCAGGCAGGTAATGATTTCTCGGTATTAAAGTTGCTACCGCTTGGTATTAAATTATTTTACCGGTCCATATAAATTTGCTACTGATATGGTAAAACTTGAATGCCGAGCAATTACTACAGGGTACTACTTATCAATTCCACTTTGGTAGAGTCATACATGAATACCGCTTGGTATTAGTTTTATACCGGATTTCTACACTGTTAGAAATCTGGTAATATTCAGGCAGGTAATGATTTCTCGGTATTAAAGTTGCTACCGCTTGGTATTTAAATTATATCGGTCCCGTAAAAATTTGCTACTGATATGGTAAAAACTTTAATACCGAGCTATTACTACAGGGTATTACTTATCAATACTATTTTGGTAGAGTCATATATGTTATGAACACCACTTGGTATCATTTTAATACCGGATTTCTAAGATTGTAGTCTTCTCAGCTCACTCACGGTTGATTTTTTTTCTTCTTGTTATTCAAAGTTTTGTCGAGTTAGTTTACTTCTTGGAATCGAATCTGGTGTAAAATCTAAGTAGAAAAAAGAGAAGGAGGTTGATTTCTAGGCAAGGAGAAAATTATCCAGTGCAGCATTATCCCCAACCGCCCACTCTTCTTCATTTCATTCATCATTGTATCGAAGTAAATGGGGAAAGTTCCCGATAAACGATCTGCTAGAAGACGGTTTGTCGACCGCCGGAAGCTTGGAAACTTACTCAGACAGCTATCGGCAAAAACAACAGACGAAACAGACACGAGTTGTGGACAAACCGTCGTTTCGATCAACATGGCAGATTTTTTGTCATTTTGCGTTGATCGGGTTTATCTCAAAAATTAGAAAGTTGTATTCATTTTAGTTTAATTTAGTAAATAACAAAATGAAATTCGACGTAAATACGTGAAATTCTAATAAAATAGAATAACACATTTGGTTAAATGTTGCATAAGAAACCCAGAGTACAACCTTCTTTAGCCCGAGTCAGGTTGTTACTAAGGTATAATACTACCAGGACAATTTTTTTTCATTTTTCCACACATTTTTCCTATCTTCCAACTTGATCCTTAATTTTGCATATTCAACGTGTCTGAAAATTTTCAAGGTGTTACTTGATGTTGACCAGTAATTAAATTGTATTGATCAAGGAATAACACGTGAATAAATTACAACCACCAACCGATTAGATAAGTTTCACAAGCGTAATAGATAGACATACAGACGGACAATTATGGCGGATAGATAAGGACATGATCTTTGCTCCTTTCTGTCAGAAATTTTTATTAATGTTCTTTAGTACCAAATATCGTTTACTTAAAATATCTGCATATATTAAAATAGCATTAGAAAATCCTACCTTATTTCTAATGGCGTCTAAATCTATCAAAATTTAAATTTCTGAAAATTCCTTATTTAAAAAATTCTTCTCTTTGAGACACTGTCGATTGGAAAAGTTTAGAAAAGATTGATAAACAGACAGACAATCATGATGGGTACATAAGCTCTGACTCGTGCTACAAACTCACATATTTAGCCCGAGTCAGGTCACGTTGTTCTTGACTTGGGTATAATGCGAGAAGGACAACTTTTTTGATATTTTGCCATGTTTTACTCATTATTTGACATGAACACGCAAAATTATACGAATTTTGCATGTTTTCCATGTCTCCAAAATTTCAGGTCGATTGGACAATTTTTACGATTTTTACAACAATTTTAATTTTTAATCGATAGACAGACTGGCAGACAAGCTTCATGGGTACATAAGCTCTGACTCGGGCTAAAACAAACCTGGTTTGGTTTCACCTCAATTTTTACATTATTTCTCTCTCTCCTCTCCCACATAATAGTACTTTTGTGGATTGATCCCATGTCCCGTGGTCCCTTTTCTCTTTTGCTGCTTTCTCCCAAGTCTAGAATAATAACAATAATAAGGCTGCCGAGGTTTCTTTTCCAGGTCATACTCGACAAGGATTACGGTGCCGCATGTGTAAAATGAATGTGCATCTGGACTGTCAGGAGAAAGTTGGGAAATGTCAGCCAAAAACGAGGCTCTTGCGAAGGCAGAGATCCACCTCAGAGTTGGAGACGAGGCTCACACAATTGGCTGAACAACAGCAGACCGATGATGATCCGGATGGTGCAAGTGAGTTTTTTTTACTTTTATTTATGAGTAGAGGGCGGATATGTATTTATTCTCAGCTTTACTTATCATTTGATGGCGACCAATGGTCAAACTTTATGGGTGTTTCTTGAAAACTTAAAAAGATCACAAAAAATTTCAAAAAATTTTTATATATTTTTACACATTGTTACATATTTCTAATATTTCTAGGTTTTCAGACATGCAAATATGCAGAAATATTTAAGAAATACGTAATTTATTACATATTTTTTTCTTCAAAAATATATATATTTTTTAAATATTTAAATCGTGTGAAACGAAATTTATTTCCTCGAAAACATCGAATCATAAAAATCCAGAAGAGTAAATTAAAAATACAAATTTTAAGGAAATTCAGATTTTTATGGTTTGTTTTAAATATGTAGTAAATATTTTGGCGTTATTTACGTCAAATTTTGAGCATATATATTTTTTGGAAATATTTCAACGATGAGACGATTTTTTTTGCTCAAAGAAATTTGACAAAAAATCGAGAGGAATGTTGACTTTTTTCGAAAATATTAAATATGTACATATTTCAACCATTTTCCCCAAATACATATCCGACCTCTGCTCTTATGCCCAAAACTTGTACAATTATCAAAACCCACACATTTCTTTCAGACGACTTTGACTCTACGTATCAAGTCTTGAAGGAGGCAAATGTCCTGAAAAAACCGGGTGGCGGTGGTGGTGGTGGCGGCGGGAGTTCCGGAAGTGGGTCAGGAAACGGTCTTCACGGGTCGAATCAAACTCTTCACTCGCAACATGAAATGACCCCGGCACGAATTGGGAGGTCGAACCCTTCCGTCAATGTGATTTCTGGTGGAAGCAGTGCCCATTCCGGACCCTCCACGCCGGTCCATCCCTCCGTCGCGGCGGCGTCAGCGTCAGGTATTTTTTGGCCCAACTTTCACTGCGTTTTTTAAATTTTAAATATGTCCTTAGTTGATATTTTACCATGTTTATACGCTCGTAATCAAATAGCGGTTGAGAAAGACAAGTATCAAACAAGAGTACACGTGGTTTTCATGAAATTTGATGCAATTTCATGTAAATACAGTGCACTTTAATTTTTTTAACGAGGCGTTTACTTCATAAATTTTGGAAATCTTAAAAAAATTATATTTCATTTTTGATTGTTTGATACTTGACCAAAATTAGTAGTTGAAAGAAAGACAAGTATCAAGCAAGTGTAAAACCACATTTTTTCATGAAATTTCACATAATTTCATGCAACTTTCACATTAATTTTTTACAAGGCATTTAAATACTTTATAAATTTTAGAAAAAAACCAGAAAAAAACTGAAAAAACTGAAAAAATTACATCATTCCAATTTTTAATTGCTTGATACTTGCCCAAAAATTAGTACATAATTGAATTAGTTTGTCCTAAAAACTTGTTCGGTTGGCAGAAAGCTTAAAAATTTAGAATAGCGAAGCGAAGCATTTCCCAAATACAATGCTTCACAATTTCAAGGCAAATTTTATAAATTTCGCGCTGCTATACAGATAAAAAAATTACCATAATTACAAAAATAATTAGCGCGCCGGTATCACAAATCAAAAATAGTGCAATTAAATTTTTTGTCTAGTTTATTTTTCAGCCGATACATTCAAGTCGTATTGGCCCCATAGAAAATATTTAAATAAACCGCTCCTTAGTTAACTTAGCTTAAATTATCCCTGGATTTAGTCTCTCCTAAAAAAACATTTCCTGGTTCCTCATTTATTTTATGAAAAAAATAAAATTTGGATGATACATACGCAGGAGGAATTTCAGCCTCTGCCCTTAGTCAGAGACGAGATAGTTATCTGAGTCGAAAGTCGATTTCTGCAGATGCCGAGGGATCATCGTCGGCCCGCCAAAATTTGATTAATTTCCCGCCGAGATCAGTTTCACTTACTGCCAGTCCAAGTATTAATATTCATTTCGCTTTCATGTTTCGTTCAGAGTTGCTGAGTTTTCTCTTTTATTTTGGTAAAAAAGTTGGACTAATATAGAGTTTAAACAAAGATAGGAAATATTCAGATAAGAATATTTAGATAAAAATAACTACTTACTTACTACTTTTTTGTGCAAATTGTGCCTAGTCAAACTTATTGCAAATTTTCAGGGGTGGGCAAAAAAAGTATTTTTTTTAAAATACAGTATTTCGAAAAACTTTCTTCTTATGGTTTGGATTTTCGGGCTTGTTACACCCAAAAAACCTACAGTGCAGACTCCATATAGCCCGAGTCAGGGACAGAGTCCCTGACTCCTCCAGGGTCACTCTGGTTAAAATTTGCTCAGTTTTCGCTTCATATCTCTTTCGTGAGAAGCCATTAGGTATCACCGTGCCGGATTTCATGTTTTTAAAGTAATTTCTAAAAATCGGTATGGGTTACCCCATAGGGTCGCTCCAGATAAGAATTTTACCAATTTTATGTCATATTCTTCTATTAATACCCATTAGCAACCTATCTACCAAATTTCAGCTTGTTATAACGATTTTGAAAAATCGTTATGGGTCATCCCATAGGGTCCCTCAAGATGAAAATTTTTCCAACTTTTAGTCATTTTCATCTATTAGGAGCCATTAGCAACCTCTGTACCAAATTTCAGCCTTCTACGACAATTTTGAAATTTTGGTGCATAATACCCCACCCACTCCGATGACCCCCACCGGTCAACCACTGCACCAATTTCGCCCATCTTCGAACTCGTTTCCTAACTTTGTCCAATATGCATATGGTAAAAATTTCAAGTCAATCGGTTCAGCCGTTTTGGCTCTATCGTGCCGGACAGACGGACGGACGGACGGACGGACATGACGGTTCCATAAGCCCTGACTCGGGCTAAAAAGACGAAAATCCACGTGGAAAAGACAGCAGTCAGTCGAAAATACAGGATTTATGAAGAAATTAATTTTTTATCACTGTCAAACTACATTGTTTTCACGGTTTTTCAAAAAATTCAAAATTTTGACAGCGATAAAAAGTTAATTTCTTCACAAGCCCGGTATTTTCGTAGAATTGCTGCCTTATTCACGCAAATTTTAGCCTTTTTGTGGGTGAATCAGCCCCGGAAATCCAAACCCTGGGAAGAAATTAGCTCAAAATACCGTATCTTGACTAAATATTTTGACCACCTCTGACCAAAATTTTTTTATCCAGATTTCTTCAAAAACCTAGGCACAATTCGCATAACTAAAGTAAAATCATATTAACCTAGACATTTTCTCATAACATGACGCCACTAATTTATCAAGGCTACACTTTCACTAATACCCACTCACCAAAAAATAAAAAATCAACTAATCAATAATACGTAATCAGAGTTATTTGTGAGCGATTTGGAATTTTGGAGTTTGTTTTAATTTTGTGTGCAGTGCCGCATAGTCCGAGACGACGGAAATTGGATTTAAGGATGAAATCATTCTCACTCGATTCGCCCGAATCGACAGAACATGCACAGAGAAGGCGATTTGCTCACGCCGGAAGTCAGTCCTCTACTTCGCATAGCCAATGTAAATACAAAACAAACAAAAATGCTAATTTTAAATTCATCGTAAAATTTTCGTAAAAAATTTCGTAAAAAAAATCTTGATGTCGCCTAAAAACTTTATCTCAAATTTTCTTTTAAATACATGTTGTCCTGTGAAATTATCTACTAGATTCTGCACTTTTACACTCTGTAAATAATGCATCCGTCACGTGTATGTCGTCTCGTTGTACTTATTATTCAGCATTTGGCTAAATTCCTCACATTATGTTGGCCTTCTTTGTGCAACAATTCACAATACAGGGGAGGTTTTTCAGCGTAAGCTCTCGGATTTTTAGCAAATTGGTGTGAATCGATCACAAATTTAGTTAATATGAAATTTGCGAAAGACACGATCTCCCAATGGGCACGTTTGGCAGAGATATTTGCATCGAAAAGAAGAAAATGCGCAGTAAATTTAGAAAGTGTAACATTTTTTTTACTTTACTGCGCGTTTTCTCCTCTTCGGATGCAAATATCTCGGTCCAACGTGCCAATTCTGGGATCGTGTCTTTCACAAATTTCATACAAACGAAATTTGTGATCGAGTTACACTAATTTACTCAAATTTGAGTGCATACGCTGGGAAACATCCTTTGTAAAATCACCAATCCAATCCATATTCAGTTTGTTTGTGCATGAAAACAAATTGTTAATTGTTATTGACATTGTGATTATTTATAAACCCTAGATTTGCTTTCGTGTTGGTGTTTGTGTAGTAATTGATGTAAAATTCACAACTTCAAATGTTCAATTTGCATGTTACATAACGTAGAAAAAAATATGTAGATAGTTGCAAATTAGCTTTCACTGTAACCGTAAACCGCGATTCACGTGTGTGTGCATACGTACCAGCACTTTAGCCTTTTTTATGCTTTATTTTTCAGGTACAGGATTCTTATCCTTTTCATTTATGGTAAATATTACAGGATATGAAAATCATGTACCTTAAAAATGAAGCACACTTTCACTGCTCAATTATTGCAGTAAATATTTACTAAATGCAAACTTCTGCGTACTTCAAAAACATGTAGCTGCATCGTGGAATGTAACCTACACCATATTTTGCTACATCACCACAAAGTACTTTAGTCACTCGTAGGACTCGATGACCCATCGCCAAAATCGGAAAAATCAGCACATTTTTAATCACTTCTCGACTCTAGAAATGTATCTTAAAATTCTGAACGACAAATTTGTAGTCAGTGAGTTGATTAATGGAATGCTGGTGAGTTGTCTTAAGCCAGATTCGATGAGTCCCAATTTTTCTTAAGGCTGCTTAAACTTGTGCAAAAAGTGTCAAAATCTGGAGTGTATATTTTTTTACAAATTGGCAACTCATTGCCTACAAATTCCCAGAGGCGAGAAATGATTAAAAATGTGCTGATTTGTGCGATGAGTCATCCTGTAATGTAAACCGTCTGCGAAATTAGAAGGCTTACTTAATTGGTCCTCCACCTTTAATTTAGTTTACATTATTTTTTACCTTTATTTTCCTGTTTTTTGTATGTGTTTTGATTTTGACTTTGTGGTGTCGTTCTCTCCCTTTTCCAGCGTTGAGTAGGGGGCCTGGACCGTCTGCGGGTTACGCTAATGGAGGCGGGTCAGGGGGGACGCTGAATAATAGGAATTTGATAATAGGCAACGGCATGGTCCATTCTAACTCTGCTTCTTCTTCCAATAATTACGCTCAGTCCTCCGCTGATTTCTACGCTCAAACACCATTTGCCTCCCTCAATCATTTCGGTATTCTTTCTCTTCAACCTTTCTTTTCTAACTGATACTACACAACAAATAGCACTAAAATTAACCGCCAAAAATAAACAAAACACAATTCGAAATTTATGCCGCACAGCTAGATAAGGGTGACATTTTATGTATTTCGGAGGGAAATTTACCGGTCGAAAATTTGCAAATTGTAAATTTATGGGTCTGCAAAAGTAGAATTTCAACTTTTATCTTGCTAAAATGTACAAGATTTTTATTCAGAAAGTTAATACAGAATTCTGAATGTTGCTTATTTTCGGATGAAAGTCGATTTTTACAGTGGCCGCGGAAGGGTTTGGACAATGTCCCCATGGTTGTTCGATGTCCGCATCATCTCCCCATCTTATATAAACCCCTCCCTCCCCTCCTATCCTACAGTGTTAATGTCCCCAAATGCCCCTACGGCTTCTGCGGCCACTGGATTTTTATGAGGTCAAAGTCCCCCCCCTTCAAGTTGTGCGGCATCGGTCTCTCTGTACTTTGATGTCCTATGTTCAATAGCACTTTTTTGTAGTAGATAGTTCATGTAATTTTGTCCCGTATTTTAGTAGACGATCAGGTTTTGAAAGAATACACAATTTTAGCAAAACGTGCGAAATTTTTGCGCAGATTTTTTTCCCTGTAAACTGTAAACTTATTTGATTAGCTATAAATATTCGAAGTATGTTTGTGTGTACATACATTAAATTAGCCTGTCTATCATATACGTAGTACGACTTTCTACTTTTGAGCTACCACAGTTCTGATATTTAAGAGCGTCGCTTTCTCTCCTCACCCAAACTTTTCAGGAAATGTTCCCTGAAAACTTAGGGAACTTTTTTCAAGTCAAGTTACCTATAAGATGGAATTTCCATATCCCGCATTTCACTTTTTTAATCCAACTTTCTCCCAAAAGTTGGCTCATAAATGTGACGCCATGCATTTTCAACCTTACCAAGATCAAATTTCAAATTTCTTTGCAAAGAATTATGCGAAAATGGCGAAAAAGTTTAAAATTCTGGTTGCAACTCTGCTTTATGGGTTTGTACTTACGCTTGTCCAGTTTTTTCTTAATGTGACCGCACACTTTGTGGAGTAAAAAAAGTAACGTTGTAAATATAAATTTCCTAAATTTTCTTCTCAATGTTGCAATGTTTCCCTAAATAAAATCCGACCCTATTAAATGCAATAAATACAGATTTTAGACATTTTTATCGCTCTGCTACCCGCTTCTGTAGTAAGTAATTAATCTCGTATGAAAATTGACCTGCCGAAAATTTCTACAACAAAAAAACAACTGCACAATTTCTTCATATAAATTTTAAAGCAAAATCATTGACCGCGGAAGCGTGTGGACAGAGGGATAATGTCCCCATGGTTATTCGATGTCCGGATCATCTCCCCATCTTATATAAACCCCTCCCTCCCCTATCCTGCAATGTTAATGTCCCCACAACTTCCGCGGCCACTGTGCAGAGTAAAATGTACATGTTATGTTCTGCTCAATTAGTTAATTCTGTAGAAAATAATTTTCTCCCGAAATGTGCAAAATTCTGCCAAAAAATTTGGTAAAGGTCAATTTTGATACGATCATAAACACGAACTTTACTTAATTTTTGATGTTTTTATAACATAGTTAGTTTTAAAAAAGTCTGAATCTCAATGTCGTGCAGTAGCCTGTGTATGACCATCGCTTTCTCCGGACTGATTTGTCATGATCATGAATGAATTCACTCTCCGCAAATTTTTGTGATTGGTGATTGGAATGACTCTGCTTTTCTGACTAGTTAACTAATTAATTTGTAATGATGCACGAATGAAAATAACAATAACTTCTGTATATGTTCTGGATGTGTAAGTAGTTCGATGTGTAATTGTGTGTGTCCATGATTCAAAAATTTCAAAGCCAGCTTTCACCACATTTTTTTACTTCAATTCTTCACAGCTCCATCAAGCCCGGTCCACAATCGGAGAGCACTCCTCTCAGCAAGGAACGTGCGAATGAGTTCGGTCGAGGTACATAAAAAGAAATTAAGTCGAAAATGTACCTAAATTTCTGAAATCTAAATTTATTAATTCGTTATCTGCTATATATCAACCAGCTTCCGGATGAGAATGACAAGTCCATCAGCTCGGCAAGTACTTCACCATCTCCTTCGCCGGTAGTAGATCACTAGTCATATTTTTAAGCCGTAACATATAAATCTTAAAAAAAACATCCATTCACAATATTCCCGAAATTAGAATAAAATGTGTAGACCGGATGGATTGATGGATGACCTTAACATAATAACAAACCATTAACCAAAACCAGTGGCCGCGGAAGCCGTGGGGACATTACATCGTAGGATAGGGAGGGAGGGGTGAAGATGATGGGGACATCGAACAACCGTAGAGACCTTGTCCCTCTGTCCCCGCAAGCTTCCGCGGCCATTAACCAACACATTCATTCACCGGTCTACTCTTTTGAGAATTAAGTTATTTTAATCATTTCCCATCTATTTTTCATACACAGCTGAAACCTCATCGCCTCCTTCCAACCAATTTGTACGTGTGTCTCTACATGTTTAAGGTAAATACAAATTTATCCGTGGGGAAAATACTAGTGTTTCGGGTGAAAGTAACCACGTGCAAGAAATAAGAGGGAGAAAGTGGTTTCTTACTTTTGAACTGGGATAAATGCAAGAAACTACGTCCCGCCGCGATAAATACTTCATACGGCGCGTATTTCTTGCACCTCGCATTTCCTCCGTTTCTTCCTTTCCTCTTCCCTTGCAAAAAGTGGACCTTTTTGGATCTTATAATAACCAAATATATTTCGAGTTGATAAGTTTAATATTTACGGCATCAAAATTTTACATATTTACAAATTCAATTCGGATTTTGAAAAAAAACGAAACAGACGTTTAGTTTCCTAATTGTGAAGAAACCTTCTTACACCTCGAATTTCTTGCGTTTCTTTCGAGGAGTGCAAAAAATGTAGCAAACCCGAAACACTACAGATCACCGGAAATTAATAATTATGCAACTTTCTTAATCCGTTTACAGGCCCGACATCCAGACGAACTTGACTTGAAGTAAGTGTCACAATTTTCATGTGTAACGCGATTATCACATCCAGTGGCCGCGGAAGTCATGGGGACATTAACATTGCTGGATAAAGGAGAAACGGGTTTGTATAATATGGGGAGATGATGCGGACATCGAACAACCGTGGGGACATTGTCCCTCTTTTGTCCCCTCACCCTTCCGCGGCCACTGATCCTTGCATAACATTGCAGCTTATCCTTTCACTTTTCCTTGACAGGGCTGGCAACCGAGTCACGGTGGTGGACACGACGGACCCTGACTGGTGGCAGGGCAAGTGCATGGGTCGCGTGGGATATTTCCCTTCAAAATACGTCACAAAACTGCACACGGGAGAAAAGCCGTTGCAGGTGACGCACAATTTGCAAGTGACTGATGGAGCGGATAATGGGCTCAAACTGTTGCGGGATCAAGTAAGAAGAAATATGCATTATTTCCAGTGTTTCGCTTTCCACGTGCAAAACTATTTTTAGCCTGGACGCCGTCCATAAGCGTCCAAAAATTGTATAAAATAATTTTTTCGGTGTCCAAAGTGTCCAAAATAATTTTCGGCGTCCAAAATGTCCAAAAGTGTCCAAAATTGAAAAATGGGACAAAATATCCTTTATTAACGATTTTTTTTGCAAATCTACCCAGAGATATATAATCTCCCATTCATTTTGAAAATTTTGGTGGATGTGTAATGCCATGAAATTTTGAAAACTTCTTTTTCACATGTTTTCTTTTTTATGAGAAATTAAGAAATTTTCTATACCACGCCGTACTATTACAGACCAAAATGCTCAAAATTAATGAGAGATTTCATACATGTCAATGGATTATCGAAACATTCACAAATGAAGAATTTGCAATGTTTTGTCACATTTTCCACATACTTTGGAACACTTTTGGACATCTAAAAAATTAGGCGTCCAACGAAAACTGGTTAAAACCGGTTTTGGACAGTGGTTAATAAAACCACAGCGAAACCTTGATCAGCGTCCCGTTCTTATGAAAATTTATATTTTTTTCCTAGATTGTGATACAAATCGGGGAGGAATTGGATGGAATGGTGACCATTCGAAACGGCGACAACAAACAAGGCATCTGTCCCGTCAAGTATCTTCAAGAAGTTTAAAAAAGCTGGATCGTATTATTATTTACGATCCTCCGGAAAATGTATCGAAATTCCAAAGTGGAATCAATCAAGTAAAGTTCAACAACATCGAATTCTTTGTAAAACTTTTTATTTTCCATTTAAAAAATACTTATGTATGTATTTATGCACCAAAAATTTGTAATTTACAAAATGGCAAAAACTGAATTATTACGGTGCTAAATAATTATAGCTATTTACAATTGTGCTTTGACCTCTGATTTTATATGCACGTCAATGCAGAGCAACGAATGACGGATCAAAGAATTACTTAATTTGTACATATTTTAATTGTACATATATTAATTAAACATTAATTAGCTATTAAAACATAATTAATATGTAATCTAATTAATACAAAAAATATGTGACAACAACAACAAAACTTTTCAATTCCCGTATTAAATATTCTTAGCAGATTATTACCGAGATGTTATAACTTGTTGATACTGAATATAATATAACAAAAAAAATTATCAATTTTATAACCACTATTTCTCGCCACCACCTTCCATTTTGAAACCTTGACCGTGATAATTGTAAAATACATACATTTTGGCTTCTTCTTTCGTATAGCTTTTGCACGAAAACTTGTTTTTTCATTTCGAAAAAATAGAGAAATATTTATCGCTTATTACAGATTATTATGTAACTATTTAAAAGCGTGTACATTTTTAGCCTGTATATTTATGTACCTTGTAAAAAACCTGTCCTTTCTCCTGTGTGTATCACATGAATTTGTCGGTAATGTTGCATTTATAAATATGTATATTAGTAATATTTATGCATTTCCATACTTTTATTTAAGATTTGAAATTGTCGCGAAGTTTTAAAGTTGTGTAAATATTTTGGAAATGCAGAGATACAGAGATTATCTATTCGTGTGTTACCTGATTCTTATAAAGACTCGATAACTGATCGTCAAAATCAGCACATTTCTCGGGTCTGGAAATTTATTTTAAAATTCTGAACGGAAAATTTGTAGAGCAGGGAGTTGCTAATTTTTTTTATAGAAATATATACACTCCAGATTTTGACACTTTTGGAAGGAGGAGACTTCAAGTTTAAGAAGCTTCAGAAAAATTGGAGCTGATTAATCAACTCACTGACAACAAATTTGTCGTTCAGAATTTTAAAATAAATTCCCAGAGGCGAGAACTAATTAAAAATGTGCTTATTTTACGATGTTGGTGATTAGTCATCGAGTCCTATGTTAAGTTATTTGTTAATATATACAACTTTTACTTTGTTTTATTCTCGTGTAATTTTTAAGCAAAAGATTTAGTACACACACAATTTACATAAATTACTATATCCACTCTGCAAATGCAAGTAAAGAGAAAGCAAGCGGAACCAATCTACCATATCAATCAATCAGTCTCATAAAACACACAAGTCCAAAAAGGTGACCAAGTACCAGTCAGTAGTAAATTAAAAAAAAATATATGAAACACAAAATATCAAGTAATTCAAAATTTTAAATATTCAAGAATTCTCTCCAAATATAAATGTAAATAACGCGTTAGTAGAGATGCCAAATTCATACATATACCGATTTTAACTGGACGATATCTGTATATTTTTAAAACTCAGAAAAACCAGAAAAACAATTATGAATACATAAATATGTATCTCTCGATTTTATAGAAAGTCAATTAATAAGTTTTTGAAGAAAAAGTGTGCGTACATAGAAATTTAAACCCCTCCGTAAAAATACAGTGAATTTTAGTATGACATGGATATTTTATCAAAGAGAAAGTAAAGAGAAAGCGAGTAGTAAATATTTAAATTTCTGGTGCTATTTACTAAAGAAATTGGAAATAGTGTTTAAATGGTCGTAAACTAAATCATTTATCAAACAGTAATTTTGTATTAAGTGCATAATTTAGGAAATCATGTTGGGTTGATGTATGTATCGTTCTTATAGAGATTTTTGAAGTACATAAGTGGCTCATTTTGTATTATATGTAAATGCAACAATTGTTTTATGTGTAATATGCGTGTAAAAAAACATGTACAAGTTCTTGTACATCTTGTATCTTGTACAAGTTCAATAAATTCATGCTGAGTTATTGCAGATTTATTTATTGGCCGATAAGAAATAATTTTAAAATTTTGCGTACACATCGCTTTCAAATTCATAAACCGTAGAGTTGTCGTACCGTTTTCGTGAGTTGTTTAGAAGATGATCCACTTGTCGCTGTTGTGTCCCTCGATCTCAGCTTGTCCTCCAGTGAAAACTGGAACTGGGACAATGGATGGTTGTTGTCCACCGATGGAAGCATCGCTACCTCCAAAGATTGGAACTGGGTGGATGGATGGCTGTTGTCCTCCGATGGAAGCGTCGCTGCCGCCGAAGATTGGGACTGGGACAATGGATGGCTGTTGGGCTCCGATGGAAGCATCGCTACCTCCGAAGATTGGGACTGGGACAATGGATGGCTGTTGTCCTCCGATGGAAGCGTCGCTGCCGCCGAAGATTGGGACTGGGACAATGGATGGCTGTTGTCCACCGAATGAGACATCACCGCCAGAGAAAACTGGGACTGGGACAATGGATGGCTGTTGGCCAATAGTTGCCTCTCCACCGTTGAAGATGGGAGCAACGGCTTCCTCGCAACCTTGTTCTTCTGGGACTGGAAGGATAGAGACGACCTCACCACCTTCAACGGGGAAGATGGAGATGATCTCCTTTGGTGGGAGCTTGGTGCCGCTGCCGGGGGCTGGAAGGATAGAAATTCCTCCTCCGATGGATGGCTTTTGTCCTTCGAAGATTGGGACTGGAACAATGGATGGCTGTTGTCCCCCGATGGAAGCATCGCTACCTCCGAAGATTGGGACTGGGACAATGGACGGCTGTTGGGCTCCAATGGAAGCATCGCTACCTCCGAAGATTGGGACTGGAACAATGGATGGCTGTTGGGCACCAATGGAAGCATCGCTACCTCCGAAGATTGGGACTGGAACAATGGATGGCTGTTGGGCACCAATGGAAGCATCGCTACCTCCGAAGATTGGGACTGGGACAATGGATGGCTGTTGTGGCTTCTCGACAGGCTTGATGGATACTACTGGGGCAACGACTGGGAGTTTGTTGTCAACGACTGGTCCACCGATGATGGCTGGCTTTTGTCCCTCGAAAATTGGAACTGGGTGGATGGATGGCTGTTGTCCACCAATGGAAGCATCGCTGCCGCCGAAGATTGGGACTGGAACAATGGATGGCTGTTGGGCACCAATGGAAGCATCGCTGCCGCCGAAGATTGGGACTGGAACAATGGATGGCTGTTGGGCACCAATGGAGGCATCGCTGCCGCCGAAGATTGGGACTGGGACAATGGATGGCTGTTGGGGTTCAACAACTGGAAGGATAGAGACGACCTCACCACCTTGTACTGGAAGGATAGAGATAACTGGTTCCTTTGGTGGGAGTTTGGTGCCGCTGCCTGGGGCTGGAAGGATGGAAATTCCACCTCCGATGGATGGCTTTTGTCCCTCGAAGATTGGGACTGGAACAATCGATGGCTGTTGACCTCCAATGGAAGCATCGCTACCCCCGAAGATTGGGACTGGAACAATCGATGGCTGTTGTCCTCCAATGGAAGCATCGCTGCCGCCGAAGATTGGGACTGGAACAATGGATGGCTGTTGTCCTCCAATAGAAGCATCGCTACCTCCGAAGATTGGGACTGGAACAATGGATGGCTGTTGACCTCCAATGGAAGCATCGCTACCCCCGAAGATTGGGACTGGAACAATCGATGGCTGTTGTCCTCCAATGGAAGCATCGCTACCTCCGAAGATTGGGACTGGAACAATGGATGGCTGTTGGGGTTCAACAACTGGGAAGATAGAGATCACCTCACCACCTTCTACGGGAAGAATGGAGATAATGGGTTCCTTTGGTGGGAGTTTGGTTCCGCTGCCAGGGGCTGGAAGGATGGAAATTCCACCACCGATGGATGGCTTTTGTCCTTCGAAGATTGGAACTGGAACAATAGATGGCTGTTGTCCACCAATGGAAGCGTCGCTACCTCCGAAAATTGGAACTGGGTGAATTGAAGGCTGTTGTCCCCCAATGGAAGCATCGCTACCTCCGAAAATTGGGACTGGGACAATCGATGGCTGTTGGGCCCCAATGGAAGCATCGCTACCTCCGAAAATTGGAACTGGGTGAATTGAAGGCTGTTGTCCCCCGATGGAAGCATCGCTACCTCCGAAAATTGGGACTGGGACAATTGATGGCTGTTGACCTCCAATGGAAGCCTCATCACCGGTGAAAATTGGTTGGACTGGTCCTCCCGGAAGGATAGCTGGGAGTGGTTGAACTGGGACTGGGGCACAGTCAGGCTGAATCTGCGTAATAAAAATTAAACAATAAAATTCCCCCCTTCAAAATGTATCCCTCTTTATAGTTTTTCTCACCGGTAAGATACGAGCCGACGCCCCAATAGCTAGGAGCAATGTAATAGCTACAGCTTTCATGCTGAAAAATTACTGAAAAATTACTGAAAATTTGTACAACTTTTGTTCTTTTTTGTTGCTCTTGCTCTGATGAGTAAAGCTCGCTTGTGATGCTGAATGCCTCGTCGGGCCCAGGTTTTTATACAATTTCGCATATTGCAAAGTGCTGCTAATCAACGCTAATCCCTCGGTGAGTTTATTGTTGTCGGTTTTCATCCCGCATCGAAGAACAGTACACATTATTGCCCCAATAATTATTTGCCACTTGAAACAACTATGCTGACGCAGAAGCTGGCGGATCCTTTAGTACATGCATACATACAAATTGATGATACAATGCACCCGTGGTCATCTCTGCGCTGGATTACTTTATGTGTAATTACCTTATCACTTTGTAGTGGGATTTGTTCTAAAGCAAAGCAATAAAAAACTTTGGGTGATCTTCACCCTGATTTCATGTGTCAATTACACACACGTATGCAAACAATAACATTTTCATGCATGCATTCAAATGGTATGTATGCATGTACACACATTAATTATTACAGGGTTAGGCGAAATATTTTGAGCAAAATAATTTGGCAAATAACAGTATTTTGTGCCCCGTTCTTTCCAGGGTTTGGATTTCCGGGGGTGTTACACCCAATAAAAGACGAAAATCTACGTGGGAAAGGCAACAGTCGTACGAAAATGCAGGTTTTGTGAAGAAGTTAACTTTTTATCGCTGTCAAAATACATTGTTTTTTCACGATTTTTTTAAATCAAGTATTCTGACATCGATAAAATGACAATTTCTTGACAAAACCCGTATTTTCGTACGACTATTGTAGATTTTCGTCTTTTTGTGGGTGTAACAGCCCCGAAAGTCCAATACCTGGAAAGAACAGAGCTCAAAATACTGGATTTTGCCTAAATATTTTGCCCACCCCTGATAAATAATTAAATTAATGCGTAATGAGCATTTCTTGCATGTATGCAAACATACCTAATAGCACTCACGTTGCTACTACTTTTACAACCATTTTTTATTGTCCATAGTCCACCAATTCATATTGTCACCGGCAGGCAAAATGGAAATTTTTGTCAATAAAATTATAATGATGCAATAATATGTAAGTTTTGTTAAGCGTTAAATGGTCATTGTGATGCAGAAAATCCTGCCCAAATAAAAATATGGATTAACTCGTGACGCAGAAGGTTTTCGTTGTCAGGTTGTGATTGGAGAGAAAGGAAAGTCAATTTTTTATGGCATCATCGTATTTTTATTTAGTTACGTTTTTGCTTAAATATGAATAACAGATAGATATTTGAGAAAATATGTGGGGGTGGTAAATAGATAGCTAACATTGATGAAATTTACGTATGTATAGTTTTTTTAGTAAATTGTACATTTAGATAATTATGTATATATGCATGTAATAGCTGTTTTAAAATTTGTTAAAATTGTACTTAATTTCCTTGATCAATCAATCAATAAATAGCAGAGTTTTATCAAATATATATTTATGTAGATGTCTTCAGAAGATGGATAAATATTTGGAATAGATTTAATCAGATGCAGTGGAAGAGGCGCAAAAATAATCGTTGAGAATTCGGAGCGAAATTCGCGAAAGAGAAATCACGACGATTTCAGATTCGCAATGAATTTGTGGCGATTCTAGACTCGCAATAATGAATTCGCAGATATCTCAGATTTGTCACGAATTCGTGGCGATTCTAGATTCGCTAAATATTCGCAAATATTCCAGATTTCCTCAAAATTCGCTACGACTCTGCGGTCATTACGCTCCAAATTCGCTCCAAATTCTCCCCGATCATTTCCCTTGCCCAGTGTCACGTATATTTTTAAAATCACAATAAATCATGCAATCGAATCGAATGGAGATAAATTCATTTTAGTTTGTCTTCTTGAGTGTCGGAGAATTTACAGATTCCACGAGAACAAGTGATGCTTCACGAGCATATCTCTCACTCCGTGCTTGACATCTAATTTTTGCTGCTCTTTCAACATTCTCAGCTCCCAGTTGGGATTTAGCGTGAATGAAAATTGGGATAAAATTCGCAACTCGCATTTCAATCCGATCCAACCCGGACTGTTGAGAAAACTCCAGGGATGATACCTGCACAAATACAAATGTCGTAAGTGGAGAACCTGGTGTACGTAGGGAGGCAAAATGAGACGATTTTAAGTGCCATCCTGTCTCAGTTTGCCTCACGACGAAATGAGACACGATGGCCAATAGAAATCGTCTCATTGTGCCTCGTTACGTTACTAACATACTATTTTGTGTAAGTGGAGAAGTGTAAGGAGGCAAAGTGAGACTATGTATATTGCCATCGTGTCTCATCTTACCGCACGACGACAAAATGAGACACGATAATGGTAATAAAATCGTCGTCTCATTTTGCCTCGCCCCCTTGTTAACGTACCATTTTGTTATGACGTCGCTGCATGAGCAAAATATTTCTATCCAGAGGTGCAAAACTTGCTCGTTGATTCCAAGACAGATTAAAGATCGCATTTTGACATCCATCTGCACCTTTTCGTGAGATCTAAAAAAACACGACATTTTTGCACATACACCTCAAAATATTGTTTTACTTATTATTAAATATGCAAATTCTTACCTATTCACCAATTCTACAGATCTGTACAGAAGCTATACAAGGAAAAATGTGGACAAATTATTATTGATGACAGAATCATGTCCATCAAAAAGGTACGTTTATATTTAACGAACAATCCATGTCTCCCAGCGTATGCTCCCCGATTTCGAGAAAATTAGTGCTAATCGACCACAATTTTAATTAGTATGAAATTTGGGAAACGCACAATCTCTGAATGGGCACGTTGGGCGGAGATATTTGCATCCAAAGAGGATAAAACGCCCAGTAAATTTGGAAAGTGTAAAATTTGTCAACTTTAAGCCGCGTTTTCTCCTCTTCGGATGCAAACATCTCGGCCAAACGTGCCCATTCGGAGATCGTGTCTTACGCAAATTTCATCCTAATTAAATTCGTGACCGATTCACACTAATTTGTTCAAAATCGGACAGCGTACGCTGGAAAACCTCCATTGTCCGTTACTAACTTGCGCCAAGCGCCCATGCTACACTTTTTTCTTAACTATGGCGCAAGTTAGCAGAAATGAAGTCAATTTAAAAAGTAAAAAAAATTTAAGCACCTCTTCCGGGCTCAAAACCTTCCCATCCTCATCCAGCCTGTACGTCTTGCAGAGAACAAGTCGCGAATAAACCGAGTTGAAATCCTTCTCAATTTCCTTAAGGGCGACCTCCTCAATAAAAAGCCAGGGATGAATTGGACCCACGGTGGTGCCCGGTTTCCGCATCCCGCATTCAAAAATCCGCTTCAAAGCGGGACATAGCCTGCCACGGACTAAATCCGCAATTTCATCAGTGACCGAATCGTCCCCCGCGGCGCAGTACTGTTTCGACCGCTCGTCCAAGAGTTGCACGCATTTTGCGGGGAACCAGCCTCTGAGCAAGTCAAAAATAAAGCAATGTTAAAAATAAATATGTATATATAAATAAATCCTTACATTGTAAGGATTGCAATATGCAAATATTTGTGCAAATATTTATGCATATCTGTAGTATTACATAAGAGGGTCAAGAGTACGAATGGTGGGTGATTAGCTAAATCAGTGGTGGTCAGTTAATCTGTTGTTATCGATTAGTGAACGATTCGATACTCGATAACCACAGATTAACTAATCACAATTAATCCAAAGTTGAGTAATGTGCAGGAAATCTAACCTAATTTTATGTAATTTTGAATTGCATAAATGTCCTGGAATTTATATTTATTGTAATTCTGGAGGCATTAATTTAAATCCTGAGTAAATAGGGCATTTTTACACCACATAACCTATTTACTGGGCAAAGTATACTTTGATAAAATACTAAATTTGCTTACCTCAATCCATTCAATTCACCAACCCAACACTGCAATTTCATTAAATCCATGTTATATGTACATATTTATATTTTTGTCTGTAATTAAAATCAGTGGCCGCGGAAGTTTGTGGACAGAGGGACAATATCCTCACGATTATTCAATGTCCGCATCATCTGCCCATGTTATATAAACCCTTCCCTATCCTGCAATGTTAATGTGCCCACGGTTTCCGCGGTCACTGATCAAAATTAATTTTCGACCCACTCACATGCTCATCTTTCGAGTTGACGATGGTAATTATGTCATTTTTACGGAAACCAAGCTCGTCATCGTCTTTTCTTTCAAAATCTGTAATTTTTGTTAAGTAATAATTTAATTGCAAATCAAAATCCATACATTTTTCTTCAAATTTAACTATACAAAATTACCAACTAAAGATTTCGCCCTTTTATATCCATTATTGAACCCAAGAGTGAAGCGTTGATGATCTTTGGCGTGGGAATCCAAGGAAAAATCGGGGTCGAGCGATACCGTCATGTAATTTTGGTCGTGCGACATGAAATGACGTCCTATCGCTAAAATTGCTTCGTGTAGTTCGATCGCAATTTCTTTATACGAATTATTTACGAAAATTAGTGCAAAATCAAAATTTTGAAAGTTTGTATTCCTTTTAGGACTCGATGTCGCACCGCCAAAATTGCCAAAATCAGCACATTTTTAATCATTTCTCGGCTCCGGAAATATATCTAAAAATTCTGGACGACAAATCTGTAGAGCTGGTCGTTCCTAATTTTTTAAGACATATACACCCCAGATTTTGACACTTTTTGAAGGAGGAGATCTCAAGTTTAAGAAGCCTACAGAAAACCTGGAACTCGTCGAAACTGGCCTAAAAAACTCAACGCCATTCTATTAATCAACGCACTGACTACAAATTTGTCGTCCAGAATTTTAAAATAAGTTTCCAGAGCGGAGAAATAATTAAAAATGTGCTGATTTTGACGATTTTTTCCACTTACCAGTCTGTCTTATATTTTTGCTCTTTAAGTCATCATGACCCTTAAAATCTCCAAAGATTGATTTCAGCACGCTAACTCCGCTCGGATTCTTGGGTGGTCGTCGAACATCGCGTTTCTTCACTTGACGACATTTCGTGGAGAAAACTGACCCATCGTTGACCACTTTTGAGAAGCATTTTTTCCTCTCCTTCTCCACCGCGTTGGAATTTACATCTTCAAAACTGCTGATTTCCAGTAACTCGAACTCATCCAGTTCGGAGGGAAGGTCGGACAGGAAGTTGAAAATTTCCGCAGAGTTTTTCAGCAGGAGGAGATCTTTCACTGAAATTTTATAATTCATACTTTTACAATTTTTTTTTAATCTCTCGTAGTCAATCAGTATCTGTGTCCAGTCAAAAATAATTTTGAATGTCCAAAACATCGTCCAGTAAAGCCAAATGTTACAAGTTTTTTTATGAATTTATGCAGATTTGTAATTTGCATCCCATTAATTTCACCCGTTTTGTTGCGTAATACGCCACAGTTTGGAAAATTTCTCGTCAGAAAACATGTGAAAAAATATTTCCAAATTTAGTCGTATTACACACTAAAACGTTCAAAATAAGCAAATTACAAATCTGCATAAATCCATAAAAACTTGTAATATATTTTCCAATGTTGAACGCGTTTGGATATTATGGACGTTGATAAATGATTTTAGAAAGATTTATATATTATTACAAGTCTATGCACAGATGCTTTAATTTTGACAATGTGTAAAATACTTCGAAATTTTGGAAAACTTTTGTCTACCATGTTTTCTGAAATTAAGAAATTTTCTAAACCATTACACATAAAATGCTTAAAATTAATGGCAGAACATGTATGCATAGATTTGCAAGAGTGTCCAAAACTGTTAAAAAATAATTTTGGACGTTCAAAATGTCCAAAATGTTACAAGTTCTTTATTAATGAGTTTTGTAAATCTATGGACATATATGTACCTCCCCTTAATTAAGTGCTTTAAGTAGTGTGCGTGTAATACGAAGAAATTTTGAAAAATTTGTGTTTTAACATGTTTTCTTTCGAGAAATTATGAAATTTTCTAAACCATAGCACAGTATTACATATACATAAAAATGCTCAAAATTAATGGGAGATTACATACACGTGACGTAAACGGATTATCCAAAAATGACGAACTTGTAACATTTTGATAAACCTTGTATTTTGGACACTTGGACATTTTGTCCGTCTAAAATTCAATGTCCAAAACTGGTCAAAACCGATTTCGGCCTGCTATTTTGGACAGTACTTAAAACGACATCGAAACATGTGGCCAATTAAAAAATTACCCCCCTCACCTTTCAACTTGACCATGGCCAACATCACCTTAAACACGACCATGCTCCCCTCCGCAAACAAATGGTCCCAAATCCTCAACAATATCTTGACATGGACCACCGACGCGAACAACGTCATAAACCAGGTGAACGCTATGAGCCCCAACTCAATGTCGTGTTCCTTCAAAAGCGCATCCACCTCGGGGAAATGTGCGGCCAAAAAGTGCCCAAAAACCAGGGCGTCGACCCTAATTCCTAAAAAGTCCGAGGTAAAATAGGAAGCCGGGAGAATGTCTTCAATCACAGTGGACATCAACCAAAAGCAGTCTTCCTCCTCTAAAAACAGGAGCAGGTGAGCAACCACGGTGCCAAATCCTTGACAATACCCGACGTCCGGGTAAAGCCACGCGATTGAGCGGAGGACCCGACGAAGACGTGGGATTCCGGGAGAATCGGATTTACAGAAGCACCCGTTTCCTGGTAAGATGCGGAACAAATCTTTCTCGATGTGTTTAGCGTAGGAGAAATATTCGTTCCGGGTGGATTCTCGGACGACTTTGTAGTACGGAAGGTTTGCTGGGTTGCATTTCTTTTCGAAGGCGCCACTTAAACGGCACCACCTGGAATTTTAATGGGTTAGAAATTAAATGAAATATGTCGCGGATTTATTTTTGTAAATTGAGAAACGGTTTGGCCAAAGAGGATTTGGCAAAAATTTATTTTAGGGTGGTAAAAAAAACTACTGTGAAAGTACCGAATGGCGAAATTATTTTCAGATTTGGCGAACATAGAAAACTTTGGCGAAATAAATATAAATTTTGCATGAAATGTCAGGTACCTAACTATGTAATAGCATTGAATGACTAATAATGGCATAATCGCCAGTTTTCACTAAATTTGGCATTTTTTCGCAAACTGGGACATTTTTCAAAATGTTAAAATGTGAAACCAAACAATACTTTAAAAATCTTGTGCCATAGAAGGGCTGAAATTTTTGTTAGCCAAGTAGGATTTTCATTTACTTTTCGCGAACTTTTTTTTTCGCCAAACTATCCGAATTCCGAATTTTGTATATTGTCTGTATCTTAATGTGTACATACATTTGAGGTCGGAGCGAGTGCGGAATGCCGGCATGGGTGGTCATCATCTCCCAAAGTTTTTCCGTGAGCGGTAACTTTTCTGGGATTGAGTCCCACGACAATTCGTGGACTTCTTCCCGACTGTGAGAAAATTCCAGGTATGCCAACCACTGCAATCTAGGTGAAAAAAGTAGGGTATGAAATCAACAAAATTTTTGCACAGTTTTCTATTCATAAGCGGATGGATATGAATTTATATTCAACTTTTTCATTTGATGACGACAAAAAGTCCAGAGGATTCATTTAATAAATACACATTTTGCGAGAATTCTTATTTTTATGACTTTTGCACTTATTTCGTAAATATCTATATGACGCTCTTTACGTCAATATGTATGTAGGTATTTCTTCAAAATTATACACATATTTTAGAAATATTGAAAGTTTTTTTATTAAAAATTTTTTACCACAATTATTAAATCCAGTGTATTAAATTCAAAAATTGAAATTTCGTGAAAATTCTAATTTTTTATGTTGTTCCGTTTACATATTTCGTGAAAATTTTGGCGTTTCTTTTCGTAAATACATATCCGCCCTCTGCTCATAAATGCAACTACATACCTGACGCTGGGATCTTCCGTGAACGGGATGCCCAGCAACTTTTTGGAACTTTGTTCCGGTCCGTCTTCCTCCTCGATGCGAAATCCCAGCTCGTCATACCCGCAGTCCTCGTCGGACAAGTCGGGCGGCCACATGGAAGGGGTCACCGCACTGAAGGGCACACCCGGTTTGGGCGTCATGGCTTGGCACAACCCACTCCGTTCCGAGTTTGACCCTACGAATAGCTCGGTGTCGTCGTCGTCCCCGTCGTTTTCGGGGTCATCACTCGCCGACTCGACGAGGGCGAGTTTCTACGTAAAATATGTAGTGAATTATTGAAATTTTTATTTTGAAATTATTGAAATCGAAAAAATACAATTTTGAAAACTAATGAGTAATTTGCCTTTTACTGAAATTGTAAATTTCTATGAAATCGATGCATTTCGTAAATGTATCGATTTCATGCAAAATGAAAATTTCGTACCTAAAATCACTCTTTCAAAGCTGTCTATATCCAATAATTTATTGAAATTTGGAATTTCATTGGTAATTTTCTACTAAATATGTATATTTTTTGTTATTTTATTGGGAGTGTTTATTAAGAATTATTCTAAATCTCTGTAATCGATGCATTTCATAACTAAAATAACTGTTTCTACCCGATAATTTGTTGTAATTCAGAATTTTCTACTATGTATATTTTTCGTTATTTTATTGGGACCGGATTTTTTTAGGAATTTTCACTTTAAAAAAACATTCTAGATTTCAGACAACTCTATTTATTACACATAATCCAGAACCATTGGTCAAGAAGGGAAGAGAATCAGCATCATTTAGATATACGAAACTATTGAATCATCATATAAATATGTTCCATCTGCCCAAAACACTTGTGCAATTACTGTTTATTATTATGTAGCAGGAGCCAGATTGTATTGTGGTCTGGCAATACGAGCAGTGGCCGCGGAAGCGTGCGTGGGGACAGAGGGACAATGTCCCCACGGTTGTTCGATGTCCGCATCATCTCCTCATCTTATATAAACCACTCCCTTCCCTCCCCTAGCCTATAATGTTAGTGTCCCCACAGCTTCCGGGGGCCACTGAATTATCTGTACAACACATAATAAAATAATGCTACTGCGTTCTCAAACATCCATTTAAATATGTACATATTTCAAGTCATACGTACTAATTTTAACGTAACGTAATTTTGCATACATACGTAGATACTCGTCTCATCTTAAAATACTAACAATGCGATGGTGTGAAGTGTAACCCTCTGATTTGGCCGGAATTTTAAAATTATGTGGTCCACGTCAATACAAACAACGTTTCTTGAGGCAGGCAGTTTTTGCGATGGTGGGAATTTATCAAAATATTTAATAAATGTCAAAGTTGAAAATTTTTCCCTTTGAATGGCAAGGGAGTGGGGTTGCTTCCCCCGCTTGGTAAGAATCACTCATTTTTTTCAACTTCGACCTCAAATATGTTGAAAAATTCTGACCATCGCACAAACTGTCTCAAGAAGCGGTGTTTGTATTGACTTGGATCACATAATTTCAAAATTTCGGCCAAATCGGAGGGTTACACTTCACACCATCGCATTGTAATATTCCATGAAATATTATTAACGAAGAGAAATTGATATAGTTCTATTTAACAGCATTTAATATTAATTCGTGCCCGTCAATATTTACGGATCGACTTTCAACCTATTCATAATTTGTAAATACGTATGCATTGGCCGCGGAAGCATTCGGACGTATGTCCCCACGGTTGCTCGATGTCCCCATTCATCTCATACGAACCCCTCTCCCCCTCTATCCTACAATGTTAATGTCCCCCCGGCTTCCGCGGCCACTGCTCGTATATTATTTATAGATAAATAAAACTTACAATAGCAGTATCTCTCCCAACGTAGCCCTTCCGATCGTTGGTACTTGCTTGAAATAAATTCTTGGCGAAATCCATCCCGTTTTCGAACACTTATTCGTAAATATTTAAATAGTGTCAATTTTTTTTCACATAATACAAAATCCTCCCAACAAACACACAGCTGCAAATTGAACTCGCAACGACTACTTAATTTATCCAGCAACCGACAAACCAAACCACAAAAGTACATTCATTTAACATGATAATGAATAAATCCGCTTATGCAAATTATGCAAATACGTTCACTCGATTAATTGAGAAAATCGTAAATAAATAAGTTGACAAATCAAAACATTTGTTTTAAAGGCTTCCGTCTGTCGATTCAATTATGAGGAGAAAGTTCGTCATGTAAATTAGAAAATAGGTTCACCGATCAATTTAATTCAATGAAAGACACAAAAGTTGCGACAAGAATTTGTATCGTAAACACATATTTAATTTGGCAAATGAAAATGTTAAATTGTTTTATTATTTATAAAGACGTCGCTTGAAGTGAAAGCAATCAAGTACGAGTTCGACGCACCATGAATTAAATAAGTTCGCCACACTTGTGCATATGCACAAATTTAATTAAATGAGAGGCACAAAAGTTTGTATTTATCGTAAATAAATACTTGGACAAATGACAATATAAGTTTTAAAGGCTTCCTTTTTCTCTACGTGAAGCCAATTATATGGAGAAAGTAATAAATTCACTCGTGTAAATTAAAAAGTTTATGTATGTTCACCACACCACATTGAGATCAATTTAGGCACAAAATTTCCAAAAATCTGTATTTATCGTAAATAAATAAATTGACACATCAAAATATTAGTTTTAAAGGCTTCCTTTTTGTCTACGTGAAGCCAATTATGTGGAGAAAGTTCGACGCAACATAAATTAACTAACAATGGAACCTTTTTTCAAGCTACACGAGATAAGCTTAGTGACTTATGCTAAAAAATCAAGCTAAAAATTAGAAATGACGTGGAACTTATCTTCCCGTTGAATGGGCACTTGGAGGTCAAATACTTGAGGGCAAAGTTCACAGTAGCGGCCTGTTTTTTTTTCAAGCGGGCGAGCGGAGGAGTGAAAATTTTCTCCTTCGAGGTCACTCCGCTCCCTTCACTCTCGCACGCTCGCACTTCATTCAATGCATATTATTTTTGACAAAATTTCACAATCTCGTAAATTGCTTCATACATTCATATAATTTTATATTTGGTTTTAAAAATCCTACTATCCACCGATCCGTAATAAAAAAAGTGATGATGGATGATGATGATGATGAAATATAAAATTATATGAATGTATGCATCAATTTACGCGATTGAAATTTTGTCAAAACTAATATGCATTGAATGAAGTGCGAGCGTGCGAGAGTGAAGGGAGCGGAGTGACCTCGAAGGAGAAAATTTTCACTCTTTCGCTCGCCCGCTTGAAAAAAAAACAGGCCGCTACTGTGAACTTTGCCCTCAAGTATTTGACCTCCAAGTGCCCATTCAACGGAAAGATAAGTACCACGTCATTTCTAATTTTTAGCTTGATTTTTTAGCATAAGTCACTAAGCTTATCTCGTGTAGCTTGAAAAAAGGTTCCATTGTAAGTTTACCACCACACTTGCATTAATTTAATTAAATCGGAAGTACTTACAAAAGTTGCAAAAATCTGGAATCGTAAATAAATAAGTTGATAAATGCGAATATTTAATATAGTTTTGTATTTATAAAGGCTTCTGTCTCTTTCCGTGAAGCCAATTATGTGGAGAAAGTTCGACGCACAACTATTTATAGGGGTTTCACCATGTTACGTAAATTAAATAGATTCACCACATTGAGATCAATTTAGGCACAAAATTTCGAAAAATTAGTATTTATCGTAAATAAATAAGTTGACACATCAAAATATTAGTTTTAAAGGCTTCCTTCTGTCTCCGTGAAGCCAATTACAAGGAGAAAGTTCGACTAGCTATATAGGTTTGTCACCATATGTGAAATATGGAATTTTCTCCCCAACTAAATAAGTGGGAGGATGGATGGATGATATAATAACCTATAGAGAAAGTAGTAGCCAATCCATCCACGTTCTGGAGAAAATTGTGTTCATCTTGTCCAGACCAGACCACCAGCACTTGCCTTGCGGCTGAGCAATACGCCTTTTCACCAGACCAGCAGGTTGTCGACCAGCATGTTTTGGATATCCGTTTGCTACTATTTTCTCCGACTTACCCGACCCGGGTAGTACAGGGTATGTATGTAAATGCGTATTATTTCCTTTTCCAAGGTAAAAGTAGAAAGTGGAAATTCATGTTCGTGCATGCTTTCCTGTTGAGACGAGAAAGTTGGCGTGTTTTCATACGGCTTTATTTTTATGTATGTAATGTATTTATGCGTGCATGAAAAAAATGAAATATTTCCTTAAATAAAATACTAAATATGAGAAGTGGGCAAAATAAAGAATTTTGAGCAATGTTCTTCCCAGGATTTGGATTTCCGGGGATGTTACATTGGTAATCGGTCAATTTGGCGAAAACCCTTTTGGCGAAAAACTTTCGCCAAAAAATAATCCTATTTGGCGAAAAACAAATTTCATGCATTTCACCGTACGTTAGTTTTATTTTACTTAAAGTACCTTTTGGCGAAAATAATGTCGCATTTGGCGAAAACGAGAATTTTGTGAAATCGTATTGCATGAAAATATTTTGCAGATAATACGATAAGAATCTTAATATAATCGGTACTCTAATAATGCCCAAAACATTTTGGATAAGACCATCTCAACCGAATCATCATTGGCCCAATCTGTTTGTCCGGCTGACGATGTTATCCGAAGAATGATTAATCGCAACAGAATGAGTTCCTTACGGCTTAAGGATCCCTCATCCTTTGCAGAGTTGGATCTGCCCCCGCTATTGCGTTCATTCAACCCTCCGGGGAGGCCAGTTTTTGATGAAAGAAAACAAAGAGAAGGGAATCTTTAT
Source organism: Folsomia candida (assembly GCF_002217175.1). Lineage (NCBI taxonomy): Eukaryota > Metazoa > Arthropoda > Collembola > Entomobryomorpha > Isotomidae > Folsomia > Folsomia candida. Next base: position 4,537,575 of record NW_019091201.1, read on the forward strand.
TTTCACAACTGAAGCAAACCTTGAGGTAATTCAATAAAATTACCATTTGCCCAGAATTCCTAAACTACTTGCTTATCATGCCAATTACAGAGATTAACAAAATGGGAAAAAATAAAGGAAATTAAATCACTTCGTTCGAGAAGTTATGAGCAAGTACAGGACCCAGTCGAGTTATGAAAAATTTGTTAATTGGTTTTATCGAAGCTAGTGAGAAGCACTCCAGACTACAAGTCTTAATTTTGTTTTATTTTACAATATATGAATTAATTGTAATTTGAGCGATTTGACATAAATAAATGCGAAATTCGAATTTCGCCAAATGTGCTTTTACGAGTTTTTCACTTTCGCCAAATGTGAACAATAATTTCGCCATTTAGTACTTTCATGACAATTTTTTACCACATTGGCGAAAAAAAAATTTCGCCAAACTAGCTTTCGCCAAACTGACCGTCAATCGTTACATTCACAAAAAGACGAAAATCTACAATAGTCGTAGGAAAATACGGGTTTTCTGAAGAAATTAACTTTTATCCGTGCCAAAATAAATACCTTCTTTTTTTAAACTCGTAGAAAATATACATTTTAACTGTGATAAAAAGTTAAATAATAAATTCTAATTTATTTTCTTTCATCCATCGATCCATCTTTCCGTAATAATAACAAAATGATAATAACTTATTATCATTTTTGATACATACATACACAAATTGCATACTGCAAGATGAGTGTTGTTACGCATGTAATTGCCAATTTTGGCACGAAATATTTCGCCAAAATTATATTCATGCGTTCCCTTCGCTACGATCCGTTCTCACAAAATTCGAAAAAGCAGACAAGGCGGAGAAAAAAAAGAACGTTCCTCAAAAACTTGCACATCTCTCCGCAGTAAACCGACGACAAAGCTACTCAAACTAAATTCGGCGATACGATGGACAATCCTCCTCCTCCTGCTGCGGGTGATGACGACCTTTTTCCTGACAACGAAGGAGATGACATGGACATGAACGACGAGTACGATGGCGACATGAACGACGCCGAAGGAGACGAAAAGTCTGGGGATCATTTTTATGGCGAAAACCTGACTCAGGATGACCTCCTCCCCCTTGGACAAGGTGACGACGACCCTGCCCAGGTGAATGACCTCCTTCCCTTGCAATTTCACTCCTTCGCCGATAACTACATAGTCGCCTAATGTATCCTCGCTAACTTCCCTGACTACAACGTCCGAATAAATCGCCGTGTCTGTAAATCCTGAACCGCCGCGGGGGGCGTGATTCTGTCCCGACGGAATGGCGGGAACCAAAAAGCCGCCCTCAAATTCGAGCGGGAAGCCGATGGAAAACAGACGATCGGCCGGCTCAACAAGCTGCTCGCGGGGACGACCACGCCGCGCCTTCTGCTCCCCGCCGACTACGCAACCCTTGTCATTTCGACGGCCTGCATGCGCAGCAAGACGGATGCCCGGGCACCGCCAAGGTTCCAAGTTTTTCTCGAGCGTTACGGGGGGTACGTTAAGGGGGTCGAATTTCATCGGACGGCTGGGCGACAGGATGACTTCGAGATGTTTGACGATGTTAAAGCGATCCTGCAGACGTGTCGGAATCTGAAGGATTTTGCATTCCTCCCATATAAAGGCGAATTTGTGGCGACAGGACAGCCAGGTCAGCATCAAGGACAGGTGGGGGTTAATTTTTGTACCGATTTTTTAAAGAGGTTGGCAAAATATTTGGATAAAATAGAGCATTTTGAGCTGAGTTCTTGACAGGGTTTGGATTTTGAGGGGTTATTACACCTCCAAAAAATCAGGTTAAATATTTTTTGAAAAATCGTGAAAACAATGTATCTTGAGTTTGACACCGATAAAAGGTTAATTTCTTCAGAAAACCTTTATTTTCGTACGACTTTTGCCTTCTCCACGTTGATTTTCGTGTTTTTGTACCGGAAATGCAAACCCTGGGAGGAACAGTACCCTATTTGGCAAAGAATTTTGCTCACCTCTGAAAATTTGCGACAAAATAAATTGCACAAATTTATTTTTTCTGGATAGCTGGCCGCCTTCCGTCAAACCTTGGCATTTACTCCAGTCCGACCTCCTTTCTCGCTGACCGTGAACATGACCCCCATAAAGCTGACCACGTTAGTGGTCCAGATGTCTCAACCTCGACATCTGGCCGTGCTTATCAGGATGTGCGGTAACCTACGTGATCTCATCTTTCTCGCGCCCAAAGCCGACACTCGGACCGCAGCAGATTTGTTGGAGGATTGGGAGCATTTTCAAGACGCGCTGAACGAGGCTGGAGGAATGAACCAGATTCAATCACTCAGCCTACAGGACTGGGACCACGTTCCCAATGTGGAAATGAAAAAGTATGTATGCAAATGTAGAATATGCAAATTTATAAATTGAAATGAAGCAGATCGCACGCCGCCCCCTCCAATAAATTTGATTTCCTATTCGTTCAACATTATTGCGACTCTGCGCTATACGCCGCTTCGACGCGGCCGAAAAGTCACCAAAAATTGCCGCCGCCGCCGAAAATTGGTCTTTTCGATTGAGAATAATGCAATTTTTACTCGAACATGCTCCCATTTTTAGTCAAAAATTCTGAAATTTCCAAATTTTTTAGCCTCCGGACTTTCAAGCTATCCGTTCAGCACGGAATCTCCACCATTCCAGTGTCTCAGAAGATTTCCTACCTCACTCTTTATCCTCAAGTATGTAAAAAAACTCCGTATATAATCCCGACCGGAAATGGTGGTTAAAACAAATTCCAATCTCATTTTTTTTTACTCAAAAAGGTCCGAAATGTTCATATCTACATGCGCCAGATGCGAGCCACGCTTCCCGAGAATGGGTCCGTCCACCGTTTTGTCAATAGGTTTCCCGGAATGACTACGCTCCTCGTTGACGTAAAGCCGGAGACTCCCCTCATCGATATGAACCAGTGGGATAACATACAGCAAGAAAACAATGTGAGTTAACTTGAGAATGGTCACAAAAATCGTCAAAATCAACACATTTTTAATCATTTCTCCCCTCTGGGAACTTATTTTAAAATTCTGAACGACAAATTTATAGTCAGTGAGTTGATTAATGGAATGCCGGAGACTTTTTAAGCCTGTTTCGATGAGTTCCAATTTTTCTGAAGGCTTCTTAAACTTGAGATCTCCTCCTTTAAATATTTCCAAAATTCAGAAATCTTTTACATATTTTTTCACAAATACGTATACATTTTGTAAAAATAGCAACGACGCGAGACAACATTTCTTGTTCAAAGAAATAAACCACAAAGAATCCAGAGCGTTAAATTTTAGAAATTACGGAAATATTTATCATATTTTTTTCAAAAATGCATATAATTTGCATATATTTGAGCGATGTGAGGCAAATTTTTCATTTAGACTACAAAAAATGGAAATACAAATTTCGGGAAAATCTTTATTTTTGCGGGACATGCTTTGTAAATATTAAATAGCGATTTTTCTTAAATACATGAGCTGCTCTCTGTTTATTACAGGTAATGAACGACGACCGCCAGCCGCCGCACCTCCAATTCACTTCCAACTTTTTGGCGAATGAGGCGCTCTTCTTGGGAAACGTGTCGTTGGAGAAGGTAAAATTTGACGAAGAGTTGAAGCTCGGAGCCACATTATCGAAACTGCTCCAAATACAATTTTAGTCCAAACGATTTGAAATACTTGTGACAAAAAATTCGCAAAATTAATTGAGTGTCGAAGTTTCATAATTTGCTGGTGGAGATGACGATAATAAATTGAGCAGCAATATCAGAATATAAATTTATGAATGTGTGCAATTTCGACTCCTCGGATTTTATTTGTACGAAAATTTCCGAAATTTAATGCAAGTCTTCCAGCGTATGCTCCCCGATTTTGAGAAAATTGGTGTCAATCGGTCACAAATTTAATTAGTATGAAATTTGCGAAAGACACGATCTCCCAAAGGGCACGTTTGGCAGAAATATTTGCATCCGAAGAGGAGAAAACGCCCAGTAAATTTGGAAAGTGTAAGATTTGTCGACTTTAGAACCCGTTTTCTCCTCTTCCGGTGCAAATATATCCGCCAAAGCAAGATCGTGCAAATTTCGTACAATTTAAATTTATTTAAAGACATCTTTTATTTATAGACATCATTTATCTTCTAATGGGCGACTTTGGAATCTGAAGAGGAGAAAACGCGCAGGAAATTTCACAAATTTTTCAACTTCAAAATTTCTTAAAAATGTAAGGCTTTGATACCAATCAAGTAAAAAAGATATGTGTTAAATACAATACTCATTTTTAAATATTTTCATCCGAAAGTGTGAAATTTGTCAACTTTTCTGCGCATTTTCTCCTCTTTGGATGCCAACATCTTTGCCAAACGTGCCCATTGGGAGATCACGTCTTGTTAGTATGGCACCACCCCATAGAAACGATGTCAATTAATCTTGTGTTGGCCCGTGTGGGTTGCTAAAGTTTATTTACATACATGTTCTGAAAACATAAATCCCCCCCTCGCTTTTTATAAATAAGTAAATAAAATGGCGACCAGCAGTCGAACCTTACTCCCCACGTTTGTCGACCAACCCATCTTTCTCGTCCGACCAGGCTCCGTTCTGTCCCAACTGCTCGAATCCACGAATATTTCATCCTCCCGACGTCCCGGGATAATGACGGGGACGGAAAATTCGGAAACATTTCAAAAATCTAAAAGTTTCTGTGCCTCGAAAAAGTCGAAAATTCCCACGATGAAATCTGCACAGGGTTCCGATTTCGAGAAATCGTTGAGATACTGGGACTCCGGTGAGCTGCATGTCGCGAGATGCTAGTCCGAATCCGAGATGTGGTTCTTCCCGGGGACGAGTCCCGTGTCGAGGTGGGGTACGAGGGAGGGGTCAAGTTTGGCCTCGCCGAGGTCAAGGGTCGATAATAATCAAGGTTAGGGGTGTACCGCTAAATGTAACGACCTACGTACCGTATTATACGGTACGTACGGTACCCTGTGAATGAGCAAGGGTGGACCCATATTCATCAAATTGAAGGTGTTATAATGAGTAGAACATTTCTTCATAAAAATTGGCAACTTTCACACTCAAAATTTTACAGAAAAAATTAAAATGTGTGGAAAAAATGAGAAAAAATGCGATTCTTTTCCATATTTTGAGTATTATAATGAGTAGATGATTCCTACATAAAAAATCCAACTTGTATACCCTAAATTTTTCAGGAAAAATCAAAATATGCGGAAAAAGAGAAAAATGCGATTCCTTATTACATATTTTGATTTTTCCTGAAAACTTTCGAGTCTGAAAGTTGGGAATTTGTTATGTATATAGATAATACTCAAAATATGGAAAAGAATCGCATTTTTTTCTCGCCTTTTTACGCATATTTTGATTTTTCCAGAAAAATTTTGAGTATGAAAGTTGCCAGTTTTTATGTATAAATGATCTACTCATTAAAATACTTTCAATTTTTGACGTATTTTTGACGACCCTTGGTCACTCACTCTAAAAAACCTACAGTGCAAACTTGATATATAGTCTGAGTCAGGCCAAGTTGTGGTTATCCTTCGACTTTTTTGCATGGAATATTATCTAAAATGCATTTCTCAGGTCAAGGAAGAAGTCGACCCCCTCCATCGCCCAAAAGTGCCCCCGCCAAACCAATGGGACCACACCAACGCCCCGTCCGCCTAGCTTATGGGATCCATGGGGCTCAATATCAACAAAACCAGCAAAAAACGCCCGAAAATCCGTCCCCATTTTATCGCCAGAAGGAAACCCACTCCGGATGTGGGTCAACCTTTTCCGGGGAGAGGACGTCCAGAAGGCTTTTTAGTAGAATGCTGCCAAACCACGTGGTCCCAAAAATCGAGCGGAACCTGATCCCACCTTGCACCCCCACGCAAACGGAGGACGGCTCCATCCTCTGTCCGTGTCAGCATGTTGAAATTGCGTGTCAAACATGTATGTATGTATATCTTTATTACTGTGTCTTTCCCAATTCATTGCATTTATCGTACAAGTACAACAACAATGGTCTACCACTGGTGACACACTGGTCATATAATATTTAACTATTCTATATTACTAATTATTGCTTAACTAGTTAATAGTATAAAAATTCTTCAGTTCTTTTCTGTACAATGATTTCCATTATTTCTTCTTTAAAAGTAGTGAAGTTCATTTCGGAGATATTGAGCGATCTCGGTAGATCATTCCATAATATTTTAGTTCTATAATCTATTGATTTCTTGTAAATTTCAGCTTTTACATTATGGCTGGTTATTAAGGGTTTACAATTTGTTATTGTTCTTTGTGATAAAGATAGCTTGTTTCTTTTGTAGTCTTTATATGCACCCTTTAATGTAACAAAGTCGCGTCTTTCAGAGACAGTCAGGAATTTGCATTTCGCTCTGATTACATTCGCATCAATATTACTTAGTTTAATTCTACCTTTTTTCTTACTTTTCCTTACAATTATCGGATAGAAATAACCAATTAGGAATCTGTCGATTTTGTTTTGCAGTGATTTCAATTTCTGTTGTGGTTGGACTGCCCAGATTTCTAATGCATAGTCTATTGCTGAGTGTACATACGCGTTTAGCATTATTCTCATCACATGGTCGTTAAGGTTGCGTCTTATACCGTACATAAATTTGAGATTACTTGCTACTTTTTTTACAACATGGTCATAGTGTAAATTAAAGGACATGTGAGGATCTAAAATAACACCAAGGTACTTAAAGCTAACAACCCTTTCAATTTCAATGCCATCATTTAGTTTAATGCTGCTGATTTTATCACACGTTTTGTCACATGGTTTTTTAAATATCACCCCCCAGATATAAAAATATTAATGGGGCCACGGCGAGACGGGGGTGTTGGTGGGAGGGCTTGTTTCGTGTTTGTAATAGCGCCTCTCGCCTTAGTTTTATTTTTTTTAATTTATTTATTTTAGGGTTTTTAAGTGAACAATTTTTTAACTCCGACATTAAAAGATTATACTTGATATAGCCCGAGTTAGGAAAAGGAAGTAATTATCACCCAATCGAATTTTTGAAGGAAATTTTATCATAAATGCATTTCAACATTTTTAAAATAAAAACTAATGGTCCTAATTTAAATTAACATTCTTACATTAGTAGCGATTGGCAGCATGTGTAGCAAATTGCGGTTCGAGAACGTAACGATTAAAACAAATCAGTATGGGTCACCCAGTAGCAAGTTGAAAATTTTTCCGATTTTAATTCAAATTGTTCCATTACGAACCATTACAAATTTCTCTGCCAAATTTCTGCTCGATTTAATGAATTTGAAAAATCAGTATGGGTCGCTTCACAGGGTCGCTCCAGATAAAAATGTTTTCAATCTCAATTCTTATTTTTCTATTAGTTGCAACCAGGGTCCATTTACTGTATCCTTGGAGAAATTCTAGACAGGGTCATGTCAGTTCAAAAATTCTCAAAATTTTTTTTTACAGATTTTAAAGTTTGAGAATATGCATTATTTTTGCTGGGAAAGCTTGGTTGTCAAGAATGATAAAATGCTCAAATTTATCATAAAATTCACACACATACTTTTTGGGTACCGTTTTTGATGCTGGATTTTTGTAATATTAATGCTACATAAATACTGTTCCATATACATACTTAATAATATATGCATACTATTGCACATAATAATCATGCATTTATTAAATAAATGCAAGGATTAGGTGCCCTTCTGGTTGGACAGGACCATGTAGAGTTACGCCAATGTGCGGGATAACTACTCAGCGAGTGATGCCAGTTCGATCCCTGGCGGACGCAGCTGAAGGTCCTGGCCCTAGCCCCTCTTGTGGCTTTGGTCGTGGGGGGTTAGGGGGGGGGGTGAGTGGGGGCATGTGGGGAATTATTATTTTGGTTTAGTTTATTTTAAAATTAATCAAAATGAACCATATTTTTTATTATTACGCATGATTAAATATATATGCAAAAAGTATTTGGTAAAATTTTTGGTAAAATTTTTGGTAAAATTTGCTAATCTTTGAAAAATTGAAACTATTTTATAAAATCACTCAAATCCATACTAAAATGCAAACGAATAATTTTGGATACCGTTTTTGAAGCTGAATTTTTGTGCAAACATATAAAGCGTAACAGTACTTCAAATTCACATTCCTATTTCAAGCATAATTACTTTATATATAGCAATTATTTTAATTGACAATTTGCATATAGGTACATATGTACATGCATAACAAAACTAGTGAATTTCTCTTAATCCTTAATAATGATACAAATTAAAAATTTACTAAATGTCGAGAAGTTCCCATTCCGGCTCATCTTCAACACTTTCTAATTCTATACATCCTTCAACTTCATCCAAATCGCTGTTTATGATGCAACGCATTTCTTCAGCTAATTCCAACTCGTGTTCTATTTCAAAATCTTGTTCATCATCTTCTGGAGTTACAACCGACGAATTTATAAATGCGTTTGCTCTTTTCTCACGTCTAGCCAGTAAGATTTTCTTGTTGATGGAGGAAATTCTTATCTTAGTTCTGACTTTCACGTAGTACTTAGTTACTTTGAGAGGAATTGAGGGATATTTTTGGTTTAAAAACTTAGCCAAAGGAGTTATTGCTCGAACTTCAGTGTTAAGATCCCAAACTGAACTATGTCTTCTTTTATGAAATGTATTGAAAAAATCTTCGAATTTTAGAAATGTACAAAGCCACATATCCGAAGGTGTGATTAGGTTTCTCCGTGATATAACATTGACCCAACCTTCTCTTGATCCAATTGACTTCATTTCTGGATTTGTATCTAAGAATCTTTTAGCAATAAATCCAGCGACGTATTCTTTGGCCCCAAGAATTGCTCTGTTTTGAAGAGAATCAATTACGGGGACTTCTACTTCAGACGTTGGGTCAATATACTGCAATTTAGAGAGAATGTACTCATCTTCATAGGGGATATCTAGGTGAGGAACGGGTTGCATCATCAAGGTAAGTCTTTGGGAACTGTACATGACCATATCGTTTTCAGAATGAATGTTTCCCGTTTTTGGACATCGTATATTTGATGCCAAAATCAGAGACTTGACCCTCAAAATAGCACCAGCGGGTAGTGGGGTCATGTTGAACCTTCCAACTCCACGTATCGCTCCAAAACTCGACTCCAGATAATCCTGGTTGCAATGTGTGGTCATTATGTACTTGATGTTAACCGGAGGCTCTTTTAACTGCAAGAATAAGCCTTCGAGACTTTCGCATGACAGTTTGAAACCTCGTTGAAAGGGTTTAATGCATGGTCGCTTATTCATTATCCTCAATTCTGTTATATTCTTGCATAACTTATCCAATGTTTTGACTTGCAATTCGTATTCAGATCCAAAAGGACACTTCAAAGGATTTTGATCAAGATGGGTTGTTCTAGTATTAAGAAGATCCATTCCATCGTTTAGAAGAAGAAAAAAATCTGCCATCTCTTTGTATTCCGGTAGTAAATACTGCAACGCCTTGGCTGTGCTGTGTGAAAATAATTCCATTGCAGGTCTAACTTTCATTCGTTCCCTTCCTCTTAAGTTAAGGTGCTTCTTAGTTAATTTGTACGTGAGTTGGAGATCCGAGCTTGCCTGCAATTTGATTAAGGTCGAGATTGTTTTTGCTGAGATTACTGTATTATTGAAATCTGGACCAAGCTTAATATCTTCATCGATAAAATGATTTCGTAATAGCTTAATTAAATGTGGAATATCAGCAAACATCCAAATGTCCGAGTTTGTGACTGGGTTAATCTGTAAAATCTGTAAAACAAAATTTTGAGAATTTTTGAACTGACATGACCCTGTCTAGAATTTCTCCAAGGATACAGTAAATGGACCCTGGTTGCAACTAGCAATCCCCACACCAAATTTCGGTATGATTGGATGAGTTTGAAAAATCAGCATGGGTGACCTCCTCGGGTCCTTCCAGATGAAAATTTTTACAATTTTACTTTATATTCTTTAATTAGAAACCATTATCAAGCTCTGTACCAAATTTCAGCTCGATCGGATGATTTTGAAAATCGGTATGGGTGACCCCACATACCACCCCTCCCGTTGAAAAATCTTACAATTTCATTTCATATTCTTTCCTTAGAACCCATTATCAAGCTCCATGTCAAATTTCTGCTTTCTAACACAGTTTTTAAATTTTGATGTATAATAAGTATGTACGTCACCCCCACTAGTTCAAATCTTGTTTGTACCAATATTTGGACTCGGTCGTTGCATTCTCCAGACACATATTTGTACCAAATTTTGGTCAACGCTTGAGAAAGTTATCGAAAGACAGACGGACGTAACGATTATATAAACCTTGTCTCGGGCCATCATTTACACATATAAAGAATTTCTTTACTAAAGTTGCTATGGATGTAATTAAATATAAAAAATTTCAAACCTCCATAGCTTCGTTATTTTGCATCCGATTTTCATGACTCTAAAGAATGATCTTAATAATTTTTTAAGCTCTTTCGATTTTCCTTTGCCGATTTTTCACTTTCAGCGGAATATTTCGAGATACAGAAAAAAAAGTCACTAAAACGAGAAATACACCATGAAGGTGGGAACCGATTAAGCCCAGAGATCTATGCGCAATACTACAAAGAATTTACTACCCATTGGTCGAAACCGCATGTCTCTACGGCGTATGGTTCTCTCACAATCATGTTTGACTGTTTTGAGGTGTCCACTTAACTGCATACTATGGCTTCGCCGTAACCATGCACGTATTTTTTTGGGTGCATGGTTACGTTTGGGTCTCGCCTTAGAAAAAAGCTTGTTCGATTTTCCCCACCACTGATTACCAATTGAAAAGTGCCGATTTAGTAGAATAATCGTTATTCTCCCTATCAATCCCAGAAATATTTAGCACAATTTCTTGGACATGTCTTCCGTGGCAGAAATATTTATCACAATTTCTCCCAACATGATCCCATTGGCAGGTTGTTCAATTTTGCTCTTTCCTCGGAACTCGTTTGGCGCGCTGGTCCAAAATAAACCCAATACCTATAAAAAGCTTGTTCCGTTTTCCCCACCACTGATTACAAATTGAGGAGGGCCGATTTAGTAGATTAATCGTTATTTCATCCTGTAAATCTCAGCCTAGAAATATTTCTCACAATTTCTCCCAACATGACCCCATTGGCAGGTTGTTCAATTTTGCTCTTTCCTCGGAACCCGTTTGGCGCGCTGGTACAAAATAAGCCCAATACCTCTAAAAAGCTTGTACCGTTTTCCCCACGACTGATTACAAATTGAAGAGTGCCGATTTAGTAGATTAATCGTTATTTCATTGTGTAAATCTCAGCCTAAATTTAATGCACCACCGAATAAGATGAAATTTGCCACAAATTTTATCTGAATCCGCCAGCGGATGAAAATTTTCCAACTTTAGCCTTTTCAGCCACCTATTTAGATGGTGGTTACCACAAATTTAGATGTGCTGCCATTAACATATTTCCTGACGTTAACAATGGGTATTGGAGTATAAAAGCAATATAATTTACAATACTATGATTTATTTACTATCTGTAGCATCGTCTTTTAAATTGCACCTGAAATTGATCAACAATGAGCGATTTTTAGCTTTAGAAACCGTACCCCTTAGGAGTGGCAATCCGTCGGATCGAATCGGAATATGAGGCCTTCGGATTGATCCGGTTCAGATTAAGCACTCATCCGATTAGGATTGATCCGTCGGATTTCGGATCGGATCTGATTATCTCCTGCCTTAATCGTTACCAAATTGCTCGAATGCAGAGAAAGATCGGCAATTATACTTCACAGCTACCCTTCCTTCATTAGAATATTTAGAGTGATAAATCCATTGTCCCTCTTCTGTAGGATAAGTCTCAGCGTCTTTTTGACGAAGAACCGAATCACTGGTCCAGTCAAAAACTCATGTAACAAAATTTTGTTAAGATATATATATATCTAAACTAGCACAACTATCGTTCATCCAGAAAGTCCTGAGCAAGGGGGTTTGAAATCGGGAGGTGAAATGGCCGACCTCTCCATAAGCTATAACATGTAAAGTTTCGAAATTAATTGCACGGTCATTTCTTGATGGATTTTCAAAATGGCACCCGTTTTGAAACCTTGGACCTTGAGGCGAAATATGTATTTTCAGATTTTTCAAATTCGGCCCTACCCCCTCGAAATCGAGGTCACAAGGTCAAAAAAACAAGTAACACTTCTTTATTGGATTTTAAAATTCTACGACTGGATACGACGGACCTGAGGGTAAATTCTTGGCGGAAGTAGTCAGGTCATCATATTCAGTGACTAGTAGACCACACCCCCGCTTTTGAGTAATTGTGGGGGTGGTCAAATGTCAAATCCGCACACTTCATGCAGCAAAAAATTTCCCTCCAAACGTAGTTTACGAAATTCAACGTCGCCAATACACGTGGGCTTACCAAGGCCCCCTGTGTCAACTATAATACTTAATCGTAAGCCTCATGGCGACAGAGGGTGTGGTTATCTGCGCTTCTGCCAATACATTACCAGTGCACGCCATGCGACATATCATTTTTCTCAGAACGGTAAGGGGATTTCAGTGACGTATTTCAAATTTAAATATGCCACACCCCCTGTGGGTGTGGCTATCGCTATCCAGTGAATCTACTTAAACCTGGTCATGTGACATATCAATTTTCTCAGCTCGGCAAGGGGATTTAAATGACGTAGTTAAAATTTAGTAAACCACACCCCCTAGAGTTGGGTTAAATGTGCTTAACGTTTTCTCTTCTTTTTATACAAATATCTCCGCCAAACCTGCTCATTGGGAGATAGTGCTATTTGCAAATTTAATACTACTTCAATTTGTGATCGATTGACACCAATTTGTTCAAAAATCTGTGGTGGGAAGTGGGGGAATCCTGAACAGGTTTCAAAATCGCCATTTGAATAAAGAAAGGTTGAGACACACAAATTTAATTTCAAAACCCCCATATGAACCCTTGCACGACCCGAGCAGTGCATACGTACAGTGGCCGCGGAATCCTGGGGACATTAATATTGTAGGATAGGGGAGGGAGGGGTTTGTATAAAATGTATACCTGTTCACTTTCATTCATTTGACTGATTATGATAGTGAATGAAAATGAAATTTCTGCAATTTGAATGAAAATAACTGAAGGATTTCGTCATTTCAGATGAATGACTGTGAATGAAAGGATTTTTCACCCTATGATTAATACATGTGGCGACGTAAGAAATGAAGTCTGATGAAGTGAAATGAAATGAATTTGAAGGAAAATTACTGAATGAAAATCTTCAATCAGAAATCGGGATGACGCACCTTTGAATGAAGACTAAATTTTTGAACAATGATAAGATGGAGAGATGATACGGATATCGAACAACCGTGGCGATATTGTCCTTCTGTCCACACGCTTCGGCGTTCACTGTTTTCATATGGCTTGATTTGTATGTAATCACACGACAAGAGATATACCTTCCCCACCTTCTAACAAAGCAACATTTCTTATCGTGTGGTATGTAATGTGTGCATGAAAATGAAAAAAAAAATTCCTTCGATAAAACACCAAATATCAGAAGTTGACAAAATACTTTGCTAAAATACAGTATTTTGAGTTCCGTTCTTCCAGGGTTTGGATTTCCGGGGGTGTTACACAAAAAACCAAAATCCACGTGGAGAAGTCAGTCGAAAATACAGGTTTTGCGAAGAGATTAACTTTTTATCGTTATATCAAAATCCTTTAAAAAATTATGAAACACATGCATTTTGTCAGTGGTTAAAAATTAAATAATAATAATAGCTTACATATTACAATAATTACATAAATACATCGAGCACATGGATGTACGTATGCACGATGAGTGTTTTATGTTGTCAATTTTCGTACGAAATTTTTTGCCAAAATTATATTCATGCGTTCCCTTCGCTACGATTCGTTCTCACAAAATTCCAAAAGCAGACAAGCCCGGAGAAAAAAGTTCGAAAATTCTCATCCCGAACGTTTCCCAGAAATTAACCACCACAAAGTTAAAACTCGTACAAAATTGTATTTATTTACTAAACACGATGGACAACTTAATTCCTAGCGATGCTGACCTTGACCATGACTTTGACCTCTTCCAACAAGGACAAGTGGACCGAGACGCTTCGGTTCAGGGACACGCTGCAGAGATTAACGACCTAGCTGACCACGGGTGACAAGGCGACGGAGACAACCTCCTGGAGTACCGCTCTTTTGCGGACAACTACGTCGTCGCCTCGTGTATTCTTTCTCACTTGCAAGATTCCAACGTCAGAATCTGTCGCTTCGTTTGCTCGACCTGGGCCTCCGCGGGGGGCGTAATCCTGTCCCGACGGAACGGCGGAAATAAACGAGCCTACCTAACATTCGAGTGAGAAGTCGATGGCAAACGGATGCTCGGGCGGCTCAACAAGCTTTTAGCGAGCACGATGACACCCCGGCTCCTGCGTCCCTCCACCCTAGTCATTTCGACTGCCTGCATGCGAAGCAGGACCGATGCGCTGGCGATACACAGGTTCACAGAATTTCTCCAGAAGTTCGGAGGGTACGTGAAGGGGGTGGAATTTTGTCGGACGGCTGGGCGAGAGGACGATACTGAGATGATGGACGATGTCAAAACTATCCTGCAGACTTGTCAGAATTTGACTGACTTTACGTTCCTCCCGTACAAGGCGACAACCTTCGAGCCGGGCATCCGGCCAGGTCAGCACCAGCAAGAGGTGGGGGTTAATTCTGACCTAATTTATTTTCAGAGGGGGGCAAAATACTGAGTAAAAATGTACAGTATTTTGAGCTCGGCTTTTCTCAGGGTTTTGATTTCCAGGGCTAACACACCCACAAAAACAGGAAAATCTACGTAGAGGAGCGATAAAAAGTTAATTTCTTCTTCACAAAACCTGCATTTTCTTACGACTTTTGCCTTCTCCGGGTAGATTTTGTCTTTTTGTGGGTGTAACACCCTTGGAAATTCAAACCTTGGGAAGAACAAAGCTTAAAATACTCTATTTTGGCAAAATATTTTGCCAACCCATGAAAATTTGCGAGAAAATAGATTGTCTACCCTGATAGGTTGGTCTGGATAGGTTGTCGCCTTCCGTCAAAGCTTGGCCTTCACTCCGACCCAACCTCCGACCTCCCTCAAGGTGAACATGCCCCCCATTACTCTTACCACTTTAGTCGTAAACATGACTCAACCTCGACATCTGGCCGTGCTTATCACAATGTGCGGTAACTTGCGTGACCTCCTCTTTTTCGCACCCAATGCGGAAACGCGGACCCCGGCGGTTCTCTTGGCTGACTGGGAGGGGTTTCAAGACGCGGTAAATGAAGCAGGAGGAATGAATCAGATTGAGTGTCTCGCCCTTCAGGACTGGGACTACGTGCCCAATGTGGAAATGAAAAAGTACGTATGCAAACGTAGAATATGTAAATTTATAAAATAAAGCAGAGATCGACGCCACGAATCGCGCTCAGCCGGTACCATTTTTTGCGTTGCTGCCTCTAATAAATTTGATTTCCTATTCGTTCACCATTATTCTGCCGACGTTGCCGAAAAATTATCAAAAATTGTCACCGCCACCGAAAATTGGTCGGCGTCAACCTCTGAAATGCCATTTTCCTTGAAAATGATGCAATTTTTAGTCGAAAATCACCCTATTTTGCTCGAAAATGATCCCATTTTTCTCGAAAATAATTTAATTTTTACTCGAAATTTTAATTACCAAATCTATACTTTTTCTAGACTCAAGACTATGAAGCTATCCGTGCGGAAAGCTATTTCCACCCTTCCGTCTCAGAAGATTTCCTATTTGACAATTTATCCTCAAGTATGAAAAAAATGTGTATATCATATCGACCGGAAATGATAACTCAAATTGATTCCAATTTTTTTCTCCAAGGTACAAAATGTCAACATCTTCCTGCGGCAGCAGCGCCCAAGTCTGCCAGAAACAGTGCCGTCCACCGCTTTGTGAATCGATTTCCAGGAATGACCACGCTCCTCGTCGACTTCAAGCCGGAGATTCCACTCGACAATTTCAACCAGTGGAATAACGTGCAGCAGGAAAACCATGTGAGTTAACCAGGGAATGGTCACAAAAATCGTCAAAATCAACACATTTTTAATAGTCTAGGAACTTATTTTAAATTTCTGGTCGACAAATTTGTAGTCAGTGAGTTGATTGATGAAATGACGCCCAGTTTTTTAAGCCAGTCTCGATTAGTTCCAATTTTTCTGAAGGCTTCTTAAACTTGCAATCTCCTCCTTCAAAAAAGGGTCAAAACCTGGAGTGAATATTTTGAAAAAATTGGGAACCCCCTGCTCTACAAATTATTCGTCCAGAATTTTAACAAAAATTCCTAGAAATGATTACTACTTGAATGAATCCTACTTCTAGAAATGATTTAAAATGTCAAAATTATTTTTTAAAAATCCTTCTCTAAATTTTTCTTCCTCCAATGCTTTCTACAAAAACTAAATATTTCGTCTAAAATGGTTGAAATCTTGACACGTATTTTTGGCTGAAATATTTCGTACCCAGTGGCCGCGGAAGGGTGTGGACAGAGGGGCAATGTCCCCACGGTTGTTCGATGTCCGCATCATCTGCCCATCTTATACAAACCCTTCCCTCCTCTATCGTACAATGTTAATGTCCCCGCAGCTTCCGCGGCCACTTTTCGTATCGTATAGAGCTCCAAAAAATGGCAAAAAACTTAACAATTAATTAAATTATTAATCAATTTTTTAGCACGTAGAAGCCAACCAACTTCTCTTCAATCCGGTCGAGTGTGGAATCAACTACAATGTCAAAAATCTGTACATCTACAGCCTCCAAGTGTTCGAGTTTCGTGTACATCCCCCCGTCGTCCCCCAGTGGAGACCTGTCAGCAACTCCGCCAACGTATTTCCGAACGTGGAAAATCTCGTCATCAATTTAGCACCACAAACAATGTATTTCGCAGGGTGAGCATAAAAAACTAACAATGCAACACTACGTTTTTTGAATTTGTTTTCTAACTTATGAAGTTCAAGTCAATAATTTATCAAAATATCAGAAACTTAACTAGAAGCGGGAACTCGAGGCTCCCGGTGTGTTTACTTTTGGTTAAGAAAGTTATTTTTTTTAATTCGAAAGTTTCAGCGACAAACGCATCATAGTAGTGTAAAATTTATGGTGCAGTGGTCGTAAAATCTCTGTTAGTGATAGTGTGCTTTAAAAAAATCCTCTTCTCCCTTTGGGAGGTGAGTTATCATGGGCATTCTCTCAGACGAGGATGAAACATTTATGGATCCAGAAGAGCCAGCTGATGATGACGTCAGCATCCCTGATACTTCGCTAGGTAAGTCTTTTGCCAAAGCCGTTGGGTCACATGGCGTTGATTTCATGGCGAATAGCGCCCATGGCGTGGTATTACGCCGCATAAAAGAAGTTACTCTTGTAGAAGTTTTAAAAGCTTTTTCTAAATATGTCGACCCTCAATTTATCACACACGCTGATAGTCTGGGGGCCGCAAATTGGGCTGTATGGTTAAAAGATTCAGAGAGTTTCGATAAAGTGATGCGAGCTGACTCCTTGTCTTTTGGGGCAGCGAGTGTAAAACTTTACGCGTATGCGAATCCAATCCGTCGTGTCATTGTTAGGGGGGTTCCTCCCTTCGTAGACGATGCTGATTTGGTTACCTGCTTTTCAAAATTCGGTGAGTTAAGGGGGCACATTTCTCATCAGGGATTGATGAATGCTGGAGAGGTATTTGCCCACATTAAATCATTTACTCGAATTATTGAGTTAGCAATCCCGAAAGGGGTAAGGGTCCCGGACGTTGTCACGGTCAAGGCCAATGGAAAAGTGTATAAATTGCGAGTACAAATAGGCGCCAAAAAGTGCTTCAAGTGTGCACGAAAAGGCCATATTAGTGCTAATTGTACTTTTAAGAAACCCGAAAAAACAGGCCAACTGTTGCCTAGCAACCCAGGTGACTCGTTGCCTAGCAACCAAGTTGACTCGTTGCATGGTAATGTGGATCCCATAGTTTTACCTAATTTTGCCAACCCACAAATGGTCACAAAGTCAACCCCCTCTTTTAAACGCCGAAAAACGATTGACTTCCAAGATGTCGGTGCGGAGGAGGTCTCTGAAAGTGATACCTATCAAAGATCCTGCTCCCAGTCACGAAGGAGGACACGGGCGCAAGTCAAGTCTCAAACCTCTGACCCCAAACCCCAAACTATGAGCGAATGGGGTTTCGATTTATGGAATGTGAATTTCCAGATAAAATCCGTCACTAAAGAAAGATTTATTCTCTTTTTACGTTCTCTCCGCAGAGAAAATAATAATATTAAAACTAAGTATGTCAATCTGGGTCAACAAATCTTTATGACCACAAAAACTCCAGAAGATATCAAATCTTTGCTGGTTGAGGTTCACAGCTGTATCCCCAGTAGCAATACGTCCCTGGTGACAAAGTACGCTTTCCTGTTGAACCAGGTCAAAAGTTTTCTTGAATTAGAACAAGAAAATTTTCCAAAAGTTAAAGCCGAACTTGATGATAATTACCGATCAATGGAATGGGCAAGTTTTTGCCGGTTAAATAAAATCCCTGTAGCTGAGCAAGACAGTTACAAGGTCCATTTTTTTAATATTAAATGGTAATTAGTATTTGGACCTTGAACTGTCAAGGACTCAACAATTCAGTTAAAAAACAGTCCCTTAAATCCTTATTTAGATCTTTCAATCCTACAGTCGTTTGTCTCCAGGAGACAAATTTGAACTCCATCCGCCATGGAGTTTTTAATATACAAAACTATAGCCCGTTTTTTAATGATTGTACCACACTTGGAAGCGGTACAGCATTTTATGTACATCATAGATGCTCGATTATCAGTCATGATGTGATTATGCCTGGTAAAATGAGCAAAATTTATTTTAAATTTCTTTCCCAATCGTTTTTAATATTCAATATTCATTTCCCTTTCCTTAAAAATGAGTCCGACCAATTTCTGGTCAAAATAAAGAGTGAGATCACTGCCTCCCCCATCTGCGACGGTATCTTCTTACTCGGCGATTGGAACTTTGTAGTTGACACAGATAGAGACAGATTTGGTAACTGTGAAAGTAGAAAGGGTTTCGCAAAAAAATTTACAAATCTCATTAATTCGTGCAGTTTTGTAGATAGTTATCGGCATCTGTGCCCACAAGGTAAAGATGTTACCTTTGTGAGGAGGATGAATGGTACTTCAGCAAGGCTCGACAGGATTTATTTACACGTTTCGCAGTTACCAAATTTGGTCAGTCAAACTATTATACCGTTCATAGGTGACCACATGGTTTTCGGTGTAACCATGGCAACCACCAATAATAACCAAAAATGCTTATGGTCATGTCCAAAGTCAATATTAAATAATTCAAGCTTTAATTACACGGTCGAGTCGATTTTAAAAGACTTCTTATCGTCTGATTTCTCATTGGATAATTATGAAAAACTAAAGAGTAAAATAATACGGGTTGCCATGGAAACAGACCTGTATTGCAAAATGAATATTAAAAGGTTAATTCGTCTAACATACAACAAATTGGTTCGAACACCAAATGTAGCTAGTTCCGAAATTTTTACAAATTTTATCGATAGTATAGAGGGTACCATTCGTGGGGATGGCGTATGCAGTGATTTCCCTGACCGAAAGGTGGTAACCACGCGCGAGGGTATCACTGTAGATGAAGCGCTGGATGACTTGTCATCTGGCGAAAAGCTAAAAATGGTGGGGTCATTTTTTGCGGAAAAATTCGCTCCATCTTGTGTAAACTTATCGAATATTGATAATTTTATGTTTGATATGCCAAAAATCACAAATCCTGAACGTTTTGAAGGTGATTTGTCTTGTGACGAGATTTTACATGCCATTGAAAAATCCCCAAATAATAAAGCCCCCGGCTTGGATGGTTTAACATTCGAATTTTACAAGACATTTTCTACTCAATTTAGTAAAATTTTAAGCGAATTAGCAACATTGTCGTGTAATGATGGACTTTTGCCAAAATCTTGCAGGAGCTCTGTTGCCACCTTAATTTACAAGGCTGGTGACCCTAAAATTCTTAAAAATTATCGTACCATATCTCTGACCAACACTGATTATAAGATCATTTCAAGTTGTGTAAAGTCTAGTCTAAATATTGCCCTCCCTTCCATCATAGGTCCGTGGCAGACATGTGGTGTTAAGGGGAGGTCAATATTTGACAATTTGACCTTCATACGGGATGCTTTTCAGAGTGGTGAACTTGATGGGTTATTATTCAGTCTCGATCAAGAGGCCGCTTATGACGTTGTAAACCTTGAATATCTTTATAGGGTTTTAAAAAATTTCGGATATCCTGAAAATTTTATTAACTATGTGAAATTACTGCACACTGATTTCACCTTGGTGGTGTCAGTGGGCAGTGATCTCACGGCCCCCATATCAGTCGGAGTCGGTCTCAAGCAGGGTGACCCCAGTGCGAGTCCTCTCTACTGCATCGCGATCGAACCATTATTATTTAATTTGCATAGAAAGTTGCGAATCTCGGGCCCTAGCGCCTGGCGAAAACACCCGCACAAGTACCTCTCGGCGTATGCGGATGACACAAACGTCCTCCTTGGTCATCAGAGCCAAATCAGCATAGTTGAGTCGGAGTACGAAAAGTATTCACAACTTTCATCGTCAAAATTAAATGATCTGAAGTCAATAATTTTGATATTAGGTGCCCAGGCGCCCCCCTTAACTAGATTCCCTGTAGTTTCAGATGGGCTGAAAATTTTGGGAATTTATTTCGGAAATAATAATTTTATGGCACAAAATTTTACGATTTTGATGGACAAATTTGACTCCAAATTAGAATTTTACACCAAAAAGTGCGCACCTGTTAGTCACTTTTCACGCAGTAAAATCGTCAATACTTTTCTCAGTCCGATATTTTGGTACATATTTAAAGTACTAGATCCACCGTTGGGAATATTGGATGAGATTTCCAAGAAAATCGAAAATTACGTTTGGTCGGGGTCGAAAAGATGGGTTTCAAGACCCTACGTCTACTTACCGCAATTGAATGGGGGTCTAGGCGTGCGGAACCCAGCAGCCCAGATCGCAACTTTCCGTCTCACTTTGGTAAATAAGGTTTTGTCCTCTTGTAAGGACAATTATTTTCTCGCTGAATCTTTTAACCAAGTCCAATTATTAATTAATTCCGAGATTGTTAAACTATCCTATTTTTATAAAGAATTATACAGTGTGACCCAACGGCTTGGCGTGGGACTTGCCACGTGTAGCAGGGATTATTTACATGATATTATGATAGGTAGCCAATTTTTATTTAGGAATTTGAGTAATAATTATTTATCTCGTTGTACGATAGTAAAGGTTGGAGATCTCTACTGTCCGAACAAATTAAAATCCATTGAGGCATTACCAGCAGCAGTAAAAAGGCATGCATTTTCGGAGAGGAAAAAGTATATTGATGTGGTTGGGATGGTAACCGACTCAACTGAAATAAAGCTTGACATTTATTCACTGTATAGTAAGTCAGAAAGGGTTGCGGTTGCCAAGGCAACCAACTACCTGCACTGCTTACGGGTGCACAATAAAATTAAATGGGAAGAGCTGGACGATGTCCTCTCCTCTCACCCACAGTGGCTCCGCTTAGCAACCACTCCAGTGTCAAACCCGGAAAAAGACAATG
Organism: Folsomia candida; assembly: GCF_002217175.1. Taxonomy (NCBI): domain Eukaryota; kingdom Metazoa; phylum Arthropoda; class Collembola; order Entomobryomorpha; family Isotomidae; genus Folsomia; species Folsomia candida. Next base: position 4,559,322 of record NW_019091201.1, read on the forward strand.
TCTTTAAGTTCTGGCACAATGTGGGTCTGACCCCTTCCATGGCACATTCACTTAAAATTTACACTAATTTTTCATGCCCGTTTTGCAATTTTTTAAAACCGAAAGTGGAACATTACTTAAAATGTCCACATACTTTAGATTTAAGAAAAATAGTAGCCAAATTGCTTACAAAAGTAAACATTGACTCGCGAGCCTTCGACGACGCCTTCCTTCATGGGGTTTCGCATGCGGGGGGAAATGTAATTATCTTTTATGCAAATAATATTATTTATAAAGCATTTGTCCACCGATTAAATAATTACTCTGGCAATTTTGATCTCATTTCCTCTTTCCGTCACCTTCTTTATGGACGGATTTTGACTGATTTTTATGCATGCAGTATAAATTCGAGCCTTTTTCCTAAATTTCAAAAAAATTGGGACAAATTTTTTATTTATAAAATTTCCAAGAATAAAATAAACATTAATTTAGGGTTTTGATGCAATTAACTTTCCTTTTTCTGCATGATTAACCAATACCTAGTCGTAAATTAGTATGTAAGATAAACCCACCTAGTTTTATGATGTGATAAGATTTTACTATATATTTGATACGTCGTTTGTTAAGAAAACCTTGTAATTATATTAATTAATGATATTCTATGAATTCTGAAATTGTCCAAAATTACTAAAATTGTAACATTTTAAGAGGCAAGAAGATACGGGAGACAAGCACTGGCTTAGTTCCTACCCATGACGGCCAAATTTTGTAAAGCCTTGTCGAGAAGACGTCGCCTCAATATTTTTATAATAAATGATATGTATTTGATGATTTAATTTGAATATTTGGAATAAATTCGTGCGTTATGTTAAAAAAAAAAAAAAAAATTATCAAAATATTTGGCGTAAAAGTTGAAAAAATGTGCAATTTTTAGCAAACTTCAAATTTCAATTCTAATTTCTTAGCTTGATATTTTTTAGACCTAGTTTTGGGCGGGGATTTCAAAAATCGATATAGTTTTGACGTACCATGACCATGTCGCCTCACCCCTTGGCTACATTTCGTTTGTAACTGTTTATTAGGTTTTGATTCGGATTTTTGATTTTTTGTGTGATTTACAGGCAGGCCACCCTGCCGTTACATTTGGACGGGATTTTCAGAGTTGCCCAAGGGTGGAAGAAATTGACGGATGTGGCCGTGTCAAAAGCCCGGTTTAGATGTCAAGCCATCCTTCAGGCTTTTACTCAAATGGGCCTTATGAATCGTAATTTATGGTTTTTATTCGTAATTTTATTTGTAATTACTCACTCACGATGCAGGTCAACTCAAATCTCAATGGGACCTATTTTATTTAGTTCGCCACAAAAAATAAGCATACCCGTATTTTTGGATTTTTCGTAATGCTCTAATTTGAGCGAGAACTTTAAACTGTTTTCCAGGCAAAACCTCGGTTTTTAAAAATTCTAAAAATTTTCGAATTTTAACGCGAATCCAAAAATTCGAAAACATATCTCTTCAGAATGACTTACTTGATTTATAAAAATTCAATTGTCTTATGTCTTCAATTGGGCTTATGAATCGAAATTCATTATTTTTATTTGGTTTTTTTGGTGTCTTGAAAAAATTTTACAATTTTATTTCCACTCGATCCACAACTAATTATGCAGTAATATTGCATAATTTCGCATTCATAATTTTATTCCTGAATATTTTTTTGTCGGGTTTTCACTCAAAATATCGTATTTTGTAGGCCTCCGAAATCTGACACTCCACCTGACCTCCGTCGACAATGATTATCGACGGTAAACTCTAAATAAAAATTAGTAAAATTTACTCAAGGTTGAGTAAAAATGACATAACAAAATGGTAAAAATTAACCAACGTTGTGCAAAAATTGTCCACTCGTTGGGCACAAGTTTTGCATAATTTTGCACTACGGCCTTTGGTAAGTTTTACCTTTTGGTTGTGCCATACTCTTTTTTAAGACTTACTCAACTTTGAGCAAATTGTGCTTAATTTACTTATTTTTATTTAGAATATATGACGAGTTGGACCAGCATTCGAGAGAAATCGATATAGCTCTCTTAGCCGCAGTTATTGCGACCGCGTCGTCCCAACTCAACTCCTTCAAGCTGAGCGGTTTCGAAATGGTGAGTTTTTTTGAAATTTTAGAAAAAACACGAACCCAGATTAAAAAGATTATTTCTAACCTTCACATATTTCGTATATCTCGCAAATTGAGCATAGCAGCATAACTTGCCAAGTTTTGTGAGATATGCGAGATTTCGCAAAAATTTTACCGGAAATCCATGGGATTTTTTTTCGCAAATTTACCCAGCAATTGGGCGTGTTCTTATTTCTCAAAATTATTTCGCACACTCATCCTCAAGTTTGTTTTATCAATTTATTACCAGACTCTTAATCACAAAAATTTCGAAATGTTTTTACAATTGTTATGTCTTCCTATAGGTTTTCAAATATTTGTAAATATTTCCAAAATTCAGAAATCATATTTTATCACAATACTCACATTTTGTAAAAATTTCAACGATGCGAGATAACACTTTTTTGCTCAAAGAAATAGACCATAAAAAATCCAGAGATATGGAAATATTTTCCATATTTTTTTCAAAAATGCACATAATTTGAAAATATTTGAGCGATGTGAGACAAAGTTTTTTTATTTATACTACGAAAAATCGAGAATATTAAATTCAGAAATACAAATTTTGAGAAAATCTGTATTTTTGCGGGACATATTTTGTAAATATTAAATAGCGATTTTTCTTAAATACATATCCGACCTCTGTTTATTACAGCTCATGAAGGATAACCGCCTGCCACCGCACCTCCAATTAACTCCAAACTTTCTTGCGAAGGAGGCGCCCTTCTTGGGAAACGTTTCGTTGGCGAAAGTCGACTTCGACGCGGGGTTGAAGCTCGGAGTAACGGTTTCGAAGCCACTTCGCATGAAATTGTAACGTATTTAAACGAGTTAAAATACTTGGAAAGAAAAGTGAGCAAAATTAATTGTGTGGCTAAAATTTAATGTCGGGTGAAATTATCAGATGAAAATTTGTAAATAATAAATTGAGTATAGAAATGGCATAATACAAATTTATGCATGTATTTAATTTCGATTTTTATTTGTACAAAAATTTCCGAAATTTAATACAATGTAAGTTTCCCAGCGTGTATGCTCTTCGATTTTGGGTAAATTAGTGTGAATCGATGGCAAATTTAATTAGGATGAAATTTGCGAAAGACACGATCTCCCAATGGGCACGTTTGGCCGAGATATTTGCATCCCAAGAGGAGAAAACGCGCAGAAAATTGGGAAAATGTAAAAATTTCTCAACGCGTTTTCTCCTCTTCGGATGCAAAACGTGACCATGGGAAGATCACGTCTTATTATGGCACCGCCCCATAGAAACGATGTCAATCGTGCGTTGTCCCGTGTGGATTAAAATTTCTGCATCAATTTATTTACATAAATTTCCTAAAACTATAAATCCCCCCTCGCTTTTTATAATTAAATAAAATGACGACCAGCAGTCGAACCTTACTCCCCACGTTCGTCGACCAACCCATCTTTCCCGTCCCACCAGGCTCCGTTCTGTCCCAACTGCTCGAATCCACGAATATTTCATCCTCCCGACGTCCCGGGATGATGACGGGGACGGAAAATTCGGAAAAATTTCAAAAATCAAAGAGTTTCTGCGCCTCGAAAAAGTCGAAAATTCCCACGATGAAATCTGCACAGGGATCCGATTTCGAGAAATCGTTGCGATACTATAGCGTTCCTGGGACTCCAGTGAGTTGCATGTCGCGAGATCCGAGTCCGAATACGAGATGTAGTTCTTCCCGGGGGACGAGTCCAGCGTCGAGGTGGGGTACGAGGGAGGGGTCAAGTTTGTCCTCGCCGAGGTCAAGGGTCGATAATAATCAAGGTCAGGGATGTACCTCTATCTGTAACCACTTACGTACCGTATGGTACCCTGTGAATCAAATTGAAGGTGTTATAATGAGTAGGACATTTCTTCATAAAAATTGGCAACTTTCACACTCAAAATTTTTCAGGAAAAATCAAAATATGCGGAAAAAAAAATGCGATTTTTATTACATATTTTGATTTTTCCTGAAGAATTTTAAGTATGAAGGTTGGAATTTTTTATGTAGAAATGATCTCCTCATTATAATACTTCAATTTGACGCATTATGGGTCGACCCATGGTCATTCACTCGAAAAAACCTACAGTGCAGACTTAATATAGCCTGAGTCAGGTCAAGTTGTGCTTATCTTCGACTTTTTTGCATGAAATTTTAAATCGTAAATACATTTCCCAGGTCAAGGAAGAAGTCGACCCCCTCCATCGCCCAAAAGTGCCCCCGCCAAACCAATTGGACCACACCAACGCCCCGTCCGCCTAGCTTATGGCATCCATGGGGCTCAATATCAACAAAACCAGCAAAAAACGCCCGAAAACCCGTCCCCGTTTTATCGCCAGAAGGAAACCCACTCCGGATGTGGGTCAACCTTTTCCGGGGAGAGGACGTCCAGAAGGCTTTTTAGTAGAATGCTGCCAAACCACGTGGTCCCAAAAATCGAGCGGAACCTGATCCCACCTTGCACCCCCACGCAAACGGAGGACGGCTTCATCCTCTGTCCGTGTCAACATGTGGAAATTGCGTGTCAAACGATAAGCTCAGAGTTGTTGTCGATTCATAAGAAGAAGAAACGGGAGGAGGAAGATAAGGACAGAAAATCTGTAGCGGAGGAAGAACAACAGACGGATTTTGAAGAAGCGAATAACGAGTGCATGTGGGCCCCTTAATTTGTTATGCGTTGAATTTTGGTCTCATTGTTTTATGAAAAAAATTGAAATTTTTCCCAGGATTTGTGCCGATACGAAGAAACGTCTTAGTAAACAGGACGCAAAATGTCAAAAATTGCAGGGAACAGTGAACGAATTGAAGGTAAGTGGTCACTGCACGAGTTACCAGTGTTTCCGGTGAAAGTAACCACTTGTAAGAAATAACGGGGAGAAAGTGGTTTCTTGCAGGCGAATATTTTGCCCTGCAGGAAATACAAGGTGCAAGAAACTACGCCACGCCGCTGTACTTCATACGGTGGGTGGCTAGATGTAGCATATTTCTTACACTTTCTCCCAGTTTCTTGCACCTCGCATTTCTTGCGTGGCTTATATTGCAGGCAGTGCAAGAAATTGTGCAAACCCGCAAGAAACCAAACACTGCACAAATTACGTGACCCCCTTATTTATCACTTTCAGAAAGCCCTTGAAGACATGTCCTTCCGAAACGAAATGTTGGAACTCCAACTGTTCGAGAACAAGGAAAAATTTTTAGAAATTGAAATCCAAAAACGAGAAGCAAGCTGTAGCAGCCATCATGTCGTCACCTCTGCTTCCGTAAAAGTGGGCACCGATATCGTCACCACCGACGCCGGAGTTGCCACGGACGAAGACGTTTTGTGGAAATTTCAACTGGACGACTTTTTCCTTTCACAATTAAACAGCAAAAGTGACGATAAGACAGGGGCCCCACAACAAAAGGGAGATGTCAGTGGGCGACAAAGCGTGGAAGTTGGTAACGATCCCATCAGAGAGATCAAGAAAAAGATGCGGACCCCACTTTCTGCCAGAAACGTGATGTTTAACGAGATACGGACAAAGTTAAAGGTATGTATTTTAATCTGTTAACGTTTTACACTGTTAGAAATCTGGTAAAGGCAGGCAGGTATTGATTTCTCGGTGTTAAAGTTGCTACCGCTTGGTATTAAAATTATACCGGCCCGTAAAAATTTGCTACTGATGTGGTAAAATTTTAATACTCAGCCATTATTACATGGTATTGTATACCAATACCTCTTTGGTAGAGTCATATATGAATACCGCTTGGTAGTAATTTTAGCCCTGGGTATCGAAAACTGTAATACTCGATGACTTATCATCAAAATTGTCAAAATCGGCACATTGTTAACAATTTCTCCGCTCTGGAAATTTTTTTTTTAATTCTGAACGACAAAGATGAGTACCGTACAAGGAGGTGATAATGTCAACTTTGACGGGCTGAAACTACCAGAAGCGAGCATTACGTTTCTTAGCTTTTTTGCCATAAAATCAGTCATATCCTCATCTGTACGTGTGCATAAAAGCTAAGAAACGTAATGCTCGCTTCTGGTAGTTTTAGCCCGTCAAAGTGGTGTGGGTTTTGAAAATTTTGCAAAATATTTGGGAAAAATTATAAAACCTACAGTGCAGACTCCATATAGCCCGAGTCAGGGACAGAGTCCCTGACTCCGTGAGTCCTAGCTGTTTCTAAATTTTTCTCCGAATTGACCGACATAATATTACCACTTTGAACTTCCACAGCTATATTTGCTATCAAGAAGTGGTTTTTAGCCTTCGTACCAAATTTCAGATGGAAAAAATTAAACTTAAAAAATGGTATGGGTTACCCTCCAGGGTCACTCTGGTTAAAATTCGCTCACTTTTAACTTCATATCCTTTCATGAGAAGCCATTAGGTATGACCTTGCCGGATTTAATGTTTTTAAAGTAATTTCTAAAAATCGGTATGGGTCACCCCATAGGGTCGCTCCTGATAAGAATTTTACCAATTCCACGTCATATTCTTCTATTAAGACCCATTAGCAACCTCTCTACCAAATTTCAGCTTTTTATGACGATTTTGAAAAATCAGTATGGGTCATCCCATAGGGTCCCTCAAGATGAAAATTTTTCAAACTTAAAGTCATTTTTATCTATTAGGAGCCATTAGCAACCTCTGTACCCAATTTTAGCCTTCTACGACAATTTTGAAATTTGGTGCATAATACCCAACCCACTCCGATGACCCCGACCGGTCAACCACTTGACCGATTTCGCCCATCTTCAAACTCGTTTCCTAACTTTGTCCAATATGCATATGGTAAAAATTTCAAGTCAATCGGTTCAGCCGTTTTGGCTCTATCGTGCCGAACAGACGGACGGACGGACGGACGGACATGACGGTTCCATAAGCCCTGACTCGGGCTAAAAAGCCCAAGGAGACTGTCGTCATGCGACCCCGTGGTCAACAAAACTCTGCTGTTTTCTTGAAAGTTAGTTTTTAGCCCGAGTCTGGGCTTATGGAACCCTCATGTCCGTCCGTTCGCCCGTCCGGCCCATCTACACGATGAAACCAAAACGACTGAACCGATTGACCTGAAATTTTCACCATATGCATATTGGACAAAGTTAGGAAATGAGGTCGATGATGGGCGAAACCGGTCAAGTGGTTGACCGGTGGGGGTCATCGGAGTGGGTGGGGAATTATGCACCACAATTTCAAAATTGTCATAGACAGCTGAAATTTGGTACAGAGATTGCTAATGGCTTCTAATGAAAGAATGTGAAGTGAAATTGGAAAATTTTTCAACCGGAGATACCCTAGGGTGTGACCCATACAGATTTTTAAAAGTCGTCATATCGAGCTGAAATTTTGCATGGAAGTTGCTTATGGCTCTTAAGGGAAGAGTATAAATTGAAATTAGAAAATTTTTCATCCGGAGGGACCCTATGGGGATACCCCCTCCGATTTTCAGAAATTAACTTGAAAGCTGAAATTTGTAGTGGTCCTCAGTGCTTTCTCATGAAATAATACGAAGTAAAATATTAACAAAAAGTAACCAGAGTGGCAGTAGGGGGTAACCCATATCAATTTATAAAAGTTGATATAATCAGTTGAAATTTAGAATGGAATCAAAAAAATAAAAAAATAACTTATGATTAGCATGTAGGAGGGTTGAATTTCGAAATTTTTATAGGAGCGACCTCCACTGGTCATGAGAGGAAGTCACGAGGAAGGGATATCAATATTTTAATTAAAAATATTAATTTTGGAACTTGATACAATACTAGGAATTGATACTACTGTTTATTCAAAATTAATATGCAGTAAAAAATCTGAAAGGGTATCTGGCGAAATATTTTTTTCCATGACTTGATTTTGTTTTAAAATACATTATTTTCCAACCTTCACAGTAATTTTACTGTATATTAATTTTGAACCAACAGTAGTTAATTCAAGATTCATTGCAAAATAGTAGCACATAATTTTACAGAAAACAAATATGGGTTTATGTACTAACCAATCCTTGTTCGAGCTAAGCAAAGCTGTACTGATAGGTTTTTTAAGTTATTCAATCGAGATGAAACTTCGTACATAGTTTCTAATGACCCTTAATAGAAGAAGATGAAGTAAAATTGTTAAAATTTCACATCCGGGACCCGTTGGGGTGACCCGTACCGATTTTCATAACTTGTCATAGCAAGGCCCTATGGCTCAGAGGTACGAGGGTAGGATTGTCACCACGCAGTCACACGTTCGATTCCTCTGGCCGGGAAGCTATTGCTAATCCTACTCGGCTCGGTGTTAGTACGGGGTAGGTGCTGTCTCGTGACAGGGTGAGCCCAGCCATACGGAATGGCAATGTCACTGTGTACAGCCCCTAGCAGAGTCCGTTCTCTGTGGGGATGAGACAACTTGCTACGAAATTATGGCAAGAAGTCGCCATCTGAGGCTGAAAAGCAGAGAAATCTGAGTCCTGGCGATGTAAAACTGTCACATTTTAACATTTTAACATTTTAACATTTTGTCTCTAAAAGCTAAAATTCGGAACGGTGATACTTAATGGCTTCTCATGAAATTATATGAAGTCAAAGATGAACAAAAAATAACCAGATTGGCAATAAGGAAGAGTACCCATACCGATTTCTAAGAATTTATATATTTAGCTAAAATTTAGTGTGGAGTCGAAAAATAACTTCGGATTAGAATTTAGGAGGGTTAAATTTCGAAATTTTATAGGAACAGCCTCCACTGTTCGTGGTATTTGGTGCCAAGTAATACTACCAACTGACGTTAGTTAATGCAAGAATTAGTGAAAAATAGTATAACATTCTGACAAACATGGGTTTATAGTACCAATCCATCCTGGTTCGGGCTTAGCAAAGTTGTACTCATAGGTTTTCAAAGAATAATTCATTTGTCGTCACGTTATTTGTCTCTTTTGAAATTGATAAAAAATGACATTTTTCATGCTCCATAAATGTGAGTGAGAATATTATGTCGGGTGTACGGCAATTTGCGCCGAGAAAACGATAAGATAGATATAAACAGCGTCATTGAACTAGCATCAATACAAATTTTTTGGTGGAAATCGTCAGGTCGTTGGACAAAATTTAGAAGCGGACTCTGACCCTGACTCGGGCTAAATGAAGTTCTTTGCATTTTTGTTGCCAACGGCGTTGTTATTTTTAATTGTTTAAAAATAATTTTTCGCTCAGGCCGTAAAAACCTCCTTGAACGGTACTTTCCTTTGTACTCAGTGAGTTGATTTTTTGGCGTTGAGTTTTTTTAACCCAGTTTCGATGAGTTCCAATTTTTCTGAAGGCTTCGTAAACTTGAGATCTCCTTCAAAAAATGTCAAAATAAGGAGTGATATTTTTAGTAAAAAATTGGGAACTCTACTATACAAATTTGTCGTTCAGAATTTTAAAGTAAGTTCCCAGAGCTGGAAAATGTGACGATTTAGCTATTCCGGATTACAATATAAATAATTTTACATAATAATTTACAGAGCGACTACCCGGAAGTTGACACTGGCCAACCGTTGTCGCCACTCGCCGCGGCCAAAATCTGGTTGGAGCGGACCCCCTCCCCACTCACGACCATGGTCCTAAATCCCGTCTCCTTCACCAATTTGTTCGACCCCCTGCCTTCGCCATACGGCTCAAAAACGTGTCAAAATACGAATCCTGAAGGACAAGAAACTCTCACCCCCATCGATTTTGCCCCTTTTTCGTCACCCGTCTCAAATACGCATCAAGATCTCCAAAATGCCGAAATACAAGAAGCTTGCCCCGATTTTACACCAATCACGGAAATCTCGTCCACCAATTTGATCACGTTTCCTTCCTCAAAGTTCCAATTTCTTGACGAAAACGAAAATGAAAATCTTCTCGATTCCGACGAGGCACCAAAATTCGTCAATCTTTTCCAAGCAGAATTACCATTTTCGACATGTTCCTCCTCACTCAATAATGAATTCGCCAATAATTTTTAAGCTGTTTTTGGTATTCATATTTTCATGAAAAAATACATTTCTTAAAAAAAATCAAAATTGTAAACCCTCAACTATTTTTTATTCAATTGATAAGTATAAATGTGCTGATCTCTTCGATGAATTGCCAACTTGTTCCTAACTCAACCATGAATTCGCCAATAATTTTTAAGCTTTTTTTTGGTATTCATATTTTCATGAAAAAAATCAAAATTGCAACTCCCTCCACTTTTTTTCTTTCTTTTTTTTTATTCAATTGATATAAATGTGCTAATTCTTAGGAAAACATATCACTTTCAAGACAACATTGAAAGAAGTTATACATCATATTTACTTAATAAACAGTAGGGAAGTGGTAAGTAAGTTGTGTAAGTATTTATATGTATGTAAGGATACAAATAATAATAAAATAGTAACTAAACCCAGTTGATTTTTTTCATTTTACATACAATACGATTACGATATAAATAAATTGTATATAAATTTTTAATTATAATAATATGATCACGATCACACTTTTTTCATTTCATTGCAGCCTTCGACACTCTCACAAATTATAAGTAATTAACCAAATATTTAGCTAGTAATCGCCTAATAATTAGTAGCTACCCCTGAGTCCGGTGAAAAGTGAGGACCACTTTCACCCAGCATACATAAATATGTATCGCCATCATCCTTCTCGCAAAAACAGTGGCCGCGGAAGCCGTGGGGACATTAACATTGTAGGATGGGGGGAGGGAGGCGTTTATATAACATGGGGAGATGATGCGGACATCGAACAACCGTGGGGACATTGTCCTTCTGCGGCCACTGTCTCCTGAACAGGACGAACTAAAACTAGCTTACTTACGTAATGAACAATTAATTAACTAACTGATTCGTTTTTGTTTTGTTAACGCAAGGAAACTATAAAATTTTTTAAATTGTCTCTCGTACAGGTATTACAGTAACATGGAGTAAATGAGTGATCATCTAAAAATATTCACACACAATTACAAAAGGTGGTGGTTACGACTTGAATTCTTTTTTTAACTCATAATTACACAAGTTAATATGATGATTCTAGATTATAAATATTTTACAAACGACTATAAACGGAGGAGCATCATTCCGTCCCGTTAACGAATTTACAATGGGAAATTCTAACGAAATTGGTTCTCGGCGTGGTTGGTTGATACATATTTAGTACAAATTATGGATCGATTTATATAAGGGTTTTTGTGTACTGTACTGTTTTTCTTCATAATAATGTTGATAATAATCTTATCTTATCGACGACGATTATTTAAATAATAATACAAGCTGTACAAAATCGCTCCTTCCTCCTCCTCCACTGTCTAAAAGTAAAAAACGACATCAAGAAAATATTATCAACACAAAAATACTTTTCTTACAAAAAACACTTCCCTTTCTTTCTCTCTTTTTTATACCGTTTCGAATCAGCTATTCACAATATCTATTAGCGATGATACGTTAATAATTACATTTTACTTTACACATACATTGTTTTTGTTGAGAAATACGTTTTTTTTTCTTGTGTATTTCGCTTGACGTGGGGTTATTTTTATGTAAATATTTACGTAATGACGACTTATCTATTTTACTCTACAGTTTTTTTTTTAAATAAGTTTGGAAATTCTTATTTATTTCGAAAAACTACGTCTAGTTTTTTTTTCTGGCCACTTGATGAGTAAGATTTAAACTAGTCCCGCAAGATTAGATTAGACTTTGATTCGATTTCTGATTTCTCATCGTTTGCTAAGTATTTATATAATTGTATTGTTGATAAGAATTGCTTATCTATCAAATATACCGAAAAAGTGAAAATACATTCTTTGTTCAAGAATAGTGTAGGTATGTATCTAATAAAAAACACATATTCTACCTACATCTTCTCCTTGATTTAGTACTTAGATTATATAAGATATCAATCATCTTATCTATACAAATTATAGCCTCTTGTTATTTCCTTTTCCTATTTTATAGGCATTTTTGATTATACTTTTTTAAATCGACAAATTAGTAAGAGAGTACGGGTAAGAGAAACTTGTTAATGGTAAGAATGTGAGCTCAACTTTTTTTCTACACTCTTGTCATTTTAAAAATCAGTCCTTTTCTTGCAAACAGTCTCGTCCTTTTCGTTTCATATAAATTATCCTTTTCTTGGTCCGCCTATACTTGCTGAATGTTTGCCACTCTGTATTTTATTATTAATATATGTACTTATATTTAGCTTATCATTAAATTCTCAGTACTGTTGGTAGCTTATAAAAAACAAGTATAAAATCAACTACTACCATGAAAAACATTTCTTTCGCTCTGACTCAGTTATTTTTATCGGTAATCACTTCTACGCTGGACGAGACGCGGTAGCAGCAAGAATACTACAGCTAGTTGATGAGTCATACTGACTGTAATGCTGTAATCATTTCACCGGTGTCCGTCGGATGATAATTGGTGTTGTCGAGGACAAGTTGGAAAACTGAAGCGTGTACGTTTGAGGTCCGGAAGGGGCGGCACAAAGGTAGTTCCCTCTATAATTGAGCAATTATCAAATTAAGTGATGAACTTGGCTTGGTTTTGAATTGGTACTGAATCTTTTAAGTCGTGCATACCGAACGTTTGTGATTGTCCCAAAATCAAGAGGATCTTCTTTCTTTATGTGGATTTTCTGATCCGACTGACGCTGAAGAAAATAAACAGATAAATTAGCAACTTAAATACTCAATTTAATTATAATGTTAAAACTTACTTGAGCTTGTGTTGTGATAATTGTGGCCGTCGTGCCATCTCCAAATTCTTCTTCTTCATCTTCATCTGAACCATTGCCGCTGTAATCTTTCTTCATTTCACCTCGTTCTAAGAGTTCCAAGTTTTCTAATAGAATAGTAACAAAAAAATGATTAGATTCTTGCAAAAATTGGATGAAAAACAAGTCGTCTTTATTAAGGGGTGAAAGCCCTTTATAAGATCGTTATGTCCGTCCGTCCGTCTGTCTGTCCGTAGCTCCGATAACTTTTGAACGAAAAGACATAGACACTTGAAATTTTGAACGTAAACTCCTAACGTCAATAGAGAGGACGAGTTCGAAGATGGGCACTGTAGGTCACACCCATCAAGGTCAAAAGGTCATGAAATGTCATTTAAAGGTCAAATTGCATACATGCATCAATTTGAATTGAAATACGGATAACACACTTCTTTCACCCCTTGGTTACATTCGTTGTGACGGTTTATTTTAACAAACCTGGATCAGACATTGCCCTCCTTATCGACATGGGATCCTTTCGTGACCATTTTTGGACTTCTTCGTCCATTTTGTGGATTTTGGCAGGGTTGAGAGCCCTAAAATAAAGAGGATAATCACAATATTATAACACTTTTCCAAGTATTTCCACCCCATAAATAAAGATATCAACGCACCATAGGCATCCTTTCCTGGTACCATTCCCAGGCTTCTCGATTTTCTCGAAACACTTATTTAAACTGCACACAAAAAATCAATATTAGAAAAAAGTCTTTTATGAAAACTGTTCTTAAAAATGCGGAGTAAAAACACACCTTAAATTATGCCGCACGCTATTTTTCCATCCACTTGGAGCGGTTTTGAAGTAAGGGAAATGATCACTGTAAAAAAATAACAATAAAATCATCAGTTTATCTACAAACTTGATAAATTTGAATTCAAAATGCATCATTTTCATTTTCCTGCTTACCACATAAACTTGTAAATTTCGGACACAGGCAAACAACCAGTCTTTGAATTTTTTAGCGACATTGCAATTAGACAAGAATACGAGAACCCTGGTTTTGGATATATCCTTCCATCCGTGTGGGGTTGTGGTTCGTGCTTCTGCTTCCTCTTTTTTGCGGGAGGTTCCAGTGAATGAGATCCAGCAGTGGTTAGGATGTACTCCGGCTCTTCCAATTCATACTCCGGAGTCGGACTTCGAGATCCAGTGTCGGGAACGATCCAGGCAGCGATGCTACCGTTGATGACTTCACTCTCAGACTCATCGTCAGTCGCGAGGAATTCGGGGTCCGTTTCCTCACTCCCAATGGAAGAGGAACCTGCCGACCCGGATACTGAGGCGGGTACAATACTGGAAGGGTCCACCTGTAACATAAAATAGATAAATAACGTTAGATTTCTGGTAAATATTTATAAAAATGTGGTATTTTTTAAGTTTAAATTCAGATTTTAGAACGAACGACAACAAAAGCACCGCCCACCAGCAAATTAATTGACCAAAATTGTGACGGCGGAAGTTGGGGGGACATTAGCATGAATTGGAGGAGAAGGGGCTTATCAACATGGATAAGACACGATTCTGCTCAAATTTATGGGGGGCAATGTCCCCCTGATAACTGCCTCCGCCGATAACACCACCATAATTACTATCCATCTATCCACCCGTTATAATTTTACCTTATAAACCACCTTATCTTTATACACATGCTTCCTATAAGCCATTTCCTGCCGGAAATTTTCCACCACGTCGTTCAGTCTTGGATGGGCGAGGACAGGTTCGAGTGGAACCCCTCCCCCGAGATAAAACACATTGTTCCCACTTCTACTCAAAAACACGTCGTTGCCATTCCGACTTTGATAATTCCTCTTCCCAGGAACCACCCGCACCCCTTTTTTCGCCAAGTAGCACTCTTGTTCAGCATTCACGTAGAGAAATTCGTCGTCATCATCGTCCGCCGCAGGGTTGACGATTTTTCCCTTTTGCACCATTCTGGAGACGAGTTGCATATTATTCAGACCGACGAATTTGGGGTGGCGCACCTCCATTTTTCGTCGCCCTTCTCTCGGCATTTCGGGAGGGACGAGGAAATGGTCGTCGTTTCTTAACTGGTTGAGCAGCAAGTTGTTCTGGTTAACTTGTGAATGCTGTTCGACAAAGCCACCCTCGTTTGACTCGTCACTTTCGATGGGATTGTTCTCATTATTTTGATAATATCCGTCCCCCATTGCGCCGGCCTCGTCACCCTCGTCGTAATACTGATCTTGGTCATATTGTCCATTGTTGTTGTAAACTTGTTGATATTCTTCCTCCTCGTCATCTTCCACGACTTGATAATCGTCCTCGTCATCTTCGTCGGGATTGATCATTTCAATGTCTAAACCTTCAATGTTGAAATCCATTTTGGGTTTTGGAACTTTTACAGGGATTGGTCGCCTCATCGTGGTGGTCGTGGTCGTCGCCATTGTCGAAATCTGTTCAACTTCTTCCACCTCGTCCTCCTCATCTTCTTCGTCTCCTTCCTCTTCTTGGGCGTATCCACTAAACATTTCTTGCTGGATAAGCCCCTCAATTTCGTCATCCACCTCTTCCTCGCCTTGGTCTGGGTCAAACTCTTCGGCATCTTCTATATATTCGACATCGTCCTCCTCCCCCCTTCGACTAGTTGGACTTCGTCGCCCCCCTCTTCATCTTCCTCTGGGCCGAGTTCCTCCATACTTCTCAAAGATTCTACTGAAGGGTCCAAATCCCCTTCTTGACCGACTACTTCGTCATCTTCGTCGTCCTCCCCACCGTCGTAAATACTACTCCACGGCTTCATTTTCGTAACGATAACTTTTAACTAACACTAATTAACTTTTAATTAACTTTTCTCTTCGTCAGTTTTTAACTCGTCAAAATAAACTAGATTAAATAACTAGATAAAATGTCGTCAGAAACTCAGTCACACTTTTTCCGTCCTTCCTCTCTCCTCTCTCAGCACTAACTAACTAAACAAATCACGCGTCGCGTCCACCACGCTCACATCAGATCTAACCTTCCCACCTCCAAGTCTCAAAATTAACTTCTTCCTCTTCCTTTTCCACTTTTCCAGAAAATAGTTCCGAAAATTCAGAAAAACTTTCCCTCAAAATCCAACCATCGTCCAACAACAAATCCACAACTGACAAACAAAATCCGTCGTAAAAGCTTGGTTTAGCTCAATTTTCAGCACCAAATCTCACAATTAACTTCTTCCTTGTCCACTTTTTCAAGAAACAGTTCCCAAATTTCCGGAAAACTTTCCCTCAAGACTCAACCATCGCCCAACAACAAATGACAAACAAACGCTTCCAAAAAGCTTAGCTTAACTCAGCTCAAGCTTTCCTTAGCACCAAGTTTCACAATTGTAACTTCTTCCTCCTCCTTCCTTCCTTCCTCTTTCCACTATTTTCCAAAAAAACAGTTCCAAAATTTCCGGAAAACTTTTTCCTCATCAAAATCCAACCATTCAGCAACAACACCACTGACAAACAAACGCTTCCTAAAAGCCAAGTCTGATCCTGCTTCTCCATGAGAATCCGGCGTGTGTATGTGTATAAAAATATGCACATCGCTGCTATCAAGCATGCCTGGGGAACGCCAAAATTCCCAGTGCTGGCAGGAGCTTGGACCCCACGCTCCAGCCGCGGGGTTGCCAGCTTGGGCGCTTTACAGCGTTGAAACCTTGCGAACCAAGCGTGTCCAAAGCACCACCACCACGAAATAAATAGGAATCCTTTGTTGTCTCGTACATTACGGGGCAAGGCTGACCAAAACCAGGTTCGAAAGAGCTCAATGGCCTAGCAAGGTTTCTCTCTCCATAAAACCAACTAACTAAAGACGATTTATACCTGTCCACGGACAGAGTTAGTATTATATGCTGGGCTGCTATGCAATCCATTACTTACTACCCGAGAGACCAGTCTTTTTATAGAAGGGCAAAAAAATATTATTATTATTATCATCAACCAAAAGGAGAGAGAATCCGTCTCGCTTCGGCCGTAATAAATAGAATATGAAGGAGATTTTTCTGAAATGTAGAGAAGAATTTTGCAGACTAGGACATATCATTTTTTTGATGATGAGGACACATATTTACTATTTTTAATTAGGTAATCGTGATAATAATTATGTTTTTTTTAATAAAATCAAAAATTTTGAGCATAACAGCATTTTTTATGGCTAATAATTCTGCATTAATTAAATCGAAATTTGGTGTCCAAACCGTGTATGCAATTTACTTTTAAGTTCGTAACATTAGTTAAACATTAGTTAATTACAAAATTAAGTAATGTTTGTCCTGTCTCAATTTGCATAACATGACTTGGTTATAAGATCTGTGAATAATTAAATATTTCAAAATATTTTTATGAATAAAGGATCCCTCTTAATTCGAAATGTCGACACTCTGCAAATTTTTTACAAGTAATTTCACCTCTAAATATACATTTTTTCTTAATAAGCATTTTGTAGTCTATTTTACTTTCATGGAATTTTTTTAAACTATTCAACCATGAAAAAAAGCAAAAAAAATACAGAGAACAGGTTAATACCGACAACTTGTTAGTACAACTATTTGTTTTTCACTTGTACTTAATCTAAGATCAAAACCTGTGACAGAACAGAGCCAAGACGACTTTAATTTAATACCTACCTACTCTTTTCCACTTTAAACATCATTTAGAAAAAATTGCTCCCACATTTTTTAAACCGCCTCTCTTCCACATTTATTAACAAAGACAGAATTTCGACACTTTCCAGTACCATAGAATAGGACAGACCAAAATCCAGCCATCCATGGTAAATAATACGGTGATACGGCACGCAGTCAGTCACTCATTTCATTTCTCAAGGTAAAAAGAAGACGAAGGTGTCTCAACTTGAACAAAGGATGCTTTACTTTACATAATAAATACCGAGAGGAGAGGATGACGACGACCAGTGGCCGCGGAACAGAGGGGACAATGTCCCCACTACCATTCGATGTCCCCATCATCTTATACAAACCACTCCCTCCCCAATGGCAATGTCCCCACATGTCCCCACACCTTCCGCGGCCACTGATGACGACGACGACGAGTGTGTCTCACAACACGAATCGCTCTTTACTTTACTTATACTTCTTTCTTTCTTTCGCTCTTAATGTTAAAGAACTTTTTCATGGTCATTGCATTCGTCTGAGAAGAAATAAATTCACACAAGCGAGCAATTCTCAATATGTACTCGTACATACTTACTCATTCACTACGTAACTCACTAAAAAGTTGGATTGCATTGTGCATTGCACCCGTAATGATCTCATACTGGAAGGGAGGTGAACCAGCGTATGCGATCCGATTTTGGGCAAATTAGTGGGAATCGATGGTAAATTTAATTAGGATTAAATTTGCGAAAGACACAATCTCCGAATGGGCACGGGTGGCAGAGATGTTTGCATCCGAAGAGGAGAAAACGCGTCCTAAACTTGATAAATTTTACACTGTCCGAATTGATTACGCGTTTTCTCCTCTTCGGATGCAAATATCTGCGCCAAACGTGCCCCTTGGGAGATCGTGTCTTTCGCAAATTGCATCCTAATTAAATTTGTGATCGATTCCCACTAATTTGCTCAAAAATCGGATCGCATACGCTGGGATACCTCCATTCTCAGTGACATAAAACTAAAACATGTGCTCACATTTTTACCCCGTTCCCTTCCCCCAATTTTCCCCCCGTATTTATTTACGTCTCCAACTTTGGTCACACGACTTATGTACAATCCCCCCCCTTCTTACCAAACAACATATTTTAATACTTATGTCATTACAATGATGCATTACTGCCTTTTCCTTTTATCTCAATCTCGCCCGACAACTTGTCCATTTCCTTTCTCAAGCAGATTCCTCACTCACTAATATATGCACAGGTATTCCCATAATTCTCTCTTCTCTAATCATTTTTTTAAACTCATTAACTACTTGTTATCATCATCATCATCAACTCAAAGGGTTAACAACATGCATGTCATCTTCTTCACGAGATTTGGAGGGAGAATCTACCAGTTTGTAGTAACGACGTAGTAAGATTGACCCTGACTGACTCGCTCTCTTTTTACTGGGCTGGATTGGATCTTGGATTGCATGGTGGTGCAATTCCCTTGAAAATGGGATGCAATGTCAGATACACACTCACGAGGAATTTCCGACCCCTCCCCCTCCTCCGCTTAGACTCTTTCATTCATCGGATCGATCCGGTTTTTTTCACAGGATCCGGTTCTCCGTAGTGCTGGAGCGGATGTTAAAAAACCGGGTAAGGAACTTCCGTCCTTATATTCATAGTACTACTCTCTTGCCCAACAAACTCGGTTGGGTGGCCTGGCAAACTGTATAGTAAGCAAACCGAGCCCTTGACCCCTACAACATGAACTCTGCTTGGATCACGGCCAACCGAAAGCTACAGGGTGTCATTCCCATAAAACACCGCACCAGACTCACTGCTGCGCAACTTTAAGTACGTAGATACAGGTCTAAAATTGGGTTTGGAGAGAGGTAAATATTGCTCTGAAGGTTCAAAATGGTATGAAAATGCAGAATGCAGCTTGTTAGAAAATTATAAATATGGATTTTGAAAATATTTCTATGCAGGTTTAAAATCGTATGAAAATGCATCTCGTTAGAAAATTATGAGTATGGATTTTGAAAATATGTATGTAAATATTTCTCGACAGGTTCAAAATCGTACGAAAATGCAGCTTGTTAAAAAATATATAAAAATGGATTTTGAAAACATGTAAATATTTTGCTCGAGAGGTTCAAATCATATGAAAATTCATCTCGTTAAAAAATTATGAATATGAATTTCGAAAAATATGTACGTAAATATTGCTCTGCAGTTTCAAAATGGTACGAAAATGCATCTCTTTAAAAAAAATTATTAATAAATCGCATGTCATAATTTAACTTTTCAACCAATTAATTATTATTACCACACCACGACCACCTACTCGAAACGAAATTAGTTTACAAACTCAATTGCTACATGATTCACACACTCGGAAACTGGTACAGTATCGTACCGGAAATGGACTTTTATCCATTATTAACCTAAAATTAGACCACTACATATTTTTCCCTCACAGAGAAACGAAATATAGGGTAACTTCGACACGACAACAAAGCGTAATCGAAACAGTGATGATATAATGAAGTAAAGTTTACTATTAAAGTGGACTGTTCGCATGTCGGGTACAAATACAAAGAAACAGTGGCCGCGGAAGCTGTGTGGGGACATTAACAGGGGAGTGAGGAATTTATATAAATAACATGAGCAAATGATGATGCAGACATCGAACAACCGTGGGGACATTGTCCCTCCACTTCCGCGGCCCCTGGTACTCACACAAGTGACGACCAAATTCATTCAATTTTAATCCAAATCCAGCTGCCCCATTCCACCTTTTATCCCGTCCACCCGGCCTGGACATCGGCTTTAATACAATAATAATGCCATGTAGTTCATCTTCCCATCCATCCATCCATCCATCCCTGGCCCCTGGCGCAGATAGTTACAGACACAAAATACGGGAGAAAGACCCATCCCTCGTACCAACCAAAGTAAAGGAGGGTTGTAAGTATTTTCTATTTTCCAAGCTGGGGGAGGGAGGGGAAGGTTCCCATCCAGTGAGTGCTGGCTAGTGCTGCTCCTGACATGAAAATCGACGCTGCCTGCGAGTCGAAAAACGAGGAGGGGAGCTTGCTTTTAAAAGCACTACAGACAGACACAAAAGCAAACCCAGCGTTAAAAAATTTTACTACACGAGAGACCTTCAGACAGACTTTAAACGTGGTGGACCAGGCCAGACCGCCTAAACCCCTATAATTTTATCTATCCTCTCCTCCATCAGTGGCCGCGGAAGCCGGGGAGACATCGGGGGACGTTAACATTGTAGGAATGGAGAGGGAGTGGTTTATATAAGATGGGGAGATGATGATGCGGACATCTCACAACCGTGGGGACATCTTCCCTTCTGCGGTCCCTGTTCCTTTCCTATGTGCATGGGATGCACTCAAATAATAATAATAATACTGCTTCTAGGCCAGCAGGGAAGGTAGGGTAGGTTTTCAAAGTTTCAAAGAGACGACCCTTCCATGTACCTGACTCTCCCTCCTCTTTTACTTTACCATTTTTGGTAGTATGTAGGCCTTCGTGATCACGAGGCTGCTGCGTGATCATGGATGGAACCCTTAAGGTTCATTTCTCGTTAGCCTTGCACATGTTGTCAGATTTTATATCCAAGCAAACCAAAATGTAGACCAACGAACGACCAAGACTTCTCCAACCGTCAAATAACTCAGAGAGCAAACAACAACCTTCCGGTTTTTTAAGATTTTCTTTTTTATTTAAGAGTCTGCATAACATACAAACTATTTTACCAACCGACAAAAAAATTGGGCTTCTTTTTAAATAAAATGTATATGCGAGTGAGACCTTTTTCCTTCCTCGTAGAGTACTTACACATAATCATTATCCACACGAATGCACTTAAATGCAATGCGAGATGCATGTTTTTTTCTCAATTGTCCTTTGGCTAATAAAAATGATAGCGTCTTCTATTTCTTTCTATTTGTAAATGCAGTATCATCCCAAATTCATCATCTTTCATGATGTGATGAATATTAAAAACTTTTACGCTACGAAGAGATCAATCATCCGTTTGATATTTTTTGTCCAGTTTTATTATGAAAACCGAAGCTTTATTATTGCTAGTAATACTTTCATAAAATCATGACATGATGAATTCTCTTCTTTGTCAGTTACTTACTTTACTGGACAACTCCTTCTCTCATAATAATTTGTATGTATTTACTTTAATCAGCGTATCCCAATACTAATAAGAGTTTATTACTGCGTGTAAGAAGAAAGGAAACCACTTCCTCCTCAGTCTCAAACACAATCAAACAAAGGGTTTCATATTAATTTAATTAATTCGACTCTTCACTCACATGCACGCATACACATGTCATGAACACGTCCTACGTACTATACAGGAAGGCAGATGATAAGCGGGTATCAAATAAAATGACAGAATTCCACGTTTCACCAAAACCACACCGCAAAAGTCCAGTCAAATCCAATCCAACTAAACCACAACTCCTGGTCTAAATTTATACATAAAATTGATACCGAAACGTGGAAAGAATGATATCGAACCTACCCACGAAACAAAGGACACGCCAAAATAAGAAGATTTCCCGTATCATGTCATCGTCCACATGTGTGTGTGTGCCATGTGGTCGAAAAATTTACTATTCATGTGTGACACACTACTCTTATAGCGAATCTGTTAAAAAAAATAATCACTCTTCGTACAAAACCTGCCCTCGGCAAAAATTCGATTACGATGAACATGTGCAGCAACCTAGTATTATTGCATGATTGCAACTTCTCACTCAGCTCTCGATTTCTTCTTTGTCTTTCTTCTCACAGTGAATTATATAATTGAGAAAGTACAGGTAGGTAGGTACCAAACCTACAGGTACACCAGGATCATCATGAAATTGGCAGTCTACTCCTCGCCTCAATTATCTTTCTTCAACACAAAGCAAAAAAGAAGACAGAAGGGAACGGTTTACTGCAAACAGCAGCACCAGATGGGCAAGGCCACCTAGTCTCGAATTGCAATTTTGCAAATTATTCGCCAACATTTTTTTCTCCGGCTGAATTACATTATTATTCCCAATCCAATCTAACAAACTGGGTCAGGCAGTAATGAAATGAAATGAAATAATGAAATTTGAGACCGGCATTTCTTCCAGGGTAAGCAAAAATGCAATAAAAATTAACAAAGAAAAAACAACCGTGTTGATTTTCAACACGCAGCCAAAAAAGCTGCATTCTTTCTTCCTTTGTTTCTCATAATAATCCTTTTCCTGGTAAAAATAAAACACTCCTCGGCTTAACAATCAACAATCATTTCTTTGAATTTCAACCTAGTCAATGAATGAAATGAATCGGCCTTCTTTCTCGAGCTTATTCGAATTTAAAAACCTTTTCGCCATTAGTGCGAGACTTAATCCAACCCTTTATTTCCAAGCCACTACCACTTCACATTTTTTATCCATTGTTCTTTCCCTGCCAGCATGGACAACAAAGTATAATTCATGGATGGAATATACGTATATTTAATTATCACGACTTCCCGTACCAGCTTGTTACTGGGTACAACTACAACTAAGGAAATATACAAGTGTGGCCTGGCCTGATTTTCTCGTACCCTTCTTTTTTTACCACCAGAAACAGAAACAACGAACCTTATTCTTCCTAATGATAAAGTTAATACGAGGAAAAAGCCGGTAGGTTGTAGGTTGTAAATAAATTTTAAGTCAGCTCAACAGTCGGACACAGAACCCAAGTCCGT
Source organism: Folsomia candida (assembly GCF_002217175.1). Classification (NCBI taxonomy): domain Eukaryota; kingdom Metazoa; phylum Arthropoda; class Collembola; order Entomobryomorpha; family Isotomidae; genus Folsomia; species Folsomia candida. The sequence goes on from NW_019091201.1 coordinate 4,582,593, forward strand.
AGTACTTTGTCGATTCCTTATCAGCAGCACATGGCTTATTCATTCGAAGGGGTCGTATCGTGAGAAAAACCTATTTTTGTACGAGAGCCATGTGTCCATCCATTCATTCACAAAACTAAAACTATATAACGGCCGGTTCATCCGGAGAATAGAGAACCCTTCATCACCACATACACACAATTCCATGAACTCATACATATATATAGAAAAGGAACCCTTCTTATTAAACTATGAGGGTATTCATTATTTCTTCGTATCCTTAGTATTCTTCGTATCGTAAAATAACTTACGAAGCTTACGAGATTTTGTAAGCGTCGTAAGATTTTGTCATCGAAAATCACGTTACTACGCTTACGATTTTTACTAAACTTGACCCCTTGTTTTTTCTTCGTAAACTATTTTACGATACGATGGATACGAAGAAATAATGAATACCCTCTATGTAACTAACCGACCAACAAACAAATGCATTATGCAGGCAGAGTTAAGAAGGGGGAAAATTCTACATATTTATTAACAACGTGTCATGCAATATAAATAGCAAAACTGGAGCAAGAAAGAACAACCAACCAGGAAAATGAGTAACATAGAAAAAACGACCACGTAATTATTATTGAATTATTTTACTACGAATAATTTTTACTACATCAGATATTATTTTACCGACCAAACCAAACCACCCGGCCAACTGGAACTGGTAGTCAGTAGTTGGTAGACCAACAAAGTATTCAATTTTATTGAATGAAATGAAAACTCTGGTTGTATGCATATATAATTACGTGACTGGATGGATGCATATCTGCCTGTTTATTTATCCGGAAGCCAACCAGATGCATAAATAAATAATGAATGCAATGAAACTCCAAAATCTCCTTTGTCACTTTTCAAAAAGATGGAAATGTCAGTCCTCCACAAATTCTGGGTAAATTAACCGTCCATCATTTGTCACATTACGTTACCAAACATTCTCGTCATAATCATGTCTCGTCTCTCAAAACCCAAAAATAGACCGTGCTTGTCCCATTCCGCACTGATTTTTTGTTTAGACACCTTTCCCGTAATGGTTCATTTCCAAAAAATCCGATACTCTTTTTTACTCAATTTGTACACCGACTCGGAAACCGTAAAAAAGATTCCTGCATTAATTTTTTAGTAAAAACGGGTGACATTCAAATATGTCAAAGATGTAGTTCGTCCCAAAAAATCCGATACTCCACAATTTGTACGAGACTCAGATTTTTAGTAAAAACGGGTGACATTACAAAATTAAAAAATATCTCAAACCAAATCAAAAATAATCTTCAATTTGTATGCCGACCCAGACTAAAACCTAAAAAATTTACTGTATTTTTTTTTTACTAAAAATGGGTGACATTACAAAATTGTTCTTCGTCGCACATCATCAAATTCAAAACTGGGACAGACAGGAAACATGTCCAGAAAATAGTTTTTATTCAGGTAAAACGTAAACCAAAAGTGACGAAGGCAAGGAAGAAGAAGAACAGAACAATGTACAAATAAATGTCAGAGAAAAGTTGGCCGGTCAAGTGAAGCTATTAGCCATTCAAATGTACAAGTTCAAAGGAATTAAATAATTCAGGTCAGTTCTATTATTTAGTTAAAAACTTTCCCTTCTCCTTTTCCACTCCATACAATAGAGTTGTACCGTGAAAAACAATTTTGGACAATTTGGGACAATATTGTCCTTACGGAGAAGGCATACAAAAATTTAAATCGGACCCATCTCGTACAACTCTACGTACTTGTTCACCCATAAAAATAGTAGAATGGTCAATACACCCAACTTTTCTATGAATAATGCCCTCTTAATTAACTCATCGTCAATGGAGCAATGCATTTAGGCGACAGCTTTCTTTAACCAAATAACAATCACTAATTCCAGAATGAATTGAATTGAGTACGCTTGACATTCAAATATTTAAATCAGGATTGAACAATGTGTGTGGTGTGAGTAAAAGAAAATGCAAATATTCTATATTTACTTAACAAGTGCGGGACAATAATAATAAACAGGATTTGGACAAAAAGGTCATTTCTCCCCGTTTTTACAACGATCGATAGAGATATGACGACATCAAATCATGCACTGACCTGGCTGACATCGTAATCGTCATCTCTTCTTACTCAATAAAAACGGAACAATTTGATGCTATACACGTTACCAGAGACCACTTATCTACTTTTCACGTACAGTATTCGTCATACGTAAACAGTGGCCGCGGCAGCGTGTGTGGGGACAAAAGGACAACGTCCCCCCACGGTTATTCGATGTCCCCATGTCAGATAAACCCCTCCCTCCCCCCATCCAACAATGTCAACGTCCCCCGATGTCCCCACAGCTTCCACGGCCACTGTTCATTCTTCAAAGTAAATTTTCCATCCCACATTATATTCAGAATAACGTCGTAAAAAAATACAAATCTCTCAAGAAAATGACAAAATACATTCGTCACCAAAAATAATAATAACGTTACTTACATTCAAATCTCAAATATGTACAAAGTAAATATCACAGAAACATGTCTGATTTCCTGTTATCTTATCGCTCACAATTTCCTTTTCCACTTGATCCCTCCATCCATCCACTCCACCCAGCAAACAAATACATAACATCGTATCCATTCATACATTCCATTTCCATTTATTCCTAAAGGTAACTGGCCTTTTAAGAGGATCCCGATAATTTCTTAAATTAGTCAAAGTCAAAAATTTATGAATTTTCAGTACACTTTCTCCAAATAATTAACTAACTGACATTTAACCTAGAGAAAGTCGACACATGTGCCCGAGACCGATAGCAATCTACCTCTGGGGCAACCTGAGACAAACCAGTTCGACAAAGCGGTGGTGTGCTTTTGTTGTCATTTTTGCACATCTGATCCCTAAAAAATGTAAATATTCCAAAAACCCCGAAAATTTCTGAGAAAAGTACTTACCATAATTCCACAGCTTTCCTCAAATGAGATCCCTTTAGAGACTTCGCGATTCAGGAAACTAATCCCATTCCAAACATAAATGGAAGACCCACTTCCCCCACCACCCCCACTTTTCGTCGCCGAACTCACTAATAAATTACTGTTTACGCCCAACTTGGTCGTCGTCCCTGTCGTCGTGGTCGTTCCATTTCTCACCAAACCATTCTGAACCACAACTTTCGAAACTTTCCCATTAATCGAAACCGACACGGCTTTTTGCTGCAAGTTATTCTTATTTAAAACACTGTTCTCCTTACTCGTCGTCGTCGCCACGACCTTTGTCGTCGTCGCCACATCATTATTATTGTTACTACACACCCTCAACCTCTCCTCCACCACGAAATTATCAAAAATATCAATCCCCTCATCCCCCCTTCCTCCCGTACTATCAAACCTCATCCCAAACTCTTCCAGGCCCTCCTCCCCAAACAGGAAATCTCCCCTCTCGTCCCCACAACTGTTTAAATCCTCCAACATAAAATCTTCCAAGGATTTCGAGGAGCCGGGCGGGCTCAGGTCGGAGGGCACTTGAAGGAGGAGATCCATATCGTCGAAAGAGTACTTCAAGTCACCCTCCATCATTTCTTCGAGACTTAATTTCCTCGAAGAACCACACCCCCCACCACCGTACATCAAGTCCATTTCGACGTCGCCGTGTTTGTCGTCGTCGTCGCGCCAAGTGTTTGTTGACGTTTGTATATGTTACACACGGCTATTTGCTATATTCCAGCCACCAACAAACACTTGTGTCCCTCTTGGTAAGGAAAACAACACTGAAGTTGTGCTAAGCTGGCTGGGATAGATAAAAGTTGAGTCAAAAATTCCCTGCAATACTTCCCTCCATTCCTGCCTTCTATGCCTCGCTTTGCCTCTCCACCTGCAGTGGCCGCGCAACCTAAAGGGGGGACATGGGGGGACATTAACATTGAGGGACGGGTTTATATAAGATGGGCAGATGACATCTAAAACTTGTGGGACATTGTCCCTCGATGTCCCCTCACACCTTCCGTGGCCAGTGATCGCCACCACCACCACTGCCTGCATCATGGCGGGTTTCCCTTTGTACCCCGATGGAGAGAATAATTCTCCAGAAATTAATTATAATTCGAGTTTAGCCCTCATTTTAACAAAATTTGGATGAAAACGCGTTAAAAATTCTGGGGGATAAGATAGGCTGAAGAGATTTGGAAATTTTGGGAAATTTCTATCATAATTTTGAGAAATAGTGGGATGATTTCAGGAGTGAGGGAGAGTTCATTGTGGAGAAGGGGAGGAAAGTGGTGGAGAGCAAAACCTGAACGTGAATTTCTTTGTTCAGGCAGAGAGAGCAATGTTACGGGCAAAAGTTGCTTTTGGAATATGTTGTTGCCAACCAGAAAATCAAATGAGGAGGCTTTTCTGACGTTTTCTGAGGCCAATTTCGGAAATCTTGGTGTGCAAATGTGAGTGCAGTGGAGTAAGAAGGTTGCAAAAATATTCGCGAATCCAAACCAGGTTTGGCTTCTTTGGAATGACGAAGAAATTAGCAAAGGTTGTGAAGGTACGAATTGCACAAATGATGAGATGAGACATGCATCAGGATGACTACCTTTGCAAAAGTAAGTTGGCGAATTTGGGATGAATGATGATTTGCATACCAGAATTTTCCATGAAACGTTCTTCTCTTCCCCAATACATACATTTAATTGATTGATTGATAAGTATTTAGTTGATTTAATTGCTTTCAAGTGAAGTGAAATGAATGAGTGGACTGGATCCACCGGAAATTGGGGTTGAATTAAATTATAATTCGCGATAATAAGGAGCAAAAATGCGATTCATTTTTGCTAATCAAGAAATAGGTAGTCTGTCCGTTTGTTAAATACATAAATACTTATCGAAATTGATTGCTCCAGTTTTTTTGCTGGCAAAATAAAGTTATCATGATAACTCTTTGTTTACTCCTCGTGTACTTATCATACACAATTTACTTATCATCACCACTACCACCACCATCCCGTCATATATATTTACCAAACACACAAATAAATCGTAGTTTTTGGGTAAATATGTATGTGTAATTCCATGTTTCCTCAGCTGGATAACTCATCCGCCATGATTTCATGCTACGTAAATACGTATCATACAACTACTCATGATGATTTTAATCAGATCAGACCTTCAGATAAAATCGTAATAATAATGACTCATCACATAATAATTACTCACCTACACAAAATTCGTAATCAGATCTTCATCCTCATGAAAATTAGTGAACGTTTCCCATTTTAAAACAAAACTTTATTATTCGAATTGAACTGGACCATGACACGACCGTGAAGGTCATCTTGTTTTCCTCATAAATCGAGTTGATTGTACGAGTGTGGAGGATTTTTCATTTTGGCACGTGCAGAATTTATGCAATGCAATATTTGCATCTGTGTTACTTTAGTTATCGCAATAATTCAAACGGCATGTAACATATAATTTTGTCCATTTCTATTGTTCCTTCCTCCTCCGTGCAATGAAATGCAATGCAACCGGTTCTTTTCATTACTTTCATTTCATTTATGTACGAATACATTGTTGCATTACAGACTTTGTATGCATTTCGTTCGTCGTGTGGAATAGGTCAGTTCTCAAAGTTTACTAAACAACAAAAGCCCCGAAACTCATCTCATGCACAGCACACAGTCAAGGCCCATCATCATCATTCGTCGTCATGATCAGTGGCCGCGGAAGCCGTGGGGACGTCTGGGGACATTAATCTTGTAGGATGGGGGGAGGGTGGGGTTTGTATAAGATATGGGGACATCGAACTACCGTGGGGACATTGTCCCTCTGTCCTTCCGCGGCCACTGATCGTCATCAAGGCTACACAAAATCCCAACCAAACATTTCCATAAGCCAGCCAAACTTCTTTTTTATCCTGCTTTTGCATGCGATCCAATCTTTCCGGGGGAGAAAATGCGGGATTCGGTGGCATAAAGGAACAGATGGTTCATTGGCATTATGAATAAGGATTTTGTTACGAGGGCACGCTTTTGTGTCACAGATTTTGGGTAGTGTGACGTGACGTGCATTTTTCAGTTTTCATTTTTTGGGTTCCCTTTACATATGTGAGTCTCAAGTTTCTTGGTTGTGACAAAAATATGGCATATTTCTGATGTATTTATCTGTTGCTCGGTATATATAACCGACTTTTATGACCGAAGATAATTGCACATGATATTTGCACAATCTAAACTTGGAACCTAATTAAACTATCATAATAATTTATGTACTGTTAGTCTAGTCATCATAAATATTGCAAAAATACGATCAAATCGTTACGAATGTATGAAAATCGGTTTTTTGATCCTCTTTACATAATTGCAGTCTCAAGTTTCTCGGTTGTGACAAAAATATTATGAAATATTTGTGTTATACAGATTCTGTAGGCGACTTTTATGACGAATAACATGATAATAAAAATTTGCATAAATAAAATTTGAAACCTAATTAAACTTATCATATGTCCAGCACATCGTTAGTCTTGTCATATTTAATTATTGCAAAAATGCAATCAAACAACTGCGAGTATGTACTCCGTTAAAGAAATATAATCCCTGTTTCTATTCCCACTTCCAGACGTACCAAATGTCTGTCTGTCGTCTCTGCAAATGTCCATGCAAAATATTTTTGCAAAATAAAATACGCCAAATACCTTTATCATCACATAACCAGTAGATAGATATTCGTCTCACTCGTTCATTCTTCTAATAAAAAGAGATCCAGAGAAGTACATACATACATAAATTTGCATGCAAAACCAAAATCCAGCCTCCTCCATAAAAATGCATACTAGATTTATGTATTTATTAACAAGTAGATGCTACTTGAGTGCAGGGCAAACTACGTACGTGCGAAATCTAGTCGTGTTTTTATATTGCAATCATAACATCAAAGTCAGTGGCCGCGGACAGAGGGACAATGTCCCCACGGTTATTCGATGTCCGCATCATCTCCCCATCTTATATAAACCCCTCCCTCCTCCTATGCTACAATATTAATGTCCCCACCGCCTCTTCCGCGGCCACTGATCATCAAAGTATGATGCACTGTGGTACATAAGATTCTGCACTTCTGCTGCTCTGTTGCATGAACAATTTTGACATTGAGAGTTGTCCTTTAAATCGGGCAGTCACCCTGGATGGATGGATGGATTCACATCACTCCATTATATCCTGGACAGTCAACCCTGCTGCCTTTGTTATTGCAATATTTGTACGAACGTGCATGCAGCGAGCAAGTTTATTTGCGATTTTTTTTGCCAATTTATATGTGCACAGCAACCACACTCGAGAGAGACTTGTTTACCTAAGAAGACTCACTTGCTGTGATGATGGTTTGGTGGATGGATGATTGTAATTTGCGAAATAAGAATTCGCGAATGGAATGCAATAATAAGTAAGTAAGTAACCCTTGCTAAAATTTGCTGTGAGATCCACTTTTTTCCAGTGCCTCACTCCTCACTCCACGTGTAATTGAGCCAGATCTATCAAGAAGAATAATATATGCGTCTTAGGAACTGGGCAGGTATTTGACCTGGTTCAAGTATATAGGGAGAAATGAATGAAATCTCATCTGGCCAGTTTTTTTGTAGTCCGAGTCAGGCAGGGCTTGTGTGCCCGGCATGATTGTCTGTCTGTCGCTCGTGAAACTTATCCAATCGACTTGAAATTTTGGGCACTTGTAGAAAATGCAAAATTAGGAGGTAAGTTGAAAAGGGCTTATTTACGCGTCGTGATTGTCTGTCCGTCTGTCTGTCGATTACGCTCATAAAATTGGTCTAATCTATATGAAATTTTGCAGAAACGTGGAACATGCAAAATTAGGAATTAAGTTGGAAGATGGGCTTATGTACCCGCATGATTGTCTGTCTGTCTGTCTCTCAATTACACTCGTGTTAAAACTTATCTAATCGATCTGAAATTTTGCACACTTGTACAACATGCAAAATTGGGAAGCTTGTTGGAAGATGAGCAAAATGTGTGTAAAAATGAAAAAGTTGTCGTATTATACTCACCCCAGTTTTTAATAATACCCTGACTCGGGCTAAATAAAGCTGCCCTGTGGGGTTTTTAAGGTGGTAAACTTGTGCACTTATGGGAATTTTTATGCATACGTGATTTATTTCATGCATAAAATGAAATGGACACGTATTTAGGAAAGGAATTTAATAATGGATCAAGGCGTGGAATCGGACTTGGTCACGTTGACAATTTTGTCGAGGATGGCCTCGTAAATTTCGACGCCTCGGAGGAACACGGTCTCATTGAGGAACTCGTCATGGTCGTGGAGCAGCACGGGCGTATTGTTCATCGGGGAGAAGCCAAAGGCAGGAATCTGCATGAAATTAATTGAGATTTTCATAATTATTTACATATGTTAACGTATGGACTCATCACTGAAAGAAATCGTCAAAATAAATACATTTTTGATCATTTCTCGCCTCTGGGAATTTATTTTAAAATTTTGGACGACAAATTTGTAAGACAGAGAGTTCCCAATTTTTTGAAAATATACACTCCAGATTTTGACACTTTTTGAGGGAAGAGATCTCAAGTTTAAGAAGCCTTCAGAAAATTTGGAACTCATCGAAACTGGCTTAAAAAAATCAACGCCATTTCATTAATCAACTCACTGACTACAAATTTGTCGTCCAGAATTTTAAAATAAATTCCCAGAGTCGAGAAATGGTTAAAAATGTGCTAATTTTGATAATCATCGAATCCTGTGCTAATTAATTAAACAATTTTGTACAAAACTCACTTCAAGCTGTCGCATAAAACGAATGTCAGTCGCGGCCGGAAATATTTTCTTGTTCAAATTCAAACTCCTTAAAAAATATAAGTTTCAAAATTTCAATCGACTTTTTCATACATACCTCTCGAATAAACATAATATCCGTGCTTGCCGGAAATATAGAGCTATTCAGTTGCATCTTTCTACACACATTTTTCATAATTTGCATGCAAGCAGAGTTTCAAATTCTGACTCAGCTTAAAAAATGTATGGAAATTATTATGTTTTTTTAGATTTCGTACAAACTGTCCGTCACCGATTTGAAAGTGGTCCACCAGACGTTCGAGTCATTCAGGGCCGTCTGCGCGATGATGTTGGAATGTTGAATGTAATCGTAAGACACTTCCGGTCCAGCTTCGATGCACAAGTCGTCCAGCATCTTCTTCATATCGTCCAATTTCCAGTGGGGGGTGATTCTCATGTCGAAAACGACGGACAACTCGGGTGGCACGACGTTAGGTTGGAGTCCACCCTGACATCAAGTCAAAATTCTGTATCAAAATCTGTGTTTCGGGTGAAAGTAACCACTTGCAAGAAATAACGGGGTGAAAGTGGTTTATTGCAGGTGAATATTTTGACCTGCAAGAAATGCAAGGCGCAAGAAACTACGTCCCGGCGCTATAAATAGTTCATACTGCGCGTGGCCAGATGGCGCATATTTCTTGCACTTTCTCCCAGTTTCTTGCACCTCGCATTTCTTGCGTTTTATGCTTTGCAGTGCAAGAAATACCCGCACCCTGATCATAATTAGCATAACTTCGAGTATATAAGAACGTTAATTACCGACAACATCGTCATATTAACAGACGTAACATCGCCCAAGTCGAAATTCGGGTTGGATTTCAATCTCGCCTTCTCCACTTCACGAAGACCCAATAACTTGTTGATTATCTTATGAATTTTCTCGGCAGCCGTGTCCTCGTGCAGGATAGAAGCGTGGCCCGTCTTTCCTTTTGCGGTCATGCGAAATTCTGCGCAAAAAAGTCATCCATCGATGCAAAATCGCAGTAAAAAATTGCATTATTTATTTATTTATGTATTTACGCCAAATCGCTCTCTCCCCATAAAACACGTGGAAACTCTCGTCCGGCGATGCGATCCCTTCATCCAGCGCAAAACCGACGTTCAACGATGCAAATTCCGGCGATTTGACGAAACATGCCATCCCTTTGTATCCGCCAACCTCCTCATCTACAATTTATTTGTGTACGCATTAACATCTCAATAAGTAATCGGCTTAAGTCAACAAGTCCTTTTTATCCTAGAAAAAGCAGACTTCTTAATTCTCCGATTTGATGGCTACATAAGTTGAGAGGTATCGATTTTACGACGCTATTTTTGCACGACAAGTCCTTCTAATTCGGAAAAAGTAGACTTAATTCCCCCATTTGATTGATTTTACGAGACTATTTTTACACGAAAACTACGCCTTTGAAGTGACTTTAGTCATACATTCATTTGGGAAATAGTTAAAATATTTGTATGTATAACCCTAAAATATTTACTGGGTAGTTTAGTCCCCTCACAAATAAGGTAATTATTCGTGTATGTCGATATAAAATTAGCCCAGACAATAATATAAAGGACGAGTCATTTCATTCATTCATTTCTTAGAAGTTTGTCAACAACTGTCAATTGTCAATTGTGGCTATTGTGAGGGAGAAAAGGGTCCAATAATCATAAAATTGAGGTCCATTATTCCCTCTCTCTCTCTTTCATGTTCAAAGTCATAAAGGGTGGTTTGGAAGCAAACATCAGTAATTTTCAGACCCTTTTTTCATCAGCCAGCCCATCCCTTCTTTCATACAATCAGTGGCCTCGGAAGGGTGGGGACAGAGGGACATTGTCCCCACGGAGCAAATATTAGCAATCTTGGACCCTTTTTTCAATGGTAAAATTTTAACGTGGGGACAGAGGGACAATGTCCCTACGGAGCAAATATTAGCAATCTTAGACCCTTTTTCAGTGGCCGCGGAAGGGTGCGTGTGTACAAAGGGACGATGTCCCCATGGTCGGTTATTCGATGTCCGCATCATCTACCCATGTTATACAATAAACCCCTCCCTCCCCTATCCTATAATGTTAATGTCCCCACATGTCCCCACATCTTCCGCGGCCACTGCATACCTACCTGGAACAAAGGAGACATGCACCGTTCTCAGAGGGACGACTCCTCGAGCTTTCAAGTTACGAATGGCTTCCAAGTATTGGACTCCGACGCATTTCATGTCCTTCAAAAAATAGTTAAGACAAATATGTTAATTTAACACCATTTGCTGGTGTAACATTTTTTCTACTCCTTGAACTCTGATTTTGGGCCATATTTTGCGTTTTTTTGTACCTGCGACCCTCTCGCAAATATGTTGCCATTTGCATCTTTTTCCGCACCGAAAGGATCATAGGTCCATTTGGTCTGACAAAATTATATGGAAAAAAATTGCATTTTTATTTTACAAAATATGTGTGAAAAATGAATTCAGTGTAATTTTGATTCTGAAAATTGTGTAAAAACTGGCATTTTTTTGTGAATTATGAATGCAATAATTTTATTTTTATTACCGCATCCACCGGAACCACATCAATATGCGAATTCAGCAGGACTGACTTTAACGTGACATCTTTTCCCTGCCAGGTTAACCAAACCGCAAATTCGTTGGGTTTTGGAAATTCCACGATATGAAATTCCAAACCTAAATCGATCGCTTGTTTCTTCAACCAGACAATTGCATTTTCTGCAATAAAAATACAATTTGCGAAATTTAGAAAGCTTTTTGGTTAATATTAAAGTTATTGAAATTAGTAAAACTGATTAAAAATCGAGTAAGATCTGCTAAAATGTGACTAAAATTAGGTGAAATGTGGCTAAAACATGGTAAAATAATATCAAAATATGCTCCAATGTGACTAAAATTTGCTAAAACGTGGTAAAATTTTGGCAAAATATGCTAAAATATGCCAAAATAAAACATGGTAAAATATTGAACCAAAGTTCAATATTTTGGCAATTTTTTGCTACAAAACTATCCCAACCCTTATGATCTAATCTTTCTAATATTTATTTAATTTATCCCAAAAATTCGAAATCGGCGTCAAAAAGGGCAAAATATTATAAATTCTGCACCTTTTCCTTACCATAATCTGGTTCAGGATGGACCGTCTTAATTCGCAAATATTCACGGAAATTGGTCACTGCAATATTTTCCTGGGCCATTTTGGAAGTTTTATGAATTTCTGGTAACGTCAATTTCAATGTGTGTAATTTATTAAATAATCCAGTGAACACAGATACTCGAGAAAGACCGGCTGATAATCTGTCTCTTTATTTCTGTTACATGACTTTATTCAGTGTTCGGTATGCATATTCAGTTGGATGGAGTGTTTAGAATAATGCTATGAGCAGTGGCCCGGGAAGCCGTGGGGACATCGGGGGACGTTAACATTGTAAGGGTTGATGGGGGGAGGGAGGGGTTCATATAACATGGGGAGATGATGCGGACATCAAACAACCGTGGGGACATTGTCCCTCTGTCCACACCCTTCCGCGGCCACTGATCTTGACTATATATTCGTGAAGTCAATATTTGTAGAGATAAACCTATGTCTGTTTCTGAATTAATGCAAAATGTAAAGTTCGTGATGGATTAGATTCATGAATTAAATAGATAAATATGCAAAATGTTTCACGTGCAGATGTGAACAACAGATATCATTCATCCATTATTCGATCCTCTTGTGCAAATAATGAAGTAATATATACACACAAGGAATATATACAATTTGCAAATTTGTATGATTTTTACACCGTTTTACTATACATTAGTAAGTAATAAATTAAAGGAATAATTCCAAGATAAAGTCTTCGCCTTTCTCAAAAATGTAAAAAAAAATTGCAAGTCGTACACCAAAAAATCGAAAAGATTAAATCACAGTTGACAGTAAATGAAAAATATATGATGTTTACGATATTTTAAAATTTTTTGTACAAATGAAATTCATAATTTTTAAAAATAATCATAAAAGTTATAATAAATGCACATAATTAATTACATATAATTTTTCATGCAAATTTTAAAATCACGAAATAAATAAATGTGAAATGCTGGCTGGGTTTTAAAACAGAAAAAAAATATTCCAAATTTGCTATGTATTTAACATTTCCAAGAACTTGTGAAGTTACTTCAGCTAACGGATGTAATGATTCCACAATCATGTAAAATATGTAATTCAAATGATCTCAAATTATGCATATGTAAATACTTTTGAGAAAAAGATGACAAAATTCCAGCCAAGGACATAGTTGCAAAAGCATTTCTCTGAAATATGTATGTATGTATCCGACCCGTATTAATTTTCTAGGCGTATGAATTTTAACAAAGAGCTTGATTTGAATCTATTCATGAATTTTGGTAGAAACGACGAAGGACTGAAATTATCATGCATTAAGTTCTTACACGCACTGTGATCACGACGGGATAAGGATCGTTTAAATTATAGCGTAATTTTTGCTAATAATTTTGTTTTTATCCACGTTTCTTTAAGCAATTTGTAATAATCATGCACCTTTCAATCGCACTTTTATTCATCTTCACTCTCTACTATTATTCCGGTCTGTATCACACTTTGTGTGACATTTCAAGCCTCGAGAACGGTAACGATGAGGAGGGGGGACAAGATGACGCTGGAATCTTCGACCTCCATCAAACCGACACTTTTGTCGTGGCGTATGAGGACGCAAAATTTAAAGGTAATTCATAAATTGAAATGGGATGATTTATGCGTTTTTGGCAAGGATAAATTTGGTAAATATTTAGCAACTCTTTTTCGGGTGAAAGTAACCAGGTGGAAGAAATAACGGGGAGAAAGTGGTTTCTTGCAGGGGAATATTTTGATCTTTGGAGAAATGCAATTATGCAAGACGCGAGAAACTACGCCCCACCGCTGTAAATACTTCATACTGCACGTGACCAGATGGCGCATATTTCTCCCAGTTTCTTGCACCTCGAATTTCGTGCGTTACTTTCTTTTCACTGCAAGAAATGTAGCAAACCCACAATATTCGAGAATGGGCAATTATCTGCAACTTGAAAATTCACACTCCGTTTATAGCCTTGTGTATGTGACTTAATGCTTCAAAAATTAATTTGGAGTGAGTTTTGAAATATTTTTAAACATGATTTTCTAGGAATATTGTAACCAAAGAATCTGGTCTTAATTTAGTATTCAGATATTCCAAAAATTCGAAAATCGGCGTGCAAATCCATCAAATTTTCAAAATTAGGAAAACCAAAGAAAAAACACAGTTTCCGATTTAGAGGATGGTGTTTTATCATTACGGCGCGTGGCTGGATGGCACATATTTCTCCCACTTTCTCCCAGTTTCGTGCACCTCGCATTTCTCCCGTTTCTTCCTTTCCAGTGGCAAAAATCAATGTAACAAACCCGCAAAACGCTATATGTTTTAAATTTTTTCGCAATACTAATAATTCGCAAATTTTCCTATTTTTCAGGAGCATCCCTCCAACTCCTCCCACGTCGATGGAAAGGCTGCTACATTCTTTCGGACGCTTGGCGCAACCGAATTTCTTCCGTGGACGTGATCGGAGGCTGTGTCGAGCTATGTCAAGATACCATTTGTCGGGGTCCTTGTCGCAAAATATGTCCAGGAATTCGGGGTGAAAATGACCTAGAACGGATCAACTTTGACGAAAATGTGTCCTCCTTTCAGAAATGTGCTTGTCCTTTTGAACGTCTCAAGAAAATTAAGAACAATGCACGATTTCAGTAACCAATTTTAATTAGTTTATAACAAAATGTCCTTTGATACCGATATAAATTTACCAAATTAATTAGTTTTTTACCTAAAAATACTTGGTGAATTCCTATTTACACGAGAATAAAGTGCCATTTAGTAAGAATAAATACGGTGTCGGTCACTTTGCATTTGTTTAACCGAAATTTACGTCTGTCTGTGAATAAATAACTGTCAAAAGGATATAGTGGAACGAACTGGAACACGTTTATTTATATAATTTTATTGCAAATAATTAGCATATTTGATAACACGATTTTGTCTTACCCTAGTTTTTGCAATATATTACATGACTGCAGACAGACAATAAATAAGAGAAAGCAACGAAACAAAGAGAAAATGGTTATTTTTTATTGGGGAAAGTGAGATGCACTTGCTACACATGTGCAAATGGAGAAAGGTCGTCTCACTTTGCTTTGCTTGCAGCCTAAAACGCAGTTTCTTTCCACTCATTCCTCATTCATCGTATTTGTTTTTGGACACTGTTTGTAAACAAAGTGAAAATTGACTTGTTGTTGGTCCGGAATATTTTTGGACGTGGTAGATTAAAAAAACACGTCGGGGTCGGATTCGTCAACAAAAGTGAGGTGAGAAAATTCGACTAATTTTGATTGTTCAATTAAATTTAAATTGTATATTTATATTTATCGTGTTTCATTAATTTTACTCTGTTAAACTTACAGCTCGTGAACGGTGCGTGTTTTAGCCATGGTACAAGTGTGAAGTGCACTAATTTTGTTGTCCTCGTTAATTATCAGTAAGTATGAGATAAGATAAGCATACCACCCTTAACCTCATCAATAGCACCACAACATGTCCGAAGACAGCAGTGAGAGTGATTACGAAGACGCTCGAGACGATGCTCCAACCCCACCCCCAATTATTCCAGGATCACGAGAAGAAGAACAAGAAGAAATTCCGGCTGAAGAATTAGAGAACATTCCCCCCGAAAATGTTCGCATTAATGAAGAACAAGAACAAGCCGTTGTTCCTCCTCCTCCTCCTGCCGCTGTTCCAGAACAACAAGGTGGACTTAACGCACAGGAAATTGTTCATCAAGTGATGGAAAATGTGTGGCCCCTGATGGACAGAATTCTTGCCGTGGGACACATTTATGGCGAACCGTTGCCCGATGGTCTCGACGAGGACGACGACGACGACTACATCGACGACGATGGAATGGACAACGTGGAAGACGGATACTTCGACGAGGAAGAAAATGGTAAATTAATCCTTTGTGAGGAGGATGACGGTGACGATGACTTTGTGAACCAGTTAAATTTTAAGGACTTGTCCTGCAATGATTTCAGCCTTGATCGCTAACTTATATGCTTGGCTGGCTGCTAAAATCATTAACATTTTTGATAGAGAATTGTTAACCGTTCTCAGACATTTCGAACTTAATAATATAATAATAACGTTCAGCCTCAGTGACTATTTGTTATTAGAGACTATAAAATTTCTAAAAAATATGGAGCGACTCCTTCGTTTCAGACCGAGAAGAATTTGGCATCGCCTCTTTCATCGAAGAGTGTCAAGTACAGTGAATTATGATAACGATGTGATGATAATTTTAAGAAAATAGAATAGTTTTTTCACTTATCTACTTTAAATTGCTGTAGTTTAATAGTTTTGTTCGTATCGTCGTCGCATGAAATTCTTACTTACTTTAGAACTGAGGCTGAACGTTGTTTGTGCCCTGGAAAAAAAGTTTTTATGGAATTTTACTTATCATAATAATACGTTTCGATATTTGGCTGAATAACGTTTCGCCTCGATCTGCTTGATTATGTAAATATTCAAATAAGTTTGATACTTAAGTTTGACATAATTTACAGGAGATCAACAAGAACAGCAGGATGAAAACAATCCTCTTATCGGAAATGAGGAAAATATCGTGCCCCCGGCAGATTTCGATCTTCAGCTTCCCGGTCGTCATTCGGTAGCAGCTTAATCAATAAAATCTATAATATTTTAAGTTTACTAAAGGTGATATTAATTTAATTTCCTGTCGACAGTATCTTGGCGAAGGGATGGAAGAACTTCAGGGGCGAGTCTTGTTCGATGATGGTGGCCCCACGCCGGAAATCCCGTTGATCGTAATGGGAATTCAACTCGTTCCCGGACAGACCCTCCCACTCACCATTTTCCATGCAGTTTTCCAAAATGCCATCAGAAGATGTATCGGGACCAACAAAGTGTTTGGAATTGTACACAACGAGTAAGAAATTATTAACAAGCTTCGAAAATCTAGTGAACTACGTATTTTATCGCTGTTTTTATTTAATAGGTTGGACACCTCGTCTGGAAGTGCCGTGTACAATGGCGCGTTTGGAACAATTGCTGAAATCTACGAGTTCCAAGAAGAAAGTGACCCCCCGAACGGACATCCAATGGGTTTATCCACTTTCGCCTTGAAGGCTAAAGGTCGTCAGCGATTCAATGTTATAAGCTTTCGTCGACAAGCGGATGGCAATCTTATGGGGATGGTTCGAGTTCGCCCCGAGATAAGGCTACCTCCCATGGTACAATCCGTCATGTTGGGTCAAACTCATCGCTACCGGTATCCAATAAAACGCCAATACGAAGACGTCAGCATGGACGAAAGTGGAGCAGAGAACAATGAACCAACAACTAGAAAACTGGCTAAATTGCTGTCCATATCGAGTAACTCTTCGTCAAAGGAAGATGACGCTTTGGTTGATGCTGACTTGGCGAAAATGCGAGCGGAAATTTTAGACAAGAGGAAAATGACGAAATTTTACTCGGCGTTTACCCCCTTCCCATATTTCGTGTATGAGCAATTTGATGAATCCGTTTTGGTGGAGAGGATTCATCGAAAATTACGAATTGACCTGAAAGGGCTCACAGATTCGTCTCGTATACCCAAAGATGCTACAGAACTATCATTTTGGCTCGCACAAAACTTGACGATGGACGATCATCATCGCATGAGGATTTTAAAGATGGATAGTCCCGTCTCTAGACTGAGATATGAGCTAGATTTACTCTCGAGAGCAGTAAGTAATCATACTTGATTTTTATTAATAAGACTTAAATGTATAATTATTTATCTAATTAAATGCTGGTTTTGCTTAGTGCAAAGTCATTACCTGTCGTAAATGCCAGACCTCAATTGCGGAAAGTACTGAAATATTCTCAATGTCGGTGGAAGGACCGCAAGGAACGTACGTCAACCCGCAAGGATTTGTCCACGAGACCCTGACAGTTCACAAAACTAAGAGGGAAGTGGTTTTGAGAGGGCGTAGTTCCACTGAAGCGAGCTGGTTTCCAGGGTATGATATGCCATTATCAACTTAGCATTGTTATCGCAAATACTTATCTTCCATCATCTCCAGATACTCTTGGACGATTGCTGAATGCCGAAGATGTCTCAACCATCTCGGCTGGAAATTCAAGGCGGTCGGCCGTCTCAAGCCACAACAATTTTGGGGCTTATCCCGGCGATCAATCAGTTTCAAATACAACTTTCTAACAGAAGAAGAAACCGCCGCCGCGGCAGAATTTAACACCAGGTCAAGAAATCAGTCAACTTCTGAAGCATCAATGTCGTCTTAAATTATTTAGAAGCAGATCTTAGATTAGTCTTGCTGTTACACGACACAATACATAGTTGTGGAACCTACCTAGAAAAACTAGCCAATATTAATTACCTACCTGTTTGTTAGAATGAGAACATGTCTTCTGCCTGTTATACGGGAAAATGAAAAGAATGGACTGATATTTAACAATTATCGCAATTATATTATCGTATATACGAGAATGAAACGTTGTTATAAGTATAAATCAAATCGCATCATCGATAGAATCGACAGTACTATAGTTTAATGCTTATCAATATTTTCACCACCTTCTAATTAAATAAATGAACTTGTATTTTGGTGAGAACGAACGAACGTATAAATATTTATGAAATATTTTTGGATGAATATTCTTATTCAATTTGAGTGCTAAATAATATCAAGATGCTAAACAATTACTTTAGAAAAGAATACTGGTGACATGATTATAATTACGAGCGTTATAATACAACCAAAATTTCACCTTACCCAAAAAATTATGAAATTGATGTATAATTCTAATCAAAATCCAAAAATAAAATTGCAAGTTGTAGTCACATATATATTACAAAGGTAAAGTCACGGATGAAAACGTGGTTTTATTGATTTTCATTTATTTATCACTGCATTTGATAAATTACAAGTTGAATGTAGATCTGCAGATAAATCTCTATTTGGCTTTCCTCTTGTGACACGAACAGTTGAAAATGTGAAAAACGAAAGAGAAAAAAACGTCGTGTTATCCGTATTGTTGAGATACGTTGAGGGATCATACATAAATATTGGTAAATATATAATAATACAGTAAATACTACGGCTTAAATATGTAGCTGGCTGTCTGGATGAGTAACGTACTCTAAAGTAATGTAATACATATGAAACAATTGCTGTAGTAGATATTAATTAATGTTATATCCTGCTTTCAGTAATTATTAATTGAGACGATTATTCGTAGAGAATTAAATGACTTCCATTGGACTGCTCAGAGAATCGTTGTTGTTAGCTCCTAAGAAATTGGTTGGGGGTGGTTCCATCAAGCTGCTCGTGCTATCCGCGCTCAGCCGGTCGCGTCCAAAGGAATCCCCATTATTTGCTGAGCTTCCTATGAGAGGTGGAGCGCTGTTGCTGTCGTTTCCTTGATCGATAGAATTGTCATTGTCATGTTGAGCCAATTCGGAAGATGGTCCTGCCCCATTGGTCAAAGCTGATCCGGGCTTATCGTCCCATTCAATTTTGAACCGAGTTACTCGAGGTTGAGTTGCCAAGATGTTGCGGACGAGCTGGAACATGATAAGATTCATTGGAAAATTGCAACTTTGAGGAGCTATATTTAGTTATTTCTTTTACCTTATCATAAATCGGAGAGCTAGGAGGAACCTCCCTCAGTTCTGGTTCATTGTATTCATTATTGACGTAAAATCCAACTCGAACAAATTCTTTTCCTCGGTACGAACACGTTAAAAGTACGACGGTAACGCCGACAGCGTCAGCGACTGGGATTTTGCCTGTGTCTGGTGGGTCAGCCTATAACGAAAAAAGATCTTTTATTTTTTAAGATGCACTTTTCCCCACAATAGTCGACTCAGTGACTCACTAATTATCAATTGCATACGCTGAACTTACCTGAAATACAAACATGTGTCTCCCCTCTGGTACAGGACCTACAAACACCGTATCCAAGACTTGATCGTACGCTTCACTTTCTGCCGAGCCAACGTAAATTATTTTCCATTCCAAATCTATAAAACAAACATTTCCAAATTTACTACAAACTGCCAACTCTTTCCAAATATGTTAAATACAACGTCTTTTTACCTTCTTTCAGCTCTTCAATACATTCAAACGTAATTTCGAATTGAAACGGGGTATAAAACGGACACGGATTATTGAGCACAACGACGTTCGAGACGTGAACTTTCGCCATAGTTAATTTGAGCTTCCTTACTTCCCTACTCTTCACAACTTTTAAACGGAATCCGCACAGGAAGAAACGACCGTTAGAAATTAGAAACGTAAAAAAATTCCCAAATTTAATTTAATTAAGTCACACACAAATAAACAAGTCTCGTCTTGTCACCTTATCTTCTGTCACACACAAAAAAATCCCTCCAAACAGCAACTTTTGCTAGTTATAATAGATACTTGTTATTTTTTTCGAAAAAAACTTCAAAATTTTTAACTATTATTTAATTTTTTCGTAATTAATGACGCGAGAAAATCCAAGTTTGGGCGCCGAGTAAGCCGGAGAAAGAAAGGAAAGGACTCGTCGCTTTGCCGCCTTCTCGTCAACTGAACAGGTTCTGACACGATTTTTTGGCTATAATGCTGTTACTTTTACTTCCAAATTTTGAGCCCCCCTTTGGGTCACTAAAAACGTTTTTTGTACCGACCAATCAACGTGAAACGTATTTATATTTCCCGTACCAGTTTGTACCGGAAATTTTATGAATGAAGAGTAATGACCCCAAATAAATGAGATATGTTCCGGTTAGAGAAAGTTGCACTTGAGATGAGAATGAGACGGATTTTTGCATTTCTCTATCTAACAAACAATATCGGTTCAGATTTAGATGGCGTGTGCAGCATCTTTAGAAGATCAGAAAATTTTGATCTCAAATTGTGCGAGATTTTGTACCTACAAAATTTCTATAGTCTTTATGAAATATCTTGAAAATGAGTAATTTTCAGCCTGTCTCATATGCATCAACTAATTTTTAGCAGAATTGACTCTATGTACAAATTCTATTTATGTCGAAAACTGCAAAATTCTACAGACAAATTAGCAATTTTAAGCAGAATTATAAATGAAATAGAGAAATATTCATACGCGAAAGCTCTCTAAATAAAATCAAAAACGTCTTCGTATTTTTTCACCAAGTCTCCGTATATTGGATTTTATGAGATTTTGTTAAGAAATTCATGGGAAATGCAGAATATGATACATTATATGATAATGTGCGATCATCGGAAAGTTCGTTTTTATATGGAATTAACCAGAAATTATGGAAAATAAAATATACGATTTTATTATTGCAAGAGTCGACTAGAAATTTAACATGACGAAGTGTTATTTGCATAATATGTAATATGTAGCTCTTTTTATAAATCTTTCACGAAAACAATTTGAGATTTTTTTGTCCACTACTAACTTAAGTACGCCGAGTTGCGATCGATTAGTACTTATCTTTTAAAACAGCCTGCTAAATAGAGAAACTTTCGCCACACCCACACGTTCCTTTTATGTTTGGGTTATTAAATACAAATTCTGAGGCGAGTTGACCTTCTTGAAAGTCCATTTCTGTTCCAAGCAGGGTCAATTGAGCCTTCTGATCAATTAGGACACGGACACCTGAGAACAATTAGAACACATTTAATTATGCAAATTTTCAGAATATTTATTAAGATGTATTAACACACCATCTTGCACAACTTCTTCATCCATCGCTGTCTTCTTTTCGGCATACTCCAACGTATAGCTCAGTCCGTTGCACCCCCTTTGCCTGACCCCAATTTTAAGACCAATCTGCACAAAACAATTATAAAATCAAATAAAATAATCATAAAATTCAATTAAAATCTAAACAATTGTACAAATCAATTTATTTTTGGACAAGTACCGATTCTGGTTTTTCTTTTAGCAACGACTTAATCCTGCTGATTGCTGACGGTGTCTAAATTTTAAAAAATCCAATTCAAAATTACGATTTTTTCACAATTTCTTTTATCTTTTCTTACCAAAGTTAAGGCAGCCCTTGTAGGAATAAGTCTCTTTCCACTTTTGACCCCCTTAACTGTCGCAGTCGCCACGACTTTCGTCCCATATTGACGAATCAACTGACTTGTTGCCCACATTCTCTCAGCTATTCAGGTACAGATGTAGGATTTGCAAAAAAAAATTCACAGCAACTTTTTCCTACGTCGTCACAAGACAAGAATCACGAGGATGACGAAAAAAATGGACAATAAAATTTAAGTCATCTTGATTTCACTTCACTCCAAAAGGTCAAAGTCTACAAGAGATAAGTGACTTATCAAACTTGAGTGAAAGTTGCACTACAATTTTGCAGTAAGTTTACACAAATTGAGTTTTGTTATTTATTTCGAGCAAAGTGAAGTGCTACCGCTGACTGAGATTCACGTGCTCCTCTTTCCACCACCACCACCACCAACTCTCGCTGCAACGCAATGCAATGCTTTCACTTTTGGCAAAAATATTATGTGCTGCGCTTTCTCTTACTAAAAATTGCGACAAAATGTGAACACGAAAAAGTTAACATGTTAAAAGTATGAGAAACATAGAATCTGAAATTTAAGACATTTTGAAACTTATTTGTTTCACTTTTATCAAAAATGCTGTGTGCTTTCACTCACTAAAAATTATGGTAAATTGCGAGCATGAAAATAGCGAAATGTTAGAATCATGAGAAATACAGGATTCGAAATTTGAGACATTTTAAAATTGACTTGTTTCACTTTTGCCAAAAATACCTATGCTTTCACTCGCTAGAAATTACGTCAAAGTGCGAAAACCAATATAACGATATGTCAAAATCATGAAAAATAAAAATTACAAAATTAGAGACATTTTCAAAGTTTATTTCACTTTTGTCAAAAAGTTTGCATGCTTTCACTCACTGAAAATTATGACAAATTGCAAGCATGAAAATAGCGAAGTGTTAAAATCACGAGAAATAAAGTATACAAAATTTGCTTCAGTTTTAACTGTATTTGATTCATTTTTGGCAAAAATTCGTTGAAATTTAATTCAACGAATTTTAATAATCGCAAGCTTTCTCTCACTAAAAATTGTGACAATGTTCGAAGACGAAAATAGCAAAGTGTTAAAAATGAAAAATAAAGCATACAAAATTTGAGATTTTCCGATTTGTATTTATTTCAGTTTTGGCAAAAATATCGCTACCTTTCATCTATCCATATCCACTAAAAATTATGACAAACTGCGAAATCAAAAATCTTAAGTTCTTTAAAAATAATGCATACGAAATTTGACACATTTCAAAATTTATTTGACTCCAGATTACATCCAGATGAGCTCAATTTCATCCTAAAATCAACATTTACACATCTATCCATCATACACATTTTTCCTCTCTTATGTGAACCATCCTGCCCCCAATTTGTACCATTTCCTGCAATATTATCCCAAAAACATTACACCAACAACCAACAACGCCACCGCATCACATTCACAATTTGTGAATCACAAATCCATTTTTTCTGTCTGTTACAGGAACTTATCCCGTAAAGCCGACATTTTGAGACAAGTTCCTGTAACCAGCTCGCCTCGCCAGTATTATTTGCCACGTAAAATGACGAGATTCCTACAACACTGCTAAACTCCGTTTGCTTTACAGCTTCACAATTCTGCTCAATCCTGTAACGATGCCGGCTCAAATATGAGAATTCCCTGAACCATGCAACACATCGAAGGTAATGCTAAACCAGCCAAAAAAGCTGTGCAAGCAGTTGGAATTTCGTGAGGCATGTAACATTCAACAGGTAGAAAATTAACCAAGCAATACACACAGTCTTTGCCAGTTTAGTTAGTTAGTAGAGCTCATTTCCTCTCTTAAAATGTTGGACTTTTGAATGCATTCATTCATATGCAAGTAATGTTAAGTTATATGCAGTGCAGTCTGGCTGAGTTCGTCATCATAAATACATAATTCATTTCATTTCATTCACCACCATAATGCAATGCCAACTAACTAACTGACACTGCAATAAAGTGCAACTTTCAAATTCTTATAATTATTATGCACTCATTATCTGTTACGTGCTCTTCAAGCCAAGTAACGGGGTCTGTACATACGCTAACCTAAGTTTGTACAATCTTCATAATGGGAAAAGCTTTAAAAGCATTAAATAATAGTATGGAAATTGTAATTTTTGTTTAAAACTCGATATGAAATTCATCAATTATTACAAGCTCTTCAAGCCAAGCAGTGGTTTATGTACATTTTGTACAATCTTATTCGTAATGGGAAATTCTGCTGGTGGAAATTGTAATTTTTTTAAAACTCGATATTTATGAAATTCATTCACACGCTCTTGTATTACACGCGTAAAATTGTAGTGCAGTCAAGGAGTACAATTTCACCTAAATGCTGGTACTTTGGGTACGTATATTATTACGTGAACAGAAATCGCACTGGGTGGTTTCCTTGAATTGAAACCTCCTCAACCCCATGAAGTACATGTAAGTAAGTACGAAACGGTGTGTTCAAGTGAGCTCGAAAAATGCAGAATGAAGCGAAATGAGGTTAAAGAATTCATCCCAGTAACAACGGCAAAAAGTGATCCATTTTGGCTTAAAGGACCGTGTTAGCTTTGCATTTATGTAAACTACGGCTTAAAACATGGGTACTTTTACTCCACGTATTTCCCTAATCTTGATAAAATTCCCAAAGTGGGTTTCCAAGAAAAGGAGACGACCCATTTATAAGCATTTTTGTACATAAGGTAATAAGTCATTTTGTACTTTGATAAAATTCCCAAATTTCCATTCCAAGAAAAAGACCCATTTATAGAACTTGTCCCAAATGTAATAATTTTGTCAGCTTTACACAATATTGAACCTTTTTTTTGACACATAGTAAACGTAAAGGGCACTAAAAAAGAAAGTCGTCGTCGTCGTCGTCTTAAAGCTGAAGGAATCTTCACTTCATTGAAATCATAATTTTTTTTCGTCTAGGGATCAACCTTTGTTCTTCTTTTTTTTCATACAAAATCCTTACCGGTTTTTGGTCTGCTTCTGCTTTTGACTTATTCAGCTCATGTTCTCAGACTTTTGTTGAAACTTTGCTAGTTCTTTTTTTTCATAGAATGCGATCCAATCCAATCCGCATCCACGTCTCTTTGTAGGTTCAGTTCAGTTTAGCTTGGTTTAAGTACATACTGCAGTGGCCGCGGAAGTTTTAGGGGACAGAGGGACAATGTCCCCACGGTTATTCGATGTCCGCATCATCTCCTCATTTTATATAAACCCCTCCCTCCCCTATCCTACAATGTTAATGTCCCCACATGTCCCCACACCTTCCGCGGCCACTGGAAAGAGACAGAAATGCAGTGCCAGCAAGCAACAGGGTGGAAAAAAGATGTTGCAAGTACGGTTATACATATTTAAGTATGGGCGACGTGTTGGAGGAATCGTTGGTTTGGTTTGGTCTGGTAAAGTGAAATATCTGCTAAAAATGCATGCATGTGCAGCTAAAGGGAGAATGAACTAAAGGTTGGTGGCATGGCCTTATTCTGCTCACTGCCTGCCACCACTGCTTTTTTAAATATTTTTGCCTGCCAACTTATTTAACTTAACTTAACTTCCCAGCCAGGCGTGGTAATGATGATGATATGCCTGAGCCTTCGAAAATTTAGAGTTTTAGGAAATATTTACAGCAGAATAATTGACACGGGTAAAAATAATAATCTTTTTGAGGGATTACGGCGACGAAAGTGGAATTAAGAAAAAATTAAATTATGATAAAATTAAATTTTCCAGATCAAATTCCACATATTTATGTAAGATTTCAAATGATTTCATCGAAAAGATAATTTTTCAGTCGGAAATATATTCCAGTACGAACAAAATTTCAATAGGCATGATTAATCATGAATGTAATTTTTTTGAGGAATTACGGCGACGAAAGTGTAATTAAACGAAAATAGGAATATATATCGGGAAAATTTTGAAGATTGAATCGGTGTGTCACTAGTACATTCTCTGAGATATTCATAAAACTTGGAACGATTTCCGAAATAATTTTTAAATCTGAAAAAGGCTAAATATTACAGTGCAATGGACATTTTATTATTTTCACTCAAATTTTCTTAAAAATTCGGCTAAATTTTACCATTCCAAATGTGAGCTTCATTTAAACATCCCATTAATTTTTGAGTCACACATTTTTATACTTTTAGCATAAAATTTCCCCAAAATTTTTCGAAATTTTTCCACCACAAAGTGCACCATATGGTCGCTTTTGCAAATATACTCTTCTCGTACATATTATTTTTGCACATAATACAATTCCATCCATTCTACCAAAGTCTAGCCTAGTGCTACGCAATTCACTCTTCATACTTATGTAGGTATTTCAATCCATGCAAATAATTCCGCTGCCAGTATACCAATTCTTTTCATATAATACGGCAGAACAGACATACAAATTCTGTAACCTGCAGTGGCCGCGGAAGCCGTGGGGACATTAAATTACCATTGTATGATAAGAGGAGGGAGTGGTTTATATAAGATGGGGAGATGATGCCGACATCGCACAACCGTGGGGACATTGTCCTTCCGCGGCCACTGGTAACGTATAGCGTGCCCATCTAAATTAAGCTCTTTACATGGGACCATCTCATCTCATATCCTTATTACATATTGCTCAACACTACTTTTCTAAATTGCTTAGTTGGTATTATGGTCCCCTTCCCCATTACGTAGCCCGTGGATTGATACACATAGCCATAATTTCCTATAGGTACACACATATAATCATCCCCTCGACCTCTTTCCATAAGAAAAGCACTCATGAAAAGCCAGGGGTTCGGTTCGACGACGAAATAATATCCAATCCATCCTCTTACAAAACAGATTTAGCTAGCTAGCCAACCAAAAATTTGAAATTCAACATCCAAACAACGCAGTTCTTCTCTAAGCAATCCAACAACTCGTTCGTGTAATCGTCGAACAGAGTCGAGGCCAGTTCTTCTCTCAAACTCTCCCTCGATCATCCATCGCATCGCTTCAACGTTGAAGTCATCCATCCATCTGCTGTATACAAAATACAACGCTAACAACGCTGCTGGTCTGGTGGGGCAAGTGGTGCAACACTTTTTATATAGTTATCTGGTTGGTATACATGCATACGATTCCCTAACCAGTTGACAGGAAGGAATACACATTAAACACGTGGTAGTCGTAAAGATCCGTCAAAAAACGGTACCTCATTCGCAATTCTGAGCAAAATCCAGAGTGAAAGTTTCGTGGTGAAAGCAGAGCAATAGTTTTTGTGTAATTGAACCCGCAGTGCCAAGTCCAGTCCGGAATCGGTTGGTTTTCATAAAAAATCTTAAAAAAGTGCAGTTTTCCAAAAATAAAAAAAATCATCCATCTCATCCAAAATTTGCAACTTTCTCCCCCCAAATCTTCCCAAATTTCGCACAATTTGCACGCCTCTACTCATTCTCCTTCTCCCCTGCAAACAACAAATCCAAGCCAAAAGCAGCATTCTCATTTCATTTCATCATTCTTCTCTCCTACAAAATCATCATCATCATCATCATGACGAAGAAATCGCCTCCGCCTGCGTCGCACAGGGCTTCGGAACCTCGTCGTCGTAACTGTTCACCATTTCCTTCACAAAGTCGGCATCTCTCCCCATGTTGGCGAGGGGGGCGAAATCCTACGGCTTTGATGGCGAGGGAACCGCTCGGCTGTGGCTGATAGGCCGACCAACCAACATGTTGAAGACATTCGTATCGTTTGTTATGTTGAGAGTTTTTGGTCGAGTTTGTTGCAGTGGGTTCAGTCTGCCTCTTGAATTCAATGCTGCTCCCGTGCCGTTGGAGGATGGATGGATGAGAATACATGTCTGCTTCTACTTCACTATGAAAGCCACTGCCAACACCGGGCTCTCACTAGTCCATGTTCACCTCGGTGTGTGCACGGAGCTCGCTTACTGTGTCCTGTATTATTTTCTGAAATAAAAAACAACAATCATTCATTCATCACTTACTAATTAATTAATTAAAGAAATCAATCAATCGAAAAATTTGTAGTAGAGAAAAAATTAGAAGGAGAGGAAAAAACGTTGCTAAACTGGCACCCAATACGCACCCCCGAAGCGACGACACTTCTACTTTAACTATTATTAAAACGGCGACGACCACAACGACTAATTTGGGGAGAAGAAGAGACAATAATAATAATAATAAATTGTTGAGAGAAATTGGAGCTACTGCTGCGAAGGAGAAGAAAAATCGGCAAAATTGCACAATTTTTCCTCCACCGCCGTCGTCGCCGTCGTCGTCGTCGTCATCTGCTGGCCTGCTGCTGCAGGTTAAAGGCAAAACGACCCCCGGCCTCATGCAGCAGTCGCCTGTGATCCTGACACAAAGGTTAATTGACGCTGTCGACGATAGCTATCATGTAAGCAATTAAATAATTAATAATGATAAATATGCGCCTTCTTCTTCTATAAATCTAAATCTTCTTCATCCTCCTCCGAGCACCAATTTTTATGTGAATGTGAAATCAAAACAGCTGACCTCTCATATAATCATGGCATATTTACTAAACTAATTTTGTACACGAATCTAAAATCCAAAATGATGGAAATAATTATGGAAATCTTTCTCCTCGATTAATTTAAAAGAATAAAAACATGACTCATTATTATAAAATGAAAATTTACGACTTATTGGCTATTGATCTCCTACTTCTTTTTACTTTAACTCTCATAAAAACTTTCTCCTCTTTCTTTAACAACTTTCACTCGTTGGAATTTTACCGAACTATTTCAACAATTCTGAATAGAATCTTTCAATTTTGAAAATGAAAAAAAAACTCACCCACAAAAACAAGGCACCATCAAATCCCAATTCCACCACCTCCACCAGTTTCTTTCTTTCTTTAAGTTTAAATATTATTAAAAACTACAAAAATTAACGTCGCTGACTGATTAAAGAGGCTGAGTCACATGAAACGAACGAACGTTATTTAGGAAAAAGGAACACGACGAGCAGTGCACAGAACAGACAGGCGAACCAGCCACCAAGTAAAACTAATTCTTCCTTCATATATTTTACTCTCCTATCTTTCCACTACTTTAAACGTGGTTAAATAAATACGCTTCAGCAGCAGACCTTCGTTCGTAGTCATCATCGTCATACAGATAACCGTTGTACGAACCTGACTACGTTGAATGATGCTGAAAGCGGACTAACATCCAACTCTGGTAAAATTTCCCAACCATCGAAACCAAATCCTAACCAACCTTGGCGTTGTTATAAAATATACAGATAGAGATACATACAAAAAGAGAGATCTTCCCCCTCGACCACTTTTTTATATGCCTTTTCCTCCTATATAACAACGTCACTTTTATGTAGCTAGCAGCGTAACAAGGCAAAATATCCTTTATCTAACCTTTACTTCAAGGATGATGGTGGATGGTGTAATGTTTTTGTGGGTGTTGAAATTCGTATTTTGTAAGAATAACAGTTCAATTAGTAAATGGTATTTAACTTATTCGCTGGCTGGATATAAAATTTTTGCAAGAATGCATCGTAAAGCGGATTGACAAATTTGTTAACTAACTAATGCTAAATAACAATGAAAAGTTAGTTAAATAATCGGTAAATGCTATACGTATTTACATACGTAGAAATTAATTTGGGTTAGTTGAAAAATATTATACTGCGGTGGAGAAGTCTATATAAACTGATTTTGGCTGGTTGGATGGATGTAGGACGAGGAGAGCGACCTCGATTTCAATAGGTACTAAACTAATCATACGAAAGCTCGACATTTACAACAACAAGAAAAGTTATTATTTATTTAAATGCAGTTTAGTTTAGTTTAGTTTAGTTCCTAGTAAATAATAATGGGAATGGGATTATTATTTTGAACCAGACAGACATTCTGTTTGTTTAGAAACACTTGTGTATTATTCTCCGGTAGACAAAATATTGATGAAAATTTGGGTCAATTTTTCGACACGGGATGATAACTACTAGATTTTGTACTTATCTTATACACGATGGGTTAAGTTTTTTTTCTCTCGAGGAGAAAGCAGAATATCGATCCATTGTCACGGGACGACAAAATGGCTCCTCTCTTCTTCCACCACCACCATATTGAATCGCACTCACTAAAGCTATTGTTAACTCGATTTTTCTGTACAAAATCGTCCCCAGAATTTCGAAATTCTTTATATTTTAACCTTTCCACTCTAAAGATGACGACTTTTCCGTAAAAAATGACCGTTTAAAACACAATTTTAAAGTAACTTTCTCTTCAAGAAAGTTCCCCTTAAAAAATGGGCGTGTCTCGGTGGGAAAATAGGGTAAAATAGGGAAAACTTGAAAATTTTAAAATTACCTTGAAATTGGCGAAGAAGCAGTGGACCTGGTGCAGTAGTAAGTTATTAGATGGGTTCTCCACGTAATGGAGGAGCCAGAGAGGAGACGGACTTTCCCTGCGAGGTTAGGTATCCTGGTGGTGGCAGGCTTGTCGGGCTGGTCTGGTCTGTAATTTCGTTCCGTGGAAGAAATGCCATCCCAAACTAAAGCTGGTCTCCGTTCTCCGTAGTTGTGAGGAGAGAGAGACGGGTATTAGAAATTCGGGTCGAAGAGACAAGAGCTCTGGTGAAGCTGGTCGATAAAAGTTGGTGCCGAGGTTGGTGAGAGAAATGCAGGGGACTGTTATTATTAAGGGTAGCAGCAAGGACTCACTGTCTGGTCCCTGATTATTGCTTTCTTTCCTCGTCGTGTCCCCACACCCCCACGAGCGAGCTCCGCCTTTCTTTCGCGGTATCGATTTCATGTCAGGTTGAAGGAACGTTTTTCTACGACGAAAGGTTAGCTCGTGGGTGTTGACAATGTTATTTTACTGAACAAAGTCAACGTGGTGGTGGTGAGGATTGAACTATTTTCGGGTAGGTTGCATATGTATGTACATCCGGGTAGCCAGAGATGCACACGCGCTGTTAAACATAATGCCCGGCATGTGGGCTTGACTTTTGTTTTTCCGTAATTATGAAAAGAAGAGGGCAATAGCAGAGAAAGAAGGTACACACACGGGTTGGTTTGGTTGGCTCATTGAATTGACAGATGACGATTTATTGGGTGGGTTTGGGTAAAGTAAAGAATAATGCGTTGCTCGTGGCGTTGTGGAGAAAGTCGTTCGTCGTTGTCGAAATAGATATGGGGAAAAATGCTTGTTTTTAGCTTTTCCGACGACTTTTTGGAGCTTGCACACGTTATCATTGTCGTTGAACTACTTTCCTTGATCTATTCCTGGAAATGTTGGGAGTTTGGGTGGCTTGGTTGGTGGTGACTCCTTCTTAATGAGAGTGCAAGTCGAGATTTTGGGATAGATTTCATGTTTTAGGTAGGTACATGTACATGACACATCCGCTATTTCTGAGCCAAACTGTTCTGTGTGCCTGCCTAATTGCGAAGAAAAGAAGAAGAAGAAAAATATATTGAAACGGTGCCCTTTCATCATAATCATCTTCTTTTCATTATTCAGGGATTATTAGGAATCATAAAGGGAACAAGAAAATTGCCGGATTTGGATTGAAGTCTATTTTTACAATTGATTGGTATCTTTCATACACATCACAAATCGACAGGATTCGTTTGATCATTTCTTAATAAATAAGAGAGGAAGAAGCGATATTGAGTGAGTGACATGAGGAGGATATTAAGTCGCGTCGCATTCATATATTTATGAACTTTGGATTCATACATTTTTGTGACAAGGTTATCCATCCATCCATCCATCCACTCATCCATCTTCTTACAGAGTGATGTTTGGTTTGAGTCTGTTAAACTGTGCTTTTTGCGTCATTCTCACTGCACGTGTATGTATGCATAGCATCACTTGTTGCTGCACTTGGCGTTGTTGTTTTGATGGACGAAATATCAGTGAATTTCCAGTTCCCAGGCTGTTATTATTGTTCTTATTATTACGATTCTAAATAGGATATGTGTAGGAAGAAGGAATTGTTTGTTGGTATTTTTGTGTAAATTACGGCAAGGGCACCAGCAATGTTTGTTAGTAGAGTGGAATTGTTGACACAACCTGTTAAAATAATGATGAGGTGATGATTTTATGAAATTTTCCATTAATTTTGAAACACTATGAAACCTATTATGCGAAAATATGTTCAAATTTCTAATTATTAATGACGTTCTTTCTGTATCTTTCCAGGTTAAGGATATGGGCGCAATTATTGAGGTCCTCGAGACCCTGGAACAATTACCAGTTACAAAGGAATTGCTTGAGGTATAATAAAAAAAATCAAATTAAATTATGAAACGGCTTAAAGTTAATGAGGAATTTAATTCAAATTTTTGTATTTCCAGACTACCAGACTTGGCAAGACCATCAACGTATTTCGGAAACGTATCAACGACGAAAAGCTAGCGAAGCGGGCCAAGAACTTAGTGAAGAAATGGCGCGACGCCGTCCTCGTCAACGAGCAGCAACAGTCTGGCGGTGGGGGCGGAGGGCGACCCGTGAACGGCAACTCGGACGGACTGCACGTTCCTGGCGGCCACCTCCGATCAATCGGCGGATACAACTCGAACTCTTCAAGCCCCCAGTTAATGACGGCGTCCAGAATCAGTCCGAACGCCCTGCACAACTCGAACAGCCTCAGCCCCCGCATTCTCAACAACCTCACGAGCAACAATAATAACCGAAATGGTCAGCAGCAACAGCAAGTCGGTCGATCGTCCATACCTTCCGCCGTCGTCGCCGCCGTATCGTCGCCACGGCTGCATTCATCCTCACCTAGTCTACGAGTCAGTTCTCCTTCACAGTTTGGTAACAAAGCAAAATCTCCCTCCTGTGGACCAATCATCAGCTCCTCGCCACTTAACAACAATAACAATACCAATAAGATGATGACCAGCACGAATAGCTACGCGCCCAATGTCGAGGTCGTGGCGAGGTATTGAACCGTTTTGAGATTAAAAATTTCACAGAAATTTTATTACCATTTCGTTGTTCCCTCTCTACTGATGATTTCCGTTGTTGGTTCGTTCTCTAGAACAAATGCAGCTAATAAACGGTTGAGAATAGAAGATGGAGCTGAAAGGATGAAGTAAGTCATTTTTTTGGCAAGGAGTGAATTGTTTCGTTTTTAGAAACTTTAGAACCATAATTGCTTATAAAAAATGTAGGTTTGTTGTTTTGTGACTTTTTGTAATGTTTTGTGTTGCATGTTTTTACGAATTGTACACTCTTATAAATCCGGTATTTTAATATGACTCTACAAAAGTTGGATTGATAAGTAATACCCTGTAGTAATAGCTCGGTATTAAAACTTTTACCATATCAGTAGCTAATTTTTACGTACTGGTACAATTTTTATACCAAGCGGTAGCAACTTTAATACCGAGAAATCAATATCTGCCTGACTATATCAGATTTCTAACAGTGTATGTTTTTTTTGTGTACTAATTTTCTGAATTGTTGCTTGAATTTATGTACGTATTTACGTGTGGCTAGCAATTATTGTCCTGCAGTTTCTCGTCCTTGTGTGATGATTGACTTATACTTTGTGTCCTGAAACTATGTGTGGGCTACAATTGAGCTTTTTAACCGTCTGAAAATAATTTTGAAAATAATTACACTCTTAAAATTTCTGAAAATTGGTATTAATATTTTTCTCATCAAATTTCCAGTGCTGGTCCTCCCTCGAAGAAGGCTCGACATGGAATCGCGAACGGTGGGATATTTGAGGGTACGCTGGACGACCCCTCCCTCGCGCTGCTCGACGACCTCAGTAAAGACTCGATGACCTCGCGTGCTAGCGACAACAGTGATGGCTCCTCGTCCAAAGCGGTCAGCAACATGTCGTCGTCCGCCGTCCTGTCGGGAGCGCCGAGTCCGGCCAGCATCATCCTGGGCGACTCGGCCCTCACCTCACCCGCCATGTCGGGCGGAGAAGGCGAATCCGCATCCGAAACCTTACTCTGTGGTCAAGATGATAATAAACCTTCGTTGTTTTCCTCCATTCCGGAAAATGAAGGGAGTGCTGTAGATCATGGTGCTAACAATGTCAA
The DNA here is from genome assembly GCF_002217175.1 of Folsomia candida. NCBI lineage: Eukaryota > Metazoa > Arthropoda > Collembola > Entomobryomorpha > Isotomidae > Folsomia > Folsomia candida. The sequence goes on from NW_019091201.1 coordinate 4,616,627, forward strand.
TGATCAACCTCAAGTTAACGTGGTAGCCGAAGTGGTGGCCCCCGTGCAGAAAAGGGGGAGGAAAAAGAAGCAGAAAACGAATGAGATGGATGGTAATTTTTTTAAATCATTTTAAGTACTGCTTGGTTTGTCAAAATGCAGTATTTTGAGCTCCGTTCTTCCTAGGGTTTGGATTTCCGGGGGGTGTTACACCACAAAAAGACGAAAATCTACGTGGAGAAGGCAACAGTCAGTCGAAAAGACAGGTTTTACGAAGAAATTAAAATTTTTATCACTGTTAAAATACTTTATTTAAAAATATCGTGAAAACAATGCATTTTGACAGCGATAAAAGGCTAATTTCTTCACAAAACCTATATTTTCGTGAGACAATTGTATTTTCCACGTAGATTATCGTATTTTTCTGGGTGTAACACCCCCGAAAATCCATACCCTGGGAAGAACGGAGCTCAAAATAAGAAATTTTAAGACATATTTTGCCCATTGTTCTATACAAAAATGTTATCAAACTCTGAAAATTTGTATCTTTGCTTTCAGCTCAAACTTTACGCATCCACAAGCAAATCGCTCAGGCCAAGCAAGAAAGCATGGTTCGGACCGTGCATCGCCTCTCGATGGAAATATTCGATGACGACCACCGCTTTCCTCCCACCCCCGACATTTCTCCCGTCCCACCACCACCCCCACTTGAGCGAAAACCTATTCCCAAACCTCACATCACCGCAGCTTTAAGTAGAGACGATCCCGTCATGAAAAGTGACTTTGTCAAGGAATATCTACACTCTCAGAACAAACAAATAGAACGTCAGAGGAATGAGATTTCCTTGCTTCCTCACGAACCAACCCCTCCTCCACCCCCAGTAATTCCCCCCACCGCGGATGAGCCCCTGGACTCCAAAAAGAAGCGGAAACGCGACAAAAAGAAGAATCGCGGGGAAAACAACGCCACCACAACGATTTCGTTTCCGACAGAGTCCGAAATCCTCTCCCGCCTGCCCCCCATCGACCCTCAGACTTTAGAGGAACTAAAAAACTTCAAATTCGACGTTCCCTCTGAAGACGAGGAAGCTAAATCCAAACCTGAAATAGAGACTGAAAATGCTACAAGTCTGACTTCAACCAATGAAAGTAACGCTGAAAATATTAAGAATAACATTGCTGAAGCTGCACCTCCTCTCATCGCCAGTAAAATCGATTGGGGCGACAGTGAAGATGAAGACGATTTTGTGGACGTTTCACCCAAAATTGAAGACACTTCCGGTCCCGACGACCCATCAACTATCCCACAAATCGTGGTATCTAGCACCACTCTACCTCAAACAATTGACGAAATGGATACATCCGAACAAGCAGAAGACCAAGAACAACCGGAAGCTGATGCTCCTGCTCCGAGAGAGATCGACGACTCCGAAGTGGAGCGTCTCCACCTCGAGAAAATCGGCAACCTGAACGGAAATCTGGATAAGGACGGTCTCTTCAAAGAATGGCAAGAGGTCGTGGCAGTTGAGTCGTTTAAAGGAGATCTTCTTCACATCTTGCCTTACACTATAATCGATTTTTAATATATTTATGATATCAACCAAAAACATACCAATTCTACAATTTCCTTACTTACTTACGGAGTTATTAATTAATGTACTTGTATTTTAAGTTTTGCATACTAATTTGTCTTTACATATTGGATTTCTTTTATTCTTTTTTGCCATTAATGGTGTTCGTTCTGTGATTCATGTTCGATTGAATCGCTGTGTTGTAATATCGCTATAAAATGATAATATTTCTTTTTAAATATTGATGATAAGGAGAAGGATGATGATAAGCGATCAATTAGTAGAGAAAAAAAGTCGATTAACAAACAAAAAATATTATTCATTCACTTGGAATATTATTTACTAATTTTTTGTCCTTTTTTCAGTCCGATTTGTTATACAAGTTAATTATTATGCTTAATTATGATTAATTAATTAAGACATGCGCAGTTCAGCATTCTTATTACTTTACTTCTTACCGCATGATTGATGTCCACGTTGTGTTCAGTAGTCAGAGTTGATCCTTGATTCTGAACTCTCGATAAATACATATTAAATGTCGCAACATGATTAAAAAAAGCAGAAAGCTCAAAATTAAATTTGCAAAAATTTAAGAAAAAAATTCTCTTGTTTGAAAAAAAAACTTATTTTTTATGGGTTCCCTTAATCAAAATGATTTTTCTAGGATTTAAAGTTATCGAAATTTTATTCGATTTCCCGTTTTTTTATCTAGTTTGATTTTCCTAAATCGGAAATATTTCTTATTAATTGATTCATTTATAAAGGTTCCTAACAAACAGGAAAATATGCATCATATTAAAATGAACCAGCATAAATAATAATTAAAAAACGGCCATTATTTCGGGAAATTTAACATAAATTTCTCTAGAATTTAGCTGCTTATCGTTAGATATCGAATATTATATAGTATTACACAAGTAAATTTGCATAATAATGACCAAGCAGGTACATAGTTATTTATAGCTCAGGGCGATATCTTATATACTCGTAGGAGAAAAAAATAACAAGTAGATAGAAATTAGAAGTAGGAATTTTTTCTGTATGTTCAATTCAATCCTAAGCAAATTACACATAAAAAATCACCTAAAAAGTCTAAAACACATATAAAATTATCAACCGCGTTAGGATTACGATGCTTAAATGAAGATAAGACGATTACTTGCTATAGTGCCTAAAACAGGGTTGAATTATATACGAAATGAAAACATTAACAAAAAAATAGTCGAGGAGGAGGATAAGCTTGATAAGCTATTTATCATTGCAAAAAAAGTCGATAAGTTGCATTATTGAATACTTGCTTATCAAAAATATTTCGCTATATTAACGCAAACTTTAAAAAAGATCAAAAAAAAGGATTACATTTTTTGGTACATACACTTGCATAATATTTAGTTTCGAAATGATAAGCGATTTAAACGATAAGAAGGTACCCACATCAACATATAAGACACATAACATATTATGCTAAATATCATGAATTATTACGTATAAAATAATGATGATGATTCGTGTAATTATATCCGACGACGTGGAATACAATAATAAAAAGATTTTGAAAAAGTATCAATTTTTTGTATAAAATTTTATTTATTTCACGAATTACATTAAATATTATTAAGCAATATCCGCAAGCATTTTGGCAATCGGGGTGTTAAACGGGACAAAAGTTTTCTCCGAGGATTTCGTCCTGTCCATAATTTTGCGAGGAATTATATTTTCGAACATGTTGATCGAATGGATGTGCGCGATTGGGCGATAAGATCGAGGCGTCGGTGGGAAAACCTAGTGAAAGTTCAAAAATTAGCAAACAATCTGCACAAACTTGGTGAAAGTTCAGAAAAGCATAAAAATTAGCAAAAAATTGGCAAAAATCTGTAAAAACCTGGTGAAAGTTCAGAAAAGCATACAAATTATTAAAAAAATCTGCAAAAACCTGTTGAAAGTTAAGAAAAGCATAGAAATTTGTAAAAAATCTGCAAAATTTTGCATATCATCTGTATCAACTTACCCCTTTCCTCGCTCCACCGAGAAAGTCAGTACTACTCGTACTACTAATCGTGCTTTCTCCGGAAGTACTGCTCGTCTCACTTTCTCTCTTTACCCCAATCTGGTGATTGCTACTGCTTTTCATGAGAATTGACAACGGGACATAATTTTTCCTTCCGGTGCAGCAACTCCGACAAAATGGTGAAGTTCCTCCGTTGTTATCTTCGTCCTGAAACTGAACCTTTTTCATGTCTCGTCTCATCTTCCTCGCTTTCCTTTTAGCCCAGGCTTCTTCCTTCATGGCTTTGAGATCCTGGAGCAGATCACCTGTCGTCGTCCGCTCTTCCAAAGTTGTCTTCAGTTTGGCCAAGTGTTCTAAAAGATCACTCGAAACTTTCACTTTCTGGTGAAAGTAACGACTTGCAAGAAATAAGGGGGAGAAAGTGGTTTCTTGCAGGTAAATATTTTGACCTGGGAGAAATGCAAGGCGCAAGAAACCACGCCCGTCGCTATAAATATTTCATACGACGCGTGGCTGGATGGCGCAGATTTCTTGCACTTTCTCCCAGTTTCTTGCACCTCGCATTTCTTACTTTTCTTACTTTGCAGTGCCAGAAATGTTGTAAACCCGCAAGAAACGAAACTTTCACTTTTTTCCCAAGAATATTTTTTTGTCTCACTTACCATCGCACATGTTGGAATCTGGGGATGAAGACGAGGTCCGACTTTCTCCACCTTCACGGTTTGAAGGAATGTCGACTAATTCTGATATCACGTCGTCCTTCACGACAGGCAATTCTTCCACCTCGTCCTCATCGTCCGGACTTACGCTTCGGCTTATGTCAAACTACATGTGTCATAATTTATGAAAATGTAATGTCTCACAAAGAAAAATAACGTACAGTGGAGTTATTTGCGCATCATTTGCATATTTTGCAGCATGAGACAAAGTGAAAGCCCGTATTGCCAAAAATAGGGCATAGTGAGATTTATGCAAATGAGGTGACACGTACAAATGGAATTAATTGAGGATGTCATCTCATTTGCATATTTTGACACATGAAACAGAGTGATAGTCCGTCTCGCCAAAAATGGGCAAAGTGAGATTTATGCAAATGAAGTGACACCCACAAATGATTCCACTGTAAATATGTAAATATTCTGTCTCACCTCGTCTAAAACATGGATCGTAAATTCGAGCTGGTCTTTTGCAAAAGGTGGGCAATAAGCTTTCCCCATATTTTTCTCCTGCTTTCTCTTTTTATCTGGTGCGTGTTTAGTTTATGACTTTATCTGAAATCTCGACAGAACTGAGGCGATGACCAAGGGCGGAATAAAACTGTCATAAATGTGATGAGTGGATGGGCATTTTATAGCCTTTCTGTGTGAACCGTTTTGTCCCACAGGCTTCTTTACTTCATGATAATACAAACTTGACTGATTCGGATAAAATCCAGCCTCGCCAGACAAAGACGGACATTCAGTATCTGCTGCCCCATTATTGCCTGGCGTAGTGTAGCACACAGGCACAAATTGTATGTATTCATATGGCCAATAATAAACTGTTGCCCTGTCCGTAGTGTTTCGTTTCTTTGCGAATTCGCTGCATTTCTTACACTGCAAAGCTAACAGCGCAAGAAATGCGAGGTGCAAGAAACTGGGAGAAAGTGCATGAAATATGCGCTATCTATCCACGCGCCGTATGAAGTATTTACAGCGACGGGGCGCAGTTTCTTGTGCCTTGCATTTCTCACAGGTCAAAATATTTACCTGAAAGAAACCACTTTCTCCCCGTTATTTCTTGCAAATGGTTACTTTCACCTGAAACACTGCCTCCCCGTAACAGATTCCTTTCACCTCGTCGCTCCCAGAAATAAAGGCAGGACGATGAAATTATCCATGAAAGGCAGGCTCACTCTCAACGGACGGAATTAGTGCTGAATAGAAACGTCAAGTGAAAAGTAGGGTAGTTACGCCGAAGAAAAATTGAGATTCGATAATTCGATATTTTGATTGAGAACACACCATTATTTCAAATTCTTTTGATAAGCGATGAGAAATCACACGCACCCACCCACCACAAAAACCGAGAACTTGATTAGTAGAGCCAGGAAGGAAGTAGCAAAATCATAAAACAAGTCGGAAATGAAATCTAATAAGTCGGCACCACCCACAAAAGTAAAGACCGATCGAGAAAGGAAGGAGCATTGATCTCAAATCATACGCAACCAAGCCACTCTTTATTCGGATTGGGTGGGGTCTGGCCTGTCCTTCCTTATCATCAATCATTACTCACTCTTTGTGTCACTGATTCCTCTTCCTTATTGGTTCAAAGGTGTGTACGCACTTTCATCATCACGGCGCACACCGGTTTCTTTGTCAAAATTGACATATTACGACTTCCTGTTGTTGTCGACCGAAATACAATGGTTTCGACTGGCGGAAATATATTCTATGTACATACGCGCATTATTGTGCTGTACCGATCTCGTCATAAATTTCCAGTGTTGATGGTTGTGGTTATGCATGCAAACTAGTAAATAAGGTAATGTACAACTTGTGCAAAATATCTGCAAAATTCAAATTTGCAAAGAATGAGAAATGTTCCTGAAAATTCTGTATGCATGCAATGTCAAAATGAAAGCCCAATTTAGCGAATTTGCAATTTTATCATTATACATGGAACAACGCGACTCATCATCTCATCACATCGGGAGAGAAGAGAATCAGATTGATGGGAAAAGCATGAGAAAGCAGCATGTGGCTGGGCTTGATTTGCTTTCACTCTTTCAGCCTGATATGTACACTAATAGCTGCGTAGAGTGAAATGAAAACACAATATTTTAACTTGTACAAGACTTTCACCCGCATTAACTACGTACATGATTACATGGTACGAGAAACTATCCTTTTAGCGTAATACGTGTCGTGGCATGGGTTGGTGTACGGAAATCTGCCGCCCCTCAAGTGCAGCCCGATGGATTTGCAGCCCATTTTGTGCCCCCTTGATTATCTGCAGCCCACCAATTTGCAGCCTATTAACTCCAGCCCGCGATTATTTGCAGCCCTTATTATTTGCAGCCCACCTCACAAAACGCATAATGCCACCACACAAGATGGAAAATATATGTACATCATATACAAAGGTTCATTTGTTAGATTGAATTATATTTATCTATTTCCCAGAAATAGATAAAAAACATAAAAAAGGTTCTTTCCAACCTTTTTTTTCTTTCCACCTTTGTGTGACTTGATGCAGTCAACTAGTCTTTTTTGTCAGTTAAAGGAAGTAGATCGACTGGAGAGAATACCAACAGTGTCAGTGAAATTTAAAAAAAATAAGTTCCCGAAATTCTGCCCAACTAATTTGTTTTTGTGTATGTGTAATTTATTTTGTTTGAATAATAAAAAAGCGTTAGTTTCTTGGTTCCCAAATAGGTAAGGTACTTTTTGAAATTTTGCATGTTAGTTCCAAATACAATACAAACTAATAATACGAAGTCAATTCACACATATTGTCAACCATTATATGACTAGTAGTAAAGCCCATCCCAAGTTGTACTAGAGGTTATTTTGGGGGGGCAGGAATTGGGGGAGGTGAGGGGAAAGGGGGGGGAGGGGGGAAGGGGGGGCCGTAAGGCCCCCCCTCCTTTTTTTGGCCAAATTTTCTATTTTTTAAAATGACTGAAATTTTTTCACTAATAAAAATTGGTTTCAACTTTTATTATTACCAGCTATGGCCACCATTACAATTTCCGAATCCATAAGAGGTAAACCTGTTGCATCATTGAACGGGTACTCCTTCGTCTTCCACAAGTTTGGCGATGAAAAGCGCATTTGGGTATGTGACCGCTATCGTCATGCCAAATGTCCCGCCAGGATGCACACCTCGATCGGCTTGGAGAATGTGACCATCATATCCGAGTTGGGAAGTCATAATCATCCCGAAAATCCCATCAATGTCGAGCTTCGTCAAGTTCGCACAAAGATACGTCAGGACGCCAAATCCACCAACGACCAACCAGCCTCCATAATATCCCGAAACGTGGGGCATGTCTCAGCCGCAGCGCAAGGAGTCCTCCCTCTCAAACAAAATCTGAAAAGAACAATCAGGGATGTACGTGCTTCTGGAGTAGGATCTCTTGTACAACCTCATAGGCGAGAGGATATTGTTCTTCCAGCCTCATTTCAAAAATCAAAAGGAGGTGCAGACTTCCTTTTGTTTGATTCTGGTCCTGAAGCATCCAGGATTCTTGTATTTGCGACCCGTGAAAACCTGGACTTCCTCGCATCCTGTCCCGTGTGGTTGGCGGATGGTACCTTCAAGGTGGCGCCTTCCCTCTTCGATCAACTGTTTGTGCTGCACGGAATTCGTGGAGGGGTGACATGCCCTCTTGTATATGCTCTCCTCCCAAACAGAAAAACCGAGACGTACAGTCGCGTTCTCAGCGCTCTTTTGGATTCCCAGGCTGGATTGGCACCTACGACCATAATGACCGACTTCGAGCGGGCTGAACTCAGTGCCTTTAATGAAGCTTTTCCACGTGCCGAACAGAAGGGGTGTTTTTTTCACTTCTCACAGTGCTTTTATAGGCATATCCAGAAGTTCCCAGAAATTTTGAATCGTTTTACTACCGACTCCAATTTTTCCCTCAATATCTGGAATCTTGTAGCTTTGGCCTTTGTCCCACCAGACGACGTATTATCTACATACGAATTGTTAATTCGCGAGGAATTCTTTGTCGACAACGCGGTCTTACTTGTGGATTTCATCTGGTACTTTGAACGGACTTGGTTGGGGCCTTGGAATCCTCTTAGAACAGCCCGAGTTGCTCCTTTGTATGCCATCCCCCTGTGGAACTGCTTCCATAGTGTGTTGGAGGATTTACCCAAAACGAACAATGCGTGTGAGGGATTTAACTCTGGATTTTCTTCTTTGCTCGGCGCTTCCCACCCAACTATTTATAAACTTATCGACGGACTAAAAGAACAACAGGTTTTGACAGAGTTAACCATACATCAACGGGTAGCTGGTACTGTCCCCACTCCACGAAAAAAGTTTGCAATAGCTTCAACAAAACTCAGAAAAGTTGTTGAACAGTACGGGGTTGGTGATTTTTGTCATATAGACTACCTTCGCCAAATTTCTTATCGTGTCCGATTCCATTAAAATTGATATATGTTTGCTATTTTTTTAAATTGATGTTTTGCTATTTTTTACTGATTGATTTTTTATTCAAAGATGTTTTGCGATTTTTTATTGATTGATTTCTTATTCAAAGATGTTTTTATTGATTGATGTTATACGATTTTTTATTCAAAGATTTTTATATTGCCTGATGTTTTGAGAACGTTTTAATACCTTGATTTTATATTTCTCCCTGTATGTAAATAATGACACTAATAAATACACTATGACCCAAAACGGGGAGAATGGACCTTTGTATATGATGTACATATATTTTCCATCTTGTGTAGTGGCATTATGCGTTTTGTGAGGTGGGCTGCAAATAATAAGGGCTGCAAATAATCGCGGGCTGGAGTTAATAGGCTGCAAATTGGTGGGCTGCAGATAATCAAGGGGGCACAAAATGGGCTGCAAATCCATCGGGCTGCACTTGAGGGGCGGCAGATTTCCGCAAATCCATGGGTTCAGCTTTCACCGACCGAACTGAACATACATAACTACGCAGAACCTAATTTTCCATAATTGCTAGATCCAATTTAATTAATTAATGAGAGTAGCAAATTAGGATTTGGGAAATGTCAAGGTTTTTAAGAATTGTCTTCTGGTAGGCAAATTCATTAACGTATGAATCGATAACTCATCGCCAAAATCGGCAAAATCAGCACATTTTTTAATCATTTCTCTCCTCTGGGAATTTATTTTAAAATTCGGAACGACAAATTTCTAGAGCAGAGAGTTGCCAATTTTTTTAATATATCCACTCCAGATTTTGACCCTTTATGAAGGAGGAGATCTCACGTTTAAGAAGCCTACAGAAAAATTGGAACTCATCGAAACTGGCTTAAAAAACTCAACGCCATTTCATTAATTAACTTACTGACTACACTACAAATTTGTCGTTCAGAATTTTAAGATAAATTCCCAGAGGCGAGAAATGCGTTGATTTTTGACAATTTTGGCTATATAAGTCATCGAGTCCTACGTTAAGAAGAATCCTGATTGTATCGTCTCAGAATAGTTCTGCCGAAGCTCTTGGAATTTTATTACTCTATTTTTATGCTCAGCCAACTACTTAATTTGGCAAATGGATAAGAACTGAATTGAATTAGCAGCAACGCTTTTATATAGAAACCATCAATCGCTGTTATTCGTGTACCATGTTCCTCTCGGCTATTTCTATCGTATAGTTGAGCTGAAATCCTTTGAATGAAGCATGGATAGCTGGACATCAATTCGCTATTACTAGTCAGTCAGACTGGACGAGGTGTTGGTTCAATGCCGCACAACCTGGCAGGGGTCAGTAATAAAGAATTGAATAGAAGAACACTTATTATAACCAGAATAGAATTGTGCAAGATACATAAATCGAACCAAAGTATTTTATCGATTCATGACTTTCTTTTCTTCCTTGTTTTCAATGAAAAAGCTAACTTCAAAGGTTCAAATACTTTCGCGAAATGGAAAAACTTTCACATTTTGCATGTATAGCATAGCAATTTATTTATTATGCTGCGATATAATTGTCCTTCACGTACAATACGTTATAAAAACTATGAATACTAATCAGTGGCGGCGGAAATGGGAGGACATAAGGGGACATTTACATTGTAGGAAGGACTTATTAACATGACTAAGGTACGATTATTCTGAATTTTTGGGAGGACAATGTCCCCCTGTCCCCCTACTTCTGCCGCCACTGATCCTAATATTACTACCAAATAATATAAACTTATTGACTTTCTATCATATCTTATCTGACATGAGGAATTAATTGCATGGGGAAATTATCCGTTTGAAAGTGGAACGGTGCAAGAGGGGTTTTGGTACCGAACATTCCTCTGAGAACATCTCTCGCCCCCATTTCTTGAGCAATGTCAATAGTTTCGCCGACACCTACGCAAAAATCGATACAATTTGTATGCATTTTATTTAGCCAACTTTTTTTGCAGCTAGAATACTCACCTGTTCCCATCAAAACTTTATTTTCGTCATAAATTCCCACCACGTAGACGGACAAAAGTGTATTTTTTCCAGCCTCTCGAAGCAGTCTGGGCTCCAATGTTTTTCCTTGAGGTCGTGTAAGGTCGAGAAGCATGTGCCATGGTTTAGGAATATCCCAAAAGTCGTGGATGTCTTTGCCACAGAGGTGAGATGCAACAACGTCCAGAATGAATTTTTCGACGCGTTCTAATCCCGAAGATTGTTCTAGAGCACCGACAATGGCTTGAAAAGCGGTAGAGTAGACTTGATCGGAAGGTGGATAGTCCTACAAAATATGTAGAAATTGGATTAATAATTAAATAAAGGTCAAGTTTAACTGACAATTAATGTAGGACTCATCATCAAAATCGTCAAAAATCAGCACATTTTTAATCATTTCTCGTCTCTGGGAATTTATTTTAAAATACTGAACGACTAATTTGTAGTCAGTGAGTTGATTAAAATGGAATAGCGATGAGTTTTTTAAGCCAGTTCCAATGTTTCTGAGGGCTTCTTAAACTTGAGATCTCATCCTTCAAAAAAGGTCAAAATCTGGAGTGTACCTTTTTAAAAATTGGCAACGATCTGCTCTACAAATTTGTCGTCCAGAATTTTTAAATAAGTTCCCAGAGCTGAGAAATGATTAATAATGTGCTCATTTTGACGATGAGTCACTGAGCCCTACATTAAAGTTGATGAGTCATTTAATTTAATTTAATATGGTAAAATCTTACCTGACACTGAATAATATCTTTCGTTCCGATAAGCAACGATACTTGTTTTAAAATTGGATCACTAGTTAGACTCTGAACTACCGCCCTAAATTTAAATATAGCACTCCAATTAATTAATTAACTTAATTATCCAAATAACTAATTTCATTCAACTCACTCCACTCCTTCCTTTGGCAATTTGGGGAATTCTTTGACCATAAACGCGTTCAAAACCTGTTCCAAAAGACTTTTCCCTCTCTCCGCTAGTTCCCCATTGTCCTGAAGCTGGATTGAATTCGGATCCAGGCCAAGTTCTTCGAGACGTCGCTTTTCAAAATGGATGTACGACTTATCGATGAGTGCCTGGTTCAACAAAGGTTCGTCAAACTCTTCACCGAGACGTTTCCCAAAAGCGTAAAGTTCTGCCCTATAATTCCTGTCATTTAACAATTCAGATAAGTTAAAGTGCTTTGAATTAATGATTATTTAAAAATACTTACCAATCGTTAAATGCACTTCGTCTAATTGGTTTCGCTCGCTCAGGAAATTTCTCGTACTCCACCTTCCGCCTTCGTCTTAGGACATAGCGCACCGGCCGCACCCAGTTATGAATTCGACATATTTGACCATGTCCTACAAAAATATATGGAAATAATTATTAATTAGCTGTTTTATCAAACTTAAAATTAAAGGAAAATTAAAGGAAAAAGAAATAAAGATATGTACCAAGTCCAAATTTAAGAAAATTCAGCTGCGACGAGGTGGTGACACAAGCGGTGACGATTTTCAGAGAATTATTCATCCTCGTTTTGATAATATGGTAGAAAATGGACAGCTATTTATTTATTTTTTTACAATTTCTGGACAAAAAAACTGAAAAACACGAGTCGATCGTGTAAACCGGTGCCGCATGTTGATTTGGGGCATTCATCGAAAATCTCAACCTGACCCAGTCTCATTTTTTGTCTCACTTTTATTTGGTCTCAACTTTCCCAAAAAAAATGAGAATTGGAGTAAACTTGCAACTCGACTCGCCAACATTTTTCCGAAATTTCAGCAAAATTCAGTCTCGTAATAATTTTATTTTGGTCTAATTTTTCCCAAAAAATAATAATTTGACTAAAACAAGCAGGAATTTATGTCATTTTTGCGACAGAAAACTCAAGAATGTAACGCAGTACGGAAATACGATCGAGTCAACAATTACGGTTTTATGAAAATGAAAGCCCCTGCGAGGAAGATCTTTATTACATAAATAATAATTAAAATTATCCATTATTATAACAACCCTGTTATGTACTGATATGATTACAAATTTTATTTTATTAAATTTCTCCACGACCTGTGTGAGAAGTATTACATCGTAAAACCAATAAATTATCTGTATTTGGAAGGAGAAAGATTGGATTATTATGAGGGATGAAACTCCTTCACGTGTGTTCCAAGCCTCCATTTCTGTGGAAACGACTTATTGCAGTGGGGGCAGGGGTGACGAATTTTGAGATGACACCTGTTGAGATGCGTCTTCATGTTCGCCTTGGTGCAGAACTTCTGGGGGCACCGGGGACAGTCGACGTCCTTCAGCTTCTGATGAACAATTTTTTTATGGATTTTTAGAGCTCGCTTGGTGGTAACAGCTTTGTCACATTCTTCGCACTTGAAAGGTCTCGGGTTGGCGCTGTGGCTGCGCTTGTGCACTGTTAAAGCACCATTCCGACCGTACTGCTTTCCACACTGGTCACAACGAAAGGGCTTTTCCTTCGTGTGGGTGACCAGATGAGTATGATAAGCAAATTTCGAGGGGAACCTCTCCTGGCAAAAGAAGCACACGTGTTTCCAATTCTGCCTCACCAGGGTCTTTTCCTCTTCCGTGAGATGGGTGAAACCGTGATAGATCAGGCCTGTTCTGGATAACGTTTTGCGACAAATGTGGCAGCGGTGGGATTTGGTTTTTTTAGAACTCTAGACAAAGGGTATTGAAAGATATAATTAGTTAATAATTAGGAAAAAGTCGCGTTTTACAGACAAATAGAATGGGAGCGTAATGTAAACCTTTTTCCAAGCTACACCGGGATTGTCAAGCGAGTTATCTAAAAATTAGAAATTATGACACTTATCTTTCCGTTAAATGCCCCTTTTGAAGAAAAATATTGGGGGTCAAAGTTCATACTCCGCCCTGGTTTTCGCCAACTGGAGGAAAAAGCGGGTGAAAATTTCCGGAAATTTGAGCTCTGACCAAAAATATCTTTCTTCAAAAGGGCCATTCAACGGAAAGATAAGTGTCATATGATTCCTTATTTTTGGCTTGATTATTTGATATACATAGCTCGTTAGTCGTTAGACGGTGTAACTTGAAAAAGGTTCTATTGTTAGTTACTCTTGACTAATTAGCCACAAGTAATCTGGTTATTACGCAAGAGTAAATACTACTTATTAGAATTAAATTTGTAGGAAAAGATTACCACCTTTCTGCCTGAGGTGGAGGCGTTTGATTTTCGAATTCGTCTCCCAGCAGACCTTAACTTTCTCTGGGTTGCAAATTTGTTCGAGGTTGACCTTTGCGGAGTGCCAGGCAGTGGTGGTGGTGGACTCAGCGGTCTTGGCGTGGCTGGAATTGTCGACCCTTCTTCGTCTTCGTCTAGTATTATTTCTGGCCATGCTGTTGCTGGCGGATTGACGGACAGTGGTGGTGGAGTTGATGGTCTTGGTGTGGCTGGAGGTTCCGGAAGTGTCGACCTTTCCTCGTCCAGAACGAAGTCAAGCATTATTTCTGACATTGTTGTTGCTGGCGGAGTAACGGACAAGGTTCGAGGTGATGGTCTTGGCGTGGCTGGCGGAACTGCCGACCTTTCCTCGACTGGAACGAAGTCAAGCATTATTCCCGACATTGTTGTTGCTGGCTGAGTGCCGGGCAGTGGTTGAGGAGTTAACGTTGTTGATGTGGCTTGGGGTGGTCCCGAAATTGTCGACCTTTCTTCGTCTAGAACGAAGTCAAGCATTATTATTTCTGGCATTGTTGCTGCTGCTGCTGCTTTTCCTAGTTTACTCCCTTGCGCCCCCTCTTCTCGATGGGAAATCCTCGACGTATCTTATCGTCCAGAACGTAGATAATGTCGTCCAACGCGTTATCAAGGGTCCTCAAGTAGCAGCCAATTCGAAACGACTCTTCCGAAATCTGCACAAAATGATAACCAGCCAAAAATGAGACAAACTTAAAAAATTCAGAATATGTAAATTGGACGGAACAGTATAAATATTCTCACCGGTGCCGTGATGTTTGGGGCGAAGGATTTTCTCCTTATTTGGACCCAGTGTCTAACTTTCTCCAGTGTGGCAGCCATTTTCTGGAAAAATGATAACAACAAAATTGTTACACTCATGTGAAGTATTTTATTTATACTGTTAGAAACCTGGTATTAAATTATTACTATTACCGACTGGGGTACACGACTCTACCGGCACGGTAATATAATAACTGATATTTATCAGTTATTATAAATATCAGTACTAGTCTAGTACTACTAGACCGTAATATTACGGTCTAGTAATGAGAATTTCTCATTGAGAAACAATTTGTTTCGAATAAACTACTACCTATGCGATAAGAAGTTATCACCAAATCAATACACGGTCTAGGTCACATAATTCCTCACCATTTTCTTCTCCTGGACGTCAACCTCATCCTCGTCGTCACTGCTCAAACACAATTCGAACTCTTCCTCCTCCTGCAATTCAGGCGAAATGACTTCGGTGCTTATCGCCGAGGTCGTCGGGTCGGTGGCAGCGATGACCCGATGGCTGGTATTTCCGGCGACGTGAGAAGGTCCAGGGACGGATTGAGCGGCCTTTGACATCATAATTCGACTTCAAGAAATTAAATTTGAAATGAAGAAGGAGCAGAAATTTTTAGGAAATGATTTGCGAAAAAACTGTGCTGGAATGAGATGAAAAGATGAAAATGGTCCAAACCAAAATGTGACGTCAGGGCCATCACCATTCAAGAATTAAATAACACCTGTACAACTTCAACTTGGGTTTTGGCGTTCAAATTTTACAATTTGTAAAAATATGAGGAATTAATGATACATACATAGTGGGGTCATAAGTTCCCGTGAATGCATTTCCGGTGATAAATATCAAAGTATTAAAGCTATCGGTTCGAAATTTTTATGGATTAACAAGGTATTAATATTGTTTAGAAATCATAACTTCTTTTTCAAGATTTCGTCCAAGGGCTTTTAGATAAGACATAACTCGTGACGGCCACTGCTCGAT
The DNA here is from genome assembly GCF_002217175.1 of Folsomia candida. NCBI lineage: Eukaryota > Metazoa > Arthropoda > Collembola > Entomobryomorpha > Isotomidae > Folsomia > Folsomia candida. Next base: position 4,632,319 of record NW_019091201.1, read on the forward strand.
CGTGGTACGCGCCAATTTTCGTGCCAAAAGTATTTCAGACTTTTCAGCGTTGGCGAAAAATTTAATAGAAGAAATGGCCAGATATTTGTTCTACGGAAGTCTGACATCCGTTTAAGGTACCACAAGAGGTTGAATATTTCAGTTTTTTATGGACTTAGCACCATGATTTTTTAGAGAACATGAGTCAAGACATGAAGTACAGCTCCGCATAGAAACAAGGGCATTGGGGTATTTTTAAGAGCTCCCCGAGATGGAGGGGGAGGACTTTGAGGTCATAATGGTTGTTATTTGGAGTCACTATATATTTCCGCAGGGTGTATAATCGGTTTGTGGGCTCATTTGTGTGAGGTAATGAGATGTAAACCATTTTTGACCTCAGAAACATAAAATAATAGGGAGGGGCAAGCATAGAAATGCTATTTCGAAAAGTATGGAAGACAATATGGAAATGAGACCCATTATGCTCCCCAAGTAAAACTATTTCGCACGATGTGGGAGTCGTTCCACATTTGTGCTCCGTATGGTTTGGACGCTAGGACGTTTTAAAAAATCATCATGTTCAACTATTTTGGCTATAAATACGTAAGTATACGTAACAGCAAAAGGGGACATTTAGCAAAATTTAGAGTAGTATATTTTTTACAAAATTTGTATTTGAACCAAATTTCTACCTACTATAATTTCTGAGAAAATTACAATCAAAGTGAGTGGTATAATTCCTTGCCAACTCTCTTGTGGTACCTTAAGTATGCGGAAGTCAATACGAAGTCATCACCATGGTGTGAATGGGAGCAAGTTGCCTGGAGAAAGGAAATCTCTGTTTTTTACCGCAAAGTGTAAAAGTTGGAGCCAAGAATTATTTTCAGAGTGTCCTAGAGCCAAACGTTAATAATCTGTACCCTGGACCCTCCGAAAATCAACATTGGACCTTTCAATAAGACTAAGTTCCTGCGCAAGGTCCAAAATTGTCCAAAACTTGCTTCAGACGAATTTTCATGACTTTTTTTATCCGTAGAACGGTGCTCAGCATCTGCAGATCTTCATGCGCTAAATTATGACTGGTGATCAAAATAATAGATATAGATATGCTCTAAATCTCACCCAAGTGTGCAAGGCCTGAGGTCACACTTACTTAAGATCTGGGCGCTTTTTACACGAAATCCGCGCGTGCCGCGATCGAGCAGTTTCCGCCACGACTTATGCGTTGTGTACAAGCCCGAGGAGGAAATTGTGAAAAAGAAGTTATGATTTATAAACAATATTAATACCTTGTTCATCCACAAAAATTTCTATCAGATAGCTTTAGTACTTTGCAATCTATCACCGGAAATGCATTCACGAGAACTTATGGTTGGACTGTGTAGTAGAAATTACACTTTCATTTTTCTCAAAATATGAGAATGTGGCTAAACTTGATTTCAGTGGCAATTTATTTCATTTTTGCGATAGAAAAATTCAGTCTCGTAATCAGTGTTTTTTTTTAGATATTTCTTTATTATTATTACATTAAAGCAACTTTTACACACAATTTCAAAAAGGTAAAACCGGAAACTTATTTTCGGATTATTTTTGAAGGAGATGCACCCTACTTTTTTTGTCATCATGAACCTGTGTATGCGTCGTTGAAGGTTCTTTTGGTGTCCGAGATTTCGTACTTTTTTTCACTATTCAAAATCAATCAAAATTTCCAAATAATATTACCCATAACTAGTAAATACATTAAAAATGTATTTATTACGTACATGACTGGATGGCAGGAAACCGTTCCGTCAACGCCTTCGTGATTTTGTCATTCGTCACGACAAAGACGAAAAAGAGGACGATCCCGTACATATAAGTGAGAAATTGGACCATATCCCAAAACCAGCCTCGGTCGAAGGACGCATTTCGCAAGAGTTGTTCGAACAATTTCAGCCCCCAAATCATACCCGTGAAACAGAACAGTTTTATGCAGAGTTTCACCCTAAAATAAAAAATTACCAAAAATTTCAATTAAAAAAAATACAATTAAAATGTTACCATTTAAACATTTACTATTTTCGATAGTCAAAACCTGTGGGCATATGTATGTTCCCTAAATTTGTACCAAAAATTACCAAATTGCCAAAATTTACCAAAAATTACTAAAAATATTTTTCAACGCACAAGTTGTAATTTTTGTAAGTTTTGCAGCCCGTATTCGAAAATTAATGATTTGTAACTTTATCATAATACATAATTGTAATCCATAATATTAGCATAACTACAATAGATATATAAACGAAATTCTTTATAACATAAATATCTCCTCCAGTTTGTGTCCTTTTGGAAGGGATCCTAAAATGGATGCTACATTTCCTCTTTGAACAGTGATACTCATTCTCTGCAATAAAAAGGATGTCGCCCTCTTCTCTTCTGTGATGTTTGTGATTCTGGACCCGATTTCTTTAATAAATGACAAGCCATCTTTACCCCAAATCCCTGTTGTTTCGATGGCTATTGGGACAAAAAGGAAACTGTCCATAAGTTGTTCATATCTTTTCTTCTTCCGGTCCTCTGCTTTCTCAGCTGCTACTCCTGGGCGAATACTAGTTTGTGGGACGTACGATGGTGCAAATGTATCGGAACACGTGAAGTCCCACACTACCGATTTTCCTCTTGCCCATGGAATAAGTGTGAGACCATCTGGACGTTTCCCATCTTCACGGGCACACCCGGCTGGTTCTTTAATTATAGGGACTCCTGCAGATCTGAGGGCTCTGGCGATGACATCGTTGGCTGCGGCATGACGGGAGTGACGTCCAGCACTATTTTTGCAACTGAGACCATGATAGCCTTTCGTGGACACTTGTTCACCACAAGAACATTTGTGGGGCTGGCAGATGTCACAGCCTAGTCGAAGAGCGGCGGCGATGCGAAACGTCTCATTAGGAAGATGTGTGCCGAGTTGAGGAGAGGGGATAGCGTTGAGCCACGCTCCAACATTGGGTTGTGACATGGCGTGATAGCGGGCTTTGTCTTCTAATGTAGTCGCATTAGTTGTGAGGTGATTGATTACACCTTCCTGTTGTGGTATTTCCCATATTGCCTGGATACCTCGTATCTCGAGTGGAGGAAGTGGCGATGAACCAAGTGATTTCCAGCGTTCCTCTCCTTCTTGGATGGCGGTATCGATGCCATGTAAATGTGGTGGAAGTAGGCGTTCCGCAAGAGGCAGGGAGCTATAGATAGACGCTAGAAAGCACGGAATCGCCACATCTATAGCGTGTCTGACCCCAAGACCACCTTTGTTGACGGGTAGAGAGGACTGTAACCAGGATTGAGGGGAAAGGGAACAGTTGATGATTCCCTCCATAGCATTTTTTAATTTGGCATCATAAAGAGTAAGGGCGTCAAATCTTCTCCATGTCGGTGCACAGCGGAGAAAGTATATTAGACGAGGTGTTGAGATGGAGGCACGGAGAAGGAAAAAGGCTGAGTGGGAGGAGAGTTTGAGTAGCCGCGTGCTAATTTTTTCCATTTCCTCGGTTTTGGCTCCTAGTATTGTAGGAATGGCTTCATCGGTGAGTGGGACACCTAACAGCATAGCACTTTCAGGAGAGATCTTTTGTATCCCCGGAGCTGTTGAACGAAATAGCTCAAAAATTTCGTCACGAGTTTGGTCGTCGACTGCACCCAGAATTCCCACTTCACATTTTGTAGTGTTAAGGTGCAGACCGACTTCTGTCCCCATACGTGTGATGGTTTGCATTGCCATTAAGACTTTCTCCGGCGAATCAGCAATGGTTGAGTCATCTAAGTACCACATATTCAGCTCTGTGTCAATCAAGTCCACAATTGGTTGAATCACGAGAGCGTAGAGAGCTGGTCCGAGTGGATCACCTTGTTGAACCCCACAAAGGGAGGAGATGGGTGTTCCCGCGAAGAAAATTTCCGAGGGGGAGGAGTAGGCCTGGCTCACGAAACGGTAGAAATTTGGGAATTTTTCTCGAATGATTTGGAGAAGTGTGTCTCGTCGGATTTCATTGAAAGCATTACGGAAGTCCAATTTTAAAAAAGCCTTGGGGCTATCATGTGAGTAATTCCAGTAAATACGTGCTGCGTGGGCTGCAGCTTCAGCGCCTCCTTTAATCCCCACTCCTAGTTGATGAGGGGAGAAAATCTCGACCAGAGTAGATGACATACGGGCGACGGCAATTTTCGAGATGAGACGACGCCATGTATTGCCGACAGCGACAGGACGAATGCCCCCAGTTTTCTTTCTAAGTGCGGTCATGGAAGCCCCGAAGAAGATTGGGCAAATAGATTTTGGCACGTCTCCCCTGAGAACAAGATCTAAAAATTTTAGCATCGCGTTTAGTAAATTGGTCGCAGGTTCTCCATTCTCTGAGATGACGAGGTCCTTCAAAATCTGAGGGCGAAGAGAGTCAAGTCCTCCTGCCGATCCTGGAGCGAAACTAGAGATTGCGATGAGGACTTCTTTGGGATCAACAGGGGCCAAAACTTCTGCCTTGTCCGGTGCGTTCGGGAAATAAGTTGGCTCTGGATGTGGGGGATGCTTAGTGATGAGGGCATCCAAGGTTTCTTGATTATTTGGGGCAATTGTGTCATCAGAGGTCAATAAACGAATTGCACCCCGTACATCGCCGTCTGCCAATTTTGCTTCCACCTTCTTTGCAATAGTTTCTTGAGGACGTGAGGGTTTGGCGAATTGTGGTCGTGGTCTCGAGGGTGTTACAATTTGGGTTATTGACCACTGCAGAACTCTTGATTTCACCCATGTTGTTAAATTTTTAACTTTGTCAGATTTGGTGGGAACAGGGACGACTGCGTATGGAAACGAGAAAAGTTTGAACCATGATTCCTCCGAGTTTGTGGTGGTCACTTCCTCTATTATTTTTGCAAGGGCTTTAGCTACTTCCATCCTTGCACCTTTTGGGACTCTTCTCAGCGTGGGTACTGTATTCTTCAGTTGCGATAACTCAGCACCCCAATTTCTTGGAGCATGTGGGAGTAGTGGTGGTTGATCCTTCCATCTGATTCCAATGTATGCGTTGGCTGCGCCTCGAGTCGGGGGACGAGAAAATTTTGTGCTGGGGAAGAGTTGAAGAATATACTTTCCCACGGTGGCATCGACAACTCTTCCTTCTCCCGATGTTTGAATATGATGGGCGTAACGTGCGACTATTTCGGATTTTGGAATTAGGCCGAGAGGATCTTCAACGAGGTTGGATTTCAGCCAATATTGTGTTGTGGCGATTATGTGCTTTTTCTTGGTGGTAGTCGTTGTGTTGAGGGATGATGGAGTGACTTGAGATTGTGAAGATGTGACGGATATGACGCAAGTTGGACAAAGTCATTCCTCCTCCGGTATGATGACCACGGCGACACATGCTGTGTGATACCATTTCTGGCAGTGGTCGCATAGTATCCATTGGTCTGTGTTGCTAGCTCCTGGGCATGTGGATATCGGGCAATGTTGGTCATCATGGGTGGAGAGATTGGCAGCAGTGGTGGAAGTTGGTGTCATCATTTCATTCTCTATATTTTTGGGCGTTTTATTTTTTTTTTTGAAAAATTCGAAAAAATTGTAATGTTTAAAAAAAACTATATAGATTGTATCCAGAGTCCGTCTTTTTTTACAAACTTACACTATTTAAAATTAAAAAATTGAGTATTATTAATGCTCAAAATTCTGAAAATTGAATAAAAAATAGTTTGGATGAGAATTCATGTTACGTTTTTGTCATAAATATTTCTACGATTTTTCAGAAATAATTACAAAATATGACTAATTAATTAATTAAATGGCGAACTACAGGAAAAGTTACATCAATTTGAAATCGACCGGAGACCCTGAGGACGACGACCTCAACTGTTTTCGGTGGTTCAACTGCTTCAAAATGACCACGATGGTGGCCAGCGCGACAACCATGTTCAGAGACAGCAGGCCAAGGACGACATATTTTTGCACGGCGTGAACTATTTTGTAATCCTTGCTAAAAAAACGATTTCTTGTGACATCAAATTTTGAAATTTTTAATAAAATCCTAATTTTTTTTACATGAACAATTCTGAAAGAACAGTAACCCCTGCGACAATCCAGCAGGTCGATACCGTGAAAAAAAGTCGTCTCAATTGTCCACTCGTTCTGATCCCGGTTTCCGGAGTTATATTCCTAAATATTTAACAAATAAGTTACCTTCGCAAAAATTTTCGCAATATTGTAATTACCAAAATGTATAAAACATATGAAAACTCAGATTCACTAAATTAGCGAACATTCCAATCGTGAAGAATGTGTCGAGCCGATCTGCAAATCAGTTTCATTTCATATTTATTTCTAAATATGCAAAAATATTCGCAAATTAATGAGTTTTACACACCAGGAATAATACTTCTCGGGTGCAGATTCGTCGCCAATTCGTAACTCCGTCGAGCCAGGCGCATCGCAAAATAGAAGAATGCCGATAAGATAAAGGCAAATTGCATGTATCCATTTATTCCATGTTTTTTCCATACGAGTAAATAAATGATGAGGGTGAGTAGTATGAAAAATGTGGAAATTGTACAGTATGCAAGTTGATATTTTACATAGCCACCCTGTAACGATTCAAAATTATGATAAGCGTCTTTAAATGGTCAAGAATACAGTATTTTGAGCTCCGTTCTTCCCAGGGTTTGGATTTCCAGGGCGGTTACACCCACAAAAAGACGAGAATCAACCGTTGATTTCAACGTGAAGAAGGCAACAGTCGCACGAAAATACAGGTTTTCTGAAGAAATTAACTTTGTATCGCTGTCAAAACACTTTGTTTTCATGATTTAGAAAAACTGAAGTATTTTGAATAATTTTGACACCGATAAATAGTTAATTTCCTACAACGCCTACATGTAAGTCTTCCAAAGGTTAATAAGCGTCAGTAAACAGTAAATATTACCAGTAGGCTAGCGGTGTTACACCCACAAAAAGACGAAAATCTACGTGGAAAAGGCAACAGTCGTGCGAAAATACAGGTTTTGCGGAACGTATTTTGACCTCAATAAAAAGTTAATTTCTTCACAAAACCTGTATTTTCTTATTACTGTTGCATTCTCCAAGTAGATTCTCATCTTTTTGTGGGTGTAACACCCCCGGAAATCCAAACCCTGGGAAAAACGGAGCTCAAAATACTCTTCACAAAGTATTTTAGCCTCCCCCCTCCTTGAAAAATTATGGTCATCAACTCTGATGACCACAATTCTCATTAACAAAATTATTACATACAATAAATGGCAGCAAATCTTTCGCACAATACGACGCGATAGGTTTGTCCTTATAAATGTCGACACAATAATCCCCCAGCTCCACGAGGGAGGAGGCATCATAGCGAACTTGGACGTTTCCATTGCGCAGCAGTTTAATTTCACTCGTAAGTTTTAAATCGATTGGTTCACAAGTGGACAGAAAATTGATACTGTTGACGATAAGTCTGGGATGGTTGTCGCTTAACAATTCGTTAAGGTTATCGCTTCCTCGTCCGAGTCGTAGGAGGAGACTCGTCGTCGATTTCTGGCTCTTGTCTGATTCGCAGGTAAAGTTGGAATTCAAGGATTCGTCAAAATCGCAGCATTTCTTGATACAAGGCTTATCTTCTGAACAGTTCAATTTGCAGTGGAAAACATCGAGTAGAAATTGATAGGAAATACCGGTACGGACGCTTTTAATGCTAAAAAAAGTAGAAGAGAAAGCATGCATAAAGTTGGATTTAATCAAGGGCATAAATTCCAGGATGAAAATCGACGTGCAGAAAATCAGACAATCTTTCTGCACAAAGAACTGACAGGATTTTATTCATGTAGAAAATTTTCTATCGGAAAATGCAGAAAGTTTTCTTCCGAAAAATCCAGAAAATTTCCTATCGGAAAATCCAGAAAATTGTCTATATGAAAATGCAAAAAAAATTTCTACGTGAAAATCCTGAAAGTCTTCGTCCGAAAAATACAGAAAATTTTAGAAAGTTTTCTTCCCGAAATGCATAAAGTTTTCTACCGACAAATGCAATTCTACATAAAAATGGCTTAATTTTCGGCATGTCCATTTTCCCATGGTTTAAATCTCTTACGAATCCACGCAGTATTCATCCCTCTCATAAATTCGTTCCTCAATGTTGACCTGTCCGTTTGGATAGTTGTAGATTTGGAAAATTAGTTGCTGCGCGTCCATGACCAACTTTCTCCTCACTTGAATCTCTCCATCCCTACACCACTTCAGGTGATGAGAATCACGCTCACTTGCGGGCCTTGTAGACAAAAAATAAAGAACAAAATTACAATGGAGGTCTCCCAACGCATGCGATCCTATTTTGAGCAAATTAGTGTAAATCGATGACAAATTTAATTAGGATGAAATTTGCGAGGGACACGATCTCCCAATGGAATGGACACGTTTGGCAGAGATATTTGCATCCCAAGAGGAGAAAACGCGCAGTAAATTTGGAAAGTTTAAAATTTGTCGACTTTAAGGCGTGATTTCTCCTCTTCGGATGCAAATATCTCTGCCAAACGTGCCCATTGGGAAATTGTGACATTTCCAAATTTCATACTAATTAAATTTGTCATCGAGTGACACTAATTTGCTCAAAATCTGAGAGCATACGCTGGGAGACGTCCATTGTTAGTTCAAATTCATAAATTAAGGATAAGCTGATACTTCACCATACCTATTTAGAATTACGCCCGGATATCTCTCAAATGGGCGAAAATGCCTCGGATTCTGACATTCTCGTCGCCCAAGACTTGGACCACTAGGGTCAAAAGAGTGTTGAAATGGGCAACACGTTCTAAATTCAAAAGTTGGAATGTCCGGATGTGACGAATAAGTTAATTCGTCCACACTGGAATCATTACTTGACAGGAGGACACCGTCATCGTCATCCCGACTTTCACCACTTTGTCGACTACTCGTTTGAATTAATTGACAAGAAAATAATAGCAAGGCGATGAAAATATGAACCTTTTTTCCAATAAATTTTCCCATTGTTTTTTAAAATATGACTATTTTTTTTTACAAAAAATTTATCCACACTGACAAAAACTAGGAGTAAAACTTGATTTTATTCAGTTTTAATTTTATGAACAACTTTTTTCTCAAAGTTATGAAATTATCCCATTATTTTCTTTAAACAATATGACTAATTGTATACAAAATTTGTCCACCCAGGAAAAAAACTGGTACTAAAGCTTAATTTTATTCAGTCTTAATTGTACCGGAAGTCGTACAAACCACGAGATTATTGTACCGCAATGGCAAAATTAACCCACTTATTGGCAACAATTTTTTTCGCAATACTCTGCACACTATTCTAAAACTAGTAGTATAATTATTTACATATTTATTTATTTGTTAGTATCACAAAGTATCAAATAATTATAAAAAATCCCTAAATGGAAAGTCTGCATATATGTAAGCGGTACATCTACGCCATAATTAGCTACATGTTCCCATCCACCTCATTCACATTTTGCAAAAATAAGCCATGATCTTATTTTGCCAAACGTGATTAAACTGGACGCCACCATGTAGCCAATTATGTCACGATGAATCTCAAACGCTAAATCTTTCATAGAAATTAAATGAATTATTTGACACGTCGAAGTACTTTGCCAATTACGGTCGCAATTACATACTTTACGGTCGTTATTCTAAACATAATTGGCAAAGTACTTCGGTGTGTCAATACAGTGTCAACACCACGATTGCTTAACTTTTAGTATCAAAGTAACGCTTGGTCTTTTAATAAATTGAGAAATTGTCAAACAATCGTGGGTCAACTAATTATCATTTCATGTAATATCTCATATCATCATCATGTATGTAGTATGTATGTTCAGTATGTAGTATTTTGAATAAAATATGTAAATATCACTAAAGTTGTCGAGCAACCTTGGTCAACTCAACAAAACTTTGGCGTGCATATCCAAGCACCTCGTATGCAATGATTACGTATGGGGGATCTGCGTGTATGGACTGAGCACCACGGGTGCTCGCAGAGACAACCAAAAATGATGATGATGATTATGGCACGAATCTTTTGAATCTACTCCGGCACGTGTAAACAACTTGTCAATAAGACTTAAATTTTCGAGAGATATCTTACAACATTAGAAACAAAAACTGGTTAACTTTCATTACGTCATAAATTACTGTCCATTTGTAAAGATAAATTTAAAATTTAACACTTATTTTCACACTACAATCCTGAACGGCTGAATACTCGCACCAACAAGTGCGTTATTAGTGTGGTTCTCTCCGTCGCAAGAAATCGTGGTGTCCAGCTCAATGACTAAACCAGCCCATTTAAATCCAAGTTCTAGTTAAGGTAATATAGTCTACGTCTATGTGCATATCTTAAGATTAGTGCATAGACGTAGACTATATTACCTTAACTAGAACTAGATTAGTGGCACCCAGTGCCACTGCATCGACACAAATTCAGCATGTAGACCCCCACTCCATCATCCACTTTTTCGAACTCGTACTCCCGGCACGGCGGAAACGGGGAGGTCAAGGACAATTTACACTTCGAAATAAATTTTGGAAATGGAACCGAATTTATGGGAAGATTTAAGGGTAATTTGATTGTACTTTTTGGAGTACAAGCTTCGCTGAGAAAGTAAAAAGTTACAGAATTTACCCGACTAATCGAATCCCAGAGAGGATTCAGGTCAAATTCTAATAAGTCCGTAAGAAAATCTGGAATGTTCAATTTTACAGAAACTTCTATCGTGACATTTTTCACAAGTTGGGAGAGAATGACCCCAATTTCTTGGAGATGATGGGTCGTAGCGACAAATTCAATTTTCTTGATCATCGGTAACTTTACAGACGGGTCGAGGAGATTTGTCCAGTCGTCGGCGAAGGAGTGCACGAGGTCAATCGTCAACTCGATCGGGCGTCGGATGGACGTGGACTGATGCCGCAATGAATTTCGGAGGAGGATGGGGTCGTCGAGATGAAGGGCGATGGGAGGTCTCCTTAAAGGAACTCCTAGACCATTGTGGAAGAATAGGGCAAATAATTGCAAAATAGCAATTTTTCGGAATCCTAACATTTCGCAAGGAGTGAGTCTAAATAGATTTATAGTGATTAAATATTTCAGTGAAATAATTTGGCAAAATTTGTAGCAAAAGTTTTTAGAAAAAAGTAATAAGATTTTTTATAAGCACCTTATCCCCAGTAAAATTTTTCAGTAGGTAAAAATCGAGACAACTGCTCTAGCCAATAAACCAAACGTAAGTCAAATAGTATCACAGGTTGGTCAGCATGTGCTTGCTCGTGTGGAAAATGAGGGCGAGCAAATAACTGATAACACCGAATATTCGAGACCAGTATGAATGGAATAAAAAAAAGAGGATAACCCCAATCTTTTCATACACAGTAAATACGGAAACCCTACACTGTTCGTAGAATTGTCTCATATGACGCAAATTGCATCATAACAAACATGAATCACAAATATTTACTTGGCAAATTATTGAAATAATTCTCGAAATATTCTCTCCCGAGAGAAACGTATAAAGAACTATTTGACAAAAATAGCTTAATTAAACCAAGCAGTGGCCGCGGAAGCGTGGGGACATTAACATGGCTGGATACGGGAGGCAGGGGTTTATATAAAATGGGGAGATGATGCTGACATCGAACAACCGTGGGGACATTATCCCTCTGTCCCCACGTCCGTGGCCGAACCAAGCGCCAGCATAAAGGTTGTCCCCTCAGGGATAACGACGTAAGATATGCTGATATCGAAAATGGGCCGCTGCATTCCTCTAACGGTACTGAAGGGGAGATTGGTTGGTGTGACCAAAGGTCGCTCCTCCCCCTGGGGGCCAAGGTGGTGTCGGCGTCGGTGGCGGTATTCCATTTCCGCCCGCCACGCCATAGAAACGGCGTCAATATTTCTTCACCGTGAGACGAAATATTTTGTAATAAAATTGATAACGGCATAAATAAAATATAATTGCATCATCACAAACATCGGCGAAACGCAAATTCTAGTTCAAATTCTCTATGTCCGAGGAGCGGCATGGAAGGTCTCAACAAGTTATTATTCGGCACAGTTGGACCCTTTTGTAGTACGCCCGACATGAACGAGAATAACGATCCCTTCTCATCGTCAGAATCGGGACAGTCTGTCACCAATTTTGGCATGTCTGCTGCCTGGATCAACATGAAAGTAAATAAGCAAAATCTGTAAATGCATATTTGCAAACTTGCGAAAAAAATTGCATGCCTGATTACTCAAATAAATGCATGCATCTCGTTCGTATGTACATATTTTGCTATCATATGTATCACTTTCCCATTCAGCCAGAATTTAATTTAATGAGTAATGACTAATGACAATGACCAGTCATCGATGCATATTTGCAAAGTTGCAAAAAAATTGTATGTTCGATTATATACTTATTTTGCAATCGCTTTCACATTCAGTAGAATTTTAATGCAATTCGCGGTCAAATGATGCCAAATTTATCTATTTCAGGACCGACACATCATTGAAATCTTATCCTACGTCAACTACTCCGACCTCCTGCAATGTCGCCTCGTCTCCAAACAATTTCGCCACGTTATCTCCAAATCGCGATTATTCATCGATTCCACAATTTTCGTGTCATCTTCCAAATCCACTGGCCCCCTTCTCCTCCCCTCAAGCTCAACTCCCTACGAAACCTGTCGCTTTGACCACATCGACTACGACGTCTTCACCGGCGCCAAGACGGACTCTCATTCCCACGAAAACGCCTACTTCTCTCCGCCCACGCTCTTCCTCGCGAATTTGAAATCCCTCGAATTCGCGAATTCCTACATCACATGGGAAACCATCAAACGAACCGTGAATGCCACGCCAGCCTTGGAACGATTGGTTTTGACCCGATGCAAATTCGTCGACAAGAAAAATACCTCGGCGTTAAGCGAATTTGAGGAATTTCGCGTCGGTCGAACCTTCTCGCACTTGAAGTCGGTCAAAATTCAGGAATATCACGATATCCGAGCGGTTAACATCTTCCTCGAAAAGTTGGTTGGATATTGCAGCAAAACTTTGGAAGAAATCTGGATAACCTTTGACCCTTCCACGGTTATAAATTCCCCTCCTTCCTCAATTCACGACGCGGCCGAAATTGACCCCTGCTCCGTCCATCTCCCCGACATGGACACATTTTGCACCCTCGTCCGCACAATTATTGAAGCAAACACGTTCCAACTCCGTAGACTTTGCATGGATTTGAAGTACCAGCCCCTCCTTAACATCTTCTTGCCGAGCGTCTTCGGAAAAATGAATAGTTTATGGACCGAGCTAAACTTGGAGGAATTTTTGCTCAGTCCTCCTTCCTCGGCGAATAATAATAACGTCGAAATTTCCCTCAATTGCACCTCCTCCGCCCAAATCCTCATCGGTTTACTGGAATCTCAAGTCAATCTTAAAACAGCTGCGTTGCCCCATTTCCGGAACATGGGGGAACAGCATTACAGGGTCAAAATTGGGCAAAGCTTGTCCCCCCAGGTGGAATATTTGTCCCTCCCGAATCAGGAATATCTGCCGAAAGAGTTCCTTACGAAATTTGGTGCTCTGAAACAGCTGTATCTCGGCGGATCCACGGGCGACAATGGTTTGCCGGTGGCGCTACGGTCGGAAATTTTTGAGCAGCCGAAAACCCCCGTAAGTTTCCAGCACGGTCTGCCGGCGCATCTTGACCTCAATTTAGCCCTGTCCGGCTCCGCCTACAATTTTGTGGGGCCCCCGATCAATACCGGAGTTTGGGACAAGTTTACCGAGCTGGGTTTGGGATCCACGATCATCAACGGGATCGAGTTGCTCAAAATTATTAAGAAGTTTCATTTTCTCGTCAAGTTGGAAATCTTATCGGAACTTCCGGTCATACAGGATGAAGATATGCAAGTTTTGGTGGAGGGGATCCCACTCTTGAGACATTTGAGTGTGTCGGCGTGTGATTTTCTGACGGATTATGGGGTCACTGGGATTCTTAGGAATAGTTGTGAGATGATGGTGCGGCTGAGGAATTATCATGAGATGGAGGAGGAGTCAGTGGTGGCGGATTCTAGGGCGAGTAATGGGAGATCAATGGCGCAATTGAGAGGTATGTACATATTTATTTGTAAGGTTTCGCTGTGGTTTTAACCACTGTCCAAAATAGTCTTCAAAACTAGTTAAAACTAGTTTAATAGATCGAATTTTGGACGTCCACAATGTCCAAAAGTGTCCAAAATAGAAAATGAGGCAAAATGATACAAACAAAGTCTTGATTATTGAAAATCCGTTGATCTATATGTGATCTCCCATTGATTGAATCTTGGTGTGCAATTGATGTGTGATTGATAGGTTGGTTACGTTTCTCATAAAAAACGTGTTGGACAAAAGTTTTTCCAAATTACACACCGAAATGTTCAAAATTAATGGGAAATTACATATGTATCTGCATAGATTTGCAAAAAAATCGTTAATAAATAAATTTTTCCTGGTTTTTCAATGTTGCATGCTTTTGGACATTTTGGGCTTTGGTACAGTTTTTTGACACTAAAGGTTTTGAACACCAAAGCGAAACATAGATTTGCGACACGACGGACACGAGAATCTGTACGTCTGTATTTTTTTGGTTTCCTAAAATATGACCATTTTTTGCATATATTTATTACAGGTTTAAGAAGTCTCATTCTCATGGGAAAGTCGCACATTACCGATGTCGGGATTCATTTCGGACTGAGATTTCCCGAACTGGAGACTGCATTCTTGCCTTATAATCAAAACGTTAGCGGCGTCCTGATCTTGAAATTGTGGTTCTTTATGAATTTACCATTATCGAATTGTAAATATGTAAATAGATCACGGAATGGGGCGTACAAAAATTTGGCGAGCACAACCCAAGCCTCCAAGTCTTCGTCATGTGTGGCATCAACCAGAGCAGCAGGGAGGGATTCTTCTACTTGAGAGATAACCATCCTCGAGTTCGGAAGAATAAGTGCGAATATTTGGTGAGTTTCAAAAAAAAATTATACAGAAAATTAAATTGAAAACCCTGTACAATTTTGAAATTGAAAACCCTGTACAATTTTGAAATTGAAAATCCTGTACAATTTTGAAACTAAAAATCCTGTACAATTTTGAAATTGAAAATCCTTTACAATTTTGAAACTAAAAATCCTGTACAATTTTGAAATTGAAAATCCTGTACAATTTTGAAACTAAAAATCCTGTACAATTTTGAAATTGAAAATCCTTTACAATTTTGACACTGAAAATCCAGTTCTAATTTCGAAATTAAAAATACCTTTCCAATTTTGAAATTCTAGAAGTACATCGAGGAACGTAACCTTTCTGCAGAGAATGACGCTTCATCCTCATCCATGGAAGGATTATGTTCCACCTTTCATTTCGGGTGGTTCTTTGGCCGGAAATCGAACGATGAGGATCAACGAAACGATGAGGTCGTTGATCATGATAACCAAAAAACGGAAGGAGAGATTGACCTTGATAACCCTGGTGTCAACGACGACGACATGATACCAATCCCAACTTTGTCCTTGATCATTCCGTCCCAAAAGGTGGACGTGCTGAAAGAGGTGAAAGTTGACCAAAAAGTTGTTCCTGCCCCCGTTTCTCAAGTTCCGTCTCCATCAATTAAGAAAATTAAGGTTCCAAAGTTGAACCAAAGTGGTAAAAAATCCGTCGTGTGGACATTGGAGTCGGACGATGAGGATGTTCAAGATAACAATGCGATTTAAATTTTGAGCAAAATTAAAAATTTTCAGTAATACGGAAATTTTTGAAAGATTTGGTTCCATTTATTTTCATCTACTTCATCTCATTCTCCACATTTAAATAGGGCGTGATACTTAAATTAAAAAATTAGATTAGATACGATTTTTTAATAGCTTTCACTGGTAATTAAGCAATTTGGTTATTGCGAGAAAAATTTTGAAGAAAATTTTATAATTGTTTTTTGCTAAGATGTATGTATATAAAAAGTTTTAAACCTTATAAATTAATTTATGTACAAATTCCAGATTGAGATTTTATAATTATATCGGTTTGTAATCCAATTTTGATTCGAGCTTTTTATTGTCTGAAACTTTACGAGCTGCTTTCATAAAGTCTTCTTGAATAACGTAATCCCGTTCGGCACGGATCGCAAATAGACCAGCTTCCGTGCAAACGTTCCGTAAATCGGCACCATTAAAACCATCGGAAAGTTTTACGACGGCTTCGTAGTCTGAAAAAGAGAAAAGAAGACGTAAATATTTTTTTAAAACAATTTTTGACACAATTTTGAGCTTATTTTTATACCGATTTCTCCATGTTTGGCTATTGGTCCGGCGTGAATTTTGAGAATATCGAGGCGAGCTTGCTCGTTTGGAAGTGGAATTTCAATTTTACGATCTAAACGCCCAGGACGGAGGAGAGCAGGGTCAAGAGTGTCGGGACGATTGGTGGCCATAATCATTTTAACCTGTGAAATAAGTATAGATATTTAGTTAATTATTAAATTCAATACATTTGCAATAAAAATTCACACCTGTCCGAGAGTATCGAAACCATCCATTTGATTAAGCAACTCCATCAGAGTTCTTTGAATTTCTCGATCAGCGGAAGTACCCTCAGAAAATCGTCGCCCTCCAATGGCATCAATTTCGTCCATGAAGATGATGCAAGGCTGGTGATCTCGAGCGTAGTTAAACATTTCTCGAATCAAACGGGCACTTTCTCCAATATATTTATCAACAATAGCACTGGACACGACCTAAATACATAAATATTTAGTCATCATCCTCATAATTAATTATTCCTCATTAATTGTCTCCCTCACTTTAAGGAAATTTGCGTCCAACTGGGAAGCAACGGCTCGGGCCAGCAACGTTTTTCCCGTTCCTGGCGGTCCATAGAGCAGACAACCTTTCGGCGGAGTAATACCGACGCGAAGGAACAGTTCAGGATTCATCAACGGCAACTCGATAACTTCTCGCAGTTCACGAATCTGTTCTCCTAAACCTCCAATTTCTCCGTAGGACACATTTCCAGGATCTTCGTGACTCATGTTGTATACGAGAGGGTCCACTTCTCGGGGAAGATAGCTATTTTTGCAAATAATAATAAATAATTTCACAATTCCATTTATCATCTTAAATATTCCACATTAAATCCTATTTAATTACCGCATTATGGTCAACGTCGTCATATCTAACGCCACACGAGTTCCACTTTTCAATTTCGTCTTGTCCAGTTGTCTCCGACATCCGACCACGTATCTCGGCCCGTTGGTCGCCTTCACGATAAAATTGTCGTCCGTCAACTGCTTCAAAACTTCGCCCACAATTTGCCCCACACTTTGGAGAGCTTTCAAATCGTTCTCTGATTTGTCATACTGCTTCGTCAACTCTTTGAGTTGTTCTCGCACTGCAAACAAAGACGATTCATTATATTTTATCGAAAAAGTTCAAAAATTTCCATCAGAAACTTACTTTCTTTCAATCTCGCCTCAATGTCGCGATGTTCTGCGACCCTCCTGCGATACTCGGTCACTGCTCGCTCTCTCGCCGCGTCGATACCGACCACGACCCCAATACCAGGCCCCCCACTTGCCACTGCTGTCGCCATTATTAACTATTTTTTTACCAAAATTTGCAAAATTACGAAATATTTTGCGCAAGAAACTAAAAACAAAAGTTGATCAGATTTCTGCCGAGTCACTAAAGATGATTTTCCTGCACTTCACTGCAGTCTCAAAGTCCCCCATTCTCACAATTTATTTTACTTCTCAGGATTTTTAGCCCGGATTCCATCCATCTCATCGTGTCTAAAACCATTTCAATTTTCACCAAAGAGACTATGCACACAAGTCGGGAGAAGAAAATGCACTACTTTCTCCACACAACTTTCACCCGGATTAAATTAGTGAAATAAAATTTTATAAAATTTTGAAAAATGCAGAAATCATAAAAAATTCGTCATCTCATCACCCATTAAACTCGGCATCTTCGTAAATAATAAAATCCTTCAAAACCTCCAATTTTCTCCCAAAAATCTGCAATTTTCTCATAAAAGAGTCACAAATTCGAAAATCTTCATCATTTCTTTGCAAATTCTCTTCTTTCCGAGATCTTCATCGTAATGGGCGTGTAAATCCATTTTCTTAATGATCCCCAACATTGGACGGACCTCTTTGAAGGTGGAGTTATTCGACCGACAAAATCTGCCCATTGGTCTATCTCTCTCCGTTAGATACACTCTCCCCAAAAAATTTCGGCTCTTTGTAGCCCCTCCGAAATGAAATGCTTTCTCCACCCGTGCTTTCACACCGGGCCTTTTCCCCCCACTTCCGGTCCTTCCAACGCATCCGGGTAGCCTCCCCTACCCCGGGGGACTTGGTCAAGATATAAAACACCCCCGGGAAACCCTTTTCCCTGGTAAAACCCCCCTAAAAAGCGATGCATCCCCGACTTTAAACCAACTTTGGAGGGAAGACCAACATTTTTCTGTGGAGGGTAGAGTCACATCTGTTATATGCAGGAATGGAGGTCATGGCTCATGTGCGTAAAACTGCTCCCTGGGCTGTTCAAGTCCTCCGTGGTGGGGTAATTAAGGGTGCCAAAGGATACAGGAAGGGGCCCTTAAGGCGAGAGAAATTCGTAATTAAGGGAAGGTGTCGTTCATAAATTATGTAATGAGAGAGAGGTACAGTACAAGGGGAGGGGGGTCGAAGGGTCAAATGATATCGTGCCTATGTGACAGATGTTACTTAGGGGAGGGGTAAGGGGGTTAAGAAAATCGCGATCTTTCCGATACATAATTAATGTACGGCCCCTTTCTGAGCCGAATATACGACTCAAAATTCGTAACGTGATCCATGCACCAATTCAAGCCAGCTTTTAGAAGGAATATAAGGGAACAAAAAGTGGAAATAAAAAAAAATAGTGGAATTGACTCGGTCGGATTGAGGATTTTGGTGGTGGAATGGATCTAGTAGCCTGTTTTGAGACCGTATAATAAAAGTGTAAGGAGTAAAGTAATGTAATTGTGTAAAAGAACTGTTAAGTAAGTAAAGTACGTAGTAGTTTACTTAATAATAAGAATATTCGCAAAGAAAACGGCAGCATCGGTCTGTATCTCTCGTAATAATATAAATATTAGACTCGTACGTAGCACATGATTGACTTGACTTGAATTGTGTACATCGTACTCGGCGTGTAATTTGTATACATACTTTGTTGTATCGTAAACCGTATAATGAAATGAAGTCCAAGTTGAGAAAAGAAGTGGTGTAACGAGAAGAAGAAGAAATACGAAATTATGCAAAGTCAACAAGAAGGTAAGAAGAATTAAGAATTAGATAACTTTTGGTTTGGTATTTGTTGTTGCTCTTTTTTGTATGGAGAAGGATTCCCATTGATCATCATCATCATTATAAACAAACTTAAATATGTATGTACATCTTGGTTGGTTAGTTAGTTAGTTAATTTGGACGACGTAGATGGAAGTAGAGGAAAAACTGATTAGACTTGAGAAGAATTAGTTAAATATTGAATTAACTACGTCATGTCAATTGCATTGTCATCTGATTCTGGAAAAAAATGTTCAGTGAGATAACAAAATAGATAGATTATTTTGTCGTTTGAAAAAATTTTCAGAAACTTCAAAGAAGTTCAAAGTTTTCAAAAAGTTAATTGTGCATTAATTCGTTAATTCACAGTTTACCTTAACACCACCACAATTTCGCAACGATCCGGAGGAGGACAATAGAAAAGAGTTGAGGAAAATAAATAACTTTCTTTCACAAGTAAAAGCCTGCAACATGCCGTAAAAGTTGGAGAAAGTTGAAGAGCAGAGATTCACCGAGGGGATGAAACTGATGATAAGGCATCGATAAGGTAGGTCAACTAATTAATATTCTTAAATTTGCGTGGTGTGGTGCGTGTATAGTTAGTTGTTCTTTTTGATCATATAAAATTCACAATTTAACCATCTCTGTGTAGCATTAATTACTAATTGTTTGCAAATTTGTATGGTTCATGTGTCGTATTTTGATTTAACAAATTTCTGGTGTACGTATCCGCTTGTTTGTTGATAACCTCTCATCTTTCTTTCCGACTAATTAATGACCACGTCCGTAAAATGTGTTGCATTTCATGTATGTTTATCGCATTAACCAAACCACACATAC
Organism: Folsomia candida; assembly: GCF_002217175.1. Classification (NCBI taxonomy): domain Eukaryota; kingdom Metazoa; phylum Arthropoda; class Collembola; order Entomobryomorpha; family Isotomidae; genus Folsomia; species Folsomia candida. The sequence continues at coordinate 4,652,515 of NW_019091201.1, forward strand.
ATAAATACTAACACGTCAAAGGCAGTTGTATTGTAGTAGGATTTTAACAAACTAAAAATATCTGCCGGTGATCTGACGGATCGGGGTTTGTGATCCCGGAAAGTCCGGGTTGAACTTTGTGTGTCCCGTATAAATAATCCGACCAAACGGGACAAAGGGATGAAAACCCTGAAAGCCGACATACATCACATCACATCAGTCATGCTGCTTTAAAATCTGTATCCGAGATCAAACAACACTAATTGCACAAGTTTTGCTTTCTAACTTTTTTTAAGCTTGGCGTTATCAGTTTGCTATGAATCCGCTTTTGTTAACAAAATTCGGGATTCGTTTCCCTTAATAATTTACGTAGGACTCATCATCAAAATCGTCGAAATCAGCACATCTTAAATCATTTCTCGCCTCTGGGAATTTATTTTAAAATTCTGGACGATAAATTTGTAAAGCAGGGAGTTGCCAATTTTTTAAAAATATCCACTCCAGATTTTGACACTTTTTGAAGGAGGAGATATCAAGTTTAAGAAACCTTCAGACAAATTGGAACTCATTGAAACTGGCCTAAGAAAGTTATCGCCACTCCATTAATCAACTCACCGACTACAAATTTGTCGTCCAGAATTTTAAAATAAGTTCCCAGAGGGGAAAAATTATTAAAAATGTGGTGATTTTGACCTTAATTAGTCGATATTCACCCATATGCATCATCAATCTATCCTCATATTTCCTTCGCCACAATTATCCAGGTAGTCACCCCGGACTCTCCAAACATTTCCTCGAGGATTTCCTTTCTCCGCTGCCGAAGGTGCTTTCTCCTCCACCTCCGCAGCAATAATAATGACAGAGGAACGCATCCATCCATCATCATCCCCACAAGAAAAAGAAGAATAATTAACTAACGCATGCCTTTCAACCAAACCAAAGAACAAAGTCTTTAATCGCATCTTTTAATCTTATCCATACACACATTTTCCACCCACCCACGATTCTCACACCAAAACCACCACCACCACGACCAACCAGGGGAAAAGTCTTAATGGGCAGCAAGTATCCGCTTCGTCAGCAGCACACCCAACCAGTCCCACAAATCAATAACTAAACTTCGATCAGACTGACGGGCAGGCTGGCAGGATGGGGAAAGCTAAACAACTTTTGAAGAAAGCTGCCCCTTCCAAACCGTTGAAAATCTCGACCTCCCTCTTCAAACGGAGGCTCTCCAAAAACTCGTCTGGTCAAGTGGTCAGTGGGCGAGATAATATCAAATCGGGCAAGAAATTGGCCCCCACAAAAGGAGGCAAAGAATCATCAAAGTCAAAACCAGAACCGTCAACAAGTAGACGAGCCTCCAGTTCGCCAACCCCGAAATTAGGGAAGAATACGAAAAAGACTGCCACCACCACCACCACGACAACCTCCCCCAAAAAGAAGGGAAAGTCCAATTCATCATCGGTCACAAAGAGTAGTGAAACGTCACTAAAAAATAAGAAGGACGTCCCCCCTCCGAAAGGAAAGCAGGCGGCGTCAACAAAAGGTGTTCAAAAGAGAAAGCAAAGCCCACCATCGAAACCACCACCACCGAAATCCGGTGGAAGGGGAAGAAGGTCCAGTTCCTCCTCGGCTGACGAGAATAATAGTTCTTCCAGTGAAAACAGTAGTAGTAGCAGGAGTACCACCAGCAGTACCACTGCCACCGGTCGTGGTGGCAGGAATATTAAGAAATCCACCACCACCACTACGAAACAAACTCCTACTAAAGCAACTACTACCACTAAAAATAAGCGGTCCATTAATAATAAAAGTGATGCCGACAAATCTAAGCCATCCCCTTCTTCCTCCTCCGAAGAAGATGACGACGACACAGAAGAAAATAGTGACGAAGACGAGGCATCCTCTCCTCATGGCAGTGACGATGACGCCTCTTCTTCCCCCGCCACCACGAACTCATCCTCAAGTGATGGGAGTGACGATGACGACGACGACACCGATTCTGCCCCCGCTTCCAAAAAGAAGAAGACCAAACCCACCCCTGCCAAGAAGAAGGTAGTCCCCACAAAAAACAGCAAATCATCCCCCACCAAAGGAAACAAGCCGAGTAGTAGTAAAACTAGCAGTAATAATAAAAAGGTTATCAATAAGAAAGGTGGCGCCGCATCCCTTATCGCCTCCAAGAAGAAAAAGCTTATCCCCTCCAAGTCAGGCAACAAATCCAGCACGGAAAAGTCCTCCGGGAAAGCAAAGCCTTCTTCTTCCACAAAATCAAAACCAAAAGAAAAACCAGGCAAAGGGAAAGCCCCCAAGAACAAAGATAAAGATACCAAAAAAGAGAAAGCCTCTTCCACCCCCAGTAAAAAGACGAAGGTAAAACCTCGCGCAAAGTTTAAGCGGATGGCGTCCCTCAATGCGAAAGCTATTCTCGAGGCCAGTTTCAGTTTTGAGAATCAAGACAAAAAACAACGAAGCAGCAGCATCCCTCCCCCCGGAGTAAGTAGTCCCCCTCTCAAAGTGAAGGAGGAAACCAAATCAAGTTCTGTCTCAGTTTCCACGTCCCCACCACCACCTCCCATCGCTTTTATGCCAAAGTCATCACCACCACCACCACCAGGAAAAGTTGGGAAGAGAAAGTCTTCAGAAATATTGTCGAGCAGCAGCAGAAGGGAGAGCACGGCGAGTAATAGAAGTTCGAAAGAGCAGAATAACCACCACCAAACTCCGTCTTCTTCTTCATCTTCCAAACCTTCCAGCAGGCGAAACTCGTCCACCACCACCTCGACTTCCACTTCCACTTCTGCAGACGGGCCCAAGACGAAGAAGAAGGATACCAAAGCAGTAGCAGTTACGACGTCTGCCTCGTCTCCCGGTCCCAACAAGAAAAAGAGCAAAGTTTCCGTATCCACGACGTCGACATCCACGGGAACTTCGCCACCTCCAAGTAGTGCAGAGTTCTACCCGCCTCTTCCTCTTTCTGCAGACGACAGGCAGAGGAAACAAAAGGTCAAAAAGTCCAAGTCCAGTGGAGCAGGGGTCAACTCGTCCTCGTCAACTTCGACGACGACAATGGGAGATGGCAGGAGCAAGGTAAGAAGATCATTGATTTCTATTTTGGTAACGGAAAAAAATGTGGGCAGCTCTTTCTTCCCCCGATTTTCATTCGTCATACAGAGAAATTTATTTTCTCCTAATAATACTGTACAGCAAGTAAGGAGAAAGTTTGGTAAGTAGCATTTATTTGGCTGGCTGGCATGGATCTGATCATTCTTCTCTCCCACTTGAGCATGTCGCACGGCATCGGCATTTCTCAAAATTGGCAACTTTCTCTCTCTCTACTTTCTCTCCACTCAAGAAGCTCAAGCTGCTTTCGCGTAACTATGGACTGACTTGACTGACACTGACAAGATGTGTCAGATAGAGAGAGAGAACACGCAGAATATGTGGGGATGCAGTGGCCGCGGAAGCGTGGGTGGGACAGAGAGACAATGTCCACATAGTTAAATATTTGATGTTCGCATCATCTCGCCCATGTTATGTGAACCCCTCCCTCCCGTTATCCTACAATGTTTATGTCCCCAAATGTCCCCACGGCTTCCGCGGCCACTGGGAGAAATCAGGCTACTCAAATGTATGAACATAATACAGTGGTCGCGGAAGCGTGTGGACAGAGGGACAATGTCCCCACAGTAATTCAATGTCCGCACCCCTCCCTCCAGTTATCATACAATTTTAATGGCCCCAGATGTCCCCACCGCTTCCGCGGCCACTGTACGTACATAAAGCAGTAAATATGCGTCGGCATAATTGGCTTCGTCGTCACGTTACTTATTATTACACGCAACCAACCCTTAAAGTTTTCACATGTAAAAAAAATATATTTCCGAAAAGTTGATCCAACGTCATATTCATTTAATAACGCTATCAAAGTGTTGAATTGGAATGATTACCACCTACTTTTCGTCCTGGAGAGGAGAGCTTGTTGGGCGGAAAATTAGGTTTTTGTGGATGAATGGAGATAGATCCTCTCATCGAATCCTTCCCTACGGCTAGCTTAGCTTAGCTTTAATATCTACGCATACATCCATCCAGTTAAATCACATTACTTCTTCATTACTTATTAGTAGCTGGGTGAAAAGGGGAGCGAGACGAGACGAGAGTACGCCCGTCATGTCAGATTTCTGATTGATTAATCCACTTGTTCATCATCCTCTCACTCACTCACTCACTAAATCCTCCTCGATTCTCGAGCACTTCGTACGTACAGATCCCAAAGTCAGCGAAAAGGTGGCTGATTTCCGGTCTAATAAAAGACCACCATTTTCTTGCTAGCGAGATATGAATCTATTCCAAAATCGGGGATGTGTATAGACTTTGATTTATTTATCTGTGCTAATTTTGTGCTCTGTCTTCGTAATACGCGACTTCATACGTGAGTTAGTCATTTAGGGTAGGTTTTTTTTATGAAGTATGACTCATAAGGGAGGTCTCACAGCGGACGCTGTCCCATTTTGAGTAAAATAGTCTCAATTCGACTATAAATTTGATTAGGATGAAATTTGCGAAAGACACGATCTCCAAATGGGCACGTTTGGCAAAGATATTTGCATCCGAAGGGGAGAAAACGTGCAGTAAATTTGGAAAGTGTTAAATTTGTCGACTTTGAGGTGCGTTTTCTCCTCTTCGGATGCAAATATCTCTGCCAAACGTGCCAATTGGGAGATCGTGTCTTTCCCAAATTTCATACTAGTTAAATTTTTCATCGATTTACACTAATTTGCCCAAAATCGGACAGCATACGCTGGGAAACCTCCCTTGTTAGAATTTCTTATCATAAAAAACACCCCATTTCGTCAAATATTTTCTTCTATTCTGTCAATATATTCAATACATACGTTTCTTTTTTTCTTCCTCTCGCATCAAATTCTATTATCTGTTATCACGCTCTCAACTTTTTCAAGTGTCTCTTTCTTTCCACACTCGTAAAATTCACGGCTCATTACTCTCCTCTAACTTCACTTCATGATGACGACGAAACACCAACCAAAGGTAGAGCAGTAGAGGAATGGCGTGCACTTTAGTCCTCCTTCTTCTCCGACTTCAGGAAGAAGAAGAAGAGAGACATTGAATCTTGAAAAATCGGTTTGTTGTAGATACATATTTCTGTAGATAAGCAGTGGCCGCGGAAGCCGTGGGGACATTAACATTGTAGGATGGGGGGAGGGATGGGTTTATATAAGATGGGCAGATGATGCGGACATCGAATAACCGTGGGGACATTGTCTCCCTTCCGCGGCCACTGTTTCTCTCTTTTAGACGAAGATGTGCTGGGCGGATTGAACAAATAATTCAACGCTTGAAAATAAATTGTGGAAAGTTGTGTCAGACACAAAGAGAGCAAATAAAACATAAGATGACAAGCATACTGGGAGAGAGAGATATCTTTTCTCGAGCACATTTTTCATTTTGTTTTTCACGGAATCAGAACTCGTTTCCTGAAAATGGTGGTGGTATCGCAGCTCGAAAAGAAATGCAGCACGTTATATGTTTCCATTCATGACGTGATACCACCACCACTTATTTGTTTGGCTCCTTAACACTTATTTGGGTACATACACAAACGAATTACGTCCATTTTCCGTGGAGCGGAAGTGATAAAGACAACATGGCTTTTATACCCTTTTTAGTTCAGAGAGCTGGGTCATGTCAGGTTGCAACAAAGTTTGCTCCCTATTTGTTGTTATGAGGAGTGACATGAGAGCACCACTTTTTTCCTGGCCCGAGTCAGGGCTTATGCACCCGTCGTAGTTGAGGTCTGTCTGTATATCGCTCGTAAAACTAGTCCAATCGACGTGAAATTTTGAACACGCGTAGAACATTTAAAATTAGGAGTCAGATTGGAAGATGGGCTTATGTACCCGTCATGATTGTTTGTCTGTCTGTCTATCGATTACGTTCGTAGAACTTGTCTTGAAATTTTGGAGACACGTACAACATGCAAAATTAGGAATCAAGTTCAAAAATATGGAAAATCTTTCGAAAAATGGAAAAGTTGCCGTGGCCGTATTATACCCATTTCAATTATTAGTAACACCCTGACTCGGGCTCAAGAAAGCCTGCACTCTGGGCTTTTCCCTTTCTCAAGTCAATTGCAATGTCAAGTTGGTTTTGTTTCTGGGAAAAATCTCGCTAAAAATTGTACTGTCAAAAGAAGTATTGTGTCCCAATTTGACGTGAGTGAGTGAAACAAAAAAATCCACAATATGAATTGAATTCACGACAGTAATAAGACCCAGATTGTGTCATCTCATGACTTTGACGACAATTGTTTTTATGTGACTCAACAAGAATTTCTTAACTGCTGATGAAATGCAGGCAACTAGTTTAAACGACGTTCTCGCCCTAATCGCCTCATCTATTACCCATTAACCTCTCTCTGACTGACTTGCATTAATTTCTGAGAGATGAATAAACAAAATGTGCTCGTACAGACTTTTAGTTAGTGTTGCTGTTAAGGGAATAAATTATCACGAAAGCAAGGGGGACACAGAATTCCGTCCGTCTCACCACCTTCCTGTTTGTCGTAGCCTTTGTCTCGATGGAGAAAGTCGAGAAGATCTCTGGTTGTCATTAAGTATTAATAGTTTCTGGATGGTTAGCCGACAACTTCGGCTGCTGCACAATCGTATCTTTCTCTTTCTTTCTCCGGTGGTACTTTCTCTTTCGTGAGAAGAGGAGTCATTTGCCACTGGGATTTACAGTTTAGTTCACTTTCTTCTTTTAGAACCACCACCAAAGTTGCCGTGTTGCTTTCATTTCTCTTTTGTCCAGAAGAGGAGGGACCGCCTATTAAAATTTAGTAGATTGATATTGATACGGACCGACCGGAGCAGAATACAAATATTTAAGGAATGATAACTGTTTTTTTCAATTTTTTTGGAAACTTTCAACTGTCGAATTATATATTTTTTTAGAAGCGTTATGTGTCATTATGATAATACCAACAGATATTGAAGGATTAAGAAAACTTTTTTTTTCAATGGGAACATTTTTTTCGGAAACTTTCAACTTTCGAATTATATGCCTTGTGTCATTTGCAAAATATCTGTGGGTGTCGTTTTTCCAGGGATTTGAAGAACATTTAACTACTCGTTCTTTTTCTCGGATGAGAATGGCAGTTGGAGAGATGGGAAGATCGGAAAGTGACAAATGGCATTTCATTGTTTACTTCTTCCCCTTTCTTCTTCTTCTCAGCTCGTCTTTCTTTAAGATAGAGGAAAAAAGAATCCCCTCTTAAATTTTGTTCCCATTATTCCGCCCGTTTTCCGAACCGGGTACATAAACCCGATAAACACAAAGCTGTTCAAGTAGTCCAGTGGCCATGGAAGCCGTGGGGGCATTAACATTGTAGAATATGAGAGGAAGGGGTTTATATAACATGGGGAGATGGTGGGGACATTGAATGAATACCCGTGAATTGTTCCTGTGTCCCCACGCTTCCGAATATTGGGTCAAGGGTCTTTCTGGGTCATTTGTCGCAGGTCAAACTGACGGGGTCAGGTTAATGACCTGTTATGTTACCCATGTTAAACATATGTCTTACGCAAGAATTTGTCCACGGTGACGAACTTGTGTCTCTTTTAGATTTGTATGGACGACGGTTTGACCGATAAGTTATCGGCGATAACTGGACGTGGACGAGTTTACAAGGTTAGCCCAAGCTTTCGTGTGTATGACTGCCGACAAACCGTCATTTGTGCCGCCAGATTGTTCCTCGGGTAGAGAAAGTCGTCTGCCTTTGCCATACATACCTATCACGCCTCCGGCTTTTCCTTTGGAGATCGTATTGTGACGACTTTTCGAGCCCTGAGAATAATGGATGAATGGGGATGGCGAGAAAAATTGGGGGGAGAAAGAAAGGCCAGGCATCCCATCACGAAGGCAGGGTGACAATTGGAATCGGATGCAATTCAAATTGAATCGGTTTCTCTTTTTTGTCGGAGTTTTTCTTCCAAATGAAGACGTATGTGTGACAGTGGCAAATTGTCGGGTAAGGCTTAAAGATTAGATACCAACGACCAGACCACCCACGCATGCAGTGACCGCGGAACCTGTGGGGACGTTAATGTTGTAGGATGGGGGAGGGACGGGTTTGTATAAGATGGGCAGATGATGCGGACATTGAATAACCGTGGGGACATTGTCCCTCTGTCCTTGGGGGCACTTCCGCGGCCACTGGACAAAAGTTGTGAGGGATTTCGTCCATTTCGTTGTCAATTCCTTATAACTTTTTTTGAGACTGGATTATTTCGAATGTTGTAATCTTTCATCTATCAGGTCAAGTTTTTATTTGCTTATTTATCAGTTAAATCTACCGGACGTGTCAAACGACATCTTTTCTCGCTATGGGAAGGAAGTGGTAAATTATCATAATTTTTCACCACCCACAAGGACCGGTCCTCGTATAATGGAGGTCGACCAGTGTATGCTCTCTGATTTTGAGCAAATTAGTGTCAATCGATGACGAATTTAATTAGTATGAAATTTGCGAAAGACACGAGCTCCAAATGGGAACGTTTGGCAGAGATATTTGCATCCGAAGACGAGAAAAGGCGCAGTAAATTTGGAAAGTGTAAAATTTGTCAACCTTAAGACGCGTTTTCTCCTCTTCGGATGCAAATATCTTTGCCAAACGTTCTCCCATTTGGAGATCGTGTCTTTCGCAAATTGCATACTAATTAAATTCGTCATCGATTGACACTAATTTGCTCAAAATCAGAGAGCATACACTGGTCGACCTCCATTTTTACTACCCCTCCCATCTTCCTTTACTTCCACGGGATCCGCCGTCATCCCCATTGCCCTTTTATAATATCATCTTTCATTCCACCCCGAAAGGCGAGAAAGCATTTCACGGTATGGTTTTCCACCAAGGAGAGAAAGAAAAGCAGGGTCGCGTCTCTGATCCCGTAATATCCTCGCTCACTCTCTCTCTTCATGAGTTAAGGTTGTTTTTGAGCCCCGACGTCCCGACTACACGGTGGCAAACAAAAAATAACACGGTAATTTGAGACTCGAACTCCTTCACCAGCATGAATAAGCCATGCCATACGTACAAACAGGGGCCGCGGAAGGGTACGGACAAAAGAGGGGCAATGTCCCCACGGGTATCCATCATCAGTCCATGTTATGTAAACGCCTCCCTCCCCATCCTACAATTTTAATGCCTCCAGATGTCCCCACAGCTTCCGCGGCCACTTACGTACACCGTGCATATTATCGGTCGGTACTGGTGGTGGTGCTACGTTTAGTTTTGGTTTGTTGGTTCGCTCCTCAGTATTTCGAACTCCATGCACATTGGGGGTTATCCAATCCTTCCTTACGCCGTGCCACATATGAGACGAATCTCTCTCTCCTTTCTATCTCGCAAAGTACAAAACCAAACCAAACCACGTCGTGCAAGTAATGCAACCAAAACTCTCGCCTTTCTTCATCCCACCCGACGACGATCCACAAGCTTGGAGGGCATTTATCGTCATCATCATCATGAATTTTCCGCTGCCTCTGCTCCTCGTCGTCGCTTCACTTCTTGGTTGGTGGTATGGTGTAGTTCATAGAACTCGAAATCGCGTCAGGCTTTTACATTGCATTATACACAGTTATTAGTTGGCATTTGTTGCATGCATGAGAATTTCTTTCGGGGTTTGGACTTGTGTTGGCTACAGTTATGAATGTCGTGCTGGGCTTGGGTGCTGTCTCCTACCTACAACAATTCAAGTAGGCAGTTAAATAAAGGTGCTTATACATAGTTTAGTTTAGTTTGTTAGTTAGTTATGGGATAGCGATAGCGAATCAGTGGCCGCGGAAGCGTGCGTGGGGACAGAGGGACAATGTCCCCACGGTTGTTCGATGTCCGCATCATCTCCCCATCTTATATAAACCCGGCCCTCCCCCCATCCTACCTTGTTAATGTCCCCACGGCTTCCGCGGCGACTGGCGACAGCGATATGTTTGGTGTCGTACCGTATTGGCTTTGCACGCGAAACAGAATGAGGACGCGGCGGTGGCGGCGGCGGACATGTTGCTGTAAAGTAAAGTGACTTTTTGGCTATGTACTTACGGAGTGATTCACGCCGTATGCAATTTATGTATGGATCTACGTGTGCGAAATGAGATGAGATGACAACTTCAAGTTTTGATCATCAGATTTGGTGGTGATTCTGCCTGCACAAACCAGAAGCGGAGGGAGGATAGGAGAAGGATGAAATAGTTATCGAGTTATTTGTCGATGGGGACGACTTCCTTCCTACTTTCTCTGCACGTTGCTTCTCCCGAGGATGGAGTGGAGTGAAAATCCTTGGTTGCGATGGGTGGGATTGTGCAGGGAGACCATTGATTTCTCCGGGATAGCTTTTTCACTTCACAGGGTAGTTTGAAGAACGTAAAGAATTTTGCTTAATCTTCGTTCCCATTTTAAAGAAAAATAGAGAAGAATTCGATAAATTCTTATCATGCGGAAGGTTCAAGGAGAGTTGTAAAGGTGGCGATGTCGAGGGAATTTATGGCACGCCTTATTTGGCAAGTATTTAAATTAATGGCAGTGTTATAAGAAAAGTTTAGGGAATTCAGGCATTTATAGCGTATATGCCTTATGTTTGCCGAGTATGTAAATTAGGGCCACCAATGTTATAAGAAACATAAATTTTCAGGAAATTTTGGCATTTATGGCATGTCTTATTTCCCAGGGATTCAAATTGCGGCCAATGTCGGAAGAAATGTTTCTAGGAAATTTATGCCATATCAAAAATTGTCATGCCCAAAATGCCGGGAACTTATTTTCATTCCAGAAATTATGGGAATTTATTTTCTTTATGCCCACGAGACTTGCACAACTCTACAAGACTGTCAAGATTTGATTTTTCTTCTCCTTCTTTCTCCCAACTTTGGCTGGTTTAGTTGGTTGAGTGAGGCGGAGGGAGATAAATTATGGCCCTGCATTAATTAAAGGCTAGTCTCGACGCTAAGGTGGAACTTCCGGTCGCTCACTTACTTCTCGTCTTAAAATGTTGTTGTTTTGATTAAAGATTACATTTCCCTTCTTGGCAGTCTGCACCTTTTCGGATAAATTATTCATGCCGTCGAGATACAGTGACGGCGCAAGTTGAGGGGACATGTGGGGACATAGCATTGTGAGATAGGAAGAGGAGGGGCTTATTAACAAATAAGATATAATGTTCATGAAATTTCTGGGGGGACAATTTCCCCCTGCTTCCGCGGCCACTGTCGACGTATGTATCTTGTTGCGTGCGGGGAACCAATTACGCATAAAACCACTTGAACGACCAAACTTAAAATGGTGATTTTACTCCCATTATACCAGATTATGAAGCAGAATGAGTGGATTTACCCGGCCAAATGAGGTCCTTCCTCTCACGTCTCACACTCTCACTCCGTGTTTGCTCCAAAGAAAGTAAAATGCTTAATTAAATATCTTCTTTTTTAGCGTGAATGAAGAGTTTTCAAGAATTTTTACTAATAATATTTTTTATCGTGGTTTGCGGGGAGAAATATGTAAGAGACCGGAATTTTAAACGGTTCAATATATGGCTGGATGGATGAGTGTTTGTAAACCTAGTACTATAATCTTCATATAGATAATCAGTGGCCGCGGACGCTGTGGGGACATCGGGGGACGTTAATATTGTAGAATAGGGAAGGTAGGGGTTTGTATAACATGGGCAGATGATGCGGACATCGAATACCCGTGGGGACATTGTCCCTCTGTCCCCACACTTCCGCGGCCTCTGCATTTTGTACATACATTTGAGTAGCCCCAATTCTCCCAGTGACCGCGGAGGGTATAGGGACATGTGGGGACATTAACATTGTAGGATAGGGAAGGGAGGGGTTTATATGACATGGGCAGATTATTCGGACACCAAATAACCGTGGGGACATTGTCCCTCTGTCCCCACGCTTCCGCGGCCACTGCCCATAACAATATTTATAAAAAAGCGGAGACCATTTTGCCGGCACAAGTTCAAAGAAAGAAGAAAATGCATAATGTAATTCGAGTGAGCGTATTTTATATATGGCGAGAAGAGAGGAGGAGGTTGGCGTTGCACGGAGTTTTGTACGCCACGATTTTACGGCAAGAAAGATTGCCATTTTCCCATGAGTTTCGTTCCTTGGTTCGTTCGAGGATTTTCATGTGATTGAATTTTGATTTCATTAGTTTTGAATAAAATATGATCATGGAGCGAAGGAAGAAATTGTTTCATATTTCGAGGTGAACACATGACACTAAAGTTGTGTATGTATTTCTGGAACGCAATCTTCCCTTCTGTTTGCACTGTAGGAAATCTGGTATAGTACAGACAGATACTGATTTCTCGGTATTAAAGGTGCTACCGCTTGGTATTAAAATTATACATAAATTTGCTACCGATATGTTAAAACTTTAATACCGAACTATTACTACGTACACGGTATTACTTATCAATCCCACTTTGGTAGAATCATACATGATTACCGCTTGGTATCATTTTAATACCGGATTTCTAAGAGTGTAAATCCACACGTTAAGCGATTTACAAGTAGGACAAGCAGTGCACTAAATGTTAAATCCATAAAGTACCCGACTTTCCTTCCTACGCAGTGAAAGTTGTCCAGTAAAAGCTGCTGGTGCGTAATGACGTGTCGAGTTTGTGACTACTGTTGCACGATTAATTACTTGAGCGATTACGTGCAGAGATCAACGTATATTCATATATCAGTATGCATACACATAAATGAGGATAAAATGCGAGCCCATTATATTATTACCCACGTAGTAATAAAACATCATTCATTTCTGTCGATTCCTTTCTTTATTGGTCATAATCAAACCCACGTCGTACGTTCTGTAGTATCAGGTTAATGTTTGTAATGTAATGATAGGAAAATTATGATAAATGTGCCAGGGATTCCATCGTAATCAAAAGAATGTTGTACATACATAGCTTATCATTGTTTAATTATGGTGGCGCGGGAGGGTGATGATTATCTTCCGCATGCCAGGGGCTTATTCATCCATATGATATGCAGATGAGGAAGAGAGATGCGATTTCTAATCAGGGAATGAGATGTGTTTTACCAGATGATACTTTTTGGATTTATGTATCATGAGACTCGAGGAATTGAAAATAGTGATAATTTCGGAAACTTAATTTGTAAAATTCTTTCTTTTTGCGATTTATAATCAGGTGTGTTTTACCAGAGGATACTTTGTGCATTTACCATTTAAAGAAATGAAAATGGTCATAATTTCGAAAACTTAATCTGTAAAATTCTATTTTTTCGCACTCATATATAGTGAAAGGAGAACTTTACTTTTGCCAACATTTTATTTCATTTCACAACATTTTTTCTCATTTTTTTTGCAACCGATGCCCACGAGTGACCTGACACTGATTCGATTTCTGTCCCTCTCCCCTTGCTCCAAGTGACAACTTAATAACAACAGGTTATAAAATTGTATGTTGAGAATGATTCACGACCAAACCACCGCTTCTGTCCTCCTCCTTCCTCCTCCTCTAAAATACGCTACGAGCTACTCTGCTACCTGAAATACATACATACATCCAGCTCTTCTGAGGCGAATCTTCCTTTCACATCTCACGAAAGTAGTAAGTGGTCGTGGTGGAAGAAAAGTGTTGAAAAATCCGACCTGGTGTAAGCTACTGGGTGAGTGAACGAACGATAAGGGATGATAATAATACTGTTTTGTTAGTTCACATACATACACCGACCAACCAAAAACCAACCAACTTTTACATACACTTCTTTTGCGGGTTGTTAACTGCATGCACAGCCCATGTAAAAGTATTTAAGGTTCGTTCCCCCTCATGCTTAAAGCGATTCATTCCGCTGCTCACTTGGTTCAATGGTATGGTAGTTACCTGTTCCATTATTACCTTCGTGGTCAGTGGCCGCAGAAGGGCGTGGACAATGTCCCCACGTTTGTTCGATGTCCGCATCATCTCCCCATCGTATATAAACCCCTCCCTCCCCCCATCCTACAATGGCAAAGTCCCCAGATGTCCCCCCAGCTTCCGCGGCCACTGTTCTCTTCATGGCATGGCATTCATGGACGGATGGGCCTAAAAGTTAATCCTCGCAACGAGAGAGATTTTGTGTCAGGAGAGAGAGAGACAGGTAGGCTTCATATAATACAACATGTCGACTAGTTGTTCTCGTTCTCGTCGTTTGTTTAATATTGCTCGTCGTCGTATTGCAGCAGAGTTTAATGGACAAGAAGAAGCAGCAAAGCAACAGTCAGTCCTTTACGTACGTACAGGAAAGCAAGCATTTTCGTTGATACGAAGAGATAAGAGAGAGTTTTTTGTGGACTCGGCTTGCCAGCCAGTTACCAGTTATAAAGTCAATTCAACCCATGCATTCATTACAGTAAGAACCAAACTTGTTGGTGGAAATATAGAGAGATAGATAGCTTAGTTTAGCTGTTATATGTAGCTAACTAACCAACTAACTAAACTACATACATTAAATACAACGGGATGGAATGGAATGGAATGGAGAGAGAGAGAATAGAATACATAGAAAGGGTTTCCTCCTCTTCTTCTTCTTCTTCTTATTCTGTCCAAGTTTTGCAGCCTTTTCATCATAATATAACAGGCGTCGTATGTACGTACATACAGAAAAGCTTATTCAGTCAGTCACTCACTCACTCAGCAGAATATTTTAAAAGGATTATTATAACCAAGGTATAAAGGAGAGAGAGAAGAAGAAAATATGTATTTCATGATGATCATCTCGTCTCATATCCTGAAATGATGGTGGTTTGGTTTGGTTTACCTTTTCGCCCCCCTGCCGACACTCCTGATATTTACGACATGTTAATGGGCAGAGAGAAAGTTGATGGTTGGGATGGATGAAAGATCAGATTTGGGGTTTGGAAATAATGCAAATCAGATATCCCACTTAAAAACGGTACAAATTATGTAGCTTGGAGCGATTTTCGTTTTAAAAGATGAGAAGAAGAGAGGAAATCACGTCAAATTGAACGTTTCATCGGGTCAATGAGATCAATATCCGTTCCGTGTGTGAGAGATCATTTTATGGGTGAAAGCTAGGACCGGGCAGTCTCATCCTTCCCTGTGGAGCCTGCTCTTTCACTTCCTCATCCCATCTTTCCCATCCATGTACATACGTAAAATAAACAATGCCTACGTAGTAGGAAACCATCCCATTGTTGATGATGGTGCTAGTTATGCAACAAGAAGTGGTTTTGCATGAAACAATGTCGTGATCCTTTCCTGTATATATATTTCTCTTCTTGTGAACAGATTAGCAAGCAAAGTAACATGATCATCATACGAATCTCTTCTCTCTCTTTTCCTCGTCCCTGATGAGCGAGTACAGTAATGTGCTTATACATTTCCATTCCACGTAGCTCTATGAATGTATATACGTGCAGAGAAGCTGTGGAGCTTCTATTGTTGTGGATTGGATGGAATGATGGTTGGTTTGGAGATTTGGTTGGTTCGTTAGTGCAATGTTCAACCAGTTCAGTTCTTCACACTATGTTCATTGCATACGCTCTCTCGGCAGATTATTGACCTTACATCCATCCATCCATACACAATGGGACGCATTCTTATATACGTACGCTGGTGGATTCGCTTATTCGTGTGTATGTAATAATATGCGTATACCTGATGATTGCTTACCTGCTTGTTCTTAATGATGGGAGGGAAAGAAGTGCAAAAATGTAGAAAGGAAGGAGTGGATTAAAACTTTAAGCTTTTCCGGGTTGTATGTATGTACATAATGGTCACCTAATGGATAAAAGATCCTTCCTGCTTCTTTTCTTATGGAAAGTTTTTGGTACACTGTTAGAAATCTACTGGTATAGTTCAGACAGGTATGGATTTCTCGGTGTTAAAGGGGCTACCGTTTGATATTAGAATTCTGTATACCCGTCCGTAAAAAATTACTACTGACACGGTAATACTTTAATATCTTACTATTACTGCATACATGGTATTACTTATCAATACCACTTTGGTAGAGTCATACATTAATACGGCTTGGTATCATTTTAATACCGGATTTCTAAGAGTGTACATATAAAAATGCTCCCTGTCAGGTTAAAATAAAACCGTGGTGTGGTGAATAATAATACATGTATGTATGAAAAAGTAGCTGGTAGCTCGTTGTAATGTCGACTTTTTGCAGGGTTCAGTTTTTTAAAAGGCGCATTGTTTTTAAGGAGAAGAGAAGAGTGTGAATAACTGGTTTGTTTTTATTTTATTGCTGAGAGCACTTACTTTCTCATTCCTGACTTTGTATGGCGTATATCGTATCGCATATTTACCGATCGTATGTATGTATACATTATCGATTTCAATGCAATTCAATATAATGCAAATAGTTCTCTTTGTATTCTGGGTGGAAACATAAGTATAAATCTTGTGTTTTATCATGTGCATGGTGCAGAACCAGAGACGAATACGGTACAGAAGGGCCTAACATGTGCATACTTACGTACTACAAGTGCAAGAAGAACAGTGACCGCGGAAGCGTGGGGACATAGGAGCAATGTCCCCACGGTTGTTCCATGTCCGCATCATCCGCCCATCTTATACATACCCTTCCTTCCCCTGTCCTAACCTGTTAATGTCACCACAGCTTCCGCGGCCACTGAAGAAGAGTCACCTATTCGGTTCGTTTGGTATAAATAAAATCAATCGCTTTATTCAAGTACATTTGCGAGACAAGGACAAATACCCGCCCAGCAACAATTTCTCTCGTGTGATTTACCGAAATAGTTTCCAGATTGGACTTTCTTGCAATCGGAGCAAAATTTAATTGAGAAGTTGATTCGATAAGAAAATAAGTATTGCATAACTAAAAATATGCTCAGTCAGTCAGTCTATTAAAGAAAAGTCTCAATTGCTGTCATCTCTCTCGGGGATTCCTTTCTCCGTCACGTCAATCCGCCCCCATTGTGCGAGATAGAAAAGCATTCAATAATCTTTATAAAATCAGTCTCATAACTTCGATCATGTCATCTTAGCTCATTTCATCTTGATCCCAGCCAGATTTCCAGGCAGAGAAGAATATAGAATATGACACGATATTATTTTTCCATCGCAAGGCGGCGAATTACCATTTAGCCCCTGAACAAAACAACTTGTCCTCTTAAAGAAGAAGAGAAAAATACTGTGTAAGTAATCAGTCCACACACAAAAAAGAGACGACGACGAAGTAATGCAGCAGAGAGAGAGCAAAGTTATTAGGAGACAGTAGGAGGATCTCAGTCTCAGTCCTGGGCTGCCTTTCCCTTGCCTCATTTTTATCAAGTCTGTACGTATTACACATACATATCCGTACATACAAACCAACTTTGCTTTACCAACCACGCAGGCATTCCACCACCGCACCGTTATTACGCCAAAGTCACCATGTCCTCGTCGTCGTCGTCGCTATGTAGAAGCGTTTCATTTCAGCACTGCTCCGTTTCCCCGTCCACTTTTCTTCTTCACGGGCAGCATTTCAGTTGCATTGCAGCCACGCAAGCAAAGTGTATTATCCGTCTCTGTGAAATAAAATCCGAGTCTGTCTCCACAGTCAGTCAGCTCTAAATCGGCATCACCATTAACATTAGACCAGCATTGTGTGTGCCTTGGTGTGAGTGATCCCCATCAAAAATGGCACAAGTGTAGCAATAATTTCTCTCAAATCTCAACCAACACGTGAAAAAAGCTGTAAGCTACGACGACTTGGCTTGACTTTTGGCTTGCATTTGCTTGCAAACCTACGCATAAGTAAGAAGAAAGGAAGTAGAAGGTGGGACTTGTTGTGCAAAGTAAAAGAAGAAGTAGGATCATCGAGCCTCGGGAGAAGTTTTTAGCTACACTTGGCTCTCATCTACCCAATCCACCCGTTCGTTTAAAAAGTAAAGGGGTGACTATCTAACCAACTTGGAGAGAGTTGTTTCTGCTTCAAAATCTAAGCTTAAGGGGTGATGGCTGCATACACAATACAATAGAGGAATAAATATTATGCAGTATGTACAGACTCTCACTCACGTTATTTAAGCAAAACCTATTCAGTCTCAAAGTTGCTGCATTGCATTACACTGCGATCCTCCTCGTGTCTCGTATTCTGTGCTGATGGTGGAGGCGAGTATCATTTTACAACCAGCACACTACATTTGTGAATAATATCGCAACAAGTAAAGCTAAGCTAAGCTAAGTTAGTGGTTCTTTTAGTGGTTGCTACATTACATTGCACTACATAATTTTTGAATCTGTTCTGCTATGTGAGCGAAGTGAGGGAAGGGTTGACTACTTGCAGTTATGGATTGAGAGAGAGTGTGCACACATATGTGAAGCTATATGAATTTACGTATGTATGTACTTACTCTTACCACGTACCATTAATTGGTATGGTGCTGATGGGATTGTGAAATGTCCTCTGTACATAGTGCGTGGTTTGGTGGGTTGGTTAGTGTTTCACTTACTGTTTTCTAGTCATATGTACGTACATACGTACATTTTATCAAGTAATAAATAAATATACGACACTGCGATCAAGGGTCGAAGTGGAGAGTGAAGAAAGAAGGCAGGAAGACAAAAATTGCTGTATTGCTCTATTAAGGAAGTGGTGTACGTACAAACACATTTCTGGTGCTGGTGCTTAATGTGTCAAGAATTTTACAATTATTGTTACGAAACTGAGAGACTTAAAATTCTGCCAGGATTGTCTTAAACCCTACACGTTTTTATTTACCAACAAGTTGTTGATGTTCGTCTGGTGCAGTGGGATATGAAATTACATGGCGTCTGTCTACCATATACGCAGGGAAAAAAGTAGGCTCACATCGTGTGTCGAATAGTGCAGTGAAGCATGGCCTTAAATTTACTCGAATGTATGGCAATTGTTCACGAGAGGAAATGTGCCTCATGTAAAGCGATGAGAGAGGAGAGAGACCTTAACTTACTTACTACTCCTCTGTAACCCATGTGAAACGCGAAAAAAATTGCGAAATTACGTCTCAAAAGTGGATATATTTCCTCCGGAAATTAATTAATTTAAAACGTCGTTCGTTTACATTCACGACCTTTCTTTACCCACGCATCCATCCACCAACAGAAATACCGGCTCGTCGTCGTCGTTCACTCACTTCCGTCATTCTCCTTCTGTCCGATTCTTCTTCCAAACGAAACGCCGGGTTTATTTTTGTCCCCTTGTTTTTGAACAAAGTGAAAATTCCGAGTGGAATAAATGCGAGGAAAAGATACATACAGACTGGAAATAAGTAAGTTGAGTGAATAGAGAACAGCCACGTTGTTCGCAGGCATGAGGTCATTATCGGAAGCTCAACTATAGCGTCTTCCTCTTCCACCCGAGCAGATCCAAACTCAGTCACTCACTCAGTTCATCTTCATCTTAAACTAAACTGAAAGCAAGAAAAGATAATTGAGTTGTGCAAGCAAGCTCTTCTTCTTCTTTTGTTTGTCTTGGTCTCCAGTTTCCAATTCCAAGTTCTCAATCTTTGACTCGGCCCCCTCATCTGAACTGAAAACGACGCCGCTTTGTCTCCTCTCCTCTCCTCCGTCCATACGTAATCTCCAATCTAAATATTCCCTGGAAAAGAGAGAGACCAAGATGATGGTAGAATCTGGCCCGTCGTCTTCCTCCACGTCGTCCTCAAAAACGATGGCCATCATCCCTTCGGAATTGACTTCATCGTCGGGAAATCTGCAAATTTTCAGTTACTGGGTGAGCAGTGGGGGTGGTGGGGGTGGTGATAAGTCCAGTTTGCCCTTATCCATCGGGAACTTATCGCTGGGAAGGAGTAGCAGTGACGAGAATAAGGGTGCGTCTACCCATCGCAGAGACTTGTTCGAGTATACGACCACCGTTCCAAAATTGTTGTTAAGTAGTAGCACACGTGATGATGAGGACGATGATAAAACTGAGAATGAGACTGAGCATGCAGCCTGTGATGATCAAAGAGGAGGAGAAATTAGCGGGGTGAAGGTGAAAGTGGAGAAAGTTGAGGAGGACGATGATGACGGTGATAATTGTGATAAAGTTGGGCCTGAAAATAAGCAAAACATTGAAAATTCATCCTCCTCTCTGGAGGGGAAAGAAGAAGCAGAGTCAAGTGGTCGTAGTGGAGGTGAAAAGTGTCAACTAGACGAGAACGAGGAGGACCAAGACGCCGAAATAAATGAAGGGGAAGACTCCTTCGAGTCTAATGAAAATGTATGTCCTTATCCACTCCATTCCACTTCACTACGCACACCTACCTTCCCCACTTTATGTAGAAATTTGAATTCAAATGGAAATTTGTTGGGGTCGAAATTGCATGCATGCATACAAGGAGTAGCGTTAGAGGTGACAGTGGCCGCGGAAGGGTGTAGGGACAGAGGGACAATGTTCCCACGGATATTCGATGTCCACATCATCAACCCATCTTATACAAACCCCTTTCTCCCCCCATCCTACAATGTTAACGTCCCCAGATGTCCCCACCCTTCCGCGGCCACTGGTAGAATTCAGACTACTAAAATGTATGCACATGATGCAGTGGCCGCGGAAGGGTGTGGACAGAGGGGCAATGCTCCCACGGTTGTTCGATGTCCTTATCATCTCCCCATCTTATACAAACCCCTTTCTCCCCCCATCCAACAATGTTAACGTCCCCCGATGTCCCCACGGCTTCGGCGGCCACTGGGGGCTGATGTACGGTAGGTGAAAGTAAAGTGAAAGTTGATGGAAAACGAGGCAAGCGACGGAAAAGAATTTACTTTTGCTCACTCAACCAGCACGTTTATTACGGCTCGGCTTGCCTGCCTGATGGTGTTTTCACCCGTGTTTGCTTACTTCCATACATCCACATGGCGAGTAAATGAGGCGAGCGAAGAAGGAGAAAGAGCAGATGGAGACGGGGAGAAAGAAAATGGAAAGGTGGGAAAAGCAGGAGGGCAAAACGATGGTCCTGTTGGTAAATATATGGTGAAAGTAAAGTTACACATAGGCACATATTTACGACACATGCGAGGGAAAACTGAGAATGGGGATGGACCAGCGTATGCTCTCAGATTTTGGGCAAATTAGTGTCAGTTCGATGACAAATTGAATTAGGGTGAAATTTGCGAAAGACACGATCTCCCAATGGGCACGTAGAAAACGCGCAGTAAATTTTACACTTTCCACGCGTTTTCTCCTCTTCGGATACAAATATCTCTGCCAAACGTGTCCATTGGGAGATCGTGTCTTTCGCAAATTTCATACTTATTAAATTAGTCATCGATTAACACTAATTTGCTCAAAATCGGGGAGCATCCGCTGGGAGACCTCTACGCTAAGTAGTCAGCGAATGTGTGTCTATAAATCTAAAAATTAGGAACATCCCATCAAGATGGGTGAATTTTTTATCCTATTTTTAGCCCGGATGTTGTGATTACGTAATAAGATGGATAAACCTAATGAATTTTTGATGAGGTAAAAACCACTACTCGCATTGTCAATACGGCGTAGCGTGATCAGTCGAACGAGAATTTTAATGAAAGGGAAAAGCAGGAAAATAAATACGTTGAGGTTTTGTTAGGTCCATTTTTCTTTCTCCATTTATTTATACGGCTTTTCTCTCCCCTGCATAAGCTAACTTATGCTCCTATGTAGATTATTTCCCCTAGTGTAGCGTCCTGAGTGTAGTGTTTCGGGTGAAAGCTACCACTTGCAAGAAATAACGGGGAGAAAGTGGTTTCTTGCAGGGAAATATTTTGACCTGGGAGAAATGCAAGGTGCAAGGAACTGCGCCCCGCCGCTGTAAATACTAAATACGGCGCGTATTTCTTGCACTTTCTCCCAGTTTCTTGCATCTCCCATTTTTTTCCTTTGCACTGCAAGAAATGTGACAACCCTAAAAACAAATGAAACACTGGTCTCCCTAAAATGTATTATACCTTTCTCTCCACACACTGCTGCCTGGACATGCACACGTGTATACTTTCTCTCTCTGTAGGGCCGAAACAAATGGCTTATTTAGCTTATTGACCTCCCCCGTTCTTCCCCAGATATGATGACCATTAAAGAATTCTCTCCTCAGGAAGGAAATTAATGTCCCCTTTCACTTGGTTCATAATATTTAGTAATGAAAGTTTGTGTCGTCTTTCTTGTCCCGGAAAGTGAGCGACTGAGCATTATACGCAGTTCAGTCCAGCTCCAGCAACATCATTATTTCACTGCGACACTGCAAATTACAAAATTCCGTGGAGCCATTGTTTCAGCGGTGGGTTTAGCGTCGTGTGGTTACACTGTTAAAAATCTGGTAGAGTTCGACCTGGTATTGATTTGGTAACAACTTCCTACCGGATTGGTAGTAGTTTGTTTCTGCGTGGTAAATTTTTCAGCTCCTCAACATTACTAAACGGTGATACCCGTTATTACCAGTGTCGGTAGAGTCATATTCTCCCGTCAGTACTGATTTGCTACCAATTTTCTAAGAGTGTATATACCTGAGCTCCTCGTGTTCATTTTATGTATGTATGTACATGGCCAAAAAAGAGGTGGTTTTATTGTTCTCCAGCGAAAATTGAATGGATAGATAATAAAAGTATAAGTTTCCCACTTATTCGATTCAACGCGTGTCACGATTTATTCGTGTGTGCACCTTCCCATCCATCCAATCCATTCTTCTCCCATCACTTTTAGTAGGGGAAAAGAAAGCTTCGTTTTGTTCTTGGAGGACAAGGTTGCAATTTTAGTGGTGGTGCTACACACGTATCCGATTTTATTAGGCATTAGCTCCTTCTTCTTCTTCTCCGTGGTTTGGTTTGGTTTGGTTTGCAGGAGGAAAAAGAGATTGAATTGAGCTCAAGTAAGTAAATAGCTGTTCCATTTTACATGCAGGCAACCCTAAAGAAAGGAAGCATGCGTTAATTGAAATTGGGACAAGGCGACTCTACTCACGACGATGGCGATGATGATCGCATCAGTATTTATCAGGCAAGCAGGGCGAGTAGCTTGTCTCATGTATTTTGCGTGCATACATACATAAATCCACTCTCAGATGGAGGAATCATCATCAAAATCGTCGTAGTTGTCTGTCGTCATCGTGAGACCATCATCAACATCACTGCTTCTTACAGTATACATAGCGTGTGCCTCTAATAACTGAACAATCAGTGGCCGTGCCGCGGGGACATCTGGGGACATTAACATTGTAGGATAGGGGAAGGAGGGGTTTATATAAGATGGAGAGATGACACGGACATCAAACAACCGTGGGGACATTGTCCCTCTGTCCGCACACCTCCGCGGCCACTGTGAACAATCTGAACGTGCTGCATAACGACTAATATGCCCATCGAATCAACTATTTATCTATTTGTGATGTGCGGGCGTCTTCTTTCTACTTTCGAGTGTCCTCTCAACGAAACGAATTAACATACACTGAATTCATGTACATATTATACATCCATTTCACTATGAATTTGGTTATAGACTCGTTGAGTTGTGGTTTGGTTTTTTAGGCTTGATTGACGACATGCATACACACACACACACGGTATAAAATAATACCACATGCACACATATTTATGTAGACATCGAGATACCCATGATGTTTGTGATGTGACTCAGGATATGTACATATGTACATAGAAATTTATTGGGTTTGGTTTTGGGTTCTTACTTTACTAAACGTCTGCTGGCGAGGAGGGAAAGGATTAAGCAATGTTCTGCTGTAATGTAATCGTAACACACATTTAATCCTTGAACTGAAATGTATGTATATCTATGTAATATGCATATGACTGAATTTCCGCCATATTCCAAAACAGAAGGGTTGCTTTAGTTAGGCATAAGTGGTATTTAGTAGTAAAGAAAGTTGTGTTGTGAGTGCAACAATGTGCTAAATAAATGTGTCAAAAATGTCGGTTTCGTTCCCCATTTTGCACCACTTTTTGACCGAAGAAAGCCTAGGACTGGCAGATTTTATCGATACCACGATATTCTTATCGATACCATTTTCTTCTTCCTCAGAGGTAAATAATTTGGGTTGGATTTTGAATTTGTAAAAAATTATTACGCAATACGTATCTGCAAAAATTTGCATAAGACAGACGTCAACGTTTGTTAAAACGTATTTTGTTTATGTGTACGACAAGTACAATTTGCGCACTATGTACATACGTGCACTATAAAAAATCTCGTACTGGTGTTAATTTGGTAATAATTTCCTACCAGATTGATAGTAGTTTGTTTCTGAGTGGTGAATTTTTATTACCACACATTACTAAACGATAATTGCGTCATTATTACCGTGCCGGTAGAGACACGTACTCCGGTCAGTAATGATTTAATACGAGTTTTCTAAGAGTGTACCTGAAACGATTCGTTTCGAACGTATGTACATACGTCGTGCCGAATTGAGACAGATTGTTCTCGCTCGCATTCTCTCATTCGCACAAAGAAAGTTTACGACTCTGGTTTAAAAAGAGTGTGCCTTTCCAGTGAAGGAATTTCCAAAGTGTTTAATGGAGTGGTAATAAAACCTTAGTTGCTTGTGAGCAGCAACAGGGACAGATAAACCCAACGTGTCCACGTAGGTACATACCATTAACCGCGGAAGCTGTGGGGACAGAGGGACAATGTCCCCACGGTTGTTCGATGTCCGCATAATCTCCCCATTTTATATAAACCCCTCCCTGCCCCCATCCTACAATGTCAATGCCCCCACATGTCCCCACGGCTTCCGCGGCCACTGCCTACATATACCTGTCACTAACCAATCCACCCCCATAAAATAATACCCACCAACCAACCAGACTACCTGCTCCTCATCCTCGACCATTTCGCTGTCAGTATGTGTGTAAATACTGTAGGGAATTGATTTTTACCAGATTTTCCACCATCATCAAAAAGTGAAACGAAACTGACGCGACGAATTGTTCCACACGAGTAAAATGCGTGGCCTCGTCTGGTCGGTCCGTGGGTCGTTGTTCTGCCCGGATGAAAGTTTTTATACGCCACTTTCACTTCAGCTTAAACCTTGTTTCTCAGCAGGAGGGGTGACATCTAATTGAAACTTGTGTGCTGTCAAAGGAAAACTGTTTGATACTCGAGTGAGGTTTTAAACCCATGATTAAATTAGGTAGATACAAATGTACAATGTCAATTTTATGGGAAAAGTAGCCAGGAAAAGATGACATTTTAGAGTAAATTGGTGACGAAGGGTGGTTGATTGGGTGGCTTTATCATGAGTAATTAGAGTTGTACCACGTCGAGATAATAAATGGCCCGCATTTCGGACATGGTAAAAATGTCCTCAGAATGTATTATTGCCTTGTTGGGACACAAAATGTTCGCCAATTTTACGTGCAAAAGTAGCAATTTTGATTCATCTTCAGGGTAAATTATGTAGCTGATTGAGTAGCGTAATCATGCTTAGAGTTATAAAATGTCGAGAAAATAAATGGCCGGCATTTTTGTCCATGGTAAAAATTATTATAGCGTTTGCCTTGTTAGGACATCATAAATTTAAATGTTGGACAAATCGGGCATGTCATGCATGCCATACATAAATGCCTTCAGCTCTACATACGTAACACCACACCGTATATAATCATGATTCATCATACTTTGCACTTTCTCCTCTGGAAAATGAGCGAGCACAGTATGGTTGGGGGGAGAAAGAGCTAGCTTGTTCACTTTCTCCCGGACATTTGTCTACCACCTAATGGTTAGTTTAGTGGATTGTTCTCCTCTCCTTTCTCTCCAATCCAACAAACTCACCACCACTACAGACTCAGGACGAGAGGGTGGCTTGTGTTGTGTTGTACTCTGGTGAGTGAAGGGCTGTCAACTTTGGGCAGGATAAATGAACCCAGCCGAAGAGAACCCTTTTCTTTTAACGCCGTCCACCCACTCACCCCAACCAAAAACTTACATGAGTATAAATAGGATACGATAAAGAACGCCAGCTGGCCTGGCTTGTCCGACGGCCAAGCCAGGTTAAACAACTTAATGATGAATTGTGCCGTGGGGACATCTGGGGACGTTAACATTGTAGGATAGGGGGAGGGACGGGTTTATATAAGATGGGGAGATGATGCGGACATCGACCAACCGTGGGGACATTGTCCCTCTGTTCCGCGGCCACTGGTCGTGAGGAAGTGGAGAGGAGAAAGCTGAATCAGACTGACTCTGGCTTTCATCTCCGTTTGGTTGACATGAGCGAGAAGAAATCAATGAGCAATCTCGACTCTCTATTGTGAACACATGGCTTTCAAATTGAGGGGGAAGAAAGAGTGGGGATGAAGCATATGGAAAAACTGGCTGAAAATAGAATAATGCCGCCACTAATTGCACAACTTTACTTTATTAATTGCAGGAGTCGTCGGGAGTACAAGCTAATCAAGTTAAAAGTGCCGGAAGCCTCGCCAAAGAGAAGGAGAGAAAGTCCTCCAGCTCCGTTGCTCACTTTGGTAAGCGGAATGAATGAATCTTCTCTTTGTTGTTGTGTGTTATGTGGTTGGTTTTGGTTGGGCTGTAATTTTACGAAAGTCGCGAGGGGCTCGTTTTGCAGAGGTGGGGAAAATACGGGGTCAAAATGTGCAGTATTTTTGAGCTGGGTTTGGATTTTCGGGGCTGTTACAGCAAAAAAAGACGAAAATCCACGTGGAGAAGACAACAGTCGTACGAAAATACGGGTTTTGTGAAGAAATTAAACTCTTTATCGGTGTCAAAATACATTGTTTTCATAATATTTTTCTAAAATAACGTATTTTTACCGAGATAAACAGTTAATTTCTTTTAAAAAACCTGTATTTTCGTACGACTGTTGCCTTCTCCAAGTAGATTTTAGCCATTTTGTGGGTGTAACACCCCCGGAAATTCAAACCCCAGTATTTTGCCCACCTCTGCTCATTTGTTTAAAATCCAATCCACACCCGAGTTTTCTCGCCTTGTTTATTTCTCCTTAACGTTTTTCTCCTCTCTTCTTCTCCTCCAGGCAACTTCTACCAACCTGCCGGGCCGTTAATTGAACCTCACAAAGTGCCGGCTGGTCTCCTCCCGGAAACCGTAAAACTTCCCCCCGACCTCAAAGTAACATATCAGACGCACCCACCAAAGAATCCGGCAGTGTCCTCGCAGCAGCATTCCTCGTCGTCGTCCTCATCGACGTCGGCATCCTCCTCCGCCGCCAAGGCCGACACGAGCAGCGGGAGGAAGCATGCCACAAATTCTAAGGACAAAAGTAGTAGCGGACAAATCCTTCACCAACCGTACAAATCTTCTTCTTCGTCGTCGTCGACATCTCAATCTCGACACCAATCTGGCTACCCGACGCCCAATTCGACGGGGAGCAGCTATGTCATCAATCCCGCCACCGCGACAGGGTCTCCGCTCCATCTGAGTAGTCAGCCAACCATGTCGTCGTCGTCACACCATCACGGTCACGGCCATCAGATTCCAGTTCCACCAGGACCAGCCTCGTCTTCTGCTGCTCCTCCATCCGCAGGCGGATTGTTTTATTCCACTTCGGCAGCCTACGCTCCACACCATCATTCCCCCTTTGCGCCGAGCAAGTATCCCATGGTGCCACCAGAGTCGTATAGGTGAGTGAATGCGTCAGACGGATAGATAGACAGTGGCCGCGGAAGCTGTGGGGACATTATATTGTAGGATAGAGGAGGGAGGGGTTTAGATAAGATGATGCGGACATCGAAGAACCGTGAGGACATTGTCCCTCTGTCCCCCTGTTCCGCGGCGACTGCATATATTTTTGCTTGCCCCGTCTCAAAAACAACCCAATTTCTACGCAACGCAGAAGTGGAGAGGGGTACCTACGTATACGTGCTTGGCTGTGAGGGAAGTTGAGTTGACGTCGTGGGAGACGTTCCCATCCCACTTGTAAACTTCCTGCTTTCTCTGCAGATTCGGAGCATTCTGATTTAAGGGAAACCGATACGTGGCCCAGGTTTAGTTGGGTATTGCGTCTCGTCCTCGGCATACATACGGAAGAATTGCGTCTCGCTCGTTCATATGGATGTGCATAGAACATACACGAAGGACTAACTAGGAATGGTGGTTTCCCAGCGTATGTTCCCCGATTTTGAGCAAATTAGTGTCAATCGATCACAAATTTAATTAGTATGAAATTTGCGAAAGCACGATCTCCCAATGGGCACGTTTGGCCGAGATATTTGCATCCGAAAAGGAGAAAATGCGTCTTAAAGTTGACAAATTTGACACTTTCTAAATTTACTGCGCGTTTTCTCCTCTTCGGATGCAAATATCTCTGCCAAACGTGCCCATTGGGAGATCGTGTCTTTCGCAAATTTCATACTAATTAAATTTGTCATCGATTGACACTTATTTGCTCAAAATCGGATCGCATACGCTGGGAGACTTCCCCTGTAAGTGAAAGTTGAGACCCTTTACTAAGAAATGCAGGCTGGCTATTTGCTTGCGTAACAATGGAAAGCAAACAAAGTGGTGGAGTTGGAGAGGCTATGTATGCATAGCGTGGTCATTAAAATTATCTTATCAGCTTGACGACTTGACTAGTCACCAGCAGGAAAAAAGAATAACATTCACTTCACATTCACATCATCATCATCGTCCTCACGTACGGAAAAGTATTATGAGATTACGCTGTTGCTGGTGAGTTGGGTAGTTTAGGCTGAAGAACGGTCGGTGGTATGCGTCATATTTATTTTAGCGTGTCGTGTCGTCTCATTCTCTGGAAAATACAGGCATCCAATCCACTAGTAGTTAGTTACACTATTTATGGGTATCATCAAGCAAGGAATTGGAATGGCATGAAAAAATAGAAAATGATTTTAACCAACATGGTCATCATAGCAGTTATTTACTTATAAACCAAGTAGCATCATATTTGGGCAGTCAGGGTGCACAACAATCCTATTTACTACGTAATTTCATATTAATAATTAACAATGGAGGTCTCCTAGCGGATGCTCTCCGATTTTGGGCAAAGTAGTATCAATCGATAACAAATTTAGGTAATGTGTGATTTGCGAAAGACACGATCTCCTAATGGGCACGGTTGGCAGAGGTATTTGCATCAGAAGAGGAGAAAGTGGGCCTTAAAGTCGACAAGTTTTTCACAAATTTACTGCGCGTTTTCTCCTCTTCGGATGCAACTATCTCTGCGAAACGTGCCCATTGGGAAATAGTGTCTTTCGCAAATTTCATATAGTACTTAAATTTGTGATGGATTGACACTAATTTGCTCAAAATCGGAGAGCATACGCTGGGAGACCTCCATTGCATATTAGTCGACCTTGTACGTCAAAAGGTCACTGGGTCAGGTCACAGGTCAGTAAGTAATAACGCTAAATTTCCCATTTTTTTCTTCTTCCAGGACACATTCCCCCTACCAAAACTCGTTCCTCTACCCTTCCGCCAACCCAGCCGCCCAAGCAGCCCAAGCCCAACAGCAGTCCTACTTCATGACGCCTTTCTACACGCCCCCTCTCACGCCAAATTCCACCCCAGGAGTCATGCCCAGCGGAATCGTGGGCGGACCACCGCGCCCCCTCTCTCTCACCCACCCTTCCATGGCGGCCGCCTCCTTCTACGCGCCCCCTTCCGCCCTCCAACCCCCGCAGGGGATGCATCCCGCCTCCAGTTACCTCGTCGCGTCGCCTCACCACTCCCTACAACCACCCCCAACAGCACCAGGTTGGTCAGTATAGGCTCAGTTCTTTTCTTAACTTTCACTTTCTTACTTTCTTAACGTAGGACTGGATTACTTATCTATCATAAAAATCTGCATGTTTTCAATCATTTCTCCGCTCTGGGAATTTATTTTAAAATTTTGGACGACAAATTTGTAGTCGGTGAGTTGATTAATGGAATGGCGTTGAGTTTTTTGAGCGAGTTTCGATGAGTTTCAATTTTTCTGAAGGATTTTTAAACTTGAGATCTCCTCCTTCAAAAAGTGTCAAAATCTGGAGTATATTTTTAATAAATTGGCAACGATTCCCATTCTCTGGGAATTTATTTTGAAATTCTGGGGGACAAATTTGTAGAGCAGGGAGTTGTTAATTTTTTGGAAATATACACTCCCGATATTGACACTTTTGAAGGAGGAGATTTCAAGCTTAGGAAATATTCAGAAAAATTGGAACTCATCGAAACTGGTTGAAAAACTCAACGCCATTCCATTGATCAACTCACTGACTACAAATTTGTCCTTCAGAATTATAAAATAAGTTCCCAGAGGCAAAAATGATTACAAATGTGTTGATTTTTTTTTACTGATTCGAGTCCTACGTTACTTAATTTCGTTCCTTTCTCAACTTCCACTTTCTTTCAAATTCTTCCAAAAAATTTCATACGTTTCTTCATCTCTCAACTCAACCTTTTTCAACTTTCACTTCTTCTTTTTCCCCTTATTTTATTTAGTTTCCTCATGTCCCACAACTCTTAGGCAACATTGGTTTGAATTTTTCTACACAGGACATGCTGGGCGTTTTCTTCCCAATCCGTCTACCCAGCCAGCATGCCCATGCCCTACGGAGCCGCCATGTCCGCCGAGCAGTACCAGCAGCAACAGGCCGCCGCCGCAGCAGCAATCTGTTTTCAACGTTTTGCATCCGGCCACCCTGGAGGCGGGTGTTAAGCCCACGTCCACCTTATCAAAAAAACCAACAGCCTTATCATCTCGTCATCGCGTCGTCGTCGCTAAACAAATCCTTCCCCGTCCTTCCGCCTCGTCACCCCCGGACACCCCGCCCCCCATCACAATCACGCTCCTCAATAACCACAAAAACCAGACGAGGGGCCAGCTCGAAAGTGCGAAAACCTTCACGGAACAGTATTCTCTGCCCGATGATATAACCATAACGCCAATCATAGTCAATAATAGTTCCAACAATAGTACGGCCCTATTGTTGAAAAATACATCCATATCTCTCATCCATCCCCCAACAATGTCCTCTTCCCCCCCGAAAAATAATTCCTCTCCGCCGGTTCATAATAGTGCTGCGACGAATCCAGGTCAAGGTGCGCGCGCTGTGACGAACGCTGCGTCGAAGAAGAAGGAGCGCGACATTGTGCACGTCATCGATCCCAGAAGTGGCCTTAAGACGACGATCGCTAAACATATTAGCAATCGGAACCTCCTCGTCAAGAATAACAAGGCGATGGCGATGATCACAAGTCCGAAAAGTAGTCCTGCAGATACTACTACGAGGGGAGGAGGAGGTGGAGGCATGAAAAAGCTTGGGGTTGGTAAACTCAACCCTGACTTGGATGTGATAGTGATCAACAATAATAACGGAAGTGGAGTGGTGGAATGTGATGATAGCATCACGGAAAATTTGGCTCAGTATCACGCCGCCGTGGTGGCTGCTGCTGCTACGAGTACTAATTCTAACAGGAAAAAGTCCCCTATTATGCAACAACCTGGTAAAAAACAGGGTGGCAAAAAAAGGTCACCCTTCGCTGCCAGTAGTGCGACCACCGTTGCTGGAGGGATGTCCATTCTCCAACAAAATCTGGCCCAGCACGCAGCCCATAATTTGTTGGGGGGCAGAGTGGTCAATGATCCTGTTCGACTCCAATCTCCGAACTATTCCCTCCCTCCGGGAATCAGTATCTCGTCCCGAGGCGGAAAATCCCCGGGTAATCAGAATAATAATATCGGTCTAAATCTCACCGTGAACAAAGGTCGCAGTAGTCAACTTCACTTTGACGACCCCAACACCGTCCACGTGCAGGCTGTCCAACACGTGGCGACCACAAATAACAACAAGAAACGCATCTCGCTCAACGAGTGCATCGACGGTTTGCAAAAAAAGAAGTTAAAACTCCTCGAAGATCCGCTCCTCGTTCCTGGTTTGAACGGTGCAAATCCAGTCAACGGAAATGTGATATCCAGATCATCGAAAACGAATTTCGCCAGTAATAATAACGGAACCACCAGGTTGCATTCCGCACTAACGCCGAATTTCAATTCCAACGCGGTGACCAATGGTGGCCCCATTTTCGGAAAAGCGAAGAACTCCTTATCATCCACCAAGAAACCTGTCCTTGTCGATTCATCCTATTCTTCGGCACGTGTCCGAGACCCGCAACTTCATCGGGGCGGGACCGTGATCAAATCCAGTGATGCCGTAGCCGCCGTAAGTGCCGTGGTCATAGATCCCGACACGTACCACTTGAAGAGCTCAAGACTGGGAAACGGGAACGGGAAAGGGCTCCGGAACGGGTTTAATAAGAAGGCTACCAGCAAATTCCAGCAGGGAAAAGGGGGCAAGACTTCGACCCTCGCTTATCTTCCCCCAGGCCGGAGAGACCTTAACTTTGTCGTGGGAATGTCCAAAGTCAAGACGAAGGGGATATCACTCGAAAAAGCCGCGGCGAATTATCTCTCGACCAGAAACACGCGAAGTACCGCGGCCAATGCGAAGATTAAGACGAGGTTTTCCAACAAGCCGAAGGGCAGCGGCGGGGGTGGGGGTGGAGAATCTTCGTCCAACACGATGAGTAATAACACGCCACGGAATAGGTCTCGTCTTCTCAGAAAAGGGAACCAGATTTGTGGCGTCGTTGTGACCGGGTTGGGCAGCAGTGGGGGGATTGGGCGAAGGAGTGAGAGTGACTCGAGTACAAATACGAGCAGGAGCAGTTCCGCGGTGAGGGTGAGTAGTTTATTTTTATGTAATTTTGACTTATCTTCAAAATCCGCACATTTTTATCATTTCTCGCCTCTGGGAACTTATTTTAAAATTCTGAACGACAAATTTGTAGAGCAAGGAGTTGCCAATTTAAAAAAAATATACACTCCAAATGTTGACACTTTGAAGGAGGAGACTGCAAATTTGTCGCCCAGAATTTTAAAATAAATTCCCAAAGCCCAGAAATGATTTAAAATGTGTTAATTTTGACGATAAGTGATCAAATCTATATCGTTATATACCAGTCCTAGCCAATCTATTATTAACTCAACATAATAATTATCACTCATAATATTATTTCCGACGTTAAACTTGCACAAATCAAAAACTGAAACAAATTTCCCCCTTTTTTTGCAGATTATTAACGGAAATGTTTCTACTTCTTACAACAATTCGTTATCCTCCTCCCACACGAGTAGTAAAGTCGAGCGAGAAAATAGGAAATATCCGACGCAAGCTTTTATCAACGCGGTCGCAGATTTATACCAATACAGAAGGAACGTGCTGCTCCGCGTGCCTCGAGCCGGGGTTGGCGTCTTCCCATCAGCCAGCAGTATTAATCTCGATAAGAGCTTGAGTCCTAGTAGTTCACCTTCGTCGTCGTCCTCCTCGTCACAACAACAGTCTCCACTTGTTGCCGCATTTCCGAATCACAACTTGGCCTCCAGGTCCAGCAGCCCGGCGGCAACGACGTTGAATAGTGGCTTTTCGAAAGGTCCGATTGGCTCCATGGCGGCGAATGCGGCGAAAAAGAGGGCCGTCGTCAAGCCCCTCTCTCCCGCGGCGATTAACGGTGCCTTGTTACAAATGGGGATGGCTAGAAGGGCTCCGAAATGGTCGAATGGATGGAGGTTTGAGGGCGAGCCGTATGAGACCAAGGTGTTTTTGAATGTGAGTCGTCTAATTTTTGAGGGGAATAGATTTTGTGGTTTGGTACTTATCGAATATGTGATATCTTTTCTTAGAACGATGACCCACCCGTTGTTCGTCGATGTTATCCTGCCATGAGACACGAGAGTGGGGATGTGATTCAAACGCGAGACTGTGTTCTTCTAAAATCGGTATGTGTGCAAATTTTATTTACAAACTTTTACTGGAAACGCCCAATATTTCTGAAACATTAGTCACCCAAGACTTTGTAAATTTTTGTAGGGATCCAAGAAGAATGATTTGCCTTACATTGCGAAAATTGCGACCCTGTGGGAAAACCCGATCGATGGCGAAATGATGTTTTCTCTTTTGTGGTGAGTTTTTTAAACACATATTTTGACTTTCAAAAACATGCTAAATTGCTAAATTTTATGATTGAAGGTACTATCGACCCGAACATACAGAAATGGGGCGAGCCAAGGAAGACATGACGGACGAGATATTCGCTTCCAAACATCTCGATGTCAATTCCGTCGCTACGATTGACGATCGGTGTTACGTCCTGACTTTCAATGAGTATTGCAGGTACGGTATTTTAAATACTACTGAAAATTAGCAAATATTTAACTATAAAAATGTCCTGTTTCTCCCCAGATATCGCAAAAGACTGAAACAACTCCAAGAAGCTCTCCCCAGCAAACCACTCCTTTCCCTCAGTGGATCCGCAATGCACAATAATAACGCTGCCGGCAACATCGCGGGCGCAGTTTGGAACGGAAAACCAACCACGGAACAAAATCGTCCCGCATCACCGGGAAAAATATCCCCCGAAGTTGTCTTCTTCTGCAAAAAAGTTTACGATTTCCGACAAAAGAGGATCATGAAGAACCCCTCCTAGCAGTTACGGTTACGTTCAACCACCACCACCATTTCACGCAATAATAAGGAACAACTGCAGGAAGAACTTGTTCCAAAGGACGACGCACCTCCTCCTCCCCCCGTGGTTGAATGTTCACCCCCACCTCAAGTTCCAGTTTCCCAAGTGCCACAATCAACAACGACACCACCACCACCATCACCTGTAATAACGACACTGTCGACATCCACGCAAACCGACGACGAACCAATCGATAATAATAATGTTATTGAAAAGAAATTCTGGACCATTTCCTTATCCGTGGTTTCCTTTCAGTATCAAAATAACGACGACGCCGTAATTAACTTGCAACCTGATCAATCAAAGTTATTATAATTACGTAGTAGATTATGTAATAATTATTGTGATGGTTGTAAAAAGAAAAAGTTGTCTAGTTGGTATCATACATAGGAGAGAAATTTGGTTATGTATCTATCCCTGCGTTAGGTAGATAGATATCATTACTGACCGCTGATAATGGTTGCCTTTTCTCAATTTTTGACTCTATACATATTTAAATCTGGAACGTATGTATACTAAAATTATTATGACCATATAAACCACCATTTAACATTACATTTCGAAATTTTGGTTTTATGTGACACCACAATTTTGAGTTTTAAGGTGACGATCAATTAATTAATTAATTACGTTTCGGAGAAAGCATGTCACTTTTATCCCCGAATTTTTTATGACATATTTTATCCTGAAAATCTGAACTTTGTTTTTTGTTGGTGCTTACTTTTGATACTACTTTTTAAATATGACACTTTTTATGTTCCAATATTTCCCAGAATTATCTATGACCTGTTTCACAAATAAAATAATCTATTTATTTATTATTTGGCTGTAATAATAAATATGTTCAAAAAAGAAGAGAAAGAAATAAGATGCATCGTAACTACAAAATAATAAAATGAGTGCTTCTTAAATATTCCATTTAGTTAATTAATTAATTAATTAATTAATCCATACTAAAAATAAATGACTGCATGTGTGTCCCATTAATATGTTAAGTATGTAGTCATTATTCGGTTATTAACTTAATTTTTTTTATGCACTCAATCCTGCAGTGTGTTCAGATAAGGAAATAGTTTGGTTAATTAATTTGGTAATTAATTAATTTCGTATAATTAATTATTTTGTTCGTTGGTTGGTTTTTAGTTAACGTTTAGTCAAGTATTTTTAGTTTGTTTGATAACCAATGGATAAGGTCCACCCACACATTTACTGCACAATCTCGTTTTATCTGCTACTTTCTCCAGCCGATTTTTAATTATAATTAATTGCTCTACTAAATTATATGAATTATAATTATATTTGTTTTTTTAATTGTAATTAAGTTAATGTCGCACACGGTTTATGATTTTAAAAGAATTCTCTTGTACAAAAACTTGTAGATCGATTATTTAACCAGAGATACACACCTCACACATACACATCGCTATAATGAAATATATGCAAATTAGCTGTTAGTAACTTTATACAATAATAACAAACAAGGAATGAAATGAAATAAATACAGAAACCTTTTACAATTTAGAGGTCATCCACCCACTTTTTAATTTCTGGAGAGAGAAAAATGTAAACGGATAAAATAAAATAAAGAAAAATAAAGAATGAACTGTAAACGAGACATAATTTAAAAAAATATGTACCAGTAATTTTCATGAGAAATGCGAAAACAGGAAAAAATGAAATGATGCATAAGGATTTAATAAATATTGAATACTGCAAAAAAAATTGGTGAATTTTTCATCATTTTTTTCATAATTTCATGGGTGTGCATAAATTTAAGATTCAATTTCATGAAAAATCCGAACACAGGAAAATGAAATGATCAGGATTAAATAAATATTGCAAAGTTTTCTCGAATTTTCGTCATTTTTTTACAATTTCACAAATGCAATTCAATTTTCATTCATGTATTTCTTTGTGTAATTCATTATTATGTAATCACTACAAATATTTGCTTTGCATTTACTTTTTCCAAATCTCTCCTCCGCAACTAAATGTTGACAATTGATATCGGTTATCATCATCGCTTAACTTTTTGTCTGCGTAGTTGCTTCAATCCAACTCCATCAAACTCGTGACCATGATTCACTCCAAATTTCCAAACATTACGAGTCTCGGGGCACGTGTAACAAAATGTAAAGTTTAGCGACGTAAAATTTTGCATTTACATTTTTTAAGTAATGATTTATCATGTACTTTCACCCAGAATAGAAAAAAAATACTCGTATTGCATTAAAAATTTTAGTGTAAAAAATGTCGATAAGACTCAACCTTCAAACGTTAAACAGTCCTGATGGAATATTAAAACTTCTCCATGTGGTATTATTTTATACATAATTTACACGAAATATTGTGTTACTAAATTTTATTAAATTTTTAATTGGTCATATTTTTTTACAGCTTTTGGGCACAATCTCTCTCATTCTGATCTCATTTTCTTACGTGCCTCACAACTTAGCTTTGGACATTTTCCTCGTCACGATATCCGTCTGCTTGGCGATATCAACGCTAAATCTGTTCCTAAACTGTATCTTCTCACCAACCTTGTTGAGAACTCGGCCCAAGCAAATCGTGGTAATTTCACGCATCAAAGATAAGTGATCTTATCATCCTCAAACAATAAATATTTGCAGGGCTTCATCTTCCACCTGTTAGCCGGCGCAGGTCTCATCTTGGCTGGAATCGACTTGATTGGATGGTCAGAATATGATCACGATTGTGGATTCAAGTGTCCTCACATTTATTACATTGGGGTCGCCAAAGTATGAACATAATTTCACTTATCATTCGATAAGCTCGAAATATTTTGATTCATATTTCTCTGACAGATATTAACCTTCGTTAACGGCACGCTGTACGCAATCCACGGCTTTTTAGACGCTCGTGGTGAAGACGAGGAAGATTTTTTGACCGAGAGTTTTCCCCTTTTGCGAACCCCGACGCCAACGATGTCCACGTCCACGACCCCGCCAAGTATTATCATCCAGCCACCATCTCCTACTCCAACCGAACCACGCCCACATTACAGTGGAGGAATGCAATCGAAAATAAATTGATATTACCTATGTAACAAATAATAAGTAAAAGTAATAAATATGTCAAGTTTATTCGGTCCGTGGGCAAAGTACTGGGTCAAAATGCAGTATTTTGAGCTCTGTTCTTCCCAGGGTTTGGATTTTGGGGGGTGTTACACCACACCCACAAAAAGACGAAAATCTACGTGGAGAAGACAACAGTCGTACGAAATATGGGTTCTGCGAAGAAATTTTTTTGAACGGTTTATGTATCGCCATCAAAATATGTTACTTTCACGATTTTATAAAAATGAAGCATTTCGACGCCAATAAAAAAATGAATTTCTTCAGAAAACCTTCCACTGATTGCTACACCCACAAAAAGATGAGAATGGGAAAGAGAGCAGTCATACGAAAATACGGGTTTTGTGAAGAAATTAACTTTTATCGGATGAAAATACAAGTTTATTTCTTCACAAAACCCATATTTTCATACGACTGCACGTAGATTTTCGTCTTTTTGTGGGTGTAACTAACACCCACCGAAATCCAAACCCTGGGAAGAACAGGACTCAAAAAATACTGTCCATTTTCACCCAGTATTTTGTCCTTATTGTTCTTTCATTCTCTCATTTCTCTTTCATCATTTCACCAACTTTCTCTAGCAGGAACAAAGTGAGACGGGTGGTTTCTCAAGTGGAGAAAGTCTTTGATGGTGGTGGCACTGAGATGAGATTGACGGTGGTGGATTGGATTGGATCATCAACAAAACAACGCAGCACAATAGCAAAACCACTTCATTTCTCACTCAAAATTATTACACCGACTTGAAAGGTGTACAAAAAAGAGCAGCTTTTTGACTGCAGCTATTTAATAAATAAATAAATAAATAAATAAGATAAATAATTTAATATTTATTTAATTTTTTTAGGCGAGAAAAAAGTAAACAAAAAGACATTTAATTGCAATTAAGTATTCTGTCTGTAGTTTGTTTATGGTTAGAAAAATTGCCCTTTCTGTCAATTGTGTGTATAAATATGTAAATACGTACGTGACATTTTGAAGGTTGTTTATTTATTTACCTAATTACAATGCCAGCTTGTTGCTGAATCTACACAATTTTATTAGTGTTTAAAAGCTAGTTGTGAATGGATAAGCAGAGTCGGATTTGGTAAGAGAATTTTTAGTAAAAGACGGAAAGCAAATAAATGATAACCATATTACATAATCCATCGATAAAATAAAATGTAATAAATTATGCTTAATGATTAGATAAATATTTAATTGCGTGGTTCATTTTTGCTTTGATAGCTGATCGACTTACTGGCTGTGTACTGATGGGGAAACGCAATGGATAAGCAAGCATTATTATCAACATCGCAGGCTATTTTTGGAACAGAATTGTGAAAGTCATCCAACAATGGTCAAGGGCTGAGGACAAGAGTAATCAATTTGTTTAAATATGAAGTAGTTTACAATCAAAAGTTTAAATTGTGAGGACAATGGAAGTGAAAAAGTGAAGAACAATGCGTCATGAAAGGAAGAAATTTGTTATTATAGGAGATAATACAAAACCCTACTACGACGATAATAAATAACAAAGTGTTCAATTGTAAATTGGGTGCCAAACAAGCCAAACGACGACAATGTCGAGAGGATCGCCCAACCAGAGAAAGATGATGGAAGGAGGTAAATAATTAAATTATGTTAAGGGTGCAATGATTGGAATAAAACAAAATCTTAATTATTCAGGAACATTAAATCGTTCCGGAATGGTGGAGCAATTTGAAGCAATGAAAGAAGATTACGACGCTTTGCGCCAGCGGTACGCAGAATTAATGGCTTCTCATGCCGGGACCGTGCACCAATTAGAACTTGCAAAGGTTACAAATTCAGTAATAGCGACAGTTAACAAAACTATGCTTTTAAAATTTCCATAACTATCTCCCTATCTCTTGAGTTGGGTCAAAATCTGAGCGTTTTTCATACTGTCTCCGGAAATTTTGGCCCAACTCAAGAGATAAGGAAGGTTACGGCATTTTAAAACGCAGGGTTGCTAACTAGCTGCCTAAATTTCGCACATAATTTTGTCAACCAAGAATTTTCTCCTCTATTGTAGGAAGAGCTCAGTCACATCAAACCTCTCCACGATACGGCGAGCAAGGAGAGAAGCGTATACAAGCAACAATGTACCTCAGCAATACGGCAGTGGGACACAGCCCTTAAGGAGCGCACTGAATACAAAGAAAGTCTCGCCAAACTTCAACAACAACATGACGAAGCCATGAAGGAGATTAACCAATCCATGGTGCAAAAAATTAAAGCCAACAAAGAAATTAAACGATTGACTGAAGAAAGCCAAGCTGGTGAGCTTATAATTTTCCCGTGTTGTTGATAAGTATACTTTAAATCTGTTGTCTATCACTGGATTTTATAGCTCATCAGGAATACGCCTTAATAATGAGTGAGCGCGACTCGGTGCACAGGGAACTGGAAAAACTCACCGATGACCTGGCCGGGTCAAAGAAACAAATTAAAAATTTGGAAACTATTAACAAAGAATTGCAAGAAAAATTGGCAGGTGGGCGAAAATGGGATGCTTTGCAATTTTAACCGTGAAATATCTTTAAGCTTTATTTTTGCGTATTGTTATTTTTGAATCTGCATTTTTTCTTCTTCTAAAATAATAATTGACTAAATTTTCTCTGTCTCTTTCTTTTTACAAGCTGCCGAAGGTGGTGAGTAATTCTTCTTCTGCTTAGATTTGCAATTTCAATAGAATTTGGACGTTTTCATTTAACGGTATTATTTTATTTTCCCCCATTTACAGAAGCGTCGAAAGAAGCCGATGTTGCAAAGATGAGAAGAGATTGGGCGTTTAGTGAGCGACATAAAATAGTCCAGGAGAGGTATTGTCATATATTATTACTTTTAAGATGTGAACTTTAATGTATATGTTTTTTTTTGCACAGGGAAAGCTTGCGAATACTGTGTGACCGTCTCAGAAAGGAGCGAGACAGGGCCGTGTCGGATTTGGCTGAGGCGCTCAGCGAGTCGGAAGATATTAGGAAACAGAAGAACCTAGCCTCAAAGCAGCTCAAGGAGTTGAGAGATAAAATGGAATTTGAAAAGGAAAATCATCAAGCGCTCAGAGTTCAGCAATATTTCTCCAATTCGTCCAGTTTCTCTGAATCTAGAGATTCCGCAATTGATTCAGATATGCCGTCAGGACATTACAGTATTAAGGTAAGTAGGTTACTTATCCTCTGTGTTAGTTGCTAATTGTCGTTATAATTGTAATTTATTCTATTAGCTGCCAAACGGTCGCGGAGCGGATCACGGTTTAGTTTTGGAACCTGGAGTCTACATTAACAGGATTATTCCAGGTTCTCCAGCTTCAAAAGAAGTAAATTTGAATGTTGGAGATCGAGTCCTATTTGTAAGTGATTATTTATTTTAACGATTTAAAATTTAACTTTACTAAACGTCCCTTGCCTATATTTAGATCAATGATGCCCCAATTGATAACGTGCAAGACGCAATCCTCGCCCTTTCCGAAGACATTGACCCCATAGTACTCACCTTGAGTCGAAGCGCTGGCCATTTATCAAGTCCAATCAGCGCAAGTAATGCGCCAAATAGGAACAAAAACCTACTTCATCCTTCAAAGGCTTCTGCTCATGCGTCAAGTTCCTCCCTACGGTCAGATAAGTCTGATCCTAACAGTGTTCTTTCCGACGGCAGACGTCAAGCTGGTGGTGGATCAAAGTCAGGTTCTGGCGGACTCCGAGATATTTTCCGAGTAAGACTTCCTAGAAAGAAATCTT
The DNA here is from genome assembly GCF_002217175.1 of Folsomia candida. Lineage (NCBI taxonomy): Eukaryota > Metazoa > Arthropoda > Collembola > Entomobryomorpha > Isotomidae > Folsomia > Folsomia candida. The sequence continues at coordinate 4,693,880 of NW_019091201.1, forward strand.
CCCCAGAGGAAGAAATCCTCGCCACTTTGGACACTTTGGATTCAGCCATTGCTTCCGGCGCGGGTGGAGGTGGGGGTGCGAGTCGAAAGAAGAGGAATAAACGAGTCTCCTCCTCGAGAAACTCGGGGACTGAAAATATGGGGACATGGCCGAGAATGATGTCGAGAAATTCGTACACTTTGCCAAAGGATGGGGGTCAGCACTATTAATCATTTTATCGCAATCTGTGCAGCGAATAAATTTTCGATCTATGTAATTTCAGGTGTTTCATCAGGTTCCCGTGCCCCCACGGACAAAAATTCACCTTCAACTAATCATTACCGAGAGACGTCGTCCTACTACGGGCAGTACATGCCGATGGGGGGATCGGGTTCTGGGAATATGACGAGCAATACTGTCTGCGTTCGACGACCCAGTAGTGGAAAGGATCGCGTCCCTTTGTCCAACATGTTGTGGGACTTGCAACCTCCTCATCCTTCAAAAAGTGTGGGGGCCATCTCCATGGGTGGAGGTGGTGGTGGTGGGGGGATGAATAACTACGGATATAATACCAAAAGTCTTACCCTTGCTGGTCATACTCGTCCTGGAAGTGGGGGGTTCCTTCTGGATAACCACGGACTCCCGACACCCGGTTCTATGCCACATTATCGATATTCTTTCGGAGTATTTGATCCAACCCCGTCGTCGTCAAAGTTGGGGAAGGGGTATGTAATAGATCAACGATGATAGAATACTCTTAGAAATCCGGTATTAAAACAATACCAAGCGGTATTCATATATGACTAATAAAAGTGGGATTGATAAGTAATACCCTGTAGTAATAGCTTAGTATTAAAGTTTTGCCGTATCGGTAGCAAATTTTTACGGACTGGTATAATTTTAATACCAAGTGGTAGCAACGTTAATACCGAGAAATCAATACCTGCCGGATTATACCAGATTTCTAACAGTGTAAATACTCCAAAATAAGGTGATTTAAAATTCGTATATTTATTTTATCTTCAGGCCAGAACGTAACAGCGTAGTCCCCGCAATATCGGACGGTTCCAGTATTGACTTTTCTGTGAAATCCGGCAACATGGAAATCCTAGAGTATTACGTAAATAAACGACAAATGGTCAAGCACCAGAACAACAGTAGTGAAAGTGATCACTTGGACAAAGTTGTGATGCCACCATCCTTGGGGATGGGAAATACTGCGAAAAGTAACACAATGTCAAATCGTAAGTCGCATAGAATTATTAACATACAATTAACAACAATTAATTGCACTACTTCAACTTAAAGTTATCGGAGGACACTCTTCTATTCCGTCCAACGTTAGCGGAACAAGCACACTGGACGGCCGCTACCACAACAATCCCTACTCCTCTCCTTACGCGGGACACTATCACGAACTTCTCGGAGGAGGAGGACCAACCATGTCATCTTCAAATAGTGGAACGTTACCCCTCTCAATTCCTAAACCTTCAAACTCTAGCTACGCGTTTGAACCCTCCTCCCTCCACTACAGTCATTCACACGGAAATAAAGAGTCTTCAATGTCCATGTCGCACGGTTCTTCGAGCGGTACCCGACTCAATTTTAGGAATTCGGACGATCTGCTGTTACAACCAAGCTACCAAATTGAACCGTCGGGCACATTCCCTCGAAACCGAGAACCCCACAGGATTCGGATTCCTTCCAACCAAAGTAGTAGAAGTTCCACGGAGAAGGTTGACCTGCGCAATAGTCCGATGCCCACATATCACATTCAGGTATTTAAAAGAACAGTTGATTTGTGAAGGAATTATTAGGTTTTCATGTATTAATGATCATTTCATGCTGCTACTAAATTATAAGGCTGGTCCAAAGCGTAGAATAACGGTATCATACTAATTGCTCCAAGCATGGGAACTTTGTTTTTCTAGTTTCTATATAACGAAATTAAATATGCAAATATCTGTCGTTCTATTAGGTATTGGATCCTGGCGCTGGTTCTGCGGGTGCTGGTGAATACGGAATTTGGCCCAGAAAACCTGCACCTGGGGAATTGCGAATGATTAGGATCGACAAGTACGACAAATCTACAGAATTTCTTGGAATCCAGGTATAATTATCAACATAAATTAAACAGTTGAACGCAATATATAAATTAACTGTTATATTTATTCAGATATCCTGCAACGCCAACGGTGGAGGCGTCTTCGTCTCCCACGTGACAGATAACTCGCTCGCGTCACAAGTCGGGTTACAAATTGGGGATCAATTACTCGAAGTTTGTGGAATTAATATGCGAATAGCTACGTACGACTTGGCCGCTAAAGTGTTACGCGAGTCGGGAGATCCTCTCACTCTACTTGTGCAATACACACCGGAGAAATATTGCGTTCATGATAGTGCGTATTAATTACTAATCCTATTATTATTAACCTTTTTCTTGCAATGATATCCTAATTTCTTCAATAGACGACCGAGCAACCAGTTCCGAAGAGGATGAAGACGGTGAATCCTCCTCCTCTCCAGATAACGATGATCACAACTCCTCCACCACTGACTCCAGGTCAGGCTCCCGTTCCGGCTCTCCTACCCCATGCAACTCTCCTCAGTCAACTTTAGTCAGAAATTCTAAAAAGAACTCGAGCGTTCAGCATAAACACTCCTTGTCCGCGAGCAATGCGACGGATCGTTCCTTGCCAAAAAAGTCAAGTGGCCACTCAAGTGCAAACAATAGCCTTCCCAAAAGTAAAAACAGTCAGCAATCTTCAACTCAATCGAATGGACTCAGTCAGGCACAACAGCAACAAATTAAACAAGCGTTTGCACTGTCTGGAGTGACGCAGGATCGTGGAGATCGTGGTGGCGGCGGAGGAGATCGTGGTGACCGTGACCCTCCGTCTGAACAGTCGACCTTGCGATCGACGAGAAGTAGTGGAGGGGCCAGCAGTGCGGTTGGCGTGGGAGGAGCTGATGGCGGAGAAGGGAAAATGCTATTACAAGACCAGACGCGCTTTCTCACTCTGCAACTTATGAAAAACTCGTCAAATTTGGGAATTTGTTTAGTTGGTGGAAATTTGGTTGGGATTTACGTTCATAGCGTGCAAACAGACTCTGTCGCAGATCGGGCCGGTTTGAGGTAGAGTATTGTTGTAAAAATAATCAAAATTTTGTGGGAAGAATGGAATCATTTTGTTGTTAACGTGTAGGACTGGGGATCAAATTAAGGAATATAATGGAACCGACTTGCGTCACGCGACGGCAGAAGAGGCTGCTTTTGAACTGGCCAAACCGTTAAACAAAGTTGGAATTTTAGTGCAATATAATCTACAAAGTATGTCAATCTAAAATGTATAAAAAGAGTCCAAGATCTTTATCAACTAAATTCAAAAATTATTTTTTAAAGGATACAATGACGTCAAGGATAAACCTGGGGATGGGTTTTACATCCGAGCCCTATTCGACTATCCAGCATTATCCAGTGATCATCACCACCAAGCTAGTAGTGTTGACCCACAACAGTTGACCTTCTTAAAGGATGAGATTCTGTAAGTCGACGTTGATAAGCAAATCATAACGGTGATAACTATCATTTCAAACTATGTATGTATACTCAATTAAGGTACGTGGACAATACAATGTACAATGGAAAACCTGGTCGATGGAGAGCGTGGAAAGTCGATGCCGAAGGTAACCACCGCCGCCTACTTATAACCTTTTTTAATACAAATTACTGACTGTAATTAATGTTCAAATTTTTTCAGGTCACACCAGAGTTTGGGGAATAATTCCGTCAAAATACAAGTAATATTTCCACCTATTTTCCCTCTAGTCAATTAGTCAACTAATTTATTTATTATTAATTTTTGCCATTATTTTACAGGGTGGAGGAGGACATGTTATTTAAACGAAGTCTTGGCGATCTGGACGGCGATCGAAGAAGCTCTACAGTCACGCGACGAAGCTTTTTCCGAAGAAAATCCCACCATCGAAGTTCGTCTCGCGAATTGGCCTCATTTTCCGACTTTTCCATCAATTCTTACGGAGACTTGGCCGGTCAGCATGGCCTTCCCATGAAAGATGATAGCATCCTCCCACTCACATCTTATCAACGGGTGGAGCGATTAGATTGTAAGAATGATATGATTATTTTTGCTACGTTACTTATCTGTGAATTATGTCTTTTTCCTGTCTTATTCTTCCCATAATTCTTATAAAAATATATGAAATGTTCCAAAGGTCTGTCACGAAATGGAAAAATGGGTTAGATTCATTATGCCACTCAATTTTCTTTCCTCACCATGTTCTAATTTGTATTCTTTTTTTCTTATTTGTGTGATAATAATCTACGACTTTAATTTCAGATATGAACTTTCTTCGCCCCGTAATTTTGGTGGGTGCTCTCAGCGATCTGATTGCAGAACGATTAGTCCAAGATTTTCCATACCAGTAAGTAATTCACGACTTACTATACCGTTAAATTAACTTTTAATTATGGAATTGTTTATGTGCAGATTCGCCAAAGTAATACCTGAATTTATGCGTTGCGACGGTCCAATGCTGCAGGATGGGCTGACCAAAAATCTTTTTCTGGACAAGATGAACGAGAATAAGATTGTGGACTACAAACGGAAAGGATCACATTATGAGGTAACATAAAATTGGACTCATTATTAAATACTAAACAGTAAATGATAAGCAATCTAATATCTAAATAAATATTTCCAGTGTGTCACAATGACTGCTATTCATGAAGTTCGTTCAAAGGTAGCTAAAAATTGGTGCTACATATCAATGAATATATTCAAATGCTATGATAAAAAATTAATTATTTTTAACACCACTTAGAAACTATACTGCATCATGGACATCAGCACGTCTGGAGTCGAGCGTCTCCTCCAATCGCAAATGTATCCTATCGTCTTACTCATCAAATTCAAGAACCCGAAGCAAATACGAGAAATTAAAGACTTGAGCATCAAAGACTTGCGATGCGATAAGATATCACAAAAGGCAGCTAAAGAGTTGTACGAACACTCGCTTAAAGTTGAGAATGAGTACAAGCACGTGATCACAGGTTGGTCAATGTTTGATAAGAAAGTATCAAATCAATTTCTATCTATCTATTTTTTATATCTTTCTTTCACCAGCGTGCGTCCCTGGCGGAACAAACATTTCATATTTGGCAACCCAAGCCAAGACCGCGGTTGAGAAAGAACAATCAAAAACCTTATGGGTCCCAATCTAAAGTTTTAAAATGTACAATCTCTCCACCGGCCATACAAACAAACAAACTATCGGACTATGTACCTACTACACACCTATGCACAAAAACTGATTCAGCAACACAGCTTGGCAGCTCTGCAGACGTTCGTAAACTTCGTAACGCAATTTTCTTGACACCCACCAACCCCCCTTGAACATGTGTCACAAAGGCACGGACCACCACCCACTCCTGCATTATCAAGTTTACGAACGTCCCCACATGTATCACTATTAAATATTATTACCAAAGATGAATGGAAAATCATTAGACTTTTACTTTACCTGAATGTATTATATGTAGAAATAACGCAAAACCAATCTAATAATGCTTAACTTGCTCATTGTAATAATCCATGAAAAACAATCTCCCCATAAGTAAGCACAGCACTCGTTTCCCCCCGTTTGAATTGACTCAGCCAACTGTAACTTTCAAGCTCACGATGGACTAACTAATACAATAATTATTTATCCTAAATATTACACGCCTCAATGCAAACCTGTATAAATTCTGCACAATTTAGGAAGAACGAGCTCAGTATTTCATCTAAATAGAAATCGACCTGTTATTTACTATGCAAAAAACCGTGAATGTATGTATGTATAAAAAAGATAGCAATAGGAGCTGTACTAGCCATATCCATTGAACAATAATCATGTAGAAATTACTATGAACAAAAAGACCTTTTCGTCGACCTAATCTATACATTTGACCTAATAAATAATGACCTATGCAATAATCTTACATTGTTCAACTATGCAAAACCAAATTGAAATTGAATAAATACAACGCGAAAGCTTACATAAATATTCATGACAGAAAGAAAGTGGTTAAAAATTTATTGACTAATTGTTCATAACTTTCATGAATGAAATCTACAAAGATGTAACTAATCATCATCAATCGCTGTAGCATGCACAGTCAGAGTCCAAAAGTCTGTTGAGGAATATTCACATTCTATTCTAGGCCATCGTTAAATCCAGAAAGCCCAGGCCGGAAACGTCAATCCTGTCCTTTCACGACGATACACAGCAGCATCCGTGCCCCCAATGCAACAGTTTGATGGAAAATTAACCTAGCAATGAGGAGTAAATACAGGGTCATGAATGACGGAGGAAGCACGGCTTAGAGTTTTGAAGGCTTTAAAAGTAACACTTCAAGTTTTGATTTCTCGATCAGTTGCTTCAAGACATTTAAGCATTAAATGAATATTTGTACGGTAGATCTCATATTGGAGGCAATTCGAGCAAGGCGTATTGACTGAGGAGCCTGTGAAAATTTTGGTGGCAGGTCAGTTAGTGAATAATGATCCATACGACAGTCTTGAAGCTCGATTGTGGAGATCGTGCGGAATTCGGAGAGGATCAGCTTTCTTACCTACGACAAACTTTTACCAGGCAACTTTCTCTGATTTGTATCTTTGCAATTCTAATTATTTTTTTATTTTCATTCGTGGCCCAGTGACAAGGTGCAAATGCATCTTGAACGGTCTTGCGTCCCAATTGAGGCACAATTTTCAGTATCCCAGCTTATGTTATGTCTTGGATATTTTTGTTATCGATGGATACGTTCAAGATTACGTCACTGGAAATATATTCATCGCGCCGGCCTTGGTGTCGAGGGCGTGCACAAAGTTGATTTGCAATGTGAGTAGGTATTTCAAAATAGCGTTGTTTTAAAGGGATATTTTAAATTATTTACATAAATACGAATTTGCATTACAGGTTGACATTCTCGAAACAATTAATCGCATCCTACTAATTACTCAAGACAATATTCCTGCTACGTCTGGAGACGGGTTATGTGACACAAGCTTTCATCGAGTTTAATTTATTTTAAAATAAAATAAAATACTTTATTTGCATGTAATTAAATAGTAATTAATAGTATAAAACAAATTCCACGAGCGCATATGATTACCTACATAGTTTTATCAGTAAAGTCGTCTTATTAATATTTATAATCTAATTCACCTCATTTACATGAAATTATAATCATAATTGTTCTCGTCTGGATTTCTCGGCCTTTTGGCTAAGATCGAAGTGTCCAGCAGTGACGGTATGGTCAACCATTGATCGATTTTGGTTTGTCGATAGAATTCTAATCACTACAATCTACTAAAATCTATTCCGACTGCGCCGCATTCTTGCAAGTTGCAGATGAGCTTGCTTTATCTTCAATATCTAAACACGCTTCAGGCTGATATTCCACACATTTTGATGGATCCGTTGGAAACATTTGTTGGCATTTTGTCATTAATCTGGTGGTGAACCGAAAAATAAAATAATATAAAACTTGCAATTTTACTTATCAACAGTTTCAAGATTTAGAAAATGCAGGTAAAGTACACACCGTTTTAGCCCTTGGATATATTTTCTCTGCGTTTCATCATTCATTACGTGAGCGACATTCCTCGAGAAAATTTTTTCTCTCCCAGTTCTTGCGTGAATACCAACCATCGTTACTCCGATAGGCCAAGGAGCATTGCCGATAGCCATTTCCAAATATCTAGTAAATCACATATTATGCAAATTCATTAGGGGCTGATTCAAATTCTCATTGATTCATATCATTACATTTTATTCTAAATAACTTTACTTACGCGTCGTTAGCTTTAATATACTCCTTGTCCAACATGAATTTGACAATGTCCACTAAACACTCGAGAATATCGTCTTGTAATGTGCAGCTTTTTAATTTTCGCAAAAGTGGTTTCATATATTCCTGCAAAAAAAAATCATGTAAAAACGAAACATAAATTTTGTACTGTCCAATTAATGTTTAAAATAATTACCACTGTCTGCGTATACGTTGCAGAGGATAGTTTTCCCCTCATGGCTAACTTTTCTTCTTCAGACCTCGAATTTAAATACTTTCCCCAGCATTTCAATAAGAATTTGACCCATTCCAAAATAGTTTTAGCTCTCTCCTCCATATTCTTAGATTTTGAAAAGACTTCCTGCGCTTTTGGAACGATGACGTCGTACGTATAGCTGTCCTCCATGACGTGAACGTCCCCCAGTTTCTTCTTCTTATCTGCAGCCTGTCCTGGTCCAGATTTTGACGTTCTGATAATTTCCTCCAGATAAGCTTGATCCACTTGTTCCAAAGCGGCTTGAAAATCGTTGCGGAAACCACGATTTACTTCTGGCTCAAGGATTTCCATTTTTCTCAACCGTCTTGATGATTCTTCTTCCGTCTCGCCAAAAAGAAGGATTGGTTCGCCACGTTCTCTTAAACGACGGATAACTTCTCGTCGCGATAGTTTAGGGAGGTCCTCCATATTTCCAGAACCAGCTTTTGGAACTTCTACCTTGACTGAAGCATTGGCCTAAATATTAAATACACACAATTACTTACTAAAGCTCTCAATTACCGATATATAAGTAATTTGTTCAAATTAAACATCCCGGATACCTTTGCAAACTTTGCATTCGCCTCATTTGTCGCAGCTTTCTGAAGACCGTGTCGAACTAGATAAGCTTCCTCATTCCTTGCCATTAACTCGGACCGTTTGAAATACTTTTGTCCACCAGACACGACCTTCGAATCTTCCAATTGTTTCCGCTTTCGCTCAATTTCGGCTTTGATCGCCTCCATTGTAAATTTGGATTAATTAATGTGGTTCAATTTGGTTAACAATGTATTATTTCATCGTTTCTTCCCCTAGATAATAGAACACAACTCATTAATTAATCCATATTAATTATCTTACACATTTAATTAATTCAAAAACAATAAATTATAAATCAAAATTAGCTACTGACCTGGAACAGGTCAAAACCTGTCGGATTTTAAAGACCAACGCTGTCCCCACCTCAGCTCCGCAGAATCCACTCAAGAAAAATATTTGCAAAGTTAGCAATCAATTAATTAATTAATATTCGCAAAATACGCAAATAAATACAACGTCAAACTGCAAACGTAGAATGAGAATTTCTCAAAAATGTGCAAAAAATATCGCGGCAATCGGCACGAGCTCGTTCACTGACACAAAATAACAAAGCAAAACTGATAAATTTTTAGATCTCTGCTAAAGAATTTCGCTGATTTCTCCGATTTAAATTATCATTAAATTAACTACAATTATAGCTTAAATGCCTTAATAGTTTGCAGTCTATAAACTTGTAAATTATAGGCGTCAGTCAGGGTCAGGGTCAGCGATGGAGCAAAAATTGGAGTTAGAAGGACGCCTCGAACCACCGACTGATTTTGCCTTCCCATTTACGCCCTACGACATCCAAGTAAAATTCATGACAGCCCTCTTCTTAGCGATGGAAGATAAGCGATTGGGAATTTTTGAAAGTCCGACTGGCACGGTAAATATGCTCTCGAAGAAAGCGGTGGTTATGTATTTTAATGTGTAAATTATTAAATTATGATGTTATTATGATTATCAGGGTAAGTCACTCAGCTTGCTTTGTGGCGCATTGACCTGGCTCCAGCAAAGGGAACAAGAACGGGTCAACTATTTGCAGGAATTACTGAACAGCGTGGACATCACGGAGCTTGGTAAATACATTTTACATGCAAAAAAGAACATTTATAAATGTTCCTTAAATGTTCCTTATTAAGTTAATTTAATAAAGTGGTGACAAGATATGTTTATTTTCGTTCTGCCAGATCGCAAAGAAAAAGAGTCAAATGACTGGGTCAAGGCGCAAATTGAAACGAGAAGAATAATTGGAATGGTTTCGAAGGCACGGAGAGAACTCTCCTTCCATCAAGGACTCATCAAAAAGAGGAGCGATTATCTTAAGAAGAAATCAGAATTGGCGAACCGACAAAAATTCTCCACAAGTACGAAGAAGCAAGTTACGAAGGAAGACGGGGAGGAAAAGAAGAACGATGGAGGCGAACCAGACTTGGACGATTTAATTTTAAATGACGACTTCGCCCCGACAAATTACTCTGATTCTGAAGGAGACGATGACGATTTGGATGAAGAACCCGAATTTTATTCTTATCGGGTAAAAGACAAGATTTTGGTCAATTTTTCCATATTCTATTAGAGGGTATTCACGCACCGTTTAATTACCAATAATCTCAATTCCAGATTATCTTTGCATCCCGAACACATTCTCAAATTGGTATGGCCCATAAACATTAGTAATTTTATGATGTACTATTTATCGTATTATGTAATTTATTTGATACAACAGGTCAATTTGCGAATGAATTGAAACGTACAAAATTTGCAAAAGAAGTCACTGCAGTTTCGCTCAGTTCGCGTCAAAATCTTTGCATTAATTCTGAAGTGACTCGGCTTAAAAGTTTGTCCTTGATTAATGAAAGGTTAAACTTAAACATCACTTTAATATTATTATTTTTATCGACAGTCCAATTAATTTGATTAATTTGTATCTATTCTTAGATGCCTCGATCTTCAAAAAAGTAGCAAAGGCAAGCAGACGTCAGAAAATAAAAAGCAAAAAACATGTTCAGGCTGTGAATATTTTAACTTTTCCGGAATTGAGGAATTGAAGAGTCAAGTATGCCTCGTCAATAACATTTGTTTTTTAATCATTTACAAAATTGATAGCCTGAGTGAAATTACAGATTTTATCAGAACCAATGGACATCGAAGACTTGGTCAATGCCGGAAAAAAGTGTGGGGCTTGTCCTTATTACGCATCCAGAAAGGCAGCAAAAGACGCCCAATTAGTGTTAGTCCCATACAATACAATTTTGCATTCTGGGACGAGAGAAGGCGTTGGACTGAAAGTGAACAAGTCCGTCATTCTACTCGACGAAGCTCACAATTTGATTGAATCAATCTCAAACATGTACTCAAACTCGATCACTTTCCAGCAACTGCAAGATTGTTCGAACGCTTTGAAATCCTATATGACCCGATATATGAGCAGATCCAGTACAAAAAACTTGCTAAAGTTAAAACAAATTGCATTTGTTCTGAAGTCGTTGCTGCAGTTTGTTGGTGAGCTTTTCTTTACTGGCGCAAATTGGTCAGTCGAATTTATAATAACAATATTTTTATACAGGAAGCACAGGAGACGCAGAATCCAAAATTTTGAGTATTCATGAATTTAAAGTCTCGATTGGAATTGATAATTTGGATCTCTACGAGCTATCAAAGTTTATTAAGGCTTCCAAGCTAATATTTAAGGTAATAAAATAACAAGATACTTTTTTCAATTTTATTTTAACTGTAGTAAATTTATAATTCTAGTTGAAAGGATATGTGCACCAGCAAGAAAAAATTGCCACGAAGAAGGAAGAAGAATCTCAAAAGAAAGCAGACGAGGGTACCAATTCAAAGAAAGAATCCGTTAATAATCGACTTAAAGGAAAAGAAAATAAGAAGAATTTAACCCCAAATCCTGCCCTTGATAATCCTGTTGTTGAGAGGAGGACAAAATCCTTTGCGGGACAAGCTGTCCTAAACTTTAGTGAATTTTTCAAATCCCTCTTAACTTTTGATGCGGAAGGTCGAATCATTCTGGAAAAGAAGACGCTAAAGTTCCTACTTTTAAATACATCAGATCATTTTCAAGAATTGATTAAATCTGCTCGGTACTTTAGTTAAGACTTTTAATTTTATTTAAAAGGGTTTCAAAATTCAAGAAACTTCAACTAATTTTTGTCTTTTAGAAGTATAATCTTGGCTGGTGGCACGATGAAGCCGTACGATGAAATTGAAGATCAATTGTTTCAATCTGCCAGAGACAGAATTTTTCACTTTTCTTGTGACCACGTCATTCCAGATGAAAATATTGTCTGTTTAGCCCTCAGCAAGGGGCCGACCTCAACACCGTTTGACTTTACATATAAGAACAGAAGTTCTCCAGCCCTGGTGAGTTAATTATAACAATTCATCAACTAAGGATGAATAGCTTATCAGTGTTTGGATTTATGAAAATTATTAAATTCATTTTAGATGGAAGAATTAAGTCGTAGTTTGCTCAACTTGAGCAAAATGGTGCCCGGTGGACTTGTCTGCTTTCTCCCGTCCTACGATTATGAAACAACGCTATTCACACATTTGCAATCGTCAGGATACAAAGAAAAGATCGAAGCTAGGAAAAAGGTTTGCATATGATTTTTTAATTGCTGATAACCACCCATTTGCGATAATACTTATCTTGACATTTTATTTATGTAGATATTCCGAGAGCCAAAAGACTCAAATTGTGACCTCATTTTAACCGAATACTCTCGCCAAATCAAAAACAATCCCGGTGGTGCGGTCCTCTTTGCCGTCGTGGGAGGAAAACTCAGCGAAGGGATCAATTTCAGTGATGATCTCGGACGTTGCGTTGTCGTAGTTGGTCTCCCGTTTCCAAACATAATGAGTTTGGAAATAAAAGAGAAAGTAAAATTCGTCTCGAGCCGATTAGTAAGTCACGCAAACTATAATTTTCCATATAATTTCTCTTAATTATTCATGCTCGCCTTATCATTTAGGGGTCCGAAAAAGGCAATCAACTCTTAACTAACATGTGTTCCAAAGCTGTCAATCAATCAATCGGTCGCGCCATTCGACACTCTTCCGACTACGCAGCCATCATTCTGCTAGATCACCGGTACACTCGACCCCTTCAACAAGCCCAGTTGCCAAACTGGATCAATAAACGGTTCCAAGCCTGTGATAACTTTGGCCAAGCGGTCAAAACCGTGTCCAACTTTTTTAATGGGAAAGCCCTAAATTCTAAACCACTTTAATTCAACATTACAATTTATTCAGTTCCAACCCGATAGATCGTTACGAGTCATTATGTCCCTGTAATTTACAGTTAATGCATCACTAAAATTGTCAAAATCAGCACATTTCTAATCATTTCTCCAGATTTTGACACTTTCTAAAGGTGGAGATCTCAAGGTTAAGAACCCTTCAAAAAAATTGGAACTTATCAAAACTGGCTTAAAACCTCACCTCCATTCCATTAATCAACTCACTGACTACAAATTTGTCGTCCAGAATTTTAGAATAAATTCCCAGAGCCGAAAAATGATTAAAAACACGTGCTGACTTTGAGCTTTTAGTGATGAGTTCTAGGTTAAATATTCAGATTTATACATATATCTACGTTAATCATCATTTTCAAATTATAATTATTCATTTATGTAATTTATAATTAACTATTCAGATTTACGTTACTCATCACTTTTACATTACGTTATACTATCTGAACTATGTATGCATTTATTTATCTGCTATAAAAAAGTGGAAAATGAATTAAAAGTGCATGCTAATCATAAAATTTATGAGCTTATCGTGCAACCGATATTAATTAAATATTATTTTGGATAAGGTGAGGATAAGCTTTAACGTGGTGGTGGTGGTGGCTGTTGATTCAGCAGCCAAGCAAAACAGAGGTCGAGGAACGGATGACGGCGGAGAAGCGAGAAAACTGACCTCTGCTCTTTTTTTCTCTCTCGCTGCAGAAAAAACCAAGGCGAGATTGCGACGACTCCTTTTTCCGTCGTCGTCAGTCTAAGTTTAGCGTAGCGAGAAGTAGGATGTGAAAACTTACTCTTGGAAATTTATCAAATTTTTTAATCTAATCCCAAAATATCCTGAACCGATTACCAACAACCCATTTTATAGAAGTGGATGAATTGTGAGAACAATGGCGAGTAAGGTAAGATAAGAAGGAGGAGAAAATTCAATTTTTTTTGAAATTTTGATTTTGAATTTTCATCAATTTTATAGTAATTAGTCTTACAAACGTTTTTTTTTAATTGGTGGGTTTAGATGTGACATGATGCGATGTTAGGTTAGTTTAGTGAGAAAGTTGAGAAATGTATTTGTATGTAAGCAGCATGAGAAAAATAATTTTGAGAAATTTTTACAGATTTTTTTTTCATGGGAATGTTCATCAATTTTAGAGTAATTTTAATTTATGTTGCAAAACGTTTTTTTAATTGATGGGTTAATTTGGATGTGACATTATGCGATGTTAGCTTAGTTAGTGGCTAGTTTAGTTTGGTTAGTTAATGGGGAAGTTGAGAAGAAGTGTCAATTCAAGGTCACTTTTGCGATTCGCATGTTGCGAATATGTCATGTTTGTTGTGCCAAAAGAACGTGTTTTCTAGACTTGAGCGCAGTTAATTTCCTATTTACGCTATTTTGGGATTTGTTTTCAAGTCCAAAGTTTAATCTTATTTTCATACTTTATTATTGTTCTGCGTACTTTCCATGCATGATAAGGGTCAATATTGTTGTTTGTATTTGGGCATTATTTCGGAAACTAATTAATTTTCCATGAAAAAGAGGATTACATAGATATTAGTGACAAAAGTTGACTGAGATTCATCTCGAGTTCAACTCAACTTCCATGAGTTCAAGTTGAGAAATATGGAAGGTTGAGAAATTGAGATTAAAATGGGCAAAATGCGACTCAAAAAGAACATTGACCCGATTCACTCAATCTCAAGATCTGTGCTACTTACATATTGTTCGCAGTATTGAGAAATGAATGAAATGTGAGACTGACGCACTTACATATGACGAACTTATGTCTGTATTTGCAGATGATGCCAATGTCACCCCCTGGGAGTCCAGCAGTTGTTGCCATGATGGGCAAAATGACGGCATCTCCACGAGAACGAGATCTGAAGGGAGGAGGAGGCGATGGTGACACCCTCATGGACATCACCTCCCAACAAAAACATAACCTTCAAGATGTCGATAGATTCGCTCCGGGTCAACCTTCCTTGAAGGAGCTTTTTGAAAAAATGTTGAGCCAGAAAAAGAACATTTACTCCACGGATCCCATTCCGTTGAACAACCCGTGGACGTTCTGGGTGGACAAGTGAGATTGTTGTTAATTTTAGGATTTAATTGATGAGCAATTTTATATTTTGGTTTTTATAATGTTTCCAGAACTGAACGAGGAGTGAATTTGGAACAATATAATTCTAATCTCCGGTGTATCTACACCTTTTACACGGTTCAACGTTTCTGGGCGGTGTACTACAATATACCAAAGCCTTCCGATCTGCAGCCGAGAAGCAGGTGAGCAGATATTTAAAATTAATCTTGCCTATTAAATGGGGAAAAATAATTGTGATCGTAATTAATTAATAGCTTGCACATGATGAGAGATGATCGAAAGCCCGTGTGGGAAGAGGAGTACAACTGCAAAGGAGGAACCTTCCGGCTTCGGGTTCAAAAGAAAGATTCGGTATGGATACATTTCATTCAAATTATAATGTACCAATACTAATTGTTGATGGACTAATTATTTATGACTTTCTAGAATAAAGTATGGATTGAATTGCTGTTGGCCGCAATTGGAGAACAGTTTAATGAATTTATTCATGAAAAGGACGAGATTTGTGGAATTTCTATTTCGACGCGTGAAAAAGAAGATTGCATTTTGATTTGGAACACGAACGCGGAGCTTGCCAAGGATTCGAAGATTTTGCAATATCTGAGTCTCATTTTACCGGATACCGTTTTCATTGCGACGTTCTACAAGCGTAAGTCAATTCGTATCTGCTATTTAATTTTCTCTTCTAATTTGCTAAACATTTTCCTCCCTCATTTCATTACAGCTCATTTCACTCATCACGCATTTGAGAAAGGGAATGGCCCCAAGCAGCAGCAAGGGTCCCAGGGAGGACCACCACCACGGTCATTCAAGCTTCAAGGACCTCAACACCCACGGTCTTCTAACCCCAGTGGCGGTGATCATTAATTCGGCGAATTTTGCGGCTAAATTTTTATTTCATTATCAAAATTCAACAATCTCCTCCAATGATACTTACGAATAACAGCGAAGAAATGAGGTCTTGTTTGTCGATAAAAGTAAGTATAAAAATAACTAAAGCCAGTATTGTCAAAATTTTCTACTCCAAAGAAAACTTTGGTATGATAACGTATAAGGAATAATGTATAAATATATAAGCAAATTAGCATGTAGTAGTAAAGGAGTTAATTTTCTCCGCACTGTTGTGTCCGAATGAAGTATGAAATGCTTGTAAAAATAGTCTTTGTCTTTTCAACCTCTAATAAAATTCAACAAAACCAAAAAAAATATATCCGCAAATAGTTTTAACACGATAATCTTAGTATTGTAAATTAATTGGTTTTGTGATATTTAGTGAGATAATAGTGTTAGTCATTTATATATGTAGCATTGCCATGCCTTGTACTTTTCTACTTTTGTATGTTTTTAATTGAATCGGGTAATTTGGATTTACCAGAATAACTCTACTATTTAAATATTTATGTACGTTTTCATAATCAAGAATTTTTAGCTAAATTTTACAACAGTTTAAAACTTACTTATCGATATAAATCTAATTTAGATATATTATATAACAAGCAAAATATTTGGTTACCACATTTTTTAGCGATAAAAAAATGCATGAAATTAAAATTATCAAGTTTTTGCATGAAAAAATTCTTTCACTTGCTCAGGATTAAAATTCATCATGCAAAATGCTGGTTTCCCGATTTCCAT
Organism: Folsomia candida; assembly: GCF_002217175.1. Classification (NCBI taxonomy): domain Eukaryota; kingdom Metazoa; phylum Arthropoda; class Collembola; order Entomobryomorpha; family Isotomidae; genus Folsomia; species Folsomia candida. The sequence goes on from NW_019091201.1 coordinate 4,710,551, forward strand.
ATTTGGCCATCATTTGTCAGATAACTACTTGGATAACTATTTATTTAGTCAACTCATATTTCCGTACTTATGTGACCAACGAAATGCAAATTTCAAAATCCAAAATGCAAAATGCAAGTTTCCCCATTTACGATCTGGCCCGTTTACGAGGGAACTTTTTCTTGTTAGAAAAACACTCGATACTTGTATTTTCCTATTCGTCGTCAAACATAAAATTATTTAATTTTCCACTTTTTCACTAATTTATACTAATTATTGTCAATAATTTATTGAGTAGAAATAACTACTGGATAGTAATATAAATTGTAATAAAAGTTGTCAATTCATTGGAGTCCATCATTCTTGATAATTCAAGTTATTTGACGGTTAGTACTTTGTTTTGTTATCTTTAAAACTGAATTTTAATTATTGTGCAATTGATTGATTGATGACCCTAATTTAATTATAATTAATTATTTTTCAATAGATTGGATGTAGTAGCATGTCAAAATCGCGATTATCGGAATGGTGAACTGGTTCCTCCTGTTCGGCTTTTTAATTGGTCTCTTCTCCGCGGAATTGTACCATTATCTCTTCAAAATCTGCTTTATCATAATCTACCTTATCTTCTTCACTCTCTGGATATCCTACTTTATCGTGTGTATGCCAGAGTCGGAGTGGTTGTGGGTGCTCACCGGAAGTGGACCTCGTCCCTTTCATCTCGCCGCGTTTACGACTGGAGGACAAGACGAGGGGGACGACTTGCCTGGTGTGAACTAAGCGTATCTCCAGCAGGAGTACGAGATTTATGCAAATAAGGTGACACGCCTAAATACCATGATAGTAAAATATAATTTATTCTCCACCATCTTCGAACTTAACTCCTCCCAAAATTTAGAAACACGTTAGTGAAAACCGCATGTCAAAATTCTCTTCCGTTCGAAAGTTATAGACGGACCGACAGACAGTTAGACCGATGGCCGAATAAGGACACATGCATACCTGTACGCACCACACGATGAGAAATGTTGCTTTTGTTAGATATTTCCATATTATTATATAACTGATCGTGTGGGGAAGCACGTAACTCGGTTTAGAATAGCTCTTCCCTGTCCTGATGGAAAGACATTAGTTACACTAGTGAAGGGGACACCGATTGCTTGAGTCGGAACGGAATATGTCGTCGAGATTTGCATAATTATTTTTTAAAGAACATTGACTAGATGATGATAATGATTTACTTCATGATTTGTATGTTTTTTTCATATGAGGATTTATATATGTACATGCACGGTGAATCAGAGAGAAAAATTCAAATTAGTTGCCAGTCAGTCTGGATTTAAGTGGAAATTTGTCCACGTCTTATCTCACCTTTTTGTGCTCCCTTGAACCTTTTGTGAACCTTGTGAACCTTTGTCACCTCTCCTATCATTGGTTAAAGTTTTAAGGGATCTCCTCCCTCCGCGTCCCATTGGTAATTGTGTAATTGTGGCAGTGCCTTGCCAAACTTAATGTGTAATTTTGTGAAAATTTTTAGTCAGTCTCTCCACCATCCACCATCGCAAGTCACACATAGTCACACAGTCCTCAGAGTCCGAAACATAAGTAAAGCAAAATATGATTTAATATTTTTATTTTTTATTTAAAAAACGCAAAATTATTAATCTATTATTAATTATGCACTCTTAATCTATTTTCCAGCCTAGAAAAATGTCCAAAAAGAACAACAGCCGGATTCCGCAAAGCTCTTCCAACTTTTCATCGTCGACAACATCAAAGTCGAGGAACAAACCAAGTTCTTCTTTGCTCCAGCATGACTTCCCACCGGAACACGCAACTCAGTCGGAGGACCTCTTAAAGTTTTTTAAGTCGTTGGGATACGAAGCTCCAAAAAACTTGAAGCCGGAGCACCTCGACTACGTCTTTAAGGATGAGAAAATGACCCAACTTCTCAAAACCATCATGTCCAAACTGAAACCAGGCAATGTTCTGAGCGAGGATGAAGTCAAAGAGTAATTTGAACCAATTTCATAAGTAGTTAAGGATCCGTAATTAATGGCGTGCAATTTAATTATAATTATAATTGTTATTGTAGTTATGAACGTCTTCGAAGTGAGGGTTTGCTATTATTTGGCGAAGAGTTGGAGAAGGCCGTCGACCATCGGAAAGCCCTCGATCGCAGGAATTCTGATAAAACTCACGACGACGAACTGAAAACGCAAGAACTCAAACGTCTAATAGCTCTGCGTGAGCAGGAAATTTTGGATATTAAAAAAAGACAGGAAACAATAAGGTGCATAAATTTAGTTTAAAATTTAACTTATTCACATCTTAATTAATCAAATACTTCCACTTTTTAGGAGGATGGATGCTCTACGCCAAGAATCCAATGCATCCCAAGATGCAATAAATTCGCACTATCAGAAAGAATCAGCCAATTTAAAAGTTGCCATTCTAGTTGCGAAAAAACGCATCATGGACAAAGCCCAAGCATTACAGATGACCAAAGAAGAACTTCTCAAGCATCTGGACCTGAATGATAATGTGTGTGCATTCATGATATCATTTTCAAACATTTTCTAAAAATTTCTATAAATGTTTACAATATAATTATGTTCATAAAATTCCAGGCAAACCTCGGCGATCAATTTATGGGAGAATGGGACTGGGACACCTTCATAGAAAATGAAGATAGTTTGAACCAAGAGATACGAGAGTTTGGTAAAAAGTACATCCCAACTCTGCTCAGAGAATCAGAACGTGTCAGACCACAGACAGAAGATGATTCCCACGTTAGCGAGGCAATCACCCAGCAACTCAGCAAATTTGAACGGCTTCGCCATTCCATCGTGTACGAAGAAGTTCGACGAGTAAAGTTGGCACGTAAACTTGCCGCAGCTCAAGTCGCTGTCCAAGTATTGGACGACATTAGCGCAAATGGGATGGATGTGTAAGTACGATACGCGAAAAGTTATAAACATTACTGACATTACTTTGAATGCTTATTAATAATTAAACTGTAAATTAATTGCGTGATAATGATAATGTGTAGTAGCCGGTCGGAGCAGGAGGTTGAAGATAGCATAAAAATTCTGGAGGTTCAGGAGAAGAATGAATTTAACGAAGTATTGCAGAAAGTCCGAGTCGACACACTGGAAAAAGTGGATAGTCGGTTTCAAGGATTAATTGAATCTAGGAATCTGGCGAAGGTTGGCTAATTAATTAATCGTGCTGTTTCATCCCCATGATTTTGACATACTTATTTGCATACTAATCTTTATAATATTTGCAGAAACGTCTAGAACTAGGAATGTCTGGACTGTATGACATGCTAGAAGCACAAACAGTACGGCTTGACCTCGTGGGGAAACTCATATCCACAAATGCACAACCACTTAATCAGCTTAAGGACACTATTTTGAATATCGAACAGGAATTGGCAACAATCGATTTGGTAATTAAACTTAAATTATTACGACTCGATGACTCATCATAAATATCGTCAAATTCGAAACATTTTTAATCATTACTCTGCCCTGGGAATTTATTTTAAAATTCTGGACAACGAGTTTGTAATGAAAAATAAGTTGACTAACAGAATGACGGCGAGTTTTTTAAGCCAATTTCAATCAGTTCCACTTGAGATCCTTCAAATACTGTTAAAATCTGGAGTTAACAAAAATTGCTACGACCTGTTTCACAAATTTTGTCGTCCAGAATTATATATTCCCGAGAAGTGATTAAAAATGTGTCTATTTTGATGATTTTGCCGAGAGTCATTGAGTCCTACATTAATAATTCCTTCAAAATGTTTTTATGATTATGATCAAATTTATCTCATTTGCAGGACGGTCGAGGGGCTACTGCTCCAAAACCATTAACTCCGGAAGGAGACGTGCTGTCCCAAATATTTCAACAGCTCGGCTATCCAGAGGATACCATCCACTCAGCCAATAAAAGGTTCAACGCCATTAGAAAAATCTACCAGACAATTGAGCGGGATGAATTGGAAATCGCAGCCCGAGAACAGACCGAGGAGGAGGAAAAATTAAAGAAAGTATCGAGACAGTGTCAGGACCTCAAGCTTAAATTTGAGAAATTGAAGATTGCAGCGATTCCGAGCCAGAAAGTCGAAAAACTAAAGGCTGAAGTGGAAGAAAAGCAAAATCTTGTGAAAGAACAAAAATCTTCCGTTGCGGTAAGTTAACGTAGGGCTCGATGACTCATTACAAAAATTGTCAAAATAAACATTTTTAATCAGTTTTCGGCTCTGGGAATTTATTTTAAAATTCTGGACAACAAATTTGTAGTCAGTAAGTTGGTTAATGGAATAGCGTTGAGTTTTTACGCCAGTTTCGGCGAGTTCCAATTTTTCTGAAGGCTTCTTAAACTTGAGATCTCCTCCTTCAAAAAGTGTCAAAATCTAGACTGTATTTTTGAAAATTTACAACTCCTTGATCTACAAATTTATTGTCCAGAATTTTAAAGTAAATTCCCACAACCGAGAAATGGTTAAATGTTGATTTATTTTGGTGATGGCTCATCAAGTCCTGCATTAAAAGTTTAATTATAATTATGAATTAATTTCCAAACTTATCTTTGATGATAACATAAACTTTACACTTTACAGGAAGTTCTCCTTCGGAAAAAACAACTTTTGGCTGAGATGAAAGCTCTTCTTTAAACAAGTTAAATTGATTTATATTGAACCATACTTTTCCGGTTGATGTGTCCAATTTTTTTTGTTCACAAATATGAAACGCATCATAGTCCAATTATGTATTATATATCGGTAGTAGTACATAGGTAGCAAATTACTTGATTGTGTATGTAGAACAGTATATTTTGATACGCTTTTTCAGGTAAAATTACTCGCATCTTACGTATGTATGTAAGGTGCTGGTCTTATGTAAATTAGTCTGTACAGACTAACAATTACTTATATTATGATATCCTTCAATGTTTACTGCCTTATCCAGATTCTGTCTTATATAAACTATAATTTAAACATAAAATTATCTAAGTTATTAAACATAACGTATGTAAACTATAATTTTAAGGTAAAATTATAAAATTGAAAGAAACTAACTTAAAGATAAATTATTTATTGCAAACAAAAAAGTATGTTGATCATTTCCATATTTTTCTTGACATTTAAACATGACACAGAAATTAGTTAATTGTTGCAAATTAATTACACGGTTCCATCCAAAACAAAGGTCTCCAGAGTCAAGTTTTGAATTGTATGTGACAATTTCTCTGAATTATGTCGTAAAGTACATATTTTTCAAATTTTTTCCTCTTATAAATATAATTAGGTAGCTCACTTTACCATAAAAAATGATGGAGAACTTGAAATCAAAAAATGGTCTGCTTTCTCGTGAACGGAAATCCTTAGAAAAAATTATATAATTATCATGCATGCAAATTTTAGGGAAATATTATTCTCCTTCATAAAGAAATCCTTCATAAATATTTCGTTCTGCTCCTGCCACACATAATTTCTGGTCATGCCATAATACTTAATGCTCATTTATCTTCCTTATTATACAACAATTTATGCTTAGATAATTTTAACTTTTATGTAGGTGGTCTCCTGCCTGCCTGCTGTCCTCCATGCCTCGCTAAACTGAAACTCTTATCCGTCTTTTACATAAGCATTTTTATTATTTTCGTCTTAAATAATTAATAGCATTGCATTGCATAAAAATACGTATAATTTTTGTCACACCGTGCCGACCATGACCACGACACGCTCACAATGACGACGACCAGACGAGACAGACAGACAGACAGGAGGAGGACATAATTAAGTAAGTGACATTTTTATGAAAAAATAAGAATAGTGCACAATCAGTGGCCGCGGAAGCCGTGGGGACATCGGGGGACAGTAACATTGTACCCTGGGGGAAGGGAGGGGTTTATATAAGATGGGGAGATGATGCCGACATCGAACAACCGTGAGGACATGGTCCCTCTTTTGTCCCCACTTTTCCGCGGCCACTGTTCCCTTCTTAATCGTCTCACAGGAAGATAAATAAGTAAGGTTTAAACCTCTTGATTAAATTGTTATGTCAGCAAGCAAACCCCAAAAAATTTTATACTTTGTCATAAAAACTTTCTTTCTGAAAAATAATGACGAGATTATTATTACATAAATTAAATTGGGATACATTAAACATTGTTTTGGCTGAATTTCAAATATTTCAAAGTATATTAATATTTTGATAAAATTTCAACGTATTTTCCGGAAAATGTGTAACATGTTAACGAACAGAAAGGCATCTGTGTACCTTCCCTTATATATTGTAATACTTGCAACTCACATTTTTGGCGTCTGTGTTACACATTATTTTTACCTCGAGTAAAACTTATGTAACCGCCCTGCCTGTCTGTCTGTCCGAGGCACGATAGAGTCAAAACGGTTGAACCAATTGGGTTCAAAAATATGTTTTCTAGGAGTTACATAAGTTCTAAGATGAGCAAAATCGGTCAAATTGAGGGTCATTTCGTTTCCAGTAAAATTGCAAACATTGCAAAAATTCCAAGGTGTTAGAAAATTGGCACAAGGATTGTTAAGTAAAAGCCGGTAATGAAAGTTTCTGAGGTGAAATTTCCAAAATTTTCCAACCAGAAGGACCCTTCATGGTGGTGGCGACCCATTTAATACCGATTTTCAGAAATTTTACTTGAAATTTCGACACAGCGATAGCTTCTCATGAACGGATATGAATTTAAAAACGACCAAACTGTAACCTTAAAGGTTGACCCATACCGTTTTTTAAAAACTTGCTATTTTCAACAGTGGCCGCGGAAGCCGTGGGGACATTACCATTGTCGGATGGGGGGAGGGACGGGTTTATACAACATGCGGACATCGAATAACCCTGGGGACATTGTCCCTCTTCTGTCCACACGTTTCCGCGTCCACTGCACAGCAAGATAAACAAGTAAGGGTTTTAAGCCTGTTGATTAACTTGTTATGTCAGAAAGTACAAAAATTTTATACTTTGTCATAAAAACTTTCTTTCTAAAATAATGGCTAGATTATTATTACATAAATTAAATTAGGATGAATATTGTTCTGGTTGAAATTAAAATAGTTTTTGAAGTATATTTTAGTTGAGTTTATAGGATATCAACCATGGAATAAGATAATATAATATATTATCTTTTTCGGAAAAATTATAAAAAAATCTGATGTATTCCACATAGTTGCCGAGAAATATGTATAACACAAGGTGTATAACGGATGGTTGCGTTGATTATCTATACCTTCCCTTAAATATTTTAAAGCTTGCAAATTACATTTTTGGCATCTACATCACACATCCAAAACATCAAAAAAGTCGAAACTTTTTTGATTTTTTGTTTGAAAAAATTTCATCTTATATTAATCATTTTAAAACGAAAAGGAGCACATATGTACATACACCTCTCTTTTTCAGAACATGAATCTCGTGCCGTCCCATAATTTTGGATGTTTGCATGCGACAAAAATCCAAACAAAGAGCTAGAGCCAGTAGGTTTTATCCATTTATTTCTAACGGAGTTCCATGACCCACACGGACATAATTACATGTTTGGTGGTCTTCTTTTTTTATGGTTCCGTCGGTTTAATAAGGTTGCATTCACAAAAGTTTAAGCTAAATCTGTCCTCTCCGCACGGACAATGGAGGTCTCCCAGCGAATTCTCTCCGATTTTGAGCAAATTAGTGGGAAATCGATCACAAATATAATTAGTATGAAATTTGCGAAAGGCACGATCTCCCAATGGGCACGTTTGGCAGAGATATTTGCATCCGAAGAGGAGAAAACGCGCCCTAAAGTCAACAAATTTTACACTTTCCAAATTTACTGCACGTTTTCTCCTCTTCGGATGCAAATATCTGCGTCAAACGTGCCCATTGGGAGATCGTGTCTTTCGCAAATTTTCATCCTAATTAAATTTGTTATCGATTCACGCTAATTTGCTCAAAATTGGATCGCATACGCTGGGAGACCTCCATTCTAAAGAATTCATAATTTATGTCTACCACATACATAATAAAATGCCTCCCGAATAATATTTATTTTCCAAAAACCCATACCAAATTCACGTGCTGCAAATAATGCAATGCATCGTTTACTTGAATTACTTACGTGCATGCATGCAAAAGTATTTACTACATAAACCTGAGCTTAACTATATCATATCATTCCTACCTACGTACCCCTTACGGTGTGCACAACCATGCAAAAATTCAGCATTGTTGCGTGTACATACATACATTTGTTATTGTTGAATCAGTCCGCATCTCATCTCGCTAACTTAACTTAACTTAACTCACTTGGTTGTTAAATCCAACCTCAAAACTAACTAACTAACTATACGTTGAATTTCAAAAGTCTGTCAGTATTTTGGGCGCATTTGCATCGCAAACAACAACACCACGCAACACGCCGTACGGTACGCTACGCTGATTGTGTGTGCCAATAATCCACCAAAATTGACCCATGTCGTGGTGGTGGTTGGATTGTTGAAATTTTGCAAATAATAAATAAATAACTTCAGTGTGTGATACAAAATTTCATGTAAAATTTACTCTCCAAAATTGTGGTTTCAAAATTTCAAAAAAATGGACCTAATATGACTCGTCGACTAGAAATCTTTCGTCAGCAAGATGAGTCCGAGTAGAAACGCGTCTTCGTCACCTGCGACGTCGTCGTCATCGTCATGTTTGACCAAACCTGCCCGCAATTTCCGGGTGCATCCCCAGTGTAAAAGTGTCGTAAATCCTGCACCTACTCCACTTCCGGAAAATGGGGGTGTCTCGACATCATCCCCACCACCACCACCACCACCCCCACCCCCACAAATTAACCCCAATAACTGGACCGTTGCCCGCACCAGTCTGACCAACATGAGTAAACGATTCCGCAATAAGAACAAGGTTGGGATTCCGTCTCATCTCACCTTCAGTGACGACGTAAATAATAATCTCAATCTGCCCCCTCAACAACAACGACGCTCATCCTCTCGAGCAAGTTCGAGACTTCGTTACCCCAATATTTTCGCGTCGCGGGGAACCCTATGTGAAGAACAGGAAGAACAAAGTTGTCCCCTCGTGTTGAAAAGTTGTCTGAAAAAGTCGACCGATTCAATTGACAAGTTTTTATGTAAAAGTAGTGCAAATTGTGAGACTGCTGGAACTGGGAGCTGTCTAAGTTTAGGGGGTTCTGGTGGTACTGGTGGATTTCGAAAATTTATTACCCTCGCCACCACAATAATTTGTTTGGTTGTGATATTTGTGCCTTCCATCGTTGTGGGGGATGAGGCACGTGGTTCCGGAATTTATGAGGATTCGAGTAAACAAGATTTTATCCAGGTGAGACGATTAATAAGGGAAAATGTTTGCAAATAATTAAATTTTTATGTATTTTTTAAAAATTTATAAATGTATAATATTTTGCTAATTTTCGTACTTAAAAAATGTGCAAATATTTAAGTGGTACTTCTCTATTTTCAAAAATATATAAAGTTTGTTAACGAAAATTTTAGACTGGTAAGTTTTTTGCCACAGGCTAGATTACCTATACGACAATATGAATTATCGTATTCATTTTAGAATCATAATTTGACGTCGAAATCCTTCAAACTTTAGATTTTTTTTCGTTTTTGTGTTTTTTATGTTTTCTTATACATTTTTCCGTAAATATTTCCCATTTTTCTTAAATATATAAATTGTGTTAGAATATCTTTTTAGAAGGCAAATTTTTGTGAAAAAATTACAACAAGGAAAATGTTCTGTATTTTAAGTTTTATAATCATAAATTGACGATTCCCTCAAAATTCATATTTTTTTCGTGTTTTAGTCTAAACATTTTTACATTTCTTCCTTAAATAATTTCAATTTTTTGAAATACTTAAATTTTGTCAGATAATTTTACACGTAAGAAATTTATCATCAAACAACCTACCTAAGACTAAAAAAATATTTTACATTAAATTTAAAAATCATAATTTGACTTCAAAATGCCTCAAAATTCTTATTTTTTTCGTTTTTGTCTAAATATTTATACATTTCTTCCCTAAATAATTTCAATTTTTTGACATACTTGAATTTTGTCAGACAATTTTACACGTATTAATCATATAATCAACCTACCTAAAGGGCATCCCAAAAGTAAGGTGCAGCTCGGTCAACCATTGATTTTAAGGGTACGGGCTGGAAAAAATTGATCAGAGATAAGTCATATTTTAGGTAATGTCATGCAGATTAAGACAACTGATTTCAGATTTCATCAAAAAATCTTGTCAATGCATTACACGAGCCGGAATCCAAAAATTCGGAAGTGTCGATTTTCACTCGCACGAAAATTCATATCGGTGTGATTAGAAAAAGACGATTGATTACTTCGCCAGGCAAGAAAAACTTAGATTCGTTGTCGACCTAATAATTACAAGATGTGAGCTTGCCGGTGACATGAATTGCAAAAAAATATCAGGTCAGGCGGTTATCCAGTCAACGAAAAGAAATGTCGAGAAAATTAGGATGTTCTTAAAGAAGCGTCCCGCAATTCCATGATTGCCGTATCCACAACACAAAACATATCGAACTCAACGATACGTCGAATTAAACTTCACGTCTTAGGCATGAAAGAGTGTGTAAAGCAATCGGCAAAGAAAAATGTATGGACCCAGCACCATCAAGCTAAAGCAGCATGCAGAAAAATTTCCAAAAAAGGGTTGAGCAAACTCGTGGTTATTTATGATGAAATCTAAGTGACCACTGACCCTGATAATGTTCCCGATCGTACATATTTTCAAGCAACTACTCCAGTAGATGCAAAATGCGAAGATAGACTAAAGCCAAAGACAATGTTTCAAAAGAAAACCTTGGTTATTCATTCCCCCGAAAACATTGGATGAGATACACAAAAACCAAACAACGTTAATAATGTACCTCAAACACGTGGTATGGAGAACTTCTGGGCCAATTGTCGAAGACAATGTTCTAAACGAGAGAAAAAGTTTGCAATCGTTCGTAGATTTCGAAAGGTTGGAGCAGAATCGCAAAGGACATTTAGGAAAAACCGTGAAAACGACCCTTCGGCGGAGCTCGGAAGAACCTAATATCTCTAAGTTACAATGGGATAGGAAATTGGTTTAACGATAAAACTAACACATACAGATCCTAAGCTTTTGTGTAAATTTAGTTTCTTCGAACAAAATTGAATTACAACAAAATGAGGGCGGTTTTTCCATCTGCACTTTACATATGGGATGCCCTTTAATACAAAAAAATATTTTTCATTAAATTTCAAAATCATAATTTGACTTCAAAATGACTCAAAATTTCAATTTTGGTCCAAATATTTACAAAATCATAATTTGACTTCAAAATGCCTCAAAATTTCAATTTTGGTCCAAATATTTTGGCATTTTTTACACACATATTTTCATCCGTTTTTTATATCCTCGTATGAAAATAATTTAAGAACGTGACGTGTCTAATTTCCACCAATTCTTGATAATCACCTGCTAAAATTCTTTGCTTCTAAAAAGGCGAAAATAAAATTTGAAGCTTATTGTTATGTTTTCGTTGCATTATTCTCACCTAGAAAAAAATACGAGAAGTCATTAAATGAAAACCTTTATGTATAATGCATTTCACCCATTCGTTCCGCTGCACTTCACGTTTTAACACTAAGCAAAATTATTACAACATTAAAAGCGTGCGATCTAATTTCATTAACGAGTCTCCCTCTTTATAAGAAGAGAACAAGGATAGAAAAAACCTACTACTTCGTTTCGTCCGAGTTAGCAGATTTGTTTGTATTGAATTCCACAAATCGACGGACGGACAGACATACTACGATCCCATAAGGTGTAAGTCAGGCTATAGAAAATAAATTACGAATATTATCAATGAATTCAATAGTCTACTTAATTCGCCATTTATTTCGAGTGCAGTTTTTTGGCGGATTATTAAGCTTTTCACTATTCATAAGCGAATCCCAAATATCGACAGCCGGACAGACACACCAGTCACATAAGATATAAAACTCATGCGGTAGAAAATATTTACGAATTTTATCAATGAATAGTCTACTTAATTCGCTATTTATTTCGATTGCAGTTTTTTTGCAGTATCGTTTAGCTTTTGTACTAAATTAAATATTATTCGTAATTTTGTTCATGAAAAAAATTCATACCTGACTTTAAATCATACTTGTTGCATTTGATGTCTGTTTAGCTTAATATTTTTCATATATACATACGATATTTTTAATTTTTTTCATAAGCATGTTCTCGTATATCAGTAGCAACTAACTAACTAACTGTATTATTATTATTGTTACATCAAAACTAAAGTATCAGATTGCTACTTACTTCAGGGACGACAAGATCTTATCTGCCTAGATATCTTAACGTAATACACATACACACACACACACACTTGCATGTATAAGGTCAACATTACATTATATTACATACATCCATCCACATTTCTTTCTTTCTCTCATTGTTGGCACAATTAAGACCAACTTGATTTAAATGGTTAACCCATGATTTAAATATAATATTTTTTAACTGCACAGCACAATGGATTAACATTAAATCTCATCACGGTCATAATTATCGAATCATAGTCGTACAAACTTTAATTAGGCAATTTATTCTTGCACAAGCACATATCTCCTACTCTTATCATCGTCCTGAACCTGGAGGTTGTTTGGGCTGGGCTGGGCATGCATTACGTACGTACGTATATAAAATAAATAATAAGCATTGTAAATATGACAGATAATGATGTAAAAATTGTTTCCGTTCATGTCAATCTTTAAGAGAACAGGTCGTTTGGCATGTTTCATAATGTTTGACTTTGGCCGCATCCGTTCTGATAAGTTAAAGTAAGTCGCATTGTTTTAGTTTCCTTATGAAAATCAACGTGGTGCCGAAAATTGGCGCATTTTTGTACAGAAGAGAATGTGTTTAGAATTTTGCATAATTTTCATGGAATTTTATGCAGGGAAAAATGTGCAGAATTATTTTAGCTAAAATCTGCTTAAATGTGGAGAATTTTGCTAATTTTCATGGAAGTTTATACACAAAATGTGCAAATTTTTTTTGCCGAAATCTACCGAAATCCACAATATGTATAAAGAATTTTGCACAATTTTTATGGAACTTTAAGCAGACTAAAATATTCAGAATTGTTTGCTTATGCAAATATTTTTTTTGTTGAAATCTGCAGAAATATGCAGAATTCTGTCTGTGCAGATACTCTTTATGTTTAACTACTCGATAAATATGCATAATTCAACATCTTGTCAAATGGAGGGATAAGAAGTTCTCTTAATTATTAATGTTTAACGCACATTACATTATTGCTGTGGATTGCGGTTAATGAAACCAAAACTAAAAAATAATCCCATTCTTATCCTAATCCCAAGTTCATACTCGCATCTGACAATTGAACCACTCTCATTGAATCTTTTGTCTTTTAGCATGAATATGCCTTCATAAATGGTTGGTCTCGTCGACGTTTTACTAATCCTGAATTACCGACATATATACAGAGGCCGCGGAAGCCGTGGGGACATCTGGGGACATTTCCATTGTAGAATAGGGGAGGACGGGGTTTATATACGATGGGGAGATGATGCGGACATCGAACAACCGTGGGGACATTGTCCCTCTGTCCACACCCTTCCGCGGCTACTGCATCATATACATACATTTGAGTAGCCTGAATTCTCCCAGTGGCCGCGGAAGCTGTGGGGACATCAGGGGACATTAAAATTGTAGGATGGGGGGAGGCAGGGGTTTATATAACATGGGTAGATGATAGGGAAATCGAATAATCGTGAGGACATTGTCCCTCTGTCCCCACACTTCCGCGGCCACTGCATATATACACAACAAAGTAAAAGTGCGACAATCATTCAAAACTAAAGAAAATGCCTCGAGCTGCTCCGACGTCAACCACAATGTCGTTATTACACCCTTATTGCGGTATGATTGTGGCTGTAGAGCATGGTAATTTATCATGTAAAATGTTTAATATGTATCCTGTATCTTATTTAGAAAGAGACAGGATTTATATAAATGTCACAATCTTTTGGATATCTGTATGTATGATATGTAACTTTCCATACGCACATTTAAAACTTTGTCGTCTTTTTTGCCGATTTTAGCATTTGTGGTTTGGCTTGGCTTGGTTTGGGAAGTTTACGGTGTAAAAGTAAAAGGGAAGAAGGAAGGAAATGGTTTTGTGGATTGGATGTAATGTGGACCATTTTGTGCGTACGTGGTTTTGCGTATATGTTAATGCGTCTATTTGTGCGTCTGTCCGTCTGCACGATAATTCTGAAACAGTTTAAAGTTTCGTTTTCGGATAAAATTTAAACTAACAACGGAGGTTTTTCAGCGTATGGTCTCCGATTTTGACCAAATAAGTGTCAATTGATCACAAATTTAATTAGGATGAAATTTACGAAAGCGAGATCTCCCAATGGGCGCGTTTGGCAGAGATGTTTGCATCCAAAGAGGAGAAAACGCATCTCGAAGTCGACAAATTTTACCCTTCCAAATTTCCTGCGCGTTTTCTCCTCTTTGGATGCAAACATCTCTGCCCAATGTGCCCATTGGGAGATCGTGTCTTCCGCAAATTTCATACTAATTAATTTTGTTATCGATTATTAACACTAATTTGCTCAAAATCTGAAAGCACACGCTGGGAGATCTCCATTGTCAGACGTAACATATTAGTTGGCCTTATTAGGTCAAAAGGTCACAGGTCAAAATATAAACTTCAATTCATTATTTCTTCATTTTATGCATGACTTTTTTATTATTAAATACCGTTCAATTTTTTTTGTAAAAATACATTTCCCGTTCCGGCATGACCAATCTTTATTTATATAATTGAACATCCAAAGTTTCCAAGTATTGAAAAATCGACGTTAAACTCGCTCAAATTTTAATCTACCAAAACTCTTTAAAAAATGAGACTTTTCTTCTTTTTCTCCTTTATCATTATCATCCTTATTTTGTACAAATTTCCGAAATGACACCCAACCCAACTGATAATAAATAACAAGTAATAAATCTGTGGATAAATGCAAACTTTGCTTGCGGACTTTCCATTATTGTTTGGCCCAGTTTTCCCTTTTTCTTCGTCTCCATTGTTGATTTGTTCTTCTCTCGAGTCTTCTTAATCATCCCCCCGTTTCCATTGTCTCATGCCGTTTAGTTCTTGATAAATCGACCCAACAACAAATCCTACATTATGTTTTAATCTTTTGTTATTTTGTTTTTTGAGAAAAAAATATCTTCAAAAAAATTGCATTTCCTCGTTAGAAATGAATAGTTTGAACACGGATTTTTGTTATAAGTTACGATGACCAGTGGCGGAAGGGTGGGGACATCTGGGGACGTTAATATTGTAGGATAGGGAAAGGAGGGGTTTATATAACATTGATGGGGACATCGAACAACCGTGGGGGCAGTGTCCCTCTGTCCCCACGCTCCCGCGGCCACTGCATCATGTTCATACATCTGAGTAGCCTGAATTCTCTCAGTGGCCGCGGAAGCCGTGGGGACATCTGGGGACATTGCCATTGTAGGATGGGGGAGGGCAGGGTTTATATAAGACGGGGAGATGATGCCGACATCGAACAAGCGTGGGGACATTGCCCCTATTTTGTCCCCTCCCTTCCGCGACCACTGGTGATGATGATGATGATGACGCTGATCTCGTTCTGTCAATAAGAAAATCATCCATTATTTAAATACCAACACCTTCTTTCCGTATTAGCTTTTCCCAATTATTGATTGGCAGGTAGATTGAGAAATGACCATTCATGACAATTCGATGGTTTCCTTCTTCTCAAAAGTTTGTGAGACGTGGATTTGTGTAGTATAAATCTTGAGATTTGAGGAGATGCATAAGTGTACGATGTGTGGATTTGTGTTGAGATTTGTGGAGTGGAGATGCATACATAACATGTAAAAATGCTGCGTGTTCTGTTCTTCTCTTTCCTCTGACAGCACCGGAATTCCAAATGAGAAGTTTCAAATTGGAAGAATAAAATGAAAATGTCTTTCATGCAAACTGAACTTGCCTGTCTCACATTGCACAAGGTTTACATTCAACAATTCATATGTACATATGGGAACAATCAATGTATGTCACTGGGAGTATGTACATAAACGTGTGTTACATATGTTACCACGTATGAATGCATCATTTATTTTATGACCACAATACGCACACAATACGAATCTTCACTCTCGTTCGTTGAATGTCTTTCAAAAACCTAATTGTTTCACGTCTCGGAGGGAGAACAAGCAAATAAAAATGTGTCTGTCGCATATTTATGATTGACAAAAAGGTCGCTGCATACATGAAATGAATTAAAAAACTTGTGGCGTAATAACAGTTTTTCTTTGTAGAAGTGTCATTCATCCACTTTTTCATAGAAATGATGACAGGATATTTAGTAATTGGGGTAAACTGTGGTTCTTTTTATGAATGTGTGTACATACATCCAATTAGTAGATCGCGTCCTTGATTTATTTTTTTAGAATAATTTGTACTAATTTAATTATTAAGAAATTTTTCCACTTTCCCGAGAAATTCGTGCCCAATTAAGAAATTATTAAATTAGAGCATTTGTTAAGACAAAAGAAGACGTTAAAAAAATATGTCAACCATACCACATCACGTCTTTTTGGGGAGTGGTTAGTTAATAAATTATCGTGTCACCAGACCAGGCAAGAAAGTGAAGCCAATGCATTGTGTCGAATCGTCTTCTCATACATACACGAAATTAATTAGTTAATCATTATAATTTGGGAATGACTGGCATCATGACACACGAGACGTATCGTCAACAGTGGCCGCGGAAGGGTGTGGGGACAAAAGAGGGACAATGTCCCCACGGTTATTCGATGTCTGCATCATCTCCCCACCTTATATAAACCCCTCCCTCGCCTATCCTACAATGCTAATGTCCCCAGACGTCCCCACGGTTTCCGCGGCCAGTGATCTTCGGCCAAATTTAATTAAGACACTAATTTCGCCGGATTTTTCTTTAATTTTGGTTGAAGAAGTGATGTCAAATTTGAAGAAAACAAAATAATGTGGACGTGGATGCGACGACAGGGATAAAATTTTAATTATTTTGTAAATACTTTCTTCAGTTTCTTGGGTTGTAATGCGTGCGTGACATTTTTTTAACCGTGTGGAAAGATCAGTCACCTTGAAATCTCTTAATTACCGACCGACCGAGTGAATAGTTTACTGTCACATAAAGATTTTAAGAACTTGAAAGACATAAAAATCATCTTAGGACTCGATGGCTCATCGTCAAAATGCACAATTTCTCCCCTCTGGGAATTTATTTTAAAATTCTGGACGACGAATTTGTAGTCAGTGAGTTGATTAATGGAATGGCGTTGAGTTCTTTAAGCCAGTTTCGAAGAGTTCCAATTTTTCTGAAGGCTTCTTAAACTTGAGATCTCCTTCTTCAAAAAGTGTCAAAATCTGGAGTGAACATTTTTGTAATGTCAACTCCCTGCCCTACAAATTTGTCGTCCAGAATTTTAAAATAAATTCCCAGAGCCCAGAAATGATTATAAATGTACGGATTTTGACGATTAGTCATCGAGTCAAGAACATAAAAATCATCTCAATTCTTTAACAGTCTCAACTTTTTTTGAGAAAAGCGAGAAAAATATTTAACCTTAAATTCGATTTCTCATCTCATAAAAGTCTCATCATCATCAATTTTAAACAAAATTAGCTTCCTCTTAACTCACATTAAACCGTGAAACCATTTAATTTCACATTTCATTTTCGTATCCTCTTCCTTTCCGACACCATTAATCAGATTAGTACCAAAAATCTGACCTGATAGTCAGCATAATTGACACATTATGATCATCCCCAGTCAGTCAGTCCCATTAATGACGGCACACTTGTTATTAATACATATTGAATTCGTGTATCTGGAACATTTTAAATTATGTCTTGAATAAAAAAATGAATTGATTTGTCCTGATTTGCAGAATGTAGTATGATCTCGTGCCAAAAGTTACATAGTTGCTTATCCATCCACTTAATAAAGATAAGTCTACAGATACATATGCATTCATGGGGTACTTCACACGTAAGATTAGCGTATGTACATATGTAGATATGAACAATAGGTCGAATGGAACGCAACACTGGTTTTTAAGGCCGGACCACCGTTCTTCATTGTCGGTCAGCACGCAGAAATGCATTATTATTCTACTAAGCAAATACATACGTATACAAACCAAAATTTGTTAACTTAACGGGCTGCACACGCAGTTTTATTCTTTTTATTACGCTCTCTGTTTTGCAATATTAGCGGATTTTTTACAGTCTGCGTACACTTACACATATTTCTAGGCCAGAAGAGCCACCAATATAAAAAAAACGTTGACGGGATAATCTTTCTCTCTTCACTTATTCGGATTGGATTAAGATTTCGAGTACATAAATAAAGACACAGCACTTGCGATTCGAATGAAATGACACTTGGTTCAATTTAATAATAATTTTGTAAAGAACTAAATTTGGAAATTGGCCACGTTAATTTAATCCTCTTTTAAGCTCCCTGTGTCCATCCATTCATCGCGTAAATGGTGCCTTTGTACGTACAAAAGTACAAGTACAAACAAATATTAAATGAGATGATGATTTTATATTTATGAGCAGAGGGCGGATATGTATGTATTTTCATTTGATCACGACCGACGGTCAAACTTTGTGGGCGTGCTCCTTAACTCGTAGATATACATATTCAGAGCACAAAAATTTCAAAATAGTTTAACATATTTCTAAGTTTTTTTTTAGACATTTCAACTATTATTTCAAAAATTCATAAATCTTTTACATATTTTTTCAAAAATATTTATTTATTTTTTGGTAAATATTTCAACCATGTGAAACTAAATTCTTTTGTTTAAAGAAATTCAGCCACAGACTAATCCAGTCCATTATTTTATAATGTAAAATTTCTCAAAAATCCTTATTTTTATGTTTTATTTCATACATATTTCGTAAATATCTTCTGCGTTTTTTCGTAAATATTAAATTTCCGAAATTCTTCGCAAATAAATATCCGCCCTCGATCTGGCCATAATAGATAAGTAATGACGATGATGCTGATGATAATGCCTCTTCATGTGTGAACTTCAAGTTTTGAGTCTCAATAGCTATTTATTTATTTATTTATCGCGTCGTCTTCTTCTTTATACCCAATTTCATCCATGTGCATCCCATCCCATCCTTTTGTTCAGATTCCTAGGTGGGATGGGATGCGAACTTGAAGATGAAATTCATAAATGGATTCATACACATTTTGCCATTTAACAACCTACCTAAATGTGGGTCTTTAAAGAAAGAAGAAAAAACTGGTAGCCCAATTTCCTCCTACACAATTTCATGTTTACTCTTTCTTTATGGTGAAAAATAGATAGAAATAGAAAATGCTTTCAATCCTTAATAATCAGTTTCGTTTCGTTATTTTATTTACTTTCTAATGCTTTTAGAGCTCAAGGTGGGAGCAGAGCAGAAGGGTGGCAACTTTTTTTTAAAGAATGACAAACATGACCGAAAATTACATATTTATTTATGCACTAAAAAAAGTTACAGAAATAGAATTGGATTTAATTAAAGTGCGTTTTTTTCTATAAATTTCTTTCAGCTTCTCAGGAAAAAACTGACCAAGGATGAAATCGTCTCCATTTTTGGGAGACGAAACGGAATCGACGAGTCAGACTTTAACGATGGTAAGTTCATGACATGTAATTTTAGTTAATTGGTATTTATAATTAAGCAAAGCTAAGGAAGTTGTTTAACATTAGTTTAATTATTTTTGGTCGGTTGGTTTCGTAGAGTTTTCGAGAAATTAAGTCATTATTAAATTATGTGGGTTTATAAAAATTTATTTATTTGTGAGATTTCTGTGCCGTTTTTGAAAGAAATTTTCGTATTTTGCTGATAAATATAACGAGAAAAAAGGTATGTTGAAGGTATGTAAGTTTCACTAGTTTGTATGATAAAACCGGAAATTATGGGTATTTATTTATACCTGTTCAAAAATTGGAAAAAAATATTCACTGATTATTCATTTTTTCAAAATATTTGAAAGTAAATATTCATTTTTTATTCATTTTACCTTCATTTTAATTCATTTTAATTCGCCATAGTAGATGGATTTCTCAATATCCATCAATAGCGTGAAAAATGAAAATGAATAAGACAATTGTTTCTTAATTGTTCAAAAATTTTGAAACAATTTTCCATTCATTATTCATTCATGAATTTATTGAATAATGAATGAATCATTTATTCATTCTGTATTCAATAAACATATGTGAACAGGTACGGGTCGGATACATTCAATTCATGCATTGCAGTACATTTAGGCAATATCTTTTCGTTATGAGAATAATTAATTAGGAATTAATTTATTTGCGAGATTTCTGTGCCGTTTTTAAGAGATTGTCGTGTTTCGCAAATAAATATAACGAGAAAAAGATGTGTGGTGCAGATTCAGATTCCACTTTGTCATTCAGAACTCATTCAATTCAAAAATTGGAAGAATTATTCACTGATTATTCATTGCTTCAAAATTTGAAAATCATCCATTATTCATTTTTTCTTCATTTTGTCTTAAATTCGCCTTATTAGATGGGTTTCTTAATATACCCATATATTAATTATAGCGTAAAAAATACTAAATAATGAATAAAACTATTCATTATTCATTCTTCATGAATTTGAAATGAGCAAACATTTGTGCAAAAATGTTGACTAAAATTATTTACCTTCATAAAGCTAATGAATGAATAATTTATTCATTCTCTATTGAATAAATGAATGTGAACAGGTATGGTATGGATAGGATTGCAGTGGCCACGGAAGGGTGTGGACAGAGGGGCAATGTCCCCACGGTTGTTCGATGGCCCCATCATCTTCCCATGTTATGTAAACCCCTCCCTCCCCTACCCTACAATGTTAATGTCCCCATAAACTCTCTTATCAACCCCCTCTGGAAATTGTACGCATGGATTGGATGTACCCTACCAGTGGCCGCGGAAGCCGTAGGGACATCTGGGGACATTAACATTGTAGGATGGGGGTTTAACATGGGCAGGCGATGGGGACATAGAATAACGATGGGGACATTGTCCCAATGTCTCCACGCTTCCGCGGCCACTGCATTATCTTCATGCATTTGAGTAGCCTGAATTCTCCCAGTGGCCGGGGAAGCCCTTGGGACACCTAGGATAGGGGAGGGAGGGGTTTATATAACATGGGGAGATGATGCAGACATTGAACAACCGTGACGAAAAGCGTCCCTCTGTTCCACCCTTCCGCGGTCACTGCACCCTACCCATAATTTCAATTTAGGTTGGTCGGAGAATTGTCCAGTTTTATCATAAGCGTATTTGCAGAGTACTGTTCAACACAGCTTCTCATCTTTTTCTTGTTAAATTTATTCGCAAACTGCAAAAATCTCTTCAACGGCGCATAAATCTATAGATAAATTAATTGTGACTGGTTCTCTTATTTAGTAAGGAAAGGATGTTGCGTAAATTGGAGAAGCGTGTCGAAAAGCAATTGTTCCGGATCATGACCAGCTTTTAACTGTTTAGTTTACTTGTAGTAGCCAGTGGCCGCGGAAGCCGTGGGGACATGTGGGGACATTAACTTCGTTGGGTAGGGAAGGGGTTTATGTAACATGTGGTGCAGAGGTTGTAGGTCGAATTGCATAATTTTTTAGGGATAATGCAATATGGTATAATTTTTTTGGCATAAGACAAATTGGTATAAGGGTATATAAGGGATAATTAAAAAATGGATAATTATACGAAAATCAAAATTAAATTTTAAATTAAATTTTAAACAGTAATTTACTTGTGAAGGCATTTTCCAATACCCTTGAGATAGTCGAAAGTGTCAAAATCAGTGTTGTACTTATGATTCTACAATCAAGAGGAGTTGGTTATCCAGGTCCCTGTTCTTATGCTGTGGCTCGACTTGCTCAGATTTCAATTTTTCGATTTCCAAATTCCAATGGCTTTGTTCATTTAGTAAAATTTTAATGGCTTTCCACGTATGTAGTATTTATGCGTAAATGCTAACCCTCCACGGCATTGTTGGAACGAGGGACTTTGTCGTGGTAGCGTTTTCAGTGGACATGGTTGTGAAAGTGACTGTGGAGTGAATTCAATTCGAATGAATGTAGAATTCAAGGAAAGAAGGAATGAAATGAATTTTGGTCCCTTTAAAGCTTAAAATATAATTATCCCTAATAGAATTATCCCTGAGTTTCATTATACCAAATGGTTCCCTTAAATTATACCAACAATATTATACCAAATCAAATTATACCAAATTGTCGTTATACCAAAAAAATTATGCAATTCGACCGCACACCGGTGCAGACATCAAACAACCGTTGGGACATTTACTGGTATGAATAAACTCGGGCAAAAGCTCCGGGGAAAGGGGAAAAGGGAAAGGCTATAGCCTGTGGCAAAGGGTCAAGGGAAAGGGAAATGCCCTTAGGTTATAAAGTTAGGGCAATTCCCCTAACTTTAATTACATGTAATTGAAATAATACCATCGCAACGAAGACAAATGCATTTCCCAAAATTTCTCTGACCATGTTTTTGATCAAATTCTTCAAGAAATGTACCCCTAGTGACCCCCACTGGTTTGTAATGTTGGTTAAAAAAGCTGAAATTCGGCACAGGCACATCTCAGAATTGCAAAATTTTGTGAACACCCTCCAAACTCACTCAGACTATCCCGAAAAACATTTTCAAATGCTAGTCAAAAATCAAATTATTCTCGGAGTTTAAAAACGCTTGTACGATTTTAGTCCCAGTTGTTTAATAATAGACAAGCGCACCAGGCCTATTATGTTATAAGTTAGCCCACATGGACAGACCTGCAGCTCAAAATGCTTAAAAAGTTCCAGTCACCCTCCAGTCACTGTATGTAGACTACGTTCGCCAGTAATACAGTGACTGGAGGGTGACTGGAACTTTTTAAGCATTTTGAGTATTGCAATCTTAATAACTATGAACATGACAGCCTCCACATTTGTACATGCAGGCCTATCCGTCTGTGTATCTAAGTAAGTATTCTCCAAATCTGTGATAATAGAGGACCTTTTTTGCTGTGGACCCTCTGAAACATTTGTATTTAAATTTTGATAAATTATAATATTAGCTAGTGAAGTACGTCCAAACAATGCCAAAAATGGGTGCTAAAAAAATCCGTATGTCAAGGGTACCTCTAAGGGACCCATTCTATCTTTTACACATATCCCTTCATTGTGGGATAACCAAAAGTCGTATCAACATGGGGTTTGGATATTTTTTTATCTAAATGCCATTGTCTAAAACGAAGTTCAGTAAGGAGCCGCTACGTAACTTTTTTGTCCCCAAGTTTGACCTCTATAAAAATTAAGTTTTACAGTTTATTAGCATGCCAATTTTAGCGAAATACATGTAAATTTAAAAGGTCAAACTTTGTCCATAGCAAAAAAAGTCCTCAATATCAACTCATTTTTGAACTTTTATAGATTTTCGAAATTTTTCTAACCAGGAAAAAAATTAAAATTCTAACGTCCTAACTTTGTATAGGCCTAAAAATCATCCAATTATTGTAAAAAAAACGCACGGCGATAAACAGGTTTCAAAATCGCCTTTAAATGGAAGAAGGGAAAATTGAGACAAAAATTCAAGCTCAAAACCTGCACGCAATAGACCCTTTTAGTAAAAGATGAATAAATGAGCGAAAGCTGAATTTTTCCAAAATTTTTAAAATTTTCAACATTTGTAATTACATAAGTGCATTTAAGTGCAACTTGGGCGATACCGGTAGCTTTACCAGTTGGATATCGAGCCCGAAATTTGAATTTAAAAATAGTTTCAGAAAATATTTTCAGGTTTTTAATGAAAATATAAAATAAATTTTTTTGATGTTGATAGCAAATAAAAATCTGCATAGTATGTCGATAGATCTTGTTTTGTAAGTTTTAAGGCCCTAACAAGTCCAACTAGTGTCCAACGTTCATAAAAAGTACAGCAGATGCTTAAAAACTAAGGTTTACTGCTAATTCCGTTAGTTGGGGTCAGCATAATAGCTGATCGGTAAATTTTGGGGAGATTGCCTGAAGGAAAGGCTTTCACCTTGGTTTTATTCATACGAAAATCCCCGTCTCCAGGGAAAATCTTGAGGTTGAGGGAGAAGCTATTCCCTTTTTCCTTTCCCTCGGGGAAAAGCAAATGCCTAAATTTTTATTCATATAATTACGGGAATTTCCCCGATTTTTTCCGGAAAAGGGATTTCCCTGGTTTTATTCATACCAGTCATTGTCCCTCTGTCCCCACACACGCTTTCGCGGTCACTGCATCATGTACATACATTTGAGTAGCCTGAATTCTCCCAGTGGCCGCGGAAGCCGTGGGGGCATCTGGGGACATTAACATTGTAGGATTGGGGAGGCAGGGGTTTATATAACATGGGGAGACGATGGGGACATCGAATAACCGTGGGGACATTGCCCCTCTGTCCCCACCCATGCTTCCGCGGCCACTGCTTGTAGCACAATTTTGTCAATTTTTTGTCGCAGACTGTAAATATTTATATAACATTTTATGCAAATTTAATTAACAAGCATTTACTTAAGTAAGATACACAAATTATCAAGATACACAAATACAACCAGCTTTATATACATGGAGTCCAGACGTGTTTTTTTACTTTATTATTTTGCAATTTATTAAATATACAAATCCAGAACGAAATTAAATATGCGAAATTCCAACTTAGAAATCACTTTTAGCAAAATTTTGTCCATTTAAATATTTACAGAGGACAACATTTCATGCTAATTCGATTAATTAAATATTAATTAATTAATTAAAATAAATTCAATTAATCAAAATAAATAATATCCTATTTTAAAAGTTTCAAAGTCCTTCCTCATTGTTTTATTTCAATAATTTAAAATTTAAAAAACCACCACCACCAAATTAAATTTGCATGTACGCACGAACGAAATATGCAAAGTTCGATTCATTTCATCTTAAAAATCTCTTTTACACAATTTTGCCCACTTAAATGTTTGCAGATTATAAAAATTCCGTGCTAATTTAATTGATTAATTGTTTAATTAATTACCAAAATAATTATGTAGCCTCCAATTTTAAAAGTTTAAAAGTCCTTCCTCCTCATTTTTTTTACTCTAATTTTTTAAAATTCAGAAAACCATCACAAAATTAAATTCGCATGTGCAAAATTCGATTCATTCCACCCTTGAACACGTTTGCATTAGAGATTTGCTAAAGTGATTAATTTGGATTAATTTCAGTGCCAAATTTTGACATAATTCAACCAAAAATGACCTTGCACCGGAAAGCACGTGGAAAAAGGTCACCCGATTTGTCCTCCAGTACGACGCTCATTCAGCTTCAAGGACTTGGACGAACCTTTCATCTTCGCGTGACGCCAAATCAAAATTTATTGGATCCGCATTTCGTCTTTTTGAAAAGAAATCAAAATCAGAGTGAAATCATGCCCGATTTTCATGTGAGGAAAGAAATCCCATGTTTTTATCAGGGAAAAGGACAGCATTTTCGGAACGGGGATGATTTAAATTCTTCCAGAAGAGTTGATGCATCAGTTGCGCTCAGTTTGTGTGGTGGATTGGTAAGTTGATTGATAAGTAAAATTGTCATTCTTATCAATGTAAGAGGCGATAACTCATCGTTAAAATCAGCACATTTTTAATCATTTCTCCCCTCTGGGAATTTATTTTAAAATTCTGACCGACAAATTTGCGGAGCAGGGAGTTGCCAATTTTTTGGAAATATACACTCCAGATTTTGACACTTTTTGAAGGAGGAGATCTCAAGGTTAAGAAACCTTCAGAAAAATTGGAACTCGTCGAAACTGGTTCAAAAAACTCAGAGCCATTATTTTAATCAACTCACTGACTACAAATTTGTCGTCCAGAATTTTTAAATAAATTCCCAGAGGAGAGAAACGATTAAAAAATTTCTGATTTTCACTCATCGAGTCCTACATTAATTAACCTACAAGCGTAAATATTTTACTAACTAGATTCCTAAACATTTGTGGTTTTGTGACGGAACTATTTATCATTGAGACAATTATCATACCCCACTTTTCAAAAAAATTGGGGTTTATATGTGAATTCCGGTGGTCTTTGTGTGTATGCAAAAATATTTCATGTATGCAAACTATGGCGTGGCGTGGCATAGTTCAGTTCATTCACATTACGGTACATAACATATCATGCAATCGCTTCTATAGAAAAATTGGACACCAAATGTCATCCTCTTTCCTTCCTTACGTAAAATCTGGCCTAAACCAGTACATATTTATTTAATTTTCGACCAGACATGAGAATGCAATGCTCAGGTAGCTCACCATGCGAATAAATGAGCAAATAATGTCACACACAATGGATTACAGTAAGGAACGATATGCGTTTCACTCATTGTGTCAAGTTTTAGCTTTTTTCGATGATACACACATTTAGGTTACGTTACGTTACACAATTACTACTCTACAGGTGTATGTACATAATATGTAAATACGTACATATTTTATGATGATGACCTGATGAGCTGCAGTGCTGCACCATGTCCGTATTTGTAGTATATCTATTTATATATGTACATACATGTACACATTTCGCAGGAAATTAATACGCGTTCCACCTTCACGGTTTAATACGATATGCAATGCACTCAAAATAATTGGCAAGCACAACTCGATCATTGTTTTCATTTCACCCTCAATTTCCTGATTGATGTTTGTTGACGCTATTTACACATAATTTACAGAAAGGGTTCATCCTCCCCACCTCCATTCAACCGGACGATGACGATTTAGACGGGTCCACTACCACTCCTAATGATGACTCTAACTATTCTAATCACCATTATGTCATTCACCCAATTCCAACCAGATTCCACAATTCATTTACAAACTCAACCCAGCGGAAGAAGGATGACGACCAGCGTGACGAAAATGAGCACGAACGCCACCACTTTTTGTTCAGGTTGACATCCCCACCACAAAATACGCCTAAAAACAACTTAGATTCTCCTCAAAACGATGCTTCCTGTGGACATAAGCATGATAAGGTCTTATCCCGGAAACCGAGATCCGCCTCGCCCGATAACCCCTTTGGCGGCAGCAATTTGGACCCTTTTGATTCCTACTGGTTCCACCAATACCAACAACCCACCCGCAGTAATCTCTTTACCCATCCGTCCTCCGTCTTCCCGTCGTCGTACTGGGGGCCCAAATCGTCCTCCGAACAAAGGGGGTCTTCATCCCCTTTCAGTCCGGGCATCACCGGCGCGGCCAATATCGGGCTGACTTTCGCGCGCAGAAATTATTACGAGGTGGACGATCCCCGCGATCACGAGGGCAGCGCGACAAATAAGGGCGACGATTGGTCGGTACGTCGCCGAAAAAGTGACGACGACGATCAACGCGTCTTGCTCTACGAATCGACCGCCGATGGCGCCGGCGCTTCTTCGGAAGACGAACCCGACACGATTCTCCCCTTTTACACGAAAGGCCGGAAAAAATCGGGCTCGCGAAGTACCAAAGTTTTAAAAACGTCGACCCGTTGGATTCCCACGTCGGGCGAGATGCAACGCCAAAACCAAAATTATTCGGAGTCAAATTCCTGGTCCAAATACAACCGAAAAGGACGCCGGGATGAAAACTATTTCGGGGCGGATTATAAATCCCACCCGTTGGATGATACGGACCGGATTTTTTCCGAAAAACGGGGCCGGTACGATAATTCGGAGTCGAATTCGATCTACTCGAGAGAAACGACGGCGTCGATG
This sequence comes from Folsomia candida, assembly GCF_002217175.1. Classification (NCBI taxonomy): domain Eukaryota; kingdom Metazoa; phylum Arthropoda; class Collembola; order Entomobryomorpha; family Isotomidae; genus Folsomia; species Folsomia candida. Next base: position 4,738,473 of record NW_019091201.1, read on the forward strand.
GATAACAAGAATAGTTTGAACGTCGATAAGCCTCCATCCCAGCTGACCATTGAAACAGCTGTTTTCGTCGATAAGGACTTGTTTAAACATATGCAGTCGAATTTTCCGGATGATACGCACGGGGAAGTTGTGAGGATCGTGTTGGCCATGATTAATGCGGTGCAGCTGCTTTATCAAGATCCTTCGCTCGGACATCGGGTAGATTTCGTGCTGAAAAGGCTCGAGGTTTTGGAAACGGATCCGCCCGGACTTCTCCGACCGTATGATATTGACAGGTATGGCGAAAATGGATATTTTTTAAAATGCAAAAAAGGGGACTTTGGAAAAAGTAATAATGTTATTTTTTTTCTGTTTAGATTTCTAACTAATTTTTGCAAATGGCAAAAAACTGAAAATCCTCCGAGTGATGCGGGTACGTAATAAAGAATAAGTTATAAATCGTGTTTCGGGTGCAAATAACCACTTGCGAGAAATAACGGGGAGAAGAAAACCAATTTTTTGTGGTCCATGGTCTGGCCCATGGTTCATTGCGAGCTATGGTTGGAAGAGAACAATCTGGTCTTAATTTTAATATTCAGATATTACAAGAATTCGAAAATCGGCGTGCCAATCCATCAAATTTTCAAAATCTAGAAAAAAATCATAAAAAACGCAGTTTCCGATTGGGAGGATGGTAAATAGTTTATCATACCGCGCATGGCAAGATGGCGCATATTTCATGCACTTTCTCCCAGTTTCTTGCACCTCGCATTTTTGATTTCCAGTGCAAGAAATGTAGTAAACCCGTAGGAAATGAAACACTAGTTATAAATTTGCATAATAAAAATTCGCTACTTTGCATAATAATTTACATACTTCAATTATTTAAAGATCCTCTCCACTGGGATCACGCCTTGATATTGACCGGCCTCGACCTCTACGTGGTCCACCAGTCGGGCAAGATAAGCAATCAGGTCGTCGGTCTGGCCCCCGTGGCTGGAATGTGTACCCGCTCCAGCAGCTGTACCGTCAACGAGGGACGCCATTTCGAATCCGTTTTCGTCATTAGTCACGAAATTGGGCACAATCTGGGGATGAGACATGGTAAAAATATTTATTCTGATGAGAGGACGGTTATGTATTTAATTTCAGCTTTTTAATTTAATGACGAATAACGGTCAATCTTTGTGGGTGTATTCCTTAACTCGAATAAGCCACAAAAATTTCAAAATATTTTTTTACATATTGCCACATATTTCTAGGTTTTCAGAAATATAAGTATTTCCACTATTTGAAAACTACGTACTATAATCTTTTACATATTGTTTTAATACATACATTTTGTAAATATTTCAACGATGTGAGACCAAATTTGCGTGTTCAAACAAATTGGACCTTAAAAATCCAGTGGACTAAATTCATAAATTCAAATTTTCCAAAAACAATTCTTATCTTTATGGTTTTTCCGTACATATCTCGGAAATATTTCGGAAATATTTTGACGTTTTTTCGTAAACACCAAGTACAAATTTTTCGGAAATCTTATTTTGATATTTGTCTTGTATATATTTCGGAAATATTTTGGCAGTTTTTCCGTAAATATTAGATGCATATTTTTCGTAAATACATAGCCGCCTTCTGTTTCTGGAGGCCATCTGAATATCAAAATTTTGACCTTTTTCTCATCCCCTTTAGACGGCCCCCAAGCCGACAACGATTGCGATCCTACTTCCCACATAATGAGTCCGACGCTCGGCAGTGGAAAAATCACGTGGTCCCCATGCAGCCGGAAATATTTGGACATGTTCCTCGAAACCAGTCAGTCCAAGTGTTTGCTCGATAAGGGAAAGTCCGAGTTGAGATTGGACCACGACGCGGATGGACGACTTCCTGGCGAACGATTCGATGCTGATCGACAATGTAAATGCATCAGTTCAAAAAAAAATTTAAATTTTAAAATTTTAAAATTTAAAATTTTAAAAATTTCGATTTATTTCCAGGCGTTTTGAAATATGGTCGCGGCTCCTTTCACGCCACGCAGCAACCGCTCGAAGACGTTTGTCGCGACCTCCACTGCAGAAGGGAGCACTACACGTGGACGAGGTGAGTTAATAAATAATAATTAACAGGGGGCGGATATGTATTCATAGATTTGCAGAAATAATATTTCAAAATATTTTTGCATATTTCATTTTCACATAAGTTTTCAAACATATACATAAATTTCTGTTTTATTCGACAAATGCATAAAGTTCCACATTTTTTGCAAACTATAGAGCTAAATTTGGCACATTATCATACAAAAATTGATAAGACACCTGTTTTTTAAATTACATAACTTTAGATTTTGCATATTTCCTATATAACTTTACATATTTTTTTAAATACATAAATTTGGTAAATATTTCAACGATATGAGACGAAATTTTTTTGCTGAGAGAAATTGGACCTCACAAAATTCTGAGTATGAAAATCCTTATTTTTCGAAAATTCTTATTTTTTGTACATACTTCGTAAATATTTTAGTAATTTTAGCGTTTTTCATTAATATTAAATGCATATTTGAATATTTGAAGAATTTCTCGTAAATACATTTGACTTGTAATGAGTGCGACACCGGTTGTAAGAATTTGCAAAATTGAATTAGTCATTAACCACTTTTAGATGATATTTATGTCTAATTAAATAAATTAGGAATATTCCAATGTTGTAAAAGAAGCTAAATTTGACACATTTTCATATAAAAATTTCGTACAAAAATGTTTTTTTCTAAAATTGCACAACTTTATATTTTGCATATTTCCTATAAAACTTTCCATATTTTTTTTTAAATAAATAAATTTTGCAAATATTTCAACGATGTTAGACGAATTTTTGTTGCACAAAGAAATTCAACCACATAAAAAATCCAGAGTATTACATTAAGAAATACAGAATTTGCAAAAATTCTTATTTTTTTGTACATATTACACAAATATTTTGACGATTTTTTTCGTATTTAAATATTAAAGGCATAAATTTCAGCGATTTTTGCATATCCGCCCCCTGTGATAATTAAGTATAAACACGATTAAATTAACTTATTATGATCTAACCCAACAGCCACCCAGCCTTGGAAGGGACCTATTGCGGATCTGACATGGTATGCAATTACGTGCAAAAAAATATTTTTTGCACGCAAATATTTTTCATATTTCAAATTTATTTACATTTTTTTAGTGGTGCCGTTCTGGAAAATGTGTCGGAAAATCGACCTACAATCACTACCCGGTCCAAACCGATCACGCCCACGAATCCGGGCGAAATGGCGACTTTATCCAGTCCAACCATCTTCCGGGCAGTGAAACGGCGGCGTATTCCGTGCAAAAAGCGGTCGACGGGGTTTGGGGGCAGTGGTCACTTTTTACCGATTGTTCCTCCGCATGTCTTTACTCGGAGGATGGCAGCTTGACGATGGGGTCGACCGGAGTCAGATTAGCCGCGAGAAGATGTGATAGTCCAAGGTATTATTTTTTTTAGCCCGAGCCAGAGCTTATGCTTCTTTTAATTTTTGGCAAAAATGAGCAAAACTTTGTTCAAATTTTAACTAAATTCAAAAATACCTCGAATTTGTGAATTTATTCAAATTCGTAACATTTTTACCGATGCAGATAAAAAGAATGTTAATAAAAATTTGTGGCAAAAATGAGCAAAATTTGTGGCAAAAATGAGCAAAATTTTTGTCCAAATCATGTCCTTTCTAGCCCGAATCAGGGCTTATGGACCCGTCATGATTCTCTGTATGTCAATAGATCGATTACGATCGTAAAACTTGCTCAATCGATAATGTCAGAAAGAGAAGAATTTTGTAGACTTGCGAAATTTTAAGAAATGTTGATTTTGGTAGATTTGGACGCCACTAGAAATACGGCAGTATTTGCGAATAACAGTTTATTTTATGTAGATTTAAACGATGTTGGGCACAATAACACTTTCTTGCAAAAATGAGAACCGTTTGACCCGATTCTGTACTTAGGTACCCGTCATGATTGTCTGTCTGTCTGTCTATCGATTACGTTCATAACACTTACTTTCCCATCTGCAATGGGTATTTGTAAGAAAGAGAAGCATCTTGTAGACTTGAGGACTTTTTTCAGAAATTTAAATTTTGGTAGATTTGGACGCCATTTGGGATTTGGTAGGATTTGCAAATACCAGTTTAGCATATGTAGATTTTGGATGTGGCGATATTTGGCACAAGGTTAATATAAATTTCTGGGCAAAAATTTTGTGCAAATCGTGTCCTCCGATTCAGTACTTATGTACCTGTCATGGATGTCCGTCAGTCTGTCCATCGAATACGCTTGTAAAATTTGTCTAGTCGATAACGTCTCTTTGTCAGAAAGAGAAGACCTTTTAAAAGAAATTGACTTGCGGAATTTTCAGAAATTCAAATTTTTTGTGAATTTATTACACTTATTAAAATTTGGTAGACTTGGACCCCAATAGGAATATGGTAGGATTTGCAAATGGCAGTTTAGTATATGCAAATTTGTAGGGTTTGGCCATTGGTACTCGAGAAAGTTTGTGGCAAAAATTGAGCAAGAATTTTGTCCAATCAAAATTGTGTCCGAGTCAGGGCTTATGATCCCGTCATGATTGTCTGTCTGTCTATCGATTATTACACTTGTAAAACTTGTGCACAACAACAATGCCAGAAGTTTGTAGATATTTACTTAAGTGGATTAGCTGGATTTTCGGAAATTTAAATTTTTGTAGATTTGGACGCCATTAGGAATATGGTAAGATTTGCAAATATCAGTTTTAACATAGGTATGTAGATCTTTGATGTTGGCCACAATTTCGTGCAAAAATGAGCAAAAATTTTGTCCATTAGTCGTGTCCTTTATTGCTAGATGAAGTACTTATCTTTCATGGTTATCTTTCTGCCTATCGATCGATTACCCTCGTAAAACTTGTCCAATTGAAAATGTCTCTTTGTTATTTAATAAATTTGTATAGGATTTTCAGAAATTTAAATTTTGGTAGATTTGGACGCCATTAGGAATATAGTGTAGGATTCGTAAATGTTAGTTTAGTATATAGATTTGGAAAATTGATGGCAGTAGTGCAAATAATGTTAATACAATAAATTTCTGAGAAAGATTACAAAAAATGTGTCCAAATCGTGTCCTTTTAAATTAGAAAATTCAGAACATGTGCAAACTTATGACATTGAAATTTTTAAATTTTGATAGATTTGGAGTCCAAATTTTGGACGCCACTGGTCAGGATTTCAAAATGGCATATAGATTTTCTACAATTGCTGACAAAAATTGCCAAAATCGAGTCATCTATAACTATAAAATTCAGAAATGTCTCAAATTTAATTGAAATTTTTAAATTTTGGTAGATTTCGACGCCTTTCGGAAGATTTCCAAATGACAGTGTAGTATGTATAGATTTTTTTTTAATTTTTTGCAAAAATGAGAAAAGTTTGTCCAATGTCGTGTCCAGTTAGAAAACTGGAAAATTCAGAAATATCTCGAATTTGTGACTTTATTAAAATTTTGAAAGTTTGGTAGATTTTTACGCCATAAGGAATAAGACAATATTTATAAATGAGAGGTTAGTATATATAGATTGTTTTAAAGTTTGGCAAAAGGGAGGAAAAAAATTGTCCAAAGCGGGTTATTTTTACTTAGAAAATTCAGAAATTTTTCAAACTTGTGAATTTATTGAAATTTGTAGAATTTGGTAGATTTTAAACGCCATTAGGAATACGGTAGATTTCCAAATAGCATGTAGATTAGTATATAGATTTGGAAAAAATTATGGATCAGTGCAAGTAATGTTAATGAAAATTTCAGACAAAAATTAACAAAAATGTGTCCAAATCGTGTCCTTTTAAATTAGAAAATTCAAAAACTTGAAATTTAAAATTTTCGCAAATTTTAACGCCATTAGGAATACGTTTAGATTTCCAAATGGTAGTTTGGTATTGTATATAGATTTTCTACATTTCTGAAAGCAACGAGTAAAAAAATTGGCAAAATCAAGTCCTTTTTAACTACTCGGAAATCTCTCAAATTTAGGAATTTATTGAAATTTTTAAATTTTGCTAGATTTAGATGCCGTTAAGAATACGGTAGGATTTGCAATTTAAGTATATGCAGATCTCAATGATTTGCCCATTCCGTACTAAACATTTTAATAACAATTTCTGGCAAAAATTAGAAAAATTATGGCCAACTCGTGTCTGAGTCAGGGCTAATATACCCGTCCTGGTTGTCTGTCTGTCTATCGTAAAACTTGTCCAATCGATTTGAAATTTTGCAGACACGCAGAACATGCAAAATTAGGAATCAATTTGGACTTTTTCTAAATTTTTTATGAAAAATGCGTAAAAATTACGACACAATTTTAATTTTCTTCCAGACCCGAAAATGGTGGCAGACAATGTTCCGGTCCGGACAGGAGATACAAAACTTGCTCAAATTCAAAAGTAATTAATCTTAATCTCCAAACTGTTTAATTACTCCAATTAAATATTTCTTAATTAACCTATTTACATTGACTTCAAGGTGTCCAAAATCTGCTCTGCCAACGTGGCACGGACAACGATTAGTCAATACGCGAACGACGTGTGTAACCGAGCCGCGACGGCGGACAATGAGTTAACCGGGGCTGGATTTATGATGAGCACGAATGACGGTAAGTACAATTAAAATTCTTCATTATAATCAGTGGCCGCGGAAGCCGTGGGGACATTAACATTATAGGGGAGGGAATGGGATGGGGGAGGGAAGGGGTTTGTATAAGATGGTCAGATGATGGGGACACCGAACAACCGTAGGGACATTGGCACATTTCCGCGGCCACTGCATCATGTTCATACATTTGAATAGCCAGACTTCTCCCAGTGGCCGCGGAAGCCGTGGGGACATCTGGGGACATTAAAATTGTAGGATAGGGGAGGCAGGGGTATATATAAGAAGGGGAGATGATGCGCACATCGAACAACCGTGGGGACACTGTCCCTCTTTCCCCACCCTTCCGCGGCCACTGATACCCACCCATCTTATATAAACCCCTCCCTCCCCCATCCTATAATGTTAATGTCCCCACCGCTTCCGCCGTCACTGATTACATACATACGTTCACAGGCAGAGCATTGACTAGGACATTTCAGTGGCCGCGGAAGCGTTCGTAGGGACAGAGGGACAATGTCCCCACAATTATTCAATGTCCCCATAATCTACGCCCATGTTATTCTGGATAGATTATCCGCATGTTTACGAAAATTATGTGTGGTGACAGAAATTTATTAATTTACGATATTTCTGCGCCGATTTAGAGATTTACATACGTTGCGAATAATTATAATGAGAAAAAGATCCAAAACTGTGTTGTATTGGAGTATGCAAATACGGAGAAAAAGATCTGAAAGTGCTCTGGCTTTCTGCAACGGAAGTGAAAGTTATTTTTCGAAAAGAAAGTTAAGTTTCGAATGACGTGAAAATTTAAAACAAGTTAAATTCAGAAAATTAAATATGCTATGGTTATCTGGGGGTGGTCTGGTGGTTATCTTGGGGTAGAAGTTATACCTGTTCACATTCATTTATTCGATACAAAATGAGTAAATAATTATTCATTAATTATTTAATGAAGGTAAATAATATTTTCAAAGTTTTTACATGAATGCATTTTTCATAAATTTTAAGTGCATAATTGTTCCAATTTTTGAATTTTTAATAGTTTTAAATGAAAAAAAAATATTTGCAACAGGCCTGAATAATACATTTGAGCGTACTCACGTCAACCTTCGCATATCTCGCATATCTCGCAAATTGAGCATAGCAACATAACTTGCGAAGTTTTGCGAGATATGCGAGATTTCGCAAAAAAATTGCTGGAAAATCATGGGATTTTTTTTTCGCAAATTTACCCAGCAATTGAGCATGTCCTTATTTCGCAAAGTAATTCTGCAAGAGAAATTGCAGAAATCCATGGAAACAATACCAAAATAGGTGTTTTTCTGTAGATTTGCGAAATAAGAGAGTTTTGCGAAGTCATATTTTGCGAATCCCCTCACGACACAAATATTTTGATCTTCGCAAGTTTGCTAAATGAGTTGCGATGCGAAATAAGAAGTTGTCGTGAGTACGCCCAGTGGGCGTATAAGTGGCCGAAAATTCCCATTTTTCTCGTGAAGTTTTTCATTTTTTTTTGTTTTTGAGGGAGAAAAATGCGAATTTTCGGCCACTTATACCATCATAACTTTGTTTAAACGAGCATTATAAAAAATCCCGAAATATGTGTTAAATTATTTACCTAAGGCTACATAATTATCAAAGTTTCATCAAAAATCGGAGCGAGACGGCTGGTATCATCGCATAGTCAGTAATACTAGAACGTCTCGAAATCTTTTCATCGTTATAAGTATTCGCGAAATACGTAAATCTCTAAATCGACGCAGAAATCTCGCAAATAAATACATTTTTGTAAGCACACATAATTTACATAAACATGTGGATAATCTATATCCAGAATAACATGGGCGTAGATTATGGGGACATCCAATAACCGTGGGGACATTGTCCCTCTGTCCCTACGAATGCTTCCGCGGCCACTGAAATGTAATTAAATTTACTCAAAAAAATGTACTATTTTAGCCGAGCGAGCGTGTTCCGTGTGGTGCGAAACATTAGACAACGGCGTTCCGCGAAGTAGAGGGTGGAGCTTTCCGGATGGAACTGGGTGCCAACTTATCTCCCAAAGTAAAGCGCAAAGATACTGCGTGGCAGGAAAATGTCAGGTAAATAAAGTGGGGGTTGAAAATTTAAAAATTTTATAAACAGAGGGCGGCTATGTATTTATTGTCAAGTTTTTTATTTGATGATCGACGGTCAAACTTTGTGGGTGTGTTTCCTAAAATCACTAAAATTTCAAAATTTTTATTTTAACATATTTCTAGGTTTTCATACATATCAATATTTCCGAGATTATTTGCAAATTCATAAATTTTTTACATATTATTTTCAACAATTCGTAAATCTATTTTATAAATATTTCAACGACGTGAAACAAAATTTGTTACAAAAAAAATCGACCACAAAATATTCAGCACATTAAATTCAGAAACGTAATTTTTTCTAAAATTTATATATATGTATATTTTTTGTTTTTTCTCGTTTCATAAATATTTTACAAATATTACAAACATATTTCAGCGAATTTTCGTAAATACATATCCGCCCTCCGCTCATAAAATCCAAAATTTTATGAAATCCAAAATTCATTCAAGTTTCCGACATCTTTAGGACTTTGCCTGCAATCCGTACTCCTTTTACGCCCTGTCCGACGAGGAATGTTCCTTCACCGCGTCGAACGAAGTGACCCCGCAGTCCTCCTGGTACACGTCGTCCTCTTTGGATTCCGAATCCGGGGGGAAATTTCCGAGCCTTCGGATCGGAAAAACTGCCGGCTGGACGGACTGGGAGTCGCACAGCGAATGCAAACTTCCCTGCCTAGCACCCGCCAAAGGGTTGGAATTGGTTAAACGAAGATGCTCATCGGGGTCAGATTCTGGGGCCGATTCCTGTACCGGGTTGGCACTTTCGGTCAAACTTTGTAAACCGGATAAGACAACGGTATTTTTAATTTGGATTTAAATTAAATTAAAATTTAGTAATTACATTGATTAAAATTGGGATACGAAGTCAAAAAAACGGCATTTTTAATTAGTATTTAAATTATATCATATTAAACCTAATTAATTGCATTAATTAAAATTGGGATCCGAAGTCAAAAGATCTAAACTCATGCATTAACTAATTTAATTGGCAATTATTTTAGATTTTTTGGATTGAAATTAAATAAATTAAATTAGTTAATTACATTAACTAATATTTTAAAGCAAATTTGATTTTCTAAAAATTTAAATCAACTACAGAGGGTGAATCAAGATACAAAACTCACTTTAGTTTATTTTTCTACAGCTTCATTTTTCGTTTGTGAATTTTGTAAATTGCTTCAATGTGTAGCCCATTAGTTTGTCTAACGAGGTGCAGTCGCTTTTTCCACACTATTATCACCTTTGACACTTTTTTGGAGTGATTTTGTTCCACTCGTTTTGAAAAGTTTTCCAAAACCCACTCAGCGCCCGAGCAGTCCGCTTGAAAATCTCTGCTTAAAGTACCAAAATCAAAAATAATCTATCTGAATAATGTCATGCGACTCGTCAAGAGTAATTTCAGTACAAAATTTATTTCTGGAAATTAAGTTTTCATTCAGTTATCGCGAAGTTGCTTTGAAAAACATGATGTAAGAATGCGTGGGGGCGTACACATGGTCCTCCTCCGCTTTAATCTATTTAGGTCAGAGTGACTGACCCTAAAAACTATTGCCTGACTCATCCCCAACATTTTGGATACTTTTCTGTCATGACGGATTTTCCTTATTGATGAAATTTGCGATATAGTACAACACATCCTCGATCCTAGCTGATCTTGGACACCACTTTGGTGGAGGTGGAACTCCAGCCAATGATCCCTGCTTCTTTATGCTAGTGTCATTTAATACACTGGACTTATGGCTTCAACTGGCATTGAATTCAATTTCGCCAGTTTCTTAACAATTTTTTATGGTACAATTCATCATTGGAAAACTCTTTTACGGCTACCTCGCACTCCGTGGGGGGGAGTGGGGGCATGTTGATGCACAGAACTAAGAGTTATTTTGCAAACTGTTCCCTGACTATCTGGGTACGGTACATACAAATTTCAGTAATCCCAGATGTCTCTAACACTTGTTATCTCAAAAACAAAAGTGAGTTTTGTATCTTGATTCACGCTCTGTAAAATTGAAGTATGAGGTAGCAAGAGATTTAAATCCGTGTATTAATTTAACCTCAAATTAATCCAGATTTGTTGGATTAAAATTAACTAAATTAAATTAATTAATGACACGAATTAATTTAAATTTAATTGAATTTAAATTAATTAATTAAATAATTACACCAATTAATTTAAATTTCATCGAATTTCAATTAATTAAAATTGACGTACGAAGTCGAAAATATCTAAATTTAAGTTCCAATTTAACTATAAATTATTCCAGATTTTACGAAACGGCTGCACCCGGTTACAAACTCCATTCGAGGTAACGAAATTCATTTAATTAATTAATTGAATCAAGCTTAATTAATTAATTACTTCAATTAACTAATTTCATTATAATTATTTAGTACGCGACAAAAGTGTGTTCAAAATATGCCGAAAAGATTCAAGGCTTATCCGGCATAGGGATGCAGCTTTCTCCCACGAAGGACGATAAGGACCGTCCATGTCGCATAGGGTGTCAAGACGTCTCAATTCCCTACAGATTTTACATGGTCAACGGAGAAGACGGCTGGTTTCCGGCGGGGACGGACTGCTCGCGTGGAGAGCCGGATAAGAAAGCGTACGTATGATAAGCAGAGGGCGGATATGTATTTATTTTCAAATTTATCACTTGATGACACGACCGACGGTCCAACTTTGTGGGTGGGTTGACTAACTACTCGCATAGATCCCAAAAATTTCAAAAATTTTTTACATATTTTCACATATTTCCCGATTTTCAGAAATTTTCAGAAATATTTCCGCTATTATTTGAAAACTTCGTAAATCTTTTGCATATATTTTTTGCAAAAATGCATATACATATTTCGTAAATATTTCAACCATGTGGGGCAAATTTTTTTTAACAAAGAAATTGGATCACAAATAATCCAGAGTATTAAATTCATAAGTATTTTTTTCGAAATTTTTTATTTTTTATATTTGTTTGTGGGAATTTTGTAAAAATTTTGCGTTTTTTTCCTACGTATTCCTACATTTCATCGATTTTGGTAAATGCATATCCGCCCTTTGATGAAAACGTGAAACCCTGTAGATAAATATGATACATATTAATATGCAAATTACTAATAATTATGTAGATTCTGTATTACCGGAAAATGCGTCGATTTCGGCACCGATGACACCCCCGTTTACCGCATCACGAATAAATTAATAGGAAAAATAGAAACCTTATTTCAACCCAGGAGCAAAAGACAGACGACGTCCTACAATATCATGGAGCCCTTAAGGGTCCCCTCCACCATGGACGAGTCCAGTTTGAGGGACCTAGTCCATAAATTTTCACAGCAAACGGGTATGTAAAATTTCCATGTTTCTAACTTGCGCCATAGTTAAAGTATGTACAACATTGGCGCAAGTTAGAACTTAACAAATCAATCTTTAAGATTTCCAAACAGTGTCTCGTTTCATGCTAATTTGCTAAATTTTTTGCACTGCAAAGCAAGAAATGCAATAAATTCTAGGTGCAAGAAACTGTTAGAAATATGCGCATATGATACCAAATCGGAAAATGTGGTTGTTCTGATTTAGAAAATTTGATGGATTTGTACGCCGATTTTAGAATTTTTGCAATATCTGAACATTAAAATTAAGACCGGATTGATGGTTGTTCCACAGTCCATTGAAATTCAGGTTTAAAAATATTGCAAAACTCACCCCTAATTAATTTTTGAAATATTAAGTCACATACATAAGGCTGATAAAGAATGTGTGAATTTTCAAGTTGAACATAATTACCCATTTTCCAGTATTGCGGGTTTCCTACATTTCTTCTCTGCACTGAAAAGCAAGAAATCCGAGGTGCCAGAAACTGGGAGAAAATGCAAGAAATAAGTGCCATCTAGCCACGTGTCGTACTAACAATGCGATGGTGTGAAGTGTAACCCTCCGATTTGGCTGAAATTTTAAAATTAGGTGGTCCAAGACAATACAACAAACGTTTCTTCAGGCAGTTTGTGCGATTGTGAGAGTTACTCAAAATATTTGAGGTCAAAGTTCAAAAAACGGCCGACTTTTTTCAGGCGGAGCGAGAAAACTCCACTTCCATTCTCTTTCCCTCGCTTTGATTTTCACTCCGAAAAATAATTCATTTCAACAATTTTAAGTTTAATTTTTTATAGAAAAATATTAATTATTCATTCCACATGTGACCATATGATTATTTTCATAAAAGTCCACAAAACAATACGATAAACTGCACCAGCTGAATTTGATGAATGTGGGATTGCCACAATTCAGTTCGCAACTAATATTTTTTTCTCTAAAACAAACTTCGCTTACATTTTTAAACTCGTGCTTTTCGTCATCACCCCATAATCCGCTCGAGTACCAACAATATCGAATCATTGGAACAAACACAGGAGCATTTAAAATATTAATATATAATTGGATATTAGAATAACCAACGCTTTCGAAATGGAAAGCAAGTTAAGTTTTTCCATGTTTATTTGCCGTTGGCGAATTTATAAATTAACTTTTATGTAAATTTGTACTAGAAATAAGTAAAAATCTCACTTATTTAATTATGAATTAAATTATGTATAATGCGTATTAATTGCTTTTTAAGATGTAATTAATAATGTTTATTTTTATTATTTTGCATCAAAGCTTGTGCTTGTGCATGAAGGCGTATGCGTGAGCGAGACGCCTGAATAAAATCAAAGCGAGGGGAAGAGAATGGAAGTCTCCGCCTGAAAAAAGTCGCCGTTTTTTGAACTTTGACCTCAAATATTTTGAGTAACTCTCACAATCGCACAAACTGCCTGAAGAAACATTAGTTGTATTGGCTTGGACCACCTAATTTAAAAATTTCAGCCAAATCGGAGGGTTACACTTCACACCATCGCATTGTAAGTATTGCATTTCTTGCAGATCAAACTATTTACCTGCAAGAAACCACTTTCTCCCCCTTATTTCGTGCAGGTGGTTACCTTGCAGTATTTAGTTGCATACAAGTTTGCCACATTTCTTGCAGTGGAAAGCAAGCCGTGCAAGAAATGCGAGGTGCACGAAACTGGGAGAAAGTGCAAGAAATATGCGCCATCTAGCCACGCGCAGGATGAAGAATTTATAGCGGCGGGCGTAGTTTCTTGCACCTTGCATTTCTCCCAGGTTAAAATATTTACCAGCAAGAAACCACTTTCTTCCCCTTATTTCTTGTCACTGGTTACTTTTACTTGCACCCGAAACCATGTTTCCAAATTCAATTTATTTATCTTTTTTTCAGGAAACTTTCCCTCCATCACATCCGCAATTCGCCGGTCCAACTCTGTCCCACTCGATTTCACGAGACCCATCCTGACACAAACTTATTCGCGAGATTACTATTCTCCAAAATCTTTTCGAAGTGCGAATCCAATCGCGAATTCATGGTCACGATATGCAAATTCAAGGGCGCCGGACTCGCAGTTTCGGTCGAGATCGGGTCAAAGTGTGGAGCACAAGGGCAGATCGGGTGGTGGTGGCGACGCGGTGGGGATGCGGGGTCGCAGCCTGAATTTGGATCATGTCCAACTCGGCGACAGTTCCGAGGAGGTTTTGAGAGGAAGCAAAACTGGGAAAATTATCGATTTCGACAATAATTTATTAGAGAGTAATATTCCAATCGAAGGGAGTTATTACGAGTGGAGGAAAATCGTGTCGGATTGTTCGGTATCGTGTGGGAATGGTAATTTAAAATAAAAACGAGATATTTAACGCGTATGAAAATCGAAATGTGTATGAAAACTTGGCACATTTTATGCAGAACCAAATTGGCATGTTTTCTGCAGAAGGCTAAAAAACTTGGGAGCAATTTAGTGTATATAAATTTTTGTGCAAAAATGTAAAGGATTTTTCAACAGGGTCCATTTTGCAGAATTTATTTGGCAAGATATTTGACCAATTTTTCTCCAAATTAGTTGGCCCATTGTCCCCCGATAGTTGCCTTTTATTGCAGAAATTGAACAAAGGATTTGACAAAATTTGCATGTCTCGCATAGAATTTGCAACGGGTGACGTCGTTTCGTAAAATATGGAATAATTATGATCTATAAATTGATGTTCCATGTTTGAGCTTCATTCCCAATTTTTCCGCAAAGTAAAATAAAATTTGCGGCTTACTTTTCCTGCAAAATTCTGCACAAAAATTTCCCCTTGATTATTAAGGGATAAGCAATTTTCCTGGGCCCTGCACCACCCATTTTTTTGTTGCCACGAGCAGATTTGTAACCATTTAATTTTAACTCAAAAAGTGCGAACCTGACATAGCCCGAGCCGATCTAGTCATATTTCTCCTAATTTTAAAACCTCACGTCTGTCATATGGTATTTATCAGTAATATTAATTATAAAAAAACCTATAGTGCAGATCATTTAGTTCTAGTTGGGGACAGAGTCCGCTTCTAAATTTTTGAAGTAATTACAAATCTGCCCCCTTTACTACCAGGACCCGTGGGGCTCGCTTCTTTAAAACCTTGAACATCCAAACTTGTATGTCGTACGCAGACGTAATTTTAAAAATGGCTATGATATGAAGGCTAAAATTTTTTTAGCTGAAAATAACAATTTTTAAAACCAGTATATATGGGTCTCCCTGTTAGGTCCCCACGGCAAAAAAATTCTTGAAATTTACCTAATATTTATTATCCTGGTATATCCCTTCAGGATCATGCCTGCCAGTCTTCTACGACCGTTTTAGAAAACCAGTGGGGGTGACCCTACTGGGTGATTCAAATAGTAATTCGGTCATTACAAGCTGTGTCCATAGTCCGTGATTTGTTCATGATTTCGTCATGATTGGATGGTTTCTCGCATCCACACTCCATAATAATTTTCAAAAAATATTTTTATTCCGATTTTATAATTGTTATGGTGATTAACATGCTGAAATCATGAAATCATGAACCTGTGAAAGCATGACCAAATCACGAACAAATTGCGGACTATGGACACAGGTATTGTACACCCTTGTACACGTGCATATGACCAATGTCTCGAATATCGGTCTATCAACTTTTAGAAAGAGGTCACCCTATGGGTCACTCTGCTTACTTTTAATTGCATACTCTTTCATGGGAAAGAGCAACCTCTCTATCAAATTTCAACTCGATATGGCGATTTTATTAAATCGGTATGGGTCACCCCCTCGGGTCCCTCCAGACAAAAAGTTATCCAATCTCAATCATTGTTCTTCTTTTAGGAGCGATTAGTAATCTCTGTGCCAAATTTCAGCTTTCTATGACAATTTTGAAATTTTGGTCAATAATACCCGACCCATCCAGACGACCCACACCGGTCAACCAGTTAACCGATTTGCTCATCTTCGAACTGAACTCATTATTTGCTCCATACTACATGTGTACCAAATTTCAAGTCGATAGGATAAGGTTAACGAGAGTTATCATAAACCCGATATACAGACAGACAGACAGAATGACGGACACGACAGTTCCAAAAGTCCTGGCTCGGGCTAATTTTATCATCACGATAATAAAATAAAATTCAAATATGTTAATATAGTTACCATAATTTGGTATTTTTAGGTTTGAGTACTGCATATTTTGTTAAAACCCACCCCCTTCGGATGGGATTTTCACATCGATGCCAACATGGAGGATTTGTGAAACATATATAAAACTGAAGGTGAAGACTTGTACGATTTTTTAAAACATATTTCACAAATCCTCCATGCTGGCAACATGGTCAAAATTAAGGTCACAGAAACACCTTTGTCCCTTAACAATCTTTTGCACACGTCGATTTTCCTACAGGAATAACAAAATTACCATAATATTCAATTCTAACTAATTATTTTTTCTGCATTAAAGGAATTCAAGAAGTCATAGTGGAATGCGTGTCTGGCGACACTGTGGTTTCCGACAGTTTCTGCAGCGCCCGACCGCGCCCAGGTCGCTCGGGGTACGTCGACTGTCGCAGGACGGCCTGCTCATCGGCGAGAAGGTCGGAAGGAGGTCACATCTGGAACTGGTTGCAGTCCGCCCTCGCAAATAATTCGTCCACTCCCACCCCAAAATCTTAATTAATTAACTACTTAATTGTTTTTCTGAGTAGTGTTAATTTTTCAAAGTTGAAAAAATTGTCTATTTATTCACTCCCTGGTTAAATTAAGAAATTGTATGAAAAATGTGGTAATAAAGTACTAAATAATAGCCCAGTAAATGCTAAAATTACAGTTTCAGGTGCATACAGTCGTTTGCAAAAGTCATTTGCACAGCAAAAAATTGGCAGATTGTGTGGTCCGAAATTGTATCAATTTGCTGATCAAAATATTTAAATCATGTCCGTATTCATTTTCTTCATCATGTCCGGATCAAATAGGATTTGCATATTTATTAATTTGCCCAAGACAAAACATATCCTTTTGCAATGTCGAATTGTATATTTAGAATGGGCGTCACTCAGCATATGCTCTCCGATTTTGACGAAATTAGTGTCAATCGATTGCAAATTTAATTAGTGTGAAATTTGTGAAAGACACGATCTCCCAATGGGTACGGTTGGCAGAGATGTTTGCATCCGAAGAGGAGAAAGCGCGCCTTAAAGTCGACAAACTTTACACTTTCCAAATTTACTGCGCGATTTTTCCTCTTCTGATGCAAATATCTCTGCCAAACGTTCTCCCATTGGGAGATCGGGTCTTTCGCAAATTTCACACTAATAAAATTTGTGATTTATTTGATACTAATTTGCTCAAAATTACGTTGGAATACCTCCATTGTTAGTGGTTTAACCTCCCAAAGTGTACGTACTTCACTACATATACATACAGCGTCAAAAAGTCTCATATGTATATGATTTTTTATTCCACTCATCATCAAATTTTCGACTAATGAGTCTCCAACTTGGGATCATATAAAATTAAATTATTTAGCAATTTTTATTTGCTGGTTCAAATTCTTAAACATTTTCATGCAACAGACGAACCTGCATGCATTTGATCACACCACCACCACCACCGCGTGCATATGCAAATATTTTATTGCATTTTATTATTTCCTCCTTTGCCAACCGGACATCACTTCCATATTCTTCGAGGATCGGATGACATTCATTTGTTAATCTGCACTAGGTGACAAGGTGACCAATTTTCCTGCGAAAATTTTCATTTTTCTTGGTAAAATCTATCTCTTTGCCATCCCACCGCCATGAAATGTCATCCCTTCCGCGGGGGAAAAGATGTCGCCCCCGTTGAATTTTATGAGTTAAATAAGGTGGTTAAATATGTATGAGTAAATAAATTTTAGCGACATTTATGCACATGTCGATTACCCGAAATTCCAGAGAAGTCGCATAGATACGCATAAACAGTATTTCTATCACGCATCTACGCACGTAGTGAATTTATTCCCGGAATATTTCTGATCGTATTTTACTGCCCGGAAAACTTACAGATATCGATCCAATTCAGCTGCCAGTCCGAATCTCGAGATAATTCATATCATTTTTACTAAATTGAACTTTCTCCCGATCATTTTCTTCGCAATAATTTCATACAAATTAATTTCCAGGAGCAAAGTGAAAGTGCCTACTGGTGAAAGTGTTAATATCCAATTATTTTCAATTATCCAAGTATAAATCTCATGCAATGGCAAGCCCTCAAACTAATCAAATCGTGATCCCGGAACATAAAGTCATGTTTAATCATCAGGTTGGTTTAATCCATTAATCTGTAATTCATTTATTTCCCGTGTATTCTTTCCCCGTGCGGTTGGTCGGCAGTCGGTGAGTATTTTAGGTGCCTGTAACCATACCTGTTCACTTTCATTCATTTCATGTGACTAATTATAATGGAGAATTATAGTTAATGAAAATGAATTTCCTGCGATTTGAATGAAAATGAGTGAAAGATTCCGTCATTTCAGATGAATGACTGTGAATGAAAGGATTTCTCACTTATTTCATTTCTCACCTTATGCTTAATACACGGGGCGAAGTGAGAAATGAAGTCAGACGAAGTGAAAAGAAATGAGTGAGTGTGAATGAAAATCTTCACTCAGAAATCGGGATGACTGAACTTTGAATGAAAAAAAGTTTTTTTTTTGAACAGGTATGGGGACCCACGGTTGTTGGTGAAAGAATTGTCCAATTTTATCATAAGCGTATTTGCAGACTCCAACGTTCGTTCGCTGTATCTTTTCCTCGTTAAATTTATTTGCGAAACACAAAAATCTCTTGAAAACGGCACAGAAATCTTGCAAATAAATTAATTGCTAATTAATTAATCTCATAAGGAAAGGATGTTGCATAAACGAATGCATGGATTGGATGTATCCACCCCTACCTGTTAACATTTGTTTATTTAATATAGAATGAATAAATTATTCATTCATTATTCAACAAATTCATGAATGAATAATGAATGAATAATTAATAAATAATAATCTTATTCATTATTCAGTTTCACTCTATGCTTAATACTTGGATGTTGAGAAATCCAACTAATAAGACGAATTTAAGATAGAATGAAGAAAAAATGAATAATAAATGATTTTGAAATTTTGAAGCAATAAATAATCAGTGAATAGTTCTTCCAATTTTTGAATTGAATGAAATCTGAATGAAAAAAGTTTTTTTAACAGGTATGAATCAGGGTGCATAAACTTTTTTGTTGTCCGTGGTTTCTCCTAAGGGGGTGATGCAAGGATGAATTTTTTTCAAAAAAATTAAGAGTTCGGGAATTGCATGCGATTTTGCCATGGAAACCACCAAATTCAAAGCAAAATCAGATGCAATTCCCGAACTTTTAATTTTTTTGAAAAAAATTAATCCTTGCATCACCCCCTTAGGAGAAACCACGGACAACAAAAAAGTTTATGCATCCTGGGTATGAATATAACACTAATTAACTTTTTTCTGCTGAATTTATTAGTTGCTCGGGCATGTACTCTCCTTCCTTAATCTGGACTGTTTAAAAACATGTCGCATGGTTTGTGCCCAGTGGGCGTACGAATCTGGCCGTATGTTTCCCAGGATCGCTATCGATATCCAAACGCGTCATGGGGGTCAAGAAATTGCGGAAATATTCTCATTTTTGGCGACCCATCGAGTTTCCTGCAACTTCATCGTGTCCCCACTACCCACCCCGTGGTACAACTGCCGCCCAGAGGACGACGACGATTATGAAACTCTCCGTGCCGAATACGACGTAGGTTCATAGCATATATAGAGAACTACTTTTACTTACAGAGTAGGTTAGAGGAAAGCCCGGAAAGCCGGACATGGTTTGAGGCATATTGAGACCAGTGCTCGCAACGGGTCCGAATCCCAAGACCCGTTTTTTTTTCAGGGTCCCAGGTCCGGGTCGGGTTTGGATCAAAAATTTAAAAGATCCGGACCCGCCAGGTCCGGGTTACCGATTTTATAACCGGGTCTCGGGCTTCATTTTTCCGGGATTGGGCGGGCCGGTTTTGAAAAGTTCAGACCCGGCTCACCTCTAATGAAGGTGCAGGAAACACGATGGGTCGCCAAAAATGAGAATATTTTGGTAATTTCTTGACCCCCATGACAAGTTTGGATATCGATAGCGATCCTGGGAAACATACGGCCAGATTCGTGGTGACAGGCCACAAACCAGGCGACATGTTTTTAAACAGGCCAAATTACAAGTGAAATTGCACTTGTAACGGGACATCCATGAATATAAAATTTCCGACTTTTTCCAGAATTCAATATAACTTTTTTTCTGCTAATTTATTAGTTGCTGGGACATGTGCTCTCCTTCCTTAATCTGGACTGTTTAAAAACATGTCGCCTGGTTTGTGCCCAGTGGGCGTATGAAGCTGGGCGTATCTTTCCCAGGATCGCTATCGATATCCAAACGCGTCATGGGGATCAAGAAATTGCCGAAATATTCTCATTTTTGGTGACCCATCGTGTTGCCTGTATCTTCATCGTCTCCCCACTACCCACCCCGTGGTACAACTGCCGTCCAGAGGACGAAGACAATTATGAAACTCTCGGTGACGAATACGATGTAGGTTCACAGTCATTCATTTAATGGAGAATGGATGAATTATTAAAAGGAATATACATACAAAATGTGAAGGTAGCACACTTGCTAGCTTAGGAAATCGAAACGAACAAATAATTTTTAAAAAATTCCCGAACCGAACCACGTTCCGGGTTCGGCTAGGGACTTCCGAACCACAAACTAGAAAGTGTTCCGAACCGAATTTAAAAAAATTCCCGAACCGGATCAGCAATTTTTTAAAAATTTCCCGAACCGAACTGAACCAGCAATTTTTTAAATTTCATTTCCGACCCGGAACGAACTAGTCAATTAAGAAAAAATCCCGATCCGAACCAGCAATTTTTAAAAAATTAACGAACTGAACTGGACCGAACCAGCAGTTTAAAAAAATTCCCGAACCGAACCGAACCAGTAATTTTTTTAAATTCCTGAATCGAACCGAACCGAACCAGTAATTTTTTTAAATTCCCGAATCGAACCGAACCGAACCAGCAATTTAAAAAAATTCTGAACCGAACCAGGTTCGGGACTTCCGAACCACAAACTAGCAACTTGGATGGTAGAGAGGGATGGACGGTTACAATTTTGCGTGATAGGTCAAGTTGCACCGCAGGTTAAAAAGTGGGTGTAACGAGTGACAAGGAATTCGTTATAAGTTTAAAATATGTTTGAATTAAAGAATGAATAATGAATGAATGAATGAACAGTCACTGCACAATTTTAAGAATTTGTTGCTAATTTATGACCCTACAGGGGCAGCATAATGACCCCGACTTTGGTCATAGGTTGACCTCAGCGTTGAAAATTACTCCATCCGTTGGGATTTTGGTGACCGAGTTGAGACTGGAAGTAATGCTACGGGATGGAGACGACGCCAAATTCCTGGGCCGTATTTTAAACCAGATGCAAAATCTGAAAAGATTGTGTTTAGACCTCGTGAATTACTCGGACGAAGGAGTCCAGGCTATTGAAAGGGGTGACATTCCTCCAGGAATAACCACGCTCGGACTGAGGGTGAACGGAGTGAAAGATGTAAGTACTAAATATACAGGGTGGTTAAAATGTCACGCTACAATGAAAAATTTCACCTCTAAAGCTAGGTAATCTATCCTGCTTTTCTTCGAGGTAGTCAAATAGCTAGACTCTACACCCACCTAAATAGTATACCTAGTTAGAACAATTAATGTAACCTTTTTTCAAGCTACACCGGGATTTTTTAGCAAGTTAGATCAAAAAATCAGGCCAAAAATTAGGAGTCACATGGCTCTAATCATTCCGTTGAATGGTCCCTTCGAAGAAAAATATTGGGGGTCAAAGTACCCACGAGCTCCTTGATTTTCACCTCGTCGAGGGAAAGGGAGAGAAAGTTACTAAAAAATTTGCCGCCAATATTTTTCTTCAAGGGGGCCATTCAAGCGCCACGTGATTCCTAATTTTTGGCTTGATTTTTTGATATAACTCGTTAGACAATCCCGGTGTAGCTTGAAAAAAGTTTCCATTGTAAGTATTTTTATCCGTGACTTAATTAGGCGGACGGCGTGAAATCCTTACAACAAGCATCGTACACTCACTTAATCGAGTTATTTCCTTCCCTCAAATTTTTGGACTTTGACGGATGGTCTGGACTTTTTAGGATGGGGCAAGACCTCACAAAAGAAATTAAATGTTTAGCAGCTCTTGCCAGGAAGCTATACCCATGCCCGAATTTTCAGGGGATTCGAGACGACTATGTTATCACGGGGGACGCGTGCAACTCAATAACGGCATTCCCGCGACCGTTAAAATTCCTCACGGTCCGAATGTACCAAAAGGATCATCGTACCGTGCACAAAATTGGGGACATGTTACGGTTTCATGCCCCGTCTTTACAAGAGCTGGACCTCCTCTGGCATAATTCAGAGGAACAAACCCTTTTCGAGCAAAAGATCGACTTGCCGAAATATTTTCCGGGATTGAAATCCCTAAAATTAAAATTTGTGACGGGAATTGAGATGGGTAAAATTGAAGGATTTGTGTTGGACATGATGGATCAATTTTCTCTTCGGAAGATATTTTTGGTAAGTTCATAAAATGAAATGAAATTGTGAAATAGCGTAAAAGGGGCCGTCCATAAATTGCGTAACGCAAAAATCGCGATTTTTTAGACCCCCCTCTTCTGTTATGTAATTTATGGACAGCCCCTAACCAAAGTTTTGGAAACGCTAGAACAAATGGGGCGTCCATTAATTATGTAAGTTATAACTAACAATGAGGAGGTGTGAGGTGGTTATCGCCGATATCCACCGGACTAATCACGCTCAAAAATAAGTGGACCCGTATTTTTGCGGTTTCCTGAACGGGCATGTTTACGCCCGTGGCGGAATTTAAAAAAATTTTCAGCCAAAAGTCTGATTTTTAAAACGCTGTAGCTTTTAGAATTTTAACCCGATTTCAAAAGTTAAACCCAATTTTTTCTCAGAATTACTTCCCTGAAATTATTAAAATTCATTTTTAAAAATTTCAAAAGTTTGATACTTTCATGCCATTACTGAATTTTTAAAAGCGTTGAAAACGAGAATTTTTTGAAAATTGAATTTTTATAATTTCACATAATTTATGGACGGCCCATCATAATTAATTTTTACATAATGATAAAAGATTTAAAATATTACAGGAAAATAAGCTTCAAACTTCCATCCCACTCTTAACCCATCTCCAAATACTGGTTAGTTCCTCGGTCCAGAACGATTTTTGGGATTATATTATCCCAGACTGTGACAAAAATGGGAAAATTTTGGAAATCCCACAAATCAAGGGTTTGAGTATCTCTTTAATAACGGGAGATTGTGGGTCCGTCCAAATAACGAGATTCTACAAGATACTTCCCAACCTTACACGGTTCCAGCATGTCTTCAAGGAAGGGGAAAAATTGTACAGGTGTGACCATAGGATTGAGGCAGGACGCGCACTAAACAGCAAGAAGTCGCCGAGTTATGTAAGACTAGATTCTGAGGAGGCCCTGGAGTACGGGGCAGGATATATCGACTGCCTGGTTCGCCCATTCTTGAAAATTTCTTATTCACGTCAACCATGCTTTTGGGATTAAGGTGGCATTGTATACGGGTTTTTAGTTGGAATTGTTGTGTCTCAACCTTCCCTTCTTCCATATATTTAAATGGCGATTTTGAAACCTATTCATCTCCGTGGGGTTTTTACAATATGAAGATTTTAATGCACATAAAAATCGATAATTTTTAGGTTTACAAAGTTAGGAGGTTAGAATTTTGTTTTTTTCTACCAATAGGAAATAAATATGAAATAAATAAAAATAATAAGTATAACTAAATATTTTCGTATTTAAAAAAATCAAAATTCTAGACCCCTGACTTTGCAAACCTAAAATTTATCGATTTTTTTGTGCATTAAAATCTTCATATTGTAAAAACCTACAGTGCAGACTCCATATAGCCCGAGTCAGGGACAGAGTCCCTGACTCCGTGAGTCCTAGCTGTTTCTAAATTTTTCTCCGAATTGACCGACATAATATTACCACTTTGAACTTCCACAGCTATATTTGCTATCAAGAAGTGGTTTTTAGCCTTCGTACCAAATTACAGATGGAAAAAATTAAACTTAAAAAATGGTATGGGTTACCCTCCAGGGTCACTCTGGTTAAAATTCGCTCACTTTTAACTTCATATCCTTTCATGAGAAGCCATTAGGTATGACCTTGCCGGATTTAATGTTTTTAAAGTAATTTCTAAAAATCGGTATGGGTCACCCCATAGGGTCGCTCCTGATAAGAATTTTACCAATTCCACGTCATATTCTTCTATTAAGACCCATTAGCAACCTCTCTACCAAATTTCAGCTTTTTATGACGATTTTGAAAAATCAGTATGGGTCATCCCATAGGGTCCCTCAAGATGAAAATTTTTCAAACTTAAAGTCATTTTTATCTATTAGGAGCCATTAGCAACCTCTGTACCCAATTTTAGCCTTCTACGACAATTTTGAAATTTGGTGCATAATACCCCACCCACTCCGATGACCCCCACCGGTCAACCACTGGACCGATTTCGCCCATCTTCGACCTCGTTTCCTAACTTTGTCCAATATGCATATGGTAAAAATTTCAAGTCAATCGGTTCAGCCGTTTTGGCTCTATCGTGCCGAACAGACGGACGGACGGACGGACGGACGGACGGACGGACGGACATGACGGTTCCATAAGCCCTGACTCGGGCTAAAAACTCAGGGAGATGAATAAGTTTCAAAATCGCCATTTTAATATATTGCAGAAGGGAAATTTGAGACACAACAATTCAAACTCAAACCCCGCATGCTATTGCACGTTAAGGTAACATTTTGTATTTTTAGTGTTTTACAATTAGCGTCATACAATTACAATTATTCAAACAATTTAGTGTCAAGAATAAGTATTGCGCAAAATAAACGGGTAATTTGATGCAAAATTTTCAGTAAAACTAAATTGCAGTCAAATAAAACACATCATTTAATTCATAACAAAAATTATGTTTTCACATTATACAAGTAATACAAATGCTTTCATTCATTTTTAACCAAGATTTCTTACAGAGAAAAGTGGATGAGCAAGGAGACCTAGAAGGTTCAACTCCATAAGGATGCGTAAGCCACGTTGAGAGCCAATAGCAGACGACGGCGTGGTTTTTGCACTTTTTCACCATAACCTCTCAGTTTTTTAAGCTTCTTAAACTATCAAAAACATACTTTTTTTCGATTTTGGCGTCCAACCTGTACAATTTAGTGCATTTTCGACAAATTTGAACTCCGAAAATTTAAAACAGACATAATAAATAATATTTAATTTAAAAACTTTTCTGAGTGGCTGGCGCTGGGTGGGAGGGGTCGAAAACCACGCCGTCCAGCGTAATTGGTTATCTGGGCTCTCAATGTGGCTTATGCATTCTTATTACTCTACATCTTCTATATGAATGTATGTTCAATGGATTTCTTATCAATAAATATAATGGAACAATTTAATTGTCTTATTGTGCACAATAACTACATAGCATGTCTTCTTAAGTGAGAATTTTCTCACATTGTTCTTTACATGCATACCTGTTCACTTTCATTCATGTGACTGGTTATGATAGTGAATGAAAATGAATTTCCTGTGACTTGAATGAAAATGAGTGAAAGATTCCGTCATTTCAGATGAATGACTGTGAATGAAAGGATTCCTCACTCATTTCATTTTTCACCCTATGCTTAATACATAGGGCGAAGTAAGAAATGAAGTCAGATGAAGTGAAATGAAATGAGTTGGAACGAAAATGACTGAATGTGAATGAAAATCTTCAGTCAGAAAACGGGATGACGAAATTTTGAATGAAGATAGTTTTTTTTGAACAGGTATGTTTACATGTATGCAAATCTAATTTTCTGACATAATCCAACTCCTTTTACATATGTTAGAACGTGACATGTTGCGTAAGAAATATGCAGGAAATCCTATACAGGGAAACCAAACTTCCAAATTTAATTGACCTTTAATTACTTTTTGACAAGGTTTATTATTCCATTCTTTTCCAATCCGTCACATCCGCCCAACACCAAGAAAAAATGTTTTCTTACGGGAATAAGACGTAACGCAGATACTGGAGAATCCACACCCTTAAAAAAGCCGCACATCATCTCTTACAAACTATCTCTTTACAGTAAGTCGAAATAATTCTATGAATAAAATCACACCCTAATTCAATACATACCTGTTCAAAAAAACTTTTTTCATTCAAAGTCCATCCATCCCGATTTGTGACTGAAGCTTTTCATTCACATTGAGTCATTTTTTTAAAACTCATTTCAATTCATTTCACTTCATCTGACTTCATTTGTTACTTCACCCCATGTATGTATTAAGCATGGGTGAAAAATTATTTCATTCACAGACACCCATCTTAAATGACTGAATCACTCATTTTCATTCAAATAACAGAAAATTCATTTTCATTCATTATCATTCTGTATTATAATCAGTCACATAAATGAAAGTGAACAGGTATGATTCAATAATTGTAAAACTCTTGCTCTTTCTACCAGAGAAATGAATAAGTCTTTACCAGCAATCTACTTGTTGATGGCGATCGCGACGTTTCGTGAGATTACCGCTTTCGCCATTCCGGAGGAGATCTATGGTAGGCGGCTAAAAGAAAAGATTGTCGAGAAATTGTTAAGGTTCCCATGGATGACGCTATGGCGCGTAATCTCACTCTACCCCTATCCAATATCTTCAAATGCAATTTCTAAAATTGAATCAACTCCGTGAGTTTTGAGATAAATGCAACTTTTGATAGCTCACTCTAAAGCAAATTTTTGGTACTACAAACAAGTCGATTTTAAAAAAAATTAGCCAATTGGTTTGCAATTTTTTCATACTAAATTTCCTCACAAATAAATTTTCTAATTTTTTCCAAATCGACTTGTTTGTAGTATCAAAAATTAGCTTTACATGAAATATCTAAAGTTGCATTTACTATCTCAAAACGCATGGAGTTGATTCAATTTTAGAAATCGCATTTGAAGACATTGGATAGGGGGAGGGTGAGATTACGCGCCAACGCGTCATCCATGGGAACCTTAAATTTATTACAAGTTTAACACACACACACTTCACATTATTTTTTGGTGAAGGGACCGCCCTAGGGGAACCCTTTGCGGTCGAGAGCAACCCGCGGTTCCGTCGTCAAGGATCCCGATTCCGATCCGAATTCGATGCCCAAGAGCAAATTCGTGCTGCACAGTCGGCAGCAAAGGTTCCGGTGGACGGAAACAAAGTTAAACTCAACCCATACTGATTAGAAGAAAATTAAATTTTTAAACAAATACATAAATTATATATTTTAAATTATTCAGGCATATGTTTTTCTTTTAAGTAGACTTTAATTTTTCATCAGAAATTTATCTTTATAAGCAAATTGTGGTTCTCGAAAAGTTATTGTACTTAAATAATTTCAGATTTCACGTTAAATAATTGACTTCTCCGAGGCTGTGTCCGATTTTGGGCGTAATTATAATTATTTTTATGTTGCCAGTACTTTATTAAATAAACTATACTACCAGGATAAAAATCAAATTACGGTGTAATTTTTTTCATGCCTATCAAACAATGGAGGTCTCCTAACGTAAGTATGTATGCTCACAGATTTGGACCAAACTAGCGTCAGTCGGTCACAAATATTATTAGTATGAAATTTGCAAATAGAACTATCTGCCAATGCTCAAGTTTTGCGGAGATATTTGCATAAAAAGAGGAGAAAACGCACCCCCAAGGCTGGCAAATTTTTCATTGTCCAAATCTGCCGCGCATTTTTCCCGTTTTGGATGCAAATATCTCCGCTAAACCTGCGCATTGGCAGATAGTTCCATTTGCAAATTTCATGCTAATTAAATTTGTGATCGATTGACGCTACTTTGGCCCAAATCTGTGAGTATACGTCGGGAGACCTTCATGTTTTGATTAAATGCTATGATTTCCGCGAAGCTATCACTGCACCACTAAAATATGCAAACTCACCCATCTGTGTGGGTCATAAGGCTTGATTACACGTGATTTTTAACTTAAGGGCGGTTTACTGGTCATGTTTTTCACGTGAAATCACCTTGGCGTGAAAATTTTCACGACAATTTCATTGCGCGCAAGTAACTGACCTGTAAACCTTACTTTATTGAGTACTAGCGTATAAGCCCGTCTCCCGCCGGGCGACGGACTTATTTGATTTTGATGAAAATTAAGTGGGATTGTTCATAATTCCACCGAATTTTTTGTTATTGTATCTATATTTGAAGCTGAAAAATCTGTTGGCAAGGGAAGTGAAACTCTCTCCACTTCTGTTTCCGTCACGGAAAATTACTTTCACTTCCGTTGCAGACAAACATTTCCAGCTTATAATATAGATAATACGTACGAGTTTGGGGCTCCATCATGTGAAAAATAACAAAATATCCAGAAATTATTAATTTTTTGCAGAATAGTGGGCCAATTTTTCAGCAGATGCAGGTCCTCCTATATCGAACAAAGAATTTGAAAACATTTGCACACATCGAAAAGAATTTGTAACGGGTGACGCCGTTTCGTAAAAATTTTGAAACTTTACAATTCACAATTCGATGTTCCAGATTGCAATTTTTCAATTGACTTGAAAATTTTCGGAAACTTATAAACTTTGCAGCTTTCTTTTTCTGCAAAAATTTCACGTCCTTACTGCAAAAAACAAATCCCTAAATTTTGCACACGTCGATTTTAATACGTGAAGAATAAACGATCCCAAAATTACCATGATATTCAGATCTACATTTTTTTTTGCTTTAAAGGAATTCAAGAAGTCATAGTGGAATGCGTGTCTGGCGACACGGCGGTTTCCGACCGTTTCTGCAGCGCCCGACCGCGCCCAGGTCGCTCGGGGTACGTCGACTGTCGCAGGACGGCCTGCTCATCGGCGAGAAGGTCGGAAAGAGGTCACATCTGGAACTGGTTGCAGTCCGCCCTCGCAAATAATTCGTCCACTCCCACCCCAAAATATTAATTAATTAACTACTTAATTGTTTTTCTATGAGTAGTGTTAATTTTTCAAAATTGAAAAAATTGTATATTTATTCATTCCCTGGTTAAATTAAGAAATTGCATGAAAAATGTGGTTACGTTAGCGTAAAATAAAATAGTAAAATCAAAGTTTCGGGTACACATGAAAGTCATGCACACAGCAAAAATTGTCAGATGATGTCCAACTGTGTGGTCTGAAAATGTATCAATTTGCTGATCAAAACATTTAAATAACGTCCGTATTAATTTTCTTCATAATATGAGACGATCATGTCCTGATCAAATGACATTTGCATATTTATTATTTTTACCCAAGACAAAACACATCCTTTTGCAATGTCGGATTGCATATTTAGAATGGAGGTGGACCAGCGTATGCTCTCCGACTTTGAGCAAATTAGTGTCAACCGATTAGAAATTTAGTTAGGATGAAATTTGCGAAAGACACGATCTCCCAATGGGCACGTTTGGCCGAGATATTTGCATCCGAAGAGGAGAAAACGCGCAGTAAATTTGGAAAGTGTAAAATTTGTAAAATTTACTGCGCGTTTTCTCCTGTTCGGATGCAAATATCTCCGCCAAACCTGCCCATTGGGGGATCGTGTCTTTCGCAAATTTCATCCTAACTAAATTTGTCATCGAATGAGACTAGTTTGCTCAAAATCGGATCACATACGCTGGGAGACCTACATTGTTCGTGTTTAAACCTCACAAAGTGTATAGCAGCGTCAAAAAGTCTGTCTCACACATATTTAAGTACATGGTTTCTTATTCTGCTCATCATCACATTTTCGACTACTGAGTGTCCAACTTGGGATCATGTAAAATTAAATTATTTAGCAATTTTTATTTGCTGGGTCAGATTCTTAAACAATTTTCATGCAGCAGACGGACATGCATTTGATCACACCACCACCGCGTGCATACATGCAAATATTTTATTGCATCTTATTTCCTCCTTTGCTTAACAAACAAAATAGTCAACCGGACACTTCCACATTCTTCGAGGATCGGATGACATTCATTTGTTAATCTGCACTAGGTGACAAGGTGACCAATTTTCCTGCGAAAATTTTCATTTTTCTTGGCAAAATCCATCTCTTTCATACCACCGCCATGAAATGTCATCCCTTCTGCGGGGGAAAGATATCGTCCAAGCTAAAGTTATTGATTGCGTTTGACATTGTAAGTGAAATTACATAATTAATTGCAATAATTAACATAGGACTTGATTACTCATCGTCAAAATCAGCACATTTTTAATCATTTCTCCACTCTGGAAACTTATTTTAAAATTCTAGACGACAAATTTGTAGTCAGTGAGTTGATTAATGGAATGACGCTGAGTTTTTTAAGCCAGTTTCGAAGAGTTGCAATTTTTCTGAAGGCTTCTTAACCTTGAGATCTCCTCCTTCAAAAAGTGTCAAAATCTAGAGTGTATATTTCCAAAAAATTGGCAACTCCCTGCTCTACAAAGAAGGGTATCTGTTATGGTGATCGTTTTGGGCTAAATTTCGATGAGTTTTGAATTATTTTGATAAGAAATTAAGGCGATTTTTTGGGCTAATATATCTTATCAAAATTCGTTTGGTTGTCAGTGGTTTTTGATTGGTAAATAGAGCTCAATGATTCTTACCCCGATTTAAGACTTGGGGAACCGTTTTGCCAGTCTGTCTGTTCGTCTGTCTGTTCATTTTCAACTTTGTCAAATGAACCCCGATTAACTGCAAACTTGGCGAGTTGGCAAATTATACTATCAAACAATTATTCAGCATGTCTACTATAACTCCAAGGGTCCTGTTTGAGTCACTTCCAACCCATGAATGTAATCAATGTTTTTTTCTTGTCGGGCTTTGGTTTATAAACATTGGAAATTTTATGCAAAATTGTAGCAACGCGCAACATGGTTACCATTTTATTAATACCTGTGGTAATTTTGCATGGTTTCCATTTTATTCCCTGTTTTTTGATGCATTTGAATTTATTGCTCGAAATCTAGAAATGTACCATCTTAAATTCTTTGATGAAAAATCACCAATAGTATGATCATCAACATATGCAAATATTTACAAAATCGTTCGTGGGCTTCGTATTTTAATTTGCGTTTTTGTTTTTGGCCTATCTAAATACGTGTTAAACATAGCCCAGGAGAATATTTGTTTCTCCACTTGTGGGCATGTACCATTGCTGAAATTTTCAGGAATGGTAGTTTGAAAGTTGTTTGATATCATATAAAAAAATCAGAAAAATCGTTCGTGGGCTTCATCGTTTTATAATTCATCGAAATTTAGCCCAATAGGATCGTCTTAATAGATACCAAGCTTTATCGGTAATTTATTTTAAAATAAATTTCCAGAGCGGAGAAATCATCAAAATTGTGCTGATTTTGGCAATGGGTCATCAAGTCCTTTGTTAAGAAATTTTTGCACAGTTGATAGTTGACAAAATATTTATGAAAATTTTCCAATTTTTTAAATCAGATAGTGTCCGCCATTTTACTACAATTGGCCATAATTTGGATATTTTTCTTTCTGGGATTTCACTTTGAGGTGATCCCTCCATCCGATGAGTTTATCAAGGACGCCACCCTGATGGGCATGCACTCCTCGACGGTCGTAATATTCGTCGTGTTCCTCATAATCGACGTCATGTTGGACGTTTGGCTGTGGATCATTCTGCCAAAGGTGAGTTTTTTTGCAAGGTTTTGCGGGTTATTCACGTCGTTTTGCAAAAAGATTGAAAGTAAGCAAATTTGTAGGGACATAGATTGCCTAGCTCTTTGATTATATTAAATAGATTATTTGACCAAGGTCTCTTGTGTAATTTAAAAAAATTGTTTTTGATGTAAAACCTTAAAATGAAATTTAAAATAACGTTTTGTGCAAAATTCGAAATGAAATTTAGAAACATAGTTTCATATGAATTGAAAAATGAGTTTTTTAAATTGTTTTTGATGAAAAAATGATTTTGTTTAAAATCTTAAAATGAAATTTTATAAAGAATTGGTTTTGTGAAAAAGCTTAAAATGAAATTTTACAAACAATTTATTTTATGTAAAACCTTAAAATAAAATTTAGAAGAACGTTTTGTGCAAAATTTGAAATGAAATTTAGAAACATGGTTTTATATAAAACCTTTTAAGGGAACTCACTTTTACCCGTAAAACAATTATGCCAAGTAAAAAATTTGACTGGTGTTTTCGGGAAATTTTCACCCCTACTTTTTATGAAAATTTTGTCTCAATGTCACATTTTTCCCGAAATTGTAATTTTCCTCTTTGTAAATAAAGGTCAAACTAATACCTTTTTATGAAAGAATGTCTCAATTCCCCAAATTTGAAATTTTCTCAAAGGTGTGTTTTAGCAATTTTTATCGCGACATTCACGCCGTTTTTAATAAAATTAAGGAATATTATGTTAATTTATATAGAAATAGATTTCCCGATGTCCCAGTTGTAGTCTTTTTTTGTCCAAGATAAAAATTATTTTTTATGCACAAGCTTAAAATAAAATTTGATAAAAATTCAAGTGCAATTCCTTAAACTTACTTTTACTCGTCATAAACTAAGCTAAAAATTTGATGGATTTTTTCGGGAAACTTTGACTCACACGACATACTGTAATTTGGGCGACAGTTAATTTTGTCTTTATGTCTTAATTTCCCCTAAATTGTAATCTTCTTCACTATAAACAAAAGTCCAAATAATTCTATATTTTGTTAAAAGAAAATGTCTCAAGTTTCCCAAAATCCACATTTTTTCCCCTAAACAAAGTTACAATTTCCCTTCTGTGAAAAAGGAGTCTCGATTTTCCCAAAATTTCCATTTTCTCTTCTAAACAAAGCTACAATTAATTTCATTCTGTTCAAGAAAATCTATCGATTTAAAAAAAATACATTTTCTTTTCTAAAAACAAATTTTTAAATTTTTACGTTTTTGCAATTATTTCAGGGAATTTTGACCCACACACATTTACAATTAGTAAGTGTGTGTATTAGTGTAACCTAACTTAAATAAAAGTTAATTTTGTCTTAATTTCCCCAAAACTTCCATCTTCTATTAAAGATATGCAGATAAGTTTTGCAAAATTTTTGCACTTTTGCGAGTCATTCACGCCGTTGTTAATAATAATCAAGAGTAAGTAAATTTGAATGGAAATAGGTCAATTTCTTGGTCCATATGATTATGACATTGTTTTATTTTTGAAAAATACTAGCTTACAATCACTTTTTTTTAATTAGCTACGGTTAAATTATGAAAAAATAAATCAATTTCAACATCAGATATCAATTTTCCATTATCTATTTTTAACTGCGTGTTAGAAATTTGTCTAATTAAAATTCTGAAATGTTAATTTTTCGGTAATTTTAAATATTTTTATAATTTACAGATCAAGCTTCATATTCTAATAATTGTGAAACAAAATCCAATTACGGTTCAATTTAAGTTTTTCAGTTGAAATGTTGTCAAAATTTTAAGTATTATTTCAACAATTTTATATCAGATTTCCATATTTTTTGCGCATTATAGAGAATTGGTTTTTATTGGTATAAAAAAAATTTTTCAAGCGCAAGTCCTAACTTTTAATTCGTAAAACAATTATGCTAAGCTAAAACCTTGAGCTATATATGTTTTCGGGAAATTTTGACCTACACTGTGACCTGAAAAGTAAATTTTGTCTCAATTTTCCCAAAAATTGTGGGTTTTCCTGTTAACAAAGGTCCAATTAATTCTAGCCTGTGTTAAAAGAAAATGTGTCAAGTTCCCCAAAATTTAGATTTCTACTATAAACAAAGGTTCAATTAATTCCTTTGTATGAAAAGAAAAAGTCTCAATTTTCCCAAAATTTCGATTTTCTCAAAGGTGAGTTTTGTTAAGGTTTTACGCTTTTGCGAGCAGTCACGCCGTTTTTAATAAAATTAAGGTTTAAGTAAATTTTATATGGAAACAGATGTAATTTTTGTTCCCTTATTAGCATTTTCTCATCTAAACAAAGTTCCAACTAATTCCATTCTGTGAAAACAAATGTCTCAATTTCCCCAAAATTTAAATCGTTTATACAACAAAGTTCCAATCAACTCCAGTTTGCTATAAAATGTCTCAATTTCCCTAAAATTTCAATTTTCTCCTCTAACCAAAGGTCCACCTAATGCTATCCAATTTCCGCAGAAGGACAAGTCCAGAATCCAAGTCTGGTTCATCATCAAAGTTTCTCTCGAGCTTTGTGACGCTGTGGGGTTCTCCGTCGAGGTGATATTTGGTCACCACACGTCCATCTACATCGCCCCCATGATCGCCAACTTCCTCTTCACGGCTTTCTTCCTCTGGGTCGTCTACGTCTTCATGGTCGAACTCCACAAAACGCCAAAGACCATTCTTCTCGAGGGGAATAAGTTTGTCAAGTTTTTCAAAACGGGGGGACATCGACGATCCAGTGGGTTTGGGGATGACGAAACGGTGTTAAATTCCGTTATGGATGATTAAAAATAGCTAAAATTGTAGGTGGGTAAAATATTTTGTGAAAATGCAGTATTTTGAGCTCAGTTCTTCCCAGGGTTTGGATTTCGGGGGCTGTTACACCCACAAAAGGACGAAAATCTACGTGGAGAAGGTAACAGTCAGGCGAAAATACAGATTTTGAGACCAAATTAACTTCTTAACGCTGTCAAAATACTTTTAAAAAATTGTGAAAACAATTGATTTTGACAGCGATACAAGTTAATTTCTTAACAAAACCTGTATTTTCGACTGACTGTTACCTTCTCCACGTAGATTTTCGTCCTTTTGTGGGTGTAACACCCCCGGAAGTCCAAATCCTTAGAATAACGGAGTACAGAATACTTCTATTTTCACAAAGTATTCCCCCCATCCCTCAATTATTAATTATATCATCATTTTTTCACCGAGTTACCGTCAATACTTGTGGTAAATTATAGGTAATACATATAAATTTATGAGATAATATGATCTAATAAGTCTATAATTAATTAAATAATTAAATTGAACCTGAGTCATGGGATATTTTCATAACAAAATTTACCACCATTTGTTTACATTCTTATCTAATCTTGCCAAGCAGAGGCAGATTGAATATTCTTTATTTTGAAATTTTTGTATTTATTTTGAAATTATGTATTTATCTTAAATACCTAATACCTCGTATTACATGTTTATTCGTTTCACATTGTACTTATCAAATTTTAAGTTGAAGAAAATCTCTTATCTCATGTGTCACAAATTATGGTCCTATCATCATTAACACACGACATTTTACTTGTTAATTTTCAAGAAATGCATACAAATGTACACAACCTGCATGAAAATGATAAGCTTGCATGAGCATCTCGTTTTATTTACCATTCTAAAATTTAATAAATAACATTCCTTAAAAAATTTCTTTCCCAGTTTCATTTCACATTTTCTTGAGAAAGGTCAGAATTCATGAAAAGATAATCATAAAAAATAAATTTAACAAATGGAATCGTTAACAACTTTAATGCTGGTAAGTATGTAACTCTCTAAAATTCCTTCACTTGCGCCTTAGCTAAAAATTATAACATTGGCGCAAGTTAAAAACAACTTGATTTGCTCAGAAATTTAAATATTTTTGCAAATATGAGATATTTTTCCATCCTATTTTTTCAGTGCACCTCACAATCCCTCTTCCTAATGGCGATTTATAGATTTTCCTCGCTCGAATTTGAACTAGATCCCTCCTCGTCGACACCTTTTCGCCCCCGAAACCTTGGACCGTCGGAATTCACGTCGTTGGAAGGTAATTATTTTCCCACAGTGGCCGCGGAAGCCGTGGGGACATCTGGGGACATTAACATTGTAGGATAGGGGAGGGAGGGGTTTGTATAAGATGGGGAGATGATGGGGACATCGAACACCCATGGGGACATTGCCTCTCCTCTGTCCCCACACCCTTCCGCGGCCACTGTTCTCCCCCCTAAAAAAGTGTCTAAATAAAAAAATACAAATTTCTTCCTCCCCCAAAGGATTCGCCCTATGTTGGATGGTCCTTCGTGGCTTGACGGACGTCTACATGAGCACCAATTTCTTAGTGTGTGCCTCCCAAAAGGTAATTTTCAGTGTTTCTGGTGAAAGTAACCACGTGCAAGAAATAACGGGGAAGAGAGTGATTTCTTGCAGAGAAATATTTTGACCTGCAAGAAACGCACGGCAGCAAGTAACTACGCCCCGCTCGCTATAATTACTCATACGGTTTAAACGTTAAACAAATATTTGAAATATTCTTAAACCTGAATTTCAACTGGTACCAAAGCTAATCTGGATCTGTACTTAATTTTAACATTCAAACATTGTAAAAACTCTAAAATCGGCGTGCAAATCCATCAAATTTTCAAAATCAGGAAAAAATGCAGTTTCTGATTTGAAGGGTGGCAGTTTATCATACAGCGTGTGGATGAATGGCGCATATTTCGTGCACTTTCTCCCAGTTTCTTGCACTTCGCATTTCTCCCGTTTCTTAGTTTGCACTGCTAGAAATTTAGCAAATCGGCAAAAAATGAAGAACTATTAATTTCATCCAAAATACTATTAAATTAATTTCTATGCAAATTTCAGACCCAGTCAAAACTTTACTCTTCCTGGTCCCGTTTCGCCCTCGTGACAATGCTGATCGACTCCTTGTTCATGCTCCTCCTCGTTCGGAACGAGACTTATCTTGGCATGGAAATGTTCGCCTTGGTTATCGACGCCGTCATAAAACTTGTCATTACTTGCATATGTCTCAATTTACGGAGAAATTTGGGTGAAGGGGAAGAGCACAAACCACTCCTTTCCGGTTTTACAAATAGTAAGAAGGGAAGGACGATGTGTTAATTAATAAAATAAAATAAAAAGTTTGATGATGTTTACGAAATAAAATTTTATTGCTACATATTTCAGAAATATGTATGTATATTCATGATAACATTAATACGACATTCTTTGTACGAAAAGAAAATTATTTACGTAATGGATCTCCATGAATTAAAATTCACTATTATCAATTAATTAAATCAGAGGAATTAAATGTTCGGCCTCCTTTGAAAATTAGATCATAATAAGTCTATTTAGCGGTGATATTCTTGATATTCAAAATTCTGACGGTGGACGTGAGTGGCTACTTTATTTGCATAGTGTCAAATAGTAAATCCAGTTAACCACTCCCACTTACAGGCAAAATTTTTCCGTAACGTAGGGGGGCACATGACTCGTCGCTAAAATGGTCAAAATCAACACATTTTTAATCATTTCTTAGCTCTGGGAATTTATTTTAAAATTCTGCACGCCAAATTTGTGGAGGGGGGTAGTTGCCAATTTAAAAAAATCTGTCGTCCAGATTTTGAAGGAGGAGGAGTGGCCGCGGAAGCATAGGGACAGAGGGTCAATGTCCCCACATTTATTCGATGTCCGCATCATCTCCCCATCTTATACAAACCCCTCCCTCCCCCCATCCTATAATGTTAACGTCCCCACGGCTTCCGCGCTCACTAAGGAGGAGATCCCAAGGTTATGAACCCTTCAGAAAAATTGAAACTCATCGAAACTGGCTTAAAAACTCACCGCTATTCTACTAATCAATTTACTCACTACAAATTCCCCGTCCAGAATTTTAAAATAAATACCCAGAGCGTAGAAATAATTAAAAATGTGCCGATTTTCACGATTTTTGGGACGAGTCATCGAATCCTACTTACGTTAAAAATATCCACCGCTTTAAGAATGAGAAAGAAAAGAGTCAAGATAATGGAAGTTTGCAACAATATTTAGTGATGTGACGTGGCATGATAAATGATTGGAAATTTAACACTTTTAGCCTATAAACTCTGGCTCCTGCTGTCCGCTGGCTTGTTGTTGTTGACCCTGCTGCACTTGAACTTGACTCATGTCCGCATATGTAAAGACGACGGTGCCCGGTGGGGCGGAAACGGTCGCAGGGTTGATCGTATTCGTCGTCACGGGAGTGTTTGAGGTCGTTGCAGCAGTGACCATTGTCCCCGCAACGGCTGAAGGGGACAGGAGCAGACTTGAACTTTCCCCAATTCCCAGCGGTTTATCGCCCTTGTTTGCTTCCCTGTATTTCTGAAGGTACAGTTTTAAAGGTTCCACATAGTTGTCAAAGCCAAGAGTGGTCATTGCGACGAGGATGTCTTCTCCGTTTATCGTTTTCCGCTTTTCTTGGTGACACCGGTCCGACTAGAATCAAGTAAATTCGTGAATTGTATAAGAATTTCAAGTAAAAATACAGAAAATGTTGGAATAAATGTCTAACAATGGAGGTCTCTCAACGTATACCACAGATTTTGAGCAAATTAGTGAGAATCGATCACAGATTTGATTAGCATTAAATTTGCGAGAGATTCGATCTCCCAATTGGCACGTTTTGAAGAGATATTTGCATCCGAAGAGGAGAAAACACGCAGTAAATTTGGAAAATGTAACGTTTGTCAACTTTAGGGTATGTTTTCTCCTCTTCGGATGCAAAACGTGCCCATTGGGAGATCACGTCTTTTGCAAATTTCATTCTAATTAAACTAGTGATAGATTGACACTAATTTTCTCAAAATTGGATCGCATACATTGGGAGACTTCCATTGCGAGTGTTATGCAACTTACAGCTTCCGATGTGATAAAACTGACAAATTCGCTCACACATTCTTGAACACACTCACGGGCATCCTTCGCAATCTGAAGGAGAGGAGACAGACGACAGGTAAAAATTTTAAATTATACATAATTAATTACAATAATAATTACACAGTTTACTTTATCCGAAAATACCTTTCCACTCTTTGGAATTGATCTTTTCATCAGTCTTGCTACATTTGCAATTGGGAGGAATCTATCTTGTTCACGAAGCATCCCTGTGTGTCGCTCGTCGTCACCATCTCTGCTATCTGGACAATTAAAATTCAAGGTCAATTAAAAACATGGTCAATTAT
Source organism: Folsomia candida (assembly GCF_002217175.1). Taxonomy (NCBI): domain Eukaryota; kingdom Metazoa; phylum Arthropoda; class Collembola; order Entomobryomorpha; family Isotomidae; genus Folsomia; species Folsomia candida. Next base: position 4,777,818 of record NW_019091201.1, read on the forward strand.
TTTCGTCGTCATTAAAACTTTAAGCAATCGCTGCCTCAAATCAAAATTGAAATTAAATACAAGTTAAATTTTCATCGTCAAGTTTAACTTAAATATATAATTAGATTGATCGGATAACTTAATTAGTTTAACTTAAACTTTTACGATTGCTTAAACTTAAACGATTGCTTATTAAGCAATCGAACAGCTTAAAACTGTTTAAGCAATCGCTGCCTCAAATCAAAATATTTGTGTAAACAATAACACAAATTTTGTCACAAAATACACATTTTTTCTGTAACAATATTGATAAGCCCTTACCTTCCGTGTCCCCATCGATACTCCCCCCACTCAGGATATATTGATCCCCTGCGACGTGATGTTGATGGAGAAACTGTGTCGATAAATCTTCATTTTCACTCGCGCTATCCATCTCAATTTCTTAACAAACTAAGAATATTTAACTAATTATTAAAATCAAGTAGAATTGCTCCTTCTTTTACTACAAATTATATGACTTACTTAATTATTTCTTTTTAACTTTTCAAAATATTAAATATTAAAAGAAGCAAACTTTTTTAAATCGTTGTTTGCTTGCAGTTTACACGATGATGAGGAATAAACATTGGAGCAAAGCGGTGCATCGGGGCTGAATGAGTGCAAGTTCAACGCCGTAAGTGAATTTGTGTGCATTTAATTAATGCATTAGTAATTTAAATAATTCAAATTATGCATTTAAAAAATTATTTTGGGTTCAAGTGAGCATTTATAATTAAATATTTTTTAAAATGTTTTATTGCAGATTTGTATTTAACAGCACAAATACTGATTTTCAGATAGGATCAGACCGTACCAACATCAAAAGACGTGTTTACATACAACTTGTACGGTTTCATTTAAAATTTGATAAAATGATTATAAAAATTTCACTTTTTCCATATTTTTTTTTCTATTTTTTATTACAGATTTTGTGGGATGTGAGATGTCCAAATAAATACAACTGATTATCAGTTCTCAAGAAGTCAAGACACATCAACATTGTGAGACATACATACATATGTAAATATACATAAAATTTGTACGGCTTCGACTAAAATTCGGTAAAATTGCAAAAATTCCACTTATCATTTCTTTATTGACATGAGTTTGTAAATTTACTTATTGCTTATTTATTTTTATTATTTAGAATTGAACACGTTAAATTGGACAAACTGACGACATCGCGAAGTCCAGCGTCCTCCTTTCTCCGCTTCTTATTCCGCAACTCTTCTCGTTTTATGATCAGTTGGAAAAATCTGAAATCAATCAAAATCAGTTTTCACTTCATATTTCTCAGGTAAGAATAGTATCTTCTCTAATTGTATAAACAAACCTGAGAGAAAACTCCCCTCTCGAATTGAGTCCCAATTTCTCTAAAATACTCATAAATTTTTCTATCGAGTCGCTATTTTCTAACATCCAGACTTCAACGCAGGCCATTGAAATTCCTTCAAAGGCAAAGTTTATTAGAAAGCAGTTCTTTCCCACAAGATGAACAAATTTATTTTTCTGTGAGTTTGCCATCTTCCGTATGGTCATGGCGTCTCGAATGACTTGTTGAACGAGACATGTTCCAAGACTGAGCAAACTCCGGACCTGGACAACATCAAAAGCGTGACATGATCGGGAAGGATGTCATCACAGACGGAACTCTGAAGATTTTTATCGAAGGCAGTACTAAAAGGTAAGGACATATATTAATTAGCAGGGAAAAGGAGATTCTAAGGAGAAATCTTCTCCTAGTGTATTTCATATTCCATGATTAATTAATAATAGGCATTGTTTCCTAATTTTACGAATAATTAGCATACGGCGGATATTACGTAGTTCTTTATGAAAAGTATTAAATATTAAAACGAGTCTTTTTCCTACGTATTAAATGCATATTAGGTATTTAATATAAAATACTAATTTGATAATTTTGTAGGAAAAATTCTAAAATAATTACGAAAAATCGTAAAGGCCTCAATTCTTTCAGCTAGCGCTCAGGGGTCCTATTCATTTGTGGCAGCAGGGTAGAGGTGAGTCGGGCCTAAGATTTTCAAAGCCCGGCCCGCCCAAGCCCGACTCAAAAACCCTATTCAAAAGCCCGACCCGCCCAAGCCCTATTCAAAGCCCAACTCAAAAGCCCGGGCCCGCCCAAGTCCAGATTTCTAAAGCCCGAGCCCGCCCAAGCCCTATAGGGCTTGGCGTTGAGAAAGCCCGCCCAGGCCCGAGCCCATCGGGCTTTGAGCCCGGGCCCATAGGGCTTAATCGGGCTTTTTTGTTATGGCGTGACAAATTATTTATACAATTAAAAATTTATACAATTAAAAATTTATACAATTAAAAATAAAATTTGTAGAGCGTTCTAAATTACGCATGATGAAACACGAATTGATAAATAAAGAAGTTCAAATTATTTAACAAACAAATTTTAAAGATTTAGTATTGAATAAATTATTTTCACAGGGTACAAAAATAAATAAACCCCAAAACTGTTAGTGTCAATGATGTTTAGTAAACAAAAACGTAGTTTTTATGAACGAATGTCAGGTTGGATAAACTACTGCCACTAATCCTAAGTTCAGTGCGACTGGCGGTCAAGGTTAAACCGCTGCTTTAAAACACTCTCTCATCACTAACTTGTGATGTGGGGATTGATAATATCCTTGGAGTAATTTTCTGCATCAATAGAAATTGTGTGGCGCCGCACCAAAATTTCAGGATATGCTGACCTAGCTTGATCCAATAGCCTCACCTTCTTTGAATATGTATCCTCAATCATTTCCATTTTGAAAATTTTTGATATTGGAATTACTTTTTAATGAAAATCCTATGAGAATACAATAATGAATTGTGAATTGCAAGTATAAAATATAAATGGTGCGCTTTTGGCCAAACTTTTGACTCTCATATTACTCCTAACTCCACGAAAAATATTAGTCGGGCTTTTGAGTAAAGCCCGAGCCCGACTCAAGAAAAGCCCGCCCAGGCCCGACCCGACTCATGGGCTCAACTCAAAAGCCCGGGCCCGCCCAAGCCCTACTCAAGAGAAGCCCGCCCAGGCCCGACCCGACTCAAAGGCCAAACTCAAAAGCCCGGCCCGCCCAAAGCCCGTTGGGCCTGGGCGGGCTCGGGCTAGCCCGATTAAAGCCCAAGCCCGACTCACCTCTACAGCAGGGGCAGGGATCAACGCTCAACGGAATTCATGAAGACGGAAGACACTGACAATATCAAGCCGCCGTCTTGTGAAGAAAATGCTCCTGGAGGTATTAAACTTGAACTCATTTTCTGCTGGACCTCGAGTCCAATGTCTGTTTTTAAAGCCGCGATGAAGACGACGAGCGATTCTTTCTCAAATTGACACCCGCTCGTCGCCGTTCATAGTGTTAAGACGCCACTGCATTGGCAGCATCTCCTTGAACCCTTTGTAACTTATTTGGACACGCTGGGTGGATGACGGCCTCAGGTAATTAATTTAAAACTTTCCCAAATTCGTAATTTTAAATTTCATTTATGACTTTGTAAATAAACAATTGGAATGGTTTCCTGATGAGACGCAACACTGATATTTTGTCTTGCACTGATCTAGTTCTTATACATCCATGTCTAGTTCACTGGTCTGGACCTTTTTCTTGAAGATGGATGATGCTCCAATTTTATCCGGATTTAGGTATTAAACTTGAACTCATTTTCTACTGGAGACACCGACGCTATTAAACTGACAGACGAGCATTGCCAATTTCATTTTGCTGGTAAGTTATTCACTAAAATTATGTTACATTTAATAATTTATGTTTAGGTAGTCATGAACTTTATGTGTTTAGGAGACTAGCTCGCTGGGAACACTTTGATCTTAGCTAAAAGGCCGCTGGCTGACCTGTTTGTGAAGGAGGAGCCAAACAACAGATTTGTGTACGTCCAATTTACGCATCTATTTTTGAATGACATGCATTGTACATATATATTTTTTAAATACCCGAAATTTTGATAAAATAACTAGATATTTAGTTAACAAAACCTGAATCTTGGAGAGTTATTGACTTTAGTGATTGTTCTCCAATTTTACGAATAATTAGCTTACGGCGGATATTATGTAGGTACTTATCGAGAAGAATTCGTACGCAGTCCATGCATTTATACTTAATATTAGATACCAATTTAATAATTTTTTAACGACAAATTTCAAAAATAATTACGAAAAAATCGTAAAGGCTTCAATTATTAGAATTTTTTGCCTAATTATTATTTTTAATTCAACGCTATTTTTTGTGTAGGCCAATGTTTTAGAAAAAATAGTTCGTATTCTGTATTAATTTTTTGTTGTCTAGCCTAGGAAATTCTTGATCATTCTATTCAATGAAGAATGTTCAGGGTCCTTTTCATTTGTTGCAGTAGGGTCAGCTACTGAAGACACTGATATTATCAAGTCGCCGTCTTTTGGCTTGCACTAGCTTGAAGATGATGCTCCAAAATTTTACCCGGAGGTCGAGGGTCTGACCTTTTTGGTCGTTTTGGGTTTGGTTTTTTTTTTGGGAAGGAGTTGCCAAAAAATTTTATATCCTTTTTTGAATGACATACATTTTTTTTAAATAGCTGACATTTTGGCTAAATAAAGTTTAGTTATGAAAACCTGAATTTTAAAAAATATATATGTATTTATACTAATGTACTAATGTAATAAATAATAAATTGTTTTTATGGGCGAAATTCCAAAATAACTATGAAAAATTCTGAAAAAATCATAAGCGTCTCGGACGCAGGGGCCATTAGAAGATACTGATATTATCAAGACGCCACGGCAAAGCAGCATCTCCTGGGGCTCGACATTTTTGTAACTTATTTCGGCACGCTGGGCCGACCACATAGGTAATTATTTTTAAAACTTTTCCAAATCACAAATGTTATATTTTATTTTTAAATTTTATTTGATTTTTGCAGGTAACCCAAAGACCGACAGTGTGTCGCCCTTAAAGACACTTTGATCTTGGCCAGAAGGCCGAGGGTCTGGCCTTTTTGTGAACGCAGGGTCGACGACGACTTAGATAATTAGTTTAAAACTTTCACAAACGGGCAATGTTTTACTTTATTTTAAATTTTATTCATTACTGTGAAAGGTTGGAAAACGGATGAACGAGCATCACTTACACTCTAAATAAAATCATTACCAAATCATTACCAAAATGCACACGTATATGACTGCAGAAACGGTAATAATAACCACCAGCTGGTAAAGAAATTGATTGAACCCGAAGTGATAATAAAGAACACTTTTTGGGATAAAATTAATACCATGATGTATGACAGATGTACTACAGAATGTAGTACAATGTCTACCACTTGGTAATAAACCATACCACTTTGTACACGGTGTGCTATTCATACCGGGATTAATGCTTTTTATTATGTATACCCCATTATTACCAAATGTTGTGCAGATTTCCACCGAAAATAATAGATTTTTTGCTTTTCTTTACAATAATCTTTTAATCAATTATATTTGTTATAAAATCATTTTGAAACATACATAATTATAAAATTTGAGTATAATGAAAACTATTGAGTTACATAAATACATACATATTTACATATTTATTCTTCTGTTCCCCCTTCAAATTCCGATAAATCATCGATTTTGGATGAGTCCACATCGGTGGACGTCACCAAATAAAATGTTCTGCAGATTAAAAATTCACAATTTTTAGAAATTCTCAATCACGAGCACATTTAAATAATTCGCGAATTTTCACTCACCAGATCCTCCACTGACTTAGAATATCTTGATGAAGGTAGTAGCTTAATTATTGCGGCTGCGTGTTTCTGAATGTTTAAGTGTTTCTGATCGGAGGTTGTAAGAGAAAGTTTTAAATTTAATTGATTAAATTAAATATATATTTAAATATTAAGAATGCTTTAATGACTCACCCTTTCACCTCTATTAACTTTGCTACAAATTCATAACTAAAGTTATCGACGACGTTTTATCGAGGCAGTTTTTCTCATTGCACTCTGCAACCAAACGGAAACTTTTGACGCTCTCAGTCACTGCAGCGTTTACAATCTTCAAAATTTAAAATTGATTTTATGTATTTATTTTCGGATAGCTAAAAATACCGTTAACTGATTGTAACCTGAGTGAAAATATCAAAATCTTCTGAAAAAATTGGGTTCTTCTGAAATCATTATTGGACATCGGCAACTCATCAGGATGTGTAACTAAAAATATACGATATGTTGCAGACTAAGAATAATTTAAGTTTAATAAATTACTCACCGTAAATTATTGATGAAACCTTCGTCGTCGATCTCCTCCCCCTAGTCGTCTTGCAGAAAAATCTCCGTTCCGATTTCCAACTCAAATTTTTGCTTCACTGAAAAAATAAACTTAAGATTGTTATTTACATACTAGTTCCTATTAAGATGGTGCAGTGCAAAATGTAGGTCCCCAATCAAGATCACCATCTTGATTGGGCACCTACATTTGATAATTTGATACTTACCTGTTTCCAAAAATTCTATATAATTTCCAGAAGTTTTTGTCAGTTTTTTCCGTCGGGCAGAATTGGTTTCGGCATGTTGACTTGAGTTGAGCGGAAACTAAAACCGAAAAACGCGCCACTGTGTAGCGTCTCACAATTCATACCAAATGTATTAAAATTTTTTTTTTTAAGCGGGTATTATTTATTATTAACATAAACATTGAATGTATTAAAATTCTTACCTCTATGGTAATAAACTACACCAAAATGTAGATCTCATCAGCACCACAACTTGTAGCGCACGTGATTAAAATTATGGTAAAGAGTGTTTTCTAAATTTGAAGGATATACAAGAGCTCGGTAAAGACGCTTATTAGGAATTCTTTACCAAGTTGCTAAGAGTGTACTTCATCAGGAGACCACCGGTGACGCTTTGATCTTATCCAAAAGGCCGAGTGTCTGGCCTCTTTTGCGACGGTGGAGGCAAATAAATTTCTAACAGATTTGTGCATATCCAACTTACACATCTATTTTTGAATGACATGTATTGTATACATTTTTTAGTACCCAAATTTTTAACAAAATAAAGATATTTAATTAATAAAACCTGAATTTTAACGAGTTAATGATTTGTATGCAAAGTTCAACGCCGTAAGTGAATTTGTGCGCATTTAATTAACAATTATTAATTTAAATAAATCAAATTATGGATTAGGAACGCTTTCAACGAAATACGCAGGGACAATCTTCTACACACCGTCCGAGACCACTTTCCTTCAATCTATGCCTTTGTCTCGCAATGTTACACCAACCCTTCGTCACTTTTCTACGGGACAGTACCCCTCCCTTCGCTACTAGGCTGCCATCAGGGCGACCCTTTGGGCCCGGCCCTCTTCTCCTTGGTGATCCACCCCATCGTTGAATCATTGGACACGGAACTGAACATGTGGTACCTAGATGATGGCACTGTAGCTGATATCCCAGAGATAGTGTTAGCAGCTCTAGAGACAATTTCCAAAATGAGTGAACAAGTTGGTCTCCACCTCAATCGTGATAAGTGCGAAGTGGGTATTCTGGGAGCAGATCGAGACACCGCCATCGACATTCTCCGTCAATTTCAACTCCAGGCTCCTGGGATACAAGTAATGTCCCCCGAAAATGCGATGCTTCTGGGTGCCCCCCTGGAGATCGTCTTGGCCACAAAAACGGAGCAGTTGGCTACTTTCTCCCGCCGACTCAGTAACCTTTCCAGCCATTCAGCCTTTTTCCTCCTCCGAGCATCAATCTCTATTCCACGCCTTATATATTTTCTCCGTTGTGCCCCAACGTGGAGAAAGTTGGACGCTCTTACCCACTACGATGCTGCTCTCAAGGACGGGCTGGAGGCGATCCTGAATTGTTCTCTTTCGGATGCTGCCTGGATACAGTCATCCTTACCTGTGAAGGAAGGCGGATTGGGGGTTAGACATGCTTTGGATGTGGCGATACCGTGTTTTCTTGGGTCCGTCCACAGCGCTTTGCCCCATGTAGAACATCTCCTTCCAGTTTATCTACATAACACTGACATCGCCATGCAAGAGGGAGAGCAGGAATGGTCCGCCTTTGGACCCACGGAACTACCCCCCGAAACTGTCAGAGGAGTCCAGGGCGCATGGGAGCGTCCAATTCTGGACGTCACTGTGTCCCAACTTTTGCTTGACGCCTCAACTCCAGAAGACACTGCCCGCTATAGAGCACTACGCGACAAATTTGCCGGGGCCTGGCTCAACTCTGTTCCGTCCCCCCAACTTGGTACCCTTTTTTCAAATGAGGCTTTTCGCGTCGCAATCTCCCTTCGTTTGGGTTGCGACATCTGTCAACCCCACACCTGCCCTTGTGGAATTCAGGTCAACTCGCGAGGCTATCATGGTCTCTCCTGCAGGCGAAGTGCTGGGCGGTGGTCACGCCATGCTGCCGCTAATGCCGCTAATCGCGAGAGCTTTGCGTTCCGCCGAAGTCCCCTGCATTTTAGAGCCGGCCGGATGCTCCCACCAAGACGGAAAGCATCCCGACGGTTTGACCCTCGTCCCCTGGGCAAGAGGAAAATCTCTGGTTTGGGATTTTACCTGTGTGGATACCTACGCCCCTAGTCATCTCCCCAACACAATCCGGCACCAAGGCGCTGCTGCTACCAAAGCAAAAACAAAAAGAGACGATATTACGCTTTTCTCGAGGACCGCTTCATTGTTATGCCCGTTGCAATTGAGACGACAGGTATATGGGGGCAAGAGGGATTATCTTTTATTAAAGACATTGGTCAACGGATCGCTGCCACGACTGGAGAACCACGCTCCACAATCTTTCTCCTCCAGCGATTAAGCATTGCAGTTCAACGTGGGAATATAGCTTCAATCCTGGGAACCCTCCCACCAGGAAAAAAATTCAACGAAATCTATTATATTTAAAACTTTTTCATTTTTAATGACATTGTTAACAAATTTGCATGTCTTGATAAATGTAACCATTATGAATTAGTAAATTTAAATAAATAAATGCTTTATAATTATGGATTTAAAAAAATTATTTCCGGTTCAAACGAGCATTTATAATTAAACTATTTTTATTCTTAGGTGAGGCATAGTAACCATAAGCACATGAAAAAGTGCATGGTTACGGCGAAGCCTAAGAATGCAAACAGACCCCCCCTTCAAATATTCCACCGAAGATTGTGACAGAACGGCTAATCGTACCAAAATGGTGTAAAAGGCAATCGTGCAGACCTTGCTGGGTAGATAATGCCCGTCAGGTCTAGAGACATGAGAATCTTATTTTAACGCATTTAAAATCGATTTTAAACTTTCAAACGACTGGCAAATTCACTTTTACCATGCAATGATAGTGCGAGACCCTGATTTTCATGTGCAGAAATCTATAACGCGTCATTTAAAGCAAACCCGAGCGAAATCGGATACGAAATGAAGGACTTTTCTTGGTGGCATCTACAGCCAGTTACGTCACAGTCCTCTATTACAGTATTATGCATACATAAATATGAGGTTTCTATTAGCAACCAGCATAAGCGAATTGAGACCTGTACTGACATATGTAAATGAGTGCATCTACATATATGTATATCTAATATTTATGCACGTTCTTAACTGTGAGTCCACACCCACAGGAGAAACTAAGTTGGTACACTCTTAGAAATCCAATAATACCAAGCGGTATTCAAAAACACCACTCTGTAAAACTGGTATGGAAAGTAATACCATGTAGTACACCCTTAAAACCCGGTATTAATCGTCACCAAACGGTGTACACATGCGACGTAACCAAACGGTGATAATGTTTTCACCGCTTGGTGATAAATCTTGCCTGCATGGGGACAAATTGTCACTGACTGGTGTTAATTTTACCACCATTTGGTTACGTCGCATGTGTACATGTTATTACCGCACGGTGTAGTCACATGTGCACATCGTTTGGTGACGATTAACACCGGGTTTTAAAGAGTGTAATGGCTCGGTACAAGATTTGCCATATCGGTAGCAAATTTTTACGGATCGGTATAATTTTAATACCGCGCGGTAGCAACTTTAATACTGAGCAAACAATACCTGCCTGACCATACCAGATTTCTACAGTTTACATATAGGGGAATTAATCTAATATGCAGCGCATCTTAGACTTGACCCACATATTATAATTAATTTGGTATTTAATGTAATGCATCTACACCCTAGGGGGATAGTTAATTTCGGAGGGACTCTTATTTGTATGCTTAAAAACAAAAAATAAATAAATTCTTTTAAAAAAAGCTTAGGTGAGGCTTGCTTAAAAGGGGAAAACAAGCTGTTATCATCGTGTACTAAAATAATGTGGTGCATCGGTGTTTATCCCTGGATTTATCATTTTCGGTAAATATCCCAACAACATATGCACTATGGACCATTTGCCTCACCGTGGGCCGTTTTATGCTACAAAGAATGTAAATAAATTTTAAATTTTACCAATTTTAACCTCGGTGAGAATATGCGATAAATATGAAATGATACTGGATTTACGAAATTCCAAAGTTTTGGAGATTTATAAAGTTGGATACATAGGTAGCTTATACATACGTACCAATGCAAATGATGAGTTGCTATTAACAAGTTAGCGATGCAGTGCAAAAAAATATTTAGAAATAAAGCCAAATCTACGCTAAATAAAATTACGCACCAGGATTTTAACAAAACTGTTCCTGAGATTTTCTTCAATATGATGAAGGTTTACTCAATCGAAAAAGAAAACCTAGTGATTGGGGTTAAGTAATCCAATTTGGTTGCTTCGTTGACTTCGTTCATATATTGCTGTGCGTTCCTAATTTTGAGTAATTTGTTCTGATCATTAAGTAAGAGTCATCGAATATCGTTATCTGTAATCGATTAATGATCAAACTTATTTATGACCAACATTTAAGGACACTGAATTTTAAAAACTTAGGCCTACATAAATAAATTTTTGAAATAGATATATTTATGCTGGTCATAGAAGATAATATTATAATCTAATTATGGCGAAGTTTCATTATTGCAAATTTTTCATATCAATATATCATCAAGAGGGTATATTTCGATTAAACAATTGATCACGGCCCACGGTGAGGCAAATGGTCCCTAGTGCATATGTTGTTGGGATATTTACCGAAAATGATAAATCCAGGGATAAACACCGATGCACCACATTATTTTAGTACACGATGATAACAGCTTGTTTTCCCCTTTTAAGCAAGCTTCACCTAAGCTTTTTTTAAGAATTTATTTATTGCAGATTTGTATTTAACAGCACATAATACTGATTTTCAGATAGGATCAGACCAGACCACATCAACATCAAAAGACGTGTTTACATAAAATTTGTACGGTTTCGACTAAATTTTGTAAAATTATTGCAAAAACTTAACTCTTTCCATATCATTTTTTGTTATTTTTTATTACAGATTTTAATTAACGGTTGACAAATGCATAAATACGGATTATTATCAGTTCTCAGACCGCATACATACATCGTGAGACGTACATACAACACTTGTACGGTTTCGACTAAAATTCGGTTAAAAGTATTGCAAAAATTCCATTTTTATTATTATTTCTTTATTGAGATCAGTTTGTAAGTACTTAATTTACTTACTGCTCATTTATTTTTATTATGTAGAATTGAACACGTTAAATTGGACAAACTGACGACATCGCGAAGTCCAGCGTCCTCCTTTCTCCGCTTCTTATTCCGCAACTCTTCTCGTCTTATGATCAATTGGAAAAATCTGAAATCAATTAAAATCAGTTTTCACTGTAATAATTCTCAGGTAAGAAATAAGTATAATATCCTCTAATCAGCGGCCGCGGAATCGTGGGGACAGAGGGACAATGTCCGCACGGTTATTCGATGTCCCCATCATCACCACACGTTGTATAAACCCCTCCCTCCCCCATCCTACAATGCAAACGTCCCCAGATCATCTGGCCAGATGTCCCCACAGCTTCCGCGGCCACTGTCCTCTAATTGCATTTACAAACCTGAGAGAAAATTCCCCTCTCGAATTGAGTCCCAATTTCTCTAAAATTTCCATAAATTTTTCTATCGATTCGCTATTTTCTATCATCCAGACTCCAACGCAGTCCATTGAAATCCCTTCAAAGGCCGAATTATTAGAAAGCAGTTCTTTCCTACAAGATGAACAAGCTTCTTTCTCAGAAGCGAATTTGTCCTTTTTCCGTTTGGTCACGGCGTCTCGAATGACTTGTAAATTTTCCAGGTTGAACGAGATATGTTCCAACCCTGAGCAAACTCTGGACCTGGACAACATCAAAAGCTTTACATGATCGGGAAGGATGTCATCACAGACGGAACTCTGAAGATAGGGGAGGATAAGGCAGCGTCTCATGGCAAAGAGGTGGATCGGCATTTTTATCGAGGGCAGTACTGAAAGGTAAGGATAATACAAATTAATTAGTGCTGATTAATTTTAATACTAATTAAAAAACAATGACTATTGTTTAATAGTTATTGTTTCCTAATTTTACGAATAATTTACATACTACGGATATTGGAGGTTTATCAAAAATTATTAATCGGTAAAAAATATTTTTCATACGTATTTAATTTATGCACTTTAATAATATTTTTTTTCGAAAAATTCTAAAATAATTCCAAAAAATCATACTACATAGGTCTCAATTTCTAGGATTTTTTCACCGATCGCTCACGGATCCTATTCATTTGTTGCAGTAGGAGCATATGTCAACAAAGAGTAAGTTATAAACCCCCAAACCTGAAGTACTTTAGTTTTATTTGTGATTTCTATAGGCAAACAATTGGAATTTTCACTGAGCCCCCACAATTGCAAAGGAAGACACTGATATTATCAAGCCGCCGTCTTGTTCCAGAATCTGGAATCCAGATGACGATGCTCCAAAATTTTACCCGGATCGTCTAAATATTCAACTTCAAACTCATTTTCTGGAGTCTGAGTCTTGAGACCCTTGGTGGTACACTTTGATCTTAGCCAAAAGGCCGAGGGTCTGGACTTTTTGAGAAGGGGAGCCAAATAAATTTCTAGCAGCTTTGTGCACATCTAACATATTTCTTTTTTAATGACATGCACTGTATAAATTTTTTAAATGCCCGAAATTTTTGGCAAAATAAAGATATTTAGTCAACAAAACTTGAATTTTAAAGAGTTAATGTTTTGTGTCAAGCTTGTGCATCATATAAACTAGAAACTACATAAATAACCGCCGTATGCTAATTTATCATCAATTAATATTCATGTAAATATGTACCATCTCCTCTTTCGAAATACTGTCCCACCAAGACATGCAGAACACCTTCCTCAATGGCTCTCTGAAACGGTGGAACTATTCCCTCCAAGGTCCCAAAACCCCCCTGAATCCCACACCCACACAACCTCAAACTCCTCCCATCTTCCAAACACCCCTTATACAACATCTTAAAAAGGACCGGATTCAGGCTCGAAAGCTGAATAATTTTCTGCACCAAATCCTCCTTGACGCTCCTCTTCAATGGAAACAAATTCAAAACCAGGCTGCTCATACTCCTCGGCGCCCCCACCAATTTCGAAATTTCCCCACATTTCGCATACAACAATGCAAACGTTACAAAATGCGGAAAATAATTGACCGCTTGAATTTGTACACTGGTTTCGTCCCCCCTCGGAAATATCACTTCACGATAAACACTCGACACAATCTGGTCAACTAATTTGTCAAAAACTTGCGGATTTTGAATTGCTCGAAGCATCCCAGAAAACGGGAGGAGGTGTGTCTTGTCCTCAAAAAAGGTGAGAATGACCACCCACGTGAAGAACATCTTGGACAAGACGGGCTCAAAGGATGCCATGTAATTTGCATAAAGCACCTTATCCGAGATAAGTGGTAACAGCAGTACCGTCACGTCGGCCACTAACGCGTCCTGCGCCACCATTTCCGGTGAGATTCCTAAATCTTTAAAGTATTTTTGTACCAGCAGATTTTTCGCGAGGTGGAGAAAGTTACAAAATTCAGAGATATCATTATCATTTTCAGACTTATCAAGGGACCCTCCTCCACTTTGTACACATTTTAATATGGGACCACAAACACCACTTATCACACTTTCTTCCAAGTAATATTTGGCCAAGTCTTGTTTTAAGGTGGTCACTTCGCGTTGCTTTAAAAAGAGATGAGTCGACGCTAAAACGCGTAATAGAGTCAAACTAGAAATTTTCCCGTCCTTATTATTATTTGTTCCTAAAAATGGGAACATTTCCATATAAAATTCTGTAACTGCGGTCAACATTGTTCGAATTTTTGTAGAAAAATTAATGTTTTTATCAGTTTCCGTACTTTTTACGGAATCCACCAATTTTTTAACGCCTCTCCGCAACTTCTTGTCGTAACTTTCTCCCTCGAGCTTTCTCTTTTTCGCTTCCGGGTCAATGAGGTCAAACGGTACGAAATTTCCGACAAAAATACAAAATTCATCGTCCTCTTCGATCGGTGACATCATTTCACGAAACGCTTTTATCGCTGTGTAGTTATTTCCATTGTTATTATTTTGAGCATCAGTTTGACCCTGATATCCAAGCAATGATAACGTGTAACTTATCCAATTTTCCAGCAACGATGTTAACCCCGCTTTAAACAATTGTCTCCCATACGATCTGAACGGTGTGAGGGCGAAAACTTGCAATTTCCCTCCATACCAGAGTAAACCATAATTTGCCACAATTTTCAAAGAATTAATCCGATTAAAGTCTTCATTCCACGCTAAAATTTGGCAAGATTTGGCATCGTACAGAAAAATTCGGTTGCTCGAAACGGAAATTATGAATTTCCCGTCCTCCGTGGGGAACATTTTGCTCGGGGAATAATTAAAATCTTGATAAGTTCCCGGGCATCGAGGCGGGTCACATTTTTTCGGGTCGAAAAACCCAACAGGTCCGCGTGTTCCGGGGGAGAGGTCGACTTTCTGACAGGAAATGACGCCACCGTCCATCCCACAGCGGAAAATTCGCCCCGTTTCGACCTCTCCAATGAGCAGGTGTTCTCGTCCTCCTTGGACTTCGAGGGGGACGAAACATAACCCGGCAGATTTGATGTCCCGCTTAGAAGAATTGTTAGCGTCGGACTGAATTATTCGGGTGAAATCCTCTTTTTCCAGGTCGCACAAAAACGTGGCGGCGAGAGTGGAAATGGCGAGGTATGGGAAGGAACAGTCAATCTGCAAAATTCGGGATTGCAGACGGAGGATTATTCGGGATGGGGGAGGTCGGGGAAATTCGTCCAAGCTGGCGACCTATTAAGTACATAATCAAATAGGAGATATTAAATTTCATGAGTGAAGAAACCCGATCTGCTGAAAATCGCCAAATTTTTTGAAGTTTGCAGTTAAAAATAAATTTCATTAAATTTATGCAAAATTGATTCTGCTGAAAATTAGTGGACAATTGCCAATTCTGAAAATTGCAAATTTTTCTATCGAATTTTGCAGCTTAAAATTAGAAATAATCTTGCTGAAATTAATCTAAATTTTAAATTCTGCCCAAAATTTTTCCACATTTACGTATGTACATTCTCCATAAAATTTTTGGGAAATTGTGCAGAGCTTTGGAGTATTTTGTGCGTCTCTTTTTCAGAAAAATGGTAAACTTTCTACTTATCCGACCAAATGTATTTAAAAAAAACTAACATCCGTCTGTGAAATAACTCCTTGATTGTCCCCGACAAATAAGAACTTCCCATTTGGACTCCATCTCATCTCCGTGACCTCATTGTTCACGTGGTACGGAACGTCGTACAAATGTCTGAACGCGTCTCCCGGTGAAGATCGCATTCCTCTCGGCTCCTTCTCCCGTCGAGATTGGAGTACGTGAATCGTTGGCGAAATTCTGTACAGCGCGACGCGACCCCGAATTGACGCCACGGCGACTTCGGATTCATCCCCGGACGCCACCACGTTACACACTTTCCCTCCGGTGAACGGAATCATGAAGAGGAAGTCGAGCGTGTCTCGGGAAAAGAGGTAAACCGTGCCGGAAGTGGATCCCACGTAGAGAAAAAGGGTCGTTGCTTCAACAAAAGTTACCTGTACAGGTTAATTAAAAAGTTTTGTACAAGATTTCCAGTGTTTCAAAATTCTATATTTTAAAATTCCACAAACTAAAAATTTTGACGGGATATAACTTGGTTGAAATTTTGCATTAAAAACATTTTGAACAATTTCATAATTTACGAATGTTTCGGGGGACAAGTAACCACTTGCAAGAAATAAGGGGGAGAAAGTGGTTTCTTGCAGGTAAATATTTCGACCTGGGAGAAATGCAAGGCGCCAGAAACTACGCCCAGCAGGCGCTATGTTTCACACGATGCGTGGCTGGATGGTGCATATCTCCCAGTTTCTTGCACCCCCCATTTCTTGCGTTTCTTGCTTTTCACTGCAAGAAATGTAGCAAACCTGTGAAAAAAAACGAAACTGTTGCTTATAGCTCTGTTCATGTAACTTACTGTTTCGTATACATCTAATTATTTATTAAAGGAGAGACAGGTAGATAAAAAATTAGTTTGGAGTGAATTTTGAAATATATTTTGACACGGCGGCTATATGTATATCGTTGGAGAAATCTGGCCTTAATTTTAATATTGAAGACATTGTACAAACTCTAAAATCGGCGTGCTAATCCGTCAAATTTTCATAATCATGGAAAAATCGGAATACAAATCGCATTTTCCGACGTAGAGGGTGGTGGTTTGTGACCAAAAATTTCGAAAACTGAAACTCGTCTTATACGCTTTGGTCCACAATTTGGACGCAGTGGCCGCGGAAGCCGTGGGATATTGACATTGTATCTTAAGGGAGGGACGGGTTTTTATAAGATGGGCATCTATTCTACATATCACTGGAAAAAATCTGGTCTCAATTTTAATATTTAAAACATTGCAAAAACTCGAAAATCGGCGTGCAAATCCATCAATTATTCACGACTACGCCACGCCGCCTAAAAGTGCTTGTAGTTGAATTAAATGGCGCATATTTCTTGTAGTTTCTTGCACCTTGCATTTTTTAGAAATATGGTAAACCCGCAAGAAACGAAACACTCTTTTAAAAATTTACATACATGTCTCGCCTTCGAACTTGTCGTCCCACTTGAAGAAGATCCGAGGGCAAATCCTCCCCCCTGAAAATCCAGGCTGGATATGTCCACATTCTGAATTTCGACAAAGAGTGGAGCTTGTCCACTCTGACCAAGAGATCGGTCTGTTTAAAAATAATTACATCAAATTAATTAGATTTCCACTAATTTCGCTAATAAATTTAAATCATCTTCTTACCTTCCATTCATCCGTTATTATTATGCCAAACTTATCACCTATTCGGTCACAAATTTATTTTAATCACATGATTTTTCCCTTCCCATCGTAAATATGTACGTAGTGCGGAGATATCTGTAAATTGATTTTATTTGAACAGAAGGGATGGCTGGATAGATATTCTCCATCAAACAAACTGGTTGGTTAAGTTGTTTGCTTTTCCATGCATGAATAAGCCTCTGATTACACAAGTGGTACTGGTAACACGACCATGATGGAGAATTATCATGTGGATATATGCACGAAATGAAAGGTGAGATGAGTGACGAGAGGATGATGACAAGCTTTTGTCATCATCCAGAGAACTTCCAGAAGTGCAGACCAGAAAGTCCTTATGTTTGTCCTGCTTGGGTTTAGTTTCGAGAACTAAACCCAACTGTGAGAAATGTTTGTACGTCAAACCAAACATCACAGACTCAGAATATTTATATGCAAGGCCAAATAAGTTAGTTACGGCAATTTTGCAGCAGACGTATTAAATTGGATTTTTAGGCTTATCTACCCGTAATGGTTGTCTGTCTGTCTATCGATTATATCCTCGTAAAACTTGTTAAATCTTGAAATTTTGGACATGCAAAATTAAGTGTCAAGGTGGAAAATGAGCAAAATGTGTGGAGAAATAAGTAAAGTTGTAGTCGTATTACATTATATCAAAAACACCTCAATTATTAAAAACAACCTGACTCGGGCTAAAGAAAGTTGCACAGTTTTATAAGGATTATTGTACGAATTTCATCAACGGCATGCACGGAGGGAAAAAGGTCTGCATGAAAATTGCGAAATAAACTTTATGTACCGGCCCAAATCTCTCTTTTTACGATATAATTTGCCAACAATAATCATCATCACGAAGGAAAACCAGGAGCACAAACAAAGTTTTTGCTGTGCTACTTCATAATACACGTTCTCGTAGTGCAAAATAGAAAGAAAGCACGCATTGCGAATCTATTTTTCCACTTTCTCTTATCCGATATGCGTGGGTTTCCTCCTCTGCTCGGCGTGAGTAATAAATATGCATAGAAAATACTTTCTTCTTACTGCTAATTGGCGGATTGATCCAACCCACTTAATTGGGTAGGACATGCAATCGATGCGAGATATATGTACATATGCAAAATTGTTTTTCGTCCGTTTCCTCGATTTAAATACTTAAAACTAGCAAAATCCTGGTTGAAATTGACCCATATTTCTTAAGAAAACATTAAAAGCATCACACTCTTGGAAATTCAGCAATCCAGAAAGCTATGCATAATAATAAAATTCATGCAATTTTCATTTTGTTTAAAATGCATGCAATTTTCATTTTATTCTGGTGAAATACACATGGCGTCGATTTCATATCAGGATAAATTCGAGTAAACAATAGCTAATGAAATTGATTGGACATTGATCTTATGTTTTTTATTGCACATGACGTAGACATGTGTCGACGTATGATTGGGACATGACTCAGAATTTCTTTGTTTCATAATGACAAAGAAAATATGTAACTTTATGTAAGTCAAATGGTCTCGAGTAACTGACTGACTTGACTGGTGTCAGATTTCCGTTGGCAATGCATATGAAATGAACAAAGCAAATTATATGCACCCCTACTTCTCTCCCTTTGATGAAAATATTATTTTATTTAGTCTAACTACTAAACACACATATGTAAAAGTCGGTTAAATACATAAATTCGCAACATTGTAATTTATCTTTCACTTCCAAATTCAATATTTGCAATTAATCCGAACCAGTAAACTGTTACTGACCTTCAACTTAACCATAGAATAATTCGCACAGCTAATTTTTTGCACATACGTTCCATTTCGTCAAAACTAAATCAGAATATAGATCCTCAAAAATTTAATACAATACGATAAATCTATTTCATAGAAATTTGCCACCTACTTAATAGTTTTGTTACTGGCGTTCAACTTAACCAAACTAACCGAGTGTAATTCGCATTCCTAACTTTTTTGCATATTTCGCCCAAAATTAATTAGAATTTAGAATATACCAAAATTTACAAAAATATATTTCATGGAAAATTGTCGCCTCCTTCCACCTCCTCCCACGATCAACATAAATAATATAATGATTCACCCAACTTGTGGATCTGATCTGAGAAAAAGTACAAAAGTGGCTGCAATGATTGATTCGGTAATTGACAATTTCCAAGAAAAATTGCACTCAACTCAATTAATGTACTATAACTCTGTGACTCATCGTCAAAATCAGCACATTTTTTATAATTTCTCCACTCTGGGAATTTATTTTAAAATTTCTGAACGACAAATTTGTAGAGCAAGGAGTTCCCAATTTTGAAAAAAATATACACTCCCGATTTTGACACTTTTTGAAGGAGGAGATCTCAAGTTTAAGAAACCTTCAGAAAAATTGGACCTTGTCGAAACTGGCTTCAAAAACTTACCACCGTTCCATTAATCAACTCTCCGACTACACAACTACAAATTTGTCGTCCAGAATTTTAAAATAAATTCCCAGAGGGGAGAAATGATTAAAAATGTGCTGATTTTGACGATTTTAGTGACCTTTTAAGCCAGTTTTGAAGAGTTCCAAGTTTTATGATGGCTTCTTAGCCTTGAGATCTCCTCCTTCAAAAAGTGTCAAAATCTGGAGTGTAAATTTTTCTATAAAAAATGGCAACAATTTGCTCCACAAATTTGTCGTCCAGAATTTTAAAATAAATTCCCAGAGGAGAGAAATGATTTAAAATGTGCTGATTTTGATGATGACTTATCCAGTGCAATATTATTACTAGATTTTATCCGGCTTCTTAATATTCTGCGGAATTGCCGTTCTCAACAATATGTTTGTCGGAATTCGAGATCCTGAAGCGTCTGGTAATAAAAATATTCAAATAACAATTGCTCATTCCGAATTCCTCCATAAAATTCTAGCTAATTTTAATATGCAAATGACTCATTCACTAATTTATTATGTTCATTGGTCTATTAATAGCTTTTCCAGTCGGGTGCATGATCTTATTCGTCGTCATCATGGGAGCCGAGATGTATTTGGCATTCCGTCTTTATAGAGCTGCTCACGAGGTAAATATGCATATGACTCATTTACATATGTACTTTCTTGATACCGGCTTAATGACCTTTGACCCTCAATGTAAATAATTATGACGTAATCGTATCTATTAAGTGAGATGAACCCAATGCATAAATGAATTCACAAGTTTGAGAGAGTTCTGAATTTTCTTGTTAAAAAGGACTCGATTTTGGCATTTTTTGCTCATTTTTGCTAGCAGCTGTAGAAATCTTACATAAATTGAACTAACATTTGTAACTCTTGATTTTTTCTTAACGGCATGCAAATCTACCAAAATTTCAAAGATTTCCAAAATTTGAGAATTCTGCAGAATTTTCCGTTTAAAAAGGACACGATTTGTAAATTTTGCAGAACTCTCAAAATTTTGGAAATTTTTGAAATTTTGATAGATTTGGTAGATTTTGGCACAGATATCTGAAATCTATATATACTAACTGATATTTGTAAATCTTGCCTTATTCTTGACGACGTGCAAATCTACCAAAATTTAAATATGCATTAAAATATGCTCACAAGGTAAATATGCATGTATGACTCATTTACATACTTTCTTGATGCCGGCTTCGTTAATGACCTTTGACCTTTTACCCTCGATGTAAATAATTAATTGTGTCAATTGAAATGAAGCCAAGTGCATAAATAAATTCACAAGTTTGAGATATTTCTGGATTTTTTCTATATAGTTTAAAAATGACACAATTTGGGCAATTTTTGTGCTCATTTCTGCCAGAAATAAAAATAATCTGTATATGGTAAAGTGATATTGCAATTCTTACCGTATTCTTAACGGCGTCCAAATCTAAAAATTTCAATTTCAGTAAATTCTAAAATTTGAGAGATTTCCGAATTTTATAGTTAAAAAAGACTCGATTTTGTCATTT
The DNA here is from genome assembly GCF_002217175.1 of Folsomia candida. Lineage (NCBI taxonomy): Eukaryota > Metazoa > Arthropoda > Collembola > Entomobryomorpha > Isotomidae > Folsomia > Folsomia candida. Next base: position 4,799,133 of record NW_019091201.1, read on the forward strand.
TATGCTAATTTATGTCAGAAATTGCAGTATATGTACGAAAGTATGTAGAAAATATGTACGAAATATCGGCATTTGCTAATCTCACCTTAATCCCAATATTCCTAATCGCGTCAAAATCTATCATATTTTACAAATTTCAATAAATAAAAAAGTTTGACATATTTCCGATTTTTAAGCTAAAAGGACGCAATGTAGACAAATTTTTATCAAGAATAGGAAAAACATCTAATATAAATAGCTCGCATTTGAAAATCTTGTCTTACTCCTAATGGCGTCTAAATCTACCAAACTTTCAAAATTTCAATAAATTCAATAATGTAAAATTTCTAAATTTTTCAGTTAAAAATGATACGATTTGGACGAAATTTAGCTCATTTTTGCCAAAAATTAAAAAAAACTATATAATTACTAAACTGTCACTTGGAAATCTTCCTATACTTTTGAGGACGTAGAAATCTACCAAAATTTAAAAATTTCAATTAAATTTGAGACATTTCTGAATTTTATAAGTAGTTACAAATGATTCAATTTTGGTCAGCAATTGTAGAAAATCTATATTCCATTTGGAAATCCTACCGTATTACCAATGGCGTCCAAATTTTGGACTACAAATCTATCAAAATTTAAGAATTTCAATTTCATAAGTTTGCAAATTTTTTGCATTTTCTAATTTAAAAGGACACGATTTGGACACATTTTTTGGTAATTTTTTCCAGAAATTTTTATTAACATTATTTGCACTACTGGTCTGGTATGCTATGCACTAGGAATCTATATACTAAACTAACATTTACGAATCCTACACCATATTCTTAACGACGTCCAAATCTACCAAAATTTCAAAAAATTTGAGAAATTTTTGAATTTTATTGTTACAAAGGACTCGATTTTAGCATTTTTTGATCATTGTTATCAGCAATTGTAGAAAATCCGTATTACTAAACTAGAATTTGCAAATCCTACCGTATTCATAATGGCGTCCAAATCTAACAAAATTCAAAATTTCTGAAAATCCTAATCTCATTTTCAAAATTCTTCTCCTCTTTTTTTAACAGAGAGACATTCAACGTTTGACAACATGGCGAAAAGCGGCCGGGGCCGTGATGACAATTTCCACCGTTTTGATACTCTTGATAAGACATACGATTTCGAACGTTGCGCCCCCAGCGCCACCGCCGCCGCCGACGCCACCGCCGTCCTCGCCCTTCCCCCTCCTCTGGTTTTATGTCGTGTACTTTATCGCCGCAATTTTTAGGATGTACATGCTCTGGATTTTGTGGGCGTTTCTGGGCGAATTTGACCCTTCGGAAAATTCTCGGTTAATAAGTTGATCGAATTATTTCTTTAAAAGACTGACGATTATTACGCATTTGTATTTATTTTGTAAATTTTGTGTAAATAAAGAAACATTTTTAGGAGAAAGATGAGTCCATTTGCTTATCAAGAGAGATGATAGGAACGTTCCAGTGGCTGCGGAAGCGTGTGTCGGGACATTGTCCCTCTGTCCATATTTCGATGTCCACATCATCTCCCCATCATATAGAAACCCTTCCCTCCCCTATCCTGTAATATTAATGTCCCCACAGCTTCCGCGGCCACTGGGAGAATTCAGGCTACTCAAATGTATGAACATGATGCAGTGGCCGTGGAAGCTGGAGGGGACAGAGGGACAATGTCCCCACGGTTGCTCGATGTCCGCATCATCTGCCCATCTTATATAAACCCCTCTCTCCTCCCTCCTATAATGCTAACGTCCCCAGATGTCCCCTCTCCTTCCGCGGACACTGGTCCCACTTGAAATAATTGGATTATAAATAACTATCGTCATCATCTCTTAACAAATCGCATACTGAGAAGAAGTCATTAAAATGTAGTTTGATTTTGTCAAATTTTCCGCATCAGGGAAACAAAACACTGTTTTTGTTGATTGCCGACTTAATTAGTGAACTGGACGTACACAATTCCCGAGAGTAATTAAGATATCTCGTTACTAATTAAGACGCATATATAAATCTCGTATATATAAAAGCATAATCTGAGATTGGGCAGTTATCATTATTCAAATTTCCATTGTCCAAGATGAACTCAAAGGTAAGAACGGTTAAGAAAACGATAATTATTTACTAAAATCTCCAATATTTTTCCAGATTTTATCCGGATTTGTCCTCCTCCTCGTGGGGCTGGTCGCAGTCACGGTTGCGAACCCCGTCGCGGAAGAAGATAGTCATCGTGACGCCAGATTCTTCGGATTGTTCGGAGGATATGGCGGTATGCAATTGTTTTCATGGAAATGCTTTAATTTTCTGACATGCACTATTAAAAATCTGGTGGAGTCAGATACCTACTCCGTACTGGTACTGATTTGGTAATAAGTTCCTACCAGATTGGTAGTATTTAGTTTGCTTCTGCCTTGTAAATTTTTTATTACCACAACATTACTAAACGGTAATGCCCGTTATTATCAGTTCCGGGAGAGTCACATATCCATGTACTCGGGTCGGTTATGATTTAATACCATTTGCTTAAAAGTGTGCGATATTGTGCTTACAGGCGGGTACGGCGGTTATCGAGGGGGGTACGGTGGCTACGGATGGGGCGGATATCGCGGCGGATGGGGCGGCGGATGGGGTGGTTACCGAGGAGGTTACGGTGGGTGGGGCGGGTATCGAGGCGGGTACGGAGGGTATCATGGCGGATGGGGTGGTGGTGGTGGTGGGTGGGGCGGCGGCCATCACCATGGAGGATGGGGACGTTAAAGTGACACGATCTTTAAAGAAATTCTCATCTCGATTTGTCGTAATTTGATTTCATATAAATCTTGAGATGAAATAAATACGAGTAGTTCAACATCTATGACTGTATGTATGTACATTAAGATTAAAGACGTGCATGCATACAGAATTCCTTTAATTGCATATGAATAACAAATACATTCAACCATTCTTAAATTAAAGCGTGCATGTACTGGACACGTGACACTGAAAACATGAATACGCATCCATTATACTTGTCTTAATAAGGGTCCATTCCATTCCGTCGAAATAATAATAAACTACTCGTTTCCGTCGTGGAATGGAATTTTAGATCTATTATGTCCAGTTCATGAGTGCATGCAAGGTTAAAACATTTTGTGGTTTGAGTCGCAGTTATATTTAGTTAAGTGCACTCATTGTGCATAAAACTCTGTATATACATATATAATTTGGAGTTTTAGAGCATAAACTTATACATATGTACATGTCACCCCTGCATTTTTTCTTAATATGCATCGCATACCAAGTAATCTTTTACTTACAGGCTTCCAGTTTACATACATACATCACTCTTAATCCTAAGATATATAATACACATATACATTTACTTAAATCGTACTAAATAATCTGGTGGTGGGTCAATATTATATATTTTCATTTAACCATCATGACATAACATGAACCCCTGATCACAAGTCCAATTACAACAAACTTTAACTTTAATCTCGTCACGTTTACTTTTATGTAATTTTGACATTTGTCTTTATCAGCGTTAAAGTGACACAAAAATGTTGCGATGAATCATGATTCATGAATCAGTCAAGATGTGAATTGTGAATGCATTTAAGTGACATTTCAGATTCTCCTTAAAAACCAAGCTCTCCATCGTACCAAAGTCTCAGTCGGATATTAGCAAATCGGGTCGTATGTACAAGTGAATAGTTAACTTAATTAAGAGTATAGTTAATTAAGTGGAATAATTAAACATGAAGCCGATATACCAATTTCTAGTCACTTTTTGTGCTCTTTTCGTCTCAATTGATTCCGCGATACCGATGTATTCGCGAATAAATGGCAAAATCCATTGTAACCAAAAATATAAAGGGAAAGTTCACAACAACAAGGAAAATAATTTGGTTGTGCCTTTTGGAGAGAAGGGGATATCGTCTTATCGAGATGATGCCGACTTATCGGTGGTAAGATACAGTTGATAATCATCATACCGAGATATGTAAATATTCATAAACGGAGGGAGGAATATGTAATTATGAAAAATCGTAGAAATATGTAGGTAATAATTACGAAAAAATTTGCCAAAATGCGAAGTACGAAAAATCATAAAAAATGCATCATAAAACTTGTATTTCTGAATTTAATCCTCTGCATTTTTTGTGGTCTAATTTCTTTTAGCAAAAAAGAATCGTCTGAAATCTGTACAAAATATAAGGATTTTTGAAAAAATGTATGTAAAACATTTACAAATTTTTCAAATAATATCGGAAATATTTATATTTCTGAAAACCTAGAAATATGTGTCCCAATATGTAAAAATAATTTGGAAATTTTTGCGATCTCTGCGAGTTAGGGAACACACCCACAAAGTTTGACCATCGATCATCATATGAAAAAGTTGGAAATAAATACATATCCGCCCTCTGATTAACAATCATACCAAAAATTTGCATGTTTCTAATACAGACTTCTTAAAAATTAGCCCGACCTCATCACAAAAAACGGATACCCGGTCGAAATTCACCACGTGGTTACAAAAGACGGCTACATTTTAGAACTTCACCGAATTCCACATGGACGCTCGGGCGACCCGGGTGGTAAAAAACCCGTCGTATTTTTGCAACATGGATTTCTCGCGTCTTCCGCGGTTAAAAAAAATATTCCAAGAATTTTATACTTTTCGGAAACCAATTTTTCGAACACTACTTTTAGAATAGTTTAGCTTTATGATTTATTTCATAAATTTTATTACAGGACTGGATTATGAACACGCCAGAGAAATCTCTTGGTATGAGAATTTAATAATTGTAAATTTCTAAAATTTTTAAATTTTTAAATTTTAAAATCGGACAGCTTATCAACTCGCCGATAAAAATTATGACGTTTTCCTCGGAAATGCGAGAGGCAACACGTATTCTAGAAATCATACCACGTTGAGTCCGAAAGATGTCAGATTTTGGAATTTTAGGTCAGAAATTGAAATTTGACTCAAAATTCGTCATAATTTCCCTAAATTTTGGCATAAATGATAACCATTTTGAACATACATAGTTATCATGAAATGGCCATCTACGACGTTCCCGCAGTGATTGATCACATTTTGACCACAACTGGAGAGCAGAAGCTGTTCTATATTGGCCACTCCATGGGCACCGTCATGTAAGTATTTTATGTATATCATTATTTTTGCACACGGATTTCGCACAAAATTAGCACGCAAATTGCAAAGTAAGAAAGTAAGAAACATTGCAAGAAACATTGCAAAGTAAGAAACGCGAGAAATGCGATGTTTTTTGAAAATTTGACAGATTTGCACGCCGATTTTCCATTTTTTTGCAACGTAAATAATAAAATTAAGACCAGATTTCCTCAATGATAGCTTCCTAATATATATAAACCCGGCCTTCCTTTATCACAATATTAATGTCCCCACAGCTTCCGCGGCCAATGCGCCCAAATTGTGGACCAAAGTGTACGAGACGAGTTTCAGTTTTCAAAATTTTTGGTCACAAAAACCACCACCCTCTACGTCGGAAAATGCGATTTGTAGTCCGATTTTTCCATGATTATGAAAATTTGGCGGATTTGCACGCCGATTTTAGAGTTTTTGCAATGTCGTAAATATTAAAGCTAAGACCAGATTTTTCACATGAGAGAAATCCCCGGTGTAAAACATATTTCAAAATTCACTCCAAACTAATTTCTTATCTGCCTGTCTCTCCCTTGAATAGTTAGCTGTATAAGAAACATTTAGTCACAGGCAGTGGCCGCGGAAGCGTGGGGATAAAATCAGTTATTCGATGTCTGCATCATCTCCCCATTTTATATAAACCCGTCCCTCTCCCATCCTACAATGTTAACTAACGTCCCCACACCTTCCGTGGCCACTGGTCACAGGAACAAAGCTATAATAAACAGTGTTTCGTTTTTTTGCGGGTTTGCTACATTCTTGAATTGCAAAGGAAGAAATGCGAGGTGCAAGAAACTGCGAGAAATCTGCGCCATCTTGCCGCGCGCCACATTTGCTCTGGGCGTCGTTTCTTGCGCCTTGTATTTCGTGCAGGGAAAAATATTTACCTGCAAGAAACCACTTTCTTGCACCCGAAAAACTGATCATGCATACCATTTCAGACCGTTTTCTTGAATTCTTTTCAGGTTTTGGGTCACAATGTCCCACTTTCCCGAGTACAATGCCAAAATTCGACTCATGAGTGCGCTCGCCCCTGTCGCATACGTTACCCATATTAAAAGCCCGATCCGACTTTTGGCCCCTTTCGCCACGGAGGCAGAGGTAACAAGAAATGCTATTTCGTAATTTTATTAAAAACTGCAATAAATAATTTGCACTTTTTGCAATAATTTACCATAATTTCCCAGCTCGTCCTCAAATTTTTTGGCGACCATGAATTCCTCCCGCATCGCGGATTCATCAACATTTTTAGAAAAATCGTGTGCCAACGGGAACCCGTGGGGGAAGCCATATGTGAAAATGTTGTCTTTCTTATCGCCGGATTTGATAAGGCGGAACTCAATGAGGTATCAATTTCAAAATTTTGAAAATTTTCAAATTTTTTTCATCCTTTTCACCTAAACTCTCTAACTTTTTAATTGTTCTTAAAATTTCTAGACCATGCTTCCCGTAATTTTGGGTAAGTTTTTTAAGTAAATTTCCCCAACCGTCACCATTGGGTGAAAATTGATTACCATATTTTTACTTCAGGTCACACCCCCGCCGGAGCTTCTACCCACACTTTGATCCACTTTGCTCAAGGCATCAATTCCGCACAATTCCGACCTTTCGATTACGGGAAGGAGGAGAATCTAAAGCGCTACGGACAAGAGGAACCTCCCCCTTACGAACTGGCCAAAGTTTCCGCACCCATCGCCCTCTTCTGGGCGGACAATGACTGGTTGGCGGCTAAAATTGTAAGACAACCATACCTGTTCACTTTCATTCATGTGACTGATTATGACAAAGAATGATAGTGAATGACAATGAATTTCCTGTGATTTGAATGAAAATGAGTGAAAGATTCCGTCATTTCAGATGAGTGACTGTGAATGAAAGGATTTTTCACTCATTTCATTTTTCACCATATGCTTAATACATGGGGCGAAGTAAGAAATGAAGTCAGATGAAGTGAAATGAAATGAGTTCGAAAGAAAATGATTGAGTGTGAATGAAAATCTTCAGTCAGAAATGGGGATGGCTGAACTATGAATGAAAAAAGTTTTTTTGAACAGGTATGAAGACAACACATGTATAGGAGTCATTTGCTCGAATTATCGTAGATAAACGCTCGAGATTGGTTTTGATTTTAAAAAAATAACCCAAAAATTCGGGTTATATGGATCAAAAATTAAAGAAAGTCCGTAGCTCTTCTGCTCTTTGAAAAGTCAAAGTTTCCAAAATTCCAATAAGTGTTTCGGGTGCAAGTAAGACCACCACGTGCAAGAAATAAGAGGGAGAAAGTAGTTTCTTGCAAGGTAAATATTTTGACCTGGGAGAAATGCATGGCGCATGAAACCACGCCGCGCTGTTGTGCTTCATACCGCGTGTGGCTCACATTTCTCCCACTTTCTCCCAGTTTCTTGCACCTCGCATTTTTTGTTTGATGAAAGAAGCATGGTACAAATCTTAAAAAGAAGAATGCTCTTCATGAACAAATTAAGAAATGTGGATGGCCAGATTATGGATAGATGCATTAATTTGCATATTTTTAGAATTATATCATTGTCTCCTTTTGTGGATTGTAAGATTTTTAGAGTTTTGAGGTATTTCCACGTCATTTTAGAAAATAGAGTGATTTTTTAATGCTAAATTACTATGCAGATTACTGAATAATTATTTGTGTCGAGTGTCGACTCCAAGATTTTTTTGGAATTTTAAGAGATAAAAAATAACGAGACGAAAGTGGTTTCTTGCAGGTAAATATTTTGACCTGGGAGAAATGCATGGCGCATGAAACCACATTTCATACGGCGGGTGGCTAGATGATGCATATTTCTGGCACTTTCTCCCAGTTTCTTGCACCTCGCATTTCTCCCGTTTCTTACTTTGCAGTGCAAGAAATGTGACAAATCCGTAAGAAATTAAACACACCTTGGTAGAAATGACTGCAAGAAAGTGATTTTTTGCAGCTATTTTGACCTGGGTGAAATGCAAGGCGCAAAAAAACTGTGCCCGCCGCTATACTTCATATGGCGCGTGGCTAGATGGCGCATCTTTCTTGCACTTTCTCCCAGTTTCTTGCACCATCCAAGAAATGTAGCAAACCCGCAAAAAAAACGAAACACTATTTATTATAGCTTGTTCCTGTGACCGGTGGCCACGGAAGGTGTGGGGACGTTAGTTAACATTGTTGGATGGGGAGGGACGGGTTTATATAAATGGAGAATGGAAAAATCTGGTCTTAATTTTAATATTTAGGAAATCTTAAAAAATCTAGAATCGGCATGCAAATCCGTCAAATTTTCAAAATCATGAAAAATTAGGAAAACAAATTGGATTTTCCGACGTGTGCATGTGACCAAAAATTTAGAAAACTGAAACACGTCTCATACGATTTTGGCGCAATGACCGTAACAATGGCCGCGGAAGCTGTGGGGACATTAAAATTGTAGGATAGGGGAGGGAGGGGAGATCAGATAATGGGGAGGTGATGCGGACATCGAACAATGGTGGGGACATTGTCCCTCTGTCCCCAGGCACCCTTCCGCGGCCACTGACACAACGATTACATAAAAATTGTCAACCCACTTTCTCAAATTATGTATTTAAAATTATGTATATACTTTCTTCCAGGACGTGGCCGCCCTGGCGTCCCAGTTGCAAAATGTGGTCCTCAATTATCAAGTTCCCTTCAAAAAATTCACCCATCTCGACTTCATTTTCGCCATTGACAGCGACAAGTACGTGTACAACAACGTGTTGGAAACGATGGAGAAATACTAGCGGAATTCATTTAGTCTGTCGTGATTTAAAAAAATTAAATGCTTATCGCTCTCTCATAATTTTTATGTATTATTATAACCGTTTCTTTTAAATAATTAAAAAAAATCGTATAAAATTAATGTAAAAATTAACACTGCTCGTATTTTAGTTTGCATGAAATAATGCCACCAACAACAACACTGGACGAAAACATGACTGTCTGAATTTTGAATTCATTTCAACATTCATTTTTAATTCATTTTAAAATTCATTTTTAATTCATTTTAAAATTCATTTTTAATTCATTTTAAAATTCATTTTAAAATTTTTAGAACTGATTGCAGAGAAAGTGCTGTGAAAGTGAAGTGAAAGCTATATATGCATGTAAAAATTACGACAGAATTACCAAATTTTTGCTACATTTCACTCATAATTAGTTAGTGATTTTATTTCGTTACGAAATTTTCGAAAATTATACTTCATATCACATTACAAAATAGCATTACCCCCAATAATAGCCTCCTGCACAAATAAAAGAAAATGTCAAATTTCCATGCAAAATTTACAATTACGATCAATTCACGCGGTCATTGGTATTATTTATTTATGTAACTTTGTAAAACCCTTAAAATCACACTTTTGCAAATATTTCCAACAAAAATGAGCTTGCATTTGTGTAAGTTTACTCAGATTTAGGATGTTTTTTAACTTTGTAAAATTATTTTACGAAGTTTACGGATTTTACAAAGTTACCAAGGACTGCGTGAATCTCTTTGATATATTCGCTTACCATAGTATGGATATCCATAACCACCATAACCACCCCACCCCCCGCGGTAGCCCCCCCATCCACCATAACCGCCCCACCCAAATCCCCCCCATCCCCACCCAAGCCCAAAGAATCGCCCATCTCTGGAATGTTCAGCATGAGCTCCTTCCTCCCCCGTGGGTGCGGCACAGGCCACACCCAGACAAACAAGGATGAGGAAAATGCCCTAAAAATTTGGAAAAATTTTCTATAAATTTCTTAAAATAAGGTAGCAATTTTTTATATGTAAATTTCCTACAAAAATTTATGAAAATTTTCTGAATTTCTTATAAAAATGTACAAAATCTTCAAACCTTGTTGTAAAATTGTATCCAAATTTTTTATACATTTTTTTCTACAAAAATGTATGAAAAATTTTTGAATTATAAAAATGTACAAAATCTTCAAACCTTGTTGTAAAATTGTATCCAAATTTTTTATACATTTTTTTCTACAAAAATGTATGAAAAATTTTTGAATGTATAAAAAATGTATAAAAAAAATGTATAAAAATGTATAAAAATGTAAAAAAATGTATAAAAATGTATAAAAATTCAAAATGTATAAAATTTTCTTATAAAAATGTATGAAAAGTTTCAGAATTTCCTGTAAAAATGTGTGCAAATTTTCATATCTTCCTATAAAATTGTATCAAATTTGGTTTAATTTTCCTACAAAAATGTACGACAAATTTCAAAATTTCTTATAAAAATGTATACAATTTCCTATAAAATTGTGTAAAATTTTCTAAAATTTTCCCTAAAAATGTAATTGCATAGTAAAATTCTTACCAAAAACGATTTCATAATTTTAGTCTGATTTTATTTCACCACAAATAATTCTGGTTGTGCGAGTTAAATTAGTGTATTAAATGAGCATCAGGCGTGTTATATATTTGGTTTATATATCTGGCTAATAATTAGCATCTAATTTAAGTTTTGGTCTTAATTACCACATAATTTTCTACCTCATTCCGAGATGTTGTTCTTGAATAGCCACTGAAAACTAGTTGGTCAATGTCACTCATATCAGTGTCATTATTACCTCATGTCATAAATTTGACCATGAATCACGCACAATTTCCGCTTTTACTACGCATTTCATATATCGAAAAAGTACAAAAATTACAATACTAATTTGTCCTGTTGGATCTACCTCAAAGGGACTGTGCAGAAAGCATGTGATCGACTTTAGGGGGGACAAGGTATCTTATCCTTCCCATGTTAATTATAATATGGGGCGTATAGGTCACACCGGGTGGTGGGGGGGATATGGGTCAATATTTCGCTTCCGTGACCCATATTAAAGGCCCGGTCCGACTTTTGGCCGGTAACAAAAAGTGGCATTCAGTATGTAAATTTATTAAAAACTGCAACAATAATGCAGGATTATGTATGCATTTCCAAAATAAAAAAAGTTTGCCCATTTTTGGTTTCACCCCTTCGTTACACGCGTTTATTTGTTTTTTGTATAAATAAAGTTAAGACGTTATTACAAAAATGATTAGGACCTCAATCAAAAACGTCTACATTTGAATTGTTCTAAACCAAATTCCAATTGTTGCACCTATACATTTTTTTCGGTTTTGCCATTTTAATGAAAACATGATCTTGTGGCGTTGAAATTATCAAATTTTGACTTTGGCACGCTTTAAGGTTGGAGTTTCTTGTAACAGTTGAGGTATGGCTGCCGTTGTAATCTGCAATCGAGTAAATAAAAAGATGAAGGATATTTATAAACTAAATTTGACTAAGAATGGACATCTCCCAGCGGATGTTCTCCGATTTTGAGCAAATTAGTGTCAATCGATGACAAATTTAATTAGTATGAAATTTGCGAAAGACACGATCTCCCAATGGGCACGTCCAAAATCGTGCAAATTTGATACGATTTAAATTTTCTCCCAATTGGCCCGTCTGGTGCAGATATTTGCCCCCAAAGAGGAGAAAATGGATAGGAAATTTTGAAAGTGTAACATTTTATGACTCGTTTTCTCCTCTTCGGATGCAACTATCTCTGCCAAACTTGTCCATCGGGGGGTAGGGAATTTTGCATTATCTCCCAATGCTCAAGTTTGGCGGAGAGATTTGCATCCGAAGAGGAGAAAACACGTCATAAAGTTGTATACTTTCCAAATTTACTGGGCGTCTTCTCCTCTTCGGATGCAAATATCTCTGCCAAACGTACCCATTGGGGGATCGTATCTTTCGCAAATTTCATCCTAATCAAATTTGTGATCGATTCCCACTAATTTGCTCAAAATCGGATCGCATCCGCTGGGAGACCTCCGCATCGTCGTGTAAATTGTGCTTTTTCTCATACGCTATGTGCTCCAATCAGCTCCAAATCTGTGAGGTTTGGCATCCCATAAAATCGTGGAATACAATTGTTCGTGACCTCCGGTCCGAGTCCCCTCACCGACAATTTTCTCAAACCTGCGTAATATAACACAAGCTTTAAAATGTATCTTAACATGAAACTCGTCGTGGAAATCAGCACATTTTGAATCATTTCTCCCCTCTGGGAATTTATTTTAAAATTATGTCCGATAAGTTTGTAGAAAACATATTCATATTCTCGATCATATTTGGGGTTTTTTTCCTTCATTTTACGACTTTTTGCCAAATTCTAAAATTTTACATACTAAATTGCCAGAAAATTTGACTTTCTCAAAATTATTCAAGGTTAAAAAATTATAGAAATTGCATTCAGTCTGGCGTGACTTAATTAATTGTCAATTAATTAAACCGCCTCTGAACCGTTGTATTGATAGAAGCAAAAATATAACAAAATGAAGTCATATTGTGGGGATTTTTATGGTCATTTTTCATTCATATTTTGAGATTTTATCCATCATTCATATCCGACGTTTGCTTATTAGGATAAGTCCTAAATTGCTACCTGGGTTCGATTCAGCCCACCGTTCCCGTCGCCCCGAGGGGACGAAGATCTGGTCACTCTCCTCCCGTAAATCTGCCCAAAGCAGAAACGTCTCCAAATTCGGGCAGTACTCGATCACTCCTTCGACGTAGGCTGAATTGACTTTGGAACACGTTTCCCCCCACATCCGGATGTCCCTCCGCCCCCCAACGGCGTAGTCTTCTGGGCGACCAACTATCACGGACATGTGCTTCACCGCGGGCCAAAACAACTTGAGCCAGGACCATTCCAAGCTGAGGAATCCATCCGGGGTCACCTCCTCAATTTGTACCTGTTCAAAAATTTAAGGTTCATTCAAAAGTCTGAGAAGATTTCTGACTGAAGATTTTCATTCATTCATATTCGTTCAAACTCATTTCACTTCACTTCATCGGACTTGATTTCTTACTGCGCCCCATATATGAAGCATAGGGTGAAAAATGAACGGAGTGAATAATCCTTTCATTCAAAGTCATTCATCTGAAATGATGGAATCTTTCAGTCATCTTCATTCAAATGATATGAATTTCATTCAACATCATTCACTATCATAATCAGTCACATGAATGAATGTGAACAGGTGTGCTTTGTGTTAAACATAGGGTGAAAAATGATAGGAGTGAGAAACCCTTTCATTCATATTCATTCATCTGAAATGAGTGAGACTTTCAATCACTTTCATTCAGAATTCCATTTTCATTCATCATACATAATTCGTGAAATGACGAAATCTTCAATCATTTTCATTCAAATGGCAGGAAATTCATTTTCATTCACCAGTCAAGTGAATGAAAGTGAACAGGTATATACCTTAACCGTGGTCAATTTATCCCACACGCCCTCCTCCTTGAAGGGGATCAAAAAGTCGAGCATGAAGAGGAAGACGGTCGCGTCATAGTCGGCGACCACCCGAACGCTGAAAGTCCGGATGGAGCGATGCACTTCCGGCAGGCTGAGGGTGCTCTCACTGGTCGTCACGTGACTCCGGATTCCACTTGTGAAGAATTCCACATCCAATGTCACTTCACAACCATACCTGTTCAAAAAAACTTTTTTCATTCAAACTTCAGTCATCCCGATTTCTGACTGAAGATTTTCATTCACATTCACTCATTTTCGTTCAAACTCATTTCGTTTCATTTCACTTCATCTGACTTCATTTCGTACTTCTCCCCATGTGTTAAGCATAGGGTGAAAAATGAAATGAGTGAGAAATCCTTTCATTCACAGTCATTCATTTGAAATGACGAATCTTTCACTAATTTTCATTCAAATCACAGGAAATTCATTTCCACTCACTATCACTCGCCACTCAGATGAATGAAAGTGAACAGGTATGCTGGCAACCGTACCTGGAACGCATCGTGCGTAGAAACGTGGCCAGACTGGGCGGCAAAACGATCCCGCTGACTGAAAGGTGGAGCCGTTTCAAACCCCAGAAGGCCAGGAATTCGAATACTTTGACGACGTTCGGGTTGTCGAAGGAGGTCGAGGGAAAACCTGGGCATCATAAAAAAGGGGTTGTAAAACTTGTTTAAGGCTCCTATGGATGACGCGTTAATCTCACTCTACCCCTATTCAATGTCTTTAAATACAAATTCTAAAATGACATCAACTTCATGAGTTTTGAGAGAAATTCAACTTTTAATAGATTAATTAATGTAAAGCTTATTTTTTGGGGTTTTGCAATTTTTTTCTACGGGTTTTGCACAGAATCGAAAACCGGTTTTACCAAAATTTGAAAAAATCGAAACCCCACCTCGGTTTTTTAAAATCTTTTCCGGTTTTGGATGCCCTACGTACCTGGGACACAAAGCGTGACATCCTTTAGCGAACTCGTCGTCACATTCATCCTGAAAAGGGAGGTGGTCAACCGGCCCAGAAATTTCTCCCCCTCGCCGAGAAACTTGGTCACGTCGGCCTCCTTCAGTTTCGGTGACGGCGAGGCGCGTAAGGCGGGCGCTTCCACGCGCACGCTTTGCAGCGGGGCCGACGTCAAGAGTGCGGCCACCTTCGTGAGCATGCAAACATATTTCACACCCTGCTCCAAAATTGTTTCCGTTTCTGGGAGCTGCACCGTCAGGAATTTAAGCCGGGGAAAAAGAGATCCCGCCTCTTGAGCATTGAATGCGCCACTCAGGAGTCGTACCTGTTCAGAAAAAAGCCTTTTTCATTCAAAGTTCAGTCGTCCCGATTTCTTAGTGAAGATTTTCATTCACACTCAGTCATTTTTTTTCAAACTCATTTCACTTCACTTCATGTGACTTCATTTCTTACTTCGTCCCATGTATTAGGCATACGATGAAAAATGAAATGAGTGAGAAATCCTTTCATTCACACTCACTCATCTGAAATGACGGAATCCTTCACTCATTTTCATTCAAATTACATGAAATTCAATTTCATTCAAATCACAGGAAATTCATTTTCACTCAAATCACAGGACATTCATTTTCATTCAAATCACAGGAAATTCATTTTCACTCAAATCACAGGACATTCATTTTCATTCAAATCACAGGAAATTCATTGTCATTCAAATCACAGGAAATTCATTGTCATTCAAATCACAGGAAATTCATTTTCATTCACTATCATAATCAGTCACATGAATGAAAGTGAACAGGAGTCGTACCGGAAGGGTCAATTTCTCCAATTCTGGCATTCCAGAAATGATCCCGGTGATCCCTCCGACTTCCATTTTTGCCAATTTGGACTGATTGAACGCGGTCATGTCGAGGGTGTGGATTTTGTCGAAGAGAGCGCGAGAAAGACAGCGCCCCAAGTTTGGCACCGCTTCAAACGCGAGAAGGGTCAAGTTTGGTTGGGGGCGGACAAAGTAGTAGGCGCAGTTCCGGAGGTAGGCGTCCTGCAGGGATTGCAAGGTTTTTGGCGAAGATGGGAGGAGGAAATTGGGTAAAAAACGGGTCAATTTCCGGCGAAGTTTCTCAGATTTCGTGCGGGCGCCGCCACCACAATGAAGAAAAAATTCGGATAGATGTGGCACCATTTGGTAGAATTTTACGACTTGATTCCAAAAAATGCAGGTTTCGCGACATGCCAACAAGTCGGTGGAATCCAGGTTGGAGAAAATTAAGTGAAGGACGGTGCCCTAATTAATTACACGGAATATGTAAATATGCATATCATTAAAGATCACTTTAAGATGGAGGTCTCTCAGCGTATGCGATCCTATTTTGAGCAAATTAGTGGAAATCGATGACAAATTTGAGTAGAATGAGATTTGCGAAAGACACGATCTCCAAATAACTTTTGGGATATTTGCATCCGAAGAGGAAAACACGTGCAGGATATTTGGAAAGAGTAAAATTTGTCAACTTTAGGGCACGTTTTCGGGTGCAAATATCTACGCCAAACGCAAGATTGTGTAAATTTCATACGATTTAAATTTGCGAAAGACACGATCTCCCGATGGGCGAGTTTGGCAGAGATATTTGCATTTGAAGAGGAAAAAACGTGAAGGATATTTGGAAGGAGTAAAATTTGCCGACTTTAGGGCTCGCTTTCTCCTCTTCAGGTGCAAATATTTGTGCCAAACGTGCCCATTGGGAGATCGTGTCTTTCTCAAATTTCATCCTAATTAAATTTGCCATCGATTGACACTAATTTGCTCAAAATTGGATCGCATACGCTGGGGGACCTCCATTCCGAGTGCATAAATTGCATGTATTTTGCTCTCAATGAAATGAACAGCCGATAAGAATTACCGGAAGTGCAGGTAACTGTACTTCCTTCTTCTCCTTCCTTTTTCGAAACATTTTCATCTGTTAAAAAATGAAGTTGTAATTTTATCCAATTCGTATTATCGGTAGCTAAAAAAGTAAAAAAAAAGTTCTACTTTTGGAAATAATGTCCTCTGAATTTTATTTCACTTCACGTTAGACTCGGTGACTCAGCGTCTAGAAAATCAGCACATTTTAAAATCATTCCTCAGCTCTGGGAATTTATTTTAAAATTCTGAAATTCATTCTGGAAGAAACCACGGACGACAAAAAACTGGAGAACCAATCCCTTAAAAATGTATTTCTTTTAGCAACGCAAATTAATCAAAACAGCACATCAAAATTTGTCAACATAAAAAATTCTGAGCATCATTCCTTAATCGATCAGTGTCATTTCTTCAGTGGTCACCCGGCAGTGACCTTGACCTTGATGATGACGATGGGAAAAATCCTCCTCGGCGTCGTCCTCCTTCTTGCCGTCTTCTACCAGCACATCGCTCACTGCCAAGAAGAATCTTTTACTACTCCTCCTCCCCCCAGCAATTCTAGCGATTTTACGAACGAAACTAGAACGGAATTCGGCAAGTCTAAATCACAACGGAGGCATCTCCTCAGCGGACGCTCTCCGATTTTGAGCAAATTAGTGTCAATCAATGACAAAATTAATTAGGATGAAATTTGCGAAAGACACGATCTCCCAATGGGCACGTTTGGCAGAGATATTTGCATCCGAAGAGGAGAAAACACGCCTTAAAGTCGACAAATTTTACACTTTCCTAATTTACTGCACGTTTTCTCCTCTTCGGATGCAAATATCTCGACCAAACGTGCTCATTGGGAGATCGTGTCTTTCGCAAATTTCATCCTAATTAAATTTGCCATCGATTGACACTAATTTGCACAAAATCGGAGAGCATACGCTGAGAGACCTCCATTATGAGTTCTATTAAATTTTATTAATCAAGTTAATTAATTAATTTGTTCACCTTGTTAATTAGAATTTAAGTGCTACAAATGCACGGAGAACAAAGATTGTGCTTTTAAAGCATACCGACAAAAATTCCAGAATGAAAACACTCCTGACACTGTTACCTGTGGCGGAAACACGACTACTGTAAACAGTACGTCGTTATATTTATTTACAAAGACGTAATTAACCTAGGTCTCGATGACTTGTCGCCAAAATTATTAAAACCCACACATTTTTAATCATTTCTCCCCTCTGGAAATTTATTTTAAAATTCTGGACGACAAATTTGCCGTCAGTGAGTTGATTAATGGAATGGCGCTGAGTTTTTAGCCAGTTTCGACGAGTTGCAATTTTTTTCTGAAGGTTTCTTAACCTTGAGATCTCCTCCGCCAAAAAGTGTCAAAATCTGCAGTGTATGTATTTTTTTTTAACTGGCAACTCCCTGCTCTGTCGTCTATAATGTTAAAATAAGTTCGCAATTTTACAAAAATATATTGATTTTGTTTGGCGATGAGTCCAGTGGCCGCGGAAGCCGTGTGGACATTGCCATTGTAGGATGGGGAGGGAGGGGTTCATATAACGACATCGAACAACCGTGGGCCCATTGTTCACACCCGCGGCCACTGATCGAGTCCTACGTTAACTGGGAAATTTTTTAATTACATAACCCAAATTCTATGACCGCGCAGAGTGCATGACGAAATTCAACGACGCCGGTAACGCCATCGAGAGGGGATGTCTGCCACGGAATTTCACCATATATTTTGCTGAAACAGATCAACCGTGCAAGGGGAACCTTCCCGCATTTGAAAAACTTGGCAAGGGGTTCCAAATGTGCGTATGCAGTAAAGAAAAATGTAACACCAGCGGGAACTTTGCGACGTGGGGGAAGGACTTGAAAATTGGGGTCATTCTGGGCGTTCCTCTCTTCTTCTTTTTGCTCGTGACGTGGGGCAAGGCGATGTAGGGAGAAGGAAAATTACGGCAAAAAAATATGTAGTCCAATGATAAAGTAAAGTGTAATTTGCAAACTTGTCATGATTTTTTGCAAACTACAGATACATCAGAATTCTGTCTTAAAATTTTGTATTTAAATTTCAATAAACATGCAATCTAAAATGTGCAGTCGACTCGAGTACAACTTTGATGCAGTAAAACTTTCAATATTTTACCAATTGTTTTTAAAATTTAAATATGAAACGAAATCGATTCGCAATTTCTGAAAAATTTTCAAAATTTGTTCCAAAAAGATGCAAAAGGTGTATGTTTTCATGCAAATTTCAGCTGAGATTTGCATGAAAATATATGTGTGTCCTTCCTTAGGACATAAGTCGACAAATTAAAATTTTCGCTAAAATATTTTTACACCACTTTTTTAAAACTTAAATATGACACAAAATTAATTCTTCATTTCTCAAAAATTTCCAAAATTTGTTCCAAAAATCATGCAACAAAGTACATTTTAATACAAATCTCCGTACAATTTGAGACGCAGACCTGGAGCGAAACTCAAATTCACGGCAAACTTTGCACATGGTCCAGTCTCTCAAATCTCAATATTTTCCCGATTTCAGATTTTGATTAAATTTTCCAATTTTTAATTCCCCAAATTTAAAACAAAAATGGGGAAGTACAATCACAAAACGAAGGTGAAGGAGGGCTTTAATCGCCACTCCCACAGTATGAACCCCGACCGGAAGAAGGAGGGTTTGAAAGGGGTTGGCAAACCCAGAGATAAAGCAACCATTAAAAGGTTGCAAATGTATCGGAATTTTAAAGCGAAGAGAGACCCGACCGGAAAAATTATAAGGGCCGCCCCCTTCCAAAACACCCTCCCCAGTGGGAGCGTCGCCAGGGTTGAACCAAATCAAAAATGGTTCGGAAATTCGAAAACTATTTCACAATCTGCCCTCCAAAAGTTTCAGGAGGAATTGGGCAAAGCTGTGAACGATCCGTATAAGGTATTTAATTAATTGTAGTTAAATTATTTATTTATTTATGCCAATTTGTAACAAATCTGGAGTAATTTTAAGCAGAAACCAGTGTAGAAGCCAGGTCGTATTTATGCAATTCAAAATTTCCAAAAAACCATTTATTTG
This sequence comes from Folsomia candida, assembly GCF_002217175.1. Taxonomy (NCBI): domain Eukaryota; kingdom Metazoa; phylum Arthropoda; class Collembola; order Entomobryomorpha; family Isotomidae; genus Folsomia; species Folsomia candida. The sequence goes on from NW_019091201.1 coordinate 4,818,591, forward strand.
TAAAAATATACAATTTGCAAAATGATAATTTGCACACGTAAAGAAAGCTATTTCCAAAATTTTATCAATCTAAAAGTGCAAATAATACATTACCGATTAGATTTTATTCATTGATTAATGAACAATATATATATTTGAGACTTTAATTTGACGGTAGAAAACGTCGTTAATTAAACAAACTAATTAATTCATGATGGAACATGTGAATTAACTTTAATTGCAATTAATTGTAATTTTTCAGGTCGTTATGCGAGCTACCAAACTCCCCATCACACTTTTGAACGAGAAAGCAAAACAGGCCCGCGTCCACGTCCTCGAGACGGAAAGTTTCGACAGCGTTTTTGGCAAAAAGAAGACCAGGAAGCGACCAAAGTTGAAGGTGGCTGAGTTGGACGACCTCGTCCAATCGATCGAAGGTCGTCACGAGGCGTACGACCAGACCAAGGACAAAGATTTGGTTCGAGATGCGCCCGATATTTGGGAGCCGGCGAAAGAATGGGTCAACTCGGCTGGACAAAGTAAACGGATTTGGAACGAGTTGTATAAAGTGATTGATTCTTCAGATGTCGTTATTCAGGTGAGAATGAAGAATTCAGACAAATGAAGTGATAAGCAGAGAGGGCGGATATGTATTTATTTTCAAAATTTTCATTTTTTGATGACGACCGACGGTCAAATTTTGTGGGTGTGTTCCTTAACTCGCATAGATCACAAAATTTCAAAATATTTCTAGATATTGGAACATACTTCTAGGTTTTCAGAAATATAAGTATTTACGTTATTATTTGAAAAATATGTAAATCTATTACACGTTTTTTTCAAAAATACATATATTTTGTAAACATTTCTATTTCAACGATGTGAGGCGAAATTTTTGTACTTAGAGAAATTGGATCACAAAAAATCAAGAGGATTGCATTCAAAAATACAAATGTTGAAATCTGTGGTATTTTTATGTTTTTTCGTACATATTTCGTAAATATTTTAGCGTGTTTTCGTAAATTGTTTCCATCCTCTGATGATTATTGATAAGCTACGATCGTAATAAACAAACAGATAAATAATTCCCATACAATTTTCTCCCCAGGTTCTCGACGCCCGCGACCCCATGGGCACGAGGTCCCCACCCATCGAAAAATTCCTCAAAAAGGACAAACCCCACAAACACCTCATCTTCATCCTCAACAAGGTCGACCTCGTCCCCACCTGGGTCACGCAACGTTGGATCCAACTCCTCTCCAAGGAATACCCCACCCTCGCCTTTCACGCCTCGCTCACCCACCCCTTCGGCAAAGGCTCCCTCATCAACCTCCTCCGCCAATTCGCCAAACTGCACGACGACAAGAAACAAATCAGCATTGGTTTCATCGGCTATCCAAACACCGGAAAGTCCTCCATCATTAACACCTTGAAGTCCAAAGTCGTCTGCAAAGTGGCCCCGATCGCGGGGGAGACCAAAGTCTGGCAGTACATCACCCTCATGCGGCGCATCTATCTGATCGACTGTCCCGGTGTGGTCTACCCGCATGAGGAATCCTTAGAAGAAAAAGTCCTCAAGGGTGTCATCCGCGTCGAGCTTGTCGAACATCCCGAAGACTACATTGAAACTGTCCTAACCCGAGTTAAGAAGCCGTACTTGGTCAAAACCTATAAAATCGAGGAGTGGACCGATTCCGAAGATTTCCTCACAAAAATGGCGAAACGTACGGGAAAACTGCTCAAAGGAGCGGAGCCCGACCTTAACGCGGTTGCCAGAATGGTTCTCAACGACTGGCAGAGAGGCAAACTTCCCTTCTTCGTGGCGCCGGAGGGCTACGAGAGTACCGCAGACTTTAAAGCAAAACAGGCCAAAGAGAAGAAGGACGCGGTGGAAAATAAGGTGACGGAGGAAGCCTTGAAAAAGAAGCAGAAAGCTGTCGTGGTGGAGGAACAGATTAAAATGGCAAAGTTAAAAAAGCCACATTTGGTGCAGAACTTGAAGAAAATTTTGGTCGGGCTTAAATTTGAGGGGGATGATTTAAAACCGTTGGACAAAGAGGGGGAGGAAGAAGATGAGGAGGAGAAAGAGGAAGTTTTTGACAGTGAGGAGGAGGATGACGAAGCTGAAAATGACGATGACGATGATGACAATGATGACGAAACTGGTCCCCCAGTTGACAATGACCCCCCAGAAAAAGCCGTCCCCTCCAAGAAACCAGTCCCATTAAAGACGTCATCCCTTCCCACCTCCAAATCCACCGGAAATGACTCTGACACTTCCTACCTCACCGATTCCGACTCTGAGGTTGAACAAGTCATGAAACCCACCAAGAAAAATAAGAAGCTCGGAAATATCGAGGTGGTCAAAGTGGCTCCAATCAAAAAAGGAAAATTCCAACCCCCAGAACGAGGTTTGGACGAGTCCGACTCCGACGAGGAGGAGGACGACGAACCCGCCGCAAAACGGAAAGCTCGAACATCCGACGGACTCACGAGCAGGCAGAGACGAAAAGAAGAACGGGATCAAAAGAGGAAGAAAATTGGCAGCAATTTCTATGAAGTTTCGAATGTGAAGAATCGCAATCGTGAAAGGAAAAGCCCCCGTCAACCGATGGATGGAAGAAAGAAGAAGAAATAATTAAATTACAACTTTAAATAATTTAATTGATGATAATCATCACCAAAATCAGTACGTTTTTAATCATTTCTCTCCTCTGGGAACTTATTTTAAAATTCTGGACGACAAATTTGCCGTCAGTGAGTTGATTAATGGAATAGCGTTGAGTTTTTTGAGCCAGTTTCGACGAGTTCCAATTTTTCTGAAGGCTTCTTAAACTTGAGATCTCCTCCTTCAAAAAGTGTATATTTTTTCAAAATTGATAACTCCCTGCTCTACAAATTTGTCGGTCAGAATTTTAAAATAAATTCCCAGAGCAGATAAATGATTAAAAATGTGTCAATTTTGAATCGTCGAGTCCTACGTTATATACCGTTTTAAATTACTAATTATTTTTGACTTATCGCAAATCTGATTATTAAAACGATAAAATGTTAACAATACATACATAATTCTACTCATTTTCCCATTTTGATTCAATTCTCGCCTCATAAATTATTCCCAACCACGAACCAACTGGGCTCTTCTTCTTCTTAATTAACTCTCTTCCAAACGAGTAACTTTTACTGGGAGCAATTAAGTCTGCTCTTCGCCATAAAGATAAAATTTGAATGTGTAATAAGCCATCTCGCGAGTAAGGCAATTTAATCCAGAGTCTCATTTTATGTTTCAATTCCGAAATCAAAATTATCCCATCAAGTACCTCCTCCATTTCGGTGTAGCTGGAAAATGAAGGGATGAGAGTTTTAGATTTTCTCATGAAACTAAATTACGGCCTTGCTGACTGGTAAACCAAAATCATAATCGGATGAAACAACAGTTAAATCCACAGAAAGAGAAGAGAATAACATAGATAATTAATAATTATGGCGAAACAGGAAGTCGGACTGGACATGATTCAATTTGTATTATATAATTTGGTTATATCCGTATGAAAATGATTCTTGCTATGAATTTCTCCTCATAATTTGTACTTATGTAAGCCTCGTTTCACCAAATCTCTCCTTCACATTTAGCAAATTTGGCCAACTTGCAAGTCTTTAGCGTATCATTATCATCCTCATGAATCGTAGCTGTAAGTTAAGTAATGTACATAATCGTATAACATCGTTGGCTCCTGCATCTGGAGAAAGTACGTTCATGTTCATACCCAATGTACGTAAAACCCTGTGTAATCGTAACATTTGACTACTTGTAAAATTGTTATGTTTAATACAATCATGGCGATTAATTCGGAATGATATTTCATGCTCAGTTCTCAAAATTGTACAAATTTCTCTCACTGTATGAAAACAGCGTCTCAATTTCCCAAGTCTCAACTTGACTGAATTTGGTAATCTAATAACCATTCATTTCTTATTCTCGTCCTCGAAAAAAGTTTTACAAGAAAATGTGGCAATTCAGATTCACTTCCTTCCCCAAAATGGCTTCTTAAAGGGTTCTAAACCCGTCAAAAAGTAATATTTACTTTATTCCCATTTTTCCTCTCGGACTCCTCCCAAGAAATAAGGAACAAACAAAGTCGCCTCACACAAACAGTGGCCACGGAAGGTGTGGGGACATCGGGGGACATTAACATTGTAGGATGATGGGGAGGGAGGGGTTTATATAAGATTGGCAGATGATGTGGATATCGAACAACCGTGGGGACATTGTCCCTCTCTCCCCACGCTTCCGCGGCCACTGAATCATGTTCATACATTTGAGTAGCCTGAATTCTCTCAGTGGCCGCGGAAGCCGTGGGGACATTAACATTGTAGGAGGGATGGATTTACATAACATGGGGAGATGATGACGATATCGAATACCCCTGGGGACATTGTCCCTCCCTCTGCCCCCCACACGCTTCCGCAGCCACTGCACACCACCACCACCACGAAGGCAAAAGAGTAAACAAAAAGTGAATCCGGAGACATAAAGCAGTCTGGGAATTAATTGTGTTAAGGCGAGCAGAGTGGTTTGCTTGTGCAAAAGGGTGTCACAATTTGGGCCTTGTTACACCAAAATTATGGCCCCATTATCTCTGCGGCTTGGCTGCAGAGTTGACTACCACGTTAATCCCCACGATATCAAATCAACACATAAACACAACAGCAAAACATACATTTATTCTCTTCTTCTTCTCTTTTATTTCCTATGTCGCTGCTAATGCGCTCGGGGAAAGATTTTCATTAGCAAAGTATCCAAATAAATATCACTCATGAATCCAGTCCAGACTCGCATGAAATGAAATGATGCACATATTTATGTAATGTTGCTGTATAAAATTCGAATCATTATTGTCATAAAGTGGTATGAAAATAAGTGCATGGAATTCTGGGCGAAAATGATACAACGTAACTGCATTAGCACATAAATTTCCTGGACAAAATTAAGACTGGTATGAATTAAGACGAAAAATATGAACGTAGGATTAGTAAAGCTGTGCGTTTTTATATGTAATAAATTCCAAAACGAGTTGTACTTACAATGCTAAGAAATTTGGACCAATTTGAAATTTTGAAAAATTTTGTCGAGTTGATAAATTTTAGGCAAATTGATAATTTTTGACAAATTGGCAAATTTGGGCAGAATTTGGACAAATTTTAGCACCAATACCTTGTACATATTGACTTTGTACTGGACATAACGGGGCAAATGAGACATGCCATTTCCTAAATTCTCTCGACATAGATTAATACCTACACAATAATTTTTCATACATAAATTCCTAGATACGAGCAAATCAATTAACCTGTACACTCAACTTTGTGCTTCTACCCGTGTGTCAAGTCACCCGAGAAAGTGATCACTTATTATTATTTATCTGCTTGACAAAACCCATCCAAATCTCAACTTGCCTCTCACTTATTGTCCTGATCTTTTCTATTCCCCTGTCACTTTGCCCACTGATTTCTCTTCATCCATTCTCGAGCAAAGTCAACCTTTTACTTATCCACTTTATGGATTACTCCTATCTCATCCATTCTCCATAATGAATCACATCACAATACACACTTTTATTTTATCCCTGGTTTCTCCATCCGTCACACGATCCATCAACCATTTAGGACGACTTTCTCTCAAATTCCATCCTAAACCAAGAAGCGATACACTAAAAACGAGATACAATTTGTGGTTTGGCTTCTTTTTTATCATTTTATTTCCCAAGTCTCGGGATGCAAACTTTTCCCATAAAATCAAAATTCGCCTATTTATTTTTATTTATTGAATTACAATCAAGTCTCGTAAATTATTTGTGGAAGAAGAAGAGAGAGAGAGAGACTGGCAAAGTTGGAAAAATCGGATTAGGATGAAAATGCGCAATTACGACGAGACAGACAAAGAGAGAGAGAAGAACAATGAGGAGGAGGAGGAGAATTGAATGAAATGTAATAAAGGGGTGAAACCATGTAATGCTCATTTCTAGAATTGTCTCATATTCCCCAAAAAGCTTAATTTTGGGCGGGAACGCCACACCCACCAGGGTCAAAATAGTCTTATCGAAGGTAGAACATCTCCTTGAACGATATATCCAGAAAAAATTTGAATTTCGATTACCACACCAGAAATTTAAGAATAGGGCGAAACCGTCATAGCATTGTCTCACATACCCCAAAAACCCTAATTATGGACGGGAACTGACTTCCGGCGCACCCACCAAGGCCAAAATAATTTTACCGTAAATAGAACACTCCCACGAACGACATATCCACCAAAAAAATCGAATTTTCAAACTTCAAATGTTATGAAAATCGAATTTTCACCGCCGCCATGTTCAAACTTAAAAAAACGTTACAAACACATTTACGGAAACCTCACCTCTAAATTCATACCCGTTCTCAAGCTAAATCTCATGATGCCGACAGACCGACGGACGGACAGACAAACACTGCACAAACTATAAAGGGGCTTCCCCCCTTGATAATAAAAGGGGTGGAAATTAGATTAGTTTCAGTGGATAAAGTCCTTATTATTCTAATCGTATTCACTCATAATGTTCATTCAACAGAGGAGGAGCGGCTGGAGAGCGAGCGAGGCTTAACAAGGAAGACACACAATACAATTTCCAACCAGTTTATAGGAGTGAATAACTTTATTTAATTTGCTACTACCTTTACATATCCTTCCTCCACTTCTCCAGCAAAATCACAAAACTTATTCACAGCCCCAGAGCAAATATACGTCGCAGAATTGCACGCATTGGGATGTTGAGGGCATTTATTTAAATATTTTTGGTATGCCATTTTTCCCCTGTTTAACATTTTACAATACGTAATTTTTGCCATGTCCAAAATTCCCTATATTTATTTCCATTCCCAAAATGCTCCCAATTAGTTTTTCGTTTCTTACGAGTTTCCCACATTTCTTGCACTGCAAAGCAAGCCACGCAAGAAAATGCGAGGTGCAAGAAACTGGGAGAAAGTGCAAGAAATATGCGCTATCTAGCCACTCGCCATATGAAATACAGCGACGGGGCGTCGTTTTTTGCGCCCTGCATTTCTTGCAGGTCAAAATATTTACCTGTAAAAAACCACTTTCTTCCCGTTATTTCTTGCAAGTGGTTACTTTCACCCGAAACACTGCAAACTTCCCAAATTCGAAATTTCAAAAATTCCGAACATTTATTTTCATCCCCAAAATTCCCGCAATGTCGCCCAGATATTATCATGTACAAAATTCCCATCGTTAAAATATTTCCATTTCCAAAATTCCCGAAATTTATTTTCACGCCCTGTCCATCGCACAACTCGTCACATTTTACTTCAGCCATTTCCCTTACATACCTGGCCTTACTTTCTTTCTAGATATCTAACTATCCGACAAAATGAGTCTCTTTCTCTTTCTTTAAACTTCGCCAAGGTTGACGTTCGTCTATAACAAACCGTAAAAGGAATAAGGTAGCCAGGAAAAGATTCGTCGTCTCCGGTGAAAGTATTCAAATTCGAAGTCAAACTTATTTCCTAAATTGAATTGGACAAACGAGAAACAATGTTGACATTTTGTGTTGAAATAAATTTCTCGTCTCGCATCATCTAATTAGATTTCTCACGGATTTCTGAACCCCGCTCCAAAATCCACCCATTCATTCACTCACTCACTCACCATCTCTCTCTCAGACTTTCACTCGACACTGGGATTTGTACAAATTTACTGCTCCATGATTTGAATATAAGACCAAAAACGAGAGTAGATATGGGAATCAGCATCATTGTTACTTCCAACTTACTCTGGGAAATGCACTCTCAGAAATTTATATTTTGTCACTGGGAAGTAATAATCAGAGGGCGGCTATGTATTTAGTTTCAACTTTTTCATTTGATGACGCGACCGATGGTCAAATTTTGTGGGTGTGTTCCTTAAATCGTGTAGGATTTTTTTTTTTTACATATTTCGAGGTTTTTAGACATATGTAAATATTTTGCATTATTTAAAAAATACAAAAATCATCCAAGAAATTGGACCATAAAAAATGTAAGGTATTAAAGTCAAAAGTACAAATTTTGAGAATTTATGATTATTTATTGTATGCTTATTAGATACCTTTTTGAGTTATGAGGACATAAATATTTTGCCGTGTTTTGTAAATATTAACTGTATTTCAGCGATTTTACGGCCCTCTGATAATAATTTATTAACATTCTTTTCGTATAATTGTTCACTCAAACTTTCACCCATTGGTAATAAAATAAGAGACCATCATCACAATTTTACCACCACGTGCATGCCTGTTCAAAAATTGAGTTTTCATTGAAAAGTCAGTCATCCAGATTTCTGACTGAAGATTTTCATTCACAATCAGTCATTTTGGTTCAAATTCATTTCACTTCATTGGACTTCATTTCTTACTTCGCCCCATGTATTAAGCATAGGGTGAAAAATGAAATGAGTGAGAAATCTTTCATTCACAGTCATTCATCCGAAATGATGGAATCTTTCAATCATTGTCATTCATATCAAAGGAAATTCATTTTCATTCACAATCACTCACCATCATAATCAGTCAAATGAATGAAAGTGAACAGGTATGACCACGTGTTGACCACGTGGTTGTTGATTATGTTTTCACCACGGTAAAAACCCATACTTTCTCATCCAATTTCTTAGAGTGTGGTCTATTCCCCCGTAAATTTCCGTGTTGGGGTGAAAGCTAGCGGATTTTCAGTCTATACATTCCCCTCACACTTCCCTTTAATTCCCACTTTTCGCTAAACTAATAAAATAAAGCAGTGACTTGATTCTCGCACAAGAATCACTCAATTGAATTGTCATTCGCTCAAATCCAATTCAATTAGATTTTATTGTTGACTCTGGAATAGTCGGCTTGACTTCAGAGAAAAATCCCTTCCAATTTCCTGCCCAATTTTGCAAATTTCTCGTCATTTTTCCACCTTTTCATAATGAACAAATTATCTTAAATATTTCAAAATTAAACACGTGCAAACCGAAAAATTTCCTCTCGAATGTTGTAAATTGACGTTTTTTTTTTCATAATGAAGAAATTATCATCAATGTTTAAAAATATATCACACTGAAAAAGAAAAATTTCTAAATTTCCTGCAGACAGAATTTTGCAAATTTCTCAATTTTGTTATAATAAGCAAATTATCACGAATATTTCAAAATCTAATAATCAATTCAAAGCGAAATATTTCTAAATTTCCTACAGAATTTTGTAAATTTCCAGTTTTTGTATTACGGGAAAATAAATTATCATAAATATTTCAAAATCTAACATTCAGTTCAAAGCTAAAAATTTCTAAATTTCCTACAGAATTTTGTAAATTTCCAGTTTTTTCAGTACGGGTAAATTATCATAAATATTTCAAAATCTAACATTCCTTTCAAGGCGAAATATTTCTTACAGAATTTTGCAAATTTTTCGCTTTTTTCATAATTAGCAAATTATCACAAACTCTAAAAAACATACACACCCAAAAATTTCCCCCCGAATTTAGCAACCTTCTCCTCTTCTTTCCCACCGTTTCATAATGAACAAATTATCATAAATACTTCACCCTCTTCATCCACACATGCAAACCGAAATAAACCATGATTTAGGGTTATTCGGAAATATAAATGGTTGACGGGGTGGCCATTAGAGAGGCGAAAATCGTAGTCCGCTCACGTCCTCCTCAACAACTTCTTCTGCCCTTTTGACCATCCATTCCGACTGACTGACCAGGGCAGTCAGGGGTCAGTTTGTGAGTGGAGGATGCATGCGAGAAAGGTGATATCTCTTAATAAAATGCGAAATTCTCTGACATGCTGTATCACCAAAAGTTCCGCAAAGTGAAAACTGACTTTCTCTCTTCACGCTTTCTCTTTTTTAGGATAAATTACAAATCGTGTCGAAATACAAAATTTTGTTTGATCCTAGTCAAATTTTTTGCAATCATGATTTTTTTGCATACATGATTTCTGCACGATTTCGCCCTTGTTTACTAATCATAGGCCAGAAAATGGTGAAAAGTTAAACGTAATAACTTTCTCTTTCCGGATTAATTACAAATTCCGTTAAATACAAAATTGCAAATTACATGCCAAATTTTTTTGCAATTATGCAATTTCTGCACAATTTCATCATCCCTATTACAAATTACAAGTCAGAAAATAGTGAAAAGCGAACCGTCCCAACTTTCTCTTTTCGCATAAATTACAAATTCTGGCAAAATTTTATTTGCAAATTCGACACCAATTTTTTGCATTTATGATATCACACGATTTCATCCCTATTGCAAATCATAAGTCAGAAAATACATGAAAACCACAACTTTCTCTTTGCGAATAAATTACAAGTTTTGAAAAATATTTGTTTAATCAAAATACAAAATTTTATTGAATTTAGCCAATTTCATAAAAAAAATTTGCACATGATTTCTGCACGATTTCGCCCCTACCTATTACAAATCACAAGTCAGAAAATTAAACCGAGCTACAAATTTCTCGCCCCGACTTTTTATAATGCTTCATGACTGACCCCAATTACGGGGGATGCCTTCTCACACACTCACTCACCCACCTAACCCACGACGATCTTATCACATTTGCGGCATTATTATTAAATTACGTAAACTTGAGGTGTTTGCTTTCACCCGACAAACCGACCGACCACCAAACTTTGCGGTCTGGTCAGGTCAAGAATTTGTACACTTTTGAATTATTTCCTCTCCTCCTTCACCCATCCAGCCCAGCCTCGTCCATGGATGGCAGGGCAGGAAAGGAGAGAGGGCAGCGAGAGGAAAATGAGATTAGGCCAATCTATCCCAAAGGATATTAAGCCTCCTCCTGCTACGGACATGGTCAGGGAGAAAGTGGTCACTTGATGAATGGTCATTCCACGCTGACAGGATGGGTCTCAGCTTAAAAAATCGAGTTGAGTGTGATACACGATTAAATTTACATAATATTTATCTACATATACGAGTCGATGTGTAAATGGGAACTTACATAAACATAGTTTTTAAGTAAAATTATTCACGAGGTAAGAAATTGGAATCAAATTGGACTGTAATTTTTTTCAGGATTCTAGATACTGTAAATCAAAGGTTTTCCCGTCTAAAATGTAGTGAAATCCCAATTAAGTTCACCTTCTAACGGAATGGGTCTCACTCATCGTTCCCTCGGGTGAAAATCAAGGAAATTGTGTCACACACAATGAAATTGTCATATTATGAGTCGATTTTTAAATGAGAACTTAAACACATTTTTTACATAAAGTTACATATTAACCAAGTCAGATGTTTTTAATCGTAAGTAAATTCCTAAGAGGTGCGTGAGTTGTAAATTCACGTTAGTTAATTATGAGTGTGTGTATGTTGGAGTGTAGCGCAACTTGAATTACTGTGCACCAAATTCTAGCATAAGGCTCTATGGTTGTGTAAATGATTCGTAGACAACTTCAATTGGTTAATTTTAATTTAATAGTAACTGGTTTATTTCTGGTTTAATTCATAAGTACATACAGACTGTGTATGATACTATTTCTATTATTAATGGTTAATATGGGGTAATGTGATACAACTATTTCTTATGGGTAAACTGATACAATTTCTATGGGTAATTTGATACTAATAATTTTGCAATCTCAATTTCTCATTTGAGGCAATTTGAGACTTGCGATTCACTCTTGTGCAGAACAACCCTGTGTTACAAAAATATTAAATGGGCGTTACGCGGGCTCTGGTCCGTGGCTAGCTTTATACTGCAGAGCGGACGGAAAAGCACCCGTGTATGCTAACTAGTACATTCCATTTTCCAACTAAAAATAATCTATTTGCAAGTTATGCAAGTTATGTAAGTTACATAAACCATTGTTTGTTCAACATTGGAACAAATACATGCATACATTACTTACTACCATTTTTACCTGTTTAGCAAACTACAACACTGGACAACTCAATCTACATAAGATGAGTTTACAAGATGTGGCAGTGATGCAGCGTAACATACCTGCCATCTATCAGAAATTTTAATGAAATTCGAGTACAATTTTCTCATTTTTGTTTAATTCCAGATCATGTAAAATCAAACCTTTTCCGATCTAAAATACCATGAACTCGTCAAGTCTTCTTAATACATTTTGCCTCGTTTACTGGGTGCACTTTCAGCCCTAAACCCAGCTACACAACAACACTACATATACAACAGTCGTATGAATACGTATATAACTGTAACCCTACATGAGTAACCCCTTCATTATTTTCATCACCCCACCATTTACCACTCATCCACTCCTCATTACTACTAAATATCCTCCGAAAACGGGAGAGAACAATGTAATACCCGAATTTTGTGGGAGAGGGTAAAATCTCACTCTCTCCGCCTCCTCTCTCCTCTCTTTTAAATACCCGGAAATTCTACAGTCTCATCCTCACTCACATTTCCACATCCAGCCAAATAACCATACTACCTCTCAATTCCAGTCTACCCGTCTCAATTTCCCCACAAATCAAACAGTATGGAAAAACTGACAGAATTCGTCACCAATTCGTTCTCTGAGACGAGAGAGATTAAATTTTTTGGTAAAAGTTCCCCAAAAACGGAGCCCCTCTCCCCCCTCCCCCTCCAACCCAGTCAAAGCCACAGTGTCAACAATTGTCATCATCGTCATCGGAATGACAGCAGCGATTCGTCACATTCGGACGATGACGATGACAACGACCTCAGTCCGAGACCGGATTTGGACACGGTGATGACGACGACGTCAAGGTCAGCACAAAATGACGACGACGATTCGTTCAATAACAATGAAGAAATTAAGAACAAAAATAAATCTGGTGAGTACAAAATTCTTTAAAAAAAATTGAATTTCTGTCAGAAATTTGGCATTTTTTGGGACATGATAAAGTTAATTATGGGAAACTATCTAATCACAAGAAGAAGTCTAAATTTCAAGTAATTAATATTCGCAAATTTTTGATAAAATCCTACTTATTTGAGTGATCAAAACTATTGATTTTTTTTTCGATGAAAGACTGGTTTAAAAAAAATTGAATTTCTATCAGAAATTTGGCATTTATGTATGGAGGCATAACAAATTTTATATATGGGAAACTATCTAATCGCAAATACAAATTTCAATTTCAAACTAATTAATACTAGCAATTTTTTTAAATCATGTTATTTGATTGATCAGAATCACTTATTTTTTTTATTTCGATTTTTCGATGAACTACTGGTTTTTAAAAAAATTGCAGTTTTATTAGAAATTTAGTATTTATGGAGGCATAATAAAATTAAATATGGGAACCGACACAAGTGCAACTCAAAATTTCAAACTAACATTTTTAAAACTTTAAGTTAGCAAATTTTTATAAAATCGTAATTATTTGATTCCTAAAAAAACCCATGTTTAAAAAAATACGTTTCCACCAGTGAAAAATTGGTGGTACGTATTTATTTAGTAAATACTAATTTATTAATTCGATGGATAAGATTATTCCAATTTTTCTGATTTTTCCGAGATTTTAAAAATTTGGTGGATTTCCACGTCGATTTTTTAGTTTTTGCAATGTCTTAATATCTAAAATTAACACTAGATCTCCACAGCCCGTTCCCCCAGATATTTTGATAATTTGATAGACCTGCAAGTGGATTTGCAATGTCTGAATATTAAAATTACATAACATCAAATCCTTTCTAAATTGTTTATAAATTGTCTTATGGAAATTTACCCTTTTAAAAAATATTTCAAAATTCAACATCAAACTAATTTTTATTCGTGCTTGTCCTTAAATTAGCTGGCTGAAGCATTTAGTCACATGCACAAGGCTAAGAAATCACTATCACACAAGTCGGAAAATTCGTTTCTTTTCACATTTTTCCGAGAATATGATGCATTTGCATGTCAATTTTCTAGTTGTTGAAATGTGTTAATTAATAACAAATTTATTACGAGATGAGCTCAAGAAATCGTCATGTTGAAAAATATTTCAAAATTCACCGCAAAAATCAAGAAACGTTAGAAATGCTAGGTGCAAGAAATTCTAAGAAATGCGAGATGCAAGAAACTGGGAGAAAGTGCAAGAAATGGGAGGTGCAAGAAATTCTAAGAAATGCGAGATGCAAGAAACTGGGAGAAAGTGCAAGAAATACGCGCCGTATTTAGTATTTCCAGCGGCGGGGCGCAGTTTCTCGCGCCTTGCATTTCTCCCAGTTTAAAATATTTCCCTGCAAGAAACCACTTTCTCCCAGTTATTTCTTGCACGTGGTGGTCTTACTTTCACCCGAAACACTACTAATAAACTACCACCCTCTAAATAATATTTCACCACCACCTATTTACACATACCTACCATATCCCGTTAATTACACCTGAAAACCAAAAGTTTTTAGGGCACTGATTAATTAATTATTTAATGGAAAATAGACCAAGTACTTTTGTAACTCTTTTTGCGCTGCTGCATAACAAACAACTTTCTCCCCGAATACATACATAATTCCCTCCGGTTGAAGTAAGTACGTTGTAAATTCATCCCCATCTTCAGCACCGCGAGGACTTTTTGTTTGTTGTAAATCAACTTTGTTTTACTTTTAGTTCGTTAAATCTCATCCCACTTTTGTTGCTTTCTCATCCCTTGCTTGTTCCAGGTTAAAGTTAAATTTCCTTAATTAACTCGGATTCATGTGGGGAGAGGAAGAAGGAGAGTTTCATTAATTAATGTGGGAGAAGCTTATGTGATGCATGGTGGTGGTGGGTGGTAGCGTTATTAAGTAGATACTACTTTCACTCAGCTTATCATGAATTTTTAGGGTCGAAATGACAATATTTTATGAAATTTTACAAATTATGAAAATTTACTTAATGCATTTTAAGTGCTAATTAAAAATGTCGTGGTAGTGGCGTTATTAAATAGAAGATACTGCTTTCACTCATCTTATCGTGAAATTTGAAGCTTACAATTTTATTAAGGTTTAAAAATTTCTGATAACTACCAATAGTCGTATTTACGTTATGTGATACGTGGCTTATTTGCATTTTTGAAGTTGGAAATATCACAAATTTAATGAAATTTGGACAAAAACTCGTTTTTACGTGCCACATGGGTAACTTATATACATTTTGAAGTACGAAATAACAAAAATTTTACGAATTTTAAATTTTAGTAAAAAGTTTAGTCGATTTTTCGTCACTTACATAATTTGTAAAAAAAATTAAGCCATACTAATTTCTCTAGCCCATCGTATTAATTAATATAACATTTTAATAAAGAAGCTACTTTCACCCAACTTAACATGAAGTTTGAAGTCTTAAATATCACAAGTTTTAGACATTTTAAGACAAAGTTTGCATTATAAGTCAAGTCGAATTTTCGTACGTGGGCTTATGTAATTTATTAAAAAATCTCTACAAAACCAGGTGAAACTAATTTCTCCAGCGTATTAATTAGCATAACATTTTATTAAATCAAGCTAATTATTAAGCTACTTTCTCTCACCTTCCCATGCATTTTACAGTTCGTTCGAAAAAATTGTAAGAAATATTGAGTTTGCGTAAAAAGTTAAGCATGTGTTTATGACACGTGGCTTATTTTTCTGTACAAAATGAGGTGACACTACCCACTATTAATTAGCAACTTCTCCTCCCTGAAAACGTACATAAAAGCACTTACCTATTTCTCTGTCATTAATTTGTGAACCCTGAAGAAAATACAGGAAGTTGAGAGCTGAGGATGAGATGAAAAGTAATGAAAATTAAATCCCGTCCAAAGTTTGGAGCCTTGCATAATTTGTTGATGAGGACGATACATGCGAGGAGGAGGGCAGAATTTATTAATAAAATTAAGAAACATACAGTGTACACAGGGAAACTTATGCAGTCCTAATTTTACAAGAGTTTAACAAGTGTGAGACTTGTTCATTACTTAATGAGCAGAATTATGTTACCTCATTCATTTCATTTTAATAAAGTAAAAGTGAACGATATGAGGAGAAAGTTGGAGGATGTTTGCAACGAGAGATTTTTATGGGATAAAACTTCGCCAAAAATTCAATTTTGCGTGGGTTTTGATAATTTTTACAGTTTTCATTACTTAATGAGCTGACTTGTGTTATCTCATTTATTTCATTTTAATAAAGTAAACGAAACGAGGAATGGAGAAAGTATGTCTACAACGGCAAATTATGATGCCTAAAAATTTCCTAAAAATTCAATTTTACCCGGATTTCAGTAATTTTTACGGTTTTCTTCCTTTTAATAAATAAGTAAATGGAATAAGGATTCCTCATAATACGTGGAAAAAGTAAGAGTATGTTGCCCAACAATTCGCGAAAACAATTTGCAATTTTGCCAAGATTTTGATCATTTTTTTAAATTTTCTTTGAAAACAAAACTTCATTCGAAAAAAATTAAAAAAGTACAAAAGTCATCCAAATTCGTGCAAAACTAGATTTTCAGTGAATTTTTGTTTAATTTGGCAAGCTGATGGGTAAAGGGGTGTGGCAGGCGTAAATTAAATGGCATCTAAATCTGGCACTGAAAAAACCCCTACTTTCTCCGCCATTAGTTGCACCACACAATTTCAGACAAAAGTCGTATAACCAATCTCACAATAAAGTAATTTTGTCAAAAAAGGCATCTCTGCTTATTTTGAAAATGAAAAATTTCAATTTCCGGCATAATTTTATTATCTAAATTGCATTACAAAACATCAGAATGCAATTTATTATACTTTTTCAATCCAGAAATAACACAATTACTTCGTTTTTATCATCATTCTCAAGAATTTCATCACCCCGTAATAAAATAAATTTGCAAAATTGGGACTTCCCGTGACGCAGGAAAGATTGGGTGGGAGGTGCACTTGGACAGGGTAAAAGATCTCTTAAAAATTTTGTGTCTCTGATTTCTCAAGCCAAAAAAAGAAAGAAACAATTTGCTAAAAAAGAAGACTGTGTATGATAACACAATTTTGACTTTCTCATACGTTCTTTCGTCCCGATCAACATGTCGACACATGGCGGAAAACGGGTATAATTACTACTTACAGTGGATGTCTCTCAAATTTTGAGAAAATTAGTGTCAATCGATCACAAATTTTATTAGGATGAAATTTGCGAAAGACACGACCCCCCCCCCCCCAATGGGCACGTTTGGCAGAGATATTTGCATCCCAAGAGAAGACGCCCAGTAAATTTGGAAAGTGTAAAATTTATAAACTTTGGAGCGCGTTTTCTCCTCTTGGGATGCAAATATCTCTGCCAAACGTGCCCATTGGGGGGGTTGTGTCTTTCGCAAATTTCATCCTAATAAAATTTGTGATCGATTGACACTAATTTTCTCAAAATCGGAGGCATCCTCTAGGAGACCTCCATTGTTACTGGAAAAAACTACGGGTTATCAACTGCGGCAATTTGTATCTCGTCCAGATTTGGAGGGTAGTTTACAAACCGTCATTTTTGCCAGACTCCTGTTTATCGGGTTACTTTTTACGTGCCCTACATCATTTAAGGGGTGAAAAGCATAGGAGCGCGTGGATGTAAATTACTTTCGGGGCGAGAAAGGACAGGGACTCTCCTGCTGTGGGAAATCTTCTCGGAGAAAACACAATGAAAAATGTTTCAATTAAATAATCTTTCCCTGATTTCTTTTGGGGCTACGGGGCAACAAATAGAGCATAATTCATCCCCACTTTCTCGCCTCAATTGCATATACACCTCTGGCTTGGTTAGGAAGATTACACAGAGTGGAAATCCACACCAACTCAATTATGCAAGTGGAACATCTTCATTTTCTCGAGTTGGGTTAACTTCACACGCCGATTTGTATTTTTGTCTCAAATGGAATGGAAACATACTCATTTCAGTACCTAGTAAATTTGGAGAGAAATTTTGATTCGTCGCTCCCATTTACGGACAAATTTGATTAAAATTATGAAAGTTTTTTATTTTCATATTTATATAATTTTTTTGAAAATATCAATAAATCTCGTCTCAAATTAAGCACAAATGTATTACGGAGATTACGAATCATGGATTTTTACATATGTATGTAATTGTACACTAAATTCTCACATAGCACCAATAAGGAGTATTTAAGTTTCTCATTTTCACTAATGATAAATTTAGCGCTTGTGTAAAAATTGAGTGTATAAGTCTTAATTTTCAATCGCCGTAAAATTTCAATTAACCTCTTAACGCGAACATCGTAATACGACAACAAGACAATTTTTCTCTCGTATTTATTTTAATTAATTGTACTCAATTCATCTCAAATTAATTGCACATCATTCATAGGATTTTTTAAGACAAGTAATATACGCTCTAGATAAAAAAATGCATCTATTATGTAACAAAAATCTCTAATTAATTACATATCGACTTATTTAGGAAGCATCTTTTAAGACAAGAAGTGTATAAAATATATGCTCTAAACACGTTTATTATGTAACAAAACATGTCCATAATACATCTTTCTCTGTGTATAAATAAACCTCCCTCCATTCTTTCACTTACTCTCAGTCACCCAGCCATCCACCCACCTTTCCTGTCCTTTCCTGGCATCTGTAATTTGTCCAAAGTCGACGAGCCTCGTCCTAAAACCGGGGTGAAAAGCATAGCGTCACTTTTACATATAGAAAATATCCCTTGAATACATACATACATACTCCGATCCGAATTTAACCCGGGTTTCTCTCCCCATTTCTGTACAGGGCTCATTACCCTTGGGAGGTGATGTATGTGAACAATCTGCCTCCTCCTCTGCCTCAGCCTCCCTTATCTGCTTTATTAAAGGGAACCTGTTCACCCAACCCCGACTGCTCTCTCGGATTTAGTTCAATTTAGCAAATTGAACACTGTTTTATAATACGTGTTAAGCTGACTTTCATTCGCATAATGGAATTAAATGGTGCTTGGCCAATCTCCGGCCGCTCTGTTACACTGATTCACGGGATAACTTAATAACCCCCAAAAGACCCCCAAATCCCTCTTTACTCTATTTGTCTTTTAATTTGATTAAATCTCAAACATACAACGTGCTAGGAAAATGTAGCCAGACCAGCCACCACTTTTCCCCTCATGTGCACACACACTTTTCTCTCAGACGGTGATTGATTCACCATCAACTGCTTTCTCACTTCACAGTTTATTATGGGGGGAAAGGACTTTATAAGAATGTCTGTCCGTCCGTTGGTGTGTCCGTCTATCCGATAACGGGTGAACGCAACGAAACTTAAAAGTTTGAAGGCAAATTTCTCATTTCAAGGTGCAGAGCTGATTAGAATTTGTGCGCCAAAGGTCACACCCTTTAAGGTCAAAACGGTCAAAAAGGTCACAAAGTCAAATTGATGTCAAGTTAGTAGGAAATTTAACCAAGAATTACATTTTGACCTCCGTTTTGACCCAAATGTCAGAAAAGGTCACCAAATTTTAAATTGCTTACATGTCACAAATATCGAAAACACGTCAGATTTGTCAATTTTAACACGAAAATGTTAACAATTTTTACTTCTGCCACCTCAATGACCGAGGTCAAAGGTCACAAACATCAAAAAAATCGTCAGACGTGTCAATCTTAACAGATTTTCAGCACTTTAACATGAATATAATATCCAATTTCAACCCACTGCTTTCACTCCTTTCCTACATGCGGTTTCCCCCGGTTTATTATTTTATTCCGTACCGTATAGCGGAACAAAACTTGTTACTCTTGTGGGAACGAATGCCATCGGGAATTCGTAATGATATTGTGTCTCTTGTTTTCTCACTTCTTTTTTATTCATTCTACTCTACACAAATTACATTACAGTCGAACCGGTTAAGTCGGAGGCTGACAAATTGTGACACTTTTACACAACACGAGTTCACTCACTTTCATCTCTCGCCACACCATTATTCTCCGAAAATGCCGACATTTCCACTATTTTTAACATATTCTTTTCCACTTTTACAGACAAAATTCCCAAAGTTCCCGAACCACTGGTGAAAAGAGAAAGCAAAAAACTCTCTGGAACTCTCAGCAAACATCAAAAGATTAAGTACAAGCCGTATCATCATCATCATAACGACCATCATGCCAACTTTATTCGTCGCATTTTACCCCAAGATTCTGAAGGGGACGAAGGGAGGTCGTCAAGGTCAAGGTCAAAGTCTCCCCAGGGGGCAGGGGGCGGGGAATTGGAGGAGATTGACCCCGGGGAAGAGGAAATTGTTCCAATTTCTCAGGTCACGTCGCCCCACGTGGCGTCCCCACCACGTGACATGTCACCCCCCGAGGAAAATAACGTCTTAATTAAATCACACCTTAAACTACAACCTCGTGACGAAGATGATGATGAACAACGTGACGAAAAATCGTCCCCTTCACCACCACGAAATTTGATTAAGAGCGATTTAAAACCTCCCGAGATGAAATTTCCATTTCAAAATTTCCAAAATTCTACCGAGGTTAGTCCAGCCGTGTCGAATTCTTCGGAAATTTCGCAACATTCCCAAACCAAGAAACTTAGCGAGGAGGAATTGTCCCCCGAAAATCATCATCATCACCACCATCACCGGAAAATTGGGGCACTTTTCACCCCACATTCCCTTCTAAGTTCGTCGTCACCTCCGAATAGTGGACATCATCAATCGTCCCCCAGTGGGGGTGGGGGTGGACATAATAATCATCATCATCACACCCACAACAACAATAACCACCACCACAGCCACCATCACCACTCCGCTTCCGGGGGGCTGGGGGGTGGTGGAAAACCCAGCAAACAGCGGAGAAGCAGGACTAACTTCACGTTGGAACAGCTCAACGAGTTGGAGAGGCTTTTCGATGAGACACGTAAGCACTTTTTGCTAACTTGCGCCATAGTTAAACTATAACATGTGGCGTAAATTTGTGGTAATGAATGAAGCAAAAGCGCAAAATTTTGTTCAAAGTAGCTAAAAATTAACCCTTCATAATATTTTCCGTCAGATTACCCGGACGCCTTCATGAGGGAAGAGTTAAGTCAACGCCTGGGATTAAGTGAGGCTCGCGTCCAGGTAAAATCCTTTAATGTTCTGCTCCTCGTTCCCATTCACGACGAGAGAAAGGCAAAATCAAATCTCATACGGCTAAAATTTCATTCTCATTCATTTCATTGCTCCATTACCCACTCGGAGACTAATTAAACCCACGTCACCCTCTCCATTATTCCACTATTATTATGCAGGGATGGGCAAAATACGGCGTCAAAATAAAAGTATTTAAACGTCCGTTCTTCCCAGAGTTTGGATTTTCGGGGGTTGTTACACCCACAAAAAGACGAAAATCTACGTAGCGAAGACAAAATTCGTATGAAAATACAAGTTTTGTGAAGAAATTAACCTTTTACCGCAATCAAAATACTTTATTTTTTAAAAATTAGCGAAAACAATGTATTTTAACAGCGATGAAAAGTTAATTTCTTCACAAAACCTATGTTTTCATCGTATATTTTCGTCTTTTTGTGGATGTAACAGCTTTGGACTAAAAATACATAGTTTCTGAAGAAATTAACATCTTATCCTTGTCAAAATTCAATATTTTTAGAAAATCGTCAAATCAATGTAAAGATTTTGACAGAGATAAAAAAGTAATTTTTTCACAAAACGTCAATTTTCTCCTAATTGTTGCCTTATCCACGTAGACTTTCGTCCTTTTGTGGCTGTAACAGCCCGGAAATCCAAACCCTGAGAAGAACAGAGCTCAAAATCCTATATATTTTGCCCACCTCTGCAGTCCTCCACTATTATTACGTCGAGTAAAAGTTGTCCATTTAAGCACAAGTGCCCAAAGGGAATAATGGGCGGGAGGGCGGACGGAAGGAAGGGCTGCTAATACTGCTAATAGATTAAATTAAAGTGCTCCATAATATTGTACCAGCCAGCTAAGGAAACTAATTGACTGTGAAAATCATGCCTTGTTCCTCCCTCATGCTAATAATAATATGGCGAATATGTAATGTCCGTAACGCAGGGCTTAATGTAATGTAATTAATTTGCTGTCGGGTCTTTAATCCGGTAAATGCGTCTTCGGGTCATACCAACCAAAATACCAGCTAAAATTCATGGTTTAGAGAGGAGCAGAATTATTAAACAGGAAATGTTCTATAGAATGTGTGATCCAGTGGCGGCGGAAGTTGGGGGGGGGGACTTATGGCCATACCTGTTCAAAAATTTGGTTTTCATTCAAAAGTCAGTCATCCCGATTTCTGACTGAAGATTTTCATTCACATTCAGTCATTATCGTTCAAATTCATTTCAATTCATTTCACTTCATCGGACTTCATTTCTTACTGCGCCCCATGTATTAAGCATAGGGTGAAAAATGAACGGAGTGAATAATCCTTTCGTTCACAGTCATTCATTCAGATGAATGACTGTCATTTCAGAATGACGGAATCTTTCAGTCATCTTTATTCAAATAATACGAATTTCATTTTCATTCAACATCATTCACTATCATAATCAGTCACATGAATGAATGTGAACAGGTGTGCTTATGGGGAGGGGAAATTAGCATTGTGGGATAGGAGGAGGAGGGCGTGAGAAAGATACGATTTTGCCGAATTTCAGGGGGACGACAATGTCCCCCTCCTTCCGCCGGTAATGATTTAAGTAGCTAACGGCAAGGTAGGTGATGTGAGGATGTCTAATTTTGATGAGAATTTCAAACTAAATTCGTATCCTAAGAATGGATTAATTACGGTTTTATACATACTTAATGAAAATTAAAATTGGGCTAAATTTGCCTTTACTTAAAGTGAAAGTTGTTTAAGGGGAAAGTTAAAAATAAATGTTATGATGAAATCAAATCTTTCCGCTCCGATTTTCGGGGATAATTTTATTCTGAAAATTGCCATTTAACTTTCAATGAACCACTGTCAACAAAAACATAAAAAATATTGATTAAGGTTTATTACCTACTTAATGAAAATTAAAATTGGGCTAAATTTCTATCCATTTCAAGTGAAAGTTGTTTAAGTTAAAAATAAATATTATTATGAGACATGTTTTCGTTTCGAGTTTTTTTTTTCGGGGAAAATTACTTGATTTTATTTTGAAAATTTTAAATTTTAGCTTTTACGTAATGAGCCACTCACTATATTTAATCTTCATTTTTCATGCAAAAATGTTAAAAATCCGGATGAAAATAAATAATAAAAATTTACTCATCAGAAAATAAATACTTGTGCTGTATAACGCCGTTTAGATATTTTTGAAAAGTTTATATTAGGGGTTTACAATCGACTTATTTTGGTTTTCCCACAAATTATAAGTCATTTCTATAAATCAATTATAAGTGGGTTCTATTTGAATGCTCCACTTTTTGTTTAAATTTTATGTTGTATGCAATTCAGGCGACCGAATTGCATTAAACGTCAAAATCATTGCAAAAACAAACATAGTAGCTTTAAAAAGACCTAAAACTTCAACAATAGGTACAACCTTTGAATTCTTGCCTAATATATAAATTATATGATATTTATGACGTGGAATGATTGAAAATTTAATCTTCACTCTCATTTGAACTTCCCACTTTAAATATTTCACTGCACTATCGTAATTAAACCAATTTCAATTATTCACAATTTTAAATAACTTGAATACGGATTAAAACTCGATTGAAAAATAATTTATTGAGCAGCACGTACCCTGCAGAAAATTTGAGTGAGTCAAATTTCAACGGCAGCAGATGCTCAAAACAAGCGAAATAAGTGTCTTATTCCAGAAAAAAGTCAATCCAGGAGACTTATTTTCCGATCACTTATGGTCGGTACACTTATAAGTCAACATTTTGTAAACACCTATTAACATAGTGGTTCTAGATATTTTATTTTCACTTTAATTAAATAGCACCAAAATACATAACGATATTAATAATTTTCACTCCCAAAAATTAAACAACTTTTTAACAATAAGGACAAATTTTACGTCTTTTTTTGAGAAATATATTTCTCATCGTCATTATTATACAAAATATCATAAAATCATATCACAAAATTACACAAGTTTGCAATAACAAGAACAAAGTTTACGCTGTATCTTTTAAAAATCTCTTTAATCAATTTGCTCATCAAATGGTAGAATTTTTTTTAAATCGTGCATATTTCCGTACTAAAATTTAGTAAGCTTATTAAGCATAAAATTCAGGAATTAAATATATTTTGTGGTATTTAAACCCCACTAAAAATATTTTTAAACCTTGTTTACCCATAATTAATGAGCTAGATATATGATTAGCTTCATGTTAGCTTCACCCGACCGATTTGCTTCTCCTCCGTCTCAATCTCCTCCCCTCGATTTCATTCATTACAAAATTACACAAGTTTGTAATATCAAATACAAAGTTTATGTTGTACGGTTTAAAAATCTTTCATAAAATTGCTCATCTTCGTCGTCGTCATCAAATCGATGAATTTTTTTTTTTAATCCTACATTTTTCCGTAAAACTAAAATTTTAATAAAAAGTACGAGAAGGCACGTTCGGGAAATAAAAATGTTGTGTTAGTTAAACCTCACTTAAAATATTTTTAAATCTTGTTTCCGGTTAATTAATCCGTTCTAAATGTATAAGAAAGGATCTCTGTTAGCTTTTTAATCTCCACCCGATCCCATCTCCTCTCCTCCGTCTCAATCTGCCCCCATTTCATTTAATGAAGTGAGAACGAATGGTCATAAAATATATGAGATTTTGTCCAGTAATCGTGCCGCTCTTCGTTCAGGATTTGTCATTATTACCAAAAAAGCAGCCAGTAATAAATATGTTTCCGACTGAATTGCGCCATAAGCGAGACGTTACCTCAATAACAATAAAATAATTCCGCTATCCGTGCACATTTCCCATCTAATTGTTTCTCGCACTCAATCAGATCACTAGATTTGGACAAACAGATCCATTTCTCAGGATGCCTCGCTATAATTTCATTACGCCGTCGTCCTCTCCTTCTTCTTCTTCGTCCTACATACTTCGTCGTAGCTCAGGGACCGCGGAAGTCGTGGGGACATTAAAATTGTAGGATGCGGGGAGGGAGGGGTTTATATAAGATGGGGAGATGATGGGG
Organism: Folsomia candida; assembly: GCF_002217175.1. NCBI lineage: Eukaryota > Metazoa > Arthropoda > Collembola > Entomobryomorpha > Isotomidae > Folsomia > Folsomia candida. Next base: position 4,843,686 of record NW_019091201.1, read on the forward strand.
ACATCGAATAACCGTGGGGACATTGTCCCTCTGTCCCCTCAAGCTTCCGCGGGCACTGCAATATCTTAGTCATTTTGCGTTGTTCGTATGTACTCAGTGACCGCGGAAGCCGTGGGGACATGTGAGGAGATTAAAATTGTAGGATTGGGGAGGAAGGGGTTTAAATAAGATGGGGAGATGATGGGGACATTGTCCTTCTGTCCCCACCCTTCCGCGGTCACTGCAATGTCCTAGTCAATGCTCTGCCTGTGAACGTATCTAATCAGTGGCCGCGGAAACCGTGGGGACATCGGGGGACATTGCCATTGTAGGAAGAGGAGAGGGTGTGGTTTATATAAGATGGGGAGATGATGCGGACATCGAATAATGTCCCTCTGTTGTCCCTGCCCAAGTTCCGCGGCCACTGTCGCACATTTGTGTATCTCCAGCAGAAAAGTAACTAATGATCCCAGTGACAATTACAAATCGGACTTGTTTCTCGACCCGAGCCCCCACTTTCTCATACGTCCCTTCGAACTAACATTCATCTCGGGCGTCGAGGAAAATCATTGTCAGTCCGAGATGCAATTAGGAACGATTCATAATCGTGTCGCTGAACCTCAAAAAGTGTTCAAATCACGATTATGTATTCGCATACAGGAGGAAAATTCAGAATGTAGCTTGATTTCGCCCGAGTCAGGACTTGTAATGAATTTCTTTTCATTTTTCCAGAAATAATTTTTCCTCATCTTCAAGCGTGTTTCTTTCGGTTCGTTTATTCGTTTAAAATAATTTTGGACGTCGAAAATGTCCAAAAGTGGGAAAATGTTACAAGTTCATTATTGACTTTTTCGCAAATTTATATGCAAATAGCTACTTATGTAATCTCCCGTTAATTTTGACCATTTTAGTTTGTGTAATACCATGAAGTTAAAAAAAACGTTTGTTTTAACATGTTTTCTTATGAGAAATTAAGAAATTGGCCTTCTCTAAATCATGGCGTTTTACGCACTTACACACCAAATTGTCCAAAATTAGAGATTATCCGTCAAGGGAAGACTGCCGAATGATTAAATAATGAAAAACTAAGAGAGAGAAACTAATACTAATAAAGCAGAGAGGGAGACAGATACCACTACACACACACCACTCACTTTCTCCCTCTCAAGAACTTTCCTACTGAATTCTGCAACTGGATTTCCACTACTTGCCAACCAGGATGAGATTGAGGAAGACGAGAATGAACTTGGACGACCCGGTGATAATTTAGATTCCAAAAAGTCAGCTCATTTTGGTTACTAAAGCTAAACAAATCTCTTCCCAGCAAGAAAACTTGTCCCATTTTGCCCTATTTTCAACATTTTTTATATATTTTTAACGTCAAAAGTTTTAATGTCCAAAACTAGTTAAATCGTTTTTTGGACAACGGTTAAAACCATAACGAAACGTTGATTTTTTTGCATATTCTACGTGTTCAAAATTAATTTTAAGTCGATTGGATAAGTTTTATTACGAGCATAATCAATAGCCAGACAGACTGACTGACATTCATAATGGGTACATGAGCTCTGATTCTGGCTAAAAAGGAGCAGCTCATGAATAAATTCATGGGCAAAGAGTGGTTATAAAATATGGGTGGAAAGCGTCCCCTTGTCAGCCCAGCCAAGCCAGTCGCTCACCATGTAAATCAAACCCTTCACAAGACTGTCACCTTTTTCGACGTGGGGTGATCCTTCATCGCTCAGTTCACCCTCATGAAAAAACTATTTGTCTCAACATGCTTTATGTATAACGGCTCAATCATGGACAACCCTTTAAACGAGTGCTTTCACTTTTCGAAATAATGTTCTTGAAATTTCTTGTTTTTAAAAAATCAACCCAAAAATTAGGATTATTTTGATAAAAAATTAAGTCGCTAGCGCTCCCCGTTCTAATGTTACTGAAGTTAAAAGTTTTTCAAATCTCAATTTTATACAACTTTCGCCATTAATAACCTCTGAACGGGGAAAGCTAGCGACTTAATTTTTTCCGAAATTTGTTGCTATTAAAATCAACCAAAAATTAGGATTATTTCGAAAAAAAATAAGTCGCTAGCTCTCTCCGTTTAAAAGTAATTGAAGGTGAAAGTTATATCAAATTTGGATTTGGAAGATTTTGACTTTCAATAAATTTCGAACGGGAAAAGCTATCGACTTGATTTTTTTTCAAAATATTCTAAATTTTGGGTTGATTTTTCCCCCAAAAAAATCACGATTGCACTATTTCAAAAATTAAGCAGTTAAAATCCACAGCGCATCTCTCACCTAAACTTTCTCTCTTTAACAGGTATGGTTTCAAAATCGTCGCGCAAAGTGTCGCAAACACGAGAGCCAGATTCAAAAAGGGATAATGCCCGTGTCCATTGGGGGCAACTCGTTGGGCGATTTGCACTGTCGCGGAACCCCATTTTCCCACCTGCCCCCGCCCCCACTCTCACCATCGGCCCTGCTTCAAACGTCCTCCTCCTCGTCGCGACGATCCGCCAGTCCGCACAACCACGTGACGATGCCATCCTCGTCGTCCTCATCAAGCGCGGCGCCCGTGTCGTCATCGGCCTCGGTGGCGACCTCGATCGCGAACAGTGTCGCGATGTCGCTCTCCGGGCTGAATTCGGTGTCCATGTCGAGTTGTCTCAATATGAGCAGCGCCGCCGCCGCGGTCAGTTTGGCGAGCTCGTTGCGCCTCAATCCGTACGATCCGTACGATTTGAGGCCGCTAACGCTTCCTTCACCGTTGGATACGGCGTTCATCAATGCGGCGCAGCAGGTACGGATTTACATGAAATTTGCGTAATTAATTTGGATTGCGTGGAAGTTTTAGTGGAAAAGGAGAGATTTTATTTATTTTGTTAATATTTCGAATGTTATCTGGTATTCATCAAAACATGTGTAAAAAAAAGAAGAAAAAATTGGCAAAATTTGCATAATGACAAGAGGGCTGTTCTGTTTTTATTTTGAACTTTTTCATTTAATGACGGGACTGACGATTAAACTTTGTGGATGTTTCTTAACATCATCAAAATTTCAAAATATTTTTGCATATTGATTTCAAGGTTTTAAGGCATATAAGTATTTCCGTTATTTTGGAAAAATTCGTAAATCTATTACATATTTTGTAACTATTTTAACGATGTGAGGCGAATTTTTTTTTGCTCGAAAAAATTGAATCACAAAAAATCCAGAGGATTAAATTCAAAAGTGCTAATTTCCCGAAAATTCTTATTTTTATATTTTTTACATTTCGTAATATTTTGACGTTTTTCCGAAATATTAACTATATATGTGTTACGACATGTTATGTTAAATACATATGTGTACATATTTCAACGATTTTTCGTAAATACATTCTATTTGTAATGAGTGTGACACCGGTTGTAAGAATTTGCAAAATTGAATTATTCAATAACCACTTTTAGGTGATGTTGTCTAATTAAATAAATTAAGAAAATTTCAAATATTGCAAATGAACCTAAAAGGCTGACACATTTTCATACAGAAATGGATAAAATCTTTTTTTTAATTATGTAACTTTATATTTTGCATATTTCCTATAAAACTGTACATATTTTTCAAAAATACATACATTTTGTAAATATTTCAACGATGTGAAATGAAATTTGTTTGCTCAAAGAACTGATAACACAAAAATATTATATTCGAAAATACAAAATTTTCTAAAATACTTATTTTTTCGTACATCTTTCGTAAATATTTTGAAGTTTTTTCTTCATAAATATTAATTCCATACATATTTTAAGAATTTTTCGTACATACATTTTATTTGTAATAAGTACGACACCGATTGTAAGAAGTTGCAAAATTGAATTATTCATTAACCAGTTTTAGATGATGTTGGCTAATTGAATCAATTAGAGAAATTGTTATTTTGAAGATGAACCCAAATTTAACATATTTTCATACAATCTGTTTTTTTTAAATTTACATTATGCATATATTTTCTATGAAACTTTACATATTTTTTTTTCAAAAATGGATATTTTGTAAATATTTCAATTATGTGACACGAACTTGTTTTGCTCAAAGAAATTGGACCACAAACAATTCAGAAAATGCAAATCTTTCAAAAATTCGTAGTCTACGTTCATGTTTTTTTAAACATTGTTTCGTAAATAGTATGGAAATTTTTTGGAAATAATTTTGCATGTTAAAACAATATTTTGACGTTTTCTCCCAAATACGTATCAAATACATATTTATTTCTGCAATTTTTCGTAAATACATATCCGCCCCCTGTGAATTAATCTTTAAATTTTTGTTTAACATATTTTTGCAATTTTTCATAAATACGTATCCGCCCTCTGATAATTTATCCCCAATTTTTTGTTTAGTATGCCGCTGCCGCTGCTGCATTATCGTCATCATCCGCTGGGGGTGTGACCTCGGGGGGCGGTGGGCCCCCATCGTCCCTGCTCCTCTACCCCCCTCCATACCCCTCGCTCGCACTTTCACTCGCGTCCAGCTGTCTCTCCTCGGCCGCCGCGGCTGCCTCCATCGGCGCCGGAGGGGGAGGAAGTCCCCTCGTGGAGAGAATTTCCTCCAAAAACACCTCCATCGCGGACCTCCGCTTGAAAGCGAGGCGACACGCGGAAGCTTTAGGCCTCTTGGAAAAACATTTGTAAAAAGTGGAAAAATTTAATAGTTAACTCGGTGACTCATTGTAAAAATCAGGACATTTGTAATCATTTTTCCCCTCTGGGAATTTATTTTAAAATTCTGACCGACAAATTTGTAGAGCAGGGAGTTGTCAATTTGAAAAAATATACACTCCGGATTTTGACACTTTTTGAAGAAGGAGATCTCAAGGTTAAGAAGCCTTCAGAAAAATTGGGACTCTTCGAAACTGACTTAAAAAGTTATTAAAATCGTAAAAATCTCTACACATTTTTCATTTCTTGGCTCTGGGAATTTATTTTAAATTTCTGACCGATAAATTTGTAGTCAATGAGTTGATTAATGGAATGGCGTTGGGGTTTTAAGCCAGTTTCGACGAGTTCCAATTTTTCTGAAGGCTGCTTAACCTTGAGATCTCCTCCTTCGAAAAGTGTCAAAGTCAGGAGTGTATATTTTCAAAAAATTTGGCAACTCCCTGCTCTACAAATTTGTCGTCCAGAATTTTAAAATAAATTCCCAGAGCCGAGAAATAATTAAAAATGTACTGATTTTAGCGATGAGTCGTCGAAGTCCTACATTAAATAAATCTGTAGTCACAGTTAGTTGATTCTTCTTCTTATCAAAACATGTATTAAATTGACCTCTAATAAATAAATAAATAATTAATTAATTCGTATAAATAAATTGCATAGAAAATTGCACTCGTGATTTTTGCAGCAAAAAGTAGTCACTTAAATGCATCGTCACTTACATAAGAATGCAACAGTGCATAAAAAACACATTTCTTCTCGGACGCAGTAAGAAGAAATGACGCAAATCCGTCCTCACCGTGCACCAGCTTAAATAATTAATTAAGTCTTAATACATAAATTGCAAGGAAAATTGCATTCTATTTTTTGCAACAAAAAGTGATCTAGCTCTACTGAAATGCATCTCCAGTTACGTAAGAAGAATAAAACCTACAAAAAATGCACTTTTCGGATGCAGGACTAACAAGAAATGACGCAAATCAGTCCTCAACGTATCGGTTTCTCTTGATAAATAAACCTCGATCAGGATTTGCCTGGTTTTTGGTCCAACACAAAAAGACTTTGATTTCCGATTACAAAAACTTTATTGACATTAACATTTCCAACGGGAAAATCGGAGGACAAAAGAGAACAGGAATCTGTGTACGACCGTTATGGGAGTGTGAGTAGATGTCAAGTCAACTTGGGGCGAAGTCGTCTTCGTCAGGGAGTGAAATAAATTCGGGGACATTCTGTTCTTCTCGGAGTCAGGTTTTCGGGTAACGACGTGCAAGAAATAACGGGGAGAAAGTGGTTTCTTGTAGGTAAATATTTGACCTGGGAGAAATCAAAGGCGCGAGAAACTACGCCGCGCGCATATAAATGGTTCATACGGCGCGTGGCTAGATGTCGCTTATTTCTTGCACTTTCTCCCAGTTTCTTGCACCTCGCATTTCTTGCATGGCTTGCTTTGCAGTGCAAGAAATGAAAGTAACCACGTGCAAGAAATTCAAATAACCACGTGCAAGAAATGCGAGTAACCACGTGCAAGAAATGCAAGTTTCCACCTGCAAGAAACTGATTTCTTGCAGCTATTCTATTTTGAACTGCAAGAAATCCAAAGCGCAAGAAACTCCTTCCCGCCGCTATACTTCATACCGCGCGTGGCTAGATAACACATATTTCTTGCACTTTCTCCCACTTTCTTGCACCTCACATTTCTTCCTTTCCAGTGCAAGAAATGTATAACAAACCCGCAGAAAAAGGAACACCTGAAATTCGTAGACATTCTGTTCTTCTCGGATTGTTGGTATTTCTTTTCTCGTCGTCGTCGTCCTGATGAGCCGGATGGAATTGAGGATGGCGGATAAGTGGTGGTTTCGTTGGACTTGAGTTTTGTTGGTTAGTTATACTCTCATCCTCAGCGTGTAACAGCAGATTCGATGTGACGGCGGAGAATTTGGTGGGTGAATGAATAAGGATGGAAAAATCGGATCAAATCTGGGATAATTTATCGGAATGGATAAAAGAAATGTATATCGAAGGCAAAGAAAGCTAAAAATACAATACAGCGATACGAGTGTATTTTTATTATTGGAGTCCATCGAATCTAAGAAAATTGTCGTTTTTTTGAAATTTGTAAACTTTGACGCCAGTAGAATTATATTTTTTATTTGATTTGACTTTATATGATATGTAGGTAGTAGTAGAACATGTCGATCGATATTGAAGTTAATACAAATATTGGAAGCGTTGTTTGTGTACAATTTCGCAACTTGAGGATAACAGCTTATCGAAAGACGAACTATTGGTTTTATTACTTTCACATTATAATTACACACAGGTTATATACATATTTATTACACGTAGGAAAAGCTGACTACAAGGGAGTCGAACATTAAAACCCTAACCTTAAAGAAAAAAAAATATTTAAGATAACCTATCTAATTTGCATAACTGTACATACATACTGCAGGCTGCAGTCTGCAGCACATGCTTTCCAGGGAGAAAGTACATACATACATACAAACGGGTTCGGAAGGAATCCTTTGATTCACTTTGAGGGGATAACATCTTACCGAAGGACGAACAATTTTCCATTTAAGATAACCTATCTAATTAGCATAACTGTACATGCACATACATCCAGCACCCACGTGCTTTCCGGGGAGAAAGTGGTACATACATTTATATACATAGAACGAGTTCAAAAGAGATAATTTAACTTAGGGGGGATAACAACTTATCGAAAAACGAACAATTTTCAATATAAGATAGCCCATCTAATTTGCATAACTGCACATACATACACACATACAGCACCCACGTGCTTTCCAAGGAGAAAGTGGTACGTATACATCTATGTACGAGTTCAAAAGGGATAATTTGATTTAATTATCCTCTCCTCGCTCGCATTAATTAAACTCGTTCGTGTAGAAATGAAGGCAAAATCTAAATTTGCATGATTTGTGTGATTCCATTCCCTCTGTTGTGTGTTCTGTTGTCCATGCATTTATCACATAATTATCCAATAAACATCCAGATTAAAGCCGACCAAATGTACGAATACGTTCTCTCTCTCTCTCTCCTGCGCTGCTGGCTAATTGAATTATTTCAATTCATTAAATTCCAATGTTTCCCAGGGACGAAATACATGGAAAATCTGAAATTGCATCTGTTCTCGTAATGTAATAAAGTCGCTGGCAGAACACCAGTGGCCGCGGACAGAGGGACAATGTCCCCACAGTTGTGAGATGTCCGCATCATCTCCCCATCTTATATAAACCCCTCCCTCCCCTATCCCACAATGTCAATGTCCCCACAGCTTCCGCGGCCACTGATTACATGCATAAAACGCTAAATTCACTGAGGCAGAAGATTATGCACAGTGGCCGCGGAAGGGTGCGGACAATGCCCCCACGGTTATTCGATGTCCGCATCATCTCCCATGTTATATAAACCCTTCCCTCCCCCCACAAGGTTGCTGTCCCCCCATGTCCTCATGGCTTCCGCGGCCCCTGCTAGTAGCACAAAACAACGCAGAGCATAAACCAAACCAACCAACCACACGAATTAAACCTCTTGGTAAACAATAATCCTAACTCGGGATAATTTCATTACGCTGATTAAAGGAATACAGTAGTACCCGTGTGAATGTGAAAATTAGACTTTATGCAAATTTATATGTATGTATGTACCTCCGTATAAATAATTTCAATTTGATTTTCGACCGTAATATACGTCTTCCAAATTTTGCAAAAAAAAACTAAATGGTTTTTATGACAGTTTAATTATTTCCTTTTATTTACCTTTAAAAAAATTATTAGGATTTATTATTGACGTACTGGGCCGTTTATATAGTATCTTCTTCCAAGTACTGGGCAATCTAAATAATTTGAAAATTTCTTTATTTTGATAAAATTAGACTTGTGACTTAATAATCATACAATATTAAATTTGGTATAAGTATTTAGCCGATTTTTTAAAAATTTTACAAGCTAAAAATTCATATCATGTTCATATTCAAATTTCGTAAACATTTCGACTATTTTCCTTCTAAATAAGTCCGCATTTTCAAAAATATTTTCAGATACACGAAATGAATGCCATAAATTTTGCTCAAATAATCACGATGCATAAATTTCTCCCATAGCGTTGTTGGTTTTCTGCAACAAGAGCTTAATTCATTTAGCAGCCTGTCTGTACAGCAAAATATTTAGTACATACATGCATATGTAGCTATGTTGCATGCTATAATTATTGTGTAAACCCACCCCATATCTGAGCGAAAATTAGATAAGTATAAACGAACGAATGTGAATTAAATCATGTCATGTTGTAAAGTAAGTGGGATGAAAAGCGAGGATGTTCTCTAACCAAGTCGTAAAGAGAGACATCATATTTGTACGAAAGGGAGAGTGCAGATATAATAATTGAGCAATAAAATCTTAATTAAAGTTTATGTCTTTACTTAATGTGTGGGAAGTTGGCTTTAAACTTGGTGAAAGCAGTAGGTACATAAAATAATTATGTATTCATGAGAATTTCGGGAAATATGACGGGTTAATTCGCTCCCCTTATCCATAATTTCACTCCGAATTTCAGTCTCTCTTCCCACTTTAAAAATTCTACAGTGCAGCCTAATTTAGCCCGAGTCAGGGTGTTCCTATATAATAATTGAGGTTGGTATGATACGACCACGACAATTTTTAAATTTTTCACCACATTTTCCTCATCTTCCAACTTTTCTCCTAATTTTGCAGATTCTACGTGTCTGCAAAATTTCAAATCGAATGGATATCCAAGTTGCACGAGCGTAATTAATAAATAGACGGACAGACAACCATGACGAGTACATAAGCCCTACAGCGGGTTTTAATTTTTCACCCCATTTCCCTCATCTTCCAACTTGCCTCCTAATTTTGCAGATTCTACGTGTCTGCAAAATTTCAAATCGAATGGATATCTAAGTTGCACGAGCGTAATTGATAGACAGACAGACAACCATGACGAGTACATAAGCCCTACAGCGGGCTAAAAATAGCCACATTATTTCATCATAGTTTTGTTTTACACAGCGATTTAATTTTAAGTTGATGAAAGCTCCAATTTGATGAAAGATTGACAAACAAAGTAAACATCCAAAAATCAGGAGAAGAAGAGCGAATCAATTCATTAGTATAACTCGATTGTTCAATTACGTACGTAAGATCGGATTGGATTTGATTTAACCCTTTTTTGACGAAATGAAAGCTTCTTCTCCTCCTCCCATCGTCGTCCGTCACTATTCCAACCGTACAATCGTCTCATCACGGACGGATGAAAATCAACCATCATTTCATTTCCGGCCTTGTTGTTGGTGTTTGGTTTGTGCTGTGGTGGATGGTGGTGGGAGAGAGCTAATCGAATTAAAAGCCAATGGGGCCATCCGAGGCGGTTTACAATGAAGCCACCCCAACCCTAATTGGACATGACGGCTCTTCGAGGGAGGCTTCCCTCTCCGAGAAAGGAAGGAAAATACCCGAAAATACGGCACAGAGTTGCGTTCTCGGGCTTTTATTCGGGCTCTAAAGTCACAGAGTTTCTGCACATACACGAAAAAGAGTCTTAATTCCAGCATAAACTTTACAAAGGGCTAATTCAATTTGTATTATTTCTACACGGGACAAAAATATAGGACAAATTGGACCACTTTCCACTCCCAGCGTGTGCTCTCTGATTTTGACGAAACTAGTCTCAATTGATCACAAATTTGATTGGGATGAAATTTGCGAAAGACACGATCTCCCAATGGGCACGTTTCGCAGAGATATTTGCATCCGAAGAGGAGAAAACGCGCCGTAAAGTCGACAAATTTTTCACTTGCCAAACTTACTGTGCGTTTTCTCCTCTTCGGATGCAAATATCTCTGCGAAACGTGCCCATTGGGAGATCGTGTCTTTCGCAAATTTCATCCTAACTAAATTTGTAATCAATTCACACTAATTTGCTTAAAATCGGAGAGCATACGCTGGGAGGGCTCTACTGCTTTCTCTCGCTTTAAATAATTCTAAACTCGCCTAGATCAATTCCACCCCCGTAAAAAATTATAATTCCACCCCCACAAACGTTACAATTGTTTAATCCTCTTCTCTAGAAAACTCCGGGTCTGAAAAAGTGGCCCATTTTCCATCCACATCAATTGAGCGACTACACCATTATCACTTGCGGAATGTGACAAGAGTTGATTTAGAGTAATGTATAAGTAGCCTCTCTCTGCCTCGCCGGATACTTTTTCTCCCTGAGTGAGATGTAATTGCATTTCTATCGAGGATGACATAATATATTAGCACTTACTTTTCCCCATGCACAGCATCCTACGCACACGAACAGTGGCCGCGGAAGCCGTGGGGACAGAGGGATAATATCCCCACGGTCGTTCGTCATCTCCCCATGTTATATAAACCCCTCCCCCTATCCTACAATGTTAATGTCCCCACGGCTTCCGCGGCCACTCGGAGAATTCAGGCTACTCAGATATTTGAACATGATGCAGTGGCCGCGGAAGGGTGGGGACAAAAGAGGGACAATGTCCCCACGGTTAGTCGATGTCCACATCATTTTCCAATGTTATATAAACCCCTCCCTCCCTTATCCTACGATGTTAATGTCCCCACGGCTTCCGCGGTCACTGTACCTACCCTGCACTTTCTCCCTCTTTCTCTCTCCCCGAAAGAAAAAAATGTGTATGTATCAACCAACCGGTCCAAGTTATCTTCGCTTACTTAAGTTACAAGTTAACTTCATCTTGAATGCTGACCCAAGACAAATTCGACATAAAATATACACCCACCACCCAAACCGGCCCCTCATCGTCCGTCGTTTCCTTCCAGTGTGGTCGACAGGGTTTCGTTATTTTGTCAGATTTCTTGTATTGCAAAGCCCATTCTGACATATCTAACCATTATTAAATTTACTGGACTACGCAAATTTTCAAATTCGGTCTCCATATTATACATTTTACGGTATCTGAATGACCCAATTTCGTTTCTTGTGGGTTTGCTACATACATTTCTTGCCGTGCAAAGCAAAGAAATGCAAGGTGCAAGAAACTGGGAGAAAGTGCAAGAAATATGAGCGAGTGTGCATGCTTATTTGCTAATTACGAATTTATTAGTTCGATAGACTAGACATTTTAAGTCGGAAACTGAGATGCTTTTTCAGAATTTTCCATAATTTAGAAAATTGAGGAATTTCCGCGTCGATTTTCTAGTTTTTGCAATGTCTTAATTCTAAAATTATTAGCATATAGTTCCGAGAAATTATGAATGTTAAAAAATATTTCAAAATTCACCTCATTTTCTGCCTATATATCTTCCATAAATTAATTGCGGGTTTGCTACATTTCTTGGACTGCAGGGCAAGAAACGCAAGAAATGCGAGGTGCAAGAAACTGAGAGAAAGTGCAAGAAATGAGCGCCGTATACAGTATTTACAGCGGCGGGGCGTAATTTCCCGCGCCTTGCATTTCTCCCAGGTCAAAATATTCACCTGCAAGAAACCACTTTCTCCCCGTTATTTTTTGCACGTGGTTACTTTCACCCGAAACCCTGCCGGTCCGGTTACAATTTCATGACATGACTTTCTCCAAAATTTCCATGAAATGAAATATCGCACCCTTTACACCCCTCGGTCAGTCTGTATCGGACCCGTACCCATGTACGTAATATCTGGTTACGTACTAATGCATAATCCAACACAACTCTTTCATTCATATCACGCCACGCCACGTTTACACGGAAAAGTGAAACTTTAAGCACCACTTTTAAGCAGCACAGAGAGAGATTATGTCATCTTCACATCAAGATTCCATTTTCTCCACGTTTTTTAGCCCGAGTCAAGCCTTATGTACCCGTAATTGTGGTTGTCCGTGTGTCTATCTATGGATTACACTCGTAAAACTCATCCCATCAACTTGAAATTTTGGATGCACGTAGAACATGCAAAATTAGGGGGAAAGTTGGAAGATGGGCTTATGTACCCGTCGTGATTTTCTGTCTGTCTGTGCATGCGTCTCTCTATAACGCTCGTAAAACTTATCCAATCTCCTTGAGATTTTGAACACACGTGGAGATTGCAAAATTATGAATCAAGTTGGACGATGGACTTATGTACTCGTCATGATTGTCTGTCTGTCTGTCCATCTGTCTGTACATGCAAAATTACGAATCATATTGGAAGATGCACAAAATGTGTGAAAAAATGAAAAAGTTGTCCTAGTCATATAATAGCCACCTAAATTATTACTAACCCCCTGACTCGGGCTAAACAAGCCTACACTCTGTCCTTTTGTCTCCCACTTTAGATACCTTTTTCTATCCATTCTGCTCGAAACGAGGAGAAAGAAGTGACCTCAAACGGTCCAAATGTAGTTCACACTTTGGCTTTCTCTCGCTACAAATGTGGTGTGAGATGCATGTGTCAAACGGGCAAACTTTTTCCACTCTGTTGCCAATTCTCTGGTACGATTATCGTAATTCACTCCAACACTTCCAGAGCAGTCATCACGCTGTGGATGGTATGGGGAAAGGACGCTTTGTTTTCGGGTGGACGTCATTGGACGCCGAAAAGGAGCGAAGCTATTGGAACAAGTGTATAATCTGATCTGATGGGAATTTATGGCAATTAACGATTTCACTTTCCAAACTTGATCTGATTTATGGGATGATTCAATTAATTTGGAAGAGAGGATTTCTTTTCCACTCGTGTGACGAGGGAAAAGTGGGTGCCGTTTATATATAGTTGGTGCCGTTTATGGGACGATATGTACGTACGTATGTACATTAGTGGTCAGAATGGTACTTATGACCATGGTCAAGCAGGACATTATGTGTGTGACCTTATTTCAACTTGTGCCATACGCACATAATAAGACCAATGTTATAATGAAATGGTCAGGGAATTTGGGAATATCATGTGAAAAATGTCCTGCAATAATTTTCATGGTCAAAATTCCGGGCACTCAAAAATAAATTTTTGACAAAAATGTCAGAAAATTATTTCCATACCCAAAATATATGTAATTATTTATTTTACACATATTAATGTATTTGCATACAACTCTAATAACGATACGGGGAGAAAGTGAGACACGGTGGTCGTCAGTTACATGGAAAAATTTCTCTTTAAGCTTTGTACAAAATGGCAATTTCAGGCCAATATTATAGTAAATGGTCAAAAGGAATTTGTACCATGTCAAAAACGCTGTCCATTAATTTTCAAAATTTCTAGCATTCAAAAATTGTATTTGTATGACCAAAATTCCAGAAATTTATTTTCATTCCAAATTCTATTTTTACAAAGTTATTGCAGATTTGCAATACGCTAGCAGCGATTGACGATGCAGGGAGAAAGTGAGACACGATCAATTACAATATAAATACGACAAACTTTCTCTTTAACCAAATTTGTGTACAAAACAACTACTAAAAATGGTATGAAGATATATTAAATTAAGTTTGTTAAATATTTATGTATGTCTTATTCAAGTGTAAACAAGGGCAATAACAATAATAAAATCCTTGATTTATCACAGTCGGGCGAAATAAACGCCACAAATTATGCTAATGTGGTGGTGAAACAACACATTTTTACCCATCCAGCGTGAAATTGAATGTCGTTTTGGTGGAGAGAAAGTCTTACAACGGGAGGAAAAAAGGGTGTGATTCTTTTGACTGGAGATAATCGGAACTGGATAATAAAATAAAATCTGTTCTTTATCGTGTCAGAGTTTTTGTTTGGTTGGTTTGAGAGAGAAAAAAAGAAAACAGGAAAAGTTGAATGGGATTTTTATGATAATTTGCAGAACAAATGGCAAATCTTGTCGGCAAGTTTGAAATGAAATGTGGGACATGGATTACATTTACTCTGTTTATTTTCTACGAAATCTTGCTGCATGCATTACATTACTGACAGGAAGGATTTCTTAGTAAATTACAGCGTGATTCATGTATCTGAATAAAATTGAGAGTTTTTTTACTAGGTGGAAAATAAAGCTAGTAAATTATAGGCAGTTAGGAAACTTAGATTTTTAAAATTTCCGTAAAGTAACTCTTCCCATTTCTTGAGTTTGTTCAAAATTTCCGGAGCCGAAATCACTCCTCAGCGTCTTCTCAACATTTTTCATATTGTTTCGGGAAATTTTGACCTAACTCAAGAAATATGGGGAGTTAGGGAAATTTCAAAAATGGAGTTTTCCTAACTGCCGTGTATATACGATCGATATTTGTCTAATTTCATATTTACAGCAAGAAATTGTCGAGCATTATATAAAATTCGGTATTTTCACACTTTTAAAAAATTGTTAACTTAAAACAACGTGCGGGTCACATTCATTATACAGAAAAAAGTACATTATACAAAATAAAAACTTAAAGTGCAGGCGATAAAATCCGAGCCGGTCATTTACCTCTTAATTACGAAACTAAACACCGAGTTATGAAGGGTTTGCATTCAGAATAATTAAATCGTAATACATTAAAAAGTCAATATTCCCTAAAACACTTAATTTCCTACTGCACCGCTGAATCTTCTGGCACGAGGGAGACTTGTCCATCATTTAGGGCAACGAAACGATATCTTTCTCCGTTTTCACCCATCACGATGACCTGATTCATTTCGTCGATCGATGTGCATAAGACTAATTCGCTTGAAGCTATTTCAATCTTGCCATCGATGTGGGTATCATTATTAGATTGTATTAGGTCGGATAAGTCTAAAACGTTGTTGTTGATGGAGTTTGAATCTGATACGATGACCGATTGGTCTACAGATATCTGTGAATAAATAAAGCAATCAAATTAATTCATGTAAATAAATTGTATAAATTAGTCAGTTAATGTAGGACTCGATGACTAATCGTCAAAATCAGCACATTTTTTATAATCTCTCCGCCCTGGAAATTTATCTTAAAATTCTGGACGACAAATTTGTAGGACAGGGAGTTGTCAATTTTTTAAAAATATACACTCTAGATTTTGACACTTTCTGAAGGAGGAGATCTCAAGGTTAAGAAGCCTTCAGAAAAATTGGAACTCGTCGAAACTGGCTCAAAAAACTCATCGCCATTCCATTAATCAACTCACTGACTACAAATTTGTCGTCCAGAAATTTAAAATAAGTTCCCAGAGGCGTAAAATCATTAAAAATGTGCTGATTTTGACAATATGTAAGTTTAAATTATATACCTCATTGGAATATTGCGGTATGTGGGTCAGTTCAATTTTCATTGGAACTTGGTCTTCTCCTGAGATCAGAACGTGCCTAACGAGGTCGGATTGTGGTAGTGGTGGGGACGCCATGGCTTTTATCGGACTCCGACTTCTACTCCTACTTCTGGTCGAGTAAGAGGGAGGAGGTGCCATGATAAGTGTTTCGGGAGCAATTGTCACCACTGTTTCGGTGGGTGTGGATTCTTCAATAAAGGAAATATGAACTTCATTTCCAAATTTTGGGGTATTATGATTGGGCAGACCAAATATTGGCATTGGTAAAGGCGTCTTGCGTTTGGGCGTCCGTTTAACGTAACTCTTTCGAACGTCGCCCTAAAATTGGGGGTAAATTCTTCTTCAAAATCTATGAAAATATTATGCATTAAGCAAATCTACCACATACCGGATTCCTTTTGGGAAATAAATTAAGTTTTGCAGCAGGTGATACGTCAATCACTAAACCAGGGACATCTTTGGTATTTGAAGTTCCTTAATTGATGTCATCAAATTAGTTATATTTACATATTGACCAAAATAACGGGTCTTATCTTACTCAAATCATCATTTAACGGTTCCATTGATTTCCGCTCGTCATCTTCTGCCGCTTTACTTTTCATTTCTCTTCTAACAGCGTCAAATTGTCGCTCCACCAATTTTTGTAACGGTCTACCAGCAATTTTCCTCCCTGAAGTACAACAAATCACATTAAAAATATGCCACAAATTAAGACAATCTTTTTCATAATTACCCGGATGTACAAAGTAGTTATCCAAATGTTCAAATAGATGATTACGCATTGCCTTCTTCGTCCTCGGGGCTAACTTCCTTGTCCCCACGATATCCGAAGTATCGGACAATTGTTCCTTAAAGACTTGCGGTTGTATCGTTTTTATCGCGTCTCGTATCGTCCGTTGTGTCCTTCTCCCACTTCCACCACCACCACCACCAGCTGCAAACAATAACAAACAATAGTTAATCAAAATAAATAAACAATGTCTTCGATAACACTTTATCCTCCTCCCCTTAATCAACAATCTTATCACGCCTAACCTTAACAAACTTGAGACTCATGCAAAAACAACTTGAGACAATGACAACAACAACAACTTACCATTTCCGCTGCTCATTTTAACGAGTTAATTGCCAATTTAGAAAGTCAAACTACTGGGATTTTGCAAAAGTTGCTATATTATTTTCGCGTGGGTGTGGACTTTCTTCTTATCGAGACGACGATAATCACCCGAGGTGAGGTGAGACTTTGGACAACTTGCGACTCCCAAATCTTCTTGGATAAAGGTCGAAATTGTATTTTGACAAGTGCAGAAATAATTTTAGAATTGTCAGCATCATCTGATCCGCTGCGACCGAACTAATCGGATAGACGTCTATAGGTGTAGATATAGGGTAGATATACAGTCTGATTCAAACGAACCCGCGGCCAGGGTCGCACTTTACCCCGGTTACCATCCTCCTCATTACATAACTTCTTGCTTTCACGAACAATGAAACGGTCACACGGACAAATTTAGCAACAACTCCGATCTCCCGATAAAACTTGGACTTGATTAGTCACGTAGCCAATTTCTTAGAATGTTGCACAATCTCTCACCGTTTTTTGCAAAAAATATCGCGAATTTACAATTTTTGCCAAGTTTCATGTACTTTTCAAGTTTTATCATGTAATTGAACTTCTCTGCCCTGCAATATTTATTTTAATGAATGATTTGCTTTTATTCATTGTTAATTGTTACTGGATAATTACGACGTTTTCAATAATATTGTTCATCAATCAAATAACCTTAATGTCACACTTTTTCACCCCCACAACAATATTTTTCATTACAAATTCTTCTATGTTATCCAAAAGTTTACCAATACAGATGATAATGATCTTGTTCTTGTTATATGCCAATTTTTTTATTGTTTTCATTTCTCTCGCCAAGAAATTTTCATTACCAAATAAACATCAAAGTCAGTCAGTAGTCAAACCGCTTATCATTTTTTGTTAGTTTGGTTCCTTATGGGATTTGAAGAGAGGAGAGGAAGTCGATTTTATAATAAAACGTGAGTGATGTGATGTGATGATGATGACGGGAAATAATCAGTGGCCGCGGAAGCTGTGGGGACATTTCCATTTGTAGAATAGGGGGAGGAATGGGGACATCGAACAACCGTGGGGACATTGTCCCCCCCACGCTTCCGCGGCCACTGAGCATAATATGGATGGATGTGTGGCTTATGTAAGCCGCTGTATAAAGAATTGGTCGTGTTGCATAACATAACCCTTCCATCACTAAAGTAGTGGGACTGGCTTCCCACACACCATTCGTCTCTCTCTCTCTATCCTGCTTGCTCTCTCTCTCTCACAAAGTCAGTTGTTTCGAGAGAGAGGATCAGTTTTTTGTTAAATTTTATGTTTCCCATTAATTTCGAAAAAGAGGAGGACGAAATTTGGGAGGGTACGGTTCGTAAAGTTAAGTAATAGGGAAGGAGGAGAAAAAATAAGATAAGAGTTGAGTTTGAGTAGGTAAGTTTGGAAATTTTTGGTGACTGGTAACTGTAAATTTGGATTTTTGTTTCGTGTAAATTGAAGATTTTTAAAGAGAGATATGAGTTTAATTAAGTTTTTTGTTCTGACTTGCAGTAGATAGGTTGTTATCTGTCAAAGAATCCGGATTGGATTTGCGATTGGAAGTTTTAAGGTGATTTTTTTATGCGTATAATTTACATTGTAAATTGAGGTTTTTAATGAAGGGAGACGAAATTTGATGAGATTTGTCAGTTTAATTAAGTTTTCTGCCTTGCTTTAGGTTATCAGTCAAAGAAAAAGACCGGATTGCGACTGTACTCTATTTCACAGTTTTTTAAACAGCAACAAATATAAATATTGGATAAAAAGGTATATCTAAACTTGATTTCTGTGAATTATTATTTACTTACGGCTCACTAAAATGTATACACAAGGGATATTTACACTTATACAATTTATTATTCCCCCAGCTGCAAGCAATTTGGACAATGCTCACCCTTCTCGGTTCAACTCGGACTTTTTGGACACTATCTCAAGTGGAAAGGGTGTGTGGACAATTGCAACAATTGAAACTTAACCAAACCACCAGTAGCAGCAGTGGCATTCTACAATCTCGAGACTTTAGCAACGCTAACAGGGCCGCCATAACGAGAACGAATCGTCTCCAGTACCTCCTCTCTTATCCGACCGTTATCGTCAACCCGGACGGATCCACGTTCACGGTCAGACATTCAACGCCCAGGAAGATTATCAAGGTACAAAAATTATTGGTCTGTCCTCGTTTTAAAATATTATAAAGTCTTAAAATTTGGGAACAATTAACGGGTTTTTTAGTATGTCAAACTTCCGCTACTTAATTATTTATAAATCCATTAGTAAAATTTGCATCATTTCATTTCACCGAATTTCACGCATGGGATGGGCGTGTGCCATAAATTTCCTTCCTGTTTGTTTAGACTTTACATGTCGACCAACTTGTTCGCTCCTCGTGTAATGGAAATTGGACTGGGGATCCATCCATTCAACTTCATAATTGTCTTGCACTCAATAATTCAAACGTATCGAATTCTTCTTCTCTCTTATTTTGTGAGTATAGCAGTGGCCGCGGACAGGACAGAGGGACAATGTCCCCACGGTTGTTCCATCATCTCCCCATCCTATATAAACCTGGCCCTCCCCCCATCCTACGATGTTAATGTCCCCACAGCTTCCGCGGCCACTGATAGTGTGTACATAAGTATTTACTCGTCATGAATTGAATGACATGACCGAAACCCAATGTTCTCCCCCATGTAATACATACAACTTAACATTCAATTCAAGCAACATATATATTCCATTATTTTGATTAATTCAAAATTTGAAAAAACTTTTCAGAACTTTTTACTTTTTTTCTCCCCAGAAATTCAATCATCTCCTCCGAGATTGTCATGAAAAGCAGCTTACCTGGATTTTCTCCTCCCCCGTTCAAAATTGCATTATCTCTGTAAACAGAAACAAACTCGTATTTCATGTCATTGTCATGAAGCAGCTCTTTCCATGAAATTGTTTCATGAGTTTAGGTTTGTTTGCCGAATTTACTGAAATACGGTCTTCTCTCTCTCGTGTTGTTTGTAGAATTTGATTAGACGGTTTTGTTATGTAAAAGTGGTGTTTGCTTACATAAGTATGTACGTACATTACATGGGTTAGTTACGTAGGTAAAGGTACGAAAAAAATGAACAAACACTGATCCAATCCATCCATCCATCCATGTAAAGTGGGGAACAACTAAATAACTAAAACATATATAATACCAACCAGCATCATTATTATCATTTATACATTGTTATGTTACGTTACGTAGGTAGGATGTCTCTCTGCTCTTATGTATGCATGCATACTATTTATCAATTGAGTCACGAGCTCTAAATAGTTTGGTCGTGGTATGGTTACTTAGTTAGTTATTCAATGAATTTGACGAATTCGCGAAAATCTATATAACTAATCCGCGTACTCAACCCATATGCATGTGTACGTTATCAGTGGCCGTGGGGACAGCTGGGGACATTAACATTGTAGGATGGGGGGAGGGAGGGGTTTATATAAGATGGGGAGATGATGCGGACATCGAACAACCGTGGGGACATTGTCCCTTTGCTTCCGCGGCCACTGTTCATACCTTATCAGCGCATACCTCGCGTGGTCTGGTGTTTATATCAATGGGTAGGTCATGGTAATTGATGATGGCTTGGGTTGCCTGTATCAGGTGATGATAACGTAAAATCACTTAATGTACTAACAATTAGTACTAGTAAATTTGCATGTTTAGTATCAAATACATGTGTAGAAGAGGAAGTTAAAAAAATTTAAAAACTTGTTGTCTTTCATTGTTCTACTTTTCCGTATTTTAGTTTCCGTCAAGGACGTGTCCTTAGCAAAATCAATACTAAAAATTGAATGCTGAATTGATACCCATGTCAAATTTCGACATAATTGTACACTTGAGAAGTTTACTTGGTTGTCGACTTGATTGGTTACGTTTACTATGTCGATGGTCATATGTCAAACAATTTCAACAGTATAGATTTTCCTCTACGAAATATTGGTCAGCCTCCTCTTTCCCTCTCTATCTCTTTACCCATCTCAACCCCATTATTACTTTACTTATTTATTTATGTATTGATTCCATTTCATTTCATTGTTCTCTCCTTATATAATTTCAGCTTCCGGTGGATGTCTCTCTACTCTCTGAAGCCGCCCGGAACGCAAGATTGGAACGAAGAAAGTTGAAAACCAAGGTGAAACTGGATGAAGAGTTTCTCGAAGAAGACGGCTTCGATGCCAAGAAATACTTAAAGTTTGTCAAGAAATGAACTAAAAAAAAGTCCAATCAAGAAGTAGTCAGAAATAGTTTGTTACATAAATAATTTACTTGTCAATAATTATTCAGTGAATATTCAGATTATTCTTAATTAGTCATCATCAACAAGAAAATGTGTCCTCGTCGTAGTATATAATTGTTTTCGTAGTAGTGGCGATAAAATGAATCAGTAATTGGAAAACCCAAGTTCTGCACACACAGAGTCAGTCTCAATCTAACTAGGTACGTGTGTCTCCACTCTTTTTTGTACTTATTGATTTGCTTATACACAATAAATTATGTAATATTTACTACCCTGCACTTTGATTTCTCTTAAAAAAATATGCACTTTTCTTGCTGGCTTTGGTTTTTGTTTCGTTCTTTTTTAAAAAAATAAGCTATGCAGTTTAATTATTTAAAAGAGTCGACTAATTTTTTGTAGGCTAAACAAAATGGAGGAAAAGTTACAACAACTTGACGTAGACCTGGAAGTAGAACCTCCTCCTGTGAAAAGGTCAAAGTTGGATAAGCTCGATAACACGTCGGGGCAAAAACTTTCCAATTCTTTAGAAGAAAAAAGAGATGACGACGCGCTAGAAAAAAATGGGAGCGACAGAACCAATAAAAAAGTCGCAGCTTCACCTGATGCAAATGGGAATCAAGTTGAAACCGATAAATGTGTTCTGGAAGACAAAACTGACGACGAGCCCCCCGCTTCTTCTCCCCCCGATAACGATAAGAGTCCTACTTCTAACACCGAGCTTAGCAAATCATCCACCCCTTCAAAAAGTCCCACAAAGAAGAAAAAGAAACGCAAGAAATTGAAACCATCATCGACCACCCCATCCCCGGTGAAGGTGAAGGACTCGAAAAAAACTGCAAAATCTAAAGCCGCCGCCGTACAAAAAGCTGAAGCTCAAGCAGCCGCACAAAAGAAGGCTGCAAATCTTCGCAAGAATATTAAGGACATTTTCAAAACGGAAAATCTAGGCGAAGAAACCTTAGCGGCTCAACGGGAAGAAGCGGAACGAAGGGAACGAATGATTCTCAAGTTGCAGCAGTTAAAATTACTGCAAGCTCAAACCCTTGCAGCTAACGCGGCGGCATCGTCGTCGTCATCATCGTCAATGAACGTCCCCTCTCCAACACCTTTGATAAGTAGTGCCCCTTTGATAAGTACGAGTGACTTTGCCCCTGCTGTTATTAAATGTGAAGACGACGTAGTCAGTGGTCCTCCACCTCTTCCCATTGGTGACGAACACGGCGTCGTAATCGACGCCACTTATCTTTCCCCACCACCCTCCGAACTTTTCGTGTCGAGTGAACTTCCCCAAGAGGAAATTGTTCTGTCTTCAGACGACGAACGGGATGACGACCATGAAATAAAAACTTGTGTTACTAGTAATAATAATAATAATATCGTTCAATATCCTCAACATTCTTCTACCTTATCCGAGTTGAGAAGCCATCTTATCCACCCGACGGAAGGAGTATACGGACAGCAATCCTTCCCATTATTGCCGAGTGGTGACGCTTCTTCTTCCGACTTCCTACTCGATGACCAAAACGTTATATCGATAAGTTCTGGGGACGAAGACGATACTAATAATTGTGATAACCCGGTTACAACAAGTAGTAGTGCGACAAATGGGAATGGATATCATTATTCGCATAATAATAATATTAATCACCACTTTTCCTCTGCCTCCTTATCGTCCCACCATTTGCCGTATTTCCAACATCATCATCAGAGTGAAGTGATAAGCGAGTCGAGTAGTATTAGAAGTGGGGGGAGTAGGGGGAGAGGAGGGCGTGGTGGTGGTGATAATGACAGTGACGATGATTGCGTCGTTCTCAGCCCGACGCCGGAAAGTGAGGACCCGATTGAGAAGGAGGAGAGGAATTTGGACGAATTAAATATTTTGGACAGTGAGGGAAGGGTTTTGGTCAATGTTGGACATCCGGATGAAGATCCAGACATATTTTTGGCACCGCAAGTTTCAAGGATTGTTAAACCGCATCAGGTATTTTAATTTATGAGAAAACTATTTAATTATGAATTATGGTTCGATTACATTTACAAAATGATTACGTTCTGCTCACAGATCGGAGGTATTAGATTTTTATACGATAACGTTGTTGAGTCCGTCGACCGATTCAATACGGCCAGTGGGTTTGGTTGTATCCTGGCGCATTCGATGGGATTGGGAAAAACTTTGCAGGTAAATTAACTCGAGCAAACTAGTGAGGATGGAGGTCTCCCAGCGTGTACTCTGCGATTTTGTGCAAACTTGTGTCAATCCATCATAAATTTAGTTAGTGTGAAATCTATCAAAGACACGATCTCCCAATGGGCACGTTTGGCAAGATATTTCCATCCGAAGAGGAGAAAACTCGCCTTAAAGTTGTTGACATATTTTACACTTTCCAAATCTGCGCATTGTGAACTCATGCCTTTTGAAAATTTCACATTAATTAAATTTGATATTCGATTGTCAACATTAATTTGATCAAAATCAGAGAGCATACGTTGTCAGACGACTTCCATTGTTAGTCGATGTTTTTTGTACTATACATTTTTCTCTTTAAACTTCAGGCCGTCTCTTTCTGCGACGTATTTCTCCGCGCAGCCCGTGCCAAGAGTATATTAATCATCGTCCCTATAAACACGATACAAAACTGGCTCAACGAATTCAACGTTTGGCTCCCAACAAAGAAAACTGTATCCAAAAAGAAGAAAAAGCCAGTAAAGAAGGACCCTGCAACTCCCGCCAACCCTGATAACCTCACCACCACGCCGAAGAACCCACCCAGTCCGGCCTCCCTCACCGACTCCATCAGCGAAACAGTCTCGCTAAACTTGAGCTTTGATTCTACTTTAAATCTATTCGAGAAAACCGAGGAAGATTCCGCCGCACCGGAAAAACAAGAATCAGATCCCGACAACGATGGCGGCGAAGCGAGAGGCGGAGGAGGAGACGCCATACACTTGAGAGAATTTGAAGTTTACGTTCTAAACGAAACCGTAAAAACGTTACAAGCCCGGGAAAAAATTATAAGCGAGTGGTCCACAAAAGGAGGCGTGATGCTCATCGGGTACGAAATGTATAGGATGCTTGCGCTCAAAAAGTTGAAGAAATCTGGGAAGAAACAACCCCCAAACTTCCCATTTTCTGGGGGAGACGAGTATTCCAACGAAGCCGTCAGTCTGAGCAACATTTACTCCTGCCTGGTAGATCCTGGGCCAGATCTGGTCATTTGTGATGAAGGACATCGCATCAAAAATAGTGGGGCTAGTATTTCTCAAGCCCTGAAAGCTATTAGGACACGGCGTCGCGTCGTCCTCACGGGCTACCCGCTGCAGAATAATTTGATGGAGTATTGGTGCATGGTGAGGAGTTAGCAACTATTAGCTTGCGTGGGTTCGATTTCCGTTTTTTTTTTGGAAAACTGGGGATGTTCCCACTGTCCCGAAAAGTCCCATCATCTGTAAAAAACGGAGCTTAAAAAAGTATCGTCCCCTGCTTTCCCGGCAAACGCGTTTCAACGTTTCCACCACAAATCGAGCTCACGATTATTAGCGTCTCTAGAATTGGAATTAATTTATAATAATCTTTTCCCAGGTGGACTTTATCCGACCGAATTACTTGGGCTCAAAAGTGGAATTTTCCAACATGTTTGAACGACCAATTTCCAACGGACAGTGTGTCGATTCCACCCCGGAGGACAGACGATTAATGAGGTTTCGATCCCACGTCCTTCACTCGTTGCTCGAAGGATTCGTTCAACGGCGCTCGCATGCTGGTAAAATTATGGTCTAAATAATTAACGAAGGACTCAATGACTCGTCACCAAAATGCGGTCGAAATTAATACATTTTTAATCATTTCTCGACTCGACTCGACTTGACTGGGAATTTATTTTAAAATTCTGGAAGACGAATTTGTAGTCATTCAAGTGAGTGAGTTGATTGATAGAATGGCGCTGAGTTTTTTTTACGCCAGCTTCGACGAGTTTCAATTTTTCTGAAGGCTTCATAAACTTGAGATCTCCTCCTTCAAAAAGTGTCAAAATCTGGAGTGCATATTTTTGAAAAATTGGCAACGATCTGCTCTACAAATTTGTCGTCCAGAATTTTAAAATAAATTCCCAGAGCCGAGAAATGATTAAAAATGTGCAGATTTTGACGATGAGTCATTCAGTCCTTTGTAAAGTCCAGCGGATTTATTTATTATCCCCCAATTTTACAGTGCTTCACTCCGCCCTCCCCCAAAAGAAGGAGTGGGTCTTCCTCCTCAAAATGACCACCGTGCAATACAACCTGTACAAAGAGTTTATGCAATATCTCAGCGACAATAATACGGACGGACAGTGTGGCGCAAATCCCATCAAGGCTTTTGCCGTCTGCTGTAAAATCTGGAACCATCCCGACGCTTTGTACAACGTTGTACGGAGAAAGCAAAGCATCCTCGACGATCTCGACCTGGACGAGCTGAATAGCGGAACGGGCGGTGGGGGGTCAAACTGGTCGAACAAATCGAGGCGACGAGGAACCAGCAGAAAAAAGAAGGAGAAGGAAGGCTCCCCTCAAATCTCCTATTTTGACGGAAGCGGTTTCGACTTTCGTCGAAGCACGCTCGACTATTCTCCAATGTCTTCAACTTCAAATCGGTCCGGATCCGAGGCCCTCTCGTTGGACTGGGCGCTCCCAATTTTCGAAAATTATGTCCCCGGAATCCTCGAGAATGGAGTCAAGTTTGAAATCCTGTTTGAAATTATACAAGAAACTGTGCACGTTAAGGACAAATTGTTAGTATTTTCTCAAACCCTGCTCTCCCTCGATTTGGTGGAATACTTTCTCCAGCAAAAGTTTAATTGGGCAAAGAACGCTCAATATTATCGACTCGATGGGAGCACGACGGGGCTCGAGAGGGAAAAACTGATCAATAACTTCAACAAGTTGGAAGGAGTGTTTGTCTTCTTGGTGTCGACGAGGGCGGGATCTTTAGGAATTAATCTTACCGGAGCTAACAGGGTTGTCGTGTTGGATGCTTCGTAAGAGTTGCAATTTTTTCAAGATAACTTTGACCTTATCGAATTTAATTTATTGTACGATTTTTTGTTTTAGATGGAATCCGTGCCACGATTGTCAAGCTGTATGCAGAATTTATCGATATGGGCAAACCAAACCGTGTCAAATCTATCGGTAGATACATATATGATCAATAATTAATTAATTAGTGCAATTAAGACATAATTATAAAATCTTTGCTTGCTTTCTAGATTTGTGTCGGATTGCACTCTGGAAAAAAGGATTTACGACCGACAAATCAACAAGCGGGGGATGAGCGACCGTGTCGTTGATGAAATGAATTTTAAACGTATGCATTTTCAACATTCGTGCCCATTTAATAATATGAATAATTAATTAATAATTATGATAATTTTACCAGCCCAATTCAAAAGCAAAGACGTCAGCTCCTTTCTCGTCCTGAAACACGACCATCTCGACAAATTACAGTATATCAAGTGTGACCTCAACCCAGAAAACTATTCGGATCCAATCCTCCAAAATGTGTTGGCTCGACATGGCGACAAATTGACGCAGGTAATACAACAAACTGACAATATCATCCCGGAAGTAGAAATACTAATAAGATTTGTCCATTATTAGGAACCTTTTGAGCATGAATCACTCCTCATCGACCAGAAAAGCCAACGTCTCTCAGCCACCGAAAAACGGCTCGCGCATCGCAACTATCTCACGGAAAAGCGGACGGCAGAGCTTCAAAGCGCGTCTGGTTACTCGTACTCTCGTCCATCATACGCGGCGTACTATCCTCGAGAGACGTCGTCGACAACCTCCTCCCTCCTTGCGTCCAACACGTCGCCTTCCTCATCTCATCGCACCTCTTCTTCTTACCTCACGTCCTCCGCGTCTTTATCTTCAAGCTTCCGTTCTTCGTCACACCCTGTAGTCCAAGAAGACAAATTTGAGCATCACGTCCCAGCCTTGCGAGCAAAGGGGATTTGTGTCCAGAGTATTTTACTGAAGAAGGATTCCTTCCTCGCCGACCCGAGCGGAGGACCGGACATGTAATTAATGATTAACTAATAATGGAGATCTCCCAGCGTATGCGATCAGATTTTGAGAAAATTAGTGACAAATTTAATTAGGATGAAATTTGCGAAAGACAAGATCTCCCAATGGGCACGTTTGGCAAAGATGTTTGTATCCCAAGAGGAGTAAATGCGCAGTAAATTTGGAAAGTGTAGCATTTGTCAACTTTAAGACGCGTTTTCTCCTCTTCGGTTGCAAACATCTCTGCCAAACGTGCCCATTAGGAGGCCGTGTCTTTTGCAAATTTCATTTCAATTAATTTTGTGATCGATTGACACTAGTTTAACCAAATCTTATTGCACACGCTGGGAGATCTCCATTGTCATAATTATCCCATTTACATAAAATTATGCATAAAATTATTTACAGGTATCTCATGGGCGGCGAAAAGATTTACGTTCTTCGCTCAGAAAAAGGAACATATCTCCGAATCAGCAACGGAAAACTGATCGCTGTCCGAAACAACGCATCAAATTCAAGATTTCCCATCCTAACCGTCCCTCCGACGCAAGAGCTGTCCAAAGAACAATTGCAAACCTTAGTCTACTCCTTCCTCAAACTCCCCAACCATCATTCCTACACCAACGACTACATTCACTCTGGTGCATTCTCCTCCTCCTCCACCTCCACTGAACAACCGCTCCCACCCTCCGCCAGTTTCTACACGCATAACAAGCACCACCTTCAAGTGACCAATACCCGCAGCAATTCTGGCGGAGATGTCACCATGTGGCCGTCGTCATCGGCCTCATTAAATCCCCAATCTCCACAATCACCTCTAGTCGGGCTACCTTCGTCGTCAAAGCTAAACAGCGATTTTACAAAATCCTCGTCATCTTCAAGTTTAAACGCGCTTTTAGACGCGGCCACCATCAACGGAGGAGGAGGACCAATGAGTGGACTAAATTTCACCTCTAATCTCGAAAAGTTATCCTATCTCGCCAGATTTTCCGGCCTTTCTACCCAACACAAGGAACAAGAATCTTCTTCTTCTCGACGAAATCGTCTGCTGATGGACGACAATTCCAACTCGAATTCCAGCTTTCCACCCGGATTCCTATTCCCTCCGTGTCCTACACAAATCTTCTCCCGGACGGGGACACCCCCCTCCACATTTGCATCGGACGTTGAAGTCATCCCCATTTCAAAGAAGAGGAATCGCCCCGGCGGTGGTGGTGTGTCGCCGAGTATTTCCTCCTCCGCGACGTCAGCCTCGTCCAATTCACAATCCGCTTTTCCCTACAGTCACGCCGTCTCTATTTCCACCACGTCCGCGTCTCGTCCACCCACCATCGAGGCGGAACGACACCCTTCAAAATCCAGTGATGCCAATCCCAATTTTTACGAGGATTTTACCATCACGGTAAAATCCCCGAACAAACTTAAACATAACAACAGCAGTTCTTCATCATCTGCAATCAGCACAAATTTCACGTCCCGACCCGGCCCCCACTTCAACTTTGATCGAGGCGAATACATCGCGCATCATGATAACGTATCGGAGGGAATAGGATCGTCCCCTCCGAACAGTGCGTTCCACCACGTGACCACCACGACGACGAGGAGTGACAACGGGGTGCACGACTTTTCCAGCACGTTATTAAACCAGTATTACAACAACGGTTTAGTTCAACATAACACGAAAAGTAATGGAAGCAGTTCTTCTTCCTCGTCAAAGAATGAGTTTCCATTTCATCAAAATCAAGGCGTATGATATTGGAGGAGGGGTCAACAAACACGTTAAAAATCTGGTAGAGTCAGATATATACTCGGTACTGGTATTGATTTGGTAATAACTTGTGACCGGATTGGTAGTAGTTTGTTTCAGAATGGGGAATTTTTCATTACGACAACATTACTAAACGGTAATGCCCGTTTTTACCAGTACCGATAAAGTCATGCATATGTATGTACTCCGATCAGTAATGATTTAATACCAGTTTTCTAAGAGTGCAACAACAACGCTGCTGCTGCTGTCGTCGTCTTCAGCGAATACAAACGTTAGAAATGTTCAAATAATAATAATGTGTCGTTTTTGCACCTTGTTGTTTGTTGAATGATGATATTACATACATAATTATTAAGTATTCAATTCATCTTTTTCCTGTGTCAAAAAGTATGTATCCCTAAAAAACGAAATGTACCTTTTCAGAAATATTTTAAGTTGAAAGTCAAGAAAGCATGAAAGATCGATGAGTCTACCTTAATTAATTAATTACTGCCTCCAATCGTGGCTATGATTTTGAGTACAAAATATCAGACAGAAACTACATATATTTAAGACAAGTTTTTAACTGGTAGTAGAATAATTACATTTTAATTAGTGGTATAATAATAGTTAATCATTTACATAATTGTTGTTGTTTGTGTGGGTGGTATTTGGTGTGATGCATATGTACGTTACATAATTAATTAGTTAATTATCCTATTTATTATTAAGTTCGTTCATGCTACAAACGACACCACGTTATTATTCAAAACTCATCCTCCAGTATTGTATTGTTGACTTTACCGACCGAATGTCATGATGATTATCCTAATAAAGAAGTATGTTTCTATTTACGTGAAAATTTACGAGGTCGACTTTATTTTAATTATTAAGTTAGCGTTGAATAAAGGACATTTTTTAACGCAGTTTTATTTTGCTCTTAAGCTTCCAAGATTTAAATTTCCAATTTTGCACATCGAATTTTGTGTTTGAAGAACCGGTTTGAAATCATGTTGAGAAAGAAGTTTAATTAGTATTACATGCTTTTTTCAATCTTAATAAGCTCGAGAATCCCGTCCTGCATCTCCTTCACGGCCTGACCCTCGGTCAAACCCAATCGTCGCTTGTTCGAAATGTCGTAAACGCCTCCGATGCTTTCGGTATGCTCACCGCTCGTGCCACGAACCTGGTTCATGGATAAGTCAAATTAAAGAAAATTGTATCTCCGAAATTTGACGTAGGACTTATCACCAAAATTGTTGAAATCAGCACATTTTAAAATAAGCATTTCTCCCCTCTGGGAATTTGTTTTAAAATTCTGGACGACAAATTTGTAGTCAGTGAGTTGATTAATGGAATGGCGTTGAATTTTTTAAGCAAGTTTCGAGGAGTTCCAATTTTTCTGAAGGCTTCTTAAACTTGACATCTCCTCCTTCAAAAAGTGTTAAACTCTGGAGTGTATATTTTTTTTTAATTGGGAACTCCCTCTACAAATTTGTCGGTCAGAATTTTAAAGTAAATTCCCATAGGCAAGAAATGATTAAAAATGTTCTGACTTTGGCGATAAGTCTACATTAAGCTTATCAAAGATAACGCCTCACTAACTTGAAGATTATACTTTGCCGCGGTCGCATCCAGTTTGGCCTTATCCGCTGCCAGCTTGGGCAACTTGATGTGGACCGAGGCTCGAATCGTGGTGCCCAAATTGGTCGGACAGAAGGTCAGATATCCGAACCGATCGTTGCGAGAGAAGCGCATCTTCTTCTCGATCTCCGTCACACCGGCGACCATTCGCGAATACACGCCCCCCAAATCACCCCCCTGCTCCATGGAAATGATGCGAAGGTGATCCTCCTCGTTGACCCAGACGAGGAAGGACTTCGCATCGTTGTGGTAAATTCCTCTCCCAATGGGCCAAAAGCGACACGCATTCGCCGCCTGGAGGAAACGATCGCCTTCTTTGAAGAGAAAGTGGTCATCAATGAGTTGCTGTTGGGTTTCCTTGGTCATTCCGAGGAGAGGGTAGTACCTGCAAATTTTTACCGGTGGGAAATTAATTACAACAGGGGATAGGCAAACTACTGTATTTTTGAACTCTGTTCTTCCCAGGGTTTGGATTTGTGGGGCTGTTACACCCACAAAAAGACGAAGATCTACGTGGGGAAAACAGTAGTCAGTCGAAAATACAGGTTTTGTGAAGAAATTAACTTTTTATCTTTGTCAAAATACATTATTTTCACGACTTTTTTAAAATTTAGTGTTTTGACCTCGATAAAAAGTTAGTTTCTTCACAAAACCTGTATTTTCGTACGACTTTTGCATTCTCCACGTAGATTTTCGTCTTTTTGTGGATGCAACACCTCCGGAAATCCCAACCTTGGGTAGAACCCAGCTCAAAATACTCCATTTTAACAACATATTTTGCCTACCCCAGTAATTAATTAAGGTACATAATTAAATATCCCATTAAACTATTTAATTCGAAACCTACGTTCCAGCCAAGACTCCGCTCAGTCCGGTCAAACAGCTCGAAACTTTGGCTTCCATTTCTTTGTACTGCGGCTCCGTGAGACAAGGGTTGAATGGATATCCTTCCAGTGATCGACCACACCGGACTCGAGTCGAAATCACAAACTGACCGTCTGGGTCGACGTTGACGAAGGAGCTCAGGTCTCCAAAGTCTTTTGCGGGATGATGCTAATTATAATTAAACTTGTTTCAGAGCGTTCTCTCTCACCACAATTATTAATTAGTTGATTTAAATTTAATTTAATCACATCGTTTTTCCCAAATCCTCCATGATAGTCGTCGATAATGGGGTCAAAGAGATCGGCAAAGATCTGAAAATACATGAAATACATAACAATTTGTAAATTTATAAGCAATAATTAAAATGTAACGATTATATGGTATCAGAAGCGTGTGGACAGAGGGACAATGTCCCCATCATCTCCCCATGTTATATAAACCCCTCCCTCCCCCATCCTACAAGATTAATGTCCCCACATGTCCCCACGGCTTCCGCTAATTATAAATACCGTGTAGCTGTCCGCATCTGGCGCATAAACGCCAACGCCACTATCCAAATTTTCCACGCCTGACTGGATAACGTCCATGAGAGACGCGCCCAATGGGGTCTTCCACATTTTGAGCTTGTCGAAAACATCTTGAGTCAAATATTTCTTCAAAAGCGAGTGACATTCCTCGTCCGACGCCTGCTGCAACTTGGCGTATGCCGCTTCCCTGAAGTAATTTTAATAAGTTTCATTTTTGAAATCTGAAATTGAACCCATAATTTTTCGAAAAACTCACAATCTCTCCAAAGTTTCAGGGTCAACTTTCTTCTTGCGCCCGATACACCCAGCAGCTCCACAGCATGGCATGATGATTCTTTTTTTAAAGAAAGACGAAAGTCCGACGTACAAATACAATCTGGTGGAAATGGGGACGTTTCCGAGAAGCAAAAAAGTGTGAGACGACGGGTTGGTGAAAATTTTGTCGAGAGAGAGAGAGGTCCTCTTAGATTTGCACTGGCTTCGTCGTCGTCGCCGTAGTTGTTACCGGGACAACGGCGCTTGAATTTTCACGTTTCCTGAAATTCCATTTGGATCATCTTTGTCGGTAGAAGATAAGACCAGTAAAATTAGTGCAGTAACGGCATCTTGCTAGTATCAGTGTCTACCTGTGTGTCTTATGCTAAAGGTACTCATAAGGTGTAACTTGTCAATGTCGTCATTTCTTATTCCAAAGATTCATGAATTTATGCAAATTTATACAAATGTTCCCAATCAACAAGGACGAATGGAATTATTTTATATTTTTAATGACAGATCAATTTATATAAAAAAAACTTTAAGAAAGAGGCCGAATGGTAATAATCTTGGCCGGCCTGAATCAAGTGGAGGTTTTCTCACCCCACCAACACCTGATTTTTCCTCTACCCCCTACCCCCCAAACCAACTAACTAACAATAAGTATATTTTATATTTTCTCAAAATGTGTTTGTATTTGTAATAAAAGTTAACTATGAAAAAAGAATTTCAATTTTCATGAAAAAAGGATCGAGTTTCATGAAAATCTTTCTCCTACAAAATGTAATGAGCGATTTAATAATTGGGCTGAATTCCATTGAGCCCCGATGCAGCCGCGAGAGTCGATTCGAGCGGGTTGGATCTCGACCTCGTGCGTGATCGGGCAAAATTTCCTCAATTATTAAATTAAAGTTACGATATTTTGCAGAAATAATTAACTGATTAAATAAATCATAGTTTGTATTTAGTAAAAAGAGGGACAATTCTGATTGACTGATTCAGTTAATTAAACACTTTCTTAAATAATTTGCTCAACAAATATGAGCAGCTCGAGTGAAAAGGAGGATTCATTTCTCCACCAAAATCATGTCGGCGGGGGGGAGTCGAGTGGGGGCAGTGTCGATGGGGACATGGAAGGTATTATTATTTGATTTATTGCGGAGTTATCAATATTTCTACAAAAATTTTGCGTTTTGTTACTAAATTTAGAGAGGAAAGGCGGCGTTTTAATTATAACCGACAACGTCCATTTATTTAAATTGTATTTTACAGTTGAACCTGACATCTCGATCGAGACGGCGGTCAAACTGGCTGAGTTTTTACAGACTAAAAGGGCCGAAATTAGTACCAGTCTGTATGAAAAGTACGGGCCTGTGGAGCAGACTTTGAATTCATTTAACCATTTTATGAAGTTTACCCTTCCCGACATTATTTGTAAAAATGGAACCTTCCAACATGAAGAGATCCTCCAGAACGTCAAGGTCCTCTCTCCACAATCATTTTTTGTTGACTTGTTCATAATTTAAATAATTTTGTTCCCCATCTTTCAGAAAATTCATCTCGTCAGCGCTGTTCAAGTTAGTATGCCAAGTTCTAATGAAATAATACGAGAAACGCAGAGGGGGGAGAGATATTTGTTGTATCCGCATGAATGTCGAACCCGTGGATTGTCATATACTCGACCCATCAATGTCACTTTTCTCCATAAAGTCTTCAAAGTGGATAGCTGTGGAGGTCAGACGATCGACCGATGTTCAAGGGATCCCATCAACATGGGAGAAATCCCCATCATGCTCAAGTCCGAGCTGTGCAGCTTGCATGGATTTGACAACGAAGAACTCGTCGCTCACAATGAGGATCCGGACGATCCGGGAGGATATTTTATCATCAACGGGAAGGAAAAGGTATGTCGATAAGTAGAAAAGATTGGCAATGAAGGTCTCTCAGCGTGTGCTCTCCGATTTTGATCAAGTTAGTGTTAATTTATCAGAAATTTAATTAGAATGAAATTAGTGAAAGACGCGATCTCCCAATGGGCACGTTTGGCAGAGATATTTGCATCCGAAGAGGAGAAAACGCGCCTTAAAGTCGTCAAGTTTTACACTTTCCAAATTTACTGCGCGTAGATCTACTCTTCTGATGCAAATATCTCTGCCAAACGTGCTCATTGGGAGATCGTATCTTTTTCAAATTTCATCCTAATTAAATTTGTAATCAATTGACACTTATTTGCCCAAAATCGGAGAACATACCCTGGGAGACCTCCATTATTACGAACGAATAAATTCTATGCTAACTCCAATTTATATTTACCTACCAAAATCTAGGTCTTAATTTCCCAAGAACGACTCGCCAGCAACCAAGTCTTTGTCTTCAAACCGATGCAAGCCGCATCGTTCGAATTGCAAGCAGAAATTCGCTCATTTGCATCTCCCACATCGGAAGAAGTGAACGCTTTGTGGATAACGATCCCAAAAAACCCGAATTCTTCATCCGTCAACACGATCAATCGTACCTCGACAAAAAAACCGGACGAGCAAAACTTCACCACAGATTTAATTAATGACGGCTGTTACATCAAACCGATCGGTCTCGGGGTTCCGAATTATATCCAAAAGCACAAACCCCTCCTCGAGAAAAAGTTTCGACAACGCAAACCCGGACTTGTCGTCGAGCACGTGGAACTCTTGGATTCTCTTCCGCTCAAAGTGCTGTACAAAGCGTTGGGCTATTTTGACGATGAATCAATTTGGAAAACTTTTGGATTCACGGACAACGAGGGGATCGAGTTCCAAGAAGTTTTAACAAGTACAATGGATAATTCTGTAGCTGCAAGTTTAGAGACGCAGGCAGAGGCTATCATTTTCATAGGTAATAAGATAACCTAGGACTTGATAAATCATTGCTAAAATCATCAAAATCAGCACATTTTTGATCATTTCTCCGCTCTGGAAATTATTTTAAAATTCTGGGCGACAAATTTGTAGTGCAAGAGTTGCCATTTTTTAAATATACACTCCAGACTTTGACACTTTTTGAAGGAGAAGATCTCGTGTTTAGAAAGTCTTCAGAAAAATTGGAACTCGTAGAAACTGGCCCAAAAAATTCACCGCCATTCCATTATGCAACTTGCTGACTGCAAATTTTCCCTCCAGAATTTTAAAATAAATTTCCAGAGTTGAAAAATGATTTAAACAGTATTGATTTTGACGATTTTAGTGCAGGGTCATCGATATGCATCTGATTATTCTTCATAAATACGACTTTTTCCACATAGGAAAGTTACAGAAGAGGAAAGAGAGGCTACAAAATGCTCACTTGCTCTCGACCGACGAACCTCCCCCGCGTCGAATTGTGACCCACGAAGAGCACCACTTGGCCGGTGAGATATTCATCAACGAGAAGGTTTTACCACACGTTGGCGTCGAATCAAATTCGAGAATTCGCAAAGCACTCCACATCGGTTACATGGTAAACCGTCTCATCAAGACGCAGGCCGGCCGGATAGAGTGTGACAATCGGGATCATATCCAGAACAAACGGTACGATTTAGCGGGACCATTGATGTCCAGCTTGTTGAAAAAGTGAGTCGATTTTAATTTTCCGATTCAAAATAAACTCAGTTTTCTAACCCTGAATAAAAATGTTAATTTTTTATTTAGAGTGCTGCACCAGCGGATGCAAGGAATGCTGCTACAGATTATTCGGAAAATTGAGACCGGGCGGAATTATGACTTTTTCGAGGAAGTCGGTCCATTTTACACGTTGACGGAAGGATTTCATTACGCTTTCATGACCGGAAATTGGGGCATTAAACGGATGCCTTCCATGCGTGTGGGCGTAGCGCAGGTATGTTTTTTTTGTAGACATTGGCGACGGAAGCAGGGGGATAATGTCCCCACAGAAATCCGGCGAAATCGTATCTTGCCCATTTTAATTTTAAGTCCAATCCCACAATGTTAATGTTCCCATATGTTCCACAACTTCCGCCGCCACTATTCGCAGATGTGTGTCGCACTAATCGATAAATACTAATTTGTCCTCTCTGTCCGCCAAAAGGTGCTATGTCGACTCAACGGGATTTCGACGCTCAGTTACTTACGTCGGGTCAACTCACCATTCAACCGACTTGGCAGGATGACTGATCCTAGGATGGTGCACAACACGGCTTTTGGCTACATTTGTCCCGTCGATACCCCTGAAGGTGAACCTGTCGGATTTCTTAAGCAGTTATCCATCATGGCGCATGTCTCCGTGGATGCGGAGATTTCTCCCATTCGACGATGCTTGAGGGAGATGAATGTCAATCAGCTTGATGAAGAAAATGATCACTTATTAGCGACGTGAGTCTTCATTAATTGCGAAAGACTCGATGCCAAAATCAGCACATTTTTAATCATTTCTTACAAATTGTCAGCTCTGGGAATTTATTTTAAAATTCTGTAATTCTAAAATTTTAAAACAAAATTGTAGTCAGTGAGTTGATTAATAGAATGGGATGAATTTTTTAAGCCAGTTTCGAAGAGTTCCAATTTTCTGAAGGCTTCTTAAACTTGAGATCTCCTCCTTCAAAAAGTGTCAAAATCTGGAGTGTATATTTTTACAAAATTGGCAATTCCCTGCTCTACAAATTTGTCGTTCAGAATTTTAAAATAAATTCCCAGAGGCGAGAAATGATTAAAAATGTGCTGACCTTGGCGATGAGTCATCACATCCTACGTTAATTACTTCTAGGTACATATTAAAAATATAATTATTAGGGAGACGAAAATCTTCATCAACGCCTCCCTCGTAAACACCTGTCCCCCTGGCGCCGCGTCAGACTTGCTCGTCGAGAAACTCAAAGCCCTCAGAAGAGCTTGGGATCCTGACCGGTACCAGGAGTACTTATCAGAATTCCACAGGATGCGCTCAGAACGCGAACGGGAAAACAAAAAGAAGGGTTTAGAACGATCCCTTGGCGTGGCTGAAGTGGAAAAAGAAGTCCGAAAGAAATTGAACTTTTCATCCATGATGAGCAATCAAATTTCAATCGTTCGAGATTTCTCGCGACGTGAAATTCGAATCAGGACGGATGCAGGGAGATTATTGCGCCCATTGTACGTCGTTAAAGGGAACCTGCTCAAGTTGCATGGACACGTCGGAATACTGAACGGAAATAATTCCGTTGTCAAATTCGAGTAATTATTCATTATTAATTAAATCACGGGAAATTGTAACTAATTAAATTCCCTATTACTTTTTTTAGCTGGCCTAAACTTCTCAAAGCTGGAGCAGTTGAATTTCTTGACGCCGCCGAAGAAGAAAATGCAGTTATTGCGATGCATCCCAGAAATCTGATACCCTCCAAGGATCCAGACTCCCAGACGTCTCAAAATACTCTAAAGTTATCGTACACTCACTGCGAAATTGATCCGAGTGGTACACTCGGCGTTTGTGGGGCTATTATTCCATTCGCCAATCATAGTCATAGCTGTCGACTAACATTTCAAGTGGGTTGAGACATGGTTTGAAACGTGGGTTCGATTTCGGAAAACGGGGGAAGAAATCTCCCGGAAAATTTCAACAGTCCGTAACAAATTTACCCTAAAAATGCTGGGAAATTCCCTTAAACTTTCAAAATTTCTCCCCCTTTCCCGGCAGCAAACGTTTGCACTACAAATCGAACCTACAGTTTGAAATACTTTTAATTTTGGGTTTGAGGGCTAAATTTTAAATTGTTTTCAGACAAACATTGCAAAACAATCTGTAAGTACATATTTTTCTTTGGCGTCATACAAATGTAAATTATTGCGAATTAATTTTACAGCTTGGCGTCTACGCGCTCAACTATCAGTCCAGATATGACGTGGACTGTCACGTCCTTTACGGAGGACAACGGCCTCTCGTCACCTGCAGAGCAGCCGCAGCCTTTGCCGGATTTGATGCCAATCCTTCGGGTCAAAATGCTATCGTGGCGATTGGTTCGTACACCGGGTACAATCAGGAGGACAGCCTGATTATGAATGAGAGTGCCATTCAGAGAGGACTCTTTCGCTCGATGAACTACAAAACTAAGGACGACACGGCAAAAACAAATCGAGGATTTGGCGACGAGGCAAGTTTTTTGTGATTTTGTGTTGTACAGATAGACAGAAATTGTTAAGTTGACATTTTTTTTGCAGAATGAAACGTTTGAAAAGCCTGACCATAAAGAAACCGGAACTTTTCGAGGGGAACGAACTAAAATTTTGGATGAGGATGGCTTACCATATGTCGGAGAGGAAGTCAGAGACGGAGACTTGATCTTTGGTACGTTAAAATAGAGTATTTTGAGCTCAGTTCTTCCCCGGGTTTGGATTTCCTGGGCTGTTACACCCACAAAAAACAAAAATCTAGATGGAAACAGCAGTAATACTAAAATACAGGTTTTGTGAAGAAATTAACATTTTATCGATGTCAAACTACATTGTTTTCACGATCTTTTAAAAATAAAGTATTTTGATAAGGATAAAAAGTAAATTTCTTCAGAAAACCTGAATTTTCGTACGACTGCTGTCTTCTCCACGCAGATTCTCGTCTTTTTGTGGGTGCAACAGCATTGGAAATCTAAACCCTGGCAAGAACGGAACTCAAAATACTGTAAATACTTTGACAAAGTACTTTGCCCACCTCCGACTGGGTGCATTCTTTTAGAATTAAATTATTTGCTATCAAATTGTCGCTTTTTTTGCATAAAAATTCCAGGAAAAGTACAAAACATACCCAATCGTGAAAAACAAGAAGGCAAAGAAGGCTGCAGCAAAAGGGATGTTTCTCAACCCATTCGGATCCCTTGTCACTCAGTTTCTTACCATGCTGGCAAAGGCGAACCCACTAAGAAAGACCCCATCAACCCGTCACGAACCATGGTCGACAATGTTGTCGTGTTTGACAACGAGAGTGGATACCGATCATGTAAAGTTCGCCTCAAAACGGTTCGATGTCCTCAAATTGGGGATAAATTTGCGTCAAGACATGGTCAAAAAGGAGTGATTGGTATCACGTTACCCGAAGTTGTAAGCTGCTTATCATCGTCAATGCGATGTTATGTTATCTATTATCCTAAATTTATGTTTATTAATTAATTTATTAGGACATGCCTTTCACCAAGGATGGAATTGTGCCCGACATAATAATCAATCCGCATGCAATGTAAGATGATTTTTTATACCACGTGACGGTAGTCAAACTATAATCTCGTCTATGTTTTTTACAGTCCTTCTCGAATGACGATTGGTCATTTACTGGAAATGTTGGATGGAAAAGTTTCTGCATTGGCAGGCAAAATATCGGATCGACCTCCGTTCAGTGCTTACGATGAATTTGAGAACGGATTTGGATTGGATTTGACCGCACAGCTTGAAACGGAGCTGAGGAAACGAGGATTCCAAGGGTCAGGATATGAAGTCTTGTACTGTGGACATACAGGAAAGAAGATTAACGTGCAATTTTTTATTGGTCCGTGTTACTACCAGGTAGTGAAATTCACTAGAATTTGCGTCCTTTCTTTTTCCTGTGAAAAAATCTCTGAAGCATTTACTTCCTATATTTCAGCGTCTTAAACACATGACCATTGATAAATTACGGTTCAGAGCTAGAGGCCCCATTTCGGCGTTAGTGAGACAGCCAAACCCTGGAATTTCTCGGTAATTATCCATCATAAATTTAATTTATTACCCTGATTGATTACATTATTGACACTTGAATTTATGTAAATTAGTCGCTTGTTTTGTTTGTATCGTCATTTAAAAGTTTACCTAGCCATTTAAAAATTTACCAACGTTAATTAACTTTTTACAGAGAAGGTGGCTTACGTTTCGGGGAAATGGAACGCGACTCAGCCATAGCTCACGGTGGAATGCAATTTCTTCGGGAACGACTTTTCCTCGTGACTAATAATTTAATTACTGTACTAATCATCCATTTTTAGTTAATAATTGTAATTAAATTTCCCCCCTCAGGTATCCGATTACTACACGACGCCAATCTGTCACACTTGTGGTCAAGTCTTGACGCGTGAAATAGTTCATACCGTAGATCAGGTCAAGTTGCGGGAGGAAGGAGCAAAAACATATCAATCTACTTTTAAGTGTATGACTTGCAAATCTCAGAAGGACAGGGTAACTGATTTATCTTCAAGTTTTGTCATTTTCGGCGTCAAAGGTTTTCATATCAGAAAAATTAATCAAAATTTATATAATTATGCAGGGCAGCCTTGTCGAAATGCCGTACGCTACAAAGTTATTGTTCCAAGAACTAATGTGCATGAGCGTAAGGGTTGTGATTCTTCCGATCGAGTTGGAAATGAATGACATTGTAAGCTTTAGTATGTACTATTTAACGTAGGACTCGATGGTTCATCACAAAAATCGACAGTTTTTAATAATTTTTCGGCTCCGGGAATTTATTTCCAAATTCTGAAGGACCGTAGTCAGCAAATTGATTAATAGAATTGTAGTATTTTTTAAGCCAGTTTCGATAAGTTCCAATTTTTCTGAAGGCCTCTTAAACTTGAGATCTCCTTAAAAAAGTGTCCAAATCTGGAGTGTATATTTTTTTAAATTGGCAACTCCCTGCTCTACAAATTTGTCGTCCAGAATTTTAAAATAAATTTCCAGAGCCGAGAAATGATTGACGATTTTGGCTATAAGTCACTGAGCACGGTTGCTTGACACTGTAATACGGTTGCGACAAATGAAGCATTTCGAAAAAAAAATCATTTTTGAAATCGTTGGTACTTTTGCGATGGTAAAAAGTACAAAAAAGTACCAACGACTTTGACCTCGAATAACTTTTGAATAGGCAGAGATAGGGACTTACTTCTCAAGGATGAAATCAACCTAATTTTTAGCTTGATTTTTTAAGCTAAAAATCTCGAGTGTACTATTTCGGAAAATTAAAACGTTTATTTCGAAGAATATCTCTAAAATTTAAGTTTTTCAGGAATTTTACAGCCAATTCTTATCTCACAAAATTCTATAATATACCAAAATGATCTAGACCGATCGATTGACACCCCACTGGAGGGTGTGAGATAACTTGATCCAGATTTGACCTAGGGGGTCATCTCAATCCTCCAACTTAGCAACGGTCCACTCACACCATTTTTTCAGTACATAATAATTTCTTCAAAAATGAAAATTTGTGTTGGAAACAATTCATTTGTCGCAACATGGTTAGAAGTGTAAAGTTGTCAAGCAATATTGGTCACTGAGTCCTATTTACGTTGCTAATTGTCAATTTTATCTGCAGTATGAAAAAGAATGCTCTACTTCTTAACCTTTCCTTCAGGTACAAGGAACCATATCCTTTGGTCATCAACCGCGCGAAAACATGGTGAACATGATTTCCGCCGATATGACTCAACTTTGGAATGACGTGCAACCCACCGGAAATCCCGTCGATAATGATGACCGTGCCTCCAGTCCTGCTGTCGTCCCTGGTGGCCGTGACCCCAATCCTGCTGTCGTCGCAGTTAATGACTCTGACCAAGAGCTGAGTATTCCACCTCTAGAAGAAGATATCACCGAAGATTTTCCTGGGTTGTAGTTTAGTACGTCGTAGTTTAGCAAATGTTGTTATTTAAAGCTTTCTCTGTGACCTTTGTTTTTTTTCAGTATTGACATAAACAAAATTCCTGTATTGGGATTTCTTTCTTATTACAATTACGTAATGTGTATATACAACTATACTTTAATTATTGCACGATTGTAGAGGCATCTGATCTCTTGGGCATTCGTCCCAGTTGCACTCCAAGTAGCAGGAGAGACGTTGACAATCCGGAATTGGGATTCGTCCCAGGGTTGAAATTGGATTCGTGGCGATACCCATTCTGTCAAAATCACTGGGTTTCAAAGGTTTCACCGGAGTTTCATAAACCTCTTTGGGATGCATGCTAGAATAATTTAGGGTAAATTTAGGGTGCAAATTACTTCTCGTATTAGTAATAATTTACATACATGAAACATTCTTGATACATGGTCATAATATCGTAAGGATCGGCCGGGTTTAAAATTTTCTTCACTTTGCATACCGGCGGTGTAACGAAGCACTCATATCCTCCGTACCTAGAAGAATAATTAGTTAATTAATATACATCCTTAATTACGGGAAACGATCACACATTTTCAAAATTTTCAGTAAATTTCAACTACCCAGGAATCATTCTGTCGTAGGGTTGTCGCAACATATTTTTCCGAACCAGTTCAAGATTTTCTTTGGTTGGTAAATCATGACCTTCGGGACATCGAGCATACCTAAAAAATAAATTATCAACATGATATTTATCCGTTCTTGGCGTTTGACTCCAGTGGTCGCGGAAGCGTGTGGATGTGGACAGAGGGGGGCAATGTCCCCACAGTTATTCGATGTCCGCATCATCTCCCCATATTATATAAACCCGTCCCTCCCCTATCCTACAATGTCAATGTCCCCACAGCTTCCGCGACCACTTTTTGACTAACTTTGCTCGACAAAGCCGATGTTCCTGGAAGTACGAGTCGTGCCCAAGATCAGGTCTGTTGTACATGGTGTCACACCTCCCAGCCATCTTTCGCACTTGAGGTCGATCCCATTTTTCGAACACTTCGCCCAAATTCATCATGGCGAAAGGGGCAAGTTCTGCAGCGCGGGCGAGCTGCGTGCATAATTAATTACAATTACTCATTTGCATTTAAAATACATAGTTTTTCAACTAAATTACCGGATCGCCCGGTGGTCTCTCTTGCGAGCTGGCTGGCTTTTCCAGCACTGCGAGTGGGAGTGGCGCCCCATCTTTGTTCATTTCGCGATAAGTCGTTGACCAAATGTACTTTCGTACGATTCCTTTCCGACAATCGTCCGTCTCCTGCATCGCGTACCGTTTCTGGTCTTCTTGCAGCTGTTCGAGAGCTGGGCGTGGGCGACAGGGTCGAAACCGAGCGGGAGGGTTTCCCGGTGGGCAATTGGTCAATTGCTGACCGTCTCCGCAGCACGGCATGGTGGGGATGAGTGGGTAAATTAGTCGGATATGTTCTTATCTAGAGATAAACAAGAAATTAGATAATGTTAAGTCAAATTTAAAGTGTAAACTTACCTGTATTTCAGGTGAATGCATGCAGAAACAAGGGTATGAAGTTTGGTCGATATTTTGCATAATCAAAATCGGCAGTTACACAATGAAATTTAATACTTTTCCATGTAAACAAATATTTCACTAGATTTTCATAAAAATCACTTATCAAAGAGTGGGGCTTATCGCTCACCAAAAATTGAAGTGATTATTTTACATACGTTAAAAAACCAGGTGGACTGCAT
This sequence comes from Folsomia candida, assembly GCF_002217175.1. NCBI lineage: Eukaryota > Metazoa > Arthropoda > Collembola > Entomobryomorpha > Isotomidae > Folsomia > Folsomia candida. The sequence continues at coordinate 4,887,420 of NW_019091201.1, forward strand.
TTATTAAATACAAAGCTTACTTACAACTTATTTATTATTTACGATGAATAATTAACTGACTCACTATTACTTTATAGAACATAGAACTAGATCATACATAGCACTAGATTAATCGTATTTACTTATTTAATTAAATGACAAACAATTCTAAAAGCAACCAGGATAAGGGTCCACCCTATTTTTTCTCATCACCAATTGAATCTTTCTGTTCATATCTTCACTGTAAATGGCGACACACTTTTCATAATTGATTCTTCGCCTTACTTGGCACGCCTTTTCGTGATACCGTGTCCTCCGGTACTGGTCGAGGTGACCTTCACGCCCCATTATTCGATTCAATAGACGCATCGCCTCGTCCACGTTTTCATTCCGAACGAGAACCGTCCTCGCGATGAATTTTGTATGCATGTTGAGAACCATTGTTGCGACGAGGGGGGTCAACAATTCCCTAAAAAACACATAAAATAATTAGTTAATTAGATGATAATTAATTAACCCAAACTGTGACAAATTGATCACAAAAAACTTGTAACATAATAAGTTTTAATTATAAATTCTATTTACCAATTAGTCCACGCTCAACTTTGACTTAAAATTGGTCGACTTCTTCTCAAAATAAGACAATGTCAATCTCAATAATTTTGAATTAGTTTAGAAATTTTAGGAAATTTTATTAAAAAAATGTTCAATGTTCACACCGGAGATGCGAATTTCGTTCAGTTTTGTATGTCTATTTACCCCACAGATTTCGTGTTCGTCTGATCTCAAAATTTTGATTTGTTGTGCTAAAGTTGGTTAACGTTTTTACGTTATTTTATTTTTCGTAGTTTTTGTTAAAACTTATTTTTAATTATTTGAAAAGTCTCGTAATTTTATACCAATTAGTTGTTAGAATCTTTTATAACAAACGTGCCAAATGAAGTGAAATTAATCAGCCAGTATTATTACTGAAATTTTGTGGTGGAGTAATTTTTTATGGGTGTGACATTACATTTAATTAACTTACAGTCATTTATTTTGCATTATAATTAACATTAGTATTTCTAAATTACAGGATTTTTACCACTTGTTGAACTAAAAGACCATCTGCTAAGCAAATTCGGCTTGGATTTTTAGGAGTCTGCATGAAATAGTGATTGGAGTAATTTTTTATGGGTGTGACATTACATTTAATTAACTTATTTAAATCATTCATTGTACATAATAATAATTAACACTAGTATTTCTAAATTACAGGATTTTTTTCCACTTGTTGAATTAAAAGACCATCTGCTTGGATTTTTGGAGTGAAAGTCTGCATGAAAAAGTTTCACATTTCTAGTTTCACCAACCACTCACTTTCACCGGAAATAAAAGACGTTGACGACTTCAAGCAAGCAAAATGACGACACACAATGATAACCCTCTTTTGGAACTCTTCTCTAAATATTTCGTACTGCTAACTATTTTTCATACGGCCTCCTGCCAAACTCCGGAGCAAAATCGGAGTCACTCCTTCGACTTTGGAGATTTTCTCGCTATTGTTATCATAATGGTTTTAATGTTCGGTGGGGTTTGTGCTTGTCTTGGAAAATTTGCAAGGGTTCGTTCTGGACAGATTTGATAAGATAAATTAATTACTTGGTGAAAAACGAGTCTCTAAAAAAACCTAAGATCTGCTGACGCGACTGATTTCTATTTTATTGTTTGCACAGTTAATTTTACAATATTTTACAATTAATGAATTCACATTATATACCAACCACATACCATATTTTCTTGACAATCTTATACATATTTCTAACAATGTAGTGATAAGTTATCACTGATAAAGGCTATTAATACCAAAAATATTTAATAAAAAACTTTTAAAAAATCATCAGATTTCGACAGTTGTAATTTTCTCTACTTCATCACCACCAGCGCCATCGGGAACATCTTCTTTTTCCAATTTTGTCCCAATTTCTTCACAATTTTCTGCTCCGGATTTCTCACCACCAACGACGATCGTCCTGTTCTTGGTTATCTTTGGTTTTTGCTTCACCGGAAACTCCGTACCTTCATATCTTTCCGCTGCCTGCCATTTCTTCTCCGTATCCAGATCGAAATCGAACGGTTTTTCAACATTCATGTTGAACAGGTCACGTTCATAAGCTGTAGTCATCAACAGTATTAACTTTAAAGCATTATAATGACGTAAAACTAAAATAAAAACGCACTATCGATAAGCTTCAAGTTTCCGGGCAACTTGGCTCTAGCTTCATTCAATGTTTCGCGACACTTATCCGCATTTCCCAGGAGAAAGAGGGCCTTCGCCAAAAACATTCGTCCCCGGAGGGAATGTTCCTCCAGTCGCAACGCCTTGTCGCATTCTTCCACAGCAGAGGAATAAAGTCCCAATCGGAGATATGTCAAGGCTCGATTGTTATACAGGCAGGGAGAATCCCTGATTAGTTTTATGGCCTAATACATAAATGCACAAAATTACATCACATTTTTAATCATCATTCTCGCCTCTGGGAATTTATTTTAAAATTCTGGACGACAAATTTGCAGTCAGTGAGTTGATTAATGGAATGACGCTGAGTTTTTTAAGCCAGTTTTGATGCGTTCCAATATTTCTGAAGGCTTCTTAAACTTGAGATCTCCTCCTTCAAAAAGTGTTAAAATCTGGAGTGTATATTTTTTTAAATTGGTAACTCCCTGCTCTACAAATTTATCGTGCAGAATTTTAAAATAAATTCCCAGAGCGGAGAGATGATTTAAAATGTGCTGATTTTGACAACTTTATCAAGTCATGCATATGTAAATATTTCTTTTATCGTCATTCTCACCTCATTATAATTTTTTAACGCTCCTGCAAAATCCTTCTGCCCAAAGAGAATGTTCCCCTTCTTCCGGAACTTATCCGACTCCACTTTCCTCTCCTTCCGGTCTGCCGTCCTTCGTTCTACGTCCTCCTCCACGGACCGCATGAAGGCCTGAGTACTCAGCTCATCCTGACTTTGACCTCTATTTTCCTCCTTAACTTTGTTTATGACGCTGCGATCCTGCGTCACCTGGCAGGCAAGGTCACACCCCCCAACGTTCTTCTCATGAAGGAGGATGTCCGCTTGGCGAATGCCTAATTCAAATTTTTAGTCAAAAAAGGTGACAAAAAAATCAAATTTCAAGAAAACAGACCTCGTTCATTCTCAGCCGGATCGGTGGAAGCGAGTGCGCTTATCACAGCCGTGATTTCGTCCACTCTGCCTAGAAAGCTGTTCAACTCGGTGTCCTCTTTGAGCCTGGTGGGGGTCTTGTCGAGGTCAAGGTCGAAATCGCCGGAACCGCAGTGCTCTGGATGACTCGAGCTCGTCGCCATTTTAATTAATTGCTTAATTAATTGATAATAAGTTGTGGATTGGATGCACAAAAGGAGAGGAGACACAAAATAATGTGAAAATGACTGAAAGTTTGAGTTTGCAGGAAGCAAATTATTGAACAAACTTTGTATGAAAAGTTGTCATTGGAAACTTGCCATTCCACGTTGGGTTGAACATTTCTATGAAATTACAAAAGTTCTCAGAAACACTTATAATTTGTAAAATAAGGGGATCAATTAAAACTTATTAATTCCAATTAAATTGTAGCATTTCACTGTATGCACATATTTAATCTAGATAATTCCTTGTTATAACAGGCATTGCTAACTTGCAGGAATGACTTGGTGAATGCTGTCTCTCTGAATTTCTTTCTATTCTATGGGAGAATGTGGGCGAAATTCATAATACTTATTTTATAACGTGCCAAATTACAAATTACTAGGAATTAAGAATTCAATTATTGTGCGTATTTTTAATTAGAGAAATATTTTATCACGATTTGTTACAATAATTTGATATTAAATGCATGGTGGTATTTTAAATATGTACGAGCCTGTATTACATATTCTTATTATAAAATGTACAAGGAATCGAAATCTAACACAACAAATACACCACAAATATTTTACAAATTATACTACACAGTTGAACAAATTGATATTTTTCCCCGTAAAATAAAGAGATTCTGTGGGTAAAGTTTTGGTGTCATCTCATGCGATCATTGCCAATATTTCTGCCAACTCATTTAGAAACATTTCCTGAAAATCCCAACGCAAAAATCATATTTACTTATCCGAATTCGAACCTTGTGGCAAAGGTAATATAATAAATTAAATTAAAACTTGCCTCTTTCGGAGAATGTCTTTCGGGCTGGAATGAACAAACAAGGAGATCATTATCTAAATTTTAGAATGCGAATGTAAATTGAGTCGTTGTCTTACCCAAAATTCGAATAATCCATTTACCACCCGTTCAGCCAATGAAGCATCCTTTTCGACAAATTTGACGACACAAAATGCCAGTTGAGAGTGGTAGACCGAGAGACAATTCATTTTGTGCAATGGTAGCAGCACGTCGAAAAGAGAAGCAATGTGCTCCTCCCTCAACGGGAGAGCTAATCCGTTGATGATGCTGCAAAATTAATAAAAATTGATTTGCGAAAGTGACACTTAAGGTGGAATAGCATGCTGGCCAATGCGGGTTTAGAGTTTAAATTGTTGTGTCTCAACTTTCCCTTCCTCCATGTATTCAAATGGCGATTTTGAAACATGTTTGTCGCCGTTCGTTTTTTACAATATGAAAATTTTAATGCACCTAAAAATCGGTAATTTTTATGCTTACAAAGTTAGGAAATAAAAATTTTGATTTGTTTTCTTCAATGAGGAAATATTTAATTTTTATTGTTTATTTTTCATCTATTTTATATTTATCTTCTGGTTGAAGAAAAAAATCAAAATTTTTATCTCCTAACTTTGTAAGCCTAAAAATTACCGATGTTTAGGTGCATTAATATCTTCATATTGTAATCAAAGAAACCCAAAAAAGGAAAGCTTAGATGAGACTAAGAAGTGCGATAAAAAGTATTTAATAAATTTCTTCTTAATGAAGGACATAGAATTTTAATATTTCCAGTATCAGTGCCCCAGTATATTTTCAGTATAGAATGATAAAGTGTCAAATAATATTGAGATAATATTTTGACCACCATCAAAACTTTCTCAGTTTTAAACTGATTTTCGGGATTTTAATTTTGTATTTTTATAAAAAATATGTATCAACTTTTTGCTCATTTACATTTAGCATGAAGGCCTTCATTTTTTTCTAATCTCAAAAAAACACATTTTCGATGGTGTTTTTCCTGCATATCTCAGGAACAGGGCACTATTCCAGCCTCCTGGTCGACAGTTCAATTCTAATTTGCCATAATTGACTCTGGACACTAATTTCATTAAAATCGGGTGGAAATTGACCTAGATCTGAAAAAATTAAGCTTTTCAAAACCGTAGTGATTGCTTACTTAGATGATTTTTTTCCTGCAGTAACTATAGCCTCATCTAAGAAAAACGAACGGCGATGAACAGGTTTCAAAATCGCCATTTGAATATATGGAAGAAGGGAAAGACGAGGCACAATAATTTAAACTCAAACCCCGCATCCAATGCCACGTTAATACTATACTGATAATACTAACCTCGCCTGTATTTCTAACATTTCTGCGATCCCATTGTGACGTTCAGTTTCGTAAATGGAGTGATGGAAGATATTATAAACCTGCTCTCTGCAATGGATAGATTCTGTTAGTAATTTTTCTCGCAGCTTAATTTATTTGGTACAAATCACAAAAATTGCTTCAGTACCGGATGTATCTTCGGAGATTAAGGAGTTTTGCATAAATCTTGTGATTGGTTAATTTTACAAATTCTCGTTCTCTTGAATCTTCAGCGTTATATAAATCCAGTAACTAAATATAATGAGAATCTCATTATGAGATACATACATATTTATATAAGGTAGCAGATAAATTTTAAACCAACCAATTTATTTTTTTGAAAGTACTTGCCTGTGACACAAACTCCTTATCTACATATTTCTCGGCTATACTAGGTTGAAAGTCAGGGGTTTCCAGAAACCTGAACATAATACCTTTATGTATAATTATAAGCAAATAAATATATATAGCGTAATAATTCTGAAAAAAAACCTACTTCAAAAACAATTCATAAACGAGTTGCAAATGCGGCCAAGCCGCGTCAAGCTGAAAAAAATCAAAGTCATTAACGTATTCATATACGGGATTAAACATAATTAATTAGCATAATTGTACCGTAGGCTTAACCTTTTCCGGTTCAAAATCTGTCCCGTTTGGACTCGACGATGGGGCCAGCGCCCGAAACACGTTGACGGAAAACTATTTAAGAATTGTACAAATCGTTAATGTAATGTAATAAATAATTGCATAGTTTTCGTTCAGAAATTTGACCCAATTTTCTGCAGAAAAGCGATTTGTACAAAAGCGATTTGCAGAATTATGCACATACTGTTCAGCAGAATAAAACGAATAGGAATTTTCTACAAGATTATGTAAAAAAAATATACAAAATACAAATATATCAAGCTTTTGTCAATTACTGCAGAATTCCACTCAATAACATAATAAAAAATAGAATGTCCACAACTTCTGAGTACCATGTTGACCGCTTCTGGATAAATAGGCTCTGTAATGACGCCTTCCTGGGTCGTAATGTATTCCACCATTTCTTGGAGTGCGCATCTTTTCACTTCTTTACATTTGAGGTCGGACTGCGAGTCAGTAACAAAATCAAACAGGACGCCACACTGTCGAAGTTTTTGAACAAAAAGCTCCTCCCTTTCCGACGCCGCCGCCGTATCTAAACCGCAACCAAATGACAATTATTTAAGATTAATAATACATAATTGGTTTGAATTGAGTTGTATATGAAAATGTGTACTTTTGAGCAGGGGAAGGGCTTCGAGTTCCTTGTTCTTTGACGGGGACAAGCTCAGCATTTTGCCATCTTCTTCCAAGCACGGGGCCCCAACGTACATTTCCATCTGGTTATAATAACTCTTTTAAATTGTATTCCCCCACGGATAAATAATAATTATTACTTGACAGGACTTAAATATACCTGCTTTTTATGTTAAGGATGACCTCTTCTTCTTCGTTGTTTACTCTCTCCGTGAGCCCAGTTACATGCACCGTTCCTCTAAATCTAATTCGTTAAGTACCAGATCACCCTGTCCTGCAGGAACTAACCTTCTTGTCCTGCTGTAGTAAGATTCTTAATTGTTCTTAATAATCTATGTAAATATGTATTTACAACAGCTCGTCCGCTTTCCTTCTTCCAATGAGACGAATGTCGACGCATGGAGCAAAATGACGGGAAATTGTATCACATAATGTGATACACATTCAATGTCAGGATGAATCAATTCGTTTCCTAAAAAACACCGGCGTAGCCGTTAGTGATTGAAGAATCCTGATTCAATGTAATAATTAATAATTAATTATTAAACTATAATTATTATAGTTTAATTGTTAAATTAGCTATGTTAGCTCAGTTCCCGGGGATGGAAAAATCTGAACAAAAAAGAAAAGTGGTTTTTAACAGTAGCAATTAATTCACCAGACCTGCAACAATTTTAGCTAGATTTTTTTTAATAGTCATGATTCATTCATGATTTCGAATTTATATGTTTTTATGAGAAATTAATGATATCCATTTAATTAATACAATTTTTACAATGCCTCAATTTAACTAATGAGACAGAATCACAACGTTTTTCATATAACAAGGAAACGTTTTAATAAACAAATTCATAGTTTACTTATGTACATATGTGGCTACATTTGCATGTATCTTTAATCCTTATGCAACTCTTTAACGTCACTACTAAAAATAATGCGAAATAGGTTCTAAGGTTATTATTATGGGCAAAAATAGTGAGTCAAACTAGCAATTTCTGTGGTTTAAACGGATCAAAATATTTACATTTTTTCCCCACGAATGATAAATCATTCACGAGTGAAAGGTTATAGTTAACAATTCCCAGCTAAAATTTTAAGCATAATGTGTCGTGTCTCCGAAATGTGTATTTAATTCGTGGTGGACACAAAAACAAGTTTTTTTCTGTACAATAATTGCCAAGAACTGTGCAAAAATCATGTGATCAATTTAAGAGGATCGCTGGTCAAGGCATTATATGCTAATTATAACATGACGCATAGGTCACACCAGGGGTCAAAATTCCCCAAAAGTCAATCACATCCTTTTCGTACGACTTCCTAACCCAGTGAAATTATCCGACTAACAAAAAACCAACTCGAGGTTTAGTTTCCTTTTTCAGCTAATGAAATTCATTCCAGACCAATTTCGCACCTCATTTGGTTCCATGTTCTACACGGATATTAAAGATTGAGTCAACAAGTGCAATTATTTGCACATCTGCACAATTAGGAATCATCCCATCTTACTATGTTATTATTATCGTCTGCTGCTCTTTTGCCACGCTTGACACCACGCTAACATGCATAAATCATGGTTCATCTTTATGGCGTTGTTAGATATGAATTATGCAATAATTTCTCGTGAGCTAAATAAACTGCGACTGCACAATTTAGAATATGCAAAATAGTGTCAAATTATGATAAATATTTAACCAGTAAAAAACGGGGTAAAATTACTCACACTTTTTATTTAAAAATTGTCGTGCAAATTTTTGCACACATGCAAAATTAGGTACAATACGGCACCACAATTCTCCTCATTTCTCGTTAAACTTGCGACTGCACTATTTAGAATATGCAGAATTGTGTCAAATTATGATACATTTCTAAGTAGCCAAAAAAACTTAGTAAAATTGCTCACACTTTATATTTTTCGAGGTAATAATTGCCCAGCAAATTTTTGCACACATGCAAAATTAGGTACAAATCTCCAGGTGCTGGTCCATGCACTTTTTCCTCGTGCTACACCCCCCACGGGCAGTGAGTGAAGCGACCATGCAGAAAAACTTAATTAGACCTAATTTACGGCTTCCTGTCATTTTACTATTTATGTAAATGTGCTTGAAGGTGATGGCGTCGTCGTCGTGCACCAAAATTGGACCATCATTCTACATTCCAGTCTAGTTTCTGCGTAATAACGACTCCTATCCTAAATTGGACTTAATTTATCACCTTAAAAAACGGGAGAATTTAATTATCTGCACGATTACTTTATAAAGCATGCATTACTTTATTAATCAGACCACACTTGATTTTACCAAAGGCATTACATCACTACTAAAATTAACTAGTTGCGTATTTTACTAAGAAGCCGAATTGACATCATCATTTCATATCCTCCTCGCGAGTACGACAGGATTTTAAAAAGGAATATGCTTCACAAGCACAAAACAAAATGCATCTCTCTCTAAATAAAAAAAGTGACATCTTCTCCGGAGATGAGATTCATGCTCTCTCGCCCACAGCAAAACTAAAGCAAATGCATGCAGCAATACAGATACTTCCTAAGTAGTACTTAGTAAGTACTAATTACATCAATATCAATGTCACCCTGATCCTCTGGCTAAAATCGTGTCAGAATATTTCCCTCACAATGGAGCTCTCCCATCGTGTGCTCTCCGATTTTGAGCAAAGTAATGTCGATTGATCACAAATTTGAGCAGTATGAAATTTGCGAAAGACACGATCTCCCAATGGGCACGTATCTTAGCCAAACGTGCCCATTGGGAGATCGTGTCTTTCGCAAATTTCCTCCTAATTAAATTTGTCATCGATTGACACTAATTTGCTCAAAATCGGATCGCATACGCTCGGAGACCTCCCTTGTTAGTTCGTTAATGAGTCGGTTTTTAAAGAACAAAGCAAATAATTGACCAAATTGTACCACACAAACAATGTCACTTTCATCTTTTCCGTCGTAAGTAGTTTTACCAATTTTGTGGGTGAGACGACTTTCCGCCTCATTATTTAATTTAATGCGTAATAACTTCACTTCACTTCAACGTGGTATTCCCAATATTCGCAGAAATTCGCGAAATGTATGTAAAGTTGACAGACTTTTGACATGTTGACATTGATCCATTAATCCCTAAATGTATGTACATACGATAAAATTGTGAGGAACGTGACTGGTGTGAACGTTTGCAATTTTTTTAGCGACAAATATGGACAATTCAGTATGCTAATTTACAAAATATTGTATTCTGCGTTCCGGTCTGATTCTTGAAAAGGTTGATTTTTCGCGAAAACAGGAAAAACTCGAGGATATTTTGTTTCATTTTATGGATGCGAAATAATTTAGCATTTTTCAATCAATACTACAATTTCGTGACGTTTGACACGTAATAATCTCTGAGCGTCGTTATTAATTGCGAATTTGCGAATTTGACGGATTCTTTTTAATGAAAATGAAACGGAAAACAATCAAAATGTGGCATCTTGCAAGCCTAAAAATTAGTCAATATTAGTCAAAATATATTCAACGGGTGTGAAACTTGTCAATTTTTGGGAAACATAATTTTCGAAGAATTGACAAAAAGTAATTTAGAATCAAAGACAATTTCGTAACATTTGACACGTAACAATTTTTTAATAAGTTGTTGAAATAGTTTGCGAATTTTACGATATTTTTAAAATTAAATTAAGCAAGCGTTAAGAGCTACATCTTTCAAACCTGTAACTCGCTATTAATTCAGTCAAAATAATTTTATCGGATTTGAAGTTTATCAACTTCTGGGAAATTTTTCATTTTACTGAAAAATTATTAATTTACAATGAAAAATGGAACCGATACAGTCTTTAATACACCTGGTTTTCATTTTTTTAAATAAATTCAAGTAATAATTACTTATAATAATAATTATAAATTATTAAGTTATATATTATTAAGTTATTATTATTATATATTATTAATTATTAAGTTATATAATTAAGTAATAATTACTTTATTAATTATTAATTCCTCAGATTTAATTTTTTTCTCAAAATATTGCCAAAATTGATTAATTTTCACCTGTATTTATTCACACTTCTTTTTAAGATAACATTTTTACAAAGTCAAAAAATTCTTCTCGTGAAAGTTATTTAGTCTCTAGCCGGATCTTATATTTGCATAAATACATATTTAAATTAGTAAAAATAAGGTAGCGCAGAAAACCAAATATGAAAATAAGTAGGCGTCATTTAACTCCTTTCATTCAATTTTTTTCAATTGTTCATTTGTCATTACTCATTCAAGTCGGCTAATCAATTAAGCATGTGTCCACAAACTTTGTGGCAACGTGTTCTTAAAATTCACTTAAAATTCGTACATTCAATTATTTATAGTGCCCACTGGTGCAATACACTCTTAGAAATCCGGTATTAAAATAATACCAAACTGTTTTCATCTATGAATTGATATTGACAAGTAATACCTTGTAGTTATAGGTCGGTATTAAAGTTTTACCCTTTGGGTAGTAAATTTTTACGGACCGGTATAATTTTAACACCAAGCGGTAGCAACTTTAATACCGAGAAATCAATACCTGCCTGATTTCTAACAATGTAGAAATCCAGTATTAAAATAATACCAAGCGGTATTCATATATACCTTTACCAAGGCGGTATTGATAAGTAATATCGTGTAGTAACAGCTCCGTATTAAAGTTGTACTATTAATATATATCTTTAGCAAATTTCTATGGCCCGGTACAATTTTAATACCACGTGGTAGCAACTTTAATACCGAAAATTTAACACCCAGAGGTGGGAACTTTAACACAGAGAAATCAATACCTGCCTAACAAAACCCTAGTTCTAACAGTGTAAATACATACATGCTAGTAAAAAAAATGACATTTGGCAAGTTTCATATTCATTACCAACACCCACACCGCTCAAAAAAATGCTAGCTCTGATTTAATTACAATTACTCATCCATCCGTAACAACAATAACATCCTTTTTAAAATCCTTGTGGTTTTAGTTTTTTTTTGTTTGTCGACACGTCGTCTCGTCTCCCTGGCCTGGATCAGTTTCATTTCAGACTAAAAATATGTTCCGCTTATCAAATTATGGCATGAATAATATGCCACACCACCCAAAAATACGTATTTTATGCAGGTACATACGTGTGTACGTGAATCACCCCACATTTGCCACAAATGGCATGAATATATCCAGTCGCCGCGGAAGCCGTGGGGACATCTGGGGACATTTCCATTGTATGATAGGGGAGGAAGGGGTTTATATAAGATGGGGAGATGATGCGGACATCGAATTACAGGGGGGTGGGCATTGTCCCTCTGTCCACACGCTATCCGCGGCCACTGTACAAATCCAATCCACCCATAGTGGTATCTATCCAATCCACCCACCTGAATTTGCACATATGTCAAAGGTTCACAAATTGAAAATATGTATAGCAACGTGGCGAATTTATAGTAATGAGCAAAACGTAATCCGAGTCATGACTGGGGTACAAAAGTTTGCAAATTAAATTTATTTATCTTGCTTGCACCACCGAACTGTCAGCCAACCCTTTTCGCCATTCCATTGTGATTCAAATTAATTTTTGACTCATCCCACAACAACAACCAACTGTTAAAATATGTACAATACACAATTTTGTACGTGCGCTAAATAGTGTAAAATGGATATGGATGTATATAGGAATATGACTTTACGATCATGCTGGTGTGGCGTTTGCCAACTTTTAACGCGAAAATTTACCTCCATATGCGAATCTTCTCCGTAATAAATACCAAGTTCGTGTCAACACTTCATTTCATGATCGCGTCTTCTTTTCAGCCAAAATACAAACGGGTTAACGTTACTTTACCAGTTTTAATTTGGTAGCGAACACAAGATCACGTAAATAAATTACAAGTTTGGGTGAAAAGTGAGGTGTGTAAGTGCATCTTCTTTTCTCAATGCGCAATAATTTGTTCGCCAAAAATTTGCAGATTATTAAATTGCGAATTGTGCCAATTTGAACTTCAAAATCAAAATTTTGGTGCTATTCCGGACAATAATATTTTGGTAAGAAAATTCGAATTTTAAATTTTTTGTCCCAATTTTCAGGGAGTTTTAAGTCGAAATTCGAAGAAATTCGAATTTGTTTCGAGCTTTCGGCTCCTATTTTACCCTCATTTCCAAAAGTTTACGAAAAAATTGACAAAATTTTGAAAGTTTTAGTACCAAAATTTGGCTACCAATTTTTTTTTACTACCATTTTTACTATTACGTAATTCACTCCTATTTCTTTCTTCTTGTCCACAAATTTGTTATGTCATCCATCCATGCATGAATTGAATAAATGAGTTGCACTGCACCCTTGACTCTCGAAAGTCAATGTGAATGTCACTCATTATCTTTGTCACTCATTCATGTCGTCCGTGCACAAAGGATGAGTTGAGTGCGTACCTATTTGTATTTATGTAAATGGGAACGTATTTAATACTTATTTAACTTTTATGCGGTCATATTGTCAAACATTTAAGTACAGATAGGTATTTTTTGTTGACTGACTGATATTTGTATCACTTAAAACTTATTCACTATTCAGTCAAACAAACCAAACGTGATGGTGGTGAGATAATAAAAAGAGAACGATAAAAGAAGAGAATGAATTTATGAAAAGTGTGTGGAAAAAAATGAACAAAAGGTGTGGTCCGAAACTTATTTATCGAAAGGGAATTAATAATTATGCCGGTATATGTATGTAGTTATTAAAATTGTGGTTATGTATTCTCAGGGCATATGTGGCGTGCCATTTTTGTCCGAAATTTAAATTCAGGCCAATGTTATAATATTTAAATGCACATGAATTTTTGTCATGTTAAAGATGACAGAATTCTATTTCTTGCAGAAAATGGCAAGTATTTTAATGAAAAAAACATAAATACCCAAAATGCGAGGAATTAATTTTAAAATGACATAAATTTATTTTTATGTTCGAAACCTAGAAATTAATTTGCATGCTGAAAATGGCAATAATTTTCAAGTCGAAAATTCCAGGAATTTATTTGCATGCTGACAATGCCAAGAATTCATGAATTTATTTTCATGTCGAAAATTCCAGGAACTAGATAAATTTCATTCTGAAAATGCTACAAATTTATTTTTATGTTCAGAACCTCCAAAATTCCGGGCATGAACAGGTCACCGCAAATTTGTTGTTAGCTTATTACGGAGAAAAGCACTACTAGTAGTAGCCATTTTTTGGAGAATATTTATGCAAATCCAATAATCAACAGGTGTGCACAACTTAGAATCAGCATATTTAACCATGGACTTCACTTATTTAATTGATGATGTGCTAAATAAATTGAGTGCGCATTTCAGTGTGACTCTTAGGAGGGGAGCTTGCGAGGTTGATAATAACAGATCTCGATGCCCTTTGGATATGTGGTAGGGTCCCATGAGTGTACTAAAACCCTGAAGTAGTTAGACTCCATGGCCACATTTGCGCCCGCCACACCCACTCAAAAATGCCCAAAAAACGCTTTCACACCAGTTTTCACTCACTCAAATCCACGCCAAAAATCCAATTTTACTCAGATTTTGCAATTTCTTTCACCATTACACTCCCAGATAGTTGCTTTCTTCAATCCAATATTAAACTCAATATTTTCGAAATTTTTAGTATTTTTAAAATTTAAAATTCTGAATGAGCATTGTTGTAGTAATCAACAACGCAAATTATCCCTGCGAAATAATCATCAGCAAAATTGAGTTTGATATTGGATTGAAGAAAGCAACTATCTGGGAGTGTAATGGTGAAAGAAATTTCAAAATCCGAGTAAAATTGGATTTTTGGCGAGGTTTTGAGTGAGTGAAAACTGGAGTGAAAGCGTTTTTTGGGTATTTTTGAGTGGGTGTGGCGGGCGCAAATGTGGCCATGGAGTCAAACTACTTCAGGGTTTTAGTACACTCATGGGTCCCTACCACATATCCAAAGGGCATCAGGATCTGTTATTATCAACCTCGCAAGCTCCCCTCCTTAATAAGTATGCTCAATAGAACAGGGTAGAACATTTATCAGATTGCTAAATCATGGTCGAGGGTAAACACTAAATTATTCAAATACATATTTACCCACATCATTAACTTTTTAAAAGCCAACATATAATTATATCTGCAATTAAACATTCCCAAGCGCAAACTTAATTCAATTAGAGGGCGGAATTTCTCAAGCTTGTTGACTTTCGCAAAAAGAAGAGAAATGTATGCATGCAAAAATATTTACATGCAAAAGTTTGCAAAAAATTCTTTATAAATATTTTGCAGTTTATGTACATAAGTTACATAATTGTGCATAATAATATGCATTTGGTTTCCAGGAGCTGGGGTTAATCCGAGTATGGATTAATAGATTATGAATCGCATTGATAATCTGGACTTCTTAATCCGAGCATGGATTAACAGATGATTAATCGGATCGATACATAATCTTTGCTCTGAAATTCAACGAAAATAGTTCAGTAGCCAAGTTTAATCAAACATTAGCCAAAAATTAGAGCAACTTGATTAATCCGAGATATGGCAGAATTAAGATAATTAGATTCGATAAAAAATTCTATTAAAAATGTTATTCAACTTGTATTTAAAAAATTTAAAGTTTTAATCCCCTAAAAATTAATCCCGCTTGATTAATCCTAATTCCTTAATCTTCTCATTCTAAATTTAAAAATTAATTAGATTCGATCAAAAATTTGATTAAAATTCGCACAAAAAGGTTAAATCTCATGAAAAATACTCCAGGAATTTGTAATCCTAAAAATTAATCCAGGTTTAATCCGTACTTCCAAATCCATTAATTAATCTCCCACCTCACCGCATAAAATATTTTTCCCGAGTCATAACTTTTTAATTGCTCTCACATGAAACTACGTACTTAAAAGCCCAGCAGAATTCTCAAGAGACTTTTGTCTTTTTACTTTCCTTAATGAGCACAAACATCTTATTAACCGACTGAACCACGAAACCTTATGAACAGTGGCCGCGGATAGGGGGGACAATGTCCCCACGGTTGTTCGATGTCCGCATCATCTGCCCATCTTATATAAACTACTCCCTCCCCTATCCTACAATGTTAATGTCCCCACGGCTTCCGCGGCCACTGCTTAAGCATCACATCACATCACGCTAACATGTTTTTTTACCACCACGACCACTACCACATGACAAACCTCATCAGATTCAGCCCTAACCAAGTTATACCTTACTCGCCTGTATTCTATTCTCGTCACCTTATGACGAACACGAGAAGATGACATGTGTGTCATACGCTCTTAAATATAGTTATGATTTATTATTATCATTACGCTGTCTGCATTATTTAGCACAGAATTACATACATACCTATGTACATACAGTCGCCTTATGACTTTTGTCTTCTCGGAGGAGAGGGTGGCGGTGGCATCCTCTCTTCGCTATTCAATTCAAAACTAAATTGGCATTAGTTATAAATTTCTTATTTAGCACTTTTTCAAGTTCCAAGTTCAAGGTGAAACTTGTAATCGGTAAACACACATACTTTTTTATGCGTTGTTAGTTGATTTTGTTTAAGCAAGGCAAATAAATCAACACTCGTACATGAATTCAATTGTTGTGGTTTGGTGTAATTATTCAGAATTGCACATTATTTGCACAATATTTATTTTGCATATGCATGTAAATTAGTACAACAATCTGAACACTGTTAGAAATCCGTATAGTCAGGCCAGGTATTGATTTCTTGGTATTAAAGTTGCTCCCGCTTCAAAATTAAAATTATACCGGTCCGTAAAAATTGCTACCGACATGGTAAAACTTTAATACCGAGCTATTAGTACAAGGTATAACTTATTAATATCACTTTGGCAGAGTCATACATGAATACCGCTTGGTATTATTTTAATACTAGATTTTTACACTGTTAGACATCTGGTATAGTCAGGCAGCCATTGATTTCTCAGTGTCAAACTTGCTACCGCTTGGTATTAAAATTATACCAGTCCGTAGAAATTTGCTACCAATATGATAAAACTTTAATGCCTAGCTCTTACTAGGCGGTACTACTTATCAATACCACTTTGGCAGAGTCATACATGAATACCGCTTTGGTATTATTTTAATACCGGATTTCTAAGAGTGATGTATATAAAATGCATGTTCCCCCCGCTGCTGCTGCTACTGCTGCGTAGAAAGAAAAGAAGTAAAGCAATTTCTTTTCTGCACATCAATTCATTTCTCCATTAACTGAAAGAGGAGGAAATATTTAATGACACATAATCGCTTCCCTCCTCTTAAATTTCACGGAATTCAATCTCAGCCACTAAACTAAACTGCGGACGCTACCACGACCACGACGATGCGATCTTCATTTTCATCATCATCATCGCATCACGAAGGCAAAAAATTAATAAGTTTTGACACAAGAAGATTCATCTCCTTCGACGCCTTTTTGTTTGTCCAGTCCAGTCTTTCAGGCTCCATGCACAGCACAAAGTAAAGAATGCTATATTATTTAATAACGATTTATATCTCGGGCACAAATCATGGCAGTATTTTGTACATACGCTTTGAATTTGTTCAGTGAGTTCAAGTTTCTTGGTGGTGAGTAGAGTTGTACTTATGTCCAGGACATTTAGGCATTTATTTGCATGCCAAAAATTCTGCACATTTATTTTCATGCTCAAAATGCCTGGAATTTATGTTTATGTCCAAAATGTCATGAATGTATTTTCATGCCAAAAATTCCATGAATTACTTTTCATGCTCAAAATGCCTCGAATTTATTTTCATATCTAAATTCCCTCCAATTTAATTGAAATGTCAAAAATGTCATATGTAAATTCCGGGGATTTATTTTCATACAAAAAAATGCCTAAAATTTCCGAGAGCATTTATTTTCTTGTCAAAATTTTTTATAAAATGCAAAACCTTTGTTTTCATGCATGCCCAGGTCCTTGTACAACTCGATTTTTCTGATATATGTACGTAAACTTCACATTAGAGAAGAAAATAACTGCCAAGAAAAGTGAGACGCAGGCTGTAAATTGTGTTTAAATTCCATGCAAATTTGTTTGCCCATTATGCAAAAAGAAAACCCTTATTATGCATAATATTCGATAAAATTTATGCTGGTTGGTGGTTGATGTCGCAAGTGCAAATTTATATTTTGCCATGTTTAAATTTTTCAATATTTCGTTAACCGTTGACCGTGATCATCAGAGTGCGGTGATGTACATATATAGTTACATAAATATGTGTAACATTTACGAAAAATAGGCATAAATATTTACGAAATATGTATGAACAAAAACGCCGAAATAAGAATTTTCAAAAAAATTATATTCTCGACTATAATCACCCAGATCTTGTCCTCTCCAAATTTATTTTGGCAAAGAAAATCATCTCACATCGTTGAAATGTTTACAAAATATGCATTTTTTATACATATGTTTAGTGTTTTTTTTTTTAAATAATAGCGGAAATATTTAGAAGTACGTCTGAAAACCAAGAAATATGTGCCACTATATATTTTGAATTTTTTTTATCTATTCGAGTTACGGGACACACCCACAAAGTTTAAAAAAATCAAACACAAAATTTGAAAATAAATACATAGCCGCCCCCTGATTCGATGCAAAATCATCAATACTCTTACATCTCATCAATAAATAAGCTCGTCAAATCTATCATACGCACATAAATATTATGCAAAACTATGTATGCAAATACATCCATATGAAACAAAGCGATCAAGTAAAAACCACGTGAAAACAAACCATCACAATAATTATTTTTATTCAATGGAAAAAGGTGTGGTTTAGTTACTCCCATTAAAATTCAATTCAACCTTTACATCATTTAAATAGCTTTATGGCTCCTGCACAAAACATAATTTTTTTCATGCAAACTTTTCATACGACAAAGATGCGCTTTTAAAAATTAAAATTCATTCATTTACACTTGCCATTTCAATTTCGGGGGCGTGGGTTCACTTTGATTGACATTAATTCAGCCCAAAGTTTTTTTTTCAATTTAGTATTTTTTTTGGTAAATATAAAATTAATTGTTGAATATCATTCACATTTGGGTATCACGTGGTAAAATAATTAAAATAATTAAAAATACACCTTACTCATCTCATTTGACTGACATTATCTCAAGTTCTTCTCACATTTACGATATCATTCTGCCCCATCAATTCTATCGTGCAGCTTATCTTACCTGGCTAATTGTATAGGTCAGCATATGCATAAGTACTTATCTTACGTGTAATTTTACTGGAAATAACCTTATCGTACTAAATTCTCCACCAAAGCAATAAATAAATTCATCATCATCTTCCCCCTAAAACTAACCTTTCTCTGTAAATCCCAGTAAAAACCACTCGAAATTCCAAAAATTATTAAGTGTTAAGTGGTGGTTATCCGAATGCGTAAATGGTCAGATTAAAGCAGCAGATGACATAAATGAGTAGCTATATATGTAAATAATGGCTTATCGTTGATCGTTTCTACTCACTTTTTTTGCACACTTTTTTCCATGTCAAGCTGAACAAACATTTATTCATTTGAGTGCTTGGTTTGGTGGCAGAGTTGTAAATGGATTGGTTCCTGCGTGTAATAAATATATGAGGAAAGCAGGTTTTACTTTCACCAGAGAGAAAGGTGAGACTATGCTTTCACTTGGTTTTCCAGGAAATTCGTCCCAATTTTATTATTTGTCTAAAAATATAGTGTTACATCCGGAACATCTAATTTGCAATGTGACACGTTCGACGACATAAATGTAGGTACACATTTGGAAATTACATTTAGTTTCACCGTAAAACTTTCACGCCATTACAAAAATTTTATTTTTTTCTAATTGATTTAACATTAAATTAGGATCAATAAATTCATTTGTGAAGATCGTGTAAAGGACTTTTACAACATTAAAAATGGTAATGATTTTTTCTCTGATTAATTTCTAAATTATGGTCTAAAATTAAACTGGGACGATTTTTTTAAATGGTTCTAAATTGATTTGGAAGTTATAAAAATTATTTTAAAAAATATTTTAAGCTGTAAATAACTTCATGAAATTAATTCTAATTGAATTGAATTTTTGAATTGAAGCTTTATTATACTGATTTATATGAACAAGTGATACAGTAACAATGACCAAGACTAGAGAAGATAACTCTAACTTAGCATTATATATTACATATAAGCAGCATGCCATGTTTTAACAGTTTACACCCTATTTAAGCCACTACTACTAATTTTATTTAAAAATAACTTGAAATTAATTAATGATTAACATGAGAACAGTTTCAATTTTATAACCAAAGACAGTCCCAGTATCTTTATACTCTAGATTAATTAACCCAATCAACGTTGGTAATGTAGATTTACTATAAAAATCATTTTTTATCATTGCCTGGTACATTACATCCTTCTTTGTTCTCAAATTTACGCCACATTCATTTTCACGTAACGGAGGCAAGAAAAAATTGTACCTTCCAGTAATTAATTTAAATCCAAAAGATTTTAACATATTTAACCTCCGATTTATTAATGACTCTATTTTACATTGAGAAAGAGCCTCTTCATAATTTTGACTATCAACTCTTTTCCTTAGTATTACAGACAAAGCTCTTTTCTGTACTCTTTCAAGCTTGCTACATAATTCTCTAGCATTGTAACTCACTGTAGCATTGTAATCATTTCAAAATAAAAATTTTTCGTACACGGGAAGCAACAATACACACGCAAAACCAGATATTATTTCTTTTTACGTATGTTTATCAAATACGGAAAACAAAACAATACATGAAAATCCCAAATCAGTCATTGAATGAATTTATTAAAGTTTCATCAACAACAAAAGTCAATCACACAGCAACCTGCGACTAATCAAATTGCAAATTGTCCACGTCCACCCAGCCCAGCTTTCCTTTTACTCGCGAATATGTATATATTTGGCAAAATTTTAATTACGGGTTATCATCCGTCATTCCGAATACGTACGTACGCCATGCCACACCACTTGAACGTATCATTAGTTAATATTTATCGCACCCGCAGAGTCCCCATTGATTAAGTATTGGGTACATACATAGATACGTTATACGGGTCAATTTATAGGCACGTATGTAGTTCAGTGGCCGCGGAAGCGTGAGGACATCGGGGGACATTGCCATTGTAGGATGGGGGGAGGGACGGGTTTGTATAAGATGGGCAGATAATGCGGATATCGAACAACGGTGGGGACATTGTCCCTCGCTTCCGCGGCCACTGCATGCATGCATCATATGCTAATCAAAAATATCATATCATTAAGCATTATGTTAATGCTAATAAACTACCTTGTATGGGGCCAAACTTGATGCTAATGTGGACTGGCAGCAGCGATTCGTGATTATTATCAGGCTACGGATATTTAAATTATGCAAATATTGTGTTTGCAAAATATTTATTTATAAAAAAACTCACTTGAAGACTTCAAGTTGAAGTGTATATGAACTACCTAAACATTTATAACAATTTACAAAAACTTTAAGAAAAATCATATTGTCGTCGAAAATTTACAAAATAAAATACTTTCTTCAAAACAGATTTACTAAATATTTAAAGTTATGAAATCATTAGATCTAAGGAAGATTTAAATTTATGAAAGGTTTCAATTTATGAAATTAAGATTTAAATATATGAAAGTTTTAAATTTAGGAAAGATTTCAATTTACCAAAGTTTTAAAATGCAATTTTTGAATTTACGAAAACCTCGAAATATTGAAAAACTTTAGCCTTTAAAATCCACCAAAGGCTAGTTTTCCTTACTAAGTACATACATATAAAGTTATATAAATAAATAGCCGGCGTCTGATCTTTATCATGCTTATGAACAAAATCAAATCGAACTACACACTTCTGTGTTCATACAACAAATACATTATTCGATGGACCATGTACATAGAAAATCACCATTAAAATCATTCCACTCTCATCAGAGTGTAAAGGTATATATCGGCTGCAAGTTAACTACTATAAAATACAGACTTGATTTACTAACTCAAGATCAAGAAAGAAATCATCGATTCTCGATTTTATCACAAGATTACAACAATTTTTTTTACACAAAAAAGTCAAACCCGCATTGAAACCAAATCCTAAGTACAAAACTATCTACATAAATCCAGTTTTTCCATTACTTACTTTTGGACCATACAATATCATATTTCCAGCCGGATTATGTGCAATTTTTTTGCACAAACTTAACTTTCATAAGTGTAAAGAATGCCTGCAAAAATATACCTGTTGACTCCTGCCCAACGTGTTAAACGCCTTGTTAAATAAGATCATAACGTATGGTTTCGTTTTGGAAGTGAATTTTACAAATGTGTCATTGAGACATTAACAGGAAAATTATTACCCCTCTCAAAAATAATAAGGTAATAAATTCAAGATTTTTTTTAACTATTAAGAAAAAAATAGCTACTTAACTAAACTCGTTATCGTCAAGCAAAAATGATGCCGTAACATTTTAAACTGATTTTTGAATCGTAATAAAAAAAAATTTATTTGTGTGGTTTGGTTTCTCGGGAAGAAATAAAAATTGCATGGATAAAAAGGTGCGAAGTAATAATAAGTAAGTAGCAAAAAACTAAATATTTATTTAACCAATGACGTGCCAAGCCCATTCATTTTTTAGAATGTTATGATTACGATAAAATAACATGTCCCAGTTCCAACTGAAATAAATATTTAGTTCAATTAACACTTCTCAAACTGTAGGTCAGGTCAAGGGGGGAAATTTATTCATCTATATTTAAAACAACATAAATATTTGTAATCGGACCGATTACATTTCAAATGAAAATGCATACAAGATGGTCAGTACACTCTTAGAAATCCAGTATTAACATAATACCAAGCGGTATTCATGTATGACTCTAGCAAAGTGGGATTGATAAGTAATACCCTGTAGTACGTAATAACTCGATATTCAAGTTTTACCATGCCGGTAGCAAATTTTTTACGGACCGGTATAATTTTGATACCAAGCGGTAGCAACTTTATTACCGAGAAATCAATACCTGTCTGACTATATCAGATTTCCAACAGTGTATCTACGATTTTCAGATGTGCATATGCATGTATAAATAGGAAAACGAATCATAACACGTGTCATGATTTTATACCAAATTTAATTGACTATACCAGAATCTAAAGCTGTAATCTAAAATTTTATGCCCTTATTTTTGAACCGCTTGAAGTACAGACTTCTGCTTTTCGGATACTTGCAGCTAATTGAATGTCCTATAAAATCACGTCACCTGGAATGTGGATATAAATAAAAAGCCGCATTAGAAAATCGTAACCATTAAATGCTGGCTGTTATTCACATGAGCCGCGGAAGCCGGGGAGGTTAAAATTGCAGGGTGGGGGAGGGCGGGGTTTATATAAGATGGGGAGATGATGCGGATATCGAAAACCGTGGGGACATTGTCCCCACGCTTCCGCGGCCAGTGGTCATTCACATATTTTTAGAAGCGACGTTTTGTACATTCTTTAGTCTTGAGATCACCCACTAACGAATGAGACTGCATGGTCGTTTTACAGTGGAGTGCATCATGCTGCTTGTAAATAACATATTTTTTGACGTAATAATAAATACAATAAAAGGGATTAGCGTCGCACTATTTTACGAGATTTGCTGCACCTTGGTGGTCTCGTCAACTCTGGTCTGGATAAGTACATACGTGATAAGCTTAAATATGCACCCTCTTATTTATTTCACTTACTTATTCTCCCATTAAATAATTCCCTTTGTTCGTCATTTTTCCGACAAGCTATTAAATTCCCGTACATGTCATCTAACCAAATACCATAAATTTTAAATACATAAATTTCCAAATGAGTTTTTTTCTCTGAACCTTTTTCTAAAAGTTCACTCCCGTAAAATGTCACATTTAAATTTAACTATGGCGTCACATGATGACAGCCCCTTTAATTACCTATTTGCTTACCTATGTACCCCCGCATCAATTCTGCTCATCATACAAGGATTGACTGCAATTCTTTCATGTAAGTAAAAGGAAAGACCGATTCTTTTTTACTAAATGAATGCTCATCAATTCATCAAATACTTCATGTTACGTGATACAACTAAAGTCAACCTCTGACATTAAAAAATGTGTAAAGTACAAAAGTTTGCCTAGTGAAGTAGGTATCACGTTCTTAATATTTTGCGTATCCTCTGCTCTTCTCCACAACTAATCCGCCCAACGATATTTAATTTCATCGTGTTTTATAATCCTACGTAATTTCTCACATCCATTGTTTACTCATCTTAATAAGGAATCTGCTTAGTCTTCACCTGTCAACAAAATACTAACCGCACGTACGTACATACATACACAGTGGCCGCGGAAGCTTGAGGGGACAGAGGGACAATGTCCCCACGGTTGTTCGATGTCCGCATCATCTCCCCATGTTATCGAAACCCCTTCGTACCTACCTAACCTACAATGTCCCCACGGCTTCTACGGCCACTGCGTACATCTTCTTCGGGTGAGAAACTAATGGGAAAACGTAACCGCAAATTTCCTTAAAGTTTGCCATGCGAGAGAAATTATCATCATTGTCATCTATAACTAACCTGGAATTAAATTAAATAGTTCTGCATTAACGTGCACCTAGATTTGCACAATAACAAAGGCAGCGAAAAAAATGGCAAAAGTAATTACTTCATTCCCATTATGATTTTTAATGTTTACCATAACATTCATTCTCCAGTAAGAAGAATTCATCATAAAAATAAATTCCACAAGGGAAGTTGGCATCCTGCTTGTCCTGTTTATGTACATAAAATATTAGTCGTGCGTATA
Organism: Folsomia candida; assembly: GCF_002217175.1. Lineage (NCBI taxonomy): Eukaryota > Metazoa > Arthropoda > Collembola > Entomobryomorpha > Isotomidae > Folsomia > Folsomia candida. The sequence continues at coordinate 4,912,140 of NW_019091201.1, forward strand.
ACATTAAAAGGCATGATCTCAACCTGTCTGCGGTTTCATAGCGTCTCATTCTTCTCACAAGTCAGTTAATAAATAAATAAGGAACTATCAACATACATATGCACATAATTTCTGTCTGCATAACAAAATGACGGATATGTACTCATATTTTTGATTAATTTGATTAATTGAATGCGATCGTAGCGTTGACAAGTTCTCTGTGTTGACAAGAGACAGGAACAAAAAGGGGAAATTGAGATAAAATCAGGACACGTTTCTTCCCTGACCGTGATACCTGATATCTGCGAATGATAAGTAAATCTCATCCTATACATACACATTTGTTGATTTGCACTACATAATGTGTATCCTACGCCCATAAAATACGAGATACGATACCGTCCAGGACAGAAACGACGGACTGCTAACAACCAGAACAAATGTGATTACATTTGGCTTTGTTTCTTTTTCGCATATTGCACCTGCCTGAGAATAGATGAGAAATGAAACCTGGACACATAATTCACCATCCTGCCCTACTGTCCTCCTATTTAAGTACATACTTGATACTCGCTAAAAAAACTTGCTAACACGTACTGCAACCAAAAGTAGGAGAACCCGCATGCATATTACCTCATCTTCCATAGGCAAAAATATTTGCAAGCTATCCATCCATCCATCCACTAGTAAATCCCAGTTAGGTCCGAACTTTTCCTTCAGTCGTGCAGTGGCATTTGTGCATGCACAATATCACATCATCTTCTTCATCACATACTAATTTACATACGTAAAGTAAGCTATTTATTAAACTGCCTTATTTGTTTTACATAGTAATTTTATATAGTTCAGAATATAATGCGAAATTCGCATTGCGAATTCGTGACTTGGTTTCAATCGAGGCATAATTTATGCGGAGAAGTAAAAGTGCATATTCCTATTTAGAAGACTACTTATTTAACAATATCACGGTACACATATATTATCGTGAGATTAGATATTTGATCTGTGCAAGTAGAGATCACCTCTCTCCTAAAACAAATTAGGAACATATTTATTTAAGAACACAATATCATATTCCTTGTTACCAGCAGGAGGAGTCAGTTTTATCCAACTTTTAATTTAACATATTTACATTTACCCACGTGACATTGAACAATGACTTTGAACTGCCTGTGAGAGACTTGTTTGACAATGCAGAGAACTGTATTTTTAATTAGATTTTTAGTCAGTTGTCATAATATTCAATAACTCAATTATGACTGCAGTATAGTACACATTGCGAATCTCATCAGGCAGCATTTCAGCAACAACTTTTTGCAAAATTTTTGGGATTATTGCCAATTGTTTTGTTAACTACTTGATTGGATTGGTCTGTCGGGGTTGAAGTTGAGTTAATTTGATGAAGTGACTTATTAGTTACATAAAGTAAGTACACAAACTTGTTGGGGTGAGATTTTTTTTCTGCACGTCGTAAATAAAATTTTCTACATGGGGGTCATAAATTCTTATTGTGTCGTTAATAAGTAAGTAGTTACTTTTACGAGAAAGAAATATGTCTCACGTAATAAATTCGGCAATTTTATGGACATTTTTATATACATAACTGCTCCTGCAGAAATACTGACAAAATTAAACTGAGAAGCTTAAAAATATATGCTTAAACCAAAAATCTCTTTAAATAATAGACGCCGATTTTAAGAAGTAAGAAGCAGTCTTATCCGCTCCTACGTAAATTAATTAAATACTTAAGCTGAAAACTTTAGCAGAATAATTTATGCAGTCGCATAAAAATATTTAAATCTCAAATTTTTAAACCTGAAATTCGCAAATCTTTGAATAATATGATATAAATTCTTCAATTTTACGAACAATTATAATTCCTCTTACATAAATATTTACAAAATTATACTGAAAACTTTACCATAAAAATTTAATCTCATTTTATCTACATAAATATACAAATCACAAATTTTTAAACCTGAAATTTTCTAACGTTTCCATAAATTTCCAGATTTCCTGAAATAATCCACAGTCCACAAAATGGGGAACCCCACGACCCAAGACTGGGTCCGGTTGGACGTCCTAATCCTCCAACGAGCCTGCAACCTCCTCCGAAAACAGTTCCTTCGCCGCTGGAACCTTACCCAATCCTCCGAATGGATCGATTCCCCCGAATTCGGATCCCACTTCATTTCCGGTTTGGCCGCCCAGATTTACAAAAGCGTTGGACGCCTCCACAAAATGACGCTGGCGGAAGGTGACGTGCACACCTGGGATTTTTCCCTCCTCACCAAAATCCTCCAGCAGGTCGACTTTCTCCCCAAAGAGGAGGAAACTTATGCAAATTTGAGGCAGGAATTTACCTCGGAAAACGCCAAAATTTCCGAACTTATCTCCTACAGTAAGCAAGCTCTCGAATATCCCGCCAAAACGATGGAGGATTCCGAATTTTCCCGCTTATGGGACCACATCGAGTCGATTTTAGTCTCTTTTGGGGAAAATGAGAAGGAATTGGAGCAACTGAAGCGGACCGAGAGTGTCAGCGAGGAGGATTTATGTTCCATTTTGGGGGGTCGCGATTCGCCCCTGGTGGATGAAAATTGTGTCGCGGAAGCGCGAAAGTTGAAGGATGAGGCGAAGAACTTGATAAATTCGGGGGATCTGAGCGGTGCAATTGAGGTGCTGACGGGGGCGGTGGGAATGCACAAAGGGCTCCCGGCGGGGGACCTCGGAGCGTTGTATGCCATGCGGAGTGACGCCTATTTGAAGCAGGTGGGCACTTCCAAGGGGGGAAAAGAGGAGAGGATGGAGGGGGCTTATGTCGCGTTGAAGGATGCTAAGCAGGCCATGTTTCTCAGGTGAGGGAACGCATTTTTTAATTGGTTTCGCTTTTCCAAAACGCATTTTTCCCAGGATGGTGGGAGAAATGGGGAAAATAGATGCACGAATGCCTGAAAAATTGATGACCATGTATGCAAAACAAACACTTTCTCCCATTTCAAACCTAGTTTAAATATGGGAAAAATGTAATTTAAAAAAAATTTCTCCCGATTTTCCACCCATTTTGTGTGAAAAACTGAAAAATTCACTTTTACCCAGTGTTTCATTTCTTTAATTGCAAAGAAAGCAAAGCAAGAAGTGCGAGGTGCAAGAAACTGGGAGAAAGTGCAAGAAATTTGTGCCTTATAGCCAAGCGCGGTATAGCGACGGGGCGTCGTTTCTCGCGCCGTGCATTTCTCCCAGGTCAAAATATTCACCTGCATGAAACCACTTTCTCCCCATTATTTCTTGCACGTGGTTAATACTTGCACCTGAAACACTTGAAACTTCGTACAGAAAGAATTATTGGACGAATTTTTAGTCAATTTACTTTCTCAAGTTGTTATTTGCTTTCACCTGAAACACTGCTTTTACCAACTATCCCTGTAAATTTGGCAAATTGCAACCCTACTTTTTCCATGAATTAATCACCCATCATTCCATGCAAAATGCCGATGATGTAATTCCTTACACCGATATTATTTCATTCCTATTTCAGACCAGCCTGGGGCCTCGCCCACTACCGCGTCGGGATGGCGTACGTGGAGCTGGGTAAATACAAGAAGGCGTCGAAATACCTCGATCAAGCCTTGGACCTGGAGCCGAACGAGGAGGAAATTCGCGTGGCCAATTCCACCTGTAAAATCAAGCTTGTCCAACTCTCCGACGACTTCGCCCCGGAATTAAAGACCTTCCAAAAGGTCAACTTCCTCCCGAAACCGCGCCCCCTTCCAGGTGGAACGCGTCACAGCCCGGAAGTCATGGACCAGCTGGACATGATCTTTTTCCCGGAGGACGAAGACAACATTTTGGGCGATGTGTATAAAGCGCACAAATTCAGGGATGGAATCAATACCAAACAGAGCTATAAAGTAGGTGGTTGGTTTGGCTTAACATTGATAAGATACTTATCTTAAACAAGTGAACGTAGGGCGGATATGCATTTATTTTCAACTTTTTCATTTAATGACGACTGATCGTCAAACTTTGTCCGTGTTTCGTATAGATTCCAAAAATTTCAAAAAATTTTTGACATATTTTTACATATTTCTACGTTTTCAGACGTATAAATATTTTTTTAATTGCATAAATCTTTTATCTATTTTTCACCCGTGCATATAAATATTTTGTAAACGATGTGAGCCAATAATTTTTCAAAGAAATTGGACCACAAAAAATCCAGAGTTTTAAATTCAAAAAGTACAAGTTTTCCGAAATTTCTTATTTGGTCGTATTTCATAAATATTTTGGCGTTTTTTTCCCTAAAAATTTTAAAAATGTATTTCAACGATTTTTTCGCATATTAATTAAACTCCATGAAAATTGAAAATCAACCTGACTATTTGCACTTTAAGCATAGAAATTAAGTGCCTACATAGTTCTCTTCTCCGAAAAGCGGGCAAATTTTCACGCATGATATTTAATACTTAATTTACATAATTCTTAATATTTATCAGGATGCCGCGATCCTTTACCGGAAGGGAGTTAGGTCACGAAATGCGGAATGCATGTATAACTTGGCCCTCCTCAAACTTGAAGGGAACGGAATCAAGCAAGACGTCAAAGGAGGTAAATTTCTACAATTTACTATAATTGAACTTTACATACACTTGAATCATTAATTATAAGCTAAAATTTTCTATTGATTTTAATTTTTCAATTTAATTCAAAAATTTCAAAATATTTCTGCAATTTTTTTTATGTATAAATTTTGCTGTTTTTGACCGATTTTGGACAAACAATTTTTTGATACTTTTTGAATTAATAATAATCATAGTTTTTCTTCAAAAATTTTTATAAAATTGAATCTGGATGAATTTATAATTAGAGAACATCTTTGTCATCTGTATTTATATAAAATAAAACAGTTTTTAGTTGATAAAACCAATTTTAAAGGTATTTTGATACTTTTTAAATAATATAAAAGTAATCAGAGTAATTTTAATCGAATTGAAATTTTCAAGAATTATTTTGAAATTCAGTTTTTGTAAACTTTGGCGTCGCAGAGCAATATTTGTAAAAAATGAAGAATGCCATTTACTGTAAAGGTCGCTAAAAGGATTACCAGACGGATCTTATTTGTTTTTCCTAATTTCACCAATTTAAATTTTTTAATTGATTTTTTTAAATTAATTAAATCAAAAATTATAGTTCAGTAAGCTTAAAATTTAGAAAAATATTGTAAATTCAATTCAGCCAAATTTTGATACACATTATCAAAATTTTTATGCATTTTTTATTAAATTTGTAATCGTTCATTGCCAGTTATCGCCACCATGTAACAACAATTAGCATATCGAACTATCCCCAATTATATTGAACTGCCACATTCATTTTTATCTATCTTTTTAGCCATCGATCTTCTCAAACGTGCCGCCAAACAACCCACCAAACTTTGTAAAGGATCCGGCTACAATTTCGTCTCGAACGTGGGCGTCATCGAAGCGTCCTTCGTCCTCGGCCTCCTCGCCGCGGAAGGGATCGCCTTCCCGCCACAAGAAGACCTCCATTCTGCCGCCGTGTGGTATCAAGAATCTTCCGAACACGGCTCCGGTCCCGCCGCGCACAACCTCGCGCTCCTCTACAGCAAAGGGAACGGCGTCCCGCTCAACGAAAAGCGGGCCGTTCAGCTCTGGAAATTGGCGGCAAGTCGCAAAGTTCCCGAAGCCATGTTTGGTCTCGCGATCCACCACGCGAAAGAATGGGAGACGACGGAGGCCCGAAAATGGTTTGAGTTAGCGATCAACGAGTACGGGGCGGAATTTCCGTGCAAATTTCATAACGTTTTTGAGGAGGAGGAGGAGGAGTCGAAAGAGATTTGTTGGACCCCGACGGCCACGCTGATTAATGAGTTTACAACGGTTCTGGATACGATTGATTATTGGAGGGCGCGATACGGGCAGAAGGAGATTGCTAGATGGGAGGTAGGAGGATACCTGTTCAGATTCATTCATTTGATAGAGAATGAATAAATTATTCATTTCATATTTATGATGAATGAATGAATTTTGAATAGCAATTTGTTCATGATGAATGAATGAATTTCGAATAACAATTTATTCATTTCATGTTCATGAAGAATGAATGAATTTTGAATACAACTTATTCATTTCATATTTATGAAGAATGAATGTATTTTGAATAAAAATTTATTCTTTTCATACACATGAAGAATGAATGAATTTTGAATACAACTTTTTTCATTTCATATTCTTGAACAACGAATGTATTTTGAATAAAAATTTATTCATTTCAAATTCATGAAGAATGAATGAGTAATTATATTCATTATTGATTCGCGCTATGGCTGTTAGTACTTGGGGTATAATTCATTTAAAAAAGACGAATTTGAGAGAAAATGAGTAAATATTGAATAAATGAATAATGAATGAATGAGTTATTCCAATTTTTTGAATGAATTTTAAATGAAATATCTTTTTGACCAGGTCCTCTCCGGAGAGAAGGCGACCAATCAAAACCTATCCGTCAAGTACCGCTTGGCCCGAATGTTGCACGACGTGGAGGCCGAAAAGGAGAAGATTTTCGCGATCGAAGCCTACTTCCAGACCGACCTGGCCACCCCGCCGGTGCAGATTCCGTTTCAAAATGCGAAATCTTGGGCAAACCGGGTTCGTCAGGGGATGTTACTGAATCAGAGCGAGGGGGAGGAGAGCAGTCGGGAAAATAGTCAGAGTCGATCCGTCAGCAGAACGTCGTCCGGGGGGTCGAGTGAAGAACCCGAATCGGTGGGAAGTTTGTCTGCCTAATTAATTAATTAATTAATTAGTTAATTAAGGTCCCATGTTATTGTTAATTAAATTTGTAAGGATGTCCCGGTTAGTTGTATAATACCCGGCGTGAAATATTTCCCGGGTTCGGGTATTCTGTTACTTCCAGAGATTTTATTTTGTACCAAGGACAAAAATTAGATCCATCGAATCGCAATTTTTTTTGCAAGGTTTTGAATTATAAGTAAATAAGTTGAAAATGTAAATTACTTGGACGGGTCCGGGTATCCAGAAAAATTGCCGGGTAGTTGTAATATTCGGTGTCCGACATGAAATATTTCCCGGGTTCGGGTATTCCATTCCTTCCAAAGATTTTATTTTGTAACAAGGATAAAAATTAGATTCATCAAATTACAATTTTTTGCAAGGTTTTGAATTTCAAGTGAATAAACTGAATATTTAAATTACTCGGCCGGGTCCGGGTATCCCAAAAAATGCCCGAGTCGGCCGGGTAGTTACCCGGGCCGGGTATCCCATTCCTTCCAAATATTTTACTACAAAAATAGGATTGCAATTTTTCTTTTAATTCAGAGAAATAAATTTATCATGTTAATTCCTCGGCCGGGTAAAACCATGTACTTTTGAATACCCTGTTGGGTCCGGGTATCAAAAAATTGCCGGGTATCGTGTAGTTACTCGGGACATCCCTAATCGAGTATGTTGAACTGACACGATTTTTAGTTTTAAGAGCGATTTTATGATGTTGAAACGATGTGATGATTACGAAGCCACATTTCTTTAGCGAAATATACATACACTTCAGTATTACATGCAATTTTGCAATGTACATATTTAGTTTACCGATAATGATAAGTTGCTCGCAAATACTTTTGCAACTTGCTGTTTAAATCTCAACAAATTGTTAACCCACTGAATTTTCAATAAAATGCAGGAGGATTGCAATATTAAGGATCACATGAAATGAAAAAAACGGGTATTTCGGGATGATTTTTCGGGTAACATTTAAAATATGTATGTATGTATAAATCTACCGACAAAATATATAAATTAATTAGTTTAATTAGTAATTAATTGGCTTAGTTAGTACTTAATTAGTAAATATGTGCATTTTTTGCCGCTGAGAATTAATAATGAACTAATATTTAATTAAGAACTCGTTGACTAATTTATTAATCTGTACGTATGCTGAATTAAGTATGCCATTTTTTGCGACAGTAACCATTTTAATAGGTAGATGATTAATTAATTAATTTTTAATTAAAATACAGATTTTGAGTAAATACTAGTTACAGAATAGATTGTACTCGATCTTGTTAAATATTGTTAACACATTTGAGAGCTTTACTGGTTTATTGACGAATAAAGATTACGAGTACGACTATAAAATAAATGAAATGCATTATTCCATAATTGCAATTGAAGCTTAACATAGTTCAACATAATTAAGATCTGAATCATCAATCCAAATCTGACACTGTTCCACGCCGAGTTGGATTTTTTTTAATATGAGCATTTATTTATTTTATGTCAGATATATTTCCGAACATGTCGATCAGATAAAGTGCAATTCGCACATTCAAATTTCAGGTTTTCTTGTTAATTTCTGAAAATCGGTAAAGGTCACCTCATTGGGTCCCTCCGGATGAAATTTTCTAATTTTAATTCATACTATTCTATTAGGACCTATTCACATCCTCTGTTTCAGCTTTCTACTATAATTTTGAAATTTTGGTGCATAATATAAATAGTTTAAATTTTATTTCAATCATAGTGTAAGGTGTATTCGCAGAGTTATCAAAAAAATGTATGACAAAATGTCTACGCAGGAGTCGAACAAAAAGGTCCCTAAGCTTAAAAAAATCGTAGAAGTATCGCAGAAAATCGCAGATAAAATAATATCCCACCCACTCCAATCACCCCCACGGGTCAACCACTTGACTGACCAAGCTGGATTCCTAATTTTGTATGGTTTATGCGCGTTTTCTATTAAGGATATTTACCAGAGTAAGTATATATTTATGTGATTGCTAGATTTACTTCAATAGATGTTTGCACACAATTCTACAATGGTTCTGCTATTAACGATGAAGCAGATACATTTTGGTCTCGTAACGGGGTCAGGTCGATAAAAAACACATAGTCGAGGAATATGGGTAAATCGTCCGTCAATTCCACTCCACCAAAGCAGTAGATTCTGTTGGAATGAGGTACAAACACCATGGCAGGGGCCAAAAGAAAGATACTGTCAGACCTACGAAGTGGTAGATTTGCGACTTGAATGAATCTACTTTCAAAAGTACTTGGATCAAACTCATAAATTCCATCCGTGTAAATTGGATCAGCTCCAGTACTTATGACATGCCCTCCCAAGATGTAGATGAATTCCCCAGTATAAACAGAGTTTGGATAAGAATTATAAATGGGTAGTGTGGGTGGTCCAACAAACATGACGCGAAAATTATTGAGGTCCAATTGGAGAGCTTGTCTGTTGCTCTTTTGGTTATCATCAAAAAAATAAACCATGTTTCCCGCGCGATTTGCAGCTGCGCTATAGATCTGTGAAAATATTAATACAACGTTTGAAATATAAACTTAAATGCTAAATGTGAAAACGACGCTTGACCTATATTTTGGCATTGTTCAATTGAATCACATTGTGCGTTGTAATAGGTAAGCGCAAGAGGCGCAACAAAACAAAACATATTAGCACCAATTCTTATAAGGTACAAGACAAACCTCGAGCGGAAAGTTGGCCACAATTTCAGATCCATGATTTCATGGTAAAGAGGTGGATGTTATATCTAGCCAACATACAACCGTCGAACAGGTAAATGCTGTCGTTGCCATCATAGTAGGGCAATTTGCAACTGGCATCATCCGGGAAACGTACGTCAAGATATTGGGCTTCCAACAACTGAGCACTGGCAGAATTAAACATGTAAAGAGAGGCTGTAAGGAACAGCCTTGCCCCTGTAGGTAAGGTATACATTTTACCCACTCTTATTTTGAGTATTAGCAGGAATAACTTCTCTTACTTCGGCGAACTGTTCAACAAGTAAGCTACGATACAATTGACTTGTATAATTGCTATGATGTTAAAATATATATGGCTGAAGGAGGAAAATGCGATAGGTAACTTAAATCAATCAATCGACCCGGATGACTGATAAGAAATGTTGAGAGTCATGCGATAAATTAGGCCTCTGACTTAAATTTTGATTTATATGGGAAGGAAAACATCCAATAAATTAAGCTAAGTAATTTAAGAGGTGACGGATGACACAGAAACCACTGAGAATCATCTAATACAGTCATTTTCACGGGTGTTCCTGACATGTATGCTACAAACTCCAGGTGGAGATGGGAAATTGGTGGATTTTATTTGAGTCCAGTATACAACCGACGAAGAGGTAAACGCTGTCGTTGCCATCATAATAGGGCAATTTGCAATTGCATCATGGTGAAAATGTACTCCGAGATATTGGGCTTCCAACAAATGATCGCTGGCTGAATTAAATAGATAAACACAGACTGAGAGGAGTAGTTCTATGATAAGGGTATGCATTTTCCACCTATTATTTTTAGCAGGAATAGCGTACAAACCTGTGACTTGGTCTAGAAGCGAGTTACGAAATAATTGATGTGCATAATTACGATGTTACCCAAATATATTAAACCGTACAAAGAAAATATGATGGATAATTTGATCAGTCAATCATCACAATTGACGTCCGTGCTGAGATAAGAAATGCTGACTGCAAGGACAAAGTCATGCGACTTGGATTTTCCTCCAAATTAAATATTGACAAATTGAACGAGGAAAGTGCTTATTGAGTAATTTGACAAGTGATGAAAATATCTAAACCAGCAAGGGTTGTCAGGACAACAATGTAAATTACAATTGTAAAATTAATCAGTCTAATTTAGTGCTCATTTTCCTTATTATGTCCAAATTTAATACGAACGACAAGAAACAACCTCGTTGTCGCATGACTCCATCCCTGCTTTCATACATAGCCGCTTATCAATATAATGGCATAAATATTGATCGATTGATAATTATGTGAGTTGTTTTCCTCCTTCAACCAAATAAAATTGTCCAACCTCGCAGCTTATCGGTAATATCAACTTGTTCACTTTGAAGCATATATTATTTCCATAAGCTAAACACAAACGAAGAAATATGTCTGCTTTTACTTTAAGAAGGCCGGTATTTCTCTTAACAATGATTTACATTTCTCAAATCAATTTTTCTACCGCACAACTGTTACAAGCCGAATATTTCGATGTACGTTTTTCTGATTACGCCGGTTGTAAATTACCTTATTATAATGGGAACGACAGCATCTATCTCTTCGACGGTTGTCTAGCACCAGGGCAAAATAAAATTCACCTGTTTACCATCTCCAGCGAAACGATTGAGTTTGTTGCACCCATGACCGGTCTAGCTGTGATGGTTAACATCTTAGGTGACGATTTCGGTAACATGTATTATTTTAATGAGCAAGAAGTTTTTACGTTTGATCCAGTCGAGAAAATAAGCACATCAGTCACTAGGCTCTCGTCCAGAATAGTTGACAGTCCGGTGTTTTGGGATGACCAAAGTAACAATACCAGGATTTTCATGTCTGGCATGGGTTCCAGTGGTCGCTCTGTGTATAACGTTGAACTTGAATATGGAAGCTATGAATATGTGGCAACGTTTTCGATGCCGGTTTGTATTGAATTCTTTTTTAAATTCCCCAAATATTGAATTCATACTCTAAGGGTTGTATGTGTTAGTACAGATTTATGGATCCGCGTCAAGTCAGATTGGGAACCACGTGTACCTTTTTGACTCAGGGGAAACGACAAACAGACAAGCGTTCAAGTTAGAGTTGGACACTCTTCGTGCCGGGCTAGTTGGGCAGCCAACTCTTCCGGGTTATAACTTACGACCTAACTCCGTCTATGATGGATCATTCATCTACATCTTGGGAGGACATTCAACACTAAATGGAACTGATCCTGTTTACACCCACGGAATTTATGAATTTGATCCTACCACATCTGACAATAGATTCATCCCAGTTGCTGATCTTCCACTACGAAATTCAGCCAGCATCTTTAATTTTGCTCCTGCCATGGTGTTTGTACCACACGTGAACAGAATTTATTGCTTTGGTGGGCACGAAAGTACGGACTCATCAGTCATATCACTCAACACTGTATTCTACATCGACTTGACCCCTTTAAGGCGATAAGAGTGCAGTTTAACTAATTGCTAGATTTGACTTGGCGTTATACAAATTTATATATTACCCGCTAGCGGGAGCTTAGAAATTAAAAATCTTATAACACTAATTCTATAAGTTCTTCTTTCTAAAAATTGTAATTATAAAATTTGAGAAATTATAGGGATTCCAAATAATCATAAAAATTTTGCAAGTGCGCTACACGAGCGTTTGAGAACTCTATATTCCAAGATATCTATAACATGGACAATCACAACTGAAATAATGTAATTTAATAGAGTCTCTTTAATAGAGTTTAAGGAACTCTCGTATGCTACCTTTTCGGAATTCAAGTAGTGCGGACGGGATGAAATAGAAGATAAAACTCAGCAATCATCATGTTTGCCTCCATAGGTTTACAGTTATAATAATTGCAAAATAATAACCAGTAAAGTGTAAATTTAATATGCATAAAAATTTGTCTGTAGAGAGATTGGATGCTTTGTGGCGTAATCAAAATCATACCGAACTTGGGTTATCTTCCAGATATTTCATCCCGTCCGCACTTCTAAAATGCGGATTTCTAAGATTACATAAATTATAAATACATATTTTTCTACGAAGGTCAAATCTGTTCCCGTGAGTGATACGAAATTTCAATATTTTTTATATAGTATAATATAATAATTTATTCTTGAAAATTCTTACAAGGCTCATAGCTCATGGAATTACAGGTCAGGTTACATCCTAAAGCATTAAATAACGGATCAATAATACTACAATGACAATTATTTCGTTGCAAAATTATCCTGCGGGTTCTCGCTTAAAAACATTCTACTAAATAAGGAATATTTTTCGGGTATTTCGGGTGGCATTTACATATGTAGATAATATGTACCTATTTACATAATATGTAAATATGTACATTTTGGGCCACTGAAAATTAATAATCAACCAATCCGCTTATTTAATTAAGACCTCGCTGGTTAATTTTAAAATGGCATACTTAATTGAGCAGATTAATAATTATTAATCTGCTCAATTAAGTATGCCATTTTTCGCGATTTTACCACCAGTAACCATTTTAATTGGTAGATAATTAATTAAGTGTTACTTAACATATAGATTTTTAGTAAATATTAGTTATACCATAACATAAATTGTATTCGATCTTGTTAAATATTATTGACACATTTGAGAGCTTTACTAGTTTATTAACGAATAAAGATGACGATTACAAAATAAGTGAAATGTAATAATTTAAATTGAAGCTTAACTAATTTCCAGAATTATGATCTGCAGCTTGCACTGTTCCACGCCGAGTTGGATTTTTTTAGTATGAATATTTATTTATTTACTGTCAGATAAGTTGTCAAAACCGATTTTAAGATGAGACAAAGTACAATTCATTCGCTGCAGTTTTCTGAATTTTTGTTCGCATTACTTGTATTTGTCTCAACAGTATGTAAGTAATTCATTGGGTAACTAATAGTTCTGTATTTGTCTCAACTTGCCTCAATTATTTCAACTTTCATTTGTCTCCGTTTTCTCATGTGTGTGCTGTGCTTCTAAACCACTGACTTGGATAGTATACATACTAAACATATATTATACTCTTATGGTATTAAAGTTGCCACCGCTGGGTATTAAAATTATTTGCGCACTAATTTCGTGCAGGTGTGTTTTAACTGCAGAAACACTGCTGCATATCTTTTATAAGTTAGTTTGCCTTGATTGACACGTTTTTTACATCATTTTCAGTACGTACTTTTGTAATTACATATCATCATACCCCGGACAAATATTTTTTTATCCTACCCTACTCGTGTTGAGCTCAACATGAGTAGGGTAGGATAAAAAAATATTTGTCCGGGGTATGCATATCATGCATGAATTAACGGATTTTGTTTAAATGAAAACCACTTTTTACTACATAAAAGTATGTAGTTGATTAATAAATAGTAGAATCTTGCCAGAAATTTATATAAACAAAAACGGTACAGCTATAGATAAAATGCAATTCTGTAAATTTTTTTTTGCTCGATTTGAACGCCAAAACACAAGTTGAAGGTGTGCAGAATTTATTTGATTCTTCATTAGTGGTGGCGTTGATGACATCACATTTTATTTTAGACCACTATTTTTGACTTTTCATCTCACTCCAGTTATTCACATTATTTCATTTTCGAAAAATTTCTTCTCCTTATTCGTTTGAAATTTAAATTCCGGAAGTAGAACGATGCTGTCAAAGGCCGCTCATGGACCTTCTCACGTCGCCGGAAATACCAACCAGCGGGTTATCGCTGACACCGACACGGCAACATCAATCATAACAACCGAAGTCATTGGTCAGGAAATGTAACCTCGAGTGGTCCTTATATTCTTAAAAATCTGTTAAAGATAAATTCGATGAATAATAAGAGAAAAATTGTAAGATTTATATACATATGTGGGCAGTGCCCACATTACATAAAGTGTGGGCACTTTATGTAATTTGATATGTTATGTACTTCAGAATTTTTAAAACTGAAATTAATTAAAATTTAAAAACTATCTGGTAAACATTTCCGACTTTGTTTTTAAAATAATTTTTCACAAATCATAATTTTTCAATAATAACTTTTTTTAGATGACTCATCCGCGAAAATTCGCACATTTTTAATCATTTCTCGGCTCTGGGAATATATTTTAAAATTCTGGTCGACGTAGAGGGTATGCATCCAATAAAATCCTGTCTCAATTTGCCTCAACTATTTCTCAACTTGCATTTGTCTCAATCTTCCCAACTGTGCATGTGCACTTATCTTAATTTACAAGTTTTTCCCCCATTTTACGCATATACGCTGCTACTAAACGGATAATTCATTCATGCTTTGCATACAATGTTAGAAATCTGGTTTAGTCAGGCAGGTATCGATTTCTCTGTAAAAAACTTGCTACCGCCTGGTATTAAAAGTATACCGGTCCCTAAAAATTTGCTACCGAAATGATAAAATTTCAATACCGAACTGCTACTGCAGGGTATTACTCATCAATACATTGCGGTAGAGTCATAGATGAATACCGCTGGGTATTATTTTAAAACTGGATTTCTAAGAGTGTATATATAAATCTGGTAGAGTCAGGCAGGTATTGATTTCTCAGTGTTAAACTTGCTACCGCTTGGTATTAAGATTATACCGATCCGTAAAAAATTGCTACCGACATGGTAAAACTTTAATACCGAGCTATTACTAGACAGTATTACTTATCAATACCACTTTGATAGAGTCATATATGAATAATACCGCTTGGTATTAATTTAATACCGGATTTCTAATACACACATTGAGAATGTTGAGACTGCCTGGATAAAAAAGAGTGCTGTTAAAGAAAACATCAGCCAATTACTTAAGATGAGACCCAGCTAAATACAAAATTTCAAGGTCAAGAAGTTTTTACTCAATATTATGTCGAAAAGGTGGAAAATATTCGCACTGCTCGTGGCAAGTGGTACTATTTGGATTTTCGTTTCTTTCGGTAAGTAAGAAAATTTAAGGCTTATCTGCTCGTCTGATAAGGGTTTCATCTTATCATTCATAGCGTTATCTTTCTCACTAAAAATATGCACAGGATGGTCCTCTCGGCCGGGTATCAGTTCCCCGATGGCAGCCCCCATCACCCCCGCTTCTAATACCGGGTGGGTAATAAAATATACTGTGTGTTGACCTCTGTTCTTCCCAGGGTTTGGATTTCCGGGAGCTGTTACACCCATAAAAAGACGAAAATCTACATGGAGAAGGCAACAGTCGTATGAAAATACAGATTTTTTAAAGAAATTCGCTTTTTATCGATGTCAAAGTTCTTTTTTTTTAAGAAAATCATGAAAACAATGTATTTTGACACCAATGAAAAGTTACTTTCTTCACAAAACCTGCATTTTCAATTTTCGTGCGAGTGCTGTACACATTTGTAAAATGTACATAATAATATAACATCTATTAGTTTTGGATTGGGTACGAAATGGATGGTTTAGTTGTGCAGAAATTTACTGAAATTTGCACAAATTTAGAGAAATGTACATACAATTGTAAGAATTTGGTTGCATTTAATTTCAAAACTTTAGGTTACACTTGATTCAGAACTTTTTCGGTATTTAAGAAATGTAATTTTATTCTGTACATATGCAAACATTGTTCTTCGTCTACATATATGTATTTAGTATCAAATATGTGATATATAAGTACATATAAAATTGAGAAATTGCATCTGCATCAAGACTACGAAATGATAAGATTTTAAATCTCAAATTCCTGAATTTTGTTACTTTATTTCGCCGATTTCAGAATTTTAACGCATTACAAATTACAATTTAATTTCTAGGTTAAGCTTCGTAATTGGAGGTTTGAACAAAAAAACATTGTTATCACGATTTTTTAACAGTAAAGTATTTTGGCTGACAGCGATAAAAAAATGTAATTTATAATATTTTCATAATAAAAATACCCGCTTTGTGAGAAACTTATTTTTTTATCGCTGTCAAACTACTTTATTTTTAAAAAATCATGACAATTTTTTTGTTTAACACTTTGATGTTGAATTTAATCTGAAATTTAAATCGCAATTTGTATACGTTGAAAATTCTTAAATTGGCGAAATAAACTACCAAAACTAAGGAATTTGAGATTAAAATCATATCAGTTTATAGTCCTTGATGCAATTTCGAAATTTTAAGAGTATTCGTATATCACATATTTCGTTATGAAAATATATACACGTTTTTTTGAAGAAATTAACACCCTACCGCGGTCAAAATACTTTATTTATTTTTTAATCGTGAAAACAATGCATTTTGAAAAGTTAGCTTCTTTGCAAAACCTGTATTTTCATACCACTGCTGCCTTCTCCACGTCTTTTTATGGGTGTAACGGGTATTCCGACCCCGGGTTTTACTGGGTTGGGGATTTGGTGTTTTACTGGGTTTTAAAGTAAAGTATAGTAAAACGTATAGTTTTAAAAGGGGTTTTACTGGGTTTTACTCGGGTTTTACTAAGTTTTATCTAAAATTAAAATAGATAAATCAATAGAATCAGTTTGTAGGTGCATATCTAACTCGAATTAAGTACTCTGATTAATATTCCGTAAATTTCTCTATTTATTTCAAATTTTTGTTTATGATCTAAAAATCATAATTTACAGCGTAACTTGGAGTTTGAACAAATTAGTATTTTTTGTGTTTCTGGCATTTTGAATTTAATTTTTTTGATAAATCGTGATAAAATTCATTAATTTAACAAATTGGCGTAACATTGTAAATTTTATTACTTCACCCCAAACATTGAGTAAAACTAGGCTTTCCCACGGGACGGGATAATCCCGTCCCGTCCCGTCGGGACGCGGGACGGGACTCGGGACGGGACAAGATTTTTCGTCCCGAAGAATCTCGGGACGGGACGAGGTCATCCCGTCCCGGTCGACCGCGGTCTATCCCGGTCGGGACGGGACGTCCGGAACTTAAATGTTTTTCTCAAAATTCACTCCCTTTATTGACAAAACTAACAATATCGTACGGAAATCTTTCTCATGCGTTGATTCTACATACTGTAATTTTGTATTTTAAGCATATGCATACATATAGTTACATACACATGTGTGATATTTTACCTTGAGCCAGTTTTTCATATCATGCCCAACATTTTAAAAATTTGACACGGTTAGTTATTTCTTAATAATTCGTATTTACATATCACCTAAAAATTATTTTCACCATAAAAAATCAACAAATCTAGATTTTAAGATTAAACAAACAATAGTTATGACTTTTGATATGCAGGTTATATGTAGTATTATGTAGGTCGAAATGATGACGATTTCTCAACTTTAAACTATAAATAATCAAAACTAACATTTAGAAATTATTGAGATTTGACCGATCGGTGGGAGTGGAAATTTGTCTTGTGTGATTTATGTAGTTAGAAAATAAAGCAGCAACCCATACTCACAGCGAAGCTTGTTCATATTTATAAAGAGGTGAATTTCAATGTAAATAAAAAAACTTCGGGATATCCCGTCCCGTCCCGTCGGGACAAGTCTCGGGACGGGACTCGGGACGGGATGACCTCCATCCCGTCCCGTCCCGAAAGTCTCGTCCCGGTCAATCTTCGGGACGGGACGGGACAGCGAAATCCCGTACCGTCCCGTCCCGTGGGAAAGCCTAAGTAAAACCCAGTAAAACCCAGTAAAACCCCGGGGTAGTTGTTTTCAGAGTAAAACCCCGGGTTTTTCCGAACCCTGACCTCCGGAAATCTAAACCCTTGGAAGAACGGAGGTCAAAATACTGCACATGCATTTTGACCAAAATAAAATAGCATACACAAAGTATTTTACTCACCTTTGTTAATTATTATTAGGAAACTGAAAAGAAGCATGAAACTTGACGAAAATGGGAAATATCTTCCGTTTTACGGTTACACGGCACTCTGTATGGTCGAACATCCTCCCAGTTTCGGTCGACAGATTGAAGATTTCATCCGATCCTCCAGCCTGGGTCGGTTCTACGCTGCACTTCCGCATGACACGTATCACGTGACGATATTCAACATCTATACGATTCAATATCAAACAATTCCTCCGGTCGAGAGGTGGGTGGAGGGCATATGAAATCGGTTTTCCCGATTTTAAAATCGGACGAGCCTCGGTTTTACAGTTTTCAAAAAACCAGTTTTAAAGTCCTAATTTAAAATCAGAATAATCGAAAACCGGTTTTACAAAAATTTTTAAAAATCTAAATAATAATAAAGTGTCTTTGTTTAAAAAATTTTCACATATGTAGGAAGAATCGAAAAGCAATTTTTAGAAAATTTTTGTAAATTTAATTAATCGAAACCAGTTTTTTTAGATTAAAAAACTAGAATAATCGAAGACAAATTTCCAGAATTTTTTAAGTCGGAGTAATCGAAAAGCGATTTTTAGAAAGCTTTTTTAAATTTATTAATCGATACCTGGTTTAAAAAAAATTAAAACCCAGAATAATTGAAAACCGATTTTATAAAACTCAAAATAAATCGAAAACCGGTTATACAAAAATTTTAAATAGCCCGAATAATTGAAACCCGATTTTTAAAAATCTCCCGGTTTTGAATTCCCTTTAGGTGGGTGAAGGAGAAAGGCGGCGTCATCCCGAACAATTCCTGGCTTCCGGAATACGTTCTTCACAAGCAACACGTCCAAGCCACCAACCTCCTCGCCGCCGTCACGCCATCCTTTCCCATCGAAACCGTCGAATTCCGGACTCCTTCCGACTACGCAGGCTTATCCATACTCGTGACCGCTCTTCACCCCGATTTTAACCACGAGATAACCCAACTGAGAGAGAAACTTGGCACAATTTATGAGCATGACGACCCAGGATTGGCCAAGATGGGATTTCACATCACTTTGGCATATGCCTACAAGCAACTCCAAATTTCAGACCAGGTTTCTCAAGATTTGAACATATTGAGTGACATGGTTCAAAAATTTGTCGAATTCAGGCTCATAAATCACGGAGTTTATTTGTACGATAGCATGACCAACTTTATTCTTTGGACGGATCGAAAAAATTAATACTCAAATTTTATAAAGTTATCTCTTGAATATATGAAACTCGAATAAAATAGTAAATTCTTCAAATTTAAGGCGTTACGTTATTTTAATTATTTAGTTTTTGGCCATTTCCGACATTTATTTAACATTACATACAGAATTTTGTCAAGATTTTATATGATTATTTATTTTATATGTATATTTATTAATCAATTATACATACATATTTGCAAATCGAGGTACGACGTTAAGTCGCAATAAAAGATTATGTAGCTGCTGTTACATACATACGTTTTATATATAAAACCACAGCGAGATATTTTTGTACGGTATGAAAAATGGGGTTCACTGAAGTCTGGTAATAAGTTTAGAATAATGAAATATACACAACAAAAACTATTTTAAGAAATTCCTTAAAAAGATATAGGGACAACAATGAAAGAACGCCGCTTTTCTAAGCGTACATATGTATTTCACTTTGCATGAAATAGTTTGAAAATTGAAAAGATACGCGTCCTAAATAGTTTCGTAATTATTACAAGTATTATAATAATGTAAAGTGACATGGATATAAGATGATTCTAAACAAAATTAGTAAATTGGATCTAAGAAGTATCCTATTTTTTTTATATACATACACTAAATATTTGTGACATTGATATATCATTTTACGTCCAAAAATTCACTTTTTTCGAAAGTATTACATCATCACATTATAATAATATATGTTGTAGTTCAATTAATAAATTACTAATATTCAAATTATAAATAGTTAAACTAGAAAGTAAAGTAGGAACACTAGTTTTTTAACGATACAAATACCTACGTACATTTTTTTGGCTTGGGTTTTACAAGTAAATTGGGCGAAAACCTGTACGGGATCTCCTCAAGAGATGAGTGAATCACTCTACCTGACTTTCGCCACCCTTCAAAACGTACGTGCTTATCAGCACACATCATTTCTTATATTATATGATAAGTACATATCTATGCTTATTTTAGTCAGCCACAGCTACCACATTGTTTAGATAAATACCACAAATATGAGCACCAATTCTTACACACTCGTTCACAATAGGATTAGTTAAGTGATTAATTTTCAGACAATACTAATAATTAACTAATAAGATAACTAATAAGACAATACTAATAACTAACTAAAAAGACGTGCACAGTCAGGGCATATTTCGATTGCATGTAAAAGGTCACAAAAACCTATGAAAAAATCGGCATAATATCGCGACATAGTTTTATAATACCTATATTGCATTAAAATGTACGGCACATGGAAGAAGTAAAGAAGCCGGTGCCTCGTAAGGCCGGCTCGGACGCGTGCCTCAGTTTCGGGGCAGAATTTGTCATCCGGGTGGCGACTCACGTGTACCAAGGCGGCTTGACGGGTCCACTGGGTCGTGTAGCTGGGACTGGACTGGGGTGGAGTGGGGGGCTGAAATGCATGAAAACTATGCGAAATTAGATAGGTAATTAAGGTAAAAGTATGCAAACAGCGTTTCGGGTGAAAGTAACCAAACCACGTGCAAGAAATAACGGGGAGAAAGTGGTAAATATTTTGATCTGGGAGAAATGCAAGAAAATACGCCTCGCTGCTATAAATACTTAATACTGCGCGTGGCTAAATGGCGCTGAGTTCTTGTACTTTCTCCCAGTTTCTTGCACCTCGCAATTTTTTTTTGCGTTTCTTGCAAGAAATGTAGCAAATCTACCCACTCGTAAGTAACCACTTGCAAGATATAATTGCAAAATAGTGGTTTCTTACAGCTATTTTGACCAGAAAAAAATTCAAGGCGCTAAAAACTACGCCGCGCCGCGCATACTTCATACCGCGCGTGGCTGGATGGCCCATATTTCTTGCACTTTCTCCCAGCTTCTTGCACCCCGCATTTTTTTGCTTTGCACTGCAAGAGATGTAGCAAACCAGCAAGAAAAACCAGTGGCCTCAGAAGCTGTGGGGACATCGGGGGACATTGTCATTGTAGAATGGGGGGGGGGAGGAAAGGGTTTGCATAAGATGGGGAGATAATACGGACATCGAACAACTGTGAGGACATTGTCCCCTCAAACTTCCGCGGCCACTGCATGAAACGAAACATTATTTGTAACAAAATCGTACCATGACATCGCCATAGCTTGCGGCCAACACGTTGCGCCGGTCGGGTGAAAAGCTGCTGGCCGATGAGACGCTTCCGGGAGAACCATTCGGAGGAGGAAGGGAACCCGGGCTTCCGTTGTGCCGAGCGGGTGACGCCGCCGCCGTGGCCGACCCGGTCCTCCAGAACACGGAGTTGGGACCAACCGTTATCTGGCTCACGTGTTGCGGGGACGAAGGGATCCAAGGCCCCTAATTAAATTACAAGCAGTGTTGACAAATTGCAAGAAATAAGGGGAAGAAGAAAGTGGTTTCTTGCAGATAAATATTTAGACCTGGGAGAAATGCAAGGTGCAAAAAAAACTATGCAACGCCAAGCATATTTCATACGGCGTGTGGTTAGATGGCCCATATTTCTCGCACTTTCACCCAGTTTCTTGCACCTCGCATTTCTTTCTTTTCTTGCTTTGAAGTGCAAAAAATTTGGCAAAACCACAAGAAACTAAACATTGGCAAGTAACCACTTGCAAGAAAGTGTTTTTTTTGCAGCTAAATATTTTGACCTGGGAGAAATTCAAGGCACAAAAAACCACGCCCCGCCGCTATAAATACTTCATACGGCTCTTGGCTAGATGGCACATATTTTTCGCAATTTCTTACACCTCACATTTTTGCATTTTGAATTTTTTGCACCTCGCATTTTTACATTTTGCATTTTTTGCAATTTTTTGCACCTCGTATTTTTACATTTTGCATTTTTTGCAATTTTTTGCACCTCGTATTTTTACTTTGCAATACAAGAAATCTAGCAAACCCGCAAGAAACGAAACACTTCATGTAAAGAAATATTTCTTACCATTCCGCTCACGTTACCACTTCCGGCCAGCACGTTGCTGCGGAGCGGTGAAAAGGGGGCACTTTGGGCCGAGACGATGCTTCCAGAACGTGAATGGAGAGGGGAGCCATCGTTGGGAGGAAGGGATCCTGGACTTCCGCTGTGCCGAGCGGGTGACGATGTGACCGAATCGCCCCTCAAGAAAACAGAGTCAGAACCCTCCAAAGTCATCCGAGCGATTTGGAGTGACAAGGAGGACGACGCATCCGAGGACGGAGATCGGTCCCAATTCTGTTACATGTTTAAAATAAAATTATATAAATTATAAACAGTGGCCGCGGACATTTTGGGACATTGCCATTGTATGATACGGAAGGGATGGGTTTATATAAGATGGGGAGATGATGCGGACATCGAATAACCGTGGGGACATTATTGTCCCTCTTTTGTCCGCACCCTTCCCCGGCCAATGGTTTACGGGGGTAAGTAACCACCAAAGCAGTTTTTTGCAGATATTTTGACCTGCGTGAAATTCAAGGCGCAAAAGAAACTACGTTTCAATTCATACGGCGCATATTTCTCGCACTTTATTGCACCTCGCATTTTTTTGCGTAGCTTGATTTGCAGTGTAAAAAGAAATGTGGTAAATCTTTGAGAAGCAAGAACGTGCCAGTTGCAAGAAATAAGTGGTTTTGAAGGTATTTTGACCTGCGTGAAATGCAAGGCGTAAGAAACTACGCTATAATTCATACGACGTGTGACAAGATGGCGCCTATTTTTTGCACTTTCTTTTGCACCTCGCATTTCTCTTTGCAGGGCAAGAAATGTAGCAAATCCGCAAGAAAGTATAAAAATTATTTGTTAAAATTAAGAAAATTTACCTGACTCCCGGGGGAAGAAGAAGAAGACGAGAAAGACATGTTTGTTTCCTGCCAAAAACTTGCCAAAAGTTTGAAAATACTTGTTTAAAAATTGCAGAAAATATGGAATTAACTAGGATGCACAGGTTTTCAAAGCGAGAGAATAAGAATGATTTGGAGACGGAGAGAGAGGATGTGCGTCCGATAACTTTGTATGGATCAAAAAATGAATGAGATTCTCTGATATCGGAATTTTTCATAGGATTTGGAACGATACGAGTACATACATACATAAAATAAAACCAAACGTAGCAATAGCGTGAAACAAGTAATTTCCCCCCAAAAATTATGTGACCTCGCCCCCTGACCTCGAGCGAGGTGGTCCGATTCACCCCTAAAAGAAGCTCCCCCTGTGATCACATGTATAGTGCCGCAAACAGATTTTGGTTATCTCAATACCTTCTCCCGTTATCGTGATGATAGCCGGACGGACGGACGGACAAACAGACGGACGAAGTCTTTGTTTAATAATATTTGTAAGGTTTCACCCCATAATAAATATTTTGTATGAATTTTAAACCTTTTCCTGTGAGTGATATGATGCTTTGAAAAGAGAGAGAGAGATATCGAAATTTTGAATGGGATTTGGAATTTCGCGAGGGATAAGTGCATATCCAATGTTAGAAATCTAGTATAGGAATTGATTTCTTGGTATGAAAGTTGCTACCGCTTGGTATTAAAATTACCTATACCGGTCCATAAAAATTAGCTCCCGATATCGTAAAAAGTTTAATACCTCAGTATTACTACACGGTGTTATTACCTATCAATACCACTTCATGCATGAATACCGCCCGGTATTATTTTAATACTGGATTTTTACCCTGTTAGAAATCTGGTATAGTCAGGCAGCTATTGATTTCTCGGTGTTAAACTTGGTATTAAAATTATACCGGACCATAAAAATTTGCTACCTATCTCATCTCATAAAACTTTAATACCGACCTATTACTGCAGGGTATTACTCATCAATACCATTTTGGTAGAGTCGGGTAGACATATTTACATATATATGTGTAGATATGCAAATATGTGTGACTAATAAAGTGTTAGTATGATCCCTGGGTCCCTGGGTCCGTCTTCGCAATGCAAATTGCCCCATACAGTAGACAAAGAAGGAAGCGGAGCAACCACTGCATGCATGCACTGCACTGCATGAATAAATGAATACATGAACATGTACACCCCACATACATACATCACTCATCAATAGTGGTTATCATGATAAGTGATCGTGATAAACACTATTAATTAATTATTTTAGTTTGAGAAACTCTACCCACAGCGAGTGGCATGTCAATTCGAATGTATTTTTGACGCTGAATCCAACGCCGTCAATGGTTTTGACCTGCGAGGCCCCCGTGACCTCGCCGTGACCGTGGTGTCCAAATCTGGCTTATTCGTGATGTCGCATATCAATTCGAATGTATTTTTGCCGCTGAATCCAACGTCGCCAATAGCTTGGCGTTAATTGTAGAAGTTAACGGGGTTTATGGAACTTAACGGGAGCGTGAAGCGTGGGAATTTAAATAGTTAGCTATGCAGTTACTCCCACGCGACGGGAATTTAAGTAATTAGCTATTCAACTACTCCCACAGGGGGAAATCAAATTTTACTGTGACCAGGTTAATTAAAATGCAGTATGACTTGGGCAAACCCTCAGTCTGATGTATGTATGTAGTATGACAAAGTCTCCACTGGGAATTATTTAAAATATAGTATGACGGATTTTTCGCTTTGGGCACACCCCCCACTGGAACTCTAGAACCCGGCCTTGGCCGGGCTATACGCTAGTGTGTGATAAAGCCTGCCCACAAGTAAATAAATATTTTATACATTTTGTCCCACAGAAAATTAATTAATACACTTATTTAATTAAGAACTTACTGACTAAACTAATTCATCTATTAATCTGTACGTATGCTAAATATGATAAAATTACACGCCAACAACATTTTTGGCATATAATTTGGTGGCTTGACTTGACACCGGTTAGTTGACGGATTGGCTGTGATTTCATTGTTATTTGATTAACAATGCGTCTCATTACGAGCGATAAGAACTTTGGACTTTGGAGATGTCGGGTTAATTTGGATATTTGATTGAGAAATACAAATATTTAAATAGTTTCATTGTGCATTAGTAGTTGGTTAAATAAGTACGTTCATGAGTGCACAAAAAATGTCTCATATTTTGTTTGGGAAGTAATTAGCAGGTTATAATCGTTGGCAACAATGGCATATTTATAATGGGGACGTGTTAAAAAATCGTGGAGGTCCTCATCCCTATTGTTATGGGAGGATAGAAGATTTTTAGGTTCTTTTCATTGTAGTGCCAATGAAAATCTGAAAACAGAGGCTGTTATACATTTTGTATGTAAAAATGTTACACACGCGATATTTTACTTAAGGTGGTATAGTATGCGGGTTTTGAGTTTGAATTATTGTGTCTCAACTTTCCCTTCCTCCATGTATTCAAATGGCGATTTTGAAACATGTTCATCGCCGTTCGTTTTTTACAATATGAAACTTTTAATGCACCTAAAAATCGGTAATTTTTAGGCTTACAAAGTTAGGAGATACAAATTTTGATTTGTTTTCTTCAATGAGGAAATATTGAATTTTTATTGTTTATTTTCCATCTATTTTATATTTATCTTCTGGTTGAAGAAAAAAATCAAAATTTTTATCTCCTAACTTTGTAAGCCTAAAAATTACCGATTTTTAGGTGCATTAATATCTTCATATTGTATAAAATATAGCTTGAAAAAGTAAAAAGTTCTAAGGTGAGGAAGTGCACTTAAAAGTACTAAACAAGCTCCCTCCGCTACCCAGATAATTTTACTTCGCCTGAGCTGTCTGCTGCATGCAAAATATCGACAATAAAATTTCGGCGTCACGTAAGAAAATAAAGATCAGATTTAATTTCTTGGTCCAAAGTTAACTTTTGAATTGGTTAATATCCAGATCAACATTGCTGGGTGGTAAGGGTATTAGCTATTATCATCATTTGCTGGTAATTATTACATATGGTTCATCATCCGTCCCCAAATATTTATTAATTATTTGTATAGCTAGTTCGACATCGTGCTCGTTGCACATTTAAGTCAAAATGTATGTACTGATAAACCGTATAAATTGTAAACCTATAGTATACAGTACAAGACAACAATAATTGTTTCTAGAATTGTTGGGTGACTCTTTGAGCGACTTATTTACAACCGATTTTTATTTACACCAGATATTTTGCATGAAGAATACTACCATTTTAATAGGTAGATAATTAATTGGTTGTTAATTAACATACAGATTTTGAGTAAATATTAGTTATACCATAAAATAAATCGGAATCGACCTTGTTAAATATTCTTAGCACATTTGAGAGCTTTACTCGTTTATTAACGAATAAAGATGACACCTACAAAATAGATGAATTGCATTATTGCATAATTTAAATTGAAGCTTAACTTATTACCAATTAAGAATTAAGATTTGCATAATATCTCCAATTCGGACACTGTTCTACGCCGAGTTGGATTTTTTTGGGAATATAAATATTTATTTATTTATTTTATGCCAGATATTAAGTTGCCAAACATGTCTTTCAGATAACATGCAATTTTCTGAATTTTTGTCCGTTTTTTCATATAATAATAATAATAATAATAATAATAATAATAGCCTTTATTATCCTCATTTACTAGTACTAGGGAATGCACAAAAATGAATTTAGCATAGCACACTAGCCTATTTTCGTGAGCTTACATCCTATTTAAGCCATTACTACTACCGTCAACGACGTCAAATTATAAATTTAACTAGATGAACAAAACAAAACTAACTCGCTACCTACTGGCGCGACTATGTTGGTTGCATACCAAGACTAGTAATGTTTGTAAAATTTAGATACATATAAGATAATCCAACCCCAATGTGCCTCCGCATTCGATACGAATTCGTTCTAAAGTCGTCGCCCAAATTCGGAACGCACTCCGGATTTGTCGCCCTAGTTGTGCCTGGTACGAATTCGAAATCCGAATTCGAATCGCCTGCGTAGGCTCGAACTCGGAACGAATTCAAAATGCTAATTCTGATCGTCATCGTGGCTTCGAACTCAGTACGAATTCGGGAGCCGACTCCATTCCGATGCTCTTCGGATTAGTGAATTATATATCTTAAAATATGCTTTATGATGATGCTTTTTAATAAAATATAAAGTCAGTGCACACGTTAATGAATATTTTTATTTTTATTGAATGTAACAATGGAACTAACAAGAACTCGCTGTTATAAGGTAATCTAATATATTTAAACAAGAAATCTTCTGGTTCAAGTACCATATTAACAGGTTCTGATAAACCGGATGAAAAGTAAATTTTTAAATTAGAACTATCGAAGGGATAATATTGGACAGAGTGTAGATTTAAAATCTGTTGACATGTATATTCGACAGAATCATTCTTTCTATAAGTATAATTTTGTAAAATTACAATTCCACCAGACCTAAGCATGAAGCAGTTATTTCCATTCTTACAGCTAGATTTAGGGGAGAATTTTTTATTCTCAGATATTTTTTGTATCGCATTCATATCTTGTCGGATAACAGTCTCGCGATGATATCGTCTAAATCTCGTCCCCCAACATAACCAAGTTGAATACTCTGAAAGTAATGACACTTATGTAAGTAATAAAATTAGGGTTGTATTCATAAATTGCCTATGATTCACCTACCAATTCTTCAATGTTCGACTGATCCCGCTTAAGCCAGTCACTCAATTTGTAAAAATCCTCTTTATTACAAACCGGTAGTTTTGGATGATCCAGCTGAGCACGCGTGGTACACGTGGAGCAAGTGTTGAAGTTCGACGAAGCAACTCGACCAATGTTTCGTTAATTTTTACTAACTCCTTCACCACCACTGCCTGTAAGTCTACGGACACAGACGGCATAGATTGTACTCATTATTCAATGACACTGTTTAGGAAAAATTAGTACAAACGAGTAGTAGAAATAATTACTTACTTTGAGATTCAGTCTTCAGATCTCGAACCAGTGTCACAAGTTCTGCAACAGTTTCTGGATTCGTAATCTCAACATAGGAGAATGTCGTTTCGTTATTGCCTGATTGATCAAACAAATTCTCCTCCGCCTGGGAAGAATTATGAGATTGTGGGAGGGCCGACAAAGGCTGAACTTGAGAATTTGTGCTGAGACTAATGCTGGGTGCTGGAACATTACCACAATGTTATTATATAAATTTATCCCAATTTAATGTGTACTGAAACAGAATAAAAATTGCTCACTGGTCGGGATAAATGATGTGACCGGTAATGTTTCACATTCTTCAGACGACAAGCTGCTCTCGTCAGAACTGGTCGACTCGGAATATTTTGTAGAGGGAGTAGATTTAGCTGCGGATTGCCCTTTTCGCGTATTTCTCTGTTTTTTATGAGTTGTTTCCTCAAATTCTGATGGAGGTATCTTGTCGGTAGATTTAGCCGCAATACATCCTTTCCTTGCTGACTTAAGAGAATCTGCGAACCGACAAATGTTTAAATAATTGAAATTATATCTCTAAAGGTTAATATAAAAGTATTGAATCCCCAAATCTGCTCACAAAGCCAAATGCATGGTTATTGTATTATTGTGTAATTTATAATTTTTTTGTCATTACAATTTATATTCGATATTAAATTGTTATCAAATTACTTACTATAAGACATGAGCCACTGACAAGGGAATTTTGGCGCATCTAAATCTGCTGGAAGATTCTTACGCAATTTGTCCCCTGCGTTTGGCCCAATTGGCCACGAACAGATGGATTTGTCTTCATTTAACCACGATGAGCACACGGCCGCAACTGTATTTTCGTCATGAAAATTGACAACGGAGTACTTTTTAATTTCGCTGCTCATTATAAAATTAAATTTATCGACAAAAAATAAGACTACAGCCAAGGGAAGAATGGAGGAAGAATCAAAGTGATATGCCACTAATGCACGTGTTCTCTTCTCTCCTGGGGAGGATGATACAGGGTCGGATCGGATTCAGCGACGAGGATTCTGATGTAAAGCGTGCAGCCGAATTCGTTCCGGCTTCTCATGTCCGATGCCAAAACGCATATGAATATCTCGAATCGATTCAGAATCTGAAAGGAAACCCTTAAGCGAATTCGATATGAATGCGATACTACGCATTTAATCCTAATTCTGTTTTATGTCGTTACTAAGTCGGCGAATTCTGCTCCCCAAATCAGCATTTGGCCCGAATTCGTTATTAAGAGTCGTATCAACTTCGGGATTTCGAATTAAATTTGAATTCTGATGTTGGATCGGAATGAAGTCGGCGAATTCTCACGAACTAAATACGACGATTCCGACCTGAAACAGAATTCGTGGCGAATGCGGAGGCACATTGGGATATTTAACCAATTGACAAATTTTAATTAATAACTTACTTAAATTATAAATTGTGTTGGAAAAATGCACAAAAAACCAACTAAATTTTGAAATACCAACCAATTTTTGATTCCCCAACCAACCGAGGAGTGAGGGACATAGGCCGCGTGGTAATTCAGATTGTAAAAAAACACATTAAAATAAAGAATTAATAACAAATTTTGACTGGAATAGTTGACCAGCTTGATAAAGAACGATTTTCGCACATTGCCAATTAAAATTAATGTTATTACCAATTAAATTTAGTTAAAATTAATATAATATAAATAAATTTAGGAGAGCTCGTGCAAGAGCAAATCCTCCTCGGTTGGCGCGCAGAGGGGGAATGAATATATTTAATTCATTTGGTAAATAAATAATAATTAATTGTCTCAATTTGCCTCAATTATCTTAACTTTCATTTGTCTCAATTTTCTCATTTTTGCAAATTATTTTCGTAAAAATTTATCTAATAATTGCCACAAAATGCCGATCATTTCTAGAAAACGGGAATTTATAAAAGAAATTTGTGGAGCTGCTGATTACAAAATAAATAAAATGCAGTATTACATAATTGCAATTGAAGCTTAACTTGTTTCCAAAGAATTAGATCTGCATAATAAATCCAAGTCTGACAGTGTTCCACGACGAGTCGGAATTTTTTTGGGATCATGAATTTTGATTTCATTATTTTCAGATGAATTTCCCATAATCTTGAGATAATGTGCAGTTTTCTGAATTTGTGTTCGTATTTTCAACAGAATATATCTAATTCATTGGGTAAATAATAATTAATTGTCTCAATTTGCCTCAATTATCTCAACTTTCATTTGTTTCAATATTACGAATAAAAATAACAATTACAATAATTGAATTTTAATTATTTATTTACATATAATTATGATCTGCCTAATAATTAATTGTCTCAATTTACCTCAATTATCTAACTTAACTTTCATGTGTCTCAATTTTCTCATTTTTGCAATTTTATTGTCTCTCAACATCATGCGAGTTGAGACAGGTTTGTTGGATTTTGCGGGTTTTGGGTTCGAGTCGTGCACAGCGAACTCTCCACAAATTCTTTCATCTAAATTTCCAATTTTGCATATTTCAAGCCGGCATCATTTCTTAAATTCCTGTGCAAATTAAGCCGTTTTGGGACAAGACGTTCTCATCGTCCTTCGGAATCTTGGAATAGGTTTACAAGCTAATTCAACAGGTATTTATTAAGTAATTTAAGTAAAGAAAACAAAATGAGCAATTTTTCTTCAGATTAATTTTTCATTTTCTAATTAAGATTTTGTTTTTCTTCAAATGACAGGAATAATTGAGCCGTTTTGGGACAAGAGGTTTTCATCCTCCTTCTGAATCTTGGAATAGGTTTACAAACTGATACAATCAGGTATTTAATTAATTATAAAATCATTTTTAAACGGTTTTGTTTGAGGACTTGTTTTCAAAAAAACTATCCAGTTTTATTTTCTTCACTTGACCAATTAATTAATTATAAGAAAAGTAAACAACCGCATTAATAAATAAACAATTTTTCTTTATATTTGTTATTTATTTACTAATTAAGATTCTGATTCTCTTAAAATAACAGGAAATTGATCAGTGGTGGGACAAGACGTTTTGATTGTCATCTTCTTCCTGGATCTGGTAATGGACTATTACTAATAGTTTTATAAGCTAATACAATCAGGTATTTAATTAATTCTAGGAAAAGAAAACAATCGCATGAATGAGCAATTGTTCTTCTTCATATTACTATATATTTCCTAATTAAGATTTTGTTTACTTTTAAGATTTGGGACACGACAATTTCCTACTCCTCCTTCGTCTTCCGATAGCTTTAAGGAAATATAATCAGGTATTTAATTAATTATAAGAAATTAAACCAACCGCATTAATAAGCAATTTTTCTCCATATTTTTTATATTTACTATTAATAATTAAGATTTTGATTGATTTTTTAAGGAAATAGTAATTAATCAGTTTTGTAACAAGCCAATTTCCTCCTCCTGCATCTTCTAATAATTTTACCACCAATACATACAATCAGGTATTTAATTAATTCCAGGAAATAAACTGCAATTTTTCTTCATATTTATTTTACATTTACTAATCAAGATTTTGATTTCTTTGAAGGTGCTATAATTGTTAACTATAATTAACCAGTGAGGTTTGGGACAAGACAATTTCCTCCTCTTCCCGGGCCTTCTAATATATAGCTTTTCAATCAGGTATTTAATTAATTTAAGAAACGAAATAAACCGCATAAATAACCAATTAAATAGTTTGTCTTATAATTAATTAAGATTTTGATTCCTTTTAAAGCAACGATAAGATGGAGGTCAATCGAAACTCTGCCCAGCCAGTCCGACCCCCCACGATTCGCCCGGCCGGAGAAAGTGACGAGTACAGCAGTGACGGCGAAGGTTACGAAATGTCCGGTCCAGTCAGGAACAAGAAGAAGAACACGTTCTTCCCAAAACCAACCATCGTCCCGGCCAACACAAATGGACGAATTCATTATGACGAAGACGAGTGGGGATCGGTGCCTTCTTCAAATAATTATACGGATTATTATTCGTCACAACCCGTCCCGCCAGAACCGGTGGTTATCTCGACATCCGAATCAGCAAGGATTGCTTGTTCACGAGGCGAAATTAATAAGGTATTTTTAAGTTTATAGCGGTTCTTAATTGATGATTAACTTAGGACTCGGTACCAAAATCGTCAAAATCAACATATTTTTACTCATTTATCGCCTCTGGGAATTTATTTAAAATTCTGGACGACCAATTTGTAGTCAGTGAGTTGATTAATGGAATGGCGCTGAGTTTTTTAAGCCAGTTTCGATAAGGTTCAATTTTTCTGAAGGCTTCTTAAACTTGAGATCTCCTTCAAAAAGGGTCATAATCTGGAGTGTGTATTAAAAAACCTACAGTGCAGCCTTCATTTAGCCCGAGTCAGGAAGTTATTTGACAAGTTGAGAACCTCCCACTTCCGTAACCGAACTTCGCTTTCGTCAATACGCATCGTAGAGTTTTACAATATTTTATTCGTTGGCGAAGCTGATTTTTGGCACACACATTCCAAAGCTTACAATGAATTATGCTGTGAAAATCTAACGTTTTGAAGCGTGCGTTCTCTATTCTGTATATGATTTTGTGCACACCAAATAATTTTCACTGGTGACAAACAAAGGCATGTGTCACCCTACAGGGTCCACCACTTGATTTTTTTTCTTTTCAATTCATATTCTTCCATTCGATGTCATCATCACTACATGCCAAATTTTGGCTTTCTACGACAATTTTGAAAATCCCGTATGGGTCCCCCCGTAGGGTTCTTCAATATACAAATTTTATAAATTTCACTTCATATTCTTCCATTAAGACCCATAAGCAATCTCGCTACCTTTCAGCTCGATATGAGGATTTTGAAAAATCAGTATGGGTACCTCCAGATGACAATTTTTGCAATTTTACTTTATATTCTTTCATTATAAACCATTATCGAGGCTCCATACCAAGCTACCTACATGCCCCCACCGGTCAACCACTTGACCGATTTCGCCCATCTTCGAATTTAACTTTTCATTTAA
The DNA here is from genome assembly GCF_002217175.1 of Folsomia candida. Classification (NCBI taxonomy): domain Eukaryota; kingdom Metazoa; phylum Arthropoda; class Collembola; order Entomobryomorpha; family Isotomidae; genus Folsomia; species Folsomia candida. Next base: position 4,945,591 of record NW_019091201.1, read on the forward strand.
CCCATACTACACGTGTGCAAAATTTCAACTCAATCGGATAAGTTTAACGAGAGTTATCGTGAATCAGACAGACAGACGGGTTCCATAAGCCCTGACTCGGGCTAAAAATGGGAACTCCCTGCTCTGCAAATTTGTTGTCCAGAATTTAAAATAAATTCCCAGAGCCCAGAAATGATTAAAAATGTGCTGATTTTGACGATACGTTAAATTTGTTATTAATTTCCCCTCTATATTAACAATCCCCAGGTGCAGAAGCTCTTAGACGATGGCTCCATCCAAATAAACTGCTGCCTCCCCGACGACACCACGCCACTAATCACTGCCTCCGCCTACGCTTATCCCGCCCTCGTTGAATTTCTCATCGAAAAGGGCGCCGACGTTACCCACTTCAGCCACGGTTTAGACAAAACCACCCCCCTCATCGCCGCCGTCTCCTGCACGCGCCCCTCCGCCACGGAGGACGACGTTCTCGCCTGTGTCAAACTCCTCGTCGAGAAAGGCTCCCCCCTCAACACGCAAGGTCACTCCGCCCTCACCGCGCTCGTCATCGCCATAAAACGTCGCCACGATCGACACGCCGTTGCCGAATATCTCCTCCAACACGGCGCCAACCCCGACGTCCTAGATTTCGCCGGGCGAACCCCACTCTTCCACGCGGCGGAAGTCGGCGATGGAAAATCCTGCCGTTTACTCCTCGAACACAACGCCAACGTCAACATCATCGACGACAGCGGGTGGTCCTGCCTCGACGTCGCGGGGGATAAAGGATTCTACGCGCTGAGCGAGCTACTCTACAAAGTCCGCATCACAAAATGGAAACCCGGGCAAGATCCCGCTCTCATGAAGGAGATTAAGGACGCTACAACGCGCGCCAAAGAGATGGCCGCGGGGGAAGGGGGTGCCCCACAAATTCGGGAAGATTCTCAAATCGAAATGCTCCTCAGTGCCATCAATGCGGAAAAATATAAGGAAAATTTCCGCCAGCATAAAGTCACCTACTTCCAATTTCTCCAGTTTGACGAGGAAGATCTCAAAGCTGTCGGGATTGAGGAGGTCGGGATCCGGAAAAAGGTGATGGAATCAATCCGCGAAGCGCACAGTACGGATTGGGCGAGATCTTCGGTGAATATGGTGCCCGTTAATAAAAGATGTACCGGAACGGAAACCGTTTGTATCGTGAATAACATCAATTTTCATGTGGAACATATTCACACGACGATTCGCACGTTGACCAAGAGGATTTTGAAGGACCCGACGAGTCTCCGGTTGGGGAGGGAAAGGAGCCAGATTTCAAGTATTTTGTCGCGGCTGAAGGACTTGGATAAGAATAATTTTATCCTGCATGAAGAACTGTTGAAGATGAAGCAACTTTTTGATAGGCTGAAGAACAATGCGGAACTTCAGCTCGGTGATAAGTTTGAATTGGAACCGAACGATATGCAAGAATTTCTCGAGAGGTGGAATGCTGTCGATAAGAGTAAGGATAAGAAGAAGGCGAATGGAGGGAAGAAATGGGCGTTATTGGGGGTGGGAGGTGCCTTATTTGTTACGGCGATTGCTTGGAAGTCCTGGTCTCGATGATGACTCCGGTGCTAATCAAATATTTTCTACATAGATGACCTATTTTTAATATGTACCGCTGACTCAGAATGGAAGTCTCCTAGCGTATGCGACCCGATTTTGAGCAAATTAGCGTCAACCTATCACAAATTTAATTAGGATGAAATTTGCGAAAGATACGATCTCCTAGTGGGCACGTTTGGCAGAGATATTTGCATCCGAAGTGGAGAAAACGCACAGAGAAGTCGACAAATTTTCAAATATCTGTGCCACACGTGCCCATTGGGAGATCGTGTCTTTCGCAAATTTCACACTAATTAAATTAGTCATCGATTGACACTAATTTGCTCAAAATCTGATCTCATACTCTGGGAGTCCTCCATTGTCCGTCGTGTTCAGATATTTAAATGATCTTACTTATAAGATACTTGTTACTCGTATATATACTTTTAAACTGGTTAACCCTTAGCCATGGGAGACCGTTTAAAAACGTTTTGGAGTTTTTGTTTTAATTCGGGATGCCGTGAAAAGCCGTTCATAAAAAAAATGTCTGCCTTCGGGGTCAACGGCTTTTCACGTTTTCACGTTTCCATGTCAGGTGCGGGACAACGGATATTTCCGTGGTAAAAATTATTTAGCTGATTCGGGAAACGGCAAAACACGTTGGCACTAAAAACTAAAATTATTAGGGCCTTGGATCAGAATTGTCCGTGGTAACACTAGGTCACTTTCATGTAACTTCGCCCCAGCTTTGCATTGGATGGGTTGCATGCAAAATTTTTGACTCTGGTTTACTAACTGCTAACACTTATTTAGGATACAAAATATGTATGAGGTACAACCAGTGACGCCAATAAATAAAGGGCTATATACACTTTAAATCATTCATTAATTATCCAAGTGATCTCCTGGTCTAGACTGACTTCTTGGTTGCATTTAAAAATTAAAATATGACGTAAGTATGCATAAGGTTAGTCAGAACTCTTGATCCAAGTTTAAAAAAATTCACTATGGATGTTATGCAAGTCCACAAACATGTGGGGTTTGGGACAATAGCTTTACAAATTTCAGTTTTGCATAATCATAATTTTGCACCATAGTCAGAGTCATAGTTCATAATTAACTCGTCATAATTCTCTAATTATCATGCAACTTTGCTTTACAATGTTACATTATTAAATTTTAATATTCATCATTTTAAATATTATATTTATTGACTTTGTCCCGCACCTAATTTTCTCCCGTGTTTTGCCGTTCTCCCGAATTGAGCATTTAAAAAATCCTCCCGAATCTAAGCAACTCAAATATCAAAAGTTTCCAGATTTGGAACTTGTGAGATTTTAATTATTTTTCGGCTTCCCGAATGACAACTATTGTGGTCAACGAAACGCCCCGCAACAACGCCAAACATAGTTACCGTTTTCCCTCGGCTAAGGGTTAATTATTAAACTTAATAATTATGAGAATTGGTATTTAACTATTTAATAAGTATAGTTTTTTACATAGAAAGGAAAGCTATTGTTACCAACTCGTCTATAATAATAAACCGATTAATTACTAAACTGAATATTTATGAATGTTGTTTTTAATTTGATCACAATGGAAAGAAAAAAAATCCACAAAACTTATTTATAATTTTTGGAATCAAACAGAATTTATTTAACAATCAATTAGTTCATACATTTTGAATAAATTTCTGTGACTCGACAAAGTACAAAGGAACAAATTCTCGTCAACAATTTTATTATATTTCACGTAGGGGTCCAATTTTCTTAAGTTTTACATAGATAAGCGTCCATCTCTCTCCATCCTTACACATTCATCGCTCGACCCAACGCGTTCTTGACCAAGATTTCATACGTATGACTTGGATGCTCTTTTCCACCATATCTGGCAAAAAAAATATTCAAATTAATTCTCAGCTTAATAAATAAGACACCAAGTAAAATTTAAATAGTGCAACTACATTTACTTACGGGACATAACAAGATCCATGAGATGGATGAATTTTTCCCACGGTGATTGTTCCGTTCAGCCAGACGCGTCCAATGTAGTACGTCTCACCGCCAGGGTCACGTCCTGCACCCCATAAATAAAAATCAAGTCATTATTAATTCGAAATTTTATAAATTCCCTTAAAAAATGGGACCGAACCTCCAGGAACTGCATTCGGAGGAATGAAGCTTCCCTGGCCATCCACCCAGCTCAAACTCGCGACAGGAGCGACGAGCACCTGCAAAAATTTTACAGAAATTTTCAAAATCATGATTATCTATTTCCTCAGTAGCATTTCTAATTTCTCATTCTTACCTCATAATTTGGCGTGGGAACCTCCTCACCCCCATAAGCAATATAGGCCGAGCTGTGTCTATAATTTGTACGAAATTGTACATTATTCGCTAATTCGCTCATTAAATTCGCACCAATTTGCTTACCCAACGTGCAGTTTTCCAGGGATCATTCCTCCTTGATGATAAGCCCGGATGACGTACAACTCCCGTCCAGAGTCGAGACCAGCTTGGGTCGCGTACGGCGGCACGGCACCCCCACTCATCGGGATCCACTGTTAGTAAAGTTACCATTTCAGTCTGTGCATGCAAAATTTTTCATACATTTCCATACCTGAATTCCCATGGGTTGGACATGACCATGACCACCCCACCCCATCCCAGGCTGCGGCATGCCAGCGGACGCGTACATTTTTCAGTCAAGAAGAGAGATCAATTAGCTGAAAAAAAATAAATTATGCTGTTTAACGTAGGATTCATCGTCAAAATCCGCACATTTTTAATCAGTTCTCGGCTCTGGGAATTTATTTTAAAATTCTGCACGACAAATTTGTAGAGCAGGGAGTTACCAATTTTCTAAAAATATACACTCCAGATTTTGACACTTTTTGAAGCAGGAGACCTCAAGTTTAAGAAACCTTAGAAAAATTGTAACTTATCCAAACTGGCTTAAAAAACTCAACGCCATTCCATTAATTAACTCATTGACTACAAATTTGTCGTCCAGAATTTTAAAATAAATTCCCAGAGGTGAGAAATTATTAAAAATGTGTTGATTTTTACAAATTTGGTGAGAAGTCATCCGCTCTTACGTTAATAAAGTACGAAAAATTAGGAACATTAAATCAGAGATGGCATCTCTTTATGAAAATGCGATCTCTCTATAAAAAATCATGCTTCAATTTTCTACTAAATCTGCCCTTTATAATTCTGACACGTGGAAAACGTTGTCCTTGACCAGTAAAATATTTGTGTATCATATCGATATCAAAAAATCATCTCGTTTTAACACTGTCCAGCTAAATTAGGTTGCATGATTATTTGTCACCAACAAACAATGAATATTTGTACAAAGAAGACAACAAAATCTGAATAACATTATACTTAAGGGCCCGGGGGAAGATTTACTTTTCGAAAATTGATTTTATGTTAGCAACAATAATTGCTAGGAATCTAGGATTATTTATCACTCTATAAAGTTACGACCACAATTAATTGACACCATTTCTATGGTACACTCACGTCCAAAAGCTTTTGTTTGATCACTTTTCCCTCAAGTTTTTGAAAAAAGTTGTTTTCTTTTGTTCCATGGATATTCAAAATGCAATTCATGCCATCAGTTTTGTAATTCTAAGCCAATTTGTGCTCACTTTATGACCAAATATCTCCACTGCGCAAGAGGGCACATTGTCAAAAAAAAAGTTAGTAAAACCTAAAGATATGATTAACAAATTAAACATAATTTGAAAAATGTGCCCTCTTGCGCATTGCTGAATTTTATGGTCAAAGTTGACATGATTTCTAAGCAACTTCCCCCGGGCCCTTAACGTGCATGACAAAAAAACGTGTATGCAAATTACACGCAAATTTACTTACCAAATTTTTTCAAAACTTTGTATCCTTTGCGTTATCCAGACTTTTAACGAGTGAGGAGAATCCCTGGCTAAAATTTGTAACAAAAAAGTTTTGTTAGTTTAACCCGATGAATAATTAATGAGGCAAATAAATTATTATCTGTATATTTATTTCAACTAAAAAGTAATGTTGTTAAGTACCTTGTTTTCCGCTGTTATTGATAACACCACCACTTGACTTTATGATAACCACTTATCAAATAAATGACTAAATGAACAAACAAAAGATAACTGTGATGTCCTCCTTCTCGTCGTTTTGTACAAATTACTTATTATTTGGCTGGCTCAGGACTTCTTGTTCGAACCGGTTCTCAAACACGAATGACGAAATGGAACTATTTTCTCAGCTTAGAAAAAAAGTGTGCTTATCGAAATGAAAAAGCGCAGGTGACGCACTGACGCTGACGCATCCGGATGCTTGCTTGCATTCCTTCCTTGGCAGATGTAGCGTGGCGTGGCGCGTCCCTGATAAGAACACACAAAGCAAATGAAACCGACTAATTTGTATAGTCGGAAGTTCGACTTGGTTACTTTGAACTGTTTGCATGCATGCATTCATACAGTTCAAAGCCCAAATATGTATGTTATCTTTATTATCTAGCAAACACACGGCCATGAAATCATGAAAAATTGGAGTCAACCTTGATCTGCGTGTAACAAACCCGTGGAAAAGTGCATTCATCAATCATAATCATGAGATTTTGAGTCATAAAATAAGCATGAAAGTGTCACGATAGATTTGTCATATATATTTAAAAGGAAATTGATAAAAAGTACCTGTACGAAATCATGAGACTTATTGTTAAAATAAGTTTAAAAATGTAAGTCACCGAACAGAACGGACATTAAAACACGAAGTTAGTAACTTTGTCACCAATTTTAAGTATTTATTTACTTTTTCGTCACAAAAAACCAATGTCAATAAATCGAAAAAATCTTTTAATTTAGAAGAATAATCAATTTTTTTATGGAAACATTTCTCTAGCATCCCAAGAACTGTCCCAACTTGTTCTTCACGAGGATCTCGTACTCTTTGAAGTTCAATTCCTCTCCACCTGCGTCAAATTAAATGGATTAGATTAATGATCATAAAATATTTAAGGTTTTAAATAAAAATATTTTACCATAGCTGACATAACAGCATCCATGGCTAGCGTGGACTTTGCCGACCTGAACATAAACAGCCCCACCATAAAAATATAACTCTCGTAGTCGTAAATTGATAAGAATGATTGACAATTTCCGTGATAAAATGGTGCCTATTTAACAACTAGATAACTAACTTACCGTCACAGTTCCATTGTGGATAGCTCGTCCAATGTAGATAATCTCACCGTCAGCCTCCTGCCCCCCTTGGACAGAGTTGGGGGGGATGACCTACACAAAAATAATCCAAATATTATTGTCAAATTCACAAAGTTTTATTCCCTGAATTTCTAAATATGCCCTTTTAAATCTACTTCACTCCTTTGTAACGTGCTCCATAGTTAAATTATAACATTGGCGTAAGTTACCAAGTGTAAACCCACTATAAGGTTGGAAATGACTCTCTTTTCATTAATAACTTACCCCATGGCTTGACTCCACCCACGACAAAGCGGCTGGGGGACCGGTCAGGACCTATTTTAAATTAAGATTGGATAACCCACTTAACTAATTAATTAACTAACAATTAATCAACCCACCTCATAGTCGGAGCAAGGAACCTGTAATAACCATCAATTTTAATTAATTTCGAGTCAAACCATTGCAAAAAATTGACCTCTGACCTCAGCCATGTTGTACGGAATGTACATCGAAGAGTGACCATTGTGCAGCTTGCCGGGAATGATACACCCCTCGTGATGAGCCCGAGCGACGTAAACTTTCTCCCCAGAATCGTATCCTGTCGAATTAATTAATTAAATTAATCAACTAATTGTTAATTAATTAATCCCTCCAATCCAAAATAAATATCAATTAATCTTTCTTACCTGCACGAACAGAGTCCTTGGGGTGTGACCCCCCACTCGCCGGCACCCATTCCAACTTATCTTTGCCCATTTTATTTATACACTCGAAAAGGTTTAACAGGTATTCACACGACAAGCAATTAAATGATACTGAGCTCGTTAAATGATGTCGGTTTGATTATTATATCAGTGAAATAAATGCTGTCCAGCCAGATGTCGGGACCACAAATCAAATCAATCATCCTGCGATAAGGACGCCAAATATACATTTTTTTCAACTTTTGTATATATTTAGGAATGACCACTTCATTGTTTAATATATGAGTTGTACGGTTATCATCGATGACATAATTCGAAGATAAGAAGCAGAGCGAAAATTATGTATGTATTTATGTATGTACTTAATTATTTATCTAATTGGGTAATTAGCGAGTAACAAGAATCTTCCTGTTTGTTTGAGATTATCAGAACAAAGTGCAATTAATGTTATCCTGCGTCCTGCATTCCAGTCGGGATTGGTCATCGTTAAAAAATCATCCCGAGTAAAAATTTGGTCCGATTTCCGGCAGAAATTTGGTCCAATTTACTGCAGACAAACTGCATGCAGGGCGATTTGTGCAAATAATTGTGCAGAAATAGGTATGCACATACGGTTTTGCATAATAACACCTATACATATATAGAAAATTTGTGCAGGATATACAAAAAATATGCAAGATCAGTGGCCGCGGAAGCCGTGGGGACATCTTGGGACAGTAACATTGCAAGATAGGGGATGGAGGGGTTTGTATAACGTGGGCAGATGATGACGATATTAAACTATCGTGGGGACATTGCCCCTCTCCGCGGCCAAGCTTTCGCCAATTACAGCAGAATTCGACACACTGATTTCTACTCGGGTCAATTTCATTCATTTTATCAAGTTCCCAACTCATAACAAGCCAATAAATGCAGTATAAAAATGCATGCATATCATAATATTGCACAATTTAGATAAAAGTTTATGAAATGCAATGCATGGTCATTCCTAATAAATAGTTGTTATTATTGACTTGAGTGAGTTAAGTAGTCATCATGCCAAAATCAAAAATCAGGATATATTTACATACATACGCAATGTCTTCAAACCCAATTCTCTCAATTTACATGATATACATTTACAAATTCTGCCCAAATTTTTTACCTTTTCGACCTTGCAGATCGTTTTCTTCAGAAAAATAAATAGGCCAATTTTCGATTTCATTCTTCTCATGTTAACGACCTCTCCATTTCGAAATGTCATGTCGTGTTGACACGGTGTAAAAAATAGTTTGATAACTACACCATAAGTAAAGTATTGATTATTATTAAGAGAAAGGATATAAAGTTCTCTACCCATCGCATTCTCACCAAACTTTCCCCTCACATTTAGTTAGACATGAAATGAAAATGAACGTCATTTAACTTTACAAAGTACATAATATTATTGTCTATTCCTTCCAGTGATTCTGATGCAAGAAACCACGTGCAAGAAATGACGGGGAGAAAGTGGTTTCTTGCAGGTAAATATTTTGACCTGGGAGAAATGCAAGGCGCAAGAAACTACGTCCCGCATCTGTACTTCATACGGCGCGTTATTGGATGGCCCATATTTCTTGAACTTTCTCCCAGTTTCTTGCACCTCATATTTTTTGTGTAGCCTTGCGGTGAAAGCATTGTCCCAGTGACCACGTGCGGGAAATGACGGGTTGAAAATGGTTTTACGCAGCTAAATATTTTGACCTGGGAGAAATGCAAGGCGCAAGAAGTTACCCCGCGCCGCTAGAAATATTTCATACGGCGCGTGACTAGATGCGCATATTTCTTGCACTTTCTCCCAGTTTCTTGCACCCCGCATTTCTTGCACTTTTTTTGCAATGCAAGAAATGTACAACAAACCCGCAAAGCAACGAAACACTGATTCCTTCAACATGTACAGTAAAAGTACATAATACTATTGCTTCTACTCATTGTCAGTTTATCGTGATATGTACGTCTGGGTATAATAAAATGCGGCGTTGGATCAATAAAAATCAATAAAATCAAGCATTTGTACTCGAGTGAAAGTCTTTTATATTCATGAAATGAAGCCCATTGCCACACTCGCAACCAACACTTATCAGCCATGATATGCAATAAGAGGAGGTAGTAGTAAAGTAAAGAACAGGAAATAAAATGAAATGAGACCAGAATTAGTATACAATAACAAACAGCTCCTGACATTTAAAATTCTTTCTGAAAGAAGAAGGGCGACAAACAAGCCAAATTACAATTTCTTATCGCTCTTCATAGATATTTATGTACGTTCACTTTTTTGTAGGTCCATGCCCCCTTCTCTCTTAACTCAAGGATAGAAATACATACAAGATATCCCTCTCTTACACTCTTAGAAATGGGATTTTAACGTATGTGACTCTACCGCCGTGGTTATAAATGTGTCATCAAGTGGTTACAATTGTCACCGACTAATTATGCATGAAGTTTCACCGACTACGTATTAAATTGTTACCAGAGCTAATAAATTTATAACCAGTTGGTGACAAATTCATAACCTCGAGTCAAATACGTTTACTTTTTGGTTATAATCGTAACCCCATTTCTAAGAGTGTGTCCGTATTCTTTGTCAATTCGACATTATGTATGTATGTAAGTGCTAAATATCACGTCATGTCTCGTCCAGGGTTTGTATACTTTATTTTGAACGGTAGTTTTTGTAGAGAGGGTTATGTAAGTTCGAAATTTCGAAAAATCGGATCAACTAAAATGTTAATCTATGCAAATTTTTATGATTCCGTGAAAGGTTACAAGCAAGAAGGTGAATCAAAATTAAGCTGTAAAAAAATGACGTAAAGAACACAAATTATTATTTAAAAAAGTCATCAATTTCATTATCATTATTTCAATATTTATTCATACTCAATAATTAAGTATTTAATGATGATAGAAACAAAGAAAGTATCTAGATATTCATAAAATCTACTGGATTCGCAAATTTTAAAATGCGGTCTCTATATTATGCATTTTAAACGCATAACGCAACCATAAAAAATTTAAAATTGTATGCAAGTTGGAAATTTTAAAAAAGCAGACTTTTTTAAATTTTTAATCTACGTGAATTTCATGACTCAATTTTGATTCACCTTCTTGCTCGAAAACAGAATTATCAAAATTCGTATAAATACTTAAAAATTGTAATTAATCCGATTTTTAGAAATTTCGAAGTTGCGTAACCCTCTCTACAAAATACATGATACAAAAATGCATGCATAGCATGCAAAAATTTGCATGATACAAAAAGTATCATGCAAAATATCAGTAAAGCATAGGAACCCTGATATCCCCCTTATCGAGACATGCATCGGTATTACATACAACTTCTGAATACATATCATCCTCATGTTCTGCATGCATATCTAAAGTTTGTCCGTCCGTTTATTGAACCCACTTTCACTCGAATGGCTGCCTTTGTTTGGTCATTTTTCAATTTCCTATTAGTGCAAAAGAGTAATCCTGACAAAGTGAAAGTACAGCCAACCAACCAAACTTTTCCTCTTCAGTTGACTCCTCTGCTGTAGAAGGAGACAAACTTTAGCCTACTTTCGTCCATGGTGTGAGAGTAACAAGGAAAACACTTACATACAAGGGAGGCCTCCCAGCGTATGCTCTCAGATTTTGAGCAAACTAGTCCCAATCGATGACAAATTTAATTAGGATGAAATTTGCGAAAGACACGATCTCCCAATGGGCATGTTTGGCAGAGAGGCAGATATTTACATCCGAAGAGGAGAAAACGCACAGTAAAGTTGATAAATGCTACGCTTTCCAAATTTACTGGGCATTTTCTCCTCTTTTGATGCAAATATCTAAACGTGCCCATTGTCTTTAGCAAATTTCATACTAATCAAAATTTGTAATCGATTCCCACTAGTTTGCCCAAAATCTGAGAGCATCCGATGGAAGACCTCCCTTGTTCGAGCTGTCTTACCTGTCTACCTATTAGTGGATTATTACTGTTGTTGGTGGCGTATTATTCCAGACAGAAAGTAAACTCGTTCTCGAGTGGGCCCAACTTTCACTCCATGCAAAAACAAGCTTGTCAGTCCATGTAAACCTTTCTCCGGAAGAGGTTCTTCTCCTTCCTTCCTTCCTTCCTGCAATTCTATTGTTCACGTTTTCCGGTGCAGGTGTCAAACGAATTGTGTCCTCGTTAGTAAATTAATTCATCCACTATTACATAATTCTTGATCAATTTTTTGACAATGAATAACCATGTTTAAAACCACGTGCTGTGGAGGAAGCGCTGTACAAGAGATGGAGAAACAGGATAAGGAAACGCAGGAGAAAGTGGAGAAAGTAGAGCAGGCTATTGTCATGTAATTAACATAAATTTAGATAAGTAATTACAAATTTAGATAAGTAGTTATCCATCTAAAATTAATCATGCTTAGGGAAATGATGCCCCCGCCTCCCCCGACGCCACCGCCGCCACCACCACCACCGGGTTACAAATTGAGTTATTTCGATACTAGAATTGGTTGGTACATATTTTACTTTAAAGCTTGGTATCTATTAAGACGATCGTATTGGGCTAAATTTCGATGAATTATAAAACGATGAAGCCCACGAACGATTTTTCTGATTTTTTTATACGATATCAAACAACTTTCAAACTACCATTCCTGAAAATTTCAGCAATGGTACATGTCCACAAGTGGAGAAACAAATATTCTCCTGGGCTATGTTTAACACGTATTTAGATAGGCCAAAAACAAAAACGCAAATTAAAATACGAAGCCCACGAACGATTTTGTAAATATTTGCATATGTTGATGGTCATACTATTGGTGATTTTTCATCAAAGAATTTAAGATGGTACATTTCTAGATTTCGAGCAATAAATTCAAATGCATCAAAAAACAGGGAATAAAATGGAAACCATGCAAAATTACCACAGGTATTAATAAAATGGTAACCATGTTGCGCGTTGCTACCATTTTGCATAACATTTTCAATGCCTATACACCAAAGCCCGATAAGATAAAAACGGTAATTACATTCGTGGGTTGGAAGGGACTCAAACGGGTCCCTTCGAGTTATAGTAGACACACTGAATAATTGTTTGATAGTATAATCTGCCAAATCGTCAAGTTTTTAATCAATCGGGGTTCATTTGACGAAGTTGAAAATGAACAGACATACGAACAGACAGACTGGCAAACCGGTTCCCCAAGCCTTAAATCGGGGTATGAATCACTGAGCCCTATTTACTAATCAAAAACCACTGACAACCAACCGGATTTTGATAAAATATATTAGCCCAAAATATCGCCTTAATTACTGATCAGAATAATGCAAAATTCAAAGAAATTTAGCCCAAAACGATCACCATAACAGATACCCTTCTTTCCATAAGAAATATATTTCCAATTTCGTTTACACGATTTTTTCTTCGTAAAAGGTGGAGAAATGATAAGATTATTGTTTCACAAAGCTGAAGTGCCATTCGAAGATAACCGGATTCAGGACGCAGAATGGGAGAGTATGAAGTCAGGTGGGATTTCATAATCTGATTAGAAATACTTATCTTAATTGGTAACTTGCGCCATAGTTAAGCTATAACATTGGCGCAAGTTTGCTAAGTATAGACGCCGCTTTATATGCATTTGATGTCACTATTTTCAGCGGTGCAGTGGGGAAAGCTGCCCATTTTAGAGTTTGAAGGTAACACGATCTACTCGTCGACCGCGATCTCACGATTTTTGGCGAAACGGTTCAATCTCTGTGGTGCAGATGAGATCGAATCTGCAAAATGTGATGAAATGGTGGAAGTTTGTCAGGATATTCGGACCGGTAGGTGCATTATCCATGAATAAGGTCTTTCAGATTTTTGTGTCTCAACTTTCCCTTCTTACATATATTCAAATGGCGATTTCGAATAAGTCACGTAACGCGAGAGGGGGGAGGGAGGGTCTAAGGCTCCAATGAATGTAGTGTCTATGTTACACATGTCACAGGGGGGAGGGGGTCTAGAAAATCGCGATTTTTGCGTGATGGATGATCCCTTGTCCAATCGACTTGAAATTTTGCACAGACGAAGAACATGCAAAATTACGAATCGGGTTGGAAGATGCAGAAAATGTATGGAAAAATGGAAAATTTGTGGTCGCATTATACCCACCTCAATTATTAGCAACACCCTGACTCGGGCTAAATCAGGTTGTATTATTCGGGTTTTATTTAAAATACGTACATTATTATCCCAATTTAGCTTGGGGTACCTACTTTTACGGAACTTCTGCCGACTCCCTAGACCAGGAAGCCAAGTTGAAGGAACACCTCCAGAAGATTATGGCCACAAATTTGCCCAAATATGAGGACATCATCGCAAAAAACGGGGGGACTTGGCTGGTCGGCGGGGGATGTACCTGGGCCGACATTTTTGTCGCCAATTTCCTCTCCGTGTACGAGGAGACCATCGACCCCGCCGTGCTGGAGGGATTTCCTGCTCTCAACGCCATGAAAAAAGCGGTCTTTGCTTTCCCCGAGATTCAAAAGTATGTCGAGAGTAGGGCAGAAAAGTAATTGTAACTAATCAGGCAAATTTTGGCAGAAGTGTGCAAAATATTTTGGCAAAGTATTTTGCACTCCTTTCTTTCAAGGGTTTGTGTTTCCGGGGGTGTCACACCCATAAAAAGACGAAAAGCCAGGTTTTTTTTAAAGAAATTAACTTTTAATCGCTGTCAAAATACAACGTTTTCACGATTTTCAAAAAATTAAGAATTTTTACAGCGATAAAAACTTAATTTTTCAAAAAACCCGTATTTTCGACTGAATGTTACCTTCTCCACGTAGATTTTCGCCTTTTTGTGGGTGTAACAGCCCCCTGGAAATCTAAACCCTGGGAAGAACGGAACGTATTTTGACAGTATTTTGCCCACCTATGGAAATTTTATTAGGTAATAATCAATTATGCAAATTATTTATTTGTGTCACCACAATTCTTATATTGCAATTTTCACAATGCATGTATTTCATCAATTTATTGTCAATTCAATACTTGCAAACACTCAAATAAATCAAATGCTAACAGAAAAGTGAAAGTAAAGCCTTATGAAAGTTTGTTATAAGTAATTAATTTATTTATTAGCGTTAAATGTGCATCATGACGTGTTTATGAATTGTAAGTTTTTATTTGCATCCTACTTTTTCAAAATTTTGGGTTTTAATATGTATGTATAAACCCTAAAATTTTGAATTTCAAGTCAATCGCACAATTTTATGTTCGTAATTACGAGACTACTTTGTAATAATCTGGCAATTAAAATTAGACGTGGGCAAAGTACAGTATTTTAAGCTCTGTTTTTCTCACATCGTGCTGACAATAGTCAAAAATTTCTAAACGATTTTTGCGTGGAGAAAGTAACGTTGGTTAAAGCTTTAAAAAATTGGAAGAGTTTGACACCTAAAAAAATTATTCCAGGTAATTTCAATTGTCTAAAGTGTGATAGATGTGATTTCATACCCCTATTGTCACACGAATTTATTAAAATATGTAACTTGAATGATGGACAATAGATATTTTTTCACGAATTTGACACTCATATTTCAGAGCATAGTCAGAATTCTTTGTGAAAATGCAGCATTTTGATTTTCATTCTTCGCAGGGTTTGGATTCCCACAAAAAATTTCAAAAAACGAGAATCTGCATGGAAAATATAATAGTCATATTACGAAGTTATGTTTTTATCGCTGTCAATTATGTTTCGAAAATCTCTAAAACAATGTATTTTGACATAGATAAAAAGTTGGAAAACCTGCATTTTCGTGTGAAGGTTGTACTAATTAAAGAAATGTACTAACAAATGTATCGTTTAGTTTTGGATTGTGAATGAAATACAGTGGCCGCGGAAGGGTGTGGACAAAGGGACAATGTCCCCACGGTTGTTCAATGTCCCCATCATCTCCCCATCTTATATAAACCCCTGCCTCCCCTATCCTGCAATGCTAACGTCCCCACAGCCAAACGTCGTCTTGTCCAAAATGAATTTTTTAGTTGTTGAATTCCCTACTGATAACCCAAAAACAGTGGACGTTATTCCGCAAACGTGGCTTATCTCGAAAACTCAGTGTTATTGGCCTACTCGTTGCTTGCTACGAATTTGACTAAAATACGACGAGAACAAGTTAAGCCTGATCGAAGTTGGGGAAAATGTGCGTGCAGAATATTGGGACATTTTGGTAAATTTTTAGCTATTTTAAATAGTATATAATTTTATTCTAGGTTAATTTTTAAACTCTGGTGTTTTTTGATAGAAACTTTTGAAGCCGCCCAGCAAGCAGCCGTTTTAGCCGAAAACACATCCGATTTGGATATTAATTTTTCTACAAAACGGTCCACCCACCGGCGACCAGAGTCAAGTTCAGATTCGACAGATGACGAGGGACCACCAATAAAAGCGAAGAAAATTACTAAATCTGTGATTAATTCTGTGCCACAAACTTTATTTAAACTTGGTAAACTAAATTATTTTGCCAAAAAATTGATAACATATTTTTGTCTAATTGAGCGCACAAATAATAATGTGTTATTTGAAACAACTTCAGGCGACTTAGCAGACGTGACTCGTGCACAAATTGACCAGGGCCTCGTTTTGTCAGGAAATAATGAGGGTGAGTTGTTGGTTAGTTTTTTTTAACTAGACAGATACTTATTGCAATTATATTCACAATTAAATTATAAACTACTTTGATTTGTCTAGAACGTTCAGCCATATCAAATGTTGAGACAGATTCGTCAGGAAGCCAAATTTTGTATATGAATGCCACACCTTCAGGTGATGGACAGTTAAATTTAGCTATTATTCCTAACGATACAAATGTAAACCAAGATGACCAATCCGTAAATTTCGGCTCCCATCCTATTTATTCATCACCGGTACCATCACCATCGGCAAATTTGGGGTTGCAGACACAAGGTAATAATATGTAAATATATTAAATGTATAATTGTGATTAAAATAGTATGATGTAGTTTTATAAGGTATTATGCTAACTATACTAAGCCAGTTGATTAATTTTTTTAACAAACTTGTTACTCAGGTTTTAACAAAGTTGTGCTCAAACATTTGGCAGCAATAAAAACTGGACAAAAATCAATACTGGAAAAGTTGGACTTAATTCTCAACAATCAGAATAGAATCGGAGTAGGACTTGACTTGAACACGGAAACGGAAGAGCCTGACTTCTCGTCATTGCCAATCTTTCCCCTTGAAAGTGTGGACGCCCTTGAACAACTCGAGTCGCAATTGGCTATAGACGATGAACGGAAATTATTTGTAAGATGAAGTACTATACATACAACAATGCCAAAATAATTCATGTTTTAGCTAATTAATTTTTTATGCGTTTAGGTACTTTATCTAATTGACATTGGAGGTAAAAGTCTCGGCGAAACAGTCAAGCGAATTTTACAGAGAATTGTTAGCGAAGATCTCGCCATAGATTTGAGCTACACTGGTCTAGGAAAGAACAAAAAACCATTTAATATCTACAAACATATTGTTAATTGCATCACAGGTTCGTCAATTAATTACAAACATATGAAAATCAATTTGAATATTCCTGAAATTAATTTTCAGCTGCAACAAAGAAAAATAAGAGACTCCCTGCAGAAGTGGAAAAAACTGAGTTTGCCATTCGTGAAATAGTGATGGACTTCTTCCGGTACTCGAGGCCAAGGAAAGCAGCGGCTTCTATTTCTCAAGATTCCACCGATTAGATTATCTTTGTTTAAAATAATATAGGAAATGTCGTCAAGTAGAAATAAGCGAAGTTGAAGTTGATGCACTAGATGAAATCTCGGTAGGTACGGTTGAGCTTTCGGACAATTCGGTATTAGACAATTTGTTACCAGATAATACAACCGTTTATAATGATGGGGCTCAATATAGTTATGGATTAGAGAAGGAAGCCATTAATAGTTCTAGTGAGTACGACAGTGATGAAGTTAACGATGCGGACCAAGATTTTAAATCAGGTTTAGTGAAATGGGTGGCAAAACACAAAATAAATGGTGTGGCAGTAGACGATTTACTAAAACTATTAAGTGCTAATATTCCTGGTGGGAATCTTCCAGAGTCTTACAAAACATTAATGAAAACCCCTACAAAATATAAAATAGATTTAATTGATGGTGGGCAGTATTATCATTTTGGATTAGAGCGACAATTGCAGAGATTAAGTAAAATTGCTGGGTTTACCGATAATTTTGAAACAATTGAATTAAAAATAGGAATTGACGGTCTCCCAATCAGTCGCTCCAGCAAAAAACAGTTTTGGCCTATTTTGGCAAGTGGCGATATTTTAAATAATGGCAAACCTTTTCTCGTTGGCTTGTATTTTAGTTTATTTTGTAAACCAGAAAAATCTGATCAACTTCTTGGTCCGCTAGTTGAAGAGCTCACACTGCTGCTCGCCAATGGGGTTGAAATTAATGGCTTGGTGCGAAAAATTTCCATTAAATGCATAGTTGCGGATGCGCCCGCTAGAAATTTTGTTAAAAACTGTGTTGCATTTAATGGTTATTATGGTTGTGATAGATGCACTCAGAAAGGTCAATGGCTGGGGAGAGTAGTGTTTAGCGAATTGGACGCCCCTCTAAGAAATGACCAAGATTTTAGAAGAAATATGTACCACAATCATCAGGTTAAGGAATCCATTTTATCCAAATTAGAAATAGGAATGGTTAGTAGCTTTGTCCTTGACTACATGCACTTAGTGTGCCTGGGTGTAACTAGAAAATTAATATCTTGCTGGAGAAGTGGACCAATTCCTTTGCGAATTGGAAGGCAAAATATTGCACAGATTTCTGAACGTTTAATTGCCTGTAAAAATTTTATACCGTCAGAGTTTAATCGCAAGCCACGGTCGCTGGTGGAAGTCGATTATTGGAAGGCAACTGAATATAGGACATTTCTCTTATACCTAGGTCCACTGGTTCTAAAAGGAATTTTGTCTCAGGAAAAATACGAACATTTTTTACAGTTATCTGTTGCGGTTAGGATATTATTATCTGATAATAGAGATTGGTATAATTACGCAGGAGAAATGTTAAATTCCTTCGTTGAAAAAGCTAGCGAGTTATACAGGCCCGAATTTGTAGTATATAACGTACATTCGTTAATTCATTTAGCAGATGACGCTAAAAAATTTGGGTCCCTAGAAAAAATTAATGCTTTTGAGTTTGAGAACTACATGCAACTTCTCAAAAAAATGGTCAGAGGAAAAAAACACGAGCTCGCACAAGTAATTCGTAGAATATATGAGGTAGAGCAGTCTAATTTGTTAACCAAATCTAAATGTAGAGAATTGCATATTTCGACAAAACCAAAGGACAGGGGATTTGCTTTATTATCTGGGGAAATTGTTATTGTAACAGAATCTAATAAAGATTCTGACGAAGTGGAAATTACAGTTTTCTGTAATAAATCTGATTATTTCACAAATCCCTGTGAAAGCTCAAAGCTATGTATATATGTGGTTCGAAATTTGTCTCCTAGGTCTAGACGAATTAAGAAATCTGACCTTTATCATAAAGTCGTGCTATTACCATTGTCCGATTCCTCGAATGAATATTTATGCCTACCATTTTGCAGTCTTAAAAGTGTATAATTTAAATCAATTAATTGTAATTGTGCACATAAATAATATACATAGTATGTACATAATAATTCACACTAATATTGTATGAAAAGTTTTCATAGACGTATTGATATTTGTAATAATAAACGATCATTAATTGTTGAAATAATAAATTTGGGTGTGAATTAAATGTGAATGTGCATCATTTATTTAACATCAATGGCATGTGCAAAGCATGTAAAATTCGACAATATTAATATCATCCTAACGTTGCAATCACATTCAAACCACATTGCCTCAACATGAGCACTTTTACAATTTCAATGTTTTATACACATGAAAAAAGCGGCCATCATTCACTGTGATCCAACACGTTGATTATCACATTGTAACAATATCATTCTTCTACTTGGGATAAAACCTATTATTTTACCTGTCAATATAAAAATACAACAGGAGTAATATCGTCGATTGCTGTTTCGTCAAAGCTTTTACATTTCAAAGTGACAAGCTAACAACATTTCCACATTCTCTGATGTCATATTTCCACGATTTTATAATCATACATTGCATGTACATTAACATTACATATTTAAGCATTAGCATGTGGCCGCAGAAGTCGTGGGGACATTACCACTGGGGGATGGGGGAGGATAGAGGTTTAAAGGTTATGTAATATGGACAGATGATGTGGACACCGAATAACCGTGGGGACATTGTCCCCCTTCCGCGGCCACTGGTGACAGTAAACATAATAATGTTTATCAAACTCGAAGTGAACAAGTTTGTTCAGTTCAGTGACTGAAAGAAACTTCACTCAATCATCTGTTCAACAAACAAGACTAAATTGTAATTAACGGGGATTGATAAGAGCAAATCTTTTTTACGATAATAACAAAGGTTTTCATGGGATGAGGAAGATAACCAACCATGAGCCGAGAAGCTCGGTGCGAGGATTACGTATTGTTCGACATATTGTAACGTTCTTAAATTTCGACGAACATTTTCATGTCTGATGTTTTAACTTTTTAACAAACAATTAAGTTAAACAGGATTGGACGGAACATACATATTGTGGCAAAATATCTTTTAGGTAAAAAAAAACCTAACTAAAAAGTATTTAAGTAAAATTTCTAAAAATATTTTACAAAAATTTAGAAAATGAATTTCCCATTTTGAATTTTCTAGCTCTCGAAAATTACTTGCAAAATGGACAAGTGTTTCTTTCTCATCGTTGCAGACAGGCATTCTCCAATCTTTGGTCGGTCATTGTCTTTAATACCTTGACTAATTTTTGCATAATTAATTAACAATTAATTATTTACAGATCACACCTCCCCCGCGTATGAATTCCTGCAGAGTTTCTTTTCTTCAACCCAGTCCAATTCCGTGATTTACATAATTGTCCCAAATTTAGCGACGCTACGTCAATTTCGAGATGAATTTCCAGGAGCGAATTGTATCCTGCTGGATATCGACAAAACTGCCGAGACGGTCAAATCACTTATCGTCTTACTTCCTGAAATCGAAGTCATTATGGATTTCACTGGAAAATTTTATACTCAAATTTTACGTTGGGTCCCTACTCGCCAACCAGCGGCGTGAGTGATATGATGATAAAAGATTATGATCCTATAATTAATTAAATTAATTATGGTCGATTAGTTAACAATTTAATTAATTTAATGTTCAGGACGGTCGAGCTGAAAACAAAACGTCTTAACCTGGTCGAATTGAGCACTATTTGGAACGCAAATAATTCCGTGATGCCAGTGCTGATTAATGTTCTGCCCCCAAAAGATGTATGTAGATTTGTAGATGATAGGATACCTATTCTCCCAGCGGATGCTCTCCGATTTTGACCAAATCAGTGTCAATCGATCACAAATTTGATTAGGATGAAATTTGCGAAAGACGCGATCTCCCAATGGGCCCGTTTGGCAGCGATATTTGCATCCGGAGAGGAGAAAACGCTGTTCAAAGTTGAAAAATTTTCCACTTTCCAAATTTACTGCGCGTTTTCTCCTCTTCGGATGCAAATATACCAAACGGGCCCATTGGGAGATCATATTTTTCCCAAATTTCATCCTAATTAAATTTGTCATCGATTGACAATGCTGCTTTGACAAATTTTGCTCAAAATCATGGAAAGTGTAAAATTTGGATGGAATCTAAAAATTAAAATTATTATGAACTGTATGTTTTTTGCTTGAACGGTATCAAAGCCTTACATTTTTTTAAAACAAAAGTGCAGTAATAACTTAATTAAATTTGGAAAATGAAAAAGTTGGAAGGTATAAAATTTGTCAAATTTACTGCGCGTTTTCTCCGCTTCGGATGCAAATATACCTGCCAAACGTGCCCATTGGGAGATCGTGTCTTTCGAAAATTTCATCCTAATCAAATTTGTGATCGATTGACACTAATTTGCCCAAAATCGGAGAGCATACGCTGACAGACCTCCATTGAAAATTTAAAACCTAAAATTCACTTCTTTTTCAGGGACAAAACATTGTCAAAGATGCCGCACAAGCGGTCAAGAAGAAGGGGGCAAAAGTCATCGACGCCCTAAAATCAGATAATAGAACGCAACTCATAAGATTCAAACCAGGTCCGAAATTTTCTGCTACTGTCGCCAGTGGATCGCGAAGATCTCTGCCCGCCTCGTTGGGAAAAGCGGAAAATTCACTGTCCAGATTAGAACGTGGCCAAGAACAATCAGACCACTTCTTTTTTTCTTCACCACTTCTTGGTCACCCCCAAAACGACGAAGTGGAAATAACCTTATCCAGCCTTATCTTCTGGCTTCGGTCGAACTGTTGCTTTTGTTTCGGCCCAACGCCCCTCCCTACGCCGCAATTCCTCTCGGAAGGCCAACTTCTCAGCTACATCCGCGGAAAACAGCATGACTACACGCGTCGAAAGTTGGATACCGTTTTTGAAGAAGGGGAACAAAACTTGCTCCGTTTCAAGGGAAATTCCACCAGTGAAGAAGAAGCCGCGATTCGTGCGAAATACGAAGATATGAAAAAAGATAAGACAGCCAAGTACATGGAAATTTTTGCTAAAAATAAGGAGAACCCTTCCACCGTGGATCTCGTTCTAAAAGGTCAAGCTAGTCGTGAGAAGACTGCGTTGGAAAATATTAAACGCGTTGATACCGATTTGGCCAAAGAGTTGGGAGAACTTAGGAGGAGATGCGACGCTGAGAGGAAACTTGAAGGGGAGGCTGACCACTATGAGAGAGTCGTTAAAGCAGAACTTGACCTTTTAAGGAGAGCTACACTCAAATTTCAGGAAATGTATGACCAATTGTATGCAGAAAATGAGTCAAATTGGGTTGCAACTTGATATTCTTAACACTGATTTCTTTTACCAAATCTACACCGTACTTTTTAATTGAAATGTTTTATGAAATTGTTTTTTGAAATGTTTTTTATTGGGGATACTTTAAAAAATGCTTTGTCAAAATATACAGTATTTTGAGCTCCGTTCTTCCCTCGGTTAGGATTTCCAGGGCTGTTACACCCACAAAAAGATGCAAATCCATGTGGAGAGTTGGAGAGTGCAACAATCATACAAAAATATATTTTGTGAAGAAATTAACTATCGCTCTCAAAATATCATATTTAGAAAATCGAGTAATTTGATTAAAATTATTTGATCGTAAATTATTTTCGGTTTTCAAACCTTGACAAAAGATAAAAGTTAAGATTTTCGAAAAGATTTTTTTTGTGGAAAAGTTTGACACCGAAAATAAAAGATTTTGTGAATTGTAATTGTTTTTATTGTCATGTGATGACTTATAGGTATTGGCGAATCCAGTCTGTAATATCAAAATAAATTATTAAGATAAATTGGAGATAGAATGACATGTTTTTCACGACTTTCGTCAAAATACATATTGAGCTGAGCTCAATATGTATTTTGACCCAAGAGCTCAATGAGCTCTTGGGTTTTGATACCCACAAAAAGATGAAAATCTACGTGGAGAAGACAACAATTGCCAACATTGGCGAAAAATCATGTTTTGTGAAGAAATTAACCTTTTATCGCTGGCAAAATGCATTGTTTATACGATATTTTTTTAAATAAGGTATTTTAACAACGATAAAATCTTAATTTCTTCAGAAAACCTGTATTTTCGTACGACTGTTGCCTTCTCCACGTGGATTTTCGTCTTTTTGTGGGTGTGACAGCCCCGGAAATACAAACCCTGGGAAAAACAGAGCTCAAAATACTTCTATTTTGGCAAAGTAATTTACCCAATTTCAGAACATGGCAGACTTTTAGTTTGTAAATATTTTACGTTTTATTTTACACAAATATATATTATTTGAAACACATTTTAAATAGAGACTGAGATTTTAAATCTTTCCTTATCAATAATACGTAATCTTTGAACGAAACACTACATTTTCAACTACACACTTGTTAATAAATATTTACACATCATGATAAAGTCAATTTCCTTACTGATTACATTTTTATAAAGTGAAACTAAACGGACTAGTCTTCTCGTACATAGATATTTTTCCAATCAAAATGAGAATCAATTAGTGGCAATGCTTCTTCAAAGTTGGATAACGTTGTGGAATGGAATGTCATGTCAAATTGTCAACCTAATAATTTCTTAATCACAATGAGATTCTTCTCGGAGACCCATTTTTTCACTGTGTGAACCCCTATCAACCAATTCTAAGAGGGCTTTCGTTTCCGGGTCTTTGTCCAGAATGCTGCGTTCGCCTCGTTCATTCTGTAATTACATGAATCACACATAATTATATCTCAACAATTCTATTTAAGGTTATTAGTTAACTAGATTACAAGTTAATTATATTAAATACGAACCTCATCAACCTTGGGCTCTGGACCGACCCCCCAAATTTCAATGTGGTGAATTTCAAACTCTTCCGAGGAAGCCATTTGTGGGCAAGAATACGTTGTGCAGGACGGGCTGGATTTTCCTTTCCCGAATTCTGCGTCAAGCCAGATCCCAAAATACTCGAGTTTTCCACCAATTCCCTAAAATAGTAATGAACAATAAGTAAATATTCTGGATTTTTCATTTAAAAAATCGTACACACCATTCCATTAGGAAATGTCTGCTGTTGAACGTTAAAGTACTGGAAGTTGGTATTGTATCCGGTCGACGGGTAAGACCCAAACTTAGGCCCGAGATGGAACAGGAATGAGTTATTATTTCCTATAAAAATAGCCAAAAATTTTTGTTAAAAAAACAACAAGTTTACAAAGTTATGCGGGTGTTCGATCTCTATTTTTTGCCGGAAAACAGAGGGAAGAAAATCCCGTAAAAAAACGGACCCTAAAAAAGGTCCCGAAACGGTAAGGGGCCATTTCCCCGATTTTCGTCCCATACTTTCCCGGCAAACGCATTTCCAGGTTTGCACCACCAATCGAACCCACCAAATTTATGTAAAATTACCACAAAATTTGGGACCAAAAGCCCACGAGTCAGTCGAAAAAGCTCCAAAAACACGACCCCCTTGGTCTTTAATGATAATTATTGTGGGACCTTTGCCTTCAATCTGTCCCACCATTTTAGCAAAACTTTCCCCATGCGCTGCCGTCGAGAAGAGGAAACGCCACGTGGTTCTAAACAAATTAAAACGTCAGGGTCACACTCCAATAATTTTTTTCATTAGTTCCTCAATTTGATTACTCACCTCAGCTCGGTGGGAAGATGCGCATTAAGAAACATAATTCTGGAATGGTCAAGGATAGAATAGTTTTCAGGGAGGAAGGCCGGATGCGCCTTGATGCAGGAAGGCAACAAACGAACAAAGTACGAGTCCACGTCAAGTCGAAAGCAAGACGCGGCCACGGAGGAGTGCAGTTGTTGAAAGAGGGCCGAATTCAGGAAACACTTTTCCAAGTCGTCTCGACTAAAGGAATCCTGAGCAAACAATAATAGAATTATTAAAATTCAATTAAGGAATCTAATTAGTTCGCAATTTAACGTAGGCCTCGTCACCAAAACCGTCAAAATTCACACATTTTTAGTCATTTCTCGTCTCTGGGAATTTATTTTAAAATTCTGGACGACAAATTTGTAGTCAGTAAGTTGATTAATAGAATGATGTTGAGTTAATTAAACTAGTTTCGATAAGGTCCAATTTTTCTAAAGGCTTCTTAAACTTGAGATCTCCTCCGTCAAAAAGTGTCAAAATCTGGAGTGTATATTTTTACAAAATTGGCAACTCCCTGCTCTACAAATTTGTCGTCCAGAATTTTAAAATAAATTCCCAGAGCCGAGAAATGATTAAAAATCTGCTGATTTTGACAATCATCGAATCCTGATCGAGTTTGACAATATTTTTCACACCTTAGCGAACCCTGACTGATTGATAATTTCCTTATTAGAGATGCCCGGATACAGCAAATCCGCCAAGACGAATTCGGCCAAGTCCGTGATCGAGTCTGGCGTTAGATTATGGCCAATTTCGGCATCAATCCAGCTCCGATAAGTGGGCGACTGTTCCACACACTTAAGATAAGACTCGATAATGCTCCTCGTGTATTGCACAAGTTCCTGGGCAGTGATATAATCTCGCGCGGTGGGGGTCGTTGGAACGGCTAAATTCCAAATTACGTTGACCTTTTCGTCCACCGTCCCCTTGAGGAGGTCGGACACGAAGCTGAGATAGTTCGTGAGGGGGATGAGCTGCTCCTGTTTTGGCCACTGGATTGACAATTTGTCCGCGACACGAGCAGCTAACCAGTCATGCAGATAATTTTCACAGTGGCGCTGGAAATCTTGATAACTGCTGCAGAGCGTTTTCTCCCCCTTGGCGCCGACCACGGCGACCTGATAAGTATAACAGTTAACCATAATTTACAAATCCAAACCACCTGTAAATACATAATTTTTTACTACATTCCGTATTTTACCTGCGTATTGAACGTGTTAAACAACTTTTTTAACGTCGTCATCTCCTCCGCCGTCAAATGTCCGGACACGGCCTCGTCCGCTTTGGAATTTTGTGCCCCCATTATTTATTATTCGTGGGTGTGGAAATTATTCCGGTTTTCTAAATTAAACAAAAAAACTCTTTTACAACCAAATTCACTTCTTCAATTCATATTTTAATAGTTAAAAAACTTCATTCTAAAACTTATTTGACTCAACAAATCATTAAAATTCAACACTTACTTTCAATTCTTTTGTCTTTTTAGACGTGTCTGAGTCTGAATTTCAGTTCAGTTGATTCCTCTATTAAATCTAACCTCTATATCACATTTAACTAACTAACCAACTATTACAAACCACCATTAACTTTAATAAGCACAGCTTTTATTTTTATTATACAACGAATAATCTCTCTGGAGGAATAATGATAATAATTAATGAGATTTTTCATCTGGCAGTTCGTGTTTTTGTTAAGTACGTCGACTGAATTGTGTGTTCACCTTCTGACTGTTCTGACAGCGAATTCTTATTTATCGACTAATCCTATCCCGTCCTTTATATATCAAGAAACTTGTGAGTTTACGAATGCTTACGTGCCTATGTTCACAACAGCACAAAATTCTCATCTCGATCCATCCAATCCACAGTCTCAAGTTTCTCTGTCTTGTGTCAATAAATGTCAACGTCAACAAACAAAATGCGTTATGCCTTCTTCTCATTCTTCGTTTTGATAACACATAAATATTTATTGCTTGAATTATTCAGTAGTAATTTGATTTATTTGTGGGCTACGTTACAAATGTCATGTGTAGAAGAGGGATATGTATTTATTTTCAGCACGTGAAACGGTCAAACCTTGTGGGTGAGTTCGTGGAAATGAAAATTTCAAAATATATTTTTTGCATATTAGAACATATTTACTTCTAAGTTTTCAGACATATAAGTACTTCCACTATTATTTGAAAAATAAGTACGTAAATCGGATTTTTTTCCCGAAAATACATATGTATTTTGTAAATATTTCAACGATGTGAGACAAAATTTCTGTGCTGAAAGAAATTGGACTACTGACTACAAAAATTCTGGAGTATTGAATTCAGAAATTCAAATTTTGTGAAAATTCTTATTTTTTCGTACATATTTCGTAAATATTTTTACATATTGCCACATATTTCTTGGTTTTCAGACACAAATATTTCCGCTATTATTTCAAAATTACGTAAGTACATCTTTACATAATTTGTTCAAAAATACGTATATTTTGTAAATATTTCAACGATGCGAGACGGATTTTTTTTGCTTAAAGAAATTGGACCATAAAAAATCTGGAGTATTGAATCAGAAATACAAACTTTGCTAAAATTCTTATTTTTTCGGGCATCTTTCGCAAAAATTTTGACGCTTTTTTCATAAATATTAAATAATACATATTTCAGAATTTTTTTGTAAATGAATTTTTCCTGTAATGAGTGCGACGCGGGTTGTAAAAATTTGCAAAATTGAATTATTCATGAGTCACTTTTAGGTGATGTTATCTAATTAAATTAATTAAGAAAATTTTAATATTGCAAAGGAAAGTACTCTCCAAGGCTGCTTTTTCGGCCTGGCTCAAGAATTTTATTTTTTAAATTGATAAAATATACGTCATTGGCAACTATTTTGTAATATGGTTCAGAAATGAATGAACTTATTTCCCGAGGGTGGGCTTATGTAACCATGTAAGTCCGTCTGTCTGTAAATTAATTGTAAGTCCCATAAACCTTAACCGATTGACTTGAAACTTTTTGCACTATGTTTAAAATTAGAAATTGAGTTAGAATATGGCTCAAGTCTGTTATCAGGGAGACCCGTGGCTCTATTCAGGCCTTGTAGACCATCATTGAAACTTAATTTAGATTAAAAACTGTCAAATTGATTTCGAACTTTATACACATGAAACTCATCGGCGAAGTATTAAAATCGGGTGAGGTTGTTGGTTCAGAATATTTGAAATGGTCATAGACGGCTAAAATTCGGGACATTTGTGTACTAAAGTGAATGTCATCGACCAAATTGGCGACCCCTACATATTTTCGAAAATGGACACAGAAGGCTTAAATTTGCATTAACTGTTGGGGCAGATCAGATAACAAATAAGAAATATGTAAATTGTAAGATTTTTATGCCAGGGGACCCAAAAAGGTGACCCCCACTGGGTTTGGAAATTAGCCGAAAAGCTGAAATTTTGCATACTGCATTATAGGAACATTTCTGACGATTATGAATAGTAGTTAGTACGATTTTCTGCGAATATTAATAGTCCAAATTCCTTAGAAAACTTTATGAAAGGTTATTTTGTTTTTGGGAAATAATACAAATTAAGCCAAAATAGGAAGAGTGGGTTCTAGTTTTTTCCCAGTCTCAATTTCGCTCTCGCTTTGCAAAATACATTGTTCGCCCATCTCGAAACTTCGCATCGACCTTGTGGGGGGGGAGAGGGCGAAATCGGGAAGAAACCGCTTGTTAGGTGATTAAGATATTTTTCTGAATTTTTCTACGTTGGTCCCAAATTTTTTCGTACACGGAGATAGGGTGACCATATTTGTCCTGACTAAAACCGGGATATTTTTTGGCAAAAATTTTTTCCATAATATCTGATTTTATTCATTTGCTTGGCTTTTTTGAGTGGCTGTGGCGAGTGTGATCATTGAGTCAAGCAACTTGGTTGTTTCGTATCACATCAAAAAGGCATCGAAATCTGTTGGCAAGTAGGGAAGTTTCCCTTAGTTGGGTCATCTGACAAAATTTTAGAAGCGGGTTATGACCCGGATTCGGGCTAAATAAACACTACACACTAATGTTTTCCGACTAATTTCAAAAATCAATGTAGGCCACCCATCTAGACTTTGGAAAATATCCATAAATTGGCTTTCTTGCAAGATCATTTTTAATCCTTAAAACTTAGCTATAAAATTCCTCTTCTATTTCTTTTTAGCAAAACTAGAAGGTTCCATAGGGTTAATCTCCTAACTGAATTCTTTGTTTGAGATATATTAAGTGCATACAAAATTACAAGCCAATCAGGTAAGTTTTACAAGACTTACTTATCAATTTGCCGAAGGACAGACGGACTTAGTTACATAGGCTCGGGCTATTCGAAGTAGTCTAAGAAGAGGGATAGAACTTCAGTGAAAATAGGTTGTTCACGACAACGAAACACTAGTAAAATTTATTTTTTAATTATTTTCTATCCCAAAAAGTCAAAATCCGACCTGACTTTGTGCCGTCGTAGCGGTCCTTGCCAAAATCACCTTTCTTAGCTTTTTCGCTCAGAGCTAGTTAACATTATAAGCTAAATTTAGAGTAAAAATCTAAGAAAGGTGATTTTGGCAAGACTTGCTACAGCCGTTTCAATTTAGCCGGAAATCATGCCTTGGACAGTACTTATCTTTGACAAATTTGACACATTATTTGAAAAATACGTAAATCTTTTATCAATTTTTCCAAAATACGTACACTTTTTAAATATTTCAACGATGCGAGACGAAATTTGGGTTGGAGTAAGGCACAGGGTTATAGGTGACGTAACCTGTAACCTTCCATGTTATAACGTCCCATTTGAGGGTTACAGGTTACAGGTGACATCTCCTGCAGGTGACAGGTTACAAGGGCCGTACTAACTAATTACCCATATTGGGGTATGGTTCGTATTTAAGCGAGCGAAGCGAGCAGGTTAGGTTAGTTTGGGTACGCGGAAAGTATAACATAATTGGCTAGTTTTCCTAGCTTACATTCCTAGCTAATTTTCCTAGATAGTTTTCCTAGCTAAATTTCCTAGCTAGTCTTCCTAGGTAGTTTTCCCAGCTAATTTTTCTAGGTAGTTTTCCTAGCTTACATTCCCAGCTAATTTTCCTAGGTAGTTTTCCTAGCTAAATTTCATGTAGTCTTCCTAGCTACTTCCTAGCTAGTTTTTCTAGGTAGCTTTCCTAGCTAGTTTCAGTAGCTAGCTCACCTAGGATTATAGTGGTTAGCCAACTATGTCATACTTTCTGTGTACCCAAACTAACCTAACCTGCTCGCTTCGCTCGCTTAAATACGAACCATACCCCAATATGGGTAATTAGTTAGTACGGCCCTTGTAACCGGTCACCTGCAGGGGACGTAACCTGTAACCTGAAGGTTACATCACCTGTAACCTGCAGGAGATGTCACCTGTAACCTGTAACCTTCAAATGGGACGTTATAACATGGAAGGTTACAGGTTACGTCACCTATAACCCTGTGCCTTACTCCAACCGAAATTTGTTTGCTCATACAAGTGCGTGGGACATACAAAAATCTGGAGTTTTAAATTAAGAAATACAAATTTTGCTAAAATTTTATTTTTGTCTTTTCACATATACATGTTTCTACGATTTTTTCGCAAATACATATCCACCCTCTGTTTATCTTGGAAAATTTCTCCCTTTACTAGTATTAAATTAAATCCTTTTCCCACTTGTACATTCCGATGAATCACGGCCACCTGCGTGGACGCCAGACAGACGAACATGGCAATTACATAAGCCCTGATTCGACCTAAAAATATATACATATTTTGTAAATATTTCGAATGCGAGACAAAATTTTTGTGCTGAAAGAAATTGGACCACAAAAAAATCCAGATAATTAAATTAAAAAATACTTTACTTTTATGTTTTTTTCTATTTTTCATAAAATTTCAACAATTTTTAGTAAAAAAAGGTCACATCAGGAAATTTCTGCCTTTATTAAATTACATCCTTCCCACTTGAACATTCCGATGAATCACGGCGACCTGCGTGGACGCCATGTTCGGTACGAGCGCGACCCACGACTCGATCGTGGGGGGAGGTCGATACTGGACACCTTGTTGACCTCCTCCATATTGCTGGACCGGAAGCAAGAGTGGTTTCCGGTCGAACGGATAACCCATCGGTTTTTTGTCGGGATAAGCTTGCCCCATAATTCCGCAGTGGATATAGGACGGGACACATTGCGACATGGAGGAATCTTCCGAGGGGGCGAGGTAATCTTGGGATGCGTCCGTGATCATGACGAAGAGGTCGAAGGTCATACCGCCCTCGAGACCTTTGGGCAGGAGGAGATGGTGCGGGTAGTCGCATTCGCAGTTGACCCTGTCGTCCACGCCGGCGGCGATGTCGTCCCTCATGTCCGGCACGGATTCGGGCCATTCTGCGGTCAGG
This sequence comes from Folsomia candida, assembly GCF_002217175.1. NCBI lineage: Eukaryota > Metazoa > Arthropoda > Collembola > Entomobryomorpha > Isotomidae > Folsomia > Folsomia candida. The sequence continues at coordinate 4,976,818 of NW_019091201.1, forward strand.
GATGAGTTCTGGGAGTGGCGGGTGAGCACGTTTCGACCGGGTTGGACTAAATTAGGGGGTGGGAAAAATATTTAGGAAATGATGCATTTTTTAGGAAATGAAATTTCATATCAGTGTTTCGTTTCTTTCGAGTTTGCTATACTTCTTGTATTGGAAAGCAAACCACGCAAGAAATGTGAGGTGCAAGAAACTGGGAGAAAGTGCAAGAAATAAGCGCCATCCGGCCAAGCGTCGTATGAAGTAAAGCGGTGGGAAAGAGTTTTTTGCACCTTGCATTTCTTGCAGGTCAAAATAGCTACAAAAACCACTTTCTTGCGTGTTTGGCACATTTCTTACACGCAAAGGCAGCAAGCAAGAAATGTAGTGCAAGAAAGTGGGAGAAAGTGCAAGAAATAAGCGCCATCCAGCCAAGCGTCGTATGAAGGAATAGCTGCGGCGGGGCGTGGTTTCTTGCGCCGTGCATTTCTCCCAGGTCAAAATATTTCCCTGCAAGAAACCACTTTCTTTCCCTTATTTCTTGCACGTGGTACTTGACTTTCACCCGAAACACTGGAAATGATACATTTCAGGAAATCAAATTTCACATACTTTTATCTATGAAGGCATCCATTGTAAAAAATAGTGGAATCTGTTCCTCAAACGTAAATCGTTCTTGTCCCCCCGGCTTGAATCTGGGGGCCATAAAAATCCGGACAAATGCCAAAACAGCGTCACGATGATGATTTTCCTACATTCAGATTCGTCTTGATACACCATTTTTACAAACCAAATATTGAATTAATTCACGCAGTTTTTGGGGAACTTCGTAAAATCCGTAAATTCTACAAACTTTTACACAATTTTACACATATTTCTGAGGAAAATTAGCTTACAATTTTTCTAAATTTGTTCAGATCAAGTGCGTCTGATTAATTTTTTTGTAAAAGTTTATCAAATTATTTGCGTCTCTTCATTTTTTAGGCGTTTGTAAAACGATTTTACAAACCTCACAAATTTTACGAAGTTACCAATGCCTGCGTGAATTCCTTCATAAATCTTCATCTCATACCACATTAATGTTATACACGAACTCGTCATGGTCCAAAAATTTGACGCAGGCATCCACCAACGGCGCATTTCTTGTCATATTCGGATTAAAATCGAGCCCACCCTCGCCCTGGAAGCGTCGCATGTTCCAAAACGTTCTTAGATTATTCGCTGGTGGATCATGGTCCCGATTTTGCAGGGGTGACGAGTCCAAATCCACGTGCACAGAGAGCCCCGTTATTGCCACCCCTTGGAAAACGAGGGGGTGTTCGCCCCCCGTTAATTGATACGGTTCAAGTGCCATTCCTTTATACGTTTTGAACATGTAATCCGCCGCGGCATGGACGCGATAAAATAGCACGTCCCGCATGGCCGTCGCTGTGGAGGACATGACGCCATAGATGCCCTAAAAATAGGAGGAGGGTTGTTATTGATAAGCCTGGATATTTACAGTGTTTCGAGTGCAGGAAACCAGTTGCAAGAAATAACGGGGAGAAAGTGGTTTCTTGCAGGGAAATAAATATTTTGACCTGCAAGAAACGCAAGGTATCTATATGAAAGAAACCATTTCCCAAGTGGCTAGATGGTGCACTTTCTCCCAATTTCTTGCACCTCACATTTCTTGCGTGGCTTGCACTGCAAGAAATGTAGAAAACCCGCAATCAAGTTGTTTTTCAACTTTTTTGACCTGCAAGAAATGCTAGGCGCAAGAAACAACGCCCCGCCGCTGTAAATACTCCATATGGCGCGTGGCTAGTTGGCGCATATTTCTCGCACTTTCTCCCAGTTTCTTGCACCTCCCATTTCTTGCGTGGCTTGCTTTCCCAGTGGCAAACACGCAATTAGCGAAAAACTAGCTACTTATTTTTTTAAACCTGCATGTTTTATTCTGCTTGAACGTTTAAGGGAACTGGAGATATTTTGCAGAAAAAGTGGTTAATCCCGTAAACAAAATCGCATTTTAAACCTCGCTAATCGTGCTGACAAAGTAGAAAATTTCTAAACGATTTTTTCCCTGGAGAAAGTAACTAGTTAGCCAAAAATCTTGGAATTGATAGACTTTGACTTTGACACCGGAAAATAAAGATCTACTTACAATGCGATAGTGTGAAGTGTAACCCTCTGATTTGGCTGAAATTTTTAAATTAGGTGGTCCAAGTCAATACAACTAACGTTTCTTCAGCCAGTTTGTGCGATGGTTGGAGTTACTCAAAATATTTGAGGTCAAAGTTGAAAAAACAGCCGACTTTTTTCAGGCGCAGGGAGAAAACTCCACTTCCATTCTATTCCCCTCGCATTGATTTTATTCAGGTTTCTCACTCACACATACGCCTTTATACATAAGCATAAGCAGTGATGCAAAATAACCAAAATAAAACATTATTAATTCCGGCTTAAATAAGAATTAACACGCCTCATGCTCGCTTAATTTAATTCATAACTGAATACGTGAGATTTTTACTTCTTTGCATTAAAAATTCATTCAAACATTAATTTATAAATTCATCAGCGGCAAATAAACATGGAAAAACTTAACTTACTTTTCATTTCGAAAGCGTTATTCTGATTTCCAATTCATTTGAAAACAAAGACCAATGCCCATGTGCAATGAATAATATTTTTCTATAATAAATTAAATTTAAAATTGGTGAAATGGATTATTTTTCGGAGTGAAAATCAATGCGAGGGGAAGAGAATGGAAGTGGAGTTTTCTCCCTGCGCCTGAAAAAAGTCGACCATTTTTTCAACTTTGACCTCAAATATTTTGAGTAACTCCAACCACCGCACAAACTGGCTGAAGAAACGTTAGTTGTATTGACTTGGACCACCTAATTTCAAAATTTCAGCCAAATCGGAGGGTTACACTTCACACCATCGCATTGTTAGTAAATTTTTGTTATCTACTCTAATAAAGTGTTAGTATGATCCCTGGGTCCCTGGGTCCGTCTTCGCAATGCAAATTGCCCCATACAGTAGACAAAGAAGGAAGCGGAGCAACCACTGCATGCATGCACTGCACTGCATGAATAAATGAATACATGAACATGTACACCCCACATACATACATCACTCATCAATAGTGGTTATCATGATAAGTGATCGTGATAAACACTATTAATTAATTATTTTAGTTTGAGAAACTCTACCCACAGCGAGTGGCATGTCAATTCGAATGTATTTTTGACGCTGAATCCAACGCCGTCAATGGTTTTGACCTGCGAGGCCCCCGTGACCTCGCCGTGACCGTGGTGTCCAAATCTGGCTTATTCGTGATGTCGCATATCAATCCGAATGTATTTTTGACGCTGAATCCGAATTCGTCAATAGCTTGGCGTTAATTGTAGAAGTTAACGGGGTTTATGGAACTTAACGGGAGCGTGAAGCGTGGGAATTTAAATAGTTAGCTATGCAGTTACTCCCACGCGACGGGAATTTAAGTAATTAGCTATTCAACTACTCCCACAGGGGGGAATCAAATTTTACTGTGACCAGGTTAATTAAAATGCAGTATGACTTGGGCAAACCCTCAGTCTGATGTATGTATGTAGTATGACAAAGTCTCCACTGGGAATTATTTAAAATATAGTATGACGGATTTTTCGCTTTGGGCACACCCCCCACTGGAACTCTAGAACCCGGCCTTGGCCGGGCTATACGCTAGTTGTAAATATAGTAGATATCTTCCATTGAGATAAAGTATAGCTTGAAAAAGTAAAAAGTTCTAAGGTGAGGAGTGCACTTAAAAGTACTAAACAAGCTCCCCCCGCCACCCAAATAATTTTACTTCGCCTGGCAGTCTAGGGATTGGCAGTGAATTCACCTGCTTTGGCCGTGAATTCACGGGCCTGAGAGGCTGCAGATTCACGGGCTTCAAGATAGGAAAAACTGTGAATTCACGGCCCGGAAAAAAATAATTTCCAGAGCCGTGAATTTCCCATCAGAACAATCAGTTAGCACGGTTGACGGTTGGCTGTCACTGAATGCTTATCTTAAGTCATCTTATATACACTACAAAGTTTTACTTCCACTATTTGCATATTGTGCAAAATAATCAAGGTTTTCAAAATGTTTGTCATTTTAAGTTCCCACCACTCCCCTTTCCGAGGGGGTGTGGTCATATTCACCAATTAGAATTGTGACGGATTTACACATTATTTTGTGTGAAAATTTCGAAAATCTTTGTCATTTTAAGTTTTTTAAGTTCCCACCACTCCCCCATCGAGTGGGAGTGGTCATATGCACAAATTCAAACAGTGGCGGTTTTACACATTATTTTGTAAGAATATTTCGGAAATCATCATAATTTTGGACTCTGACCACTCCCCTTCAAGTGGGAGTGGTCATGTACACAAATTCAAATTTTGACGGATTAGTTTATGTGAAAATTCCGAAAATCAAAAATTTGATGATTTTGATCAAAATTTCACTTTACCCCATACCGGGGGTGTGGTCAAGTGGGGTCAACGTCCTAAACAGTTAAACTTAATATTTTTTCATAATGTGTTGATTCTGACCAAAATCTCACTTTGCCCCACCCTGTGGGTGTGGTCAAGTAGGGCTACCTTTCAATTTTGAGCATAGTTCATGTAGTATAGGATATCATAAACAAATGCATGAATTTCAAAATATATTCAGGGCACTACTTTCAACTTTTTATTGTTGTTTGCGTTCGACGTGCCAGCGTGCGCATTATTTGAGAAATGTAATTTTTTCAATTGAAATTGAGTTATTTCGAATTTCGCATGGATGAATTTTTTTTAAATAAACCTCTAAATATTTAAACAAAATTATCCTATTTTTTGGGCCCCTGCGTTTTTTTAAAAAGTTTTCAGAAAAATTAAAATTTTCAAAAAACGAAAATAAAAAATTTTGAAGCCCGTGAAATCACAGCCTTAAAGATAGGAAAAGCTGCAGATTCACAGCCCTAGAATTATTTTTAAATTATTTTTTCTTCTGGGCCGTGAATTCACAGCTTTTCCTATCTTGAAGCCCGTGAATCTGCAGACTTTCAGGCCCGTGAATTCACGGCCAAAGCAGGTGAATTCACTGCCAATCCCTAGACTGCCTGGGCTGTCTATTCCATGCAAAATATCTATTGCAAATAAAAATACGTTGTAAATAAGTCGCTCAAAGAGTCACCTAAGAAATCTAAAAACAATGGTTGTATCGTATACTATAGGTTTAAAATATATCGGTTTATCCGTCCATATATTCTCACATGAATGTACAACGAGCACATTGTCGAGCTAGTTATACAAGTAATTAATAAATATTTGGGGACGGGCCATATGTAATTACTAATAATTACCACCAGTTGAATTTAACTGATATTTATTGACACATGAATAAAGGACAACTAACTAACTAACTAACTAACCAAATGATCATAATTGCTAATACCCTTACCTCCCAGCAAAGTTCTGGATATTAACCAATTCAAAAGCTAACTTTGGACCAAGAAATTAAATCTGATCTTTATTTTATTATGTAACGCCGAAGTATTATTGTCGATATTTTGCATGGAATAGTTTGCATGGAATAGACAGCCCAGGCGAAGTAAAATTATTTGGGTGGCGGAGGGAGCTTGTTTAGTACTTTTAAGTGCACTCCTCACCTTAGAACTTTTTATTTTTCAAGCTATACTTTATTTGTTCTTTTTTAGGTTTGAATTTTAAAAGCAAATATAGAATATAAACACTATCAGTCTAGGGATTGACAGTGAATTTGCGAGCCTAGCCCGTACTGTCAATCCCTAGACTGACTATTGTATGCTATAAATCAACATTTACACCGTTAGTCTTTCGGATATCATAGCTAATTTAATTCGTTCAAATTTACAGCATATGTTTTAAAAGTGTCAGTTGAAAGATATCAATTTTGATATTCCTAACCACTAACAAATTTGTGCTTCGACTTATGTGTAAAGCTATATCTAAGACCGTTGGTAACAATTTCTAATAGTGTGGGTGACTTTAAAGGGTCCCTCCACATACAAATCTTCCCAATCCCAGTTCATATTCTGCCATTAGGTGCGACTAGAAACCGATGTACTAAATTATAACTCGACTAGCGTATAGCCCGACCAAGGCCGGGTTCTAGGGTTCCAGTGGGGGGTGTGCCCAAAGCGAAAAATCCGTCATAATATACTTTAAATAATTCCCAGTGGAGACTTTGTCATACCACATACATAAATCAGAGTGAGGGTTTGCCCAAGTAATGCTGCATTTTAATTAATCTGGTCACAGTACAATTTGATTTCCCCCTGTGGGAGTAGTTGAATAGCTAATTACTTAAATTCCCGTCGCGTGGGAGGAACTGCATAGCTAACTATTTAAATTCCCACCCTTCACGCTCCCGTTAAGTTCCATAAACCCCGTTAACTTCTACAATTAACGCCAAGCTATTGACGAATTCGGATTCAGCGTCAAAAATACATTCGGATTGATATGCGACATCACGAATGAGCCATATTTGGAAACCACGGTCACGGGAAGGTCACGGGGGCCTTGGAGGTCAAAACTATTGGCGTTGGATTCAGCGTCAAAAATACATTCGAATTGATATACCACTCGCTGTGGGTGGAGTTTCTCAAACTAAAATAATTAATTAATAGTATTTATCAAGATCACTTATCATGATAACCACTATTGATGAGTTATTTATACTGCTCACTGAGCTCACTCACTCAATTTACTTATGCACACTGTGTTTATATACAAAGGCATTTAATTTGAGATTGATGGCAAGCGTACGTACGTGAAAGTCACGTGCAGGCGAAGTGAGACTCATGCAGTATGAAAATTCATGCATGCAGTGGTTGCTCCGCTTCCTTCTTTGTCTTCTCTACGGGGCAACTTGCATTGCGAAGACCGACCCAGGGAGGACTTAACACTGGCATTTTATGTATATGGATTTGATGATTTTGCGAAATCAGTATGGGTGACCCCACCCTTCAGATGAATATTTTTCCAATCTGATTTCATATTCTTCCATTAGGAGCCACTAACAATCTGTATGCCAAATTTCAGCTTTCTAAGACAATTTTAAAATCTGGTGCATAGCACCCCACTACTTAGATGACCCCAACAGGTCAACCATTTGACCGATTTCGCCCACACTCGAACTTGTTTCATAACTTTGCTCAATATGCATATGGTAAAATTGCAAGTCTATCGTGTTCACGGACGGACATGACGGTCCCATAAGCCCGGACACGGGCTAAGACTATAAATTACTCCATAGCGAGGGTGTAACTATATAGTTCCTATATAGCAACCACTCGGAAATTTATAAGGAAAAGTCGCTGGTTTCTCAACCAATCGACCCAATTCTTGTTTCCCCTTATAGTAAAGTGGGGGCGATCTTTCATAAATTTAGATACCCAGCTATGTAGGTAGTCTCCTTCATACTTAAACTGTGAAACCCAACCATTCACCACCATCAAAACTTTTGTCTGGGAGGTCATATCGAAAAATCCCTAAAGATAGCACTAGATTAGGTCCGTAATTGATTTTTCGGTCTCTTTATTTTTTTCTCTAAAACGCACCCCCTTGACTGTAAGGCGCGGTCAAAGTTTTCAAGACCTGTCGGAATGCATACTAAGGTGTAACTGTAACTATAGTTTTTTACCTCACCTTAGAAAAACATTGAGAAAACGAAATTATTGAATGAAATAAACTTAAGGTAAAACGACACATTTTTTACGTCTTTTAGCAACAAAATAATTCGTCAAAATAAAATATGCACCATTTTTGAGCTGCGTTCTTCCCAGGGTTTGCATTCCCAGGGCTGTCACTCCCACAAAAGGACGAAAAAGTACGAGGGGAAAACAGAAGTCTTTCGAAATACAGGTTTTCTGAGGAAATTAACTTTTATCCTTGTCAAAATAATTTTTTAATCGAGAAAACAATGTACTTTGACAGCTATAAAAAGCTAATTTACAAAACCCGTAGTAGCATTTTGACCATTCTTGTTGATAAGGTTGCATCCATGATAAGCGTATTTTTATGTATTTCTCACGGGTGCATAATGATTACTGAGGACACTTCCTATGACGAGATGAGCATCATTGTGCCAGCCCATTTGTCCATAAAAGGACGGATTTGCTGACCAGACCGACGCCTCCAACAGCTCTCCGATCACGTTTATGTTATCCGCGTACGTCAATTTAACCGGCTTTCCGTTCTAAATACATTAAAATTTTGTAATTAAAAAAATATATTTTGAACAATTAGAGTTTTTAAAAATTGTTCAAAATTTTTAAATCTTAGTGTTTTTAATTTTTTTAAATATTGAATTTTGAACAATCTTTTCTAAAACAATTGTTGACTTGTTTTTTTCCTTACGATAACTATCGTCCCAGTCAAGATAAGGTCCAAAACTCGTTTCCAGAAATCAGCCAAGTTTAAAAGTTTCGAAAAATTATTGTTGTCCAATGTTTTCTCCTGAAAATAATGCAAAAATAATAGATATTATTCGCTTAAGTTTAGTATATTAACATAATTATGTAAAATATGTACATTTGTAATTTGCAAATAATTTGTAAATATTATTTTTACTTTTTCAGAAATGTACAAATTTTTCGACGATTAAAGTTTTCCTTGAAAAAATTCGACTTCAAAATTTTTTAGTATTGAATAAATTGCGCTTCAAAACGCCAAAAATGCAATTTCAGAATTGTTTTTTATTTATAATTTAATTTTCTAGATAACTTGAATTTATAGTTCATACATATTTTTCGTACTAGTTTTTACGGTCATACACACAATTTTTAAACATTTCGGGTATTTAAAAAAACCTAAATTTTCCTAGCCATTCGACAAGTAAAGTTTTTCTTTGAAAAATTGGACTACAATTTTTTTAAATGATGTTAATAATAATTGGGCTACGATAATGCCAAAAATGCATTTTCAGAATTTTTAAGCAACGCAACTTATTTTCTTAGATGCGTTTGATTTCATAAATGTCCCATGCTAATTTTTAAGATAATATTTCATATATTTTCGCAGAATTTTTTCACAATTTTTTTAACACTAAATTCGGTTTTGGTTTCGCAAACATTTTTTCATACTAAAATGTTTATGGCTGTGTTACCAGTGGCCGCGGAAGCCGTGGGGACATGTGGGGGCATTAATATTGTAAGATGGGGGGAGGAAGGGGTTCATACAACATGAGGAGATGATGAGGACATTGTCCCTCTGTCCCGCAGTTCCTCGGCCAGTGCATCATGTTTATGCATTTGAGTAGCATGAATTCACCCAGTGGCCGTGGGACATGTGGGGATATTAACATTGTGGGGTTTGTATAAGATGGGCAGATGATGCGGACATCGAACAACCGTGGGACATTGCCCCTCTGTCCCCCCACCCTTCCGCGGCCACTGTTTTTTATTTATTTTACGTACATTCACAGGAACACTGGAAGGTCTCGGGATCCAAAAGTTTGTCGAGACTCCGTCCCTCAAATGAGAATCAAAGCCTTGTTCCAAAACCGTGTTGTAGTTCAGGGTCAGCGGGGTCACGAAGTAGTCGGAAAACCCGTTCGATAACCGTTCCGCGGCATATCTGCGGGCATAATTTTTCCATGAAATTAAAATCCAAATCAGTAAAGTTCTACGTATGCAAAACCCCACCTGGCGAGGATATCGTGATGAAAAAAGCTAAAGAATTCTCCCCGTCTAGGAATCTGCTTTTCTGATATGATCGGAAATAAGAGGTGCCAAATCATGTGGTGACCATTTAACATGACCTGGAAAAAAATGTGAAATATAAAATTAAGGAAAGCACAGTGGAGGTCTCCCAGCAGATGCTCTCAGATTTTGACCAAAATAGCGTCAATCAATCGCAAGTTTAATTAGTATGAAATTTGCGAAACACATGACCTCCCAATGGGCACGTTTGGCCGAGATATTTGCATCCCAAGAGTAGAAATCGCTCAGGAAATTTAGAAAGTGTAAAATTTGTCGACTTTAGGGCAGGGTTTCTCCTCTTTGGATGCAAGCATCTCTGCCAAACGTGCCCATTGGGAGATCGTGTCTTTCACAAATTTCATACTAGTTAAACTTGTCATCGATTGACACTACGTAATTTAACTAAAATCTCAAATTAGTGTACTTTAATAATAAATTAGATTAGGATGAAATTTGCAAAAGACACGATCTCCCAATGGGCACGTTTGGCGCAGATATTTGCATCCGAAGAGGAGAAAACGCGCAGTAAATTTGGAAGTTGTAAAATTTGTCGTGTCTTTCATCCTAGCTAAATTTGCGATCGATCTACAGTAATTTTGCATTTTTAAAATTTACTGTAGTTATTACTACAGTTTTGTTTTTAAAAATGTAACCCTTTGACACCTTTCGAGTGAAATAAACACGCAGTCCACTAATAATAATATTTTAGATACGTTCATTACCAATTCGTTCCGTAAAATATGATGAAAGTCAAATTCGCACGAAAATTGACAAGAGGATGTTATAATATGTCAAAATCTTACATCTTGTCGGAAATACCACAACAAATTTTCAACTCCATTATCCATCCCGACGCGCTCATCGACGACGTAACATTGCTAAAAAATAAATTGGCACAAATTTTATCATTAAAATAAACAAAAATTCGCTTGTTTATTAGCATAGCATCTACGGACCGATTGAGCTCCATTATTGGCACCACTTTGACCCTGTCCACCTCCATCTGGTTGTTGTCTTTGGGCGTGTGTATGTCTGACCGGGACATTTCGTTTTCCTCGGGAAAATCCTTGACCTGGTTGACCTTGGCCATTATTATTGTCATTTCTGTCACGTTGTATAGCAGCATTGGGGTAGAATCCTTGACTTTGTTGACCTACGCCTTGACCTTGACCATTATTATTATTGCCCTGGTCGCGTTGTGTTGCAACATTGGGGAAGAATCCTTGACCTTGACTTTGATCTTGTTGACCTTGACTTTGACCATGACCATTGTTATTATTGCCCCTGTCTCGTTGTATGGCAGCATCTGGGAAGAAGAGGGTTGGCAGGAGGGCGAAGGAGTTTGGTCGTCGGAGGTTCATCAGGGCCGGATTTCCTCTCGCTTGGGCCTTGATGAAGGCCGAGTACCAAACCTGGGGATGAATTTCCCTCCGAGATTTGCAGTAGTCGGAAAAATCAAGAAAACTCTCGACATCCGTGCGCTCTAAAATTTGCAAAACATAAGAATTTTTCAGACATGCAAAAGTACATGCAAAAGTCTACAGAAGTAAACTTTCTGCAGAAAAGCTCTGTACATTTTACTTTACTTATAACGTGAATCGAATTTTTAGTCATTTCTCAGCTCTGGGAATTTATTTTAAAATTCTGGACGACAAATTTATAAAGCAGGTAGTGGCCAATTAAAAAAATATAAACTCCCAATTTTGACACTTTTTGAAGGAGGAGGTCTCAAGTTTAAGAAGCCTTCAGAAAAATTGGAACGCATCGAAACTGACTGAAAAACTCACCGCTATTCCATTAATCAACTCACTGACGTTCAGAATTTTAAAATAAATTCCCAGAGCGAGAAATGATTTAAAATGTGCAAATTTTAACGATTTTAGTCACGACTCATATCAGTCCTGCGTTAATAAATTTACTCAGATATGAAAATTTTGCAAGTTTCTTCTTTAGGGACTCCCAACTTTGTAAAAAAATCGCTTTTTTCGCTCTTTTCTCAAAACGCTTTTTTCTAAATTGCGATGCGATTTCGTTCTTTTTTCACTCTTTTCGTCCAAAAATAAAATTATGTTAACCTTGATTTTATTTTTAAGCAAAAATATTGTAAAAAATTTCGAAATCGCATGCGGAATTGAGAAAAAAGCGTTTTGCGAAAGAGCGAAAAAATCGATTTTTTTGCAAAGTTGGAACTCCTTTTTATAACTCAAATTTTTCTGCACAAAAACTGCCAAATTTTCGGGGAATTCTTAATTGCATACGTGATTAAATAGTTATCTATTTTACCCACCCTTCAGCAAGCCTTCCAATTCATCCACGGCACTTCGATGACTCGGATTGAAACTGGCGAACATCGAGGTTGGAGCACATTTTGTCGCAATACTAGAAAAATTGGCGTCATACGAAGGAAACTGAGATCTATATCGGGTCAAAGTATTCTCCTCAATTTGGTTCAACGGTGTCGCAAATATGTTAAAGTATCTTTGCAATAGTGATTGACAAAATAATTACGAAAATAAAGTGGAAATTTTGAAAATTTGGCATTTTTCTTTTTCACAAAACGTAGGCAGCTACTGGTATATGCATGTGGACAGAAATCTCATTCATCCACTTTGGAGTGCAATTGTTGTAATAAATCTTAAATGGCGAGTAAATTTAGCCAGTGTTTCGAACCACTTGCAAGAAATAACTGCAGGAAAGTGTTTTTTTACAGGTGAATATTTTGACCTGCAAAAAATGCAAAACTCAAGAAACTTCATACGGCGCGTGTCTAGATGGCGCTTATTTCTTGCACTTTCTCCCAGTTTCTTGCACCTTGCATTTCTTACCTTACACTGCAAGAAATGTGCCAAAAACCGAAACCAAGTAGTTCCTCGTGTCTATTTTGACCGGATAGAAATGCAAAGCTTAAAAAACCAGATGGTGCACATTTCTTTTCTCCCACTTTTATGCAGTTGCTTGCACCTTGAATTTCTTGCATTTCTTGCTTTGCAGTTCCACAAATATAGCAAACCCGCAACACTGATTTTAACATGAATGAACGGAAATGGATGGAAATGTACAGAAAATTTGTATACATACATACGTAATTTTATTACCAAAAATTAATCATTGTTTCAAGCATATCCTTAAAAATTGGGACATTTCGATTTAAAAACCTATTGAATTTCGTATAATATACAATAAAAAAAAAACTGGGCGACATACATGCATATTCGCAAATTGGGGAATGAATCCTGATGAAAAATGAGACTATGATAAATGATAAATCAATTCGGGTATCAAATGGCTGGCTTATCATTTTCGTAGTAACTCACTCATTCGAACATGAGAATTTAGGAATTTTCTCCCAGTATCTCCGGCGCATTATGCAATATTTGATTTTACAAAGTCATTCCCGAATAAACTGGACTTGTCATCCCGTCCAATGCACATTTTTCATGTGTACACGTTCAAGTGTAGTATGCATGCATAACAAAAATCATGCAAAAAACGTATCATTATTCTCTCACTCAAGTCCAAGGTTGAGTTGAACATGTGAAAATAATCTCATACGCGTTTATACGTATCATATGAACACTTGAGTGATGTGATGATTCCAATGAAAATCATTCCGCAATTCAGTGCTTTGAAGCAGTTGTTTCTGCATTAAGTTAAGTCCTCTGCTGTTCATTTACATGTAAAAAACCTTTCAAAATTTCAAAAAACATTGGAAATCCTTCAATTACAAATTATTTTGTGCAAATTTTGAGTGCTAGAAAGCAGTTGTTGTTACATTCAATTAATTCATCGTGTTTTTTTAAAATATAAACATCTCTAGAAATTTCAAAATTTTGAAAAAATAATAATGTTCCTTCTTCTTTCTCTCTTGTCTGCGACTGGATTATCTACGACGACCCTGGTCACCATTTTTGCCCTCCTTCTGGGCACGTATTTCGTCCTTTTTCCTCAAATTAATCGGAAATGGCAGGAAAGGAAATGGTATGTAACTAACTCAATTTCGAAATTTTATAAAATTTTACATGCAAATTTTTATATGCAAAATGCAGGAAAAAGTGGTCAAACACTCCGAAAGATTTGGTCATTATGCATGCAATCTTTCGAGGAAGAACGGTCCCTCATCCTTCCCCATTCGTCCTGAAACTCGAAACGTATTTAAGAATGGCGAAAATTCCGTATAAAGTATTGGCAAATATTTACATTTATATTTTCGCAATATTTCGCGTAAACTAATTAAAACAAAATTTATTTATAGGCAGACATAAGTATTATTGACGCGTGGGGACCGAAATCCCGTTTTCCTTGGATTTCGATAAATGGACAGCATTTAGGAGATTCACAGCTTGCGATTGAATATCTTAACAAGTTTGTGGCCATAAGAAATATTTAATTGGTGTAATTTTTTCAAATACAAAATTTCCAATGGTGGGAAAATACTTTGTTAAAATATTTTGAGCTCCGTTCTTCCCAGGGTTTCGATTTCCGGAGGCTGTTACACCCACAAAAAGACGAAAATCTATATACGTGGAGAAGACAACAATCACACAAAAATACAGGTTTTGTCAAGAAATTAACTTTCTACCCCTGTCAAACTACTTTATTAAAAAAAAATCGTGGAAACATTGTATTTTGACAGGGATAACATAAAAGGTTAATGTCTTCAAAAAACATGATTTTTCCTGTTGTCTTCTCCACGTAGATTTTCTTCTTTTTGTGGGTCTAAAAACCCAGAAAAGAAATAAAAATCCAGTACGCTCAAAATACTGCATTTTGACAAACTATTTTGGCGAAAGTCGTAAAAAAATGTGTAATTCTATCTTCAATTTATTTTAATAATCTATTTTGATATTACACACGCGGTTTTGACATCTTATCTATCAGTCATCACATTAAAAACAATTACAATTCGCAAAATCTTTTCGGTGTCAAACTTTGTCACAAAAAAAAATCTTGAAAACAATATATTTTTGACCGCGATAGAAAAATATTTTCTTTATAAAACCTGTTTTTCCTAGCAAGTTGTATTTTTTACGTATATTTTCATCGTTTTGTGGGCGTAACAGTCCCGGAAATGTAAAGCCTGGGAACAACCGAGCTCCAAATACTGTATTTGACAAAGTAGTGTTTCCCACATTAAAAAAAATTACTTATAAATTTTGCACAACTTTTTTTTATTATTATATCGAAAAACTTGTCAGAATCAATTATTTTTCTATGAGATTCGTATTCAAATCTGGTTTTTACATGAAATTTTTTCGTTTTAAAATTCGTCCTGTGGAAAAGTTCGGTCGAATTTTTTAGTTAATTTATTTATGCGAAGAAATAAAAAAGATTATTTTTTATTTTTTATTTTTTGCTAGAAAATTTGAAGTAAAACTTGGTCACGAATATTCCAAGAGTGAGTTGGCTATCGGGGCCGTGGTGCGAGTTATGGTGGACGATCACTTGTTCTGGTCAGTATTTTGTTCCGTTAAAAAATCAATGTTTCAAAAATTTGCATAAAAATTTGCATATCAAGAATAACTCAAATCCGACAGGGCGATTCCGATGGAGCGATTCGTGTACGCTCCGTACCACCGACTTGCGGAAGTCATGGGGTCACACCTTCCCAAATGGGTGATTTGGATTTACTACAAAGTTTTACAGGGTCAGGTCATCAAAAGGTCGAAAGGTCACGGAATCGGGCTCAATCCGCAGGAGGAAGTCCAACGTTTGACCCAAGACGACTTAAAGGTATTCATTTTGAACGAAAACGGTCTTTTTTACCTGAGATAAATCTAAAGCTGTTAAATTTTGACTTCTTAAAATGTTTCTTGCCGGCGTCAAAACTTGCAAAATTTAAAGCATAGTAAGTTGCGTGTAGAATTTTTTTTGCAGAATCTTCTATATTGGATTTACATAATTTTTCGATTTTTTTTAAATTATAAAAAAATTGGCCTATTCATTTTCACCGAAAATGATCTTATCGACCTGAGACAATTTGAAGCTATTAAATTTTAAATTCTAAAAATATTTCTTGATGGCGTTAAAAGACATATAATAAAAATTATGTGCGCACATTATTAGTAAATTTTTACCGGGTTTTGACGCCATCAAAATTGTAACCAACTGCTGACACATGTTTCGAAATTATGCAATTCATTTTTAGCCAAAGGGATCATCTCATCTGAGAGAAATCTAAATCTGTTAAATTTTGCATTCCAAAAATGTTTCTTGACGGCGTCAAACCTCGTAAAAAATTTCAAAATATAAATTTGCGCACAGAATTTTTTTTCTGCAGAAACCTCTAGAAATCAGTGCACACACAATTATGAAACAATGTGCCTATTCGTTTTGAGGAAAAATATGAACCTGAAATAAATACAGAGATGTTTTTCATTCTAAATATTTCTAGACGGCGTCAAACTTCGTAAAAAAAGTTTCAAGTTTCAAAAACATTACAAATTTGCGCACAGAATTTTTGTGCAAAAACTTCTGTAGAAATTAGTACACACATTATTTTTCAAAATTATGAGAAAATTGGCATATAGATTTTCTCCAAGAATAAAAAATACGAATTATTTTGCATTCTAATGTTTCCTGAGGGAGTTAAAACTCGCAAAAAGTTTAAATTTTAAATTTGATTGATGTCCACATAGAAGATTTTATTTAATTATGAAAAAACTGACCTATTAATTTTCCGCTAAAACATAAGCTATGCACCTGAAATTAGGCTAAAGCTATTTTTGCATTATAAATGTTTATTGACGGCGTCATTCCTCGTAAAAAAATTAAGTTTGAAAAATATTACAAATTTGCATTTGCAGAATTTTTATTGCAGAAACTTAAATCAGCGCACAAGTTATTTTTCGAAATTATAGAAAACTTTACCCATTCATTTTCAGCAAAAATACGATTTGAAATAAATGTAACGAGCCTTTTCATTCTAAAAATGTTCCTTGACGGGGTTAAAACTCGCAAAAAATTTCAAGTTTCAAAGATATTACTAATTTGCATATATTTTTTTTCGTCTAAGTCTGTCTAAGGTGACTAATTATTTTCCAAAATTATGAAAAAGTTGGCCTATTCTTTTTCACCAAGATTGAAAAATACGAACCTGAAATAATTCCCACGATAGAATTTTGCATTCTAAGTTTCTTGTTAGTAATATTTAATCTTAAAATTTTTGCGGATTTTAGTGCCGTCTAAGTCTGTAAAAAGCTACTGACACATGTTTTTGAAATTATGAAAAATTCGCCTATTCATTTTTCAGCAAAAATGAACTTATCCACCTGAGATGAATCTAAAGCAGACTAAAGCTATTAAAATTCAGAAAATGTTTCTTGACGGCGTCAAACCTCGCAGAAAATCCACAAGTTTAAAAAATATTACAAATTTGCATTCAGAAATGTAAAGATATTTTGCATTCTAAATATTTCTTGACAACGTCAAACCTCTCAAAAAATTTAAAGTTTTTAAAATATTGCAAATTTGCACATAGAATTTGTCTTGCAGAATCTTCTGTAGAAATCGGCGCACAAATTTTTTTCTTCAAAAGTATGAAAAAATTGGCATATTCGTTTTCAGCAACAATATTATGTATCTGAAATAAATGTAAAGATAAGTATTTTGCATTCTAAATATTTCTTGACGGCGTTAAAACTTGCAAAAAAAATTAAACTTTAAATATTCGCAATGTTCGGGTGGTAGATTTTTGTTTTGCAGCATTAAGTCTGTACAAACCTGGCGACAAATTATTTTTCAAAGTTCTGAAAAATTGGCATGCCTGTTTTCATAAAAAAAATTAAAGTTTGTAAACACAGAATTTGGCAAATAATTTGTTTTATAGAAACTTCTGTAAAAATCGGGGCACAAATTCCTTTCTTCGAAATTACGAAAAAATTGGCTTATTTATTTTTAGAAAGAATAAATAAACCTAGCGATATTTTGCATTCTTTATGTTTCTGGACCGCGTTAAAACTCCCCAAAAAATTAAAGTTAGAAAAACATTACAAATTTGCGCACTTAATTTGTTTTGTAGAAACTTCTGTAGAAATCAGCGCTGATATTATTATTCGTAATTTTGAAAAAATTGGCCTATTTATTTCCTATCTCCAAAGACCAATTGACACACCTGAAATAAATTTAAAGTTATTCAATGTTGAATTATAAAAATGTTTCTTTACGGCGTCAAACCTCGCATAAAATTTTAAAACATTACAAATTTGCGCACAAAATTTGTTTTGCAGAAACTTCTGTAGAAATCGGGTTACAATTTTTTTTCTTCAAAAGTATGAAAAAATTGGCTTATTCGTTCGACGAAAAATATGTATCTGAAATAAATTTCAAAATATTTAACATTCTAAATCTTTCCTGACGGCGTTAAAACTCACAAAAAAATTGAAGTTTAAAAAATATTACAAATTTGCGCGCAGAATTTGTTTTGAAGAAACTTCTGTAGAAATCGGGGTACAAATTATTTTCTTCAAAATTACGAAAACAAGTTGGCTTATTTGTTTTTAGGAAGAATGTGAACTTGAAATAAACCTAAGGATATTTTGCATTCAAAATATTTCTTGAGGATGGTAAAACTTATAAAAAAAATTTGAGTTTCAATACGCGTACATAATTTTTTTTGAAAAATTAAGTCTGTAGACACCTTCTGATACATTATTTTTTCTAAATTATGAGAAAATTGGCCTATTATTTTCTCCAAGAATGAAAAATACGAACCAGAAAGAATGTTAACGAATTATTTCGCATTCTAATGCAAATTACAAATTGCAAATTTAAATGTGATTAATGTCCACATAGAAGGTTTTTAGAAAAAACTGACCTATTTATTTTCAGCCGGAATAATAATTTACAGACTTGACATAAGTCTGAAGCTATTTTTGTATTATAAATATTTTTTGATGGCGTTAAAACTATATAGCAAAAAAATTAAAGTTTGAAAAATATTACAAATTTTCACAGAATTTGTTTTCCATTCCAAATATTTCTTGAAACTCGCAAAAACAATAAACCTTCTGACAAATTATTTTTCCAAATTATGAGAAAATTGGCCTATTAATTTTCTCCAAGAATGAAAAATACGAACCTGAAGGAATGCTAACGAATTATTTTGCGTTCTAATGTTTTCTGAAAAACTCGGATAAAAATTTAAAGTTTAAATTTGATTAATGTCCGCATAGAAGATTTTTTTTAATTATGAAAAACTGGCATATTAATTTTCATCAGAAAAATTAGTTATAAACCTGAAATTAGTTTAAGGTATTTTTGCGTTATAAATGTTGCTTGACGGCGTTAAAACTTACAAAAAAATTAAATTTTAATAATAATTACCAATGTGTGCACAGCAATTTTTTGCAGATTTAAGTATGCAGAAATTCGCCGGCATCTTTTTTCAAGCTACGAAAAAATCATTTTCAGCAAGATTGCGACATTACAAATAAATTAATAGCTATTTGAACTTTAGAAATGATTCTTAACAGCGTCGTCAAACCTCGCAAAAAAATTTAAAGTTTCATTTTACGTACAGATTTTTTAAAGAATTAAATCTCTCGAAATCCTTCCGAATTTTTATTTTTCACAATTATGAAAAAATTGGCCTATTTATTTTTTACACAGAAAGAAAATTTCGAACCTGAAATAATTCTAAAGCTACTTTCCATTCTAAAAATGTTTCTTAACGGCGTTAGAACTCACAAAAAGTCTAAAGTTTAAATTTTCCTCACATAATTTTTGCAGCATGAAGTCTCCGAATTAGTTTTTCAAAATTATGACAAAAAACCTTGCCAAATTTCATACTAGATTTTTTTTACAAATTGTAAGTTGATTAAACAGTTTAAACATGCGCACAGATTTTTTTCAAAATTATAAGTCTCCCAGTCTCCGAATTAGTTTTTCAAAATTATGACAAAAAAAACCTTGCCAAATTTCATACTAGATTTTTTTTACAAATTGTAAGTTGATTAAACAGTTTAAACATGCGCACAGATTTTTTTTTACAGAATTATAAGTCTCCCATACACTTTTTTAAATAGTAAATTTCATTCTCGATTTTTTTTTTGCAAATTTAATTCGCTAATTTATTCTTTTCCAGCATCTCTCCACTATTCTCGGTCAGAGAAAGTTTCTCCTAGGCGAGTACCCATCTGAATACGACTGCACCGTATTTGGACATCTTGCCCAAGCCATGTGGGGTCTTCCGGGGTCCTCGTTTGAAAAAGCTGTCAAAGGTATAAATTTACATAATTTGCGCGAATTTATAATTTATTCATATAAATATTTTGTCTACAGTTAAACTAAAAATAATTTTTTTTTCAGAGGAATTTCCAAATTTAAAAGAGTACTGTTTAAGAATAAAGGAAACTTATTATCCCGACTGGGACGAGGTGGTGGACAAGTGAGAAGTGTATGCAAATATATATATGCAAATTCAATAGGTAAAAGTATTAAATATGTACTATTTTAATTAATAAATTAATAATCCTAATAATAATTTCAAAGATTTGCTGTGTAAATTAAATCAATATTTAATGCTTAATTATGAATTTCGGAATTCCTCCGAAGTTAGAACTGTCATTACTTAACTTTGCAAAATTAATGGTGTTTGCCATTTCATACTTTCCACCACATTTCAAAAACATACAACTCGTAATTTGCAGAATAAAGCAAATATTTGACATTTTACGTAATAATACGCAAAAACAAATAAATTCTGACATACTCTTCCCATAATTTTGTTTGCTTTAACAATTTCATGACATGAAATTCATGCATATCGCTAAAAAACGGGACTCGTTGTTATCATCACATTTGCATTAATTATGCTTGTCGAGTTTATGCTAAATTAATAAATTTATGCAATCGCTTAAAGGGTCAAAATGCATTCAAAATTTGTTAAATTTTTGAACATTAAGCTTTGATTTTTTTTTAGATAACGATGACCAATTTTTCGTATTTCATATTATGAAATGGTTACACTTTTTTATACACTATAAGAAATCCAGTATTTAAAAAATTAATACCAAGTCGTATCTATAAATGACTCTACCAAAGTGTTATTGATAAGTGATACCGTCTAGTAATAGCTCGGTATTAAAGTTTTATCATATCGGTAGCAATTTTTTTTACGGACCCGGTATACCAAGCAGTAGCAACTTTTATGCCGAGCAATCAATACACTCAAAATAAGGTAGTAATGAATCATTACCATGCGGAATGACTATGTGGCTCTACCACGTTGGTTACGATTTGTCGTAGAAATGGTAATAATAAGTTCAGGGAAATTCAAATTCATTACCAAATATTAAGGAAGTTAATACCATTATGTATTAAATTTGAATTTCCCTGAACTTATTATTACCATTTCTACTACAAATCGTAACCAACGTGGTAGAGCCACATAGTCATTCCGCATGGTAATGATTCATTACTACCTTATTTTACCTATTATAGGTAAAAATAATCAATTTTTCGCATTTCACATTTTTTAATGGTGTCACTTTTTTTATATGGAAAGTGCATTTTTATTACAACTTTCCCTCTAGAATGTGTAAACGTAAATATTTTGCTCGAAAATGTGCCTACATACGTACATTTCCTCCGTCGCACTTTCTCCTTTCAAATCCTCAAGGGCTTATTAGTTCAAAAGTACGTCACCCAAAAGACCAGAAATAGCTCCACTCACATTGGCCTTGCCTTTAGTTCCTGCTTTCTCTCACAGCACATTTTCCCATTTTGCTGTGTCTGAGAGAGCTCTCGGAAAAAAGGGTTAAACGTTCCCTACACCAAAAGCAAAGGGGTAAAAGCAACCTGTTATTACGAGTCAGAAAGACCAAAATGTGCATTCTGCTCAGTCGTGCAGTCTCAACAAAGACAGGATTGCTTGGCTATCGTGCAATGCAATTTTCACGATGGAGCCAGCAAACAAAATGTGATTCCAGAAATGTTAAAAAATTTGGTACATAAAATTTTTAGCTTTCTCCACAATTTTGTACAAAAATTTGGATTTATAACATGCAAAATACGCTCAAAACTTACCTCCTCGTAAAAAAATATCAAACTTATCAAGCCCAAAAATCAAAAAAAGATGTCACGATTCCTATCAAATCAAAAATCATTTTCAAAAATTGATACATAAAATTTTTACTTTCTCCGAAATTCCCCCAAATCTGCCAAATTTGGATTTGTAAAATTTCACGTTGTAAAAAATGATCCAAATTTATTACCAAGTGCAAAAAATATATGTCCGTATGGATGGATGGGACACTCTTTTTGGCCAAAATAATAGTCTGCACCTCGACTTACTCACTCTCACACATTCGATTGCGTACAAAATCCTTAGCCCACGTTATTTTTTAACAACTGCTCTACTGCTTGCGCTTTAAGGTGATCATTGGACATTGGACATTATCCTCTGTAAAACATCACTTTACATCCGACTGATCACACATCAAAAGTCTCTTCTGTGGATTGGATTGGATAGGATTCGCAATCGCGAAACTGTGTAATACCAACCAACGTGGGTTTGTCTGTCTCAAAGTTTAGCCAGAAATTCGCGAATACGTATTCGCAACTTACTTTAGCAAGAAAGTCGCAAGTACATATACATACGTATTCGCAACTTTTACACTAAAACAGTTCACAGTTAGTGGTTTCGAGGTACAGTTGCAGTCTTGCAGTCAGTCAGTTTAGTTTGCACAAATTTTGGCAGGTTTTTACACCCAGCAAGTTTCTTAGTGCGAATAATGTAACTGTGATATTTGCTACGGTGCATTACAAGAACCTTATCGTCCCAAGATAAGTCAAGCTTGAAACGTTACTGAAGTTGAAATTGTGTTGAAATATAGCTCATCAAACAAAGTGAGGTGAAAATTTCCGAAATTTGGTGCATTTCAAAGCCAAAATTGGAGAACGAAAAGGATTACGATTTATAAGGTGAGATTAGATAATTCCTTGATCCCCCGCAAAGTACAAAAAAAACATGACAAGGACAAATTTTAGCTTTTCAATTTTTATGAAACATAAATATTTCAAAATTTTGGACGATATTTTTCAATTTTATTTTTCTCAACCCATTTAAATAGTCAAACTATTAATACGTACATATTTACTTAAATAATATTGACAATCTGGATCTTGAAAGGACGAAAAACTTTGCAATTATGTATTTGGTGTACGTTTCCAGAAAATTTGACGTTTTCCAGTTTTTTCACGATACGTTTTTAATAAAATTTCAATTTTTTTAAGTTTCGAAATAGTAGTACTCTCAAACAATAAAGATTGACAATCCGGACCTTGAATTCGCGGAAACCTTGCAATTATTGCGGAATATTTTGGCGACAGCAAAATCAATGTACATAGATTTCCTCCCCCTTAATTATTCACCCAGTCGCATTTATTGGGCGAAAACTCCATCCATTTTGTTAATTTGACCGCATAAATCTTTAATTTGCGGTACTGCACGTGTATGTACGATTCGTAACTGCATATTACGTATACCAGGCTAGCTTATTCACCACTTGACCAACCAAACTGGTGAAATCTGATTAAAGCAAACCTTCATAATTGGCATAAATGTTTTGTTTTGCGTCCTTCCGTCGAAAATATGGATCGACAACGAGGAAGATAATCAGTGGCCGCGGAAGCCATGGGGACATTCTCATTGTAGGATGGGGGGAGGGAGGGGTTTATAAAACATGGGGAGATGATGCGGACATAAAATAACCGTGGGGGCATTGTCCCTCTGTCCCGATGAACACTTCCGCGGCCACTGACGATACATAAATGACCTGCAGTTGCGCATTATTGCAATTTCAATTAAAAAAAGTGATGGAGTGATACGTTGGTTTGGCCGAGTAATAAAAAATTTAAGGAAATTTTCTGTGGTTGGTTTGGTGTGATGAAAACAATAATAAGCAAAATATGTATACGATCGATACGATAAATCCTCCCTGACAGACAACGTCACGTCAGTAACGCATGTCGTCCTGCTGCTTAAAAGTTCATCCGAATGTCATTATGATGCTTGGTTACTCGTGCTGGCATTTAATTATTTTAGGCAGGCATTAACACAAACAGTGGCCGCGGAAGGGTGCGTGTGGACAGAGGGACGATGTCCCCACGGTTGTTCGGTGTCCGCATCATCTCCCCATTTTATATAAACCCCTCCCTCTCCAATATCCCGCAATATTAATGTCCCCACGGCTTCCGCGGCCACTGGGCATGCATAAACTGCATAATTTTGTCAGTAAAGCTCTAATTGATCCATGACCACCACCAGCACCGCACCATCGACTAACTGTCAATAACATAATAATTATTAATGAATAATTAAGCTAAAACCATCATAACAAGCACTGTTACGTGGGTAAAAAGCGTGCTGAAAAGTTCATCCGAATGTCATGTCATGATGCGAAATTTATGCATAATTTTGAGCGTTTTATTTTGTCACTAAAGTTCTAATTGATCCACGACCACCACCTTGTCAATCACGTAACAATTATGAATAATAATTATTAAGTATGCATAATAATTGAAGTAAAGCAAATATAAATAACTTGACACTGTTCAAATAATGAGCTCCACCCTTCCACTCAAACACACATAAATATTCATTGTAATACGCATTTGTCATCCCAAAATGGATATCCGCCATTCGCCCTTGAAATATGTAATGTACGTCACTTAATATTGCATAAGTTCGTCACTTTTATTTAATGACTAATTTAGGACTATGGATTAATCCACATATACATATTTGCATACGCAGATAGCAGAGATAACACTACACTGCAAAGTGCAAATAACTGGGGTAAAAGATTTAATCACCTCATATGCAAATAATTATGCACGTGCAAAAAAGTAAACTTGGTCTTGAAGTACATAACTAAAGTGTACTTGTTTGTACCGATGCCCTGAGAAAATTTAGGCATAAGTGCAAATAACTGGGTAAAAGATTTGGCCATGTGCAAATAATTATGCACGTGCAAAAAAGAAGTTGAACGTGGACTTGACGCAAATTTATCGCAGTTAAAGTTGTACGTGTTTGTACCGATGTCTTGGGGAAATTTAGGCATTTTTGGCACCCTTTTTTGCCCCCCCCCCCAGATTAAATTTATGGCATCAATATCAAGGTTAAAATAACGCAAAAAATGCCCTGCCATTTATTTGCAGGACCTTCTTATTATCTTTGCAAAAGTCTAATCATTAGTCGCTACTCAATCATCACTTTGTACACAAAGTTTGACATTGCATTAGGTAGGAAAGGACAAGGTAAAGCTTCTCTGCTCAAGGACCAGAGTCTGGTCACCAGACCACCCACGGTCTTCGCAACTAATTTTCTCCTGTCCTTTCTCATTTCTCTTCTATTGATCTACAGTAAGCAAAATAAATATTGGAATAGGTAGTAAAGCATTTGATGAAAAGATTCAGAGCCTGTCCTATTTACGAAAAATGACAAAAATGTCAAAGGTGCCAGTCAACTTGGTCTCTTTTTTTGCCAGCTTTATTTTTTGTTATGTAGAACATTTTGACAGCTTGTACATAGGTACAGTGTTATACATTTTTTTTAAAACCAAATTATGAATTTTTGAAAAATTGCGAATTCATAGTTTCATACAGTTTGTTTGTTATGATTTTTTTTTAATTTGCTCGATTTTTCGAAAATCTGTAAACTGAGAAGTTACTTACTGTGCAAAAAATCTAATCTATTCCGTTTCACTACGTCACAAGCATCATTTACAAGAATTCTGCTTAGATTGCATCCCTCAATAAAAAATGATGGCAAGATCGAGAGAAAGTCCATTTCTTTGTGGGCGGACACGAGAACCTTTCACTCATTTTATTATCGAACTTTTCTCTCCCCCGATCAATATATACTTTCCCCATGAAAGTGATGGCGACGATGGTGGTACTTAAAGAGAGAGCCAATTTTCCTATACATTTCCATTTATTGGCAGAGAAACAAACATCATTAACCAAAACTCGAGTGGGTGGACGGGAATTGGAATTTGTGGCAATTCTGACTTTCTCCCGGGTGTGAAAGCATTTACCACTTGACTTTCCTTAACTCGACTTGAGGGCAAAAATCAGAAAACTAAATTCAATTTCCTGATTTGATTTGATTTACTAACTTAATAATTCGGGTCATCATTCAATAAGACCAAATTGACAGACGGATTGGCTGGATGCATTAACCAAATAAACTAGAACGATATCACAAACAATGCATAATTGTCCGTTCCCCAGTGGCCGCGGAAGCCGTGAGGACATTAACATTGTAGGATAGGGGTAGGGACGGGTTCATATAACATGGGCAGATGATGCGGACATCGAACAACCGTGGGGACATTGTCCCTCTGTCCACACCCTTCTGCGGCCACTGTTTGCATTGCTATTTGTATTGTACCTAGTTTTAAATCATCAAGCTCTTTAAATCTGTGTCATGCTAGCTTATATATGCAAAATTTAAATGTACTCAAGTTCTGATTGATGATTGATTAAATAATAATTGCAGCGTAGTACTTTTTCATGTATGGAAATTAAATTGCTTTCCTGGTCGAATTTAGTTATGCAAAGGGGGCCATTGTACGTTACAAAATTCGTCCATTTCTGATGAATTGCATGTTATTCTTCCTTCTAAATAGTTTTATTGTGTTGCTAGTTAAATGCATCGTTTCGTGTCTATTATTACGGTTTAATAATAATACACGATAAATATCAGAGTGCAAAAAAGCAGGACAGTCCATTTGTCCATTCGACACCTCAATCATATACAATTCTGGCAATTTTGTCAACCTGTGTGCGGTTTTTTTTATCCGTCGTCAACGTCGTCGTTCTTGTGTGACACGATTTCCATCACGAAATATTACGAAAGGAATAAATAAAAAAGTACGAAAATCGATCTGCCAAAAATTGAAGTAAGTTTGTGAACAAAGCTTCATGCAAAAATCCTGCGGTTTCTAGTTTCTACATTGTCCTATAGAGAATTTGCAAAATTCCTGTAATTCTGCACATTTCTTTTGCAGGAAACAAATCCACCGGAAAATAGAGTTTCTTGTGCAAAATCTTGCGAAATTATATGTGTAGTGAATTTGCAAAAATCCCGTAACTCTGCACTTATCTATTTCTTGTGCAGAACCTGTTTTTCAAAAACAACTCCGCCCAAGAAATACGCCAATTTTCGTCAGATCGGTTTTTATTCCATTTTACTCACCAATTTTGGAAAATAGGCTGCCTTCTTGTCGTCAATTATTTGGTAAGCACAAAAGCCAAGTCAAATTAACGACAGTGGTGAGTCAAGGGCACAACGCACAAATTTCTAAATAGGTCATTTTACGAGGATGGAATTAGTGCCATCATTTTTTTAGGAGTACAAATATTCTTTGCTAAAAAAATGCATGCAATAATTTTGCATATTAGTCGCCTCTCACATGTGTATTTAGGCATCAATTTCGTGTCAATTCCACCACTCCAGTCTTATCATCGTGCATTAGGTACGTATGAATGAATACGATAAGAAATTAGCCTCCCAGCACGCATACGAACAACGACGATAAGTTTACGACATCATAACGCCACCATTTATTACATGATGATCTTACTTTACACGTGATGCAAGCCGTCTAACTCCAAATTTGTTGCATAATAATTCTGAATTTAAGCCAGTTTTTTGTCTACTCTGTGATACAACTTTCATTTTGCACATTTTTTGCCGTTGTGTTAAAGGGCGCACCAAAAAATGAATGAACTTTTGGCACATTCATTCATCCCCCCATGTTTTTGCCCCTTAATTAATACACAGCGGCCGCGGAAGGGTTGGTGGCGACAAAAGAGGGACAATGTCCCCACGGTTGTTCGATGTCCCCTCCCTGTTAATGTCCCCAGATGCCCCCCCAGCTTCCGCGGCCACTGTTATGTATGTACACAGCTTCTTGCAAAATTTGTGTGTAGCGTTGCAAGAACCAGTTTTTCTTGTGACAATAACATTCCATTTGTCATGTTAAGATTAATAATTCAGTTAAATATTTAGAGGTCGAGGACACTTTTTAGAGGAGGTGTCATGTCAGTTCATTTCTTGACTTTTTAATGGGTTTTCTGCCCATTTCACGGTGTAATTTTAAATTTTGGACGGCAGTCTTAAAAATCTAATCAGTCAGTAACAGCCTTAATTTCTTCCTGGCTGGGCTTTTTTCTTGGCGTTGTTTTGGTATGAAAATGCGAAACAGGGTTGTTTGTCACATTTCCAAAATAGTTTTTTTAACAGAGGTGGGCAAAATACATTATTTCTCAAAATATAATATATGTTCTTCCCAGGGTTTGGATTTCCGTGGCTGTTACACCCACAAAAAGACGAAAATCTACGTGGAGAAGGCACCAGTCAGTAGAAAATACGGGTTTTATGAAGAAATTAACTTTTTATCGTTGCTAAAATACATTGTTTTCATGATTTTTTTAAAAATAAAGTATTTTGACCGTAATAAAATGTTAATTTCTTCTTAAAACGTGTTTTCATAACGAATATGTGTAACATATTGATACATTTCAAAATTTAGAAATTGCATCAAGACTATGAAATGATTAATCTCAAATTCCTTAATTTTGGTACTTTATTTCGACGATTTCAAAATTTTCAGGGTATTTACTTTAATTTTTGGGTCTAGTAGGTTCGTTGTACTTTTGTACGTAAACATTGTTTTCATGACTGTTTCAAAATACAGTATTTTGACAACGGTAAAAAGTTAATTTCTTCATAAAACCCGTATTTTCGTACAATTTTTGTCTTTTTGTGGTTGTAATAACAGCCCCGAAAATACAAACCCTGGGAAGAACCCAGCTCAAAATACGTCACAAAGTATTTTGCCCACCTTTGTTCCATCTTACCAGGTTAAACATTCAGGTTATTGCGTTCAACTTTTGTACATTTGGATGTGGTCATTCACAAGTAAAATTGAAACAGAGTCTTGTTCCTCATCTCATAAAGGGCATCCCATATGTAAAGTGCAGATGGAAAAATGGCCCTCATTTTGTTGTAATTCAATTTTGTTCAAAGAAACCAAATTTACCCAAAAGCTTAGTGTTATTTTTATCGTTAAACAAATTTCCTATCACATTGCAACCTAGAGATATTAGGTTCTTCCGAGCCCCGCCGAAGAGTCGTTTTCACGACTTTGCTTCAATGTCCTTCGCGACTCTGGTCCAAACTTTCGAAATCTACGAACGGTTGCAAACTGTTTCTCTCGTTTGGAACATTGTCTTCGACAATTGGCCCCGAAATTTTCGATACCACGTGTTTGAGGTACATTTTTAGCGTTGTTTGATTTTTGTGTATCTTATCCAATGTGTTCGGGGGTATGAATAACCAAGATTTTCTTTTGAAAGATTGGCTTTGGCTTCAGTTTATCTTCGTATTTTACATCTGCTAGAGTGGTTGCATGAAAATATATACGATAGGGAACATAATCAGGGCCAATGGTCACTTAAATTTCATTATCAATAACCACGAGTTTGCTCGACCCTTTTTTGAAAATTTTTCTGCACGTTGTTTTAGCTCGCTGCTGCTGGGTCCGTACTTTTTTCGGTGCCGATTGCTTTATACAGCCTTTGATGCCTAAGGTATGAAGTTTAATTCGACATATCGTTGGAATCGATATCTTTTGTTTTGTGGATGATGCAGCCATGGAAGTGCGGGACGCTTTTTGAAGAGCTCTTTACTTTTCTCCAAATGTATTTTCGCCGATTGGGTAGCCGTCCGACTTGATTATTTTTTGCAAATCGTGTCACCGGCAAGCTCACATCTTGTAATTATCAGGTCAACAACGAATCTGCGTTTTCCTTGCCTGGCCAAGTGGTCAATCGTTTTCTTCCTATCACGCAGAGACGAATT
The DNA here is from genome assembly GCF_002217175.1 of Folsomia candida. Classification (NCBI taxonomy): domain Eukaryota; kingdom Metazoa; phylum Arthropoda; class Collembola; order Entomobryomorpha; family Isotomidae; genus Folsomia; species Folsomia candida. The sequence continues at coordinate 5,006,403 of NW_019091201.1, forward strand.
TTCGTGCGAGTGAAAATCCACCTTTCTGAATTTTTAGATTCCGGCTCGCGTAATCCATAAACAAGATTTTTTGATCAAATCTGTTGTAAGGTTTCTTAATCTATATGCAATTACCTAAAAGATGAGTTATCTCTGACCAATTTTTTCCCGCCCATACCCTTAAAATTAATGGCTAACCGAGCTGCACTTTACATATGGTATGCCCTTTATATTATTTTCATACATATTACGTAATTTGTTGGCCCAGTCGTATCAGCATCATGGCACATTTAATGTGCCATGTACCGGCAGTGCAGACCGGATATGTCTGCCAAAAATTTGCCGACGATGATACGACACATCCGCAAAAAGAACACCCGTCTTGCACACACGTTACTTGGCAGGAGAACACATAAATTATTTGCGCACCTAAAATTGCATTCCACTAGCAAAAAATTTCGCAGACAATTAACTGAACATTGTTTCAGTATTTTTGCCAAGTAAAAAAATAATTGCGGGGTAAACTTAACTTTATTCAGGCAAAATTTGACCTTTGCTTATCAATCAAGAGATTAATTTAATGGTGTTCGGATCATAAATATGTGACATGAGACATCATTGAAATTCGCACTAACAAGAAAATTCGCACACAATTAAATAAACCCTGTTTCAGTATTTTTGCCAATTTGGCCAAGAAAAAATAATATAATTGCGGGGTTAAGCTTAACATTTTTCTGGCCAATTTGACCTTTGTTTATCAACTACGAATTCATTTACATAATGCTATTCGGGTCATATGACGTGCGAATTTACCTAAATTTGCACTACAAAAATTTCGCGCACAATTACAATTAAATGAACCCTGTCTCGCTATTTTTGCCAATTTTACCACTTACAAAAATAACTACGGGGTTAAACTTAACTTTATTCAGGCCAATTTGACCTTTGCTTATCACCCATTCATTTAATCGTATTCGGGTCATTCATATGACATCTGCGAAGCATTTCGACATTTCATGGTGATCAAGATCAAGTGATCTCAACCACATTTCAGTAGGCATATCCTTGATCATATGCAGGTGATTTTTTTGCACAGACCAGACACACAGACACACCTCCAAAAAATGTCCAGTTAATATTGCGTCGCACTGGATTTTTTTGCAAACCCCAGACGAACCATTGCAGATAACTGATGAGTGAGATACCAGGAAGAACAATTTACTAACTAACTAAAAAAGTCCGACGCAGTAGTTTGCATATTTACGTTGCAAAAATCTTACCCGTGGATGCCGGAGGTTGGGTCGCTGAAATGCGTAGTAGAAATTATTAGCACACAACAATAACAGATACATTTTATCTATTTAACCAGTAGTAGTGAGAAGTGACCTTGTCTCGGTAATGTGTTACACGAGATGTGCGAATTGCGAATGTTTGCCAAACCGGTCGACTGCATCGTTGTCTGGGTCGTCGGTTGTGGTTTCGTTTTGTTTAGTGATCCTGGACTGGAATTTGATCTAATCCAATCCATGTATGCAAATCTAGGTCAACCCAGTATAATAGCACCAGCAGCGCAATAATGTTTGTGAACGAAGGCTGTTTATATTAGCTTTTAAAATTTAGCGACATAACTACAAAGAAAGGCAAATGGTGGAATATAAAATATCCACATTTCAGTTTTTGTTTTACTCGCCAATTATTTTTTCGCACATAATTCCATCAAAATGATGATGCATGATTCGGTATGAGCGTGTTTAATTCTTAGAAAAAAATTCCCACAATATTTTAAATCTACACAATAGTTAAATTGGATTTAAATCGTTGTTTCCACTATTTTTCATACATACATATTTGCGAGAATGCACAATATTTAAATTGGTTTTATATAGTTGTTTTCACAATTTTCCTACCTATTTTTGCGAGGCAGGAAATGCAGGATGTTCGCCTAAATAAATTCAGTTCTACAAAAAAATATATTTTTTAATACGGTCAAATACACAAATTATGAAAACCTCTTTATCATTAGAAAGGATATCACCCATCAAAGCTCTCTCCTAAATATTTTCCATGAGAATTTCATACATACGCACAACCCGATCAATCCAATCTACCATCAACCATCCTCTCTCGAAACTTAATTAAGTATGAATTTAGTACTGCGAAAATGTGAATGACTCGCAAATTGGCAGAAAGCGAGAGATAATAAAGACTGAATATTAAAGAAGCACCCATACCAACGAGAAACCGAGGTCACATTGACGCTGAATGGGCTTTCCATCCACTTTTTGCGCTGTTTAGTTAGTTAGTAAATCTGACCGTGTAGAGTGTGCTTGACTGACTAAAAACTATCAGTCTCAGTACCATTTCAGTTGACAGATCGGCAGCATTATGTAAAAGCTCCGTCTTAATTTTAAGAATTTTGTGGAAATTCTCTGAAAATTGGTGTGTTTTACATACAATCTGCGCTTAATTTTGTGTCGTCGTTACCCAATTTTGGTGTTCACCTTCCCCAAGGGTATGCAATTTTCTGTCCAATTTTCCTCCACTTAATTAGATATGTGCCAGGCATTTTCGTACTAATTATCAACGCATCTTAATTCAAGATCGCTTATTACATATTCTTAAGCACGAGTTGAGTCTGTGATCAGAAAACTAATTAGTTAGTAGCACTAATTTAGTGCCATGCAGTATTACATTGCGACACTTTTGCTTGTCTTGTGCTGGTGTGATACATAATAAATCATTACATTTTGTACATTGTTCTTGGCGAATGAATTAAGATTTTACTCACTTATAAAGTCATTCTTTCTGCTGATGGTTAATATGTAATGGTAGATAAATATGCACCATCAAAAAATTTAGGTAATACATTTATTGTTCCTTTGTATTCATACACAAATATTATATTGGGTTCATGTTACGCAATACCAGCACCACCACCACTACCAAATTATGTACAATGTGTTACCTTCTTCCACTTTTAATAGGTATATAAATTGTACCAGATATTACACACTTACTTTATTCACTTGAGATTATATGTGCATGCCATACAGCAAGTTAACTTATTTAGTGGATCGTACGATTGATCAGTGGCCGCGGAAGTGTGGGGACAAAAGAGGGACAATGTCTCCACGGTTATTCGATGTCCACTTCATTTGTCCATCTTATATCAACCCCTCCTTCCCCCATCATACAATGTTAATGTCCCCCGATGTCCCCACGGCCACTGGGCGAATTCATCCTGCTCAAATGTATGAACATGACGCAGTGACCGCGGAAGCGTGGGGACAGAGGGACAATGTCCCCACAGTTATTTGATATCCGCATCATCTCCCCGTGTTAAATAAACCCTTGCCTCCACCCATCCTACAATGTTAACGTCCCCACATGTCCCCCGCCGGCTTCCGCGGCCACTGCAACGTACGTATTGATTGAGCATGAATAAGCAAAAAGAAGAAACCATACTAAAAAGGGAATAAAGTATCAAAAAGTTTCATTTTTTTTGTCATTGTATTCAAACCACGATTGCTTACTTACTTATTCATGCTTTTGTCGTAATGTTATCCATTACTCTACTTTTTTCTTTCCTCTTTTTTGTATATGTGATGAATGACAATCGTAGCAGTTTATGCAATCTTTGAGGCTAGAATTCGTGCCTGATTTTGTTAGAAATCTGGATACAATGTTGACAACGCGACTTTCTAGTCCCTCTACGAATTAATAAATTGGGCAGAATTGTAGTTATCCATGCGATACAAAAGTTGATAAGTTCAGTTGGTTATCGACGCTGTACACGATAAGGTAAATGGATTTTTTTAAACTGGGCAAAATAATCCATGAAAGTTGTGCTTTTTTTACGCCAATCTACATTTTCTCACAGTTTTTGTTATTTAAAAGTGTGTTAGATTCATGAGTGCATCTTCGTAAGTTTAGCAAAATATTTACAACTTTTACACAACATTTTCTGTAATTTGCATATTGCAAATATTTTTGCATTGTAAAATCATTTTTTTGCCAGTTACATACATACATCAGAGCAAATCTTTGAATGCCTGCCTGATTTTGTTATTATTTAGTTAGAAATCTGGCTGGATAGAATGTTGACAACATGACTTTCTAGTCGGATAAGCAATTAATAAATGTAGTTATCCATGCAGTACAACAAAGTACAACAAAGTTGACAAGTTCAGTTGGTTATCGATGCTGGACAAGATAAGGTAAATCGGCAAAATATTTCGTAAACTTGGACGCCAATCTAAATTTTCTCACAGATTTTGATATTTAAAATTTTGTTAGATCATGAAAGCGTATGTAAGTTTAGCAAAATATTCACAACTTTAGCAAAACATTTTCTGTAATTTGCATATTGAAAATATTTTTGCACTTGTAAAATCATTTTTTTGCCAGTTACATAATACATCGGAGCAGTTCATGCAATCTTTGAGACTGGAATGCGTGCCTGATTTTGTTATTATTTAGTCAGAAATCTTGATACAATGTTGTCAACATGACTTTCTAATCCCTCTACGAATTAATAACTTTGGTAGTGTTGTACTTATCGAGGCCGTAAAAAGTTGACAAGTTCAGTTGGTTATCGACACTGTACAAGATAAGGTCAATTGGCAAAATATTTCGTAAAGTTGAACGCCGATTTAAATTTACTCACAGTTTTTAATATATGAAATACTGTTAGATCGAAATTCTGAGTACATTAATTTTGCAAAATATTTACAAACTTAACAAACTATGTTCTGTAATTTGCATATTGCAAATATTTTTGCATTGTTTCTTATTTATGCAATCTTTAAGACTAGAATTTGTGTGCGTGATTTCGTTATTATTTAATTAAAAATCTGGCTGGAATGTTGACATGGCATGACTTTCTAGTCTGATAAGGAATTAATAAATTAGGCAGAATTGTGGTTATCCAGGCAGTAAAAACTTGACAAGTTTAGTTGGTTATCGACACTGTGCAGGATAAGGTAGATGGGTTTTAAGCTGGGCAAAATAGTAAGTGCTGGACGCCGATCTTAATTTTCTCACAGTATTTTATACGTAAAATTGTATTAGATCAAACATTCCTTAATATCAGTTTAACAAAATATTTTCTGTAATTTGCATATTGCATATTGCACTTGGTTATCGACGCTGTGCAAGATAAGGTAAATGGATTTTAAATTGGGCAAATATTGTGCCTGCTGGACGCCAATAAATCTAAATTTTTGTCAAATTGATATTGTTAAAAGTATGCCAGATAGTCATTGTGTGTCCAATAAATTTTGCAAATATTTGCAAATTTAGGTAATTTCATTTTTTGCAAATTGTGTCTACCTACAATATTCGCAAATATTTTTGCATTATAAAATAAGTTTTAAGTATTTGTATCAAAAGAGCAAAATATTTCATGAAAATTGTCCATGCTGGACGCCAATCAAAATTATCTCAAAATTGTGTGAGATGACAAATTTTGCAAATTCTTACTACTCCGTAAATTGCATGTCGTCAAAATTGCCCTGGACGCCAATTTAAATTTATCACAGTTTTAGATATTTTAAAGTGTAAAGCAGATTCTAGCCATGTTCTGAATTCAGATAATCAGATCATTAGGAAATTTTTGCAAAATATTAATTTTCTGCGTATACAATTTTGCAAATATTTTTGCATCAAAAACTAATTTTTTAGTATCTTATATCAAAAGGACAAAATATTTCGTGAAAATTGTCCATGCTGGACGCCAATCTAAATTTTTTCACAGTTTTGGATATTTCAAAGTGTCAGCAGACTAAAAAAAAAATTTCGTTGGAAATCGTTGGAAATTTTGATAATAATTTTCTGTGTGTACAATATATTGCAAATATTTTTGCAAATATGAAAAAATAATTGCACACCATCATGTGATCAAGATCCTGCATTGCCCATCCATCGGTTCACTACAGTTCCTCAAATTTTGTTTTCTTGTGGCTCGACTGACGTACATATAAGCAAAACCAGTATTTAATTTGAGACAGGTGTGCTGCTTGCAGGTGCTGTTAGTAAATTTTTAACTTAATTGGACTGAGAAGTAGAAGTTCAAATCAACTCCTACCTCCACGTAACGTATTTCATTCAACATGCACAAGGAACGTGAACATTTTAAGTAGCAATTTTGTGCTAGATTAAGAAATCAGAAATATTTCTTTGTTTTGGCCTCAAAATAAATAATTCTCAAAATTTCTACATGCGTTGGAAGGTAAATCAGCAGTTCTTTAATAGTAAATCGACTGTAAAGTGTAGAAATTAGGGTTGATGGCGACATTTGTGTGTAAATTTTGAAAATTTTTGAAATCTGTGCAAGAATTTACTATTTATTTTGCCCAAATTTACGGTGGAAGGTAAAACAGTTTGAAAGTAGCAGTTTTTCGATAATAAATCGACTATAAAGTGTAGAAATGAGGGTTTATGGAGACATTTGTGTGTAAATTTTGAAAATGTTTGAAACCTTGCAAGAAGTTATTACTTATTTAAGCCCAAAATAATTCCCAAAATTTATATTTAAGAACTAAACACGGTGGAACGTGGAAGGTAAAATAGTTCAGTTTTTCGATGATAAATCGGTCGTAAAGTGTACAATGGCGACATTTTTGTGTAAATTGAAAATTTTTGAAATCCACGTTTCACCATGGCGTCATTTACCTTGTCACTGACGGCCTAAAAAATCTACCCCGTTTCCCGTACAAATATTTACTTTCCCGATAATCTAGCTAAAAAAAATCAAAATTTATAATTAATTACTTGATTTATTTCTGGTTTTATAGTTGGAGAGCAAACACAAATCTAAATCAGACGTTCGGGACCAAGACTTCCTTCCCTCGACGAGAAGTCAAGTCAGTCACTCCCCCAACGTTTAAATCCCCCTAAATAAATATTCCTCGAATAAATATGTCGCGACAACCACGACGCTTCCCAGGAGGAGAGGTTAGTTAGTTAATAGTCTTAATTAATTATATAAAATCTACCTTTAAATATTAATTAATTAACTATTTTTTGCAGTACGGAGAGCTGGAAAGTTTCTTAGAATCTTTTGAAGCTGAGGGAGCCAGACGACGTAGAATAGTTGTAAATTCAGCAGATGGTTGTCCTTCCGGCGACCTGCTGCCCATCAGAAGGCCGAGCGATGCGTAAGTAGCGAAGCGTCATTTAATTTTAATTCATGTTTAATTACGTAAAAAATTAACCAGTATTTTAAAATTTATTTACTTATCCAGAGAGGAATTTAGCGTATCTTTACTTCGAAATAAGTTGGGCGAGCTACGGTCAACCCTGGATTTGCCGCTGATTCCAGATTTCTTAAGGGATGATGACGACGAAGAATTAGAAGAAGGTTTGGGACTCACACTTCCGGCCACGCCGTTGGATTCGTCACCGTCAGATTCAGAGGTACTAACGATCAATTTCGCCAATTGGCAAAAATATGGAAATTTCATGCAATTCCTAAAATTTTCTTCTTCTCCAGGTCGATCCCGAACTACTCAATCAAGAAGAAGAGGAGGAGGAGTACGATTTCTGTCTGCCTCAATTATCTCATGCGACCGAGCAGGTGGAAGAATTCGCGAGGAAAGTTTGGGCCGCTGGGTGGAACGTTTGTCACTTTAGAGTAAGAATTTAACACGTATATTCGAAAATTCCTGGAAATATTGGAGAAAAATGTATAAAAATTTCCCTGCAGTAATTCCTCAGTTTAAATCTTGACCTGCGGTCAATCCAGGCCAAAAACGATGTATTAATAAAACTTCAATTTGAATTGTGCAGGCTCTCCCTAATTGGCTGCAAGATAATGACTTTCTCGTTCGAGGGCACAGACCACCATTGCCCTGTGTTAAGGAATGTTTTAAAAGTATTTTCCGGATTCACACAGAGGTTTGTACATTCATATTTACCAAAAATACTTCTTTAGTTTCGTGAGAAATTGTTTCGTAATTAATAATTTGCTTATGATGGTGGTTTGATTTGATTTGTTACTTTCAGACTATGAATATATGGACACATCTCTTAGGAGCGTTGGCGTTTTTGGGTGTAGCAATCTATTTCCTAACTAGACCTTCAGGTGTGAAGAATAATAATGCTTTTATACCCGTAAAAATCTGTACAAATTACAAATTTTGTCTTTTCTTCCCACAGTCGAGATTCAACTTCAGGAGAAACTAGTTTTCACAGCCTTCTTCGCAGGGGCCATTGCTTGTCTCGGATTGTCCGCTGCGTTCCATACGGTAAATTTTAATCGATTAGTGTATCTATCTTTAAATATGCAATTACTAAATAAATGTGTTTCTATTGCAGCTTCATTGTCACTCTGAGTTTGTTGGAAAACTGTTCAGCAAGTGAGTAACACTATTTTTGAAATATTTTTGAATAATTTTTTCGGTGTGTTTTGTAAATTACTAATTAATTCTTCATTATTCTTATAGACTGGACTACGTAGGAATCGCATTACTAATTATGGGATCCTTCTTCCCTTGGTTGTATTATGGATTTTACTGTGAAAAATCACTCCAAATATTCTATTTGAGTGTAACCTTCGTTCTCGGACTGGCTGCAATTGTTAGTTATTTCAACCCCAAATTGATCCTCCTTCATACATAAAACACATTAATAATTAATTAATATTAAAGGTTGTATCGCTGTGGGACAAGTTTGGCGAGCCAAGACTTCGACCCCTGCGTGCCGGATTGTTTGCCGGTTTCGGGCTCAGCGGAGTAATTCCTGCGATCCATTATGCTCTGGCTAAAGGATGGTAAGAAACTGTCACTTATCATAGGCTTCGTTTCTTCCGGGTTTGCCACATTTCTTGCACTGCAAAGCAAGAAATGCAAGAAATGCGAGCTGCCAGAAATTGGGAGAAAGTGCGAGAAATCTGCGCTTCGCCGTATGTAGTATTTGCAGCGGCGGGACGTAGTTTCTAGTGCCTTGCATTTTTTGCGGGTCAACATATTCACCTGCAAGAAACCACTTTCTCCTTCCCGTTATTTCTTGCACGTGGTGACTTGCACCCGAAACAGTAGAAACGATACGATTTTCCAGAAAATTTATATAAAAAATAACGAATTATCATTAATTATTCCAGGATCCACGCAATTTCAAAAGCATCTCTCGGCTGGTTGATTCTCATGGGAAGCCTCTACGTTCTGGGCGCTATAGTTTACGCCTCTAGAATTCCGGAGCGCTGGTTCCCAGGAAAATGTGATATTTGGGTAGGTCAAATCAAAATTTTCAAAATTCTTTCTTTCCAAAGTCAAAATTGACTTAATTTTTTTCTTTTTTCTACAGGGTCACAGTCACCAATTGTTCCACGTCTTAGTCATCGCCGCAGCTTTTGTACATTACCACGGAATTTCGGAGATGGCCATGCATCGCTTAGCCTATGGCGAATGCGAAGATCATCCGTACGAAGCAGTATCCTGGTTCTCATAAATAAGATGGCAAAATCCCTCTTACAAGAAAAGTCTCTCGTCGTGTACGTCAATATTTAGTAGGTCGCAAGACTGATAATTATGTTAATTATTATAAATATAAATCACCCGCAAGGACAACAAAATCAAAAAAATAAAACTTATCTCCCACCGACGAACATCACTAGAAATTTTTGCAAATTTCACAGTGACGACAAAAAAATAGAACCTGATAAAATTAAGAAGATTACTTATCTGCTGAGGAGGTTATCAAAATCTTCAGTGTCCGCGGAAGCGTGGGGGCAATATCCCAGGGTTATTATATGTCCCCATCATCTCCCCATGTTATATAAACCCCTCCCTCCCCCTATCCTACAATGTTAATGTCCCCAGATGTCCCCACGGCTTCCGCAGCCACTGAAAATCTTCGGGAATTGTTTTAAAAAATTATCAAAATTCAACCTAAATATATGTACAACACAGTTAAACAATTATGAAAAAATTTAATAATCTGTGTAAACTTTAAGTGTTTTTTTGTAAATTTACGAAATGGTACTATTTACTCAGCTCTTAATTGATTTATAACCATCAACATCACGTTACATCACATTACGTATCGTAGAATTAAGTTTATTTGCAGTCACGTGTCACGTCAGTTGACATGTTATTTTTCAGTTCCTACATGTTAAAATAAGTATACCGCAATTTTGTCAGTACACAATTTTTGTTCGTGGATATGAATATAATTACAAAATTGACAGCTATTTAGTAAATAAGTTTCCGAAAAACCCAGAAAACAAAACCACCGTGATAATAATTTGGCTTGTTTTTTTCTCGTTTTTGTAAAAGTTTACTGATTTAGTTTCGCCCAATAATAAATAATTACTTATAAAAATTATACACGGCAAATTTTGGGCATCGTATTTATGTATTTACTAAATACGATGGAGTATGTTAAATATAATATAACAAAAGGGAATTAGATAATAGATAAGATAAGTGTATGTCACTACTCAAAAATAGAAGAATAGTCATAAAATAAAGGAAACAAATCAAGTAAAAAATCTACATAAATTTTGATTTTTTTCATTCGATTACATAATTATTTCATAAAAACAAGGGGACAATTTATTATTTCGCAAAATTTCGGGTTTATCTTGCCAGATTACGTAAAACCTCATGAAATACCAAAAATTATAGAAAATCAACCACTTATAACTTCCTAATTCCGGAAGCATATTTTTGAAATAAGTACTATGCCACCAGTCAAGAAATACAGGAATAGAATAGTCATAAAATAAAGAAAACCAATCAATCCAGTAAAAAAACCCAATTTTGCTCCAAAATTTCGGTTTTATTTAATAGTTCATCACAGATTACGTAAAACCTAATGAAATTCCAAAAATTATAGAAAATTAACCACTTAACTTCCTAATTTGGAAACATATTTTTGAAATAAGTAGTCAAAAATCCAGCAAAAAAATACAAGACGTCATAAAACAAAGAAAACCAATCAATCCAGTAAAAAATTCCAATTTTGCTCTCGATTCGATTCCATTCGATTAGATGACACCTTGCGAATCCAAATTATTATATCGTAGTCATCGCCGTTGTGCAAAAATCCTGCAGTAAAAAAGCCCACGCCTGCGACCAGTGGTCGCGGAAGGGTGAGGGACAATATCCCCACGATTGTTCGATGTCCTCATCATCTCCCCATGTTATATACACCCCTCCCTCCTCTAACCCACAATGTTCATGTCCCCAGATGTCCTCACGGCTTCCGCGGCCACTGACGACCAACCAGGACCACCTAGTTATCATCAGCCGGCAACCACGTACGTCTGTAAGTTTCATACGTATACCAAATCCTTGAGAAACTTTCCGGTTCGGGGAGGATGAGATGATGAGGAGTGAAAATGTCAAGGGCCCTTGTCAACTGCTCTTCTTCTCCTCAGTTATTTTATGATTTCTACACCAATCTCATATTTGAATTCCCATTAGTATTCAGATAATACGGGGAAGAGAGAGAGAGTCGGAGGGAGAGGCTTCTGGTGCCATTATTGCGATTGAAATTCCACGTATGTCTCCCCGCACGAGGGGGAAAATTAGCATTCTGTATTGCACAAAGGGAAGAAGATCCATCTTTCCGAGGCAGCAGTAGTATTATTAGAGGGTGAAACCCTTTATGGGAATGGCGTATCTGTCCGTCCGTTCATCTGTCCAAATCCACGATAGCTTTTGAATAGAATATGCAGTCTTTGCTAACGTCTGGCAATGAGTATTTTATAGGAATAAACTTCCGTCCGTCTGTCTGTCCATAACTTTCGAACAGATGCAGTTTTTGCCAACGTTTGAGCATTTTATGGGAATGACTTGTCTGTCCGTCTGTCTGTCCATGTATCTACATCCAGTCTTCGTCAACGTTTTGGGGATGACTTTGACAGGTCACATTGACCAGGTCATGGCGCCAGGTCAAAGGTCAGCAATATCAGAAATTTTTGTTTGGACTGTTTAGGAATTTCAGAAATTTAAATACGTTCCACATACGATGACCCTATGACGAAATTAGAAGTCTAAAATGTCAAAATTCCTTATTTCTGGTTTCACCCCTTTGCTATATTTTGTTCCCACCGGTTTATTATATTGTTCATTCTCTCTCTGGCTAGCAAAAATCCAACCTGGTCCACTTTTCTTTCTTGTCATTCATCCAACTACATAACTGCATGCAACGTAACGTACTTTCTCCATGCACGTGGGTGGAGAAAGTTCTTCTTTTCGGGAGAAAAGTTGAGACTACTTTTTCTCTCCAGCTCCTCAAACTCTTTTTTGATGACAACATAATGACATCCGGCCGGCTCCTCCTTCTTTTATCCGAATCCAGAAAAGGAGAAGAGAGAAATCCGACTGAATGGCAAATTTTTTCGTCTCCTTGAATTGAAGAATGTGCAATTTTCGAGACGAATTATTGTCAACTTTCTCTCCTTTCATGAGTAAGTATGTACATACGTGTAGGAGGTGGAAATAATGACCCACTTCAGAAATAAATTCGGGATAGAATACATAAATTCCTGGAAATGTCAAATTCTTAGAAGATATAAAATTTCATGATTTTGTCGCGTCATTTATTTTTATAAGTTCAAACAAATGATTTTTTACGTAACGTAAGACTCGATAATTCATCATCAAAATCACCACATTTTTAATCGCTTTTCGCCTCTGGGAATTTATTTTAAAATTCTGGACGACGAATTTGTAGTCGTTGAGTTGATTAATGGAATGGCGTTGAGTTTTTTAGCCAGTTTCGACGAGTTCCAATTTTTCTGAAGGCTTCATAAACTTGAGATCTCCTCCTTCAAAAAGTGTCAAAATCTGGTGTGTATATTTTCAAAAATTTGGGAACGACCTATGCTATACAAATTTGTCGTCCAGAATTATAAAATAAATTCCCAGAGGTGAGAAATGATTAAAAATGTGTTGATTTTGGTAACGAGATCTGCGTTAATTTCTCACGTGCGAGTTGTTAAATACAATTGCGTAATTATCAGTTTTTTTTTCTCTCTCTTCTTCTTTCATAACTCCGTAAATCCATTAATTACTCAAGTTTACTTTGCACCAAGTAATAAGTAGATAAAAACTTAACTTTGCAATAATCACGTAACTCTCTCCCAATACTTTCTCAAAATTTGTCATCAAAGTGAGAGAGTGACATCCGCACACAAAGAGACAGACGCAATCCAGATATAAAAAGTACGTGAGCGAAGAAGAGCCACAGCCCACCAACTTTCTCCTCTCTCACTAATTATCCTATTTTCATTAATACTATTCATTAATCCACACATTTCCGTCGTTCGTCCTCGTCTTCTCCTTAGCCCAAAAGTACACACGTGCATTTCAACTAATTATCTCTCCTCTCAATTCTCAGCTTTCACCTGTCCGACACGCCCAACCATCCACCCACCACTTATTTACCACCCACCCACCCACCAACGAAGAACAAAGCAACGGAAGTCATTTTCCTCCTCTGGTTGGCCCAATTAAATTACTTAAATTAATGAAAAGGTAAGTAAATCTAATCAGAGCAAAGTTCCTGAAATCAAATCCATTTACATAAATCGCTAAAAGTCACGATTTCCTTAATTCAACGGGGAAAGTTTAGCTCTACTCTTACTTTCACCGATGACATGTTATACGCTAATTGCTTATTTATCCATGCATACATACACACTCCATCAAAATTTAACTTTTGCACACAAAACGGACCAACTTTTCTAAATATTATTTAGACAAAATGACACACGTGTATAATTTGCATAACTCTAAATGCTAATTAGTAGTTGCACACTTAGTTCGCGTGTATTCGTTTCAAAACAGAACTTTCTCCATTGTTTTTTACCCCCACGCCACCAAAAGTGAGTGAACCGACAACTTATCAGGAAACAAAGAGAGAGAGGCAGACCCACTTCCGACTTTAATTATGGAATCAAACTTTACTTTACTTTCAATAAGTTTAACCTCATTCATTCAACTCTTAAATGGAGTAATTAGCCGGAATTGTTATACATACGAACGAGCAATGATGATGACAAGGCCGTTCAGAGTGAGAATGGAAGAACCAAGAATTATTACTTGGAGAGAATGAGAAAGCTAGAATTGCTAGGGAAGAATCATGCCGCGGCTATTTATTCATTTACGAATTTTCTATTTAGGAAAATTGTCGAATTTTACGAAATTTTAGAAATTTGTTTACAAAGCTACGGTGAAAAATCAAATTGCATATAAAAGTGTTTCAGCCATAAAAAGATGGAGGTCGTCAGTTTATTCGTAAAAAAGTTTGTAATATCGTTTTATACGTGATTACAAAAATTTGTTTAAATTTCGTAATTATTTAACAAAAAATGTGTAAGAATTACGCCGAATGAATGATTTTTAATATTAAAGTAACTAAAATTAGGGTTTTAGATCCACTGGGTATGGGTATACTTTTTAGGAATAGTTACTAGAATTTCTAAATAGAATATCTATTTTCTTTTATTTCTACCTTTTCCTAATTTTTTGTCAGATTCTTAAGAAAATATGCAAATTTAAAAAAATGGAAATTTTGTAAATATTTTTAACGCTTTTAGACTAAAATAATTTAAATCCTTCGGCTATTTTTTTTTTCAAAAGTAGATTTTCAATTTTCAAAATAAAAATTTTCAATGATTTTAAACCAAATAGTTTCTTAAACTAGGAAAAGCTTATATTAAATTTAAAAAATAATAATTTGACGAAAAAATGCCCCAAAATTTATATTTTTACATTAAATTTTCCGCGATTTGTCATAAATAAATAAATAGCCGCTGTATGCTTGAACATGCATGACACGAACTGCTTGCTTTCTTATAAAGCTCTGCGTAGCATCCACCTCACAGCAGCAGCAGAATAGCAAATATAAACTTTCGCCGTATAATAATGTACCTCCTTTCTCCGTGAGCTTTATTGTCTCACCAGTCTTAAGACTCTGACTGAATGTGTGAATCGTTAAAATTAATTATTATAAATCGTCCCACATTTGAGTGAGACGACGGGAAAGCGAATCATTATAATTGTCACGTTCCTCATCGTCTCACTGACTGAGCATGACATTTAAGAGAAGAAGATCTCTCACTCTAATTCTACTCCATGCACTGAGGAGAGAAAGTTTAGTTGACCTAAAAATCATCATCCCTCGCTTTTTTTCCTGGTCTGTCGATAAGTTAAGTATTTTCTTTATTAAGTGATGAAAAATATGACATTTCTCCAACGCTAACTTCTCTCAGGATAAAATACACACTCTTAGAAATAAGATAATACCAAGCGGTATTCATGTATGAATTTATAAAAGTGAGATTGATCACTAGTACTCTGTAGTAACAGTGAGTATTAAATTTTTACCATATCGGTAGCAAATTTTTACGGACCTGAATAATTTTAATACCAAGCCGTAGCAAGTTTAACACCGAGAAATCAATATCTTCCCGAGTATGGTATATTTCTAACAGTGGAGAAATCCAGTATTAAACTAATACCGAGACGTATTCATGACTCTACCAAACTAGAATTGATAATAATACCCCGTAGTAATAGTTGGGTAATTTATTTTTTCAAAATTTTATCATACATATCGGTGGTAGCAAATTTTTACGGAGCGGTATAATTTTAACACCAAGCAGTGGCAACTTTAATATCGAGAAATCAATACCTATACTTGACAGATTTCTAACAGTGGGTTTGTCTCACGTTTGAGACTGAATATGATGAAAATGTGTCAACTTTCACCCAAAAGTGGGAAAGGTGGTGAATAAAGACAAAGGCAGCCACTTTCTCATCATTTGTAGTAGCAGAGGAGGAGGAGGAGGAGGAGGAGTAGGTGGTGGTGTTGGATTAGTGGAAATGCATTAAACGACTAAAACAATGTTTTCCTTCCTCCTTCACCATTTACTATTCGCTTTTTCTCCGTGTCACCTCACCGTGTCGCGCTAATTCATCATTTCTCTCTCTTCTCTACATACATATCCTCCTCGTAAGAGAAAGAGGCAGGGGTCGCAGAATACTGGGGACACTGGGGGATTATTATAAGATATGTCCACCTCGATATGTCCACACTGTTAGAAATCTGATATAGTCAGGCAGATATTGATTTCTCGGTATTAAAGTTACTACCGCTTGGCATTAAAATTATACCCGTCCGTAAAAGTATCAGTACGTGTGCTTACGCTCGTTCGACACCATTAATAAAAACTTCAATCAAGCAATCAATCAATCAAAAATTTCCTGTCGATCTGATAACAATTTAATACCGAGCTATTACTACGGTATTACTTTTCAATCCCACTTTAGTAGAGTCCTACATGAATACCGCTTGGTATTATTTTAATACTTGGTTTCTAAGAATTTTAAACACATGCCCCTTTGTCTCTATTGTTGTCCCCCATTCATTGTTCCACCGTCCCTGCGTGCGTGTGAGGTGACTAAAACTACTCTCAAATGTAAATAAGGGTCGTCTCCTCCTCTCCTCGTAATACTCTCACTCAAACGCCTTTAACACATCCTGCCTGACTTTCTCTCTGCTTTCCTAACCTTTCGTCACAAAAGGAAGAAAGGAAAGCGTTGCGGGAGGAGGTGAGAAGACCTCCTTCTCAGCCACCCATTACAACAATTCTTCGTTTACTTACTTTACTTTACTCATACTTTGACTTTCCTGAGAAATGGGGCCGTAGAAATTATTGTCCTTTCCTTTCTATACGGCAGGGTTTCCGGTGAAAGTAAGTAACCACGTGCAAGAAATAATGGGGAGAAAGTGGTTTCTTGCAGGGCAATATTTTGACCTGAGAGAAATGCAAGGCGCGAGAAACTACGCCGCGCCGCTGTAAATACTTCATACGGTGCGTGGCTGGATGGCGCATATTTCTTGCACTTTCTCCCAGTTTCTTGCACCTCGCATTCTTGCTTTGTACTGCAAGAAATGTGACAAACACACAAGAAACTAAATACTTCCCGCCCTTATATTTCATCAGACGCGTAGTTAGATGACACAGGTTTCTTGCACTTTCGCATAGTTTCATGCACCCCGCATTTCTTGCATTTCTTGCCTCACAGTGCAAGAAACTACCGGAAGAAAGTGGGTTTTGCAGCTATTTTGACCTGGAAGTAATGCAAGGCACCAGAAACTCCTTCCCGCCGCTATATTTCATACAGCGCGCGGCTAGATGGCGCATATTTCTCGCACTTTCTCGCCCACCCGCCAGAAACGAAACACTGTTTCGACACCATACCACCTCCTCCCCGATAACTAAAGCTAACATTAAATTCGCTCCGTGTAAACAGGAGCAGTTTGTCATAAAGGAGTTAAATATATGGTGACTGACTTGGAGAAAACTTGGTGCGGCACGATTTATTTACTTTCCAACCCATGCTGCCGTACATTCGAGTACACGTGTTTTAATTGCAAACTTGTTCACCAAACTTGGCCACTTTGTCATCTTAAAAAGCAAGCCTGAATTAAATGCACGTAATGTAATAATAACGTGCAGTTTGGTTTTGGCTTGTGCATGCAAAAATGGATGGTTCTCGTTCTAGTTATGCAGAAATTTATAGAATTTTACAGAAATTTGTAGAAATTTACTGACAAACTCGGGAGAATTTATGCAGAAATTTGCAGAAATTTACTAATAATTACAAGAATTTTTGCAGAAATTTACAGGAATTCACCAACAATTATAAAAATTTGTGCAGAATTTACAGAAATTTAACAATAATTGTAAGATCTTTTTGTAGACCTTACAGAAATTTACAGAAATTTACGGATAATTTTAAGAATTTTTGCAGAAATTTATAGGAATTCGCCAACAATTTAAGAGTTTCTACAGAACGTAAAGAAATTTACAGAAATTTCTCGAGTTCCTAGTTGCTAGTTAATTTAAATTTCAAAAGTTTGGATCCTACCCGTTATTCAGAAATTTTTCGAAATATAAGAAATATGCTTTTCATTTAAACATTTGGGTGAATACATTGTCGTTCAGCGATCTATATTTGAACACGTGATTTATACAAAATACACGTAAAATTCAAAAGTGGCGTCAAGTTAGCAATGTTACGATTTTAGTCTAAAATTCCATAATTTTGCTACTATATTTCGCCGATTCCAGAATTTTCAGTATATTGCAAATTACGCGTTGATTAGAAGATCCAATACTCATCAATAGTGGATGCATTTGGTCTTTACATATAATTCCGCCCGACTCGACTCGAGCGAATCTTCCAATTCAACGGAGGTACATAATTTAAGCAGCGTTGTTTATTAAATCATAAGCTGTCATTTAAATCACTAACAATGGAGGTCTCCCAACGTATGCTCACAGATTTGGACCAAACTAGCGTTGATCGATCACAAATATAATTAGTGTGAAATTTGCAAATGGAACTATCTGCCAATGCGCAGGTTTGGCGGAGATATTTGCATAAAAAGAGGAGAAGACGCACCCCCAAGGCTGGCAAATTTGTCATTTGCCAAATTTGCTGCGCATTTTCTAGCTAACATATCGCGATTATTATCATTTTTAACAAGTTATATACTTCTCGAAATAAATATTTGTTAGAGTTGATTTCACACTTTCAGATTGCTTGTTGTTTCTCACTCTTGATGGTACATTGGAAATTCAGAAATTTTATGAAAATAAGACAATTCAAAATTGTACGTGTCTGGACAACCATTAAAAATTTTAATAAAGTAGTTAAACTTATTTTAATAAAGTAGTTAAACTTAAATTCTGTTTTATTAATACCTGGAGTACATTTTAAACAAGTTTGATTTCCAAACTACTAAATTTTCGACGTATTAATGTCGCAATAATAATATATTCGAATATGTAGTTCCAGAAGCTACAGAATTATAGAAAACTTGTCGCAAATTTTCTTTTTCTGGATATTTGTAAAAGCAAATTTTCTTCATGTGCAGATCAAATTATAACTTTCTGGAAACCGACAGAAATGTCCATTTTCAAAGGATTTCAAAGTCGGCTCCGTAAATTTTGACCTACATATTTTTATCTTTTAATATCTGCAAATTTTAAAAACGTAGGTTTACTAACTGCCAATTAATTTGCGCTGAAACGTATGAATCATAGGAAAATAAATAAGATGAAAACCAATTTTTTTAAAGGTTCAGTCAAATCACAGCTTTATTCAGAACATTGTAAACAAAATTTGGAAATATAAGCCTTGAAAATTTTAATAGTAGGCTGGAATAGCGGCGGCTTATGAAAAATCTGAATATGAAAAATGTTCAAGAGATTTCAACATCTGTTCCGCAAATTTTGACCAAACTCAAGTTACAGAAATTTTAAAAATGTGGGTTTACTAACTGTGTATCAATTTGCGCTGAAACGAATGAATATTATGAAAAATATGTAAACAAATACAACGAAACAAAATTTTCTTAAATTTGAAGATTAATATCAACTCAGTTTTTCTTTTCCATCCCGCGCTGGTATCCTTCCCATGCTATTAGTATGGTAGGGATACGAAGCGGGAATCAAATTTTTGGTAAAGTAATTCTGAGTCAGTAGTAGATCACAGCTTTATTCAGAACATGATAGAAAAATTTTGGAAAAATAGCACTTCAAAAATTTCATAGTACATGGGAATTAAGCGGCGGACCAAATTTGCATGCAGAAGAATGAATTTTATACAAAATAAGAAAATAAATAATAAGAAAACCAAATTTCTTAAAAGGTTCACAGTTTTATTCAGAACATGGTAAACCAAAAATTTGGAAATATAAAACTTCAAAATTTTAATAGTAGGCGGGAATAGCGGCGGCGTATGCTGGAGCGGCGGCGTAGGCCAATCCAGCGGTGGATCCGTATCTTCGAATTCCGGTGGAGGCGGAGGAGGCGAAAGCGTTGTGGAAGTTGGGGCCGCTCACACCGGAAGTGTACAAAAGCTGGGCGGACGCCACGGCGAGGAGGGCGAGAACGACAAGGACCTAATTAGCAAGAATCAAATTATTACACAAAATTCCCATATTTTAGAAAATTATGAAAAATTCAAAAACTCAATTTTGGCCAGAAATCAGTATAAATAAATTTCCAGCAAATTTCAAATTCTGATGCTTTCAACAAATTTTGAAAAAGTCAGTAATTCAAATTCCCTTATATATTGTAGAAAAGTATGAAAAATTGTGGCTCAAATTGCTCAACTTACGAATCGGAACATGGCGAAGTTTTTGGTTTTTGAAGAGATGATAATTTCTGAGGAGATGAGATTGATTGAGCTTGAATGATTCCAATCCGTAAGGATTCTCGCATTTTATAGTTTCCATTCCACCAAGGAATCTACGTCATCGAGAAGAATTCCTTTGTTCACGAGTCACATCCACAAAAAAATACGTAACTGTACATTTTCATTAAGAAGGAGCGTAAATCTCAATTTTCTTACAACATCGATTGTCCAGGTTGCCAATCAGTCACGCCTTTACCTTAACTTTTTATTCAATCTTGAACTTGACTTGATCACGTGCAAAAAAACTGCAACTAATTTGGCACTGAATGAAATACTTAAGTTGCATACAGTTAACAACAATTTGATTAAGAGTTGATATGTACGTATGCATTTTGATTAAGTTGTTACAGCAAAAGTGAACCTTTTTTACTCCTGAGTTTATTTGTAGTACACAAACGACTATTGGAATTAAGAGATTGGAATGGTTATGGTGAGTGAAGATGTGCAGAATTTTGCCAAAACTTTTGAATACAGGTTGATGCACTGAAATTGTGCGTGCATATCTCTTCTGCTCGAAAATGTATCATTTTTTCGGCTTCGTGTAAACGAGGTCAAAGGTCATGAAATGTTAGCACGTCAAAAATCATTTTTTAAAAATGTCAAACTTTCCGAGTAGCGTCTCAACGAACTTCGTTTCCGTGAGTTTGTTACAGGATTTTATTTCTTGTTCGAATGCATTCCATAAAAAAATCTAATAAAATTCAAATTGTAAAAATTGTGCAGGTTTGTCCTTGAATTTTTATGGATAATAAAAAAATAGTATTTTTTTTGTAACAATGCAAATTGTTTACCGAATTTGCATACAAACAATAATTAAACGCCGGTTTATTTATTGTTAGTCCATGATTTCTCGTGTATACATATTTATTATTTCTTGCATAAAAATTAAGCTGACAGAGAGAAGAGCAGGCAAGATTTTTGGGATGGGTGACATTTTTTCAGGTATAAGAAAATTAAGCAATTATGTTATCGCTGCTGGATTTTGATTGAAAATAAATGAAACGATTGGTTTTAATTCGTGCCACAAAATAAATAATAATTACTCCAGGTTGCGGAATTTGGCTTTTTTTGAGGAAATTCTTCCCTCATGGAAAGTGGTAAATTTTTTGGAATAATTTACATAAAATGGGAGCAAACAATTTTCAAAATTTAAAAACATGAAGTGACTGGAACGGTGTAAAGGAGAGGTAAGTTTTTATTTTAAATTTTGAATATTAGGGGTTTACAATCGACTTATTTTGGTTTTCCCACAAATTATAAGTCATTTCTATAAATCAATTATAAGTCTGTTCTATTTGAATGCTCCACTTTTTGTTTAAATTTTATGTTGTATGCAATTCAGGCGACCGAATTGCATTAAACGTCAAAATCATCGCAAAAACAAACATAGTAGCTTTAAAAAGACCTAAAACTTCAAAAATAGGTACAACCTTTGAATTCTTGCCTAATATATAAATTACATGATATTTATGAAGTGGGATGATTGAAAATTTAATCGTCACTCTCATTTGAACTTCCCACTTTAAATATTTCACTGCACTATCGTAATTAAACCAATTTCAATTATGCACCATTTTAAATCACTTGAATACGGATTAAAACTCGATTGAAAAATAATTTATTGAGCAGCAAGTGCCCTGCAGCAAATTTGAGTGAGTCAAATTTCAACGGCAGCTGATGCTCAAAACAAGCGAAATAAGTGTCTTATTCCAGAAAAAAGTCAATCCAGGAGACTTATTTTCCGATCACTTATAAGTGAAATACTAGCTACTGCGCATGCTCGCGCAGTGTCACTTAAAAGTGGAAACGACTTATAAGTGGTCGGTACACTTATAAGTCAACATTTTGTAAACACCTATTGTTTATTTTCGACTTATTCATTAGACTGTGGATAAGTATTCTAGGTCACTAAAGTTCCAAAATATTTGTTTTCAAAATTTCTAGAATTTAAATGTTTTTGAAATATTATTGATAAATGTCATTTTTTTTAATTGTTTAACTTGAGCGACTTTAGACAAAATATTTTTATAAAGTTTTTATTTTTCTTAGGTGAGGCATAGTAACCATGACCACATGAAAAAATGCATGGTTACGGCGAAGCCTTAGTATGCAATCAGACCCCCCTTCCTAAAATTCCGCTCAAGTTTGTGGCAAAACGGCTAATCGCATCAAAATGGTGTAAAAGGCAATCGTGCAGACCTTGCTTAGCAGATTATGCCCGTCAATTCGAGGGAGATGACAATCTTATTTTAGTGCATTTAAAATCGATTTTAAACTTTTAAACGACTGGCAAATTCACTTTTACCATGCAATGCTAGTGCGAGACCCTGATTTTCATGTGTAGAAATCTATAACGGGTCAATTAAAACAAACCCGAGTGAAATCGGGTAAGAAATGAAGAACTTTTCTTGGTGGCATCTGCAAGTAGTCCTCTTGCATATAACGCCTGATCATCTTCCTATTATGAAGTTGCTATTAGCAACTAAATTCAACCAGTAAATACAGGCCGTACATAAAGTATGTGATACATTTTCTTCGAATTTCGACCCATACAATGTATGGCATACATGTCCCGTTAAATTCATTTGTTTGTTTGTCACATGGTATGCTAAAAGGCGCGATGGCTCTCCCCCACTCGAAATTGGTTAAATATTTCATGCACGTCCCCTAACACATAAGTCTCGTTCATACAATGCTTGTATTAAAGATGTATGCAATTAGAGATGTGCATCATATTTCACTTTTGTACAAACAATTTTTTAACGTCCAGTGTCTGAATTTTATGCTTATTGTTTATGAATTTGTATTCATAAACACGCCAGTTCATGGAAAGCATTTCTCACTCATTTAACTTCTGGTCATAATTTTCGCACCAGATACATATTTTTAATCGTGACAAATTCATTTAACACAATTAACCGAGCATAATACTACCAAAAATCCTGGCAGAAGATGGATAACCCCAGTCAAGCGGTACGTATATACATTTATGCCACAATCTTAATTAAATACGGTGTTTAGAGAATTATCGCTGCATTTATAATTTTAATTCATAGCTGGTGAACCTTGCTGACGTAACCTATTTTATGATCAAAAACGCTAAATCGAGATGTAAGAGCAAGAAATCTAATAATCCAACGCACAAGAACTCAATATGGAGGTACATCGAATCTTCTCTACTCGGAACGAATGAACCAAATATTAGGCAATTTCTCCACAATTTTGAGAAATGCATTCCATTACAAAATTCCGTGAGTGCATTTTAATTACATATTTCATTTAGTATGTTGCCTATGTATGCTTATTTATGTACTTATTGATACAGGAAAAATACTACGACACCACCGTAAATATGATTAGAATATTTATGATGGATCTTGCATCAAAATCGGAACTCAATAATAATCATCGACAACCTTCCTCATCGTGGGGACTTCTATCGACGAATATTTATACAACAAATACCATGGATGACCGACGATTTCTTTCGCAATTATGGGCAATTGGAAACGAAGTACGTACTTATAACTAAGCTAGCCTTAATCTAAAGTCCTTCGGTCTAATTTTATCAATATGATATTTTTATATTAAAGTTGGATAATATCGAAGGCGAGTCACTGGATGCACTTTTGCACAAAACGGTACGAATTAGGGACAAGAGGAAAGAGAAGCTAATCAAGGATCAGAATCGGTACCAACATAACCTGCAGCAGTTGTCCACCACCATTTCACCAGCACCACAGAACATTGAGGATGATCTCATCGTTCCATCACAAACTTCGCAAGTAGAATTAATTGAATTATTAGATAAATTGTATAAAAAGAGCATCCAACAATATGCTACGCAACCATGTGACAATTGTATGTTATTAATGTATCCATCACAAGCTCGTAATATTAGTATAACACCACAACTTTTTACATTATTTGGTGAGATTGATGTACAGTACCAACTTCCACCTCAAATGAAAGTGTGTCAGCGTTGCAAGAATAACTTGAAAAAATTCAAAATTCCTCCGAAATCCAAAATTAATGGGATGGCATTGCCACCCATTCCCAAGGAGCTTGAGTGCTTATCCATGGCTGAAACACGACTTATAAGCCAAGTCAAGCCCCACATGAAAGTCTTTCATACTTGCAGAGGGCAAGGCCAAAGAGCAATAAAAGGGTTGGTGGTTCATTTCCCACAGCAGATTAAGGAGGTGGTGGACCAATTACCCATGACGACTGAGAATTCGGACTTCATAGTTGTCAATGAAACAAATGACAAGACAGATCTGACTACACAACTTAGAGTTCGTCCGAAAAAAGTATATGAAGCACTTAGATGGTTAAAAGACAACAACCCTTTATACAGAAATGTAACTATTAATGATTCGGTTACATTTAATGATTTCCCATCCATTACTAGGGACGAAACTTTAACTCCTTCCCCAATAATAAACTACAATAATGCAAACATTACCTATATACAAGTAGGACAAATGTTTGTTCTTAGGGGCTCATTCTGCCAGAGCCACACCATATTTCTCAATAATGCTGGCAAGCAATGCACCGCAATGGCTGCCAGCTTACGCTGCTATAGAATCCCCTTTAACCTGGACACGTGAAACTCTGGACGGAGTTTTACTAACTGGAAACGAGTACTACTCCCTCAAACAGGAGGATGTACAGCACGACTACTTAACAGCTGACGAAGTTACTGGGGATATTATTGTCTTTGGTGGGTGTCAGGTTAGTCTGGGTATTGGAGATTTGTCAAATGCTGTCCAATTCGACGGTTATGTTAACCGTGCGCGGAGTGCTGACCTACCTCGATTGGATTACCAAATCCGACAATTCCTCACTCGAGGGTGTCAGTTTGGAATTCTGACCATCGGCCTTTACTCGATGGCGATGTATGTAGAAGGAAACCTCACATACTATTTTGACAGCCATAGTCGAGGAAAGGCAGGGGGAGCCACAAGAGGGGAAGATGCGGGAGCAGCTTGTGTGCTAAAAATCGACAATGATTTGGCCCCAGCTAAGATATCCAACTTGGCTAATAGAAATTGCGTGTCCACTTCTATCCCTCGCACTGATCTTGTCAATCTTCGCTTCCTCATTACTGTTTTTAATGTGGTACGCGAGGAGCAAATTTCTTCCAATCCATCAACTCCTATTCCATCTCCCACAAATTCACCACCACGCAAGATTCCGAGACCTGAAATTTTCGCTCCAGATTCCGATGAGGGAGCTAGTGAAAGCGAGGATGAAGACCAAGAAGGTCTTGCTTTTCCCAGCGCCGAGTTTGGTAGAGTTTTAGACATGGATTGCGTCATTGAAAGGGACGATATAATGGAGCCCGATTTGGATGATGTCATTGACGGTAGATACGAGCTAAATCGTATTTATGGAGGTCCCCTCAACGAGCATCACGAGCAGAACCTCGATCTGCTTGCATTCCCAAACTTATTCCCTCATGGTGTTAACGGGTTACATGCCTTTAGGAAAATCCCAATAACGTACTTGGATTACTTCCAACAAAGAATTATGTCTTCCGAAAAACGGTTTTCGAGGAATACAGATTTTCTGTTCTACGCTTTATCTGAAACCGATAAATATCGGGCTCGTCAAAAAATTGCTATATGCTGCCACCAGAAGTTGCAAGGTGACCCGAACGGACAGGAAGATAATCTTGCAGCTCGTGACCCTCACGTTTACATGAGTGCAATTAGAGGGACGTCTGCTTTCTGGAGGAAGTACACAGGTGATTTGATTGCAATGGTCAAGTCACTTGGTGTACCTACGTTTTTCTTCACATTTAGTTACGATGACCTTAATTCTTCTGATAGTGTTAATGCTCTCCTCAAGGCGAAAAACGGGGCAGACACACCTGAATGCGACCCTTCCACCATTCCCTACGACGAAAGGAAACAGATGCTTAACGATGATCCAGTGACTGCAGCCCGGCATTTTTCAATGCGTCTCACGAAATTTATTGCCTTGATCAAGGCCAATGGGCAGTCTATTTTTGGACTCCCTCTAATTGATTATTCCATCCGAGTTGAATTTCAAGCCCGTGGAAGTCCGCATGCCCACTGCCTATTTTGGCTCGAAAATGCACCTGATTGGAATTCATCAGAAGGAATTGCATTGCTTGAAAGGAACATTTCATGCAGCGTTTCTGGACAATATTCGGATTTGGTATTACGGTACCAAAAACATTGTCACAAGAGCACGTGCTTCAAAAATAGAAACTCATCTTGTAGGTTTGCATTTCCGAGGGTGGCTTCTTCGGAAACTAAAATTCTTAATGATGACGAAATTGCTAGAAATCGAGGCAGATTTTTCGCTCTGAAACGTGTGGAAGGGGAAGAAATGATAGGATACTATCACCCTGTTCTTTTTCCAATTCTGCGATGTAATATGGACTTGCAACCTGTGACAAACGCTATGGCCATTGCATACTATATAGCTAAATATATGTCGAAGGCGGAGCCACTTGAGATTCGCCAAGATGTGAAAGCAGCAATCAGTAAAATTCATTCTTCAAATTTACCTGCTGCACAAAAAATGTTTCGAGTTGCTATGACTATCATGCGACATCGTGAAGTTGGGGCTCAAGAAGCGGCTTTTCGGAACTGTCATCTCTTTCTTCGGTACTCTTCCCGAGCTTCTGTCTTTCTTCCTACTTTCATGAAGGACAAACGGGTACGGATGGTTGACCGAGAATATCTTGCGTAAGAAGTTATTCCAAAATTTCGAACGAATATTATAGATCGTTATATGGCTCGTCCACCGTTCTTGGAACCAATCTGCCTTTATGAATTCGCATCAATCTGGGCTCTGGCGCCGGCGTCAAAAAATGAGGGAAATGATGATGAGGATTTAATTGAATTTCCAGAAGCTCCTCCTGATGAACACTTTTTCCAGAGAAGTGGGTTCTTACATAAGTGCATTGACAGCGAGAACAGGTTACTCGGCAAAATTTTTTGGCGCCGCACCCCAGCCGTTGTTAAATATCCTAATTTTCATCCAGTGACAGATCGGGAAGCTTATTATTACTCTCTCATCTTAATGTACTGGCCATTTCGGAAGGAGGATTTCTGTGATGAAAGCGCACCAAGCGTCGTCTTCCAGCAAAAGCACCCTGAGTTTAGAACAAGTGTGCACAGTCCTGTGATTAGACGTGATTTGTGCGAAGAAATTGATAGGGCAATCTTACGAATATCTGAATTCACAGAAAATGAGAACGACGAGGCAAATATTGAGTGTCCCTTCGATCCTCCATTCGAAGAACAAGAGGATAATCTTCTTGACATCCCGTCACAGCAAGAGGTGTTCCCAGAAGTAGCTCCTAATATGAATATTACGGAGACTGTAAATGAATTATATCGGGGACTAAATGTGCAGCAAAAGAATATATTTCATAAGGTTCACACTGCTCTATCTTCTACCAACACCTTCCGCTTATTAGTGCAAGCAAGCCGAAGGTGGAACTGGTAAAACCCATTGTTTAAAGACACTCACGCTATTAATTAGGAACTACTGGCCGGGGGATTGTCTCATCATTGCGGCCCCCACTGGTAAAGCTGCATTTCCAATTCGTGGGGGCACTTGCCATCGAATTTTTGGATTGCAAGTTTTTGATAGGGTTCATAAAAACCTATCAAAAACTCAACGCTCGAAAACTGGCCGAATTTAGGAGAATTTATTCTAACGTGAGGTGGATTTTTATTGACGAAATTAGTATGGTTTCCTATGAAAATTTTCGCGCAATTCATTTGCGCTTGTGCGAAATTTTCAACACTGAAGGGGTTGACCCATTCGCTAATAAAAATGTCGTCATTTGGGGAGACTTACTTCAGCTTCCACCTCCGAAGGCGACCAGAATATTCATGCAACCTTCCGTATTCTCTGCTGAAGTTAATTTGTGGCGCCAGTTCTAATTTTCGGAACTGACTATTAACATGCGCCAAGGGACTGACCCACTATCTAAAATATGCTCTGAGCTTAGAGTTGGTAATTTGTCAGAAGAAAGTTTACGTTTACTGCAAGACAGACTGAATTTTGACCAAACAGAATTTGAGAATGCTGTACGAATTTTTCCAGAGAACCAAATGTGTGACGAATATAATAAAAAACGGACTATACAACTCAGACGAACTCAGCGCACTTATAAAATTAAGGCGCAAGACACGTATGCAGACGGTACTAAGCAAGGGCGAACATACCCTGAACAATCTTTGCCTACAACGATTGATAGAACTGGTGGATTTCCAAACGGGATAGAATTGGGTGTCGGTAGTAGAGTCATGCTTCGTAAAAATATTGATGTTATGAGTGGAAAAAGTAATGGCACTACTGGGGTGGTTCGTAAAATTGAATGGACCATTGATATAGACCAACAGATTTCTGAGGGTGACATGCCAAAAAGAGTTTCTATTCTTTTTGATCACGAGTCCGTAGAAACCTGGATTGAACCAACAACTGTAGAATTCTTCGCAAGAGGGCAGCAAAGAGTTACTCGTCGAACGCTGCCTCTGATTTTGTGCTGGGCAATTACAACGCATAAAACCCAAGGTTCCACATTAAATCAGGCGGTGGTATATTTAGGCAGCAAATGCAAAACCAAGGGATTAGCGTATGTCGCTATATCCAGGGTCAGAACACTTGCCGGGTTAGGCATTATCACGTTAGATCCTAGAAAGTTGTTGACGACAGGGAAATTTAACCCTGCAGATACTGACGCTCTGGATGAATTGGAAAGATTAAGAGCAACACTTGAAAATTAAGTTCTTTAAAAAATGCAGCTCTGAAATGCTATAAATAATAATGCATCCTTTCCCACTAATAATACAGTCACATTTTTTGGTCAATTGCACCCAACACCTTATACTGCATAAATAACCATCTCAAACCCAGCCAAAAAATGTGATTGTAATTTGAGTGGAAGTTGGTACTTGCAACGGGAATTAACGAAAAGTGCAGTTGCAAGTTAAATGGGTCTCGTTAATTACGTTGGCAATTCATACGTTTTGTTCCTATTTTAATGATTTTTAAGTATTTAATTCAGCGTAATTCATCATTGTATATATTAGGTATTACATATTTCTATCTTATTAACTGTTAAATAAAATTTTAGTACTTAGATGCAATATGTGAACTTGTAATGCATTTAATTTGAAAGCATTTCTCATCTCATTTATGCATTAATTCTTAATATCTTGTAACCTAAAGCATAAAAATAAACTAATTCTTTAAAAAAAACTTAGGCGAGGCTTGCTGAAAAGAAGAAAACAAGGTTTTATCATCATGTACTAAAATAATATGCCAAATCAATGTTCATCTCACGATTTCTAATTTTCCGTAAAGAGCTCAGCATATGCGTTTGGGACCATTTGCCTCGCCGTGGGCCGTGTGGCGATTCAAAAAATTAAAATGCTTTTAAATTTATTATTAATCCTCGGTACATTGAGTTTTGATACAACGAATTTTTAATATAAGGTTGAACAATGATATCTTTTTGTGACCTCAATGACCTCAAGTTTTGGTTGTCGCTAAATGATGGTAAAAAATAGTTGTGTCTTCCAATTATTAATTTGAAACCGAATTTTTCAGGTGCAGTATTCCTCCTACTTTCCAATGATTCTATTTTAAGTAATTCTAAAACTTCTAAAAAACCGGAGCGATTCCGGGCAATCGAGAAGTACGGAGGATAAAGTTTGTCAAATCTGGGAGGATTTTGACCACTGGATTTCGAACGAGTTTTCTCCTCCCGCTGCAAAAAGTCGGGATCATGATAACCACGCCGACGAGGAGCAGATAAGTCGTGATGATACGACCAGTCATGCGGGATTATCTTCTGCTCAAGTGGAGCCTGTTGTTGGGGGTAAATTTTATGCAAATAAATTTCATAATGAAACGGAAGGGTTATAAAAATAATTTGTAATTTCAGAAACTGATAGGACCGGGATTCATGGCGCGGGCATTCTTTGCCGAAACCCGGGTTGTGGTCGGCACTCGTCTTCATGCACGCTGTTATTACAAGGCAATCGGAATGGTGATGATGATGCCATCCAGAGACAGAGAGGTATTAATATGTGTTCCGTATGAAAATCGACGTGCCTGAAAAATGGGAATATATTTTGCAGAAAAATTTGCAAAATTCTTCAGAGCTCTATGCAATTTTTCTTATAGATACTATTCGTTTTAGACTTTCCACCTGAATCCTGCAAGTTTCTGTATGCGAATTTAATTTTTTAATTCGTAATTTTCCCGTGATTTTCGAAATAGGATGCTATAGTTTGGAGATATTTGACCCACGTCCTCCCCGATCATCGAATATGGACCCTGGTTCCACCATGTTCTCCGTTTCGCCGTATTTGGTCTCAATTTTTGTCCTTTTAGCGACATCTGTTTTCGTTTTTGCAATATTAATTTTGTGGTCGACTCGCTTCTATGAAAATGGTTCTTCCACAATTCAAAATTGGTGGAGTCCACGACCCCACGGGAGAAATAGTGGGGGTTAATTTACATATTAATAAAAAATTTACTAATATGAAATGAAATGAGTATAAAAAATTCGAATTCAAAAATGAAATTTATACATATTTTAAAAGGTTATATTTCAATAAAAATCCATTAAGATTACGCAATGTTCATTTATTTCGTGTAAAGTTTTGTGCAACGTTTGGACAAAAATTCTTAAATTCCTTCAAGATTATGTAATGATCATTTATGTTTTGAAACAAAAGTTTGGGAAAAACAAAAAAATTTGCTAAATTGCGTCAAAATTGGGAAATATTCATGAAACTATGAATGAAATTTTAATCCAAAATTTGGTAACTTGTGACGTCGATTTCAGAATTTTTTGCACGTATCTTATATTATTATGCTTTTACAATATTCGAATACACACAATTCCGTTTATAGAGTGCATTTATTCAAATTTTTACTAACTGGAGTTACGCAAATTTTAACTACCTTGTTGCTATTTACTTTAAATTCCGAAACTTCATATAACACAATAATTTCAGAAATTTTTGGCAATATAGGAAATTATAATCCCAAATGTAGTTGGTACCTCCGGTCGAACCTGTGTTTAATGTGATTTACAAACTACAGTCTCCTAATAAAAAGTGATAGTAGAGCGTAGTTTTTGAACCGGTCAACATAAAATTAAAAGGTCAATTGCGGTTTGTGCATACATTCAGTGCATATCATTGGTGTTGACCGCTTTTACTTGACATCACTAGGTCAAAAGATGCAGGAGCTTTACCACACGCGCGCGGCAATATTTTTTCACTTTTTACGCTAGACGAAAAATTCACAATGTTAGATGTAGTGTAGCAATTCAAGGACAACTACCATCTGGTTGCCCAACCTATTAAAGTAACCATAGGGACAGTGTCTAACTTTGAGATAAAAGTTCCGCTGGTCCAAGGTCAAGGAGGACTACAGTGATGTCCGAAGCTTTGAACGCCAGATTACCACAAAATCTCTGTCTGAGACCGAAGACTTTGGCCATACAAATGACCTTTCAACTTTAGAAATCAGATGAGCACTGAAAAATGACCCTAAGATGGAGGCCTTTTAGAGTTGAAAGAACCAAGTGCTACAGATTGCCCAGACGTAAGCTAAGGTCAAAAAATCGACCTCCCTCTCCCAGCGGTACGGTAAAAAACAAAATAACCCGTTTACCGATGAGAATTTCTTTACGACAAAAATTTGTTTCAACAAACGAAGTAGCATATTTTGTGTCAAATATTCTTAGGGTTAGTTAATTACGAAATGGAGGTCAAATGTCATCTTATCGGCCTACATTCATGGTTTTGGCGGCAATCGGCGGAATTGGGCAAAAACCGCCCAATTTCCTTGATTAAGGAGAGGAGATAGTTTAAAAAAATACTTGATAAATGTCCTTGTGAAGAAGGAACACCCCCTCAACTAGTCCATATTGGGTGAAAAGCCACCGACCCTTGTGAACGGCCCTACAGTAACAAATACAGCGAAATTCGTGAAAAACTGGATTAAACTCCAAATTTCTGACTTCATTTCCACTTTAGGTTTGATCTTGGCATTTTCGAATCGCAGTCAACTTCACTACCAAATATTGATTAAAATTGAGGAAACGGTCTGTTATGAGCCCCATATAAGTGTGTGGGTCACAAAAAAATTTCTGACCCGGGAATGATACACTTTGTCAGTAAATTGCGTGCGTATTTTTGACAGAGTTCGTTCTCTTCTC
Organism: Folsomia candida; assembly: GCF_002217175.1. NCBI lineage: Eukaryota > Metazoa > Arthropoda > Collembola > Entomobryomorpha > Isotomidae > Folsomia > Folsomia candida. Next base: position 5,038,839 of record NW_019091201.1, read on the forward strand.
TTGTGACTAATTTTTCATGGTCACAGGTGACAGGAGGAATATATTTTCAAGTGTAATACATGTTTTCTACTTGAAATTTAACTGGCTTTTCAATGGAACAAAAATAAATTTGGAATTCTTTAAAACAAAAGAGATATGGTCATCTACTCTACTATCACTTCTTATTAGGAGACTATGTACACATATAACCCAGAAATGGCATCAAGATTGCGCAATTTCATGATTTTAGTTTTAAACTGTTTAATTGTAAATTGCTTGCTTCTGGTCCTTCATTTCACCGATTTCAAAATTCACAATTTCAAAAACGTTTTCAAGATTCTCAACATATTGCAAATTATATTCTAATTTTAAGATACTTCTAAAAAAAAGTTGAATACACACAATTCCCAATTTATAGAGTGCGAATTCAAATTTTTAGATTGTTTGTCGAAATATGAATTTAATTTATTAAGCCTGACGATATTTGAATAAATTACAAGGATTGTTTTAGAAAAACCCAACAACTATGTTGTTTTTGCCTGAGCATTCGTCAAAATCTAACTCGAAGGTCGAAGAAATGTAGAAATGTAATATTTACATACATACATTGTTTTAGTGCCCCAAAAAATTTAGCAACATTTATACTCATTTATTTATTTGTACCTGAGAATTTGTCAAAATCTCACAAAATCGGGGGTGGGATCCTCCTAGGGGTGTGATTGATAAGGGGTGGCATATACAGGGGTGCGATTGCTCTGGTGCGATTGATCGGGGGTGGCAATGGTGGGGTGCGTTAGACGGGGTGCGATTGCTCGGGTGCGATTGATCGGGGGTGGCAATGGTGGGGTGCATTAGACGGGGTGCGATTGCTCGGGTGCGATTGATCGGGGGTGGCAATGGTGGGGTGCGTTAGACGGGGTGCGATTAAGAGGTTGCGATTGATCGGGTCGCATCATCCGCACACCCAAAATTTTAACGGTAGGGCTTTGTTTGTACTTTCACCGTCTCAGAACTACGTCCTAAATACAAAATACACGTAAAATTCAGAAATGTCATTAAGACTATGAAAAAGTAAAATTCCTAAAAGTCCTTAATTTTGATACCTTATAGCGCCGATTTCAGAATTTTAAACGTGTTGTAAATAACAGGATATAATTTTCAGATTAGAAAACTGCGCATAAGGTCTGGACGATGACGATGACAATGAGTCGAGTCGAGCTGAGTTCGAACGGGGTTAACTCAACACAATAACAAAAATCGCTAACTCTAATTCAACTCGACTCAAATTCAAAGAAGAAAATAAGAAATATTTGTTATTTATAAACAATATTTTTAAACAATTCGAAATTTCGATGGAAGACCGGCGTGTAATATTTAATTTGCGCCGAAACGAATGAATCGTAAGAAAAATGGGTAAATAAATAACATGAAAACCGAATTTTTTTAAAGGTTCAGATCAGATCACTGCTTTATTGACAAGATGGTAACAAAAATTTGGAAATACAAAACTTCAAAATTTTTAATAGTAGGCTGGAATAGCGGCGTAAGCTGGAGCGGCGTAGGCCAATCCAGCGGTGGATCCGTATCGTCGGATTCCGGTGGAGGCAGAGGAGGCGAAAGCGTTGTGAAAGTTGGGGCCGCTCACACCGGAAGTGTACAAAAGCTGGGCGGACGCCACGGCGACGAGGGCAAGAACGACAAGGACCTAATTTTCAAAAATCAAATTATTACACAAAGTTTCCCATATTTTACAAAATCATGAAAAATTCCTAGCTCAAATTTTAACTTACGAATCGGAACATGTTGATTTTAGTAGAATTGGCTTCGAAGAAAGATCTGTTTGTTAATATAGTTCGATTAAAGACTGTGCCTCTTACCAAAATTCGATCGAGTTTATATACATATTTACCATCCAGGAAAATACCCCATGAATCATTAACTTGGACCAAATTTGCATCCAACTACGTCATTAAGACCACCACCACTAAAGTCTCAACAAAGCTGAGATCTTATCGTATCATGTTTGCACTTAACACACCCTTTGTTACCTACCTACCATTTCCCTTAACAATGCAATGCTTCGTAAATAGATGCCTACGACAATTGCTACAAATTCAATTCAGCATCTTCACAACTCTCTTCCAATCGCGTAGTAGTACTGCAAATAAACTCAGTCAGCTTAAAAAGGTGAAGGTTACCACCGTTCACTTTTGCTGTAACAACTTAATCAAACTGCATACATACACACCAACTCTTAATCAAATTGAATATGCAACTTAAAGTTTCATTCAGTGCCAAATTAGTTGCAGCTTTTTTGCACATGATCAAGTCAAGTTCAAGATTGAATAAAAGGTAAAGGCGTGACTGATTGGCAAACCTGGACAATCGATCGATTGATGTTGTATTTATTTACATACGTAAACAAATTGAGATTTACACCTCTTAATGAAAATGTACAGTTATGTTTTTTTTTCTGGATGTGAGTACTGCTTGAACAAAGGAATTCTTCTCGATGACGTAGATTCCTTGGTGGAATGGAAACATATAAAATGCGAGAATTCTCACGAATTGGTCATCATTCAATCTCATCTCCTCAGAAAATATCATCTCTTCAAAAACAAACAAAAACATAACTTCGCCATGTTCCGATTCGTGAGTAAAAATTAATTTTTCATAATATTTTTGTAAAATCCTTGAGAATTTTGTAAATAATAATTTGATTTCTGATCATTTTAGGTCCTTGTCGTTCTCGCCCTCATCGCCGTGGCGTCCGCCCAGCTTTTGTACACTTCCGGTGTGAGCGGCCCCAACTTCCACAACGCTTTCGCCTCCTCCGCCTCCACCGGAATTCGACGATACGGATCCACCGCTGGATTGGCCTACGCCGCTCCAGCTTACGCCGCTGTCCCAGCCTACTATTAAAATTTTGAAGTTGTTATATTTCCAAATTTTTTTTACCATCTTCTCAATAAAACTGTGGTCTGATCTGAATCGTTACAAAATTCGGTTTCTTAAATTATTTAACTATTTTTCATACGATTCATTCGGTTCAGCGCAAATTAATTAGCATTTAGAAAACCTAGATTTTTAACATTTCTGTAACTTGAGTTGGGTCAAAATTTTTGGAACAAATCTTGAAATCGCTGGTTGAAATCCCTTAAACATTTTTCATATTTTTCATAAATTGCCACTATTCCAGCCTATTATTAAAATTTTGATGTGTTATGTTTCCAAATTTTTTTTACCATCTTGTCAATAAAACTATAGTCTGGTCTGAATCTTTACAAAATTCGGTCTGGATGTTATTTATTTACCTATTTTTCATACGATTCATACGTTTCGGGCGCAAATTAATAGGTAATTAGCAAACCTGTCTTGTTAAAATTTGTATTTTAAAATATTAAGAATAGGTCAAAATTTAGAGAAATCCTCTGAACATTTTTCATACTGTCTCCCGAAATTATGGTAGCAAATAAAATTTGCGATTATGATATTACCAATTTTTTTTACCAACTTCTGAATAAATCTGTGGTCTAATCTGAATTTATAAGAGATAAGTGGATTCTCATCTCAAAATTAATGAAGAATTTGAACCATGCAAAAAATTTTGAAATTGACGTCACAAACTACCAAAATTAGGGAATTTTAAATTCATGAACATTCTTCGCACAATCTTTGCGCAATTTCGGAATTTGTTTTGGCCCAAATTTTGTGCAAATATTTATTACCTATGTTCCAAGAAATGAATGAACGTTGCATAATTTTGACGTAATTCGGAATCTTTGTTTATGTCCAAATTTTGTGCAAATATTACAACAAATAAATAAACATTGGGTAGTTTTGATGGGTTTTTAATTGACAAATACGTTTTCAAAAACTAAATTTAATTGTTCATATTCCAATTTTTCTTATATTTATTTCATATTTACTAAATTTGCCGTTAATAAATTAACCCCCACTATTTCTCCCGTGGGGTCGTGGACTCCACCAATTTTGAATTGTGGAAGAACCATTTTCATAGAAGCGAGTCGACCACAAAATTAATATTGCAAAAACGAAAACAGATGTCGCTAGAAGGACAAAAATGGATAGCAAATACGGCGAAACGGTTAACATGGTGGGGCCAGGGTCCATATTCGATGATCGGGGAGGACGCGGGTCACAAATGTCCAAGCTGTAGCACCCTATTGAAAAAATCGAGGGAAATTTACCATTTAAAAAATCACAACTATGAAAATCAGAAACTTATTCAATTAATTTTTCGTCGGAAAGCATTTGCAAAGTTCCAAACAAATTGTGCACATTTCTTTATAGATAAATCCTGCAGAACTCTGTACCATTTTGCATGTTTTACCTCTATCTGAATCTCCAGGATTGTGCACGTTTTTTCTGCAGAATTGCGTAAAAGTGTGTTATACAGAAAAATTGTAATTATACAGTTCTGCAGAGCTTTTCAAATATTTCTGTAAAAACTATGCACATTTTTTGCAGGAAAATTTGCAATTTTTTTTGTAGGTTTATTTTCGTCTCTCTTCTCGTCTGCATCTTCAACATTTTGTATACTTCTTCTGCAGAACTGCATAAATGTGTATCTAAAAAACTTTATCCTCCGTACTTCTCGATTGCTCGGAATCGCTCCGCTTTTTCGGTGTTGACGTCGTCACCACCACGCCGGAAGAATTTGGACTGCTTTCACCATCCGTGTCCGACTCAATTTTGTGATAACTCGTCTAAAAAGTTGGGATTTTTTTTTAAATTTTGATAACAATGACACCAAAAATTTGCGCCGTACGAAAATTATTTATTATGCATTTAGAAACAAAATTTTGTGATAACTGATCTAAAAAGTTGGGGATTTAAAAAAATTGATTATGATCACATCCAAAATTTGAGACATATTATATAAATCAAATATTTATAAAAATAAAAGAAAATGTGAAAATATAAATTTTCCCAGATTTAAAAAATCAAATAATCCACTCATTTAACAATAAAAAAATTGGTAACAATTTTTCTGTAAATTTTTATAGTGCCCACTCTCATTTCCCATTCGAACGCATCTTTAACATTCAAAAATAAATATTTTCCAAAACTTTTTTTTCTAAAGTCGCCCAAATTAAACACAAAATTAACAAAAAATATGGGTCCCGTTTAAAAATAATATTTCAAAAACATTTAAATTCTAGAAATATTGAGAACAAAATTGAAATTTTAGTGGTACCAAGAGATTAATCACAGTCAAATGAAAAAGGCGAAAATAATTAATGCGTAAAATTTTAAGTAAAAAAAATTAAATTACCTCTCCTTTACACCGTTCCAGTCGTTTCATATTTTTTAATTTTTAAAATTATTTGTTCCTTTTTCATGCAAATTATTCCAAAAAATCACCACTTTTCCATGAGAGAAGAGTTTCCTCAAAAAACGAAATATTCTGCAACCTCGAGTACTTTTTATTTATTTTGTGGCATGAATTAAAACGAATTCTTTTCGCTCCCATTCAACCAGAATCCACCAGCGATAACATAATTGCTTAATTTGCTTATCGTAGATCCAACTTATACCTGAAAAAGTCTCACTCATCCCAAAAATCTTGCCTTGCCTGTACATGTAATTTTAATGCAAGAAATATGTACACGAACAATCATGGAATAACAATAAACCGGTGTTTAATTATTGTTTTTATGCAGATTCGGTGAACAATTTGCTATTAAAAAACAGCGTTTTTATTTTTATTTTCCATAAATATTCAGGGACAAACCTGCACAATTCTTACAATTTAAATTTTATTAGATTTTTTATAGAATGCATGAGAACAAGTGGAACAAGAAATACATTAAATCAGATGTAACAAACTTGCGGAAACTGAGTGCGTTGAGACGCCTACTCGGAAAATTTGACACTTTTCAAAAATGTCAAACGTAAAAAATGATTTTTGACGTCCCGACATTTCATGACCTTTGACGTCGCTTCCACGAATGTGCACTTTTGATTTCGCACAATTTCAGTGCATCAACCTGCATGGAAAAGTTTTAGCAAAATTCTGCCCATCTTCACTCACCACAACCATTCTAATCTCTTCCAATAGTCGTTCGTGTACTACAAATAAACTCAGGAGTAAAAAAGGTGAAGATTCACTTTTTCTGTAATAACTTAATCAAACTGCATACGTATATACCAACTCTTAATCAAATTGTTGTTATATGTATGCAACTTAAGTATTTCATTCAGTGCATAATTAGTTGCAGTTTTTTTGCACATGATCAAGTCAAGTTCAAGATTGAATAAAAGGTAAAGGTATTTAAAGGCGTGACTGATTGGCAACCTGGACAATCGATCGATGCTGTGTATTCACATACGTAAACAAATTGAGATTTACACCTCTTAATGAAAATGTACAGTTATTTTTTTTTTAGATGAACAAAGGAATTCTTCTCGATGACGTAGATCCCTTGGTGGAATGGAAACATATAAAATGCGAGAATTTTATGGATTTATCATCATTCAAGCTCAATCAATCTCATCTCCTCTGAAAATATTATCTCTCTTCAACAACCAAAACTTCGCCATGTTCCGATTCGTAAGTTAAAATATCAGTTACCAATTTTTTATATTTTCTAAAATATGAGAATTTGGGGTTCTGATTTTTTCACAATTTTCTAAAACATAGGAATTTTTGTTACTGATTTGTTCATAATTTATGTAAAGCACTAAAATTGTAAACTGATGAGAATGTATTTATAATTTCTGACCAAAATTGAGTTTCTAAATTTTTCATAATTAAAAAAAATATGCGTATATGGGAATTTTGTGTAATAATTTGATTTCTGAAAATTAGGTCCTTGTCGTTCTCGCCCTCCTCGCCGTGGCGTCCGCCCAGCTTTCGTACACTTCCGGTGTGAGCGGCCCCAACTTTCACAACGCTTTCGCCTCCTCCGCCTCCACCGGAATCCGACGATATGGATCCACCGCTGGATTGGCGTACGCCGCCGCTCCAGCTTACGCCGCAGCTATTCCCGCATATTATTAAAATTTTGATGTGTTATGTTTCCAATTTTTTTTACCATCTTGTCAATAAAGCAGTGATTTGATATGAATCTTTACAAAATTCGGTTTCTTAAATTATTTAACTATTTTTCATACGTTTCGGCGTAAATTAATTAATATATATACGCCTCCGCTATCCTAGCCTACTAAACGTTTGAATTTCAAATTGCTTGCTACTAATATTTCTAATTTTTTGTGCTTCAAATTTTGAAATGTTATATTTCCAATTTTTTTTTACCATCTACTCAATAAAACTGTGGTCTGATCTGAATCTTTACAAACTTCGGTCTTTTTCTTATTTATTTTCCTATTTTTCATACGATTCATTCGTTTCAGCTCAAATTAATAAGAAATTAGCAAGCCCATGTTGTTAAAATTTGCGTAATTTAAGTTAGTAAAAATTTGAATAAAAGCGTTCTATAAATTCGTGCATAAATATGTATAACCAAATTTTTAATCCGAAACGAGGATATCTATCTTAAAATCAAAGTATAATTTGTAATTTGCAGAAAAATCTGTAATCGACGTCAATAAGAACCAAAATTAACGAATTCTAGATTAAAACTAGCGTATAAGCCCGTCTCCCGCCGGGCGAGAGCTAAACTTATTCTTATGAAAATTGAATGGGATAGTGCATAATTCTACAGAATTATCTTTTTCTTGTATCTATCTTATTAGCTGGACACGTCAGTTGGAAAGAAAAGGGAAAGTAACTGTTCCGCGATGGAAGCAGAAGTGGCTTCCAGTTAATTTTACCTTCACTTTAAAGTACAGGGTCCATGATAACCTTAATATAACTATTATTAGATAACATAGTTTATATATAACATAGTTATGTGTATTTCATAGTTTATCAATGTTTATGTTAATAAATGAACTACAACATTATTAGATAACCGCCCACGATAATCATTAATAAAGAACCATCGTCAGGCAACCATTCTCAGATAACCACTATCAGCCAACCAATCACAGATGAGTTGTGTCACGTCAAAACTGATTGTGCACAATCGTCCCAGTCCCGATGTATCAAAATTCGTCGATCCTTTGCTGCACAGCACAATTCGTCAACCATGTGCTGTTGCCTGATGGTGTTTATCTTGGGGCGGTTATCTGATGGTGGTTATCTGGGGGTGGTTATCAGGGGTGATTATCTGAAGGGAGGGTTATCAGCTGGTGGTTATCTGGGGGGTTGTCAGGAGGTAGTTGTCTGGGGGTGATTTCAGGCGGTGGTTATCTGTGGGTGGTTATCATGAGGTGGTTATCTGGGCGTGCTTGTCAGACAGTGGCAGTGGTGATCTGGGGGTGGTTGTCATACGGTGGCCATCCGGGGGTATTTTTTAAAATTAAGAATTTAATTTGAATTTTCGCGCCTTTTGAAACTTAACTTTCTCCACTTTCACTTCCGTCACGGAAAATAACTTTCACTTCCGTTGCAGACAAACATTTCCAGCTTATAATATAGATAATATCATGAAGTTTTCAAAAAATAAATTTAAACGTTCACATTTTAATTTATTCCTGTATTTATTTCATATTTACTAAATTTCCTCTTAATAAATTAACCCCCACTATTTCTTCCGTGGGGTCGTGGACTCCACCAATTTTGAATTGTGGTAGAACCATTTTCATAGAAGCGAGTCGACCACAAAATTAATATTGCAAAAACGAAAACACATGTCGCTAGAAGGACAAAAATGGAGACCAAATATGGCGAAACGGAGAACATGGTGGGGCCAGGGTCCATATTCGATGATCGGAGAGGACGCGGGTCACAAATGTCCAAGCTGTAGCATCCTATTTACATATTTACAAAATCGGGGAAATTTACCATTTAAAAAATCGCAACTATGAAAATCTACGTACAGAAACTTATTCAATTAATTTTTCGTCGGAAAGCATTTGCAAAGTTTCAAACAAATCCTGCACATTTCTTTGTAGATAAATTCTCCAGAACTCTGTACCATTTTGCATGTTTTGCATCTATCTGCATCTCCAGGATTGTGCACGTTTTTTTCTGCAGAACTGCGTAAAAGTGTGTTATGCAGACAAATTGTAATTATACAGTTCTGCAGAGTTTTTCAAATTTTTCTGCAAAAACTATGCAAACTTTTTGCAGAAAATTTTTTTGCAGGTTTATTTTCGTCTCTTTTCTTGTCTGCATATTCAACATTTTGTGTACTTGAAGAAGAAGAAGAAAAATGTGCAGAGTTTTGCATAATTTGACATGTTTGCAAATTTTTACGGCACACCGATTTTCATACGGGATACATACATACCTCTCTGTCTTTGGATGGCATCATCATCATTATTCCGATTATTTTGTGATAACAGCGTGCATGAAGATGAGTGACGAACACAACCCGGGTTTCGGCAAAGAATGCCCGCTCCATGAATCCCGGTCCTCTCATTTCCTGAAATTACAAAATATTTATAACCCTTCCGTTTCATTATGAAATTTATTTGCATAAAATTTACCCCCAAAAACAGACTCCACTTGCGCAGAAGATGATCCCGCATGACTGATAATGTCATCACGGCTTATCTGCTCGTCGTCGGCGTGGTTATCTTGATCCCCACTGTTTCCAGCGGGAGGAGAAAACTCGTTCGAAATCCAGTGGTCAAAATCCTCCCAGATTTGACACACTTTATCCTCCGTATTTCTCGATTGCTCGGAATCGCTCCGCTTTTTCGGTGTTGACGTCGTCACCACGCCGGAAGAATTTGGACTGCTTTCACCATCCGTGTCCGACTCAATTTTGTGATAACTCGCCTAAAAAGTTAAGGATTTTTTTTTCAAAATTTTGATCATAACGACACCAAAAATTGAAGAGTATGAAAAATATTTCTTTAATATTTGGAAACAAAATTTTGTAATAATTGGGCTAAAAGGTTGGGAAATTATTTAAAATTTTGATAATTATGACACTCAAAATTTGAGGAGTATGAAAAGTATAAAATTTGGTGATACCTGGGCTAAAAAGCACCAAAATAGATATTTTGTAGGGCAAAAAATTTTCGTATTTCAATTTTTACCTTGACTCAAATCAGCAGAAATTACGCATCATTACACTCAAAAATAAATACTTTACAAAAATATTTTGTCTAAAGTCGCTCAAGTTAAACATTTTAGTAAAAAAAATAAAAGAAAGCTTAACACATTTGTCAATAATATTTCAACAATTTTGAAATTCTAGAAATTTTGGAAACAAATATTTTGGAATTTTAGTGACCTAAAAGAGTTCAGTCACAGTCAACTGAAAAAGTCGAAAATAATGTTCAAAATTTAAAATATTAAAAGAAAATTACCTCTCCTTTACACCGTTCCAGTCGCTTCATTTTTTTCGATTTTGAAAATTACTTGTTCCTTTTTCATGCAAATTATTCTAAAAAATTCACCACTTTTCCATGAGAGAAGAGTTTCCTCAAAAAACGAAATATTCTGCAACCTCGAGTACTTTTTATTTATTTTGTGGCACGAATTAAAACGAATCGTCTTCGTTCCCATTCAACTAGGATCAAGAAGCCATAACATAATTTACTTAATTAGCTTATCGTAGATCCAACTTATACCTGAAAAAGTCTCACTCATCCCAAAAGTCTTGTCTTGCCTGGACATGTAATTTTAATGCAAGAAATATGTTTACACGAAAAATCATGGAATAACAAATAAACCGGTGTTTAATTATTGTTTGTATGCAGATTCGGTAAACAAGTTCCAATTAAAAAACAGCACTTTTTTTATTATCCATAAATATGCAAGTACAAACCTGCACAATTCTTACAATTTAAATTTTATTAGATTTTTTATAGAATGCATGAGAACAAGTGAAACAAGAAATACATATATTAAATCAGATATAACAAACTCGCGGAATCGGAATGACTTGAGACGCCTACTCGGAAAATTTGACATTTTTCAAAATTGTCAAACGTCAAAAATGATTTTTCATGAGGTCATTTCATTACCTTTGACCTCGCTTCCACGGATGTGCACGCTTAAGTTTGCACAATTTCAGTGCATCACCCTGTTTGTAAAAGTTTAAGCAAAATTCTGCCCATCTTTACTCACCACAATCATTCTAATCCCTTCCAATAGTCATTCGTGTACTACAAATAAAGGTGAAGGTTCACTTCGGCAGTAACAACTTAATCAAACTGAATACCAAATCTTAATCAAATTGTTGTTAAGTATATGCAACTTAAGTATTTCATTCAGTGCCAAATTAGTTGCAGTTTTTTTGCACACGATCAAGTTCAAGATTGATCAAAAGGGGTGACTGATTGGCGACCTGGACGATCGATTGATCGATGCTGTAAACAAATTGAGATTTACACTATTTATTGATAACTATTAATGAAAATGTACAGTCAGTCTAGGGATTGACAGTGAATTCACCTGCTTTGGCCGTGAATTCACGGGCCTGAAAGTCTGCAGATTCACGGGCTTCAAGATAGGAAAAGCTGTGAATTCACGGCCCAGAAGAAAAAATAATTTAAAAATAATTCTAGGGCTGTGAATCTGCAGCTTTTCCTATCTTTAAGGCTGTGATTTCACGGCATTCAAATTTTTTTATTTTGGTTTTTCGAAAATTTAAATTTTTCTGAAAACTTTTCACAAAAACGCAGCGGACCAAAAAAGAGTATATACTTTTTCATGAATTTTATGGTTTATTTGAAAAAAATTCAATCGTGCGAAATTCGAAATAATTCCATTTTAATTGAAAAGACTGACATTTCTCAAGTAATGTACACGCCGGCATGTCCGTCATTATTACGAAAGGGGATTTTATTGAAATTTTAAATAAATTATTTTGATATTGTAATCTACATGAACTGTTGGCACAAAATTAAACTGTGGCCCCACATGACCACACCCCCATTGGGGGGAAAAGTGAGATTTTGGTCAGCATCAGCACATTATGAAAAAATATTAAATTTAAACTGAGTGGGAAGTTGACCCGACTTGACCACACCCCCGGTATGGGGCAAAGTGAGATTATGGTCAGCATCGAAATCTACTCACAAAATAATGTGTAAATACGTCACGTAAATACGTTTGTGTTTTTGCACATGACCACTCCCACTCGAAGGGGAGTGGTCGGAGCTCAAAATTATGAAGATTTCCGAAATCTTCTTACAAAATAACGTGGAAAACCGTCACAATTCGAATTTGTGCATATGACCACCCCCACTCGAAAGGGGAGTGGTGGGAACTTAAAATGATGACATTTCGAAAACCTTGATGATTTTGCACAATATACAGATAGTGGAAGTAAAACTTTGTAGTGTATGTAATATGACTTAAGATAAGCATTCAGTGACAGCTAGCCGTCAGCCGTGCTAACTGATTGTTCTGATGTGAAATTCACTGCTCTGGAAATTATTTTTTTCCGGGCCGTGAATTCACAGTTTTTCCTATCTTGAAGCCCGTGAATCTGCAGGCTTTCAGGCCCGTGAATTCACGGCCAAAGCAGGTGAATTCACTGTCAATCCCTAGACTGACAGTTATGTATTTTTTTCTGGATGTGAACAAAGGAATTCTTCTCGATGACGTAGATTCCTTGGTGGAATGAAAACATATAAAATGCGAGAAACCTTACGAATTGGAATCATTCAATCTAATCTCCTCAGAAAATATTATCTCTACAAAACCCAAAACTTCGCCATGTTCCGATTCGTGAGTAAAAATTAATTTTTCATACTTTTTGTAAAATATTTATGAGAATTTTGTGTACTAATTTGATTTTTTGATAATTAGGTCCTTGTCGTTCTCGCCCTCCTCGCCGTGGCGTCCGCCCAGCTTTTGTACACTTCCGGTGTGAGCGGCCCCAACTTTCACAACGCTTTCGCCTCCTCTGCCTCCACCGGAATTCGACGATACGGATCCACCGCTGGATTGGCCTACGCCGCTCCAGCTTACGCCGCTGTCCCAGCCTATTATTAAAATTTTGAAAGTGTTATATTTCCAAATTTTTTTACCATCTTCAGAATAAAACTGTGATCTGATCTGAATCTTTACAAAATTCGGCTTTGTTGTCATTTATTTACCTATTTTTCATATGACTCATACGCTTCAGCGCAAATTAGTAGACCGTTAGCACTCCTACATACGTTGTTAAAATTTCTATTTAAGTAACAAATAAAAAAAGGCCAAAATTTACAGAACTAAGTCCTCTGAACATTTTTTATATTGTCTCCCGAAATTTTGGGAGCAAATAAAATTTTAAATTATTGTATTTCCATTTTTTATCATCTTCTCAATAAAACTGTGATCTTAACCTTATCTGAACTTTAAAAATTCAATTTCCTACTTATTTATTTTCCAAGTTTTCATACGATTCATACGCTTCAGCGCAAATTAATAGACCGTTAGCAAACCTACATTATTAAAATTTGCGCCACTTGAGTTAGTAAAAATTGGAATAAAAGTATTCAATAAATTCGTAATTGTGTACAGCTAAATCATGTTCAGTTCATCTAAAAATTACCGGATCATTTGTAACGTGACAAAAATTATGAAATCGACGTCACAAAGTACCAAAATTAAGGAATTTTATTTAAAATCATAAATATTTGCGCAATTTTGAGATTTGTTTTTGTCCAAATTTTCTGAAAATATTACATATACGTTCCAAGTAATAAATAAACTTTGCATAATTTTGACGGGCAGTTCGGAATTTTTGTTTTTGTCCAAATTTCTGCAAATATTACACGAAATAAATGAACATTTCGTAATCTTGATGGATTTTATAATTCAAATATTTATTTATAAGCTTTCAAAAACTAAATTTAAATGTTCACATTTTAACTTTTTCCTGTATTTATTTCATATTTACTAAAGTTCCCTTTAATAAATTAACCCCCACTATTTCTCCCGTAGGGTCGTGGACTCCACCAATTTTGAATTGTGGTAGAACCATTTTCATAGAAGCGAGTCGACCACAAAATTAATATTGCAAAAACGAAAACAGATGTCGCTAGAAGGACAAAAATGGAGACCAAATATGGCGAAACAGTGAACATGGTTGGGCCTGGGTCGAAATTCGATGATCTTGGAGGACGTGGGTCACATATTTCCAAGCTGTAGCATCCTAAAATAATGGAAAATGTACGATTTAAAAAATTTCAAATGTTTTTTTATGATGAAAATCAGAAACTTATTCAATTTTTCTTCAGAAAGCATTCGCAAAGTTTTACGTGTATCATACAAATTCTGCACATTTTTATGCAGATAGATTTTACAGAACTCAATTTTTCACATTTTTCATCTGAATCTGAATCTCCAGAATTTTACATCTTTCTTCTACAGAGATGCATAAAAGTGTATTATGCACACCAAATGTACAGAGTTATGCAGAATTTTGCACGTGTTTCTGCAAAAAATGTACCAATTTTTCGGCAAGTCGGTTTTCATACGGGATACACATTAATACCTCTCTGTCTCTGGATGGTATCATCTTGATGATTCCGATTACTTTGTGATAGCAACGTGCATGAAGACGAGTGCCGAACACAACCCGGGTTTCGGCAAAAAATGCCCGATCCATGAATCCCGGTCCGCTCATTTCCTGAAAATACAAAACAAATTATTCATAACACTTCCATTTTATCATGAAATTTGCAAATTTTCATAAATTTACCCCCAAAAACAGTCTCCACTTGAGCAGAAGATAATCCTGCATCGATAATGCTTGACGTCTCATCACAGCTTATCTGCTTCTCGTCGGCGGGCTTATCATGATCCCGAGTTTTTGCGCCGGGAGGAGAAAACTCGTTCGAAATCCAGTGATCAAAATCCTCCCAGATTTGACAAACTTTATCCTCCGTATTTCTCGATTGCTCGGAATCGCTCCGCTTTTTCGGTGTTGACGTCGTCACCACGCCGGAAGAATTTGGACTGCTTTCACCATCCGTGTCCGACTCAATTTTGTGATAACTCGTCTAAAAATTGGGGAATTTTTTTTTAAATTTTGATAATAATGACACCAAAAATTGGAGAGTATGATTTTTTTGTATTTGGAAACAAAATTTTGTGATAACTGGTCTAAAAAGTGGGGTTTTTAAACACAAATTTTGATAATGATCACACTAAAAATTTTAGACGTATGAAAATTATTTATTTAACAAAATTTTGTAATAACTGGGCTAAAAAGCTGAAAGAGGAAATATCAAAGGGGAATTTTAAAAAATGTAGAAATGAAAGAAAACATAAAAAGTATAAATTTATCCAGATTTTTTCACCAAATTAAATATTTTTTAGAGTAAAAATTCTCACGAATTTTCGTATTTCAATTTTTATGTTGTCTCAAATCGTCAAAACGTATGGATCTTTACACTCAAAAATAACAACTTTACAAAAATATTATGTCTAAAGTCGTTCAAGTTAAACAATTTAAAAAAATGACATTTATCAATCATATTTCAAAAACATTGAAATTCTAGAAATTTTGGAAACAAATAATTTGGAACTTTAGTGACCTAGAATACTTATCCACAGTCTAATGAATAAGTCGAAAATAAACAATATTCAAAATTTAAAATGTTAAAAAATACCTCTCCTTTACACCTTTCCAGTCGCTTCATATTTTTCGATTTTGAAAATTATTTATTCCTTTTTAATACCAATTATTCCAAAAAAAATCACCACTTTTCCATGAGAAAAGAAAATTTCCTAAAAAAACGAGACGAATATTTCTGCAGCCTCGAGTAGTACTTTTTATTTATTGTGTGGCACGATTTACATATGTATCTAAAACTTGGTTCCCATTCAACCAAAATCCGGCAGCGATAACGTAATTACTTAATTTGCTTATCGTAGATCCAACTTATACCTGAAGAAATCTCACCCATCTCAAAAATCTTGCCTGCTCTCTTTGTCAGGGTCAGCATAATCTTATTTTACTGCGAGAAATATGTATACACGAAAAATCATGGAATAACAATAAACCGGCGTTTAATCGTTGTTTTTACGCACATTCGGTAAACAATTTGTTATTAAAAACACCATTTTTTTATTATCCATAAATATACAAGGACAAACCTGCATGTTTTTTTACAATTTCAATTTTATTAGATTTTTTTATGAAATGCAGAACAAGAAATACAAAAACTCTTGCAACAGATAAATATGTATAGCAAACTCGCGGTGCATTGAGACGCCTACCAGGAAAATTTGCATTTTTCAAAAATGTCAAACGTCAAAAATGATTTTTGACGTCGACATTTCATGACCTTTGACCTCGTTTACATTACACAGAGTCGAAAAGTGGTATATTTTCATATAGAAGAGACGTACGAACACAATTGCGCACAATTTTACACAATTTCAGTGGATCAATCTGTATGCAAAAGTTTGTGCAAAATTCTGCACATTTCTTCTGCACGAAAATGTACCAATTTTAGGCAAATCGAAGTTCTTATGAGCGTAAATATCCAAATATTACACTATTTCACTCTTTCTACTTATTAACAATTTCCATTTTTTTGGTGTCACGTGACTCGTCCTCGTCCCCCTTCCGGAAGTGGGACCCACCAATTCGGCAGCGTATCAGGTACAGAAACTTCCCCACTTTTTTCATACTTCACAAAACGACTTAACCACAACATGCACACGATGAGGACAGAACAGGCAAAGATGAAGACTAAAACGCCCTCGAAACACGGTGGCAACGTGACCACGTTCGATGATTGGCGTCGTCTCGAACGGTCTTCATTTTGGCGTCGCGATTCTAAAATCAGCAAATATTCATAGAAATTAAATTCACGCTAATGAAGCAATTAAATATTTTAGTAAGTTTATTAATTAAATATTTAATTATACGTTTTTGCGGCGCAGTGGTGGTCGCATTACTGATTTTTCTCTCGTTACACAACGTACACGTGGACGAACACTGATCCGCCGAGTCGCCAATTCCAGATTCGATATCGTCCAAAGTCACTAAATTCATAATTTCGTTCCATTAAAATTTCGAATTTTAAATGTCGTAAATTTATAAAAATTTGTAAAAGTATGGCGAATACAAATTCACTTAAAATTTTATAATTTATGCTAAATTTTTAAACTATAATTATCCTATTTTATAAAAATTTCGAATTTTAAATATATATTTGTAAGATTGTGACTAATATAAATTGGAAGAGATTTGAAAAATTATAACAAATTATAAAACTTTAATAATAAAAAGTTCATAAGAATTTAGAATTTTAAACAAACATTTGTAAAATTATGCAAATTTTTAAAGTGTTCCCCATACCACGCAAACACGTAGTTGAAGTTGAAACCACAACGTTAAGAATTTCTTCTGTATCATTTTCTTTTCCATGATTATTTCCTTCCTGATTAAACTGCTTAGAAATCCAGGAATCGAAATCCTCCCAAATTTGACACACCGTTTCATCCACATTAATCTGGACAGAATCTGAATCTTGTCCTAAATATGATTTACTTTTCCCTTTGAAGGTCAACATATTTTTAGTTAAGAACAAATTAATTATTAGTTATTAGTTAAGTTACAAGTTAATTAAATTACTGATAATTAGTGAAAATTAAACGCTTTAAACTTGTAATTCAGTCAGTAAATACACATGCAAATTATAACCCTGGGAAAAATATTTTGTCAAGAGAGCAGGAAAGCCAACCACAAAAACCGCATCGAACTAAATATCACGTAAGTTGGTATTTATACCGAGCTACTTAATAACTCAAGTACTCGAGATAACATGCATTTTCCGCTTACAAAACCTTATCTCGAATCATTATCAGTCAGCCGCTCCGCGCTTAGAAGGATGCAATAATTGATAAGCTGCAAGTAAATTTTTTAACAGTTTCGGCTGTCAATAAATCAGTTTTTGTTAAGTTTGTTTTACCAATTTTGACCTAAATTATTATATAAATCTGTTTAACTCGTATTTTTTTACCGAAATTATGAATGAACACAGTTTTAGCGAATGAGAAATTTTAAGAGTTATCCGGGCGTCAGTTCTATTTCTTCTTTTTTCATTCGAAATTTCGATCAAAATTAAGACCGATTTATCATAAAAATCAATTTTTATTCCTGCTTTGTTTACCCAAATTATGAAAGGTTTCACATATATATCTGCACACTTTACTAATTTTTAAGTTTTTCCAAAATATTTCTATTTTTTTATGAATGTTTACCTAAATTAAGACCAATTTATCTTAGAAATCGATTTGTATTTCTGCTTTTTATTATCTAAATTATGAACAATTTACCATCAAAATTTACTGATTTTTCATAGTTTTTTTAATGTCACAAAATAAGTTTTTATTCATTTTTTTAAGGAATTTTGATCCAAATTGGAACATCAATTTGTAACAAATTTTAAAGAAAACACAGTTTCAATTGGACCAATTTATGTATCATCACAATTTGATTGATTGATTTGATTTCCTTTATTTCGGGGGAGGAACGCCAATTTTTTCGTATTGATACTTCATCCTAATTTCTCTCGTCTCGAGCATATTTTCCGCAAAAATGCCGTCCACGCCCATGTCGAAGTAGTAGAAGAGTTCGAGAGCTCGACGTGAATATATTTGTAAAGTTTTTAAAACTCGGGGTAATATCGGTCTTAGGGAAAACATTAAAAACCTATTTTATAAGATTTCGTAAAAATCTAAACATCGAATACAGATTTTACAAAATTTCACAAAACTAGAAAAATTAACAACCGGGTTTTACAAAATTTTGTCAAAATCGGAAAACTGTCTTTATAAAATTCTGTAGCAGTCAGAATAATTGAAAACTGAATAATTTTGCCAAAATCGGAAAATCAAACAAGTTCCACAAAATTTTTCCCAAAAAAAAATCAAAAACCGATCTTATAAAGTTTGTCACAATCAGAAAAATCGAAACCCGCTTTCTGCCATTTTTAGAAAAATCGCAAAAACCAAAAACTCGTTTTTCTATATCTTCCAATTTTGCGTGTCCACTTCTACGCAAAAATCGCACTTACTGCGGAGGTACGAATCCCCCCATTTCATCGATCATCGTTTCATTATACTGAATCCCTTCGGCCTCAATTTGTGCCAAAATTCCCGTGTAAACCAACTCCTTCCACGGACTGAAGTAGCTTATCCATCCTGATAAGTCTTGGATCCCTTGGAACGTCAAGAGTGGCAGGAGGCCTGCGTTGATAAGCATCGATTTTTCAATAAAGGGCGCCACCTGGTGGAGATGTTGCATGGAGGGAAGTTCAAAGCTCTGAATGACCAAGTGACCACACGGTACCGGAGCGTTCCCATCCTGATCACTGACGCATCTCGGAGTATCCTCAGAGGTCAAAGGGTACCCGAACTGGGCTAACGTGGCCAGCACGAGATTTTCCATGAAGCGTGGATTTACCG
Source organism: Folsomia candida (assembly GCF_002217175.1). NCBI lineage: Eukaryota > Metazoa > Arthropoda > Collembola > Entomobryomorpha > Isotomidae > Folsomia > Folsomia candida. Next base: position 5,058,229 of record NW_019091201.1, read on the forward strand.
AGATGTTTTGATAAGTGTTGTAGTAGTAGGGATTTTTTAGCTCGACGACGAGTCCTGTAAAAAATTCATGGGAAATATTGGAAAATATGTTTCAAAATTATGTAAAATTTTAATACGCGTTTCCCGATAAGCACTGATCTTACAAAAAGACTAGTTTTACATAATTTTTATTTTGCTAAAATTTTTATTCAGAGAATCCAGAGAACTTTTTTTACATGTGTAAAAACAAAGTTTATACAAACTTTCCAAAAATTGGGTGCAAGAATATTTCAAATTTTAAAAATAGTATTAATTAAAAAATAATTATTTAAAAAATTCTGTATGAAGAATGTGTATAAGTTTTCAAAAATTGTAAGACTTTGACACCGAAAAAAATAGATCTGATGAATCGTAATCGTCTTAAATTTAATAGATATTTTGCATTTCATCGAGTAATATCAGTACAAGATAGCAAACTGTGACAAACCAAACAGTAGATTAAGGCTACTGTGGGTGACGCGTTAATCTCATTCTACCCCTATTCAATGTCTTTAAATGCAATTTCTAAAATTAATCAACTCCATGAATTTTTGAGATAAATGCAACTTTTGAAAAAATTAGCAAATTCATTTAGGAGGAAATTTATAATGGAAAAATTGCAATTTTTTTAAAAATCGACTTGTTTGTAGTACCAAAAATTAGATTTAAATTAAAATACCCAAAGTTTCATTTATCTCAAAACTCCTGGAGTTGATTCAATTTTAGAAATTTCATTTAAAGACATTTAACAAGGATTGAGTGAGACTAAGAACTCTATGACGAAGATATGACACCTTAATCTTTACTTACCCATCGACCTATTCAACCCATACGCCATGTGATGCACCTGCGACAAGAATTCCGCGAACGTAGGAATTTTCAAGTTCCCGTCAAAAAGCCGTGGCCTAATTCCCACTCCTCTCTGGACCACGCCTAAACTCTGCAATTCCTCTTTTGTAAGATCGTTAAACATCCAATTGTTCCGGATCGTCTGTTCGTTCCCGTTTTCGTCAATGACCCCCGTGAAATTTCGCACCCTGTCGGCAAATTGCGGGAGGGACGCGATATTTGAGGAGGCGCGCAGGGTCAAATCGTGATAAACCATGAGCACCCCATCCGCCGAAAGGGTGAGGTCAAGCTCGACATGGTCCGCCAACTCGATCGCGGCTAAGGCCGTGGATTCCAACGTGTTTTCGGGGACGAGCACCTGAAATTAATTTATTAAGCAGTTCTGAAATTAATAAAATGATTAATAACATTAAGGTTCATTTGGATGCGGGTTTTGAATTTGGAGTTTTTTGTCTCAACTTATCCCTATTGAATGTATTTAATTGGCGATTTTGAAACCTGTTCCTGTACGTTTTTTTAAATGATGATTTTATTGCATTTGAAAATCGATAAATTTTAGGTTTACGAAGTTAGGAGGTTCGAATTTTGATTTTTTTCTTCCATGAGAATATAGACGCAAAAAATAAAAATAATAACAGTAAAAATTATATATTTTCTCATGGCAGAAAAAAAATCAAAATTTTAATCTCCTAACTTTGAAAACCTAAAAATTATGGATTTTTTTGATGCAATAAAATCTGCTTTTCTAAAAAAACCCACGGTACGATGTATTTCATAATTAGACCTGATAGTAACCAATTTAAAATTTCAACAAGTTTCCAATTTTTGAGTTTTCTAACGAAAAACACGAACAATCCAGTTTTTACTATCGAGTTTTCCACAAAATATCTAAGAAATACTCTTTTTTTTACAAATTTTGGTGCCAGAATAATTTATGCAGTGCAGACATTTGTGTATTTCGTCCTTAAGGTACCACAAGAGGTTGAATATTTCAATTTTTTATGGACTTAGCAACATGATTTTTCAGAGAACATGAGTCAAGCCATAAAGTACAGCTCCGCATAGAAACAAGGGCATTGGGGTATTTTTAAGAGCTCCCCGAGATGGAGGGGGAGGACTTTGAGATCATAATGGTTGTTATTTTGAGTCATTATATATTTCTGCAGGGTGTATAATCGGTTTGTGGGCTCATTTGTGTCAGGTAATGAGATGTGAACCATTTTTGTCCTCAGAAACATAAAATAATAGGGAGGGGCAAGTGTAGAAATACTATTTCGAAAAGTATGGAAGACAATATGGAAATGAGACCCATTATGCTCCCCAAGTAAAACTATTTCGCACGATGTGGGAGTCGTGTCACATTTGTGCTCCGTATGGTTTTGACGGTAGGACGTTTTTAAAAAAATTCATCATGTTCGACTATTTTGCCTATAAATACGTTAGTATAAGTAACAGCAAAAGGGGACATTTACCAAAATTTAGAGTAGTATATTTTTTACAAAATTTGTATTTGAACCAAATTTCTACCTACTGTAATTTCTGAGAAAATTACTATCAAAGTGAGTGGTATAATTCCTTGCCAACTCTCTTGTGGTACCTTAATAGAAAATAATCGGCTATACAAATGTGTGTATTTTGGTAGTCAAGAGATTAACAATACAAGTAACAAATTAGATTTCGATTAAAATTTTAAAATTTGAATTTATCTCAAAACTTAAGGAATTGATTCAACTTTAGAAATTGTATTTAAAGACATTGGAATGGGGTAGAGTGAGATTAACGCGTCATCCACAGTAACCTTAATAAACTCAATTCGCTTTTGAAGATATTGACATCACACCTAACTAAACTTTTGATCTTGATTTTACTACAGAAAAATAACTTTCGACGTTTAAGTGAGAAATTTTTTTTAAAAGTTTTCCAGAAATGGTGCTTAATTTTATTACTAATTTTAATATGGAGATTAACGCTTCATCCACAGTAGCCTTAAAGGCAGGGTACTACCCAGGGTTTTAGGGGTATTGGGGTTTTGTGTTTTGGGGTAGCAGACCGAGCAATACCCACGGGTAGTCCGGGTAGTCGGGATTTTCTAATTTAATAAAGTATTATAACCGGGCATTACTAATAATTCTAAGTTAATTAGTTATGAAAATTAAATTAATAAGCGGCTTTGTTGAGAAATTACTGAAACAGCAGACTTTTTCAAAACCTAATACAGGAGACACAGATCTAGTTTACCCCCAAAAACCCCGAATACCCCCAAAACCCCGAATACCCCAAAAACCCCGACTACCCCAACTACCCCCAAAATCCAGGTAAAGCCCCTTTCCTTACCCTGCTTAAAACAAATTGATATTAAGTACCTGCATATCTCGTCATCCCCACAAGTCAGCAACGCTTCTTCATAACAAGTCGTCGTCGTATTTCCCCCACTCTTTTCGCACGTGGCCCCATTCCCCGCATGACACCGTCCATCACTCGATGCAATATAATAAAAATATTTGCATTCACACTTACAATTTGTCCCGTTACTATTTGCGCATGCGCACTCTAAAGCATTATCAGGATTACAGATGTCCCGAGCATTGTTTTTTACACAAGTTTCGCCATGCTCCAAGATTGTTTCAGGTTCTGGGATGCAGTACGTTCCATCGTCGGATGGTTTAAAATATTCGTTGCATTGGCATCGTAAACCTGAATCAAAATAATTTAACGGATGACTCATCGTAAAAATCTGCACATTTTTAATCATTTCTCGGCTTTGGGAACTTATTTGAAAATTCTGGACTACAAATTTGTAGAGCACAGAGTTACCAATTTACAAAAAATATACACTCCAGATTTTGACACTTTTTCAAAGGAGGAGATCTCAAGTTTAAGAAGCCTTCAGAAAAATTGAAACTTTTCGAAGCTGGCTTAAAAAATTCACGACAAGTTCATTAATCACCTTAATTGACTACAAATTTGTCTTCTAAAATTTTAAAAAAAGTTCCCAGAGGGGAGAAATGATTAAAAAAATGTGCAGATTTTGTCAATTTTGGTGATAACTCATCCAATCCTATGTCAATTCAATTATTAAAGCAAGCAGTGACCGCAGAAGCCGTGGGGACATCGGGGGACATTATCATTGTAGGAAAAGGGAGAGGGAGGGGTTTATATGCGGGCAGACGATGGGGAGATATCGAATAACCGTTGTCCCTCTATCCCCACGCTTCCGCGGCCACTGAAAACAAGCCTGAATTTAGCTTAGTAATTACCATCTTCATTAGCTACACATTGCGCATTAGCAATACACGTTTCTCTCGAATTTAAACAAATCTCTCCATGTTTCGTCAAACACGAGCCTCTTTGCGGGTACGAATTTGCACGCCTGAACCAAACCCTACTTTCAGGCCGGTCGCATTCGCATTTTCCTTGCGAATTACATTGCAAATAAGAGTCACACGTTTCTCTCGTTGCTGTCGACCCATTACGGCACTGGAATCCGTGGGTGGCGAAACACTGACCGGTAAAACCTTCATCCAGACCGTGGTCACATCTGCAGTGGACTCCACTCTCGCAGACAAGATCCAGCTCTTCGTTACAGAAATTGCTCGTGTTGTCGCAAGGGTCGCCAAACTTAAGGGCAGAATGGACACACTATTCGCCACTTTCGGATATTACGTCAGGTTCTGTGCAGCCACACACGCCAAGTCCGTCTTCCCGACCAACATCTATGGTGTCATTTTAAATAATTGATATAATTTTGGCAAATATACCATCTAATATATCTGTTCACTTTCATTCATCTGACTGAATGATGGTAAATGAAAATGAATGAAGGATTCCGTCATTTCAGATGAATGACTGTGAATGAAAGTATTTTTCACCCCATGCTTAATACATGGGGCGGAGTAAGATACGAAGGCCGATGAAGTGAAATGAAATGAAAAGAATCTTAACGAAAATGACTGAATGTGAATGAAAATCTTCAGTCAGAAATCATGATGAATGACTTTAAAATGAAAACTAAATTTTTAAACAGGTATGCAGTCGAATTAAAGTTGAGGAAATTTTGCGATGACGCAACTGATTGATTGTGTAACATTTTTCTCCGAAAATTTACTAAAACTTGGGCGAAAATTCTATAACATTTTAGCTAAATTAGACCTTTAATAGAATAAATGTTACACAACCAGTTATGTCATCGCAAGCAAAACCTTGAGTAAATTTTCTTCAAATTGTTAGAGTGTATGGATGGAGGTCTTCCAGCGTATGCTCTCAGATTTTGAGCAAATTAGTGTCCAACGATTAATTTGTTACATATCCAAAGAATTAATATTATTTACGTACGTATTTTTTAATCGTAAGGTATCAAAGCCTAAATTTAGAAATTTCCAATTTCAAATTGGTGTCAATCGATGGCAAATTTGATTAGTATGAAATTTGCGAAAGGCACGATCTCCCAATTGGCACGTTTGGCCGAGATATTTGCATCATCCGAAGAGAGAAAACGTCCAGTAAATTTGACAAATTTTACACTTTCCAAATTTACTGCGTGTTTTCTCCTCTTCGGATGCAAATATCTCGGCCAAACGTGCCAATTGGGAGATCGTGCCTTTCGCAAATTTCATACTAATCAAATTTATCATCGATTGACAAGTTTTCCCAAAATCGGAGAGTAACCGCTGGGAGACCTTCATTTTAAGTTCATATTTCTCATACCTTGACACACGGAATGTTGATAACAGTAAATATCCGATTCACTTAACACACAAAGTTCTCCCACTTTAAGGACACACCGACCCCCGTATGCGTCAAACCTTGAAATGTACGCCATTGTCGAATTACATCGACACATGTTATCAATGCAGTGAAGAAGTTCTCTCGGATGGCAATGGTCGACCGGCTGCGTATCTTGGGGGGAACAGTAGGTCCCATATTCTCCGTAGGAATGCGCCCTTCCTGCTAAAACTAAAACTATGAAGACCTCAATTTTGCGAAACATCGTGATCAATTTGCAGTTTAGTGAAATACTGAACTGTTTTTTGGACATTTATACTGTCGTAGCGTGGTGACGCTGGTATTCAGTGGTGGCGGAGGTAGGGGGACATTGTCCCCCCAGAAATTTAGCAAAATCGTATCTTGCCCATGTTAATAAGTCCCTCCTTTTCCTACCCCATAATGCTAATGTCCCCACATGTCCCCCCAACTTCCGCCGTCATTGCTGGTATTGATAACAGCCTGCGTATGTAAGTTGACTCAAATTTGATTAGCAGATTGTGCACAACATTATTTTCTATGCGGATGCATTGAGTGACAGTGACATTTATATCATGGATGTATGTCACACTAATTAGTTTTTTGATAACGTACCCTTATCGCAGCCCTACCAGCACAACCTGTGCGGTTCCGGTACATGTTGCCAGTGCCGATTTTGTGCCGATGTGCCCCATTTCTCGGTACCGATTGTGTAACGATTTCGTGCTGGCACAGGGAAATCGGTACCTTACCGGCACAGTTTTGGTACAGGTGGAACCGTACATATGTACCGATACCATTTTTGTACAGTTTTGCCGGAACAGTCCCGGTACCCAAAATTTGTAGCTAAACTGTGCCGGCAAGGTACCGATTTCCCTGTACCAGCACGAAATCGTTACACAATCGGTACCGAGAAATGGGGCACATCGGCACAAAATCGGCACTGGCAATGTGCTAGTAGGGAGGAAACGTGGTACATGGAATGGTTATCATGTATCCGGAGTAAATTAAACCAATTTTCAGAAGAAATCGCCTTGAAATTTTGCATGCATGTAGAACGCGCAAAATTACAAGGGAACGTGGAAGATAAGGAAAATGTGTTGGAAAATAGAAATAAAAGTCTGGGCTTACGTACTCATCATTGTTGTCCGTCTGTCTGTCTATCTATCAATTACGCTCATAAAACTTATCAAATCGAGTTGAAATTTTATACACACATGAATTAATTAAGTGTCCAAGTTCGAACATGAGCAAAATGTTTGCTCTAACTCGGGCTAAATACGGCTGTAATGTGTGTTTTTTTCTATCCGTAACGTTCAACAACTAAGCACCTTCCACCGACAGTAATTTTCGCTCAATGCAAATTCAACATCTCTTTCTTTTCGATTAGAAATTGGCAACAAGTTTGAATCTCCGCGAAATTATTTTTAAAACTTCCATTCCATCTTCTTCCGTGAAGATTTTATTACATACTTATTTCAAGTTTAGCAAAAAGTCCATATGCATTATTGTCATGTATCACATTCAGTGGCCGCAGAAGCTGAGGGGGGCATCTGGGGACATTAACAGGGTAGGATAGGGGGCAGGGATTTATATACGATGGGGACATCGAACAACCGAGGGGTCATTGTCCCTCTGTCCCACGCTATCGCGGCCACTGTATCATGTACATACATTTGAACAGCCTGAATTCTCTCAGTGGCCGCGGAACCCGTAGGGGGCATCTGGGGACATTAGCATTTTAGGATGGGGGGAGGGAGGGGTTTATATAAGATGGGGAGATGATGCGGACACCGAACAACCGTGGGGACATTGCCCCTCTGTTCCCCCCCCCAGCTTCCGCGGCCACTGATGACACTGTATTTTCAGCATGAATCGGTACCCTGCAGGGGACGAAGTAAACGACCAGCAAAAAAATTTGAGCCAACTCCAACCAAAATATGAATACGAACCAGTTCAATAATCAATTCATACCAAAATGTCAGATTTTATCCTCTTCATAAAGTTTGACACAACAAGATGTCACTTTATGCAAATTTATGCAACAACTGACTGCAACTCTTCCCAACTTTCTTCTTACCTCTCGATGCAAATGCATTTCTTAAAGAAAACTTGTCTAGAAATAAACTTTCAAAATATGTGTTTAAACTTTCATGGCTGAGTGACTATTCCAAAAATTTATTTATTTCCGAAAAAAATCGTTTCATAATATAACAAATCTGATTTTAATAGGCGATGGTAAAAACATTGAAATTATAAGACTTCAAAATTTTAATAGGCGGGAATAGCGGCGACGTATGAAAAATATGAATATGAAAAATATTCAAGGGATTTCAAGCAGTGATTTCAAAATCTGTTCCGAAAATTTTGACCCAACTCAAGTTACAGAAATTTTAAAAATGTTGGTTTGCTAACTGTCTATTAATTTGTGCTGAAACGAATTAATGTTATGAAAAATATGTAACAAAAAATAACAAAATATAATTTTTTTTTAATTTGAAGATCAGATCACAGTTTTATTCAGAATATGGTAATAAAAATTTGGAAATATTAATTTGCGCTGAAACGAATGAATGTTATGAAAATAGGGGAAATAAATAGCAAGAAAACTGAATTTTGTAAAGGTTCAGACCAGATCACTGCTTTATTGACAAGATGGTTCAAAAAATTTGGAAATATAACACTTTCAAAATTTTAATAGTAGGCTGGGACAGCAGCGTAGGCTGGGGCGGCGTAGGCCAATCCAGCGGTGGATCCGTATCGTCGGATTCCGGTGGAGGCGGAGGAGGCGAAAGCGTTGTGAAAGTTGGGGCCGCTCACACCGGAAGTGTACAAAAGCTGGGCGGACGCCACGGCGATGAGGGCGAGAACGACAAGGACCTGTGAAAAAAAAATGGCAAAAATCAAATTATTATACAAGAAACTTTAAAATTCTGATAAAATTCAATCAATTTAGTAACGTATCGAAATAAGCTTTTGGAAAACTTACGAGTTTCATCATCTTGAAGGCGTTGATTTTCTGAAGAAATTCAAATAGTTGTTTATAAAAGAGGAGTTGGAATGCTTATGATGCTGAGGAACAATTCCAGTCTGGCTTTTATACAAGATCAAGATATGTAACAAGTTTTAAGGTGCATGTAAATAATGTAATCATTTCATTTACTGGACACATTTGCTCACAAATGATCCCGTTACTCAGGTAAGAAGAGGACGAGGAAAAGTTAGACAAGTTTGCATGCAATACACACATTTTTCATTAATCAACACACACATTCCTCTAAATAAACTCAATGCACAGACACAGAGACTCAGGACAATAAAAAAGTTCAAGGACGCTACAAAAGTGCGTTCCTTCAGTCAGTTTGCATAATGGTGCTTTAACTGTGTAAAGATTGGGAAGCCTTAACTGTGAAATGATTTAGGAGTAAGAGGTAATTTTTTTGTGGCATGTTTTACATACAACACGACAAAGCTATGCACGTATGTACTAATTTGTCTGTTGTGCTTGTAAGGCGTGTCTCTTGCCCCCACCTTTCTGATGATCATCACTTAAACCAAACTCACTCACGATCAGGCAAACAAAGGTATTCTCTAATTGGGAACAAATTGATGACGTCGTTCCATTCTTAAGGAGTAATTCATTACATGAAATTCATGACGTAGTTGGTTCATAAATACTCCTGGTCGTTCGTTCTTCGTGTATACTTATTTTATTTTAAGTAGTGCTCCTCACAAAGAAAGTTTTTTGGATGCAAATTTTATATGTACCAAATTATTTCCTACACTTTTCCTAGTTGAGAAAAATGGTATAAATATCGTGCCCAAGTTTTGACCAGGCACACAAACATTTTCATACCTTCTCTGAAATCATCTCAATTCGTGTTAAACACACCAAACCAAAACTTCGCCATGTTCCGATTCGTAAGTCCAAATTTGAGTTAGGAATTTTTCAAAATTTTGTAAAGCATCTGAATCTTTTAATAATTTAATTTTCTCCAATTTTTGTCCAGGTCCTTGTCGTTCTTGCCCTCGTCGCCGTGGCGTCCGCCCAGCTTTTGTACACTTCCGGTGTGAGCGGCCCCAACTTTCACAACGCGTTCGCCTCCTCCGCCTCCACCGGAATTCGACGATACGGATCCACCGCTGGATTGGCCTACGCCGCTCCAGCTTACGCCGCTGTCCCAGCCTACTATTAAAATTTTGAAGTTGTTATATTTCCAATTTTTTTTACCATCTTCTGAATAAACCTTGATTTGACTGAACCTTTAAAAATTTGTGTTTCTTGATATTTATTAACCTATTTCTCATATACCATTTATTCAATTCGACACACATTTTTCAATACGCTGTTAGAAATCTGGTAGAATCAGATATACACTCCGTTTTGTTACATATTTGGTAATAACTCCCTATCCAATTTGTACTTGTTTGTTTCTCAGGGATAATTTTTTCATTGCCACAACATTACAAAACGGTAATGCCTGTTGTTATTACCAATGCCGGAAATATGCTTAGGGCAGTAATGATTTAATACCCGTTTTCCAAGAGTGTATATTTTTTTACCCGGCGTACTAATAAAATTTTGAAGTGGTACATTTCTTAAAATTTCTGAATAACGAATTGAATTCTTCTCATTTATGTGTATACCCACTTACTTTTTTCATATTAATTATTGATTCGTTTTACAGTATAACGAGTAATTTTATTAAGAACTATTGCATATTTTGGGTCGAATGTTGTTATTATGAAATTTAGTAGAATAATGTCAAATATGAACATTTTCGAAAAGCATAACGACTAAGTTTTAGAATGACTGCATGAAAATAAAAATTCAGACGAAATTGTTTCTCAAAATTTTTACCTGAAGACTAAAGTCTAATTTGTAATACGTTGAAAATTCTGAAATCGGCGAAATAAAGTGCCAAAATTAAGGAAATTTTGATTAAAGTTGTAAAATTAACGTTGCGTAATCTTAAATATTTCTGAATTTTATTTTTATTTATGTATATGTCACGTATTAAATAAGGTCACACACAAATGTAAAATGGAAAATTGAACCAATTCATGCATTTATTTTAATTTTCAATTATTTTCATTTTCAATTATTTTCATTTTTGTTTTCCAATGTTTTCTCATTTCAGAAATATCAGGAAATTAATTGTAATCTTGGCACGAAAATGCACAACCCGGTCGCCATTTCTGATTTTATACTCAATTAAAATTTACGTACCGAATTCGAGGTTTCACCGTTCGAACTTGGACATTTCAATTTTTGGAGATTATAAGTTCAAAATTATTTACTTGTTGAGTTGTACTCATGCCGATGCCGGGGTGCATTTATGGCATGCCCAATTAGCCATATTTAGCACTCATCTTGAAAATAAGGCATTTCGGGCATTTTGAATTGATAAGTAAAGACTTTCAAAAATTGTATGTTGCATTTAACTAAAATAATGATGAAATATAACTACACAAATTTATTCTTCGCAAACTTGCGGCGTGAAACTCTCTGGATTTTACACATCTGCGCAAGTTCCGCGTTAAGTGTTGTTTCTGAAGAGAAGTGGTCAAAAAATAATTTTGGCTGAACAGTGGCCGCGGAAGCGTGAGGACAGGGGGGCAATGTCCCCACGGTATTTTGATGTCCGCATCATCTGCCCATGCTATGTAAACCCCTGCCTCCCCTATCCTATACAATGTTATGTCCCCAGAAGTTCCAACAGCTTCCGCGGCCACTGTGGCTGAACATGGTTTACGCTCCCATTCTCAGTGAGCTTAATTTATAAAGTAAACTAACATCCGATAGATTATCAACTTCTAAACATGATGCATTCTCTAATCATTTCAGTTCATGAAAATTATCGTTTCTCACATAAAAATAGAGTGCAGTGTCATTTTATTTCGACAACAAATTAAAACGCAAAAATATAGAATCGTGAAAAATTTACAAGATACAAAAATCCAGGAAAGCTTGAGATTTAACAAATGACTAAAAATGAATTAACAAATTTCTACAGAATTTACAAAAAAATTTCCATCAAAATTTTAATAGTAGGCTGGAATAGCGGCGTAAGCTGGAGCGGCGTAGGCCAATCCAGCGGTGGATCCGTATCGTCGGATTCCGGTGGAGGCGGAGGAGGCGAAAGCGTTGTGAAAGTTGGGGCCGCTCACACCGGAAGTGTACAAAAGCTGGGCGGATGCCACGGCGATGAGGGCAAGAACGACAAGGACCTGTTCAAAAAATTGCAAAAATCAAATTATTATACAAGTTTAAAATTCTGAGACTTTACAAAAATTATGCAAAATCAGTAACTCGATTTTCTTCAGAAATAAGAAATCAATTTTCATAAACTTTCATGCAATTATGATACTGCACAAAAATTGCGAGGCAAGCAAAAATAAATTTTTCTCAGAAAGTATAAATTATAAAGAAATTTTAAACTGCTGATACTTTACAAAAATCCGTAGCTCAATTTTGATTGAAATAATAAATTCATTTTAACAAACTTTATAACTCTTTACAAAAATTCTTAACAAATCAATAACTCAATTTTGCTCGAAATTAGATAGAAATATGCAATTCTCAGAAACTTACGAGTTTCATCATTTTGAGTTTCTTCTTCCACAAAATTTACTAGAATTGGAATCAAACTGAGATTGGAGACTGGATACCAATTCACCTCCCCAAACCAAGTTTATATAGTCCCTCGCCAACAATTAAGTGTAAAAAACCCGGTAGTTTATTAACTCTCTCACGACGTCATAAAGTCAGAAATTATCACCACACCACACGGCATGTCTTCCTCCTTCTTTAATTCGTACTTAAAATAGTAATAATTTGTAAGGAAAACGTAATTACTCTTTATCACACAAAAAATAAGCATCTGCTCTGGACAAGAGTATCTTTTATATCATTACAAAACCAAAATCATATCATAACAGGATCGCCCATTGTTATGTCATTAATTGGCTTGGGGCAGGTAATACTGATGAATATGCATGTACATACACACGTGAGTATTGTAGGCACTCCTTTGTCCTGATTTGACCACATTATTAGCCTGCTCAGCACTTATGTATGTATTCTTTTTGAGTCACGACTTACCTCTCGAAGTAATCTGCAACTAGCCAAACAATGGATTGGCGTGAGAGCGAGTGAGCACTCCATTTTTTTGTTAAGGGAGATCATAAACTCTGCCTAACTGTAAATGAATCCACTTCTTTTCCAGATGTGGAAGATGGGCGCAAGAGTAGTCTTAAGTACATACGTACGTATCCACTCCAATAAATAAATGGTTACATACCTACACGCCAAATTAATACATCTCAAGCAAAATTGTACAGTTACGCCCAAACAAAGGTCGTGTTTTAGTAGGTGATGAATCCAAAAGTGAATGCCAAGGTCAGTTCTGGTATAGCATTTCTTAGCTATAATACCGCTATGATATGCATCCCTAAATATGTACATATATGTAGTAATACTTGCTGAGTATTGTTATAAATATGCCAAAATGTGCAGAATTGGGGCAACTTGCAACTTTAGAGGTAGAAATGGATGTTATTTTTTATCTTATCGTACATAGAAATAATTGTACCCTGTATGTCGAGAGAGTGATTGAGTGATGGGTAATTACTTATTTCTGCCACGCGGAGTATGTAGATAATTACGCTCTGCTTTGTTTCTATGCATATCTGGACAGAATTTTTGCACTTTTCGCGAGTAAAATGTAACATACATAATTTGCTTGCACGTGAATATAGAAATTACTATATACGTTTGAGAGTTACTAAATACCTTAAAATACTTATATCACGAGCAGGCACGTGGAGTAGATTACAAATACGTTCTGCTTTGTTGATATGTATCTGGACAGAATTTTTGCACTTTTCGTGAGTAAAATGTTACAAATTTGAATGAGTACAGAAATATTACATTTACATGTATGTGAGAGTAACTACCTTAAAATACCACGTGCGAGTAGGCAATGTATGTAGTCACCCTTCCGTGTTTCTTGGGGAAGCGTGTATGAATTTATGTTACATAAAAATTGCATATATGTAAATAGTGATAAAACTAATTAGCCCTTGATTTAAAGCCAATTCCATTTTTTTCGGGTGATTCGTATGAAGTAAAATTCCTAAAACATTATTTACAGGTAAGTACGTACGTATAATTCTCAAAACGTAAAGTTCGTAAAACATTTCATAAAATTCGTCCAACGTATTTAATTTACACATAATTTTCAAAACGTAACGTTCGTATAATGTATAAATAATTGATCAAATTCCCAAAATTTCTATGATTCGTAAGACATAAAATTTGTCAAATTTATTTAATTCGTAAAACGTAAAATTTATAAAATTCATAAAGCATTCGTAAACGCAGAAAATTCCGAAATTTTTCTCCAACGCTGATGCAGTTACCTCTCAAAATGTAACGCTCGTATACAAAAACATAAAATTCTCAAAATTCGCAAAAAAACGTAAACCCAGAAAATTTCTAAATTTTTCCCTAATCCGAACTTGTCCAAAGGTAAACTTCGCAAAAGTAAAATTCACAAAATTCGAAAAACATCAAACGCTCCCCCAGAAAATTTCTAAAATTTTCCCCCACTCAAACCGAACCATACTTCCCCCCCTTATAAATATATATCAAAATCCTCCCCATTTTACCAGGTGGCCTTTCACTCACAATTTCATCCCACTGTTCAAAACCTTAGAATTGTACTTCTGTACAAGTCCGCCGACAACTTTACCAGAGTGAAAGTGGATCAGAGAATCCCGGCATTTTTCATGCTTTCACTCACAGATTTACTTCTCCGTCGTGCCCTTTGTTTGCTCTGCAGCAGATCTATTTTCCTTCTTCTCCGTCCTGGAGACGACACGCACGCTGGAAACAGTCCACAGTTTAATCATGCTTTCTTCTCCTTCCTCTTCCGACAATATATTTCTGCCCGTGCCAAGCCTTCCTGTGTACATAGAGCAGTTTGATGGAATGCTAGCCATACCCAATTTTCTGATTTTTATCCCGAAAATTGAAGATTTTTCATTTATTGGCACACATTTTCGACGCGGTTTTGTTGTTACATTTTTGCACGGAAATCATACCTCTGAAGATTGAATGGCCACACTCAAATTGGCAATTTTCGTTGGAATTTCATTCTATTGAAGATTTTTCATTTACATATTTGGCATAACACATTTTTAATTCGGTTTTGATTGTAAGTTTTTATGTTTTGTCCGAAATACTGAATTTGTTCCGTATAATTGAAGATTAATAATGTATTTCGTATAATTTATTTCGTATACGTTTAACGACCGTTTGTAATTTCAATTTTTGTAATATACAAATGCAACTAAAAATTATGATGCCAAGCACGACTTGTGCATAATTCTCACAACTGGATACTTACATACTTTACGTAATCATGTACATATTATTGTAAAATGTGATTTACACCGAAATTATGAGCAACTTAAATTAAGAGCAACACCACGCCAATACTTCGCTGACAATATGGAGTTTAATTTTGCCATTTTTAAAGTACACGTCTCCCGTTACGATCTTACATATTGCTTCGTAATTTGAGAGCTTGTAACTGTTTGAAACTTTATCATGTACTCGTACAGTCAAAATAAGGTAGTAATGAATCATTACCATGCGGAGTCACTATGTGTCTCTACCACGTCAGTTATTATTTGTCGTAAAAATGGTAATAATAAATTCAGGGAAATTTAAATTTAATACATAATGGTATTCACTTCCTTAATATTTGGTAATGAATTTGAATTTCCCTGAACTTATTATGACCATTTCTACGACAAATCGTAACCGACGTAGTAGAGACACATAGTGATTCCGCATGGTAATGATTCATTACTACCTTATTTTGAGTGTAAGTAAACCGTTATGGTTCACTCCTTCCTGGAAAACTGGTCTTAAATCATTACTGACCCGAGTACATATATTACTCTAACTGGTAAAACAATGGCCATTACCGATTAGTATGCATGTGGTATTGTGGATATGAAAAATTTACCCCTCAGAAACAAACTACTACCAACGCCGGTAGGAAGTTATCACCAAAATCAATACCAGTACGGTGTATGTAAATACTGATGACTCTACCAGACTTTTAAGAATTTATGTGACTTAAGTCCACCAAATCTGTCGAATTTATTACGTAAAAGTCATAACTAATACTTGTCCTTTTTGAAAAATTGAAGTTTTGTTATGTAACCGGTTAAATAATGTAAAATTTTCTTATCCTCCTCAACCGACCGATGGTCTAATCACGCTTGCGAAAATAAGGCGTACACCACAATACCATAATAATTGGCTATTTTCTCCCCTTCTCTTTCGCTTTTGCTTTCTCTTTTTCTCCACCATCAAAATCAATCAATTTCCAATCTCTCTTCAAATTTCGACCTTCTCCTCTTCTCTTCTCCATCATCATCATCATCTTCATTCGACGAATTCCTCGTCCCAAAATCTCCAAGCAAGTTAAGTCTAACGGAATAAAACTTAACTGACTCAATCCGCTGCTGCATTTTACTTTTACTTTTACTTTACTTACAAAGTCCGTCTGGTGGATTGGATACTTTGCTGGGAAGGGGTCAAACCCCTTTATGAGATCGTTATGTCTGTCCGTCTCTCTGTCCGGCGATGAGATAAAGACTTGACATTTTGAAATTAGTTCCTAACGACAAGAGAAAGACCTCATTAGAATTTGAGCATCATATTTCACATCCTTTAAGGTCTAAAAAGGTCAAAAAAGGTCACGTACAGTCGATGGAACAAGTATTGGCAACACCCACGCAAGCTAAATAAAATTGGCTATAACTTTGGCATGCATTATCAAATTAGCATGAAAATTTGTACGCATTTAGTTAATTTAATGTTGTTTTCGATTATAATCATGTTTTACTGCTCAAAATTATATTAACGCAGTTTTTAAATAATTTGCTGGAAAATTTGCAAAATTAACCCGCAAAAAGTATTGGCACCCTCTAACTTAAAAAATTATAGAGCAACGAAACGCCAATTTTACTGCGACAAAGTGCTTCTAGTATTGCGTGGCACCTCCCCTCGACCCAATAAGAGCAGAAATAGGTCGTGGAATTTATTCGACAAGGTTCTTTATAACGTTTTTTTATATGGTTGGCCACACTTGTTTCGAACTTTTGACAAGCTCGTTTTTCGTCGAGTGGTTTCCTACCGGTCTCTCTTTTCGCAGCCCAAACAATCAGAATGACATCAGGAGACTGTGCAGCCAACGAAAGAAGCGTAACCTTTTCGATCTCCAAAAACTTGCATCGTTAATTGGGGTAGCTGTTTTGAGTCACTGCATTTTTGGAATATAAAATTCCTCCTCAGGTCAGGTTTTTATCAAATAATTTCAAATTATCGTTTGGAATGATTAATTAGACCTCCCTGGTCATGATTTTGTCGATAATGACCAGATAAACACGCCGCCACCTAGTCATTTAACCCCAAACCATAATCGATCCTCCTATGTGTTAAACTGCCATACGAACGTTTTCGTATTTCTGAGCCTTTTATGGCATCCGCCAGACTTGAACCAATTAATGAGCTCCTAATAAGTAAAATATGCCTATGTCAGACCAGTAGACTTTATTTCATTCATTGGAAGTCAATTGAGGCTTATATTTAGCCCATTCCAATTTATTGAGGTGGTTCGCTTTGGGGACTCTCTCGTCGGTCGGGCTACTGGAGCCTGAAACCCCAAGGCATAATTTTTTAGTGAACACCAAATTGAATGATATGTTTGCCCCACAGTTGGTACTGCAATTCAACATGGATTTGGGGGCTAAAATCTTCCCATCTCGAGTGATTTGTTGCTTGATTCATCAGTAGATTTTGGGCGTAGGTGACCTTTTTCCTCCGCATCGTCGAAAAGTAGAAACTGAGATCTTCATTTTATATTTCTTTGCTACGTTTTCAATAGTGAATATGGAAAAGTATGTTTTCTCTTTGATTTTTCGATAACAAAGCATTTTTATGGAAGAGGCATGAATATTTCTCGCCGCGACAAATACAGCTGGTTTAGTGCCGCCATTTTGGCTCCAGACAACACAACTGTAGACTTAAAATGTCGCTAACGTTATATTTTGTCACCTAATTACCTTACGTAAGGAAATGTGGAAGATGGTTAAGAAAATTGTGTCGAGTAACTAATTTAGCCACATCCCAGTAAACAATTCGATGGTCGAAATCTCTGCGAACACAGCGAATTGAGAGCGAATTCGCTGCATCGAAGATTCGCCACGATTTCGAGGACTACTTCACGTAGAACTCTGCCCGAAATCGCAGCGAAATAAGTAACAGCGAAAGACCTACGAACTTTCGCTACGAATTCGTGAAGAAAAATTCGCTGTATTTTCGATGAGAGAAAAAGCTCCTCGAATTCGGAGCGAATTCTCAGCGACTTCCGAGCAACAATTAAGTCAACCAATCGAGCAGCGATTTCTTAGCGAAATCACAACGACTTCGCTTCGCCTCCAGCATCAGAATTATACGGGCGAGAGAACGTGTCTTACAATGTATACGGATTAATTCTGGCGGCAGACGTAAAAAATCACGGATCGTTAGGCCAGTTCAGCGCATTTAGTTTTGAGAATTACATCGGGCAAATTAAAGTTTAATTAAAAGTTCAAAGTTTCCTCTCCATCATAAAAGACTATCCGAACAAAATTTTATTTTAGAAACTTCAAATTCCGCGAGTAACATTTCTGCAAGTTTAAATTACCATGCTAAAGAAATTAACTTAAAAAAATGCAAAATCAGTGTAAAGTTAACCAATAATATTGTGCTCCTTAAATGTGAAAAAATCTTGGTCGTTAGCAAAATTGTGAACGAATCAGATGCAATATATCTTACTGGAAATTGTGCCCTCTCCCAGAAAATATTTTGAGTATCCTTATGACTCCAATTATGTTTTAGTTTTCAGAGTGAACTTAAAGAAATTAGACGCCATTGAACTTTGCGTCCCAATTTCCGAAGTGGCCCATAAATGTGTGTGTGTTCCCCTCAGTAAAATTCGGAGATTTGTAGTATTCCCATTAATTCACTCGGATTGAAAATGGACCAGTCAAATTCAACCCATGCCATTGTCCACTTTCCTTCCGACGACACGGTGGAAATTGTTCCAACGAGCTGGCTGAACTACCAGGCGACACATTGCCAGTTTCCACCAACAGGAGAGAAAGGGGTGAAGAAAATAAAAAAGAGAAGCGGTGCACCATTAAATCACTGGGCAGTATATGAAGCAGCGGTACTGAAATATTTTGGCAAGTATAGCTTAAACTTAATTTTACACGCTAGTTTGGTAATTACTCTCCTCGATTAAAACACGAATACGTTGCAGAGTCCTACGAGGCAACAGCAGCGGAGAAACTTCCAAGGGCGATAACTTGCAACAAGTTAAGTGATTCTGAGATCCACAGCGGCACTAGAAGTAAAATGTCCTCGTCCACGCTGCCAGCTATTTTATCAGTTCCCCCAACTACTAATCTTCCATAAATTATTTCGGCGTTGGGACAAGACAATGATAACGAAGGGACGACCTACTGGATATGATGGCAATTTAATCTTGGTGTCGCCAGAAGGACAGACCCAAGGCATCACACCGAGTACTACAAATAGTATCCCTGGTAGTAATAATAGTATTAAATACTGCACGGCTAAGAATTTTAAGCTTTATGATTGATAATCAAGGCTTTTGTAATATATATTCTGTGCACTATTGTAGAAATTATGAGAGAAATTTTGGCTCAACGGTGACCCAAAATGAACACGGACGTCGGCTGAATAACATCCTTAATTTGCTGAACACTCGCGGCAACGACCTCCCTGAAATAGAAGATCTATTATTTTCATTCCCTGAGCAATTTTTTCCTCTTCGGACCCTGGCTACCCTGGATAGTTTGGTATTTACTTGAACTATGTATTTGTTATTTCTTTAATCTCCAAAAGTTCAAAGTTGTAATTTTTTTATTTCCATACAGAATAATGTGTTTTTGGGATGTGGAGGAGATAACTTAGAAGAGTGCTTGGAATTAATGGCAAGATACTTATGTTCGGATGAATTACTTTCGCGACCCAGTTACCAGGGACGAAGTGGGAAAAATCATTTTTAATTTATCCTCAACTTAATCAAGCTATATTTGGTAAATCCTTGTTTCAGTATTTATGTTCATGTATGTAAGAAACCTTAATCGGGACAATTGTGTATTTCAGAAAGTCTATCAACTAAAGCTTGTGCCATGCCTTTTACAAGAAAATCTATTGATGAAGCCTTCCCAAAAATTTTGAAGAGGGCAGCTGATAGATATATGAAGAAAATGTAAGTGATTCTCATTAAGCAGAGAGCATGGTGAAAAATGTGTTGATAAATTATACTAAATGTGTTTTTTCCTATTAATAGGAAAGCTGCGCCCAGCTTCACACCTTCACAGCCCGAGAATACAACAGTTGGACAGTGACACTCCTTAAAAATAACTATTTCAATAACTATTTCAATGTGATACTTAAGTGTGTTCTCCTGGTGTTACCATTAATAAATATATTTTAAATTGGCCATAAAAAATGTGTAACGAGAAATTCGTAACGGGTTAGCAGCGAGATCGCATCGAATTCATGACGAAACCTCGCCTCGAAATCGCAACGAGGAGCGCGGAGTCGTCGCGTAAGTCGCGAATTCGCTGCTCTTTCGCAAAGAGTCGGCGGTCATGTAGCTCTATTTTCGACGTCGATTCGCTAGCGATTCGCAACGACTCGCTGTTGAATTTCGTTGCGAAGTCGCAAAGAGTCGTGTTTTTGTCTCCTGGGATGTTGCCAATACTTTTTGCAGGTTCGTACCTGACTAGTTAGGGTCAAAATTTGGATTGCGTTATGTTTACTAGATTTAAATCGGAAACACGATTATAATCGAACACTACATTAGATTTATCAAATGTGTTCAAAGTTTCATGCCAATTTGATAACGCATGCCAAAGTTATAACCAATTTTATTTAGCTTGCGTGGGTGTTGCCAATACTTTTTCCATTGACTGTAAGAGCCAAATTATATGTCAGTTGAGCTGGAAATTTAACCCCGAATTGAGTCGTGACCTCCGTCTTGACCTCAAAATTTACAAATAGATCGCAAAAATTTCACGAAATTTTAATTTGGATACAAATGTCAAAGACATGTCCGACATCTCAATTTTAAGATTTTAAACACTGGACACGAATATGATACCAATTTTGACCTACATAACAGCTCAGTGACTTTTGAAAACCAGCTCAAAGGTTACAAAGGTCTAACATACGTCAGACGTCTCAATTTTAACAGATTTTAACCAGGCAAAAACAATACGACATTCATTTTGACGTACTACTTTCACCCTTTTGTTCCCTGCGTTTTGCCGATTTGTTGTCTACTGTAAATACAGTTTGGTCTGGGACGAGGACTGGGAATCCGGCAGATTCTCAATTGCAATCCCGTCTAGTGAAGCGTAAACATGAGCTCTTCACTCACTCAGTCACTCACTCAGTCGCTTACAAAATAAAAGACGCGAATTCAGTCTGCTTTCTCTCTCGCTCCGTTCCATCAACTTCTCGAGCAGATATTTTCTTTTCACCATTTCACTGTTTTCACTCGGCTTTGGCTTTACTTGCTTTGGTGGCTCGTCCTTGTTCCCTTTTCTCTGTTTTATCTACCACCAGACGAGGAGAGGAAGAGTGGGGTGCGAGAAGGTTTGAGAATTTTTTGAGCAGGATTTACCCGATAAACGAGTTATGGTGTGGTACACGAACGGTGAAATGGCCATGGTTTGTCCACTGCCGGCAAATAAATCTGAGGTAGTCATCACATCCTAAAGATAACCAATTTCTGAAAAATAATTTGTTTGTACAGGAAACCGTTAAAAATATTTTGCTACATAATTTCTCGGCGAATTGTCACCCAACGCGACAAATGATCTTGTAGACGAGGCTCAAATTGACCGTTGCAAGTTGTAGCCTCCATAATTTTAAGGAATCATTGACAATTTTTTTCGGAAACTATGCCCGATTAACATTTGACTTGGTGCGAACGAAACTTTTTGTCTACCTCGCCAAGTTATGGGCCAAACAATCTCACATTTCATCCCCACGCTTATTCATACCTCACAGTTCATTTCCTCACATTTCATACCCACCATTCACTTTGATAAATATGAAATTATTTGGACAAAATTAGTAGGCAGTTCCATCTTAGTTTTTAACATAAGAAAAAAACTTACGCAATAATCGAAACCTAAAATATTAAAAATAATTTATTTTTCACCTGAATAATAAAATTTATACAAATTCTTCTGTATATACTGCAGTCAGTCCAACATGGTTCTGAACACGTGCAAACAATTTTTCAAAACTTGGCTAGTGGGTAAACCGACAATTTTTTACCAAATCTCGCATACGGCGTACTTCTAACATGACCAATTTTGTGCAATGTTTCAACACGTGCTGATCGGGAAGAGGTGCGATTTCGCGAGAATTTTATAGTTTACCAGCGACAAAAATACACTAACTTGATGATGTAATTACATTGCCACCATGTAATTAAGCATCTCTGCCGTCATATTATTAAAACACCCACCCATTCGCCCACATACCCACCCACTGCGATGACCCACAACACTCCCTCCACTAAAAAAACGCGTGCAGCGTATGAATGTAACTGTCGACGAAAATCATGAAAATAATGCGTCATCTTCACTTTCTCTTTGCTTTATCTGGCTGGATTCTGCTTTCTCCTCGAAGAAGAAGAAGAAGAAGCGAGCTTATGTCTCAGGTTGAGATTGAGGAGAAAGTGGACCAATAATATCCTTGTCATTGACCACACTCTTAGAAATCCGGTGTTAAAATAATACCAAGGAAGATATTCAGGTGTGATTCTACATCGTTAAAAATCTTGTAATAACATGTGCTGGTATTGATTTGGTAATAATCTCCTACCCGATTGGTAGTAACGTGTTCCTGAGTGGTAAATTTGTCATTATCACAACATTACCGAACGGTTATTCCCGTTAATACCAGTACCGATAGAGTCACATATATACTCCGGTCGGTAATGATTTAATACCAGTTTTCCAACTACAAAAGTGTTGTTGATACCCTATAGTAATAGCTCGGTGTTAAAGGTTTATACCATATCGATAGCAAAATTTTTACCGTCCGGTAGAATTTTATTACCAAGTGGTGGCAACTTGAACCCTGAGGAATCAAATGCTGCATAGCTATACCAGATTTCCAACAGTGTACAAATCCAGTATTAACATAACACCAAGCAGTAATATATGCTACGGGGTTTACCATAAGTTTTACCTTATCGATCGGAATTTTTTACGGACCGGTATAATTTTAATACCAAGCGGTACCACCTTTAATACCGATCAACCAATAGCTGCCTGACCATACCAGATTTCTAACGGTGCAGTAGGCAATCGGAATTCGGATTATCATTCCGCCCATGAAGGAGAAAGGCCGGAAAAGCGGATCTCAATTTACTCCCGGGGTGACTTGTCAACGTCACGGATCTGGTCAGCTTCTTGGCAGCCCAGAAAGTTAAATGATGTTCGATAGATATCAAGGTCTCCTTCAACCCATTGTCGATGCTCAAATATATTTCCGTAAAAAATCTTGGGAACAACTGAAAAACGTCAAAATATCTCAGTCAGTGTCACTTTTTGACGTTTTATTGCGGAGCAAGTGTAAAATAAATCGCAAAAAAATGTTGAAACTACACAGAATTGCTACATACTTTTTTCATATCGTACTTGCAGGTCAAGCATTTGTTTGACGTATCATTGTAAAAAAAGACAAAAATCGTTAGTGTAAAAATTTCCAGAGAAATTTCAAAATTTGCTGCACATATATCCTCTAATTCTTATATCGTACAAAAAAAATATCGCAAGTGATAAAAATTCGCAAAAAATTGTAAAATTTGTTAATTGCTTATTTTCAATTTTTTAAATATAGCATACAAAAAAATTTGTTAGTCCTCCCTACTTCACAAACATATCGTATACAAAACTTAAAAACTTGGCATATTCAAAAATTGATAAAAAAATCGTTTTAGTTTTTGACACTTCATTTCATTCTGGAACATAATTTATCTATACGAAAATTTGCAACAAAAATTCTCACGAATTTCCTACCTACACAGTCTCCCTATTTTATTTATCCCAAACACATTTATTCCCTTTTAGGCGTCCCATAGTGCAAAAAATATGGCAAAAATATTCTCAAAATAGAAACTCAATTTATTTACCTATACATCCTCCCTATTTTGCAAACATATCGTACAAACAAAAATCTACAAAACTGCGCATAATTAAAAAATAGGTGAAAAACTGCTTAATTCTTAGCATTTCATTCCATTGTGGAACAAAATCTATCCAAAAATTTGCAAAAAAACTTCGCAAATTTCCCACCTATATATTCCCCCTATTTTATTTCTACCAACCACATTTATCCTTCCAGGCGTCCCACTGGTACAAAAAAATTACAAAAATAAAAACAAACGAAAAAAAAAAATACCACAAACATTCTCAAAATGGAAGCCCAATTTGGATATCATTCCATTTTACAAACATTGTGTATTAAAAATCCTAAAAACTGGAAATTGGTAATTCAAAAATAGGTAAAAAACCGTCTTGGTTTCTGACATTTCATTGCATTATGGAACGCAATCTATCTATCTCAAAATTCAAAAACAAAATTTTCACAAAAAAAAAAAAAAAAAAAAAAATCAAAAATTTTTTACCTACATATTCCCCATATTTTATTTCTCCCAAACGTATTTATTCTATTCCCGGCGTCCTACTGGTGCAAATAAATATACCACAAATACATATTCTCAAAATAGACACCCACCTCCACACAATTCCTTCCTCCCACCTGAAAATAACGCCATTTGAATTTTCACATTAAGCAGATTGGATATTTATGAGGGTGCCGTGTTTGTTAGGATAAATCCTTTCCCCGTGAAGTGAAAGGTGCCTGCCCGTCGTCCGAAGAAAACGCAACGAAACCACCCATCGAGGAAGTAATGCGGGCAGTGGAGGGAGTATCGGAGGTGGTCTGGTCATAGATCGGAAACCCTGCTGCGATTTCCAATACGGAAAATCACTCGCCTTCCTCCTCAAACTGTCGATCCGCCGTCCGAGTCACGGGTTGCTTTCACCTTACTTTACACTACTTTCTCGTCTCGTTAGCACATCATCCCCATCGACATCGATGCGAGGCACTCTTAAAAAACTGGTATTAAATCATTACTGACCGGAGTGCATGACTCTATCGGCACTGGGAATACCGTTTAGTACACTACAGCATCCGGTAAAGTCCCATATTTACTCCGTGCTGGTATTTATTTGGTAATATTCCTTACCGGATTGATTATAGTTTGATTCTGACTGGTACAGATTTCATTACTACCTAATTACTACGTCGTAACGATCGATAATACCGATGCCGGTAGAATAATATATGTACTCCATCCAGTAATAATTCGTAATAATTCAATACCAGTTTCCTAACAGTGTAATGTTGCGGTAATGGAAAATTTATCCAAGCAGAGACAAACTACTACCAATAGGGTAAGAATTTAGTACCAAATCAATACCAGAACGGGGTATATATGTGACTCACACTCTTAGAAAACTGGTATTAAATCATTGCTGACTGATAGGAGTAGATATGTATACAACTCTACCGGCACTGGTAATAATGTACATTACTGTTTAGTAATGTAGTAGTAAAAAATTTACCACGGAGAAACAAACTACTACCAATCCGGTAGAAATTTATTACCAAATCAATACCAGTACAGAAAATATATCTGACTCTACCCGATTTTTAACAGTGTACCAAAATTCGGACGGAATTGTGAGAATCGGATCGAATCTAGAAAGAGAAAAGTTACTTATGCGTGTGTAACATGATCACCAACTTTCACCGGTGGGGCAAATCCACATTTCGTTCGTGGCGTACAATTTTACTTACTTACTTTGAGCCCAAGTTACCTTTAGCCTGCGATACCACTCACAGCAACTTTCACTTGCTGGATAAAGATCAAACTCTATTTTTTCACTCCTCTCATAATCCAGTGTTTCGGGTGAAAGTAATCACCTGCATGAAATAACGGGGAAAATGTGATGGCGCAATTTCTTGCACTTTCTTGCACCGTCATTTCTTGCATTTCATGCTTTTTAGCATACCTTGTCAAAAATTTAGTTTTCATTCAAAAGTCAGTCATCCCGATTTCTGACTGAAGATTTTCATTCACATTCAATCATTTTCTTTCAAATTTATTTCATTTCACTTCATCAGACTTCATTTCTTACTATTTTTTACTTATACATTAAGCATAGGGTGAAAATGGAATGAGTGAGAAATCTTTTCATTCACAGTCACTCATCTGAAATGACGAAATCCTTCCGTCATTTTCACTCAAATCACAGGAAATTCATTTTCATTCACTATCATTCATTCACCATCATAATCAATTAAATGAATGAATGTGAACAGGTATGCTTTTTAATGCAAGAACGATGGCAAACTTGTAAGAAACGGAACCCTGTATCACATCAAACCCGTCAATGGTAAATATGGTGCTAGGGAGCAGAGGCAGCCGGACATAAGCAATTACTATGCACAGCAGCCATCAATTTGAATCTGATTAATTTCACGGCGCCTGGAGAGTCTTGTACTGCGAGTCGATTATGTATCATCATCGTCATCATCATTGAACTCGTGATGGTGGTGGTGGTGGCCGTGGTAATGATTTTGATGGCGATGGCGAGGGTGGTTTACACGCTGCATCTATTTATTAGACTATCACGGTGCATAATTTTCAATCTATTTCAATCCTGCGAACCCATCTTAAATCCAGTGCAAATTCTGTAATCTAATCGGTGCCATAAAAGTCGCGAAAATAAGCAACGCGTGAAATTTCCAAGGTGAAAGCTAGATTTCTTAATAAAAATATCAGATTTTTTAAAAACATCCGAATTTTTAAATGTTTTATTCTCTATACTTTTCAAAAATTCGAAAAACGGATTTCTCCGCATGCAGAGTAAAAATATTCAGTGGAATTCGCGGAAAATAAGCAACCCATCAATCAAATTTCCAAGGTGAAAGCTTGATTTCTTAAAAATATCAGTTTTTTTAAACCCGTCTCAATTTTTAAATACTTTATTTCCCTTACTTTTCTCATTCTCAAAAATTTAAGTCGTACAAGTCACTAAAAATAAGATTCAATATTCTAAATCGTCACGTTTCCAAATTTGGATATTTTTAAAATATTCCCTTTCGAACACGTAAATTTTTAGGCAACTTATCTCCCTTAGCTTTCTCCACTCTCAAAATTTTTTTTCAAATTTCGAAAAACCTTTTTCTCTCACCCTCCAGATAAGAAACGTACCATGTGATCACTCCCAATAATACTAACATTTAGTGAAAGTGTGCTAGTCATGAGAGAGAGAAAGTAATGTAAGGTAACGCGATACGAGATATCCAATTTCACTTCTTGCAGTTTCTCTCAAATTCCGCTTTCTCTCTTTGCTAAAGCATTTCAGCCTCAGCCTCTTCTCCCCAAAGTAGAACATCCACATCCACACCGACGATCCGGCAAACAAGTCCAGTCCAGTGCAACCGACATTTCCCGACCAGGCCTACCAGATTTGACTCACTTTCTCTCCTTTCTCCTCCAAAGAGTTCAGTCCTTGTTTTCATGCCGACTGAGAAGGTCCTCCCTTTGCGAAAGCTTCCCTCAACAAATCTCTAGCTGGCTGGGACAGCACTTTGTTCTTCGAGAAATTCTGCCTGAACTTTAATAAGTTACTGAACACACGGTGAAAGTTGATACATATTACAGGGTGAAAGTTGACACTTTTTGTTGGTGAAAGCAGACGTGAAAACTAAAAACCGTTTCTCAAAAAATAACTCCTTGCAATTTCACCGGGGTAATTTACTAAAGAACACAGTGAAAGTTAATTTAACTGAACTTTGGCAAGTTACAGGGTGAAAGTTGACACTTTTCGTAAAAAACGTGGTGAAACGTGAGACGTGAAAACTAAAAAACTTCTCAAAAAATAGCCCCTAGAAATTTCACCGGGGTAATTTGTTAAAAAACACGGTGAAAGTTGAGATAAACTGAACTTTACAGGGTGAAAGTTGACACTTTTCGTAAAAAAGTGGTGAAAGCAGCCCTAAAAACTACAAATTTTTAAAACCCTTGAACTACTTTCACCAGGGAGAAAATGAGACAAAAATTATCACCATCCTTCCAACTTTCTCTACGCTCTCTTGACCTGTCTGAATTTATTTAACGTCAAACCGGAGAAAAAACTATTAGCACTCTAACCTCGTTGAGTTCAGTGTCGTGAAAACAAAACAAGAAAAAAAATGCCGGATAATTTCCCCCTCTCGGGACTTGATCCTCTAACAAGAGACCCCATAAATATTTAATCTTGTTGACAAGTGGGCCGACTAAGTTTACAATTTACTCACACTCGACCAAAAAACAAAACCAGGAAGAGAATTCTCCCTCCTATTGTTTTTGTGGACGTTCTTATTATGCCACCGAAGCGTTGTGGTTTTCTTTACAGAATTCAATTTGCGGACAAGGTCTGAATCTTAAGTGAAAGCAGGAATAATCAAATTCGTGCAGTACATGTTTAGAGTAAAGGATGGTGGCAATTCGACTATTCATTTGACCACCGTCAGACTTACAAAGGTACGAGAAACTAATTATGGCGGATTTTTGGAATGGTTAAGGGTTTAAAAATTATAAAATGTGAAAGTGATGGGACAAACTTAATTTGTGGAAAAGGTAAGCACAAAATTTGCATTTTCTTCACGGCATACTTATCCACAGGAATTTATAGAAAACTAAAACCTGATAGTTTTTTAGTCCAGATTAGTATTTGACATACTGCAATTCTGTAAAAAACACGAAATAAAGCATGGATTCCAAGATAAAGTAGAAATATTCGGAATAAAGCATAAAAGAGAAAGCAGGCGAAATCCAACTCGTGACTAATATGAGAATTTTTCACCAGATTTTTCGTTAAGCGGTGAAAATTTTAAAAAATGTGAAAGCGATTTAACACACTTAACTCTTGTCGAAACTAAACTAACAAAATTGTCACTTTTTAACTGCACACTTATTAACAAAAATTAATAGCAGACAAAAATCTGATAGTTTTTCAATACGATACGGATTTATTCTGACGTACTGCACATAAATAAAGCCCAGATTTTCAAGGAGAAAGTAGAAGATCTCAAAGTGTAGGAAGGACCAGGAGAAAGCGGAGAAATCCAACCCTCGGGTCGCGGCGAGGAATATGAGAATTTTGTGGCTTTTGTACCAGCGTCGATCATGATTTATGAGTTGTAGCCTTTCTCTCCCACTTTCTCCACTAATGCGCCTTCTCTCTAAATTCTACGTGCAGTAATCCTTATCCCAGCGAAGGCCACTACTGTCGTATTCCTATGTCCAACCTTCTCCTTTACAAATCCTGCCAGCATGTCTTCTTTTCTTATTATTATTCTCATTCCGCCCTACTCTCGCAAAATTGCTGAGTCTCAAACTTGGCACGGAACTTGGTGGTTTGTTTCAACAAATAAATTAACTTTGTTATCATCGATGCAATAAATTGATATCGAATGAAACCTCTGCTGTCTCTACCTGTCTCAGGTAGTAGTAAAATTTGACGAATTTAATTTCAAGCACTCTTAGAAAACTGGTATTAAATCATTACCGATCGGAGTATATAAGTATCATGCGACTCTACCGGCACCGGTAATAAAGGGCATTACGGTTTAGTAATTTTGTGTTTATGAAAAATTTGTTGGTAAGAAACAAACTGCTACCAATCCGGTAGAAAAGTATTATCAAACGGACTATATATGTGACTCTACACTCTTAGAAAACTGGTATGAAATCCTTACTGTCGGGAGTGCATAGGTATATGACTCTACCAGCACTGGTAATAACGGGTATTACCGTTTAGTAATGTCATGGTAATAAAAAACTTACTACGGAGAAGAAACAAATTACTACCAAGCCTGTAGGAAAGTTTTACCAAATCAATCCCCACTTCGAAAGATATATTTCATTTTACCGGCACGGGTAAAAACGGGAATTATACTTTAGCAATCTAATGAAAAATTTACCAAGCAAACTACTACCAGTCCGGTAAGACGCTATTACCAGATTTTTAACCGTGTACTAATCAGCTTTTACGAATTTAATTTCATCCTTGAAACTAATTCCTGTGCTGCGTCATCAAACAACTTTCTCTTTTCCATAATTTTGGAAACTTTTACCAAATTAATTCTTACGAGGAGGAAGAGCGCCAGGTGACAAAAAATGAGCCGGCAGTCTCATTAGTTTTATTCTACTTTCTCACTCACTCATTCACTTTTACTTCGAGAGAAAGTCTGGTGAAGGCATTTTTGTTTTTACTTTCACATCCGGACCGCATCGCGCCAGATGTCTGCATTACTAGCACAATTAGTTAGGAAGGGACCATCAGGTATCAGGCTGGATTTCTGGATTTCTTACGCAGTGTTTCGGGTGAAAGTAGCCAGGTGCAAGAAATAAGGGGAAGAAGAAAGTGTTTTTTTACAGGTGAATATTTTGACCTGGGAGAAATGCAAGGTGAAAGAAACTACGTCCCGCAGCTTTAATTCGTATGGCACGTGGCTAGATGGGCATATTTCTTGCACTTTCTCCCAGTTCCTGGCACCTTTCATTTCTTGCATTTTCGTGCACATTTGCTACATTTCGTACATTTAAAGTTAGAAATGCTTGGTGCAAGTGCAAGAAATGCAGGTTCGTGCACTTCGCATTTCGTGCATTTTCGTGTACCTTTGCAGTGCAAAGCAAGAAATGTGACAAACCTGCAAAAAACGAAACAATAAAAAGTTACCTATTGCAAGAAATAACCACGAAAAAGAAGTTTCGTGCAGCTATTTTGACCTGCAAGAAATGCATTTCGCTAGATATTCCTTCCCGTCGCTATATTTCATACGGCGCGTGGCCAAGTGGTGCATATTTCTTGCACCTTATTGCAGTTTTTTACACTTTATTGCAAGAAAGTTTCAGTTTCTTGCACCTCGCATCTCTTCTACTTTTTTTTGCCCTGCATGAAATATATTCAACTTTTAAAGAAGCGAAACACTGATTTCCTCTCACCATCCAAATCCACACCTCAATTCTCCAGTGCAATTCTGATCGTAGTGGTCGTCCTCCTCCTGAATCTCCGACATGGTGCGAGCAGCCAACTTACAAAAACTTTCTCCACTAGCACGTTCTACATTTCAATTTTGGGAAGAACTCATGCCGAACTTCCAATTTATCCGGGGGCCACCAGACCACTGCCTAATAATACTTATCCCCCACCACCACGCCGACTTGTTTTATCGCTGGGGAAAGCAGACAGATAAGCGGGGGAAGTTGTACTTTCCCGAATTTTGGAGAGGAAATACACGTCAAAGTTTAGAAACAAAGAGGGCACAATTTTTTTATCCGAGTCACGCTTTACAACAAATCTTCACTATTTATTACTTTCACTGAAGAGATTATTAAGATGTCTAGAAAAAACAATTGGCTCGATTCCCAATAATTTTTAAAGGTTATCAGGAAATTGTGGTGCATAAGTTGATCCCATCCAAATTTTGCATTAAACGTGATGCCCGATCTGGTAAAATGACGGTTTATCCACCCCCGGAAACGTGTAAAACTCATGGAGCTATCGGTCAAACTATTCAAAACTAGATGAGATAAGCAGTATTTCGTTTCAGTTTGCCCACATTTCTTGCACTGGAAAACAAGCTACGCAAGAAATGCGAGGTGCAAAAAAGTGGGAGAAATATGCGCCATCTAGCCACGTGCGGTATGAAGTATTTATGGCGGCGCGGCGCAGTTTCTAGCGCCTTGCATTTCTCCCAGGTCAAAATATTCACCTGCAAGAAACCATTTTCTTCCCCTTATTTATTGCACGTGGTTATTTGCATATTTGAAACATTGCAAAGTTCGCCGCCATTTGTTCGACAAAGTCTAGCGTAAAGCATACTTTTAACATTGTGTCGATACGTTTGGGAATAAGTAATTGTATCATATCCACAAAAAATAATCCTCTATTTAAACTGTCTCATTTTCTCCCCTTGTTCATGCATCAAAACCCCTTGTTTATGGTCGACCTACCAAATATTAACGAGCCAAAAGTATAGGCACGAATACCTTTCGTGCAGGTAAAAGGACCATTTAATCACATTA
Organism: Folsomia candida; assembly: GCF_002217175.1. NCBI lineage: Eukaryota > Metazoa > Arthropoda > Collembola > Entomobryomorpha > Isotomidae > Folsomia > Folsomia candida. Next base: position 5,090,169 of record NW_019091201.1, read on the forward strand.
ATTGCCCCCCATAAGCTTCTAATGAAAAGTTTATTATTGTAATTGGAGTGGATGGGAGAGGAGTTATTAACGAGAAAATGTGTCCTCTCGTACATAAATATTGCGCTTTTCTCCGCGGCCGCGGAAGTGTGGGGACAGAGGGACAATGTTCCCGCGGTTATTCAATGTTCGCATCATCTCTCCATGTTATAATAAACCTGTCCCTCCGCCTATCCTACAATGTTAATGTCCCCAGATGTCCCCACAGCTTCCGCGGCCACTGTTTTCCCCTCTCTCTTTCTCTCTCGATGACGAGGTTTCTCTAATTGCGACTTTCTCCCGAATTGCAATTTTCTTGTTTATCGCATCTCTCTCTCTCTCTTTTCTCTCGATTATTGCATAGTTGGCAGATTTTTCTACTCGGTGTATCTAAAAATACACTAATTGAATATTTATTATTTGTAGAAGGAAAAAAAACTCCTCCATTATTGGATACATTTTTAAATTGCAAATGCTTTCAAATGTCATAGATAATTTGGCAAGAATGAAAAAATAAACACAAATTTTCTATCGCTGATTGAAGGTTTTCACGAACTTCGTAATTGTGCATGCGTATAAAAAGGTTAACGTCAAAGACGTTAGTATATTATTTTAAAACTGGTATTAAATCATTACCGACCGGAGTACATACTCCGGCCGGTAGACTCTACCGGCACTTGGTATTAACAGGAATTACCGTTCAGTAATTTTGTTGTAATGAAAAATTTACCACTCAGAAACAACTTACTACCATTCCGGTAGGAAATTAGTACCAAATCAACACCAGCACGAAGTATCTATGTGACTACACCAGATTTTTAGCAGTGACGTTCGTAAATAACATTTTCGTAATTTACAAAAAAAAATGAAAACGATATACAAAATTGAAGTTAAAAAAAACACCTTTACATTTTATAAAAATATTTTTTTTTAATTTCCAATTGTCTTTACTCAAAATGTCGGAAACTTTGGTGCTCGGAAATCTAAATAGCCTGACTTCTAATTCCTATGAAATATTTTTGCAAAATAATGATAAGGAAGCGTCAATCCTATTTACATATCTGAAGATTCGCATTTACGAAAATTTCGTAAATGACACAAATTTACGCTATTAACTGCAGTTTACGAAGGTAACGTGAAAACCCTCATAACGTATGCATACTCCTTTAAAAAGTGTATCCCAAAATAAACCCCGTCAAAAACTCGGCTTGTTTTCTTCTTATCGTTATTTATACGAATTTTTTAACCTGAAAATTTGTCTAGCTTTCACTTCGCTTTCTCTTCCCTTCTTCCCAACTGCCGTAGCTAAGAAATGGATTTCTTTCCCTAAAATAAAATCGCGACATAAAATACAAATCGAACCCTCGTAAAATAATTGTATAAAGGAAGCCATAACCCGACACAATCTTGATAATAATCCCATAAAAAACTGAAATATTGCGAAAATCAAGTCAATTTTGAGACATCCAACTGGGCCGGCTAACCAACGTCGTCGTCGTCTTCTGGCTCACGAGACCGTAACGTGTGCCTGACACGGTCAGCGGAAGAGGAGCATTTCCATGAGAAATTCTGTGATCAGATTTAAGGGAACATTCATATGTTACGTCATAAAAAATGTTAATTTTCAGACCACTCCTTCCCTATCCTACTCATATTAAGCTTAATACCAGTAAGAAACACGATGTTGATTTCATACCAATTAAAATTTTCAAAAAGTTTCCAATTTCCAAGTTTTTTGACGAAAAACACGAAAAATCCACTTTTTAACGTTGGTCTGTATAGGGAAAATTATAAAATTCGAGAAGAAAGATATCAAAAAAATCTACGAGATTTCCATAAAATACGAAGGAAACTTTTTTATAGAAATTTTGGTGTCAGACTTTGATGCCATTTTAGAAATTTTGATGAATTTTTAGATATTGCAATATACATTTACAGATTTGTTCATGAACTGAGGATGAGATTAAAATACGACTCAAATATGTATGTATACACTGTAAAGCATTCGGTAGAGTCACATATGTACCCCGTACTGGTATTGACTTGGGAATAATTCCCTACCGGAGTGGTAATAATTTGATTCGGAGTGATATTGATTTCATTACCACCATATTACTACGCGGTAACGATCGATATTACCGATGCCGGTAGAGTCTTATATGTACTCCGTCCGGTAATAATAATTGCCTAAGAGTGTACTGTCGTTTAGAAGTTAAGCTTCCCACGCGTAAGATAAGCCACCCAAAAACCACTCATCCACCTTTTTGATGACGTAATATATGGACGACGTTTCCTTTATATATTCTATGTATTATTATTATTACGTTACGTTATTTTACGTCCCCTGGAGAAATATGTAGCCCGACTTTTCGGCCTTTATCGGTTTATCATCTCCTCAATCTTTCTCTCCCAAACAAATGAGAACGGAAGGAAATGCACCCACGGCTAGGCTACAGAAATAAATTCATAGGGGGTTAAACCGCCAAGATTATCGTCTTGTGGGTAACACTGTTTTATTTTATTTTCAATTATTCCCCTATTGTTTGAACCTTTATATAAACTTTCCCCCGTGTATGTTTTCATTCAAAAGTCAGTCGTAATAATTTCTGACTGAAGATTTTCATTCACATTCAGTCATTTTCGTTGAAATTCATTTCATTTCACTTCATCGGGCTTCATTTCTTAGTTCGCCCCATGCATTAAGCATAGGGTGAAAAAGAAATGAGTGAGAAATCCTTTCATTCATAGTCATTCATCTGAAATGACGGAATATTTCACTCATTTTCGTTAAAATCACACGAAATTCATTTTCATTCACCAGCATAATCACTCAAATGAATGAAGGTGAACAGGTATGACGTAACTTAATTTTATTTTCAATTACTCCCGTCTTCTAACTTTCACCTGGATATGTTTTCCCCTTAAATTATCTTCAAATTTCCGAGAAATATTATTAATTCGCTTAAACACAACATAAGTTTCCGATCCACCCCAAAAGTCACTCTACTCCACAAACCGTCCCGTCGGGAATATTATTACCGTCTTTTCAGAAATATGAAGCATCGCTCGTTGTGCCCCCTCCCAAAAGACGACCCAGAATTCAAGTTAGTCGTCGTGGTCGTTGTTTTCGTGGTGGTCCTCGGAGTCATTGCAATAAATCAAAAGGAATAGGAAAGGTAGCCCTGAGAAATGGGGCCTGGTTATGTTCATCGTCTCCAATTCGGCTCCTCTTCTCCTTTTGTTACAAGGCTCCATCCAGTCAATAGCTTTGCCCTCTCGGCCCATTATTTAAGTTAAGGAGTTCAGTGCCCGCGGAAGCTGTGGGGACATAGGGGGACATTAACATTGTAGGATGGGGCAGGGAGGGGTTTGTATAAGATGGGGAGATGATGGAGACATCGAATAACCGTGGGGACATTGTCCCTCTTTTCACATACCTGTTCACTTTCATTCATTTGACTAATTATGATAGTGAATGGAAATTAATTTTCTGCCATTTGAATGAAAATGACTGAAGGATTTCGTCATTTCAGAATGATGAGTGATTTAAGATAAATGACGGTAAATGAAAGGATTTTTCACTCCATTCATTTTTCACCCTATGCTTAATACATAGGGCGAAGTAAGAAATGAAGTACGATGAAGTGAAGTAAAATGAATTGAATTGAATTCGAATGAAGATGACTGAATCTGAATGAAAATCTGAAATGAAGTCCGATGAAGTGAAATGAATTTGAACGAAAATGACTGAATTTGAATGAAAATATTAAATCAAAAATTGGGATGAATGAAAACTAAATTTTTGAACGGGTACGAGGACACACTCTCCCCTGCCCTGCACGCTTCCGCGGCCACTGAAGGAGTTCTCTGTCGGGATGTGCATCTTGCTCTACTTTTCCTCCTCTGTACAGGACAGACTTTACAGCAATTTCGTGTTCAAGAGGAACAACGCGGGTGCAAATAGTCAAGTGCTTTCTCCAGCTTTCTCTGGCTTTCTCTTGCTCCAGCTTTCGAAAACATTTACATTTACAAGCGCTCCAGGAACGGGAAATGGATGGAATGAATATCAATTTATTACGAGGAGTTGTTCCTCCTCGGGGAGAAAGATGCCAGTTTGGGAAACAAATCAATGAATTGATACAAGGGTTGTGGGATGGTGAGGGCATCAAAATAAATGCCGTCTCATTTACTATAAAATTGGCGCAATGAATGGCAGCATAAATTCAAATTTAGGGCAAACAAGACATATATGCCACACCACAAATGTCTCCCTTGACATGGACACCGCTACTTACAACGAGTGAAGGGTTTTACTACGGTGAAAGTATAAATGCATACATTTTTTGCATCAAAAATAAATCCCCGGCTCATTTGTCGTAAAATGCCGGTTCGGGAGCATGCATTCAAATTAAGGGCAAATAAGACATTTCACGAAGGCCTATCTTGACATGGTCATGCGTTCAACTCTAAATACTCAAGAGTTGCACGCGGTAAAAGCAGGAAAATGAACGCATGACTTTTTTGCACCGGAATATTGCAAAATTGACCTAATAACTGTATACATTTAAATTAGGGGCAAATAGGGCATGCCACAAATGGCGAATGTCTCTGGACTTGGCATGGACAGAGGTACAACTCTACTCAAGATCTAGAACCCACCAAAATGGGATCGGTTGTTCATTTACTATTTCATATGTCAATTCCCTCCCGTTCAAATTTGCGGGTCACTTCACATCACAATTAATAAAATGCTGCATTCTTCTCCCTCCTCATATTTTTACTTCTCAATTATTACTCGAAAATATTAGACAAGGTTTTCTTCTTCTTCAAGGTTTTCTTCTTCTTAATAACGGAGAAATCTTACTCTTTCTCCTCCGCTTTCACTCACTCACTTTCTCTCTTCTCTCTCCATTACGCAAAGGAAGATAAATTTGCCGTCATCCAAATAATGAAACCTCATCGCGTATTGCATTGCATCCACCAAAAGTATGCCGTACGTAGAGCGAGATGCGAGATGAGACTCCATAATGACGGTGTGGTGGTGTGGCAGTGGCCGCGGAAGGTGTGGGGACATCTGCAGACATTAACATTGTAGGATTGGGGGAAGGGAGAGGTTTATATGATGGGGAAATTGAATAACCGTGATGACATTGTCCCTCTGTTCCTACGAACGTTTCCGCGGCCACTGTGCGTGGGGTGGAGAAAGTTTGCAGTGTGGTGTGCAGTGACCGCGGAAGCCGTGGGGACAGCTGGACCTGTTAACATTATAGAATGGGGCGAGGGACAGATAAGACTGGCAGATGATATGGACATTGAGCCATAAACCGTGGGGACATTGTCCCCCAGATGTCCGCACACCCTTCCGCGTCCACTGTTTTGGAGAAAGTTTGCCGTAAATTGTGTGGTGCGGTCTGGCTCAAAGTTTCGAATTCTCACAAAGTTCAGAAATCTATTCCCTCTTTCCTTTCTTCTCTTCTACGTTTATGTGTCTACGTAACTTTCCAAGTTTCACTTGAAACTCGTCTGCATTTGGCAGCCGAGAGAATAACAAGATACAGAAGCAGGAGGAGACACAATGCTGCTTCAAAATATAATATAAATTGCCTCCTCGTCCTCGCCATGGGTTTGGGAAATTTGGGATGTGGAATTTGTAATGTGAAACGAAAGTGTCACTTTGGGATTCGTATTTATTTTCATGGGTGGAAGGAAACGGGATGTTGGAAATTTTACGATGAAGATATAAATAGATGAGCATCAAAGTTATTGTTTTCGGTTTGATTTTGTTTTACTGAACCAAATCAGTCCTGTTTTTGTAGCATTTTGAAATAAGGAGGAAAAACACCCACCCACCGATCAAATGAGGTTTACTGTTCTTTTGAATTGTCTCTAATTTTGGGTTCATTTGTGGTTTATACATAAATAGTTGAAGATTTCAGCAAAATCCAAAATTCGGAAAACTTTCACTCAAATTGGCAAATCGAAGTTTTTTCTCTGCAGAAATTTTAAAAAGAAGAAATTAAATAAAAGCATAATGTGCAATTTCAAAATGGGTTGAATTAGTTTTTTTAGAGAATTTTGCACTTACTTGCCTTCTAAAAAATGTGCAAATTTTCGCAATATCGATTTTCCCATAGCTCAATCATGTAGATATTAATCACTTTTCGAAAACCGTTTAAATAAGCCATCATTAACTAAAAATTAAGAAAAAACTATCCTAAAATTTTTCTCTAACCAAGAAAACAAGAAATCTTATGGAGAAATGACTTTATAAAGCCGGAACTATGTTCTGTATTTACCACAAATCTTAATGATGAAAAGACTTATGTACTTCCCTATAAAAACGTAATTATGTTACGTTACGTACAAATGTTACTCCCACAGAAAACAAGTAAACGAAGCAAAATCTCTAAATGAGAATGGATCGCGGAGAAATTTCTGACCATTATCGTCCAGAGGAGGAGAAAGTTCTTTGAAGTATTTCCATCCAGGTCACTAATTACACTTTTGTACGTGGTAATGAATACATTAGTGGTCGGATTGGAGGAGGAGGGTGGGTGGCTGGCTGGCTTGAGAAAGACGAACCACTTTCACCACAATCCAACAACGAAATGTGGTCTCAACAGGGTTTCGATTCGTAAAAGCCAAGGGCAGCGGGATAAAATGGGAAAGAAACCAATTTTATAACACCCGCCCAAAATAGGTGGAAAAAATGGGAAAATTACGGTTTTGAGGCAATTCGAAAATGCTTCTTTAAACTTTAACATTTTCAAAATTTTACTTCATAATCCATCAAATTCTGAGAAAATAAGTTGGTAATACGGTTTAATTGAAAGTAATGCTTAAAATTATTATATATTAATATTGGAAAATTAGAAAACCAATCAGAATTATTCGAAATGCCGGTATTACGTATCAAAATTTGCCCGTATTGCGTATCAGAATTATTCGAAATGCCCATATTACAAATCAAAATTTTTAGAAATTCGAATATGATGTCCAATTTCGAAAACATCAAAAAAAAGTTAGCTTTCCCCATAAATAAATTCATTGACCACTATATTTTCCCGTTTTTCCCACTTGCCCTGGGGAAAACGACACCCTAGCGGCCTGGTCTGGCTGAGGGTCGAAACGTGCTCCAGGTGAATGAATTAATGCATGTATGACATCCTAATGACTTCCTATTAATCATAGTCAAGCCAACGCGATGCCTGGGAGGCAGGCAGATACAAAACAAGTGTCGTTAATTACGCCCAGAATTTATCCACATAAACAGAAATTAGTCCGTTTTAATTGTGAGGTGTAATTTTGAAAAGTTTAATAATAAATCTATTTATAAGTGTGTGGGTGTTATAATTATGTATTTCCACTTTACAAAGGTGAAGAGAAATCGTTGCCCAAAGTGTAAAATCGATTCACACTTTCTCCTCATTTCTGTCCTCCTTAAATTCCCACGTTGTTTTCATCAAATCATTTCTAAATTTAGTTAGAGAATTATTTTTGAACACAATAAAAGTATTTATATATTTAAATTTTCGTAAAGTACTTGCTCTTCATTTTAATTATCTGCAGTTAATAATTTAATTGATCGTATACAAATAATTTCTTTCAGTCGTAGTTAAATGTATCCTTTATACCTATATTAAGAATTTAAATATTGAAGCAATTCACGCAATTTTTGGTAGCATAAGTACGTAATTAAATTATGTAAAGTTACGAATTTTTACAAAATTTAAAGAATATTTTTCATGAAAGTTAGTTTACAAATATTTTCGATAATTTTACTAAAATTGTAAATTTTACAAGTTACCAATGCCTGCGTGAATTGCCTTCTTAATTGCTAATTACTTGAAACTTTTTTTATAAAATTTACCTCTCTCTAGTTTAAACAAATAACTATCAAAATTTAACACCCTTGTGAAGCGATAACCTCTCCAAGTCTGATTTGAACCACACTTTCACCCATTTTCTCATTACTTTCTCCACAAATGTTGATTGTACTGTTACGTCAAATCCAATCCTCTCCTCCTCCCTCGCTAATTTAGCCTGGATACCTAAAACTAGATAATTCCCTGACCTTTACTGCCCCTCAAAATAGCTTCACTCATTCGCAAATAGCCGCCCTCATTCACATTAAGACCGTGACCAAAGGAAAAGCAGATCTGCCGAGTTAAATAAAATAAAATGAATTAGATTCTCGCTTCCCTCCCACGGGAAAGTTTAGCCTGGAATACTAACAGGCAGTGGCCGCGGAAGTTGTGGGGACATGTGGGGACATTGCCATTGTAAGGTAGGGGGAGGGAAGGGTTTATATAAATAGGGACATTGAGTAACCGTGGGAACATTGCCCCTCTGGCCCCACGCTTCCGCGGCCACTGCATCATGTACATACATTTGAGCGGCCTGAATTTTCCCAGTGGCCGCGGAAGTTGTGGGGACATTAGCATTATAGGATAGGGGATGAAGGCGTTTAATTAAGATTGGCAGATGATTGATGAGGACATCGAATAGCCGTGGGGAAATTGCCCCTCGGTCCCTTCTAGCTTCCGCGGCCACTGCTTACAAAATCCACTCTTATGTATGCGGACAATAAGTGGCCGCGGAAGCCGTGGGGACACCTGGGGACATAAAAATTGTACCTAGGGTAGAAGAGAGATGGGTTTATATAAGATGATGGGGACATTGAGCAATCGCGGGGACATTGCCCCTCTGTCCCCACACCCTTCCGCGGCCACTGCTAACACCATCATGATTATCATCACTGCCACCATCCACCCACCCACACGGGAAAAGCACTGCTGCCTTGCCTTGTCGTCTGTTGGATTAAATTGCAAGTGCAGTTTCGTCGGCCTCTTAACAGAATGGAAATGGTTAGCTGCACACTTAGGTCGCGTCCACTTAATCAAACTGATGACACAATAACAGTAATGCATACACATTTCAGGGAAAATGTACGATTTCACCCTTAATTTCAAACATTGCCGCGAAAAACGTGACAAACAGGAAGCATTGACCTTTTAACGAGAGATGTAGTTGAATCGATGCCCAGATCATTGTAAAATAAACGTTTTGCCCTAGGACCCAATGACTTCTTACCAAAATCAAGTAAATTAACACCACATTTTTAATCATTTCTCGCCTCTGGGAATGTATTTTAAAATTCTGGACGACAAATTTGTCGTCAGTGAGTTGATTAATGGAATGGCGTTGAGTTTTTTTAGCCAGTTTAATTCGACGAGTTCCAATTTTTCTAAAGGCTTCTTAAACTTGAGATCTCCTCCGTCAAAAAGTGTTAAAATCTGGAGTGTATATTTCTAAAAATTGGCAACTCCCTGCTCTGCAAATTCGTCGTCCAGAATTTTAAAATAAATTCCCAGAACCGAGAAATGATTAAAAATTGAAGACTTTGTCCATAAGTCATCCAATCTTACGTAATTTCTTTGCAGTGAACATGTCACTATGAGGATAAATTTCTAGGGAATTTATTCCCAAAAATTCCCGTGACTCATTTCCATTTCCGAATTGCTTACTTATTGTCCCAGACATTGTACAACTCTACAAAAATATCCCGACATAACAAACATACTAAAACCGTGTCACAAAATCCATACCCCACATTTCCCTGATCCCTTGTTTTTCCCCTTGTCATAAAAAAAATTCGCACAAAACGGAAAATGTGTTACCCTAATACGAATAATTGTGCAATGCAATACGAACCAAGAGTCAAGTCACCGACACACATTGCACGTCCGACTTAACGTCCATGTCAAAGTTGAATTGTCGCTTGTTTGCCATTATATTACGTTATGTTATGTCCCACTCCTGTCGAAACTTGAGGGCTGCTGCGGCACCGTCTGCGAAATGTGAGCAACATAACATGCCTGGTTGGCTGACTGTTCCCTAAAATAGCCCCGAAATGAGGAAACATTTCGTTTCGTATCATTATATGGAATGGAATCGCTGCGAGAAACGTGCTTTCTCCCACGACGACATATAATTTTGGGAGAAATGGGCTATAAAAACCGTACTCGTGCTGCTAGTTTATCCCTGAAATGTATAAGCACGTTTATTTATTTGCAGATTTTTAGGCTAGCAAAAATCGAAGAAAACCAAATTAAATCAAACTAATCAAGGTTTTGCATGTGCAAAAAACCCAAAATAAGCAATACATAGTACATACAACAATTTGCAAAAAATCGAACTAGTCAAACATAGCTTTAGAAAAAAACCTAAATTAAATGGTGCCCCAATTTTGCAATGAAATTGCCCAATTTGCAACATATATATATATATTTGTGTCCCATTGTTATTTAATAATTTAGCAAATGAGCCCACTTTGTTTATACAAATTGATGTTTAATGGGTAAAACAAATGGGTTCGTAATTGCCGACGAGTTTGGGGAATGGGACTTTTCATGAATTAATTGAACCGGTGAGTTAACGTCGTTATTATAAAGAGTAATGAAAATTGGTTGTTCCTCATAATACCTAAAAAATGTATAATAATCGTTAAAAAAATATTGGTCAATTTACAAAGAGTTGACGTCAAAGATTCACCTTTGTAAATAACACTTTCGTACAGGTTTAAAAAAAATTCTGCATTTTTCTCTACCCAATCGCATCGGAAACTATGGTACTCGAAATATCACAAGTTCTATGTAATTCCTATTACAAAATATTTCTACGAAAGAAAAACATGCATCAACCTTGCCTGTATTTACGAAAAAGTATAGATTTTTCGCAAATTTCGCCATTTGCGACGTTTACTATAGTTATATTTTGTTCTCTACCTACATTTTGTCTATAGTTTCACCTTATTTTTAACAAACATCTAAACACCTTTACAACTAAATATTTTACTTAAAAAGTGTTGTTTTTGGCATCAAATAATTGCAATAATTCGGTATTTTTCTTCTCTTAAATGTCAAAAACCCCTTTCTTTCTCGACCAAAAAATTAGTGTAAAAAACTACCGTTATTTATGGTATACGGTTAAATAATTTTAGTGTATTGAAATTTTGTCTCTTTTGCAAGGAAATTTAGGCAGTTGCAATGTAATGCAATTTACTCCCGGCAAGGTTTTCTCCTCGATATCACATTCCATCCATTTCTTCGCTTTCTCCGCTTTCTCCATAAGAATAAGGAGCCAACCAACGAACCAACCAACCAAACAGCCAACAAACTCTCAAACTTTATCAGACTTTGACTTTACTTTGAGGCATAAAAGGTTGCCCTGACTTTCTCTCTTTCTGAACGGCCATTCCGAACCGTCACAAATTTCTATCATCGAAAAATTGACGTCTTTCTACATCGCCCAATATTTCTTTCAGGGAGTAGTAAATGTCAAAGGAAATGTTGATTTCAGACTTGAACAAGTACAAACACGTCGGATCTGATTGGATTTTTGATGCTGTACGTTGGCGAAAAAAAGGTTGCGGAAAAAATAAATGGCATTTTGATCTTACTTTACTTTCTCTCTTGTGCAATCTGGCGAAATTTTGTGTGCAATTTTCTCAATTGAGTTTTTGCACAAATTTTGCACAAGTATTCTACTTTATTTCTTGTGTGCAATCGGGCGTGATTTTGTATGCAATTTATAGATACGTACTTTTTGCACAAATTTAAATAAAAATTTACAATTTTTTCTGAAAATGTTGATGTCACAAACTGTAAAATTACAAAGTTATTTGTTGTATTGCAAATTTTTATCATAAAGTTTTAAATGCAAATGCAGTCCATAATTTTGGGCAGGGCATTTATGGCGCCCCCAATTTTACCCCCTTTCAAACTTATCCTGCATGAAGATTGCAGAAAATTGTATTTTTCATTGCTAAATTTTTCTTGCATAAAATTGACCAGATTTCATTACGAAATTTGACTAGATTTTCGGCCGAAAATAAGCCGATTCTATAGAAAAACTGTTTGCCAAGCGATATATGCAGAATTTTGCATAATTATGTACAAACAGATCTGCAGAAATGGCTGGAAAGAAATATTCTGCAGAATTATGCAAGTTTTTCCCGCAGACATAATTGTGAAGGTCATTTATGCAGAATTTTGCACACGATGTTGCATGACATTAAACCCATGTCCAAAATTCCTGGCCTTGTACAACCCTACCCTTAACTCATTATTATTCCTATGCAAAATTCATTCAGCTTGAAACTAACTTATCTTTATTTCAGGGAAAGTAGTCAAACTCATAAAATTTGTTCCCTCAAGAGTAATTTGAAATATGGGACCACCACGTACAGAACCTGCAAAAGCAGCAGAGAGAAAGCCAACTACTGAGCAGTGGCCGCGGAAGCCGTGGGGACATCTGGGTGCATTAGAATTATTGGATAGGGGAGGGCGGGGTTTGTATAACATGGGCAGATGATGGGGACATCGAACAACAGTGGGCACATTGTCCCTCTGTCCCCACGAACGTTTCCGCGGCCACTGCCAACTACTGAGCACATTTCGTCGAACAAGATGAAAAAGCTTTGTTTGCCACATGCAAAATTTATGTAGCTCATCCCTTAAAATTTATTTATCCGGGAGAAAGGTGAAGGTTAAAGTGGGGTCGTTTTTGATGTACAACTTTCTCCCGGGTATCGTTATCCGTCCCATTCCCGTTGTTGTCTATGCCAGCCAATAGATGAAAAATTCCTAGAAATTCGATGCATAAATTGTTTTCTTAAAATAATTATTACAGAAATATATTTCAAGATTTCAAGATTTCAAAATTTCGGTTTACTTCGAAATTTATTTATCCTGGAAAAAGGTGGGTCTTTTTAATAAGGTGTATTACAACTTTCTCCCGGATCTCGTTATCCATTCCGCTGTTGTTCTATATGCCAATACATGAAAAATGTCTAGAAATTCGATATCATAAATTGTTTTCTTAGAAAAATATTCAAAATTTCGGTTTACTTTGAAATTTATTTATTCTGGAGAAAGGTGAAGGTTAAGTGGGGTCGTTTTGAACTTTCTCCCGGGTCTCGTTATCCGTCACGTTGTTGTCTATGTAAATAAATGAAAAATGTGGAAAATTTCTACGCCACAAATTGTTTTATTGGAATAATTATTTAAAAAATACATTTCAAAAGTTTCGCTTTACTTCTAAATTTATTTATCTTGAAAAAAGGTGGCGATTTAGGTGGGTCGTTTTGATAAAGCAGATTTACAACTTTCTCCCGGGTCTCGCTATCCGTCCAGTTGTTATTCTATATGCCAATAGATGAAATGTCTATATAGAAATTCGGCCTCATAAATTCTTTTATTGGAATAATTATGAAAAAAATATATTTCAAGATTTCAAAATTTCGGTTTACTTTGAAATTTATTTATCCGGGAGAAAAGTAGGGTCGTTTTGATACTACAACTTTCTCCCGGATATCGTTATATCGGCTCCGGTTGTTGGTTTCTATGCCAATGGGTGAAAAATATGGAAAAGTTCGACGCCATAATTTTTTTTATTTGGAGAATTATTTATGAAATATATTTCTAGATTTTAAAATTTTAGATTTAGTTCTACGCCAAGAATTTTTATGCTTTATTGTTCATATATTTAGCTCCAAATCTCCAGATAGATTGATCAGAATCTTGAAAAAGGGGTTAAATACACAAGGTAAGTTTAAAGCGGTAATTAAATACAGATCACTTTTTATTCAATACTTTCGTAACATTGTAAATTCATTACACTGTTAAAAATCTGGTAGAATCAAATATATACTCTGTACTGGTATTGATTTGGAAATAACTTCCTACCGGATTGGTAGTACTTTATTAAAATTAAGCACATTTTTCAATGCAAAATGATGCCAAACAAACAATAGGGAGAATTGATGAAATATGCACCAAAAGTGCAGAATAACCGGAAGAAATATGGATCCACTTGGGAGATCGAAAAAGTCGAAATTATGTCAAATTTAGGCATCTGTTCTCCCCGCATATTTTCCACCATTGGAGCAAAATTACATCAAAATTATGCATTTTGTCTTTTTATTTTTCACCATTCGGGCCAAGTTTTATCTACGAACTTATTCTGCTACTTACCGGGCGAGCTACTTCTAACGTACAACGGTTTATTATTATTAAAGAAAATTACAGACAAAACTAAGGTCCTTTGTCAAACGCGATGTCATTTAAATTTTAAATGACATTACGTTTGACGAAGAACCGAACAATCTTAACCTTGATTTACATAAATTTTGAATCAACATATTATTCACACCTCCGAAATAAAATAGAGGCGAAATCCGCCCACAGAAACCCCACCTACACAAATATAAATAAATTTCATGTTGAACAACGTAAAATTCAAAAGGAGAAAGTAAACTAGCATAAAATTACCTCCAAAGGGTTGCCTGGATTGAATCAAGGACGACCCAATGCTGCCTAAAATTCGGAATAATATCACATTTCCATCTCTCTTTTTTCCTCCAAAATTCGAAATACGAAATCAAACCAACCGGACTTTTTCTCGCTTTCTTCTTGACAAGATTCAAATTCTATCAGCCATTGGATCGAAACTCAACAAAAACTACATTCCCCCCGCAGCGCAAACAATACTAACAATGGGAACGCAAACCATGTTCAACCCGGATTATTTTTTGACCATGTTACTTCGAAAGAGCAACTCTTTAAAGACAAAATGTTGCATGATATTTGCGCAGATGCGAAAAATTCGGCAAGTTTTGGGCACCACAAGTTCACAAAAACGCGCAATTGCTGCCGCGAGGCATAGATTCAGCTAGAAACTAGAGCATTTTGACAAACTTGCGGCGCCTAGAACTTGCTGAATTTTTCTAAAAATATCACGCTAAATTTTGCGTCTAAAGAGTTGCTCCTTAAAACTAAAATGGAAATTCAGTTCGCAGATGCGAAAAATACAAAGTTTTTCATAACCACAACCTCGCGAAAATGCTCGCTTATCCAGCGGAATCTATGCCTCGCGGCAGAAATTGAGCGGTTTCGCGAACTTGCGGCACCCAAAACTTGCTAAAATTTTCGCATCTGCAGAAGTTTTCGCTAAATTTTGTCTCTATATGCTTGCTCTTTAAAACTAACACGGTCATAAAATAATCTGGGTTGAACATGGTTTGCGTCCCCATTGTAACTTTCACTCCGGTGAAAGTTTGGATGAATAATTCATACCTTTCGGTTACATGTACACATTCGTCTGAGGAGAAGTAGCCAATAATGCGATGCAATGCAAATTAGCCTTATTTTACGGTTTGTGTTATGACGCGGCTCGCAACGTATTTTATTACTTTCTCTCTCTTGCACTGATGCACTCGGGGAAAGGAAAACATTATATTCCAGACAAACAATAAACAAACAGATAGCAGACATACACAAATACCGGGCATTACCGGGTATTTTGGTAATTAGAGAGTGAACCAGGGTAGCAATTTCATGTCGAGAGTGGAAGAAATTTGCTTACCCGATGAATGAACGGTCTGGTAGACTTGGCCCAAATGACGGGTTGGAACATGGTAAAATCCGAAAATTATGCAAACTTTTACAAATATTTTTAATGAAAATTAGCTTAGAAATTTTTTGTAATCTTTCTAAGATCTCTCTATTTTGTAAAAGTTTGTAAAATTATTTTAGGAAACTTAAGGATGTTGTAAAGTTTAAGGTCGTTTCCTATCGTTATTTTCCAAGGTTGGTAGTTTTGTAAACGGGGTTATGCAAGTTCGAAATTTCCAAAACTCCGATTAATCACGATTTTAATCTATACGAATTTTTATCATTCTGGTTATGAAAAGTTGTAAGTGAATCAAAGTTGAGCTGTAAAATTCCTGCAGGTTAAACTTTTGATTAATTTGATTTTTAGGAAATTTCGAACTTGCATAACCTACGAATTTTTTAAAATTACCATCCGTCGTTTCAGCCAAATTTGCAAACTGTCAACGTGGCCTATTGTTTTGCCATGGGTCACAATGTTTATCGGGTTCGTACATAATATCGCTGCTCAGGAACGTTTCTTATTTCACATTCCACTCAGAAATCCAAATCCCATTTACACTTTTTAAACCTGACTTTCTTCTCGATTTTGTTTTCCTTCACATTTCTGAGCGAGTACGACTGGGTCATGGGAATCTGAATCTGTACGCTTCACGTGCTTTCTCTAGATTTCGCACAAAATCATATTTGCACTTTTCCTCGTGGGATTTCATAGAAAAAAATTGTATTGTTCGTACGAAAAATCGTACCGGCAAGAAGGAGGAATTGGAATTTTACACACACGTTTTGAATTGGAGTAAAAATTGCAAAAAAATCTATCCTTCTGTCGATCAATTTTTGATAATTAATTTTTTGCACTTTTTTGCAAGTAAATAAAATTTTCAACTCGATTTTTTGTTTCGAAAATTTACAAGAATCTATCAATTTTTGGTAATTTTGTTGACATTTTTGCAATTACTCTTCTTCAACTTATTGGCATTAAAATCTGCTTACTTACATTTTGAATTGGATAGAAATTTAAAAAATTGCACACATTTTTTACCTATTGTTTATAATTATTGATTTTTTGCCAGTTATTTTCGCAATGTTTAAATTATTTCCCTCTAAAATATTTCTTACCAAAGGTTCAAATCTGCAAATTGCGAAAACAATAATATATATCTATTTGTTTTATAATTACGTATTTGTTGAAATTTTTTATTTTCGGTTTAAAATACTCTCTAACAGAATCCAAATCTGCAAATTTCAAAAATGGCATACTTCTTGATGATCTATTTTTCATAACAATTTATTTTTTGCAAGGTTTTTTTTTGCAACATGTACACTTTCCCTCTAAAATATTTCCTACTAAAGTCCAAACCTGTAAATTGCAAAAAACTAGCACATTTTTTATCTACTGATTTTTCATTTCTGTCTAAATTATCTCTCGCAGAATCCAAACCTGCAAATTTCAAAAACGGCATACTTCTTGTTGATCTATTTTTCACAACAATTTATTTGTTGCAAATTTTTTTGCAACATTTAAACCCTTCCCTCTAAAATATTTCCTACCAAAACCCCGCTTTCACCCTTCCTTCCGTGAGACAATAGCAAGTCATAACTTTTCCCATGTCATCCTGCCTGCTGACACACAGCGTGTCAACCTTTCTCAATTGAAAATTAATGGCAGATTTCGTCACGAACTTGTATTTCCGCTTTCACTCTGCGATTCGGACCCTGAGCGAATTCCGGCCGGAGCGGGGATGGCCGGGTATCGCCCGTAAATCTCGAAAAACTGAGTTTGGCTCGCCTTCATACAAGCAATTAATCCCCGGGATTATAAACCGCAATAAATCCTTGTCGAGTGGGGAAAGGAAAGGAGAAAGCTGCCTTGGCAACCGCTATTCTGACGACTTTCTGATTACGCCGCTTTCAACTTTCACGAGGAGAAAGGCAACATTGGGAAGCACACTCAAAATAAGTTGGCAATAAACAGATTCTTTACCAGGGTGGTAAAGATTTGCTAAACCGAAGGGTAAAAATAATTTGCGCGAATTTCAAATTTAACACCATACTATTAGAAATACGTGATAGCAGCAATTTTGGATCTTCTAAAAAATTTGATTATCACTCGGTTTAAAATTTTTAAAAGTTGTTACAAAGTTGTTTTAAGTGAAGATGAAATATTATAAAATTAAGAAAAGGACCAATTAACGCAGTCTTTGATAACATTGTAAAATTCTACAAACTTTTACAAAATTTTATTTTACATATTTCTGAAGAAAATTAGCTTCCAAATTTTCGTAACTTACTAATTTTAAGATTAAGAGCGTCTCTTATTAATATTGATAAAAGTTCATAATTTTTTTTACAAAACCCGGATTTTACAAAGTTACCATTGAATGCGTGAATAGCTTCAATAATTCGATTTGTTAACGGCTGAAATATTGTGCAGAATATTATACTTACGATCTAAAAAAAACCCTAATCTGATTTTTTGTCCATGTCCACAATTTCATTTCTCATATAAAATGCCTTCATCACACGTGACACTTTCAATAGTCGTACATACATATCGTGCCAATAAAGTAAACAAAAAGTGACACTTTCTCAAAGTAAGAGGACAAGAAACTCCACTTTCACCCGTCACTTTTCCCCCATTTCCTCCTAAAATTTGGAAACTTTTAAGTTTGGAAGGGTGCCTTGAGACCCGCTAGATCCTATCATAACATTGCAAGATTGGATCTTTGTAACATTACAGGATAGGGATATTTTGTGCACTTACCTCCTCCTCCGCGGGTGACCGGATACCAAAAGTAAATTTTATTATATTTCATTTCAAAAGAATTTCAAGTGTGGGCCGTGGTTGGACCCAAACCAGATCGCAGTGGCCGCGGAAGCCGTGGGGATATTAACCTCTTTCATAGTACTGATTTTTCAATGCAATTTCCCTTCGGTGCGATGTTAATTTCATAATTACACCTGATACAAAACGATTGCAATTTTCAACCGGTTTCCAATATTTTGATGAAAAATAGTTGAAAACAATTGATTTTTTTTACAAAACAAATATGAAAAATCCACTTTTTAACATTGATCGGTATAGGGAAAATTCCAAAATTTCAGAAGAAAAATCGAATTTTAAATGTTTTACAATCTAATTTTCCACAAAATACTGAATAAATACTCTTTTTTAAAGAAATTTTGGGGTCAAAGTAATTCATCCGGAGCGCATATTAGTGCATTTCGTCGTTAACATTGTAGGATAAGGGAGGGATACATCAAACAACCGTGGGGACGTTGTCCCTCTGTCCTCCCTCCTTCCGCGGCCACTGCTGCAGATCACGAGTGAAAGTGAAATGCTGTCCTGAAATGAAAGCGACGGAAAAAGAAAGGCACCAAGATTTCGGACGTAAGTGAAATTGGCAGTTTCTTTCTTTATTTTTCTTCCTGCAAAAGGAACAGATGACACATTACTTGCCCAACTCTCTCTCTCTCCAAAAATGGTGGTGAGAAATTTACGGCGTAAGAATTATGAGAACCCGCTCCGATAAAAGAAAAGAGAGAGAAAGCATAAAAGAAAAGGGGAAAAAGAAAGGAATAAAAAGAATCAAATAGCAATCAAAAAGTTGTGTGTAGAACAAACAATGATGGGTATCATAGAGAGGTGGACGTGTGCGCATGCCCAGTAAATTTAGGCAATTATGGCGTATGGAACTTAAATTTATGGCAAATGGTGTATTTAGTAAATGCGCGGGGAATTTATTTTCATGCTCAAATTGCTATGAATTGGTTTTCATGCCAAAAACGCTATGAATTTATCTAGTTTCTGTACAAAATGGTATTAATTGGTTTAAAATGGCATGAATTGGTTTTAATGCCAAAAAAGGCCCTGAATTGATTTACGTTAAAGAAATTCCATGAATTAATTTTCATGCCAAAAATGCCGCTAATTTCTGTCCATTCCTAAAAGCTATGCATTTATACTCCTTCCTTGACCATGGTCCAACAATTTTCATGAGTGGGTCGATAAGAACGTGCCCCATCCACGTATCATCCTCACGATAAGAACACCCATCAAATCCACCAATCTCCACTACGTAGGATCAAAGGAAAAGTGTGCAACTTTCACAAATTTTACACCACTTTTTTCCATCCGTATCTCGTATCGCCCATAATTTTCCAATTTACACATGTAAACTCTTCCTCAAAAAAGGGAAAGGAAAAAAAGTTTGTAAATACTTTCTCCCTCAAAATGGCTATCATCAATTTGTAACTGGATTCAGCCAAAACTTTTAATACGTTTAAATCACCATCACCATCATTAATAGCTTAACATTATCGGGGCTCCGTCGTGTTGGAGAGATTCCTGCGAAAAATATCATCTTCCCGGGACTGCCGGGCTATCCAGGGTGTCGGTTTTCCCGGGTAAAATGCATTTTTGCCAGGACACGTGGGAAAAAGTGGGTTTTAATCGTTGCCTAAAAACTAGTGAGTGATTAGTCGGTAAAAAGACGGCTAATTTAAAAGAATAGTGTAAACAGACCTTTTTTCAAATTTCCGGTAAAAATTGGTGGTTTTCCCTAGGTTTTCCATTTCCAACCACTTTTAAACGGTGGTAAAAACTGGGAAATGATACCCTTTCCCATTTTTAAATTTCCCACATATTTTAAATGGTGGTAAAAATTGAAATAACACATTATTACATTTTTTTTCAAAATTCCCACCTATTTTGAATGCATAGTAACTTTTTCATGCTAAATAAATTACCATGACAACCCTAAAATTTTTCCCATTTACTGCCAATTTCAAAATTTCAATGTGTCGTAAAAACCGGAAAACTCCCATTTCTCCCATCTTTTTTAAATTTCCAGGAAAAGTACTCACTTTCCCCACCTAAACAATACGGAACCCTGTCCCCTCCCACCCACAGACGCGCGGACATTGAGCGAAATATGTACTAAAAGCCAATGTTTTATAACGAGTGGGAATAAAATATTGTCCCGAATTCCACAAGTCTACTTTCCTCTCGACCTCTTCCCTCTCCTCCATATCCGTAATATTTTATCCATCGTCCATCCATTCAATCGTTCGATCCATGCGACTTTCACCCACCGACAGTGGCCGCGGAAGCCGTGGGGACATGTGGGGACATTAACATTGTTGGATAGGGAAGGGAGATTTTTATATAACATGGGCAGATGCAGATGATGGCGACATTGAATACTCGTGGGAACATTGTCCCTCTGTCCCCACCCTTCCGCGGCCACTGCCCACCCAAAAAGAAATATCTTTCGGGAGGGAAAGACATCTACAAAAAAACGGGCGTGACTTCAATCCAGATTTATGGAAGCTCATTCCCCACTTTTCACTCCCCGCTTCCAGGCATCCATCCAAATTAGTTCGAGAGGGTGATAAAACGATTATAGAAAAATAAAGAGGAAAAAAAAACTTTCTCCCGCAGAGAATTTTCGTGGGAGGCGATTTTGGCATGAGTTGGAAAGGTTTATTCTTCATCGGCGACTATTCAGGTTGGTTCCAGATTATGGATTTCGGCCACTTTTTGGGGAATCATTTTGTGGTGAAAGTTAGCCAAAAAAAGGTTGCACTCGACCAAATCCGGTAGAATTTTCGGAGGGATTTGGCAGGTTGAAAAGGTCGGAGTTATTATTTAAGTGTGGACAACTCATTAGAAATTAGCAAGGTTCAGATTATGGATTTGGGCCACTTTTTAGTATCATTTTTAGATGAAAGTTGGCCAAAAAATGGTCGAAAATAGAATGCTTGACCGAATTCGGAAGAATTTTCGGACACGATTTGGCAGGTTCGAAAAGGTTAGACGTTTTGCTTTATTATTGACATCTAATTAGTCATTTGGGACACTATTAGCGTCTATATTATGCTCGTTTTTACCTCGTGACTCTCATTTTCTGGTGAAAGTCCCCCTGAAAATGTTGCACAATTTGAAGAAACAAACTTTCTCTGCACCAGATCCGATCGAATTTTCGTGGGAGGCGATTTTGGCAAGAGCTGGGAAGAGGTTTCTCCTTCTTCAGCGACTAATCAGTTTGGTACAGATTATGGATTTCACCCCCACCTTTTAGTATCATTTTGTGGTGAAAGTTGGCCAAGAAAGGGTACAAGTCGTCCAAAACATAGAATCCAGTAGAATTATAGGGAGCGATTTGGCACCTTTGAAAGGTCAGAGGTGTTATCTTATTACGTGACAACTAATTAGTCTGCTGGGACGTCGTAGCGTCCATATTATGCACTTTGGCTCTCATTTTGTCATGAAAGTTGCCTTAAAAAATGTGACAAATTTCGTTCAAGACCACCCCACCTTCTTTACACTGAATCCGATAGAATGCATGTTCATGCATTAGGATGCGAATTGATGTTATTTGGCGGTCCGTAAAGGTCATTCTTTATTACGTCAGCATTCTGTCTGCCGAATTTCTTGCACTTTTCTAACCTTTCGCATTTTTCACAGTAAAAAACGTTACACAATTCGTTTTTGTCGTCACCCCAGATTAATTTCCAGGTAGGAACACATAACATATAAACACTGATTCGAATCATTACCCGTTAACAACCAGAGCAATTAATTACACCGGTGGGGGGGCACTACATGGTCGGACGTATGTACTTCTCAGTGGCCGCGGAAGCGGGGGGACAGAGGGGAAATATCCCCACGATTACTCGATGTCCCCATCATCTCCCCAAGTTATATAAACCCGTCCATCTTCTACTCTACAATGTCAATGTTCCCAAATGTCCCCACAGCATCCGCGGCCACTGGGAGAATTCAGGCTACTCGAATGTATGAGCATGATGCAGTGGCTGCGGAAGTGTGTGGACAGAGGGCAAATCTCCCCACGGTTATTCGATATCCCCATCATCTCCCCATGTTATATAAACTCTGGCCTCCCTGTTAATGTCTTCCGCGGCCACTGGTACGTATGTACATTACACCACATTCAGACCTGAACTTTGCTTCATTTTGTGGTTGTGTGATCCCATATTTTATGAAGCACGAGAGGAATTCTGTTCACCCGCATCGTCACCTTTGGAATTATTATGTGGGTGGACTTGACTGAACTGAACTCGGATGCGTATTTAATTACATAGACCCGAATATTTTCAGGATTTACGTATTTAGTTTGTTTTCCAGACTGAATTCCAAAATTCTTCATGTTTCTTCAAGCCAAAATACGTCCCTACTAGCACATTGCCAGTGCTGATTTTGTACCGATGTGCCCCATTTCTCGGTACCGATTGTATACCGATTTCGTGCTGGTACAGGGAAATCGGTACAGTTTAGGAACAAATTTTGGGTACTGGGACTGTACCTGAAAAACTGTACAAAAATGGTATCGGTACTATGTGTACGGTTCCAATGTACCAAAACTGTGCCGGTAAGGTACCGATTTCTCTGTACCTGCACGAAATCGGTATACAATCGGTACCGAGAAATGGGGCACATCGGCACAAAATCGGCACTGGCAATACGTACCGGAACCGCATAGGTTGTGCTGGTAGGGGTAGCAAAAATAGAACAGCCGGAAATCCAAATGCACTAAAAGCTATACAATTGTGCCAATCTTATACTTTAATTATGCCGCTAATTAGCAAATAGTGAAAACTATAGATAATTTCGGAACATATATAATAAAAATTTGCATAAAAAGTTCACTAATTTTGAAATTTAAAAATAATTGTAAAATATCAACGCCAACTTTGTCAGAATTGAAAAATTGCACACAAAATTTCTGCAAGAGATGGGCTAAGAGAGTTGGCGCATGTTATAAGTGACAAAAATTGACACATACACTTTAATAACTTGTTGTTGAAAAATAATTGTAAAATATTCGCCAATTTAAGTAAAATCAATACAAAATTACAAGTAAAATTGATAATGTTTTTATTTAGAAATTAAAAATTAGCACAAAAAGTGTTCAATAACTTTGACTCAAATAATATGAAACTATTTCAAAAAATATAAAAAACTGACGTACGTATTTATAATTATATTTTTTTTACTAATCGCCAAATGCAAATGAAATTTGCCATACAGGTTTGCATAAATGCTAAAAATTGCATCTATTTTTTGCCACAAGCACTTTAAAAAATAATTGTAAAACAATTACGCCAATTTTTTTAAAAGTGAAAAATTGTATTGAACTAATATGAAATAGATCTGACTCAACCACCCCCTTTCGTAGTTTGGATTATTTTTATTAATCTCTCCTTATTACACATTTCCCAAATTGTCTAACTTCTGGGAAAAATTGACGCAAAAAGTTTTCAATAACTTTACTTTTTAAAAATAATTGTAAAATATTAACTCCAATTTTTAAAAGAATTAAAAGAATTACATCAAAAATTGCATGGAATAGATCAACTCATATTCGAGTAGTAAGTATATATAATTGTGATTATTTTATATTAATCTCGACATATTTCCCCCAAATGTCTAATTTCACAAGATAACAAAAATCGACATAAAAACTTCGATAACTTTAACATTTAAAAATAATTGTAAAATATTCACTCCAATTTAAAAAAAAAGTAAAACAAAATATACGCGTAATTACGACAAATTTACAGATATTACACATTGCACAAGTATAATTTTGATTAATTTGTATTAATTTTGCCATATATATTTTACTACCTGCACCACTTTCACAACAAATATTATGTCCTCATTTAGAAAAATTATATAATTTTAACCCTTTCCTTCGTTACGATGGATATATCCGTCCCCGAATTTCGAACGTTGCTGCGGAACAATGGAAATATCCGTCGTCATAAACTTGGCGTTGTGACGGAACAGAGGATATTTCCATCCTAATTTCTAAGGCGTTGCGACGGAGCGACGGATTTATCCGTTGTCTCAAAATTGGGCTTAGATACGGAAAGAAGGAAATATCCTTTCCTCTGGTCATTGACTTTATTGCGTAGTGAAGGATATTTCCTCTCATTGAAAAATTATTTTTTCCATGGATTTACACATCCTAAAAAAATTCGATTTTTAGCCCGAGTCAGGGGCTATGTATGTATGCATGTCCGGTGTGTCTCTGCCTGTCTGGTTATCAATAACTCTCGTAAATATATCCTATTGACTTTAAATTTTTACTCTTACTTTGCATTTTTAATTTCCCAAAATTTCAAGTTGATAGAATAAGTTTCACGAAGGTCAAGACGCAATACGGACGGATGGACAACACGGGTACATAAGTCCTGGGTCGGGCTTAAGTGTCTCCATGATTACGTCATTTTTGAAATGAAATGCCTCCATAGAAAGTTGAATAATTTTGGAACTATATCCATGGAACATATCACTAAAATTTACATTTGCTCCGTGATATAGCTTTGGTAATTAAAAAATTGCTACGCCAAGCTGTGGTTGCGAGGCGTTGCTATTCCGCAGCAACAGGATATTTTTGAGAATTCTCTTACGAAGGAAAAGGTTAACGCCGATTTTTAAAAAAAGTGAAAAATTCCTGACAAAATTTCTGTACAACAGATAATGGCAGGAAGGATAATTTTGATTTAATTTTGACATTTCACACAAATAGTTCTCCATAATTCTGACATTTAATAATAATTATAGAAAAATATTTTTAATGCCAAACTTCTGTTTGACATCTTAAAATAATTGTAAATATTAACGCCCATGTTAACATTTTTAAAACAATGCATGCAAATTTGCAATGTAATAGATGCGTATTTTTTGACTTGTATCGAGTCGTATATAAAATTCAGATTATTTTATTAATCATTTCATATTTCCTTAAATTCATAATTTCAGAGAATAACTAAAATTGACACAAACAACTCAATAACTTTCAAATAATTTACAAGATTTTAGCGTCAATTTTTTAAAAATTGAAAAAAATTAAGTACAAAATTACTATGTATCAGATCAATTACTCAAGGGGTAACTATAATTGCGAGTATTTTTAAATCCTAATGCACACCAAATTCGCCGTAGAAACGCTAAAAGTTGAACTTATTATGAAGCCAGGTTAAAACTATAATCAATTTCAAAACATAATAGAAGCTTATAAGCATAATAGATCATTTCCTCTTGGAGTTTTACGTATAATTGTGATTATTTTATATTAATCTCCCATATTTCTCTAAATGCACAGCATAACAAAAACGGAGCCGAACAATTTCATAACTTTGAAATTTTAAAAGAATTGTAACCTAAAATTGTAAAGTATTTACGGCAATTTTGTTTTAATAGAAAAATTGTGTTTAAAATGAGTGTGAAAGATTGCATGTCAAATTGACCCAGTCACATTGACCCACGACAAATTGACCCGCTCATATTGACCCAACGACAGATTGACCCAATACCATATTGACCCAGCGACAGATTGACCCGGCACCATATTGACCCAACGACAAATTGACCCAAGTCATATTGACCCACGTCATATTGACCCATACTGCATTTTTCATACAAAAAAACTTAATTTTATTTCATATTTCTGGTCACATATTCCAATCAAAAATTGAATTGTTCTAATAATTATTGGTCGTATTTTTCTTATGAGACTAATTTGAAGTATTGATGAAAGCCAGAACCCTCCGATACAATTTCAAAAACATAAAATATATTCTGTAACTTCTTTAATACGTTATAAACGACAAGAAACCGGGTGCCAGCCTCAAAAATCGAGCAAAGAGGCATAAAAGAGACAAAACGGCATCAAAAAGCCAAAATGGCACACAAAAAGATAAAAGGGCATTGAAAAAGGCATGAAAGCAAAAAGGCTGCCTTCTTTGCACACACTGCTTGGACGACTACACTGTGCTACACAGTGCATCTTCAAAATCTGAACAAAATAAAATTTTTGTCAACCGTTTGATGATATTTTCTTAATATTTGCCCCCATTGAGTGGGTGTGGCGGGCGCAAATGTGGTCATACCATCAAAACACTTATGGCTTATGTTCATTGCATGTGCACTCACTCTTCTTAAATTAAGAATCTTAATACAAATACCTGTTATAATAGGTATTACTACCGTACTAGTATACTAGTACGGTTGGTTAAATGACTTCATTACTAATAGATTAAGGAATTTTACAGAAGGAGGACCAATAATTATTAGAACAATTCAATTTTTGATTGGAATATGTGACCAGAAATATGAAATAAAATTAAGTTTTTTTGTACATATGTATGAAAAATGCAGTATGTCCAGCTCATGGGTCAATATGACTTGGGTCAATATGGTATTGGGTCAATTTGTCGTTGGGTCAATATGGTACTGGGTCAATCTGTCGCTGGGTCAATATGGTGCCGGGTCAATCTGTCGCTGGGTCAATCTGTCGCTGGGTCAATATGTGCGGGTCAATTTGTCGTGGGTCAATTTGACGCGTCACCGTGTGGTGTCAGATCGAATCGGTTTCTTCCTTATTCGGGTCTAAAGTATAAATGTGAATATTTTGTATTAATTTCGCTATTTTGAGAAAAATTAACATGAAAAATTTTCAATAACTTTGACATTTAAAAATAATTGTAAAATTTTAACTCCAATTTTTTAAAAGTGAAAAAATTGCATGCATAATTATTATGAAATAGATCAATTCTCTCTTCTTCGAGTTGTAAATGAGTATGATTCTGATAATTATATATTAATCTAGCAATATTTCGATAAAAGCATAATTTTACAACAAACCCTTCGATATTAAAAATAATTGTAAAATATTAAAGCGCATTTTGTTTAAAGTGAATAATTGTATTTCAATTAATATGAAATAGATCGATTCCAGCTCACTTAATTAATAACTATAATTTAGATTAGTTTCTAATCAACTCGCCATAGTTTCCGAAATGACCAATTTCGCAGTACAAAAAACGAGTTTGAAATGCTTTTCAAAAAGTCACAAATAAATTACGATACGTTTTTTTGGTAGAGATTGTAACGTTTTTTATGTGAAAGCCCATGCATGTCTAAAGTTATATGGTTTCCGGTTTTACAATATGTCAAATTAGAACCAGAATTCGTACAATAAAAATATGCAAAATTATTGTGAAATAGATCATCTCTTTGCCCTAATCATTAATACAATTGTAATTATTTTAATTAATCTCGCCATATCTCGACAAATGCTTAATTTCAGCAATTCAAGCCAAACAATTTGGTTAATTCGACATTTAAAAATAATTGTGAAATTTTCACGCCAATTTGTTTAAAATAAAAAAATCAGTCAAAAATAATATGAAATAGATAGAATCAATCTCCTTCAGTAAGTAAAATTGGGATTATTTTATTTATAATAATCTCACTATATTTCCGAAAATTGGTGCACACAGTTTTTTCAATAACTTCTAAATTTAGTAATTATTGTAAAAAAACATTTCAACAAATGGAAACATTGCATTTAAAATTTCTGTTTGACATTTGAAAATATTTAATTGTAAAAACATTATCGGTAAATTAGCGTAAATTGTAAAACATTAACGCCAACTTTTAAATAGTAAAAACAAATTGGGTACACATTTAATACATTTTTTCAAACTTGACTCAAAAGTATCGCTAGAATTTTGAAAATAATAATCCAAAAAATCATAACAAATAATAATTTTGCAAAATAATTGTAAAATATGAACGCCAATTTTTTAAAGTGAAAAAATTTCGTGTAAAATTACGTAATAGATCACCTTCGCACGTGTCATATCTTTATAATTTTGACAATTTTATACAAATCTCGCCCTACATATTTTTCTCACTGAAATTCAGTGAAAGTTATTCAGTGACTAAATAACTTTCACTTTCCCAACAAATATTGTCTTCACTTAAAAATAATTATCCCATTTTAAAAAAATTGAAAAGTGAAAAAAAATGTGTGCAAAATTAGTATGCAATGAAATTCAAACCTTGACTCATAAGAATCAGTACAATTTTGATACCTAATAATAATTCAAAAATAATAATTTTTGTAAATAATTGTAAAATATAAACGCCAATTTTTTTAAAATACAAACATTGCTAGCAAAATTACGCAATAGATTTATTTCAATTTATGCAATATCATAATAATTTTGCTGATTTTATATTAAACTCGCCACATATATTTCCATAACGGGATCACTTTCACCTTCTTAACAAATATTGTCTTTATTTTAAAATAATCGGTAAATATTAACCCTAATTTTTAAAAAGTAAAACAAAATAGGTGCAAAATTAGTATGCAATGCATTTGGCAAATATTGACTCATAAGAATTAGTATAATTTTGATAATAATTCAAAAATAATGATTTTTGTAAATATAAATGCAAATTTTTTTTAAATAAAAATATCGCATGCAAAATTACGTAATACATTAATTTCAACTTGTGCAATATCGTAATAATTCTGCTGATTTTATATTAAACTCGATATAACTCGCCACACATATTTCCATAACGGGATCACTTTCCCACCCACCAAATATTGTCTTTATTCCCTCAAAAGCGGAGGAATTTATGCATAATGCAATCCATAAGCGACGGACCGGGCATTCCCGAAAGTGGGTTCGAAAACTTTGGAAATTCAGTTCCTAGACGGCACATTATACGATATGATCCATTCCATTCAACCTCCTCATCCGAGAGGGAACCAAATAATCCAGTAAACCAGCCACAATGGGAGAGTAAAACAGCTTATTTCCAATTTGCATAGTGTTCGATTCTCTCTCTCTGTCTCGTAGTCGAGAAGAGGAATGTGTACGAACCACACTTTCTCCATTGTATGTGTACCATACAAATCCTACTTAATCCTCATCTACATCGAGAAGCTGGAGCGATGCGATCCAGTCCGCGAGGCTATCTTCTACAGTGCAAAATTATTTTCCCGATGAACACATGGCCCGAAACCGGACTAGATTTTGGTTTGTATTTCTGATCGATTTTGAGCAAACAAGCGCCAATCGATGACAAATTTAATTAGTATCAAATTTACAAAAGAGACGCGCAATAAATTTGCATCCGAAGAAGAGAAAACGCACAATAAAGTTTATCGACTTTAGCTACTACGTGTTTTCTCTTCTTTGAATGAAAATATCTCTGCCAAATGTTGCAGATCGTGTCTTTTGCAAATTTGATGCTAAGTAACTTTGTAATCGATTGATACTAGTTTGCTCAAAATCGGAGAGAACACACTGGGAGACATCAATTGTTAGTGGAGTGTAGTATAAAATACAGACGCAATGTTATCCCATCTGATGCACATGAGAAAAACCTGTCATGTTAAATGTGTGCAGACTTTGTAAGAATCGACGGTTTTCCACAACGATCTTTGACCGGTAGCTGGACGAGTTTATAAGCCTTCGACTATGGAAAAACGACCGTTTTTGGGCCAACGCTTGTTTATCGGGATAGCTTTTCTCTCTCACACTTGGAACGCTCAAGTTACCACCACCGTCATCTTTCCCTCTCTCTCTTACTTTCCCTCATACTTTATTAAACTCAAAACGTGTTACTGCTCCCGTTTCTGGGAACAATGTGAAATGAAATGAGACGCTCAATTTGTTTGTTTCGCAAGATTCATTGATTATTTGCGTAAGACTTAACAAGTCTCTGACTTGGTTATGCTAAACCTGTAATGTCCCCAGAGACGGGGGTGTCTTGGTCAACCTAAGATTCGTTTCCTAAAAAAAAGAACCTAATAGGATTGCATCACTCGTGCCTCGTGCCCATTTTAACGCAAGACACACAAAGTGAAAGTAAGGGCAAAAGTCAAGGAGTAGTGTTTCGGGTGAAAGTGACCAAGCGCATGAAATAACGGGAAGAAGAAAGTGGTAAATATCTGTATTTTGACCAAGAAATCAGACCTGTTCAAAAAAAACTATTTTTCATTCAAGGTACAGTCATCCCGATTTCTGACTGAAGATTTTCATTCACATTTAGTCATTTTCATTCTAACTCATTTCACTTCATCGGACTTCATTTCTTACTTCGCCCCATGTATTAAGCATAGGGTGAAAAACGAAATGAGTGAGAAATCCTTTCATTCACAGTCATTCATCTGAAATGACGAATCTTTTACTCATTTTCATTCAAATCACAGGAAGTTCATTTTTATTCACTATCATTCTCTATAATAATCAGTCACATGAATGAAAGTGAACAGGTATACAAGAAATACAAGGCGCAAAAAACTGCGCTATATTTCATACGGCGCGTGGCTAGATGGCGCACATTTCTCCCACTTTCTTGAACCTCGTATTTCTTGCGTGGCTTGCTTACACTGCCATAAAATGCAGTAAACCCGCAAGAAACTAAACACTGGCCAGGGAAAGAGAAAGTCGACCTATTCAAGAAAGGAGAAAGTCAGGGCCTGGTTGTTGTAGTGGGTGGCCGTGGTCGTGGTGGTGGTGTGAAAAGCAGCCATAACAGTGGATTACACACTCATGAGAAATGAAATGACTTGGCTCTCCTTAAAGTTAACCTTTAACCGACACCACCCGCCGCCCGCATGGCATCGTGCTCACATAAGAACAACACCACATATTTCTACCCTCTCTCTAATCCTGTCCTCGCGAAAATGGTGGGTCGAACAATTTCATAAGAGAAATTTCAGCTTCAGCATGTTTCGTTTCATACTTTACTTCAAATTTTAATAAATATTTCAAAAAATACCTTGCTTGGATTCTAGAAAAACTGTAGCTTTCACTATTTACTGGGAAATGTTGATAAATATTTCAAAATTATCATGTTCGGATTCAATAGAATCTCCAGCTTTCACCATGTATTTGCAAATTTTCATAAATATTTCAAAAATATTCATAGCCCAGATAAACTCAAACTTTCACTATTTACTGGATAATTTTGATAACTATTTCAAAAAATTTCAGCCTCGGATTCAAGAGAACCTCAAGTTTCCACAATTTACTACAAAATTTTCATAAATATTTCACCTTCAAATTAATTTTTGACCCATATTTTGTTCCGAGAATATTCATAAGGAGTCGTTTTGTGGGTGCCTTTGTGTGTCGTCCTTATTTCATAAAGTGCTCCACTTTCTCGTCATAATGGCCACTTTACTTTCACCACCACCATCCCCACCACACCACGACTATCTTCTTCAAAGCGTGAAAATGCAGAGCTAGTTGGCATCTCTCTGTACACACCTGGGCCAAATTTTGTCCTGGAATTCTCACGTTACACAATGAAACCACGGCTACGTTCTCTTCTTCGTCGAAGTAGAGCAATTCACGAGAGAGGAACTTGTGTTACATAATGTTCCGCAAAAAATGTGAGGTTTTTACGCTCAAGCGAATCCTTCAGGACAAGGCTATGCAGTTCATTAAACCGCATGAATAAGTCACATATCCTCATCGGTATTATATTTACCATCTCAAATGTAACATTGGAGAATAGGAAAAATTGTTTAAGAACCTATTGAAATTCAACGCAAATTTCAATCTATCCACAAAAATCGGACTCATTTATTAAATACAGGAAATACTTGAAACTACAAATTCTACATATATATTTATCCGGATTTGTCCAATATTTATTTTGATGACATACTCATTCCTATCCTTTTATGTTAACTTTAGCATTGGAGGATAGAGAAATTTGTTTAATGGGACAAAATATTGTCTAAATTTCATGAAATCCGTAAATATCCAATTCTATCCAGACAAAGATAAAAACTGCGAAATCCACATAGTTTATTACTAATTGCGGAATTATCCTCTATTTTCATGCCATGCTCATCCCTATCCTACAACGTTAAATTTAGCATTTCAGGATACCAAAATTTATTTAACGGTACAAAATATCCCCCAGCTTTCACCGAATCCACAAATATTTGTCTACTTCTTTTGCCAGACAACCGCACAAAATCTACATTATAAATAGTTCACCAACCATACGTCATACTTATATGTCTATCCTCTCCCCTTAAGTTATTTAACATTACAAGATATCCCTGTCGGTCTCATATCTAACTTTCTCTAAATAAATTTAATAAATCGCAATCTCTCCACAAAAATGGGACTCACTTTTAAAGACAAATAATGCATACTCGAAATCACAATATTTTTCTATTTCTGGGCCATTTTCTACACCAAATAATGTTCATTTCGTCTCGTGAGTGGAAACGTGTGGGTGGTGAAAGCGGCGGACTTTTGGCTGTGATCACATCACATGCGACTTACGTGCATGTGACCAAGTAGTCATATCCCTTACGTTGGCTGGTGAGTTGGATGGCCTACTTACTTACGTCATTCCTCCACTCCTGCTGCCCGTCCGGCCTCGTTCAGCTCAACTTTCTCCATGCAACTTTCACCGTCTTCTTTCTTATCATTCTCAATATACCCTCCACCAGACGAGACCAGACATTAGATTTATGTATGTATGTACGACTTAAACGGCCATTCAGAACTTTGCGAAATGCCGTTTCATTCAAATTACCCACCCACCTTGAAAGGAGAAAATCGTCACTAGAAGTGTCGCATAATGGGGAATGCATGGAAATCAATGGGATGCAGTTTTCAGAATGGAAATCAATTCGTGACGTTATAGGAGTGAAAATGAATTCATGGAAGTTTTGGCGTGAAAATAGATGCATTCGTAGAATTTTGAGTATGGAAATACATAAATTAGAGAGATTTTGGACAAAGTTAATTTCCGCCAATTTGGGCATAAACATGAATTTGTAAAGAATTAAATTCATTGAATTTTGGAAATGTAAATATTTTCATAGCATTTTGGAAATGGAAATAATTTAATAGCATTTTGCTCATGAAAATTGTTTCATGGGATCTTGATGT
The DNA here is from genome assembly GCF_002217175.1 of Folsomia candida. Classification (NCBI taxonomy): domain Eukaryota; kingdom Metazoa; phylum Arthropoda; class Collembola; order Entomobryomorpha; family Isotomidae; genus Folsomia; species Folsomia candida. Next base: position 5,123,402 of record NW_019091201.1, read on the forward strand.
ATTTTGGACATGAAAATAAATTCCTGGCATTTTAGGCATTACTGATAAAATTTTAAGCCCTACATATTTAAATCGGCATTTAACCCAAATTTTTCCGAGGGCATCTCTCTAAAGTCGTCCTTTCCGGTCATACTTATCTTTCACTCAAATCTCACAATTTCTCTTTTACAATCAAACCTTAAAAATCGTCCTGCGATCCTCCAAAAAATAAAAATCAACTATCTTCCGGCCAAGGAAATGACAACCTCGATTTCTTTCCTCGAACTTCAAACAACAGTCGAAAAACCGGGCCTAATAATAACGTCTTCGTTGTTGCCAGTGGCCGCGGAAACGTGTGAAATGTCCCCACGGTTTTTCGATGTCGGCATCATCTCCCCAATTTATATAAACCCCTCCCTCCCCCCCAATCCTACAATTTTAATGTCCCCAGATGTCCCACGGCTTCCGCGGCCACTGTAAGAATTCAGGCTACTCAAATGTATGAGCATGATGCAGTGGCCGCGGAAGCGGGGGGGGGCAGAGGGACAATGTCCCCACGGTTGCTCGATGTCCGCATCATCTCCCCATCTTATATAAACCCCTTCCTCCCCCCATCCTACAATGTTAATGTCCCCCCGCGTCCCCACACCTTCCGCGGCCACTGTTCGTTGCCGTCTCATCTCCAGGGCTGACTCGGCACATTCACAATCTACAATTTACGAGGATGTCAAACGGTGACTGGAATTGAATTTGGCTTGACGTGACATCCCGACAATTGGGGAACAACGTAGAGAACAGAACATAACATAGAATTCCCAATATTGGAAAAACCCCTACAGAAAAATAAACACTTTGGCGATATAAAATAAATAGAAATATATCTTTCTCACCAACGAGACGACATCATCAATTGATCGATATTCAGGGTTGGGTAAAATATTTTCGAAAAATATTTACAAAAGTTTGGAAAAATTTTTACAAAAGTTTGGAAACATATTTACAAAATTTTGAGCTTGGTTCTTCCCAGGGTTTAAATTTCCGGGGGTGTTGCACCCACAAAACGACGAAAATCTAACCTGTGAAGACAACAATTAGTCTAAAATGCAGGATTTTTTAAGGAAATTCACTTTTGATCGCTGTCAAAATACTTTATCTTTTTTTTTTTAGAAAATCGTGACTTTTACTTAATCGTTAATTAACTTTTGCTAGGTTACAAAGCCATAAGTGAAGTTATTATATTTTTCTTATTGTCATTGTCTCGTAGATAAATGGTCCTTCTTCTCAGTTTCGTAAAGTTTATAAGAATTTGGTGAAGTTTTGCACATAATTTAATCCTAAACAAAAGAACAATTTAATGTATTTTGATTTAAATAAGATTTGAGATTTTAGGATATTTAAGATTTTTAATTTAAGATTTAATTTAAGATTTAAGATGTAAGACTGTTGTCTTGTCTATGTAGATTTTCGTCTTTTTGTGGGTTTCACACCCCCGGAAATCCAAACCCTGGGAAGAACAGAGCTCAAAGTATTTTGCCCACCTCTGTGTCGATTCCTCTGGTCGATGTGTGCAAGTGGGCAGAATGTGAATGCAATGCTTCAAGGCTTCGTTTTCTCTCCACTTTGATTTGACGACGTGCAGAAAGATCTCGCAAAATGAGAGAAGAATACAAAGTTTGGGACACAATGGGAAAGAAATGTCTCGGTGAGATGGTGATGATCAAGAGTTTTGTGTCATTGTCATCTGTGTGTGGGTGGGTGGGTGCAAGGGGGAATATGTACGGTGTGAAGTGTAGTTATCTAACTTAACATTCGAGGAATTTGAGTATTTATTTATGGCATGTCCTATTTGCCCAAAATTTATTTAAGGCGAATGTCACTATCGGGAAAATTGAATGTCATTTTTAACAAATCAAAAAATTCGGGTTAGGTGCAACGGGGAATTGTGGTTGTGTAAAATTCTGGGAATTTAAATTTGGCATGCCCTATCTGCCCAAAATTTTTAGTGAAGCTAAATTTACGTATTATCGGAGAAATTATGTCATTTCAAAAATTCTTAAAATAGTAAATGCAATGGGTTTTCTAAATACTGGGGATTTATTGAAAGCTAGAAATTTTATACATTAATTTGCAAAAAATACATGATTTTATTTTCATGCCTAAAATTCCATGATTTTATTTTGATGCCAAAAATATCCTAATTTTAGTTTCGAACTGAAAATACCATAATTTTATTTTCCCATCCAAAATCCACCTCATCGTCCAAAATTTCAAGTTGACAGAATGTGTGTAACGATCGTTATCGCGAGACAGACGGATAGACAGACAGACGGACATGACGGTTCCATAAGCCCTGACTCATCCTAAAAATCTCAAAATTCATCAAAATTAACACTAAAACCTACTTACTTTTCTTTCCTTTAAAAATCAATTAACTGTTATTCGGCCGAGGATAATAAAACCTATTTAAATCCAACTTTCAATTCACTCATGTCATAAAATGGTTGGAAATGTGATTTTATACATTTCTCAGAAAATCCTCTCCTCTTCTCAAACTTTGGCCAAAGTTCCGAACAAAGTTCAGCTGCTAAATCCGGCATGAAATTGAAATACTTTTGTCAAAATGGGACAATTCGGTGAAAAACTAGTTGGGCGGAATTTTCACGCAATTACAGATATTCTATTATCCAGATGAAATCAGGCTTTACTAAATACTTGCCATTCACCAAAACCCCAATAAAAGATGGATGCCTCCCACACGTATGAATCCATTTTCTGCAAATACTTGCCATTCGCGAAAACCAGGAATGCCACACAATAAAATTTCACTCTCACACGTATGAACTCATTTTCTGATTAAATTTCTTCCAGTGGATTTTATTTGCATGTGCAAAAATGTGTGGGAGAAATAAGAGACAACTTTCGCAATAGTCATTTTACTTTGATTTTGATTTTGTTGGTAGTATTTTTTTGCGAGTTTGCAACATTTTTTTGCACTGCAAAGGAATTAATGCAAGAAATGCGAGGTGCAAGAAACTGTGAGAAAGTGCAAGAAAGTACGCGCCATCTGGCCACGCCCGTATGAAGTATGAATAGCGGCGCGGCGCAGTTTTTAGCGCCTTGCATTTTTCACTGGTCAAGATATTTACCTGCAAGAAACCACTTTCTTCCCGTTATTTCATGCACCCGAAACACTTCCAAAATCGCAAATTTCTACAAATTCGAATATTCACGTCGACCATTGACAAAAACTAATTTCTTAAATTTCATAATTTTTCCGAACTTTAACATTTTGATGGTCATCAAAATTAGACGTTTTCACTCCCTCCATTATCAAAATCATAGCCATCCATCCTCCAAGTATTTGATAAACTCGTGAAGAAGTGGGAAAGGCAAGGGCATCTTTTTTTGTACGTACGTATTTTTCATGATAAACGAACTTCTATGGAAAATGTAGTGCTGCAGTTCCACCATTCTTCCTTAGCCCGATTCAAACCTTATATTCTCCGTCTGTCTGTTCGTCTTGCGATAAATCTCTCTTTTTCAAAATGTAAAATTAGGATTAGAATTTTCTGCTTTCACACTTCACAAGCATCAGCTTACTTTTTCCAAATTGATCTAAAAAATTTTGAAATACTAAACGTAAATAAAAGAAATACAACATTAGTTTTCGATTTTTCTGCAGTTCAGACTTATCAAAAATCAGTTTAGATATGTTTTCAAAAAATCTTGATCCATAAAATTTTGCATACCCAATTTATTCAGAAATTCAAATACTGCAAAAAATACTAATTTCGTAAAATACTTGTCAACCATCCAATGTCGCAAGTGTCAACCATCCAATGTCGCAAGTGTCAACCATCCACACTTCTTTTCAAAATTATGAAAACACCGACTCGGGCCAGATCAAGTCTTCCCTTCCCACGTTTCTCTCCCACCATGAAAGGGTTACCAATCCCTCCACAACTTCCAGCCTTATCGCCGTTGATCAAGTCTCTCTGGAAGAAGCCCCAAAATCAGAGTAAATGGGACGCCGACGAGTAGTTTTATGAGGCCCATTTGCTCCAGAGATGAGAGATTCCGAGATTTTGTTGTGGATGACTTATGGCTCTATTTATGATGGATAATGCCCCTGCGAGCGAAAAAGTACGCCCTGCTTTCTCCCCATTGCACTCCTTTAACCCATTGCTACTACTCTGGTTACTAGTTCGGTTTATGGCACTAATGCGTTTTTGAGCAGAATTTTATCAACTTTAGTGCACCGCGTGGACAAAAAAGACGAGAGACGTGGGCTCGTCAACCTTATCTACGCTACCTTCGTACTAATATTTAGTTACGTATGTAAGATTCCGTAACATTAAGCTTTCATTGAGGAGATAAGGTTGCGAGTGGTAAAAACTATGTTAATTTACCCAGAGAGAAATTCGTTTTTACCACTTTCTCCCATTGGTTAAATGAAAATGAGTGGGAAAAATGAGAAAAATTTAATTTTTTCTCCGTGTCACCAGATTATTTCATTTTGAAAATGGAATGGGAAACTTACATTTCCCAATTTTTACAACCGAAATTACATTCGAACTTTATGATAAATCAGAAAAAGTATATTTTTCGGCCCAATATAGCCGGGAAAATGGTGAAAAGTGCATTTTTTCCCACTATTAAAATTAAAATAGGTGAGAAAAAAGACAACTTTTATTTTACAACTTTCTCCAGCCCGCAAAAATAGATGGGAACGCGAAAATCTACGTTTCCCAATTTCCCGATTTAAAATAAATGTAAAATAGGAAAACGTGCATTTTACACCAAAACCACGTGTGAAAAACGTGAAAAACTATCTTTCAACCATATCCCTTCGCCCCATTTGCAACAATCCACCCTTATCAATACCTAATCACCGACTTTCTCTACTTTCTCTTCACTCATCCTCCTCTAAAAAATCCCAAACCTCTAATTTTTAGAAATCCATGTGCTCCCCGCGATGACGTAGATACTCCCCTAATTTTCTATACATCTCGATTTTGGCACGATTTCCCCCATTTCATCATCATTTCCAAGACCGATGGATGATTCCGTAATAATAATTTCATTTCGAGGAGGAGGAGGACGAAACGCAAACAGGAAGTTGTCCCATTTCTCATCCATGAGGCGTAGGAGGAGGAAATGGGGGCATTCTCTCGTGAGAGAACAATCAGCGAGCGAGGCAGAGAGATGAGGGGAAAAGTGTAAAGTCGGTCGGTGAAAGTTAACTCGAAACCTTTTGCTGGCTTCTTCATTTCATTTCAGAGTCCCGATTTAATATTTGTTCGAGAGATTCATTTGTTCGCTTTCGCTGGGTAAATAATATCGCAGCAATAACAACCGTTATCATTTCAACAAGGGCAAAATCTAAAATGGGGGCTAAATAATACTCTATCGGGTCGATTTTGTTACAATTTCTAGCATTAAAGCTGTGATTATGCCCAGATTTAGCATTATCAATACATAAATGCCATTAATGCTGCATTAATGGCAAGTCCGCCTTTTAAATTAATATACACACATAAGTCCAATGTTACAATAAAACCATAAATTTATTAGAAATTCACACACAAAAATTCCATGAATTTACTTTAATTTCCAAAATTCTATGACTTTTATCAAGAAATTTTCAAATTTCGAAACTATTTCAACTTTCTTTATTTTACAACTCTTCCTAAGATCGTCCAAAATCAATCAACGTTTAAACACAATTATTCATTTTCATTTTAAAAAATTCCAGAATTTTTATTACAATTTTTTTAACAAATTTTCATCTTTTGAAATCCCCCCTCCTATTTTACAACTCTACGTAAAATCTTCTAAAATCAAAATTCATCCATCCTTTAACACCCAGTTTTGATTATTCAAAACAAAACGACGCTGTCTGAACCTATAACCAAATATATACCAAAGTTTCACACGTGAGATTTGTCAGCTGTAAAAAAGCAAAGGAGTGAAGAAAAAACTTTTCCAAATGTGAAGATGTCTAAATTTATTACTAAGCTTTTCCCAACTGTGGTAGAACATAGCTTCCGATTCGACATAAAAATATATGACTGCATTCGTACTCCCAGCGGACAGGGTTCCGGTTCTCGCGGGTTTGCCACATTTCTTGCACTGGAAAACAAAGAAATGCAAGAAATGCGAGGTGCAAGAAACTGGGAGAATGTGCTAGAAATATGCTCCATCTAGCCACGCATGAAGTATTTAAATGGGCGGGAAGTAGTTTCTTGTGCCTTGCATTTCTTCCAGGGCAAAATATTTACCAGCAAGAAATCACTTTCTTCCCACCTATTTCTTGCAAGAGGGGGCTTGTTTTTAATTTCTTACGGTTTACCACATTTCTTGCAATGCAAAGCAAGAAAGGCAAGAAATGTGAGGTGCAAGAAATACGCGCCATCTAGCCGCGCGCTTCATAACGGCGGGACATAGGTCCTATTGTATTTCTTGCAGGTCTAAGAATATAGCTGCAAAAAACCATTTTCCACCAGTAGTTTCTTGCAGTTTTGCTATATTTCTTGCACTTCAAATCAAGAAACCCAAAAAATACTAGGTGCAAGAAACTACAACAATGTGGAAGAAATATGCGCCATCTAGCCACGCGCCGTATGAACTATTTATAGCGACGGATTGTAGTTTCTTGCGCCTTGCATTTCTCCCAGGTTTAAATATTCACCTTCAAATCAACCATTTTCTCCCCATTATTTTTTGCAAGTCGTTACTTCCACCGGAAACACTGCCTTCTTGAAATTACTACCTGACTTTCTCCGATACACTTTTCTTCCCTCTTTTCTCGTAAATACATACTTTGTACTTTCACCGAACAAAGTTTTCGTGCCGTGCCAAAGCCATCTTCCTCTCTTTCTTGGAGGATAATGCCGCCACTAAACTTTCGTGACAGTCAGAGTCAAAAAGTGACAATACTGTAGTCAAGCCACTTTCACTTACTTACATTATAGCTACACCATTACCTACATTCTCGGGGGAGGCACGCTTAATTTTACACCATTGTCAGACATTTTTATGGCAGCGGAAAACTTTCTTGGCGCAAGATTCATAAGTGAAATTCATCTGATAAGAAGTTTCAAGGTTTTGTTTAGTATTTTTTTCAATTTTACACGACTTGTTTAAGGAGAAAGTGTGTAACTGTGGTTTATTTTTAAGATTAAAAATCATGTGTAGATTTTTGGACAGGATGAAATTAAGTGTTATTTTAAGTTTTCAATTTTTTAAGTTTAGTTAAAATTCGAAAACTTACAGCATTTTGAAAAATCCCGGTATTGGCTGGAAATTTAGTAAAAAAAATTCTGCACCCAGCTTGTCTATTTTTTAAATTAAAATATATACATTTCAATAGGATCAAATTAAGTATTCAATTTTAAGTTTCAAGTTTTTCAATTTTTGAAGTTGTGTTAAAATTCGAAAACGTGCAACATTTTAAAAAAATCTCCATATTGGCTGCAAATTTAGTCAAAAATTCTGCCCATAAATACGTCATAAATACGCATCTGCACAATATCTTAAAATAATTTGACCCCGAAACGAAAAATAATAAACAAACGAGTTGGCAAAAATACCACTTGTTTTTACTAATTTAATTAAAATTCTACTAAAAATAGGACATAAATGACTCGACAAAAATACCATTTTCACGAATTTATTTCCATTACCGGACCCTCTCATCGTCCAGATCAAACATTCCATGCCATGAACTTGGCGTTGGCGTAAAGTAGAAAATTCTCTCGAAACCGTAATATCTATCTGGCCTGGCAAATGTCAAATGTCAGAGATCAATTCGTATCAACGTAGAAAGTTGGCTGTTTGGCGATGGTGATTTTTCCAACTTTTCTCCCTGCTTTCTCTTTGTCATCTTTAATACAATCACCCATCATCCCGTCTTGTGCATTGTCTGATTCTGATCCTCTTGGGCATTTGCGAGATCCATTTGATGATTCCTACGATATTTGGGCTTATCTTGTACACTTTTTTCCAGAAAAGAAAAAAAACATTGCGTTATTCTTTCATACGTAGTTTTGGCTCGCACTAAAATAGGGTTAAGCTTTCTTTCTTAATGTGTTTCACGTGTGGGCATTAAATGCGCAATTGTAAATGCGTAAATGAAGTGATGATACAAATGGTATAAAAATGTGGTATTAAATATCCACAAGATACACAGGGATTTTAAAATCACACTAAAATAGTATTACTTTCTCTCATGTGTGTGCATTATATGTGCAATTTTAATCGTGGTGACGTGATACAAATCGATTTGTATGCACACACGTGACCCTTTTGTTACCATATTTAATTATTTAATTCAGGTCAGGTGTGTGCATTAAATACAAATCGCGCGGATTTTAAAATCACGTTAAATACTATTTAATGTGATTTTTAATAATTAGCGTTAAAATAGAATTAACTTTATTGGACGTATAAATTTTAAATTGCTAAATTCAAATGTGCAAATGTAGGGCATAAATTGACCTAAATAGTGTAAAAACTGTGTAAAATTTTAATAATTTTTTTTGTGTCGTTAAATAGCTACAAATCCACGCGGATTTTAGAATCATGCTAAAATAGTATTACTTTCTCTCACAGGTGTGCATTAAATAGCTACAAATATGCAATTTTAATGCATAAATTAATACAGATCGCTTTAAAAAATGTGCCAATTTTTAATAATTCTCTTTCTTTTTTAACAGAAAGGAGAGAAACCGCAAGATTAGCGTAAGGTAAGCAATACCAACATTCACAAAATATTTCTTGTATGCATTTAAAGATAGCTGAACCGGCGGGATTCACTCGTAAATAAACTTGTACAATGTCCAGGGCATGAAAATATGAAAATAAATACATAGTGTTTTAAATATAAAAATAATTTTGAGGCATTTTTGGCATGTAAATATTTACGGAATTATATACATGTACATGACTACATGGCATTTTGGGAATAAAAGTAAACACGTGGTCTTTTCTGGAAATATGTACCGAATTTTGGACACAAATCCATCCTGTGTTTGGGTATTAAAATAAATTCATGGCAATTTGGGCGTGGAAACTAAAGCCCAAGGAATTTATTATAACTTTGGGCTAATTATAATCGTCCCAAGTTTAAATACGAGACACCGATATTTTGTGTGTTATTGCATAAATGCCGCCTAAATTCCGTCTTCATTTTTACGTACACTCAAAATAAGGTAGTAATGAATCATTACCATGCGGAATCACTATGTGTCTCTACCACGTCGGTTACGATGTGTCGTAGAAATGGTAATAATAAGTTCAGGGAAATTCAAATTCATTACCAAATATTAAGGAAGTGAATACCATTATGTATTAAATTTTAATTTCCCTGAACTTATTATTACCATTTCTAGGACAAATCGTAACCGACGTGGTAGAGACACATAGTGATTTCGCATGTTAATAATTCATTACTACCTTATTTTGAGTGTACAAGTACAACTCTACTTTTTCGTAAAAGGAGGAAAATATCCTAATAGATTCATTTCCTACCCTTCAATTCAAAGAAGTTGAAATGTAATGGAAAATCCTCAATGGGAAATATGCAATACTGCTTAATAAAACTTCCTTCACGCACACACACACACACTCGAGAGAAAGCTGCTTCTTGAAGAAAACTGGAGCTGAAAAAAGTTTTACTTTTCTCCAACTCGGTTTACTTTATTTAGTTGAGAGAAATGGAAGGTTTTCTTGAGAAGAAAGGAGGAGGAAATGGACGAAGAAATGCAAAAATCAATACTTCAGGGACTCTTTACGTACCTCACTTATCGTTGGACCCAAGTCAACTCGCGTAGTTGGATCGCTTAGTTTGCAGGTGTAAAATAGCTGACTTTTCATAGAAGAAGAGCCAGTGGTCCCTCCCTCCCTTTATGCTCGTTAGGAGTATGAAAATTCCTGGATTTTAGCCATTTTTGGCATAAATTTTCTGAGGGTATTTTAAAACATTTGTCTTATGCCGGCATGAATTTAAATGCAGGAAAAATATGGCAAATATGGCATGCCAAAAATATCGAACGATAAGTATTTACCATTCTCATCTTTCAGAACTAAACGTTTTTATCGTGTCAAAAATCAGAGTGAAAGTTAACAAGTTAATACCAAATACTGGGTCTTTTAATAAATAAAAAATAGCTTTACGCGGGCATAAATTTAAATTTTGGACAAATATGGCAAATAAACCATGCCATAAATATTCCGGACACGACGATAAGTTCAATTCTAGTCTAAAATACTTGGAAATAAACGCTTTTATCGCTTCAAAAATGTGAGTGAAAGTGAAGAAATTCATACAAAACATGTATTCTTTAATAAGTAAAAGATACCATTTGAACCTTCTGCTACTCCAATTTTCTGACGTTATCACGATATTATGATATCTCACTCAGCAAAAAGACGTGATAACTTGGCAGGCTACCTACACACAAAAATAATCAAGATGCTTTCACTCTGATAAGGAAGTTGCAGGTTGGAAATTAATTTTAATTTTGCCAAGTGGGAACTTATACAGACTTCCGCTTTCTCTCTCTCTCTTTCTTCCTTTTTGGAGACGTGCTGACCCATGAGGTGCAGTTATTCCTATTGGATGAGCACTTTCTCTTTTGGTGTCCTGTCCTCTCCTTTTGAATAAATTGTGCCCGGAGAAAGTTGGAACATCGTCAAGATAAATTCCCTCTTTTAAGGACATCCTCGTTGTAACCTAATTAGAACAGCTTTCTCCGGTCAGTTGGAAATACAAAACGGGACGTTTATGTATTTTCTGTTTTTGATGGGTATAATTTTTTACTAGGGATCGTACCCATGAGTCAAACGATTTCTGCAAAAAATACTGTACTTGTAGAAAAATGTGCTAAAAATATGATTCATGAAAAATTCATGCAAAATGAAACATGCTAAATTCACGTTTCGCATGGGACGACGATATTTATGGCGAGATTGATAAGCCTTCAGCACCTTAATGAGACTGGATTTCGTCGCTTAACATGCAACTCTAACTAAATATCACTATCACTAATTTGAGAAAAGCGAATTTCAAACTTTCATAAATTCCTTGACTCTAAATAAATTTACACAAGATTAAACAATAATTTGAGATTCAACAAACATTCTCTTGCCGTAAGCCAAATTTAGGTTAACCAAGTGTGGTACAATGCTTACAAATTCTATGATCAATTTTATTCTAGAATGTACAAAATCATGCAAATATTTTGCACTCAAATTTTAGTAAGGTGTCAGTTCCTAAAAAATTCGATTGACATCTACATATTCTCAGCTTTTTGATGATAAACTTTTTGGAACGAGTCCTGTAATTTGTTAGGTAAAGTACTTTTTCTCATCTTTATTTTACTCCTTTAAGTAATATTTCCGAGCCGAAGGTAGTGGTGGTTGTGGTGACGATAACGATGATATGTACAACTCTCTTCAAAATTATTTACAGTGTTCACCTCCACAAAGAAATTTCACAAGGCAATCTTCAAACATAAAATTACTATTTAATAGTAAATCAGTAGTGGATGAAAAGTCAGCTACACAAAATTGGAAAAGTTCTTACTTATCCAAAACTTGACAAAGGAACCCTTTAATGTGCGAATGATTGTTATAAAATGCGGTAATTTATACTCTTCTGATTACAAACTGCGCCATTTCCTGCATGATTCAGGTACTTATTTATTAAAATTACGCAACTAAATAACCGGAATTAACTGGATGAAAGTCTACTTTAAAATCCATTAAAATAACGACCCTTACTTTCACCAAGTTTCTCTTGGCAAATTGGCAAAATTGACAAAATTGGCATTAATAAAAGTTGTACATTTTCTTATGCAAAATAATTCGCAACCGTAAACGGAGTACAATATTAAATTCTAAATATTTCGCAAGTTACACTTTCACCTTTCACTAACTTTGCTACCTCCCTAAGGCTAAAAATGTGCTTAATTATCTACCTAAACCACTTTCACCGTATCGACCAAATCATCACAGCACTAGATACACGTACATCTATTCTATCTCATCAAAAACTACGACCTACATACATAAATCATAAAAAAAGTGGCATGTTACACACACTAAATTGCTTGATGCATATGTCGTCCTCTCAGAAAAAAATCACCTCAGCCATCTCATCCCTCCCTTTGTTATGTCAAGTCCATAAAATGCATGCCCAACAATGTACGTATAGCCCTCACTTTCTGGCCGAGCCGTCATCGTCATCATCATCACGAAGTCATCATCCATCTCCTGAGCATAATTTCTTTCCCAGTGAAAGCAGCGAGGACACGTAATAAGAGCACAATTCATCCACCAAGCTTCACTTTCACTCCGTCGCTCGCTCGCTCTCTTCCTGACTTACGTGCATACATTCTACGAGGCTACTCAGAAATAAACCGGTATAAACGAACATAAAAAAAGTAGCTTGAAATTACTTTTAAAATGATATCAAACATGAAAATTAAGCTCCAATTTGACGTTTGACCTTACAAACGCAAAGGTCATTTTGACCGTGACCTCAGTGACCCCATTATTAATCTAATCGACATCATAAACTTAAAAATACTACGTCCATAACCGCATTTGAATATCGAAAAACACGTCTTGCTAAGACGGACAGACAAAACGGTCACAATCTTAGGCCTTCACCGTGACCTCAATGACCCCATTTTTTAACTCGACGGATGTCATAAAATTAGAAAATTCATGTCTAAATCCGCCATTAAATATAGCGTGCTACAAATGTATATCTTGCTAAGACAGCCGGACAGACAAAACGATCCCACAAAGTAGCTCACCCCATACTCCAAATAATACAATATAACGCACACTTAACTCACTTCTCGTCACTTTGAAAGTGGAGAGATTTTGAAATAAATCGCATAAAGTTGTATAAAACGTAGGCGAGCAGAAGCAATCCATGTCAGGCAGCCAGACATCACATCAGTCCGTTGGAATTTCTCCCATGCACATACACACACATAACAAAAAGCTTGGGTATGATGATGACAGACATTTTCACCCACTGCTGCATCTGCCGTCGTCTCAATTCCGGAGATTTCAAAAGGGTGGGGATTCATGCATTATGGAGGAGAAAGTGGAAAAAATAATGCATTTTAAAAAGAATAGAGTTCAATTCAATTTGTCACGTGGAATTCGTTTCTGAGAAGCCACTTTTTCTAAGATTTCACGTGCTACTTTCTCCTTGGTTATGATACCTTAAGTACATACGTCGTGAGTCATGTGATGGCATGACGTGGTTGGAACTCACTACTAGATAAACGATCTAGTCGCAAATGACGGTCGTATGTCGATCACTGCGAGCTTGTAACCTGAGCCAGCTATCGGGGAAATGAAGGATCCTCAAAATCCAGACGAGACACAACTTCGTCACACCGTGGGCGAATCGTCGTTTCGAAAAAATCTGGTGTAACGCGGTGCTTCGTTTCTTGCGGGTTTGCTACATTTCTCGCACTGCAAAGCAAGAAACGGGAGAAATGCAAGGTGCAAGAAATTGGGAGAAAGTGCAAGAAATATGTGACGCGCGGTATGAAATATTGCCGCCGTACGTAGTTTCTTGCGCCCTACATTTCTTTCAGCTAAAATATTTACCTGCAAGCAGAAACCACTTTCTTCCAATTGTTTTATGCACATGGCTACTTTCACCATCAAACGAGTGACGGAGTGACCGTAGACATTCGACCAAGTCTGGCGTAAAATACAAGCCTTTAAACATTCCCGCTTTCTCCCCATGTTTATCGGGAATCTGTACACTTAACACGGTCACATGCATGCATCATTCTGCTGTAAAATACTAAACCACGCAATCTGCATTCAGAACGACGGGGTTGGTGTTATTTTCAAAATGATGAATTTCCCTGGAAAATCGCTTCCTTCAAACTTTCTCCACTTCACTTTTGCGAGATGGACAGTTTAACCCGTTAGGGACCAACTACACATATTTGTGTAGTTTTTGCTTTCCCTTGGGGACCAAGTACACAAATATGTGTACTTTTTTGCTTTCCGTTAAGGACCAAGTACACACATTTGTGTACTATTTTGTAGTTACGTTGGGGACCAACTACACATATTTGTGTAATTTTTTTCTTTCCGTAGAGGACCAAGTACACATATTTGTGTACTATTTCCCCGTTACGTTGGGGACCAACTACACACATTTGTGTACTGCGGAAAAATTTTCAAGACCAAATACACACATGCATACAAGTCAAAATTTTATTTTACAAAATTTTAACACGAACCATTTATTTATGCACATTACCAAAAACTATATATCTGCAAAAACTACAACTGTAGTTCGCTGCAATGCATTGTAAGACTAATTTTAAATTGTTCACGCTCAGAAATAAGCGTATTTTGGAGTTTTCCAGAATAGACATGTTTTCGCCCGTGGCGGAATTTAAAATAAACTTAATTTTTAAAGAAGCAAAAAACGATAATTTTTTGAAAATTAAAAGTTTTTTTTAATTGATTTTTTATCCCGAGTCAGGGCTTATGTACCCGTCATGTCCGTCTGTCTGTCCGTCTGTCTGTCTGTCTGGTTTGCGATAACTGCCGTAAAACTAATCCTATCGACTTGAAATTTTGCGCACATATAGTATGGGTCAAATGAGGAGTTGAGTTCGAAGATGGGTAAAATAGGTCAAGTGGTTGACCGGTGGGGGTCATCGGAGTGGGTGGGGTATTACGCACCAAAATTTCAAAATTGTGTTAGAAAGCTGAAATTTGGCATAGAGGTTGCTAATGGTTTATAATGAAGGAATACAAAGTAAAATTTCAAAAATTTTCGTCTGGAGGGACCCGAGGGGGTGACCCATACCGATTTTTAAAATTCATCAAATCGAGCTGAAGTTTGGTAGAAAAGTTGGTAATAGAAGAATATTAATTAAAATAAGAACAATTTTCCCATAGAGAGACCCTATTGGGTAACCCATACTTTTTTTTGTAATCTTAAGCTGAAATTTGTTACACAGGATGGTAATTGTTACTAATAGAAGAATATGAATTTAATTTGGAAAAATCAAATTTAATTTTTTAATTTATTGATATGCATTTGCGATAAAATTTCATGCAAAAAGTCGGATTGAGTGATAAGCACAACTTGGCCTGACTCGGGCTATATCAAATGTGCACTGTAGGTTTTATATTTTCAGGGTAGTAATTCTGAGCAAAAATTGTGTTTAATTTTTGAAATCGGATTAAAATTCGAAAGGTTACAGCGTTTTAAAAATCCTGACTTTGGCGGATTTTTTAAATTCCACCACGGGCGAAGACATGTCCATTTTAGAAAACGAAAAAATACGGGTCCGCTTATTTCTGAGCATGAACTAACTAACTCCGGTCAAGATCAGTGAAAACCACTTGGACCTTGCTAAACTATAAAAATGTATGAATCAATAACTTAATATTATTGTAATGAACTGCAGATAATTTTTACTAATATGCATAAATAAATGCTTAATGTTAAATAAAATCATCAAAAGTTGCCGAAATAAATTCGGTCCTTTATGGTTTGCACACCCACTGTGAAATCGGTGACGTAACTACGCTTACTTTAAAATCATTTTGGTGACGTAGCTACACTATTGGTAAAATTAAATTGGTTATGTAGCAACAACTAACTGATAAAATTCTGGTCCCCAAAGGAAAGCAAATTTCAATTATTTCGGTCACAAAGGGGTTAATGGTTGCTGGGTTGCTATCTATTCCATTCCATCCTGGCGACCAGACCAGACCACTTCACAAATGGGATGTAAAGTTGCAAAATCAAAATCCAAATTCTAAACGGGGACTTGAATGTAAATGAAGTCAAGTTGGGTGGATGGAGGAGTTTACTGACTTGACTTTCTCCACTGGCTGGCTGTTCGCTGTCTCCAAGGGAAAGTTGACTTTACTCTTGAATGGCATTGTTTTCTTGGACGGGGATTGCTTAATGAAGGGTCACATGATGATACCGGGTGAAAGTAGTTGTTGGGTGGCGTCACAGCCAAATTGTGCATAATTGTGGAAATACTGGTGTAATAAAATTGTGTATGAAAATAAATCCTATGGTTTTCGTTACAATTTATCGGAAATTTAAATATTAAGCTATTTATTAAGGAACATCATAAATGGCGTCAAAATCAAATTGTGCGTAATATACGAATAGAATTGTGCGATGAAAATTAATCTTGAAATTTTTATCAGAATTTACTAGAAATTTAAATTTATATATAAATGGCGTCAAACAAGATCAAATTGTGCATAGTTTTGGACTAGAATTTTATAATGAAAATAAATCCACAGCATTTTGTCTAATAAAACTTGCCAGAAATTTGTATTCCGTGCAAATAAGGCATGCCATAAACGGCACCAAGATCACATTTTGAATAATGTTCGACTAGAATTGTACAGTGATAATAAATCCTAAAATTTTCAGTTTTCATCAATTTTGATAAATTTTAACTTGATCAATTTTCAGATTTTCAATTTCAATTATTTCAATAAATCCTGCAATTGTAAATATGTATCCTGAAATTTTGACTAAAATTTATCAGAAATTTACATTCCTGCTAAATAAACGTACCATAAAAAGCACCAAGATCAAGTTGTGCATAATGCTCGGCTAGAATTGTGTGATGAAAATAAATCCAAAAATGGTCAACATTTCGATATTGACTAAATTTTTATTCTGTGCAAATAAGGCATCCTATGCATAAATCCCTAAATATTGTATGTACTCAAAACATCAGAATTTTTCAAGTAAGCAAGTTTTCATCCCGTCTTCAATACTATGCAATGCTTGCTCAACTATGCAACTCCTTGTGTGGTCTACTTTTGTGACACGTACTTAATAAGGAAGCAGCATGTGACACACACGACACACACGCATGAATCGTCACTCCCTGATTTATGACACGTCTATAAATAAACACCCCCGAGAAGAAACCCCCCACCCGGACGGAATCTTATTATCCGGGACACAATAAAATTTCACGTGCCTCGCTGTCCCGGAGAAAGGTGACACTCTGAAGCCCACCTAACAAGGAAAATGATTGATTGAAGTGGTTGAATTTCCACCAGATTAATTTCCTCCGGCTCGACGACTTTGAAATTTACAAATTCTGCTGACACCAATCCATGGAAACATTACAGCCAAAATGTTATCCCAGTTTGAAGAGGGGAAATCCAAACCTTGCAATTTTCCCGGGTATTTCAAGGTAGACATTGTCGTAAAATAAAATAAAGTGAAATTGCTAACCCGGTATAAATCTCACCTTTAAATAGCCTCATCTAATCCACTCCTTAGATTAAAGCACCACGACAAACACGAACAAAACTCAATCTAACCGAGGTAATTTTGTCGCTTAAAAACGGTATTGTTGTTAACAATATAGGATAAAATAAAGGGAAAGGTTGCGAATAGGGGGGTAATTCAGGCAAACCAAAACAGATTCTGGGCACACCATAGGTCGGAATCTTCACATAGTTGGCTGGAGTTTTGGGGAAAATAATCGTGTAATCTGGCGTCGGAAAAAAAATCGTGTAATCTGGCTTCGCAA
This sequence comes from Folsomia candida, assembly GCF_002217175.1. Lineage (NCBI taxonomy): Eukaryota > Metazoa > Arthropoda > Collembola > Entomobryomorpha > Isotomidae > Folsomia > Folsomia candida. Next base: position 5,140,969 of record NW_019091201.1, read on the forward strand.
AAAAATCGCGTAATCTGTTAAACTCGCAAAAATCGTGTAATCCACCCCTTAAAAAGCGTGTAATCTCGCGTTGCAAAAAAAATCGTGTAATCTAGCGTAGCAAAAATGATCATGTAATCTGGCATCGCAAAACAAATCTTGTAATCTCATTTCGCAAAAAAAATCGTGTAATCTGGCCTCACAAAAAAAATCGCGTAATTTGGCGTTGCAAAAAATCGCGTAATCCGTTAACCTCGCAAAAAAATCATATAATCCGGGCCCTTAAAAATTTTGTACTCTGGCTCTTTAGAAATCGTGTAATTTGGCCTCGCAAAAAATTGTGTATACTTGCCTCGCAAAAAATTGTGTAATCTTGTCTCGAAAAAATCGTTTATTTTTGCCTCATAAAAAGTCATATGATCCAAACTTTCACTCAAAAATCATGCCCTCTTTTCCCTTCCGAAAAAATTGTGTAGCCCAACTTCCACTTTAAAATCCTCTCCTCCCTAGAACTTCCGACCTATGTCCCTCCCACAACCAGCAGAGCGGAACGCGACCAATTCCTGAAAATTACTTTACCTGTTACGGTCTATGATTTTTTAGTATTTCACGCTACCCAAAATTTCCAAGATGCTTTCTCCTCCTCGCCTCCTCATATTCTCTAATACCAGTAAATATTCCGTTTTATCTTTCCCCTCTCCCTCTCTCCAAAAAGCAGCAGATGCCCACACACACACACACAAAATTTGCAAAGGTTACATAAAAAAGAAGTGAGTGAAAGAGCAAACAGCTCGCCTTTTTATGCACACAAAAACCTTTGAAATATTCCCCTGTTTAATTTTTAAAGCAAACATTCCCACTAACCTTTTTCCACCCGAGGAAGAATTCCCTGCCCTAAAGATATTTAAAAATTCGGTGCATATTACGGCAACCTATGGTTATAAATACACTCTTAGAAATCCGGTATTAAAGTAATACCAAGCGGTATTCATGTACTATGACTACCAAAGTGGGATTGATAAGTAATAAATACGTTGTAGTAATAGCTCGGTATTAAAGTTTTATCATATCGATAGCAAATTTTCACGGACTGGTATAATTTTAGTACCAAGCGGTAGCACCTTTAATAGCGAGAAATCAATATCTGCCTGACTAAATATATCAGATTTCTAACAGTGCAGAAATCCAGTGTTAAATTTATACCAAACGGTATTCATACATATATGTGACTCTACCAAAGCGGTATTGATAAATGATACCCTGTAGTAATAGCTCGGTATTAAAGTTTTACCAAATCGGTAACCTAAATAGTTTTATACACCGGTATAACTTTAATACCGAGAAATCATTACCAGATTTATAACAGTGTGCATATTTACTGCATCTCATTCGACATATGTATTTATGTAGACTGCTTTCCCTCCCGGCGAAAATGAATCAGCTTCCGATTTCCGGATTGGGAAGGAGATCAACCCCTGCAGTTTCATCATAACATTATGCAAATATTGGCGGAGCAGGTATGAAGAGGAGGATCCCGGCGAAAATCAACATTGCCAACGTCGTGTTAAGTTAAATGATGGAGGTGGAGGTTACGAAATTGATGGATTATCAATAGCCTCAAAGTTCTCGGGGGGGACGCTGTTTTTTAGGGGGGGGGGGCACAAATCGGCATGCTAACTTATTTTCCCGGTGCTTTTTTGCAAGTTACTACACCTTGTTTAAATATTCATTTCAAATTTTGATGCTCCTTTTAAAAGTACGAAAATCTAACGTGCAGAAAATTAAATAAGCAATTAACGAGAGACTAATAAAGTTAGGGATGATCTCATGATTTCTTCATTGCACAGAATAGCAATGCACAATTTCAAGCCACCTTTAACCTCTTTTCAAATTTAAACAAATATATTTTGCAAAATTTGGCTTCAAAATCACACAAACCACACAAATTTTGCAAAATTTGGATTCAAAATCACACAAACCACGCAAATTTTGAAAAATTTGGATTCAAAATCACACAAACCACGCAAATTTTGAAAAATTTGGATTCAAAATCACACAAACCACGCAAATTTTGAAAAATTTGGCTTCAAAATCACACAAACCACACAAATTTTGAAAACTTTGGATTCAAAATCACACAAACCACACAAATTTTGAAAACTTTGGATTCAAAATCACACAAACCACACAAATTTCTTTATTGCACAGAATCAATGCATAAGTTTAAGCCACCTTTAAAATCTTTTCAAATTAAACGCAATTATATTTTACAAAATTTGGCTTTAAAATCACACAAATTTGAATTCTATATTGTACATTCCCCTTGAGAACCTACATGATCTGTCGCATTCTTATCTTCAAAAATATGCTTCCCACCAACCACACAATTTCTGAAATTGAAATTGAAATTGTGACCTCAATCAACCCAATAAATATTTCATTAAGGACTTTCACCATTTTCGCCCCATGAGTCTCATCCCTTCAAGAAAAAAGAGATCACTCTTTTATTAATAAGTATGACGTCCACATCTTTTCTTCATACATACACAAATACCTCTGAATGTCCATCGTTATCTTCGTCGTCACCTAACACATCCACCCAAGTTATTCATTCAATTCACATTCTTTCTCCTGCAAAGTAGATATTCAATCATCGCGTGGAATGTCTGGCAGCACATTCTTGCTAAATTACGCCCCAGCCAGAGAGACACGTTCCTTGCAATTCTTCCTCTTCCTTCCTCCTCTTCTGACCTCTGATCAGACCTTCAGCGAACGGAACGGAAGAGAAACAGTGGCCGCGGAAGGGTGTGGGGACAAAAGAGGGACCCACGGTTATTCGATGTCGGCATCATCTTCCCATCTTATATAAACCCCTCCCTCCCCTATCCTAAAATGGCAATGTCCCCCGATGTCCCCACGGCTTCCGCGGCCACTGGGAGAATTTAGGATACTCAAACGTATGCACATGATGCAGTGGCCGCGGAAGCTTAAGGGGACAGATTAGCCAATGTCCCCACGGTTGTTCGATGTCCGCATCATCTCCCCATCTTATATAAACCCCTGCCTCCCCCCATCCTACAATGACAATGTCCCCCGATGTCCCCCCAGCTTCCGCGGCCACTGACCAGAAGTAGAAGTAGATAGCTTGCTTACATGCATTTTTACCCGTTTAGATCGATTTTTACCCTCATCTTGTTGGCCGCATTTCCCCATTTTTTTGTCCAATTCTCATCCTCAACCCTCATCCTCATTCCTTCACCACTTCTTTCGTACCATTAGCTGGAAATATCTGGACGAGAAATGCTGCAGGATAACTAACCATACATCACTCACTCCGTATGGTTTGGCCCACAAGCACCTTAATGACATTCGGATGGCGATTGTCTCCTGTCTGGAGGAATCTCTCCACCGAACAAGCGATTTAGCAATACGAGTTTTTCGCTGATGTCTACACGTATGTGATAAAGGACAAAATTGAGGTTCACTTTTGAGATTCGTTTTCTCTGAGGAATCGTAATGATGACTGGAATGCATTGTTTTTTTAAAAAAAGGATTCCCTTAACGAACAAAATAAAGCCATAACGCGACAGAAGTGCAGTTTAAACAAATCATATTTTAGGCTTTTTACGGGATTACTATATTTTTTTAGGGCAAAGTGAAAAATGTGAGGTGCAAGAAACTGGGAGAAAGTGCAAGAAATATGCCCCAGCCAAGCGCGGTATGAATTATAGCGGCGGGATTTAGTTTCTTGCGCCTTGCATTTCTCCCAGGTCAAAATATTTACCTGCAAGAAACCACTTTCTCCTCGTTATTTCTTGCACGTGGTGGTCTTACTTTCACCAGAAACACTGACTGGGTCGTCTTTTAGGAGTAGACGGTTTTCATCAAGGAAATTGTAATTATGTGTAAGAATGCAGACTAATTAACCGTTGGACCACATTCAATATAATAAAATCATGACCTGGCACAATTAAATGGAGGCTCTGTGTAGCCAAAAAGGTATGTAATTTACACCCAACCATGGTTAAATATGTAGACTAATTAAGAGCCTTGGAATGCAGAGCTGCATCTACTGCATTTACTGGCAAAAAGCAACCAACTTTCTCCAATCAACATGAACATCTCTGTCAAAACCGAATTTCGGATAGTTCATCCTCACCAAAAACTGTAACAAATTCATGACCTGGCACAAGTGCAGGGGCGGTGTGGTCAAACAAAAGCAGATAATCTAAACCACACCAAGGAAATTCTACACTGTTAAAAATCTGGTATAGTCACAAAGGAATTCCGTGCTGGTATTGATTTGGTAATAATTTCTTATCCGATTGGTACTAAATTGTTCCTGAGCGGTGCATTTTTCCTTACTACAACATTACTGAATGATAATTCCGGTTAATACCGGTGCCGGTAGAGTCCCAAATGTACTCCGATCGGTAATGATTTAATACCGGTTTTCTAAGAGTGTAGGATTAAATATTCAGACTAATTAAGAGCCAGAAATGCAGAGCTGCATTTTCTGGCAAAAAGCAACCAACTTTCTCCAATCATCATGAACATCTCTGTCAAAACCGAATTTCGGATAGTTCCTCCTCACCAAACTTATAACAAAATCATGACCTGGCACAAGTGCGGGCAGACGCGGTGTAGCCAAAAATACGTAATTTACAGCTCACCCACCAAGGGCTAAATATGTAGACTAATTAAGAGCCCTGGACTGGACCAGACTGGAATGCAGAGCTGCATCAGTATTTACTGATAGCAAAAAGCAACCAACTTTCTCCCATCATGTCCATCCACGTACTTATCTAAACCATTGGATTGGATTGGATGCCATTACAGCGAAACGAAACTATGGCTACTTTTCCAATTCCGTTTTCCATCCACCACTTTCTCCTCGGCCAGGCTGAGTAGGCAGCACTTACGCCATATCTCATCCTTCCTGCCCCAGATCCGTCGCTTTTACTTGCAAAACTCTCTCCTCGCTCGCTCAGCTCACTCAACAACCCTGAACGGACATCCATATCAAAGAGGAATTAATGGTGATCTGGTCAAAAGTCTTTGGCAGACAATGCTCGGTGAAAGCTGGCTGGAGGAAGAGAGAAGCAGATCTGAAACTAGCCAATCCACCCACGAGTAGGTTTGCCTGCCAATGGGTTGAGTTGGTTTCGTTTCAAATCAGGTGAGCTGAGTTGAGTTGGACTCATTTAACAGTTAGCCGTAGATAGGAAGGCATGCAATTAACGGACATATAGTCGTTTTGCCAGGTCAGGATCAACTAAATTCTTTAGCTTGAGTTGACCTGAGTTCGTTTAAAACTTAGGTAAACTCATCCCTAATCAAAATTTGAACGGCATTCCTGCAGAAAAATTTGGTCTGAGTTTCTGCAGAAAGGGAACTCAAGTTAACTCATCCCGTGTGAAAATTTTGCCCGATTTATGCAGAAATTTGACCCGATTTAGGGCATAAATTTGGCCCGATTTTCTGCAGAAAAACAACTCAGGCAAACTCATCCCGTCTCAAAATTTGGCCCGACTTTCACCACAAAAACTATAAATAGATCGATTTGTGCAAAAAAAATCATGCATAATTATGCACATACTTATCTATCATTCTGAAGAATTAAACGCATAGAAATTTTCTGCAGGATTATGTACACAAAATTTACGCAGAATTCAAAATGCACCAAACTTTTGCAGAAATTGATACAGTAATTTTTACCCGGGCAGCTTGTGGTACGAACGACTATACCGACTCCTGACCTATCCGGAGTTGCTTGCTTGCCTGCATCATTATTCGTAAATGTCAAACGGTCACAGAAAAGATCGAGACTTTCCTTTTCTCCTGCTGCTGATTCAGTTTTGTGAATAAAACGAAATCCTAGTCCAGCCAAAGACGGACAATGCAGAAGAGAAATGCCTCCGCAACACTTTTCCGGAAGGAAGTGGATTTACGGAGGATCCAACTTTCTCTTTAGAAAAAAATATGTATGTATACGTGTCAGCTACCACTTATTAAATGAAATTCGCCGTTCTGAGCACATAAAAAATATGCAGGTATCAAACTCCACCTTATTCCCAGGAATGTACACAAGATGCAAATCCATGGCTCACATACAAACACAATCCGTCAAACACCGAAAAAAATTGGTTCTGTTACATTCAAAGTTGCACAATGGGCAAGACATGAAAATGAATCCCATATACATATTTTTGGGCATAAAATTAAATTCAGTGAATTTCACACATGGAAAATAAATTCTAGGCATTTTAAACATGGAAATAATTTCCTGGCATTTTGGATATGTAAATAAATTCCTGGGAATTTTCTGTATGAAAATTCATTCGATGCGTTTTAGGGCATAAAAATTAACCCATGGCATTTTTTGAACATGAAAATAAATTCGTGGAATTTTTGGGTATGAAAATAAATTCATGGCAATTTGGGCAAAATATACTCTGGCCATTTTGGGCATAAAAATAACATCACGCCATTTTTGGATATCAAATTAAATCTCGATTTTAACCACTGAAATAATTTCCTGCCAATTTGACCACAAATATAAATTCCATCACCTTATCGGGCCATACATAGTTTAAATTTCCGAGCAGCCAAAAATGCCCTCGACATCCTCACTACTAAATACCCCCTTACTCCAACTAAATACCCAAAAATTATTGCCCCAACCTTATTGGGCATAGCTTGAAAATTCTGAGCAAATATGCCACCCCAAAAATGTCATCTTTCCCCCTACAACTCTACTCCAACCAAGCCACACATTCAAATCTTTCTCGCTCTCGAAATGATGTGACACGATCCTCATCCTGCCACAACTTTCTCTCTCTCTCAGCAGAAATGGTGACAGGTGTGACGGCCAAGCAGTAGCTGAAGAGGAGGCCCATCCAATATTTTTATAAAATTCCTTTCTCCATTCTCCATCCATACCTTAATCCAGTACATCCGCATGATGCAGATACGTATACATCCGCAGTAATGGGAAGCAAATACCTCGTTGGCATGTGTGTGGGGGGAATTTATGTGTATTGTTGTGTCGAGCATGCGGCCAAATGGAAAGAATTCAGGCAAGATTTCTCAGCCAAAAAGAAGAAGAAAAAGATGGACCTTGGGCTCTGTTTGTTCGCTGAAAACAGTGGCCGCGGAAGCACGGGGACATTGTCCCTCCAGAAATTTGTAAAAACCCTATCCTCCATATGTTTATATCTAAGCTTCTCCTCTTCCTATCTCGTAATGTTAATGTCCCCCAAATTTTCGACGGCCATTGGCTGAACAGACGTTCTTTCTCCTTTATCCGTACAAAAAAGATTCCTTCTGGGAGAAAGGAGACGGGAAAAAATGCCAAGGAATTCATCACCTCGGAAATCTCACGCATTTGAGGAGATTCCCAAACTGAGAAAATTTCTATCTACGTGGCAGATATCGGACATCATATTTATTGTTGTGGCTGTCACGCTTTCTTCAAGAATGGGTGAATATTTAATCAGGATACGGCGGATATTTATTTATAAGTGTTTTGCTATGTTATTGTTTGGAAAGTGTGGGAATATTTTCAATAGTTTTCATAAACAAGGAAATTTTGGCAATATTTTCACAATTTTGGTAGAGAAATGCATAATTTTGTCTATGTTTTGATAATTGTGGAATAAAAATGCAATAGCTTTGTCTATATTTGTGGCGATTTTAGAATAAAAAAACGATAATATTGTCCATATTTTGACGATGTTATAATTATGTAAAATAAAATAATTTTGTCAATATTTTGACGATTTTAGAAGAATTTCTTTGGTAAACTTTGACGACGTTAGGCTAAAATATATAATTTCGTCAATGTTTCAACAAATTTTAGATGACATAAGACCCAGCAAAGATAGCAAAAGTTAACTAAAATGAGAATTAAGCACTGAACTAAAACGCAAATTTGGTGAAAATGCAGTGTACAGTAAAGACGTCGTTATCTTAAAACTGTGTCCCTTGTTAGGGGTTAGATTTACCGTTTGTGCTACATTACATATATTTTATGCACAATTTAAATTACTTTCACCCATCCGCCTCTTTACGATATTCCTTCTCTCGAGACGAACTCGAGACAAACTCGAGATAAACTTGAATATATTTTCAAGTGGAGAAAGTATGTCCTCCTTTAAAATAATTCTGTACAAAACAATTCTGCCGTTCAAAAGTTCACATAATTTTTGAAAACCTAACAAGGAAACATTCAAGGAAAAATTTTCAAGTTTTTTTTTGGAGAACTAAGCATCCTTCCTCTTAAATATAATTCTATCCAAAAAGCACAGTGAAAAGTCTGCTGGTGTAATGTCGCATCTAATTTTTTAAAACCCCCAAAAATCTAAGAACATTCTAGTAAAAACTTGCATATTTTTGGATGAAGCATCCTCTCATTTGAAAATTATTTTGTCCAAAAAATAGCGCAAACTTGTGCCAAATTTTATACGGGAACTTATCTAACTAGAATAACTACTTTAATTAGGATAATGTCCGTCCTTCACCCAAGTGAAAGCAGGATGCAATCTGTAATTATGCCGCGAAATATATACGACACGGTCTCCTTGCCCAAGGTGATGACTAACATCCCTCGAGACGTCCCGATACGTGAACCCAGTTACTAAATAACTTTCCCCGGAAATTGGGAAGACCGCATTTAAATTTCAGATCTTCTCCCTTAACCTGATTCATTCATTTCATGTCCTAAGAAAATCCACAATCCAGCGGAATGTCGTAACTGTATAAACAATCCTTTCTCCACCTGCTTTCTCTCTCTCGAGGTACGATAAGATAAGATAACGAGGGAAATCGCCCTCCTCCCAATTTTTCTTCACACTCGAGAGACACTCTTTTCTCCAAAAAAACAGAGGTTTCCAGTCCCTTGACGAGAGCATCTGTTTCCTCACAAGGAAAAAGTTGCGTAACAAGAAAATGAAGAGACTCACTGCCTGGGAGAAAGCTCTTCTCCTTTTTTTCTTCTGAAGAAAGTTGAGGTGCAGAAAGCTAAATGAAGTTAAAGTTACCGTTTATTCTCTTATTTTTCCACTTTCTCCTTCCTCCACATTGTTCTTCACAAAGTTACTTTTGTCTGAGGAGGAGGAGAAGGATGAAAGGCCGGAAATTATTTTATAAGAGGATAAAGACACAGTTTGTGACAAGTAAGAATTCATAAATATTTCGGGAAGAAACCCTGGAGAGAGTGGTGCCTGCTTTCACGATGGGTACAGTGGCCGCGGAAGGTGTGTGGTGGGACGTCGGGGGATGTTAACAGGATGGAGAGAGGGAGAGGTTTGTATTTATAAGATGGGGAGATGATGTGGACATCGAATAACTGTGGGGACATTGTCCCTTTGTCCACATCCTTCCGCGGCCACTGCATTACGCTCATACATGTGTGTAGCCCGAAATGTCCCAGTGTCCGCGGAAGCCTGGGGACATCGGGGGACATTAACGTTGTAGGATGGTGGGAGAGACGGGCAAACCTGTTCAAAAATTTAGTTTTCATTCACAAGTCAGTCATCCCGATTTCTGACTGAAGGTGTTCATTCAAATTCAATCATTTTTGTTTAAATTCATTTCATTTCACTTCATCTGACTTCATTTTTTACTTAGCCCCATTAATTAAGAATATGGTAAGTAATGAGTGATAAATCCTTTCATTCACAGTCATGCATCTGAAATGATGGAATCTTTGAATCATTTTCATTCAAATCACAGCGAATTCATTTTCATTCACCATCACTCACCGTCATAATCACTCAAATGAATGAACGTGAACAGGTATGGGGACGGGTTTGTATAAGATGGGGAGATTACGCGGACATCGAACAACCATGGGGACATTGTCCCTCTGTCGACACGGACGCTTCCGCGGCCACTGATTTCGTATCTAGATTGGTTTGTGGGACGAGACAACAGTGCTCTGAATCTGCTAGACCGAGGCGCATAAATAAATACGTCGTGTCTATTTGGAGCGATAGATCACTCGTTTAAGGCGATGCGAATCTTGGATTTTGTTTACTGGGGAGAAAGTGAAGAGAATCGTGAATTATTTATGGGTGTGTGACGGATTGATTAAAAAATTGGCTATTTCCTTCGCTTTCACTTTACCTGAAGGTGAAAACACTGTTAGAAATCGGGGATAGTGAGGCAGGTAGTGATTTCTAGGTGGTGAAGGTGCTACCGCTTGGTGTTAAAATTATACCGGTCAATTAAAATTTGTTACGGAAATGGTAAAACTTTAATAACGAGCTATTACTACAGGGTATTACTAATCAATCTTCTGTGTTAGTGTCAATATTTGATTGATTTCCCCGTATTAACGTTGCTACCGCTTGGTATTAAAATCATTCCGGTCCGTAAAAATTTGCTGCTGGTATGGTAAAACTTTAATACCGAGTTATTACTACAGGGTATCACGTATGTATACAGTAGGCAAAAAGACAACGATGGTGCTGATATATCAGCACCATTTTAGTATATCAAGTCATATGAATACCGCTTGGTAACATTTTAATACTGGGTCCCTATACTGTTCGAAATCTGGCAGGTATTCATTTCTCCGTGTTAAAGTTGCTACTGCGTGGTATTAAAATTGTACCGGTCCGTAAAAATGTGCCATGTGCTACTTATATAGTAACCCTTCAATACCAAACTATTACTACACGGTATTACTTATCAACGTCACTTTTTCCGAGTCATACACGAATACTTCTTGGTATCATTTTAATACCGGATTTCTAAGAGTGTACACCACACAATGCTTGTCACTTCTGTTCAGTATGTGCATGTCCAGAGTTGGAAAGGAGAAAATCGACTTTCTCCAGTTCCATGCGGGGGAGAGATTGGCATACAAAAAAATACAATACGTTACTCGTCCAAGGATAAAAAGAAGGAGGACAAGTTCACCCAGGGAGAAAAAAAACGAATAAAAAACATGTGCTGGTCCATCTCCCAGACCAAACCACCCACCACAGCTGTACTTTCACTGATGGATGAATGACACCAATTGCGTCAACGAGTGTGGGATGCATACCAAATTTATTTTATTTGAAGGGGTGCATCCACATTTTGCAAGATTCGTCAAAATCATATTTTTGCAAGATTCAACAAATTCTATCCGCTAATTTTTAAGGGCCCGGGGGAAGTTGCTTAGAAATCATGTCAACTTTGACCATAAAATTCAGCAATGCGCAAGAGGGCACATTTTTCAAATTATGTTTAATTTGTTAATCATATCTTTAGGTTTTACTAACTTTTTTTTTGACAATGTGCCCTCTTGCGCAGTGGAGATATTTGGTCATAAAGTGAGCACAAATTGGCTTAGAATTGCAAAATTGATCGCATGAATTGCATTTTGAGTATCCATGGAACAAAAGAAAACAACTTTTTCAAAAACTTGAGGGAAAAGTGATCAAACAAAAGCTTTTGGACGTGAGTGTACCATAGAAACGGTGTCAATTAATCTTTATAGAGTAATAAATAATCCTAGATTCCTAGCAATTATTGTCGCTAACATAAAATCAATTTTCGAAAAGTAAATCTTCCCCCGGGCCCTTAACGTTTTTCCAATATTCGTCAATATTATAAGAATTTATTTTAATTAAAGCGGTGTATCCATAGTTTATAAAATTTAAAAAAAATTGTCCACTAATTTTTAGCGTTTTTCCAACATTCGTCAATATTATACAAAATTTATTCTATTTGAAGCCAGGCATCCATATTTTGCAAGATTTATCAAAATTTATCAACCTATTTTGATAATTTTAGACTGCTATTCATCCATATTTATGTGAATACATAGTTTATGAACCAAACCACCCACCACAGCTGTACTTTCTCTGGTGGATGAATGACACCAATTGCATCAACGAGCATGAGATGCATACAGAATTTATTTTATTTAAAGCGGTGCATCCATATTTTACAAGATTCGTCAAAATCTATCAACCAATTTTGATCATTTTGGATTCATATTTTATTTAAATTTTAACAAACCAAGTCAAGTCACTCATCACTCGTGTACTTTCACTAGTGGATGAATGACACCAATTGCATCATCGAGTATGGGATGCATACAAAATTTAAAGCGGCACATCCATATTTTACAAGATTTAACAAAATCAATCCAGGTTTGAGACCACGATTCATTCATATTTATGTAAATCGGTGAATGTATATTTTGCAAATTAGAAACTGGAGAACTTTTGCGCATTTTTCAACATTCATCGACATCTTCATATCCCATTCAATGCTTTCATTCTCATTCTATTCATAAAATTTATATCATTCATCAATATTTACATGCATGCATGCATTCAAATTTCGACAAATTTACAAATCTATTGACCACATTTGCAAATTTTTTTGCAAAATTCATCCACATTTCTTGAAGCCGTAATCAATTCAATGCTTTCTATTACATAACTTCCATCAGTCATCCAAATTTAGATCGGTGGTGTATGCATGCATACATATTTTACGAATTTTTATAAACTTTACAAATCTGTCAACCACATTTGCCCATTTTTGCAAAATTCATTGACTTTTTTAAACCATAGTCAATTCCATGCTTTCTCTCTCATTCTACTCACATAATTTCTCATTCCTCTGTTCCAAATCGCGATACAGGCTTAAGCCTAGTCTCCAGTGAAAGCTGGGTCCTCCAAAATGGGCTACTTTCATCGCAACGAAGCCACTCTTATTGTATTATTGTGTACCTTATTGAATTGCATTTTATGTAATAGTCGTCCACTTTCTCTCTTCTTCTGCCATTGACCGCCTCCAAGTCCACTCGACCAACCAACAAATTCCATCCATACGCGGATTGTGGTTTGGTTTTGCTTTCTCTTCTCTCTCTCTTTTAACCAACATTTTTGGTCAAATGATAAAGATTATTTCCTGTCCTTGTTCTGTTCCAAGGTTTAAATTACAGGGATTTATTTTCTTTAATGAATCCCACAACAAGAGCATAAAGCACAGATTCCTGATTCTTCGAAAAAAAGTAGAAACTTTCCACTTTCTCCTTTCTCCTTGCTTCCCCCTGAATAACTTTAATTAGGTTATTTCTCCAACCAAAAATAATTAAATTGCTTTCACCCCATAAACAAGGGGAAAAGGAGAATGGAAAACTGAGCGAATGAAATTACATGATGAGAGTACTTTCCACTTATTAAATTAAATGGGTCAAATCCAATAATCGGAAAAGTTTCTTCTTGCTTTCTCTTTTTTTCCTTTTCCTCTTGAGGAGAAAGTGGAGACTTTTTTGAGGGCATAAATGCAACGCAGCAATGAAGATGAAACCATGTAGAGTGGATTTGTTTGAGAGCATGATCATAAATTGAATTGGGGCGGAGAAGGAGTGCAGCTTGGGCTCACGTTTCATTTCACGTGAGCTGGTTGGTTAGTTAGTGAAAGCTGTTTCTTATTCGAGTACTTAGAATGGTGAAGAATAACGAGATGTTTTTTTTAGGAATTTGGATCCGATTACGGATAACAATTCGGGTGCTTTCTCTCGTAAAATTATTGGAACTTTTCAATTTGATGGGTTTTGAGTTGATGAGTACAAATAACAATTCGTGTATGAATTATTGTGTGCTTTCTCTCGTAAAATTGTTACAGCTTTTCATGCATCTTTTCAATTATTGTTCCAATTCGTGTGCATTTTGCATTTTCTTTTCCCAATTAAGTAATTTGCAACTTTTCAAGTGAAAAATAACAAGATGTTTTTGAAATTTATAATCCAACTACAATTACCAATTTGTGTGCTTTCTCTCGTAAAATTATTGCAAGTTTTGAATTTGATGGCTTTTGAATTTTTATGATTACAAACAATTTGAATTCTTTCGTGTGTAAAATGATTGCAGCCTTTCTTGCACCCTTTGCCTTTTATCCGGGTACAAATAACAATTCATGTGTTTATTGGTTTGTACTTTCTCTTTTTCCCAATAAGGTAAAATTATTGCAATTTTGCATATGCACCTTTTTAATTTTCACGATTTTCCAGTTCGTGTGTGTAATTTTGTGCTTTTTCCTTTTCTCATCATCTTCCACTTTTCAAGCGAAAACTATCAAGCTGCTTTTGAAACTTGGATCAGATTACAGATAACAATTCGTATATTTTATGCAACTTTTATTTTTATGAAACTTTTCATGCACCTTCTGAATTTAACTATTGTTCAATTCGGAGCGTATATTTTGCTCTTTCTCTTCCCCAATTCAGTAATCTTGAGCTTTTCAAGTGAAAAATAACAAACTTTTTCAAAATTGGTAAAAAATTACAGATAACAATTCGTGTATGTTATGCCCTCTCTTGTAAAATTATTGCAAATTTATAAGCAAAAAATAGCAAAACTTATTTCCGAAATTTTAACCAGATTTCGAACTCTATTTTGTGCTTTCTCTTACACACTTCTACCAACCTTTCATTCAGCTTATGAATTTTGTCCCAATTTTGTATCTATATTTTGTACTTGCTCTCTTCCCAATTAACTAATCTGCAACTTTTCATTTTCACGCTGCCTGAATTTCGCCTACTCATCCATCCATCCATCCAAAGTGGTATCGTCCCACGTTTAATAAAATAAAACAAGGCAAACAGTTACTTTATGCAGCTAATTGTACCGGGATCCATGCCTGCGAACCTTGATGAATGACGATACGTGTGTAAATACATTAATAGAGCGGAAGACTTTCACCACCACGTTGTGGAGAAAGTAGAAACGAGCAGGAACGTGTGTGGTGGTAAACCCGGAAGAGTGAAAACACAATGAAATGAACTGAAAATCAAATTAGCTTGGTGGGCTTCCTCTCTCCAAAATCCAGTCCGAACTGGCTGCTGCACATTTAGTTTTCACGACACACAACAGAAGAGTCACCACTTTTTAAATCTGAACTCGCTCAAGCGACTATTTACTTGGAAATGTAGATATCTGCGTTTTGCAGGAGAGAGGGAACGTCCATATATTATGTCATAAAAAATCGCCGATTTTTGGACATATGTTTACCTCTTACACAAGTCAAAGAAGCGAAAAGTACACAATTTTTTTTAAGTATTTTAGTTGCCGTTGAGGACGAAATACACAAATATGTGTACCGCATAATTTTCCCTGAAACCAAAATTTCTTAAAATAAAAATATTTCTTTAGCATTTTGAGAAAATTCAATTTCACAGAAAATTCGATAATAAAAAGTGGATTTTTTGATATTTTTCTTCTCAAATTTGGAATTTTTCCTATACCGACCAATGTTACAAAGTGGATTTTTCCTGTTGTCCGTCAAAAACTCAAACATGGGAAACTCGTTGAAAATTTTAATTAGTTGCTATCAGGTGTAATTATAAAATCGACATCCTTCCTGAGAGAAACTTTAGTAAAAACATTAGTAGTACGAAAGAGGTTAAGGTTAACATAAGTAAGATAAGCTACCCCAAACCACCTCGCCACCCACCTTTTTGGAGACGTGATATATGAACGTTCTCAGAGTCACTTTTGTGGCTTGGATCCGATTTCAGTTCCCAATTTTCTATGCGAAACAACACGGATGCCGAAATCTTGTCAAATTTCCACTGTTTAGGGTAAAATTAATTTAGGTCTGGCCAGCCAGTCGTGCCTAATGTGATGTAACTTGGAAATTAATGGATACTTTCACCACACCACAACTTTTCTCGTTACAATCGTGTATTCACATATTGTTGTGTGGGGTATGTTCGTTGGTGGGCGGATTGTATTTAATTGTACGCATTTCCTTTGCTGGGCTAAATTCAATTGTGTATCGTAATGGGAATACAGAATTTTAAACTTATTTTATTTTCGTGACCAGACATAGACATGTATATTAATTAGATAGCACAACGTATTCCTTTGTTAATAAGGTAAGTTCGTGTGGAAATAAAAATTTGCGAACTATAAAAATTGCGATTTTGAAGCTGCAATTTTGGATCGATCCATCTCATGTAATTTTTGCTCGTTGGTGGGTGGGGGGATTGTATTTAATTGTACGCATTTCCTTCTACACTGAATTCAATTCTTCCATTTTCCGTACCGTAATGGGAATACAAAGTTTAAACTTCGAGAAGATCCATAGATCGTGTATATTCCTTAGATAGCTCGACGTATTTCTTTGTTAACAAGTAAGCAGGGTGAATTTTGTGTTTCATGCCTTAAGAGTTTACTAAATTTTTTGCACTGCAAAGCAAGAAATGCAAGAAATTGGAGGTGCAAGAAATAGCTCCACCTAGCCACTCGCATTGTCAAGTATTTATAGCGGCTGGGCGAAGTTTCTTGTGCCGTGCATTTCTTGCAGGTCAAAATAGCTTCTCGAATTCTGCGATGGTAATTTTAGCGCGTTCCCTTTTATGAAATTTTCGACAGTTTCACGCTTACATTACTGTTAAAATGCAAAAATTTATGTACGTAATTCGTGTCGAAATAAGAATTTGCACATTACAAATATCTATTTCACTTGCACGTGTATCTAGTCAGGAGAAGAAGTGTTAATTACAAACCAGACAGTCGTCATCATATTTGCATATCCGATATCTTTGTTGACTGAACAGTCAAACCACTTAAAATTCCAAACCTTCCAAAACCTACTATTTTCGCTCATTCATATCTGTTCAATCAAATAAACTGGGTATATTTGGAAGTTTGTGAAAGCCAAAATTAAAAATTTATAAACTGCTTACATGATTCACTTGATGAAACGATATAGTTTATTCATTTCTCGCTTTTGTATTTATTTACTTTTACGCACAAACTTTGTTACGTTAACGAAACTTTCCCCATTTCTAACCTGTTTTTATCGATTTTCGAAAAGTGAAAGCGTAAAACAAATCATTTTATCAGAGGAAGAAAACCCAATCAAAAACATCAATCAACACGATTCCGCTTGACTATAGGGAACTTATTTGTATACTTTTTGTCTAAAACAAAGTGGTATTAAATCATTACTGGCCGGGGAACATATGTAAATGACGCAATTGGCACTGGTAATAACGGGCATTAACGCTAGTAATTTTGTGGTAATGAGAAATTTACCACTGAGAAACCAGCTACTACCAATCGGGTAAGAAGTTATTACCAAATCAATACCAGGACCTAGTATAAATGTGACTCTACACTCTTAGAAAACTGATATTAAATCATTACCGACCGGAGAACATATAAATATGACTCTACCGACACGGTAATAACGGGAATTACCATTTAGTAATGTTGTCGTAATGAAAAATTTACCATTCAAAAACAAACTACTACCAACCCGGTAAGAAATAATTACCAAATCAATACCAGCACATATGCATCATTCTATCAAATTTTTAACAGTGTACCCACAAACTTTCCCCATTTTTAACCCCATTTTATCGATTTTTTCAAAAAGTGAAAGCCTAAAACAAATCATTTCATCATCAGAGAAAGAAAATCCTATTCAAAAACCTCTCTCAACACGATTTCACTTGACTGTTTGAGGATCTGTGTTTTCCTCCCATAAATCAACAGATCATATGCCACGAGGAAAGGTTGAGACATCAGTAAGCACTTATAAATTAGGGGAATGTTTCTTTTCCGCTACGACAGCAATATTTCATTTCGTGTTCACATTTGACTAATTTGCGAGATTAAAGCGGAGGAAGAAAAGTTGGGCACAGATGTGCAGAAATATAAATGTGTGTACAGATGGGTGAGCGATTCATTCGTGGCTTGCATAAAAATTGTACCCAGCTCGACTTCTTTTTTACACGGGTTTCTTCATTCGTTTCGTGTACATAACGAGAAATATTGAATTTCGGTAAAAAAAATTAAAACTAGAGTTGTACGTATGCCAATGCGAAGGAATTTATGGCGTGCCGTATTTGCCCGAATTTAATTTTTGAAAGCAAGTTTTGTAATAAGTTCCTACGCTATAAAAAATATAAATTCATTTCCATGCCCAAAATTTCACGAGTTAATTTTCACCATCAAGCCGACCTTAGTTTATTTTTATGTGCAAAACCCCACTAATATTTGAATTTAAGGACAGTGTTGTAATAAATTCGTTTCGGTATAAATATTGACTTTATTTTCATGTGCAAAACGCCATTATGACAATTTAAACAAAAAACCACAACAACAAAAATGCTTACCATTATGACAATTTACTGCTCCATTTGTTATAAGATCCAATCGATCCACGATTATATTAGCCGAATCAGCCGAATTACTCTAATATTTTACACCAGTTTATTTTATTTTTACGTAAAAATCATATGATATTGAATAATTTAAACGCCAAAATAAAAATAACTGGTGTAAAATATTAGAGTAATTCGGCTGATTCGGCTGATTCGGCTGATTCGGCTAATATAATCGTGGATCGATTGGAACACTTATAACAGATGGAACAGTATTTCCATATTTTCACATCTGGCCCTTGTACAACTCTGACTTTCATAATGTTTCAAAACAAACATAATTTATGGCTCAATTGACCTAATCGAGTCGTCAAATTTCGAATTATTTACATAAATCGGTCGCGGTACAGATATAAAGTCAAATAAAATAAAGCAAATACAAATAATTTATATAACTCGATTTTTTATTTATTTTCTCGTTATAAATAACTTAAATCTGCATAATCTCACTCGTAAATAGGTAAACTGCACAAAAATGCATATTATAAAACGCATTGCAATTCATCCAGATCCCAATCCGGAATAATCTGGATGGCATAAAACCCTGCAATTCTGCATGCACGTACATAAAACGATTATCCGCAGTGCACATTATCTCGCTCTTAGCACCCGGCTTTTTTCGCACCAAAACTCACCAAATCCAGATCCAGATGTACACATGCACACAGCCAGCCAGTGGCCGCGGAAGCTGGAGGGGACAAAGGGACAATGTCCCCACGGTCCGCATCATCTGTATCATTTTATACAAACCCGTCCCTCCCCCCATCCTACAACGTTAATGTCCCCAGATGTCCCCACGGCTTCCGCGGCCACTGCAGTCAGCCAGGCACAAGACCGACCTTACAGCAGAAGCAGAGAGATAGATCTCGTGCCGAACCGGGTCTTATGACTCCCGTTTATTTTTTTCTCTCCTTTTCCTTCTCACTCTTTCCTCGTGATAAGTGAAACCTGTGCCAAAACTGCAATCCGTATCCGTATCCGTTAGTCCCCTATTCGCAAATCTTGTCCCACGTTGGTTGAAATAATATTTAACATCCACCATTTCTAGAAGGGTTTCGTTTCTTGCGGGATTGATGCGTTTCTTGGAGTGGAAAGAAAGCAATGCAAGAAATTCGAGGTGCAAGAAACTGGGAGAAAGTGCAAGAAATTAGCGCCGTCCAGCCACGCACCGGATGAAATATAGCGGCGGGGCGTAGTTTCTTGCGCCGTGCAATTCTTGCAGGTCAAAATATTGTACTGCAAGAAATTACTTTTTTAGGCTATTTCTTCCACTAAAAATCAATAAACGAACTAAATGCAAAGTGAAAGTCAAGAAACTGGGAGAAAGTGCAAGAAATATGCGCCATCTAGCCACGCGGCTTATAAACTATTTATAGCTTTGGGACATAGCTTTTCCCGCCTTGCATTTCTCCCAGGTCGCACTATTCCCCTGCAAGAAACCACTTTCTCCCCCTTATTTCTCCCACGTGGTTACTTACCCCCACCACCCGAAGCACTAATCTCTCCAT
This sequence comes from Folsomia candida, assembly GCF_002217175.1. Taxonomy (NCBI): domain Eukaryota; kingdom Metazoa; phylum Arthropoda; class Collembola; order Entomobryomorpha; family Isotomidae; genus Folsomia; species Folsomia candida. The sequence continues at coordinate 5,160,643 of NW_019091201.1, forward strand.
CCATCCATCCATCTCTTTAAAAAAATCGTCTTTCCTGGAAGAAAAAAAAACATGTGTAAAAAAACGAGCGACTGTTCATTTTCCACTATTTATTTCCTATTAGCAAACACACATGAAGAAGTGGCTCTTCTCATTTTATTGCCACATATTTCAGCAAAGTTGAGTCCCCAAAGTCGAACAGGAGGAGGGCAATTTTGCACTTTGTTTTATTTTATTGCGCAAATGACATCATTACAAAATGATGTTGGGGAAATAAAGGCTGCGTTATATTTATTTATGTCCGACCAGCCAGACCCTCATTCACTTGGCACTTGGGCGCTCTAAATAAATGAGCATAATGGTGATAATAATGCCAAGGAGGCACCCACATTCATAACGGAAATGGATGCAGTGTCAGTTGGAAATTGAATTAAATGTGGAGCAAAAACGGGGGGGAGTTAAGGGGGAAAGTTGGACAGAAATTGTTTCAGGGGGACAAAAATATTATGAAAGAAGGTATAATATTAAATTCCCAGAGTTTTGGAAATAAAATTCATAATAATTCCATTTACAATAAGAGACACATTACAATCATAACGGAAACGTCTTTTACATAGAAATTAAAGGATGGAGGGCAACAATTACTCGATTTTTGTGTGTTTGGGAGGGAAACTTAGGGGTAAAGTTGTACAAACGGTGTAATTTGTGGGGATAAAATTATTTGCAGTAAAGGTGTAAAACTGGGAAGAATAAGTTCCCAGGCTTTTGGGTCGTACGACTTTTACACCTAAAAATTAAAATAAATATTTTCACATGTGGAAATAAATTCATGGCATTTTAGTCACACAATTTATTAAAATGTCATCATTTTGAGCAGGCAATTGAAATCCTGGGATTTCGAGCATGAAAATAAATTCGTGGCAGTTTCAGAAATATATTGAAATCTTTAAAGTCATTTTGGGAATGAAAATAAAACCCTGGAATTTTAAGCATGAAAACAAATTCTCGAAATTTTGGTCCAATTTTGTTAAATTCCATAATTTACTTGATATTGTCCCCAAGATTCTACGACCCCCCTGAATTTATATCGACCCAAGCAACACAAATCCATACACATATTACTCATATGCCACACCATTATTTCATCCGTGATACATCCCATAAAGCATATGATCACGCAGATAAGCTCTTAATTCTTGCTCTACTCCCTCTCCGCAAAAAGAGGTACATACATATCTGCATTTTGATAGCGCATCACGAGACTCGGGCCAAAAGAGCAGAGCACACATTCACAAAATCCTTCTTACATACGTATTACTTAACCTTTATTATTCCGAGACGGTCTTGTTCTTGTTCTCTCTTAAGCCGTGTGACGTATGAACATGAAATACTTTCAGATACATACAAAGTTAAAACAGTTTGCCTTTCAACTTTGCACTTTTCTTTGAAAGAAGAAGAGCAAGTACAAATTTTCACAATTTAAATATGCACCGTGAATTAATCCTTGTGTGTGCGTGCAGTGAAACAAAGTTGTAATTCTTTAGACGAAGTGTATAACGTGCTTATTGGAATATGTAATGTATTTATTTTTACATGTGCAAAAATCTGTAAAAAATGATACACGAGGTACTTGTTTCTGGATCATTTCCTTTAAAGATATTCAGCAAATTTCTTTACTTTTGAAATATATAAAATTGTACGTGTGTAAAATTCAATAAAAATTCAATATGATTTAATCATTCCGTTTAAGAATAGTTGACTTGTGTGCAAATTTCGTACGTTAAAAATATATTTTTTTGCATGTGCAAAAGTTAAGTAAAAATGAATACATTACGTAATTAAATATGTATTAAATTGAAATAATTTCATTTGTGAACGGTTAATTTATACATAGCAAATTTTGGGTCTTTTCAAAAATTTTAAATTTTTGCCTGAGAAAAAATTAAAAATATTTAAATAAATAAAAATAAAAATTATAAATGATGTAATTATTTATCAAAAATTTCCGTAAAAATCGTAAATTTTCATGTCCACGGATAAATTTTCCGTTCCACTTGCCAAAATTTTTTTTTCAGGTTACGATTGACATCTGCACGATCTTTGTTTTAAAAAAGCCGGAATTTGCATACACCACGAACGACTATGTATTATTTAGCAATTAATTAAATGGTTCTTAAATATATTCGATGCACAGTTCATCGCCACGAGCCACGCACGTACACCACTTCCCATTCATTTTATGTCAGTTTATCCCATTGCCAAATTGAGAAATGTAGTAGGACATACAATTTTGGATCCAGAGCGAATTTTTTTATACGGAAATTGCATTCCTCTCTTTTTTTCTTCTCTTTGCAAATCCAAATCCGATCGAGATCTGCAAACATACATTTCTCGCACCCAATTTTATTGGGAACGGTCCGGGATGTTGAGATAAATAAAATACAAAACAAAAGTGTAAGTATGTAGGTTGTAAAAAAAAGAGGTTCCAGTTACAACCGGTTTTTTCTCGTGCAAAAAAGTTAATAAGACTTGATGAATTGCGAATCCAAAATTTGGATAAGATAATCGTAAATCCATGTATTGACAAAGGAATATGTAAAGAATCATAAATGACCAACTTTTCCATGAGGAATTAAAAATTTCTAAAAAAAACGTACATAAATACTTAAATCCGCAATCCAAGGTTATAAAAACGAGATTTTCTTTACTGTTTTTTTAGTACAAATGTTAACACGATTTGATGAATTGCGACTCCAAAATTTTGGATTAGCTAACAGTAAAGGAATTCATACATACCAATTTTTCCATGAGGAATTAAAAATTTCTAAATTACAAATAATATTTAAGTTCACTTAACTCTGCAAAGCACAAAATGCAAGCAGGTCGTAAAATAAGAGGTTCCAACCAGTTTTGTCAGGTGAAATGTTCACACGATTTGATGAATTGCGAATCCAAAATTTAGGATAAGATAACCGTAAATCCATATATGTATGTACAAAAGGTATAAAAAAATTAGGTTCCCCAATCAATTTTTTTCGTACAGGTACAAGTTAATACGAAGTGATCCAAAATTTCTGATAAAATAGCAATAAATAAATCCATAAACGAATAAATACTCACACCAACTTTTCCATTCGATGAATTGCGAATTTCTGATGGAAAAATCCGCAAAAAACCACAACCCCAACTTTTTTTGTTTCCCATGGGTCCAATTAGTTTCACTATTGATTACTCGGACTAGAAATCACACCGTGTTTCGTAATCGGTTGGGTCATCTCGTTGCCGTATCTCGTGAAGAGGCTGCACATTTGTTGAGCTAGGTTAGGTCGTAAGCAGATTAAAATTGGATTACCCAGAGAGGGAAAAAAAGTCGGATTGCAATTTATTTCTGTGGATGAAGAACATCCCAACTTGGAGTGTGTGCAGTTTACCAAATTAGTTTTTACACCGGGTCCAAGCAGTGGCCGCGGAAGGGTGGGGACAAAGGGGGGTAATGTCCCCACGTTATTCGAGGTCCGCATAATCTCCTCAACCCCGCCCTCCCCTATCCTGCAATGTTAATGTCCCCCGATGCCCCCTCAGCTTCCGCGGCCACTGATTGCATGCATTCATTCACAAGCAAACGATTGGCTATTACATTTACAGTGGCCGCGGAAGCGTGTGACAATGTCCCCACGGTTGTTCGATGTCCCCATCTTATATAAACCCCTCCCTCCCCCCATCCTACAATATTAATATCCCCCTATGTCCCCACGGCTTCCGCGGCCACTTTGCCCAGTTATCAAGACACGACCTGGCCAAACCAAAATGAGGCAAAATAATGGTTTTTGTTCGAGATTTGTTTCTATTTTATGTGCCAAAGGTATGCCGTAATGTACGACCTCACCTTAAAAAAAGTGAGGTTATGGTTGCATCCGTTGCGGTGTACGGAATCTAGTTAGTATTTCAGTCACATGTGTGTATCTGCACATGTGGTGCACTGCATTTTCGCCATAAAATTTTAACCCGATTTCGCTCCTGAAATATGATGATTGCACCAAGCATTATAAAAATTACGGGCTTTTTATCCCCGTCTTTACTCCACCCGCCATAGGTTTTTGCATGGCCAGTTTGGAACTTATTTGGAGAAAAAAATGTCTGCATACATTATTGTGCATGATGAGCTGCACTTTCGCAGTAAAATTTTAATCATATTTCGTCGTAAAATAATGGGATTGCATTCCAGCAAGGTAGCGTCAATTTAAAAAAATGACATACTTGTACATAGATACATATTTCCACCCACGTGTTTTTTGCATACTCATTTTTACCCATACACTCTTAGAAAACTGGTATTAAATCATTACCAACCGGAGTACATATGTGACTGATATTAACGGGGATTACCGTTCAGTAATGTTGTGGTAATGGAAAATTTACCATTCAGGAACAATTTACTATCAATCCGGTAGGAAATTATTACCAAATTGATACCAGCACGGAGTGTATATCTGACTCTACCAGATCTTTAATAGGATAGTGTCATATATATACTCACTCAAGACGGTAATGATTTAATACCAGGTTTCTAAGAGTGCACACATATTTAAATGGATAAAACATGAATCTGCGTCATGTGGTACACTTTCACAGTAAAATTTTAACCCGATTTCGCCGCTGAAATATGGTGATTGCAGCAAGCATTATAAAAATTACGGGCTTTTTATCCGTCTTTCTACCCAATAGCTTTTTGCGGACCCATTTTTTTACATATTTAGATAAAATGTATGTGCAAAATGTGCTGCATTTTTGCAAATTTTAACCGTAAAATTTTTATCACATTTCGCTATACAATTTTAATCATATTACACCATGAAATAATGGGATTGCATTTCCACCAAAGCCTGTGTCATTTATAGAAAAGACCTGCTTTTTACACCACTAGATATTTCCAACCACGAGTTTTTTTGCACATCCATTTTTATCCATAGATGAAAAATATCTGTATTGTTGTGTATGCATTTTTATCAATTTTCTGATCCCAGTGTTGGCACAATTATGTAGGCACGCACCTGCCAAATTATTAGATTGACGGCTAAATTCCCCACATAAAAAAGTGAGCATTTAATTGCATGCTGTCTCCCATCAAAAATATTTTACCGGAAGATAACATCTATTTATAGAAACTTTGATATGTATGTTATCAATCGTCTCTTGATGGAAAATAAACTTGGACCTTATCAATCATGCGCTCGTGTATTTTTAAAACTTGCATTTTTATCAAAGCCATCAAACTAGATACGTAAAACTAGAACAAAGCGACGCATTATTCGGCTGCATTTTATTAAAATCATGCTTAAACTTTGTCGAGTTCCCAGTCTGAGAATAGGTCATGGTTCATCCTCTACTCCACTCTAGACCACCAATCCTTGCCCAAGATAACCACCAGTTATCGGACATACGACTCTGTCACCTCATCAGCAACATTTTCAATTTAATATCCAGACACGAGATAAAGATAATTAATTTTGAGACCAGAGTCAGCCCACGCATCTCGCCACTCACTTTTCCCATGGATGGATGGTAGATCTCATCTCTGTAATAACTGTTATATAAAAGTACTACTGCTTATCGACAATGTGGTGGTGATTATCACGAGCGAGGGAGAATACGGGACACGAACGTGCCAGACATTTATTAGCGTAAAGGAGAAAAAGTAACATCCAATCCAGAGCCAGACGTTGTTATATTATGTATGCGTACATCGTCCCGTGACTATCAAACGGTTGACGGTACGCTTACATGTTGTGTGTAAGGATATTTAGCTGAGGATGAGTGATATTGAATTATTTATTGCATAACTTATTAGTACTTACGTGGCAAGTAGAGTTGTAGATGTGCGCATGCCCAGGACAATTATGACACGGCATTAAATTTATGCCCGCAAATGTATGTAAATTGATATAAATGGTATAACTATAAATATCTCGGATATTTTTGTCATGCCTAAAATTTCTAAAATGATATGAGTTTATTTTCATACCCAAAAACGACAAGAATTTAAACGCCATAAATTTAAGACCAAAATGTCACAAATTTATTTTAATACCCAAAATGCCACGAATTTATTTTTATGCCCCAAATTCCAAAAATTTATTTTCATGTCAATAATGCCATGGATTTATTTTAACATACAAAAACATCATGTATTTCATTTCATGCCCAAAATGCCTCGAATTTATTTTCATACTCAAAATGACCGATTTAAACGTCATAAATGTATTTTAAAACCTCAATGTCATGAATTTACATATTTTCATGTCCAAAATGCCTCAATTTTATTTCCATGCCCAATAATACCATAAGTTTATTTTCATGGTTTCATATTCTGCCCATTGTACAACTCTACTCACAAACAAGTCTAAATCACTTAGGACTCATTCGTTACCAAAAACAGTGATTAAACCCTTTTGCTAAACAATATTAAAAAGTAACGACCCCAAGACAAAACTTGACCATAATTTTCTTAATGGTTCGCACAAACAAATGATAATACGCGTCATTTGACTCTAAAATGTGCCTCTACCCATGCAGTTAATAATTACGGTCGGTAATTTTCCAGCATCTCCCTCCCAACAAAACCCATCCTCCTCTTTTATTTAATCACTCCACATTTGTGAATGACACGCTCAACAAAGTTCAACCGGGGTTGAACTTGAAATGCAGCAGTCAAGTGCTGCTTTTTATCTGATTAGTCATCTGATCTCACGTAAAATAAAAATTACTTACACAATATTTGCCGCACATTTCATCACCCAAACATTAAATTAAAGTCGATGGACTGGACTGGACTGGACTTTATGTAAATACGTCAAAAAAAACGTTCTCGTGACTCCTATTTAGCTACTCGTTTAAGTATTAAATTAAACCGTCTGGCTAAATTTTAATAGATTTTCTCTTTCTTTAATGAGGTGCGTGCAAGTGACATTTCGCAGCTTGAATTCCATTTTAATGTACACACAATACAATGGCACATGCATAAATAAATTGGACGCTTATGTAAATAGACAGATTCTCACGGGAGAAATGCGTACAGATATTTTCATGCATTTATTTATTACGTATATAACCAGAGTGCGGCTATGGGTTTTTCAAAAAAAACGTCAAAATATTTACGAAAAAACATAAAAATTAGGATTTTCGCAAAGTTTGTATTTTTGCATGGAATACTCTGGATTTTGTGTGGTCCAATTTCTTTAAACTTACAAAATAAATACAATACATAAAAACACACAAGACAAAATATATATACGTAATTTCAAATAACAGCGGAAATATTTATATATCTGAAAACCTAGAAATATTTAAAAAAAAAAAAAAAAAAAATTCTGAAAAAGTTGACCGTAAATACATATCCGCCCTCTGCATAAAACAAAGGATTATTCTCTCCCCACCAGCCAGACAAACATTGTTTCCCAATTTATGTAACAAGTCTCTCCTCCATTTTAAGATCGAAGAAGACCAAAATATTTAATGGTGAACTCTTGTCCATGATTTTTTTAGCAGCGGGGAACATCATCACCTTTGTTTATAAATATGTAGCCTGGGTATGACCACGACCACGACCTTAATTCAATCTTAATGTGGACTTTTCGACCAGAAAAACCTCCTAATTTCGCACCATTATGGTTGCACTTTGCCATTCCTTTTTATTTTTTATCGTGAGAAAGAAACACACCACGCTCGGTTAGCGTTAGGCCTCATATATATTCTCCGTCTTTTTATAATAATGTCTGTCGGGAAATGTCGCATCGTCTAAGACAAAACAGAGTTCAGAACAGTTCAGGGTTTCGTTTGGTTTGCCACATTTCTTGCAGTGGAAAGGAAAGAAATGCAAGAAATGAGGGGTGCCAGAAACTGGGAGAAAGTGCAAGAAATAAGCGCCACCTAGCCACGCGCTGTATGAAACATAGCAGCGGGACATAGTTTCTTGCGCTTTTCATTTCTTGCAGGTTGAAATATTTTCCTGCAAGAAACCACTTTCTCAGTTATTTCTTGCACACAGTTTTTCATGTATTGCCGATTTGTCACATTTCTTGCACATCAAAGCAAAAAACCCATGATATACAAACAAAGTGCAAGAAACTGGGAGAAAGTGCAATAAATAAGCGCCATCTAGCCATGCGCCGTATGAAGTATTTATATCAGCGGGGTGTAGTTTCTCCTAGGTCAAAATATTTACCTACAAAAAACCCTTTATTCACAGTAATTTCTTGCACCCGAAACACTTCCTCCATATATACTTTTAATTTAAAAAGGAGACATGGGCCGAAATGTGGACTGGATATGCAAGCCCATGAAGAAGAAGAAGACGTTGGACGACTACCACCGGCTATCAAAACGCTTAATAAAATCTTTATGGTCCAATTTACTCCATCCAGCCCAGCGATATTTAATGATGACCTTGCTCCTTCGTCTTCTTTTCTTGGTTTTATATCCATGCATGGATGTAATGTTGATCAAAATGTGGTCTCGTAGTACCGTCAGATACATGAATTTTTATATGCATGCATTTTGTGTGCAGTCCGTGCATCCAGTAAAATTACATTTTCTCCGATTAAATTTACTGTAAAAATTCTACTTTCTACTTTCTTTCTGAGCCATTTTCTTTTTCATTTGCATATTTAATTCATAAGAATCGGATGATAATGAAATCGGTTGACATTTCAATATTTTGCATTTACCTATGGTTTTTTTCCATCAATTTGTCAATGCAGACTGTTTGAGCGTGACTATTTATTCATTGCGGTACAAATGTCAAGTTATTTCGGGGGCAATTAAGTATTCCTTTCGCACTATTTTTTATTGTGTGGTTTATTGTGGGTTAATTATGCATTGCTTCTCAGATCGTCAAACTTTTTGGAAATTTAGTTATTCTGTAAAAACTACTTATGAATAATTAATAATTTTAGTATGGACATTTTGCTCAAAAATTTTTGAGTACTTCAAAAAAATAAAAAAATATTTCAACATTTAAAAATCGAAAAGTGGGAAACTATCAAATTCCCATTTCGTCTGCGTAAATACCTAAGTATAATTTTCTTGAAAATGTAATCACATCGTGTAAAACGTAAAATATGACTAATTCAAAAATTTGTGTATACATTTTTTACCCTAAAATTTTTGAGTACTTAAAAAATAAAAATGCTTCAAAATTAAAAAAAACTCCAATAATGGGAAACTTTAAAATTTCCATTTCTTCTGCGTAAATAGGTACAAATTTCTTGAAAATGTACGCATTTTCTTGATTCTGTTATGAAAACAGTATCTTCTTTTTCCTGGATCGTTCCTTAAAAAAATTAATATTGTATTTTACTCTAAAATTTGTTGCGTGCTTAAAAAATAAAAATACTTCAAAATTTAAAAAAAAATCGAATACTGGGAAACTTTCAAGGTTCTATTTCGTCTGCGTAAATGGGTACAATTTTCATGAAAATGTACGCATTTTCTTGATTTGTCGTGTATAATTCTGTTACGAAAACATTATCTACTTCTTCCGTAGTGTATTTATCTTGATTTGACTTTATCGTAGTAAACTGCGATAAATTGGTCGATACTATTGCCTTCATTGTCATGATGACCGACGTTGGGTCGTCTTGTTATGAATGTCGTTACGTGCTTGGCTTTAGGAGAATGTGTACATACGAACGCAATAGAATCCCTTTTACTTTACTTTGCACATGCAATCAATAATAAGTCACAATGCAAAGAAACAACAACGTAAATAGGGAAATAATTGCGTTCGTTTTCGTACGTTGCAACTCTGTTTCACAAGAAGAAGGCAAGAGACAAGACACGAGACGATGATGGTTCCATGCGAGATAGGATAGAAAACTATGGCATTTACTGAGATCGGTTTGTCCATCCGGGTCTCGCAATAAAATTCTGTTTTTTGGTGTATCGTCTTCTAATTTATGAAGGAAAATGTACATTATTATTCAGTAAGTATTATGCAACAGTCTAAAATTGTTGAAAAATTTTCTGCGAGGTTATTTAATTTTTAGAAAACAGTATAAAATAATCTGCCAGGAAACCTTTCAGATTTATTTCAGTCTATGAATATTGGTTGAGCAGTAGTAACTTGCGCCATAATTAAACATTGGCTCAAGGTTAAAGTGCAACGTATATATAGCTCAAGAGGGAGGTTGTTAGGGGTCAAAAGGTCACAGGGTCAGGTCAATGACAAAATTACGCGTCAAGGCAAAATATTTTAAATAATAACAAAGGAGTCAGATCGATACTATTTTTTAATATCTGTTCAACGACATTGGTTATTTTGACCTGACAATGACCCTGAGGTCATTACCCAACATACGGAATTTTCCTCCTTTTTTGCATATCACTAATACTTAAATCTTAGGATTAGTTAAGCAGATGTAATGAAGTAGTAGAAATTTTGAATCTCACTACTTCATTACATCCGTTTCCGGAAATTTGAGCCATGTTCCCAAATACCTTCTCTTCTCCCCCTCTTCTTCTTCTCTCTTGGTTTGTGCTGTATGTGTATTCGTGTTCGTTGATGAGCATACAGTTTCCTTCATTAAACGGTGGTATTACATAAAGGAAGAAATAACCAGTTGGAGGAACAATAATATTCGTACGTAGCCTCGCTTTATTGATTGTCTAGTTCCCGTCTGGAATGAATCAATAGTAGATCACAAGATAGAGAATTACTTCACAGGCATATGTACGTGCAGGCAGGCCAGCAGACCTGTTCCTAAACCGCCATCCAATGTCCGGGACAAAGATAATAATGCAAAGAAAATTAAAATAGACATTCCCAAGTGAATGGAGGAAAAAGGCTCGATTTTCGATTTTCTTTACTGGACACATTTCCGGGAGCACAATTATTTTTGACGCGTTAATTGGTCCAGAAGCTGTCCTTATAATCGTTAAGGTACTTATAATGGAGGTCTCCCAGCGGATGCTCTCTGATTTTGAGGAAAAACTTGTCTCAATCGATGACAAATTTAATTAGGATTAAATTTGGGAAAGACACGATCTCCCAATGGGCACGTTTGGCAGGGATGTTTGCATCCAAAGAGAAGAAAACGCGCAGTAAATTTGGAAAGTGTAAAATTTGTCGACTTTAAAGTGCATTTTCTCCTGTTCGGATGCAAATATCTCATTAGGAGATTGGTGCCCATTAGGAGATCGTATCTTTCCCAAATTTCATACTAATTTAATTTGTCATCGATTGACACTAATTTACTCAAAATCCGAGAACATTCTCTGAGAGACCTCCTTTGTAAGATGAATTTTAGTAGGCCGATGTCCAGGGCATTTATGGCAGGCATTTATACCCCCACTGTACAAAAATATAGTCAAAATCCATGCCCAAAATGCCTCATTTTACCTGCCACTATTACCCAACTCACTCACAGTCACGAGATCCATTTAACAATTCTTTCTTTCCCATCGCGCAACATTGTGCCATTATTTCCATTCCTTTTACCGGAAGAATTTGGCCGTACTAGAAAATGCACCAGCTCTGAACTGAATTACGTCAAAGGTCCCAACAAAACCTCGTGGTTTGGTTTTCACATTCTCGTGCTTCTCTGCTCCTCTAATGGAACATGTATATTCTCACTTTGCTGCTACTTGGCTCAACTCAACTTATCGAAAAACTCGTTCCTTCACTGGCATTGCATTGCACAAGTTTTTGACTTTGTGAAGCATTCAACATTCATTTATTCTCAGTCAGTCAGTCGGTTTCAACTCTTTTACCGAGGCAGTAGTAGTGCAGTGCAGTGCATGAAAGAGAGAACATACAACCAACATTATATTTTGTACGTAGCGAGTTTAGTACAGTTTGTAAAATCTGTTGTGTGTGAGATTCTGCCGGATAAGTAAAGTTCGGTTGAAAGTGCGAGTGTGTGATTCTACGGGAAAAAGAATATCAATTATTCTCTTGGAAAACGTTCTTTAAAGCTGAAAACGTAAGGAATTATTTTATATTTGTATTTCGAAAAAAAAACAAATTTATGCAATAAATTCACAATTGACGCGAAGAAGGATCATAAAGCGATGAAATCGTATTTTGAAAAAAATGTTCTCTTAAACCGGCTAAAACTTGTATTTTTTTTAATGAAAATTTATAAATGTCTATCTATCCTAAAGAAATCTCTTGGAAAACTTAACCTGGAAATGCAATATATAATTTGATTTTCTGAAAATCTATAAATTTCTGCCCACCCCAAAAAATGTGTGAATCTCAATTGTGTCAATTATTCTTTTGGAAAACTTATCGTGGAAACGTAATGAATTATTTTTGAAAATCTATAAGTTTTCATCTGCCCTACAAACGTATGATTCTCACTTGTATACCATTCTCCTGGAAAATTTAACGTGAAAACGTACAGAATTATTTGTTTTTCCGAAAATCTATAAGTTTCCATCACGAAAACTTTGGGAAACCTAAATCCATATTCTCCTCTGTTCCCAAAAGGCTTATTCTTCCCGTTTTTTTCCCAACTCAACCCGTTCCTCCCGTGTTTCTTTCTTGTGCAGAAAATCGGTTCGGTTACATTTCTTCCTCGTGCACGTTTAGCCGTCCGTGGGAGTAGTGAGAAGAAGTATTGGTTGGTTTGGTTGGTAGAGAAAGAGTTGAGGAGAGAAGGTAACATTATTATTAGCCGGTCACTTTGGTGCGGTTTCTCAGTCCTACTTCAGCCCCCGGTGGCTGCACATTATCTCCTAGTCCGACCACCACAAATACCCGACTTTTTCTCCCACTTTTTCCACCTATTTTACTTAAAATACGAATACTTTCTAAGCAAAATATATACGTGACGTAAAAAGTAAAACGTAATTCGTACATAAGACTTAAGCCTCAACTCGTCCACGACCGGTACATTTTTTCATTTAAAATTTCAATCCGGGATAAAAATACGTTTTTTTCGGATTCAATCTTTTGTTTTCGGACAATTCAATCTTTTCTTCCGGGACGGAAGACAAAAAATCGGTGTGACACTTATCCTGGACAAGAAAAGGGTCGGACTTCTTTATTTCTGTAGTTTTTTGTTCCTGAAATTAAGCTTTTTTTGTTTCCGGAAATTGGAAATAGATTCACATTCGAAAATTGGAATGTGATTTCCCATTCCCAAGTGAAAGATTGGATTTTTCTCAAAAATTTAGAATTTGTTCGCATTGTTCGAATCTCGTGGCTTTAGGAAATTCCGACTTGTCAATCTCTCCAACAACTCTACTTTTATACGTACTCGTACATAATTGATTGTCGAAATAAGAGGAGAGACGACGAATTGCGAATTAATTGGATTTTGTGGAAGGCATAAAATTGCAAAACATTTCTCTTGGCTTTCCAACTTTTACTTTTACTTCAACTTTGTGTGTGCAATGCAATTGTGATAATCAACAAAGAACTAGAGGAAAGTTTGTGACCCGTAAAAAGAAAAGAGTCGTCAGTGTCTGGTCAAATGAATCCGTTTGAAGTCAAAAATCCCGAGGAAGGTAAATATTTAATCTGTATTTCATGAAGTTTCATGAAAATTTAGGCATATTTTTTGCATGACATTTGATCCTAAATGCACATGTCAGTTAATAAACTATGTCATATTTCTTTCCATAACATTACATTTCTCAGGCAGTGAGTTAAAAAACTAGTTTCAACCAGGTAAATACTTCTGTATTTATAATCTATATTTTATGAAGTTTCTTGAAAATTTGTCTATATTTTATTGACATTTGATCCCGAATGCAGATGCACATGTGAGTGAAGCTTGTGTCATAACTGTTTCCAGAATATTGCAATTCTCAGGTAGTCAGTTAAACAAACTGGTTTAAAAAAAGTTTAAATCAGAGAGATGTACAAAGTCATAGATATTTAAATTCTACTTTTTGAAATAGAATTGTTTCATTAAAAAACTTGTCCCATTCAGGGTCGCAAAGTTCTAGCTGTGAGAAGGAAAAGTCACATCAGAAATAATAAAAATCTACCCAATGTCAGTCTCAGATTATTATGCAGGACAAGGGCTGCAGAAACGTGGGGACAATTTTACTCAGAAATTTGGGGACAATTTTTTAAAATAAAATTATAAATATCTCTGTAGATACATACGTAATTTGCCTAACAGGGTCCCACAGAAGTAATATTATTCTGCAGATCAAAAGCTTCCGAACCGTAGCGACATTTTGGGGACAATTATACAGAAGTTCTGTATTGAGAAATATTGAAATTTTGATGATAAAATTTGTAAAAATTGGAACATAAGTGTTCTAAATGGGGACAAAAATATTAAGGATTTTAACATCCTACAATTTTTTCAAAACATTATTGTCCCCTAATGTCCCCAAGCTTCCACGCCATCTGAATTTCACACAAATGCCATGCAACTTCTGCAATTCGGGTCAGGCAAAGAAAGGCAGGTGTTACACCATAAAAAAAGTCGACCCACTCAAAAAAAAACTTTTTTTTTCACTGCTGCTGCAGTTCCACTTAATTTTATTATTATTTTAAACTTTGTTAGTTAACTAAATAACTGTGTGCAATGCAGTTAAAATGAAATGAAAGACATAAAATAAATGAATCCTGACGACATTGCGAATCCACCCAATGTTCGGAAATGTTTCTGTGAAAGCGACCAAGTGTTCCAGTCAAGTTGGTTCGTTGTCGTTGTCGCCAAACACTCAAAAGATTAGTCACGCCATGCACGAACAAAGCACCTCCAACCTCGCGGCGCGGTGACGGTTAAAAATGGGAGGAAATTAAACAAACCAAAATCCGGGCTGTTCCGTTGTCGCTGATATCCTTGTCGGTGTCATGCCTATCATCATACTTAACTATTTCGGGAGTAGGGAATATTATGCAGAATGAAATGATGGCAAGTAAGCAATCTGGATCTTATTTCAATTCTTTGTTATCTATCCGGATGAGAAAGTGAGGATTTTTTTACAAATTTTTTTTGCAGACACGTTTTGTTTCAAAATTTTGATCTGAATCTTATTTCAATCTTGAGGATTTTTTTGCAAATTTTCTGTTTTCAAAGTTCTTAAGGCTGTATTGTGTTTCAAAATTTTTAATGAATTTCAACCCTTCTTTAAATGTAAATATTTCAAAAAATTATAAATGCACAAAAATACAGTAAACTTATAGATTACAACAGCCAGTGTTAATATTCTTAAAATTATTTGTAAAATTTTCTGGGGGGTTGTTTAGTTTTTTGAAAATAATATAAAATAATCTGCCAGTTAACCTTCCAGATTTTTTGGCGACTATTAATATTGATTGAACTATAGACTAAAAAAGAGTCGCCTCAACTTGTATTTTCACGCATTTTTTGTTCGTACTTAGCATACTTTCGATATTTTTTTTGAAATTACGATTAAAAATGTATAGGTAGCTTATCTTCTAATCTAAAATTGAGGACCACATGTGACACTCACTCTCTTGCTCATTTCTTGAGTTGAAAACCTTGCCAAATAATCTTCCAATTAGCAATAAGCTTGCAATTTGTGTCAAATTCCATTGTTCCTTCTCCGCCTGTCTCTCCGATAAAATATCGCGTTCTCTTCTTCCTTCGCAATTCACTTCAGTTTTTATTACATAAATCCTCCACGTTTCAAATGGAACATGTCCTCGGTCCGTCGTCCTGGTGGTAATTGTCATTAAATCAAAGTTGGGCTGTGAAGCTAAGCTGAAAAATGTGCTGTACCAAAGGAACTTTCTCTCTCTTAAGAATCAGTTCCATTGTGAAGATGAGCCAAATTGAAGACATTTACAAAAGACCTGAAATACCGAAGTACTTAGCTGACTCGGTTTTCCAGAAGTAATTTCATGAATTGCGCTGTGCGCTGCTATGAAAAGAAAAGAAATGTCGAGTCTTTTTTTGAATTTAGAAGATTTGATTAATTACTTGACTACTTGTAAATTTTGCATGTTTTTCATTTTCTTAGCGTGACTACTAGTTTAGCTGAAAAATACTTAATTACCAGAGGCCGGATATGTATTTATTTTCAACTTTTTTATCGGTGACGACGGAAGGTCAAACTTTGTGGTTGTGATCCTTTCAAAAAATTTCGAATTTTTTTGACATATTTCTAGGTTTTTAGACATAAATATATCCGGTATTATTTGAAAAATATGTAAATCTTCACATTTTTTTAATACACATATTTTGAAAATATTTTGTGATAAGATTCTTTTGTTCAGAGCAATTCGACAAAAAATCGAGAGAATTAAATTAAAAAGTACAAATTTTGCTATTTTTATATTTTTACATATTTATTTCGTAAATATTTTGGCGTTATTTTCATAAATATTTAAGACAGATATTTCAGAAATTTTCCATAAATTCATATCCGCCCTCTGTTCATTAGATTTGTAAATACCGAATTCTGTAACATGACTTGACATTTTGGAAAGCACACATTTTTCTGCTGTATACATTTTATATATTTATCAGTTGACAAATAATTGCTGCAGCCAACAATTGGCAAATATGTAGACCTACCTAAATCATACATGTGCAAATAATAAGTAATCTTTTTTAATGCAGTTTAATAATCTGTACGTATTATAATTTACATATTTATTCACTTCAATTCAAACGAGTCCAGACATTTGATAATGTTGTTTTTAATTCGGGCATGTTTTCTGTCGTGGTCTGGTTTGAATGGATTTTTCAATTCGATTCAATGTATGTACTTATTTACACAAATCGATCGAATCTGATTCAATGTGTACTGTGAGTGAATCGATAAAAGTATGTACTTACAAGGGCTGTCTTTTAGTGGATGCTCTCCGATTTTGGGCAAACTAGTCTCAATCGATGGCAAATTTAATTAGTATGCAATTTTCGACAGACACGATCTCCCAATGGGCACGTTTGGCCGAGATATTTGCATCCCAAGAGGAGAAAACGTCCAGTAAATTTGAAAAGTGTAAATTTGTCGACTTTACTGCGCGTTTTCTCCTCTTTGGATGCAAATATTTCGGCCAAACGTGCCCATTGGTAGATTGTGTCTTTCCCAAATTTCATCCTAATTAAATTTGTAGGCGATTGACACTAATTTGCTCAAAATCCTAGAGCATCCGCTGAGAAACTTCCCTTCTTACTTTGGGTTTTTTTGCACGTGGATTGGATTTGTCTCTTTCTCTCGATTAAATAAATTATCATTACCATTTTCCCAATCTCTGTAATATGTATAATTCCTCATTAAAATATCAAAGCCAGGATATTTACTCACTTTCATACAAACATAACTGCATAAATTTCAGAAATACATAAAAATATTCAAAATGGAAAACTTTTAGTAAACACGAAATAAAAGCAGAATAAATTGAAATATGTATGTACACATAAATTTCTTCATGCATGCATGCATAAAAATGATGGAAAGCTAGCTGCTCATCACCAATTCAGACTGCCAGATGCATGCACAATGTGTGCGTAATCACTTCGCACTTTTGACTTTTCGTTCGTCCGTCGGTTAGGTCGATTCATCCAGCTCTTAAAAAATATCCTGATAAGGACAAAGTATAGCATTATCTTTGCCTCTCGGTAAGGCAGACATGTAACGTACGTAGATACGTAACATGGTTAAAAAACTTCCACTGATTTGATTAAATAAACGAGAGCCTTTAATTTTTATGTGCCTCTTGCATAACGTGGCATTTCGAATTTCAATTTCAAATAGGAACACCGACAGGCTAAAAATTATCATCCATCCGTATTCATAACTTCCCGATCAGAATTTGTGATTTCAACATCTTGGGATTAAACTAGTATTACTTTTTATCCATTAAATTTGTATTAGGCACCAAACTTTAGAAATGAGATGTGCATTTTATACGGTTTCCTGGCAGATTAATTTATATTAACAAGTAGGAATCATATAAGTTCTAAGAAAATTTGCCAATGAATTTTTTAGTAGCATTATTATTTTGAAGTGGGATTATGTACAAGTTTTCGGAAAGAGGTGCACAAATTTGATTTTATGCCCGATTTTATGCATAAATTGCATAAAAATTCCTCCAATAGTGTACGCATTACAAAGACTTTACAGCACTAAAATTTCGTTCGGTTTAAAAACTTGCCACCATCAAAAAGCCGTTGACTCCCAGATTGTTGATCGGGATCACGTTCACCAATATCGATCCCCTTGCATCTTCTGCTTACTTAAAGCATTATTACCTCTCTCTTGGAAAAGCAGGCAGGCAGATAATGGTCAAGTGTTTCATTTCGTAACAATAATCTGAATCTGCTAACTAAACTGTTGCAGTAAGCAGTTAATGAATGCCTTCATATTAACATTTTAGTCTGGCGTGGAAGACCAAACTTATCATCATCACGGATGAGAAGATTCCGTCCCTATATTTAAATATACGAGATGATCATCATGATAACATCTAAATGACTTATTATCACTCCACTCCACGATATGTATGCATCTCATAAATCTGTTACATACGTTGATACGGGTCAAATATTCAGTGGCCGCGGAAGAGTGTGGACAGAGGGACATTGTCCCCACGGTTATTCGATGTCCGCATCATCTCCCCATCTTATATAAACCCTTTCCTCCCCCCATCCTACAATGTTAACGTCCCCACGTGTCCCCCCGGCTTCCGCGGCCACTGCAGAGCACATGGTGGGGTAAAGGGTTGAGTTGAATTGGTGGTCGATTGCATTGCTCAACTCATAATCATCTCTTTGTCAATTGAACGTGATAATAAAATCTCGTCTCATCCGCTTTTTTGGCTGATAATAATAATGCTTCTGGGATGATGATGATGGACTTCCTCCACATTATTATTGGGCTAAATATAAAATATGTCCATTCCAGTTAGGGTTGTACAGATGCATATTTATTTTATTCAAAACTCCAGATTTTTCCAGTTTTTGAGCCGGTTTCTAATCTGAAGTGGATACGGCTATAGATATTTATTTTGCTGTGTATGAGATTTTCTGTCTGCATGAAGTCTGTTTAATAAAAATGCATGCGTGTACTGTTTGTCCAGTCGAATGCACATGGACAGATTTTTAATGTAAAAAATGTGATGTGTGCGTTAATAAAATTGTCAAGTTTTACACACCCAAATCTGCTTTGTCCACACTCAAAATAAGGTAGTAATGAATCATTACCACGCGGAATGACTATGTGGCTCTACCACGTCGGTTACGATTTGTGGTAGAAATGGTAATAATAAGTTCAGGTAAATTCAAATTCATTACATAATGGTATTAACTTCCTTAATATTTGGTAATGAATTTGAATTTCCCTGAACTTATTATTACCATTTCTACTACAAATCGTAACCAACGTGGTAGAGCCACATAGTCATTCCGCATGGTAATGATTCATTACTACCTTATTTTGAGTGCAGTCGAATGCACAGATTTTTAATAGAAATATGATGTGTGCATTAATAAATGTGTACTAAAAATTGTAAAGTTTCACATAAATCTGCCCCATATTTTTAAGGGTTTGTTCTTATATGATCTGTAGCAAATTTCGTCATTATTAGCGATAAATATTTATATCCTAATTTTATGAACGGCTTAATTGTTCATTTGTACGTAGGTGCAGATATGTAAGTACATAAATATTATGAAATTATGAATACGATCCACTTTTATGTATATGTAGCTTCTGCACTTTCTAAAAAAATTTTATGAGTGTACCTCAAAAAAGTTGGTCAGGTGGAAGAAGATAAAAATTTTGGAATTTACCTATGTTAAGATTTTTGTTTTGTTATTCGCTTCTGATGGATTTTAATCGACTGCATTTTTCTGTCTTTAAAGAATAGCTATTTCTGGTCATAATAATATTCTGAGACATGATCTCCTCAGAGATTCTGTCTGCCCTGACACACATGCATTGCATGAGACTAGACATTGGCTTTTGTATGAGAGTAGAGTCTCCTTATCATTGTTTAACCGCATCAAACTAACTGCTGTCTAAAATCTTGTTCAATTCAGAATTAACCAAATGTGATTTTTTTTATTGTTCTCAGTTTTTATGTACATTACCGGTAGCATGTTTAAAATATGTGGGTAAGAAGAGTTGTACTTATACCCGTGGCATGACCTAAATATTTGGTGAGTCAAATTTATATGGTCAATATTATAATAAATGGCGATACGATATTATGCCTGCCAAAAATTCCAGACACTAATGTTTATACCCTAATCGAAGTTTTCTATTTTTATGTTCAAAATCCCATGAATTTTTCGTGTCCTAAATTTCATCAATATTATTTTATTTCAAAAATCCGCAATGATTATTCCAAATTGAGGTGCTAATTTTGGTAATTTTTGCCGGCAGCGGCGTCTTACTTTTAAAGAAATAGGAAATCAGAATTCGTATCAGCAACAACTGCGAAAAAAATTAAAAATTCATAAAAATAAAAATAAAATGCAAAAATTAAAAAATTAATCTTATCGGCGGCATACATGTACTTACATTTGGCCGGGGTTAACCTCTTCTTCCCAAATCCTCGGCATCGTACAACCCTACCAAAATCCACATTCTTCCCATGGAACACATGAGATTTAAACAAATTGCCAAGTTCATTATTGTCGTACACGTTATTTTAATATATTTTATCTCATCTCTCCTCGCCAGTCAGTTCAGTCTCATTTTTTCACATCTCTCCCCAACATGCACACATGCTCCTTATGTATTGTGCACCTATCCTATTTTGCATTAATTACTAGCCTCGACTCCCACTAATAAATGATTATTAACGTCCTCTAATATATTCCGAATTTTAATTCAGTTCGAATTTTTAAACAGGTAATAAATTCATCTCTCTCTCAACCTCGTGAGCTTTTCACTCACTCACTTTACTTACTTACCTGCTTCATTAACACTGCCAATTACAAAAGGCCACAGTTGTGGTTGTGGTTTGGTTGTGTGTGTGGCTGGCTGGCTGGCATGGATGAGTTCTTGGGCACAAAAGATTTTTAAGCTAAATATTTAATAAGTGACACACGCATTATTTCAATGGAACTAGAGCACCAGAAGTTCCTTTGTGTGGGGCTCGATTTTAAATTATAAATTTAAATTACTTATTAAATTACCAGAAATAAGTATTTGCATTTTCACATAAAAAATTCTACATGCTAAAGCTTCGTATTTTGTGTGTAGGTATCAATTAAAGGAATAATATGTAAGTTAGTGGGAATGAATGAGTGGAAAATTTCCGGCTTGAAGGGTAGTGTTTCGAGTGCAAGAAAGTATTTTTTTTGTAGCTAAATATTTTGACCGGCAAGAAATGCAAGCCGCAAGAAACGACGTCGCGCAGTTGTACTTCCCACGGCACGTGGCTAGATTGCCCGTATTTCTTGCACTTTCTCCCAGTTTCTTGCACCTCGAATTTCTCACGTTTCTCGCTTTGCACTGCAAGAAATGTAGCAAACCCGCAAAAAACGAGACATTGAGGATGAGTGCAAGAAATAACGGGAGAAAATGGTTTCTTGCAGCCAAATATTTTGACCTGGGAGAAATGCACGGCGCAAGAAATTACGTCCCGCAGTTGTACTTCACACGGCACGTGGGTAGATGGCCCGTAATTCTTGCACTTTCTCCCAGTTTCTTGCACCTCGAATTTCTCACGTTTCTTATTTTGCACTGCAACAAATGCGAAAAACCTGTAAAAAACGAAACACTGTTAAGTGTGCATAGATGCATACTTAACAAATGTGAGATCTCACATTTGTTGTCCAACAATGTAGCCACCAATTGGTCCATTATTACGTATTCTTTGTAACCGTATATAGCAATTGGTTTGTTAATTCATACCTTCCAAGAATCAGTTCCACAAAAAAAATCGACATGGACGCACACTGCGCATTATTATTTATGATTGTGCACTTATCTATGCATTTATTTTCATACAGCGCTGAAAATAGAGAGCCTTCTTCTTCTCTTCTCAATCAGTTAAATATTATCACTCTGGTGCTAATACCGGCTTGAAAAAAGTGAACAAAGAGCTCCTTTCACAAAGAGCTGCTGAAAGTTGAAACTTTACTCTGAGCTCTTCTCCTATTAAATTTTTAATGTTTTCTGCTCTGTTCCATTCGTAACTTTTAACTTTCTTGGTCAGGTATATAGTTCGGAACGAAGCTCAGAAATAAATGCGATGCACTGCACACAATTTATGAAAAAAACTCACAAGACGCGTTGTCTCTTAAGCTATTTAGATAACAAAGTGCATCCCTTTATGCATGCAAACCGGGTCGGTTGGTTATAGTTACTTATCTACATTTAATACCAAGTGACAGGGAAAAAAAGTCTTATCTAATCTTAATATTCAGAGGGCGGATATGTATTTACGAAAAATCGCTGAAATATATAGGAAATATGTAGCATAAAAATAAGAATTTTCGAAATTTGTACTTTTGAACTAATACTTTGGACGTTTTAATCCTAATATGCAGAGGGCGGATATGTATTTACGAAAAATCGCTGAAATATGTAGCGTAAAAATAAGAATTTTGAAAATTTGTACTTTTGAACTATTTTATACTTTGGACTTTTGTCGCCTAATTTTTCTTTATGTAAACAAAATTCGTCTAATATCGTTGTAATATTTGTAAAATGTTTGTATTTTTGAAAAAAAAATATGTAAAAGATTTGCACATTTTTCAAATAAAATCGGAAATAGTTATGTATATGCCTGAAAAACCAAAAATGTGTGTAAAAATATTTTCAAATTTTTGTGATCTATTAGGAACACACCGACGTGGAAGTTTGACCATCGATATTTATCCAATGAAAAATTCGAAAATAAATACATATCCGCCCTCTGTTCTTATGTTGCAATTCTCTTAAAGAACCGAGCAGAGGAAAGTCTGTACCTATAATAAAATAAAGTTTCCTTTTTTATTTCAATTTTATTACACTTTTTGGTACACATGTTTAATAAACCATAACCTTTGACACTGACTGACTGACTAGGTTCCCATTACATCAAACAGGATGCGATAATATGCAATCAGTGTCCGCGGACAAAGGGACAATGTCCCCACGGTTATTCGATGTCCCCATCATCTCCCCATCTTATATAAACCCCTCCCTCCCCCCATCCTACAATGTTAATGTCCCCAGGTGTCCCCACCCTTCCGCGGCCACTGCATGCAATATGTAACCGAATGAATGGATACACTTAAAAAATTGCTGGGATCTTATTTCATTTCATTTCAAGCGTTTTCAAGCTTTT
The DNA here is from genome assembly GCF_002217175.1 of Folsomia candida. Lineage (NCBI taxonomy): Eukaryota > Metazoa > Arthropoda > Collembola > Entomobryomorpha > Isotomidae > Folsomia > Folsomia candida. Next base: position 5,183,846 of record NW_019091201.1, read on the forward strand.
TCCGTGCAATATGCAAATTTATGTATTTCACTCAAGGAAATAAATCCGTTTTTAATCTTGTACAGAAAAAAATTGATTTCGAATAAAATTTCCTCGTTATTTTCTTGTCAGATTTTTTTACGACTTGTCCAAAATTTTAGGATTTCAGAGTTAGCTTATAGATGTATTTGTATAACCCTTTCTCCTCTCTGTTACTCAAAGTTATGAATAATTCAGACAGATCCATTACACAGGTTGCATAATTGTACGGCTTATCCTCTCTGGAGGAGAGGAGGCTTCAGTCGAGTGGAGTGGGGATTTTGGAAGGGCAGGGTAGAGTTGTACGGGTAACGATGTCGGGGGCATTTATGGCTTGCCGTATTTGAATTTAGGGCAAATGTTACAATAAATGGTGGGCTTGTTATACAAAAATTAATGGAATTTATTTTCTTATGCAAAACGCGATGAATTTAAATGTTTTTATGTAGAAAATTCTATAAATTTAGATATTTTCATGTCCAAAATGCCAAAATTTTTATATTTTCATTCCCAAAATGTCACGACTTGAAAAATTTTCAATACCAAAATGCCATAAATTTAATTATAAATATTAATAAATAATACGATGAATTTAAAGATCCGTATCCCGAAATACCATAACTTTATATATTTGTATGCCCAAAATGCCATAAATTTAAGTAGTTTCTATCTAGTCCAAAATGTCATAAATTTAAATATTTTCTTACACAAAATGCTACGAATTAAAAATTTTTGTTAGATAAAATGGCAATAATTTAAATCTTTTCATGCCCAAAATACGACTAATTTAAAGATTTGCATCCCCAAATGCCATGAATTTATTTTCATACCCCTGCCCATCGTACAACTCTACCTGGCGAAATCCATCCTTGCAATATCATTGATTTGCAGACACGTTTGAATTGAATTTTCCTCGAAAAATGGATCCATTCATTCATGAGTTTTTTAGGAGGATAACAAATTCGAAATTTAATGGCTTTGAAACAGGTGCTGTTCACATTTTTTACGACTTTTTCACAACATCCATCATTTCCAAGTGCAATTCCTGCCATTTTAACGCCTCGTTCGTACCGATATAAAGATTTCGAGTTGATCAAGTCAACTGTGACTCGATAATAAATAAAATTTCGGATTTTCGTACACTGTCCAAAATCTGGTGGAGTCAGATATACACTCCGGACTGGTAATAACTTCCTACCGGATTGATAATAGTTTGTTCCTCAGTGGTAAATTTTTCTTCACCGTAACATTATTAAGCGGTAATGCCCCTTATTACCAGTGCCGGAAGAGTGAAAAGTCAAACATCTACTCCGTATCGGTACCGATTTGGTAATAACTTATTACCGGATTTGTAGTAGTTTGTTTCTACCTGGTAAATTTCTCATCATCCTAACATTACGGTAATACTCGTTATTACCAGTACCGGAAGATTCACATCATATCCGCCGTACTGACATTGATTTAATAATAATTTTCTACCGAACTGGTACTAGTTTCTTTCTAACTGGTAAATTTTTAAATACCAACATTAATTACCAACTGGTAATACCCGTTATTACCAGTAATTCATATATATACTCAGATCAGTAATGATTTTATACCAATTTTTAGAGAGTGTCCATCTCTACATATATTTAACCAAATTTCTTTTTTCAAAATTTCAGGAAATCTTCTTCACTTTTGGTGCTCCAACTAACTTCTCTGCCTTAAACTTAACGCTCCCCTCATGAAAAAACAGCGACTTCACCCTTACCAAAAAGTTGTCGCACGCATGTGATACAGTGATATTTGACTAACTAAATATGAAGTGAACTAAAAACTTGACCCAAACAAGGAGGCAGACTGTGTGAGTGAGTGAGTTTTAGTGAGTGAGTGACTTAATGAAACCGTAATTTTCCCACAGTCCGACAGAAACAAGAAGAAACTAATTAAATTCAAGGTTGCCAGTTAAGGACTACATTTTGTGGAGAATTGTTATTAATTATCTTAGACATTATTAACCCACATCAGAATTGAGGACGTCGACGAGAACAAAATCCAGCGCGACGGAGGAAAGATCTTCATGGGCCGTAAACGCAAGACGAGATGGAGACGACTTTCAATTGGTAAGAAGAACAATTTTTTTATCTACCAGTTTGTCCCTTGGTGGTGGGATTGATTTCATATCTGGACAAAAAATAGGGTTATGAGCAAGGGTCACTCTAACCTTAAAAGTTAAAGTATTGTATTGAACACTGTATTGAGATTTTACATAGTTGGGCAAAGGAAAAAAATAGGGCATGCATGAGACCAGATTTAAGGGTCACTTTTATCTTTAACCTGATAAGAGGTTTAAAGGGAACACGGGTTTCACTTTCATGCATGTTTTTAACACGGAGTTAAAAAGTCGGGCATATTGCAGCGTTTGTCACAAACCTAACTGGAGTATCAGATTTCGGCTTCTGGTACTCTTGCACGTAATGATTGTTTCTGTGACGTGACGCTGGGTCGTGGGTAAAGTGGACTTGACAAAGGAAAATGCCTTTTTAATTGCTTAATATACACAAGTTACACTTTGTGATGTTTGCAATTTGGTAATATTTTTATGCAGTTTGAATTTGCTAAATTCGCATGTATGTAATTAATGTGCGAATCTCATTTTGTGGCCGTTGTATTTCCTACATATATCTCTAACAGAATGAGAGACACTATCGAAACACGTTTTGCACAAATTTTGCGCAAAACTGTTCGGCAGTCCAGTTGTGCATAAACATGTGCAAATTTTTAAGTAGAATTTTCCTACAAAAAGATACGAAATTTTGTTGATTTCCTTGCAGAAAAATTCGGCAGGTTGAGTGTCACATAGAAATCTCGATATTAAGGGAAAGCCTAATAGATCTAGTATTAAATCTGCTATGATCCAAATAACCAAGGAAAATAGAAGGCAACTTTATAAATACACACATTATCCACCCCTGGAGTTGGCACTTGGTGTAGAAAGTCGGCAAAATTAATTACCAAGAATGAAATGAGACCCGTTTATTTTCCTCGAGCATTTTTCCTCCTACTCGCCCACCCACCCACCAACCAACTTGTCCTCCGTCCTCGCACCCTCGTCGTGACAAAACAATAGCGTCCAGTCCAACCTTATTGATCAGAAACAGAAACAACCTTAGCCAAAAAAGGCCATCATCCATCCATGGCACATCGCATCCAAATAAATCAATTTGACCCAAAACCGTCCAAAACAAAAATTCTGGAAATTCTCCTCTGCGCAAAGTTAATTAGTAACTTGGCCATGAATGAATGAATGCAATGTTTTGTTTTTTGGACCCCTTCTGAAAAGAACCAAGGCCACTTTTCCCTTTCTTCTTTGTTCTCTTGTTCTACCAAAAAAATAGCAGAAAAGTTTGCCCGGGTGTACTACGATTAATGATTCAATAACGTGTCAATCACTGGTTTTTTTGAGGTTGGACCGGCAGCGTAAGATTAATTATGCAGGGTAGCTAGCCATCCATCCTTCCACTTTAGTATATACGCCACCCTCGCAAACAAGAAGCCTCCTGCTGTGGTGTTTTTTAAAGAGAAAGTCGGAATGCTTTCTTCGCACGGGGATAATTTTTTGGCGTCCCGGAGTGCTACGTATGTATGATTACAACTTTTACAGAATGGTGGATTGGATGGCACGAGAAAAATTGTTTTCTTTGTTAAACACGAATGGGTAGAGGGCGGATATGTATTTATTTTCATACTTTTTCATTTAAGAGACCAAGATCAAAGTGTGTAACAAAACCGCAAAAATTTCAAAATATTTTAACATATTTTTAGGTTGTCGGAAATATAAACATTTCCGGAAAAAATACGTAAACCTTTTGCACGTTTTTCATATATTTTGTAAATATTTCAACGATATGAGTGAGAAGAATTTTTTTGCTAAAGGAAACTCGACCAGGATAAAATTAGAGTATTCAATTTAGAAATACAGATTATACGGAAATCCTTATTTTTATGGATTTTCTCGTAAATATTTTGGCATTTTTTTCGTATATAAATATTAAATACATATTTCAGCAACTTTTCGTAAATACATATCCGCCCTTTGATCATTACAACTTTTTGAGAATGGTGGATGGCACCAGGAAAATTGTTTTCTTCTTTCATTTAAGTGAACACTCTAGAAATTTCCGAGCCACGATTAAACTGCAGTCAGTCAAACGTTGTACATATTTAACTCGTTTCCGTGTCGGACCGCATGCACCCACGGCATTCTTCTTCTTTCACTTTTATTGAAAATGATGCCTTCCTACTAACATACCACGAATTTCACTTACGGTTAGAAAAGTCCTGCTTAAATACGTAATTGACATTTCGGATAATTTTTTCCCCTTAAATTCCTGAAACGTCTGCGTCACGACACTTGACAAATAAATGTGCGGAGAAAGCAAGCTGTCACGGGAAAACTGACCTTTCGTCATCAGTTCTATGCCAAATATGCAAATTAACTATTTTCATGGACACATCATGTCGACATTAATTTCCGTGTCGATAATAATTAATGGTTTACGACAACCTTATTAATTGAGAGGATAGATTCTGACATGCCAATTTATAATTAATTCAATAAGTGAATGCCGCACAGGGGCAGGTGAAATTATGATGAGCCGATTAATTTATAAAGTCTCGCTTTTACTGAGTGGCTGGCTAAACTGCAAATATTTCATTTCGCAATAACGCAACCCTATTTACATATTCGCGTTAAAAACCAGGCAGTTTTCTTAAGCAATTTCATGTCACGATCGTCAAATGAATATTAAACTGTCAGTCAAAATTTCAAAAAGTATTGACCAACTATGTACCTCTGACAAGTAAGAAAAGCAGATGCATTTAGTAATCACGAGGTTCGAGACTTACGAAATTATTTGCATATATAATCTTACAAAGTAGCAAATTAATTTTCGCACATGAAAATTGCAAGTCAGTGCATTGAAAACAAATTCAGGGTATTTCACGCCTTAAATTTTCCACATTTTGCCATAAATTTCATCCTCCTTAATTACAACATTCGCCTCATAAATTTAAATTCATGGCAAAAAGGACAGTCATAGATTCCTAAACGCTCCAGGTGTCGTAAAAATTACAACAAAAAATTCAAATTGTTGAAATTTCCGGTATGAAAAAAACTTGAAAATATTCACACGTCTTCAGTTTACATATCTTCATTCCACTCTCCTCAACAACCTTTATAACGACGTTTCATCGTCCCAATTTAAATTTATTACTACACGATTTGACAGACATTCTCTCATTCTTTCTCATCCTGAGTAAGCCAATAGGTTCGATTGGTTAACCAGTTTGAGATGACATGACAACACGGCTGACTTGTCGACAGTGGCCGCGGAAGCTGTCGGGACATCTGGGGACATTAACATTGTAGGATAGGGGAGGGATGGGTTTGTATAACATGGACAGATGAAGGGGACATCGAATATTTAACAGTGGGGACATTGTCCCCCTGTCCCCTCAAGCTTTTGCGGCCACTGCTTGTCGACTGTACTGGTGGACTGATAACAAATCCTGCCTGCTTCTCGTCTTGTCTGCTTGACTGGTTGGTTGGTTCGTCTTATCCTTATCTTTTCCCACTTGATTCAATTATTATTCCGGCCTGCACGACAGGACCAATTTAAAAGTAAGTATGTAAACAAATCAACATTTACATACATAGTCGAATCGTAAGAAGGAGAAAAAAGTCGATTTTTTTCTTCCTGGAACATGAGTTATGGGTTACTCCAATTTCATACAATATTCACCATTTATCGAGCCATCCATATCCCACACAGAGAGACTGACTATCCCGACCAGCAGTCTGACTAGCCGATTTTGGGCCAAAATCGGCATAAAATAGGGTTTAGGCATCGCGTAGAAATTAATTACAAATTGGGTCCAAATTTTGTCATATTTTGTCGCATATGTTTTTTTCATTTCATAAATTTTTCATCTCTTAATTAAGGGTTTGCTATATTTCTTGTACATCGAAGCTTATAAACTCACCCAGCTAACGGACAAACTTGTCGCCCAGCTAAATCCACAAATTAAATAAATAATCAAATAGTAATTAACTAATTATGGAAAAACCCGCTGTGGATAAATACCCGTTTACCGGTATGTATGTAAAGCACACATTTTTTTAACATGCCCTGTTTTACCCCGACTCGCCATGTTTATCGGGATATGCCTTCCCCACAAAAAAAACATCGCCCCGCAAATCGCACAAATTAAATAATTAATTAATTAAATAATTAGTTAAATACCCGCCGTGGATAAACCCTCGTTTTGTTTAACCCTGTCTGGAATAAACCACGCTTTTTTAACATGACCAATTTTTCCCCAAGTATCTCCATGCTTATCGGGAAACTCCTCTTCTTCCTCCTCCACCTCCACCCAAAACGAAGACAAACATATAACTCGAAAACCAATAAAGTGCAAGAGAGAGTAGTTTATTTGATTGATTAATTTCACCAAACCAAACTCGAGTAAATGTCATGAATGTCAAGTCAAGAAATGACGGCCAAGTGCGTACAAGAGCTTTTTAACGTGGTCAATAATACCCACGTACAGACATAAGTGAAATATAAGACTTTTCTCATCGTCAGTGCAGTGGCCGCGGAAGCGTTGGGGACAGAGGGGTAATGTCCCCACCTTATTCGATGTCCCCATCATCTCCCCATCTTATATAAACCCCTCCCTCCCCCCATCCTACAATGTTAATGTCCCCCGATGTCCCCACAGCTTCCGCGGCCACTGCATAAAATGTCTCCTTTTTCGATTGGATTGAATTGATACCCACACAATGCGGCTCGCTGTTTGTCTTATCAATCAAATAAAAATTGAGAAGGCAAAAAAAACTTACGGATTTTATTTTGTATCCATACAGTACAATTCCAGGAATGGATTTCGTTTTCATAAGAGTGAAGTTACGCAATAATATCCATTTTTGGTTTGAGCCGGCATTAAATTACCATAAAATCGTGGAGTTTTGTAATATTTGAAAAAATTTGTCTTACTAAAAAGAAATGGGTAAAACTAGATAGCCCTGTAACTTATTGGTCTATTTTTAAGCTAAAAACTAAAAATATGCATGAATTTAACTATTTAAAGGTGGTTCCTTTTTTGTAGAGTTACATAATATCAACTTTTTCTTAAGCTGCCATAAAATCGTGGAGTTTTACAAATGTACAGAATTTTTTTCAACTTTTGCATAATACAAAATTTGCAGTATGCAAAAGTTTCAAATAAATGTCGTACTAAAAACAAATGGGCAAAAATAAATAAATAGAAAAATGGCAAAGTAAATTAATAGAGACTGCAATTTTGCATAGTTTAACTAATTCGTCTATTTTTAAAGTTAAAAAACTAAAAATATGCATTAATTCAAACTTTTGTTAACTATTTAATCCTAAAGTACATACACTCTTTAGGGGAAATTAGTTCGTAAACTTCGTAACGTAAAGAAGGGTGGGTGGTCAAGGCTCAATGATATCGTGCCCATGTGACACATCGTTAACAGGGGGTGGGTGGGTGTAAAAAAAACATAAATTTGCGTTATAAAGTTTACGAACGTCCTCTTGTCAAGTTGCATGCACTTGTAACAATACGGATGAAATAAGTTTTACGTATTGCGTTATCTGTACACACATTTCTCAAACTTTTGCATGCAATACCTCGTTCCGTAAAGAATGACTCAAATAACCCAGGTCCAAAGGTTGCCTACGTATGTATCGTCTTTTTATCACATCACAAACGGCTCCTTGTAGTATTCCTGTCCTCCAAATAATTCAAATTTAACCCTTCCTCGAACTTGAAATCATCATTGACACATAAAATACATAAAACGGACAGACAATCTGTCACACAAACAAACAAAGTAGTGTCACCAAAGAAGAAGCTTACTTATCAATTAATAATTAAATATTATTATTATCATTATGACTTATCATCTACAGATATCTTCAAATATTTGCTTTTCATCATCTCAAATTTCTGGTTCAGACAGACAGCCCTGTTTTTCCTCAATTCTTATATAGCAGTCGACCAACTATACCCATTCATTTTTGAACGTCTATAGTCTCATCTTCTCGTTGAAAGTGAGCTTTCCGATTCAACTTTCCAATTCAGCTGCGGAAAGTAATTTGTTATTTTGCAATAAAGGCCGAGGGAAAATCGAGTTGTTTGTTTGTTTGGCTTCATTGAACTCTTTCTTCAACTTGAACCATTCCACTCGGCTCCGTCTTTCTCGAGTGGTGGAGACAATGGTGCAATATCCTGTGGCTGCTGCTGCATCCATCCATTTTACACAAAGAAATCCAATCCACAAACACAATTCCTCATTTTAAAGAGAGAGATTATTCGTACTATTTTCTTGTTATGAGGGAAGCGGAAGGAGAGTATTTATTTACTTAAAAAAGTCAGGATTCTTCTGCATGATGAAATGTAGGTTAAATTACTTTGACATATAATTTGTGCAATAAAAATTGTACAATTCATGCGGCATAAAAATAAATGTGTATAATTTTAGACATGACATTCATACCTGTTCACTTTCATCCATTTGACTGATTTGATTATGATAATGAATGATCGTGAATGAAAATGAATTTCCTGTCATTTGAATGAAAATGATTGACAATCTTCAGCCAGAAATTAGGATGACTGACTTTTGAATGAAAATTTTGTTTTTGAACAGGTATGATGATAATATATAAATTCCTTACTTTTTGAGCACACTAGGTAGATTAAAATTCATGGGAAAATCACATGCCACAAATTACGGATAACAGTAAAACTAACTTAAATGTTTGGTCAATATTAATAGTCTTAGATAATTTTTTCTAAGAGGTTATTTGGTTTTTGGAAAATAATATAAAATAATCTGCCAGCAAACCTTTCAGATTTATTTGTGCCTATTTATTTTGGCTGATCTGTCCCGTGTTTCATATCCAAGTTGACTACTTTCTCCTCCAATAAATTCAATACCTTTTCAAACTCGTTCAAAAATGTCTCAAAAAATCCGAACCCAAACTGGAATGACAGGTCCCTTACGTCACATCTCTTTTCTCTACTTTCTCCTCCGCATTTTATTGCACCGACACGTGACCTTCTTTCCCTTGCCACGTAATAATAATGGGCCTTTGGTGTGGACGCAGTTTCCGGGTTTCATTCCTACACAAAACTTGGAGAAAGCGGACAAAGAAAGTATGGCTGCCGTATCAATAGGAATACTTTCACTTTATGTACAACTCTTGTCACAGATTAAAGAAAGGAAGAAAGAAAACGGGGCATTGTTACAGACGTGTGCATGCCTTGACCATCTCTGTCCAATCCAATAACCTACGAAAATGCACTCTTAGAAATTTAGTACGCTGTTAAAAATCTGATAGAGTCACATAGATACTCCGTGCTGGTATTGATTTGGTAATAATTTCCTACCGGATTGGTAGTAAATTGCTCCCGCGTGGCTCTCGTCCACCTCAACAACATCCCCGGGGCCCCCAATTTGTTTCTCATCATGAGAGTGAGCTACGCGGCAAATCTAAGGACAAAAATTCTTCAATAGGTCTTGTTTGGGGCAAATTTGGGAACGTTGTTCACCTCTCCCATGTTAATTGCGTGTGATCCGTATAAGGCGGAGCGGGATAATTTTGCTTAGATTTATTTTCAAGTTTTGCTTATATTGTTTTCTAGAGGCTAGGATAGTTGAACTATGTGCAAATAAAATCCTTTTGATGATCTTGGCTGAAAATCGTGTTGTACGGGACGTCCAATTTTGATGACTTCAGGTCGAGTCTTTATTCTGTCTTCTGGTTTGTTACTTTTATTTTACTCTTCACTGCATTTATAAGTTTATAAATCCTAATAAGATTTAATGTCCAACTTCTAAGCTTTAAAATAATGTATTGTTAGGTGATAACTTCAAGTACGGAGAATTACGCTGCGACAGTGTAAATTTCTATTTTTATCAATCTTATCACTTTGGGTGCTTCCATACGAATGGGCCGACCAGATATTTTTTTGTGCTTACCAATTTTTTGTAGCTCATACCTCAGTAATGTATAACAAATTTTCGGTTTTTGAATTATTTTGTTTTTAAAGTTGCTACAGCTCTTCTTTGACCGCGCAACCACTTTTTCGTGGTAGTGGCGGACAGCTATTGCGAGTTGCTCCATGGTTTTTGACCTCATTTTTGAACCGTAATAGGATATTGAGTTCCGTATTGAGTTCCGGTTTCCGGATTTTAGTAAATGGATGTATGTGCTACACGGCGACGGTCATTTCGAATTTGGGACAACCTGATATCCCATAGATATATGCGAATGCAAATATTCCGGATACTTATTGAACACCCCATGTACCACCTCCCCTCGATGCAATAAAAGCATATTATTGTAAATTGACTAAACATAATCAACTTAAATAGAGATTATCATTATACCAGCGCGACACTCTTAAAACTCTGACAAGCAGAACATGGCTGCCTTAAAAGATCTCTTCGATAAGAAAAGTAAGAAGTTCGAGCTGCAGGCAATGGCAGAAAACGATGAAATCCCTGCCTGCAACCCTGTGGACCCTCCAAAGGACGGGAAGTTCCACTTCCAGTGCGGGGGGTGCGATAAGTATTATCGCACCCAGAAAGGTTTTTCCACCCACCTTCCCTGCATTGGAAGAGTAGATCTTTCCGTCCCCCGAACAATTCCCTGTCCAATTTGCGGGAAAATGTTCCAGGAAAAAAGGGACAAGGAGGTCCACAGGGGTGACGTGCATGGAAAAGAGTAAATTTTAAAGAGTAAATCCTGGAGAGACCAGATTAAAAAACAAAAAAAAAACAAATCCTGGAGAGACCAGATTAAAAAACAAAAAAAAATAAATCATTGAGATTAAAAAATTTTTGGGAGACCCTGACAAAGTTACAAAATTTTTGGGGCACCCTGAGACACTTTTGGGGCAAGTTGAAAAAATTTTGGGGGACCCTGAGACACTTTTGGGGCAAGTTGAAAAATTTTTGGGGCACCCTGAGACACTTTTGGGGCAAGTTGAAAAAATTTTGGGGCACCCTAAGACACTTTTGGGGCAAGTTGAAAAAATTTTTTTGGGTGGAAAAAAACTTAGAAGTTTTTCCATAAGCTCAATGTTGGGCACTCCAACCTTACTGAACGGTACTTCCCGTTAATTAGGGCATCCAGAATCGGAAAATTTCGTAAAACCGGTTTTCGATTTTTCCGGTTTTTTAAATTTTCGTAAAACCGGTTTTCGATTTTCTTCAAAACCGGAAATTTGGATATAATGTGGTAAATATAATGTGGTAAAATTTAAATTTGAACAAACTTTTGGCATTAATTTGGAAAAAAATATTTCAGTACAATTTATTTTTGCATGAAAAACAAGAAATGACTAATATTTAGTAGTTCTAAAACAATTTTTATCAAAAATCGAAAACCGGTTTTCGAGTGTGATAAAACCGGTTTTTTACAAAACCGTGTTTTTGGAAAATGATAAAACCGGTTTTCGGGTAAATCGAAAACCGGTTTTTAACCGGTTTTACAAAATCGGAAAAACCGGGTCTGGATGCCCTACCGTTAATACCAGTGCCGGTAGAGTCACATATGTACTCTGGTCGGTAATGATTTAATACAAGTTTTCTAAGAGTATATAATCGGCAGGTATTAATTTCCCGGTATTAAAGTTGCTCCCTCTTGGAATTAAAATTACACCGGTCAGTAAAAAATTTGCTACAGATACCGTAAAGGCTTTAATATCCAAATATTACTACAGGGTATTACTTATCAATATCACTTCATATCTGAGTCATATATGTATGAATACCGCTTGGTATTACTTTAACACCGAATTTCTAAGAGTGTGCACACACAATACAAAGAAAGAAAGGCCGCCGTTCATACGTACGTATTATTCTGCCCACTCGGCCCTTCCTTCTGGCTCAATTTCCTCCTCCTGGTTTTTGTTTGTCCACATTTTCACTCCGGTACGTGCTCGGGATGAGCTCCAGCTAAGGGAAAAGACGGACAAGGCAAATATCACAAAATTCCTACTTTCTCCTACCTCAAATACCGACCAATTTCCCATCTTTTTGTCCTGGACACAGTGGCCGCGGAAACAGAGGGACAATGTCCCCACGGTTGTTCGATGTTCCCATCATCTGCCCATTTTATATAAACCCCTCCCTCCCCCATCCTACAATATTAACGTCCCCCGATGTCCCCACAGCTTCCGCGGCCACTGGCTGCCCACACTTGAAGATGATATTGCTTGCATTCAATAATGTCCAAGAAATGTGGTGATTTCCGAAATTTATTCCCCGATCTGACTCAGCAGGGGAAATAGGAAATTTTTTGTGAGGGTGCTTTCTCTCTTTCTCTCCAATAAATTGAAGGGTGGTGGAGAAAGTGAATAGAAAATGTGTGATTATTATGCAGACGTTTCCCTTTTTTGGGAGGATGGAAGAACAGTTCGATTTTCGGGCAGGTATTGGTCGATCAATCGATAAAGACCGATCACCAATATGTAATGCGCTTTTCTACCCGATAAACCATCTTTGGGCCAAAATGACGGGTTTTCCACGGATGTGAGGAGTTTGAGGATTCATAATTTTGAGAAATTATGTATTCCTGGACAAACCGTCATTTTAATTAATATCGTGTCAAAATATCCTTCCCCAAAATTTAAATCTAATTTTTTGCCTGTATTATCTTCTCCGTAAAAAAAGTGGAGGTTTTCCAGCGCATGCTCTCGGAATTTGAAAAAACTTGTCTCAATCGATAGCAAATTTAATTAGGATGAAATTTGCGAAAGACACGATCTCCCAATGGGCACGTGGGGCCGAGATATTTGCATCCGAAGAGGAGAAAACGAGGATTAAATTTGACAAGTTTTACGCATTCCAAATTTGACACTTTCCAAATTTGGTACTTTCCAAATTTAATACAGTTTTGTTACTAAGTCTTCTCAAAGTTTCAAAGACGCACAATACCGTTATTTCTCATTCCTGCAGTACGTTAATTATAAAGCAAACATTGTTTGGTCAAGTTCAACACCATTTTTGAAAAATGTGCAAAATACATTTATTTTTAATGAGTAAAAGATCAAAACGTTTGACAGTTTGTATAAAGTGAAACGTTACTTTTTATAAAAGTCTCTCCAAGTCTTCTTTGAGGTGAAATATTTTATCTGCAATATTTGGCAGAATCTGGTGTAAAGCGCACTTTTAACGTTTCCAAATTTTCTCCACGTGTCGATACTTATGTTCATCGGGTGCATCATCCATCCATCCATATTTTTCTCAATGTTTTTGTCCTGACGGGCTAAACGGGGCATGTCAAACGGGACACAAAAGAAGGCGAAGCTCGCCCATCAATGCGCCCATGTAACGGACGGGCTGACATTAAAGGGTCAAATCTGTCGGTTTGATTGGATTACACAAATGTTTCAGTAACTTTGTGATATTTCTGACATTTTCGTTTTCCTTGAGAAAACGAGGTGTTGGGCTGGGCCAACTTTTTCTTCCTGAAAGTCTTGACTTTCTCCAGTTATTAAGGTGTGTCAGCTGCTTATTGTGATCGTTTTGTCCGTCCGTCCGTCTGTCCGGCTCCACAACGCCTCAACATAATCAAATCCCGTTTTAGCTATTCGTCGGACTAATTCCGAAAGGGCCAAAGTGCAATCGATATCTAATTACGAAAGGGCCTAAGTACACAAGAAAAACTATTGAAAAGACCTAACTGCATTTTCTGCATAACTGCATATATAACCGCAATCCCTGAACCTGTGAATATTTAATAAAATTTTAACTCTACGATCGTCACGACCGACCTTTAGTATTGAACTAAATATGATAAAATTTTAAAAATTAAATATAACAGGTTCAGGGATTGCGGTTATGTATGCAGTTATATTGAAAATGCAGTTAGGTCTTTTCAATAGTTTTTCTTGTGTACTTAGGCCCTTTCGGAATTAAATATCGATTGCACTTTGGCCCTTTCGGAATTAAGCATCGACTGCACTTTGGCCCTTTCGGAATTATGTATCGACTGCACTTTGGCCCTTTCGGAATTAGTCCGACGTATTGTGCTTCAAGTTAAGTTTTCGCGGTCGAATTCAATAATGGGGCAATCCGACCACCCCCACAGCGAGAGGGGGTGTGGTCCATAAATAACTAATTTTATCTTAATTTTCATATTGGGTGTCATTTTAAAGGAAATTTCACCACAAAATCAACGCCGTCAGTATTTTTGACCTCTAATCAACCCATGACCGTGACGACGAGGTCAAAGGTCATAAATGGCATATGATTTTGGTGTATTCAGGTGATTCGTTCTGGTGATTTTGGTGGATTAAGGTGTCATTTTACTGTATTCCGCCACTTTCTTATGTTCGTTTAACCCCGTTTATTCGTCCTCCGTTTACTTTTCCTCATTTCGTACCTTGTCGTACTTGGATGCCATCGGTATGAAAAGTCAGTCGGATAATTTCTTCTGTGATGATGATGATGATGGTTCCTTCGTTGGTTGGTTGTTCCATTAGTTTTCTACTGCTGCAGTTGTTCCCGATATTTTCGTCCTGTTTGCCTCGTCTGCCGCTAGCTGATCTATTTATTCTACTCAAAAAGTTTTACTTTCTCCAGTCAGCCAGACGCGGACTTTTCCAGCTTGATTTTATGTCTCGAGGAGCATCAAGAGGGACACAAAAACCGGTGAAAGTTTGGTATCTCTGTCACAAGTGCAAATTACAAATCATGCACATTTTCTCGGATAGAAAGTAGTCAGCAATTTTAATTTCTTAAATGACCAAATAAACTGGATGTAAAAGAAACCGGGTATTTTACAAATATTGCAAACTTTCCGTGATAGAAACTGGCAAACCTAGGATTTTACTAATTGTACATATCCTCCGTGCTAGAAAGTGGTCCTATTTTTGCATAGAAATTTGAACTTCTTAAATAAATGTCCAACCCAAAAAACCTCAGATAAAAAACCGGATATTTTAAAAATTAAACACATTTCCCATAATAGAAAATGGTCATTTTTTGTATTAATTTCTGAAAGAAACATCCAAAAAACGAAATGTACAAGAAGTCCGTGATTTTACAAATTGCGTACACTTTCTCTTATAGAAATTGGTCGGAGAAACTTGAATTTCTTAAATAAATCCCCCCCTCCCCTCCAAACCAATATTTCCCCAGATTATTTCCGAAAATCGCCCCTGGTAACAATTCTGTTTACCCCCTTGATTTCCTTTTTCTCCAATTTTTTATATGCAACCACGCACCTCAATTTTTGTTTGCTTTCTCTTCCCGTTTTTTTATTCTTTCACTTTCTCCGTTCATTTTTCCTTCATTTTTCTCTGCATGCTTAGATTTCTTTCCACCCAACTTTTCCCCGGTACGGCACAATATTCGCAGTATAGAAAAGTCCGATGAACATTACATTAGGGGCACAAGGCTGCTGGCTGGAATGGATCGTGGCTCGTAACGGGTGGAGAATACCGAGTAGCCGGAGAAAGCAGAAGCATTTTATTTGGTGTAACTGGAATAAATGGGCAAAGTTTTGACCGAGGCTGCACACAGGGAGAAAGATAGATAGCCGTCATAATGGCGGATAGTTCGTGAGTAGTGGGTGGATGGCTGGGGACGTTCATATATTTCGTATTTCGCATTTTCTCCTCTTGGGATGCAAATATCTCTGCCAAACGTGCCCATTGGGAGATCGTGTCCTTCGCAAATTTCATATTAATTAAATTTGCGACCGATTGGCACTAATTTCCTCAAAATCCGAGAGCATCTGCTGAGAGACCTCCATTGTTAGTCGTGTCAAGCTTAAAAATCGGTTTTTTTATCACATAATATATGGACGACCCCTAAGTTTGGCCGAGTGGTAGAAGAATTCTCCATAATATTTCTCTCTTATTATGAAGGACACGCAGATTACGGGAGGTAAACCAGACTGGCTGACCACACCCTATTTATTGCATTGTTGTCCTCCAACCAAAAGCCGACCGAGGTATTCCTGACTGGCTGATAATGCAAATTCATAAATTTTCCTCATTTATCATCCAGGATTTGTGTAACAATGAAATGAATGATATAGCGAATTTAAGACAATAGGGAATGAAATGAACAATGGAGAAAGGAGGGAGAAGACGAAGAATGAAATTTATTTCTAAATGGGGGACAAGATTAACAAGTCAGTCTATATGTTCTTACGTAAGGATGTAAAATTTGGAAAGGCTACAAGGTTTTCAGGAAATATATATATCCAATTTTGTGAGGTTTGATCATATATATTTCTGATACATATTGGATACAGGAAACAAATTAGAGATTATGATAGCAGGATTTTTGCGTGATTTAAGGATTTAACTACATTCTTTAAAGTAGAAGATAATTATAAATTTTTGCATAATGGAGATTTCTTAGTAAAAACACTTCAATACCCGTCAATTCTAATTCATAAAGTGTGAAAATCCTGTCATTTCGTAACTTATTCTGATGAAATTAGTGCTACAATCGTACTAAAAATCCAAGTTTTTAGTAAAATTGTGTCAAATTCGTGATTAAAAATTTGCATAAATTCTAATTCTTATTGTTATACGATAAATATGTACGTTTCCCTGCCCAAAAATATTTTAATCTCTTCACAGTCAAACAACGTAGATGTGTCAAACAACAATGAAACTGGTGAAAGTTGGACTACATAAATTTGACACATCAATACAAAACCACGCCACATTCGCTTACGTCCATGTTACGCTTACATTTTGTTAACAAATACAATACATAAATACATTTGATTACATGTGATGTCTGTCTGTCTGTCTGTGTCCCCGTATCTTTCCGTGGCACATAAAAGAATTCTGACTCGTGTTGAGGAACAAAAAGAAAGGAATTCTGCTTTTTTTCCCTGTATACATAAATCTGCGTAGTTTGAGGTGTGAGAATTTATGTGGAGGAAACAAAGTATTAAAATCGTTTCAAGTTTGGAATTCCTGAAGTAAAAAATGTTTCAAAACAAGCAGAGTTGTACACATGAATGTGTGTTCAAAGGAATTTATTGGCTAAAAATCACATTCAATTTCAAAAACGTATAATCGTAAGGAAATTTTTTGAAACAGACAATTTTCAGGAAATTGTAAAATATCAATAATCTATATTTTATGGTAAATTGATGTCAAAAAATTTCGTGACAATTATTGCAGTTAACTTATGATATTTGACACTTCCATGGCATTTACCCATTTCTAGCATAGCATTTTTTAAACGGACAATTTTCAGGAAATTTAGAAAAATCAAAGATCTATACTTTATCACAATTTGATGTCAAATAATTTTGTTGACTTTTCATAAGAATTTATGCTGTAATTTTGTAATGGAAATTATGAAATTATAATAGTTACCATAATTTCCACGTCCTGTGCATTGTACAACCAAAATATACAAACAGGATAAATCCAAAAATTTACAACAAAACCGCAAAAAACATGCATGCCTGCGATCCACCGAATTTAAAACAAAGTATATCCCATCTAACTCTCCGTTACAAACTGTCACTTTTCTGCGAGTAAAGTAAAATTTTTGCCAAAAACTGGTAAAGAGAAAGCTGTGCTCACGTAGCGTAACTAATAGTCCATTTAACCACGTACGTAGATATCTTTTCCATCCTCATATCTTAGGACGAAGGCTATTAATTTTTTTCCCCAAAAACCCAAACACGGAAACCATGTCAAGTCTACTAACTACCCAAAGTGGACTTGAAGGCATCAGAAAAAGATGGAGAGATATTAAACAGGTAAAAGCCTACCAGTTTTTTCTTCTTATCCGCAAAAAATACTAGTAAAATGTGTCTTGTAATAGATCCAAGTATGTTTGCACACGTAGTATTAGCAGAGGGCGGATATGTATCTATTTTCGACTTTTTTTATTTAATGACGACCGGCGGTCGAACTTCCTTAACTCGCATGGATCACAAAAATTTCAAAAAATGTTTACATATTGTCACATATTTCTAGATTTTAAGACATTCACAAATTTCCGTTATTATTTGAAAAATACGCAAATCTTTGGCATTTTTTTAAAGCGTACATATTTTCGAAATATTTCAACGATCAGATGTGGAATGAAATTTTTTTGCTTAAAGAAATTGGAGTACAACAAATTCAGGATATTAAATTCAAACATTTATATTTTGTGAGAATTCTTATTTTTATGTTGTTTTATACTAATTCCGTGCATATTTTGGCATTTTTCATAAATATTAAATACACAGAACGATTTTCTTTCCTCAAAGAAGTTCGATAACAAAACATCCAGAGTATTAAATTTCAAAATACGAATTTTGCGAAAATTCTTATTGTTTACATTCTTTTTTCGTACGTATCTAGTCGTTCTTGCCTAAGTATTAAATACATATTTCACCCATTTTTCATTCGTGAATACATAACCGTCCTCTGACTATTCCAGAGTCGAGAGCCAAACCGAGATAGTGGTTGGTTGCGTTTTTGAGCATGTATGTATCTGAAGCCTTAAATCACACGTTGAAAGGGTAAATAGCCCATAAACTACGGCGAAACAAAACGAGTCGGAAATGATACTATCTTTTAGGATGGATTAAAACTTGTACTCCAAAAAACTAACCATGCTCCTTCTCTTCTCTCTCCATCCTGCGTATGCAGTTATTTTATTTTTGTATATTATTCCTTAATGCTCGTACATACACGTTCTGTTCTATTCTCATATGAAATAATGGGACACGATCCTCGATCTATTTTCATTCTTCAAGGTTCCATTCGCATCTCTGGTGGTGTATAAATTAAAACAAGAGAGGAATAATCTTTATAAATACCTATGCGATTTCAATTTTTATTAATTTTTTTATTGCGATTTTCTAATTGTGTTCAATAATTGTGCAATTTAGAGTATTTAATAATCTTCATAAATACGCTATTACAATTTTTTATTAATTTATTATGATTTTTTTGAAATTTTGTTCAATAATTTATGCCATTTAGAGGAATAATAAATACTCAAATGATACATATATTTCTATTTTTTAGTATAATTTAGAAACATCTCGTTCAATATTTTATGCAATTTTTATCAGGTCAGAAAGTACTTTGATAATTTTGTAAATGTAAATTTTTGTGTATTGATTTTACAGAAATTTAAAACAAATTGAGTGTTTTGTAATAATTTGTTTAATTTTTGTCAGGTCAGTGGTAATTTTGTAAATTTTAATTAAATTTGTTATATTTTCAAATATTTCCTGACTGTTGTTTAATAATTTATTTGTGTAGGAAATTTTGGTGGGAACTTCAATGCCGATTTTTCTTAGGTGAGGCAAAAGTAACAATGGTGCCCGCAAAAAAAAGCGTCACCATGGTTACGGCGAAGCCTAAGTATGCTTTCGTACACACCCTTTGAAAATGTCAAGAGGGGTAGAGCCTTAACGGTTAAATATAGCCAAAAAGTGTAGAAGGCAATCGTGCAGAGGAGAATGAGGAGATGATGTTTTACAGCTTTCCTGGTAGAAAAGTTGTATCGTGGGCTCCCTAATTTCAATTTGAAACTTTAGAATCGAAATTTGAGACCCTTATACCAAATGACTATATGCATAAAACCTGATTTTATCATGCAGAAATCGATTATGCATCATTTAAAACAAATCCGATTGAGATCGGTTTAAAACTGAGAAAGTTTTGATGGAGGTATCTGACACTATTCATGTTGCTAAGCATTCTTCATCAAAATTGCAATGTAGCTGGTTGCTATTAGCAGCCAATATAACAATTTACTAATAATAATAGTAGTTTTGTTTAAGATATTTCTACTATATAGTAGTATAAAACATTTAGACACGCACTTGCTGGTCAGAGTTAGGAAATATCGGATTGGTGATTATTAATCCGAACAAGGGATAATTGTAAATTCTATTTCAAATTCTAAATTTTATAGTTAGAGTACTTTGTCAAATTTACTGTCCGTTTTATTGCTACTCAAACATACGTTTTTGCATTTTATATTTGAACATTCTACACGTACTTTGGTTTTAAATTTTTATGTACATTTCTCATTTTGCAATTTACAATCCAATCCTTAATCACAAAAAAGTAATCCAGATTATTTAATCTTAATCCCAAATCTAGGTGTTTCTCGAAAATTAATTCATCTTTGTAAAAAATTACTACCTGAAAAATGGCTGTTACCTAATTAATCCTTCGGATTTTCGTATCTTTAATCCCTAAGCCTGAGTAAGAAATTCATTTCGTCACAATTTCCACCCAACTATACCAACCAGTCACCAAATAATATAACCAAATTTCAACCAGTGGCGTGAAATATCAAATTAGAGTTACTAAATGCGCGGAAAATTAGTTTTACGAGCTCGTGTGTTAATTTTCAACTAATTTTGCATCGAAAAAATAATCAAATCGCATCGCCAGTTTCAAAGAGCTGACAATGTTTGAAGAATAGTTTAACAATTTTGACAAGTGAAATCAATTGTCTGAAGTATTAATCACCTAAGATCCATGAAATAAAATAACTTTAAAAAAGCTTCCTTAGGTGAGGCGCTGCTAAAAGTGAAAAACAAGATTTCTGGCCTTATGTTTTAAATATCTCGTCCCCTTATCATTGTAGCAGGAGATGGTGGCTTTGCATCACCGCGAGGCCAGACATTTTACGCTAAGCTAAACAATTTTTCGCTAAACAATTTAAGGAAGAAAAGCATACGCTTAAATTTTAGAACGAGACAATTTTAAAATTCAGCAAAGGTGGTTGAAGTAGTTTGCACATTCAGAAAATTGTACAAGCCAATTAAATTTTGTTACGGGCCATCCGTAAATTATGTAACTCAAAAATAGCGGTTTTCTAGACCCCCTTTAACATGCGCAACATATTGGTAGACACGATATCATTGGAGCCTTAAGCTGGCCCCAGACTTTTCACTTCACCATCACTTGCTGCCCTAATCCGAATTTTTGATTAGCTAATCAAAAATATCACCACGACAATCAAAACTTACGACCAATCAAAATTCGTGTTGGGACAGCAAGTGAAGATGAAATGGAGTATGGATCCAGCTTTAGACTTCCCCCTCTTGCGCTACGTAATTATAGACTATAAATTTATGGTAATGTATTGAAAATAAATTATTAGCTAATTTAATCATATTTATCCTCCGAAATAGTTTTTATAAACTCAAGTTTATAAGCCTTCCGAAATAATCTGTTTATGCATTTTAATTAGCAATGCTTTAACTAATTTTTTAGTGGCAAATGCAAATTTTGTTATCGTTGTTGTGTGTAATAAACGACGTGGTATGTTATATGGTTAAAATGTCTGGCCTCGCGGTGATGCAAAGCCACCATCTCCTGCTACAATGATGAGGGGACGAGATATTTAAAAGATAAGGCCAGAAATCTTGTTTTTCACTTTTAGCAGCGCCTCACCTAAGGAAGCTTTTTTAAAGTTATTTTATGTAAATTATTTTTGTATTTAATTTTATTACCATTTTTATAGATGTTGTTTTGCTGATTCGTATATGTTTTACTTTAAAAATTTTGGCTTTGTTTAAAAATTTAGTGAACTTTTGTTTGATATAAAAATGAAGGTGACAATTTTATTACTTCAAATTATTTTTATTAATTTTATCCGTATCGTTTAAATTCTTTTAAATCTTGTTCAATAATTGGAACAAAAATCAATTTAATTCTTGTTAAGTCGGAAATTAAGGTACCGAAAATACAAGAGCACTTGACAATTTTGGGAATAATTCCCAAAATTGTTATTATTAAAAAATAATTATTAAAATAATTAAATTACAAAAATAATAATTATTTTTGTTAGCTTGCAAAAATAATAATTTTATACACTTCAATTTTGTAGATTGATTTTATTCTCATTTTTGTTAAATTATTTTTAAGTTTTGATTAACTTTTGTAAAATTTAGAATTTAAAGTGATGATTTTGTCAATTTAAATTATTTTTATTAATTGTGTTCTCAATTTTTTTAAATTCCTATCCAATAATTGAAACAAGACTCAATTTAATTTTTATTAAGCCGGAAATTAAGGTGACGAAAGTGCCGAAAATACAAGAGCACTTTCTTTTAATGGGTGGCAATACCCTAACAAACGAACTACAAGGAAGTTTAAAGAGCAGGATTAAATGCAAATTTATTGCAAATTCTCTCCCCATAAAAAAATCCACCCTATTAAAACAACACTTCACTGACTTATTTTAGATTTCTGCACATTGTTAACTCCTGAATGACTTCATTTATTTAATGAAGATTTTTTTTCTTTTATTGAGTGCAAGCAAACTCAACAATTTAATCGGAACCTTTGCCAATTCTATTTTTTTATTTTATTCTCAAAATGTTATCTTTGGTCGGAACACGATATTTTTTTTTGTGTACACGAATCTCGTGAATCTGCTAAGCAATCACTACTTCACCTCAAGTGAAGGACATTCGTAGGAGAAGATTGTCAAGCAGGGTGGACCTTGAACTTAATTTAATTTGTAAACTTTGTGAGAAATTGATTCATTTTTTAATGGATCGTTTCTTTCAATCCGATTTATTTTTTTTAATGAGGGGGGAACAGGAACAAGATGTCGCAACAGAGTGTGTCGTTAACAGAGTTGTGGTTGTGCGCATGTCCATGGGAATTAATTTGTATGCAAAAAACTTAGAAATACCGGAAATTTATTTTTATGACAAAAATTCGGAGTATTTAGTTTCTGTAAAAAATCCTAAAATGCAAGATTTATTTTCATACAAGAAATGCTTTACCATTGATATTTCAAAAAATATGTTAATAGGCTCAATTTCTTAGAAAATTTTCTAAGAAGTAATTCAGTTTTTGGAAAATAGTATAAAATAATCTGCCAGGAAACCTTTCAGATTTTCTTCAGGCTATTAATATTGACTGAACTGTAGTATTTAATTTACATGCAAAAAAGATCCAAAATTATACTCATTTATATTCATGAAAATTAGATATTCTCAATATTTAATTTTTATGCAAAAAAATTGCAAAAATGCCACCCAATTATACATACGCCTTCTCCACTGTACAACTCTATTTGTGTTCATGCAAAATACTTCAAGAAAAATATGCTCATAAAACACATTGGTTGGCGAAAAAGAAATCATTCAAATCCTTCATTTCACCGACTCGGAACTCGGATTCCATGCACACTTTATTTAATAACAACGTTTTCGTGTAAACCTTATGAATTTTGGCAGCAATAAAACGGTTCTTAAATAAAATCGCAATCCAGTCATTCACTCATTCTTCACTCGACCGAAGAGTTTATTGGGACTTGTTCTTTCGCAAGTGGGGTTTGCATGCATGTCCTTCTTTATTTTAATCTTATCTTGAACAAGACGTATGCCTACGTAGCTGAATGAAGTGAAGGTGGAATTAAACGGGAAGGAAATACTAGTTACACACTATCGAAGGTCATGTCACGAGGAAAAAACTCGCGGTGCAGCCTGATTTAGCCCAAGTCAGGGTGTTACTAATAATCGAGTTGGGTATAACACGACCACCACAAATTTTTCAGTTTTCCACACAAGTTCCTCATTTCCAATTTATGTAATTCCAAATTTAGCATAATACTCAAAAAATTCAACTCGATTAGACAAGTTTTATGATAGTAACCGATAGACAGACAAACAAGCATGACAGGTACATAAGCCCTAACTCGGGCAAAAAATCAAGCCGGTAAACAAAATTGGCGATTTTAGTGAAATAATCTGAAGAAATATATCAATGCATTTACCACGGGAAACTTATTTTTTTAAGAAATCTGCGGACATAGACGGACAAACAGACGCAAAACATAACGGGTACATAAGCCCTATCTCAAAATCTATGTAAAAGAAAGCTGTACGTATATGTAAAAAGGTCCCATGTTGCGAATACTTGCCAAGTATTATGTAAAAACCTTGCACGTGACCCGAATTAAAAATTCAGAAATCCTAATTTCTCTCTCTAGGTGGGTACATATTTTTCATTAGTGTGTGTCGTATATACATACGCACCTTTCCCCACGATATGAATATTTACATATTTATTATTATTCCTACAAACACTTTCAAAGCGCGTATGTGCATACATGAATTTCTTTGTGGTTTTGCTTTCCAAAAGTCAAAGTTAGCGTCGGTGGGTCGTCGTGTAGTGGAAACATAAATCAGGAGAGAACAAAGTGGAATGAGTTTTTGGACTGGAACACTTTTTGGCAATGGGGTTCGTTTTGCTTATGCTGCTTATCCATTTGTGTGTGTGCAGGTAGGGCCATAAATAGACGTTAATAATGCATAATGCCGGTGGATGGATCTTGTCTCTCGGCTAAATTTATCCCCAGCTGATAATCAATGGTGGAACGGAAGGGTTGACAACTAACTCGCCGGTCTTCTCCTTCTCGTTTACACAGTCACTTTGACATTCACTTTTCCTTTGTTCCAAAACAGATTAGGTTGACTTTTCCTCCCGTTTTGACATTGGTTTTCCATACGACACGGCTGATAAGTACATGTGCCTGAGCAGTGGCCGCGGAAGCTGGAGGGGACAAAAGAGGGACAATGTCCCCACGGTTGTTCGATGTCCTTATTATTTGCCCATGCTATATAAAACCGGGCCCTCCCCCACCCTACGATGGCAATGTCCCCACATGTCCCCACGGCTTCCGCGGCCACTGGTTTTACATCCGTGGATAAGTATTCAGCGTGAAAAAAGCGGTGTGTTTCTCACTTGGATGGAATGAAAGCGAGAATTTGTTTAGTTTCGTGACACTGTTTATTTATTTATTCGGGTTGGACGGGAATTTCACAATATTTGGGTACGCGTTACACTGAAATAATAATCATGTAAATGCGGATGTGGATGATTTCTAGAGAAAAATAAGATCAAATTTGCAATCCCATTTCAATCTTGATTGCTGAAGTGAGCGAGGTTTTGGATGTGAGATTTGACTTATCTGATGAAGGGTGAAATGCGTTGGGTGGGTGCGTATTTTACCTAGTTTTCTAGCCAAATTGTGCGCATAGGCAGGGAAAAATTGTGGCGATAATAACTTATAATATTAACTATAATATTACTAAGCCGAATGGGGTATATATGTAAACATGGTAAGGATGGGAACATTGAATATTTCTGAAAATGTGGCCATGTCACTGGCAGGATTCCGCCTGATATGAAGGACGGGATTTCTGTTCACATGTAATTTTGGTGGTAGAGGAGAGGAGATTTCTATCTAGAATTGATGGGACCACTCGGAAGCGACATTTTTTTTGAGGTGACTCCGCATTTCGCAGGCTTATTAAACCGAACCGGGTGACAGATATTAATCTCCTATCTCGTACGTACGTATGTCATACTATTTCTCCTAGAAAGGTTACGTTACGGAGGATATTTGCATAAAAACCTACACAAGAAGTGTGTAACAACCATAGTCATATGCGAATCATTATTTTTGCCAAGGTCCTCAAAATATTCGCGTCAAAATACAGATTTGACTCACAAAAAAAAATCTGCACAAGAAATGTGTAACAGTGTTACCACTATACTCATATGCGAATTAAGGTCCTAAAAATATTCGCAACATATTCACCATAGTCATATGCGAATTAAGGTCCTCAAAATATTCGCAAAATATTCGCGTTAAAATGCACATTTGACTCACACCCTCCCGCCCATTACTTTGGTTCATTTACTTCCCGTAAAACCTGTCCCGTTAAACGACCCGCCTCGGTTTTACGGCCAGTATAGAAAACACGTTAAGTGGAATACAATCATTTCTTCGCATACCATTAAGAAGTACAACCCTTTTCATTTCATAAAGGCAAAAAGTCGGCATTTCTATTATTCGAGCGCATTGTTGTGCACTTGAATTAAAACCCGACCCTGCTTTCTCCTCCACTTTATTTTAATTCATTCCACGAAAGAAAACAAAAGTAAATTAAAGAAATCGCCTGCAAGGATCTGACTCGTTCCGTTTCCTTCGCCCTCTGCGTGTGTGTGTAGTTACGTACGTGAGAATTCTCTGTTTATTTAACCTCTCTCCTACTACTCACAAGGGAGATTTCCCAGCGGATGCTCTTCGATTTTGACGAAAAACTAATCTCAATCTCCGATCACAAATTTAATTAGGATGAAATTTGCGAAAGACACGATCTCCCAAGGGGCACGTTTGGCAGAGATATTTGCATCCGAAGAGGAGAAAACATGCCTTCAAGTCGACAAATTTTACACTTTCCAAATTTACTGCGCGTTTTCTTCTCTTTGGATGCAAACATCCCTGCCAAACGTGCCCATTGGGAGATCGTGTCTTTCGCAAATTTCATCCTAATTAAATTTATCATCGATTTACACTAGTTTGCTCAAAATCGGAGAGCACCCGCTGAGAGACCTCCCTTGTAAGTGCTCGTACATACTTTCTCTCAAGCAAACCATGCCTCGAAGACGGGACTGGACTGGATTTTCCTTGAGAGAGCTGAATGAAATTACTGCAAAAACATATAAAATCTTGGAAACAGTGCTGCTCTGCTCTGGACTGCCTGCTCCAATTTATTTTACCGAGAAGTTAGACAAGGTTAGTTTAGAGGAGGAGGAAAATATAGGGAGAAAACACAGGATTATGGGCACGTATGTACGTATGTACTCACAGAAAATAAGTGAGATTAGCCAACACACCATTTAAGCGTGTAACAGTGCGTGCATGAATAATCGCTTGTGAGCCCAAGTCAACTGTGACTGACTGCAAGTTAAGCTTTTACGTAGCTCCATTTTCCACAAAATTCTATAAAATTGTGGGTTAGCTTTTATCCTAGAGTAAATTTCGCTTCATTTTTTCCCTCAAATATTTATAAATACCAGAAAAATTTATTTTTAGAATTTAATAAAACTACCGCGCAGGATAATTTCTCCGTCCACGTGCTCTTCATGTACCACGTAATTAGTTAGATAGTGATCAAGCCAAGAATAAATTGAGTATATTTATTTTTGGGTAAACCCTATTACACAAAGACTTTGTTCGTCTGTCTGTCCGTCCGTCCCTTTGTCCGTCAGCCGGATAAGGGGAGAACGGATCAAGATAATCGAGATCGGTTTGCGGCATGATGCATAAGACCCCAGGATCTTATCAAATTTTGGGGTCAATTGAACCCCCTCCCCCCTCGAGGTCAGGGTTACAGTGGTCTCATAATTTTGTGGGGGAATTACTGGTTTCACCCTTTTACTACACTTCGTTTATTACGGTTTATTTGAATCGCTGATCGATACTCAATTGACTACAATTTGAGGAGAAAGCATGGTCGAGACAATTGTCCAGGGACCTGCACACTACTTTATTAGACGAGGCTTGAGTTAAGTTCATCCTTCATCCAAATTCCACTTATTTATTTCGTGTATGGAAGTACGTATTTGTTGACTTGGTTGATTACTAGATAGATTTTTTTATTGAGTCCCCGATCAATGATGTCATGTGTTTTTATGTGGTGGTCTGGTCGTTCCGTTCCATATTGTGTCAGAGAGAGAGGACTTTCATGATTAAATGAAGTGAGGTTGCATCATCATCGGCAGTGACTACCCGAATAAAAGAAACCCAAAAAAGGAAAGCTTAGATGAGGCTAAGAAGTGCGATAAAAAGTATTTAATAAATTTCTTCTCCAGTCAAGGATATAGAATTTTAATATTTCCAGCATCAGCGCCCCATTTCAATTTAAGCTGACTAAATTGCATAAGCAACATGTTTATGTATACATATTACTAAGAGTCGACTCTATTAGGTCAGACCTGTATATTTATCAACTTTCTGTATATTTGCAAGCATTCATAATTTTTTAGATTTGATGCATATTTGTTTGTATATGGTAGTGAAATGGGGCGCTGATGCTGGAAATATTAAAATTCTATATCCTTGACTGGAGAAGAAATTTATTAAATACTTTTTATCGCACTTCTTAGCCTCATCTAAGCTTTCCTTTTTTGGGTTTCTTTTATTTATTAGTTTTTATTTGTATTGAAAAGTAAGGTCAAAGGTCCAATGAACTCCCAAAAATGTCCCAAAAATCCGACTGGGTACATTTCCGAGAACTTTTTTCCAAACAACGATGAAATTCAGAGACTTCATCATTCATCATTTTTCAAGAGACCCAAGCGTAGCCTAGATACTAAATTTCAAGCAATCGTGTTCTGAATTGAAAAGTTGCTGGGCCGACCTTAGCAACTCACCTTTGGGCGGTGGTGGGAGCGGTCACATTTCACCACCATCAAAACTTTCTCAGTTTTAAACCGATTTGGAAAATTTTAATTTTGTATTTTTATAGAAAAAATGTATCAGCTTTTTATCCGTGTACTTTTTTCATACATGCCTTAAATTTTTTCAAATCTCCAAAAAACACACTATTGGTTGGGTTTCTATTGAATATCTCATAAACCGTTGGATGCTTCAGGCGGCCAAATCAGGGCTCTACTCGATGTAGCCATAATTAACTCTGGGCAAAATTTCATTAAAATCGGTTGGAAATCGACGGAGATCTGAAAAAATTAAGCTTTTCAGACCTGTAGTGAATGCTTACTTAGATGATTTTTTCCATATAGTAACTATGGCCTCATCTAAGAAAAAGGGGTGCGTTACACAGTCAACAGTGCTTATTTATTGCGAAACAATTATTGTGAGGGGAACACAATTTCTTGGTTTTTGGATAGAACTTTGTACCATCTGTTACCTTTATAAATTAATATTTGGTAACTTGCGCCATAATTGGTGCAAATTGGCAAAGAGTATAATTTAATTTATTCATCTAAATTAGGAGCACTTTTGAAACACCAAATTTTAATCTGGGTTAGTTTTCAAGATATATTTATAACTCTAAATTTCCCATTTTGTCGCACAAGCTGGACAGACAAGGTTAACGAAAAACGCACAAATTCATAATTTAGTTACGCGTTTATGTATGTATTCACTCGTAAAATTCCAATCTGCACAAAATCCAATATTTTCTTATTCATCATCTAAGCCTCTAATTCATATCTGAACAGTAAGCTGACGCTGATATTGAAAGATTCTTGATGTTGTTGTTGTTGTTTGCTAGCATGTTTTCTCCTCGCACTTTCTTCGCCTTTTCTCATTTAATACGCATCCATCCAGCCAAAGGCGGCGGAACGTGAGCTACAATGTCCCCTCGAAAATATGAGAATCGCGCGTAGGATTCAGCAGAATTCTGCATAATCGTCATGAAAAAACTTGCATAATTCTGCAGAAAATTTCTACCGGGTTTATTCTGCATAACTATTTGTACATAATTTTGCATAGTTTATGCACATATCACTTTACATACGCAGTTTTCTGCACAGAAATCTGTCTAATATCTGCAGAAAAACCGTTGAAATTTTCGGGTTTATTCTGCAGTACCGTTTATGCATAATTATGCATAATTCTGCGCATATCGCTGTCTGCAAACAATTTTTCTGCACAAAAATCTGTCATATTTCTGCAGAAAATTTTGAAATTTTAATACGGGATAAAACTCTTCCCTTCCCCATCCTATCTTACACAATCTTGTGGTCCCCGCAGTTCCGCAGGCCATGGATTCATCCATCCATCCCATCCCAAACTCACTCCCACCACATTAAACGGCAGGATACGAACGAACGAAACATGATAAAGGTTCGAAATGTGATCCATCCATCCATCCATCCATTTCCTCACACACACAACCCGATAATCAATGCACACACAATGCTTTTCCCTCATAGTACGTAGTACACATAGGTTCAAAAGTCGAGAAATGCGGGGCTGGCTAACCTAAGTTTGCATACATCCACATTTTATCCATATTGGATTGAAGAATGCGAAGGAATCATGAGGCGCGAGGAGAGAAAGGAAATGAGGCTTTCTCATCTTAAAACTTTCTCTTAGCGAATTTCGCCTCAAATTCAATCTCACCCTGATCCCAAGATCAGACCACCCAGGATGCCAAGTCAGCTCATCAAATCACTTATTATGTATACGTTTTACAGATTTGTATTCTATTCAGACAAATAATTTACTTTACTTATTCGTTGCTTCCTCCTCTCAATCAAATAAATGCACAAGTTGTAAAATCCAAAAAAGTGTGGACTATCTACTGATAAGTTGCTGGGCATGATTATTTTCCAAGAAAAAACTATATTTACGATAAAATGGGTACATTTTAAACTAGTTTTTAAACACAGTTGTAAAGTTTAAGGGCCTAGGGGGTAGATTATCTTGGCATAAGTTCGACAAACTTCTAGGCCTGATTATCAGTGTTTTGAGGTGTAAATACTTACCACGTGCAAGAAATAGCTGTAAGAGTGGTTTTTTGCACATAAATATTTTGACCTGGGAGAAATGCGAGGTGCAAGAAATTACGCCCCGTCGCAATATTTAGTTCATAGGGCGTGTATATTTCGTGCACTTTCTCCCAGTTTCGTGCACCTCCAATTTCTTGCGTTGCTTGCTTTTCCAGCGCGAAAAATGTAGCAAACCCGCAAGAAACAATACATCAATGATTATTTTGCATATTTAGTATTTACCATAATGCGAGTACAAATTAGACCACTTTTTAGGTACAAATGTATACAAAAAAACTTTTCAATTTGTCCCTGTTTTCTTTCTTGGCAAAATTATGCATTTCTCGACCCATTTTCTGACGAGTAGAGAAGATATTTAGCATGACAAATTTTACTAGTTTTACTTATAATGCGACTCACTCACTGGTTGGCCTGCTGTTGCTGTTTTTCTCTACTTTTTCCACTCTGCCAACTGCCAAACGAAGCCTCTCTCTCTGTTTAAAGTTTGTACTGTGCTTGGGTCGCATTATGCTCGAGAGAGACGAGGACAAGGGCAGCGGCGGAGATGTTTGGTGAAAGATTGATGATGAATGAATGAAAATGGGATTATAAGTAGTTTCTACTTTCGTCTCGGCCGCCAAGAAAGCCTTTGTCTCCGTTCTTGTCCCGCCTTCCTGCAGGAAGAAGACGGGCTCTCGTACATATATAAGATCACTTTCTCCCACTTTCTCCACAGATGCATGTATTTACGAAGTGAAAATAGAGTAGAGTTGTGGAATTTCTGGCAAGTTGGGTGGCTCCAGAATTTAAATTAATCCCCCAAAAAATGGGTATGTTATAATGACCAAAATTTTCGGTATTTGATTTTTTGAACTGAAATTCTGTGAATTTGCTTAAACTGTTAGGGGTTTATACATATTTGAATACCCAAAATGCCACGAATTTGTTTTCATGCACAAAATGTCAGTGATTTACTTTATTGTCAAAATGATATGAATGTATACAAAATGTTTGGTATTAATTTCATGTCAAAAATGTAAATAATTTACTGTATGCCCAAAATGCCTGAAATTCGTTTTTTTTATTTCCAAAATTACGTTAATTTACTTGATGTCGAAAATGCCAGTTATTTTCTGTCCAAAATGCCTGGCATTAATTTGCATGCCCAAGATGTCATTAATTTACTTCATGCCAAAAATGCCTGAAATTCATTTTTCATTTCCAAAATTACACTAATTAACTTGATGTCTAAAATGTCAATAATTTTCTGTGTGTCCAAAATACCCCACATTAATTTTCATGTCCAAAATGCCTTTAATTTGCCCCTCTCATCTTCACACAATTCTAGGCCTTTAAACTGTGCCATTAAAAACTGGAGCGATCCTTCCCCCAAAATTCCATTCTGTTTCCGTCACTAAACTCAAGTTGGTAAAAACTTAAAAGAAAAACTTTTACAAACTGTTTAAATTTCAATTTGAATATTTTGCAAGGCTCCCATAAATCTTGCCGGTGCCGTACATCCGTCACTTTACACGCTATCCATCCATCCATCTATGTATTTCTAGCAACAACAACATCCCTCCTTTTTTTGAGAAGAGACTAATTTTGGGCATGGCAAATGACAGCGGAAAAACTGGAGGAGAGTCTTCTCAAAATTTCTGGAGAGAGGAGAAACTCACGGAATTTTTAGTCACAACATGTCCATTATTCTATTCCGACCCGATAAACGTGGCGACACATGGGGCAAAACTGGTCATGTTAAGAATATTCCTTGCGCCAGACTTGGTCGAAACTTGTCCACGTCCACAGCGACGAATCGTCAGGATATTTGGGTCTTCTGGCCGATGCCTGCCTGATAATGGAGGTTCCTCAGCGGATGCTCTCAGATTTTGAGCAAATTAGTGTCCATCGATAGAAAATTTAATTAGGATGAAATTGGCAAAAGATACGATCTCCCAGTGGGCACGTTTGACAGAGATATTTGCATCCGAAGAGGAATAAACGCACAGGAAATTTGGAAAGTATAAAATTTGTCGACTTTGAAGCGCATTTTCTCCTCTTCGGATGCAAATATCTCGGCCAAACGTGCCCATTGGGAGGTCGTGTCTTTCGAAAATTTCATTGACACTAGTTTTTCCTCAAAATCGGAGAGCATCCGCTGGGAGACCTCCCTTGTTAGTTTACAAACTTCTAACAGTCTTAAATATTTATCAGGCATAATTTCCAAACAACGGGAATAACATAATTCTTTAAAATTACGCAGGCACCGAATTCCATACCTAACTAAATGTTCCTTGGGAACTATTCTATTCTTATTTAGAAGAGAATGAGAATCCCTTTTGTTTTATCTCTGAAAATATTCAAGTCATCATAAGTGAAGCAGGAAGGAAGGAAGAGAACTTTTAATTTTTGGCTGACACGTATTCTCTCCACAATCCAACCCTAATGCATTATGATGTCGTTCTTCTTCTTCCCTGTTGTTCTTTCCTCTTCTTGGAGGAAGCAGCAAGTCTAACTTTCAACTTTTTTTGTTGTCCTGACTCTTCTTCTTCTTCTTCCCAAGAAAAACATGGAAGAGGAGGACGTCCTAATGTTTCGAGAAGTCGGCCTCTTAATGAGTCTTGACTCCATGTCTTGCATACTTAAGAGATGATGATCCGCAAGTTTGGCCACCTTAGTTTTTTCGTAAAATGCAAACTACCAAAATCCTCAGTTAATAGAGAATATTACAAAATTTTCTTAATCTGGGATTACAATTGGAGACAGTTTTCTCATTGATATATCAATGAGAAAACTGTCTCCGTTAACAGAGAAGAATATATTATTTTTGAAAATTCGGGGTCACAATTTTACATCGAACATGTCGTCGTTCACTTTAATTTCTTTCAAAAGCGAGTACGAAAATCCTCTCTTAACAGAGAACAATACTATTTTGTACATCTGAGACCTCAATTTTTGCACAATTTTGAAATTTTTAATCTTACTTTTTTCAAAAATGAATACCAAATCGAGTTGGTAACAGAATAATACAACAATTTTTATACTTCTGTAAATCCGGAATCACAATTTGAGACAATTTTTGCCTAAATAATGCCATTAATTATTCACTCAATAAAATTTTCTAAGTTAGTAAATTGTGTGTTTCACTCCTTCCTAACTTGCGCCATAATTAAGCTTAAGCACTGCAACATTGGCGCAAGTTACTATATAATAACAGAGGAATGTACATACGTAAATACGTACGTATCTAAATATGTGTACGAAATTTCGGTGCTTATGATTTCGTGTGGCATCTGCGGAAGAAGAATTCCCATTTACTCGAACATTTACATTACATACTAACGTCCCGTGCTGTAATATACATACTTACAAACATACAATTTACATAGTGAGACCAATATTAATACGGTAAAAACCAAGGTCTAAAATATCTACATATGTACATACACCGAGCTTAGAAAGAACCGTCTTCTAATTTTCTCGGTTAAAATTAGCCCCTACTCCACCGAGGTCCCCCCGGCACACATTTGTTGTTTGTATTATGTCTGCATGTACCTTGTCCTTAAAAGTCATGTGTCTGTGTCTGTGTGTGACTCGTAATAATGATGACTTTTCTTCGTGTCGCCCTTGCTTAAAGAGAAGAATACAGCTGCAGAAGGAGAAGGAGCAGTAATTGTGATGAATGTGAACAAAGTGTGAATTCCTTTAGAGTCAGGAGAAGCATAGAACGGAAGAAAATGATGAGGAGACAATGTTTCTTTTGTAGTTTTCGTAGTCATTTACTGATTTCAATGCAGCCATTATTGTCACGTGGTCAAGGAAAGTAAAGCATGACTATGGAGACGGCTTCCTTATTAAGTTTGACCAGATCAGACCACGTTCCTAATTACGTACGTTATGTATGTTGTGTACGTAATTGTAGGTAGTTTTGACATTCAGGAATTTAAACTTGTTATTTTTCTACCAAGAATTGAATTTTCTAATAATTTTATTTTACGAATGAGTAAAGAATTCATAGAGAATCTGAAATCAATCCTAAAATTTTGATTCGTTATTTCATTTTTCTCAAAATTTTTAACTAATTCTCATCTCTGTGATTATGAGAAAATAGAAATTACAAAAATAGATTGAATTTCAATTTCTACTAGAGAAACTGAAATTAAAATTAGCTAGAACTTGTTCCACTACAAACTTTCACGTTAAGCAAAATATTAAACAATTTTAAATATGTAAATCCACGCATATATTTTTTAAGTGGTATTAAATAGATATTCTATTTTTATTTATGTACAAATAAGTATATTTACATACCCTGGATAATTTTAGAATAAAATTGAATAAGCAATAAATCCAACCCTTTTTTATATCTCTTCTCTTCTCCCGATATTTTATTCGAGCCTCATTTTTCCCAGCCAAACAAACGAAACTGCCCACTCGGCCAGTAACTATTCAATTTTCTCTCTTTATCCAATCCAATCCACCTTTCACCCATTGCTTATTTAACTTAATAAATACGTACGTACATGTTCTCTAAAAAGAAGAAAATGTCAATATCGTGCCCATAAATGTACCTCATTCATCGCCCCCGTTAAAAAAAATATGTCGGTCGTGTCACGGACGTACGGAGTAGATTATATATGACCAGTGGCCGCGGAAGCCGTGGGGAAATGTGGGTACATTAAAATATAAATATTTACGTATTTTGTTTCAAATAAATGTCAGCAATATTTATGAAAAAACAGATTTATTTCAAATTAAAAAAATATTTTTGAAACCATGGTAAGAATTTTAAACTTACAAAAATAGTCCACAACATCTTTTTTAAATAAATTTAATACTTCTGAAATATTTTTTTATTAAAAGTCGTCAAAGTTTTGACAATTTAAAAAAAAATTTAAAAAAATGTATAAATATATTTTTTCCCAAATTAATATCACAATATTTAGAAAATATGGATATTTACGAAAAACCAGACATATTGCAAATTTAAAAAAATATTTTTTTGAAACAATAGTTAGAATTTTAACACTGTTTAAAAAAATGATACATAAATGGCTGCACGCTGAATCTTTTTTAAAATAAATTTCATACTTGGCAATTAAATTTTTTGTTAAAAGTCGTCAAAGTTTTGACAATTTGAAAAAGTTAAAAAATATATATATAAATATTTTTTTTCCCAAATAAATATCACAAATATTTAAAAAAATATTTATGAAATTTACCCAGACATATTGCAAATTTTGAAAAATATTTTTTAAACAATGGTTAGAATGTTTACACTATTTTAAAAGTAGTAAAGGCTCAACGTATCATCTTTTTCGAAATAAAATTACTACTTCAGGAGTATTTTTTTTGTGAAAAGTCGTCAAAGTTTTCAGTGAATTTAAAAACAGAAATTATCAAATAAATAGCTGAACTACTTACAAAATAGCGTTACAGGATAGGGGTGAGGGAGGGGTTTATGTAACATGGAGACATCGAACCACCGTGGGGACATTGTCCCTCTGTCCCCTCCAGCTTCCGCGGCCACTGATTATGACACACATACATAATGATTATTGCCCCACTACTTACTACGAGCACTTGTGCTACCCCCATTCATCTCGTTCCCAGTATGCTGCCACCTCCTCCTCCCATTTCTTCTCCTTGTCAGACTCTTATTACTTATTGTACAAAAATAATAGAGCGAGAAATACACATGCGACGTAACACACGTTACGCGCATCACTTTATTATTGTGAAGGGTTGCACCCCTTTATGGGAAGGTCTGTCTGTCCGTATTTGTGATAACTTTCGTGAACGGATGCAAATTTCGAGATACAAAATTTGCTATCAAATTTTGAGCAAATCTTCACAAACTCATATTCATCTTCGTTAATACATACACATTCCTAGGTTTCCAGATGTATGTACATATTTTGAAATATTTCCGATATTGTTTGAAAAATACATAGATCTTGTACATCAAAAATACGTAAATTTTGTAAATATTTTAACGGTTTGAGACGGATTTTTTTAGTTCAGAGAAACTGGACAACAACAAATCCAGGGAATTATGTAAATTCAGAAGTACAAATTTCTTATTTTTTTGTACGTATGGAGTAAATATTTTGGCGTTTTTTCCTAATATTGATAACATATTTCAGCTATTTTTCGTAAATATATGTCCGCCCTCGGAGTCAATTACCCTATGAAGGTATAGACAAGATCAAAAATTTCGAAATTTTAGTTTGGACCATTTTGAATGTAATTTATCCCATTAGGTTTCACCCCTTTGCTACATTTAGTCCTTCCACACACCACTTTATTTTCTCTTTCTCGTCCTCCATACATAACTTAAGCAAACACATTTTCTCTTTATGCACGTTTTAATATTTCACTTGTTTCCATTCATATTTCACTCTTTCCATTTCTTTCTTCTGGAGGAGGTGTGGCGCACTCGAAGAAGCCACCACTTCACTTATTTACTCGAGAACAAACATTCTCCTCGAGAAGGGGGCAGTGGCCGCGGAAGCCGTGGGGACTTGTGGGGACATTTCCATTGTAGAATGGGGGAGGGTCGGGTTTAGATAAGATGGACAGATGATGCGGACATCAAATAACCGTGGGGACATTGTCCCTTTGTCCCCTCACACTTCCGCGGCCACTGCATCATGTACATACATTTGAGTAGTCCGAATTCTCTCAGTGGCCGCGGAAGCCGTGGGGACATGTGGGGACATTAACATTGTAGGAGAGGGGAAGGGAGGGGTTTGTATAAGATGGGGAGATGATGTGGACATCAAATAACTGTCAAATAACATGGTCCCCCGATGTCCCCATGCTTCCGCGGCCACTGGTCGCGAAGAGGGAGACAAAAGGCCTAAGGAATCCGAAAATACGATGCAAACAACACTTGAGAACAATAATGTGTAAGGAGCGAGAAGAAGACGGTGCACACAAAAATATTGTCGACTTGCACGCAATCCAAGCATAAAATGTGGACAAGCGTAATAATTTTCTGACTGCGTATGGACCACTTATGGAATTATTTTGTGATTGGTTTGGTTCCTACTAGGCAGGATTTTTTTCGGATTTTTTATTGTTTTTACGAGTTTTATGAGATGGAGGTAATAATAATGCGGGATTTATTGGTTACGTGGACAAACAGTGGGAGAAAGCGGGAGAGAAGAAATCAAGAACAATTGTAACAGAAAGACATGTCAAAGTTTGTTAACAATTTACGAAATGGGTTTTCAAAAATTTTGAAAAAAAGAAGAAAAAACTACATTTCCATAAATTTTTAAGACATAACCCCATTTTTTTACTCGACATTAAGCCACTTAAAGAAATACGTCATCAAGACGGTAAAAATTCGAAAAACGTTATAAAATTCCAGAAATTGTTCAAGAATAACCCTTTCACTTTTTCTTCCTGGTGTTTTCCTTCATCTACAAAAGTACACTTTTTTTCCTCAAAATTAAGCAAGTTACATCATTAAGACGGTAAAAAATAACTTTATAAACTGGCAAAATATGTTGTGAAATTGCATTTCCAAAATTTTTCAAGAATAACCCTTTATCCTCCCGGTTTTATTTCCTTGTGACCTTTTACAAATCAAACAAATTACGTCATCAACCCGTAAAAATAGCCACGTGTCAATTATTTATTAACACTTTTTTTTGACGACTATATTACTTATCACCCTACACACTTCAATCTTCTTACGTACGTCGTTTCGACACAAAAGCGAGTGAAAAATTTTGCATTTTTAGCCCCCATTTTCCACCCATCCCAAGATTATTAATGCGGACCCATTTTTCATGCCTTTTTGCGAATTTACATATGCAAGACATCAATCTAAATCCAAACCAGGCAAACTTTCTCCGAGTGTAAAAGTGGAAATGAAGCAATTTATTTATGTTTCGATCCACCAGGAGTCGAGGCGAGGTGTATAATCGCCTCACAAAATATATGCCCAGCCAGCCAAGCTCCCACTTTATTCCATCCCCCACTCAATTAATGTTTCAGAACTCGAGTATTTATGCATCATGCTTTTACTTAAGGGGCATACTTTTACTTATGGGTGGGTAGAGTTGTACGATGGACAAATAAAGGTGTGGGAATAAATGGCAGAAATTTTGGGAATTTTGCTACGTGTAGAAATTTATATTTTTAGGAAATCTAGATTTTTGGGAAATTGTCTGATTTTTTTTATAATTTACCTCGTGAAAATAAATTATTGGAATTTTTAACCATGAAAATGTTAATTAATTTTCATAGCATTTTTTCATGAAAAAAATTGCATAGCATTTTTTTGTATGAAAATAATTACCGAGAATCTTTAAGTATTAGTAAATATAAATTTCTGGAATCATTTGCAAAAAAATTAATTCATTGCATTTTTTTGCATGAAAGTACATATACCCAGAATCTTTAAGTGTAGATATAAAAGTCGGGAATTATAAGCATGAAAATAAAAATTCATCGTAGATATTTTTTCATGAAAATAAATACCGTATGTATGTACATACATAACTTTTGGGAATTTTGAAAATGCCAAATTTCTCAGCAACTTATTATAATTATAAAATTGGGCTTTCCAGATTAATAAATAAATGCAGCCCAAATATAGCATCAGTACAACTCTACACTTATTTTGACGGACTGACTTACTACCTGAATGAGTTAGTGACTTGTATATATCGCGAACAAATTAATGTATTTATTATTCACACATGCTGACCTTTACCACTGTGATGGGGGAGAAAGAAAGCCTGTATGTATTTATGACGGCGTCTTGTCCGTCCGTCCGTCCATCCATTCGTCTAGCCGCTTAAAGTATTTAGCTTGTTTGTCCCCCTATTTATACATCGCTTTCTCTTAAATGCTAGGTACGAGGAAATGGTTGGTTGGTAGTGACCTTTAAATAATTGCCACCCTCTCTCTTCTCTCGTGTTGATATAAATAATTGTGATGTTCCCCTTAATGCACAAACTTGGCAAATTTTAGGTATTCATTTGCACAGCAATTTTGGGGTTAGTGTTTCGTTTCTTGTAGGTTTGCTATATTTCTTGCAAGAAATGCGAGCTGCAAAAAAACTGAGAGAAACTGCAAGAAATAAGCGCCGTATGAAGTATGCGCGGCGGGGCGTAGTTTTTCGCGCCTTGCATTTCTCCCACGTCAAAATATTTACCTGGAAGAAACCACTTTCTCCCCGTTATTTCTTGCACCCGAAACACGACAAAACTATCATGCCATCTAAAATTACCGACGAAATACCCGGAATTCTATATATATTTACATACCACCCCACATATGCAAAATTTTCCTCAATTAAAACGACCCGCATTTAAAATAGCTCGGGATATTTTAAAACGTGTAAAAAAAACTGGGTAACCAACAACTCTTATCCGTTACATATTTAAAATTTGACGGATTGACAGTAGCACATGGGGCGAAAAAAGAGAAAGTGGGCACAAGGGAAGCCATTAAATTAATCGAATGAATATGAAGATGAATTTTAGTGACAGGATATAATTTCTTACACCTTGCATTTCTTGCAGGTAAAATGTTTAGCTGCAAAAATCTTTATTTCACGTGGTTACTTGCACCCGAACCATGACAAAGTTTTCTTGACATCTAAAATTACAGACGAGCAATACCCGGAATTCTATGTATGCAAAATTTCTCTCAATTAAAACGACCCGCATTTAAAATAGCTCGGGTTATTTTAAAACGTGTAGAAAAAACTGGGTAACCATCCACTCGTTACATATTTAGAATTTGACGGATTGACAGTGGCACATGGAGCGAAAAAAAGAGAAAGTGGGCACAAGGGCAGGCAGCCATTAAATTAAGCATTTTGCACAAGCAAACTAATCCTTTATTTAAAAGTAACAGACGGCACAAGTCAAGTCAAATGCCCGTTTCTTCTTCTTCTCTTCTTGGCCAAGACGCGGATTTATTATGTAGAACTTGTGCTAAAAGTTTTGCGAATGTCTGTCTTGATATATATTTCTTTTGATTCGGAGGAATGGTTTGGTTTGGCAAACATTTGCTTTAAACAGATGAGAATAAATCTTGGGGAGGACGGGTCATAAATATTTCATTAATATGCTGCTACAATCAAGTTGATGTGCGGTGTATGTGTGTAGGTACGTAGGAAAAAGACAAAGTTAAGTGATCCCGATCAACATGGAGGCACACAAGGCGAAAAACTGGTCAGGTTAAAAGAACGCCTTACGCCACACTTTGTCGAAACGACGGTTTATCCACAGCGACGAACTTGTGTGTCGTCTAGTTTTGGATTGTAATCTATGGTTGGGCGAATTTACAAGCTTGTGGACCGTCGAAAAACCGTCATTTTAGTCAGATCGGGTTATGTTTTGTCAAACATACAAATAAACTATGCGAAAAACTTGTGTACACTCTTAACTGGTATTAAATCATTACCGACCGGAGTACATGTTACTCTACCTGCACTGGTATTAACGGGAATTACCGTTGAGTAATGTTATGGTAATGAAAAATTTACCAGTCAGGAACAATTTACTACCAATCGGGTAGGAAATTATTACCAAATCAATACCAGCACGGAGTATTTATATGACTCTACCAGATTTTTAATAATGTAAGTATGTACATTACCTAATTTCTGCATGGGTTAACCGTCATTTGGTCCAAGTCTATTGTTTATCGGGGAAGTTTTATTCGCACTTGTTTTTTTATACAAATATATACGTTTAGTTGGATGCACTATTCGTGTCAGATTGGATTTATTGTCAATAAAATTAATGCATACGTTTTGTCCAACGGTTAAAGAGAAAGCGATCCAGTTTTTTGTATTCTTTGTCCCATTCCGACACTCATTATTTGCACGTATGTCATTATTTATTTTGGCTAATGATTCCTACTCTCTATGTAATTTATGG
The DNA here is from genome assembly GCF_002217175.1 of Folsomia candida. Taxonomy (NCBI): domain Eukaryota; kingdom Metazoa; phylum Arthropoda; class Collembola; order Entomobryomorpha; family Isotomidae; genus Folsomia; species Folsomia candida. The sequence goes on from NW_019091201.1 coordinate 5,225,137, forward strand.
TAGGGTAAATTCCATCAAAATCAAAATGCATAAGCATACCTATAACGAGCTTATAGTTACATAATGAGCTTAAATTTAGGAAATATGAAAGTGTAAAACTAAACTGGGCACGTAAACATGTCATGAAAAATGAACTTGTGACTTGCATGATGTAACGAAACGTCAATGTCAAACGAATGAGGTAAAATTACACAATTTCGGAACTTTCAACTTGACAAGTTTCACCCAAACGTGCCTTCTCCAAGCTATTCATTAGCTTTCAGTTTGTTCACAGGAGTATTTTCAGTCTTGTTTTTAAAGGGTGAAAGTCACTCCCACCACGCAATTTAGTTATGTCACCTGGTGGAAATTTACCACTTTAGGAACAAAAACTTCATTAAAATTGCATTAAATCGGGTCATTATTCAAGGAGAAAGTGACACTCGGAAATTATGACTATGTAGTGTCGATCCCCTCTTTTGCACATGTGGATCAATAGTGACAAAAAAAATATGGATATAAATAAACCAAGATTTTTCATTAAACAACGCTTTTTGCGTGCTGAAATTCAAATTCTAAAAAAAAGAATCTGAAATTTCGATGCGAGATTTCAATCAATAAAACGAATATGGAATCAAAATGCTACAAAAAAATTTTAAACTGGAATTTGTATGTGTTGAAATTTGCTAAAATTTTAATAATCTCGTGAGTATTTTTTCCTGGCGAAACGAAGAATCAGCAAAAAAGCTATAAAAATTTACCAATTTGACTACAGAATTTTTGGTTATTTAAATTTCCAAATTTTCAAGATCTCTCATTCTCATTCATCTAAAGTTTCTAGACGAAATCTCACCAAAACCAAGAATTTTAACAAAACAAAAAATCAATAAAAATTGCAATTTCAAATATTTTAATATTTTTTTTTCTCTCTATTTTTCCAGGCGAAATCTCAGGCAACGAGGAGGACGGGGAAGAAATGTCCACCGGACTGACGCGAAGTCTTAACCACAGCCCGATCCATAAGCCTTACTTATCATCCACCTCCTCCAACAATAACAATTCCTCCACCACCACCATGACGAAGGGGGCCTCGGCCGGAAGCTTATCCACCACCACGCCCTCCGACTCCTCCTCCCCCAACAAAAAAATCGCCAACGGTGACACCGACTCGTCCAGCTCCACCGTCGCCCCGGCGGAAAACCCGTCCCCCTCAAATCACCACCACAACAACCACCACATGTCCAACGGAAACGACCGTGGGGGGTATTACCACAACAACCACCACAACCACCACCACGACGCCAACTACACCCCCCACAACAACCACCACTACGAAAGTCACTACGACCGGTACCACTACCACAAGGATAACTACCGACCCCCCTCCTACTACAATGGGGGTGGGTATGAAGGTGGGGGGAGGGGGTCATCCTCCTCCGAACGAGGTTATCATGGGGGTGGGGGTCATCATCACAAGTCCGACTCGTACCACGGGGGTTATCAGTCCGGTGGTTATCATGGAGGATACAGAGGCGGCGGAAGTAATGGGTACAATACTTATAATCGAAACAATTCGACGACCGGAAATGGATCTTCGTCCGAGAGTGGGGGGTATAATGGGGGTGGGGGTGGTGGAGGTGACTATAATGGTGGAGGGGGACACCACCCCCCGTCCAGATCGTATGGACCGGGAAGATTCAGACGGAGTAGGAGTTATCCAGCGTCGAATTATTATTATGCGAATGGAAGCGGGGGTGGTGGGGCAGGAAGTAATTGTGACAATACCAACAAGCCTTCTTATAATCAAGGTGAGTGGCAATTTGTGACAATGTTGTGGATTAGTTAGGGCGCAAGTTAGTGAAAAAATAGTGAAATTTTGTATAAATGGGCATAATTTATGGAAATATTTCCAGAATTAAATTATGCGTACTATTTGTTTACAACCATGTGCGTATGTTAACTTGCGCCCATGTTGTAGCTTAACTATGGCGCAAGTTAGTTCATAAAAAACGTGAAATATAACGTAGCCTAATTTTTAAAAAATTCAGAATTAGTAATTTTGGGTAGAATTTTATAATTATTTACAACCATGTGCGAAACTCAACTTGCGCCCACATTGTAGCTTAACTATGACGCAAGTTACTACCAGACGAGCATAACTTGTTACAAGATTTTTTACCTCAAAATTATGAAAATTCTGCTTTAAATTATTAATTACAATTTAAAAATTTGTTCATTATTTACAATCACCTTTAAAGATCACCTCAACTTGCGCCACTGTTCTAACTAAACTTAACTCATGGCGCAAGTTACTATCTAATTCGCTGAAAGATATTTTATCCCTCAAGTTAGTAAAATCCAGATTACAATTTGCTCATTATTTACAATACAAATCACTGACAGAGGAAAGGAGTCGTGTTAATTGAAAACTTCTCTCCAACTTCCATTCTTAAATCTGTCGTGGTTTAATCAGAAACGCGTCGTTAATTTATTGGCTGACATGCCAAAGGTCGCATTCCTTCTAGAAAAACAAAACAGATTCAAATGCACGAGGAAATCTTATTTCGAGCGAATTTGGAAAGCTTCCATGCATAATTTGAATACATGTGTGGGGAGAGAAATATCAATTAAAGAGGCACTAACGAATCAGCATTTTCTGAATAAATGGGTAATTTCTACAGGAAAAATTAGTACTTTCAATTTAATGACGAAATCCCAATCAAAATTGAGGTAAAATTCAAAATTTATTTAATTAACGGATACAAAAACAAGATAATATAATTCGTTAAAAATCGTAAAAAATTTGACATTTATTTCAAACATGAGATAAATGTATATTCAAAATTTGTTAAATTAACTGCAGACAAATAATCATAGCGAGATATTAGTGAAAATTTTTGTAAAATTTACAAAAGATTGATATTTTTAAGAAACATAGAAATATTAAAATTATTTAAAACAATTTGAAATTTTAATGATTTAAGATACCTATAAAAAATTGTCAAATCAAAAAGTCGAAAATAAATTTTAACCAGAAAAACATGTCTGCAAAATTCTATTTATGTTAAGTTTTTCAATTAAAACTTAAAAAAATCGCATTATTTAACATTCCAAAATATAATTAGCTTGATTTTTTCAAAAATATTTATAAAAAATTTTGAGGTTTAAAAGATTTAAGATACCTATACAAAAATTGTCAAATCAAAACGTCAAAAATAAATTTTTACAAAAAAAAATTTGACTGAAAAACTATATTCAGGTTAATTATTACAATTTCTTGGTTTATTGAATTGGAATTCTAATTAACTTGATTTTAGAAATAAAACTTTTTAAAATCGTATCATTTAATATCTAAAAGCTCGAAAATATTTATAATTAGCTAGATTTTTTCCAAATAAATTGATAAAAATCATAAATTTTCACACCCATCACATCACATTTCTACCTTCTTTTTTAAAAATCCAACCTGCAAAATACAATCCTAACCCACCTGTCTCTCCCTCTGCAATTTAATTTATCCATCTCTCTCTCACTGTTGGGACCATCTTGGTTTCATTAAAATTTTTTTTAAATCATCCCTTAAAACTTGAAAATAATATAAATTAGGTCGATTTTTTTCAAAAATATTTATAAAAATCATGAATTTTCACACCCACCACATTTTTAAAATATCTAACGTGGAAAAATTTAATATTACATAAACCGCAGCCCACTTGTCTCACTCTCTGCAATTTAATTCTCTCTCTCTGCTGGGACCATCTTGGTTTATTCCCAAAAATTTGCATTGACATTTTCCCCGCACGTGAGTCCGGAAGCAGAAGAGGCAGAGACCTATTTCTGGCACGGAATCCATTCCAACTTCTATTTTTATGGTCGACTTATTCTAAACGTGTTTCCATTCCGATTCAATCGGCTTAAAAAGAGTGAGATTAGATTAACCTCCGCTGCTTTCCAAATCCTGTCGACATTTATAAAATGAGTGTATTTCCCTGTATTTCGAGGAAGAGGAGAGAGCCGCAAGGTCATGTTGGGCAGGTTGGGACCTGATCCGAGTGACTGACAATAATGCAATAATCCCAATTTTTTTCCTCGACTCTTGAGCTCTGTGCAGTGGCCGCGGAATGTGCCATGGGGACATCGGGGGACATTAACATTGTAGGATGGGGGAGGGAGGGGTTTGTATAAGATGGGGAGATGATGGGGATATCGAAGAAGCGTGGGGATATTGTCCCTCTGTCCCCTCCAGCTTCCGCGGCCACTGCTTTATGTTGATACATTTGAGTAGCCTGAATTTTCTCAGTGGCCGCGGAAGCTGTGGGGACATCTGGGGATATTAGAATTGTAGGATAGGGGAGGGAAGGGTTTATATAAGTAAGATGGGCAGATGATGCGGACATCGAATAACCATGGGGACATTGTCCCCACGCATCCTTCCGCGGCCACTGGCTCCCCAAAAATGTTGCCCTTTTTCCTGTCAACATCATCCTCTCATCCTGTTAACACGAGTTTTCATAATCCGCAAGAGAAAAAAACACAAAAATTCACTTTCCCAAAAATCAGCTTATCTGTCAAACAAATTATCGTCACGAGCCCAAATCCCACCTTGATCGCGTCCTTGCCTCAATTATGTTTGCAGACCTCTTAATATTAGCAATTATGTGTTAATTTCGTTACGAAAATATCTGCAAACAGGACGAATGCATTATTTTCATACGTAGCTTTATACATTGTATCCCTGGGTGCATGAGGTAGTCAGTCAGTGGGTTAATTAAGTCCGAAAAACAAAAGATTATTATTGAACAAGTAATGTATGGACATCAGTTAGACCATCAATAATTCCGTGTTAATTATGGTATCATGAAAAGCAAGGTGAAATCGAGAGATCCGTCTGCTTCACATGCATACGTTGAAATTACCATTACACATTTAATTTCTCGTCGCGACATGTGTGAATTGAATTTTTGACTGTGTGCATACTTATGAAAATTACTTACATATTATTTAACTCGTGATATCTATAACCTTGCTACCTTGCGTATCCATTTCGTAATAGAAATCGACTTGATGGGATATTTTTCTTCGGAAAGCATTTTTGAAACTGTGGAAAATTTCCGACAGAAAAATTATTCTATTCCGCAAAAAATTGTGAACTTGTATTCTCGGCAGAAAAGTGGGCCAATTTTGTGATTTTCATACATTCATTCATCACTTAATCTCTCGGCCCTATACATTTACTCAATTAGGTATTTAAAATCCATATGAGTATTTACCATAATGCTCGACATAAAATTTACTGAGCAATAGTGTAAGTAGGCAGTTTAGTACATATATAGTCTGTCCAATAATAAATACGAAAATAATCCACTTTAGGGAAAATTTTTCCTATAAAAAATATCACATGGTCGTTTTCTACGGCTAATTCCTCTCTCTTCTTCGCTTTTTTCTCCCACGCTTTCCCCCAAACTTTCTCCACCATCATGTGTTCTCTTCTTACCAAAGTTCCGAACCAGGCAAAAATTTGGAGAAAGAAACTGCAAAACTTTTTCTGAATGGCTGCCTGCCTGAATTTGCTCTGGCCCCATTTTATCAGCGAAGGGAGAGAGAGATAGTCTTTAAAACTCGATAGAATATTCATGAGCTGACTACTGACTGAACTGACTCTGCGAAATTTCACATCTTTTAATATTAGACACACCTTTCTCTCTGAGGAGAAAGCCTTCACTTCACTTCATTTCACCTTCATTCCCAACTAATCTCAACCGACCCGAGCCAACCTAATTAAGAGATTTTCGTAGAAATGATGATTTGGTTATGGAATATGGCTTAGGTTTGGTCGTGAGAAGATACTTTTTAGTAATAATAAGGGGAAAGTTGAAAAAGTGGGGAGAAAATTAGGGGGACAATAACATGACGAGATATGGGAGGGGAGGAGCTTAGTGTTGGAGGGATTGGAAAACCCTTTATTTTTGGGGGACATTATGGTCACAATTTTGGAGTAATGAGGCTAAACTTTGTAAAAATGGAGAGAAAACGGAGGTGATTTGTGTGGAATCTGTAAGATTTTTGGGACAATAATATGACAAGATAAGGAAGGGAGGAGCTCATAATAGCATTTAAAGAATAGGAAAATCCTCACTTCTAGACATTAGGTGCTCTCAAGTTCCCTGAAAAGTTACTCATTAGAAATTTAACATAATTTAAAATTTGCATTTAATATTTCAATTTCCAATTTGAAAAGCGATACATAAAAAATCAGGTTTTTTTGTTCATAATCGGAAAATCAAGTCTAGATTTTCAGAAAATTTTGAGCAGAAAAATCAGAATCCTGAGCGAACAACCAAGAATACTGGGCCCTGGGCCTACAAAATCTAGATTTTCTCCTAATTCCACTGAATTTGAGAGCACCTTTTGTAATCCCCTAATGTCACCAATATGCAAATCTGATGGATTGTGTGCAGTATAATATGTTTGTCATTCCGAATAAGATAAGATAATGCCTGCCTGCCTGCCTTCTTACATTCCGAAAGTTTGTAAAGTTTCAAAAATTTTGTCCACCCGGGACGAAGGAGGAATATAATGGAAATTCTTTCGGGAATCGTGAATGCGATGGGATCTCAGTGCCAGAAAAGTTTGAGCTATCGTCCTTCCTTCGCCTCCTCGTTCTCACTCAATTCTTAACTTAAGTATGTAAGCAGTGCAGTCAGTGGCCGCGGAAGGGTGGGGACAAAAGGGAGACAATGTCCCCATGGTTCTTCGATGTCCGGATCATCTCCCCATGTTATATAAACCCCTTCCTCTCCCCATCCTACAGTGTTAACGTCCCCAGATGTCCCCACGGCTTCCGCGGCCACTGGTAGAATTCAGACTACTCAAATGTATGAACATGATGCAGTGGCCACGGAAGCGTGGAGACAAAAGAGGGACTATGTCCCCCCGGTTATCGGTTATATGAACCCCTCTTTCCCAAATCCTACAATGGCATTGTCCCAGATGTCCCCATATCTTCCGCGGCCACTGATGCCACTGATCCCCTTGAGTTAATCAGTCTCATGTAATGAGTGAGTGAAACGTGCAATGCCCGTAGAAGCATGTGGAGAGAGGGACGATTATGCTATACAAACCTCACCCTCCCCCAATCCTACAATTTTAATATCCCCACATGTCCCCCCACAGCTTCCGCGGTCACTTATGAAGGTAACCGGCTCAATTTTTATGGGTGAAAGGACTTGGTCCGTAATAAGCTCTTGGTGATCCTATTACTAACTGGGTGAGGACGGCCCGAATTAATGACGATTTTTCACGGCAGCTCCATTAAACTCAATCAAGTCGAGAAAGGAGAGAAAGTTGTTCGGAGGAGGAGAAAACGTGAGTTGGATGCTGTACACAAGTTTTGGACAGAAATTTAGTGCATTTTTAGCAAAAAGAAAAAGTTCACGTGTGCGAGTTGGCCTTCGTACACGGTTTTTTAACCAAAAAAATTATGTAACATCGCGTAGGACACTAATTACGTGAGCGAAATGTTGCCTCAATCTGCTACAAAATTCTATGATGCATTTGTAGAAAGGTCAATCATTCTTAGAAAACAGTATTTTTGCAACATTATGAGTTTATGGACAGGTTTTTAAATTTTAGCCCGAGTCAAGGCTAATGTACCCTTCATGGTTATCTGTCCGTTTATCTATCGATTACGCCTTGACATTTTGAACATACATAGAACATGAAAAATTAAGTGGCAAGTTTAAAGATGAGGACAATGTGTGGAGACAAATGGAAAAGTTGTCGTGGTCGTATTACATATTTATACCCACCTCAATTATTTTAGCAACACCCTGACTCGGGCTAAATAAAGTTGCACTGCGGGGTTTAAATAGAAAAAAATAGGCAACTGGTATTGAATAATTACGAATCATTCCTGGCGGAGTACAAATATGACTCTACCGGTAATATCGATCGTTACAATGTGGTGGTAATGAAATATTTTCCACTTACAATTAGAATCAAACTATAACCAATCCGGTAGGGAATTATTACCAAATCAATATCAGTACGGAGTACATATGTTGTATGTGACTCTACCGGATGCTTTACAGGGTACTTTTGACTTTAAATATGTATATATGTTTAATTTTTAAGTAAAAATAGACAATTACATAACAAGGCGTAGGACACTAATTACAGATATGATAAGATACATGTTATCTCTTCATTTGGCACAAAATTACTTGCCACCTACTCCCGTAATCTTTCCTCTAAAAAGAAAAAAATGCCACCCACTTGTCACCCACTATATGACATTCAGCAGACCCGCTACTGCATGATGACGCCGCTCTTTAATAATCTTATCCCTCTCAACCCATTGTGCTTTATGACAGTGGTGAAGATGACGAAATGCGATCAGTGGCCGTGGAAGCCGTGGGCACATCTGGGGACGTTAACATTGTAGGCTAGGGGACGAATGGGTTTGTATACCATGGGGAGATGATGCTGACATCGAATTACCGTGGGGACATTGCCCCTCTTTTCGGACCCTTCCGCGGCCACTGATCGCGATGACCAGACCACATGACATTTCCAAATTACGCTGAAATATGGAGAGTCGTGGAGCGATTTTCATCTTCACCGGAGGCGATAAGGAGGAGAGGAAAGGTGACAAAGACGGAGGGCGACGGGTTCAAAGGAATAAATTTCTGATGGGAAATGTCAACTCGGAATGGATCCCAATTTATCCCAAGATTTGTGATACTCTTTCGTCCGTCCTCAAAATCTGAGCTATTTTTTCTTGGGTGGGGGCAGGCAGACCGGAACTAAACTTGCACAGTTTACATATTCAATTCATCTTATCGGGTGGATAACGTACTGGAAAAAAATGTGTATTATTTGTGCGTAAAGTTGTAGGATTGTTGGGACATGAAAATAAATGGAATTCCGAAAATTCGGGGTATTTACGTCTAGAATTTTATGAATTTTTGGAATGAAAATCAATTATTTTTAGCATGAAAATAAATTATCGCAATTTTAAGCATTTTTCCCATGAAAATAATTAGATTTACTTTCACCTTCGAGGAAAAACGTGTCATATGCAAACATTGAGCAAAATTGGGATAAAATCTGCAAATATTAACCGGAAGGTGAGGGATCGCTTGCCAGAAATGCAGGACATTTATGCCCAGAATTTATTTTAATATTTTCGGCATAAAAATATGTAAGTTATCAAAATTTTGAACATTTTGACCATGAAAATAATGAAATTTACTTTCACTATTAATGAAAAAAGAGTTTTCGTATGTAAATATTCAGAAAAACTGGCATAATATATGTAGAATCTGGAAATATGCATCTAACAATTTTTGCGAATATTAATTGTGCAATTATTTTTTTGCAGAGGAGTACACGAAAATCACGACCCCACGTCAAGACGTGCTCTTCAAGAAGGGTTATTTGAGCCAGAAGAAGCCTCAGTCCTCGGTGGAAAGCGCGTCCGCAACGACCACGCCCACCGCCTCCACTAACGGCACTCCTGATACCCAGTCCACCAACGGGATCAATTCTGGTAAGAATAAATTTTCATTTCAATCCGTCAGCAGAATTATATTCATAATATTCATCAAAAATTACACGTGCAAAAAAATCGTACTTTCTATTACATATTTTGCACAAAACTGTTTCATTACGTGACAAAATATGAACCAAAACGTGCAAAAAACGTATGCAATTGTATTTTTTTATTAAATATTTTGCAGAAAACAGAACTGCTTTCTTTTCGCAGTCTCAAAAATAATTACGTAATATGAACCAAAAAATTATACATGCAAAAAATAGCACTTTTCTATTAAATATTTTGCACAAAGCTGTTTCCTCTTGCAGTCCAAAAATTATCACATAATGTGAACAAAAAACTTATACGTGCAAAAAAAACATGCATTTTTCTATTAAATTCTTTAGCACAAAACTGCTTTCTTTTGCAGTCCAAAAATACACTGAATGTCTCGTCTTTTTCTTATTATTTATGTATGTACATGATGCAAATACAGAAGTGAGTGACGTGACGTCCACGTCCCTGAGATGCATCTTATCAGATCCCAGACGAGTGTCGCATATCTATTTCATAGAAAAAAAACTTTTCGAGTCGGCATTTCAATCGAATATTCATATTTATCCGTTCAATCTTCTTACTTTTATTGTGAGAAATAGACATCACTCTACTCTAACTGATAAAGGACGTCTCCGAGAGGATGCTCTCCGATTTTGGGCAAAATAATGTCATTCGATCGCAAATTTAATTAGGATGAAATTTGCAACATAAATAATTAAAAAAACTTGTTAGAATTCTGACTTGCTGCGAGCTAATCTAAAAATTAATATGATATGCAAAATATGGTTTTTTTACTTGATAGGTATCAAAGCTTTAAGCGCAGTTTACAGGTCATGTTTTTCACGTGAAATCACCTTGGCGTGAAAATTTCACGCAAATTTCACAAAATGGGTCTCACGTCAACGGTGAAAACAACGCGTAATTTTCACTCGAGTGAAATTTTCACTCAAACTCGATGAAATTTCCGTGAAATGCTTGCACATTATTTCACGTGAAAAGTTCGGTTATTGGTCATATTGTATATTGTTGGCATAACGACAACATTACAACGTTCACGGAAAGCAATATAAATTTTCAAATTAAAGTAAATAACCGATAAAGTGATCATGGTTACTATGTTTCACTTAAAGAAATGACTAGTAATGTAAGATTTAAAATAATGACCTGTAAACTGAGCTATGGAATTTGCGTGAAATTAACTTATTTCTCGCAAATTTCATTCAAATTTCATTTTGTTGATGCGGTGAAATTTTCACGGCAATTTCATTCCGCGCAAATTATTGACCTGTAAACCTTACTTTACATTTAAAAAAAATAAAACTGTAGTTATTAACACCTGTCCAGTAGTAAATTTGGAAAGTGTAAAATTTGGATGGAGCGAACAAAGCATCTAAAAAATGATATTATTTGTGAAATATATGTTTTTTACTCGAACGGTATCAAAGCCTTTCATTTTTTAAACAAAAGTGAAGGAATAACTTCATTAAATTTGGAAAATACGAAATTTCGAAAATATAAAATTTGTCAATTTACGGCGCGTTTTCTCCTCTTTGGATGCAAATATCTCGGCCAAACGTGCCCATTGGGAGATCGTGTCTTTCGCAAATTTCATCCTAATTAAACTTGTCATCGATTTCCACTAATTTGCTACAAATCGGAGAGCATCCGCTGGGAGACCTCCTTTCTTAGCGAGTTATGAAGCATGCAAACTGTGTGCAAAACAATTAACTCCTTAATTTAATAGTATTACGTAAAGTAAAGAATAAGAACCAAGGACAATTTTTGTATTTTCAAAAATTTTACACATGTGTAAAATGCATTTCATAATTTAAAAGTGTTACGTAAAAAACAGAAAATTTCTGTTTTCAAAAATTTTACACAATGAAATAAGATTTCATCCAAGACATCGTAATCCTCCTCTAGTACAAACTCTTCCTCGTATGCACATTCATTACTAAGGAGTAGAAGGTCACTACTTGTCGGGCCCCGATTTCGATCTCCTTTAGATATGTTGTAGTACTACATGTGTGTAGAAAAAGTGAAGGAGGGTTAGACTCCATGAGCCCATTTACGCCCGCCACACCCCCTCAAAGGCGCCCAAACCCCCAGAGTTGCCGCACTAAAATCATAGCCAAAAATCGAGTTTTGGTCAGATTTTCAAAAAAATTACATTTTTGTGATCCCAGATAGTTGCTCTATCATATCCAATAGCAAACTCAACTTTTTTGAAATTTTCAATATTTTCGAAGATTTTCTGACCAAGGGTATGTATTGAAAAAATTCGAAATTCCAAAAAAGTTGAGTTTGCTATTGGATATGATAGAGCAACTATCTGGGATCACAAAAATGTAATTTTTTTGAAAATCTGACCAAAACTCGATTTTTGGGGATGAATTTAGTGCGGCAACTCCGGGGGTTTGGGCGCTTTTGAGGGGGTGTGGCGGGCGTAAATGGGCTCATGGAGTCTAACCCTCCTTCACTTTTTCTACACTCATATAGTACTACAACATATCCAAAGGAGATCGAAATCGGGGCCCGACAAGTAGTGACCTTCTACTCTTAAGTTCTTATCCTGATTAATTAATACGCTAAACCCCATGCAAACTGAGTGAGTGAGTGCAACGCGGAAATTGACACATGACAAGTCTTCTTGCCTGCCTGGTCTGACCCACATTTTGAGATTGGATGACTGACACATGCAATAAATGAGAAGCGAGCGACTAAATAACTCACACACACATTTTGTTCTTAAGAGAAGATCAGGGTGCAAATAAGACCGCCACGTGCAAGAAATAAGGGGGAGAAAGTGGTTTCTTGCAGGGAAATATTTTGACGTAGGAGAAATGCAAGGCGCGAGAAACTACGTCCAGGTGCGCATAGTTCGTACGGCGCGTGGCCAGATGGCTCATATTTCTTGCACTTTCTACCAGTTTCTTGCCCATCGCATTCCTTGCGGTATACGGAGATATGCACCCGCTCATTTGCACCCGCTCAATTGCACCCGCTCAATCGCACCCGCTCATTCGCACCCCGGCACATTTTGCACCCCAGCCAATTTGCACCCGCTCAATCGCACCCGCTCAGTAGCACCCCTGCACATTTTGCACCCCAGGCCATTTTGCACCCTTTAAAAACTAGAACAAAGAGAATAAGGTTCTAGTAAGTTTATTGATAAGTGTGTCCCATAAAAGGTGGAAAATTACACCACAAGCTAAAAGATTACATGAATGAGTAAATATTTATACTTCTCCAGCTTCAAATTTACGCACAAAAGGTTTATGAATCAAGTTTTATACAACCTTGGCAAAATTCGACTTTTTTGGTGACTAAATGTAAAATTAAAATGTACCCTAAATAAATAAATAAAGAGTACGCTTTAAGAAACTAAAAAATGTATGTAATCAGCATAAAAAAACAAATTTTGATCAACCAAATTGTAAATTATAATCGTTCATTGATAAATTTTTAGTTACTAGCTGAGTAAAAAAATCCACAACTAATTTCACCTAGTAGTTGAGGATTACTCAACCAGATTTTACACAATCTTGTACAAATTTTCTACAACTTTCGCTAGAGTGTTTGATATTCGAAAGTATTACTTTCAAAGTAATGGTTTCGGACTTTTTCTTTGATTTTGACGACACGTTATTGGGCTGTATAGTTTGACTGTGCAATCCTGCACTATGACCCAAAACGGGGTACGAGGGTAATGCTCTATCGCTGATGACTGGATGTATCCAGCCTGTGTAGTTGTACACATAGACTAAGATAGTCGAAACCCTGGGTCGCATTATTAACAACCTTCTTTGTTCTAGTTTTTAACAACTCAATGATTCATCCAGCAACTATTCCGTTTGTTCTAGTTTTTAAGGGGTGCAAAATGGCCTGGGGTGCAAAATGTGCCGGGGTGCGAATGAGCGGGTGCGATTAAGCGGGTGCAATTGAGCGGGTGCAAATGAGCGGGTGCATTTATCCGCAATTCATTTCTTGCACTTCGCATTTCTTGCGGGGCTTGCTTTACAATGCAAAAAATGTAGCACACCCGAAAGAAATGAAACTCGTGGTCGGGTTATTCAGAAAGTGTAAAATGTGAAACTTCAAGACCGGATTTAAGAATTTATGGATATGAAATAAATTGAGGAATAGTTAGATTTTTAGGAAATAATGATTATGAAATTATCGAGATTTCTGGCAATTTATTCTTTAAATTTCTGGCAAATTCGTGCAGTTTCTTGCAATTTCTTGCAGTTTCTTGCAATTTCTTGCAGTTTCTTGCAATTTCTTGCAGTTTCTTGCAATTTCTTGCAGTTTCTTGCAATTTCTTGCAGCTTCTTGCAATTTCTTGCAGTTTCTTGCAATTTCTTGCAGTTGCTTGCAATTTCTTGCAGTTCCTTTCAATTTCTTGCACTTTCTTGCAATTTCTTGAACTTTCTTGCAGTTTCTTGCAGTTTCTTGCAATTTCTTGCAATTTCTTGCAGTTTCTTGCAATTTATTGCAGTTTCTTGCAGTTTCTTGCAATTCCTTCCATTTCATGCTTCCCACTGCAAGAAATGCAGCAAAATCCAACAGAAACGAAGCCCTGGTACCCAGAACTAAATAACTCACCCATTTTGTTCATCTCTTTAGTTCTTTACATAAGAAGAAGCTTGCTTTCACTCCATTTTTCATCTCCACTCTCATTTCAAATTGCCAACTGGTCGTGGTTTTGGCCACGTGGTGCATGTGCTCCATCTCATCCCTCAGCTTGTGAGTTTATGAAGGAAATAAATGTCAAGAGATTAACCTGGTCTGGTCCGTGGGGATTACGTGACTAGGATTGCGGAGCAGGGAGCAATTTGCAGCCAAAGTCAACATTTTATCGGCACCATTCCCCTAAAGATGAGCATACATACAAACACAAGGTTGGACGGGAGTAAGAGAGGCAGGGTCAACTTCATTTCATATCATAAAAATTATACAGCGAGTAAATATCTCGATAACTCGGCGGCCGGCTTCTCTTTTTTTACAGGGTTGACTCCATCCATTCACTACTTATTATGTTCAGAAGGCGGCTATGTATTTACCAAAAATTGCTGAACAATTTATGAAAAAATGCATACATAAATATTCACGAAATATATATGTGCAACTAAATAGCAAAATTTGGATTTTTGATTTTTTTTAATCATCCGGAATTTTTGTGATCCATTTTTTTTAGAAATAACTTTCGTCTCAAAACAAAAAATTGACAAAATATACGTATTTTTAAAGAAATATGTAAAAGACGTTATTTTTCAAACAATAAGGTCTGAAATCTTAGAAATATGTAACAATATTTTGAAGTTTTTGTGCTCTATAAAAGTTCGTGGAACAAATGAAAAAGCTGACCATAAATAAAGAACGTCCGGGAATGAATGGGAATGCGCGCTCTAGCGAGTATATTGACAAATCAATAAACCCGCGAACTATAATAATTTAAATTTCTGAAAGCCCACTTCATTAGGGTCAATTTGGTATATCACTCTTAAATTTCAAAAATGGATAAGGGTAGAAGAAGCTTGTTTGAAAGGGAGCTGTTAGCAAAACGAGTGATGGAGTTCTACAACACGACAGCCAACCGAGACTCCAAGGTGACCTGGAACTTTTTTAAGCAGGAAGGAATTCCAAGTTCAAATGTGTATTCCTACATAAAAAAGTTCAAGGATTCCGAAAATGTGCAATTCAAGAAGCCAGCTGGTCGTCCGGCGAAGCTAGCGACCACTCGAGTGAAAAATAGAATTGAAAAAATTTTCAAAACCAAGCCATCAACGTCAGTAGCTGTAGCTGCCAGGAAAGTCAAAATTTCCAAAAGCTACCTGGGGGAAATTAAGGTCCATAAATTAGGAATCAAAGCAAGGACCAAAAAACCTGCACCAAACTACAAGCCCGTACAAGAAAGTCGGATCAAGGATTGCTGTCAAAAATTGTTGAAGAAAATGCGTGGAAAAGTAGTGATCCTGGATGACGAAACGTATGTTCCGGTTGACCCTTCAAATCTTCCAGGGCGTCATTTTTTTCATAGCTCGGATCCCTCTGAAGTGGCTTATGAAGAAAAAGTACGAAAAAAAGACAAATTTCCAAAGAAATATTGCATTTGGCAATGCATCTCCAGTCACGGACATGTATCAGACCCGGTAGTTCTCGAAGGGAATATCAATCAAGATATTTATCTGAAAAATTGCGTCAAGGCTGGATTGGAAGCATTTATTAATAGGTTTCACAAAAATGATAAAGTTTTGTTTTGGCCTGACCTCGCCACTTGTCACTATGCAAAGAAAGTGACCGAGTACCTCAGAAAGAAAAATATTGATTTCGTACCAAAAGATATCAACCCACCTAATGTACCCCAACTCCGCCCAATCGAAAAATTCTGGGCACGTTCTAAGTCAGTATACTCCCGGCTTCAAGATGTGCCTGACACCTTTCGAAAATTCAAAGGACGATGGAAGAAAATCACCTCGGAAGTGGCAAAAACTTCGGGAAAAAATTTAATGAAAAATCTTCGCAAGAAAATCGAACTAGTCGCCAACGGGGGTGTGGCGGCCTTAGCTATTAATTAAATTATGTAGGTACGTATTTGGTATTATACATATGCAAAAAGTTTAAAATTCCGATAACTCATTGTGATTTTATGACCACATTTTCAGACCATTCCCATTCATTCCCGGACGTTCTTTATATATCCGTCCTCTGAACTTATGTCACAAAATAAAATGAATCGATATCACTCCTCGTTAAAGAACATTTAACAACATTTTTTTTTATACCGGAATAGCACCCCGTACTAAAAATGGAAGTTTTATGTGTACCACCTAAAATCTGACCGATAGTCGCACCGTTCGAAATCTGGTGTCTAGTCCGGCAGATATTAAACTTGTTACCACGTGGTATTAAAATTATTGCGGTCCGTAAAAATTTCCTATCGGCATGGTAAACCTTCAATACCGAGCTGTTACTACAGTGTACATAATCCTTATCAATACCACCTTAGAGTAATACATGAATACTTCTTGGTATAATTTTAATCCTAGATTTCTTAAGGTGCAACTCCACACTTATTTGATTCGCTACGTTGACTACAAGAACAAGCATGCAAATTAATTACAGTTACACATTTATCGCTTCACCGGTGTACGTACGTATTCGCACCATTTAATTTTGCTACAAGGTTCATTATTATCAAGAAGAAGCCGACAGCCCACCAAGAGGCTCTCTGTCAAGAGGAAGATGTCACTTGTCTCTCACTCCCCCGGATAACTTGACGCCTTCTTCTTCTCCGGACTGGATGTCAAGTGTCATCCTCCGTGTCGTGTCGTGTCGCTGGGACGGAAGGGAACATGTGTTGTCCAACAAACAAAGTAGTCGTTCGTTAGTTAGTTAGTTAGCATACTTTGTGGTGCGGTGCGGGGGGTGACACCGCGTTTCACTCACTTTTCCTCCTCCTTCTCGGCTGGCTATCATCTTCTTGAGACTTCTTGTCTGAAGTGAGAAGGGAGCTCAAGTTGGGATGCAGGGGCCGCGGAAGCCGTGGGGACAGAGGGGGACATTAATATTGTAGGATGTTTAGGGGAGGGAGGGGTTGATATATATGACATGGGACGATGAGGGGGATGCCGAATGACCGTGGGGGACAGAGGGACAATGTCCTCACGATTCCGCGGCCACTGTAGGGATAGGATGTTGTCAGTGGCCGCGGAAGCGTAGGGACGGACAGAGGGACAATGTCCCCACGGTTATTAAATGTCCCCATAATCTCCCCATGTTATATAAACCTCTTACTTCCCCCTATCCTGCAATTTTAATGTCCCCCGATGTCCCCACAGCTTCCGCGGCCACTGGCCATTTTGAGAGACAAAGTTTGATACTTTGTGGTAATGTCCTTGTCGCTGTGTGTATGAGGTTGCAACAGACATTTCTTAAACTGACGGACGACGGTGCTTGGCTTCAGTTTACAAGATGATACATATTTTGTAGTTTAGTCGTCGTCGTCTTTGTGTCGGTCTGGTGACATGATGAGAAACAAAGTCATTATCATCTCGAAATGATAACCTCACTTTTTGCCGTGGATAAACTAAACTAACTCAGGTCTGGTTGGCTGTCTGGTGGCAATATTTTCGCTTAAAAAGTACCAGTTTAAGCTTAATGATTCCTGTATGTACCCGAAGTCAGTCAGTTATGCTCGGTTGGGATAACATTTCATCAATCATTTTTTTAAATGAGGTACACTTGTTCTCTAAAAAAATTCTGTGTCATGAAAATAGTGGACACCAAATTAAGATTTCACCCCAGATTTGGTAAACCTCAGTTTTTTAAAGCCAATTTCAGCAGATATTACATAACATAACCTTGAATTTTTAAAGTATGTCCAGAAACCTTCGAAAAAAATTCGACACCAAATTAAGATTTCAGCCCAGATTTAAAAGTAAAATCTAATACAGCAGATGTTACGTAACCTGTAATTCATACAGTAAAAAAAGTACTACTTGACAGTGGCCGCGGAAGAGTGTGGACAAAGGGACCATGTCCCCACGGTTGTTCGATGTCCGCATCATCTCCCCATGTTATATAAACCCCTCCCTTCCCCATCCTACAATGTTAGTGTCCCCACATGTCCCCTCACGACTTCCGCGGCCACTGCTCCTTGTGTACGTCAAGCTTTGTCTGGAAGTGGTCTCGTTGGTCGACATTTCGTCCATATTTCTTGTTTAAATTTAAGGTCCGCAGAAGCAGATCGGAAATCTATTTTACACTGATTAATGTTTCAACATACAGTGTTCGGGTTTATGTTGGTTTGGTTTTGGCAAGAAATTCTCCCAGCCAGGGAGCAGAACCAAGTCATCAGTCATCACGCCGAGCTGTCGTAGTCTATTGAAATCTCGGCCTAAGAGGAGTTGCAGTAGAGGAGATTTGACGTAAAGTGACTCACTTATCCAATGTGCATCATCTGCTAGATGGAAAATTGTTCCAAACCGACATAAGCAGCTCTGGAACAGTGTGCATATTGGGGGTATTCATTACGAGTTCGTATCGTTTGCAAAAAAACAAAGTTCGCAAAAAAAACACAAAGTTCGCAAAAAAATTGCCTTGAAAACTTACGCATCACTAAAACTAGCAAATACGTAGTTCCCAATTTTTTTCAAAATTATATTGCGTGCTATGCGAACGTACGGAGCTTCTAATGAATACCCCCATTGTTTTCGATTTATTGCAGAAAACATATGAACTTTTGAGTGAGTTAGCTGACAGTTTTGCGACTTATTATTTTGCACAGATTTCTAAACCAATTCATGCAAATTGAAACAAATAAGCTGGTAAATTATATCCATATATTTTGCATAATTTGAATAATTCAGTTAAACGGCTTTGCGTTTAGATTTTAAATTAATTGACGATTTTGCGACTTATTATGTTGCCTAGATTTTCAACTCAGTCATGCAAATTATGAAAACAAATAAATTCAGATGCACAAAGGCAGTGGGCTAATTTCTGTGCAAATATTTTGCATAATTAGGTATATACTAATACAGCTTTGCATTTCAGTTTTAAATTAATTGAAAATTTTGCTACTTATTATTTTGCACAGATTTCCAGCCTAATCATGCAAATTGAAACAAATAAGCTTACAAATTCATACATACAAGAGTACCTTGCAAATTTCTATGCATATATTTTGCATAATTAGCTATGCACCTATACGGCTTTGCATTTCTATTTTAAATTAATTGACGCTTTTGGGACTTATTATTCCGCACATCTTTCCAGCTCACAAATTCATACATATGAAAAAAGTCTTATGCAACCCAACCCTAAATTATACCCATATTTTGCATAATAATTAGCCACGGATTTGCATTTCGAGATTTCCACTCTTGTCTTTAGGAAGATAATGAAAATAATCCTTGGAAATAAATGAAGTACAAATGAATGCTGCACTGATCGATAAGTCTCCAGCTTTTGTGCATTATGCTAATTGGAAATCCCTCACAAACATATCCACGTAGCAAAAACACCACCGGCTGTGATTTGTGCTTCTGGTGTG
Source organism: Folsomia candida (assembly GCF_002217175.1). Classification (NCBI taxonomy): domain Eukaryota; kingdom Metazoa; phylum Arthropoda; class Collembola; order Entomobryomorpha; family Isotomidae; genus Folsomia; species Folsomia candida. The sequence goes on from NW_019091201.1 coordinate 5,244,765, forward strand.
TGGGACGACGCAGTGGCCGCGGAAGCTGGAGGGGACAAAAGAGGGACAATGTCCCCACGGTTATTCGATGTCCCCATCTTATACAAACCCCTGCCTTCCCCCCATTCTACAAAATTGTTGTCCCCAAATGTCCCCAAGGGTTCTGCGGCCACTGGGAGAATTCAGGCTACTCAAACGTATGAGCATAACGCAGTGGCCGCGGAAGGGTGTTGATAATGTCCCCACGGGTATTCGATCTCCCCATGTTATATAAACCCCTCCCTCCCCCCATCCTACAATCTTGCTGTCCCCAGATGTCTCCACGGCTTCCGCGGCCACTGAAACTACGATGGCGACGATTATTACGACGATAGTCATCTCCTTTCCATTCCTTTTGTTGTTTTGTTTTGCGTGGGAGACAGAAATATACACGGATTTCTGATGAAATCGGGAAATGAAAGCAAGTGCAGAGATGTAAGATGACACGAAGCGATGGTGTTGACAGCTTTAAAGGATCTCACAATGGAGGTCTCTCAGCGTATGCGATCCGATTTTGAGTCTTAATCGATGGCAAATTTGATTGGGATGAAATTTGCGAAAGACACGATCTCCCAATGGGAGAACGTTTGGCAGAGATAGTTGCATCCAAAGAGGAGAAAACGCGGATTAAATTTGATAAATTTTATACCTTCTAAATTTTAAATTTTCCATATTTAATGAAGTTATCACTGCAGTTTTTTTTTAAATTTATGTAAGGCTTTGATACCGTTCGAGTAAAAAAAAAGACATATTTCACAAATAATGTTAAATTTTAGATTCTGTGCTCTCACTTCTCTCCATCCAAATTTTACACTTTCCAAAATTTACACTTTCCAAATTTACTACAGGTCAGGTGTGAATAACGAAAGTTTTGTCTTAAAAAAATGTAATACTTTGACACCTATCAAGTAAAAAATCCATATTTTACATATAATATTAATATTTGCATTCGAAGAGGAGAAAAACGCGGATTAAATTTGACAAGTTTTACGCATTCCAAATTTGGCACTTTCCAAATTTAATACAGTTTTGTTACTAAACTTTTCTTTTAAAAAATGTAAGGGTTTGATGCCGTTCGAGCAAAAAAACATACTTTACAGACGAGATAAATTTTTAGATCCGGTTCTTTGAGGTGATAAATTCTATAAAAATGTATTGTTTAATTCCACTGTAAATTTCATGTGATCGATTGAGACTATTTTAAGCAAAATCTGAAAGCATACGATAGGAGGCCTCCATTTTTAGTGCATGTATATCTTTCTCAATGGGAGAACGTTTCGCACAGATATTTGCATCCGAAGAGCTCTGCTTTAATTTCTTGTACTATTTAAGAAATTTCTTTGCAAAAATTAAAAAAAAAACAATTTCTTGTAGGTGTTTTTTTTATTGCAAACATTCAATTTTCGACTTTGTCTCATAATCCGGTAGGAATTGATAAATATGAATTCTTATCGGATATGAAAATGCAAGTAATTCACCTGTTCCTCCGCATGCCAATTTTTGCATAAAAACAAATCAAAATGAAAATTATATCCTAATAAATAAATAACTTTAATGATTTAATATAAAATTACTTATGATGAGTAAGTTCTTAGAAAAAAATTATCAAAAAAATCGCACATTTTGGCTTGTATCGCAGAAACCACAAATGCGCCACCTCAATATTATTGCGGATTCTATATGTCCACAATCAATCTATCAATTAAGCAATCAAACTTCAAAAGCGAAAAAACACTATCTCATTGTATATATCTATCTTAATTAATTATGTAATTCCTTATTGCATTGATTCATCGAAATGTGCACAAATTGAAGGAAGGACATGTGAAATGGACTGTTTAAATGAAACCTACGCCACATGCCAGACCGATGACACACTTATTTATTTATTAAAGATTACATCTTGCGTGGACACATTTTTTTGCATGTCATCCGTAAAAAAATTCGATATTATGCAACTCTTGAAATTAAAATTTATCCGTTTTCTTTCTTCTCAAAGTGAAGTCTTTTTTCTTGTGATATTATTAATTTCACGGGTTTTTGGTTGGGTATGACGAAAAAAGAGCCCGGTTTTCTTTCTGCAAGATGGATAGATATACGTTCCTGCTTGGTTTTGGTGTGTGGTTTGGTTTGGTGAATAAAATTCCCTTCAACTGGATGATGATGATACTTTTTATCTTCTGTCTAAACCAGGTTTTGCAAATTTTTCATGTTCTCCTCTTCAGACGGAAGGCTTCTCTTCACCCGAAAACTTGAGACTTTTTGCAGCCCGAGCCAGGCTGTTTTTGGTATAATTTCGAAAACCAGAGCCAAATTGACCAACATTTTGCAAAACTGGAATCCCATACTTTATTTTACATGCTAATTTTTGCAAGCTTTATGCAACCGGGTTAACCTATGTATGTAAATAAGTTTGAAATTTACAAAAATCGGATTAATTAAAATCTTAATCTACATAAAATTTGGATGATTCTGCTGGTAAAAAGTGTTTGTCAAATAAGAAAGTGATTCAAAATTGAGTTGTAAAATTCGCATGGATCAAAATTTTAATTACTCTGATTTTTTGAAATTTCCGAATTTGCATACCTCTCTCTACAAAAACCACCATGGAAAATACCTTGATGGCATATGTGCATTAATTGGACAGGATTTTGCAAATTTATCATAATCTCCTATTTTCATTCTAAATTACTAAGAACGACTTGACGCAGCCCAAGCCAGGCTGTTTTTTTTTAGTTTCTTACATAATTTGGAAAGTTGTTTACAATTTTGGAAACCGATGTAGACGCATACATATTATACAAAAGTGGGATTAATGTTGTGCATCGTCTGTTCAGTGGTCCGACAGACAGACAGATAGACATGATGATTCCATAAGGCCAGGCTAAAACTTGCGGTATGTATGTAACTCTCTTCCGTATCCTTCCTTCCTTGTTCATGGAGCTTTTCCCAAAGAGAGAAAATTGATGACATGGAAGTTTTACGGAGAGAAAAAGAGACGAGTTGTGGATGTAAAAGGTTTCATTTCACAGTTCTTTCATTTTTTCATATGTTACATACACATATTTTCGAAGAAAAAAATTTCCAATGTGACGTAATATAACTCATAAATAGTTTTTTATGTCAATAATTTTATAATCATTATTTTTCAAAATTTAATAATTAACTATTTATTTTATGTATTAAGGAGAACCAACAAGAAATCTAAATACTTGTTAAATCCACTTGAATCCCAAAATTTTTTAAATCCGGCCTCCAAATTACACATTTTACGGTTTCTGAACAACTTGACCACGAGTATTTCGTTTCTTGCGGGTTTGTCACATTTCTGGCACTCAAATATTGGATCTATTTTGACCTGCCAGAAATGCAAGGTGCAAGAAATTCCGTATGAATTATAGCGGCGGCCGGCGGGGCGAAGTTTCTTGCGCCTTACATTTAATAGCTTATATTTCTTGCAAGGCAAGAAATGCAAGAAATGCGAGGTGAACGAAAGTGCAAGAAATAACTGCAAGAAACCACTTTCTCCCCGTTATTTCTTGCACGTGGTTTGGTTACTTTCACCCGAAAAACTGTCTCCCACATAAAAATTGGTTTACTTGCGACCCAACTGTGTCGCGATATCTCTGATTCCTTTCAAAGTTTTAGTATTACAAGATTTTTTTTATATTCTCTCGTTTTCTTCTTATACATACAGTGGCCGCGGAAGTGTGGGGACAGAGGGGCAAGGTCCCCACGGTTGTTCGATGTCCACAGCATCTCCCCATCTTATATAAATCTGTCCCTCCCCCCATCCCACAATGTTAATGTCCCCCGATGTCCCCACGGCTTCTGCGGCCACTGTATACATACATTTCTCCGCCTTATTTACACCATTCAGCAGCACTCCTCCGTCTGTATACTTTCCTAAGCGCTTTTCTCTCGCAGAATTTGATGAATGTTTACGGAGCGATTGGCAGTGAATGAATGTGTGTCGGGTCGTAGTTGACAAGATCGATTTGGCTTTCACTCCAACCAAATGACGGTACTTTCACCCACCACACAATTTTATGTCCTCACCCGCACACACACATAATTTTAGTATTTCTCCGCAGAGTTTGGATGATGGCAGCTGAAAATATAATATGTGCAAAAATCCTCAGTTTCCTAGCAGCAACGCATAGATTTATACCCGTAAAAAATTTGAAATTAAGGGGAAATTACGGTAGAAAGTTAACTCGAAGCGTTAAAAATAGGGGGAAATCATCCCAAAAATTTAAAATAGTTGGGAAAACTTCCCCCAAAAATTTATAGTAGTTAGAAAATCCCGTTAGAAATGAAATATAGTTGGAAAATCATCCAAAAAATTGTTGGAAATCATCCCAAAATACTAAAAATAGTTGGGAAATTAGCACCAGAAAATCTTTTTTTAGTTACAAAATCGCCTTAAAAATTTAAAATAGTTGCGAAATCGCCCCAAAAAGATGAAAAATACTTGGGAATCACCACTAAAAATGAAAATTACTTTCCCCACAAAAAAAAAATAAAATTAGTTCGAAAATTACCCCTTAACTTTTAAAAGTTACAAAATCACCTAAAAAAATTACCACACAAATTTATGTACATTACGCAACCATTATCATTAGCTTATCCACACATAATATATCTTCTTCCTGTGGTAATGCAACCTGTGTAATGAGCACTTTGACGAGGTGATCTTGATCTTAGAAAAACTGACTAACTACAAAAAAATAACCGTAAAGTAAAAGAAGCCGCTTTATTATCCAGCAAGCTTCTTAAATAAGCTTCCCATTTCTTAGTTACTTACTTGTTTAGCTGGCACATCGTCAAAATATTGAATGTTGAGCGAATGTCATCGTATCCCATGACAAGTAGACATTTACAATTTCCTTCGTTTTGTGAGTCAGAGTCATGCGATGGAGATGAAACAAGAAGAAGAAGAAAATTGTTGAAATGACTTTCAGCCCAGTTTCTTGGGCTTCTTTTTCCGTCTGCGGAATGAAGATGAGTTTCTTTTACTTTTCGTTCTTACATAGCTCAACTCATTGTTATTATTATGCGTGCTTCTGCGCAGTGGCCGCGGAAGCATGCATGGGGACAAAAGAGGGACAATGTCCCACGATTATTCAATGTCCACATCATCTTATGTAAACCCCTCCCTCCCCCATCCTACAATGGCAATGTCCCCCGATGTCCCCACGGCTTCCGCGGGCACTGCTTCTGCTCCTACTTACTGCTACCAGGCCATGAACCACATCATTATGTGGTTGGCGACTCGTCGTAAATATGTATGCATGCCGGCCTGCTTGCCAGAGGGGAGAGACGAAGAAGAAGAAAGAAAAGGCATAATAATCCCGTTTTGTTGAGTTTGCTTTGCTCCAGTTTGGTCAATAGAATGAGAATGTGTAAGTACATACATGTTTAAGTAACAAAGGTACAAAGTTTAATAGGATTTTGTTTATTGTGGAAAAATTTGGATGGAATTGCTACGTAGTTTTTGGGGGGTATTGTAGTAGAAAATTTGGCAAAAATTGTATTTTTTTGGGACACATTTTAGCCAAAAATTTGAGAAAATTTCTACGTTTGCGGGACATATTATGGCCAGAAATTTGACAAAATTACTATCTTCTGGGAACAATTTTAGCCAGAAATTTGTCAAGATTTATATTTTTCGGAACACATTTTACCTAAATATTTTACAAAAAATTGTAAAAAAAATTTTTTATGAAATTACTAATTTTATGGGACACATTGTAGGCAAAAATTTCACAACATTTCTACATTTTTATACAAATTTTAGCAAAAAATGTACTAAAATTACTGATTTTTCGTCATATTGTAGCTAACAATGTCGTAAAATTACTACTTTTTGGAAGGGTCATATATATAATCTAAAAATTTGGCAAAATCACTCTTTCTTGCATTATATTGTAGTAAAAACTTCATAAAATTGTACATTTTGGTGCTCATTATAGCCAAAAAGTACAAATAGATAAAATGCCAAATCCCACCCCAAAATTTTACAACTCTTGTTAACCAACACTTTAGTCTATGACAAAACCATATGCATGCAAATTAGCTCCCATTACCTAATCACCTTTCCTTTCTCTTCTTCTCTCCCTGCCTGCATACATATGTACCTCCATTGTCTATTTCCGGATGAATCAAGTTACCACGAAGTGAAGCTTCAAAAATAGAAATGCTTCCCCACCTCAGGATGATGAAGATCCAGTCAAGAAAGAAGGAAAAAAAACCTGCAGCATACATATTTTGTCTGCATGTCTGGCAATTGGTATTTTCATCTCGGTTTTTCTTTAAGTGCATATTTCTCTCTTACACAACGCTTATGGCGGTCGGTCGAATAATAAATGAAATGAGGATGAATTCCTGCACTTCACTTGGGAAGAGAATATGTCGTCAATTAGAACTTGTGTAACGGAAAAAAGCTACTTAACATTTGCGTTTATGTTGCATCATGAGGCCAGGAAATATGTTTGTGTATGAAACTCATGCCATAAAGGCTTTAAATAAATACATATGTCGTTATGAAAATCGACCGGATGAAAAAAGTGGCCAATTTTTTGGCACTGCACAATTTAGAGTTTCATGCAAGGCAAATTGTGAAATACTGGAAAATTAATTTAATATTGTTTTTCTCATTTTCAAATAAATTTTCAAATGTAGAAAACTTTTTATGGACGACTATTTTATACTTGGAGGAATAAATCCATGTAAATTTTCTTCCTGATTAAATATGTATACACAAAAAATACACACATTTTCCATAGATCAGTTTTCATGCTAAATTTTGACGCCAAACCTCTTTCTCGATATTTATCAATTTTTTTAAACATTCTTTAACAGATTGAATGTCGATTTTCAGCTTCATAAAATTTTAAATATTGTAATGTGTTTCCAAAATATTTGCTTCGTTTTGACGTTAAACAAGATTTTATACTTATTTTTTAAGAAATTTTGCAATTTTTTACCCAAATTTTGTTCTTAAATGATTGCAGATTACTCTGAAGGTGGGTACGAGAACGGCGAGACTGATTGCGTACCGTACGACGACGCGTACTACTACGGGCCTCCTCCCGAAGCCGTCTTCACCGATCCCACTGGAATGGTTTACTATGGTAAGATTTCTAATTTTCTTCCTACTTTTCATTTTTCTGTATTAAATCCAAACGTGGGAATTTATTTCTTAAAATCTTGAAAATTATGACAAATTATTGCAAATAATGCACCACCAACTACATAAAACTGCATAACTCGTAGAAGTGGGCAAAATACTGCCAAAATACAGTATTTTGAGCTCGGTTCTTCCCAGGGTTTAGATTCCAAGGGCTGTTACACCCATAAAAAGACGAAAATCTACACGGAGAAGGGCGCAACACTCTTACGAAAATAGTACAGGTTTTGTCAAGAAATTAACCTTTTATCCGTGTCAAAATACACTGTTTTCACAATTTTTTGAAGTATTTTAACATCTAAAAAATATTTCGTTTGAATGTTGCATTCTCTAAAATGTATGCAGATTTCAAAAATTTAAGAGTTTGACGTTGAAAGCAAAAATTTTGGTGAATTGTAATTCTTTAAAATGTGACATACATTGATTGATTGTAAGACATTATTCACATAAATTGAATGGCATAAAATAATCATCAAAAATCAAATCTACTTTAAGCCGTCTATTCATTGTTTTCACGATTTAAAAAAAAACTAAGTATTTTTCCAGCGATAAAAAGTTAATTTCTTCACAAAACCTGTATTTTCGTACGACTGTTGCCTTCTCCACGTCAATTTTTGTGGGTGTAACACCCCCCGAAAAATCAAACCATTAGCTCAAAATACTGCATTTTGACAAACCATTTTTTTACCTACTCCCTCTTTTCACTTAACATTTTTGAACTTCCTCCATATTTAATCAACGTCACCCTCCTAATCTTAATACGCTTGATAATCCCTCTCTCTCCAACAAATGATGATGATAGCCACGTCACAATTAAGCAGAAAACCTTCCTCTCTTAAATACATTTGGAATAGACCAACATAGCAAAATAGTCTAACGAGACGTACAAAAAGAAAATTAACCCATTGTTATCTTAAGCACGCCATAAAAAAATAGGAAACAGCTGTAAATGTGCAAGTACACAGCCCGTCTTTTGTCTCGAGAATGAATAAATGGGGCGTAAAATGACATCGAAAAATTTGATGGCTGCAAGAATCTCAATAAAAATAAGTACATCCTTTTTTCTAGACTATTTCGTGGTGGTGGCGGTTGGCTAATTATTTTTAATTACGGCTCCCCAAACAATACGTCTTTCTCTCCAGAGAAATAAGATACTTGAGGAAAACGGGGTGACAATTAATTAATGCGAGACAATAATTAAGTATGATGGGCTTTTGTGTTAAGTTGTGGGACATAAAGTAATAAAAAGAATGCTGTTAAGACTTACTTTCCACAGCCCGAGACAGGGTTTCGGGTGCAATTAATCACGTGTGGATTTTTACAGCTAAATATTTGTATTTTGTTTCTTGCACCTCGCATTTTCTTGTGGTGCTTACTTTACTGCAAGAAATGTACAAAATCTGCAAGAAACGAAACACGTAGTAAATGTTTTAAGAACAACTTCGCATAGCCCGACACAGGATTTATTATAGTGCACAAATTTACAACCTTTGTCAGAATTATACCGATTTCATGCCCACTATTTCCAGCATTCAGCACCACCCACACTATTTATATGACCCAAAATATTTATATTTTCCACTTTTAATTTGCAAACATTTTGTTTCAAAATTGTACAATTGACACGTCGATTCAATTTTTATTAAAAAAGTTATATTCGTTATTACATAAGTTAGATCCTGTAGCGGCAACCACGAGGCGAAAAACTTTTAAGTAAAAAAAATCGATGAAGATATTCTAAACTTCTTGAAAAATAGATGGACAGACAGACATACAGATTACATAAGCCCTGTCTTCCTCCCTAAAAATGACGACAAGAAACTTGATAAGTAGCACAATCTTGACATTTTTGATTATCTAATTTCGTGTATCCCCAAATTAAACCAATCCATCCATCCAAAAAGCTCATAATAATGGGTGAAAGTTCTATTATTATGTAGCACGAATCAAGCAAGCGAACCACCACCACCACCTCCGCTAAATTATTCACTTCGCACCTATTACTGTATTTTGATCCAATTAAGTCATTAAGGTGCCAACAGCACGAACCCAACCCATCCACCGTCAAAATACATACACCAAGTTGTTGTTCCATTGACTATGAGTGAAGGCAAATATACGTAAACAAGAGCAATAAATACCCCTCTGGCCATCCATCATCACTCATTCATCAAAGTGTTTTTTTTTCGTATGTTTAATAAGTACATGATTAAATCAAATCTCGTCATAAATCAATCTTCCCCTTAAATTTGTGTGTGGCATCATATTTTACATAATTGGCTTGTCATCTACATATTTTTCTTGAATTATGTAGAACTTGTTAATTATTTTTCTTAATTTTTTACACCGGTTTTCGCATGAATATATAGCTTTCTTTGCACGGCAAAAACGCCCGTCGGTGTTTCAGTACGGGCGTATCAAAAATCGCATTGCGAGCCATCCGTACTTAAATTTAAATACATTCCTACTTGCACCGAGTACGATTGTACTTCGATTAAGTACGGATGGCTCGCAATGCGATTTTTGATACGTCCGTACTGAAATACCGACGGGCATTTTTTGCAGTGTGCCTTTATCATTTTATTTGTGGGTAAAAATACGTATGAACTATACATAATTAAATTTACATCAATCTGCCCGTTAAATTTGTGGCATCATATTTTGCACAATTTTATTGTTTTCTACTTACTTTCTGGGATTACGTAGAGCAAATTATTTTTCTTTGCTTTCTTACATACGTTTTAGCACGAATACTCATATTTTCCCTTGGTTTTATTATTTTATTTGTAGCTCGTTTTTGTAGAGTATGGGTACAAAATGAAGTTGCTAAATAAAAGATTCGTGTCCAAAATGGGTTGAGTTGATTCTCACGCACTTTCTCTCTCCCTCTGTCTTTCACTGGTTTTACACAATTGCCAAAATTTGTGTAATGAAATTGAGAACTAGGTAAATTATTTGTATGCCCTTAAATGTTTGTAGATTCAATTGAATATCTATAAACGAACACAAATTTTACTATAGTCATGAGAATCGATGCATGACAAATCAGTTAGTATTAAGCCAATTTGAGTTCATGCTCATTCATTTATTGCCTGGCAATTTTCCTAGGGCTACCACAAAAATTGCAAATTCTATATTTTTATTTACTAAATATTTCACCACTAAGGACCATCGCGACTGATTCTGTTTATTTCAAATGTGTGTGCTACATACATTCATCGTTATTACGACGCGATGATAATAGTCCGCTCCTCCTCCTCTGCAGATTGTGGAGTGATGATAACAGCGTAATTTCCGCTGTTCAAAATGAAATGAAAGTGGTTTGTTTGGTTGGTTGGTCAGTCGCCGGGCTGGTTGATTTCCTTCCCGCCGCCTTCCTTTCCATCTCTGAGTCACTTTACTTTCTCCCAAAAATTCGTTCCGTCCGTCCGGGGAACCTTTCACTCAGGGAGAAAGTAGAGCAGAATTGAGTACAATGCTTGGCTTTGGTGAAAGCTTTAAATAATAATGAGAGAACACGCACCCATCACCACGACCAGTGGCGGCGGAAGCCGTGGGGACATGTGGGGACATTAATATTGTAGGATGGGGGGAGGAAGGGGTTTATATAAGATGGGGAGATGATGGGGACATCGAACAACCGTGGGGACATTGTCCCTCTGTCTACACCCTTCCGCGGCCACTGTTCATCACCATCACCACCACGGCTAAAACTATTCATATAACTTTACCACCCACCCAATCCATCCTTACGTAATATTGACTGACATCCCGTCAATTCGTGGATTTGAATTAATTTCGCGAAGAATGGAGAGACCTTAAGGCGGGAGGGATCATATTTTCGGCAGGGTTTCGTTTCTTGAGAGTTTACTACATTTATTTCTTGCACTGGAAAGGAAAAAAAATGCAAGAAATGCGAGGTGCAAGAAATTGGGAGAAAGTGCAAGAAATATGCGCCATTTAGCCACACGCGGTATATGAAGTATCGCGGGGCGTAGTTTTTTGCCACTTGCATTTCTTGCAGGTCAAAATATTTACTTGCAAAAAAAACACTTTCTTTCCGTGCAAGTGGTTACTTTCACCCGAAGCACTGATTTTCGTGGTGCTTCTAAAGGAGAAAGTCACCACGGAATTGTTTGTATGAAACCTCAGTCCATTCTTCTCCTATAAGCTTACATAATAATGCCGCAAAATCGTCTCCCCCGCCGTAATTATTCTCTGCTTGACGACGACAACAACAAGAAATCACTTTTCTCCTTAGTAAATATCTGTATAAACGATGCTTTCACCCACCGAATTTAATTACACGATTCAATTGAAGATGTTGCGTAAGTGTGAATTCAAAGGAAACAAAGATGTCTTTCACTTTCTCTTCTCGAGTATTTGCAAAGTTGGCCTCGATCATGCATGCATCTGAAGTGAATTAGAAGCTTGTCTCAATTCCGGTGTACGAGACAGACGAGAAGAGCTGAAAGATTTATTGAATTGTGAAATTACATTGTTTTCCAGGTAGGGAGGAAGTAATTTAAATTTAAATTTGGACAAGCATGTACATACAATCGTGTACATATTTATTTGTCCATTTTATCGGGGAAAATATAAATTTAAATTATGCCCTTTAAGTTACCCGTTAAAATAATAAGTAGAGTTGCACTTATGTATGTCCGTGACGATATTTATGGCATGCCCTCTTTTACGTCAGACATTTAAATTAATGCCACCACAAGGCCAAATTTCAAGGGATTTTATTTATTTTCACGGCCAAAATTCCTACAGCTTAATTTCATGACCAAAACACCTGGAATTTATTTTTATCCCCAAAATACCTGAACTTAACTTTACTACCCAAAATACCGGAAATTAGTTTTTACATATGTCCAAAATACCTGAAATTAATTTTCATGCCCAAAATACATACAATTTACTTTCCTGTCCAAAATACCTGGAATTTATTTTCATGACAAAAATACCCGAAATGTATTTCCTGTCCAAAATTTGTATAATACATTTTCGTGCCAAAAATACGGAATTTCCAAAATACTTGGACTTAATTTTCATAACAAATACCAGGTACACCCAGAATTTATTTTTCTTTGCAAAATGCTTTATTCCCATGCCCTCCCTATTGCACAACTTCACATGTACCCACATGTATACCAAACATTTCGTCTTCTTATTTCTGCCATTATTACATCCACCCACCCACCCACCAATCAATCAATTCTTCTCCTGCGTTCGCTTTCTCTATCCTCACTTTTACACCACATTAAGCCAAAATTGACAGAAATTATTGTTCTCCGACGTGAAAAAGTGGGTGGGTGGATTGGCTGGTGAGTCCTAAATACGATGACGGTGGAGAAAGTTAGTTCCAAATTTTGAACCGAGGCCAGCCTGCAAACCGAGGCCAAGAATTCTTAACGGTGTGACCTTTCCCTCAAGAAATTATTCCTGCAAAAGTAAACTTTTATTTCGTCGAGAAGGAAATGCCTTCTTGACTTGAATTGCGGCGGGGTGAATAATAAATCAATATTGATATTATAATGGTGCGGATTCCGTCGGGCTGGTGGTGAAGGAAGGAGGACGACGATCAGGACGAGGAGGAGACCACGCTTTGTAGGAAACCTTTTCTTCTCCTCTTGCAGAGAGAAAGGTCGACATCGACGTCGATGTCGTCAACCAAAATTTGCAGGGTTCGCCAATTTTGCGAGAACTGAGGGGGAGAAGAAATTGGTTTCTCGTAGGGAAATATTTAGACCTGGGAGAAATTTAAGGCGCAAAAAACTCCTTCCTATATTTCATACATACCTGTTCACCTTCATTCATTTGACTGATTATGATGGTGAGTAATAATGAATGAAAATGAAATTTATGAAAATGACTGAAGGATTCCGTCATTTCAGATGAATGACCGTGAATGAAAGGATTTTCACTCATTTCATTTTTCACCCTATGCTTAATACATGGGGCGAAGTAAGAGATGAAGTCAGATGAAGTGAAATGAAATGAATTTAAACCAAAATGACTAAATGTGAATTAAAATCTTCAATCGGAAATCGGGATGACTGACTTTTGAATGAAAAACATATTTTTGAACAGGTCTGATTATGATACAGCACGTGGCTAGATGGCGCTTATTTCTTGCACTTTCTCCCAGTTTCTTGCACCTCGCATTTCTCGCATTTTTTTACCTTCCAGTGCGAGAAACCCTCCAAAATTCTATTGCTTTCCTTAAATTGCGCCTCACTCTGCTGGGTGAAAGTGTCGGCACGGGAGACATATTGATTCCTCCAAAACGCATTCAATAGCCCCATGAACAATGACGTCGTACCGACTGAAATGAATGCAGGCCAAGCTGTCGTAGCTTACAGAGCGGTATCTAAATTATGGGAGAAATATGTCCAAAGAAAACTTTCACTGAAAAGAGAAAGCACTCAAAATCGTGTAGATTCATAAAATGTTGTCCAACTTTCGGTCTCCCTAAAAGAAGAAAACTGGATGGATTACATCTCAGTCAGTCAGTTTTTTGGAAAAAAATATTGCGTTTCTGAGGAAGAAAATAACCGCGTGTATGTATGTCGTCTGGAAATGGTGGCTGTGGTCGTGGTCAGTGGCCGCGGTAGGGTGCCTGGGGACAAAAAAGGACAATGTACCCGCGGTTATTCGATGTCGGCATCATCTCCACATCTTATATAAACCCCTACCTCCGTCCTACACATACCTGTTCACATTCATTCATTTGACTGATTATGACTGTAGTGAATGAAAATGAATTTCCTGTCATTTGAATGAAAATGATTGAAAGATTCCGTCATTTCAGATGAATGACTGTGAATGAAGGATTTTTCAGTCGTTTCATTTTTCACTCTATGCTTAATGCATGGGGCGAAGTAAGAAATGAAGTCCGATGAAGTGAAGTGAAATGAAATGAATTTGAAAGAAAATGGCTGAAAATCTTCAGTCCGAAATCGGGATGACTAACATTTGAATGAAAACTGAATTTTTGAACGGGTATGATCCTATAATGTTAATGTCCCCACAGCTTCCTCGGCCACTGGTCGTGGTGATGGTGAAATGAGACGGCGACGACGACGACTTGTGTGTTGTGACAGCTTTTGACTCTGACATTTAATTAAATGTCGACCAGTTTGTGCATGGCCTGGAGAAAAGCTGGGTCTTCTTCGTCCAGAGATTTAGCAGGTTTCTGGCTCGCACAAGATCTGCATATCGTTTTCATGAACAGAACAGAACAGAGGCCGCTCCATTACATTTCATTACTTGGATTACGACATTACAAGTCAGTTTTCGGTATAAGAGAGATAGAGCGAATGAGAGATTGCTGGTTTATAAGAGGCGAGAAGTATTCATGGGCGGCGGAAGGAATAGTGGAGACAATGGGGAACCTTAAGGTGGGATGCCTCCGCCATAGATTTTTAGTCTCACTCTACCCCTGTTTAATATCTTTAAGTACAGATTTCTAAAATGATATCAAGTTCATGAAGTTTTAAATAAATACATCTTTTCATACGATAATGTAAAGTTAAATTTTAGTAGTGCAAAACTATGGATTAAAAAAAATTCTGAATCAATTTGCCATTTTTTTCGCAATAAATTTCTTTAAAAATGAATTCGCTATTGTTTCAAATCGATGATTTCCGTGCCAAAAATTAACTTTACAGTATCATATAAAACGTTGTAAGTATCTCAAAACTCGCGAAATTGATTCCATTTTAGAAATTTGCATGAGGGCGAGTGAACAGGGGTGGAACGAGGCTAAAAATTTATGCCACATCAAACACCGTCATCCAATGGCACCTTAATAAAATTAAAAAGAAGGGAAAATTCCGGGACATTATATGTCCCCCGATGTCCCCTCTGTTCCGTGGGCCACTGGAAGTGATGGATGGATGAATGTGTATGGATCGATATGATGGATTATGGATTAAGTCTTCATCCTCCCTCCTGCTGAGAGGAGGCAAACTTTAAGTTTTAATAAGTAAGCTCGCTCCAGCCCGTCCTGGTAGTGGGTGGATGTGGATTGGATGATATGGTTGGATGGACGGACGGATTACAGTCAGCATAATCAGGATCATGACACGTGATAAAGTAAAACTTTGTACGAGAACGTATTGAATTTAGCAACTTATGCATTTGGGTCAAAGGTGATGTAACAGAATTTCAAAATTTCAGGCAAAATTGGGCGAATTTTTTAAATGCATTCAGTTGAGTACTTTTGGATAGGTGTGGCGCGTGGTAATTTGCACAAAGCGTGTCCACATCTTGGCTTCACGTTCGCCTACAAAATTGCAAAAAAATGTACAATTTATTGCGAAAAATAGCTAATTCTGCTTTTTTGATTTTCGGTAATGTCACATACAAAATTGCGAAAAAACACCCTTTTTTGAAAAATGAGTAATTTGCAAGGTTATTTTCCATTAAGGTCTCAATTTGTACGATAAATTGCAAAATATTGTACAATTTATTCAAGAAATTGCAAATTCTGCTGATTTCTGTCTATGAAGTTCCAAATTTTCACATAAGCAGGCACAAAAATTCGTAAAATGACTAATTTTCTTGTGTTGTTTTCGATTTAAGGTCACAATTTATATGCAACGTTGCAAAAAAATGTACAATTTATTTCTAAAAATGTCAAATTTTCATATTTATTTGTCCTCCTGTTTTTTAGGTCACTGTTCCAACAATGGCGAATACTACGACGCATACCCGGTGAGCCCGATGATGGTGCAAGGCTACCCGACCGTGTATTACCCGATGCCCTATCCCGTCGACTGGAACGGGGTGCCGATCCCGTACCCGCAGATGATCGCCGTCCCCCCACCCCCACAACAAATCCCCCATCCGCATGGGTCTCATATAGAGGAAGTCGTCGAAAACAATGTTCCCTGCTTACAGGTAAGTTTCAGTTTGTGAAATATCGAAATTTTTTGCAAAAAAATCACCTTAAAAGTTGTTAGAATGATTTCAAAAATATTAGAGGTCCCGATTTTGCACAAATTAATGTCAATCGATGACAAATTTAAGTAGTATGAAATTTGCGAAAGATACGATCTCACAATGGATACATTTAGCAAAGATTTTTGCATCCGAAGAGGAGTAAACGTGCCTTAAAGTTGTCAAATTTTACACTTTCGAAAGGTACCACTGCACTTTTGTTTAAAAAATGTAAGGTTTTGATACCGTTTGAGCAAAATAAACACATTTTACAAATGATATTAATCATTAGATTACCTATATAGGCTCCATCAAAATTTTACACTTTCCAAATTTACTACAGGACAGGTGTCAATAACTAGTGTTTTCTTTAAAAAATGTAAATGTAAAGCTTTGATCGGGTCTTCCGCAAATTACATGCGATCAATTGCAACTAGTTTGCCCAAAATCAGAGAACATCCGCTGACAGGCCTCCATTGTTAATTGCCTTCTCCACATTCGTAAGTTATTAAAGGTCGAAATTTCCCATTTTTATGAAACTCTGGCCTTCACCTGAATTTATCATATTTTTGAAGCAATCCTAATTTCTGATTGATTTTTACGTTAAAAAAACCAGCAAAATTTCGCAATCTTTTTTTCCATTCATCAAACAAGATCTCCTTTACTCTAACGATTATCCCTTATTTTGCAGGGTCCCGAGGTGGCCTCGCCTCCTTCCAGCGGGGAAAGTCACGGGAGTAATAAAAGTGACACACTTTCACCCACCGACTCAACCCTCACGTCGTCAACGTCATCGTCATCATCCTCCTCGGAAGCGGAACAGTCGCCACTCTCCTCCCCGAAAGATCAAGGCTTATCATCATCCGAGTCCAAGACGATGACCACCACCAGCACCACTTCCGGTCCTGGAGATATTCCCAACAGTGGCAATTCGTCTTCATGTGTGTCAGACGAAAAGTCGTCACTAACGCCACGGGAAGGCTCACCTCCCAACAAAACTAATGAGTCGTCGGTAAAAAAGGACGCTAAGTCTGGTAAGGAAGCTGCCGGGGTGAAAAAAGAGCAGCAAAAAAGCAAAGCCACCAGCGGGGATAAGGATAACAACAATTTATCAAAATCACAAAAGAAGACGGAAATTACTTTATCATCAGTGAAACCTCAATCCCAGCCGGGGATAAAGAAGATCACCTCAAGTAAGGACATACCTGTTCAGATTCATTCATTTAATACTCAATGACTAAATTCCTTCATTATTCTGTAAACTCATGAAGAAAGTGAATAATCTTTTCCAAATTTCTGAATGAAGGGATAATTTTTCGTATTTTTTTAAATTAATGAATAATTTCATTCATTATTCATTTTTCACCTTGAAGTATGTAATAAAACAAATTTAAATTAAAATGAACAAATATTGAATAATTAGTAAATAATTATTTCCAATTTTAAATAAATGAATGAATCACGAACAATTTTTCCCAATTTTTAACTTGAATAAAATCTGAATTTTTGAACAGGTACGAGTAAGGATTCCACACCACCGACGACTTCCTCCTCATCATCCACAATGTCATCACCACCCTCATCAGCGCCCGTTTCTCCACCCGGCGCTACCGGACAAGCCGCGCCTCTTCCTCCTCCAGTGACCACGTACGCGTCCGCGGTAGGAAACGCGCACCAAGGTCAAAGTCAAGGTCAAAACGTGATGCCACCACCACAACCACACCCACAACAACAACAACATCTCCACAACGGACATTATCAACACCCTGGTCCACGATATCACCACCAAGGACCACCACCCCCACAAATGAGTCATCACGGACCACCCCCACCACCGAACGGGTATCATCACCACGGTCCACCACCACCACAGCAGCAACAACAACAACACGTCATACAGCAGCACCCACTTCCTCCACCCCCGCATCCCATGGCGGGGCCACCCCCACCACCGTACGGGCATATGTATCATCCCCACCCGCCACCCATTCCCGGGGCCGGGTTCGTCTACGGACCTCCCGTCTATAATGGTAAGTCCTGGTTAAAGTGAAAATTAGAAGGCAATTTCACGCAGGCTTTCGTAACTTGGTAAAATCAGTGGAATAAATTTTGTATCGTAATTTTACAAAAAACTAGGCGCCCTTGATCTGAATTTATAAAAATTTGGAACCTAATTTTGGTTAGAAATATGAGTAAAAGTTTGTAAGTTTATGGGATTTACGGATTTAAATTACAAAGTTATCAAGGATTAATTCCCGAGATTTACCCAATTTGAATAATTCGAGGCAATTCACGAAGTCCTTAGTAACTTCGTAAATCTTTCAAACTTTTACAAAATAAAGAGACACCTTTGATCCGAATTTACAAAAATTTGGGAGCACTTTTCATTCGAAATATGGGTAAATTTTGTTACAATTTTGTAAGTTTACGGAATTTACGGATTCTACATAGTTACGAAAACCTGCGTGAAGTGCTTTCTCCAATTAGAAATTAGTTACTTAAATTTACGGCATATTCTTCTTCTCCTTCTTTACACATTTTTTGTGGGTGGTCTGGTGTCTTGCCAAAAAAAATTAAAAAATTCGCATACCCATTTTCACCGAAAACTAACCAGCATTGCAAAAAAAAATTAGTATTTAAACAGAGTGATTTAAAAATATCATTGCTTTCTTCGTGTCTGATCGTGAGTTGTTTTTTTGGGGGTGATAAAAAATAATCGGCATCATTTTAACCACAAATTCTGCAACTTTTAATTTTGCGAAATGGTTTCTAAATTTGTACTTTTCTCCGCGAAATTAATGTGCACAATTTGCTGTATGTATGTACTTACACCACTTAAAGAAACCCATTTGCACAATTTAATGCATTGCACATTTCCCTCTCCTTCAAGGACTTGGATTAAATTTAACCACTTTAATTGTCCTGTCACATTAAATAAAATGTGGTCCATTTAACTCAAAGAAAACCCGTTTTACTTTGTTTCTTGCGCCGTTGAGGGAAAGTAAAATATCGCTAAAATGGGGCTTTCACTTTCTCCTTCCCATCCATCGTACACACAAACAACTCGCCAAAATAACATACACGATACACAAATAAGCCACAAAGTAAAACCTTGTCACCAGTTTTACTTTCTGTTGTTCAGAACCCTGGAAATTTTGACATTTTTGTTTTTACAGAAACATACATGAAACACAACACACGGCAATTGTTTTAAGGAACATTTCCACCTCAAAATTGTCACCGGCTAGTTTTGCTTTCTCCTGTTTTAAGGAATTGACATCTTCTGGGAATTTTGACACTTTGTACAGAAACGTAAAATGCATTGTTTTTAAACGGCAATTGTCATTTTCATCTCAAAATTTCACGAGGTTAAATCATGTCACCGGTTTTGCTTTCTCTCGTTTTAAGGGAACAAAATCGTCCGGAAATTTTGACACTTTTTATAGAAACATACATGCATAAAACATTTTCCTAAGACAAAAATTGTTTTAAGGAACATTTCCACTATAAAATTTCATGCATGACAAGGTTAAATCTTGTCAACGTTGAATTCTCAAGTTCAGGAAACAACAATCTTCTGGAAATTTTGTTCAGAAACATGAAACACATTCCTTAAACGGCAATTGTCTTAAGGAGCATTTCCACCTTAAAATTTCACAACAAGGTTAAATCCTGTCACTTTTGACTTTCTCTCGTTCTAAGGAACCGACCATCTTCTGGAAATTTTGACACATTTCTGACACGATCAGTCGTTTCCAGGAAGATTTCCACCTTAAAATTTCGCAACAATTATTTCCCCCGAAACGGCGCACCTTTTGCCATTCGGAGCCAATTACTTACCTCGAAAAGCGAGTTAAAGCGTCCATTACCCGAGGGAAAAGTGACTTCCTGTCTGTCCAACAAGTTTTATGACGCTATATGTACATCCATCCCATTACGTGGTGCTAGATGGGTGCCAGTTTTATGGACTCGGTCGTGAAGAAGAGTAAGTAAAAGCTCAAAAACAACACCAACCAGCCAACCTACCTTCCAGGCAGTGGCCGCGGAAGCCGTGGGGACATTGGGGGACATTGTCATTGTAGGATGGTGGGAGGGAAGAGTTCATATCGAACAACCGTGGGGACATTGCCCCTCTGTATACACGCTTCCGCGGCCACTGTGTAAACATGAATTTTATCCAAGTTAGCCATACACAGTGACCGCGGAAGCCGTGGAGACATTGACATTGTAGAATAGGGGCCATACCTCTTCAAAAAGCTTTTTTCATTCAAAATTCAGCCATCCCGATTCCAGAGTGAAGATTTTCATTCACACTCACTCATTTTCTTTCAAACTCATTTCATTTCACTTCATCCGACTTCATTTCTTACTTCGCCCCATGTATTAAGCATAGGGTGAGAAATGAAATGAGTGAGAAATGAAATGAGTGAGAAATCCTTTCATTCACAGTCACTCATCTGAAATGACGAAATCTTTCACTCATTTTCATTCAAATCACAAAAAATTCATTTTTATTCACCATCATTCTCTATCGTAACCAGTCACATGAATGAAAGTGAACAGGTATGGATAGGGGAGGAAAGGGTTGATACAAGATGAAAGATAATGCCGACATCGAATAACCGTGGGGACATTGTTGCCCCTCTGTCCCCATGACAGCTTCCGCGGGCCCTGCTTCCAGGCACCTTTTACCTACCGATCCAGTTAAGTAAGTCGGGTGGGTTAAGTACGTTTAACTTAATAGAAGTGGATCCTCTCGAAACTCTTGCTCGCTCGTGGAGGAGGCAGGCAGGATGGAAAATTCCGAGCTGTTGCAGCTGGCTGGAGGCAGAAGATAGGCACTTAACTTACTTTTAAGTGCAGTTTCTCCCCCCTTTGTTTGTTTTTGTTGTTGATGCTGCTCCTCTCCTCTGCTGGCCGATGGTTGGTTTGGTTTGGTTTTGTTATTATGGCGTCTTTTTCATGGACTTTCTCTTCTCCTCTCTAATTTTAGAGATCAAGTTGAATGGAAAGTCCGGTGCAGGGTTTCACTTATGACGAGTTTGCTATATTTCTTGTATTGGAAAGTTAGAAATTTGAGGTGCAAGAAACTCCAAGAAAGTGCAAAAAACTGCTAAAAAAACTGCAGCAAACTGCAAGAAACTGCAAAAACCTACAAAAACCTGGAAAAAACTACAAAAAACTGCAAGAAAATCCCGAAAAATAAAAGAAATTGCAATAAATATGCGTTATGAAGCCATATGAAGTATAACGGCGGGGAATAGTTTCTCGCACCTTGCATTTCAAAATAGCTACAAGAAACCACTTTCTTTCTGTTATTTCTTGTACCAGGTTAATTGCCAGCATTTAGTTTCTTACAGCTTTGTTACATTTATCTAACTGCAAGCCACGCAAGAAATGCAAGACACTGGGATAAAGTGGGAGAAATATGCGCCGTATGAAGTTATTTATAGTGGCGGGAGGCAGTTTCTTGCATTTCTCACAGGTCAAAATTATTTTTTCCCTGCAAGAAACCACTTTTTCCCCTTATTTCTCCCAAATGGTTACTTTCACCTACCCGAAACACTGCCGTCCTGCACACCTTTCTCCTCCTGCAAATTGTTCTCCTAGTTAACAAAACTTCTCCTTCTTTGCATCAATTTTCTCCTGAAAACAAAGTGTTATTTTATATCGCGACCAGAATGTCGTGAATAAATTGGGGTTCATCTTGTTTGGCTCGTCACTACGAGTCGTTGGTGGGTAAAGTCCCGTTAATTTATCACCAATCCAACTTTCTTGTCCGCTTTGCCAACAAGATTTGGGATTAAGACAGGCTTACAAAACCAGAATCTTGGAGAAAGTCTTGTTCTCCTTCATTAGTTCCAGGTTGGCGACGGTTTTAGAGAAATGCGGGTTGGTGGTGGTGGTGGGAAAGTGGAAATCTGAAATACTTACGGGGAGGTGAAGTAGTAGTTAAACTTAAATCTGTGCAGACCCGATAAACATATCGGGTCGTGGTGATAAGCTGGTATGACAAAAGACTAACTTTTCCAAGGTTTTCTAGCTTTTTAACACAATTTCAAATTTTTTAAATATTTATTTTCAGGTGAAAGTTAATCGCCTGCTCATAATTTTTCCTATAAACATGTCGACATACATTTTAGGTAAAAACCTAGAAGAATGATTTGGCGAAAATATGTTTATCTGCAGCGACGAGAAAAACGCATCTCTCAATAGAAAGGTTTGACAGAGAAATTTGCATCCT
This sequence comes from Folsomia candida, assembly GCF_002217175.1. Taxonomy (NCBI): domain Eukaryota; kingdom Metazoa; phylum Arthropoda; class Collembola; order Entomobryomorpha; family Isotomidae; genus Folsomia; species Folsomia candida. Next base: position 5,267,168 of record NW_019091201.1, read on the forward strand.
AAGAGGAGAAAACGCGTCTTAAAGTTGACAAATTTTGCACTTTCAAAATTTGCTGCTCGTTTTATCCTCTTGGGATGCAAATATCTCGGCCAAACGTGCGCATTTGGAGCTCGTGTCTTTCACAAACGTCATACTAATTAAACTTAGGATCGACTGACACTAATTTGACAGTTTACAAATTTACTGTAGTTATTAGTACAGTTTTGGTTTAAAAAAAATGTAAGACTTTGACACCTTTTGAGTAAAATATACGTATTGCGCAAATAATATTAATTTGTTAGATATGAAGGGTCTATGCTAATTAAATTTGCGGTCAATCGACACTAATTTCCTCAAAATCGGAGAGCATATGCTGGAGGACCTCCATTTTTATTAGTCATTACCAGATCTATTCAGGGCCAGATTGTTTTTCGGGTTTGATACAAAGTACAGAGCACAGTCCATCAATAACTGGAGGAAGAAAGGGTACAATTTTCTTGCAGGTTTATCTTATTTGTTGTACATCTCTCTTGTTCTGAATTGGATTTGGAGATGAAGAGAAAGCAGATTATTTGTTTCCTGAGAGGAAATCTATGCAAATCTGCTCCTTCCTCTTTCTCGTCCCACTTGTAAATCTCCTCAGAGTGAAAGCTTTACCTTTGTCTTTCTTGTCTTACTTATCCTGGATTAGAGTAGATTTCTCTGTTGGAAGGAATGATGATACGAAACACGTGGAAATTTTGCATTTCTCGACGAATATTTCCCTTGGCTTATCAAATTGTTTATCTGGGTTTATTAAACCTTTGTTAATTTTTGTGTTAACAAAATCATGGACTTATTTTAAACATTTCAAATTGAAGGATACAGTTTGGCTAAAAGTCGCATTTTGAATCAATTAATCTTGGACAAACATACGCTCAAAATAAGGTAGTAATGAATCATTACTATGCGGAATGACTATGTGGCTCTACCACGTCGGTTACGATTTGTCGTAGAAATGGTAACAGTCATTTCAGGGAAATTCAAATTCATTACCAAATATTAAGGAAGTCAATACCATTATGTATTAAATTTGAATTTCCCTGAACTTATTATTACCATTTCTGCGACAAATCGTAACCGACGTGGTAGAGCCACATAGTCATTCCGCATGGTAATGATTCATTACTACCTTATTTTGAGTGTAGAGAATCTAGGCGACTTAATTTTGATGACATTTACCTCTGCGTACCAATGTCGTTCGATAAGCTTTCATATCAATTTTCGTGGGTATCGATAAGCAGATTTTCATTATAGTTGGAATATTTTAAATTTTAGCAGTACATTTTCTGGTAAAAATTTAATGTCAAATCAAAAACTATGCAAAAATCAGGCAGCATTTGGACTTTAATTTTAATAGGGCGCATTTTTGTATAAACATTTAATCGAAAATTTACAAACCATCTAAAAATACGCACAATTTACTCGAATGATTATTCAATTTAATTCCAAATTGTGTACCTATTTTTTGTATCAACATCAAAACAATTGCAAAAATGGGGCAAATATTTAACACAAAATTTGTTTGTTCCCGTACCAAAATCAGTTGCCCCATTATTTCTCAAACTCTCGATACTTCTCTGGCCCCTTAAATTAAATGAAGAACATGACAAATTGGGACCAAAATTGGGAAACAGTTTGTTCTCGCGTCGAACGAAACAAGGGAGACAATTCTTTCGCCGGTCTTTAAATAAAGCGAGGAGAGAAAGTAGGAGAAGGCAGAGGAGGGGATTAGATTAGATTTAAGCAGGCCGGATTCTAATGGGATGATTTGAATATCACATAGATTTATAAAAAGAGAAAGCCGTAGAAAACTTCCAATTTCCTCGACTCTTTTGCATTCCTTGGTTGCAAATTCTAATTCTAATTTCGTTCTCTTCTCCACCACCACCGCTTTCTTGCAGTGGCCGCGGAAGCCGGGGGGACATCGGGGGACATCGGGGGACATTAACAGGGAGGGGTTAATATAACATGGGCAGATGGTGGGGGCATCGAATAACTGTGGGACATTGTCCCCAGATGTCCCCACGCTTCCGCGGCCACTGCTTTATATTTATGTATTTGAACAGCCTGAATTTTCTCAGTGACCGCGGAAGCCGTGGGGACATCTGGGGACATTAACATTATAGGATGGGGGGAGGGAGGGGTTTATATAACATGGGCAAATGATGCGGACATCGAATAATCGTGGGAAAATTGTCCCTCTTTTGTCCCCACGCTTCCGCGGCGCCTGATCTCTTCTCTTAGTAACACATTCGAGTAGTAGGAATTTTGGAATAAGAATTCCCCGAATTAAGGGAGAGAAATACAAATGTTGCTTTTCTCGACTTTCTCCTTCCACTTCTGACTTTTAAGTAAATTCATCCATCAGTCTGTCATACGCTTTCCGAGGAGATTGTGTAGCAATGAATTGCCAGCTTTCTCTTTTTCTATACTTTACTCACTTTCGGCTTTCGGAAATGCAGCTCTCAAAGTGGAACGGGAGAGGAAAAGGCGTGGGTGATGTTTCGGGGCACCTGAACTTTTCGGATTAGTTATTCTTTCACCTGGTTTTATTTACTAAATATATGCAGTTTCTGAGGGTAGTGAAAGTGCAAGATTTTTACATATTTGGACGCTTTTTTGTACCACTTTTGATGATGTATGCAGCCGTTTTTGCACTCATTACATAACTTTTTGGACTATTTGTACACCTTGATTTTTTTGCAGTTTCTTGTTTAATGAAAGTGCATTTTTTTTTTTTTTTTTTTTTTTTTACATATTTACATATTTTTTGCACAACTTTTACATATTGATGTATTACGCCATTTTTGCACTCATTACATAACTTTTCGGACTATTTGTACACCTTGATTTCTTGCAGTTTCTTTTTTAATCAAAGTGCAATATTTTTTTACGTATTTACACATTTTTTGCACAACTTTTTGATGATTGATACCGCCATTTTTTCATTACATAATTTTTCAGATAATTTGTACACATTGATTTCTTGCTTAATGAAAATGCAAGATTTTTACATGGTTGCACATTTTTTTGTACAACTTTTTAAGAGTTGATACCACAATTTTTTCATTAATTCGACAACTTCATAAATTATTTTTACACCTTGTTTTCCTCACTAAATGGAGATTCTTTTCTGATGAAAGTGCAATATTTTATCCGTTTGTTGTACCACTTACTTTTCTACATATCTCAATTTTGACATTTTTCCATATTTACCATATTTTTCCAGACATGACGGTGGTGGTGGTGGTCGTAAGTGTGGAAATAATGAAGTGATTATGTAACAAAGTGTGCTTTCTCTTTGTGGGCGTGTTATTTGCTCGAGTGGAGAAATTCAAAGATTTGAAGTGCATATGTACATGTCGTGTCACAATATTGGTCCCGATAGAGCATTTTTCTAACAATGGGTATTTCGGCGAATTGTTCCTTTTTGCTTTCACCTTCGACGCGACATCTTTATCTTGAAGGAACGGGTCGGTTGCGTAAGTGCACATATCATATTATTATTTTCGACAGAAAAGTGCCCCCATTTCCACCTCGTCGTCCTCGTTCACTTCAGTTTCTCGACGTATTCCACCTCAAATCGAGAGAGAAAGAGAGAAAGTAATGTGTCATATTAATGCTTTTTCTCACCCGTAGCTCGCCTACGTAATGTAATATTATAGACCAAGAGTGAATGCATTTGAAGGGAATTTGGTGGAATAGGAGAGGAGGAGGAGGAGAGCAATACAGAGCGTGAATCAAGATACAAAACTCACTTTTGTTTTTGAGATAACAAGTGTTAGAGACATCTGGGATTACTGAAATTTGTATGTACCGTACCCAGATAGTCAGGGAACAGTTTGCAAAATAACTCTTAGTTCTGTGCATCAACATGCCCCCACTCCCCCCCACGGAGTGCGAGGTAGCCGTAAAAGAGTTTTCCAATGATGAATTGTACCATAAAAAATTGTTAAGAAACTGGCGACAATTGAATTCAATGCCAGTTGAAGCCATAAGTCCAGTGTATTAAATGACACTAGCATAAAGAAGCAGGGATCATTGGCTGGAGTTCCACCTCCACCAAAGTGGCGTCCAAGATCAGCTAGGATCGAGGATGTGTTGTACTATATCGCAAATTTCATCAATAAGGAAAATCTGTCATGACAGAAAAGTATCCAAAATGTTGGGGATGAGTCAGGCAATAGTTTTTAGGGTCAGTCACTCTGACCTAAATAGATTAAAGCGGAGGAGGACCATGTGTACGCCCCCACGCATTCTTACATCATGTTTTTCAAAGCAACTTCGCGATAACTGAATGAAAACTTAATTTCCAGAAATAAATTTTGTACTGAAATTACTCTTGACGAGTCGCATGACATTATTCAGATAGATTATTTTTGATTTTGGTACTTTAAGCAGAGATTTTCAAGCGGACTGCTCGGGCGCTGAGTGGGTTTTGGAAAACTTTTCAAAACGAGTGGAACAAAATCACTCCAAAAAAGTGTCAAAGGTGATAATAGTGTGGAAAAAGCGACTGCACCTCGTTAGACAAACTAATGGGCTACACATTGAAGCAATTTACAAAATTCACAAACGAAAAATGAAGCTGTAGAAAAATAAACTAAAGTGAGTTTTGTATCTTGATTCACCCTCTGTATTTCCACGTCCACGTGGTCGTAGTACTTTCTTTCCTGAGTAAATCGTTCAGTTGGGAAATGGATTTTTCGAAATGATTGATTCCTAGGGAAATAATAGTTGGAATACTTTTAAGGAAAATTCTACATTTCGTTTCACCCAGGTAAGGAAATGAGGCAATATAATTATTTTACAAATGTTACAAAATATCGAGACTCTCTTGATCTACAAAAATTTGTAGGTTAATTCTCCACTGAAATATTTACAAAAGTTATTAAATTGATACGGATTTTACAATGTTACGTATGTATATATGTAAAAGGCCTGTGGGAATTCGTGTTGATGCAATTAATTTAGGGTGAAAGTATGAAAATCGGCTTGTCGAAAATTCCCCTATTTTTCTCTAACGTGCAAAGTTTCTTGATTTATATATACGCATTGCTTACTTACTTACACGGTCAGTCAAGGTCAAGTCAGGACTTGAAAAAAAGAGTAAATATTTATGTATAACGTGTCCATTTAGAACTGTGCACCAACTTCCATGCCCCATTTTTATATTATTTTTTGGATAAAAATAAGCCTTTATTCTTAACTTGACACATGAATACGTGATACATGAATATCCGTTTCACCTTTTTCATAAAGTAGAAAAATGTATGGGGCTCATGGCATGAAAAGAGCTGATATACATGATTTTAGTATGTTTATTCTTCTGCGTAACAGCGATATATTTAAGTACATATATGCGTTAATAAGGTGCGTTTTTATACTTTACTACCAATAACTTACGCCAGTATTATGGTTTATAACTATGGCGCAAATTACCAACACATCTTCCAACACATTATGGAAACAAGTATAAATATTTTCAGTCATAAATCTCCCCTAAATCCAATCCTATTCTGGATAAACGTATACAGGTTTCTGTACGAATTTTTACTGGCTTAAGGTTAATCTATACTCTGTGATTTCGTGATAATTTCCCTATCTTGTAATGCTATAGAGATACGTTGAGAGATAGGAAAATTCAAGCTTTATATCGTACATATTCCTATCCGTCATCGGAATCCGTTTAATCCTGTAAAGTTCACGAGTCGATGACTCACTCAACGTCAAATCAAGAGTAAGCAAATAAAGTCAACCAACTGCATAGCACAGAGCCGGAAATGTGCCAAAAAGAAATGTGTAATTCCGATGTGCTGATCTCCGAAAAAACTCTGCTCGACTCGACTATACTCCGCCAAGCTTTGCAGTTTCGCATTTAAAACTTCTTTTTTTCACCGAGAGCTGCATTACCCGAGAGTTCACTATTTCGTACGTGTGTGTGTTGAAAATCCATCCAATCATGCAAAAAACAAACCGGGTGGGTGGTGATTATACGTATCTCGATGTACTTGCTATGTAGCTACTGTCGGATACATTACATGGATAAGGTTGCTTTTCCCGAAAAACGATGTGACAGTCTTGGCCAAAATAACGGTTTGTCCGTCCTCCCGTGTGTAGAGTTTAATGTAACATTGTACACACCCGAGTAGCAAATTATTGTGCCGAATTCTGCTATAACGAAAGAGTATTTTCAAATTTTGCATATTTTTTTTACATAATCTTGCAGAAAATGTCTATGGGTTTTATTCTGCAGAAATCATGTGTTTGCATACTTATAATAATAGTTTTCTCCACAAATCGCTCTGCGAAATAAAATTGTTCTGCAGAAAATTGAGTCAAATTTCATAAAAAATAGTTCAAATTTTTACTCTAGGCGTTTCAACCAAGTCTGTCGTACAGCACATTTTTATTAAAATGACCAGTTTTGTCCCACGTGTTACCACATGTTTATCGGGATATTTGCCAAGTTGTATGTACATATGTAAATATGTATGCATCCACGTCCTGCACTTTCTGGCAGAAGTTTCTAATCTTAAAGCATGACGATATGTATATTATGATGATGTAGTTGTTCCGCCGCTGAGATTTTGAAGACAGTTCGGTTCAGTACTGCGTTGTATTTGACTGTGAAAGTGCAGAGTTCATGTTTTCCTTGATTCGTTAATTAGTGCGAGAACGTGGAGTAGGTTCTTCGTAATCATTTCGAGAGTTGCGCTAATTATCAGAAAATAAATTATAGCGAGTTTTCATATACTTACGTACGTACATCAAGCAGCTCTTAAGTTTGCTTCATTAAGGAGGAGAGGAAGGTGAGTTTGGAAATTTGGTTTGTGTACACTGTTAAAAATCTGGTAGAGTGAGACATATGCTCAGTACGGGTATTGATCTGGTAATAACTCCTAAACCGAATTGGTAATAGTTTGTTTCTGTCTGGTAGTTTTTCTACAATATTACTAAACCGTAATGCTCATTGTTACCGTGCCGGTAGAGTCATACGTGTACGCATGTACACCGGTCAGTAATGATTTAATACCAGTTTCCTTAGAGTGCAGAATCGCATATATACTCCGTCCTGGTATTGATTTGGTAATAAATTTCTATACCGGATTTGTAGTAGTTTGTTTCTGTGTTGTAAATTTTTCATTACAGTGACATTACTAATATTACCATGCTGGTAGAGTTATAGATATACTCCGATCAGTAATGATTTAATACCAATTTTCTAAGAGTGTAAATTCATCGTCGACTAAATAAGTGCGATTCAGCACTACAATATTCTCACTAAAATCAAAACCCACACACTAATTAACCTGCTTTCTCTTAAGCACACGTGGCACAGATTTGTGTAAAAATCTGAGAAATTAAGGAGAAAATTTGGTTTGTTAGATTCGCTGATTAAATGTTTATTTTATGCAAATTATTTCAAGGTGAGATTACGCATTACGTTAAAAATTCTCACTAAAATCAAACCCACTCAAATTGACCTGCTTTCTCTGCCCCCTCCTACACACACGGAGTCACGAGTTTGATTAAAAATTTAAGAACCTCACGTGGTGTGCGTGGGTGGCATTAATAATTTACATATTTTGACGAAAATTGTGTCAATTTTTGCCACCCAACTTTTCCCAGTGAAAAGAAGAAAACGGTGATTGATCAAACATTCATCTATTCATTCAAAATAAGTTGAAAAGCCGTCACTCGACTCGATTTGACTTCCAATGCGACGACCAAATCTATTCAGGCTTTTGTGTCGCCACTGTAATGAATATGCACTTACACGCGAAACGACCCAATCTCTGCCACGGCATTGACGACTAATGACGCTAACAAACTAATTCTTCAATATCCAAATTATTTAGAGGAAGGAGGGAGCTTGCCTACATAACGCCAAGTGTCGTGTTGGGGTTTTGGATGATAAAATGAGAAATGAGGAACTGTCGACGATCGCAGGTTTCACTGCGTGTATGTAAATACGTGTATAGGTCGGAGTTCGATGTGCGACTTTCACTAGAGACCGGGATAAACTGGTGACACTGGAAATTTTGTATTTTATCCAGTGTTTCGGGGAAAGTAACCAGTTGCAAGAAATAAGGGGGAGAAAGTGGTTTCTTGCAGGGAATATTTTGACCTGGGAGAAATGCAAGGCGCAAGAAACTACGCCCCATCGCTTCATACGGCACGTGGCTAGATGGCGCATATTTCTCCCACTTTCTTGCACCTCGCATTTCTTGCTTTGCTTGCTTTCCACTGCAAAAAATGTAGCAAACTTGCAAGAAATGCAACACTGAATGCAAGAAAGTGTTTTAATTGCAGCGAAATAATTCAACCTGTAAGAAATACACGACACAAGAAACTACGTCCCGCCGATGTAATTCATACGGCGCGTATTTTGAACATTTCTCACAATTTCTTGCACCTCACATTTCATGCGTTACTTTCTTTGCAGTGCAATAAATGCAAAACATCCATGGGTGTTTTATGCATAAAAAACGAAACCCTGATTCCCTTATACAACATACGTCGGAGTTCTTCTTATACCAATTTAAGGCTGGTGGTTCGATCTATGTATGCATCATGCTCATTATCTAATAGTTATGTACATATCTACCTGAAATTATATGTATGTAGATGATTTACATACCCAGAAAACGGTTTATTTTGCACATTTCCATTTCTATTCATCCCCTGTCTGTCACATGAGGATCATCTGAATGTATACATACATGAGCCCGGATTTACATTTCCATTTCTCTCAACTTTGACGAAATAAAGGTGTAATTAGCAGATGGGGATTTTGAATGGATGAACGATTTCTCTCTGCATAATATCCAATCCAATCCACTCAATTCTACTCGACTTTCACCTAGTTCCACAAAATAAATCATGCATGTTGCATACTACGCATCTTTGCTACTGTTTTTACTTATATGTATAATAACCAATTGCATCATTAGCACGTTCAGCATGAAAATATGTATGCACTGTAAAAAATATGTACTGTATGTAGCTATGTATTGTAACTTGTGTACAATAATTATGCACTGCACTGTATGTGTTTATATACTGTAATTTATGATAGGTTACATTACGTTAGATATTCACAGTACATAAATATGCAAAATACTTATGTACTGTAACGATGTACTGTACTATAAACCATCAAAACTTACAGTACACATTTTGCATATTTAAGTACTGTAACTATCTAATACTGTAATCTATCATAAATTACATTAAATTACAGTACACACGTTACAATGCATAACTACAATACATATTTTACATATGTACTGTAACGTACACACATTTATCGTTTTGCACGTATGCATGTATGCACCCTCAATATCTGCTGCTCGTGTCGTTGTCTTATTGCCTCGTAATTTGTGTTTTTTCTTTAAAAATTTCGAAACTTTTTTTTGCGCTTCTTCTTTTCCTAAATTATTTTATTATTAATTTTAGTCTCCATTTATTTATTTTTGATTGATTTATAAGCCAAGTAATGATTGTCTGTATATACGATATGGTATGTATGTAGGAATTGCACCTGCTACCACCGCCGACACTGTGTCCTCCTCCTCCCCCTCTTCTTCTTCTTCTTCTTCCTCCACTTCTACGTCGACCACTAGTCGAAAAAAGCGTAAAAAGAGACGGAGAGAGAAAGACAAAGAGAACGACGAGAATGGTGGGGGCGATGATGAGGATGATGATGATAATGGACAGGTCAGTTCTTCTTAAATCTCCTCTCTTCTTCTCATGTCTCTCAGTCCTCAGGTGTTGCAAATTGTACGAATTAAACCAGAAAAAAATGTGTATCAATCTCTGTCCAGTCCTCTTTTTTGTAAATTATTGCCCGAGACACAGTTGATTAAGCTTTCTCTTTTTTTGTGTATTTATGTAGTGATTGATTAAGTAACGCTTTATGTATGTGTGCATTGTATTTGTTAACAAGTGACGACACGGGGTGATTGATTTGTGTGTGTGTTGTCCTCTCTCTCTCTTAAAAAGACTAATTATTCTGTGAGTGGGATCGTTAGTGTTTATCAATTAGTGTGGAGTAGTAATTAATTATTAGATAAAACGTGCTGGTTTGGTTAGTGATTGATGGGAAGCGACATAAATACGTTGTGCTATCAATTCTGGGTGAAAGTTGTCACATAAACTTTTTCGTGTCGGGATGCTTTAACTTGGGGAAATTATTTAGTCTACTAAAAAAATTAATGTATGTATTAGTACTGACATGTATTAATTTTTGTCTTGCAACCTGAAAATAATTACTTGAATTTCTGTTACTGTTCAGTTCAGTATTAATAGTGTCAATTGCTTGGAAAATTTTCTGCCAGGAAACCTTTCAGATTTTTTTCAGGCTATTAACATTGACTGAAGAGTAAATGTATTAATTTCACTCAAATTGGCGTTCCTGAATTTTGTGTGAAATCAGTACATTCAATCATAGATATCCATTTCAAGTTCAGATTTTTTCAGGATGACGTGTGACTGCCTAAAAATTTCTCTAACGAGCTTTATCCTACTAAAAATAAAGCATTCTAGAAAAAATAATAAAAAGTAAAGCTAACAAGACTGAATTTTCCATAATTTTCAATAATTCTAGTAAGCATCTCTCTAAAGCAAAAACTAATAATAATAATAATAATTTGAAGAGAAAGTAACCTAAAAAATCTGGTCTGGTTATTTCCTCGCTTCGAAATTGAACACTTTAATATTCTTCACTCTCCCCAATTTGAATTATGCACCACAAAATTCCCACTTTTCCAAAGTGTTTCCATATTTAGCTTTCACTTCACTCACCACGTGCAACATAACTAATAGCATTTTCTTCTCTCCCTTTTAAATTGCAGTTGACAGATGAAGCTTCCCATCCGACCAAGGCGGAGTCTCCTACAACCACCACCACCAACGAGACTACCATCGCTACCAAATTACACAGTGAAACGCTAACCGAACCAATAACGACGAAGACTAGTGAAAGCGACCAGATTAAAAAATCAGCTCCAGCAAAACATTCAATTTCCGAGGAGAAAGCAAAAGAATCACAAATTATAACTAACTCGACAATCCAGTGTCCTAATAATTCTGGAGAAATTATTTCCAAGCAGATCAACGACGCGGTGAAAGCAGGAGTAGAATCCGACCTAAAAATTCCTACTAATTCTTCATCTGGAGAAATTATTCCCACGGAGAAAAACACATCCTCCACAAAAATTATAAGCCGCAGCCCCTCCACGACTTCCACCTCGTCTTCGCTACTCGACGGAGAATCACCACCACGTGAGCATCCCTCCTCCACCACCTCCTCAAATTCCACGACACCATCAAAATCCTCGTCCGCACTCCGGAAAGAAATTACGGAACCTATTGAATCAAATTCTACAAAATCCACTAAATCCAAACGCAAGAAGAAGAATTTAAAGTCCAAAAAGTCTAAGGCAGCAGCTTCATCCTTATCATCAGTATTCTTGGAAGAGGAGAGTAAGAAAATGGCGAGTAAAACTTGTCATCATAAACTTATCCCCACTTTCACCAGTGGAGAAAGTGAAGAAGTGAAAGTATCACCACCAAAAGAAGATGATGATGATGCAGTAGGATCAAATCAAGATAATAATAAAAAATGTGGCGATGATGAAAATGAAAAGAAGTCCGGAGAAGAAGAAGGGGCTACTGCTTTCACCAATATTGATGATTCAGCAGCAGGATCCACCACGGCACAAAGTTGTGCATTAGCATCAGAACAAGAGAATAATAAAGTGAAAGCATCCCCACTTTCTCCAAGATCTTTAGGACATCCTACTCCTGGAGAAAGTCGGACTTCAAGCTCAAATAATTCCGTAATTCTTCCCCTAACTCAGATTTCGAGTAATGTTACCAAGAAACCGTCCGATTTGGACTTGACATTGACATCTTTCACATCTTCCGCTGTCCTCGCCGGATTCGGCTCTCTCGACACCGACGAAGATGACTTTCTCCCTCTCCTCAAACCTCTCTGTGAACCAAGTTCACCCTCCGATTCATTAAATACTAATCAAAGCATGGCTGGGAGTGAAGATGTCGCAGCGATTTCCGTGTCAGAGTCGGATTTCAATATTAATAATGCCATGAATCGAGCCACTTCTTTGGACGAAGTTGAAGAAGATTTACCTCCGGAGGATGAAGAAGAAGATGAAGAACCTGATTTAGGAAAAGTTACGGAGCTACTTTCTCCAAAATCAGGTGCTGCGTCAGAGCAGCTACTTTCTCCGTCAGTCGATCCAACAGAGCAGCTACTTTCTCCGTCAGTCGATCCAACAGAACAGCCACTTTCTCCGTCAGTCGATATTATTGCTGCAAGTTCTCAGGAAAAATTGGAAACAATGCCGCCGCTTTCTTTTTGTAAGCCAGCAACTTCTCCTCCCAATGACGCCGACAATGTCGCAAGTTTGTTCAAGCGAGGAGATGAAAGTCAGGTCAAACTTTCTTCCGTCGTCGTCCTGTCCCCGTCAGAAGAAGAAGATATGCAAAAAGAAGAAAGTCCACCACGAGAGACACCAAAGTCGACGGCAGGCTTGGGTGAGCAGGAAAATGTGACAGATTTAGGACAGCAGCAGCAGCAGCAGTCGGAGAAAGTTAGAGTTGAGACTGAAGCGGAGGCAGAGGAGAGACCCAAGAGTTTAACTTTGGCAGTGTCAGAATGGCTCAAGACTCAGGGGGATGCTGCCTTGACGGTGACACCGATCCGTTCCACCGAGGACCAAGAGGAAGGAGAGGAAGGTGATGCTGATCTTAGCGAGGAGGACGAAGATGAGGAAGATGAGGATGAAGAGGGTTCTAAATTACAGGACCAAAAAAACCTGCTTTGCAACCCTTGGGTAAGGTTTCAAAAATGATAATAATATGCATACCTGCAGAAAATTTAGCAACCTTTTTTGTGACACGTTTAATTGTGCAGAATATTTTTTGTACTGTATAATTTCTCTCCAAGAATTTTTAAGGGGAGACATTTTGCACATTTATGCATGAAATTAGGCAATTTTTCCGCAAAACTTTGCACATTTTGATGCACCTCGCAGAAAAATAAATCATGTACATTTATATAGCCCTGCGGAAAACTATACAGATAAATTATGCATATTTCTGCACAAAGGGATGCAATTTTCTTGTAAAATTTTGCATACTTGAAAATAATTCTGTCCATTTAGAACCACAATTCTGCATAAAAATTACTCATTTTTACAAGACAGAAAGTCCAGCTTTCTACAGAAAAAAATGCATAATTCAATTCCCTAAAATTTTGATATTGCAAAAAATGCGTAAAATTTCTAGGTCTCAATTTCCCCATGTATTCATTACCTCCACTTTCATCCACTTCTCAATAACTAATCCACTTTCTCTCCCTTTCTCTTCAGGCTGCACCATCCAATAGACACGAGGATGGTCCCCATTCCAGCCCAAGGGTTGCACACCAGCACCACTACCACCACAACGACTTCTCCCCCTCTGAAGAAGTAATTAAGAGTGAAAAAACTCCAGTAATACATCAAAATCAAACCACTTGCTCAAACCAATCTCTGACAATTCCTCGCTACGATAATAAAACCACGACTTTCTCTTCCTCCAATAAAAACACTAATTACGACGACTCTGGCTACGAACTCAGCTCACAGGACGAAACCCAACCAGATTTCTCATCCATTTCCACCACGAGGAGGAAAAATCACAGAAAATCCGCGGAACGAGACGTCGATAAAACCATTCAACCCGCACAATCATCATCATTCACTTCTTCTTCTCTTCTTCTTTTAACCGATGATAATAATACAAATCCGATCTGTGACCCACAAAAATTCTCAAAGTATTACCAATTCGGCGTAGTTTTTGAGCCAGATCAGGATCACGATCAAGGTATTGACTTTCACCAAGAAGATCAGCATGATTCAGTCCAACCAAAAAATCAGCAAGATAAAGAAGAGAAAGTTATGATGAGCCAAAACTTACCGGAGAGAAAGCAAAGTCTAAGAAAATCCGAAAACTACCCGGGGAGAAAGCAGCCTCTGGGAAAATCCGGGACCGAAGTTGTCCTGCGAGGCTTTCACGATCCCAATCTAGACGAAGAAATAGGAACTTTTGATCCTACCGTGGTTGCAGAACAGAGGGAGAACAGGGGCCGAATTTATGCCCAGTTTGAACCCAAATTTAGCCGTGACGATGACCACAGTGAGGAAAATTTTGACGAAAATTATGACACTCAAAATTCGCAAGGTCACCTTTACACGAATCCATTTTCCTTGGCGAAGGAGCTGGTGGAAAGTGGGGAGGCGTTGGAGGAATCTTGGGACGTGGATTCGGAACCGCTCCCCCCGTACGAGCACCCGGCTTTCCCTGAGGTTGAAATCCTCCCCCCGTTTAACCGGAATACTCCGAAGAATCGGGTGATACGGAGGAATTTGGGGGGAGAGGGCGCGCTTATGAGTGGAATTTGCTGTTCGATCCAATAATGCATAAAGAAATCTGTAATGTTAAAAGGCTGGAGGATATTTTCTTACTTTTCGTGTCACATTTACTTATCTATTATGCTAATTAGGTATCACGTGGGTGGTGGTCTCTACCCCGCCCATTTTCGTCATGCTTTCTCCATGAGAAGAGAGAGTTTTATTAATTTGTTGGTTAAATTATGCATAATTTTTGTAATAATTACATATTAATCTAAATGTGTACGTACTAATTTACAATTTCAAGTTTTTTTCAAGTAGAAAATATCTTCATGAAACTGATAAGTTTCTGAAATTTTTTTGTGCGAGAATTTTACTTTCTCCTCGTCCGCCTCATCCTAAAAAATATGTCAAGTATATAACTTAATTATAAACTATTTTACATATATTTAATTAGAATATTGATGAAATTGTCAAGCCAATCATGCATTTATTATGTAAAAAGTTGTTCCTTCCTCTTAAACATAAGTAAAAATATTAATCTTAATCAAAGTGGTGGCACTTACATGCATAAAATGTGGAGAAAGTGCATCATCACACATCAAACAAGCCAATACATAATAATTTTTAGTAGAGAATTACTTAAAAAAAACTGATCCTATCCAAACCCCCTAAAAAATCTTACATCTCATCCTAAACTAAACTATTTAATACCTAAAAACTTATTGCTGCTCCCAAAATTCCCAGAAAACCAAAATTCCCAAAAAAACTTCTCCATTTACGACTAAAGTATTTATTCATCAAATCAAACGGGAGAAAGTCTTCTTTTAAACTTTTAAAACTTTTCCTTTTTCTATTTTAACAGAAAAAAATCTCATAAATTCTCAGGCTATCAATAAATAAATAAATACATACAGCTCCTCCTCTTCTTCTTCCTGTAAAGAAAAGTGAAACTGCTGGGAAAAACTTTTAAACTAAAGCTGTCTATATATTTGGTACAAGTATATATTGCTATCAATGAAATTCTACAATTAAATATCTCTCTCTTTAAAATTAACAATTAACTCTACAATTAAAAATATTAACTTTAAAAATCTCTACTCTTACTTAAACGAAGCCATGAATTTATCAAGTCTGTAAATAAATCTGTAAGTATGCAATATGCAAATGCATAATATGCAAATTAATATCCTACCTCCCCCTCTTCTCCTCCTTCTTAAATAGCCAATTACTTATCTGTCGGTTACTCTACTTATCATCAGTACTTATCAATTAACTCTTCTTCAGGTGTACAGTAACAATAAAATTATGAACATTAAATATTACGGGTTGATACATAACTATTTAGAGGCTAAATACGCTTTATAAATACACCCAAACAACCAACTCTTAAATTTACATAAAATATAAATATCTATGATTAACAATAAGTATTTTAACTGTTAATTAATTAATTATCCTTATTACTTACTTAATTAAGGAATTAATTATAACGTGATAAAAGAATTGTAACTTGTAAATAGCTAAAGATAAGGCACACCTCGTCCCCTTGTAACGCAAGGTCATCATCATCTCATCATCTCCTTCTTCATCTATCTATCTATCTCCTCATCATCTGTGTGCTAAAAAATGATCATTCATCCTGATGACGAACGACGACGACGGCGACACTTGTGTTCAAGGAGCTTGGTTTCGAATCGTCAGTCTCCTCCTTAAAATTAAAAAGTATGATAAGAACACGTCGTGTTCTTCGTCTTAACGGCAAATTATTGCCGTTTCTTCATTTGCATAATAAAATATGTATGTACATAAAACACTTTGTAGGATATTTAAACATTTAAAAATCATGATGAAAAACTCTGTGTTACGTAAATATTTACCCTTAAAAAAGTTTGAAAATGTTTTTTTGTGGGTTATGAGTGAATGAATGATAACTTATCATTGATAAGGGAAGGTTTATATTGATAAGTATGGAAATGATATGTGACACCACCACAATGAGTGATTTTTTGTATACATACATAATTAATTAATTAATTAATAATTTTGGTAATTAATTAATTGGAATCTATGACAATTAATTAATTAATTAATGTCATCGTCGCATTCTAACTTTTTGTGTGTGCGATCCAAATAAATATGTATCATTATCCAACGATATGCCTTTTGTTGTTCGGTCGGATTAATTAAGAAGGAAAAAAATGTAAACTCAATTAACAGAGTGCCATTTAAAAGTTAATTAATTAATTACAATTTAAATCAAAGTCCACGTGGTTTAAAAAATATGCACGTGGTGCAGATGAATCCTGCATTTTTAAATATGGCGTCGATCCCTACCAACATACACCTTTATAACTCATTTACATATTTACTTATTAATTATTCTTCTTAATTAATTACTTAATTCTAATTAAGTAATAGAGTTTTTCACATTATTCATTATTAATTACTTATCATTAATTAATTAAATGTAAATAGTTATAAAAACAACACATTGAAATTGTCATTGCTGGAATATTTCTCTTAAACGAGAAGGGAAAAAAGTAATTAATGGTGATTTGATTAATTAATTACCCAATTAATTTACATATTTATAATTAAGTAATCTAAGTAACTAAATGATAAGATATTTAGATAAGCAATGCCAGACTTTGAAGCAATGCTACCATTAAAAAACTGCTGCTGCTTTACGTGCATGCAAGGTATGAGTCTGTCTAGTCTAGACCGCACCGCACCAATTAAACCGCTGCTACTACAACACGGAAAAAATTGCTGGACCGTTCGAAAAAAATGAATTCATCATCAATAAGAAATTAATTTAATTACTCGTTAAATAATTAAATATTTAATTACAATAATTAACTCACTAAATAAATTGTCAATAACTTAAAAACTTAAATCAAAAAGCTGTACCTCAAAAAATACATAAGAAAATCGAAAATTTCGAAAATCAATCTTTATGCCACGTGTATGTCGTACACGTGTATCTAATTTAATACGCGAGAAAATCGAAAATTTCGAAAAATCAAAATTTATGCCACGTGTTAGCAAGCACGTGCTACTAAAAAAATGCAGGATCGTGAGTGTCACACACCGTATACGTTATTGATCAATCAGGTATTTAAAATTTTAAAAATAACGCAAAATTTTAAAATTCCAGGTCTCAATGGAAAGCATAGATTTACATGGTGCAAGGAAAATGAAAGCAATTAAGTAAATAATCAATCGTGCTTAACTAAATAAATTCGAATTTCTATTAATAAATACTAATCAATTTTTAGGAAATTTAAAAATTTTACAGTTACATTTTCTTATTTCAAATATTTTCTCGTTATAAAGTTAATAATTTTTAATAATCAATAATTAATTAAGTATTTAAGAGAGATAAATATATACAGTAAGTTAATTAATTATTGAACTTGCGACATAATTAAACGTCTTGGTGCAAGTTGCTAAAAAACGCAAGCTAAATATTTGCATATTAATTAATTATTGTCTTATTTCTACATTTCCTCTTTAAAAAATACGTGTCGTTTTATGAATTTTAAAAAAGGAACTCATCTCTTCATCTTTGTTACTCTTATCAAATCAAATCATGTACTTAAAAAATGTGTACTTGTTAATTAATTAATTAATTAAGCAATTAATTAATTAAATTTTGAATAATCAACCGATCAACGAACAAGGAAATCCGAGGTCTTCTTAGCTTTAATTGTTCATCATGTAATGTAATCTATAATTGTTGAATTTTTGCAGTGAATTTTTGCAGTGCACAATAAATATGTGGGCACTTCTTGTTACATGCTCTCGCTGTTGTTAAATATTAAAATTATCAAGAGTTGTGTTAATTAATTAACTAATTAATTAACTAATTACAAGAATGGATCTTTAACTACGAACGATGAACGAATGACAGATTGATGTATTAAAAAATGATGTGAATCCATTAAATAAATGAATAAATAAGAATTAATTGGATCACGAATTTCAAGAAAAAAATACGAGTGTGATGATATTTTAAAAATGGAAGAAATGAAAATGATTAATTAATCGATTCGAAAATTATTATTGATAAAATTTTAATTATCTACTTTTTAGGGGTATTTAAGGGTCGCTGATAAATAAATAAATAATTAAGTAATGATACATGCTTATGGACAATATTAAATTATGTAAAATTGACTAAGAAAATTAATAATTTCGAAAATTAATTGACGGGAAAATAATTTGAAGAAAGAATTGTGTGAATTTTGATTTCAGAAAAAAATTAAAAGGAATTATTACATGAAAAATATTTAGAAGTTGATTTAAGACCTGGTTTAATTAATAATTATAATTTAATTATGTGAATCAATTTCTCGTATGCTTTCTTCCTGGTTTGGTAATTAATTAATTAATGATGGGATAAGGTTAATTGTGAGGTTATTAAATATTTTATTTAATTTAATTAGTTAATGGTTAAGGTTCCACCTGATTATTATATTATTCAATAAAATCGGTGATAATTAAGCACTTCTATGAAATGTTATGGAAAATTGGGTGTTTCACGTCAATTTATTTGCATACATTTAATCCAAAATCACAATTAAAATACAGCATAATAATTTTGTCGAAAAATGTAAAAAAAACTCATATTTTTACATCCCGTCGTAAATATTCTAGGGACAAATTTCCAAATAATTCATATTTTTACGTGTTTTCGTAACTTTTCCGGAAACAATGCTCAAAAACTCATACTTTAACGTGCATCCGTAAATTTTCTGCCATAATTTCCGCATGTTTTCATAAATATTTACATATGTATGCTCATCATACAATTTATACCACTAGGTATTTAAGATTCACCGTCGTATATGATTTTTTTTCTATTTTTTAGCAGCCCGAATTGTTCCGCATTTTCGACGTGATTGACAATTTCACATAAAAAACATTTGTAAACAACAAGATTTATTTTTATTAAACTCTTAAACATTTTTATAAACAAATTATTTACATATTTTTATAAGCACAAATATTTCCTTACGCACTATTAACCTTTTAAGCATTTACATTTTATAGTCGAAAATGGGGAATGAACTTTGACTATGAATGTCATGGAGAAAAATTTTACACCAAGTTTCCTAAACCATGGTGTTCATGTCATATTTTTTACACATCGAAAGACCAAAACCATGTTAGTCATGGTCGCAAAAATTTGCATTGCAGGACCAATACCATCAAAGTCATGGCGATTGTTTTTGCAAGAAAATACTTTGACCATGACATACATGGAAGTCGAAAATAATAATTTCCACAGCTTTTTAGCCCGAGTCAGGGCTTATGGAACCGTCATGTCCGTCCGTCCGTCCGTCCGTAAACAGGATAACTCTCTTTAAACACAAGCTACCGACTTGAAATTTTTACCATGTGCATATTGGACAAAGTTAGGAATCGAGTTCGAAGATGGGCGAAATCGGTTAACTGGTTACCCGGTGGGGGTCATCTGAGTGGGTGGGGTCTTATGCACCAAAATTTCAAAATTGTCGTAGAAAGCTGAAATTTGGCACAGAGGTTGCTAATGGCTCCTAATAGATAAAACCTACAGTGCAGACTCCATATAGCCCGAGTCAAGGACATAGTCCCTGACTCAATAAGTCAGAGCCCGCTTCTAAATTTTTTTCCGAATTGACCAACATAATATCACCAACTTCCGTGTTGTGGATGGTTAAAAGTTTGTTAGATAGTTTCTATTATTTGGTCCCAAATTTTTGAGCAAGTTACAGATCATGTGTCTTGACCACCATGACCAGTGGGCTTCTTTAACATCCTGAAGCTCTAAGCTGTATGTATGTGCTATCCAGCAGTGGTTTTCAGCCTCCATATCAAATTTCAGCTCGATATAATGATTTTGAAAAATCAGTATGGGTCACCCCATAGGGTCACTCTGGTTGCACTTTACTCACTTTTAACTTCATATTCTTTAATTAGAAGCCATTAAGTACCATCGTGCCGGATTTCATCTTTTTAAAGTAATTTCTAAAAATCAGTATGGGTCACCCCACAGGGTCCCTCAAGATTAAAATTTTTCCAACCTGAAGTTATTTTTTTCTATTAGGAGCCATTAGCAACCTCTGTATCAAATTTCAGCTCTCTACAACAATTTTGAAATTTTGGTGCAAAATACCCTACCCACTTATATGACCCCCACCGGTTCAAAACTTTTCTGATCGAACCCATCTTCTAACTCGGTCGTTGCATTGCCCAGATACATGTCTGCACCAAATTTGGTCAAAATTGGTTAACTCGTTCGACAGTTCGACTGACATGACAATTACATAAGCCCTGGTTCGGGCTAAAAATCACGACTCGAGAAAAAGTCAGTCTTTGGATGTAATCCGAATATTTTAACGTTGCGATGTAATTAAAAGTCGACAATAATTACTTAATAAATTTCGTAAAAAATTGATATATGTAACTAAGGACGGATCTTTTTAATTGTTGTGTTTTCGTCCGGCACTTCGTGTAAAATTGTTCGCCATGACATACATGGTCAAAATGCTTAAAAGGTTAAATATAATCTGGTGGAGTTCCTCCTTGGCATTCTCCAGTGCAACACGTATCTCTCTCTCGCTCTGCATCTGGATCTCCTTCCATCTGGGTCGCGGGTGTGCCAGGGCCAGTTAAGTGTGTCCTAAGGCCCCTACGCCACGTGAGCCTCGTCCACTCACACCCCCACCTGCGTGCCTAGTGACACCCCCTGCCACACTCGTCCCAGCAACGACAAGCTGAGCCATCAGGCGAAGATGGATCTCGTCGGACCCTGTGCACTGGAGGATCTACGCCTTGGAGGACTCCCCCAGGTGAGACCTTTGAGTGTTATATTGGGGTGGTGAGCATGTGGGGGTGGTCGACTGAAGAGTGGGTGTGCGCGGTGCTGGTGGGGGCGGCTGGGGTAGGTCTACGGGGTTCCCATGACCTGGTCATGTGCTGCGGTGGGAGGGGTTAGTTTGTGGAGAGTTTCATGGCCCCTTTATGGGGTCACTTAGGCCGAACCCTGATGGGTCATTGGTTAGTTTGTGGTCCATGGACGCTCCGCTCCAGCCCAGAACCCGTCGTGTCCCCGCCAGCACGTCGCCTACTCATTTGGATGTCACCATTTTTCCCCATATGTAAATCGCCTATAATCTCTGTCACTCTTTGGTTGAGCCTGGGTTTTTTCAGGTTGTCAGGGCCGAATGGTGATCTGGGCATCCTTCCCAGATCAGGTAGAGGTTTTCCAGACCGACCACCACAGTCTGGTTTTCCCTCTACTCCCCTGACTACTATCTCAATTATTATAATCTAAAAATTTGACTAACTATGTAATTATGACTTGCAAGAGCTACTGACTATTTATGCAATAAAGATACTATTAAATATAATCATGAAATAAGCATATACTGCAACTTATTAATTAGTTTCAGCATAAATAACTCTGATATTTTTGTTGCACAAGTCAAATTTTTCGTAATTTTACACTTCCAGTTTGATAGGAAAAAATTACAATTGTTTTGGCATCACAATTCTTAATTCCGTGTTTCGTACATATGATAATAACATCAATTTTATTAAATTTCTTAATCCGGACAACAGGTATACGTTATTTCACAGTCATGTATTTTTTTTTAATATTTTTTTTTGGTTCACAAAATACATGTATGAAAATCTACCTGACGAAAATTTTTCAAAAATTCACCTGACGAAAATTTTTCAAAAAGGTACCTGCAAAATTACATGCTTTTTTGCAAATTTCTAACAAAGATATTTCCTACCTATTAAACTTCACTTTATTTTATGTCAAGAAATTATTTAGGTCTGTTGTGCGAAAAAATGTGCAAATTTTTGGCAGGTTGATTTTCATTCAGCCGACAATACTTCGTTTTAAGAAGGATGAATACTGGAGATACTAGATCAGCTATAATATTTTGTTGAAATTTCAATTTTGTCAAGATTGGGTCGAATAATAAGGAATTTGCGAGTATGATGATTATAATTATACACTTAAGTACATATGTAGAAGACCCATAAAAATGATTGAAATTGGTCCTAAAATGTGGAATGATTGGATACACACACTTGTACGAATATTATTTGTAAATATGCACGAGAGAACGAACTTGAAAGCTATCCTAAGTTTCTGAACACTATGAATAAGAAGACAAAATTGTATATCGGTCTTATTAAAATTGATCAAATCAATCAAGGTTTCCCTTCCTACACTTTATTTTCCTTCATACATAGTTTTTGTAGAGAGGTTATGTAACTTTGAAATTTCCAAAAATCAGATCAATTAAGATTTTAATGTATGTGCATTGATTGTTCAGCTCTCAACTTTTCATTGGCAGAATCATTTAAACTTTTGTACACATTTTGTAAATACAAATTTCAAAGAATAATAATTGTCAATGACGAGGCGATTAAAATATTTCAATTACTTTGATTTTTTCAAATTTTGCTAAATTTTGAATTACTTTCTCACTTGGCTACAACTTTTCACCAGGAGCAGAATCGTAAAAACTTTTGGGCATACAGATTGAAGAATTTGGTGAAATTTAAAAAATTGCTCAATTTAGATGCCATTTCAATAATTTAGAAGTATGGATAATAAAAAAAAGGATCCAAAAGATGATAAAGTTATAGATGACGTTGATACTTACATGAAAAATGTTTAGATGTACTTTTTCAATCTATCGGAATTTTACGGCTCAATTTTGATTTTCGTTTTCTTGCTCACAACTCTTCACCATTTCTTATACAATCATTGAAGAATGCTTGGACGCAATTTAACAACTTGTTAATTTTGACGCCAATTCAATAATTCTAAAACGTAGAAAACTTATATAGGTAAGTTTTTTTAGGTGAACTTTAGTCTTCAGTCAGAAATATTTAACTGCAATTTTTTAATCTATGGGAATTTTTCGGCTCAATTTTGATTCACCTTTAACGATAATAACTTTTCGCCCTCAAAAATTGGTGAAGAGTATAAAACTTTAATTAATTTGATTTTAGGAAATTTCAGACTTGCATAACCTTCTCTACAAAAACTACAATGGAAACTAATCCTGGGTAAAAGTATACATATTTATGGTACATCGATCAACACTAGTTATTAAGCACCCTGCAATTGAACAAGACAAAAAATGTATACAACTTCCGGTATAACTTTCTCCTTACTTACAGATAAACAAAGTAGAAATCTTGATTGCCTTGTCGTCTGTATATTTTTGTCCACTTTTTTCATTATTATGAATGAATAGAAATTTATAATCTCTTGAATAATTATTTCTCTCCCAATTCCCGTATGAAAATAATCGATGTGGCAAAAAATTGGCCAATTTTTCTGCAAAAATACAAGAATTCTACAAGCAGAATTCTGTACAATTTCTCTGCAGAAATTTTTATGAAGTTCAAAATATGCAGATTTGTGCAGAACAAATTTCACCGATTAGAAGGTAAAATACTACACAATTTCTCAGACAATTTTCCGTCAAAATATTTATGCAAATTTGTGCAGAAAAATGGAAAAATTTTACAGACGGTTCAAAATGTGCAAATTTGTGCAGAAGAATTGGCAAATTTTTCGCACATCGATTTTCATACGCTGCTTTTTGTCCACTTTTTTGTTTACACAATAAGCAATAAGGGTTGTTTAAGCTCATTGGTGATGGGGATTTTCACCACGCTTTCTCCACCCCCCTTTTTCTGCTTGATTGGCGAATTTCCCGGGGTTGAGTCGGGACTGTCGAAGAAATCGTCGAGATCGGCGAAATCTACGGCAGGGTCAAATTCGAAGCACGTGTCACACACGGAGGACGATCTGGGTCGCGTGGAACAGCGACACCCACACATTTCTCGGCATAACAAGATGTAAATTCCGACCGAGGTGAAAATCAGCATGAACAAGAATGCGCAAAGTCATACGAAAAAATTGAGCATTTTCATACATTTTTATATGCAAATTTGCATAAATACTTGAGGCAATTCACGCCGTCATTATTGGGGCACTTTATAATATGTTTCGTAATATTGGGGTCCATTTTTTTTAATTAGAAATATTTTTTAGGAAAATTTGATTATGTAGAAATTTTTGTAAAACTTGTAAATTCAGATCTAGTGCGTATTTTTCATTTGTAAAAATTGTAAATTTTACAAAACGCTCGGATTTTACGAAGTTATCGACAGCTGCGTGAATTGCCCTATGGTAAAATAAGTATGTACCTGGAATATCCGCCTGCAAGTTTAAAATAGGGGACAAAATTTCGTTAATATTTTGATGGGAAATGTCAAAAAATTTTAAAATTTTAAATATAAAATACCTGAGTGAAAGTTCGATTCGTCGCAACCCAAGCTTCCCGTTGGATTGGATAGACATGAATGGAATTGTTCAATCCTGAAAAATTTGCGAAAATAAAATTCAAAATTATTGCCGCACATTTCTATCTAACCCGACTTTCGAAACTCGATTTTCAAAAAATTGCACAATTTTTCTGCACAAAAGATGTGATACATTACGGAAGAATTCAGCCAAAAAATTGTGAACATTCAAGAAAAATTGTGCAGAAAAATTCGCCAATTTTCAAACAAGTAGATCGTAATATCAGATACGGAAAATTTAACGCCGGAAATTTCACAATTTTTCCCTAAAAGATACGTGTTATACATTTCAGGAGAATTTTACACAAAAATCGTAAAAATATTGTGCAAAAAAATGAGCAAATTTCTGCAGCAGCTCGATGTCACTATGTACATATGTATTTTAATTTCCGGAAAAACTTACCAGGTTTCCGATACACAATTTTTTGAATGGGGATGCTCGGATTTCGCAATATGAAATTATTCGCGATCGGAAGACCTTCTTCAGATATGACGTAAATCGTTTTCCGATCCGTTATTAATGCGAATATAATAAATTTGCATAAAAATTGCATAAAAAATCGTTAACAAATTTTGTTTCACAAATGTCCCACTTACGACTCAGCAATGGCAACCGATCATTTTCTAAGACGATTGGAAGACTTTCTTCAATTTCTTCTTCTGTTTTGAAAATTAAATTAAATAAAACCATGAACATTTTTGCATGAAATTTCAAGTTCCATCTACGCACGCAGAGTTGTATGTACAAATGTCGATGCTCATGTAATCCAACAAACGAAGGTCTCCCAGACAGGGATGGTCAAAATAATTTTTTTTTCAAAATACAAATACACCTTAGAGGCCAAAATACATTTGTATTTTCAAAATACTTCGGTAATATTTTGTCAAAATACATTTGTACTTTCAAAATATTTTGATTATTTGTTGCCAAAATACAAAATACCGAGACAGCTCTCAGAATTTGAGAAAACTATTTAGCGTCAACAAGTTTAAGCAATACGCATTATTGATATAGGAAGTATATCTACAAATTAATATTATGCATATATTAAATACGTCTTTTTACTCGAGAGGTATCAAAGCCTTACATAATTAAAAAAAAATAATACTGTAGTAACAACTACAGCAAATTTACAAAGTGTGAAATTTCGATTTTGGAAAAATTAGTGGGAATCGATCACAAATTTAATTGATACGAAATTTGCGAAAAACCCGATCTCCCAAGGGGCACGTTTGGCAGAGATATTTGCATCCGAAGAGGAGAAAACCCGCTCAAAATTTGATAAATTTTACACTTTCAAAGTTTCCTAAAAATGTAAGGCATTGATACCAATAAGTAAAAAACATATATTAAATATAATATTAATTTTTGTTTTTTTTTTAGATATTTGCATCGAAATAGGAGAAGACACGCAATAAAGTTGAAAAGCGTAAAATTTGTGGACTTTAGGGCGGGTTTTCTCCTCTTCGGATGCAAATTTCTCTGCCAAACGTGCCCATTGGGAGATCGTGTCTTTCGCAAATTTCATCCTAACTAAATTTGTCATCGATTGACACTAATTAACTCAAAATCAGAGAGTATCCGCTGGGAGAACTCCATTGTAAACTTTTTTTTCCAACCCCCTTAAAATTTATGCCTCCATACTAAAAACCCCGTAATAAATTCCCAGTGAATTTATAGATTTCCAAAAACATACAAACATTTTATCCCCATTGTACCCACAACTCTACTGCTGATCTGTCAACACAACCCTCCCTTTCTTACCCAACAGCTCGACATAATCCACCGACATGAACACCCAGAACGAGAAGACGGTCAAAAGATAAAAGAACAACAGAAGACATCGCCCACACCAAGTTCCGAATATTTTACGTGCGATTTGCGATTAAAAAACATTTTTACAAGATAATGTAGTTTTATTTTTAATAAACTCTTAAACATTTTCATAAACGAATTATTTATGTTTTTATAAGCACACATATTTAAGCACTATTATTACAATCATGAAATAAGTATGAATGTAATGCAACTTATTAATTGGCTTCAGCGCACATAAAAAACTCTGATATTTTTGTTACACAAGTCAATAATGTTTTCGTAATTTTACCTCCAGTTTGATAGGAAAAAAATTACAATTGTTTTGGCATCACAATTCTTAATTCCATGTTTCGTACATATGATAATAATACCAATTTTTTATTATATTTCTTAATCCGGCCAACAGGTATACGGTAATTCACACTAATTCACAGTCATGTATTTTTTGTTAATATTTTTTTATTTGGTTCACAAAAAACTTGTATGAAAATCTACTTGACGAAAATTCTTCAAAAAATTCACCTGAAAAATTATGTATGTTTTTTTTGAAAATTTCTAACAAAGATATTTCCTACTTATTAAACTTCACTTTTTGTCATGAAGTTATTTAAGTATGTATGTTGTGCAAAAAATATGCAAATTTTTGGCAGGTTGATTTTCATACAGTCGACAATACTTTGTCTTAAAAGAAGGATGAATACTGGTGATACTAGATCAGCTATAATATTCTATTAACAATGCAATTTTTTCAATTAGCAGATTGGGTCGAATAATACGGTATTTGCGAGTATGATGATTATTATTATGCACTTATGTACATAAATACACCCATAAAAATGATTGAAATTGGTCCTAAAATGTGGAATGATTAAATGTATACACTTGTACGAATATTATTTGTATGCATGAGAACGAACTTGAAATCTATCCTAAATTTCTGAACACTATGAATAAGAAGATAAAAATTTTCTACCGGTCTTATTAAAATTGGTAAGATCAAGGTTCCCCTTCCTACACTTTATTTTCTATGGTAGTTCTTGCGAGAGGGTTATGTAACTTCGAAATTTCCAAAAAATCAAATAAATTAATATTTTAATTTATATGTATGTGAAATTTACAGCTCAATTTAGATTCGCCTAGAACAATTTTTCAGTAGCAAAATCATTAAAATTTTTGAAATTGATTTAATTGTTTTTGAAAATTGTTTTTGATAATCGTTTTTGAAATTGCCAATGATCGAGAGGAGAATTCGGCACAATTTAACGATTTGCTAATTTAGACGCCATTTCAATAATTGTAAAATTTAGAAAACCCTAATAAAAATATTTAGGTGAACTTAATACTTATTTAGATACAATTTTTTAATCTACGGGAATTTTTCACCTCAATTTTGATTCAGCTTTTATATGTACATTATAACAACTTTTCAGCAGCAGAATCATTAAAATTCTTGTAGAGTAAAATTTTAATTGGTTTGATTTTTCGAAATTTTCGAACTTCCATACAAAAACTAGCATAGAAAATAAAATATATTTAAGAACTCTGAGTAAAATTAAACATATTTATGTACCTCGATCGATATAACCTAATTATTATTAAGCACCCTGCAATTGAACAAGACAAAAAAATGTATACAACTTCCGGTATAACTTTCTCCTTACTTACAGATAAACAAAGTAGAAATCTTGATTGCCTTGTCGTCTGTATATTTTTGTCCACTTTTTTCATTATTATGAATGAATAGAATTTTATAATCTCTTGAATAATTATTTCTCTCCCAAATTCCACACGAAAATAATCCACGTGACGAAAATTTACCCATTTTTCTGCAGAAAGAGAATTGAGATAGATTAGAATTCTGTACAATTTTTTCGCATAAATTTGTTTCTTGGAGAAAATTTGTTATCAAAATATGCAGATTTTTGCACATTTTTCTGCATAAAATAAGCAAACTTTCTGCACGTAGATTTTCATACGCTTTTTCTGTATGAAATGCCTTTAACTTTACACAATAAGCAGTAAGGGTTGTTTAAGCTCATCGGTGATGGGGATTTTCACCACGCTTTCTCCACCCCCCTTTTTCTGCTTGATTGGCGAATTTCCCGGGGTTGAATCGGGACTGTCGAAGAAATCGTCGAGATCGGCGAAATCCACGGCGGGGTCGAATTCGAAGCACGTGTCACACACGGAGGACGATCTTGGCCGCGTGGAACACCGACACCCGCACATTTCTCGACATAACAAGATGTAAATTCCGACCGAGGTGAAAATCAGCATGAACAAGAATGCGCAAAGTCCTAAGAAGAAAGGTTCGTTATTTTCATACATCTTTATGCATATTAATTGAGGCAATTCACTAAGGACTTGGGAACTTTGTAAAATTCCGTAAATTTCGTAAACTTACAAATTTCTGGAAAGTTTTACCCATTTTTTGAAGGAAAATTAGCTTCCAAATTTTTTTTCTAAACTTACCAGGATCAATTTTTTTTAACTTGTAAATTCAGATCTTTATATTTTGAAAAAATTGTAAATTTTACTAAGCGCTCGGATTTTACGAAGTTATCAATGGCTGCGTGAATTGCCTTATGGTAAAATAAGTACCTGGAATATCCGCCTGAAATTTTAAAATAAGGGACAAACTTTCGTTAATATTTTGATGGGAAATGTCAAAAAATTCTAAAATTTTGATTATAAAATACCTGAGTGAAAGTACGATTCGTCGCGACCAGAGCTTCCCGTTGGATTGGATATACATGAATGGAATTGTTCACTCCTGCGAAAAAAAATTGCGAGAATAACATTAAAAATTGCGGCATGAAAATCGACATAAAAAAATGGCAAATTTTTTTGCAAAAAATTTTTGCAAAAATTTATAATTGATAATGGCACAAAAAGATATAACACATTTCGGAAGAATTTAGCCCAAAATTCATTCATGCAGATACAAATTGTGCAGAAAAATACGCCAATTTTTAAATAAATGGTTTGCCACATCAGAAACCAACTCCCTGTCGAAAATTTCACAATTTTTCTGAAAAAGACCTGTTACACATTTCGGAAGAATTCTGCACAAAAATTTTGCCCATACATCCATGTAGAAATATGTATGAGCCAATTTTTCAGTAGGTCTATTTCGATATGTGCACTTTGATTTCCTATGTAAAAACTATATATGTAAAAACTTACCAGGTTTCCGATACACAATTTTTTGAATGGGGATGCTCGGATTTCGCAATATGAAATTATTCGCGATCGGAAGACCTTCCTCAGATATGACGTAAATCGTTTTCCGATCCGCTATAAATACGAATATATTTAATCAATTTCCATATAAAAATCTTTAGCAAATTTTATTACAAAAATTTCCCACTTACGACTCAACAATGGCAAGCGATCATTTTCCAGAACGATTGGAGGACTTTCTTCAATTTCTTCTTCTTCTGTTTTTTAAAATTAAATGAAACAAAATCATGAAAATTTTTGCATGGAATTTCAAATTCTATCTACGCACGCAGAGTTGTACTCGCATGTACAAATGCCGATACTCATGTAATCTAACAAATGAAGGTCTCCTACAGGGTATGCCCTCAGATTTTGAAAAAAAATTATTGTCAAATTTAATTAATACCCAATTTTTTGGGGTTGGATCTATAAATTTATATTGTATTTAAAATATGGCTTTTTCACTTGATAGGCACTAAAGCTTTACATTAATAAAAATAAAATTGTAGTAACAACTACAGCAAATTTGTAAAATTTCGAGTTTGGACAAAGTAGTGGGAATCGATGACAAATTTAATTAGGATGAAATTTGCGAAAGACACGATCTCCCAATGGGCACATTTGGCCGAGATATTTGCATCCGAAGAGGACAAAACCTGTCCTAAATTTGATAAATTCTACGACTTAAAAATTTCTTAAAAATGTAAGGCTTTGATACCAATCAAGTAAAAAACATATATTAAATATCTGTATAGTATTAATTTTTTTAAGATATTTGCATCGAAATAGGAAAAAACGCGCAGTAAGGTTGAAAAGTGTAAAATTTGTCGACTTTAAGGAGCGTTTTTTCCTCTTGGGATGCAAACATATCAGCCAAACGGGCCCCTTTGGAGATCTCCTCTTTCGCAAATTTCATACTAATCAAATTTGTGATCGATTGACACTAATTTGCTCAAAATCAGAGAGCATACGCTGGGAGACTTCCATTGTAAGCGTGTTTTCCAAGCCCCATAAAATTTATGCCACCATACTAAAAACCCCGTAATAAATTCCGCATGCGTAAAATTTACGCATTTGCAAAAACATACATACAAATATTTTATCCCCATTGTACCCACAACTCCACTAATCTGTCAACACAACCCTCCCTTTCTTACCCAACAGCTCGACATAATCCACCGACATGAACACCCAGAACGAGAAGACGGTCAAAAGACAAAAGAACAACAGAAGACATCGCCCACACCAAGTTTCCGATGAGAAGCACATTTTCCTTATTTATTTTGATGCTTTCTTGTTTCTACATTCGCCAAAAAACAATCCCACTTTCACGTAAATATGACGGATCGGAGTGATTTCCACTAATGACGAATTGATAACCTTCAGAGTGATAAAGTACCCTCCAAATTCTGTCAGAGATCTGCGAGCAAAATGTACCCCACAGCTTTCTCCTAGTACTTTCACCTTTTATACGGTAACACTCGTCACGAAAAATAACCTTGCTCTTCACAATGATGGGAAACAGAATCCAGTAAAAAGAAAGTTGGCTGGAAGCAGTGGATCGATCGATACATGAGAGAAAGTCGGAAGGAAAAGGAAGCATCCACAAATTTTGATGGGTGAAAGTGGAAAGTTTTCTTGATTTTTTTTTGAAAAATTTTATTTTTTGGTGTAAATATGTAATTTTTGGAAATCTTTTTTTTTCATGGATGAGTTTTATGGCCATCCATCTAGACGCGCATGGATTGCATGCATATGTATGGAATTCGGGTTTTAATCGTGCCAAAAAGTAGAGTCAGTCGTAGATAAGGAGGACTCAAGGTCCCATAGTGCAGTGGCCGCGGAAGCCGTGGGGACCTCTGGGGACATTAACATTGTAGGATAGGGGGAAGGGAGGGGTTTGTATAACATGGGGAGATGGTGCGGACATCGAACAACCGTGGGGACATTGTCCCTCTGTCCCCAAACACGCTTCCGCGGCCACTGCACGTCCACTTTATTTGGCAGCCGGGTCACGTCGGATTGAAATGATGATGACTGACTGGCTGGCTTCCTGATGTAACAAAGAGATGAAGGAAAGAGATGAAAGCACCCTCCGAAATTTCCACGTGTATGTAATGAATGATATGTTTATAAATAGGGATTTGATTAGGATTTGATTTTACGTCTGGGATATGTTTTTATTTATTTACGGATGGAGGAATCACATCAAAGTTAAATATGTAGTTACATCATTAATAAATAGACTAATATATATATTTATTTATTTATCAATATCTCACCCACACGCGAATATGTAAGATCATCCAAAAATACCTATTTATCAGGTTGCATAACTAATAAAAATATCACCTACTCAGCCAAAATTACTCAGGCTGAGTACTTTCTAATCTCAATCCAAATAAACTCCCACATCCAACTTTCACCCATTCATTTTTTTATTACGAAACTTTCACCCCGTTCTTTACAATTGTTTGGGATGAGTCAAACACCGGTTATGCATTTATTCATTCATTTCCGACTTTTGCATTCGATAAGGTATGTATAAGTCCCAAATTTTGTTTGGTGTGTTTGACAACTCAACACTAAAATTTCTACATATTTTTATATATTTCTAGCTTTTCCTGAATCTCAATATGCCACAAATATTGTTTGAAAAATGGATAAATCTAAATATTTTACCAAAAATGCGTACACACTTTGCCACTATTTACAAATCTACAAATCGATTTTACAAATCTTTAATTAAAATATTGTACCACAAAAAATTGATTTTAAAAAAGTACATAATCTGGTAAAAAATGCAAAAAATGCAAAAAATAATACATTTTTCGTTTTATTTTCACCATATTACCTCAGGTTTTTTTTACAAATACATACATATCCTCCACCATCCCAACTTTTAATCACTTATTGAATTCAAAAGAGTACATAATCCTGTCAAAAAGTACTATTTTACATTTTATTTTCAGCATAATAAAATACACATTTCCTCAATTTTTCATAAATCCATACATATCCAGTGAATAATGAATATCATCCAACACTATACACCATCACTCATTTTAATCACCCTCTTATCAAAAAAACACACTTTCCTTTCCTCAAATTCTCTCTCTCTCTCCAATCCGGATCAAAACTTTCTCCCCTGAGGGATTAGTCAATCAAGTCAAAAGAGACTTTTCCATGAAAGAAGGAAAAGTAAAACTTTTTCATCTCTCTTTTCATCCAACTCTTTTAACCCTTTTCTACTTTCATTCGCATCTTCATCCTTCCCATCCTCATCTCCATTCACTAGAGGTCGTCCTGCCACACTTTCCCCTGCCCAAAGCTGCTCCTCTCCTCTCTATTACACCGTTTAGTCAAGTATATATAGAAATCCCATCGTAAGAGGAAGTCGAGTACTTACGTATACACCTAAAAGCCAACACCTACTAGTAGCTTACTTTACCAGCCAGCAGTGTTTTAGCCATCCATCCATCCAATGCCAATCACATCACATCATCTCTGTTTCAATGTACATGACATTAGCTGCTTTTGCTGCCTCTGAATAGAAGAACGACGTCTTTTTCCTCCTCCTTACGCCGGAATATCTGAGTGATTTATAGACTCAGACTCTCTCACACCTTTCTTCTCTAGAAATCGTCTTCAACCCATTTCGGGTTGCTAAATTCGGAAAACTGGAAGCCGTAAGTGCATTTCGATCTTCTTGGCCTAATCGCTTTCCGATAAGTAGGAAGATAATTATTAGCGAGCGAGACGATTTAAGAAAAATAACTTTCTCCATATTTTTTAGGCGAGGTAAAAAAGATAAGATTTTTTTTTAGTAATTAGAGGACAGGTGTGTTTGGTTGGGGAAATTAAAATTTGGAGAGATTAGAAAAGAAGGGGGATTTGTTGGAATGAATAATTAATTGGGGTGGAAGACTTCCACTGGAAGTTAAGATTTTTAGTGATTGGGGAGTTTGAAGAGAAATTAAAATTTGGAGAGGTTAGACGTCCCAGAAGAGTTGGATTGGTTGAAATAAATAATTAATTATTGTTGTGTTCCGTATTTCGATTTATTATTTTTCCGTATTTTTTTACGTGGGGAGAGGTAAACGTTAAGATTTTTTGTAATTCGACAAGTGTTTTAAAGAGCAATTAAAATTTGGATGATAGATTTTGAAAATAGGGCAATATTGCTATTTTAAATCAACAATTAATTATTGTGTTCTGTTCTGTATTTCGATTAATTTTTTCGAATATAAGAGAAGTAAATATGTACGTGTTACTCGTTCGATCGTAAAAATAGTTATGAACATTATTCCGTTGAAAGGGTGGGGTTTTTAGTAAATAGTTAGCTAAATACTAGTATAGTTAACTAAATAGTAAAGTAAATACAGCAACGACGTCCATTTAGTAGGAGCAGCACTTTAATTAGTTACGATTGTGATTAATTATTTGCAATCAAAATGTAAACACTAGACGAGCTTGTGCAGCCCATTGCAAATTTTTCTGAGTAGGTTTTTTTTAAATACACAACAATTAATAATTAATCATTAATATGCATCCCAGTTTTATTTCAGTTATGGTCAGTTGCTTACAACTATTCCCAAAAGCGAAACACTTTTTGATACATATCTCTAGAAAATATATTAAAAGTTTCCGAAAAAATGATGTGGTCACCGCACGAAGGGCCCGGAAACTTTTTCGAGCCTCGCTCAAATTTTAATTATTCTTGGCAATTTGAACAAAGGATTTATAGAATGCCTTCACTACGAGAATTATTCCTCACGTCGAATATGGGAATGCCTGATTTTATAGGATTTGTAAATAGGACTTTAATTTTTACGAGTCATTTTGTTTGAAATGTTTTGAAATTTGTTAATTAATTACAATTTTACTTTTTTTCAGATGTCGACTCTCCAACAACAGCGGCTCAGTAAGTAAAATACATACATACTTTTTCAAAACCACCTCCTTTAATTGTATTTAAATTTAATTGTCCCCTTAATTTTTTGTATAAATATAGTCGTTGAGCAGCTAAGACGTGAAGCGGCCATCCGCCGCATCAACGTCTCGCAAGCTGTTGAAGACATCAAAGTAAGTTGTCGTATTTATTTGAACGCCTTTTAACGTATGACTGGATGACTCGTCGCCAAAATAATCAAAATCACCATATTTTTAATCATTTCTCTCCTCTGGGAATTTATTTTAAAATTCTGGACGACAAATTTGTAGAGCAGGTCGTTCCCAACTTTTTTTTACTCCATATTTTGACACTATTTGAAGGAGCAAGAGATTTCAAATTTAAGAAGCCTTCAGAAAAATTGGAACTTATCGAAACTCGCTCAAAAAACTCGACGCCATTCCATTAATCAACTCACTGACTACAAATTAGTCGTCCAGAATTTTAAAATAAGTTCCCAGAGCAGAGAAATTACAAAAAATTTGTCAATTTTGCCCATGATTCATCCCGTCTTACGAAATCTCGCCGTCAGTCCGACCCACCACATCCGGTGTGTCATGTCTGTCTTTTCTTTCTCTCTTTAATCAAAAGATCAAATAGTCTGCAATTTTCTCGTAGAGTAGCATTTTCTGTCCTTATCACAAAATTGTTCTACTTCTATCTAATCTTAAATGAAATATACATATACAATGCTTATCCATGTTTTTTGGTGTGTGGCTTTTACTTTATAGAAGTACATAGCGGAACACGAGCAAGAGGACTATCTGCTTATCGGGTTCAGTTCACAAAAAGCCAACCCATTCCGTGAAAAGAGTAGCTGCACCTTAATCTAAAAAAAATCAAACAGCGGAAGGGGTTCACCAAATTTTTGATATTCAATGATAATTCAATTTCACATTTTAAACGAGAAGGCTTCTTATTAATTAAAAATAAAATGCGCTGCTAAAAAGTCACCGCCGCCGCTGCCGACACGACCACCAAGCAAAAACCACTTTACGGCACGTACTAATTAATTATGTTCCCGGGTAGTAAATAATATTTAGTGGATTGAATGTCGAAATTTCTCCCCCGTCAAAAAAATCACTCTTGTTGTTGCTACTACATTTTCAAATTCTTATTGTATTCAAATTATGGTACAGTTTCAAGAAAATGTCATAAATTAATTGGCACGTGTTTACATAGTTTTACTCACGCGCAGTTCTTTGTTGTATGTGTAATGTCAAAAATGTCAAAACAGGACAAAGATGTTCTTTAAAACGTATTTATGTCTGTGTCACTAGATTTTAAATGTTTTGTGCACTATTTTTGTTTAAAATACTATATGTTTCTGTGTGCTTTTTGTGATTTTCAAAACCACTGATTTTTTAAGAGTTTCTTTTTAATATGAAGAGTCATTTGGGGGTTAAACATGTACATATAAAAATCAATCGAAATTTGGATATTATTATTTGGCTAAAAATAAAAGTTTGAGTTGGATAAAATCAAATCGTATAAGAAAGAAATGATAACCAAAAAGTTGATTTACCATGAAAATCATGCTTCTCTTGGTAAGTTACTCGCTATCGCATCATAAATCACACTGGGTAGATTTTTTTTACTAGCAAATATTTATCAAAATTTCCATTATAATTTCAATTTTTGCTTTTATCGTGCCTAAAAAAAGTATACGTACACGTTTCAGAACTTTGTGTTGGAACATCAACGAGATGATTGTCTAGTTTCCGGTTTTTCCCATTCACCACCAAACAGTAATCCGTACAGTCCGACGGACTGCATCGGCTGTAATATTGCGTAACCAACGGCACGCCACGCGAAACGCCAAGCCACGCCACACTCAAAATTCACTCATTTCCGTCCTACTTTGCAATTTTACATGTATCGAAAATTAATAAAAACTTGAAACCATTCTAATTTTGATAGGAATATATTTTTTTCTCGCTTTTATCGTCACTCACTTTTACATAAATAACACTAACAAAAAGTAATTGATTGATTGACATTTAATTAATATTATTATTCTTAGTTCCGATTTTCTGTTTTTAATTTAATTTTTTGAGTAAAAAGCTAATTGGCATGTTGCATGTTTTCAGAAATATGTGGTGGAACATCAGCGCGATGATTCGCTAGTTACTGGATTTCATTCACCCAAAAACAACCCTTATAGAGATAAGCCACATTGCATTGTGTTGTAAAGAATGACAAATCGATGATCTTGATTTGCATGGTTCTTGATCTTCGTCTTCTTCATCATCCTTTCTGCTTCTTTGCCTACACTTGAAAATCAAAGTACAATTCTGTTTAAGTATTATTATAAAAAATCACGTTTCTTCATCCCACCGACCGGATTTCTGGATGCATTTAGCTGAAGAGGTAGAATTAGCAGGGTGGGTAAAATACTTTGTGAAAATAGAGTATTTTGAGCTCGGTTCTTCCCAGGGTTTACATTTCCGGGGGTGTTGCACTCACAAAAAAGACGAGAATTTACGTACAGAATACAAGAGTTTTACGAAAATATAGGTTTTTTGAAGAAATTAACGCTTTATCGCTGTTAAACTAGTTTACTTAAAAGAAATTAGTTAAAGCAATGTTTTTTGACAGTGATAAAAAGTTAATTTCTTCACAAAACGTGTGTTTTCGTATGAATTTTGCCTTCTCCACGTAGATGTTCAGCTTTTTGTGGGTGTAACACTTCCGGAAATCCAAACCCTGGAAAGAACGGGGCTCAAAATTACTGTATTTTCACAAAATATGTTGCCAACCTCTGAACCTTAGTCTTAATTAATCTTCAACTTAATTTGGAGCAAGCTCGACCTTTATGTTATTTAGTAGTCAAAAAATAGCCATAAAACTTGCACTTTTTTGCACCTATACTTAGCACGGAATTTACTTAATTGTAGTTGTTATCTTATCAGTACGGCTTACTAAATAAATAAATATCTAAATTATTATTTGAAATTGGAATCCATACAATTTGCTTATTTTTGCAATACTAATACTTGGGTTAAGTCATTAAAACAAAACTTTTCTCCTCGGTTCAAGTCGACGAGTCGTATTCCAGAAACGTTGATTAATCCAGTTCGAAACGGGAATATGCTGACGGTTAAATTTAATTGGTTGGTGGGAGCGAGTATCCCAAGGTTCGTTTTGGTCACGCCGACCCAGATGTACCCCTCGATTGCGGGATCCAGTTCGAGACGCAGGTCCATATCACGGTCTCTAAATAAATAAATCCGTATGAATTTTACAAAGTAGAACTTTATGCAAAAAATTGAAAAAAATTGGCTGTGCATGAAATTAATTTCTGAAATAATGGGGGGATTCATGAGGAGGTTCGTTAACGTAGCTTCTCAACTTAAATGTGTTAGCTTGTAAAGAGATTCTACAATTGTCCTGGGGAATGACTTAATTTCAAATTTCTCGCACTAAGAATTACTTTAATTTTTCTCGAATTTTAAAATCTATATTTTTCTTTCCAATGGAATTTGAAGTTATTGTTGGAAATAAACAAGATGCGACATTTGTAAAGGGTTCGAGCTGCGTAAGCCTCGCATAAAAAAATTCTATGCATTTCTTTAGAAAAATTCGCATCATCAATAAACTTATGTTAAGTACGATGCTAAACGAAACTTATGTTTACGAAATATACGAAGCTCTCATGAATCCTCCCATTGCCTTTTTATCGATATAAGTCAATACTTACGAAGTCGTGTTGACAATTCTACATTGCGTATCAAACGGTTTATCAACAAGAGACGTGTCCGGTACTTTTTCGACGATTAATCTCAAGTCATTGAGCACCGTGATCTAAAAACAAGATCAAGTCAAATTTAATTTATTTCCACGAATTACATTGTTGAATTACACGTATTTAAATACTTGTCTTTGCAACTGTGACGTCTGCAGGCGACCATGCGAACCCATGGACGTTTTCCATACAATGTCCAACTTCCCAATGTTCGTCATTGTCCTGGCGTTGTCCGCTTTCGGAATCAGTCTGTACAGAAATTGTTGTGACCCTTCCACATCGAGCAGCAAATTGGGCCACTTTTGCTTAAAGTTTGTACTCTGCTGGATATCCATCCGTGTCCTGATGAGAAGGTCTTTTTCCGACGTTCCGTTCATGGATATGCAATTGAAGCCGGAGGAAGGTTCCAAGTCGACTTTTTCTAAGCAGAGCGGCTAAATAATAAACAAATGTTCCCATTTAAAACCAAGTCTTGGATAAATAGAATTATTCAGATGGTGTGGGGGAAGGGGTACTTTGCCAAAATACAGCATTTTGACACCCGTTCTTCCCAGGGTTGTTACATCCACGAAAAAGACGAAAATCTGTCATCTGTGTGGAGAATACAGCAGTCGCATAAAATTACAGGTTTTGGGAAGAAATTAACTCTTTATCGCTGTCAAAATCCGATGTTTCCACGATTCTTTAAAAATAGAGTATTTTGAAACCGATGAAAGTTAATTTCTTCACAAAACCTATATTTTTGTACGAATGATGTCTTTTCCACGCAGATTCTCGTCTTTTTGTGGGTGTAACTGTCCTGGAAATCTAAGGGCTTTCTCACTTTCTCTGAATAAATGTTCAGGCGGACACAAATATTTTGCGGAAAATGTGGTCTATTTTTGCCAGGTCGATTTTCATATTGGTTATTTCAAATAAAATCTAACCTAAACAACTTTGCTCAGTACAAAAAAAATAATTCTTTTCAGCTTTTACCCTCGCTAATCCTGCTGACAAAATTTCTAACCGATTTTTGCCTGGAGAAAGCTATGTAGGTACAAGTTTTCAAAAATTGCGAGAGTTTGTCACCGAAAAATAAAATTCTGGTGAATTTTAATTGTTTAAAATGGGTTAGATATTCTCATCGATCAGACCAAATTGTTGAAATAAATAAAATGATAGAAAACAGATTTTTTTAGGAATTTAAAAATAGAGGAGGCCAAAATACTAACGTTATTGACAGTCACCTGAGGATCGAAGCCTTTGGAAGACTGGAGCTAAAAATATACGTATTGCATTTCGACAAAGTATTTGGCTTTCTACTATGTGAAGTCGTTACAAAATCTGTTTTCTATCATTCAATATATTTCAACAATTTTGTTTGTCAAACATTATTGATGAAGGCTATCTCTAGCCCATTTTAAACAATTTAAATTCTCCAGAATTTCACTGTTCGGTGACAAACTGTTGCAATTTTTGAAAAGTTGTAGCTACATTGCTTGCTCCTGGCAAAAATCGGTTCCACTATTGTCAGCAGGATTAGCGAGCCGACTTGGATTTCCAGGGTGTTACACCCACAAAAAGAGGAGAATCTGCATTTACAATACAACATTCTTACGATAATACAGATTCCGTAAAGAAATTAGCTTTTATCGCTGTCAAAAGTATCACCATTAAAAAAAATAAGAATGTATTTTTGTAACGATTAGAAGTTAATTTCTTCACAAAACCTGTATTTTCGCATGAATTGTATTCTACATGCATCATGCAATTGTCGTCTTGTTGTGGGTGTAAAAGCCTCGGAAATCCACCCTTGGATGGAATCATTATTAAATTAAAGAAAATCTGTTTTATTACCATTGCGGTAATGTTCTGGACTTGAGCTTCTAAAAATACTTCGTCAGCCTGCAATTATAATTCATAATTTAAACAAAATCTTCACTCATCATATATTTTTTGATCTGCACTACAAAAACAACCCTCACCTCAGCATTGTACAGCTTAGTTTTGACATCGAGAGGTTTTTTAACTTGAAACTTGAAGAATCTTTCCACAAAAATGGGTTCGGAAGTAGGCGCAGAGCTAGGAACTGAATACGTTAAGGTACAAATGAGCCTGAAAAGAACAAATAATTTGCAAATTATACATAATTATAAATTCAATCCAGATTAAATATGTATAAAATACAATTTCTACTAACATGTGCTTTCCCATCTCTTTAATTTCATGATTCATGATAAGGTCAATAGTATCTCCAGTTTTCATCAAAGACATTGTCCGATTCTCGGTAAGTGTAAACTTTTGGGTTGTGGTTTGCAAATCGACCTGAAATTAAGTTAATTACCAATTAGCATAATTAAATATCGCCCACGGGTCGACACCGGTAACATTTTACTCGCCGCCGCAGACGATAAATTTAAGTTCCTATTCCTTCAAGATTAGGATGCAGAGCTGCGGCACCGACACCCCCGAAAAATGGTAGGCGTCGATCTCTGATACCACAACAGTAATTTAAATGATTATCTTTTAATTACCCTCACGGAAACATTCGTAACACCAACGGGACTTTCGTTTTGAATCACAACGTAACAAGTAAACGTTTCTCCGAGGTACATATTTCTGTATACATATATTTCCAAAAATATTACACAAATTTGACATCAATAAATTATTAATTTCGTATTTATTTTACCCAAATCCTTGCGGAAGTCGAAGAAATTGACCGAGAGACAAATTTTCAATGCCCGGCGTGGCTGTGACATCCATCCTCAATTCTCTCTCCCACAAGTCGCTGACAAGATCACGACTATCACAGGTGAGTGGGAGTGGTCCAATCATGGCCGGTTTCACGAGACGAAGCACTACGAAAATAAATAAGTATAGAAAATTTGAATTTCAAATTTTGAATTACGATATTAATTTCTTCGACTACAATTTTGACTACAATTTCGACATGGGCCTTAACTGACCTCAAAATATTCATTTTATTGATTAAAACTTTCAAAATAATCCATTCTCAAATTC
The DNA here is from genome assembly GCF_002217175.1 of Folsomia candida. Lineage (NCBI taxonomy): Eukaryota > Metazoa > Arthropoda > Collembola > Entomobryomorpha > Isotomidae > Folsomia > Folsomia candida. The sequence continues at coordinate 5,308,744 of NW_019091201.1, forward strand.
AATTTACAAAAACTACTAGATTTAAAAAAAAATAAGTAAAGTTATTGCAAAAGAAATTTAACTGTTTAAAAATTACTAACCCTTAATAGACAACAAAGACTTTACATCTTTCTCCATCTTGTCGTGAGTTATCAATTGGTGACAAAACCGACAAAAATTATCTTATCACTTTTTATCTTAAAACAAAAATCCACTCTCAAATTCACAAGTAAACAAATCAAATCAAAACAACCACCATGCCATGCATGTGTCAGCTGTCTTTCAATTCTCATTGTGCGACTTTTGTAACTTTGTAAGTTCAACGTGCCACTTCTCGGAGTAATTAAATTTTTTATTACAAATTTTAGTGACAATGTGACAATTAACTAATTAAATTAATTAACTTAATGTATCACATTTTACACGATTGTTCACCCAACAATGAGCAGAAAATACAATGAAAACGTGCAAAGTTTTTTTTGTACCGGCAAACAGCCGACACTTATTTTGTAAAGTTTACACACAAATAAAATTGTGCCGACATAATCGTATTCGTATTTTGGAAATAAATCCTAAATTTTGAAAAATATGAAACAATTATAATTTATAGTAAACTAGAATAATGAAAATAATTTAAAAAAAAGCAAACGGCATCAAAATTCAGCAACATATACAACTTCGTTACACACTTTCACCACGTAACTTTCTCCCATCAAAAATCATCTCTTTTACAAAACATTTTAAGTTTCTGGAAACATACGTCTCCATGGTTACCATAAAGCTGAGGGAAACAAAGTTTTCGTTTTGCTGAATGTTGCCATGGCAGCGGCGGGCTCAAAGAAGTCGGACCGAGAGCTTTGCTTACTTACTGCTGCTTCTGGAGAGTAATAAGTTTCTATAAAAAAATCCATCGTTGTTGGTCGGCGGAGCAACCGTAGCCAAGGATTCGACTTTTTCCGTTGCCATGACGGAAAATGAGTCGGCGTAGCCATAGCAACACGAAAATCACCAAGGCAACAACAAACCGAAAATGTGAAAATTTTGTATTCTATTCCGTCGTCGCCAGCTGAGTGGACAAGTTTTGTTGCGTTCGCAGTTTTATATAGTGAGTGAATCGGTGGAAAATTGGAAATTTAAATTTTAAGGTTCGGAAACTTTTACAACAGGTAAATAAAAAAACTTTTTTTTTTGTTTCTTTATTAGTGAGTAATTTGGGCATAAAATTCCATCTCATATTCGTTATCAAACACATTACACGTTGCTGACCGATTGACCTCTGTCAAAAAGTGTAAACAAAGAAATGTCATCTCTTCTCAGATGTTGTTGCATATGATCCGTTCATAAAGTTTCAATTGTGACACGTTATCTTAATCTTAATTACTGACTAATTTGTTAAATTGTTTAAAAAATTACACTAAACGTTTTGGATTTACATGTGCGCAAAGGTCAGAGGAATTTCGTTTACCTATCTTAATTGTTTAGTAATTAATTGATTCAGTAAAATAGTAATTTGTTCAGGAATTAAGTGTTTAGTAAAAAATATAAAATCGGGAAGTTTTTGTGACCGGGAAATTTTTTGGCAATTTTTAGTACCTGAAAGAAAACGTTTTTTCCACCAGCGAGGTCACTCACCTCACAATTAAAAAAGCATTTAACTTTTAATTATACAAAACTTTCCGGCTTTTATTTTGCTCTATTCTATACTCGCTTTTAAATATTGGTGACATACATAAAGTTAGTTATCTGGTGGGTTATCGTGCCGGGTTACAGCTTATCGTGGTGGGTCTTTCTTTGAAATTGCAGTTTTCTTCGCCTTCCTTTCGGTCTTTGACCTCAGCTGCCTGTCTCCTTCCTCTTCTGCTCGTCCATCCATCCATCCTTCGTTCGTCATCACCACTTTCTTCTTGACTTTCAACTCTTTTTTGACTTTGCTGATCTGAAAAAACCGAGCTTATCATCGTACATAAATACCTACATACATATCGCTGATAAGAAGACATCAGAGTTCCTTCCTTCCATGTGAATATCATGAGGATGGCGAAAGTATCAAATAAATGTCACGCAAAACGGGGAAGAGGTCACACGTCCGTCGCCCTTGAAGTGCACAAGCAAGAAATAATTCATCAAGATGACGACGACGATGAAGAACATGACGATTTCCGGATGGATGACGAAGGTATTTATTCGCTTTAATATACAAATTCTTTCATTTTCTTCTACAATCTACTCGTAATATGCAAATTACTATGTGTTATTTATCTGCCTGCCTCTTATCAAAAACGCTGGGGTATCTATTTTCATCTAGAATTGACCTTTTCAAACACATAATTTAATACAATTTAAGAAATCGCGCATGCAAACAGCAATTCTATTGACAAATTTAACCTAATTGAGAATTGATGAAAGAAATAAAAGTAAAAAGTTTCAAGTTATAGGAGAAAACGGAAATCAAATAATTTGATTGGAAAATATGACGTCTTTGTTTCTACATGTAAAAAAAGGTATCCATTTCGTAAAGATTGAATCGTTTGAAGTTTATGAAACTTGGGAAAAGATGAAAATGAAAAAGAATTCAATACTCTCGTGTAGAATTTTGTTTGTAGTGAATTTCTGTATTTATTATGCGTACGAGATCTTGTCCCCTCTTTTTTACTGACCCACGACCTTTTTGTAGATTCTCAATCTTAAATACACTGCTAGAAATCCGGTATAGTTTGGCAGCCATTAATTTCTCGGTATTAAAGTTACTACAGCTTGGTATTAAACTTATACCGGTCAGTAAAAATTTGCTACTGATATCCTAAAACGTTATTACCCAGTACACGGTATCACTTATCAATCCCATTTTGGTAGAGGCATATATGAATACCGCTTGGTATTAATTTAACACCAAGTATATAATACTGGACTTATAAGAGTGTAATTGTACAAAAATGTGGTAAAAACGTATCAAACTTCATCCACCAATCTTTGCAAATAGATTTTTTTTACAAGAAGCATGGAAATTAATCATGACAAATCTACATACACGCATTTCATTTCATCTCAAACGCAACATGTTACACAATATTTTTGAGAAAGCGATGCATTTGAACGGATTTCAAAAATGAAGATGACGACGAATCCGTTCAATCACAAATATGAAATGAAGTGGAGTCGAATGGCAGAGAAAACTACATAAAATCAAATCTAGAGTTACACCAAGAGAAAGAGAAGAAAAAGTTATTCAAAACCAAACTTATTCATCTTTTTTGAAAGGGAAAACTGGACGAATAAGCGACAAGTTTGAATTGCATAATGAATACGTACCTACAATGACCGCGGAAGCCGTGGGGACATCTGGGGACATTAACATTGTAGGATAAGAGAGGGAGGGGTTTATATAACATGGGTAGATGATGCGGACATCGAACAACCGTGGGGTCATTGTCCCTCTGTCCCCACACTTCCGCTGCCACTGCGTACAAACGTACGCAAGAGATTTCAATTTTCAATAGACCAAGAAAAAAAGCTTCAATCTCTGTAAAGAAGTTTGAGCGAGGTACAAATTGAAAAATTGCTAGTTATTTGAATACAAGAAATAAAATAGAATTGATTGATACGCTACATGTGACTTTTTGAATTCAGGACATTTTAAAGAGATGCACAACTTCAGCTTATAACTGCAACTTATTGCATTTCAGACAGAATAGAATTATTATTATGCGATAAGTAATGATTGGTTGGTTTGGTTGGGTAAGGTTGTCGGTAGATTTATTTAGTCTCGCCGTATTTTGATTTCACCTTTCACCCAAATTTTTATCCATGCATTTCATGGCTCGGTGATTCGCAGTGTTGTCGTCTCATTGTGATTTGTGACTTGTACAACTTTCTCTTTATTATCGTACTTATACACTTGAGATGAGAAAGTGTCATCTCAATTAATTATAATTCTGTGTGTATTATTTGCAAAGCGTTAAATTGTATGTTCATCCTCGTTAAAAGTTTGTAAATAAGTATGCATGTTGTGTATGTGCATAACGATTTTATATTGAGGCAATTCACCTGCAAACTTTGCATGAAACGCCCTTGATCTTATCCTAAGTTTATAAGTTTACACAAATTTGTGAGCTAATTTTTCTTCGAAATGGTTATAAAATTTTGTAAAAGTTTGTAACTTTACAGAATTCACGGATTGATTTTACAATGTTACCAAAGCTTGCGTGAATTGTCTCATTTTAATTTTCTCATGTGTAACTATGACACATAAAATCAGGTCGATACATGCATAATACGCATTCCTTGTTGCTTTTAACAAAACTTGTCGTGTTTCGAGAATCAGTTTAAAAATTATAGGATTCGTTTTTATTTATCCATATAACGCAGTGTTATATAAGCTTTTCCTATAAATCGACATTGGTCAGGTGTTCATACAGAAGTAAACCCTTACTTCCGTTCGTATAGATCATGATGGTGAAATGAAAATCCGGTGTTTTGAGTTTCCACCCTCCGAAGGGGTATTGTTTTCCCCTCGTTTTTCCACCCTCCTCCTCTCTTTTTTCTTATTTTCTGTTTCTGTTGTCTGTAGCTAATGCTCTCTAATTGAGTATTGCTAATAAATATGTAGCTTGGATTGCCTTGCCCGTCAAAAAATCCGAGGCAGGTGAAAACAACAACGGGCAAGGAATAAATAACCCACCGACCGCTGTCATTTTTGTATCCGTACCCCATCTTCCTTTCAAGCTACCCTTGTACATATGCACTCACCCTCACTCACATTCTACTACCCGCTTTTCTGGGTTCGCCCGCCCGTGAAAAAAGGAGGGAGTAAAATATGTAAGTGTGCACAGGTACAAACATAAAAGTAAGGGTGACTTGTCCTCAGTGGCCGCGGAAGCTGTGGGGACATCGGGGGACATTGCCATTGTAGGATGGGGGGAGGGAGGGGTTTATATAAAATGGGGAGATGATGCGGACATCGAATAACCGTGGGGACATTGTCCCTCTTTTGTCCCCTCCAGCTTCCGCGGCCACTGCTTGTCATTTCCGTAAGTGTAACGAATGACAGAATAAATACGTAATAATGGTCGATGTCAATGTCGAATGAATTCAGAGAGACCCTGATTCAAGTGCCCCTATAGAAAGAAAAGTATGTATTCGTCATGTGTATGTCAAAGTGTATCAAATATTCGTAGTTTTCCCTTTTCTCTTAATGAACTGAAGGGAGGGAAGGGAGAAAATGGGGGAGGTTTCACATATGCAATAATGTGACCCTTATTTGTGGACCTGAATTTCTTACCATTTTGTATCCATCGTGAAGTTAGTTTGCTACCGTATTCGATCCAGTTTTGCACCCTTAATTCTTTCGGTTCAAGCTGATTACGTAGTATATACGTGCATAATTAGTGCCTCCTCAGTTCCTGCCCACTACACATATACGATAATAACAATAATTATCACATTTATTTATCCCATCAATCCAATCCATTGATTCCCCCAAGTACAGCTGACAGTTAGTCGTCGTATTAAGCTACATAAAAGATCCAAATCCTATTAAAATTTTGTTCCAGTGAAGAAAAAAATACGAAAACTTTTTCATGCTGAACTTTCTCAAAAAACAAGCCTTGACATATTTTGTTACATATTTACATACGTGATTTCACTTTGCGTGAAAATTGATAAAATCGGAGTCTGTGTTTGAAATTAAGATACAGATCCAAATCCTATTACAATTTTGTTCCTGTGAAAAAAAAATCGGAAACTTTTTCATGATTAACTTTCTCTCGAAAAAAAATAGCAGGCCTTGACATTTTTTGGGGTTATGTACATACGTGATTTCATTTTACGTCCAGGTGCAAATTGATACTTTTGTTTATTTTATTGTGAAGTGTATCGTCGGAATTTTTAGTGGGGACCCAACATTTTGTATTATTTTCATACGGAGAAAGCTGGAGTGCCTGGCTGGGATTCGATGTCTCATTATTATTTCTTCCTTTATTTGGTTATGGTTTTATTTTTCTGGTCTTTTTGGTCGAATCTGGAGCAGAGGTGGATTACGGTACGATACGATGTGAAATCAGATCCATGGGTGAGAGGATCACATTCTGAATTTAATTTGAGTGGTGTCCATGTGGCATTTTTTCTCTTGTCCTCTCTTTAAGTGGACATGGATGGGCACAAGAATGCTTGAATATTCGATTACACAAACCTGAGCTCCCTGAACTGGACCCACACCATTATTTGTTTCTGTTGAAGTGTTTTCATCTTCTCTCTCTTTTTTTTATTTGATTTGCACGCAGAATTGCTATGTACCCAGCTACGCACGTAGGTATATATTGAGGATTTTGAAAGTTTAAACAGATTTTAAAAAACTCTGGGAAAGAATTCTGGGTTGATCTTGATCTTGTCGCGAAGGAAGTGAAGGGGGGACGAGGTGCTCGAAAAGAAATTGTAATCGTTACGTATGTATGGTCAGGTATCAGACGGTTATGTAACGCGGGTAAAGCTGGAGATTATTTTGTGTACATTTGTATGAGAAATGGGGTTGTACATATGTACATATCTACTTGTGCCGATTTATGGCGTGCCTTAAATTTATGCCATATTGTAGTAAATGTCCAGGGGATTTTTGTCCAAAATTAGGGCCATTTTCTTTGTTATGCATGAAAGGAGAAAGTGGTGGCGGTGATCACAAATTTATGCCATATATGGCCAATTTTATGCCCTAAATGTCCAGGGGATGCCCATAATTCAGGGGATTTTTTTTAGAGGAGAAAGTTGATTAACTGGTGGCGATGCCATCCAGTTTTCCCTATTTCCTCCCCACTTTCACCACCATATTGGTGACAATATGTTCAAAATCTGAATCTCATGACTGACGCACCCAGATCAACCCATTGTCCAATAATTAGTCCCGACCACAATGAATATTATGCTCCCTGATTTATGCATGGAAATGACAGGCCTAATATTTGTCAAGTGGGTTGTATTGTTTCTCTCACCAAAATTTGCCTATTGTGTCCTCCCTAACACCTCCTCAATTTAATATTATTTCCTTTCATTCCAGATGTAGTGGGCCCAGCGTCCTTCAGCCTTGAAGATCCTGGAGAACTGTGCTTGGACAAAGTAGTGGGAGTGGACGGTCTCCTCGGCAGCATTCAACCCGTAATCCCCGACAAAATCCCTCCTATTTCCAACGAATCTTTCGAACTGACAACACGATCTGGTCGGAGGATTTCACCACCAAAGAAGACACCCGTCATTCTTCCCCCAGAACTAAAATCAGAATTTGCACCCCATCAACAGCCCTCGCTAACCTTCACGGTAGGGGCGAAAGACAGGGGCGCTCCGCCAAAGAAAGTTCCAAAGGTTACTCTCAAACTGGGAGGATCACCGTCGCCATCGTCGGAAAATTCGGGAAATAAAAGTTCCATATCGATAAGCACCACGACCAGTAGTATGAAGTCGAAATCGAGTGCGAGACAGTCACTGGGGGCGGCGGGACAAGCTGGAGCTGTGGGTTCCACCGTAGTCGCGGTGAATAATGGAGGAGGAGGAGGAAAGGAGTCGTCAGTAGATCAAGAGGTATGAAAAAGTTTCATATTTTTACGTATCATGATTTGATAAGCTGCATAACATAGAAAACATGACAATTGAGTTGTCACAACTCGTCACCGTTCGCATTTCGCCAAGATTAATTGCTTGTACTCTTAGAAACCTGGTATAGTCAGGCTGGCATTGATTTCTCGGAGGTAAATTTGCTACCATTTGGTATTAAAATATTATACAGGTCCATAAAAATTTGCTACTGGCATGGTAAACTTTAATACGGAACTATTACTACAGGGTATTGCTTATCAATACCACTTTGGTAGAGTCATGTATGAATACCGCTCGGTATAAGTTTAATACTGAATTTCTGAGAGTGTGCTTTCACTGCTATCTCTTTCTAATTATATGTTTTTCATTCACCAGGTAATTTTCACATTAAAATACCAATGCTGCTGCAGATTTATGACTTCGTTTAGTTCTATTTGTTTAGTTGGATAGAATTTAATCAGGAATCATCATCACAAACCTGAACACACACATAACATGTCTTTGTTTGTTCCACATATCCATTGAATTTGCTGATTCTTTGAGCCAGCCAGACATGACTAGTGTGACATGATGGATTCCTAAGTAACGGGCCGATATGTTGTTCATATTTAGTTTGAAAAGTCATAATTAATTTAGTTCATGGCGAGAGAAATGTGGAGTATGAGGTACACACTAAACTCATTGGAGTCCATTCCAGCCTGTCTGTGTGAAGGACGACAAATTGGAAGATTTTGTACGGATTCGCATTGATCCATGTACATATGTAAGCGACGTGTGAGAAAATATGGAGGAGGGATGAAAGTGAAAGTAACAGGCAAGGCAAGGGGTAAGATGAGATGTGGGGACGAAAATTATTTGGGTTTAGCCACAGAAAGCGATATGCAGCTACATACATACGCCGTGGGCCAAGATGTTTGAGGGTTTAGCATCATATTGGTGGTTTGGTTCGTACTGGTTCAAGGAAAAATATGCATTGGTGAGATTATGGGTCGTCCCGAGATTGAGACTCACTTTCATTGCGCAACTTTTTTTTTCTACGACCACCACTTACTTTCACCCTTGAACTTATTACGAAGAAAAAGAAGGCATCGTCCGTTACTACGATTCCAAACAGAAGGTGATGCTATGTACCCTACTTGTTGTGTGAAGCATGTTGATAATTACATGTTATGAATTTTCTCGGGAATTTTGGTAATCTTTTTGATTCTTCAAATGTATGTACATCGAGACGAGAAAGCTAATGTCTGGCATACTGTTCTCACTTTTAGATTATTAGCCATAGTTTAAGGAGAAATCTTGGCTTTTCAGAGGAATCCGTTATTTCTACGACTTCCTAAAAAAGTCTGTGAAAGTAAAGCAATTACGGTCCGTATACATAGTTTTGTGATGTGATCACCTCAATTTTGTCTGTCTCGCCGTGCCACAAAGATCTATAAAATATGTTTCAGTCTGCTTTTTCGTGTGCGTATTGACAAAAAAATGAGACGGACCAGAGACCAACGGAGCTTATTCCCATGTTACAGTTACTTTGCGGGTGATGATCACAGTTGGTTGTTGGACATGCATAAATTTTCGGAAATCTTCCCTTTACTTTCTTCTGAAGCAGGTTCAGAAAATGTGTTCCCCATTTATTTGGGGAAATTCCGACCCAACCTGAATCATCACATCGTCTACTCTATACAGCATTATTTGTGCTCATACATATTATGTCCTCTCTCTGATGATGGCATGATGTCGGTTGATGAGGTTTGATTAGTTGATTACTCTTGAGACACCGGGAGTCAAAGTCGGAGAAGAGTGAAGCTCATGCATCGAGTGAAGATGTGCATTAGTAATTTGGACTCATTTGATGTCGGTCGCAAGAGCTTGATCACAATTTGAACGTTGTAGGATGATAAATCATAAATCTAAAATCATGATGACTGATCTGGTATAAATCTGGGGTTTAAGATTTTTTGGGGAAAGTTGATACAACGTTTTAGAGAAAAGAAGAAAGTCAAGAATATTTCTATTTTATTTTGACTAAATTGTAAAGTTTGATGATCTACAAAGTTTCTTGATAATACAATTTTTCGACTTTTTAACTAAAAAATGACATCAATTCCAGTCCAGCCATGTGCACATTTTAATTTCAACTTTTGTATCAATGTACCTCGAAATGTATCATATTTTAATCAAAACTTTGAACCTGAATCCAATCCAACTTAAGAAATACTTGGAATAAATAAAAGAAACCCTATTATTACGAGGTGGATGATCTGTATTGCAAATTCGGGCAAATATTTAGCGGAGATGGAAAAACCTGACTAATCTTGAGTGAGGGGAGTGAGTTAAATAAGTAAAAGTCACTACGGATATATTTCCATAAAACCAAACCAAACCGCTGAGGATGAGTAAACGTATCAAATTCGAAATTTACCATGTTTGATTGCTCGTAGTGTATCGTATTGTGTTACATATGAAGTCCAATTACGCGTTATTTTCAATATATTACCCTCACTAAATATCTTCTTCTCCCTGGCTGGGTCGCTATTTTGAGGATAATTTAATCCTAAGTCACCCTGTTATGTAGTATTTCGACTCTACTAGAGCTATTTTTTCTCCACCTCGTGAAAGAGGTAGTACATACGTAATTTGGAATAAATGCAGAAGCTAATTTCTTTCTGTTTAATTTAATTTCATAATCACTTCATCGCTGCAAAAGTTATGGGATCAAAATGCGGGAAAAAATGTGACACGTGACCTATTGTACTTATGCAGTAGTTTTATATATATCTCGTTAAAAAATTGGATTCGACACCTTCTCTTCATCCGATAACTCCTGTTTTTAATCCGACCACTTTAACAGGAAGGACCAGTAACGATTTGGACTTGTTTCGAGCCTAGCGTAGCTATTTTTTCGGCCAGAAGAGAAAGTTGATTTTAAATTTTCTCCATATTTGTTTTAAAGAATTTGCAAACAAAATAGCTCAATCATGTCTGACTCTCCTGAATTTTTTAGGGATAAATATAGCACAAATTCAGTAGGAAAACATGTCCGACAAGTTAGAGAAGGAAGAAACAATCACAATTTTTCATTGTTTTGAGTCTATTGCAGCTATTTTTTCCAATTACAATTTGAAAATTTCTGATCGATACTGGGTTCCCTCATTTCAAAATGGGGAGAAAGGAGTGTAACATTTCGGAAAAAGGGCTGCAGTACAACAGACCTGTTGCACACGTAGAGTCAGTCAGTCTACGTCTACCTTGCTTTCACTTGGGTCGAATCACGCCACTCACCCACCAACCAGTTGATCTTCATCCATCCGTCGTGTCGTGTGGGTTGCAGAGTGGGTGAAAGTGTGTGGAGGGTGGAATGAATTCCGTGATTGTAGACACCACGCTACTCCTATTGGGATTCTGAATAGTTTTTTTTAAGAAAAATCCAGGATTAAATTTTTTTTCGAAAAACAAAAACGGTGAAAAGTACTTATCATGGAGCACGTATCCTGTCGGACTTGTTGTTCACTTACGATGACGACTAGCACGTCTAGTTCCATCGTGCCGTGGTGGGTTCATGCACATCATCATCAGGTTTGTTGTTCTTGATTTTGTGGAAATTTAAATTAGTTTTTATATGAAGAATTTTGAATTGTTAATTTTTCTCTTGTGGTAAAATTTCTGAATAAACATAATCTGCACAAATTGGGGATAATATTCAAGCGAGACAATATTCTCTAAAATGATTTGCGGTATGATCGTGTGTTCGTTTTTTTCTGGAAATTTAAATTATTTTTTTATTAAGAATTTTTAATTGTTCTTCATTTTTTGTCGTGTGTACTCTAAAATTCATACACAACTAAACATGCTTTAGCACAGTTAAGTATTAAACTAGGCATGATTTCGTACATTATTTAGCAAATTGAAGTCGTATTAAAACTGGATTTCGTAACGCCTCAAATTTGACTCACTATGCCCCCAAAAGAGAAAGTTGATCTTCTTGCATATATTTTAAAGCCGAACAAATAGCTCAATCATGTCCGACTTGAGTGAGGCAAGCAGATATGGTACAAAATTCAGTACGGAAACATGGCCAAATTGATCAGAAGCGACTCCTAAGTGAGTGACGGATGACAACAATCACCCAACAAAAACATCATCATCCTCGTCCATGCATGCATATAATCCTGTCAGTTGTCCACCTTTTCCTCCTCCTTCTCGTAACAAATCTTGCTCTGTGCTCTGCTCTCACCGAAAAAAAAACATATTTTCTTGCTTGCTCTTCAATAAGAGAGGAAAAAGCTTTGAGTCGGATTTTTAGATTTCCCTTTGTTGCTTTCTCGAGTTTTGTCGTGCGAATTGTTGCTGCTGCATTACGCCGTCTCATCTGTCCAGTCCGGTTCTAGTATCATCAACAGATTTATTATTATTATTCCTCCACTGGAGCTGGACTCAAGTGTTGTTGTTCACTCATTCTCGAGTCTGCCCCGTATCAAAAGATTTTGTCAGAGATCACAGATCACAGATCAAGACTTATGTTTTATTGTGTGTCCTGAGGAAGACGAGAGAGGAATCAGAACAGAATTTACAAAGCGGAATAATAGGCAGCATGATTTTGTAAATCGAACCAGATTGGATAGTTGCATTATTATATTATTATTTGGACCTAGGTTTACCCAAGCGGTGAGCTGGATGAAGAAGTGGGCCTGATTTTTTTATGTGTAACAAGAGGTATTTGATTCGGGGTGATGAATATGGATGGATATGGATGGAGAAATGTAGGGATATTGTGCTTCAAGTGGAATAATAAGAATGATTGGACTAACAAGGGTGAAAAAAAGTTTAGAATATGTATGTAGTTCATAAGAAGTGGGACGTAAATAGGCATATTTTTCTATGTACATACATATGCATAAGGTAGTGATATTTTTAAAAAGTTCTGACTGAATTCGGGGAATTTTTATTGCGACGTGCCGTACTTAATGGTGTTACCATTTTACGTAACGGAAATCTTGCTTGTGACAAGATACGTAGAAGGTGGATCGTCTTAATACGCTCATTTTTAACTTTGAGTAGAATTGTAGATTCCAAGATACCTAAGTAAACCTGGCATAAATTCCGGGAATTTTGTCCCTGAAAATACGTAAAATTTCCGGAATTTTGCACGTTAAAATTAGAAGCAGGAAATTTATGGTATAGATATAATTACAAGTCTAATTATTACACCAAGTCTATGATCTTTCCTGGCCAGACGATTAATTAGTATCTGCTTCAATAAGTGCTGCTGAACTCAGGCAGGTGGACAGGCCTGTTTCCGACGGGTAACAGGTGTGCCGTATCACATCAGAGACATAATAACCAATTTTATCCGGTGCTGGTCATGGCTGTTGCTGCTTTATAATGGCAAGGAGAGGATTAATTTGAGCCCGTGTTCATATGTTGGGTGGGTCGGGTTTTGCCTGCTTGCTTCTTCATTTTCTCTCGTCTGTGATCTTGACTGATTATGTAGCAAGTTTGTTTTCGGAGCGTTATTTGATTTGACTCGACCCCACGTACGAACGAGTTCTTATTTGGGCGAGAGAGTGAAAGTGATTGAAAGCGAATATCGTATACGATTCATTTCTACTGATTAAATCTGGGTAATAATAAATAAAGAAAAAATGAACTTGGACTTGAATAACCTTCTCCAGTTACGTAAATATTAGGTGGAGTTCTATATAAAGGTCCCGAGAAGGGGATTTATGGCACGCCTTATTTGCCCATTTTTACCCCCAAAAAAGGCCAACGCGGTGGGGGGACCTTCATGCCAAAAATTTCGGGCATTTATTATTTACATGGCTCTAGAGTAAGACTAATGAAAATCTTATCATCCTTAATTCCCGTAAGGCCAACGTTACGAATTTATGGCATGTCCAAAATGCCCGGTATTTATTCTCATCTTAACATAATTTCGGGAAGCGCAACGCTTTATTTAATCCGAATTTTTCATGAATTATGCAAAATTATGTAAATATTAGACCACGATAACTAAAAACTAGCATGAGAAAAGTGTGTCATTTTCATAACATGGCACAACTCTAAATGTCACTGCATTATTAATTTCAACAGAAAATAGTTACCCAACAAGTATTTAGTTGTCAACCTAATTTATTAATTGCAACTTATCTCGTGCACTTTGTAATTGGCTGCCTGCAATTCCATGTCTGATACGAAAATACATACATATGAACTGTAAGTATGTCTGCTGCACTTCCGCTTAATTGAGGAGTGAGCTCCACCAAGAGATTTGTATCAAGGCAGGCAGGATTTCATTTCACTACGGGCTGGCTGAAGAAGAGGGGTAGTTTTTCCCTGCACAAATATCTATGTACCTGCAATAATGGAAAGACGGAAACCTGCTTACCAGCTAATTAATTGGTTTTCACTCAATGACCTGTTAATTTCTCGGGGAGTGGAATTCAATTTCCAATAATAACGAGGTAAAGAAGGAAGTGAAAGTGGGATAGATATTTTACAGTTGGGGTGACTTGAGATGGAGCATGCTTTCACTCGTCAACTTTTTCATATACGTAACACGTTATAAAAAGTCATTCACGAGATGGATTTTCTTGCCTGAGGGGTACAAATTAATGTGCAAGTCGTCACCGCGTCAGAGATAAGATTGCACATTGTTTAACTGATGAAGTTTCTTATAGTATGTACAAAAATGTGTGGAAAAATAAATCTACGGGGTGGAAATTCCCTTAGTTTTTTGTCCTACTAAATACTACATATGCTTAAAAGCACATAATAAAAATGGAGGTCTCTCAGCGGATGCTCTCCGATTTTGGGCAAACTAGTCTCAATCGAGGACAAATTTAGTTAGGATGAAATTTGCGAAAGACACGATCTCCCAATGGGCACGTTTAGCAGAGATATTTGCATCCAAAGAGGAGAAAATGCGCAGTAAATTTGGCAAATTTTATACCTTTCAAATTTTTCATTTTCCAAATTTTTCATTTTCCAAATTTTTCATTTTCCAAATTTTGCATTTTCCAAATTTTTCATTTTCCAAATTTTTCATTTTCCAAATTTTTCATTTTCCAAATTTTTCATTTTCCAAATTTTTCATTTTCCAAATTTTTCATTTTCCAAATTTTTCATTTTCCAAATTTGTCATTTTCCAAATTTGTCATTTTCCAAATTTTTCATTTTCCAAAGTTTTCATTTTCCAAAGTTTTCATTTTCCAAATTTAATTAAGTTATCACTACAGTTTTGTTTCAAAAATGTAAGACTTTGATACCGTTCGAGCAAAAAATAGATATTTCACAAATAATATTAATGTTTAGGTGCTGTTCTCTCCATCCAAATTTTACACTTCCCAAAGGACGTGTTAATAACTAATGTTTTCTTTTTAAAAAATGCACAGCTTTGATGCCTATCAAGTAAAAAAAACCATGTTTTACATATAATATTAATCTTAAGATTAGTTCACAGCATCTCACAATTCTAAAAATGTTTTGATTTCATCCTAATTAAATTTTCGGCTCTGCCAAACGTGCCCATTGGGAGATCGTGTCTTCCGCAAGTTTCATACTGATTAAAATTGCCATCGATTTACAATAGATTGCTAAAAATCGGATAACATACGCTGGGAGGCCTCCATTCTACGTTCAATTTATTAGCGCTATATAGTTTAACATGGAGGAAAACACTAAAATAATGAGAAGAAAGTGCGTCTCAGTTGATATTTACATGAATCCGTATTTATTTCCATTTCCAGATCTCGAGCGGGGGACCCAGAACGCCCGGGACGCCATCAGATCTCGGATCTGCCACACCGAATCCTCCTACGCCCGGAAATACCAGTTCTAGCGGAATGGTAAACTCACCCCATCAATATGTCACAATCACGGGTAAGTTTCCCCAGTTTTTTTTTCTTCGTCGGAAATGTAAACTAGGGATGGTAATCCGTATCCTAAATTAACCGATCCGTAGGATAGGATCGGATAAATACAGGATCGGATCGGATCGGATTTGCTCGCTTTAGGATCGGATCGGCTCCCGGTTCTACTCGAAATCCGATGCGATCCGATCCTAGGATGGTAGGATATCCGCGGATGATATGTGTGAGACACCTTGTGTCTAACTATGGAAAAACTTTACCAGCTGCTTTTCTTTTGGTGAGTTCATCACATGGCGTACATTATCCGAATGAGCCGAATTATCCTATTATTTTACACCAGTTATTTTTATTTTGACGTTTAAATTATTCAATTTCGTATGATTTCAACGCCAAAATAAAAATAACTGGTGTAAAATAATAGGATAATTCGGCTCATTCGGATAATGTACGCCATGTGATGAACTCACCAAAAGAAAAGCAGCTGGTAAAGTTTTTCCATAATTAGACACAAGGTGTCTCACACTGAATCTTGGATCATCCGCGGATATCCTACCATCCTAGGATCGGATCGCATCGGATTTCGAGTAGAACCGGATAATAGGATAATTCGGCTCATTCGGATAAGGTACGCCATGTGATGAACTCACCAAGTGTGAAACGAGTTTACACAGAGCCGTACCGTGAAATTTTCAGGCCTGGTATGAGCTTCAGTGCCGGGCCCTTCATGTTAAATATATTCGATATTACGCAATCGTTTTCGCTCCAGAATACTAGTAGTATTTAGGAACGAAGTAATATTTTACCTATTTAGAGCACACTATTTTCCCAGATCCACGGGAAAATAGTGACAATTAAATTGTAATTTTAAATTGCTCAGACACCGAAATAACTCGAACCATAATTTTCGTTTTCCTGAATGTTCGTGTTTTCGGTTGTGCCAGAATTTGTGAATACATTTTAAGCCAAATCAGGGTTTTTCAAAGTAATAAATTTTTACCCCATTTCAAAAAATGAAAGCACTTTATTGCACAGAATTACATTGAGTTTAAGAAACTTCCACAATTCAAAAAAAATTTCGAATTTTCTGGTCTGTAACATTTTTTCAAAATTTCGAAATAGCATCAAAATTTCAAACATTAAAAGTTTTTCCAAAAACAGTTTTTATAATTTTATTGAGGTAATTTTTTAGCAAACATGTTACTTGCTTGTTGAAATAGAGTTAAAATTTTAAAATTAACAACGTTTTGAAAAATCCTGCTTTGGCTGACAATGTATTCAAAACTTCTTCCACAACCGAAAACACGAACATTCAGGAACATGAAAATTACCGTTCGGGTTATTTGGGTGCGTGAGCAATTTAAAATTGGTCGGGTCAAAATTTGAGGAAACCACTTCATGCCGACCCATTTTAACCTTAAACGAATTATCATGCATGGAATTAGTATGCGAGAATCTGTATTTTTCTCCCTCGCATGAAAATATCACGGTAAAAATAGAAATTCTCGCTCACGGATTCCGTCATAATTTCATTTAAGCTGAGCATTATGAAAAATCCTGAAACACGTGTTCAATTATTTGTCTAAGGTTACATAATTATCGTGGTTTCGTCAAAATCGGAGCGAGACCTCTGGCGTCGTCGCATTGCCGATTAAGGGGCCTAAGTTTATACCAAAGTTTGTCCCTGGCTTATGGTAAATTTGCTCCCTAGCAAGGCACATTTCAAGTTGCCAAAAAACATGAAGGTTCAGCTAAGATGACGATTTTGCATATTAATTTAAGATTCGAAAGCCAGGCTATTAAAATTAAAAATTGTCCAGTATGTCTGCTCAAATTCATACAAAAATAATTACCCATGAAATACAAATAATATCTAGCAGTTTAATGTTAGGTACATCTAAACAAAAACTTTTTTTTAATCTTCAATAGACAAAAGGTCCATTATACCTAGTGGAAAGCTAGCGACCGAGCCCGGGCCCCTGCGGGCCCCGGGCCTGGTATTTGCTGCCACCATATACCACTGTTGGTACGGTACTGAGTTTACATCGGATGATCCGAGGATCCTGTGCGATCCTAGGATTTCATCGGTTCGGATCGGATCGGATTGTGTGATCCTCGGATCCTCTATCCGATCCGTGTGAAAATCCGATCCTATCCGAGTTTTTACGATCCTAGGATAGGATCGGTTACGGATTACCATCACTAGTAAACTTTTCCATGTAGTATTTACTACTCTGTCAGGACAAATAAAGCATGGATAGTTTTACTGCTATTGCGTCTTTCTTTTCATGTAAAAATGACAACAAGTTTGAACCGAGACACGCGTCTAAACAATAATTGGCAGGTTGAATGGAAAAATTGTGACAGACAGTGGCGGCGGAGGTTGGGGGACATATGGGGGCAAAAGCATTGCGGGATTGGAGGATTACGGGCTTATTACATGGGAAAGTTACAATTCTGCTGAATTTCTGGGAGACAATGTCCCCCCGCTTCCGCCGCCAATGGTGACAGTCGATTCATGGCATGCATCCGGAGGACAATGTTAGATGATGTCGGTCTGGTCTTAAATAATGATAGATTTCATGTTTAACCATGCAAGAAAAAGTAAAAGCACGTGTAATGAAGGTTCAATTTTGCACAATTTCGTCTCTCCAAGAAAGGTTGGGTACATGACCTTGTCGTAAACAAAATCTGTATAATCATCCCCTGCCATGCACAAGATGACGTCTCGTTACGTTGGTATTGTTACATATTGACATTTTTCTCTATTGAGTTGAGTATCATGTGTGTCTAACAAGTTGCAGTTGTGGCTTGTGCAACAAGCTCATTGTTCATATTTTCTTTTTGGGTTTTAACCCGAGTCTGGCCTTAGGTATCAGTTATGTTGTCTGTCTGTATGTCTATCGGTTAAGCTTGTCCAATCGACTTGAAATTGTGGATACACATGGAACATGCAAAATTAGGAGACAAGTTGGAAGATGAAAATATGTGTCAAGGCTCATGTTCCCGTTATTATTATGTTTGTCTGTCTGTCCGTCTATCGATTACAATCGAGCAGACACGTGGTGTATACAAAATTATGATTTAAGTTGGAAGATGAGGAAAATGTGTAGAAAAATGAAAAACTTGTCGTGGTCGTATTATGCCCACTTCAATTTTTAGTAAAAACCTTACTCGGGCTAAATGAAGTCTGCATTCTGGGTTTTTTTTAAATACGACTTGAACCTGAGTAAAAGATGTAAACTTGAAAAGAACAGTAATTTTCTCTTTCACTCATCAATCCCGAGGATGATTACGTCTCCTTTTGTAAAACTCGTCGTCTCTTCTTTCTTGTTAAAAGCATTTCAAAACAATGTCGTTCCAACTAATTAAAAATTGTGCCGTTGGGCATTTTTTTCCGTCGATCAGAAACTTTCACTACCTGTGATCGGAAGTAATGGTATTATGATTATCTATTTCTTTTCCGAGATATTGAGATGTCTTAAACACGGTGAAAGTAAAATAATGTGAGAGCTATATATAAACAAAGATCGCGTGTACGTGCGTCAATAATTATCGGGAAAGTAATTTAATTTGCTCCGTTTTCCATCCGGTTTTTAATTAATTAGTTAGTGAACGGGATACATACATAAATAGCTTTCTATGAATTGCCTGAAGCGACGAGATTGTTGATAAACACGGGAAAAAAGTAGAACCTAATTTTAGGAAATTGATTACTAAATTTTTAAGGATAAATTTCACCATTTTTGCATATTTTATTAGTGTTTCGTTTCTTGCGGGTTTGCTACACACATTTCTTGCACTGGAAAGCAAGAAATGCAAAAAATCGCAAGAAATGTGTTCCCTTTAGTCACGTTCCGTATGCAGAATTAACAGCGTGGTTTTTGCGCCATGCATTTCGTGCAGGTCAAAATATTTAGCTGAAAGAAACTTTTTTTTTGCCGTCATTTCTTGCACGTGGTTAACTACTTCTGAAAGGTTACATTTGAAAAAGTAATTATTGTTGATAAAGTTATAAAAAATGGAGGCTAATTGTAAGAAATTGATTACTATATTTTTTCAAAAAAAAATTCACACTTTTTGGTACTAAAAAGTGTGAAATATGTAAAACAAAAACTTACAACTGACAAAGTTAATTAAAAAAAAATTGGCGATGATGATTGTTGATAATTTATCAATGATAAGCACGGTAAAATATTCAAGACAATTTTTTTTCAAGTAGGAATTTGTTTTAAGATAAATTTCACACTACTTTTCGTCTCAAGTACATGCATTTTTGATCAGTCAATTATTTCAATAATTACGAATATGTACAGCATGTCCCTTACCTAACCTCTACCAAAACCACTTTCTCTCTCAAGTATTGCATAAGAATCCTTGAAACCGAATCGACGTGGCTCTTCTGTACATACGTTCTCCAGATTTTCCATCTCAGGCACGTTCATTATTATTATTTCATATTTTCCCCTTTGTTCCTACTCTTTGAATGCAATACGTACTACATAATAGGATTAATTTACAGAGATTAAGATGAAGAGAAAGATTTCGAGTCCTGCTTTGGTTTGGTCTGCGTTGTATGAAAGATATTCGATCATGATCTCTTTGAAGTGGTTGTTGAACCTCAATTTCTAGGTTGACAGACAGACAGCCCGCTTGGGTAGTAGTTTCTTGTCCGAATAAACCGATGTAAAGAAGTAGCAAAATTTTCGAGAGTAAAATTTTCAAAATTACACAAACCGTCGAAATCGGGGGGACAAACCCAACCCGTTTCTGGGGGAAACTTCTTAAAGCGATGCAAATTTCCTTTACAATGTCATGTATTATGTATTTTTTGACCTTTGACCTAGTCCTCATACGGTCATGGATTGGTCGGACGTTAAAAACTCTTGAATTCGTGGTGAAATTTCCTTAATGAAAATGATACTGCATATGAAAATTACGGTCCAGTTTGACGCCAGGGCCACCTTTGACCTCGTTTTCGAACTGGACCGAGGGTCACAAATTAGAAGTACAAGAGTATTTGATTATGTTGTATGTTAAGGCTTTCTGCGGAGATATTCTGCCCACTGACGGACAGACGGACGAAACGATAGCATAAAGCAGCTGAATAATAAATATATGTATAAGCTGTTGTACATGTACATAGTTGCTCAATCCATATATTTATATATATTTGTCCTAATTAAGTGAATGTACATATGTATGTCTACACGTGTAGGGAGGTAGACACACAAAATCGGTGGTGACTTATTGCGTAAGATACTTGAATGGCAAATAAGTACATATGTTAAAAGAATATAAATGCAAATACATAAACGAACGAACAATCCTGGGTTTTTCTCTCAAAAATATTTATTTAACGAGGATTTGAAGAGAAAAAAAGGGGAATGAATGAACGAACAAGACGAAAAACTGACTCCTCAAACGATACGAAAAACATTCCTTTAAAAGGGTTCCGAAAGCAGGTGAAAGCTTGATACTTTTTTTTACAAAATGAATAACATTGTTCATTCATTGGGCTTGCTTTTTGTTTTGTAACCTGTCTACTACGAAGCTGAGCAATAAGGATGATTTAGGGTCAAAATCCGTCAAATTGTAAGACTAAACATGCGCTGTTTTTGTCATAATCAGTTTCTCTGGTTTGTCAACAATTTTAAATTGCAATTTTAGTCATGAAATGATTATGGTTCTTTGGACTAAATGATGGAAAAACAAGATGAATGAATGAAGATACGTTAAATTGAGGGAATTAAATGGGATAATTTCTGGGCAAGAAAATTTGTCATGTTTTCAACCCAAGTTAGGCCTTATGTACCCGTCATAGTTGTCTGTCTGTCTATCGTCCATTATGCTCGTGTTAAAACTTATCCAATCCACTTGAAATTATGCACACACATCGAACATAGCTGCCCTGTGGGTTGGGTTTTTAATAATATGAAAGTGGAAATTTTGAATCGAAATAATTTCAATCGAATTGAGGAGTTTTCCAGAAATATTGATATTTGTGGAATTAAGTTTTACTAAAGTTTGACGTCGGAGAGAAATATGTGTAAAATTTGGTTTAAAAAATGATATATATCTTAAAGGTCGAATTATTACGATTGACAAATTTATGATCTCGTTCGAAAAGTGAAGAAGTGAAGAAGTTATAGTGGTTGTGTTATACCCACCTCAATTATGACTCAGGCCATTAATAAATAAACCCGAATCAAGGCTAATGTGCCCGTCATGATTGTCTGTTTGTCGATTAGGCTCATAAAACTTATTCAATCGACTTGAAATTTTGCACACAAATAGAACGTGCAAAATTCGGAGGCGAGTTGAAATATTTGCAAAATGTGTAAAAAAAATTAAAAAAAGGTCTTGCATAGCTTTCCTCAAATTTTTAACAACGCCCTCACTCGGGCTAAACGAAGCTGAACTTTAGTTTTTACATAATTTTCTTGATTTTTTTACAGTGGATGGTGAAAGCGGGGTGGTTACAGACGGAGGCGTCGGAGCAACCCCATCGTACGTAACATACCTTGAAGACTCTGGTGATCATTCCTCTATTTATGCTGCTGCTGCGGCTGCTGCGGCTGCTAATGGACATACAATGTACCTATCAATTAACTACTAACAACAAAATCGTCCTTATTCTTGTCAAGTCATTCATAGATTTCCTAAAATTATTTTTTTTGAAATTTTTTTTATAAGTTTCCCCGTTTTTTTATAATACAGAAATATTAAGTTTTGATGCTCTCATTTATTATTATTTTGAGATTAGTAGTTTTGATTATACTTTGTATATTATTCAGCTTTTTTTCTCTTTTTTTTTGTTTCGGGTGAAAATAACTTTTTAACAAAAAATTGTTCCAAATTTTTTGTGCCGTGCATTCTTTTTTTGAAAAAAATAGTCTGCTAAATTTTTGCTTGATTATTTATTTATTTATTTGTGTTGTACACCTTGTCCTGTGTTTTTTGGTACAAAAAAATCCTGGTTCTCCGATATATTTATGTAATGTGCGGGGTTATTATATTTTGAAGAGGACAAGATTAAAATTTTGAAAAAATGGTGAAAATTTATTTTTTAATTGATTAAACTTGTTTTTGAAGGGCGTATCCGGTATACAATGTTGGCGATGCTGGAGCCATATACGCTTCTGGATCTGGACAGTATTACTCGAACAGTTCAGGACCTCCGTATGGTCAGGTAAGTGGTTATCTGGGCGTTTTTTTATGTATGTATGTTCACTCGCACATTTGGCAAGCGCATGAAGTTCCGTATAAGTAAAATATTTATGGTGGTTGCTTTCATAAAAAAGTATGTACTTTGCTTGGAATGATTTTGGAGAGATATTTTATTAGGGTTCCTGGAAAAAATTAGCAGAAAATCTAGATTTTGGTATATTTTTTTCGCTGTTTTCTCACTGGTAACTTTAAAGTGATTTCCGTATGAAGAGAATTATCGGAACTTGAGTTTTACATCCCTTCAAATTTATCGGTCAAAAATGATAAAAATCAGTTTTTTTAAATAATAATTGAAAAATCAATTATATAATTCAGAATCCTGAGTGAGAAAACAATCTAGATTTTCCTGCTTATTTTTTCCGAGAAGTTGAAACTCTTCTCAACTTGAGAGTACCTAATGCATAATTATAATTATAAAAATCGCATGGATTTTATTAGTGCACGTTGCATACTAGAAGATTTTTAGTTAAAATTTGGCAGATGATACGAGTTGAGTGAAAATTGTTGGTAATTGACAATAATTTTAATTTCCGCTTGTACCTATGTTACATAATAATGGACGAGTTTAGTTAATTAGTCGTGTGGCGTGGCGTGGTATGTAAAATGTGAATGTTGTCTCGTAACTTGAGTCGTAGTCGTAGTGGTCTTAGAGTGAAAATGACATAGTAATGATATGGATGTATGGAGGAATGAATTGATGAGTAAAAGTGGGCTGTGATGATGTGAAGGATGAATCCGAGGAGAGGGATGATATCGGAGAAGGGCGGGCATTAACGACGGCGGAAATAAATAGCATTTTGTCTGGAGGGGACTCATCCGCCATGTCGTCCTCATCACCTGAAGCCGACACCTCCATGCACCACAACCAACAGCATCAGCTCCACCGTCAAGCTTTACTCGTTAGTTGTTGACACTATTTTCTCTCTTTTCTTCTTCTTCTTATTTTCCTCCTTCCTTTCACTCATTCACTTACTCACTCACCAGTCACACAACACAAAAAATCTACTGTTTTCGTACAATAGAATGTTTCCAGACACATATGCAGGGTTTCGTTTCTTGCGGGTTTAATGCATTTCTTGCACTGCAAAGGAAATAACGGGAGAAATGCGAGGTGCACGAAACTGGGAAAAAGTGCGAGTAATATTCGTCTTCTAGCCACGCGCCGTATGAAGTATGGCGGCGGACCGTAGTTTCTTGTGCCTTGCATTTCTTGGAGGTCAAAATAGCTAATTTCTTGCCCTTATTCCTGTGGATTTTCTGCATTTCTTGCACTTCAAAGCAGGAAATGCGAGGTGCAAAATATTTACCTGCAAGAAACCACTTTCTTCTCTTTATTTCTTGCAAGTGGTAACTGTCACCCGAAAACACTGTACATAAGCTAGTTTTAGGTGACAATATGATCCGAGACATGATTCACATTAATTATTTTATGAGATGAGATGAATAGAAATGCGAGTGTTATGCTCAGGTTCCTGTCCATTCTTCTGCAAATGTGACGAATGACCATGAGGTGATGATGACCTCGCATAGCATGAAGTAAACAAGAGGGCAAAGAAGTGCAGTAGGAAAGAAAGTGTAATTTTAGCAGAGTGGAAGAACGCAATTTCACGTATGCAGCATAATCAGAGCTATTGAGCATAAATGTCCTCGACTGTATGCAATGATAACATGGGGGCAAATAGGACACGTCTAAATTCCCTGGGCGTGGGGAAAGCACAATGCACACGGGATAAACGGGGGCCACATGACATATCCACATACACAACAATTAGTATTAAACATGCTGCTTATCGATGTGATTGATGGAGTAAATATTAAATGTTTGATATCTTTAGGTGCGTTTATATGCGCTTCAGTTCTTGGTAACCTGCGCCATAGTTGAACTACAACATTGGCGCAAGTTACCACGAATGAGTGAAGTATTATAAACCCACCTTTACTTTCTTAAATAAAACTACTCTCCCTTTTCCAAAAACTTTCTCTAACCCGGGTCATATTTGTTATGTATTTTGAGCCCTATTCGACACCTACATATTTGTACTTACTGACCTACTGGATTGCTACTTTAGGACGGTGGCGTCTACATGGTTCCGACGAATGGAGGCGTAAATGGGATCGTGGGCTCAGAGTGTGACGGTCCGCACAATCTTTCCCATGCGACGCGAGTATCTCCAACAACTGTAAGTTTTTTCCCTCTTGGTTAACGTAGGACTGGACGACTCGTCATCAAAATCAGCACGTTTTTAATGATTTGTTCCGCTCTGGGAATTTATTTTAAAATTCTGAACGACAAATTTGTAGTCAGTGAGTTGATTAATGAAATGGGGGTTAGTTTTTTCAGCGATAATTTCCAATTTTTCTGATTTTTCTTAAACTTGAGATCTCCTCCTTCAAAAGTATCAAAATCTGGAGTGTATATTTCTTAAAAATTGGCTGCGACCTGTTCTACAAATTTGTCGCCCAGAATTTGTAATCATTTTTTGGCTTTGGAAATTTATTTTAAAATTCTGAACGACAAATTTGTAGTCAGTGAGTTGATTAATAGAATGGCCGTGAGTTTTTTAAGCCAGCTTCGACCACTTCCAATTTTCTGAAGGCTTCTTACCCTTGAAATCTCTTCTTTCAAAAAGTGTCAAACTCTGGAGTGTATATTTTCAAAAATTTGGCAGCTCCTCGCTCTACAAATTTGTCCTTCAGAATTTTAAAATTAGTTCCCAGAGGCAAGATTTTCTTAAAAATGTGCCGATTTGAACTAACTTGTCCCTGACAAGTAATCCAGTCCAACGTTACCGGCTGCTTATCGTGACCACATATTTAACGCTTTACAGCTTAATTCACTGCTTTTTGATATGATTTGATTTTACAATTTTTTGTTTTCAATGCACCTTCACATTATTTCAATCTAGTCGCCACCCTGTCGAAAGCGGAGTTTGTCGACAAACTTGCACGAAATCGAGCGCCCCGACCTCGCCCAGTTGGACGGCGGGACGAGCGAGAATTCGGAGGATGAAGACGAATACGACAACATGGACCAGCGCGCGGTGGATTGTCAATTTAATAACGACGGGGGCGACGGTCTCCTCGCAAGTTTGGGCCTGACGGACATGGAAATGTCGACTTTTTCCAAAATGACGAAATCCAACAGTCTTATTTCCTCCAACGGCACCTTCAAACCTTGTCCCCTCGCTGTACGGTTTCATTTACATTTTTTAACACACATTTTGCATTTGTTTTCTTTTTTATTTTGCGTGCGTTTTATTTTTTATTTGCGAAAATTTACACGGTTCGTTTTTATTTATTTTTATTTTGATGCACTAAAAAAGAAGGAAGAATGGAGGTCTCCCAGCGGATGCTGTCCGATTTTGGCAAATTAGTGGGAATTGATGGCAAATTTAATCAGGATGAAATTTGCAAAAGACGCGATCTCCCAATGGACACGTTTGGCAGAGATATTTGCATCCAAAGAAGAGAAGACGCGCCTTAAAGTCGACAAATTTTACACTTTCCAAATTTACTGCGCGTTTTCTCCTCTTCGGATGCAAATATCTCTGCCAAACGTGCCCATTGGGAGATCACGTCCTTCGCAAATTTCATCCTAATTAAATTTGCCATCGATTGACACTAATTCGCCAAAAATCGAAGAACATACGCTGGGAGACCTCCATTGCTAGATGGATGAAAAGTTTAGAAAAATTTATGCCACGAATTCGAGTCAAGTTACTCTATTTACCCATTAAAATTGTTGTTTTTAACCGATTTGATTATTATTTTGGTTTCAAAATTGTTTATTTATTTTTCATACTTATTCTTGTTATTATTAAATATTGACTGAAAACTAATCATGTATGTAATCATGTCGCAGGTTCAATGGCTTTTGGACAACTATGAAACCGCGGAAGGCGTGAGTCTGCCGAGGTCCACGTTATACAGTCACTACTTGCGACACTGCTCGGATGACAAATTGGACCCCGTGAATGCCGCCTCGTTCGGAAAACTGATCCGCTCCGTGTTCGTCGGATTGCGAACGAGACGGCTGGGAACCCGTGGAAATTCCAAGTATCACTATTATGGAATTCGAATCAAACCATCCTCCATGCTGAATCATTTACCTGAAGAGTTCCACTTCCCCTCTGCCATTGGACACGGACGCATCAATTCTGGCGGGGGTGGGGGTCGCGGAGAAAATGGGGGCAGCTCTTCTGGCGGTTTTGGAAGTAATAAGCGTTTGAAAACTGGAAAAAGCGAGAGTTACGATGGATCTCATTCGAACGGATTTGCCATCAGTGATAGCGTGACTGTGCAGGTTGGTGAACTCGAGGCAGTGCTTCGGGTGCAAGAAATAACGGGGAGAAAGTGGTTTCTTACAGGGAAATATTTTGACATGCAAGAAATGCAAGGCGCAAGAAACTAAGCCCCGACGATAAACTTCATACGGCGCGTGGCTAGATGGTGCATATTTCTTGCACTTTCTCCCAGTTTCTTGCACCTCGCATTTCTTGCGTGGCTTGATTTCAAATGGAAGAAACGAAACACTGCTGAACTCTGAAAATGTTTACAGCTACGAACAAGTTTACTTATTTATTATCCTTGTATAATTTTAGCAATACCTCGGAGACCCGACCGGGCAACTGGATGATTTCCCCGAGTTGGATTTAGACGCTGCCGTACCCGAAGGGCTGGAGGATAATGACTTGCACATTTTCGGATCGTTGTACAAGGAGCATTGCGAGGTAAGTTGACATAAGACGACCATGACACTGCTCACTACAGAAAGTAGTGAGTCGTCATAATGTAATTGGGGATTATGAACGCTCATGGCTTTGTTTATATGTACATACATTTGTAAATATTTCTCTTATTTCTTGCAGTCACTGATGGAGACGTTAGCAAGTTTCCAGTTGGGTCAGATTGAAGGAATTTGGAAGTTCTTCTGGAGAACGGGTGGCGACACGGAGTCAAGCTTGGATTTTGAAAAGATACTTCCAAAGTATAAAAATAGCTTTAATTATCTTCATCATTAACGAAGGACTTGATGACGCATGACCAAGGTCATCAAAAATCAACACATTTTTAGTCATTTCTCCGTTCTGGGAATTTATTTTAAAATTCCGGACGACAAATTTGAGTTGGTGAGCTCATTAATGGAATGGGACTGAGTTTTTTTTAAGCCAGTTTCGATGAGTTCCAATTTTTCTGAAGGCTTCTTAAACTTGAGATCTCTTCCTTCAAAAAGTGCCAAAATCTGGAGTGTATTTTTTTAATTGGCAACTCCCTGTTCCAGAAATTTAAAATAAGTTCCCAGAGCCGAGAAATAATTTAAAATGTGTTGATTTTGACGACGATAAGTCATCGAGTCCTGCGTTAACAAAAGTGACGAGTAGTTAACTGACCTGCTGTATTTTTATGCGCAGGGAAAAATTGATACTCATGTGTCAAATGAAAGCCGTGCAAGAATTTGTGAAGGAAGTAGATTGGATGTTGTACCAAAAATTGGTGGGAATCCTGCTTCCCGACGTACTTCGACCCATTCCAAGTGAGTCGGATTTTAAGTTTACTTAAAAATGGTGTCAATTCTTCAATTAAATTTTTGTATTCAGGCACAATGACGCAAGCGATACGTAATTTTGCGAAAACTTTGGAAAATTGGATGACCGCGGCGATGCTAGGGTTTCCCGAGGAAATGGTCGTCATCAAAATTTCCATTGTGAGCGCGTTAGCTCAAACGTTACGTCGCTACACGTCACTCAACCATTTGGCGCAAGCTGCCCGTGCTGTCCTCCAAAACCAAACGCAAATTACTCAAATGCTATCTGATCTGAATCGTGTTGATTTCCACACAGTTACCGAACAGGTTAAGACCTTAATTAAAATATTTGTTAGTTGCTTATTTAAATGGGGCTCGAAATTACTAAAATAATTTATTAATACGGATCAACAGGCTTCTTGGGTGTGTGACTGTAGCGGTGAGATCGTCCCTGCATTGGAACAAGATTTTAAATCTACCCTGAGTCAACAACAGACACTGGAACAATGGGCAGCTTGGTTGGAGGGAGTGGTGAGTTTATTTATGATAGGAATGGTGGTCTCCAACCATATGCTCTACGATTTTATAGAATTAGTGCCAATCAAGCACAAATTTAATTAGAATGAAATTGCAAAAGACACTATCGGGGCAGGTTTGGCTAGCGAAGATATTCGCATTCGAAGAGAAGCTGTAAATTTGGACCGTGTAAAATTTGTCAACTTTTGGGGGCATTTTCTCGGATGCAAATATCTTCACCAAACTTGAACATTTGCAGATACTGTCGTTTGTAAATTTCATATTAATTGGGACTAATTTGCTCGGTGAGCATACGTTGAGAGACCTGCAACGCATTGTCAGTTTTTTCGCATGCATGAAAGACGCATTTCTTGTAATGAACAGGTCGATCGAGTCCTCCGACCACACTTGAACACTCCGAAATATGTCCAAACCGCGCGACACTTCCTTCTCAAATGGTCGTTTTATAGGTAATTTAATTTACAAATATTTTTAACCTTTTAAATTTTTATAATTATGTAAAAATAACGACTCAATCCTATTTCCAGTTCGCTAGTTATTCGTGATCTCACCTTGAGAAGTGCAGCCAGTTTTGGTTCTTTCCATCTCCTCCGGTTACTTTATGACGAATACATGTTTTATTTAGTGGAACACCGAGTTGCTCAAGTGTCCGGCATTGTTCCCATCGCTGTAATTGGGAAGGTATGCAAGCAAATTTACATAATGCATGTTGCCATTAATTTGACTAATTTGTGTACCTTACAATTTAGAAATCCTCCGATAAATCAGCCATCTACCCGTCAAACGGTGACTCCCCGGAATCTCAAACTATGCTGAACGGGCATAGTAAAGCCACCAACTTGACGAACAGCAGTACTTCAAATTCTTCTGGCGATGGTGAAACTCAAGATATGATAATTAACAACAATACCCCCGTGAAGTCAGAGTTTAACAGAAGAACGAAGCATTTTCTCACGTCGTAAAAAAATATCGGTGTCAGTTTGAAATTCAGAAGCTTTTACATGCTGCTTTCACATGTCGTGCATACGTACCTAGTTTGCTTAATTCAGATTGTTATTATGTTTTTACTAAATATTTAGTTGTTATTTCTTGCTACTTTTTGTACTGATCGTTTATATCACATCACATCCGTCAATTAGTTAGTTAGTTAATAATTGTAGTCTATCTGTAATAATGCCCAAAGGTGGGGAAAATAATTTGTCAAAATAGAGCACTTTGAGCTCCGTTCTTCCCAGGGTTTAGATTTCCGGGGGTGTTACGCCCCCAAAAAGACGAAAATCTACGTGGGGAAGGGCAGAGTCAGTCGAAAATAGAGGTTTTGTGCAGAAATTAGCTTTTCATCCCTGCAAAAATGCATTGTTTAAAAACAATCCCGAAAATATATTGATATCGATAAAACGTTAATTTCTGCACAAAACCCATATTTTCGTACGACTGTCGCCTTCACCACGTAGATTTTCGTTTTTTTTCTGGGTGTAACACCCCTGGAAATTCAAACCTTGGGAAGAACAGAGCTGAAAACACTGTATTTTGACCAAGTTTTTTCCCATCCTTAAAACGTCTTACGCATTTAGTTTCTGTCTCGTTAAACTTACATATAAAGTCGTCTGCACTATAATAACATTTCAGATTTGTGATAATTTTAGTCAGCTACATAAAAGTTACTTTCAAAAATTATAGACTTTAACATTGTATGTATTTACAAATACTTATGGATCTAAATCTCAATAATTATTAATTATTATCAAGGAATAACTCTTCTCATATTTCAATACACTTTACTACTTAATTTCTAAAATGTGCAATCTATAAATTATGTATAATCATTATCATTATTAAGCCTTTCGTACAGGGTATTATGTAACCTACTTAGGAAAAAAAATTCCACTTTTTCTCTGTTAAAAAGTGAAATAATATAATTATTCCAGCCAATAATATTACCTATACATCAGCATCGACCAAAACTTTACCTACTACTTTTAAAGTAGTTCACATTCAGTGTTTCGTTTCTTACGGGTTTGCTCCATGTTTTGCAAGAAATGCGAGGTGCAAGAAACTACAAGAAATATGCACCAGCCAGCCACGCGACAGATGCGGGACGTCGTTTCTTGCGCCTTGCATTTCTCCCAGGTCAAAATATTTACCTGCAAGAAAGCACTTTCTCCTCCCCCTTATTTCGTGCAAGTTATACTAGCTCCCGAAAAACTGTTCACATTTCCATGCATTTTTTTCAATATTGTATGTAAAACGACCAAATTAATTGGTCCACCAACCTTTGTACTTTATTATACAGACTTGTTTTCACCAATGTTTAATTCTTAAAAAATGGGGGCTTTGCCGTCCTCAATGTTTAACATAGTTTTGAAAAGATGCACTTTACGAATAATTTAAAATTATGCAGTGTATATATGTACATTGTACACAAAACTTCTCAAGATATTCAATACATATTTACTTGTTTATTGATAAATATATGTACACATGTATCATTTCATTGTACTGTACTTTGTAGTCTGAATTGTAGCAGGTGTACATAATTAATAATTAACTAATTAATGAATGTCTTTTAAATAAAACCTCTCCGACTAAACAAAACAAGTTCCGTTATTGTTCGTGAAAAGTTTTTTAAATGGAAAACTGGGTAAGATATGCATCAAGGAAATGTTTTGATTCGTTTATATGCATTTCTGGAGCACCTATTCATAATAAATATGAATATTTATTTAAATATTTAACATGCAGGTAAACAAATTTAATTCGCGAGGAGGCATTAGTTATCACAATGACCAAACTTCAGCTGCTTGTACTTCTTGTCACGTTGACAGGTTGTACGACGGCTGTTTCTTCGGGTGGGGACGATGGAGGAAATTCGGTCCGGAATTGGCCCAGGGGGACGAGAGAGATCCATAATAATTATAATAATCCAGGTATTTTACTATAAATATACAAATTATTACATAGTCAAACTAACAAGAAGTCGAACTTTTTTTACTTTTGGTGTAAGTCCGAGTTGAATCGGTTAGACATTTTTTCGGATCTATCCGAACCGAATCTGAATTTTTCGGTTGAAAAATATCCTAACCGAACCGAATGATTCGGATTCGGTTTGGATGGATACTTTATCCAAAATTCGGATAACCGACTCAACTCTGGTGCAAGTAACCACTTGCATGAAAATGGTTTCTTGCAGCTACATAAATATTTTGCCCTGCAAGAAATGTGAGGCGCGAGAAACTACGCCCCGCCGCTATAAATACTTCATACAGCGCGTGGCTAGATGGCGCACATTTCTTGCGCTTTCTTGAACCTGCTCGCATTTAATGCCATTTTTAAAGCAAGCAAAAATTATTGTGATTTTCTGAGAGCAACTAACAATGCGATGACGCCAGCGGTCTCGCTCCGATTTTGACGAAACCATGAATGATAATTATGTAGCTTTAGATATTAGGGAGTTTGCATGTATACTTCCGTAAATAATTTCCGTGACGTAGCAACGTGATTCCGTAGCTTTTCACGGAAATTTTTCACGACTCGGATTTGGTGAAATACAATCTTTAAAAAAAGCTTAAAAATGAAAAGTGTGGGGTGCAAAGTGTCTGGTGCAACCGCCCCCAGGTTGCTTATCTCCGTCAAGTTAATGCTGGGAAGGGTTTTGAAATTTAAACAAAAACTTTTGTTGATAATTCTAAAATAATTCACAACTAAAAATTGTAAAGTAAAAATTGGAAGAATAGAAAACATAATTACGTATTTATTTATTTGTGGAATTGCAAACTATAATTCCGTAACCGTGCAACGTATAAAAAAGATGCATTTTTACGTTACGGTTTACGACACGGACGTCAATTTGCAAACTGTCACAACGCAACGTCGACGTAGTTTCAAAATCTACGGTTCTACGTCACGTTCAGGGTCCACGGAAACATTCATGCAAACTCCCTATTAATTAAACGTGTTTCAGGATTTTTCATAATGTTCACTTTAAGCAAAGTTATGTAGGTAAAAATTTGCTGGCGTCATCACATCTATGAAAAATTTATTTTATAATTTCATATCTTCAAACTTCTTTAGTTATAAAATAAAATGAATTTTTGCCCACATTATTTAATCAAAATTCAAAACCTGATCATACTGAATTATTGAATTGTAAATAAATAAAATATATTTTGGCGTCTACATCTTACAAATTTTACCCTTTTTTTAATGGAATTTTCATACGATAGAAATTTTTTATGTATTCACTTTAATGTTTTCCAAAATGCAAAATTTGAATTTTACATGTTAGCTTATCAACTAAAAAATTATATTTTATTTAATTAAGAAAAAGCTACAATATTTATGAAATATTTAGCAAAGGTGTAAAAGTATGAATTTTGGGGTGTTTTTGTGCCAATTTATTATTAGCACATTTCTTACACCTCGCATTTCTTGTTTTGAATTGCAAGAAATTGCAAAAAACGAAAGACTGGTAATCAATTTCAGTGCTTATTTATGACATAGACGCTGAAAAGTTCGGTGATACTGATGATGACCAGGATGCCAAAAAGAGGAGCATATTTGCTACAGGGAAAAGCGTGGGTTACAATTGTTAAAAAAATACAATTCTCTAAAATACAATTTTGATTTCATTCTAAACTCCAAAATTCTGACAGCTAATGAACAGCGTGGTTGGGATGGGAGTGGGTGAGTCGACAACCATTTAAATATACCTGACATTGAAACCACAATTAAAAGTAATTGACAATTTCTTATCAGGAACTTTCTTCAGTGGGATGAACGCTGCGGGACAAACGGTCAGCAATATGGCGGGTGACGGCGTTGTCGGACATTTGGGAAATTTGGTTACAAAAGTTGCGGAAAATTATGCAGGAAAAATTAAATTCATTCTCTTCACGCCAAAAAAGTGAGGAATTAATTATTTAATAACGAATCATTTCTACATACTTCCTCTTAGAAATCCGGTATTAAAATAACACCAAGCGGTATTCATGTATGACTATACCAACCAAAGTGGTATTGATAAGTGATACCGGAAGTAGTAATAGCTCGGTATTAAAGTTTCACCATATCCGTAGCAATTTTTACGGACTGGTATAATTTTAATACCAAGCGGTAGCAACTTTAACACCGAGAAATCAATACCTTTCTAACCATACCAGATTTCTAGCAGTGTATGTAAAAAAAATGACTAATTTCTTATCGTTTTTTAGCCCAGTAGTCGGTTTCGAACTGAATAAAACGACCGCTCCGAACTCCCCGTTCGACAAGAGTCAGGACGTCATCGCAGTAATTCACGGCTTCACCCCCGCCGGATACTTCGTCGATGAGTATGACAACATTATTTCTTCGTTTAGAGTCAAGGATGGTAAATTTGTACGAGATCATTATTTTGGAAAAAAAGAACGGAAAAATGGGGTAAATTAAATTTGGCCTAAATTTTTCTATTCATATAGGACTTATGGCTGCGAAGCTGCAACACAACATAATTCTCGTAGATTGGACAGGTAAAAGGGTATTTTTTGTATTAAAATCTGCTGTGATTTGTTTGTGTACCATTTAAAATTCAGAGGTGGGCAGAATACTTTTCTTTTGTGGGTGGAACAGCCTCGGAAATCCAAGCCGGCTTGGGTGCCACGCTTTGGCGGACATACATACATGCATAAATAACTTGCAGAAAAGTGTTTTTTGGCAATTTTGGTAAAGTCGACTTGACAAGGATTTGGCAAGGTCGATTTTCACAAAATCTATTATTGAAATCAAAATAATTCAAAGGGAATTATTTAATTCCATACAAAAAAAGATAATTCTTTTCGGCTTTTAAAGAACCTCGCTAGTCGTGTTGATAAAAAAGTCCAAAATGTCTGCACGATTTTTTCCAGGAGAAAATTTAACAAATATGTTTTCAAAAATTGCAACAGTTTGTCACCGAAAAATAAAATTTTGGTGAATTTTAATTGCTTAAAATCTGACAGATGCGAATAACATTTGCCTCGTGCTGACAAAAGTTGAAAACTCTGAACGATTTTTGCCCGGAAAGTTTGCAAGAATTGCAAGACAAAACGCCGAAAAAGAATTTCTTGTGAATTGTAATTGCTTTTGATGTGATAGATTAAAAACTTTACGATAGGTGTCAAAAAACGAATGTATTGAAATAAATTGAATGATAAAAAACCTCTTGAGATATTTGACGTCTTAAAAAAAACAAAGGTGACCAAAATACTTTGCGGAAATGGAGTATTTTGAGTTCCATTCTAATTTCCAGTACATCCACAAAAATACGAAAATCTACGTCGAGAATACAACTGCCATAAGAAAATACACCTGGTTTTGTGGAGAAATTAACTTTCAATCGCTGTTAAAGCACGTTGTTTCTTGATTTTTTTAAATTTAATATTTTGACTAATAAAAACTTAATTTCTTAAAAAACAAGCATTTTCGCATGACTTTTGCATTCTTGATGTAGATTTTGGTCTTTTTGTGGGTGTCACAGGCTGTGACTCACAGCCCCAGAAAGAACGGAGCTCAAAAATGCTCGAAAATATTTTATTTTAGCAAAGTATTTTGCCCACCACTATTTTTTAAAGTTGTAAAAAACCTGTTTTTTACCAATCAATGTACGTCAATACATTCTGTTGAACACTCAACAAATCTATCACACCTCAAAAGATTTAAAATTCACCAGAAATTCTTTTTCGGTGTCAAACTCGCATTTTTTTTGTACACACGTTACTTTCTCTATACAAAAATCGTTTACAAATTTTCGTAGAAATCCTGCAACTCCGAAAATTTGGAAGAATGGAGCTCACAATACTGCATTTTATCAAAGTATTTTGACCACTCTGTTCTTTGAACTCAAATAATATATCTTCGACCAAACAAGTATAATGCATCTGTCATATATTAAGCTATTAAAATTCACCAGAATTTCTATTTCGGTGTCAACCCCGTACAATTTTTGAAAAATTTTAAAATTTTCAAAATTTAAAATAAAGCAGGGACAATTTTTTTAATTGTATCTACGTTGTTTTCTCCAGGCAAAAAATCCTTCAGAAATTTTCGACTTTATCAGCACGAATAGCGAGGTTTAAAAGCCGAAAAGAATTATTACTTTTGTATGGATTTGAGTACTTCGGATTAGATTATGTTTAATTGCAATTGAATTGAACAATATGCAAATCGAGCTGCAAGAAAAGACCACTTTTCTGTAAGTTACGTAAGTATACCCATCTAAACTTTTATGCAGCAGAGTAAAGCGGGTGGATTTCCACCCACAAAATACGTATCCCCTCCTCCCCACTCTTCCAAAATTTCGAAGTAAAAGTTTCCTCGTATATGTAATTAATAGGGCTTTCCAGTGATGGGGCATACGTCTTTTCGTCCACGTCCACCGCCACCACGGCCGATCGACTATCCACTCTTTTAGTCTGGCTGATCAAGAACGGATATGTCAAGGTGAATATGTAACAAAATTTCAAAAACACGAAACAATCTGGGTATCCATTATGAGATCAAATCGTCAGTAAAATTAGCAAAAAAAACACGGTTCGCAAGTTCGCAAAAAGTTTTGGCTTGAAAATGAATTAACAAATTTACGCATTATCAAAACCAAGTATTTAGTTCGCAATTTTCTTATTTTTCTTGCAATGCAAATACAGTAGGGTCAGGCGCTTAAAATATAACGATTTTGGCCTTGAATAACCCCGGCACGGTTTGCCGTAGCGGGTCAAAATTTTGAACAGAGGAGCATATTATCCTCAGGTAGTTGTGTGCAAAATTTCAACTCTCTACTTTCAAAAATGCCTCCCCCACAGCCCCCAGAAGGTGAGGCAGTCATTTCAACTCTTTTCAAACTCCGTCTAAAAAATCCTGTCTCCACAGAAAAGATTTTCTTTTTAAGTATCCGAACTCAAAAATGCCCATTTGACTTACATCAGGGGACTGTACAGGTATTTCACTATTCGAAATGATTTTTATCCCCAATCTAGCTTCAAGGTCCTTTGCATAACCTTGGGTTAACTTTGTCGTCTGGGAAGACGCTGCGTCACGATGAATAATTACCTTATTTATTTTTTTACCGTGCTATTTAGGAAAATGTTACTCTAAAAGTGGTTTCGATACACGGTTAGCATAATGCTTTGCAGATTTCTTCACTTTTTGGGGGACTTTGATAAGTGGGAGGACACCACGACCCGACATTGCACCGACAACCATAAACGTGTTGCAAAAGTTCTCCTCACACTCAAGCACCAACTTGCGTGAATTTTTTCCGTCATTAGTCGTGCAGTAAGCTCTTCGAACCTAATTAGTAACTTGTAGAGAAATTAGTGCTTTGTCATATGTCACCAATAACTAACTCTGATTCCTTGACAGAAAATTCAAATAATTCTTTTTGTAAACACGGGCGCGATTTTTTTCCTGTTTTTCGGTCAGCTGATGCACACGAGTTTTCTGACGAAGTCGTTTTTCAAAAATCTTAATTTCTCTTTTCACTCAATGCTTAGACACCCCAACCTACCGGGAAATTTCCTTTTGGGTCGATGGATTGCCTGTTGAGGTCAATAGGTCAATTTTCTTAAGCACGGTCGGAATTAACACTTTTTTTTGCCTTCTTGGATGGGGTGGTGGTTGTCCTTAGCTCAAAATTTCTCGCTTTTTACTTATATTTTTCAATACCCTATTGATTCTAGATTTCGAAAATGTTTTTCGTTCACTTTTAAGATGTTCTGTTATTAGGCTAGACGAGTACTTAAGTTTGCAACTAGTTTTTATGACTGCCTCACCTTCTGGGGGCTGTGGGGGAGGCATTTTTGAAAGTAGAGAGTCAAAATTTTGCACAACTCTTGACTAGGACAATATGCTCGTCTGTTCAAAATTTTGACCCGCTACGACAATCCGTTCCGGGGTTATTCAACGACAAATTCGTTATATCTTACGCGCCTGACCCTGTATGCCAACTCGTAATGCATCCCCATTGACCAGTTGGTTCTCATCACGTTTTTAACTGGTCCTATTTGTGCTGGATTCGTCCAGGACCAAGGGCACCAGTAAAAGACGTGTTTAGTTTGTACGTATGACACGAGTTTCGCCCGGTACCAGGGGCTCGATCTTAGGACGTACGGAGGTGGTCACAACCATACCACCTCGAGATGGGGTTGTATGGTTATTTTCATGTTTGAATTTAGACGAGTTAAAGACGGCCGAGGGACGAAGTCCGATGAAACTAGTGCGCCACATTTAAATATTTGGCAGCATGGATGCTTTTGCTTCTAGTTTTACTTCCAGGCTGCAGCTAGCGGTCGGACAGAGGACATTTACAGAAATTCGATGAAAAAAATTACCAGTCGTGCTACTAAAAATTTTGAAAATTCGCGAGTATTACTAAACTCTTCAGTCAGTAAACCAGACGCCAAATCTTCGAGACTGAAATAGTTAAACGATACGGTATGTAGTATTTTTTACATTGGTTATAATATAAAGTTCGTGGGTGTATCGTTAAAACTTTATTTATATTCTGTTTAGGAAAATACGAAGATGCTCGCCTAAATCTTCCACTTCTTGCGCAAGGAGGAGGGATTAGTAGTGGCGCAGAACTGGGGACTACGTAAGACCGTCAACAGAAAACTTTTTAACTCTGACTCAAGTGGCGATGACGAGAACGATAGTCCGTTAAAGAAGGGCTACATGTAAAACCTAAACAATCTAACTCATTCGTAAACATAATTTACCGTTTCATTCTAACTTGTTTGAATTAATTAATATAATTAAAATAACTAAATTTTCAAAGGACGAGCCCCGATAAGTTCTTTGTCCCAGGTACGAAGCCAGAATATTGATCAAGGGTCATTTAATGGAACAATTGCACTTACTCCAAAAACCGATGGTATGTAGTTTACTTCCTTCTACAGTAACAATTGAAATTTTAGGGGCGTATCTATTTTTTTGGTGCAGATATAATTCGTAAACTGGATTATCTTCAAGCGACCATTAACGAGCTTCGAGAAACTTTACATCTGACTTTGCGTAATCAAAATAGGACGATTATCGAAGACCTTGATGACGACGAAAAGGTTATTCCATTAAACAACTTGACGGAGTATGACGAATTGGAACGAAAAAGAGCTGACCCTAAAATTCGACAAGCCCTGGTTAACATCAAGCTTTTAAGTTCACCCAAATTTTTTTATTTCTGTTTATCATATTTATGTATTGTAATTTCTAGATAGCGAGATTGTCAGGCTCATGCAGTAAAGGCACAGATGCTATTTACCGCGTGCTTACACTTTTGATGACGGACGATTTTGCAGCAACACAAAGTTTGGCGGGTCGATGCGGAAAAAAATCTTTTAAAGATCGTGAAAAGATCAAAAGCTGTGTTTATTGTAAGGCTGATAATTTAAACTTTTCGTCCTTGATTCATTCTGGTGCATATTTTAACCATTTTCAATTTTAGCTGCCGTCCGGACAAATCCACTAATGTCATCAGCTACGCATAAACACATCGACGAAAGCATCCAGAACTGGCTGAACAAAGCTCCTGCCAGGATCAAAGCAAGAAAGAAAAAGGTATGTACATAACCTTCATATATTTAGTAGATTAAGAATATTTAAGAATATTATTTAATGTGAGACATTTTTATACTTAGATACAGCTTGGATGGAATTGCAGAGCACGTTTCGTCATAAATTAATTGCTAGTTATATTTTAATGTGTATTAAAGCTACGAATATAAATATAAATAAATTGAGTAAAAAATAGTTCTTGGTGGTTACATACTCGTACTATTTTCGTATATTTGCACCGCATAAGAGCGTGCTTAGAACGAATTCAGCCCCGTTCCAGGAACGTACTCAATTGGTTCCGTTTTGGTATTAACGGACCAGATAAGGACGAGCCTAGCACGTTTACCGGCGCCCGTTCACCCCGTACAAGCCCGTCTATAACTTGTTCTAAACACGAACTTCGACTCGTCCTTTCGTCCATTACGGACGAATAAAATACGTGTTCAGTAATCACTTTGGTCAATGGGGATACCCCCCAAAACACGAAACAATGGGGATACTCATTACGAGTTAATATCGTTAGCAAAAAAAAACACGGTTGGCAAGTTCGCAAAAATCATTTGCGAATTTAAGCATTATCAAAACTAAGTATTTACCAATTTAGTTTGCAAGTCTTTTCCCAAAATTATGAAATTATGCTAAGTCGTAATGATTACTCATGTTTTTTAAATCCAGGGTGGCAAGAACATTCGCGTCATTGGACACTCGCTAGGCGGTCATACGGCAGGAATTACGGGGAAAAAGTTTTTCGAAAAGTATAAACTAGAAAAAATTTCAAGAATTGATGGTAATTTCATAAATAATTAGTTAATTGAGCTGAATTATTTAAAACATATTTTCTACTGGACAGCTATTGACCCAGCCGGACCAAATTTTGACCACTCCCCCTCAGAATTCCAACTCACAGAATTTAACGGAGATTTCGTCCAAGTCATGCACTGCAACACGGGTTTATTGGGGTCAAAAATGAACAGAGGTACTTATAAATTAGGAGCAAATTCATTATTGCATGCAATCTTCTCCAAGTTAAGATTTTACCCCTAATTTTCAGGACATGCCGATTTCTATCCCAATGGTAATTTAATCGTCACTTAAATTAATGTAGGACTCGATGATGCATCACCAAATTCGTAAAAATCGGCATATTTCTCGGTTCTGGGAATTTATTTTGAAATTCTGAACGACAAATTTGTAGAGCGGTCGATGTCAAGTTTTTAAAAATATAGACTCCAGATTTTGACACTTTTTGAAGGAGATCTCAAGTTTAAGAAGCCTTCAGAAAAATTGGAACTAATCGAACCTGGCTTAAATAACTCAACGTCATTCCGTTAATCACTCACTGATTACAAATTTGTAGTCCAGAATTTTTTTAAATTCCCAGTGCCGAGAAGTGATTCAAAATTAGCTGGTTTTGGCGATACGACATTCAATTCTACGTTAAATTGCTAAAAAATAGTATCATTTTTTTCATAAAATGTTATCCATTAGGAGGCGACAATCTCCCCGGATGTGAACCACCTAACGGTACCCGACGCCGACGGTCGCTCACCAGCAATGCCGAGAAACATATTTGCAATCATCTCCGCTGTATTGATCTGTAACTAGTAAATAAATATGTAAAACTAGTCATAAATTTGGTGTCATTAACTTGTCCCCAATTTTTTCTTCAAAGGTACATCGAAATGTTACAAGAGGAACAAGTCGGATGTAAATGTGCCAGTTGGAAGAAATTCTTGGATAATCAGTGCGACTGCGCGACATCAACGGATAAGCCGAGGATGGGATATTTCTGTCCAGAGTAAGTTATCGGATTCATTTACAATGGAAGTCTCCCAGCGTATGTTCTCCGATTTTGACCAAATTAGTCTCAATCAATCACAAATTCAATTATTAATAGTATGAAATTTGCGAAAGACACGACCTCCCAATGGACACGTGGGGCAGAGATATTTGCATAAGTGGAGAAAACGCCTAGTAAATTTAGAAAGTGTACAATTTGTCAACTTTACGACGCGTATTCTCCTCTTCCGATGCAAACATCTCGGCCAAACGTGTCCATTGGGAAGTCGCGTCTTTCGCAAATTTCATCCTAATTAAATGTGCCTTTAAGTATGTACCTGGTCTGCCATGCCCTTTGTGTACTTATGCACTTGCACGGTTGACGGTGTTAAATAGAGAAGACCGAGTAATCAGATAATTGAAACAGAGTATTAAAAAGAATGAAGAATGGACGTCTTCCAGAGGATGGTCTCGGATTTTGACGAAAAATTAGTGACAGTCGAGGACAAATTTAATTAGGATGAAATTCGCGAAATACACGATCTCCCAATGGGCACGTTTGGCAGAGATGTTTACATCCCAAGAGGAGAAAACGTGCAGTAAATTTGGAAAGTGTAAAATTTTTCGACTTTAAGGGCGGATTTTCTCCGTTTCGGATGCAAATATCTGAACGTGTAAAACTGTAATATTTCAAAGTCAGAAAAAAGTTGCGTAGAATAAATATGATAAATTTAACATAACCAGATATGTTTTTTGGTTCGGAAAATTTTGCACAGTAAATTTAGAAAGTGTAAAATTTGTCAACCTTATGTTGCGTTTTCTCTTTCTATATTTGCATCCGAAGAGGAGAAAACGTGCCCTAAAGTCGACAAATTTTACACTCTCCAAATTTTCCAAAATTTTCCAAAAAGTGTATCTGTTCATGTTAAACTTGACATATTTATTCTACAAATTTTTTTCTGACTTTGAAACATTACAATTTTACACGTTCCAAATTTACTGCGCGTTTTCTCCTCTACGGATGCAAATATCTCTGCCAAACGTGCCCATTGGGAGATCCTG
The DNA here is from genome assembly GCF_002217175.1 of Folsomia candida. Taxonomy (NCBI): domain Eukaryota; kingdom Metazoa; phylum Arthropoda; class Collembola; order Entomobryomorpha; family Isotomidae; genus Folsomia; species Folsomia candida. The sequence continues at coordinate 5,350,855 of NW_019091201.1, forward strand.
TCTTTCTAAACTTTCACCCTAATTAAATTTTTGATCGATTGACACTAGTTTTTCCTCAAAATCGGAGAGCATACGCTGGAAGACCTCAATTGCCGACAAGTGCACTTAAATACGTAGGTAATATGTATATTTTACGTTGATCGTAATTATAAATTTTTTTTGACCTGCTTCAACGTCAATATTACTAATTGTGTGCATCTCATTATATTAAAGTCTTTCAAGATGCTTTGTAAAGAAAAATATCTGAAGTTTTAAGAAATTTTAGGTCTGCTATTTGTATCCAAAGGTGAGAAAATGCGCCATGAATGAAGTCGACAAATTGTACACTTTCCAAATTTACTGTGCGTTTTCTCCTCTTCGGATGTAAATATCTCGGCCAAACGTGCCCATTCGAAGATCGTGTCAAATTTCATACTATTAATAATTAAATTTGTGATTGATTGAGACTAATTTGCTCAAAATCGGAGAGCACATGCTGGGAGACCTCCATTGTTACTTACAATGCGATGGTGTGAAGTGTAACCCTCCGATTTGGTTGAAATTTCGAAATGATGTGGTCCATGTCAATACAACCAAGGTTTCTTGAGGCAGTTTGTGCGATGGTCAAAATTTGGCAAAATATTGGAGGTGAAAGTTCAAAAATTGGCAATTTTTAGTACGGGAAGAGATTGGAAGTTGAGCTTGCTTCCTCCACCTGGTAAAAATCGCCCGTTTTTCAACTTTGACCTCAATTATTTTACCAAACTGTGACCATCGCAAAAACTACCTGAAGAAACGTTGGTTGTATTGACATGGACCTCGTAATTTCGAAATTTCAGCCAAATCGGAGGGTTACACTTCACACCATCGCATTGTTAGTGATAACCTTTTATCAAATTCCCTTCTAATTCCCAGGACTGCGAAAGGAACTTACTACCTGAATGTCACGATGAATTCCAAATTTGACTATGGGAACACAACAGCACCGAAAGAAAGGGAGGACGCTACTTCCAAATTAATCGGAGGAATGCAGGAAACGTCCAGCCAACTTTTAACCTCGATCAGTGAAATGACCAAAGGAGTAGAACCTCCAACCAATGATCCAGCCCATGAACCAATTACGGCCACGACACCAAAACCAGAAAATGTTACAACTACGTAAAAAAAATTATCAAATTCTAGAAACATTTATTGACCGTGAAGAAATAAATTATTAATGAAATGTCAGAATTTTATTAGTACAGATAATATTTTCTACTAAATAAAAGAAACCCAAAAAAGGACAGCTTAGATGAGACTCAGTGCGATAAAAAGTATTTAATAAATTTCTTCTCCAGTGAAGGACATAGAATTTTAATATTTCCAGCATCAGCGCCCCCATTTCATTTAAGAATTTACTCAAATGTCTGTACATAAGCAACATGTATGCATATATGTACATATTATTAAAAGTCGACCATGTTAGGCTACACCTGTATATCATGTATCAACTTTCAGTATATTTGTAAGCATTCATAATTTTTTAGTGACAAGAAAAATTCACAAATGATTTTAATATTTCAAATTTGATACTTATTGTATACTTGTATGTACATGGCACAGAACTATACTATTATATCATGGTACATAGTACTGAATGAAATGGGGCGCTGATGCTGGAAATATTAAAATTCTGTGCCCTTCACTGAAGAAGAAATTTATTAAATACTTTTTATCGCACTTAGTCTCATCTAAGCTGTCCTTTTTTGGGTTTCTTTTATTTATTAGTTTTTATTTGTATTGAACAGTAATTTATGTGACCACCAACCATATTACTAATGACCTACTTTTTAAGAGACCCAAGCATCACCTAAAGGGTTCTGAATTGAGAAGTCGCTGGGTCGACCTTAGCAACTCAACTTTGGGCGGTGGTGGGAGTGGTTACATTTCACCACCATCAAAACTTTCTCGCTTTTAAACCGATTTTGTCTATTTTAATTTTGTATTTTTATAAAAAATATGTATCAACTTTTTATCCGTGTACTTTTTTCATACATGCCTTAAATTTTTTCAAATCTCCAAAAAACACACTATTGGTTGGGTTTCTATTGAATATCTCATAAACCGTTGGATGCTTTAGGCGGCCAAATCAGGGCTCTACTCGAGGTAGCCGCAATTAACTCTGGGCAAAATTTCATTAAAATCGGTTGGAAATTAACGGAGATCTGAAAAAATTAAGCTTTTCAAACCTGTAGTGAATGCTTACTTAGATGATTTTTTTCCATATAGTAACTATGGCCTCATCTAAGAAAAAATACCAACATTTATCAGTCTTTGTCGAGTCCAGAGTCATCGTCAAGGCTAAAATATGAAAATCGATCTGCCTAAAATTGGCCCAGAAATCTGTGCACGTTTTTGGTAAATTCTGCTTAAAAATACATGGGAAAATTTAACGTAGGACCTGATGAATCATCACCTAAATTTAAACCTAAATTTAAACCTAAATTTGTTAAAATTTTAAATTTAATTAGATTTTAACATATTTTTTTGCAATTTCTGGGCTCTGGGAATTTGTTTTAAAATTCCGGACGACAAATTTGTAGTCATTGAGTTGATAAAAAGAATTCGATGAGTTTCATTCTGAAGTTTTCTTAAATCCTTCATTCTGAAGGTTTCTTAAAGCTGAGATCTTTTTATATTTTTGTACAATTGACTCATTTGAAATTTGTCGTCCAGAATTTTAAAATAAATTTCCAGAGCCGAGAACTGATTAAACATGTGCTGATTTTTGGCGATAAGCCATCAACTTCTACGTTAATTTGCAGAAAAACTGTGCAGAATTTTGCACCACCTCAAAAAACTCGGATAATTTTCAGCAGGTCGATTTTCCTTTCCTACCGCTGGCGATGTCGAGACTAACTCATTTTTTATACTTCAACCTTCACTGTCTGCTGGACAGGAAATAATTTCGGGTAAAGGTAACCCAACCGATCAATATTGTTTAAAATAGCTAATCTAAGTTTTTCCGTGTAAATAACGTCCACCTTTGAAAATTCGGGATTTCTTATAAATCTATTTGACTTTGCGTCCTTCCTGATGAATATCGTGGGGACGGGGATGTTCATTTTCATATAGCTCCAAACATCCTTCAGTAAGGCTAAAACTTCGTGAGACTTGAGTTCGTGCACGACTTGTCCGATGTAGCATAACGGGGGCGGAATTAGCTGTCCCGTTCTCATTATTTGCAACAGACGAATGGTCCATTCCAACTGATTTGGCGAATTTTTGGCTGGAGCTTCCTGGAAAGTAGGCGTAAACATGTCAATCAATCACACACAATGGCAGTGTTACAAAATAATCTACGTTTCTGCTTACCTGACAAGATGTCCAATGTGCCATTAACGTCGCCATTAGTGCTCTTAACAAAACGGAACAATAGCACAGAGATGGGCAATGATTTGCTACGAGCTCGAGCAAATCCCACAAGTATGGATGATCTTCAAATGCACGTCGGATTTGTAAATCTCGCTCCACTTGAACCTTTAAAAAAAGATATTCATCAAATTACTGTCCAACCTTTAATGACGCCAAAATTGTTCAAATTGACACATTTTTAGTCATTCCTCGCCTCTGGGAATTTATTTTAAATTTCTGTCCGACAAATTTGTAAAGCAGGTCGTTCCCAATTTTTTCAAAATACACTCCAAATTTTGACAATTTTTGGCGGAGGAGATCTCAAGTTTAAGAAGCCTTCAGAAAAATTGGAACTCGTCGAACCTATCTTTAAAAACTCATCGCTATTCCATTAATCAACTCGTTGACTGCAAACTTGTCATTCAGAATTTTAAAATAAATTCCCAGAGGCGAGAAACGAATAAAAATGTGCTGATTTTTCCGACTTGGTCATGAGTTTTAACTATCCTTTACCTTCGAAAATTCCTCTTCCGGCCACGGCAACCCGTTAAACATAACATCCGGTGATACAATCTCCACCAGCAGCAGAGCAACCTTCTTCATCGCCTCCACCGACACGACCTGCCCGACATCCTTCACACTCAACCCGACATCAAACCCCTCCCCAACATTCCCCCCTGACGGCACCGCCATACAAACATTCATCAGCACGTATAAAAACAGCTCAAAATTCAAGTACGCGTCTTCATTCTCCGTAATCACAACTTTCGGCATGGCGCTCCAATTTTTTATCCCGTTCTTCAGCAGTTTCCCGGAATGAAAGGTGGTCGCGTGAGACCCGGCAATATTCAGGACGGAACTTCTGCTCTGATTTTCCTCCATGAGCGACACATACATGGAAAACTTGCCGCGTTGAAATTCATTATCGCTGTGTCCACTTCCGGTCGGGTCGATGCAGTCGTAATCGAACGCGGAGTAATTCAGTTTCGGATTCCCAATCACTCTTTTCATAAAGAGCTGTTTGCACTCCGGATACAAACTGTATTGCACCAAACTTCTCAGCGAATCGTTCTGAATGGCTGGATTTTCCGCCAGTTCGTACAAAAGTTTGGAAACGTTTGTCACATTTTTCACCTTCTGCGTCGGATTTGATGATGCCGGAAGGGCTAAAACTTTGAAGAGAAATTCGACCAAGTGTCGCTGCAGGGCGAGACGTGTCCCAAATTTGGAATTGTTCTTAAGTTCGGGAAGTTTGGAGAGAATTTCAATCACAATTCCGGCCTCGTCGAGACAAAAACCAAGTTTTCGAACGTCCATTAAGGGCGTCAAAATCCACAAGTTTTCTTGCAGGACGACACTCATCTTTTGTCGGATGGGAAGTTTGATTTTAGTTTCACGCTCACTTTTCACAAGTTTTAAAATGTTGTCCCATTTTCGTAGTTTGTCGGAGATCTTGGCTTTGTCTGAGTTGGAGGAGCGGATGGCTAAAATTTGTAGGGTGTCGGTGAGAAGGTTGGAATACTTCATTTCGAGCATGGCGATCAGGTCGACCATGTGCCAGCGGTGGACGTCGTCGGTAGAATGGTTGAGATAGTGGCAGATTGCCTTCACTCCGACGGCGGCGCCGTCATACATGGAGAGGATTTTGACGAATTGTTTGGCTGCGCGAGCTATCTGGGGGTCAGTGTCGGTTAAGAAGTTTATGATGATGGAGGAGTTGTCCTTCATTGCGGGGAAGGCGGGGAAGTTTGTGGCGAGGCCTTTTCTGGGAGAGTCGGAGCCGTAAAACATGCTGGAGGCTTCGGCAATAAAGTGATCTGCGGGGGAAAAAATACAATATTTGCATTTCATATTATACTAATCAAAATTTAGATTAATGATTAATTATGCCTAGTTAATGACTTGTTAACGTAGATTTCAATGACACAATCGTGAAAATCAGCACATTTTTAATTATTTTTAATTATTTCTCCGCTCTGGGAATTTATTTTAAAATTCTGGACGACAAATTTGTAGTCAGTGAGTTGATTAATGGAATGGTAGGTTTTTAAGCCATTTCGATGAGCTGCAATTTTTCTGAAGGCTTCTTAAACTTGAAATCCCATCCGCCAAAAAGTTTCAAAATCTGGAGTGTATATTTTTTTAATTGGGAACAATTTTTAAAATTGCTCTACAAATTTATCGTCTAAAATTATTAAAATAAAATCCCAGAGCGGAGAAATAATTAAAAATGTGCTGATTTTGAACACGAGTCCTAAAATGTCAAATCATGATAAATTCATACGCACCCAAGAGAGTCCGTGCATATATTCCGATCGGGGGCACCCATTCTTTGCAACCTTTCATCAGAATTTCCAGTGCTCTCGGACCCCGTGAACTTTTCATGATCAAATGCGTCACTAACGCCACGGCAGCCACCTCACGACCTCCAAAGTGAATCTGGATCCATTTAGGCACAATGGTACGAAGTTTTAGCAGCGTTTCTTCATTAAGTCGGGGAAACACGGTGTCCATCAGAACGTCGAGAAGGGGCATGGAATTCGAGCACATCGTCATCACGTAGAGAATAACCATGTTCAAACTATTGTCCGTCAATCCTTGCTGTGTAAACGAAGCAATAGAATTCATCAAAAAATGATCATCAATTTAAAAATTGTAATTGCCAATGAATTAATCAAATACTTGAATCGTTTGGTCAAACGCTTGCTGCACTTCTTTCGCATGAGTTCCAACCAAATGCTCGAGAATTGCTCGGACCGAGTTTAGTTTTACCGACGCCATGGGTGAATTTACGGAAAAGTGCTGAAATCCAAGATTCAAAACTTGCGAGACAATCGTTTGAGGGTACGTGTTCCCAACGTGTGCGACAACCCAATCGAAACGGGGACTGTGAATTGTGCTGGTATCTAAATAATAAGAAATTCAAATTAATTAACTAATGGTGTTCACTTGTAGGACTCGATGACTGGAAACCAAAATCGTCCACACATTTTTGATCATTTTTCAGCTCTGGGAATTTATTTTAAGACTCTGGACTAAAAATTTGAAGAGCAGGGAGTGGCCTATTTAAAAAAAATATATACTACAGATTTTTAATTTTTGAAAAATATACTCCAAATTTTGACATTTTTTAAGGAGGAATTCTTAAGCTTAAGAAGCCTTCAGAAACATTGGAACTCGTCGAAATTGGCTTAAAAAACTCACCACCATTCCATGAATCAACTCACTGACTGCTAATTTGTCGTTCAAAATTTTGAAATAAATTCCCAGGGCCGAGAAATGATTAACAAGGTGACGATTTTGAGAATTTTGGTGACGTATTCGTAATTATTACAATATAATTACCAATTAATGCAGAAATGAAAGTATCCGCATTCGCATGATCACGACACGTGAGACAACGGGCCGTCAAATCCATCAAACTCTGAATAGCCTTTGACCCCATCCAGAAACGAATCGTGTCATTAACATTCTGCAGTTGTGCTCCATGTGTGAAGGCAATCTGGTGGCTGTAGTCTTTCGACAATTGTCCAAGCAGATGAAGCGTCCAAGTTGACAGGATGGGGGCCCAAATTTCACCATTTGCTTTCAAAAAAGTTAGGAACGCTTCGTGAATGTCGTCAAGTAGTTTTAAATCGTCGTCGGTACAAGAAGAAACATTTCCCTGTGAGGAAGACAGACACAGTTGCACAAGTTAAATACTTAGCAATTAATTACTAGCAATTAAGGTTTCCCAACATATGCTCTCCGATTTTGAGTAAATTTGTGTTAATCGATCGCGAATTTGATTGGTATGAAATTTGCGAAAAACATGACCTCCAATGGGCACGCTTGGCGAAGATATTTGCATTTGAAAAGGAGAAAAGGCGCAGTAAATTTGGAAAGCGTAAAATTTATCAACTTTATGGTGCGTTTTCTCCTCTTCGGATGCAAATATCTCTGCCGAACGTGCCCATTGGGAGATCTTGTCTTCCGCAAATTTCACACCAATTAAATTTGTGATGGATTATCACTATTGATTGATTGATTATCACTAATACTTTGCTCAAAATCGGAGACCATACGCTACAAAAGGCGTTAGGACATGGTTTTGACGAATTCATACCTTAATTGCGGGATGGTTTTTAGTCGTAGAGATTTCTAACTTTTTTTATGTGAAAGCCCATGTCTCAAACTATAGGTAAGCATATCTGGCTTCCGATTTTGTGTACTCCGCGAAATGAGGCAAGGTCAAATTTGGAGAGGTGTCCTTTTTTAGTTTTCCAAACCAGTGTTCTTAAAAAATGGCGTTGAACAAAAGATTTGTTTATTAGGTCCTGATGCAAAATTCGTCTTTGCGACTATTATCAAGGGACTTAGCATATTTTTCACTATATAAAACCACTTTTATCTCATGCTTATCTTTTAAGTCCCTTTTGTAGTCTAGCTTCATACTTGTCCTAATGGAATACTCTCGTGAACGCAACTCCTCGACTTTTAAGGCCCCCACATTTTACGACTTTGATGCTAAAAATCCCTAACGTGGTTTTTATCCAAGGTACATATAGTATATTGCACTGTAAGTACTTTTGACACAATTTTGATAAGTGGTTAAACCCCACGGACTGAGTTTTCATCAGACCTTATAAATTTTTTGGAAAAGTTCCCGTCGTTTTCGATGTCGAACTTCAGAAATAATCTACCTAACCAAAACGCAATAATTTTATTATTTTGTCACTTGTACCTTGTAGATAAAATAGTTCTGCAGTAAGGGACACAAAAAGATTAGTAAAATTTATTTTCGAAAAAAATTGACCATTAATTTTCCAAATAAGTTCACGAGTTTTTAGGATTCCGCGACAGCTGATTAGCTAGGGTCGTTCTCCAGAACTGTTTACACAAAATCTTCACTGTTTAATTTAATATTATTTGGGACACTTAGAGCTTTGCCCTCAATCTTCATTTGACCGAGTGGGTCCGCTTTCAAGGTCAGCAGGTCAATTTTCCTGTGCACGGTCCGATTTATCAATTTTCATGAAAAAGTATCAGCGACGATGGAGGCCCAACGTTATGTAATTGATGTAGATTCTTTTATTATTACATGCAATGATTATCTAGGGTTGTAATATTAACAATCATTCACCTCTGACCTCATAGGTTATCATGCTATATGAGAAATTCAGTTTGGAATGTGTTTTTTTGGCTCCTTCCAACTCTGGGGGCACTGGAGGGGGCATTTATAAAGCTATCGGCCTAAAATTTTAAATATATCTTTTTGAGAGTATTATCTTGCAACTGACCAAAAATCAGTTCAAAATTCAACTCCCCGCCAGAGATATTCACTCGCAAATTCGTCAAAACCATGTCCTAACGCCTTTTGTAGAAGACATCTAAATAATTAAATTTTGCCCCCAACCTGCTGTTGGATAATGTATTCCTTCACAAATTGGCTGTACGTGCTGGAAATAAATTCAAATACGGAGTCCCTCGAAACGGGGAGATGTCTGATAAGCCACATTCCCAAGTGCGTCAAATCCTGCATGCTCAGCTCTTCTGGAATCGTGGACTTTTTAATTTTGCCCTTGATTCCTTTGTTATTCGACATCGCGCTGGAGGAGGCCGGTTGAAGGGATGAGTTCCTTCCGAGGAAACGTTGAAGCTGAGCTAACGTTTCTTCGGGGGAGGGATTCGATGGGAACTTATCGAGGAAGGACATTGTTGATGATTCCACCAATTAAACTAACACTTGTAAACTGCTCGTCTAAATTTTTAGTAAAATTTTAGAATTATTATTGACAAAAAAACTATAAAAATTTTATAGTTTTTTTGTCAATAAAATTCAAAAATCGTTTGAATAAAATTGAATTGTTAAATCTCTTACCCAAAAAAAATCACTCACCGCCCGAGAACAGAATCAAACCACACCCAAAAGTACGCACTTCGTTTTTTGAAGCATTTTTAATTGTAGTTTTTAATTGTATTTAAAAATATTAAAATTTGTGAATTTTTTGAACACAAATAAAAATGTTCATTGAGTTGGGCAAACTGAAACCAACCGCCGGCACGTGTTTCACTTCTTTCACTCCAGAAACGATTATTTCGTTATTTACACTTTTCTATCAAAGATTAAAGATAATTAGTTAATTAACGTTAAATTAATTGTCATCGCCGGTTGTTCTCATATTTTTAGACATACTAATTGTCACACTGCTTGAAAACAATGGCGCAACGGATGAGCATCGACCAGCCACAATCCGGCCAAGGACCGGCTTTTGTAGGGATCAAGTTTTGTCCGGAATGGTGAGTAATTAACAATAATTAAAATTTGGAAATTACTGACCAATTAAATCGCTCATGGCGGAAATTACTAACTAATTAAACCGCTAATTATTGCCTTAATTTTTTAGCAACAACATGTTGTACCCGCGAGAAGATAAAGAGAACCGACAGTTACTTTATGCCGTAATTAGTTTATTTAATTAAAAATACTTTGAAAATTGGAAGTTATTTATTTTTCTCTTAACAATTAATAGTGCCGAAATTGCGACTACAAGCAAATTGCGGACAACAATTGCATCTACGTAAACAAGATTACGCACGAAATTGAGTAAGTTATGGATGAAACCAATTATTATTAATTTAAAATCATTTCATCTTTGTCTAGAGTTCTCAAAATAAGACCGCACCGATAAGCTTTGTCGGTACAGATGATACCGTCAAGGCTTATCAGTCCGGTTCTATTTTGAGAACACTGTACTTCTGCAAAAATTATTAATTTTGCCAATTATTCCAGTGAATTGACCCACATCGTCAGCGACGTGATTTCTGACCCCACTCTTCCCCGAACTGAGGATCATCCTTGTCCTAAATGTCAGAGTAAGGAGGCCGTCTTCTTCCAGGCGCAGACCCGACGGGCTGAAGTATGTCGTCGTCGTAAATTTAAATAAATAATTAAATCATGTAATAATTATTCATTAACATTTATTGTTTCTTGTTCTAGGATGAAATGAGGCTGTACTACGTCTGCACGAATCAACACTGTACTCATCGATGGACCGAGTGAAGAAGATTAAAATTCAAAAATGTTTTGTATTTCATTTCGATAAGTTTGTTTTTTACTTTTATTTATTCTACGGATTAAGAATGAATACAGATTAATAATTTGTTACACTTCAATATTGCAGCTTTATAGAATAATGACACTTTAAACGTCTTCTTTGTACATACATACATATGCCGGTCGTCTGGATTTATGTAAATAATTTTGTATTAACATAGGCCTGATCGTCAAAATGAACATATTTTAATCATTTCTGGGAGTTTATTTTAAAATTCTGTACGACAGATTTCTAAAATAGTCGGTAAGTTGATTAATAGTGAGTTTTTAAGCAGTTTCGACGAGTTCCAATTTTTCTTAAGGTTTCTTAAACTTGATATCTCCTCCTTCAAAAAGTGCCAAAATCTGGAGCGTATATTTCTTAAACATTGGTAACTCCCTCCTCTACAAATTTGTCGTGCACAATTTTAAAATAAATTCCCACAGCCCAGAAATAATTAAAAATGTGGTAATTTTGGCGTTGAGTCATGTCATACTTGAAGCAATGCTTGATCAGGTATTGGTAAATGCATTTGATGTTGCATAGGAAGGATGCATCATTGGTTTTCAATCAATATATGACTTTGCATAATTACATAAGTACATGGTCTGACTGCCTTGTTTTAACGATGCATTTTCCAATATCATAAAAGTTTAGTATGCAATACAAGTTTAGTACAACACACACCAACTTGACCGAACTATAGCCGAATGCAAACACGAAACCCGGTATCCTTTATACCACAACTTTTATATGTACATATACCAAACCAACTGAACTCCAAAGTCAGAGTCAAGGTTGCTTCATTTCCAATCTCATCCGATTAAATTAAAGCACATCTTATCTGTCTCTCTTGTTTTTGGTGAAGAAAGATTTTGAAAAATATTAGTTTTTTTCCACGCCAATTTAAAAGACATCAAAAATGGCACTCCCACTTCTTTCCGAGGATCCCGTGTACACCAAATTAGTCGCCTTGTATCAAGATGCCGGTTCCAAGTTGGATATGCGTGAATTGTTCCAGCAAGATCCGGAACGGTTCAAGAAATTTAGGTGGGTGGATTGAAATTTTTTGTAGAAATATGCAAATATTTTATTTCATTTTGCATGTTTTGTACGATGAGATAGCTAAATTTTCGCATTTCATTCCATTTTCGCACGATTTTGATGCATGTATGATAGCTTTAAATTTGCGATCTATTGAGTAGATCAATAAGATAATTAAGCCAAAATGTGCGAATTTTTTGCACTTCATTTACGTACAATTTTGATGTATGTAATGTATGATAGCTTAAAATTTTGGTGATATTGATAGATCAATAAGATAAAAGCCAAAATGTGCAAATTTTTTTGCATTTCACTTAATTTTGCACGATTTTGACGTATGTATGTATGATACCTTAAAATTTGCTTATAATATTGCGTAGATTTATAAATTAATATGAACGTCAAAAAGTGCGAATTTTTTGCCAATTTGTTGAGAAATTCCATTTTTTTTTTACTAAAACTGACCCAAATTTGGTTTTTTATTACAGTGTTGAATTGGACCACCTTCCCTGTCCCGATGATGGTGGACCATTCCTTCTCGACTACTCCAAGAATATCGTCACTCCGGAAATATTCCAGCTTCTTTTGGACCTCGCAAAATCCCGGAAACTGGAAGATAAGCGAAACTCGATGTACTCGGCAGGAAAAATTAACACGACGGAAAATCGAGCCGTGTTGCATATCGCACTCCGAGCGAGAAGTGACGATCCACCCATCACCCTCGAGGGGAAAAATGTCATCGACGACGTGACCAAGGTTCTCAACCAGATGGAAAAGTTTTGCAATGATGTGATCAACGGGGTGTGGACGGGCTACACGGGGAAAAAGTTGACAGAGTAAGAAATACAGAAATATCAGTGTTTAATTCGGGTGCAAGAAATCAAGTGGTTTCTTGCAGATTAATATTTTGACCTGCGAGAAATGCGAGGCGCAAGAAAGAAACTACGCCCCGCCGCTGTAAATACTTCACACAGCGCGTGGTGGCTAGAGAGATGGCGCATATTTTATGCACTTTCTGGCATCTCGCATTTCTTGCACTTCTTGCTTTCCAGGGCATAAATTTGTAGCAGCAGAACTCGAAGGTTTTATGCATCTTATGGCAAACAACTATATTTCGAGTTGATACTTTTAATATTTACGGCATCAAAATTTTACATATTTACAAATTTGGAGAGGTAACGAGGACAAAGAAGACGGCTTCGACGAAGGAGACCTGTTCAAATTCTCCTTCATATTTAACAAAATTATAAAATTACAAGTAGTGTTACGGGTGCAAGTAATAATAACCACCTGCAACTTGCAGGCTGCAAGAAAGTGGTTTCTTGCAGGCTGCAAGAAAGTGGTTTCTTGCAGTCATTTTGACCTGCAAGAAACTACGCCCTGCCGCTGTAAATACTTCATACGGCGCGTGGCTGAATTTCTTGTACTTTCTTACAATTTCTTGCGTTTATTGCTTTGCACTGCAAGAAACGAAACACTGACACAAAATTTACCTCAATAATGAAAATACAAATTCACAATATTTATTAAACCTTTTCAGCGTGGTCAATATCGGAATCGGAGGATCTGATCTGGTACTAATAATAAAAATTCTTGAATATGCAAAAATTTCATGAGCGAATGAATAATTATTGTTTATCCTCAGGGTCCTTGCATGGTGAGCGAAGCCCTTACTCAATACCAAGTCGGTCCCAAGGCCCATTTCGTCTCAAATGTGGATGAATCCCACTTGACGGATGTTCTCAAATCGGTCAATCCGGAAACCACGTTGTTTATCATTGCTTCAAAGACTTTCACGACACAGGAAACCATTGCGAATGCGCAATCTGCAAGGAAATGGTTTCTTGAAAAGGTGAAAAATTTGGTGGAAATTTTCTGTAAAATTTTAATTACTGTAAATTTACCAACATTTATTTTCTTCAGGTTAAAGACGATTCCGCCATTGCCAAACATTTCGTCGCCCTTTCTACAAATCTCCCCAAAGTGCAAGAGTTCGGAATCACGACCACTTTTGAATTTTGGGATTACGTGGGTGGAAGGTACTCCTTGTGGTCGGCTATCGGACTCTCGGTCGCGTTGCAGAGTGGATTCGCAAACTTTAGAAAATTATTGGATGGTGCTCGATTCTTGGATCAGCACTTTAAAAATGCTCCACTGGAGAAAAATGTGAGATAAAAGTGAATCACTCATGGCCGAAATCGTGAAAATTAGCACATTGTTAATCATTTTTTGGCTCTGGGAATTTATTTAGTTTCGATAAGTTCCAATGTTTCTGAAGGCTTCTTAAACTTGAGATCTCCTCTTTCAAAAAGTGTCAAAATTTGGAGTGTATATATTTTTTTTATTAAAATTTTTTTTAAGTAAAAAAAATTTTTGATTAAAAAAATTGGTAACGATCTGCTCTACAAATTCGTCGTTCAAAATTTTAAAATATGTTCCCAGAGACGAGAAATGATTAAAAATGTGCTTATTTTAACGATTTTTGTGATGAGTAATTGAGTCTTTCATTAATTTATGCAAAAACTGTAGAATTTTGAACGTGAAAAACATTGGATAATTTCCGCGTTAACTATTTAGATAGTTATCCACACTTAAAAGTCCTTTACTTAATTGTTGCCTGATTGACAACAATAGGTTCCCGTAATCCTGGCGCTTCTTGGCGTCTGGTACAACTCCGTGATTGGCTGGGAGTCTCACGCAGTCCTTCCATACGACCAGTTTCTCTCTAAACTTCCGGCCTATCTGCAACAAGCGGATATGGAGTCGAATGGAAAGTCAGCCACACTTTCCGGCAAGAGGATCACTTCCTTCAATACGGGGCCCGTCCTTTGGGGTCAAGCAGGAACTAATGGACAGCACGCGTTCTATCAATTATTGCATCAAGGGACACGAATTGTTCCGTCGGGTATAATTGAAAAAATTACAATCTTGAAACTTTGTAGATTTTACAAAGGTACGCCTTTCTCTTGCAGACTTTATTGGATTCGCCAAAAAGAAAGAAGACATTTCTGGCATTTCTCACCACTCAATCCTCCTCGCTAATCTTATCGCACAACCGGAAGCTTTAATGGTGGGAAGGACACAACCTTCCGCCTCAATTCCGGAAGAGCTGCGTCCCCACAAAGTACATATTTGAATTTATTCAAATTCATATTAGGCAGTTAGCAAGCTTACGTTTTTAAAATTTCCGTACATTTCCCTATCTCTTGAGTTGGGCTAAAATTTCTGGAGACAATATGAAAAATGTTCGTAAGACACTTCAGAGTGATTTCAAAATAGGTTCCAGAAATTCTGACTCAACTCAAGAGATAGGGAAATTTACGGAAATTTCAAAAACGTTGTTTTGCTAAGTGCCTATTAACTTTCTACAAATGTGAATTACATGATTTTTTCTGTACTCCCAGTTCTTCCCAGGGAATCGCCCAACGAACGTTATCATGACCAAGAAACTCACCCCGTTCACGCTCGGTCTTCTCATCGCCATGTATGAACACAAGATTTTTGTCCAAGGTGCTATTTGGGACGTTAACTCGTATGATCAATGGGGGTACGCCAATCAATTCCTTAATTCTCATGTACATACATCGTTAAATTAAATATCTCTCTCATCTCATTATTTTAGAGTCGAACTTGGCAAAGAGTTGGCCAAAGCGATCGAACCAGAATTGGCTGGTCAGGCGACAGGAAATCATGACAGCTCGACGCAAGGAATTATCAACTTTATTCTCAAGAATGGAAAGTAAACTGCTCTCGTCCAAATGAGTCAAGCAACGCCAAACCTTAATTACCAAACACCTTAGAATTATCACTAAATTTTTCATAAATACTCTAAAATTAGAAACTTTCCAAATGACTAGCATATCCATAAACTATTTAGTCGAAAGTTACTCCCCGATTTGTAAAACCAATCTCTATCTACGAACTTCTATGTTACATACATACATCGAATGATTATATATATGTAATACATCGTAAATTCCATTAGACATTAGCATTTATTAAGGCATGTCTTCCAAGGTGTCAAATACTATTCTTATAGTCGTATCTTGTCTCGTATGGCACGTGTTTAGTTTAGTCGTAAAAATGTAGCACTATATTTAAGTATGATCAGAGAGAATAATTCACATGATTTATCAGTGGTGCTCAATCAACCAAAAAGTAATAAATTCAAGCTAAATCCAAAATTAATCCAAGCCTTCCACTTAAAACGACTCTCTTAACGCATAAACCAAAATCAAGGCGTTCTCCTCCTCGCAAAAATGACCTCAAGTTTCCACCGGCGTCGGCGTCCCTCCGCCCGAACTTTTGTTCACCATCATCGACTCCTGCGTTCCTACTCGACTTTTCGGCAACTTTGTCGGAATGGTGGACGACATGGACAACTTTCTCTCAAAATGGTGGATCATTTCTTCATCTCCGCTTCCAGGAAAAAGGGGAGCGCGGCTAAGGCCACAGAAAATGTAGAGCGGAAATGCGGACGCTTTATCCTTCCGGCGAAGTAGTTGCATAATCAGCCAGCAAATGTAGAGGTAGATGAAGGCATTGAAGATTCCGATGGTCTGAAAAAATCAATATTTTTAATGACTCCGCGCAAAAAAAAATCGTCAAAATCACCACATTTTGAATCATTTCTCTTAACTGGGAATTTATTTTAAAATTCTGGACGACAAATTTGTAATCTATGAGTTGATTAATGGAATGCCGGTGAGTTTCGCCAGTTTCGATAAGTTCCAATCTTTCTAAAGGTTTCTTAAACTTGAGATCTTCTCCTTCAAAAAGTGTCAAAATCTGGAGTGTATATTTTTAAAAATTGGGGAACTCCTTGCTCTACAAATTTGTCGTCCAAAATTTTAAAATAAATTCCCAGGGGCGAGTAATGATTAAAAATGTGCAGATTTTGACGATTTTGATTCCCACATATGCTCATAACAAATTAAGGCATAAAAGTTTACAAATTTTTTCATCATAATTTTACCGCAGCACTCGTCTTCTCCATGACGCGACAACTGCTCGCATCCGTCGCGGAAAGGACAACGATCGAAGTTATCATTATCAACACGCCGGCGACGCAGTGGAATAAAAAATCCTAGCGAAAAACAACCATTTAAAAAACAGCATGATTTCTTTACATGAACTTTCTCCTCTTTTCTTGTTATTTACCATTCCCCGTGACGTCCAATTCGCTTTGAAGACATCCAACAAGGAACACGTCAAGTGGAGGAAGGACATGCTAAAAATTACCAGAACGGTAACCAGGAAATAAATATCATTCTTATCTCCACATGATCCACACGACGCCAGAATTACGTCCAGAATCCCCACCATCTGAGAATTAGTTCAGATTAAAATTTAAAAATCCAGGAAACATTTCCAAAAATTTGCATGCATTCATATCATTTTCATAATTTTTACAAACTACTTTTAGGCAAAGTTTGTATGCAAATTATTATTTCAGACTGAAAAGAATCCTAGAAGCGTTTTTTTATAAAAAAAATTACATGTAATTGTGAATTTGTGCAGTTTTTTTTAGGAATGCTGGAACTCGGTTATTGCAAATTATGACTTTGCATGCAAATTATTTCTGCAAAAATTTGCATGCATTCATATCATTTTTACTTACTTCATAATTTTTACAAACTACTTTTAGGCGAAGTTTGTATACAAATTATTTCAGACTGAAAAAAATCCTGGACGAGTTTTAAAAAAAATTACGTGTAATTGTGAATTTGTGTACTTTTTTTTAGGAATGATGGACCTCGGTTATTGCAAATTATGACTTTGTATGCAAATTATTTCAGATCGAAAAAAAATCCAGGAAACATTTTACATGCATTCATAATTTTAAATTCATATAATTTGTTATATTTGGAAGTCGGTTCATTAGAAATTAAGAGTTTGCACACATGTATGCAAATTATTTCAGATCAAAAGACTCCAGTCTTCCAGCAATCATTTTACATGAAGTCATATATTTTTTTAGCAATTCTAGTTTTGCAAATTAACAGTTTGTACGAAAATTATTCCCAGTGAAAACAAAACTCCAGGAAGCCTTTTCATAAAAAAAAATTTCATACAATTTTTTTTTTGCTAAATGCTCATTTTATTTTACTCACAATGGTTACAAATTTCAACTTAAACGTCCCATCCGTCTGGGTGTCCACTTTGCACAGCATGGCGCCTTCCGTAATGCTAAATCTTCTTGCAAATTTGTACTTAAAAAGAGATCTCTATTTCAATTTCGCCCCACGAAATTAATGAGACTCACATTAAACAATTAAGTGAACTGTAAACTGTGTATGCAAATTGGTGTAGCAAGGACAATTCAATATTATTATTAACTCCCACTCGTTTAATGCCTGCCTGCTTAATGTCACTCACTTTTGACCAGCCAAACGGCTAACGAACCTTAACCAACCTCACGACCAACCAACGCGACGCGACTAACGAGTTTGCCAACATGATCCCAATTTTTACATCCATTTCATTCCGTTTCAAATCCAATCTCTGGAAACAGAAGCCAGACCAGCAGAAGAATCAGAACGAGTAGGCTACTTTCTTCTCCGTGGAGTGGAATTGTCGATTCGTTCGATGTCAAATCAAAAAAGTCGACAGAGTGCACATGACCCGAAACGAGACCACATACATACACATGCACATGGCCAACCGCTGGTCCATGTCAAACGGCATGACGTGGACGTGACTCCAGTACACCTTTGGGTTCAAACTCGTTAAATAACGCCCAAAAAACAGTACATACATACAAATCTTGCATATTTTTGCACAGTTTTGAACGCACAATTGAGCATTCATTAGGCAACATGTCAAAATTAATAGTGACGAGTGTGCCTGGTTATGGATTATGTCAGCTATGACCACTTGTACCTACTTATTTACGACGGGACAATGAGAGACAAATTAAGCTTCTGTAGAAAACCAGACTTTGCATCATTACGATAAAACATGGATTCATTAGTAACTAAAAATAGATTTAAATATGATACATATTTCCCATCAATTTTTGCCAAAAGTTCTTGACACCAAACTACATACATATTTAGTGCAAAAATATTCATCCATCTCTACTCCACCCAAAGTGAGAATAAGGAATCAAATACGTTTTTCCTTCTCACAAATATGAATCTATTTCATTTCACCACTATCAAAACGATAAGATCAAGTATGTACATAGGCCGAGGTGGTCGTCATTTTTCGACTCTCTTTCATTCCATTTTTGCCTTTATGGGAGCCACGCATGCAAGGAAATCCTTTCTGCAAATCGTGATGGAAATGTTATTTGCACTCTCGGACGGGGGGTGGATTGGTGATCTATTCGGCTGGATTCTAAATCTAGCAGGCTCTCTCTCATCAGAGTGATAAATAAATGGAGTGAAAGCCTGCTGATAAGCATTCACAGGAAAATTTTTACTTATAAGAATAGAACAAAAATTGATTATCTGGTTAAACTTGGTTACTCGGGCTGCGTGCTAAAAGTAGTTTAGAATCGGGATGAACCACCAGTGGCCGCGGAAGCTGGAGGGGACAATGGAGGGACAATGTCCCCACGGTTGTTCATCACAGTGATAAATAAATGGAGTGAAAGCCTGCTGATAAGCGTTTATATACAGCAGGAAAATTTTTACTTATAAGAATAGAACAAAAATTGATTATCTAGTTAAACTTGGTTACTCGGGCTGCGTGCTAAAAGTAGTTTAGAATCGGGATGAACCACCAGTGGCCGCGGAAGCTGGAGGGGACAATAGAGGGACAATGTCCCCACGGTTGTTCGATGTCCGCATCTTATATAAACCCGTCCCTCCCACCATTCTACAAAGATAATGTCCCCAGATGTCCCCACGGCTTCCGCGGCCACGTATTTAAGAGCGAGATCTCACCATATTGATCATAATTATTTTACCATTGTCGGGATTTTTCTTATTTATATAGGAATGTTTCTGAGTTCGAGAAAATTTGTCCAAAAATTGTACATGTTTCACTCCGATTGATGTTTTTACAGCTTAAAAAGTATTGTTAATATATTTCAAGATTGATTTTATAATTGTAATTAGAGCAAAATTTCATTTTATTCAGTTTCTCCATCTTTCTCTCAATGAGAAAGATGGAGATAATTCTCAATAAAATTCTCAATCAATAATTTGTGTCATTAACAAAATCACAGTAAATGACCAAAGCTGCCCACTGGTTTGTTTCTGAATTGGATTTTTTTTCGGAAAATTTGCGTTGCACATGTTTCACGCCGATTTATAAGTATGACAGTTTTAAAAATTATTATAAATGGTTAAAGTTGTGTTGCACATAATTTGAAATGTGTTAAAATTTGTCTAAAAATTTCAATATATCCCCTTATTCATTCTCCGTTTCTCCATATTTCTCAACCCCTGTGGACATACGGTTTACACGTATTGATCATTGAAATTATTATGTAAATTTAGCAATATTTGCGGATTTAAAAATTGCACATGTTTCACTCCGATTTATATTTTTTATGCACTTTCAAACTATTATAAATATTAAAAGATGCGTTCAGCCCGTCTCCCAAAATTTCAAAATCCCATTTTCACCTTGTTTCTCTCAACCCACCATTTAATTTATATAGCTGGAAACATACCAACCACTGACCATATCTTTTCAAAAATTTAGTATTCATTCAAAAGTCAGTCATCCCGATTTCTGATTGATAATTTTCATTCACATTCAGTTATTTTCGTTCAAATTCAATTCATTTCACTTCATCTGACTTCATTTCTTATTTCGCTCCATGTGTTAAGCATAGGGTGAAAAATGAAATGAGTGAGAAATCTTTCATTCACAGTCATTCATCTAAAATGAGGGAATCCTTCAGTCATTTTCATTCAAATGGCAGGAAATTCATTTTCATTCACTATCATAATGAGTCAAATGAACGAAAGTGAACAGGTATGCCACTGACACATATATGTATCATTGAAATTAGGTATGTAAAATTAGCAATATTTATTTGCGGATTCGAAAAATTGTACATGTTTCACTCCGATGTACATTTTTGAAGGCTTAAAAACTTTTATAAAGGGTTAATTTTGCCACTGATAATTAAAAAGTTCAAAATCTCATTTTATTCAGTTTCTCTGTGTTTCTCTCAACCCAAAATGTGTACCAAATCACAGTACTTTGACCCAACTGACTAACAATGGAGGCGCAAACCATGTTCAGCCCAGATAATTTTTTGACCTTATTAGTTTGAGCAAGAGCAAGTCTTTACAAACAACATTTGGTTCAGCACTTGGGCAGATGCGCAAATTTCAGCACGTTATGGGCGCCGCAAGTTCGCACAAACGCACGATTTTTCGGGCAATGCCCAGCGCGAGCTCAACTTCGTGCGTTTTTGCGAACTTACGGCGCCCATAACTTGCTGAAATTGGCGCATCTGCCCAAGTGCTGAACCAAATGTTGTTTGTAAAGACTTGCTCTTTCAAACTAATAAGGTCAAAAAATTATCTGGGCTGAGCATGGTTTGCGCCTCCATTGTAAGCTGCATTTGTTTATATAGGAATGTTTGGTTGTGAATTCGATTTCCTTCGGAAAATTTGCACATGTTTCACTCCGATTTACAATTATTACAGTCTTAAAAATTAGGATAAATGTTAACAGGTATGTTGCATGTTTGAACGTATTTAATTTGTCATGTCTCAAAATTTCATTTCATCGTATTATTCATTTTCTATTTCTCCATGTTTCGGGGACGCATATGGATCACATTGAAATTATGTAAATTTGTGGATTCAAAAATTTGTAAATATGTCATGTCACTTTGATTTGTGATTTACACTTTTTGGAGGTTAAAAACTATTATAAATATGTTTTAATTTTGCTATGGGTTAAAAGTGCAAAATCTCATTTCATTAATTTTCTCCGTGTTTCTCTCAACCCATAATCATACCTGTTCAAAAATTTAGTTTTCGTTCAAAAGTCAGTCATCCCAATTTCTGAGTGAAAATTTTCATTCACCTTTAGTAATTTTCAAATTCATTTCATTTCACTTCACTTCACTTCATGACTTTATTTCTTATTTCTTCCTGTGTATTAAGCTCAGGGTAAACAATGCAAGGAGTGAGAAATCCTTTCATTCATAGTCATTCATTCGAAATGACGGAATCCTTCAGCATTTTAATTCAAACGACTGGAAATTCATTTTCATTCAAACGACTGGAAATTCATTTTCATTCAAACGACTGGAAATTCATTTTCATTCAAATGACTGGAAATTCATTTTCATTCAAATGAATGGAAATTCATTTTCATTCAAATGACTGGAAATTCATTTTCACTCAAATGACTGGAAATTCATTTTCATTCACCATCATTCACCATCATAATCAGTCAGATGAATGAAAGTGAACAGGTATGCCCATAATTTGTGTTAGGCTCGTTGATATTACGTATGTAAGTCTATTATTTGCGAATTCGAAAAATGCACGTGTTTTACTCCGATCAGCATTTTTTACCGATTTAAAAACTATTAAAAACGTTAATAAAAGATGCGTTGCATGTCTACATATAATTTAAATTTACAGCGTCTCAAAATTTTAATATCAACTTATTCATTTTCAGTTTCTCCATGTTTCGGAAGACGCATAGTGATCACATTAGGCTCATTCAAATTATGTAAATTTACCAATATTTATTTGCGGATTCAAAATTTGCACATGTTTCCATCCGATTTATATTTTTGTACAGTTTCATAAATCGTTAAAAATATTGAAAGGTAGGATTCATTTCGACAGCAATTTGCCATGTCTCAAAATTTTAAAAATCATTTTACTCATCTTCTCAGCCACAATTTTTGCACTAGGCATATATAGATCATTGGAATCATCTATGTAAATTTTTGCAATATTTGGAGATTCAAAAATGGCACATGTTTCACTCCTTTTCACGTTTTTTAAAGGTTGGAAAACTATTATTACAAATGTTCCCAGATGAGTTTCTTTTTGATCCATAATTTTATATGTATCAAAATTTCAAAATCTCATTTTCTTCATGTTTCTCTCAATCCAAAATTATTTATGATATCAATTTTCGCAAATTTATGATAGCAATTTTTACCGATTCGAAAATTGCACATGTTGCACTCCGATTTATATGTTTACAGTTTAAAAACTATTATACATTTTACAAGATTGGTTCTTTCCTCAAATTTTCATAATCCCATTTTCTCCATGTTTCTCTCAACCTAAAATTTGCTGTAAACGCAACATCGACCAAATCAAAGTGCTTTGACCCAAATGACTCAACTGCACTTATTTGCACACAAAGGAAGAAAGCCGACGAGGTATTTACACACAGGATTCGGTATCGATTTTGTAATTAAGGCAATCAAAAGTACAGATCTAACCCCCACCATGAACTCGCACAAACATTTGCCATTTATTCCTCTCACATTTAAAACCCTGCCTAAAACGCACGTCCATCTCGAACTTGCAGATTTCTACACTCTTAGAAATCCGGTATTAAACTAATACCAAGCGGTATTCATGTATGACTCTGCCAAAGTGGTATTGATAAGTAATACCTTGTAGTAATAGCTCCGTATTAAAGGTTTGCCACATCGGTAGCAAATTTTTACGGACCGTATAATTTTAATACCAAGCGGTAGCAACTTTATTACCGAGAAATAAAACCCGACTGAATATAGAAGATTTTTAACAGTGTAGAAATCCAGTATTAAACTAATACCAAGCGGTATTTGTAGTAATAGCTACGTATTAAAGTTTTCAGCTTGGTCTGAAATTTTTACGGACCGGTATAATTTTAATACCAAGCAGAAGTAACTTTAATACCGAGACATCGGTTCCTGCCTGACTATACCAGATTTCTAAGAGTGTATAAATCCAGTACTAAAATAATACCAAACGGTATTCATGTATAACTCTACCATATGATATTAATACGTAATAACATGTAGTAGGAGCTCGGTATTAAAGTTTTGTCATATCCGTATTAATTTATAATTTTATAATATATACATATAATACCGGCCGGTATAATTTTAATACCAAGTGGTACCAACTTTGCCACCGAGTAATCAATGGCTGCCTGACCACACCAGATTTCTTACAGTGTAAGAAACCAAGCCCAGAGTTGATTGGACTTTCTTCACCTTCAACTTGCTCCGGAGGTTTGATTACAATGTTAAAGATTTCATTACAGATTGGCCGGAATTTGATTAAAGTGACATTTCTCTTGTTTTCCGAATTCCACCACAAACAACCAAAAACAAATCAAACCAAGCATGCCAACCTTTTCAGAAGGGAGCAAAACGCTGTGTGATCATTGAACCGTTGATTAAATGAAGGCGAACGCAGGGGAAAAGATCAAGATCGATTATTCGCGTGTGTTCCATGACATGATTTGTCGTCTCTCTGACTATGTAAGATTTTTATGTAATATGAACGAGCAGAGTTGTACAATGCCAATGCCATGAAAATAAATACCCGGGCATTTTTGGCGTACAAATTAATGCCGGGTATTTTTGACGTGAAAATTAATTCGTGGCATTTCGGCTTGAAAATAAATACTGAGCATTTTTTACATGTCGGGAATTTTGAATATGACCCTTCATACAATTTTGGGCGTGAAAATAAATTTGTGGCATTTTTGGAATGAAATGAATTCATATTGATCATGATTATTTTACCCTTGTCGAAATTCTATTTATTTATATAGGAATGCTTCTGAAATCGAGAAACTTTGTCCCAAAAATTGTACGTTTCACGCCGATTGATGTTTTTACAGCTCAGAAAGCTTGTTAATCTATTTACAGATTGATTATAAATTTTGTATTAGAGCAAAATTTTATTTTCTTCATGTTTCTCTCAATCCAAAATTTGTCTCACAATAATTGATCAAAGCTGCCCACTATTTGTTTGTGAAATGGATTTCGTCCTGAAAATTTGCATTGCACATTTTAAGTATGAAAATAAATTCTGGAATTTTGGCCATGAATAAAAATTCCAAAAATCTTGACCATTTTTGCCATGCCATAAATACCCTCCTTAGACATTTATTCCATCATTCATTGTAGCATTATGGACCATAAATTTAAATTTTAAGCAAACAAGGCATCTCATAGCTGCTTAAGTGCCCTGGACATCGAAGGTATGTACAAGTGTACGTGGAAAGCGAGGCATTTTTTCTACATATGTATATATGATACACAAAAGGTGAAAGTCTAGCCTTGTTGTTTTATACCAGTACCGTACCAACAGTGGTATATGGTGGCAGCAAATACCAGGCCCGGGGCCCGCAGGGGCCCGGGCTCGGTCGCTAGCTTTCCACTAGGTATAATGGACCTTTTGTCTATTGAAGATTAAAAAAAAGTTTTTGTTTAGATGTACCTAACATTAAACTGCTAGATATTATTTGTATTTCATGGGTAATTATTTTTGTATGAATTTGAGCAGACATACTGGACAATTTTTAATTTTAATAGCCTGACTTTCGAATCTTAAATTAATATGCAAAATCGTCATCTTAGCTGAACCTTCATGTTTTTTGGCAACTTGAAATGTGCCTTGCTAGGGAGCAAATTTACCATAAGCCAGGGACAAACTTTGGTATAAACTTAGGCCCCTTAATCGGCAATGCGACGACGCCAGAGGTCTCGCTCCGATTTTGACGAAACCACGATAATTATGTAACCTTAGACAAATAATTGAACACGTGTTTCAGGATTTTTCATAATGCTCAGCTTAAATGAAATTATGACGGAATCCGTGAGCGAGAATTTCTATTTTTACCGTGATATTTTCATGCGAGGGAGAAAAATACAGATTCTCGCATACTAATTCCATGCATGATAATTCGTTTAAGGTTAAAATGGGTCGGCATGAAGTGGTTTCCTCAAATTTTGACCCGACCAATTTTAAATTGCTCACGCACCCAAATAACCCGAACGGTAATTTTCATGTTCCTGAATGTTCGTGTTTTCGGTTGTGGAAGAAGTTTTGAATACATTGTCAGCCAAAGCAGGATTTTTCAAAACGTTGTTAATTTTAAAATTTTAACTCTATTTCAACAAGCAAGTAACATGTTTGCTAAAAAATTACCTCAATAAAATTATAAAAACTGTTTTTGGAAAAACTTTTAATGTTTGAAATTTTGATGCTATTTCGAAATTTTGAAAAAATGTTACAGACCAGAAAATTCGAAATTTTTTTTGAATTGTGGAAGTTTCTTAAACTCAATGTAATTCTGTGCAATAAAGTGCTTTCATTTTTTGAAATGGGGTAAAAATTTATTACTTTGAAAAACCCTGATTTGGCTTAAAATGTATTCACAAAATCTGGCACAACCGAAAACACGAACATTCAGGAAAACGAAAATTATGGTTCGAGTTATTTCGGTGTCTGAGCAATTTAAAATTACAATTTAATTGTCACTATTTTCCCGTGGATCTGGGAAAATAGTGTGCTCTAAATAGGTAAAATATTACTTCGTTCCTAAATACTACTAGTATTCTGGAGCAAAAACGATTGCGTAATATCGAATATATTTAACATGAAGGGCCCGGCACTGAAGCTCATACCAGGCCTGAAAATTTCACGGTACGGCTCTGTTTTATACACACAAAAAACGTAAAACAATCCCCCTGTCAGTCACACTTTGCGTCACTAAAGATTTTATTTACTAACATTGGAGATCTCCCAGCGGATGCTCTCTGATTTTTAGCAAATAAGTGTCAATTGATCAAATATTTGGTTAATATGTAATTTGCGAAAGACAAATGAATGGGCACGTTTGGCAGAGATATTTTCATCCGAAAAGGAGAAAACTCGCAGTAGATTTGGAAAGTGTAAAACTTGTCAACTTTACTGCGCATTTGCTCCCCTCCGGATGCAAATATGTGCGCCAAACATGCCCATTGGGAAATTTGCAAATTTCATATGAATTAAATTTGTCATCGATTGACACAAGTTTGCTCAAAATCAGAGAGCATACGCTGGGAGACCTCCTCCTCTGAGATCTTTCAAGAATTCGTAGGTATACGACCTTCACATAAAATTAGCCCGTATGAGTGAGTGGGTGGGGTCCAATCTTACAGTTTTCATTACATATTATCGCTACTTCGAGATCAATAAATAATCATACCCAATTCTCATCATGATACCGTCATCTCTCTTCCTCCCTGATTGCATCCTCTCCTTGTCAACTTTTACTTTCTTTTCTAGGAACGAACGAGAAACTATTTATCTCCAAAAGTTTGGCGACATAAATAAATAAATGACATTTTTTCCTCTTTCCTCCCAAGCAACACCCATTTCTCGATCATTCACCCGAAAAAAAATTTATCGCCCACGCCCAGTTGGCTCGATCTGCTCTCTTGCAGAGGTAGATAAATAGGTGGGCAAAATACTTTGCCAAAATATTTACAGTATTTTGAGCCCCGTTCTTCTCAGGGTTTGGATTTCCGGGGGGTGTTACACTCACAAAAAGAGGAAAATCCATGTGCAGAAGGCAACAGTTAGTAGAAAATACAGGTTTTTTTTAAGAAATTAACTTTTTATCGCTGTCAAAATAAATACATTGCTTTCCCCATTTTTTAAAAATAATTTAAAAATAATTTAATTTAATAACTTAATACGAATTTTGAGCTGGATTCTTCCCAAGGTTTGCATTTCCGGGGCTGTTACACCCACAAAAAGACGAAAATCTACGTGGAGAAGGCAACAGTCGTACGAAAATACAGGTTTTGTGAAGAAATTAATTTCTTATCGCGGTCAAAATACATTTTTCTCACGATTGTGTAAAATAGAGTATATTTTGACAGTGATGGAAAGATAATTTCATGCAAGTATTATAGAAAATTTTCAGAAATGTAAGAGTTTGACACCAGAAAAAAAAATCTGGTGAATTTTAATTACATAAATCAGAGAAAAGTGGATAAGCCTCCTAAAGGAGACCTAGAAGGCTTAACTCCATAAGAACGCATAAGCCACATTGAGATCAAAACTGACCAATTCGACGCCAGGGATCCGTTTTCGACCCCTCCCAACTTTCTCACCATATAACCTCTCACTTTTTTTGAGCTTGTGAAACAATCACAAATATAAACTTGTTTCGATTTTGGCGTCCAACCTTTACAATTTACTGCATTTTTGATAAAGTTGAACTCCGAAAACTAAAAAAGGTATAATAAATAATATTTAATTAAAAGAATTTTTTGATTGGATGGCGATGGGTGGGAGGAGTCGAAAACGGATCTCTGTCGTCGCATTGGTCAGTCTGACCCTCAATGTGGCTTATGCGTTCTTATGGAGTTAAACCTTCTATATGAATGTATGTTCAATGTACATAAATAAGAATTATTAGATCTGTTTGTCGTGCTTTGAGTGTGAAACGAAATTATTTTTTAAAAAAATGAAAATAAAAAATACACTAGTTTATGATCTTTTTTAGTATTTTGACATGTAAAAAATATTTCACTTGGATAACTTGCCTTCTCCATGATGTAAGAGTTTAACACCAGAAAAAAAATCTGGTGAATTTTAATTACCTAAATAAGAATAGTTAGATCCATTCGTCCTGGTCGTCCTGAAACGGAATTATTTAAATTGATAAATTGAAAATAAAAAACACACTGCGATTTTTTTAGTATTTTCACATGTAAGAAAGATTTCGTTGGATAAATTGCCTTCTCCAAGTAGTTTTCAAAAATTGCAAGAGTTTGACACTAAAAGCAAAAAATTTTGTCAATTTTAAAATGTCTAGTAGTTAATTTACGTCGTTTACATTGTCAAATTCAGTGACTTATTTAATAGTTAATAGTTAATTTTAATAGTTTAAAATGTCACAGCTTGTAAATCTGAATACATTTTTTAAACTAAATTGACTGCCAGAAAATAGAGTCGTCAAAAATCAAATCTATCAAAATTCATTATTTTTAAAAATGAAGTATTTTTCCAGCGATGGAAAGTTAATTTCTTCCCAAAACCCGTATTTTCGTCTGACTTCTCCCTTCTCTACGTGTATTTTCGTCTTTTTGTGGGTGTAACAGCCCCGAAAATCCAAACCCTGGGAAGAACGGGGCTCAAAATACGTAAATATTTTGCCCACCTCTGATCTCTCGTCTCATTTCATAATAAAAATTCAGTACGACGATCCACGATGTTCCAAATGTTGGCTTTTACTTCCAACAGGAAAATGACGCTATAATTGAATACCTATAGGTATTCACACGGTGATGGTATACCATCACCCGTGTGAATATGCACCGGTAATTTAATTACTCTTGTTTGCAGTAAGGGTGCAAGTAATTGGTTGAGCCTGCATGATTTTTATGATTTCTGATTACAACTCGACATGCGCTTCCAACTCTAATCAAACATAAATCGCGATTAGGTTAATATTTACAATTTCATAATTAGAAACACAATAATAATTGGACAATAAAACGCAACTCGGACGATAACCGAAAATCCAGAGATACAGAGAGATGAATGTACATGTGTACCTGTGATCTAATTAATTTCATGAGTAAGCATACATACGTACAACGCGTCTGTAATAAAACTAAACTACTGGTTCACAAAGGTTATGTAATGAAAAATGGGAAATTAGTACTCCAGAACGTTTCCATCTTTAGACCATTTTCCACCGAAATTCAGAGATACAGAGAGATCTATATATGTACAGGGTGGTTTAAATGTCACGCAACAATGGAAAATTTTTCAATGGGAAAAATCCCTAAATCCCCATTAGTTACAAGATTTTGGATTAAAATTTTTATAATTATTATCAAAGCTGATGGAAAACTGATGACGAAATTCTTAAACCATTGAATTTTAGAGACAAAATTTCGGTAACTAATGGAAATGTACAAATTTTTCTCATCGAAAAATTTTCCATTGTAGCGTGACATTTTAACCACCCTGTACATGTGAGCTAATTAATTTCATGAGTAAGCATACATACATACGTAAAACTGTAATCAAACTAGTGGTTCACAAACCTTATGTATGTACATAGATTCTAATGAAAAATCAGTACTCCAGAGAAGCCTTTCATTCTAAACTAAATTCCTTCTTTTACCGGATGACGACCTCGATCCCTACTTTCTCCAGTCCAGTGAAGACATCGAAATAATTCGGATTTACTCAACTCTGACAAAAAAATCTTTCTCAGATGCAATAAAAAACGAATAAAACTATGAGTTGTAGATACATATGTGCATAATTCTCGGTTTAAGGAAATTGTTACGAATCATTGCAAAAAATTAAAATAAAAATTAGCAAAGATGTAATAAATATAATTTATATTATGCAAATTTTCAGTGAAAACATCTAAACAATTCTGATTTACTCAAGCTAATCTCCGGAAAAAATACCTTTCTCAATTGTAAAACATGAATAATATTGCGAGTCCCAGATAATTCTCGGTTTAAAGAAATTGTTTTATAAATCATTGCAAAAAATTAAAATACAAATTTGCAAAAATGTAATAAATAAAATTAACATTATGCAAATAAACCTATCATTTCTCCAGTTACGTTATCAAATGGTCACCACCTTGATCCCTTAAAAACTACGATTTTAAAAATCATTTTTTGGTCCGCTTCCCTTACAAACTTGATTTTATTAACCCTTTTTACTGGAGAAAGGCAAATTGTGTAAGTTACGATTACGTATTTATAATTATGTAAATCTGGAATTATGTACATACTTATATAATATGATACAGTTTGTGATTTTATTAACCTTTAAAATATGTATGAACTGAGATTATGTATTTCTCATCACTTTCTGGTCTTTCGAGAGTTCATTCAAGTCTACTTTACGCGTCCCCCGGTGGGAGAGACGCAAGGTAGTTGTCAATCACTACTGTATTTTAATTAAAATTTATCCCCTTTTAATGACGTTGTGTCATTCGTCTACCTCGACGTTCCTACACTGTATTTTACACAGTACTTTTTGTACACAGGGTTATGCCAGCTGGAAATTTTCAAAAAATCAGAGTAATTACAATTTTAATCTACGGAAATTTTACGGCTAAATTTTTTTTTCAATCCACTTTCTCGCTTGACAAGAACGTTTCAACAATTTCTTTCGAAATTTTCAAAAAATCATACAAATTAAAATTTTCATCTACGGGAATTTTACAGTTCAATTTTTTGGATCCACTTTCTTGTCTGGGCAACAACTTTTTACCAGCAGAATTGGTCAAGTTATTTTACACGCCAATTCTAAATTTTCAAAAATCAGAGTAATTAAATTCCTAATCTACGGAAACTTTGATGATTCTTCTGATGAAGAGTTGTTTTCAAGCAAGAAAGTCAAAATCAAAATTGAGCTCTAGATTAAAAGAGTTAACAAAATATTTTTCTTCTGAACGTCATCTAAATAGTTCTATTTAGATTTTCCACATTTTAGAATGTTTGAAATGGCGTCTAAATTTGACAATTTTTTAAACTGTGCCAATTTACTCTTCAATCTTTCTGAACAATTTTTTTATTATTCTGCCAGTGAAACGATGTTATTAGACAGGAAACTGAATCAAAATTCAGCCGTAAAATTTCTATCAATTTAAAAAATTCCTCTATCCTGTAGTCACCCAATCATCTAAATATTTTTATTAAGTTTTCTCATATTTAGAATTCTTGAAATGGCATCTAAATTTAACAAATATTTAGCATTTAATTTAACAAATTTTAAACTGCGCCCAACAATTCTTCAATCTTTCTGTACACAAATTTTGATGATTCTGCCGGCAAAAAATTCTTGTCAGGCATAAATCGAATCAAAATTAAACCGAAAAATTCCAATAAATTAAAATTATAATTAATCTAATTTTTACAAATTTCGAACTTGTATAACCCTCTCCACGAAAAAAAACCACCATGCAAAACAAAGCATAGGAACCCTGGTCCACCAAAAATTTTACGCACGGACGTCTAATGAGTAGTCTAGCCGATACATATGTAACATTTTAACCCGCATATTTTGTTTTGATCGACATTTGCATAAATAGTTCAAAGTCTTGTTTATTTCCTACATTGTTAAAAATGTAGTAATCACTTCCTACCCAATTGGTAATAGTTTATTTCTCCGTGGTAAATTCTTCATTATCACAAAATTACTAAACCCGGTATTACCAGTGCCGGTAGAGCCTTATACAAATATGTATACCACTCACAATGAGGAGGTGTCAGGTGGTTATCGCCAATGTGGACCGGACTAATTTTAAATTGTTCAGGCCCAGAAATAAGCCCACCCGTATTTTTTCGTTTTCCTGAATGGGCATATTTACGCCCGTGGCGGAATTTTCAAAAAAAATTTCAGCCAAAATCCTGATTTTTAAAAACGCTGTAACTTTTCGAATTTTAGCCCGATTTCAAAAATTGAATACAATTTGTGTTCAGAATTAATTCCCTGAAAATATAAAAATTCATTTTCAAAATTTTTTTAAATTTAATATTTTCATGCCATTTCTGAGTTTTTAGAAATGAAAAAAACGATAATTTTTTGAAAATTAAAAATTTTTTGAAAAAGAAGTTTTATATTTGCAGGGAAGTAATTCTGAACACAAATTGTATTCAATTTTTGAAATCGGGCTAAAATTCGAAAAGTTACAGCGTTTTTAAAAATCAGGATTTTGGCTGAAATTTTTTTTGAAAATTCCACCACGGGCGTAAATATGCCCATTCAGGAAAACGAAAAAATACGGGTGGGCTTATTTCTGGGCCTGAACAATTTAAAATTAGTCCAGTCCACATTGGCGATAACCACCTGACACCTCTCCATTGTCAGTAATGATTTAATACCAGTTTTCTAACAGTGTGAAAAAAATGACCAACAGACAATAAATGCAGGGAAGCATGTATCCTTGCTCACCCCTATGCAAATCGCGATAAAATGCACAAACAAACTACCAACTACTTCTTCAAAAAAACGTCTCATTTTTCTCCAGGAGAATGAATGAAATGGAATTTTGATACAATTCTCTACACCCTAAAATCCCACCGACAAAATTCTCTCTTAAAAAAAATCTCGCCTTCCTTTCCTCGTCACACTTTGGTGCTTTTTCTCATAATATTCGTTTCGTAATGTAACGTAACAGGAAATTATTATCTTGAAATGCTCAATGTCAAGATCTCTCTCTCATGGAGAGGAAAAATGCAAAAATCAAATAAGTGAGTACAACACAACATAAAACAAGTCGTAAAATTAGGAAGGGAAAAAGAAGAACATGCTAAAATTAATGTTCATCAGACACGTTGCATTGCATGCATTGCGATGAGGTGAACTTGGCATTGCACTGATTGTATAATCGCCTCGTACCAAGAAGAAGAAGAAAAACGAGAAAAGAGTTGCCTCTCATTACGAAAATCATCATCAAAACAGGCCCCGCGGCTGGGGGGACCGTGTTTCGGGGGCAATAACAATTTATTTAAAATAATTAAGGGGAAATTTGGTAAACCCGCAAGAAACTAAAAATTATTTACCAAAATGTAAAAATATAAATTTTATGTCATTTTTTGTCAAATTATTACCAAAATTTGTGATTTTTTTAGAAGAATATATATTTATTAAACATTTAAACGTTAACTTTAAAAAATGAATTTTTTGTATCAAAATTTCTTAAAGAATATGATCTCGTGCTATTGATTTTGTTAAATCTTAAATAAATAAAATATCTTCCGGCGTCTTCATCTTACAAATTTGACAAATTTTCTTATCAAGTTTCTTTCTTCTAGTGGAATTTTCTATCGACAAAAACTGTGTCATTCATTCATTCAAATGTTTTACAAAATGTAAATTTTTGGATTTTACGCAGCTTATCAACTAATTAAGAAAATGCTGCAATATTTATGAAATATTTAGCAAAAGTGGAAAAATATGAATTTTGGGATATTTTTACGACTCCTCCCCCTTCCCTATCTCACCATATTATATTCATACCTGTTCAAAAATTTAGTTTTCATTCAAAATTCACTCATCCAGATTTTTGACTGAAGAATTTTATTCACATTCGATCATTTTCGTTCAAATTCATTTCATTTCACTTCACTTCATCTGACTTCATTTCTTACTTCATTTCTAACTTCACCCCTTGTATTAAGCATAGGGTGCAAAATGTAATGAGTGAGAAATCCTTTAATTCACAGTCATTCATCTGAAATAACGGAATCATTCAGTCATTTTCATTCAAATCACAGAAAACTAATTTTTATTCACTATCAATCTCTATCATAATCAGTCACATGAATGAAAGTGAACAGGTATGATTATATTATCATTTCCCCACCCTCCCCACTCACCCCTCCGCGGCCTCTGCGTCTCCTTCATCTATTACGAAATGAAATGAAAAATTCCTCTTCTTCGAGTACTTCTTCTTCTCATCTCCTTTTCGTTAAATTTGAGTTTTAAGAATTCATACAAAACTCAAACCAGCTTTTTTACCTTGACGATGATGATGTGATGATCCACCTACCTTGACACTGAAAATGCATGCTGTATGTACAAACATAAGACCAAGTTCTTTAACTTGATGCCGTATTCACAAACAGGATGTGAGTGAATCACAACCGGCGCAGAGAGCACATCGCGTCATCACCATAACATTTAAACTAAACTCTGCAATTATTTATTTTCACAAAGGAAATGGATCATTTCTACCAAAAATGCGGTGTGATAATAAATATGCAAGATCCTGGTCAAGGATCTCCTAAATAAATTAAGGCGTACACTGTTGGAAATCTGATTCCTCTGTGTTAAAGTTGATACCAGGTTGGTGTTAAAATTATGTACACCGGTCCGTAAAAAAATTTACAATGCATGTGTGATAGCCTTAATACCGAGCTATTACTACAGGGTATTACTTATCAACACCATTTTGGATATGAATACCGCTTGGTATTATTTTAATACTGGATTTCTACACTGTTAGAAACCTGGTACAGACAGGCAGCTATTGATTCCTCGGTAGTAATGTTGCTACCGGTTGATATTAAAATTATACCGGTCCGTAAAAATTTGCTATCTATATGGCAAAACTTTAATACCGAGCTATTACTATAGGGTATTAGTTATGGAGGCCACTTTGGTAGAGGAATATATGAAGAATACCGCTTGGTACTATTTTAATACTGCATTTCTAAGAGTGTATTTTCTTTCTACTACGACGACACGAATTTATGACGATAAAATATTTTAAGTTAAGATCCTGGTCAAGAATGTGGACAAAAATAAGAAAATTAAACCAGCGTGATCCTCTGATTAAGTTATTTGCACGAATTTTATGATGACAATACATTTTTTGCACGTTCATTCATCTACAAATATATGACCAGGGTTTCTATACTTCATTTTGCATGGTAGTTTTTGAAGAAAGGGTTATGCAAGTTAAAACTTTGGAAAAATCAGACTAATTACAATTTTTATCTATTGGAAATTTACTGCCCAATTTCGATTCACCTTCTCGCTTAACAAGCCAGCAGAATAATCAAAATTCGTATAGATTAAAATTTTAGTTAATTTGATTTTGGAAATTTTGAACTACAAAAAAAACTACTATAGAATACGAACCCTGAGGAAATTCTTGAGTCAAATGAAATCATTGCTTATAAAATAACCGGGTGGATTAAGATGCTAATTTAGTATTTGAGTAAGTTAAACGCCGTTCTAAAAAACTTTGTAATCTTTAAATTAGTTAGTTAAAATCTTACAAGATTGAAAAATTTTCGAAATTTCAAATTTGCATTTGCATAACCTTCCCTGCAAAAACTACCATTAACAAACTGAACTATACGAACCCTGTATAAATTAAGTCTTTCTTAAACCCACCATCAGACCACCGTCACATCCATCCATCCGTAAATAAATACCAAATAAAATAATAATGTCATCACTTAAACCTCAGTCAACACAACAAATCTATGTACGTCTGTACCAGTGTACTGTCACTCTTCTCCTCGTTCATGCAAAAAAAAATTCGCAAATAATATTCGCATCCCCATTCACTCATTCATTCATTCATTCAAGTCGTCCGTCCATTCCATTCCATTCCGTAAATAGTTTGCATTGCATGAATGAAAATAAAGGTGCGATTTTGCAATTTCGCAAGGTGAAGATTTGCTTACTTTACATCGTGCTAAAAGCTTTTGGCAATATGAATATGCGAAATTTGCATGTACATACTTAACTTTTGCAGAGATTGACTTTCGTCCACTTGAACATGTTTCTATTCGTCTTTCTTACAGAGATATTTTCTGAATGGAGTTTTATGATATGGAAAAAGCCAGGCTGGTTGCTTGGTATATGGATTGCATTGCAGTGTAAAAGCCGCACTTATGAATGGACGGGGGAGGAGAGAGAACTTTCGGGGGTATGACATCCGGCTTCGTGCTAAAATACGGACAGACTGGGGAACCAGTTGCGTTCGTAAAGAGGCGCATTCTGCTGCTGAAATGAAGTTATGTTATGGATTTACTTATTACCGGGATGGTTACATAGTTTGGAAGGTCGAATAAAAGTTTGGTTGGTTTTTATTAAGAGAAGAGAACTTGTTTGTTATTTGTTGATGAGGATGAGAAATCATTGACTTTTGATTAACTTACATCAATAAGTAACTGTTTTTCTTGTGGTGGAATGGTGCGTTACATGACTTTTTGAGAAGGATGGCAAATTGCAGGATGCTACCATTCTTTATGAAATAAAGATATTTGTGAAAATTTTGATTAAATTTTTTTAGGCATCTCAAATTTTCGATTGTTTTTTTTGTGGATGTAACACCTAGAAATCCAGGGAAGAACGGTGGTCAAAAAGTATTTTGGCCACCCATCTTTTAAAGAAGCAGAAAATCTATCATTCAATTTATTTCAATAATGTCAGTAATTCTGGCACTCGAATAAATCTAACAAATTTGTAACAATTAAAATTCATCAGAATTTATTTTTTCGGTGTCAAACTCCTGCATTTTTTAAAAACTTTTACATTTATCTTTCTCCATGCAAAAATCGATACAATTTGTTTTACCAAAAAATGCAAGTTTCCTGAACATTTTAACTTTTCAGAAATACCAACTTTTTCGGAGAATAACACAATGTCAGTAAACTAGTTAGTTACACGCGTATGTATAACCATAAACCGCAAAAAACAACACTAACGATGTAGGAAATGCAATGGCATGAAATTAATTCCATGTAAAAACCTTAACAATTTTAAAACCCTGGAAAATAACATAATAAAATGAACCAAATTTCTTCTTCTTACATTCTTTTTAAGGAAAGGTATAAGATTTCCGCTTTATGTGGTCCGCTTTATGTAAAAATAATAAAGTGTAATCGACCAACCAACATCCGTCGTAATTTGCATATATTCAATTTGTATTAAAACCAAGGACAAAGCTTTCAGATATGTCAAGCTAACTTGAGTTCCACCAGCTACAAGATTCATAAATACGTACTTAACTATTCATTATGTAATTGCATTAAAATTATTAACCCTGCAACTTACCAGCTAAGTGCATAAAAAACTAAGTAAAAATCCAGTGATTAGCGTAAATATTGATACCGTTCGTGTGCAAAATTTGCAGTGCAAATATTTACGCCCATGCAAAAATTCTTGCAGAAATAAAATTAACTAAACTAACTAACTTAATTAAATTAATTAAGCTATTGAAACACTAATAAATTTCCTATGAAAAATTCAATTATTTAGGCCTTGCTAAATTTCCTATTAATAAATTCAAATATTTAATCACTAATAAATTTCCTATGAAAATAAGCATTAACAAATTTCATATGAAAAAATCGATTATTTAAACACTAATAAATTTCCTAATCATAAATTTCTTTAAAAATTCTCAAAATGAGAGTCTACTATTTTCTGCTACTATTTTTCGCCCTATATTTTTCTACAAATTCTGTCTCCTCTTCGACCCTATTTCTCTGCAAGGATTACTCCGATTTGAGATTCTCATCTGAAAACGATACAGATTTTAACGTCACGACAATAATTGAAGAAAATTTCCTTTTCGTTCCGAAAAATTTGATGTCCAACAATGCCAGTACAACTTTCGGGTAAAAAAATTAATCAAAAAACAGGATTTTATTTCAAAAATTTGGCAATTAACTTTCTTTTTTTACAAGTTTAATGAATCCGTCGTCACTAAAATGTCATCAAAAAACGGTCACCTTAATAATGCAACTTGGAGATGGAGATGCAATTACCGGAAGTGAAAATAATGGTACCTCCACCACCACCACAACTTCTACGACGACCATGTCACCACGGCACGTGTCATTGTTACCACTTGGAAAAGTTGAACGTCCCAAGGGACCAAAAAAACCACCAACAGTTCCAAAACATGTCAAACTTCGGGGGAAAATCGGTCCATTTTTTACCCCAGAGGGTTACCTGGAATATAACCATGCTTACTACAACCCACAAGACTTTTGCGTTTCAAGGTAGTTAATTAACCAAATTTACAGAGGTGCATGTGCGAAATATTTTCGAAAAATATGCAGTATTTTGAACTCCGTCCTTCCCAAGGTTTGGCTTTCCAGGGCTGTTACACCCACAAAAAGAGGAAAATCTACGTCGAGAAGGCAACAGTCCCATGAAAATGCAGATTTTATGAAGAAATTAGCTTCTCATCGCTGTCAAAATACTTTATTTTTAAATCGCGAAAACATTGTATTTTGGCACCGATAAAAAGTCAATTTCTGAATAAAACCTGTATTTTCGTTCGATTGTAAGAGTTTAACGCCAAAAACAAATCTGGTGAATTTTTAATTATACTAAAGTTATTAGATCCGTTTTTCCGATTTTTGAGTGTGAAATGAAATTATTTAAATAAAATGAATTATAGATTTTCATGAGTTTCAAAATATTCAAAATATTAAATGCGTACAGTATTTTGAGCTCCGTCCTTCCAGGGTTTGGATTTCCAGGGGTGGAAAAACTCACAAAAAATGAATCTATGATTAGACGACCACCTACCTGTCGCATTTTAAGAAATTAAAATTCATTAGAATTTTATTTTTGGTGTCAAACTCTTGAAATTTTAGAAAACTTGTTGATTTTATGTTAGTTTGTCTTCGTTTACAATTTTTTTCCACTTTTGTCAGCAATATTAACATATTAAAGCCGAAAAGGCTTATTATTATTTTATGCGAAAAAAAAGTTATTTAGATTAGATTTGGTTTAATTTTTTTGCAATGACTGGTATGAAAATCGACTATGCGAAATACATTGTTTTTACAAGTTTTCAGTAAATAATATATTTTGGTAGCGTTAAAAAGTGAATTTCTTTAAAAAAAACTTGGATTTTCAACTTTTTACTATCTTCACCGGGTGGATTTTCGTCTTTTTGTGGGTGTAACACCCCCGGAAATCCAAACCCACCGCTCGAAATAGTACATATTTTGACAAAGTATTTTTCCATCTCTGTTTTTAAAATCCTAAAAAAATCTGTTTCTATCATTAAATTTAGTTTAACAATTTCGTTTGAACCTAAATTAAGCCGGGGGTTAGCCTATACATCTGTCACATTTTAAGCAATTATATACAACTCTGTAGATTATTATTTTTCGGTGTCAAACCTTGCAACTTCTGAAAACTTGGTACTTTCTCCGAGCAAAAATTGTACAAGAATTTTCATCATTTGACTGGCAAGGTCTAGAAACCGAAAAGAATTCGTCGTTTTCAACCCAGCAAAATTATTCAGATATGATTTTTTTTAATTTTTTATTAAAAAAATCGACCGGGCCAAAAAAAAAATTTTATGCTGCCTGCAAATATGCCAACTGAAACATTAATGCAAATTAAAGCGCCGGAATCGACTGGGATTTTTGGGGCTGTTACACCCCCAAAAAGACAAAACAGTAGGCAGACTTACGAAAATACAGGTTTTCTGAAGAAATGAACTTTTTATCGCTGTCAAACTGCATAGTTTTCACGATTTACCAAAAATACAACGTTTTTATGAAAGTTAATTTCTTCCAAAAACCTGTATTTTTATATTTGTATTTAGATTCTGGTCATTTTTTAGCTGCAGCATTCTCAGAAATTCAATCCTTAACGCTCAAAATTCTGAATTTAAGGAATTTAATTTAACGACCTCCCGAAATTTTCAAAAATTTACAATTTTTTCTCCCAAATTTAGAATTTCCAATGAAGAAATCGAAGTTCAAATTTGTCCCTTAAACTGCTCTCGACCAGGTCATCTTTGCCTCCCGAAGTGTTGCGGGGTCGGGGAGGTCTTGGTTTACTGGAATTTTACATGCATGCCGACGCCCACGCCGTGGACGCCGTTTTTGTATGACGACGTCCACACTCGACTTTCTCCCAAGGAATTAAAGGCCTTGGAAGTGCATTACGTTCGACCCACGTTGAACTGCAAGTGGGAAGAGTGGGCTTTTTCGGAGGTGAAAAGACCCCGAAAAAATACCACGAAACCGCCAGATCCCGCTTTTTTGTAAGATTTAAAAAAAAAATTTATGAGTTTTTTATGAAACATTTTGATGCACTGTTTTTTGCAATAGTTTCCTCTGCTTGTAAAATTTGTATGAATTTTATGAGCTTTTTGTATGACAAAATTTGCATGCACTGTTTTTTTTGCAATTGTCTCTGCATTTTGTAAATTTATATGAAAATGAGCTTTTTGTATGAAAGAATTTTCATGTACGATTTTTTGCAATAGTCTCCGTGTCCTGAAAGATGGGTCCATTATGCACATCAAGTAAGCAATTTTACTATTAGTAAAATTATTGTGAACAAAATTATAACGGAATTTGAATGTGTTTGATCATTTGAACCAATTTTGTGTATACTAAATTTTAAAAAATACTTATAAAATTGTAGAAATATCGATTTTCTTGCATTTTTTCGCTAAATTATTTTTTCAAAATTCAATCAAAATTTCCATAATTTTAAATTTTAACTATTACATACTTTTGCGAATAAAAAGCTGAAATACATATTTGCAAAATTTGGAATGTATGAAAATCTAGTTAGAAATATTGGAATAATATAGAATAATTTTCCATTTTTAGCCTGAGTCATGGCTTATGGAACCATGTCTCTCTACGATAACTCTCTTCAGCTTATCCGCACATCTTAAAGTACATATTTTTCCATATTGATTTCAGCATAAATCGGAGATGGAGCAAAATGTCGCCGGAACTTTATTGCATCGACGGTTTCGTCAACTGGAGCGAAGGTGGTGGGAACGTGAGCTACGTGAAGGACGAAGATCACCAAGTCGTCCTCAAGTGTCCACCCCTCCCGAACAATTCCTCCAGTTCAAAAATAGTAAACCCCACAACCGTGGTATTTTTATAAATTTCACAATTAAGATATTTATTTCAAAGAATCAGTGTTTCTTTTGTACATCCAAAATTACTTTTGGATTGGACACCGTCCAAAAGCGTCCACAACTGTCCAAAATAATTTTGGACGTCGAAAACTGTCCAAAATAATTTAGGGCGTCCAAAACTGTCCAAAATAATTTAGGGCGTCCAAAACTGTCCAAAATAATTTAGGGCGTCCAAAACTGTCCAAAATAATTTCGGACGTCCAAAACTGTCCAAAATCGTCCAACCTTAGAAAATGGGGTAAAATGTTACAAGTTCTTTATTAACGATTTTTTTTGCAAAAAAAATCCACAGATGTGTAATCTCTCATTAATTTTGAGCATTTTGATGTTTAACATTTTGAGAAATTTTGAAAAACTTTTGTTTTAACACGTTGTCTTACGAAGAATTAAGAAATTTTCTAAGTCGAACTTCACACCAAAACGGATAACCAAAAATTAATGGGAGATTACATGCACGTCAACGAATTACCGAAAAATTCATTAATAAAGAACTGTACAATTTTTCCCTATTTTTGGACATTTTGAACGTCCAAAATTCCCTGTCCAAAACTGGTTAAAACCGATTTTGGCCAGGGGTTAAAACCAGAGCGAAACCCTGGCCAGACTTATCAGAACTTTTGAATTTCAGGACGCACGGAAGGACGACCTTTACGCCGGGGTTATGTATGTCGCCTCCGTTTTCCCCTTTCTCACCGCCCTCGTCCTCGCCTTGCTCTTTGACCGACAGAACATTCACGGCTTGACGATCCTCTCGAACTGCGTGAGCCTCTTCTTCTTCTACGTGACGCATGGGACGGTGTACTACATGGCGCAGAGGAGGAATCTCTTGGGCGACAATAGGTCCCCGACCTGCCTTTCGATCGCTATTTTGTCGCATTTCTTCTTCCTCACGACGTTCGCGTGGCTTACCGTTGTCAATTTTGACCTCTGGTTAACATTCAGGTAGGTATTTTTAAGGAGAGGTCAACGCCGACCAACGGTGACAGTGGTGGCATAAATTGGGGGAATTTCTGTGGCGTCGGTGCCAATTTTGGTGATTGTTCGGTGGCCTCGGTGCCAAAATTTTAGCAATTTTTCAGCGGCATCGATGTGGCGTCCGTATGTTGAAAGAATTGGAAATCAGATTTATCGGTGGCGCCGGCGCATAAAATGCCACCGGTGCCCGCGCGGAGGCACGTACGATCGGCGGCGTTGATCTCTATTTTTTGGGGACAAAATAATTTTCAGGAATTAATCTGTTTTTTTTTAATTTGGCTGCTAGATCGATGCGACCCATTTCGAAAATGTCGAAGAAAATGAGACGATTCCGTCTGTATTCGTTCATCGGGTGGGGAGTCCCCTTCCTCTTCATGGCTGTCTTTGTATTCCTCGACTTTCATTACAGGCGAGTATTAGGCATAAAAAATCGGGTTTTTCGGTTTTTAAAATGGGTTTTGTTTTAAAAAATCGATTTTTCACAATGAAAATTATTTCGGAGCTAGGAGAATTAATTGTTCTAAAGTATTTTTGTCTCAAAATAATTATTGTAAATTATACTTGTCTAAAAACATTTATATTTGGGCTAAAACCGATTTAAACCCGGTGAAAGTCGAGAACCGGATTTATAAAAATTTCGAAGCCCGATGTTTCAAAATCTTCCAATTTTGAATGCCCTCTTATCACCTTGCCTTAATTAATCTGCACATACTTTTACAGAGACTTCCGGACCGAATTTATCGTCCCGGATTACGGAATAAAAAGTTGTTACGTGGCAAGCTGGGCTCGTCGGGAGTACATTTGCTCCATCGTGTCCACCATCATCC
Organism: Folsomia candida; assembly: GCF_002217175.1. Lineage (NCBI taxonomy): Eukaryota > Metazoa > Arthropoda > Collembola > Entomobryomorpha > Isotomidae > Folsomia > Folsomia candida. Next base: position 5,393,519 of record NW_019091201.1, read on the forward strand.
CCATCAACATCATCCTCATCGTCTCCACCTTCAAAATTTTTTACGATTTTGATAAAGGCAAAAATATCATGCCAAAAAGGGTCAAAGGCGACAAATACTCGTAAGTATGCTTAAAAATTGAGCATACTCACGTCACGACATCGTCTTATTTCGCATCGTAACTCATTTTGCAAACTTACAAAGCTAAAAAATTTGGGATTCGCAAAATATGAATTCGCAAATCTCGCAAAGCAAACCTGTAGAAACAGTTTTGTTTTGCAAGTAGGCTTCCATGAATTATTTGCAATTTCTAAAGCATTGGAAAGTGATACGTTTGCGAATTAAAAACATTCCCAATTCCTGAAATTTGTAAATTTGTGAAAAAAATCAGCCAAATTGCTGGATAAATTTGCAAAAAAACATGGTCTGCAAAACTTTACAAGTTATGATGCTTTGCTCAATTTGCGAAGGTTAGCGTGAGTGAGTACGCTCAAACCAAAATGTGTAAATAATCGCACAAAAATGTGCAAATATTATATTTCTTAAGGTTTCATCTCTTCCTAAAACTTTTCCTCGTGATGGGATCAATCTGGTCGTTTGACGCCATTTTCTGCTGGTTCTACAACAATGGGGAACAATCCCCTTGGTTCATTATGATTCTCGATTGCGCCATGTTCCTCCAAGCGATCGCAATTTTTGTAATTTTTTGCTGCAACCGACGCACCATGAAGCAATTAGAGGAAAAATATCCGTGCTTTAAAAGTGAGAAAAGTTTCCTCCGAAATATTCAGGGTATTCATTACGATTTCGCATTTCATTAACAAAACGTAAAATTCGCAAGTTTGCAAAAAAAATTTGGCATGCAAATTCATTTGCGAATCACACATCTGCAAGTCTACGGTTAAGCAAATATTAATATTCTCAATCTAGAAAATTTTCTGAGGGGTAATTTGGTTTTTGAAAAATAATACCTGCCAGGAAACCTTTCAGAAATTTTTCAGACTATTAATATTGGCTGAACCGTAGTTTTTAGTTCTAAAATTTTTAAAGTGAATATCAATTTATTTTCAGACAAGCTTTCACTGACAAACATTTAAAAATTCAATATTCAAAAATTTTACATATTAAAAAAAATATCTAATTTTCATAATTTTAAAATTCATAATTTTTTCCAAAATTATCTATGCTGTGATATGCAAACTGATAATGAATACCCCAATTATTCCATCTTCGGAAGAAAAGCAGCATGATTTTTTACAGCATATTTTTTCAGCCGTGTTCAAACCACTCAGAAAATTGTTGAAAATTCAAGAACCCACGATCGACAATACGGAAACGACGCCAGCCACGCCGGGACAGGGGGCGAGAAAAATGTCCACGCTTTCAACATCGACATCCGGAACGATGGACAGGAGGAAGATGACGACACAATAGGTCAACCAAGTACCAACGTCATTGATGACGCCAAAGACGCCACGTCATGATTTTTCCGTGCAATAAAAGAACTTTGACTTCTTAAAGCGTAAACACGTCATTGTTTTCATTATTAAATAAATAGTTGAAGCGTATACTTTCTGCGATCCGTCTGTCCGTCCGCGTCTCCGTCAGAATAATAACTCCCGAACGCACCAAATATTTTAAATGGTGTTTTATCATCTCATTTTTAAAGTATGAAGAACTTCCTTAACTGACCTTCAAGGTCGAAAGATCATAGGTCCAGGGCAGTGATATATACATCACTTCCGCTACGTCATTATATCTGCTGTTTCTGTAATGACACAAGGCATCAATCTTTACATGACACATCTACGTACGCACATGTACTCCCAGGATTACTCATTTACATGCATACATTGTTGTTCTTCTAATCCGTGGTATAAAATACCTGACTAATGTTCATACCAAAGAACGTACTACACATAATTGCAATGATAAACAACACAAAAACATCAGCCACGGACCAAAGCATGTCTTCTCTCTTATTGTCTTAACGTCTCAACCACAATGACTACTCATCCACAATTTGTGGCATTTTTCCAAAATGGGCTGGGTTCACTTGGTTTCGTTCGTTCGTAGGAAATGTATTATCTTTACAACGTATCTTTGCAACGAGTAATATGATTCATGCAGACGAACTTGACGCAAAAAAGTGGACCATCAATCCAATCCACCAATCCAGCAATAAAACATCAAATTAGACCCGAGGTAAGAATCAATTGACAAGAAAAATGCGGACCTACTCTGTCTTCCACGAACCCGTTTAATGACGGGTTAAGAAGTCGTCAAGTTAGACATTCAGCGAAAAAGTTTGCAATATGATGGAACCATGGGCACTTTTTTTGCAATGATATTTTGCACATAGCAAAGAAACTCGGTGGATTGGATTGGATTGGACCACAAGTTATAATATAATTTTAATTATACGTCAAGTACACCAATGAATCGTCAATGGCGATGATCGTCTCGCCATGCAAACGTCGGTGTCTACATAAACGATCATCTTGTGGTGCAAGGTTATAGTTGTCTCTTCTCCATTGCGGGAGGAAATCCCAGAAAATTATTAATAAATAAATATATTAATAAGTACTCCAATTATTAAATTAATCACCAATTAATAAATTCTATTTAAAGTTTGATAACTAACTAAATTAATTAGCACAAGCAGAAATTTCCTGGAAGTGGACAAGTTATCATAACGTAGCCACAACATTGCAAAAATTTACATACGTACGTATGATTTTGCACGAATTTGCATACGTGTGAATTTGCTCAAGTGTATTTAAATTGTGATTCCTCGCCAACCAAAAGTCAATCATTTTCAGTTTCTGAGAACAACTCAGCTTACATAATTAACCCTCACATTTTTTAAAGTGACATTATTTTGTGCCCGTGAATAAGGAAAGGATGTGGCGTGGTCGTCGCAAATTATATTAAGTTAACCGCACACAGAAAGAAAGAAATTGGCTGAAATATGGTTTCAATGCTGAATATCTAGATAAGTAACAGGACAAATCACTATACATACATTTGTACAAGTTGTCTTTCCTCGGAAAAAATGGGTCGTTGATAAAATGCCGAGAATCGCGAGTCAAAAGTCACATTAAGCCAAGAATCATGGTATAAAACGTGAATAGGAAGTGTGTAAACTCTACATTCTCACAAAGTCAAAAGACATCCCGACAACAAGAAAACATAAATATAAATACTGTGTTTAAAAAGTCGTGTAACATCTCGTTATCAAAATCAGTACGTTGTTGACCACGCGATAAGTACATAACATATTTACATATTTATGAATCTAAATACACTAAATACACTTCTAAATAGTTCATCAAACTGTCAAAACATTGCGAAATTAAATTAAATTAGTGCAAAAATTTAAACAAACAAAATGTCTCAATTTACCACGCAACGCGTCCTCCTTTCGTTCTGCTGCTTCGTTCTCATTTCGCACACATTTTTCGCAAGTGCGAGAAACATCCGGAGTGCGTATCAACAACTAGATTACGTCGATGATGGAGAAGAAAATTGGCGAAATGATGAACCAGGAGAAAATTGGCGAGGAGTGCGAAATCATCAAAATTACGAAGATCTCCTTTCACTCGATCCATCGTGGGAGATGAAACACGACAATTCGCCGAGAAGGTCGAGATGGGCGATGCCGGTAAGATTTTCAAAAAATTAAATAAAATTTGGAAAACATAAAAATCCAATATTTCTAAATTTTATATTCAAATTTTTATAGGCAAGCGGTGTAACCGACAGCGAACTGCGGTGTCCCCCGGGATCAACGCCACACTCGTCGGGCACACATTGCGTCTATGATGACGAGGAGTATTAAGTATTATTTATGTAGAGATTTGCAAATTCCTTACGCCATAACTTGCGCCAATGTTATACATAGTTTAACTATGGTGCAAGTTACACGTTTTATTTATTTACCGTACCAATTATGTATACCTAATTTATGTAACTTCCTTACAAATACCTTAATTAGTAATAATTATTTAATAATTTTTCTGATAATAGTCAATCAACCTGCGCCAATGTTGTAGTATAACTATGGCGCAAGTTAGCATACAAAGAGTGGACAAGGTTTTATCATAGGTGCCAATTATAATTTAACTTAAAATACTTACGTATCTACATATAAATATTTAGTATTTTTTTGATAATAGCCAATTCAATCAACCTGCGCCAATGTTATTGTTTAACTATGGCGCAAGTTAGAAAGAGTGGACAAGATTGTAGGATACCAAATTAAATATACTTATCTAACTTGTAAATATTAATTAGCTAAATATTTAATTACTTTTTTGCTAAGATTTAGTCACTCACTCAACAGTTGTCTCGTCAATGTCAGTATTTATCTATGTAAAATTATCGATTATATTGAATTCCTAGTGAAAGCTTGTCCTTAAATAAATTGACTTTCACTTTATCCATAATTCCGTCCAGAATCATTAAATATTTTACAATGTCAGTCTGAACAGTGGCCGCGGAAGCTGTGGGGACATCTGGGGACATTGACATTGTAGGATGGAGGAGGCAGGGGTTTGTATAAGATGGGCAGATGATGCTGAACATCGAACACCCGTGGGGGCATTGTCCCTATGTCCATACCCACGCTTCCGCGGCCACTGAGTCTGACTGAACTGATGCGTACTGTAGATTATGATATGTAAATGCCGATACAAATTCATAATTAATTTCATATCCACCCATTCCAAAGTCTAATCAAAATTGTCACAAGAAACCTTGCACGTCCGCATATTTTGCGTATCGATTACAGATTTTATGGATTACGGGACATGATATGTAGTCTTTTTGCACATAGACAATTATTTTCGCGAAATTGCGAATGGAATGGAAAAACCATTCCTTCAATAATTCGTCGTCTTTAATAACTTTAATATTCAGCCAAAAAGCGCAGAAGGCAATTTTAATGAAGGAAAATTACTGGGGTGGCGTCCTTGTATTAGTTTTTGTTTTGCCCTTAAAAAATAAAAAATATTGTCTTCCAGTACAATAAACTTTATGAGGTGAGGACAGTGACCGCGGAAGCTGTGGGGACATCTGGGGAAATTGACATAGAAAGAAAGGGGTTTGTATAACATGGGCATATGATGGGGACATCGAACAACTTTAGGGACATTGTCCCTCTGTCCCCTCCAGCTTCCGCGGCCACTGCATCATATTCATAAATTTGAGTAGCCTGAATTTTCCCAGTGGCCGCGGAAGCCGTGGGGACACCTGGGGACATTAACATTGTAGGATGGGGGAGGGAGGGGTTTATATAAAATGGGGAGATGATGCAGACATCGAATAACCGTGGGGACATTGTCCCTCTGTCACCACGCTTCCGCGGCCATTGATTGGTGAGCTGCAGGGTAATTATAAGAATCTCTTAAAGGGCATGGCATGCCAAGAAACTGTACAAAAAAGCAACCCAATGACCATGCCTGGAATTTCTTACATGAATTTGGAAGTGTTCTCCCCACTAATTTTCAAAATGTTCTTTGAAAACAGGGAAAATTCCATTTTTCCAATTTTTTTGCTACACTGAAGGTGGTCAATATTGAAATTACTTGTTTAATTATTTGATTTCTATGATTATCATGTGTAAAAAGTATGATTTTAACTTGGTAAGGTCGATATAATGTAAATTGACTGATTTGAGCAACATCATCGTTCATTTTTATCATTATTAATAATTTTTAGTTTAATATCTGTCCCTATTGAAAAAAAATTTTCAGTATTTTTTCAAAGTGTTCTCCCCGCTTTGCGGGTTGGTGGGGTAAGAAATTCCAGGCATGCCAATGACCCAAACAAACCAACATTTACTATTCCCGACCAATTATATTTGACGACGATTCTTCATAACCAGGTAGACTTTGTTTTTCAAGAAAATTGCATAACCCTTAAAGCATCACACCACCAGACAGAGGTGGGCAAAAAAAAATTACTGCGTAAAAATAAGTAAAATATTTTGAGCCTTTTCTTCCCAGGGTTTGGATTTCCGGGGCTGCTACACCCATAAAAAGACGAGGATTCACGTGGAGAAGGCAACAATCACTCGAAAATACGGGTTTTGTGCAGAAATTACCTTTTTATCACTATCAAAATACATTATTTTTCAAAAAATCGTGAAAACAATTATCTAATTTTCATATTGGTTATTGCAAAAAATTCAATCAAATCTAATCTGCAAAACTTATCTGTACGAAATAATAATTATTCTTTTCGGCTTTTAAACCTCTCGAACTGACAAAAGTTGAAAATTTGTAAACGATTTTTGCCTCGAGAAAGTAACACCATTAAGTTTTTTGTTAAAATGGTAAGAGTTTAACACCAAAAATAAAATGCTAATGAATTTTAATTTCTTAAAATGCTCATTAGGTCAATAAATTATCTTCTGGCAGATTTTCGTCTTTTTGTGACTTTAACAACCCCGGAAATCCAAACCTGGGAAGAACTCAAATCAAATATTCAATGAATTTTTATGTCATCGACACACTACAATAGGACGTCATTCCTTGTTTGTCGTGATGGTGTCGTCGTCCGTCCTTCTCCTTCCTTTGAGGTGAGACGGAGTGAAAGTAAACACAGCCAAGCAAGGCAAGCAAACTTTCACCCAACTTTCCATTCCAACCCGGGTTTGCAAACAGTGGCCGCGGATAATGTCCCCACGCTTGTTCGATGTCGGCATCATCGCCCCATCTTATATAAACCCGGCCCTCCCCACATCCTACAAGATAAGTGTCCCCACAGCTTCCGCGGCCACTGGGAAAATTCATGCTACTCAAATGCATGAACATGATGCAGTGGCCGCGGAAGGGTGCGGACAGAGGGACAATCTCCCCACGTTTGTTCGATGTCCGTATCATCTCCCCATTTTATATAAACCCCTGCCTCCCCCATCCTACAATGACAATGTCCCATAATGTCCCCACGGCTTCCTTCCGCGGCCACTGCCTGCAAAAAGCAAAACCTTGCAATTCTGCTTGAAAAGTAATTATGTATCTATTTCGCTTCTAGGTCAGCTCACCTCACCCGAATCCCGGGTGGCGGTGGTGGTCGTGATAAACTAACTGTGGCATCAAATAATTTAAATCGATTCCTTCCCTCGGAGGACATACGTCTATGTATTGATCGATATTCATTTCAAACAAACTGCTAATTCACCGTAAAAAAGAGAGAGAAAAAAAGACATACTTTTCCTCGGTTCACTTTCTCTTTTTTCCAAATTACATCATACCGCAGCGCGTATTATCTCGTCAATCCCAAGGAGAGAGAAAGCAGGCACAAATAAATATGCACCGTCGCAATGCATACAAATTCTTGTCGACCTTGTCAAAGTCGTTGCTTTCCTTGCAAAATAAGTAAATGGTAGCGAACAAACAACTTTTATCAATAAAGATCGTTACAAAAAGAACAGACTAAAATTTAAATATATATTATTCATTCATGGAAAATTGAGACAAGTAAAAAATTTCGATATTATAAAATCTCATCTTTACCGTCGAAATAAAATTACAGCAAAATAAAACGTATAGAAAAACGTATAGAAACGTATAGAAAAAGGTTGTTCAAATCAGAGCAAATTCCGCAAAATTGGGACAAATCCTAAATTTTGACATTATGATACAAAATTTCATCTCGTTCCAAAATGCACAATAAGAAACAAGATGAGAGCAAATCCTGATATTAGAAAAGTGAGACAGAAATCAACAATTTCTCTGCAACATCAGGGCCAAATCTCGTCTCATTTTATTCCTTGCTAAACAAAATACTTCCGCAAATACAAATCCTTAAACAAACAAAAGTCAAAATTTTAGATGCACTTTTGTCTCAAAAAAGTCAAAAACTTCATTTCCCATTTTACTCGTAAAATATATTATTTTCATTTTTAAATTTCTACACATTTTCATCTTAACTATCAAAACTTTTTTCCACTTTGTTTGCAAACTATATATTTTTTTAAGATTCATCATCGTCGTCAAAAGTCATCATCAAAAATTTCATGATTCATTTCTCATTATATTCGTAAAATATCTATATCATTTTCATTTTTAAATGTTTACACATTTTCATCATACCTTCCAATTTCTTCATCTTAATAACAAATTTTATTTTTCTTTTTTCAAAAATGCATCATCGTCGTCAAAAGTCAACAACAAAAATTTCATAATTCATTTCCCCATTGTATTTCTAAATATTATCACAAATTTTCATATAAAAAAAATCCCATTTAAATCCACCCACACACAGAAAACCCAACCACTGCAAATCTCCTAAAACTCAACCCTTTTCTCCACTTTCACCACCACGCGAGAATGTTCATGAAAAAAAATCATAATTTCATTTCCCATTTTATTCCTAAATATCACACACCTTAAAAGAAATTCATAATTCATTCCCCATTTTATTCCAAAATATCACACATCTTCACAAAAAATGTCAAAATTTCATTCCCAAATATCACAAATTTTCATATACAAAAATTTCCATCAAAACCCAACCAATTTAAACCTCCTAAAACTCAACCCTTTTCCCTATGTTCACCACCACGCGAGAATTTTCATGAAAAACTTCATAATTTCATTTCCCATTTTATTCCTAACTATCACACACCTTAAAAGAAATTCAAAATTCATTCCCCATTTTACTCCAAAATATCACACATCTTCACAAAAAATTTCATAATTTCATTCCAAAATATCACCCATTTTCACCAAAAAATTTCCATCAAAATCCACCCACCCACAGAAAACCCAACCACTGCAAATCTCCTAAAACTCAACCCTTTTCCCACTTTCACCACGATCCGAGGATTTACGAACGCAACTGGGCCGTCCTTTTGCCTCTCTGGTTTTCTGCTTCATTCAGAAACTCGTATTCACTTGTTGGTTACTTTACTTTGTATACTCACTATTGGCAAAAAGCGAGGAGCTTTATACACATTTTACTTGAACCATTCACTTGCTTACCAAGCCTACTCCTGCCCGTACAAAATTTATATCTCTGCTCTTCGCTTGCCTGCATGGCTCTCAAAAGCAAAACTTAAAACGCGTTTTTATTCTTTATCTCTCTCACAGCTCAGAGTTACACGGAGCACGACACACACGCAAAATATCACCACTCGCGAAAATATACATTTGCAAAATTCTTCTTCATTTTGCAAACTTAACTAACATCTCATCCTTTAGTTCGGTATTAATAACTGTGGTTTTTTTAAGAGGCAACTTCAGGAAAAAAAATTCCGAAGAAAAATAATCACCCAGCTTTTTTTAAAATTAAAAATAAGAAGAAGAATCCTAATTTTTGAAATATTATCAAAATATTTAAGATACACATTTAAAACCGGATTCTACTTAAATTTACGAGCAATTACACAAACAACATCTACAGTATTTTGGAAAATAATAATATCAAAAACCTAATTTATTTCTGAGCGGAAAATAAGTTCGACAAAAGTCAAAAAGTAAATAACAAAAGTTTGCTGAGAAGAAAAATACACATTTATTTTCCAATTTATCTCCAATAATTTACCTATCTTCGAATGGAGATAAGATAATTTAGATAACCAACTACAATTAAAAGTGTGAAACTACTAAATGAATAATTAAATTAAACTAAACTGAGAGAATCTTCTCCTCAACAAGAAACACCTCAACTTTACCTTATCGTCATTCATCCCTTCTTCTCCTCATCATCTTATTACCTTATCTTCCTCAAACTTATCAGTGAACCCAGTCACCTCGTCGTTCCCAAAATTCAGCAAAATAGGCAACATAACCGCCGTCATGCAAGACATCCACCCCGACGTGGTGACCGCGGATCAGTTAGTGAATGAGATCCTGCGACGACAATCACTGTCAAGGTCGTCACCATCGTCAAACTCGTCGTCCTCTGTCCCCACACCGGCTGACGATATGACGGACGGAGGCGGCGAGATGGAGGGGAGTCGTCGCGGCTCATCCGCGACCGCGACGGTGGACACGTTCGAGCGCGCCATGTCCGTGGAAGAAGAGGAAGAACCCGCCTCCTTCGCGGCGACGTCGTCCGAAGTGGTCATTCTGGATTGTCAGAATCCTGTCGATTTTCAAGAGTGTCATATTCGAGGGTGGGTTATCAATGATACTTAATTATTATGCAAATTTTAATGATGATAATTTTGATTTTAGAGCTCTCAACGTCACCTTTCCAGCCATCATGATCCGGCGAATTGCTGCAGGGAAGATTGACATTTTCGAGAAGAGTAAGGAGCTCAAGGCGAAAATTGCCAATGCCAAGATCACTTTCGTCGTGTATGACGGCTTCCAACAGAATGTTTCTTGTGGAGGGACCATTCCAAGTGGGGTCGGGGATGGAGAATTGTCCGAATTGGTGCATCTCATTGCGAAAAAATTGGCACAGAATGGCTGCCCGGTTGCGACGCTTAATGGTGAGTGACATAATAAATAATGGTGCAAGGGAGGTCTCCCAGCGGATGCGGTCCGATTTTGACGAAAAATTAGTGTGAATCGATGGAAAATTTGGTTAGGATGAAATTTGCGAAAGACACGATCTCCTAATGGGCACGTTTGGCAGAGACATTTGCATCCAAAGAGGAGAAAACGCCTCCGAAAGTCGACAAATTTTACCCTTTCCAAATTTACTGCGCGTTTTCTCCTCTTCGGATGCAAATATCTGCGCCAAACGTGCCCATTCGGAGACTCGTCTTCTGCAAATTTTATCCTAACCAAATTTGCCATTGATTCACACTAATTTGCTGAAAAATCGGACCACATCCGCTGCGAGACGTCCCTTCTTAGTCTCAAAATTTCCCAAAAAATTGACAATTTTTCTTATCCAGGGGGACTTTCAACCTTTCGAGAACAATACCCCGAATGGGTGGAGACATCCGAGAGCAAGAAAATGTTGGCGGCGTCGGCCAGCTCTTCGTCAGCGGAACCCTCCCCGGATCCCGCTTATCGGCCGGGGGAAGTCCCCCTTTTGGGGTTGGGGAGCTTAGCCTCCCTCAAAATCCAGGATGACCCGGACGCTTGCGACTCTTGCATCGGGCTGGACCCCGACGATGTGAGTCACCTTAGTAATTATTACACCGTAAGTAGAGTCGTTTTACCCCTTTTTAATTTTACTTATGTAGCAATTATTTCGCATCCATTCTTTTTAATTTAACTTCGCAATTATTTCGCATATCCATTCATCTTTTATGTTTACATACTTGGTTCTCATCTTATCGCATCCTCCTCGTCGTCCATCCTTCCTATTTTTTCTTTCGTACACTAAATACTAAATCAACACAACCTTTAATCTGACATAATTGTATTTGATTTGAGTATCTTTTCGTTATTACGAGAGGACCAAACTACCACCACCGCCATCAGTGGCGGCGGAAGCCGTGGGGATGGGGGGCAGTAACACTGATGCATTTCACGGTTGCCTTTGTAACTCCGTAATCAAGTAAATTTACGAAATTTTGACAAAATTTAGGAACATTTCAAACATAATTTTTGCTTACAATTTTACAAAACCTTACGAAGATACATAAAAAGCATGTTTTTCGTTTGTATTCGTAAACATGAGTAAACTTGCGTGGTTACGAAAGCTGACGTGAAATGCCTCATTTTCAGGGATTATTTGATACTTAATGGCCGCGGAAGCCGTGGGGACATAAAAATTGTAAGATAGGGGAGGGGAAGGCTGGGTTTATGTAATATAGTGGGGGGGGACAGACAGACATTGCCCCCCTGTCCCCTCCAGCTTCCGCGCTCACTGTCCACCGCCACCACCCGTTTACTTTACTTTTCCTATTTAAGCTTACTACATTTTTGTTAATGTCACCTTCATTTTCATTCATTCCCATTTCCATTACGATGAAAGAGTTTAGTTAAATAAGCCCTAAAATCAACCATCCAACCAACCACGAACTTATCCCATTTGTGTAATTATTTATCTGTTTACTGAACCTGCCTGCTTACTGATTACGATACCACGATACGATCCATCCCCTTTTCATACAGAATAATAATGCCAACAAAATCTCGTAATTGCATGTTTACTTTTACTTCACTTACATAATTCTGGTGGCACAAAAATACAATTTTTTTTCGTAATCTTCATCCATAAAGTATGTGAACTCCTGTAAAAAATGCAGGAATCACCCAATTGACAGGCATAATTTGGGTCATAAAAATGCAATTTTGCTTCACTGTTACTGCCAAATCAAATTTAAAAATTCAGGGATTCAGGGATCATTTACATAATTTTGGTCGCACAAAAATGCGATTATTTGGCTTTTTCAGCTACTACGAAATCAATTTTTAGCCCGAACCAGGGCTTATGTAATCGTCATGTCCGTCCGTCTGTCCGTCTGTCTTTCGATAACTCTCGAACGAGTTGACCGATTTGGACCAAATTTGATACAGACATGTATCTGGGCAATGCAACGACCGAGTTCGAAGATGGGTTCGATCAGAAAAGTTTTGGACCGGTGGGGGCCATCGGAGTGGGTGGGGTATTACGCACCAAAATTTCAAAATTGTCGTAGAAAGCTGAAATTTGGCACAGAGGTTGCTAATGGCTCCTAATAGATAAAAATGAGTTCAAGTTGGAAAAATTTTCATCTTGAGTGACCCTAGGGGGTGGCCCATACTGATTTTTCAAAATCGTCATATCGAGCTGAAATTTGGTGGAGAGTTTGCTTGTGGGTCCTAATGGAAGAATATGACATGAAATTGGTAAAATTTTTATCTAGAGCGACCCTATGGGGTGACCCATATCGATTTTTAGAAATTAACATAGAAAGCTGAAATTTGTACCAGAGATCCAGACTGCTTTCTCATGAAATAATATGAAGTTAAATATACTGAGAAACATGGGTTTACTAATCCTGGTTCGGGCTAAGCAAAGCTGTACTGATAGGTTTTTTAAATGCAGGAATCACCCATTTCCATAATTTTGGTTGCAAAAATGCCATTTTTTCGTCACAAGCTACTGCGAAATCAAATTTTTTAAATGCAGGAATCACTCATTTACATATTTTGGTCACTCAAAAATGCATTTTTGCCTTCTCCATCTGAAATCAAATACTTCCAAAGATTTCAGTAATCACCCATTCATTCTAAAAACAAAAAACAAGTCCGATTCCGGCTAAATAATCACTTAAAAATGAATTACTCGCCCGTAATGAATGTCATAAAAGTCCACAATGCCAAAATAGGTAGGTACTGACTGACATCGTCCTTGTCGTGGCTTAAATTGCTGTACACTCATTTTAATTTGAAACGGATACCTACACAAAAATCTATAAAATTCGATTGAATGTTTTGTTGTTAAATAAGTAGGATCGATCGATTGTTTAATTTACAAGGCTCAAAGTTTCAAATGTTCTTGGTGCCCCACATAATTTATTTTAAGTATTCCTGCTTTACCTAAATACAATATTTACGTATGTAATGTCAGGGCTTAGGGAACGTGCATAAATTATGTCAGGCAAAAAAATTCCGATTTTTCAGACCCTCAACTTGTTCAAAAATTTAGTTTTCTTTCAAAAATCAGTCATCCGGATTTCTGACTGAAAAATTTCATTCAAATTCATTTCATTTCACTTCATCCGACTTCATTTTTTACTTCGCCACAAGTATTAAGCATATGGTGAAAAATAGAAGGAGTGAAAAATCCTTTCATTCACAGTCATTCATCTGAAATGGCGTAATCCTTCAGTCATTTTCATTCACCATCATAATTTAGTCAAATGAATGAAGGTGAAGAGGTATGCCTTGTCACCCACCTTTAACATGTGGGGCAAATGGGACTATCACCCGAAGCCTTTACCCTCAGCCCCGACATAATTTATGAACATCCCCCCCCAATAGTATTCCTGCTTTACCTAAACACAATATTTACGTAATGACAGGCCTTCTTCATGGTATATATAATTCCTACTTTACCTAAAAACGTACACATTATTTTATTATACATAATATCAGCTTAAGTATAATGATAAACAGGAAATCGTCCAATGACCCAGCAAGTAAGCAAGCAAAGGCAGCAGTTTTATCGTAATTTCACCATTTCCTTTCATGGAAAATAAACATGGGAGAAAACTTTTTAATTAAATTTGTCCCAATTTCCCTTTCCGAGAAAGTTTTTCATATTTTTGTTCCCCTCCCTTTGATTCCTTGCTAATGAGCATAACTTCATTTTCTCTTAATAATTCCCAGACTTCGTTACCCATTTTTTTTACTAAACTAAAATACCACGCAAAACGTAGTCTATTTACATAAATACGTCACAAAAAACAGAATTAAATCATGTCGTGGTTGCTTATTAGTTCAATTTTGGAGTCAACTTTTCACAATAAAAAGTAAACGAATGGATGAATGAATGAATGAATGAATGAAATGAAATGAATGACTCGAAAAATGTGAAGTGTTCTCCGAACAAGATTAGATTAGATTAATGGATTTGTTGTCGATTCGTATGTACTGAAATTCATCTTCTAGTCAATCAGACTGGGATAAATTTACGTCTTTTTTACTACTACTGGATAGCACAATAGCCTAATTTTCCTCCATTTTAATGCATACAGTCATTCTCCTTCTCATCCGACGCTCCGTTGTTGACTTTGGTCGAGGTTTTCGTGTCAATAATACGTAATGCGAGACTCAAATCGTCTAGACTTTTGTAATTTGCTCCTCTTCTTCTTCTCCTTATTTGCGTACACGCTTAAAAATCTGGTAATACTCCGTGTTGGTATTGATTTGGTAATAACTTGCTAACGGATTGGTAGTTTGTTTCTTCTCCGTGGTAAATTTTTCATTACGACAACATTACTAAATGCCCGTTATTACCATGCCGGTAGAATCATGTACTTCCGCCAGTAATGATTTAATACTAGTTTTGAGAAATGCACGACATATTGATACTGATTTAGTAATAATCTCCTTCCGGATTGGTAGTAATTTGTTTCTCAGTGGTAAATTTTTCATTACCACGACATTTCTAAACGGTAATGCCTGTTATTACCGTGCCGGTAGAGTCATACATATATTAACTCTGGCCAGGAACGATTTAATACCAGTTTTCTAAGAGTACAGAGTCAGATATACACGCCGTACTGGTATTGATTTGATACTAACTTTCTACCCGATTGGTTGTAATTTGTTCCTCACTGATAAATCATTCATTACCACAACATCACTAAACATGGCAATGTTCGTTATTACCGGGGATAAATCTATACATACATATACTCCAGTCAGTAACGATTTACTACCAATTTCTCAGTACCAAATTTCTGAAAAATTCAGTACCACAACATTTCTAAACGGTAACCCTCATTACTACCCGGGCGGGTAGAAACATACATGTACTCCAGCCAGTAATGATTTAATACCAGTTTTCTAAGAGTGCATTGTATCAGCAGCGTTACCCAATTCTGCATTGAATTGCAATTCGAACCCCTCTGCATAATAACAGGAGGAAAGGATAGCAAGATCGTAAAAAAGGATAGCATTGCCTCCCTTTTTTATTTATCAGACTGTTTGGCGTTGTTGTGTTTTGTTCTGTATGATAAGTAGTAAATAATAAGGAGGTTCTCGATCTAACCTCTTTTTTGTTGAATGTTTGTCCGTAATTCGATAAGGCTTTTCTCTTCTTATCTATCAATCAAACCAGGCCTATTGTGCAAACAAAACGTAATATTTAACTAACAAATGGTATCAATTTCGTTCTCTGGGATGAATGAATGCTTGGTTATCATGCATTTCGTTCCTTATCTTCGACATTTTGCCATCCTGTTAACGTTTTTTTTAGTTCAGTGTGTATACACAAGGTTTTTGATACTTCGAAATAAGGAAATTGCAGTTTTTTTATGTACAAATGCTGAATTCACGTGCGTCTGAATTCGTCCATTGACGTATCGGAATGATCACTCATCACATAACCGAATTTTTTTTAACGATCTTACTGGTGAATGACGACAGAGTAACAGACTTTGTGTATACAGTGGCCGCGGAAGCTGGAGGGGACAAAAGAGGGGCAATGTCCCCCACGCTTATTGAATCTCCGGATCATCTCCCCATCTTATATAAACCCGGCCCTCCCCCCAGCCTACAATGACAATGTCCCCAGATGTCCCCACGGTTTCCGCGGCCACTGAATATACAGATGTCGGGTGGGTATCAATGTATTGGGGTAAATGAGCTATGAAGCATATATCGTATCGTATCGCTTAATTTTGTTTACATTGCTTAAAGGAAAGTTGTCTGGTTTTAACCAGTTTATTGAGCCTGCATACATACAGATAATCAATAAGAAGATGGATTAATTTCACCCCAACATTTGATGAATAGCAAAAAGTATTTACTAGTTGATATCATTTGGTCGTCTCGTAATAGATAAGTGCAGTAGCGTTGTGCAAGTGGCATGGCATGAAAATGCAAATTTTTCGCATTTTTTGGTATTTGCATAACATGGAGTATAAATTTAAATGAGGGACAAACTGGGCAAACAATCACAAGGTCATTGTCCACCCACGCCTAGAGGTGTACCAGCAAAAGTAAAATTGCATGGTTTCGATTTCAGGATAAGTTTCCTGAAAATTTTTTAAAGGACTGGTCATTAATTTAAATATGGGGATGCCACAAATACCTTGATTGACCTGCGAAAAACGGGGATTTCTTATGCACCTAGATGTATAAATTCCATTCTGCACATTTGACCGGATCGATCAAACTTTACGAATTGCATTGATATTTATACTCCTCCACCGCATACAAATATTTTTCTTAAACTGGGAGCACAGCGAATTACAGGTTGTTTTGTTTCAAACACAGAACAAACAGGATGTTCCATTGATTATTTCTAAACGGCTGCGCCATTATTTTAACAATTCTCCACTTTTATTACGTATTATTACATGTAAACGTCTGGTTAAAGAGAGGATGTATTAAAATACCCCGGGATATTTACGGTCGGTGGTCGTAATACATACATACATAAGTTTTCATGGCGTCTGTAATTCTTGGAAGTAAATACATATATATTACATACGTATCCATGCATATACACATGTAGCGTATATAAGTACACACTTAGAAATCCGGTATTAAACTAATACCAAGCGGTATTCATGTATGACTCTATACAAAGTGGGATTGATAAGTAATACAGTGTAGTAATAGCTCAGTATTAAAGTTTTAATATTATATCAGTAGCAGTTTTTTACGGACCGGTATAATTTTAATACCAAGCGGTAGAAATTTTAATACCGAGAAATCCTGACTATACCAGACTTCTAACAGTGTAGAAATCCAGTATTAAATTAATACCAAGCGGTAGTCATGTATGACTCTACTAGAATGGTAATACCCTGTAAATAGTAGTATCAAAGTTTTACCATATCAGTAGCAGATTTTTATTACCAAGCGGTAGCAACTTTAATACCGAGAAATCAATAGCTGCCTGACTATACCAGATTTCTTAGAGTGTATGTTGGAGTTTCTTTCTGCGCGGTAAATTTTTCATTACCACAACATTATTAAACGGTAATGCTCGTTATTACCAGTGCTGGTAGAGTAATGTACTCCAGCCAGTAACGATTTAACACCAATTTTCTAAGAGTGTATCTCTACAGACTCCTGTAATCTCCCATGTCTGCCAGTTTAACGTAAAAATCTCCCTTTTATCAAGCCAGGTCATCTACTCACTCACATTTCAATAATCGCATCCTGCCACTTGGACGGAAAATTCGATTCAATTCACATCATAAAATGAACACGATTGCAAAATAATTCGCATCCATGGGCGAATTTGCAGACAGACGACCGCGAAGATTGCGTTACTACATTCATTCCACATTTATTAAACAAATAGAATTATGACACATAAGTTTTGGTGACGCAGAATTTTAATTTAATTTGTTTCTCATCTCGTAGAAAGCAGAGTTGGATGGATCGGCTAGGTAGCAAAATTTGGAGGAAATTCTGGTATAGATTTTAGCGAATAAACGAGTTACGAACTATTTCCTATATCAATTTACGTACGTAGGAGCAGCCAAAACGTGGGTGGGTGGATTGGATATTAGACATGCAGTGGCCGCGGAAGCAGGGGGACGACAATGTCCCCACGGTTATTCAATGTCGACATGTTATACAAACCCGTCCCTCCCCCCATCCTACAATGGCAATGTCCCCCCATGTCCCACGGCTTCCGCGGCCACTGTAGATATACGATCAAATTTTACTGTGCAGTGTATCCAAACATAATTTATTTTAGTCAAACAAATTATCTCCTATTTTGGGCTATTTATTAAGTGAATCGTTCCTGTTTACTATAGTGGAGAAGGAGGAGGTGGATGCGAACCATATTGTGTTACGTATTTATATGCAAAACAGGCCAATTTAGGCTCATTTTACCATGAAAATGAATAAATACACGACAATTGTCATCCCTGTATTGTTTGACTTACATAATTTTTGCCAGTGCCAAAAATAAGTGCAAATAAATAATTAGGAGTGTACACATTTATTTAAGGAAATTGAATGAACCTCAATGCATGAATTTCCTACGAGAGCTAAATTTATTTAATTATTTTATTTTATTCAAAAACTACGGTTCATTCAAAATTAGTATGGATTACAAAAATCTGATAGGTTATTTGGCGGATGCTTTGTATCCATTACTTGATTTTGCAATTACATTATTATACAAATACATTATTTTGCAACTTCCACCTTATTTTCATTTAAAAAATAGAATACAAATGCATCTTTAGCGATTTAACCTTAAGAAATTTAACCTTTAAATTTTTTTAGGACTTTATACACATTAATTTTGAACGAACAGTAACCTCAAAAATTTCTAGATATATAATTTGCATAATTTTTTATTTAATTTTTGCAGGCATTTCCGGTTGAAATAATCCCGAACCTGTATCTGGGTAATGCTTCGATCAGCAAGGATCAGTCCCTTCTGGAGAAGCACAATATCAAGCACATTCTTAACGTGACGCCCGACCTCCCCAACGTCTTCGAGGGCACCATACGCTACCTCCAAATACCAATCTCGGACCACTTCTCCGACGCGTTCAGAATGCTCGGCTACTTCATCCCCGCTATCCAGTTTATCGGTGAGCAGAAACTGTTTTCAGAAATTTTTTAGTTTTAAGATAATGCATAGATTATGAATTTTTGGGGGCAAAATTAGAATTTCTGATTTTAAGGAAGGTTTTGAATTTCTGATTTTAAGGCAGATTTTCAATTCGTAATTTGAAGGCAGATTTCTGATTTAAAATTTGAGACAGATTTCCGATCCGCAATTTTGAAGTAGATTTCCGATTTTAAGTCAGATTTCCTGGTTCTGATTTTAAGACAGATTTGCAATCCGTAATTTTAAAGCAGATTTCCGATTCCTAATTTTAAGGCAGATTTTCAATCTATAATTTTAGGGCAGATTTTCGATTACCAAATTTAAGGCAAATTTCCGATTTCTAACTTTACGTAAGATTTCCAATTTCTAATTTTCCCCCAAACTTTCAACTTTATCCTGCTTCATATTTCTTCTTATTTGATGAAAACATTCCCAAAATCATATCAAAGCATCAAAGCATACATTTCATACAAAGGATACATTGCATAACAACCCATCATTGAACCTGAACGAATAAACCAAACCAGTTTCAACTGCTTCCAATTTATCATTACAAGTTCAAAGTTTGGACCCAATTGTAAAACGGATTTGCTATTTTCTCCACAACAACTTTCACTCTTTCAAAACAACCTCATTATTTCCATTACATGCGTACCTACACACATTCTCGATTAAATAACGAACCAATGGTATTCCTCCCTCGAAATGTCATGTCATGTGTACAGACAGTCTCGTCTCAAAATTGTCAAATGATTATTTGTCAAAAAAAGAAACTTTCTCCCAGAAACTTTCACCTTACAAAATAACTTTGTACGTGCGTAGATACCTAGTCAATTAAATATTCCTCCCTCAGAATGAAAGACTGTGCTGTGTCTCGTCTCAAAATTGTCAAATTATTATTCAAAAAAAAAGAAACTTTCACCCAGAAACTTTCACCCGTCAAAACAACTTCAACTCTTCTGTGATGTTATGCTTTCTCTCTCTCCGAAATAAATCCCCCTACACACAAACACACGCGCCAATTATTGCTTTGTCGTCGTCGTCGGTAACAATTGATCAGTGAACCGTGAATGAGGACTCTAAAAAAAAGTTTTTTTTTCCATGAGGATGATGACGTTGGTTATAAGTTCATAGATGTGTTTCATACATACATACGTTTGTTTGTCCTCCTACTCACCGCGCCTCCATCCATTCCAGTTTTGTAAGAGGTGAAGCCCTTTTATATGATTGATATGTCCGTCCGTCTGTCTGTCTGTCTGTCTGTCTGCGCGATAAGGGTTTGATGTGCAATGCATTTAGTATGAAATTTTGAAGCATAAATACTTGATATAATAGCAAAGGTCAAGTTCGAAAATGGGCACTGTAGGTCACACCTGTCAAGGTCAAAAAGGTCACGAAAATGTTAAACTTGACACATATCTTAACTTAAGAGGAAATTTAAGCTCCATTTTGACCTCAAAGGTCACTTGTTTTAAATAATTTCGTATACGTTACGTAGGTTTTTACTCCATCGTTTCACCCCTAGGTTACATGCGTTTTGTGACGCTGCTTTATTTGTATATATGTTGACATTTTGCTCCCATTTTTACCATCCATGTTGACAAATAAAGGCCACACGTACAATCTAAAGGTCTTCTTAAAAGGACGACGACGACGTTCCATCCATGCCCCATTCCACTTCAAAAGAAATCTATAAATCCACCTGTGGTGAATATTGTTTGTTTGTTTGTGTCTGCTCTGCTCTGCAGTTTAAGATTAGTCCTTCCAAAATGAAGATGATTAATAAGTCTCGTACGAAACCGTGTTTAGGGAAAAAGGTCGTGTTGACAAATCCCCGTGGGGGTCGTTGGATTGGAATCGATTAAGCGCGTCAGTGATGGTATTAAAATCATCAATGAAAATTCTGAAAATACATTTCCTAGAAATTTCCTAATGCTTTATTTTGCAATCTCGCCTCGCCTCGCGTTTACCACCCACTCCATTTGATAGATACAAGAAAAGAGGCGAGTTTACTTTCTCTCGTCCATTGCGAAATAAATGGCTTGGGGGAAGAAGCTTTTAAAAAATTGCGAGAGATAAAATGACAAGGAGAGTCGTCAAATTGTGCAAAAAATCGTCCTTGACGGACACCCACGGCTTTCTCGGCAAATCCGTCGAAGTCAGGGAGGGTGGCTTGCTGAAATTGGAATCCCTTGTCATCCTACACTTTTACACTGTACAATACTTACATTTCGAGAAAGCAGTAGCATTAATAACCCGTAACCATGAACCAAACGGTATCGAAGTTATAGGTACGTACGTAACCCACTGATTTTAGGGGGTCGTGGTGGGTGTCAATCTTAAAAAAGTGGCGAAATCAAACACTTTTTTCCCTGTTAGACTATGTATTTTCACGAAAAATGATGGCTAAATATCGAAATTCTACGTACGTAAGTAACCTACTATTTTTAGCGCGTCGTGATCAGGTGGGTGTCGATCTTAAAAAGTGGCGAAATCAAGTACTTTTTCACCCTGTTAGACTATTTTCAGGGAAAATGGTTTCTAAATATCTAAATCCTACGTACGTACGTAAACCACGGTTTTTAGCGCGTTGTGGTGGGTGTCAATCTTTAAAAAGTGGCGAAATTACCTGAGAACTAGTACTTTTCTAGACTATCTTGGCCCAAAACGGTGGCTAAATTCCCTTAGAAACTCCTACTCGTCTGGGACTAATATATTTACTAAAGTTAGATATTTACATTTGGAGAAAGCAGCCGTAGGAGAAAGCATTCCGCATTAATAACCTGTAGCCAAACCGCATTGAAGTCATACTTACGTACGTGTAAGTAACCCACGTTTTTTAGCGGGTCGTGATCTGGTGGGTGTCAATCTTTTTAAAAGAAAGTGGCGAAATCAAGTCCTTTTTCCCCCTGTTAGACTACTTTCACTTAAAAAAATGATGCCTTAAAATCGAAACTCTACGTACATAACCCACCCGTGATCTCGTGGGTGTCACTTTTCTTCTTCTTCTTAAAAAAGTGGCGAAATCCTTTGAAAAACAAGGCCTTTTTTCCCTCAACTGCATACTTTCACTTTAACGAAATGATTGCTAAATTCCGTTAAAAACTCCTACTCACTGGTGACAGTTAGAGATATTTTTAAACTTGAAGAAAGAACGTCTGCACTTAATTATCCAGAGAAGAGTGAGTGGTCTCTCAGAAATAGGAATACGATTTCAACAAAAGCTGTCTGTCTTATATCCAATTTATTAAGGCGAGCGACGTTGGTTGGTATGTACTTTATCTATGTGGGTAGAAAGGAAAGAATGGGATGTGGGCGTTTAGAATTTCTGAGATTTGCTCTCATTCTCCTCGTGCACACATTTTTTTAAGGTCTAGGTTACCATAAAAAACGTCATATTGAAATCATTTGCTTAGTAAAATTATATTAGAATGTCCACCCTTTTAAAATCAATTGTGGTAAGTGAATTATCCGTCTGGATTGAATTATCCCACGTTCGCGAAATAATGTACAATGAACGTCAACGTACTCACGTCAAATTTCGCAAAACTTCCCTAGTTAGTTTGGCCTGCTGAATTCAATTCTGCTCAATTTTCGAAATTTTGCGAAACTTTTACTGGATTTTTTTTTCGCAAATTTACCCAGAAAATGTTTTTATTTCGCCAAAATTATTTCGCAAATTCATCCTCACCATCAGCAGCTAGAGAAATTACAGAAATCCGTGGCAAAGGAGGTGAAAGTAAATTTACAAAGTCATATTTTGCAAATTCTGTTACAACATTAACTTTTTAAAGCGTTTTAAAGCTGTTTCTTTAAATTTGCGAATCACATTACAACATAATCTTTTTTGCAACTCTGTCGTGAATACACCCACAAATTTTTGCCCCCTCGATAACACCGTGGATGGATTGCTACCTAAAATAAAAGTCATCTTAATTACCCGATTCGTCTTCTTATACTTTCTCCACGTAGCAAATTTCCACTTTCACCATCGAAACGTAAATACGTATTTATTCTTTGAGTGGATTTATGTTGAGTGCTTCTTTTGCTCTTTACTTTACTTAACTTTCTGTTCGCTCTTTTACTTGTTGACGCTGCTAGGTTAATGATGCTTGAGGGTCGGCGCGTGTACAGAGTGAGACCTTGACATGTAGCACTTGATTATTATCCGTTCCATCTATTTTGCACTATTTTTGACCCCTTTCACAACCTCTCTTCGATCCCCTGCTGCTCATTCTCTTTGAGTGACAAGAATGCCAAATTATTGTGCGAAAAGTTGCGCAATCCAGGTTGAAGGTAGGATCAGTTTTTTTTGTTGTTGTCCCATTCAGTGACAGGTTGGGCAATAGTCATTTTTTAAAGTGGTAGAAAATTTCGACATTTCGTTTCCTAAAAATAAATAAAAAAAGAAGAAGATGTACTTTATTTTTTACCCTTCACTCACTCCTCCAAGTTCATTCCGCTCTCTTTTTACTTGACATTGAACAAAACCCACTTGCTTTCTCTCGTCGCTCGTAAACTTCGGAATTTTTGTACACTGTAAAAAAAATCTGGTAAAGTCAGATATATACTCCGTACTGGTGTTGACTTGGTAATAACTTCTTCTACCGGATTGGTAGTAGTTTGCTTCTCCGCGGCAAATTTTCCATTAAACAACAGTACTAAACATAGTAATGCTCCTTATTACCAGTGCTAGTAGATACATACATACATACATATACTCTAGTCAGTAATGATTTACTACCAGTTTTCTAAGAGTGTAGAGTTAGATATACATTCCGTACTGGTATTAATTTCTACCCGATGATTGGTAGTAATTTGTTTCCACTTGGTAAATTTTTCATTACCACAACACTTCTAGACGGTAACCCCTGTTATTATCGGGGCGGGTAGAAACATACGTGTACTCTGGTCAGTATTAATGATTTAATCCCAGTTTTCCAAGAGTGTAGTCCACTTTCGGAATTTTGTTCTTATATAATCAACTACTTATCCTGCTTTCTCTTTGTACATGTAACCCGGTGGGTGTACATAGGCATGCATTCATACATCGTGGGTGCGTTGCCGTACACGACGTCAACCACGTCGACGACACGCGTTCCTTGGTATTTAGGATCACAGATAATCATCATCCGTCCGTTCTCAAATCCATCCTGCTTTTAAGCATCTTCTCCTCCTCCTCCTTCTCCTTACCGAACATCCGGTCGTCGCTGGTCTCTGCTATATAAGCAGCCTATTGACTTTCTCCTCATCTCTTCTTCCAAAGAAAACACGTATAATAGTGACGCAAAGCCAGGGCGAACTAATAATTTCCAAGTTTTACACACACACTAAACTGTGTGGGTTGACGGTTAAGGAGAAAAGAAAAGAGAAAGCATCAGCTTCTCGACGGAACAGTGGCCGCGGAAGCTGGAGGGGTAATGTCCCCACGGTTATTAGATGTCCGCATCATCTACCCATGTTATATAAACCCCTCCCTCTCCCCATCCAACAATTTTAATGTCCCCACGGTTTCCGCTTCCGCTGGGAGAATTCAGGCAACTAAAATGTATGTACACGATGCAGTGGCCGCGGATGCGTGGGGTCAGAGGGGCAATGTCCCCAAGGGCTATTCGATGTCCCCATCATCTCCCCATCTTATATAAACCCATCCCTTCCCCATCCTACAATTTTCTGCCCCCAGATGTCCCCCAACTTCCGCGGCCACTGCGACGCAACAACAGCTGCACAAACTTTCTTCTCCGGAGGAAATATCGTGTGGGAAGCTGTTTTTGGTATCTCTTTGTCCCTCTTTGCTTATTTGACACTTGCTTTTCTCAGTTCAAGGCCAATCTTCTGGGCAAAATTCGACACTCGATGTTTTGCTGCACATGTTGCGAAACAAATAAATTGGCAAAATCTAGTAGTCAACACCTTCACAAACAAGTTGAAAGGCTTCCTGTTCAAATTAATTTTCGTGGTTTGATTCGGTTTTGCCCTTCGTTTGATCTATGTATTAGTGCACATATTTTATTAGGATTGCAATGAAACCTTATACACTTTGGGGGGATCATGTGTCGTCCGCGTGTGCCTACGGGGGTAGGGTTTCGTTTCTAACAGGTTTGGTAGATTTGAAGAGGGAAATGCAAGGTGCAAGAAATATGTGCCATACCTGTTCAAAAATTCAGTTTTCATTCATCCTTATTTCTGACAGAAGATTTTTATACTTTCATATTCAGTCATTATCGCTTCTAATTCATTCATCTCACTTCATCTGACTTCATTTCTTACTTCGCCCCATGTATTAAGCATACGGTGAAAAATGAAATGAGTGAAAAATCCTTTCATTCAGAGTTATTCATCTGAAATGACGGAATCCTTCAGTCATTTTCATGCAAATGACAGTAGTTTCATTTTCATTCACTTCATCATAATCAATCAAATGAATGAAAGTGAACAGGTAGGTTGCATTTCTCCCAGGTCAAAATATTTCCCGCAAGAAACCATCTATTTCTTGCACATGGTTAGTTACTCATTCCACCCGAAACACTGTTGTATTTACGTACAGGTTATGAATTTTTGCCAATTTGCAAAATGATTTTGTATTAAATTTCTCTCACAAATGGGGAGGGAGCATGTGGCTGGAAATTGAATCATGTTTCGTACTCGTGGCAAGTGGGAGATTTTATACCTTTGATTTCTTCTCGGTATTATTAATTCCTTCCTTTCCTCTGTATCTGCTGCCTGCCTGCCGCTCAAATGCACAAATGACGCCATGCCTGACTGGCTTCCTTTGTTAGAGACTTATTAGCAACAAAGAGGCAAAAGTAATGATGTTTACGACAAGTTTTTCGTAAATATATTTCTACTTTACAAAACATGCCGTGCTTAATTTGGTGGCCGGTTGAAAAGCAATCTGATCCCTCTTTTCTCCACTAAAGTAATAAGCGAGTAACAAACCAAGCCAAATGCGAAAGTTCCTGCTTACTGTACCTGCTCGAAAAATTGGGTGGTTCCCTTGTGAAAAAAGGCATATCACGTCAACCTCTTTATTTTTCTCGGTTAAAATTGATCTTGACCCTGTTATGTGAATGCTTTGTCTGACTGTCTGTCCGACCATTTGTCCGTCAGCAAGATAAGGCGAGAATATTCGAGATCAGGTTTGCGGCATCATGCATACGACCCCAGGGGAGGTTTTCCGGGTCAAACGGACCACCAACCCCCCTCGAGGTCAAGGGTCAGGGGGCGTGGTCACCTAATTTTATTGACATTTACTTTTATTGTTTCACCCTATTGCTACATTTCGTTTCCCACGGTTTATTTCTGTCTCCTTTCTGATACGTACATCCATACGGACAAAAACTTTATAAGTAGTCTCTCTCTACCTCCACAATAGAGAAACTATGCTATATCCAAATTTGCATACCCTCCCCAAAGTTTTGCACCTTTTGCAAATTGATACAACCACAAAAAGGCTAAGTTTCTGCTCCCTGTTGACATACGGTTTTGAAAAAAAGACGGAGAAAGTTTTTTTTCTACGTATTGCGAAAAATATAGCCTTGTCGTGTCACTCACTCACTCTCTTCTTTCTCAGTGAAAGATAAACATTAGCTTATTATTTTTTGAAAGTAAAGTGCTCCGAAATGGTGGCCCACTTTTTTTTCGTGGCTCTACCCCTTCATCCATCAGCAGACGGGGAGAGAGAGAGATCATTTCAGTGAGTAGTTCCTCCTGCCAAAGGTTCGCATAGGGAGTTAATCTCTTTGATGGAAACTTTCCCACATTCTGGGCATGATTGTTGTCTCACTTTTTTTCCTCTGCCGTGCTTTGATTTCGGATGCGAGGAACATATGTAGGATGACGATCAGTGGCCGCGGAAGGTGTGGGGACATTAACATTGTAGGATGGGGGGAGGGAGGGGTTTATATAAGATGGGGAGATGATGGGGTACATCGGATATCCGTGGGAAGATTGGCCCTTTGTCTCCGCGGCCACTGTGTGAGATGATGATGATCCCGGGAGAAAGTTAGTTGTTTGGATGGCCTGCGAAGTTATAAAGTCATCTGGCCTTTATTATTTTACAATTACCCAATCTAACCAGAGTGAGTTGCAAAATGTCAAGAATTGGGTGGGTTTGTTGATCGCATTAGCGGCGGAAGCATGGGGACATTGTCGGCAAGAGAGACAAGAGAAATGTGGAATGAATGCACGTTTAAAAAGTTGATCCATATATATTTACTTCTGCTTTATCCATTCCTTGTACCGTACTGTGCTTGAGATATGTAATAAGTTTGGACAGAAGTTGATATTTTGTTGGGAAACATTCTCCCTAATTGCCACCCACCCAGGCTACAAGTTTCTAAATACCATTACTTGAATACACTCTTAGAAATCCGGTGGCCATTGATTTCTCAGTGTTAAAGTTGGTATTAAAATTATCCGGTTCAGTAGAAATTTGGTACCGATACGGTAAAACTTTAATACCGAGGGTAACCCTTATCAATACCATTTTGACTGAGTCATACATACATGATTACCACTTGGTATCATTTTAACCCTGCATTTCTAACAGTGTAAGTCGAACAACCCACCCAAACCATGCTTAATTAATCCTGCATGGAGAGAGAGACGACCTCCTCCCAGGACCTAAAGACTGACTGACAACCAAGAATTCTGCGAATTCCGCACGCCTTTCTCCTCTTATAGAAATTCCAAATTGTGCAAAATCCTCCTCTTAAATATTCTATCTTGTCCTCCTCTCCTCGCCTGTTTACCCGTCCGTTCCGGGTATTAATCTTAACTAAATTAAAGCACATAACACACATAATTGCAACATATTACATTGCATCATTATCATCATCATCATCTCCTGTTGCACATCTCGTCTCTGCTGCTGTACTTCGTCCTTCATCTCCTCCATAAGGTCAAGGCTAGTCGAGGTTGTTTCTCCCTGTTTAAAAATTTATTCCGTATAAATTACCCATCCAGCAAGGTTTGAGTCCGGCTAAATTTAGAATGCTCAGGACAGAAAGAAATGAGATTTTGTGTTGTGCCTCGAGGGACCTTTCTCTCTCTCTCTCTCTCTCTCTGCAAAACCGACATGATACACGCAAAGCAAAAGAGAAAAGCAGACGAGGAGAGGAGGAGGATGAATAGAATTGGTAAATAAGAGAGAAAGTAAATATGCCAGGTTTCCCCCCCCCCCACTTTAAAAGATGTAGGCAAAATAAAAAAAGTCAAATCGTCAAACTTTCTAAGAGTGAGGGTAATAGTTTGTTGGGAGGCAAAGTAGGCGAGACATATGTAATCTATTCCACATCTAGTTGACTTATCCATCTGACTTATCCATGGCTGATAAGTCTACATATTTAGAAGCGAATGTATGCACCACCTTCGCGAATTTTCGTTTTGGCATCTTAATTATGGTTGCAAATTACGCAGCAGACAGTGTCAAAACTCGCAGTATTAGATAACAAATTGCTTATCAATTAGGGTAAAAATATCAATAATTCTATTCCTTATTAATAAAATGCTTCTTAACTACATATTTTTTAAAGGTTCAGCTACTTAACAACAGACACCCTTTAAATTACTCCATAAATTCATCATAACTTTACATTTAAAGCATTCTAGATGCGAGGAGAAAGTTCGTTTGGTGGGGTAATATACGAGTAAGTGGTGGTGGTTTAAATCGGATAGATGATATGATGCGGGTACATATGCACGTAGTCATGTCATGTTCTTATGTATGTACCTTACTTCTTATATTTGTATTATACCTGAGTGAGACTCGTTGAGTCAAGAAAGACGGAGGAGGATGGATGGCTGGATGAAATGAAGGACTTTCCTTCCAGGCTTAATTTTCTAATGGATAAAGTTGACGGTGCTCAGCTAGCTCACCTTCTTCTTCTTGGTAGCGTATAATAACCTCGTCTATGTACATATGCACCTATTTGCATTGGGAAATAACACAACATAAGATGAGACACGATTCAATTTTTGAATTACGAACTAAAAAAAGAACAAGACTTGGTTAGTGAGAGTGCTCCTCTCTCTCGTCTCCTTGGACATATGCATAAGAAGCTTTCCTCTTTCTTTCTGAGAATTGTACATACATACGTATTTATTATTATCATAAATATTCTATGGACTTGGACGTATTTTTTGGAGGAGAAGAAGATGTCGTAGGTATTTAGCAGAGAGAATTGCCTACCGGCTGCGCTGAGATTTAGAAATAGAACATAAAAATATTAAGCAATATGTATGACAAGCTTTCATCTAATTATTTGCCATATGTACTTGTTACTTGTGTATGTACATACTTGGTTTTATTAATATTTTTCTAAAGAAGTCTCATATTTTTAGCCGGTATTATACTTACCACCCACTTCATCGCGGGGACGAATTTTCGGAATTTGCACGAGAAATCTCACATTTTTAGGAGCCTTTATAATACAATCCTTTTCATGATAAGGACGGATTTTTAGATAAAATCTGATATTTTTACCGGTATAAAAAAATATTAAGCAGTACGACCGGCCTTCTTCATCTAATTATTATTTTTGTTGCATACTTAAGTATTATTTGCACATTTGGTGTGCTAATTTTTACGAGAAATCTCATATTTTTAGCGGTATTACATATACCAACCATTTCAGCATGAGGACAAACTTTCACCTGAAATCTCATATTTTTAGCGGTATAAAAACTATTGAGCAATCCTTCACCTAATTATCTGTGTATTATTTGCACACTTGGTCTTCTAATTTTTACCAGAAATCTCATATTTTTAGCGGTATTATATACCACCCACTTCATCATGAGGACGAACTTTCACTAGAAATCTGATATTTTTAGCGTATAATGCCATCCTTTAGACGAATTTTCACCTGAAATCGAATACAATTTTTAACCATATAGCGGTATACTTGGTAGTCTCTTTTCAGCAAATATGTCGGATATTCATCCATCTTTCATCCATGCTTTTACTTTGTGCTCTTGTGTTTATTTACCTTTTCCCTAATGTTGGCTCTGCTTATGTAAATAAGTAAGCAGACAAACTGAATTATTAACTCGCTTTTAACCCAGTGGCTATTTTTGGGGTGGTCGTTGGTTTTGGTGTGGAACGGATCTCCGGTACGTATTTACCTGCAAATATGTATGTAATCCAGTCCAATTCTCCACCTATTACTATTTAAATATGTGCTTGGAATTTTGGTGGAGGTTTGCGAATTTTAAAATGAGCTTTCAATTATTACGGTTCTTTTAATAGCGAGCTTTTGTGTAATATTTGTAGTGTTTCGGGTGCAAGTAAGACCACCACGTGCAAAAAATAACGGGGAGAAAGTGGTTTTTTGCAGATAAATATTTTGACTTGCAAAAATACAAGGCGTGAGAAACTACGCGCCGCCGCGCATAATTCACACAGCGCGTGGCTAGATGGCGCACATTTCTTGCCCTTTCTTGCCCCCCACTTTTGTTGCATTTCTTACTTTGCAGATGCAAGAAATGTGACAAACTCACACAAAAAAAGAAACACTGGGTGCAAGTAACCACGTGTGAGAAAGTGGTTTTTTGCAGCTATTTTGACCTGCAAATAATGCAAGCCACTGAAAACTCCTTACCGCCGCTATATTTCAAACTAGATGGCGCATATTTCGCGCACTTTTTTGCAATTTCTTTCACTTTTTGCACTTTCTCCCAGTTTCTTTCAATTCGCATTTCTTCCTTTCCACTGCAAAAACGCTATATTTCATACGCCGCGTGGCTAGATGGCGCATATTTCGCGCACTTTCTGGCACTTTTTCGCAATTTCTTTCACTTTTTCGCACTTGCTCTCAGTTTCTATCAATTCGCATTCCTTCCTTGCCACTGCAAAAATTCTGCAAACCCGTAAACAACGAAACACTTCATACATATCTCGTATCTCAGTAAACATTTGACATCCCTTTTGAGCCCTCTTTTCTCTTTCTCTCACCTATTTATAACATTTTTGCACACTCCGCTCCGAGACCCTTTCTTCTTTCCAGTGACAATATCTATCTCCATAAGTATGTAAAACTTTGAGTTTAATCCAGAGTGAAAAGTGCACTTGAGAAAGGGACAAAAGTTTCGTGGAAAATAGTCGCATTTTTTCAACTCAAGTTTCAATTTAGTTTTGACAAATAGCTTTTAGCTCTTTGCACAACATAAAACACAAATAAAATGCGAATAAAATGCACACGTATCATCATTATCATGCAAAAGCAGGAGAAGCTTTCTTTTCATCTTTGTTAACCGATTTAGATTTACTTTTAGCTTTCCAACTTTATTAAGGCTGACGTCAAAAAATAAAATCCGAGATTCGGATTCCGGTTCAACTTACATGCTAAAAAGAACGTGTAGGGCATTTATTACCTGCAGATATTTTTTACCTGTGAATACGTATGCGTATGTGGACTAAATTTAGCAGTAAAAATCACCCGTATTCATTTCTTGTGTCGTTCTTCAAGGGAGGTTTCCCAGCGGATGCTCTCCGATTTTGAGCAAATTATCGTGAATCGGGTACAAATTTGATTAGTATGAAATTTGCGAAAGACACGATCTCCCAATGGCCACGTTTGGCAGAGATATTTGCATCCGAGGAGGAGAAAACCCGCAGTAAATTTGAAAAGTGTAAAATTGTAATATTTCAAAGTCAGAAAAAAATTGTGTAGAATAAATATGTTAAATTTAATATAACCAGATATGCAGTTCGGCTCCTCTGAAAATTTTGCAAATTTTGGAAAGTGTAAAATTTGTCAACTTTAAGGCGCGTTTTCTCCTCTTGGGATGCAAATATCTCTGCCAAACGTGCCCATTTTGGGAGATCGTCTTTCCCAAATTTCATCCTAACTAAATTTGTCCTCGATTGACACTAGTTTTTCTTCAAAATCCGAGACCATCCTCTGGAAGATGTCCATTCTTCATTCTTTTTAATACTATGTTTCAATTATCTGATTACTCAGTCTTCTCTATTTAACACCGTCAACCGTGCAAGTGCATAAGTACACAAAGGGCATGGCAGACCAGGTACATACTTAAATTCGTGCGAGAGAATACTTATTGGGCACTGTTTATTTTTCTTTTCTAAGAAAGTAGACGAGTCCGGAGAAGAAGAAGAAGTGTTTGTTTATTTTATTTAGCACGGTTTCCAGACCAGTTTTGCGGCTGGGTACATATTACATTTTGATAAGACAGAGACTGGCGGTGGTGGTGGTGGTGGGGTGCTAGTTGCCTTTAGTTTTTATACACTTGAAATAATTTAGTAACTTAGTAATTTAGTAGCAAATTTAATACCAAAATTGGTAGTACACTCAAAATAAGGTAGTAATGAATCATTACCATGCGGAATGACTATGTGGCTCTACCACGTCGGCTACGATTTGTCGTAGAAATGGTAATAATAAGTTCAGGGAAATTCAAATTCATTACCAAATATTAAGGAAATGAATACCATTATGTATTAAATTTGAATTTCCCTGAACTTATTATTACCATTTCTACGACAAATCGTAACCGACGTGGTCGAGCCACATAGTCATTCCGCATGGTAATGATTCATTACTACCTTATTTTGAGTGTAATAATAATAGATAATAGAAATTTAATAGCATTACCAGAATTGGTAATAATTAGTATCACATTGCGATAATACTTTCATACTGCTCCTTCAAAATTAATACCCAGCAAAAAATCTGAAAGGTTATTAAATCTAATAAACTCCATGCCATTTAACCTTTTAATAAAATTCGAGGACTTTAATACCTATTAATTTTGAACAAACAATAGTAACAAAGTAGCGAATGTTTCCTAATTGGTGATAATGTTTTACCAAAATGGTACCAAAATTACACTGCCAACTACCATGAAATTCTTTCCCACATTATTAAGCGTGTCCCCCTACTTTATCTCCCCTAAAAGCGCGGGTATCATCAATTTGATGTCTCTCTTTTCACGCCTTTTGTGTCCCTCTTTGCGGTTACACTCTTTGATCGATCCATTTCTATTGATTGTCATTCAAAGTGCTTTCACCATTCGTCGATCACTACTTCCATTCCATACTTTTTGGTTCCATTCACCAAAATCTCGTTGTGACGATGGCCGAGCCGTCAACGTCGGTTTTTTCTCCTCTCCTTCGAGCTATTAAATCCACCCACTCCCACACACACAGGAATACATACGTTAGTCATGAAATGTCTATTAATACTGACAAAAAGCCAGAGGGTCACCTGGTCACAGGTGCATAACGTGAGCAGCATTATATGATTTATCGATGTTTCACTAATCTGCAGGCAGAGAGTCGTTCGCTTTACTTTACTTTACTTTCTCCGCTTCCTTTGTACATTGTCCGGGAGGGAATCTAAAAATACACGTGTACATAATCTTGACAGGGTAAAAATAGCAGGCAAACTTGTACATAAGAGCTTTAGTTTTCCATGTAAATATTTATTTGTTATTTGCATATGTATCTACGTACCGTACGTAACGTACGTACGTACTTGTTTCGCAACTTTAGGATTGGAATGTCCCAATATTTGCCGATTTTTCTGCAATTTATCGCTCTTCTTTTTCTTTGATGATTATGCAAATATGTGCGAATATCTACCTTGTGTGTCCTTGGGTTTTGTCATTAAGTGCAAACTTTCTCCATTCAAAAGAGCAGAAGGAATCTATTAGGCCAGCCAACCTGTGGATAAATGTTTCCAAAAGTTGGAAACTTTGTAGGATGGCCTTGAAACGTCTGAAACAATCCATCCCATCCAAAACGAGGTACATAGCTCGGCAATCAAACGGAGGAGAAAGTTTTTAAGGAGAAAGCGAGAGAAAGGGAGAGAAATCTGCTTCCTTTAAGTTTTCAGGAGAGGAGATCATCATCATGATGATTTAACGGTGGCTAGAAATTTGGGAGGTATATAGACTTGTGCTCTAATTCTCTGTGCTATTTACGCTTAATTTTCGTTTCATAGCGGGTCTACTACACTGTTAGAAATATGGTATAGTTAGGCAGCTATTGGTTGAATTTGCTTCCGCTTGGTATTGAAATTATACCGGTCTGTAAAAATGTGCTTCTGATATAATAACACTTTAATACCGAGTTATTACTACGGGGTACTACTTATTAATTCAAGTTTGGAATTGAAAAGCACGTAAATATATTTACATGAATACAGCCTGGTATTATTTTAATACTAGATTTCTAAGAGTGTAAAATATATTTTACCACTTCGTAGTAGAACTGGAACATCATTTACGTGTCCTCTTATTCAAATCTCATCACGTCACGTCAAATCATCCAATTCTTTACTGCTCAGATTCTTCTCTTTGTTGAATAACTGCTGAATGAATGAAGAATACGCAGCAAACTACGTAATCACATCCATTTTGCTTTTGACATTTGACAAGTATTTAAAATTTAGTGCAGGCTCAAGCACTCCATGTTCAAATCATATTAGAGGCGTCTACATGAAAATCTTGTGTAGTAAAAACAGAACTGTCCTATTTAAATACACCCAAAATTTCACGAGTTGTAAGATAAGAACAACTTTTTGTTCATACTATAAGGTAGAAAATTGCTATTTCTTTAGAATAAATTTCCTCTAAATTCACTAATTTTTTCAATTGATAGTTTCGTAATATAAAAAAATTAACTTTACATTGTCATATTAAAAGATGCATTTATCTGAAAATTCGCGAAGTTGGTTCTCCATTTTAGAAATTTGCATTTAAAGATATTTAATAGGGGTAGAGTGAGACTAAAAATCTATGCTATTTCAAAAATCCTCATCCAATGCCACCTTAACTCACTGTAAGAAGAAGAATCTCTCAAATTGAGAAAAGAGACCATCCGTCGAGCGAGTGTAACCCATTGAGAAAATCCATTCATCCAGATTTGTCCTTGTTCCTTGCTCCGTACGAACAAATCTCTCTAAACAAATCTCTTCTGCTGCCGTAGCGAATGCATAAAATATTTCACTTGTCATTCATTCATTGAGTGTGTGTCTGTCTTGCACAGAATTCCATCCAGGGCGTTATTGTCATCATTTGAAATTCTAATTTCCTCGCATCCGCCAAGCCAAACATTGCAGCAAATGCGATATGATGATATGTAGCAGAATAACCTGCATCTGTGGTCTAATATCTATTTGAATTTCAGAAATGGTTTCAAATTTCCGACAAGATTTCCGTTTGAATGGGAATACCAAATTATCGCTGCATACATATTTACGGGTGCCTGGCCTCCATTTAAAATTATTAAGGGGGTGAACTTTTATGGGAATGGGTTTGTCCGTCTGTCTGTCTACATATACGACAACTTTCGAACAAATTTGAAATTTTTGAATTTGAATTTCGAAATGCATTCTTCACCAATGCGTTTCTAATTTTTAGTAAAAAGTTAAACTCGAAGGTGAGAATTGTAGGTCGTAAGGTCAGAAAAGGTCGAAAATGTCGAAATTTTTTAAATTTTAGTTTCCACCGTTTTCGATATGGTTTTGGATAGGAATTTAAAAAAAATCATCTTTTCGGCAGACAATGACCGTGACCGTGCCTACAAGGTCAAAAAGGTCACATTTTTTGACGCTTTTAGACTTTATTTACAGAAGTATCTTCACTTTGGATTCACCCATTTGCTACATTTCGTTTCCCTCAGTTTATTAAATTGTCACTTGATCTGCTCGATCAGCTATTCTTTTTTTCCCATTAATTCCACTTAAAATTTTTCTGACTTAAATATCCATTGAGGAGAATGACTCTAAAATCTGCAAGTGGCGTTTAGTCATCGTCATCATGACTTAACAGTGGCAATATAATCCAGAAATTGCATACACGTGCACCACCACCACCACTTGTATAAATTGCTCATTTAAATAAATGTGCAAATAATGCCAGGCCAGACCATGATTGAAATGTCACGCTGAATGGAGATAAAATGGATTTACAAAGTTTGCACTAATTTTGGCGATGATGTGATCTACAGTTGGTTTTGGTGAGTGAGGAATATGTATTCAGCTTTGTGCGAGTTATGCATACTTATTTGCACGACTTTTGCCCATTCATACATTCATAAGCATTTTTCTTGATCCGATTTCAACCACTTTGCACCAATAAGAAGGAAGTATGGGATTAGTGTAGAGTTGTAGTTGCACTTGGTTAGACTGGGGATTTAAGGATTATTATGGCGTGCCCTATTTAAATTTATGGCTAATTTAATAATACATTTTCCTATATAGCATTTATGTTATGCCAAAAATATAGGGGATTTATTTTCATTTCAAAAATAAATTTTCATGGTCAGAATGCTTGGATTTTTTGGTTCATGTTTAAAATTCGAGGATTTTCATGCCCCCAAAATTCTAGACGTACTTTTTCATGCCGAAAATGCTTGGAATTTATTCTCACGCTCAAAATTTTACGAATTTATTTTCATGCCCAAAATACTACGAATTTATTGTCATGCAAAAAATTCTAGGCATACGGTTTCATGCCAAAATTGCCACAAATTTATTTCCACGGCCAAAATGCGAGGATTTTCATGGCTAAAATTCTAAACATACATTTACGTGTCTAAATAAAATGCTATGATTTTATTTTCATGACTAAAACGCCACTTTCATACCCAAAATTGTATCCATACATTTTCATGCCTAAAACGTCATTTCATGCCAAAATTGCCACAAATTTATTTTCACTCCCAAAATGGGAGGATTTTCATAGCTAAAATTCTAAACATGCTTAAATAAAATGGTATGATTTTATTTTCATGCCTAAAACGCCACAAATTTATTTCCACGCCCAAAATGCGAGTATTTTCATACCCAAAATTGTATCCATACATTTTTATGTCTATAACGTCACCAATTCATTTTCACTTTTGGACATTGTACACCTAAAAGTGCAACATGACGCGCGTATGCATATCAATTTAAGTGGAGTAACATTGTTAATTCCTTCACTTTGTCGTGGTCTCTGTGTGTGTGTCATCCTTCTTCCCTGCTTTCGTCTGTCTCGTACACTTTGCAAGTACATATGTGTGACAACATGATTATTTGCACGATGTATGTGTAGGAATACAATGTGGGTGGCTGGCGAGTGAGGTAACCTTTCATGCATACCCATTCATCCACCTGACACGTCAATAAAGTGAGGAATCCTCCCTTTGACGTAGGTTTAATCAAATACATACCTACGTAGCTCAGGCAGAGCCATGTCATCCCACCGACCGACCGACCCAGCCAGAAACTTTGATTGCGAAGGACACCCACAAATACAGTACTAATAAACTGTTCAAAACGAAATGTAACAAAGGGGTGAAAGCATATGGGGAATGTGTATCGTCTTCCGTTAATTAACGTGTAAAATGATGGAAACTAATTTTTTTCGATCTTTGATCTCATCCAAGGGGTCAAAACTACGCTGATTTAGGACATCCCTGTCCCAAACAATTTTTAAAACGGATGAAATATATATATAAAAAAATCGACATTTTTGATAATTCACTGTGGCGCTGTAACGTTATGACTTTCTTTCTAAAGTTATCGTGCCAGACAAGCCTCCTAACGTGCAAAATACTCGAAATTAAATTTTTTTCGACCTTTGACCCCGTCCACGGGGTCATTGAACAGCAAAAACTTCGCAAATATGACATCTCCGCCCCAAACTATGTTTAGTACGGGTCGAAATAAGTAAAATTCGACATTTTTGGCAATTGACGTCAACACTGTGGGGCTATGACCTTATGACTTCCGTTCTAAAATTATTGTGGATTTGGACAGACGGACAGACAAGCCATTATTCCCATAAAGGGGCTTAATAATACCCCGATATGGATGACATCGTCCCTGCCGCGGTTTTGTGGTGGTGGTGGTGGTGTTAGTATGATGTGGTTATCACCATGGGCTAGCTATGCAGCTTTGACGTACACAGGAAATTTCGCACTATTGCAAAACTTGAGAAATTAAAGGGCTCTTTGAAAAGCTATATTTGGAAACATCAAAATCAAATTGCAGTTACATACTACCTGTCGTCAATCGTCGAGCAGGCCAGCAGCCAAGTCACTGCTGATTTGATTTTCAGTTCTTGCATGGACCGTAATTACTCGTTGACATATCAATTAAGCTCGTTATACTCGTGGAAATGATGTGAAT
Organism: Folsomia candida; assembly: GCF_002217175.1. NCBI lineage: Eukaryota > Metazoa > Arthropoda > Collembola > Entomobryomorpha > Isotomidae > Folsomia > Folsomia candida. The sequence goes on from NW_019091201.1 coordinate 5,431,801, forward strand.
TATGCGCGTGTGGAACACTTCTACTCTATAAAAAAATCAATGCATTTTGGCTACGAGAATTTTGCATAGAAATTTGCACAGTCAGTGATTATTAGCACGTGTCACGACGTGAAAATGCATCCAGTTTTGCAATCCTTTCTTCTAATACTTGACACAATTCAAGCAAGTCTTGGTAATATTGGGGGACCTCAGACACACGAAAAAATCGTCGCTTAGAATTTCGCTTCGTTTTTCGCTTATTTCCTGATAAGCGAACTCTGGGGCAAGCGAACAGAAACTCAACTCAGAAGTGGGGTTGAGGTCGGTTAGCTCCAGTCGGAACAAAATTTTGCAAATTTCATAATTCTGGCCATGCTATCGATAAGCGAAAAACGAAGCGAAATTCTAAGCGACAATTTTTTCGTGTGTCTGAGGTCCCCTATTGTAAAATCAATCCGTAAAATTCGTAAATTTACATACAAATTTTTCCTCATGTTTCGAAACAAAATGGCAATTCATGCATGCCTTGTAACATTGCAAATTCCGTAAACTTGCAAAATTTTACTCCTTTTTCGAAGGAAAATCAGCTTACAAAGTTTTCTAAGTAGGTTATACCAATGAATTTCCTCAATTCCACGCGTACATATTTTGCATAACTGTGCAAATTCTGCACGAGTCTCACTGAGCCTTTCATTCGCATTTAATTTGCACTTTCTCCGTAATACTTGAGTCCTACTCGCCGCCCAATTTCCTACCCCACGTACACACGTACTAAATTTACTGCGTATCCTTATACATAAATTGTGTGGTTATCTAATGATGAATCATTCCCCATAATTATTTACCACCTCAATCCAATCCATACTGTCCGTTGCTCTTCCATAAAATAAATTAATAGACCACTCTCCACTAATGTGCATCCCACGATATCTCTCTCTTCCAGTGGCCGCGGAAGCTGGAGGGGACAATGTCCCCACGGTTGTTCGATATCCGCATCATCTCCCCATCTTATATAAACCCATCCCTCCCCCCATCCTACAATGTTAATGTCCCCACGGCTTCCGCGACCACTGCTCTCCTCTGCCACCCATTATATAACTCGGAGCTACTCACTCCCATATCGCAAATCCTACACAATTACAGCCAGAGAACAATGGGGAAAGTATATAAGAGTAGAACGAACGGACGGATATGGTTTTTTCTTTCTTTTTACGGTGTGAGATTTAGCAGCAGGATACCATTCACAAAATTCTCTACACGTTCTGCTCCATTCATGGAAAGAATTTGGCGTGGGTGGAGAGGATGTGGACGCGGACGTGGCGCGTGTGTTGATAACAACACGGATATAAGCTGGTAGCAGCTGGGGAAGGAAATATGCTCGAGGTTTTTTTTTGTATATAGCAAGAGAAGAAAAATTATGTCTTTGGAAAAGTTGGGTCTTCTTTTTTTTGGTTAGAGGAAGGGCTTATGTAGTCGGCAGGGTTGTTTGTCTGTCGGTATGTCCATTAGGCTCGTAAAATTTGAAACTTTGCAGACAAGGAAAATATATTTGTCCTCAGAAAATTACAATTTTTGTTCATATTCTAATATTATTTTGGTAAAGAATGGCTCAAAATTCGTATTTTTACCCTGATTTAGGGCTTATCTAGCATATCATGGCTTTGTCTGTCTCTGTATCGATTACGCTGGTAAAACTTATCCTTGAAATTTTGCACACAAGCAGAACGTGCAAAATTAGGAATCTAGTTAGAAAATGTGAAAAATCTGTGCAAAAAAATAAAAATTGTCTTGGTCATATCATACCCACCTCAATTCTTATTAGTAACACCCTGACTCGGGCTAAACGAGGCTACCCTCTATCTTTTTTTTCTTGGCCCAAGTCCCACACCAAGTTTGCTTTCTCTCCGGCAAGACAATGAAACCCAGAGACAACAAACTTTTTGTCTCGGATTGTGGTCATTGTTCTTTTTGGAGAAAGCAGCAGCACTAAATGAATGGATGGATGGATGAGAGCCTCTTTTATTTGCTTTGCGTGGTGGTGGGTCGTTGGTGAAAGCATAAGTTTACCACTGTAATGTGCCAATTTGTATTTATTTTCGGTACGGTACAGACAGAATTAAAGGCTGTACATATATTGGCGTGGACTAAGTATATTCCCTCGTTGTGGTTGCGGTGTCATTTTACTTCACCCGGCTATTTTAAGCCTTATATGGACATACATCTATTTATGGACTGATTAGCTACATAAGGACATGGTTATGTTACATGCTTTCTCTTCGTTTGTCTGTACCCACGATAAATAGCTAAATAGCAATGTCTTTTCAAGCATTCTTTAACTCGCACCCACCTCACCTTGCCAATTGTTATCGGCCACATTATTCCACCACCAGACCACCCACATAATCCGGTTGACACATACACGCCACCACCGTTTGTGCGGTTTTGGTTGGTTGGGTGAAAGTAAGTATGGAACAAGGAAGGTCTCCTGGTAGATGCGCTCAGATTTTGACGAAAAACTAGTGTGATTAGATGACAAATTTAATTAGGATGAAATTTGGGAAAGACACGATCTCCCAATGGGCACGTTTGGCAGAGATATTTGCATCTCAAGAGGAGAAAGTGCGAATTAAATCAGGAAAGTGTAGCGTTTCTCGACTTCGCGGCGCGTTTTCTCCTCTTCGGATGCAAATATCTCTGCCAAACGTGCCCATTGGGAGATCGTGTTTTTCTCAAATTTCATACTAATTAGATTTGTCATCGATTTACACTAATTTGCTCAAAATCGGACAGCATCCGCTAATAGAGGTCCCTAATCGCTAAGTAGTTTACATCCATCCGAGGTGAACTTCCATTTAATTTTAGCCGTTGCTCTTGAAAGGATAGAATTTCTCGGTGAGCTAAATTTAACACGTACTTTCCTTTACACAAGGAGGAGAAAGCAGGACCACAAAAAAGGGTTTTGTTGTACGTTCGGTTTGTTTGCAGTTTTCCGGTCTGAAAGATTGAGCCATTTCTACGACTTTTACTTATCTATCTGTCAGCAACCAGTGGCCGCGGAAGGTGTGGGGACATCGGGGGACATTAGAATTGTAGGAAAAGGGTTTATATAAGATGGGGAGATGATGCGGACATCGAACAACCGTGGGGACATTTTCCCCCTGTCCGCACCCTTCCGCGGCCCCTGTCTGTCAGCGGTTTTATTGCGTGGGCGGTTTGGTTTGGCTGGGTAGGAGATTGGACGGGTCGGAAATTTCTCTTGCACAATTGATATGTTTGCACGGAAAAAAGCTTCATCAATGAATAGATGAGTTTTATTATTAGACTTCGTCGTGTCTCCTTTATTCACTCAGCAAAACCACGGGTTGGGTTTCCTTAAAGAGAGTAAGCTTTCCCTTGCGTGCGATGCAGCTTTTACATGATAGATGCAAATGTAAACATTAGTGGGGGCAAAATATGGACAGGATTTTGAGCCGGGTTCTTCCCAGGGTTTGGATTTCGGGGGGTGTTACACCCATAAAAAGAGGAAAATCTATGTGGAGGAGGCAGCAGTCAGGCGAAAATACGGTTTTGTGAAGGAACTAACTTGTAATCGCTGGAAATTTGCATTGTTTTCGCGATTTTTTGAGAAATGTAGTATTTTGACAATGACGAAAAGTTGATTTCTTCAGAAATCATGTATTTTCGTGTAACTGCGGTATTCTCTACGTAGACTTTAGTTATTTTGTGGGTGCAACAGCCCCGGTAATCTAAATTCTTACAAAAATATAGATCTCAAAATACTGTATTTTGAACTTTTTATCGCTGCTAAAATACATTGTTTTCAAGATTTTTAAAAATACAGAATTTTGACAGCGATTTAAAAATTTATTTTCTTTATAAAACTCCATATTTTCGACCGACTGCTGCCTTCTCCACGTAGATTTTCCTCTTTTCGTGGGTGTAGCAGCCCCCCGAATTAACAATGGAGCTCAAACTACGCATCATTTTTCCCAAGTATTTAGCCCACCCCTGGTTGATTTCCTAAACATATGGCCACGAATTTTCCTGTATGGATGGATTTCATCTCTCTCTCTCTCTTTGACAAGATTTTGCTTACTTTACCCACTTATACGAAATTTTTATGCAAGCTGTGAAACAGTGTTGTGTTGTGTGTTTGTATGTCAGTAAAGTAAATCCCTCTTGAGAAGTTGTTTTCCTTCGGTAAACCAAGCCATCCATCCACCCACACGATGCCAGTAAGGAGCAGGAGATCACCATATGCGCCTAAGTAATAGGATGTCTCCGTCTTGTTGACTTAGGCAGAGGAGAGCACCGCTACCTTTCACTTACAGATTTGGGTGCCCTGAAATGTTCGGAGTTTATCATGTTTTCGAAAATTTTCTGAGCAGTAACGCTTAAAAAATTTCAAAAAATTGAGAATATGATACAAGAATTTTCTTAGTCCACAATGGGACAAGAATTTTCAAAATCCGAGTAAAATTAGAATTTTGACTAAGGTATTCTGAGCTTACAATATTTCCGAAAATTTACTAATCTTCAAAAGTAAAAATTTAATAAAAATTCGATTTTGGCGAAGATTTAAACAAAGCAAAAACAGGGATTTTTTTAGTATTTTTACCCCTTTGCGTCCATTTACAAAAATAGAGACAAAAGTCGATCTTAAATCTTTCTAACTTTATATTTTGTTTTTATACTATGCACAAAAAACTCTGTCAGATAACCGCTCAGGATTTTTTGTCTCAATTTTTTAAAACGAACCATAGTCTATGTAGACTATATTCCCAAATATGTTTATCCGAGGGGCACCAAAACCTGGGAGTGTCAGGTATCTCTTCCCTCCTCCTCAAAGCACCGAAGGCCACCACGCGCTGGAGCCTATCCACTCCTCCTCCTTCTCTATCCTCCTGGGGGGCTTTCTCCTCTAAGCCTACAAAACTTTCTCTTGGGGAAACTGCTGCGAGCGGAGGAAACTCCAGAATTTTACAGCCACTTGGCTTTTGTGTCGTTAAATGAAACACGGGCAACGAGCCACCCACCAGCCGCCTCGTGCCGCCGCGTGACAAAAGGGAGAAAAATTGATGAAATAACGCGATAAAATCTTGCTCGTCCTTGACTCCTTCCTTGCTAAGTCTTTTGTTTACCAAAGTTTTCCTCGTTTTGTTAGCTTTGCCAGGCGCCTTTTTTTCGAAATACGACAGATTAAAAATCGGAGCAGAGTTGGATGTATAGTGGAATTGATTTGTTACCGGGTTAGTAGTGGTTTGTGTCGTAGTGGTAAATTTTTCCTGATTAAGCGGTAATGCCCTTTACTACCAGTGCCGCAAGAGAAATATTTATGTACATGTATTCCGGTCAGTAATGATTTATTACCAGTTTACTAAGAGTGTAGGGTCACATATATATTGGGATTGATTTGGTAATAACTTTCTACCGGATTGGCAGTAGCTTGTTTCTCCGTGGTAAATTTAGTATTGATTTGGTAATAATTTTCTACCCGATTGGTAGTAGTTTGTTTCTGTTTGGGAAGTTTTCCAATACCACAACATTACTAAAGAATAATGCCCGGTATTACCAAGGCCGGTAGAGTCAAAACCTAATTATGTACTCCGCTCGGTAACGATTTAATACCAGTTTTCTAAGAGTGCCTACCCGCGTAAGTAAATAGCTCGGTGATACATAATTTAATCTGCATTTCCTAGAAAATTTAATTTAACTTTGCAACCAACCAGCACACCACCTTTTGCTTTTCATTCATGTGGTTGGTTGCATGGCTGGTCGGTTGAGCAAGCAAATTCCGTTCCACGAATTTCTGCTGAAATACACATGTTGACCATGCAGCAACGAAATACTTTTGGTCGTCGTCGTCGTCGTCGTTCGTTTGTGGGAGAAAGTTGTTTATGAATGAATGCCTTCAATACGTGTACATGTGCACATACTTATTTTCCTTTTGAAGTTGATTGATGATGAATGAACCGTATGTGTGTCCTTGTATATTTTCCTGCTTAATGAAACTATGTAGTGGTGCTGCATGGAGATCGGTTTCTGACTCACAAGGCACATGTCCGACATGTATGTCACGGATCGGGTTAACACCCAAGACTAAAAAAAATCAAATAACTTAACACAAATTACAGAGAACTTGAACACTTTTGCAGAATTCAGGGAATTAACAAGGTTTTGAATTGGCAAAGCCCACTTTCACCATGCCAAACTATATCTCTTGGCTTTACAATGGTAAAAATTCGCATTTTTGCCAATTTAAAACCTTCCCAAATCCGGAAATTCTGTAAAAATGCTTGAATGCCGCATACATAGAGGATCGTTTGTGTTACGTTACTTGATTTTTTAAATCCAGATTTTTAAGAAAATCCGTGCTAAACACGTGGAACACGTGCATTGCCCCTGTCACAAAATAAAACCAGGGTCTCCCTTTCCTTCTTTCTTATCATGTATGTAATGTAACCCACCCCGCCCGTGTAGGAAATGGAGAGATGCATCAATCTCTAAACTTACATACATAACTACTCCTGGATAAGCCATCTCGTATAAGCCACCATTAATACATACACTGCTCAGTCAATGGTCCTTACATATCTAGCAGATAACCCATCTCATATACATAACCCATACTGTTCAGCCAAGCTTACACAATTTGTTTCCCGTCCCCGTCCTCCTCCGCATTGCTCACTTTATTTCAAACAAACTTCCGCTTCCCTTGGCTTTCCCCAGGCAAAGGCAGCCTATCCCACCCAGCGAGGGCCTGGGAGGGAGGGAGGGAGGAATATAGCCTTCCCCACGCTCCCAACCTAGACAAGGAGAAAGCCCGAGTGAAAGTATAGAGAAAGAAAAAGGCCTTCAAACAATCGATTACCGACTCCACCCGCCCACGCCGTGCACTCGTGGCAGGCAGCATATAAGCGCTTTCTCCATTCACAATTCGCCATAGCAGCACCACCACCACCGCCACATTCCTTAGATACAAGAGAAAAAGTAGGAAGTGTGGAAAATCTCGTGGGTGGTGGGAGGAGAAGAAAGTTGTGTTGTGTGTGGATGGAGGAGGAAGGAGAAAGTTAAGCTGGTGGATACATTTTGTGAATGAAACCCTCGCTGCTGCCAGGCTGATTTGATTGTGTCGTCTCATTTTCTTGGCAGAGGGACAGACTCGAAATTTAAACAGGAGGAGAAGAAGGATGAGACTATTTATTATGGTGAAAGGAGGGCATTGTATTTCTCATGGGGTGATGTATACACTGTTAGAAATGCGGTATTAAAATAATACCAAGCCGTATTCATGTATGACTCTAACAAAGTGGGATTGATAAGGAATACCCTGTAGTATAACAGCTCTGTATTAAAGTTTTACCTTATCTTACCTTAGTTTTATCTGTAACAAATTTTTACGGACCGGTACAATTTTAATAATACCAAGCGGTAACAAATTTAATTCCGAGAAATCAATACCTGCCAGATTTCTAACAGTGTAGATATCCAATATTAAAATAATATCAAGCGGTATTTATGTATGACTGTACCAAAGTGGTATTGATAAATAATACCCTGTAGTAACAGCTCAGTATTAAAGTTTTAATATATCGATAGCAAATTTTTACTGACCGGTATAATTTTAGCACCAAGCGGTACCAACTTTAACACCGAGAATTCAATATCTGCCTGACCATACCAGGTTTCTACTAAGGGTTTCTACCGTCCAGGTGCATAAGACGGTAATAAGAGTAAGACGACAGAGCGGATTATATTATTGCGGACAGTGCAGTGTGGCTTCTTCGTTGAGCTTTTATCGACCAGTTCGACTACCAGCCAGCCGGACAAGCTAGAGCTAGCAACCTAAGGCTATAATTTTCATATACACTCGGCCCAAACACGCTTACGAGGCGGATTCATTCACTCTTTTTTCTCCCGTCTCAAAGGACTATTTTACCCTCCATTCATGATTCTTCTCCTCTTCTCCTTCTGTACATAAACCAAATTTTACTAGAATTGACTGACACCGACCCCTCCAACTTTCTCCCTCCTGGAAAAGAAAGGCTTACATCCAGCTTAGCGGATGCCCAAATTGAAATTGGATACAAGTCTGAGATGAAGACGAGTTGTTGACAATACAGATGATAGAATTTTGCAATTTCTTATGTCCTCCTTTCCCTTTGATGTACGTTCCTCAGATTTTGCAAATGTCCATTCATCCATCCACTACTTAAATCGTCATCATCATCATAAAATATGGAGGATGAGACTAATACCGGGCACAAAATTAGATCAAATACATATCTATTCGACTATGTAGGACTTTCACTCGGGTGGATCAATTTACCCATGAGAGAGAAAGACCTTGTATTTTTCGATGGGATTGCTACACTCTCTTTACTTTATTCCTTTTGGCCCAATGACATTGGCCGTGGCCCTGGGATATAGACAAGCAGTGGCCGCGGAAGCTGTGTGGGGACATCGGGGGACATTAGTACTGTAAGATTAAGGGAGGGAGGGGGTTTATATAAGATGATTGGGATATCAAACAACCGTGGCGACATTGCCCCTCTGTCCCCCCCTCCCACCCTTCCGCGGCCACTGTATCCCCAGCTCACTAGTCGTGTCGTGTGGTCGTCGTGCAAATAGCGCGTGCAGGCAGGCAGCGGCTGCGTGGCGTGGGCGGGCAAAATTTTCTCCTTGTCATTATGATATCATTATCTTCACCCGGCTCTATTTTACGAGGACTTTTCTCTTTCATGAAGTTAATGCATGTGCAAAAGTGGGAAGATTCCAGCTCAGCAAAATATTGAATACTCAATTTACTCAGACTTTCTCTCCTCTAAGAAAAAAGAAGAAAGTGAAAGGAGAAAATTTGCGGTTTGAGTGTGGGTGTCAGTCCCTAATAACTTTCTTCTTTCTCCAGTGAAAGCAAAGTTAGTTACGAATAATTGCGTATTTTATTCACTTATTGCGCAACAATTTTCCCTGAAATATGACCATTTCTCTGTTTTAATGACTGTCTATCTACAAGTTTTCTACTCAATAAGAAAAAAAAAGACTTTCTCTCCGCAAAATATGTTTCTATTTGTTTTCAAACTTTCTAAAACTTGAGAGAAAGTTGTTCATCATTTGACCCGAATTGAGTCCATATTATTTACAAAGTGAATGCGAAAGTCTCCAATTCCATTTAATCATTAAGTTTGTATGTAAGAGTGGATCTGGTTTCAGGGATTATTTCAGCCTTCCACTCTTCACAACAACAACAAAAACTGTGTATGTATCTGCCTTGTGTTCAGGTTTACTGTACTTTGCTTTCACCACACCCACAGCTTTCACTTCACTCGCTCTCTTACACAAATTCGCTGTCTTCTTCTTCATCTTCTTCTTCTTGTCCATCTGCCCACACATTTTTGAGCTAAACATCCCCGTCTCTCTGGAGGGGAAAGAGTCTTCTTCTTCTTTCTCCTCTTGTGAAATCCGATTCCTAAGAAGAAAAAAAACTTTAAGAGAAATCTCAGCAAAAAAAATGTGTCGTGTGGAAAAATAAATTGTTGACGAAGAGAAAAAAAGAAGATGAATATGCATTTTTTTCATGAAATGAAAAGACTTTAAATTATTCTAATTCAAGGAAGTACTAATTTTGCTCTGTTATTTTTTCTCGGATAATTTAAATAAGTACAGTACACTTATTAAGTAGCTTCAGCTACTTTATGTGAAGACTTTGTCTGTCTGTCTGTCTGTCTGTCTGTCTGTCTGTCTGTCTGTCTGTCCGTCTGTCTGTCAGCAGGATATCAGGAGAACGGATCGAGATAATCGAAATCGGTTTTCGCCATCATACATAGGACCCCAGGGGGAGGATCCTATCAACTTTTGGGGGCAACCGGACCACACCCCCTTTGGCGACAGGGGGTGTGGTCGGGGCAAAATGAGATTTTTAGTGCAATTTAATCTATAGGTGAAATAGAGTAAAATTATGTGTTCCGGAGTTGTGCCACACCCCCTCGGCGCCAGGGGGTGTGGTTGGGGCAAAATGAGATTTTTAGTGCAATTTAATCTATGGGTAAAATTAGGTGAAATTGAGTGAAATTAAATGAAATTAAGTGAAATTAAGTGAAATTAAGTGCTTCCCCGATTGTGCCACACCCCCTCGGCCCCAGGGGGTGTGGTTGGGGCAAAATGAGATTTTTATAAAAAATTAATCTATAGGTGAAATAGAGTGAAATTAAGTGTTCCCGAGTTGTGGTGGGACCGTTTGGGGTGAAGTACGTCTGAAGCTACTTCCGTATGCGCGTTTGCGACGGTTTATTTCCGTATGAAATTGTTGGTTAGGGTTTTCTTCATGATCAAAATTACACCTCAGGTAGTAAAAGGTTGCTGATAAAATTGTTAACGAGCATGAAAAATTTTTCATGCAAAATTTTTTCATGAAAAGACTTTAAATTATTAGAATTCAAGGAAATACTAATTTTCCTCTTGTTTATTTTCTGATCACCCTGCAATTTATTTTCTGATTGCTTATGAAATTGTTGGTTATCATATTAGAAACTAGCAGACCTCAGGTAGTAAAAGGTTGTTGGTCGGTCGGTGGGTCGTAATTTGGCTGATTGGGGATGATGAATAGTGCCAAATTAACCGGAAGGGATAGCATTATCCCCTCCCGCCCACGCGTCCTCCTAACCAACGCCACCACCTGGGCAGCCAGTGGTACATAATCCATCACAAAAATGAGTAGACCGGCCAAAAGGAGTTGTCTTTTTTCACAATATATACTTCAACTTTCTTGATGATTTGATACCCCGTTGGGATAAAAAATTTCGAAAATAAGTAAATAAATATGTGGCCGGATGTCCATATTCGCAATCACTCGTACGCACACGCTGACTCACTGAATATGCATGAAAGGAAACTAATTTTCCTAAATTATAGTCTCTGCTCTGAATAGAACGTAATTTTCCCTAAACAAGGCAATCACCCATTTATGACTCATTCATACTCGTCCTCACTTCAGCAGGATTTCAAACATTCCGTCAAGCACCTAATTCACCATTTTCATTAAACTAACTCTTTTGTGCAGCTTGACATTGTGCACATGTAATTACGTGCGACGGAGAAAGTTACGTATTTTCATGAAAGGAGACGTAACTAGGGCGGAAAAATGTCTACATTTGGAAAAGTTTTTTTCTCCTTTTTCCGGAATCCTTTCACTTCTGTACACGTGGGTGGATCGACTTGAATGCAGATTTTTTTGCGTTTTATTGTCTTTTTTTGCGACAGGGAGAGAATGCAAGTGGATGTTCTGTTCTGTTAAGTCGAGATAAATATGTACACAAACAACTCTCGAGCATCATCCTCTTCAAATTTGCGGGGGCTGGAGAAATCTAATGAAATTTGTTAATTACATATCTATTTACTGCTACACCACCTCCATTATGGTTTTGGTTTTGTTCTTGTTCTCCCACTGATTAATTGACAATGGATGAAATTCATGCCTCACTCACCACATTTCACGATTGACTTATAATACCTTCAATTGCATACAACAAAGTGCAACGTATGTACATGCGATCTTCGCACCGACATAATTACTGAATGCCTTTATTATTACGCTGCTTTGAAACGTTTGATGCCAGATTATTTGACACTTAAAAGCCCGTAACGTTGCCTTGGTGCAGGCTTTTGATGTTCACCAACAACCCACGCGCACATCGTCATCCTGATTTAATTGCTCCTTCAGGCAAAGTCAGTGGGTGGTTCGGTCGGTATTCGATTTGATTAAGCTCCACGTGCCTTTCTCCAGAATCAAAAACGCAATTTACTTTTCGACGTATGATAGCATTGTGTGGTGACACGTTTAACGATTTAATTTGATTGGTGATGGTGAGGTGACATGTGAGAAGGTGATGGGTGCTTTAATGGTGGGCATGAAATAATGTGTACGGCGTCCCCAGGGGAGCGGAGGACATTGTGTGTAGTGTATGTACAAGTGGAATATTTTATTACTTCCTGGTACTTTCTTCGTTATAAAAGAGTTGTGTGTGGGTGGGTGGCAGAGGTGGGCAAAATATGGACAGGATGTTGAGCAGGGTTTGGATTTCGGGGGCTGTTATACCCACAAAAAGAGGAAAATCTATGGGGAGAAGGCAGCAGTCTTAAGAAAATTCAGGTTTTGTGAAGAAATTGACATTTTATCGCTGAAAAATAGTATATTTTTAAAAAAATCGTGAGAACAATATATTTTGACAACGATAAAAAGTTAATTTCTTCAGAAAACCCGTATTTTCGACTGGCTGCTGCGTTCTCTACGTAGATTTTCGCCTTTTTGTGGGTATAACACCCCCGGAAATCCAAACCCTGGACGAAGAACCAAGCTCAAAATACTGTAAATATTTTGCCCACCTCTGGTGGGTGGACTGGACATACACATGTACAAACACTGCATGGAGGTAGACAATGCATATGTAAATATGTAGCGAGGTCATAGATACGTACATAACATGCACGTATGGGTCCGTGCTTGCTAACAAATTCTAATTAGACAAAGCTCTCTCTTTCTTTTATCTTTCTGGCAGCTCTAATTTTATGAATGAAGTGGGTTAGCTACATACACGAACAGGACGTGTGTGGGTGTGGGTATCCATCCAATCCAGTGGGCCAATCTCAATAATAATTTAATATAATAAAACCCACCACCACCACCACAGACAGGGTTATACCATCGTCAGCGTTCTTGTAATATACAGCCCAGGAGGGATATATATCCATAAATATAGTCCGTAAATATGAAGGCGGAGAAAGTACATACATATTTCCATCCATTGTTCTTGGTTGCCTATTAAGTCTGCCAAAAATCGCGTAGGTTGGTCGAACTGGAACCCGTTGGGTGATTTGGCGTATAATTTTAAGCTGAAATTTCCAAAATCGCGTAGGTTGCTCCAACCTTGAATGATTTGTTAACTTTAAAGTACAAAAGGGCTAAATTTTCGGATGAAATTTCAAAAATCGCGTAGGTTGAGCTAGTCGATTTCGAACTCGTTGGATGATTTGTTAACTTTAAAGGGACGTAATTTTCAACCGAAATTTCCCAAATCGCGTGGGTTGCCTGAACTTGAACTTGTTCGATGATTTGTTCAGTTTAAGGTTTAAAAGCGCATAATTTTCGTCCGAAATTGTACTTTTGTCCTTGTTTTCTCTGTAGTTTGAAAATTAGTGGTCATTACTAGGCATAACCGAATGGGCGGATGTATGCCCTATTACTATTATCTTCTGCTTGGACTTATGTATGAATTATTGCCTAACAAAAAAAATTTGGTTAGAACTCCCCGAATGCATATCTGAGTGGATTATATAGATTGGATTTATACCAAATGTCACTTTTAGCATGTACCAGGAGAGGCTCGAGTCTAATTCGTGTCAAGGTTTTCGGACGACGCGGAGGAATCTCTTGATTGCATTCCTCCCTTCATTTCCTCTCGGCTCAGGGGACGTTCATTAATTATGTACGTAACGCATGAGGGGGAAGGGAAGTCTAATAAGGCTCCAATATGATGTATATCGTGTCTATGTGACACATGTTAAAGGGGTGTCTAAAAAATCGCGACTTTTGCCTTACATAATTTATGAACGGTCCCCAAATATTATTGAACTAGGCTTGGCGTTACATGTAGCGGAATTCGGAAATATAGCAATTCTCCACGGAATTATTCAAAACTTTGCCCTCAAACTAAATATGTAGCCATGTTTCGTCATGATGATGATTATTCCCTCGCGGTTTGGGGAGATTGGTCTCTTTACTAATTAATTGGATTGCTATAGGCTAGACTTTGATAATGGATTTACTTATTTATTTATTTACCTGCATATTTCTAGTATTAAATATATACTGCTTAATCTGAGACATATTTATATATGTCAAGGTACATACTAAATTTCACCCAATTTTTTCTTGCTAATTACAGACGAAGGACGTGCCAAAGAAGAAGGCGTTCTGGTCCACTGCTTAGCCGGCATCTCACGCTCCGTCACGATTACGATGGCTTATCTCATGTATAAGGTGAGGACTTACCTAATAAATATATAATGGAGGTCTCCCAGCGAATGCTCTCGGATTTTGGGAAAATCGATCATAAATCGTGACATAAAGTCGACAAATGCTACAATTTCAAAATTTACTGGGCGTTTTCTCCTCTTCAGATGCAAATATCTCGGCCAAACGTGCCCATTGGGAGATCGCGTACTTTGCAAATTTCATATAAATTAAATTTCTGATCGATTGACGCCAAGTTTTTCAAAATCTGACACCATCCGCTGGGCCACCTCCATTATCAAAAATCATCAAATTTTTACCTTAACCAAAACCTAACTTTCTCCTTCATCTTATCCACAGATGAGCCTCTCCCTGAACGAAGCGTACGACATCGTTCGCGCCAAGAAGGCCAACATTTCACCAAATTTCCACTTTATGGGCCAACTCCTCGATTTCGAGAGGCAACTTCATTCCCAATTCCTCAGCCCACCCGCCCTCGGATCCAGCCCCGATTCCGGCATCGAGTTCGACCGCTGGCAATCCAATTGATGCCAACTGATGAAGGGTCTCCTTGCCAAAAAGAGACACCACCACCCCGTCCCCTGAAATCTGAAAAAAATCAAAAAATACCCCCCCCTCAAAATTTCGAAAAACCTAAAATTTATTATGATGAGCGCGGATTATTTATCTATTCCACAATATAATCAATATCTGCTGCTGCCAATGTACTCCAAGAAAAGAAAAACTATAATGCCAAATCTTAATTTACATACATACAAATGTTAATTAATTATTATAAACAAATGTCTATTTATCCTTGTTACTTTTTAACCTATATACAAACGTATGTACAACAATTCATTTCAATACCATCCGTGTAATCCCAGTCCTCACACGTTTATTAAGTAGTTCTTAATATTATATTACAATCAGTAAGAGAGAAATATCAAAGTTAACATGTTGGCAAATAATTTTTAACAATAATTAATTAAATATTTATGTAATTAAATATATATATATAATTAAATATCCAGATTAATTAATTAAATGGAAAATTATTCTCTTTGTCGTCGTCACCGTCGTCGTATTTAGTTAGTTGGTTGGTCGTAATAGTTAGTTAGAAGAAAATATATATATTGATGTTTTTTCGCAGTGGCCGCGGAAGCCGTGGGGACATGGGGGGACATTAATATTGTAGGATGGGGGGAGGGAGGGGTTTGTATAAGATGGGGAGATGTTGGGGACATTGTCCCTCTTTTGTCCCCACACTTCCGCGGCCCCTGGTTTTTCCGATATGCTGACTGGGCTCAGGATTAAATGCAGAATGGTTGACCAGTTATATGTAAAAAAAAGTGTTGGATTAATTAGTGTCGAGAATGGGTTTGGATTTGGATTTTTGTGATGTTTTTAATTTACAAAGTCTTTCAAGTTTTTTAATTATGGTGAAATTTTAATTATTGCTTAATCGTTATGTCAGCTTATTTTTCGTGCAGCATATCCATTTGTTACACAATTTTTGGTTTTATTCATGTTAAATGGTACAAGATTTTGTTATTTAATTATTTTGTCCTCCAAAAATTACACACTTAAAGATGCATTAAGTGCTAACTGATTTTTTGGAAATGCAACGGCCAACAAATCACTTAGCACATAATGCACCTTGAAAAACGCTATTTAATTTACTATATAAAACAAAACGTCCTTTTAAAGTTCAAATTGAAGCAGCAATTATAAAATAACCTGCAGCCATACTAATTTCCAAAACACTTAGAAAAAAGTCTTGTTTTACGTCATTCCTCAATCCCCCAGAATATTTACAATTTAGTTTTTATTATGAGTAAAAAGTGTGTAAATTTTTTAGTTTTTAGTTAAAAAAAATGAAACATTCGAAATTTATAGAATCGAGATCACGATCATTCTCTACTTAAAAACAATCTCGTTAAAACGAATTTGCTTTAAATTTGCACCGGTTTAAATACATATATATTTTTAATTTTAGTTAGTTAAATTTATTTATTTATAATGTTCCCATATCTTAATTTACATAATATGAGTCTTACCGAGCTCGAGTTAACCACTCAAAAACAATTAAACTAACTGCCTTTATTTATTTTGCCAGTTTTTTTCATTTACATATATAAAAGAAGTACCTATTTAAATATTATAAATTTTACCATTTTATGTAATGGCAAACTTGTGTGATTCCTTCTCAGAATATGGATTTGATCTTTGATTGTGATTGTATTAGTATGGAAAATTGTGAGAAAAAATCTCTTAAAGTTTTAACCTAGGACTGGACAACCCTTCACCAAAAATGTCAAAATCGTCACATTTTTAATCATTTTTCCCCTCTGGGAACTTATTTTAAAATTCTGAACAACAAATTTGTAGTCAGTGAGTTGATTAATGAAATGACTTTGAGCCAGTTTCGACGAGGTCCAATTTTTCTGAAGGCTTCTTAACCTTGAGATCTCCTCCTTCAAAAAGTGTCAAAATCTGGAGTGTATATTTCCAAAAAATTTGCATCCTCTTCCTCTACAAATTTATTGTTCAGAATTTTAAAATAAATTCCCAGAGCCGATAAATTATTAAAAATGTGACGATTTTCAGTCCTATGTTAAGTAAAAACAATCTTCTTATTTCTTATCCAATACTAAAAAAAGAGAGAAAAATTATTACGTAACTATTACTTTTTGACAATCCATATAAAAATTCCCAGAATTTTTTCTACCAATTCTACATTACGTTAAAAATTTCTTTCTAATGACCGATGCAAAAAAAATGATCAAAGAAATGAAATGAAATGACTGTTGTACTATTTGTGACTGTTTACCATTTACCTAAAAGAAAAAAACCTACCCGTTAAAAATGAAATGAAATTAGGAGAGCTAAATAACTACAAATTAACTGAGGATTAACGTACAAGTGAGAAAGAAAAATACATGTATTTTATGTATCACTAGTTAATAGTTGACTAGTTTGTATACGTGATGATATTTGATAATCATGTCACTTTTTCGAAAAATCCAAACTTCATAATTTCCAAAAAATTGATAATCAATCATTTAATCGTCGTTGTTGTTACCTATTTACCATTCATAAATCAATCAAAGCATTATTGTCAATGCAAGTAATTACTTTGAACAATCCTGTATAATCAGAGAATAATTTACATAAATATATATACGTACTTATTTACATAATTGTCGTAATTAATTATGTAAATGTATTAATCGTAATAATAAATATGGAATAAAACACAGTAAACGTACATATTTGTCGTCTTGTATAAATTATAGCGAGGCAGTTCACGCGGTGTTTGGTAATTTTGTAAAATTCGTAAAATTTGGGTCAAATAATTTTACGAAATAGGAAGGCGCACGTGGTCTTCGTAAATTTGCAAAATTGGGAAGCTAATGTTCCCCGGAAATATGCGGAGTTTGGAAATTTATGGATTTTACAAAGTTACGAAGGACCGCGTGAATTACCTCAGTATTGATAATCACGTATGTAATTTAACTCTATATTTCAATCAAGTACGAAAAGTGATATGTACTGACCCCCCACGTGACGACCCATTGATGTTATATATTGGACTTATTATTGATATTACTCTCTCTACATGGCGTAATTTACATATTTCTGTATGTGCAAGTAGTTCTTTCTCCAGTGAACGAATGAGTCAGACCAATTTCTGAGAATAAAAATGTTGTAATCTAAAAAATATATATATTTCCATGTTTCTATTTTTTCATTTTTACATATTTACATTGTTTTAACAAAACTGTTGGAAATTTGCCTAATTTTCTTCGTAGAATGATGAAAAATACGGAGGGTTTTTCTATTTTTATAGAATTTTGTAATTTTCATTTAAAATTCTGCAGAAAAATTGCATAATTTATGGCGCATTGATTTTCATACGGGATTACCATCTTTGTTATATAATTTCTCGAGACAATGTACAAATTTTTGTTACATCTTGATACTGCGGAAATTTGCATGCAGAATTTTCTAGAAAAATTTGGAAATTTGCGGCACCTCGAATTTTTTTCATATGGGAAGAGCATCTTACTCTCTCTTTATTCAAAATTTTTACGGATTTTCTTTTGTTTGCAACCAATGCGCAATTTTTTACCAATCTGTTACAACGATCATGTCATTACAGCCATTGTATTTGCATTCAATTCACATAAATACATTGCATAACCAGTTTAGCCAAGAAAATTATACCACTAATTAATTATAACAGACAGACCAGAACGGAACGGTGGTCAAGTTTTCATACAAACGCTTTTCTAATTGTAAAATTTGCAAAAAAAGGAACTTGCTTCTAAACATGTTTTTTCCATTTTTTTCTCCATGCAATCTACCGTCAATCATAATATCGGCTTAAAACTGGGCTGCTTTTGCTGGGCATTCCCACCATAAATATATGCAAATCCTCTCCTCCCGGTTAACTAACCATGTCATGATGATGATGCTGATTACAAGATTAATTATAAATATAATTGCAAAATAATATTTTACTGGATGTTCAAGTATGTCAAGCGTGAATCCTCTCCAGAAACTGGTTGTAACTCAGGTAAAAACAAGTTTTTAAAGCATCTCTGGAGAAAAATTCACACATAAATCCAGCCCTATTTAAGTTATCAATCACACATCTTGGATAAAAACATGCGAATTATTAATCTAAATTATTCCATGTATAAATCTTTAAGTATTTACATATATTGCGTACTTCTTACCCGGCTGGTTTTTTGCTTAATTACATCATCTTATAGACAAGGAAAGCTATATAGTATTTAATTTAATATATTTGTTAACTACTCCAGAATGAAAAATGCACAAAATTTTTGCCTTTGTTAGGTCGCCGCCGGGGTATAAATAGAGACGCCACCTTCGCCTCAATCACCACTTGCTAAATTCTTCGCAAAATTGTAAGCATCATGATCGCCCTTCTTTTCGCCACGTTGGCCCTCGCCGCCGTTAACGCCGTCCCGCAACATCGTCCAGCCGCCCTTGGTGCAGGGCCAGGCATTTTGGGGGCTAACACTGTACATATTTACATACATAAACTCTTTACATATTTATTTGCATATTTATGTAAATTTATGCTAAATATATCATCATAAAATGTACGCAGGCCGTCTGGAGCCCGTTCGTCTGTCGGGATGGCGTCATGGGGCCGAACGACGATAGAATGAAGGGCATCGGAGCTTGTGCCAAATCCGTGGCGAATCAAGACGTTAGTATTTTTTAGTAATTTTTTTAGTAGATTTTGAAATTTAGTAGAAAATAGAATTAATTTATTTCAATTTTTATATGTTTTCAGTGCGTCTATTTCTGCCAAGCGGAGGTTTTAGGATTGGTACGTGTTAAAATAATTGCTAACTTGCGCCGCAGTTGAAGCTATAACAAATGAGTCAAGCCTTATTAAAGAGTTAAAAAAATAACTGTATCTTTTCCTATTTATTCAAATTAATTAGTTGGACACTGCTGGACTTCCACGAACTGAAATTTATGACAAGTGGGTAGAAGTCGTCTTTCCAGAGAGGCATCATGCCGTTGGAAAAGCCTGGTTTAGAGATTGCTACCAGAAATATGGTAAATTTTTGATACAATTCAAAATTTTAAATTTTAATCTCTGAAGACAAAATTTTAGTGTTTAAGTAATTAATCAATTTTGCAGGAAAATTCATCGACAAATCTGACCAATCTTGCAAACACGCCAAACTTTTTGGTGACTGCACCTGGTCAATCCAGCCACAATTGGTATTTACATCAATTTTAACAGATCTATTTCCCCCTAAAATGTAATATTGCGAAAAAAAATTAGCAACATTTCCTCCTCATCTTTTTGCAGACTTGCCCAAAGGCTTAAGACAATCTCGGGGATAAATTTGCATATGTACCCCACCGGTTTAACCAGACCAGTTTAATTATCCTCAAAATTTATCTTCATTTCAAAATAGATAAATAAGATTACAAAATTTTGAACCCTGCTCAATTTCATGCACATATTTTAAACACATCTCATTTATATCTCACTTGTCATACTGTACTTGATTTGCACCCGTTATTATTATTATTATCGCATCCTCGTGCTAGGCAAAGTGACCTGAGAAAAAGTTGCACAATTTGCGAATTTATACATACATTCGTCTGCATACCGTTACGATGCAAAAATCGTATTTGCAACAAAGAAAAGAATCAACGAACTTGTTTTCTTTGCAAATCTTGACATTTGACAAGTAAACTTGCTTCAAAATATATTGCTCCCTAAAACAAAATCCGGTTTTTCATATGATTTTGATTTCCTATAAAAGCTGGGGTTTCTACTTGATAAAAGTTACAACAGTCCGAAAAATAATTCTGCTGCATTTCATTTCAATTTATTCCGTTGGCAAAAAAATGTGCAAAATTTTCGCCCTCGCGTCAGCCCTCGTCGTCGTGGTGGGGGCGACCGCCTTAAATCCGGCAGGGCGTGCAGAAGATGTAGCTGCCATAGACACCGTAAGTATTTAAATAGCTAATCATTTTTTCGTAGATAAGCCTCAGTAGAAATCAGTACCGAATTCTGCAGTAATCGACACGAGCTCGATGCATGCATATTGTATTTGCATAACTTTTTACATATATAATCCTGCGAAAATTTCTACTGGTTTTACTCTGATATGCATAATTTTTCACAAGTTTTCTGCACAAATCGCTCTGCGATGTAGATTTTCTGCAGAAAATTGAGCTAAATTTCTGCAAGAAAGTTGTTGAAATTATTAAACTTTTACAAATTTCAGAGCAAATTCCAACCTTTGACTTGTCGCAATGGAACGTATGGCCCGTCAGATGTACAAGCTGGCAGAATGGCGACGGAATGCACAAACTATGGTGTGGAAGCTGGACAGCAAAATCCAAATGTATTTATTAATTTATCACAAAGAAAGTATTTTTACTAGAAATTTATTTACCTAATTTTTTACTGTTTCTTTTTGTGTATTTTTGTAGTGCGTATACTTCTGCCAGTCAGAAATTTTAGGATTGGTAAGCACAAAACTTTACTAAAATTCTTAATCAAGATAGTTTATTGTAAATGAATGAAAAATGACAGACTGATAGTCTTGAGTTCTTCATTTTCAGAATATGATAACCACTTATCGTGAATATTTTCGTATTCCTAATTAAAATCTATTATTTTTCAATGACATATTTATTATATGTACATAGCTGAACACGGACGGATTACCCTCTCGGATCGGATACGACACCTTCGCCGAGCACACGATTGTCCCAGAATATAGAACAATGGCGATTGACTGGTTTAGGGAATGTTTCGACAAATATGGTACATTCCAAATTTGATAACACCATCAACTTATTTACATAATGCATAAATTTACATAAATATTTAGGTGACCAAATCGATAAGACTGACACCGAATGTAAAGCTGCCGGACAGCTGAACACATGCACGTGGTCGATCCAACCAAAACTGGTAAATTTTGTAGTCGCAAAATTTATAACAACGTTTTTAACATTTATTTTTGAATTCACAGATTTGCTAGAAGTTTGATTGTCAAGAAAACCATTAGTTCTCCACCTTTTTTATACATTTACATAATCCGCATTTCAATTTATTTTATATCTCGTAACGAATAATGATTAATTAATTGATGAAAGGTCGAATAGCAATTAAACGTACGTAATAAATAATAAATTATTTATGTCAAATCGTACGCACAAAAATGGGACGAGGTAACAAAACAAAAAAGTAAATAATAATGCAATAATAATGCATCATTCATTTCATTAAGCAACCCGACCACCCATCTTAAACCTACTTGTAATTAAAATACTTAAGTAATCAACAAATCAAACTGCATCACAGATCACAATCGACTCCATCCATCCATCCATAAGTATTGTCACAAAGTGCAGTAGCAGCAAATATACATACATAAATAACTAATGTCACTTGTATATACACATTTACCTAAATTTCATTGTAGACTTGCCTCCAAGGCTACCACTGATCATTTGCATCTTGTATATTCATTACCAAATCGTACATAAAATAAAAAGGGGTCATGTAATGTCATCATGTAATGTGACGAGGAGAGAGGTGGGGACAATCGTATATAAAGACGCCAACAAAGTGATGCACTTCTTCACAAATAACAACTGTGAAGGGTCACCTAAGTATTCGTTTTCAGAGTGGGGTGGCAAAGTTCCAAATTTTGTTGCATTTCTTGGTTCCTTAAGTCGTCAAAAAAATAAATAAATACCTGTAAAATGCATCCCTTCCTTTTCTCTGCGATCCTGTTGGTTGTCATCGTCGGAAGTGTGAGTACTTCAACTAATTATTTTTTAAATGAAGTCACGGTAATTAATCCCTTACAAAAAATTAAATTGGGCCCCCTTCACATTTTTTTGAAGCACACGACCAGTCAAGTTTCTATAACCAAACTTTCAAAAATGTTTCAATTTTTTCGTAAATTCTTTGAAATGAGTGCTCGAGAAAAGTTATAAATTTTTCTTCAAATTTCCATTGAATATTTACTCCATATTCGTCATATTTTTATAAAAATTTTATAAAAATTCTCTTCAGGCGTTCACCCAAGATGTCCGGTTTGCATGTAAAGATGGCAAATTTGGCCCGACAGAATCTCTCCGAGCAAAGTTGGGGGTTTGTCATAAATCTGAAGAGTATGGGACTGGAGAGGGCAAAAAAGATTTAAAAGTATTTATTTCAAAAATAAATATATTTCCGAATTATGCATAATTTCTACAATTTTTTTTTACAGTGTGCCGCATTCTGTTTTACTGAGGCTGTAAATGGGGTAAGTTCAGTACAAATTTATTTTTGCGAATATGTAATATTTACATTTTCATGCAAAAAAGTGAACGAAACACAAATCGACGCATTAATAACACAATTTTGAATTATTTAATAACAGTTTATCTAACGAATCCGTTGCAATGTAGGACTATTGAACTTGAATTTTTCATTTCCATTCTATGATAACCACTTATCATGAACGTCACTTATCATACCTCTTCCTAATTAAAACGTATTGTTTAAATTTGCATATTTACTTATCTAGTTAAAGGACGGACTTCCCGATAAAGCCGCGTTTGACCAACTCATCGAAACCGAAGTTCCCGAAGCTGAGAGGAAAGTTGCCAAAGAACAGCTTGCTTTCTGCTTTGAGAAACATGGTAAATCATTAAAAAATTATTACATTTAATTAAAAATACTTAATTACCCAATTTAAGTTATAATCTGTTTATTCATCCTGCAGGAGAAATTGACTTGAAGGATGAAAAGTGCGTGAATATCGCTGCTTTCAGTGCATGTGCGACAAGCCTCATTGCAAAAACGGCGTGTTAGGTGTCAACTATTTTGGGAGATTAAAAACGTTTTTAAACGATGCTAAATATTTACAGAAATATGTAAAAAATAAATACATAAATAAAGGTCTGTTAATATTTAATAATTTTTTATTATGATTGCAAACAAATTTTCAAATCCGGATTTCGAATTCTCGACTGTAAATCCGAGTTGGAATCTGTTTAGAAATTATTTCAAAATTTTATACCTTTTCTGAATCAATGATTGGCAAAAAATCGCCTATTTTTACCCTTCTTTTTCGAAAACATCATATTTTTGTAAATATCAAAGTGAGCTCGTACATCCAATATGGTAAATGGTCGTCGACTTGATTTTCGACTTGACATTATTTGGGGGTCGAAAGGTCATGAGGTCACCGTCACAAATGGCATATCGATGGAAAGGTGTCGGCCAGTGGATTCAGAGTTTGCATGCTTTCTATGACCCCCTGACCTTCAAAGTCTGTTTTGAGTTTTTATTCCTCAATTGTCCAGAATTTAACATAGCAGCGGATTGGGAGCTAACACGACAAACACGCAATACTATCAAGGATCTACCTATGTAGATATTAATCAGTACATATTAATCATATTATTAAAGAATAATGAACAGTAACCGCGGTAGCGTGGGGACGCACGGTTATTCGATGTCCGCATCATCACCCCTCTCCTACAATGCTAGAGTCCCCAGATGTCCCCACAGCTTCCGGGACCACTGATAATGAATAATTATTTTTATTTAACGGTTCGTGTGCAAAAGAGTTTTGACAGGTGTAGATTAGAGTGATTTTGATAATTATAATTGGAAAAATGTTGGAATGGTGTCCAGGGTTGAAAATCATTCTTCTGACGCTCGTACAGCAACATTAATCGAAACCCATGAATTAATCAATCAAACATATCATTAAAGCGTAATAATCACTAATCATCACGTAACTTTTAACATTCTGTCTAAAGTGTAAGAGTTTCGACAGTTGCAGATTAGCGTGATTTTGATAATTGGAATAATGTTGGGATACATATGATATCAGTGGCCGCGGAAGCCGTGGGGACAGTTGGGGACATTAACATTGTAGAATAGGAGAGGAAGGGCCAGGGGTTTATATAAAATTTGCAGATGATGCGGACATCGAATAACCGTGGGGACATTTTCCCTCTGTCCCCCCGCTTCTGCGGCCACTATGATATATATTCGATTACTATACCCACATATTTTGAGAATTACCCAATCACTAAATTTAGACAAATATGATACGACTATTTAATGCTTGACGAAATCGATTTATGCTTTATTCTTACTTGAAGGCAGTGCCGCGACAAAGGTGGATTTGACTGGATAATGGTTTCCAGGCCGTACGGCCCGGAGGGCCGTACCGGGCCTGCCTAAATATACACTAGATAAAATCAGGTTTTATGATTAAACTTTTCAAATCATGAAGTTGTTAAGTTTTGATGAAATTGTTAAAGAATTTAATTTACGCTAATGTCAATTGAATTCATTCATCTGAATCTATTCTAACCATTTAGTTATAACATATTAAAACTTTTTCATAGACATTTAGCCATTTTACGTAAGGTATGTGTTTTCCATTTCAAAACTTTTTTTACCGGAAAAGGAGGAAAAAAGTGGTAAAGGGGGGAAAAGGCCTAGTGATGGGCAACCTCAGAAAGCCTCTCGAAAAGTGAGGCCTACGACCTCGCATGTCGAGAAAGCTCAAGGCCTTGACCTCACAATTTCAGTCTTGGCCTCTGGTCGGAAGCTATAGGTGTCGACCTAGGCCTAACATCGGGAATCTTCGCCTCGGCGAGGCAAGTCTCGGCCTCTCTAGTTTTCAAAATATCGGCCTCAGACCTAATTGGCGTCGACCTCAAAATCTTTAAAAAGGCTTAGGCCTAAGGTCACAAAAACTGATCAAAGAGCCCGAGGCTTCCCATCACTTGAGGCCATGTATTTATTTAGTCCTTGAGGAATCTATATTTTCGTACTTCAAATTTGTATCTTCGTGAATACCGCCTAGTTTAACCTATTATCTTCCTTCCCAGATAACAATTCGAGATTTCGCTGTGGATTCTCTAGCGAATTCGCAACGAAATGCACGCCGATTCGCTAGCTAATGCGTGGAGAAATCGTGGAGTCGCTACGAGTTCGCTTTGAATTCGCCAGCGAATCGGCGGATATTTCGCTGCGAATTCGATACGGAATTTACAGCGAAATCTCGAATTGTTATCTGGGTTCTAGTGTTTCTACCATTTTATTATGTATACGTATATTAAGTGAATTTCAAAAATTTCTCGGACTGAGCGTATTACTCCAATGTTCCCGAACTTATGAACTTAATCTTATACAGACATCAAGTATGAACTTCAATTTTTAGAAATGTTAATTTTTAAAGATGATTAAAATATCAAACTCATTCCGGTATTTTTTAGTGAAGCAAATTCCTAGCCGCGAGAAAAGTACTAAAAATTGATTGTCCTGAGGTAGGTATTTCGGATTTTGACCTGACTAATTTTAAATTCTTCACGCTCAGAGATAAGAGGAACTGTTACATTTTTACTTGTTTTCGCTTGTGGCAGAATTTGAAAATAAAATTTCACCAAAATCAGTATTTTTCAAAACGCTCTAACTTTTCTGATCATTTAAAAATAGCTTTAATTATTTTCAATGCTTTTTGTATTGTTAATGATGCAGATATAGCATGAAAATCTCAGATTTTAGAAATTTTAAAATGAATTTTAATATAGGTATAGGTAGGTAAATTTATTATTGCTCGATTGATGTGGCCACAGCCTTTACAATCATATCTCAAAAAAATTTAAATTTTAATAATTGCAGGGGAGTAATTCTGAGCAAGAATTGTGCTTAATTTTTGAAATCGGGTTAAAATTCGAAAAGTGTATTTAATAAATTTAATAATTCCGCTACAGGGGAAAATGCAATACAAATTCTAGAAAACAAAAAAAATATTGGTCTGTTTATTTTGATGCTGCAACAATAAAAATTAGTCCGGTCGAAATAGGAAATAACCAACTTACAGCTCTGCTCTGTAATCCCAAGTCGATAACACACAATTCGATTTCTTGGCCATTTATCTAGCGATATTGATTAAGTTTTGAACAAGGCCAATGGGAAAAATGTATGAGCCATATTCCATTTTCCTGGTAATGTGAGTTTCTACCAGTCGAAACCCTGATTTTTGCCGGACTGGTATTAAATTACAATGGTTATAAAAAAGGCCGTACAATTCTTCAAAAATCCAGGCCCATCATTGGCTTGTCGCGGCACTGCTTGAAGGTCAAACCGACTAGTTGGTTTGAAAATTTTCATAACTATATTTCTTTAGCAATCCAAAAAAAGACTAATTTTGAAGAAAAAAACATTCAAAATCAGAAAGTTCCCAGGATGAGCTGTCCCAGAAAATCACAAGGTATTCTCCATACAGAGTAAGGTGACTTTAACTCACAATTCTTGACGAGTATTTCTCCGTATTTTCAGGTTCCTGCCGGAAAGTTATGTACTACAACAATTGTCAAAGAAAGCCATGTTCGCCAGCCCCATCGTGCCAAAATTATCAAACATACCCATGCTCACCGGCCCCTGCGACAAATTCGTGCCAAAATTATCAACAATATCCGTGTTCGCGAGTCATTCCGATCAACTACCAGCAAACTCCATTTATTTCGGCCCCTCCCACATATCCGTACGGCAACTATCAACAAAATCCATTTTCGCCATATCGGAATTACTATCAATAAGCTCTATTTGGCTACATATTTATAAAACTATCAACAAAATTCATTTTTGCAGCCCGAAAATCCCTAACTGTGGTTATCACTTATGAAATTAAATTATAGATTATACAATATATGGAATAGATAAGTATATATGAAATTTTATCTATTAATAAAACCGTATTCGGCCCTTTCTTTTACCTGGGTTACAGATATTTAATTGTAGAAATTGAGTTAACATTAAGTCGAAAACTAGGTTCGTGTCCTTGTTGTGGGTCATAAGGTCACCTTTCGTTATTAATGACGTAAGGTCTGTGGCAGCGGTTTAACACCACCTCCCAAAAACTGAAAAATGTTTTGAGTTTTGACTCCAAAATTCTCCAGAATTTAACCTCAGCAGGGAATAGGCAGCTATAATGAAGTAGTATTGACAAAAACTCAATGGTATACAATTAACACGTCTCCTAAAAAAATGGTAAAATGTATCGCTGGAGATTCACACCCAGTCAATACGGAATTTATGCACCTACTTTATTTGTTTCATCTCATGAAAAACTGAGTTGATTCCGCAACTGTTTAACATAACGTAGTTGTTCAATAACTTGCCGTATTAATAAAAACTAATTAAAGATGCACATTCAATACAGATTAATCATATATCATTAAAGCATAATATCTAATCATAGTGATTTTTAACCGTTCATGTAAAAGTTTTGACAGTTGTAGATTAGAGCGATTTTGATAATTAGAACAATGTAGGAATAAATATGCATGGTAAATATTCAACTGCTATCTTCTGGTGTCCACAGCGGAAACATTTAATCAAAACTTGTCAATCAATTAATCTGCTCCAACTAATATATATTTTGATTGTCCAATCACTAAAGTCAGATAAATTATTAATATTATTAATAAATACTTGTGGAATCATTTCATTCTTTATTCCTACTTGAAGGTCAGACCTTTAAAAAGTTGTGTGACACTCATCCTCAGAAACACTTCTTCAGCAAGGTTATTGATTGGAAAAATGTTTAAGCGTGATGGAATTTCTGCCCGCCAAAAACACGTGCCCACTAGATTAACATTGCGAGCGGGCTGAAATTCAAATCAAATCTATCACGCTTAAATATTTTTTCTAATCAATAGTTTTGTGCAAGAAAAAAAGGCTCCCACGATGTACAAACATGCTGCTGCTAAACCACAAAGTAAATATTTTCCTTGTATCGTAACACTGGGGGACCTCAGACACACGAAAAAATCGTCGCTTCGAATTTCGCTGTTTTTCGAGCATACCAAAAAATTATGAAAATTTGTTCCGACAGGAGCTAACCGACCTTAACCCCACTTCTGAGTTGAGTTTCTGTTCGTTTGCCCCAGAGCTCGTTTATCAGGAAGTAAGCGAAATTCGAAGCAACGATTTTTTTGTGTCTGAGGACCTCCTTATAAATGGAGGTCACCTGTGTACCATCTCCAATTTTGATAAAATTTGTCTCAATCGATGACCAATTTGATAAGTATAAAATTTGCGAAAGACACGATCTCCCAATTCGCACGTTTTACAGAGAAATTTGCATCCAAACAGGAGAAAACGCGCATTAAAGCCGACAAATTTGACACTTTCCAAATGTACTGCGCGTTTTCTCCTCTTCTGATATAAATATCTCTGCAAAACGTGCGAATTGGGAGATCGTGTCTTTCGCAAATTTCATACTAATCAAATTTGTCATCGATTGATACAAATTTTATCAAAATGGGAGAGCAAACGCTGGATAATTTCCCAATAATACAAAATTCTTGGTTATATATATTTCTCCGTTTTCAGCTTCCCATCTTCAACAAAAGTTTGAAATACGTCGTCTCCTCGGTCAAGGAGGACAAGGGGCAGTGCTCCTCTGCCGAAACAAACTTGACCAGAGGGACTCTGCCGTAAAGATTGCAAGTAATTTTTCTGGTGAGAAAGAAATCGATAATGTAGCCAAATTGCCAAAACATGACAATCTTGTGCGATACTATACGTGGTGGAAGGATTCAATACCCAGTGGAGAGTTATATCAGCTTAAAGTGAAAATGGGAATTCATGGAATGAAGTGAGACCCCATGTTAACATTGGACTCGATGACGCATCACCAAAATCGTCAAAGTGAGCACATAGATAATGGGCCTCCTCAGACACACGAAAATATCGTCGCTTAGAATTTCGCTTCGTTTTTCGCTTATCGATAGCATGGCCAAAATTATAAAAATTGCAAAATTTTGTTCCGACTGTAGCTGACCGACCTTAACCTCACATCTGAGTTGAGTTTCTGTTCGCTTGCCCCAGAGCTCGCTTATCAGAAAGTAAGCGAAAAACGATGCGAAATTCTAAGCGACGATATTTTTGTGTGTCTGAGGAGGCCCAATGATTCATTTCTCGATTCTGGGAGTTGAGTTTAAAATTCTGGACGACAAATTTGTAGTCAGTGAGTTGATTAATGGAATGGCGTTCAGTATTTTAAGCTGGTTTTGATGAGTTCCAATTTTTCTGAAAACTTCTTAAACTTGACATCTCCTCCTTCAAAAAGTGTAGAATCTAGAGGGTATATTTCTTTTAAAAATTGACGACGACCTGCTCTAAAAAATTTGTTGGGCAGAATTTTAAAATAAATTCCCAGAGTTAAGAAATAGTTCAATATAGCTCGAATTTATTTTAAAATTCTGCACAAATTTTTTAGAGCAGGTCGTCGTCAATTTTTAAAAGAAATATACCCTCTATATTCTACACTTTTTGAAGGAGGAGATCTCAAGTTTATGACGTTTTCAGAAAAATTGGAACTCGTCGAAACTGGCTTAAAAAACTCACTGACATTCCATTATTCACCTCACCAACTACAAATTCATCGTCCAGAATAAATTCCCAGAATCCAGAATTGAATCATTCTCTATGTGCTGATTTTGACAATTTTCGTGATGAGTCATCGAATGCTGCGTTGCTTTAACGTGCAATAGCATGCGGGTTTTGAGTTTCAATTATTGTGTCTCAGCTTTCCCTTCTTCCATTTATTCAAATGGCGATTTTGAAACCTCTTCATCGCCTTCCGTTTTTTGTAATATGAGGATTTTAACCCATCCAAGAATCGAGAAAATAAATATATGAAACATATGAACATATGAAAATAATCAGTAAAAATTAAACATTTTCTCATGGAAGAAAAAAATCAGATCGATTCTACGCTCGTAACTCTGTACACCTAAAGATGTTCTATTTTTAGGTGTATTAAAATCTTCATATCATATTAAAATCTTCATTGTTAAAACGAAAGGCGATAAAGAAATTTCAAAATCGCCATTTGAATATATGGCGAAGTGAAAGCTGAGACACAATAATGCAAACTCAAAACCCGCATGCTATACCACCTTAACCTAAATTTTCCACAATAATTCCACAGCATCCCACCTGGAAGTAACGCCCTTAACGTGATCTGCATCCAAATGGAACTTTGCGGCCAAGACTTGCGCCACTGGCTACATCAACTCCAATCCGTCGATGAGAAACTATCCATCGGAATCTGCCTTCAATTAGTCCAGGGTCTTAAACACATCCACACGCACAACCTGATCCATCGCGACTTAAAACCCGATAACATTTTCTTCGATAAGAATAATCCAACCCGTGTAAAAATCGGAGATCTTGGCATTGCCACGGATCACTTTGCCACAAAATCGCCTCTCCCGCACACGATGGGTGCGGGGACAGAGGGGTACCTCGCGCCAGAACAGTCTCTCGCATCGTACAGTAAATCCGTGGATATTTACGCTCTTGGAATAATATTTATGGAGATACTTTGCCCCTCATTGCAAAATGGTCAAAAACTGAAAGGAGCAATTTATAATTTAAAGATTAAGAAAATTATTCCCGACCCGATTAAAAAAAGTGGCCCAATGTTGTCGCATTGATTGTTCAAATGGTATCGGTGGATCCGAAAAAGCGACCAAGCTTTGAAACTATTTATGCCGCTTTGACCACACCAGGGTCAAGTTTTGTAAACATAACTCCAGGTACCTATCAAAAAAAGGCAGTTGCGCAAGCGCAAGCCGTTCCAATGTCTTCGTACGTCAACTATCCAAAAAAATATGCCGCGAACGTATGTGCGCACGTCAACTATCCAAAAAAATATGCCACGAACGTATGTGCGCACGTCAACTATCCAAAAAAATATGCCGCGAACGTATGTGCGCACGTCAACCAGCAACAAAATCCATGCTTGCCAGTCGCTCCAATGTATCAGTACGTCAAGTATCCATCTTTACCAGTCGGTAATGTATGTGCGCAGGTCAACTATCAACAGAACCAGTGTGTCCCAGCCGCTCCTATGTATCAGTACGTTAACTATCAGCAAAATCCATGCTTACCAGTCGGTAATGTATGTGCGCATGTCAACTATCAACAAAATCCCGGTGTGCCAGCTGTTCCAATATACCCGTACATTAACTATCAACAAACCTACAGTACAGGCTTTACACAGCCAGGGTCAGGCCTAGTTCTGGAAATCGTCCATGAAATGAAATGATTAATTGACGAATTAATTATATATGAAATTTTTGTCATAAATTTATATAAATAATTTAAATATATATTTATATACTGATTTTCTTCAATTTCAATTAATATCCTTATATTAGGGGTCATTTGCAAATTTTCGTTCAATTGGATAAGTTTTACAAGCTTGCCGACTTGATATAGCCTGGACCGTTATCACCAAATCTAACTTCTTAGGGGGTCAAAAAGTAATGAAGTCACTGTTCCATAAATGTCTGGAGACGGCTGATTAAGAGTTTACGCAAGATTTATCCACGCAAGATTGGACTTTTCCCAGAAATTCAAAATTCTGAGAAACTACGCCACTGTTAGTCTCAAATTCCCTCAAATAATGCTGACGGGGAACTTTGAGACTCACAGTGGCGTAGTTTCTCAGAATTCCCAATTTCTGTAAAAATTCAATCCTGTGTGGATGGAGAGTATATACTTTGCTTTATTTAATCACCCGACCCAGAGACATAAAAGAGTGTTTTGAGTTTTGATTACGCAATTGTTCAGAATTTAATATAGCAGCGGATTGGGACTTTACATGGAGTAGTATTGACAAAAATGCAATACTATCAAGCACATTTAATTCATATGTATCACTTAATTATAATGTCATTGCATATTATCCCTGCGAACAAATTTCTATACTAAATTTGAATAAATACTACTGTTATTACAGCATGACACCCAATCGTAGTTCATCTGAAAAAGTATGAGAGTTTATTTGCCAATTGTTGATTAGAGTGGTTTTGATAACTTTATGGGATATGATAAATATTCAAGTGCTCCGTTTGATTGTTCAATCACTGAATTTAGATAAATAAATTCACACATACGACTACTACATAATACTTTAGGGGATTATTTCATGTTTTATTCTAACTTGAAGGTTAAACACTGAAGTTCATTTCAAATTTTGCATGGTACTCATATATTTCTTAAGTATTCTTAACGACGACTTTTGTAGAAAACATTTAACAGATTTAATTCAATTATAATCAGAAAGTTCCCAGGATGGCCAAACCTCCTCCAAAACTACAAGGTACACATTCCCTATACAGCGTAACATTAACGATAGTAGTGTCTCCCAGCACATATGCTATTCGAGTTTATAGCCAAATTATTTTAAGCGTCAGTTGATCTCAAATTTGACTTGTTCTAATTTTCAAAAAACACGATCTTCCAATGGGCACGTTTGCATCCCAAGAGGAGAAAACGTAGTAAATTTGGAAAATGTAAAATTTGCATGCGAGACTGTGCGTTTCGCTTGACACTTATTTGATCGAAAACATTTTGTTGTCCGTGGTTTCCCCTAAGGAGGTGAGGTCAGGATGAACTTTTTTCTAAAAAAATTAAAAGTTGGGGAATAGCAGGCAATTTGGCCATGGTAACCAACCAAATTCATGGAAAATTGCCTTAGGAGGCAATTTTTAATTAAAAAAAATTCATCCTGACATCGGAGAAACCACGGACAATAAAATGTTTATGGTCTAAAATTTAGATCATACGCTGAGAGACCTCCATTTTAAGTCACAATGACAAAATTCTTAATGATCACGTACATTTCCGCATTTCAGCATCCCGTCTTCAACAAGACTTTGAATTACGTCGTCTCCTCGGCGAAGGAGCATTTGGGGCGGTGATATATTGCCGAAATAAACTTGACGGGAAGGCCTACGCCATAAAAATTTCTGGGGATGTTTTGGATAAGAGAGAAATTCAAAATTTGGTCAAATTGCCAGCACATGCAAATCTTGTTCAGTACCATACGGCGTGGAAGGATGCATTTTCTAGTGGAGAGATTTCTCAGATTAAAGCCAAAATAGGAATGGCATCTGGGAGTCATTTGAGGTGAGAATATTAACCAGAATACATTAACCTCTTAACTACGAAATGCGAAACTTACGAAGGTGCGTAAGTATAGGCAAGGTTGAGGCGTCTTTTTCGTTAGCAAAAATATTTCGTACTATTAAATATTTTCGAAAATATTTTTAATAAAAAAAAATATAAAAAATCTCATTTGGTTAAAATAACAAAATCTTGATATTCCGCATACCTATCACGATATTGATGGCAAGGAAAAATTAAAAGCAATTTTATGAAATAATTGTTATGAGGGATGTTTCACGTCAACCTTTTGTAAATGACGTAAATTTATGACTACTTTCTTATGAATCCACAGTTCCAGAGGTCGTGATATTTATTTGATATTTTGGGATGCAGAAAAACTCGATTTTCATGTTTTTCGTCAAAATGTGCAAAAATTGGTCATTTAAGTAAATCATAGAAATTTTAATAGGTTGTTTTTTTTTGGAGTGACTATGTACAAAATCAACATTCTACCTCAGAGAAATTTTATTAAAAGTCAGCCCTACATGCGAAATAGGTTAATAACATTTTTCCAAATGCTTAAATTTTTTAAATAATTCTACAGTATCCCGCCAGGAAGTAGCGCCCTTAACGTGCTCTGCATCCAAATGGAACTCTGCGGTCAAGATCTACGCCATTGGCTGGGTCAAGCCTCCTCCGTCGATGAACAATTATCCATCGGAATCTTCATCCAATTACTCCGAGGCCTTAACCACATCCACACGCACAACCTGATCCATCGCGACTTAAAACCCGAAAACATCTTCTTCGACAAGAATAATCCATCCGTCGTAAAAATCGGAGATCTTGGCATAGCCACGGATCATTTCGCCACAAAAGCGGCTCTTTTCCACACGAAGGGTGCCGGGACAATGTTATACCTGGCGCCTGAACAATCTAATGCATCATACAGTAAATCCGTAGATATTTACGCTCTCGGAATAATATTTATGGAACTGCTTTGCCCCTCGTTACAAGTAGGGGGCGATTATCAGAAACTATTTGGAGCAATTAGCGATTTAAAAAGTAGAAAAATCGTTCCAGACTCGATTAAAAGAAAGTGGCCCAAGGCGGCCGGGCTAATCGTGGAAATGGTGGCGCATAATCCGGATAAGAGACCAAGTTATGACAGCATTTACGCCACATTTGCGACAAGTTCAGGTGGTTCAAGTTCCGGTACAAGAACGCCATCCGGCGCTTCTGCACCTCGAAATTCCGCCCCTGTTCCTTCAACCTTCGTTCAAAATAAGGCGCCAACCCTCGTTCAAAATAAGGCGCCAACCCTCGTTCAAAATAAGGCGCCAACCTTCGTCCAAAATAAGGCGCCAACCGTCATTCACAGTGGGGTTCGTTGTAATGGATGTGGAGTTCAGAATATACAAGGGGTTCGATTCAAATGCACAATCTGTGATGATTACGACTTGTGCGAAAAGTGCGAAAAAAGGTGCGGACTTCATCCCGAGGATCATATCCTGCTTAAAATAAAGACGCCGAAGAGGCGTATTCCCGCGGCCGCTGTACCAGATTTTAGCCCCGCTCCCGCCGCAGCAGGAGCTTCTTCCTCAAGGGCAGCGACATCTTCGTATCAAAATCCATTTCAGCAAATTACCCATCAAAACCCAATTCAGTACGATAACCATCAAAACCCATTTTCGTACCATAGCGACCCACATGCTGCACATTTTAACCTGCTAAATATGAACTCTGTTGGACAAACACTTGCCCCATTTTCGTACCATAACGACCCACTTTCGGCACAGTTACACCTTTTAAATTTGAATTCAGTTGGACAAAGTCAAACTGGGACACTCTATGATTTCGACACTAATTCGGACGACAGTTCTAGCGCGGAAGAAGCTGAGGGCAATTACGTAAATGGAGCAATTTGTAACAACTGTTCAGAAAGCGTGACGACCTGGTACCAGTGTGACGACTGTCCTCGGAGTGCTGCTGGGTACTTTGATTTATGTGGGGACTGTCTTCACGATTCCTACCTGAAACATCCTCGTCGTCATAATTTCACCAAATTTAAATGTTATCATTAGTATTTAATTTGATTAATATTAATAGAAAATTTTGTTTCCTATAACATTTTTCGATATCTGACCTCGATATGTGACCTGTTATTAAGGGGTTAAGCTCATTAATAGGAATACGTTTGTTTGTCTGCGTACACAGTAAGTTGATAACGATTTTAGCCGAATGTAATGAGAGATCACAGAGTTTCTTAATAGGAGTACAGATGTGTATACAATAATTCCTACAATTTGAAAGTATTTATGCTTATGACAATGACAAATTTAAGCTAAGAATAAAGCCCAATTAAAATAAACAAGGCGTTTCTAAATCCGATCCGTTTTTAAAATTATTTTAACCTTTCAAAATTTTGAATAATTCACAATTATGTAAACAGCTTGTTTACATAATGCTATTTAGTATACTTCGTAAATTGAGAAGAAATTGGCCGCTCCATGAAAATAGGTGTTTTGGTATAGATTTGCGATTTTTTGAATCCCCTCAGGATAAAAGTATTCGCAAGTTTGCTAAATGAGTTGGGCTGCGAAATAATAAGTTGTCGTGAGTACACCCAATATATTATTTATCATATTATTAAAGCATGAACTAATCCCAAGGAACGTGCATCTATTGCGTCATCATAAAGCACCAATTTTAAAACCAAACACCTTATTCATATTAACCCTTTAAACTGTAACGACGACAATAGTCGTTTTATAAGAAATGGTTTAATTCGGGAGTACGACAAAAGTCGTTCTCAAAAATCGTGGTCATGGCGCGGAAGGAAGACAATTGTCGTTTCTAGGAGGTCATTTATTTTCACCATTTTCTCTCCGCGACCTAAAATTTGTTGCAATTTTGAGATATTTCTCCTATGCCAACACAATGCTAAATTTGAAGATTTTCTAGCCAAAAATTTGGATATTTCCCTATACAACTCAATATTAAATTTTTGATTTTTCAGTTGTTCGAGTTTTATTAAAAACTCCTGATTTCTCCTCACGCGCCATGACCACAACATACTTATAGTGTCCCCGATTTAATGCATTTTCTTGTCGTTAATCATACACGTTAAAGGGTTAAGCTAAACACGAGTAAGATAACGTAA
This sequence comes from Folsomia candida, assembly GCF_002217175.1. Lineage (NCBI taxonomy): Eukaryota > Metazoa > Arthropoda > Collembola > Entomobryomorpha > Isotomidae > Folsomia > Folsomia candida. The sequence goes on from NW_019091201.1 coordinate 5,468,461, forward strand.
TGCTTGCTAGTTCACACATTGATTTTTATGCTAACGCGATTTGACAGTTGTTTAGATTAGAGTGAATTCGATAATTTGAGCAATGTTGGAATATGATATGCGGAATATGATAAATATTCAACTCTTCAAACTTTTAACTACACAAATGCATTTTGATTGTCCAGCCATTAAATTTAGATAAATAATTCCAGTCATACAATTAAATCATTTCATACTTTATTCCAACTTGAATGTCAAACCATTGGGTTCGATTAAATCTTTGCGTGAAATTTCTGCAGTATTTTGAAAGACTTTTTGTAAATAAATAACATTCCACGTATTCAGTTTTAATCAGGAGGTTGCCAGAATGCATAAATACCTTGCTGCAAACCCACAAGGTATTCTCTATAGAGCGCAACTCATTAACAATGGAATTTTCCCAGCGGATGCTCTCCGATTATGAGCAACCTAGTATCAATCGGTCATAAATTTAATTGGTATGAAATTTGCGAAAGTGAAGATCTCCTAATGGGCACCTTTGACATAGATATTTGCATCTGAAGAGGAGAAAACGCGCCGTAAAGTCTACAAATATTACAATATCTAATTTTACTGCGCGTTTTCTCCTCTTCGGATGCAAATATTTCGGCCAAACGTGCCCATTGGGAGATCGTGTCTTTTACAAATTTCATCCTAATTAAATTTGTCATCGATTGGTACTAGTTTGTTCAAAATCGGAGAGCATCCGCTGGGAAAATTCCATTGTAAAGTCTAATGATACACAATTCTTAACAAGTATATTTCCACAGTTTCATCTTCCCGTCTTCAACAAGATTTTAAATTATGTCGTCTCCTTGGCCAAGGGGGATTTGGGGCGGTGATCCACTGCCGAAATAAACTTGACCGGAAGGACTACGCCGTAAAAATTATGTTCAATGTTATTGACGATAGAGAAATTCAAAATTTGAGCAAGTTGCCAACCCACGAGAATCTTGTGCAGTACCACACGGCGTGGAAGGACTCATTTTCTAGTGGAGAGCTGGCTCAGATTATAACCAAGATGGAAATTCATGGAATGAGGTGAAAACATATATTAAGGTCGGACTCGATGACTTATTACCAAAATTAGTACATTTTTCTCGACTCGAGGAATTTATTTTCTGAGTCATTTTTTAAGCCAGTTTAGATGAGTTCAAATTTTTCTGAAAGCTTCTTAAACTTTAGATCTCCTTCAAAAATTGTCAAAGTCTGGAGTTCTCATTTCATAAAAAATTTGCAAATCCCTGCTCTGTCCATAATAATAAATTTCCAACGTCGAGAAATCATTCAAACCGTGTTGATTTTTACTATTTGTTATGATGAGTCATCGTGTCTTATGTTACGACGGAAGTAAAATCTTCTTAAATACTTGTACAGTATCCCCAAAGGAAGTAGCACCCTTAACCTGCTCTGCATCCAGATGGAACTCTGTGGCCAAGATCTGCGCAGTTGGCTGGATCAAGGCAAACTCGTGGGTGAAAGAATATCATTTGAAATCTTCCTACAACTACTCGAAGGCCTTAACCACATCCACACGAATAACCTGATCCATCGAGACTTAAAGCCTGATAACATTTTCTTTGACAAGAATGATCCATCCCGCGTAAAAATAGGCGATCTTGGCATAGCAACGGATCACTATGCCCCAAAAGCTCGACAGCACACGGCCGGGGCGGGAACAATGTTGTACCTGGCGCCAGAACAAGCTCAGGCATCATACAGTAAATCCGTAGATATTTACGCCCTCGGAATAATATTTATGGAACTGCTTTGTCCCTCATTACAACGAGATGATCAGAAATTAGTTGAAGCAATTAATGCTTTAAAGTATAAGAAAATCGTTCCAGACTCCATTACAAGAAAGTGGTCAAAGGCTGCGGGCCTAATTGTTCAAATGGTCGCCGTGGATTCAAGGGAAAGACCAACTTATGAAAGTATTTGTACTGCTTTTCCGGCATGGTCGAGCTTCCTTGAAAGAACTCCAATCGTTTCCGAACCTCAAAATCATGTCGTTCACAGTGGAGTTGACTGCGATGGATGCGGGATTAAGAATATACAAGGGGTTCGATTTAAATGCACTACTTGTAGCGATTACGATTTGTGCGAAAATTGCGAAAAAAAGCATGGACTTCATCCCCAGGATCATATATTGCTCAAAATAAAGACGTCCAGGGGGCGTATTCCGGATAATTTTGGGCCCCACGCGGCAGCTTCATCCTCAAAGGTAAATGCAGCTTCGAACGAGTATTATAAAATTCCAGTTCGTTACAACAATCAGCAAGACCCGAAGTTCGAAAAGCGAGGAATCCCACTTCCGCCCAACTATGGAAACCCATTTCAACCCAAGCCTGACCCAATTTCGGACCCGTTTCACCGCTTATTAAATTTGAATTCGGTTGGACAAACTCGAACCCCCTTTGACACCAATTCGCCCGACAGTTCGAGTGCGGAAGAGGCTGGGGACGAATACTTAACTGGAATAGTTTGTAACAACTGTGACCGAAAGGTGACAACTTGGTATCAGTGCGATAACTGTCCTAAACGGTATCCAGGAGGGTTTGATTTGTGTGTTTGTAGAGATTGTTATCGCCACAATTCCTTCTTGGAACATATTCGTCGTCACAGTTTCACCAAATTTAGAACTTAGCTATTATTATCCGATTAACCTCTTAAGCACGAAGTACACATATTTTATTTAATGAAATGCACAAGTATTTTTTACTGCATAAATTACCCTAAAACCAAAATTTCTAAAAAAAAGAGTATTTATTTGGTATTATGTGGAAAATTCGATGGTTAAAAGTGGATTTTTTTTCCTTATTTTTCTTCTCGAATTGTGGAAATTTCCCTATATCGACCAATGTTAAAATGTGGATTTTTCATATTTTTCGTCAAAAACTCAAAAATTGGAAACTGGTTGAAATTTTAATTGGTTGCTATCAGGTGTAATTATGAAGTCAACATCGTACCGAAGAGAAATTTTATTAAAAGTCAGTGGGACGGAAGAGGTTAATATTAACTTGTGTGTGCGATAACAAGAAAATAAATATTCCTATTTGCATCCTCGAAAAAATTGAATTTTTATTAGCAGTTGAGCATTATTTTTTAGCATTTTAGCATTTCAGATATTTGCATTTAAATAAATTGACTATGGTGGAGTGCGATTAAAATTCTATGACGAAGTTATTCTACCTTAAACTCCTAGATTAAATGATAAAATGGAAGGAATTGAGGGGATTTATTGGAGACGATATTCCGCATTTTCATTCACTGTTTATTTGATGACACACGATTTGCCAACACAAATTTAGTCGACGTCGCATAAATATACCGCAAAATTGTCACTTTATATTATATATACCCTGTGTCAAAAGTAGTTCATACTGATAAGTAGTTATCATGCACTGGAAGTGAACAACTCAAGTTCAACGGTCGCTTTTTACTTATACATTCTTCATTCATTCATTCATTTAGTAGATACGTTTTGCATGAAAATAATTGCCAGAAGTCTGCATAAAATTATTATTTGCAAACTGGCATAAATTGGAAATCATATTTAATCAGTTATACATAAAGCTAAAATTAGGAATTTTTTAAAAACGGTGAACTACATAAATCTAAAGTAAATTTCTTAATGGACCAATAAATTCAGTCTGTCATATGTAAAATTCGCAATATTTTTAGCAAATGTGCAAAAACGACAAATCTGAGTTCAGTTTCGATGCGCAATTCACGTAAGTGCGTTGCTGATACATATTTGCTTTCACTATCTATCAATTCTCGCCATGTATAAATTGCTACTTTGCGAACTATTTCCGTGTGCTGGGCAAACATGAAAAGACTCAGATTCCATGAAAACGTGGACAAGTGCGACAAACGAAAATCATCTCTAGAGCAAAAATTATTATGGTCAGTAAGTTAGCAGGACTCGGCACAATAAGAGCACCCATTTTATCAAGTACATGGATAAGTAAACAATAAAATAATACACTTTTCTCCAAAATCACGAAAACTTAGCTATCTTAAATCAAAGGTGAGCAAAATACTTTTTCTCAAAACAGTATCTTGCTTGAGCCCCATTCTTCCCAGAGTTTGGATTTCCGGGGCTGTTACACACACCAAAAGACGAAAATCTACATGGAGAAGACAACGGTCATACGAAAATAGTGGGTTTGTAAAGAAATTAACTGTTTCTCGCTGAAAAAATATGTTTTTTATGATTTTTTTAAAAAGTATTTTGACAGCGATAAAAGTTAATTTCTTCACAAAACTTATATTTTCGTAAGACTGCTGCCTTTTCGATGCAGATTATCGTCTTTTGGTTCCCTGGGAAGAATGAAGCTCAAAATTTTTATTAACTTATTAAATTAAATTATTTTTAAATTATTTTTTAAAAAAGGGGAAAGTAATGTATTTATTTTGACACCGATAAAATGTTACGTTTTCCACAAAACTTGTAATTTCGACTGACTGTTGCCTTCTCCACGTAGATTTTCCTTTTTGTGGGTGTAACAGCTCCGGAAATCCAAACCCTGGGAAGAATAGACCTAAAAATCCACTTTTTGACAGTATTTTTCTCCACCTCTGAAATACCGAATGTTTAGCATGAATTCCGGAAGGACGCCGGGATCCAATTGGCACGACACGCTTCTTAAAAATCAGGCCAATTTCTCCGACGATGAAAACGAGCCTCCCAAATTATCCCGCTTACTCGACCTCATCGAATGCCCGGTCTGCCGAGAAATCCCATCTCCTCCGATTTACAACTGTGAAAACGGTCATTTCGCCTGCGCCACGTGCTTACCACGCCTCACAACGAATCGTTGCCCGTACTGCCTCGCGACTTTCACCAGGATGAGAAACTATCCACTCGAATCGCTCGTTACGACGGGGTCCGTTCCCTGCGACTTTGTCCAGTTTGGCTGCACCCAGGATAGCTTGACCTTGCTGGAGTATGAACGCCACGTGGAGTCGTGTTGGGCGCAAATTTGGTATGCATTTTATTAAAAAACTGACTAAAGTTATTTTCAATGAGCGACGACACGAAATTTCGCGTCATAACTCACTTAGCAAATTTGCGAAGGGATAAAAATTTGTGTCGTGAGGAGATTCGCAAAATATGGAAATCTTCAAAAATCTAAAGCAAAGTTTTTGCATCAAAAGCACCGTTTTTGACGGATTTCTGTAATTTCTCTTGCTGGTAATAAATTTGCGAAGTAAAAACATGACCATTTGCTGTGTAAAAATTTGCGAAACATACATAGCCCAAAATTTTCCAGGAATAGTTTTGCGAAATCTCGCAATTTTCGCAAGTTACATATGCTCAATTTGCGAGATAAGTTAGCGTAAGTATGCTCAATAATTACATGATTTGTATACTAGGCGTCCCGGAAAAATTATTCAGCATTCAAAAAAGTCACATGCCCACCCCCACGCCAATAATTCATCCCCCCTTCAACCCTGTCCGCGATGCCAGCAAGAAAATTCCACGAGAAAAGTGAAATGTCGCAAATGTGATGGATCTCTACGACCACCGACCCCCATGAAAGAACTCACTGCTTCCCAATCTCAGCTCAATTTCGTCTTTTGAAAAAAATAATACAATTATAATTACCTTTGTGAATAAATACTGACGAAGTGAAATTTCGTGAAATTTTACGGGGGTAAATTTCACGGAAAAGGAAAAGTTTTTGTAATTTTGATAACGTTCCATTGTCAATTAAATTAATTAAATCATGAAAAATGTATATTACATAAATATATTAAATTTTGCAATCATTTTTAAATACTAAATTATGCGATTAAATTATGAATGTTAAAAACTTCTGTTTCACGCTAAGTAGTTGAGTTCATCACATGTTCAGCACCTTAGCCGAATTATTTTATTTGACACTAGTTATTTTTATTTTGGCGTTTAAATTATTCAATTCCGCACGATTTCTAATGTTTAATTACTTAAATCATAAAGTATGCAAATAGATCAGTGCAAATAAATTTTTAATTATGCAGTCTCTATCAATTTCGCTTTAAAAAAATTATTGAAATGAATACCAAATTTAAAAAAAAAAAACAAAAAAACAGGGATTTAGTATTGAAATAATAAGCAAAAAATAATATGCAAATACATAAATCATTCCACGTTTTTTCCATAAAACACTCTTAAATTTTCCTTTTAAAAACATTGTGCAAATAAATCACAAATTATTCAAGCAAATATCTGTATATTATGGATTATGCAAATTAAATTCTTGTCTTATGTATGCGAACAGACAGATTATGAATTAAACATGCAAATCAGAATATGAATTAATTATGAATATAAAATCTTCAAATAAATAATTCACACATTTTTCAATATCTTCAAAACAACTAGAATGGTTTTCTTTATTCAGCAGCAACAATTATGTATGTATCAGTATTTTGTATGTAGTAGATAAGTCGTGGTCACAATTTTCCTTTAATAACCACACACGAGAGATTACTTATTTAACCTAAAACGCATATTATTTTTCATAAATTTTCTTATATTTCGTCATCATCACCAACCAACCAAAAACCGGGACTGTTTCCTTCATTTTTTGTATTTATGTAGATTACTTATGTTTCACGACTTCTTCTTCTTCTGTATAACAATTAATAAGCTTTAAATTAAATTAAAGTAACGGGGGGCATTTATCGTGGGGGGAAAGATAACCTCACTAAATAATAATTAACTAATTAATTAAAACTAAGTTAACAATACTATACACCAACAATGATTAATTAATTAATAAACTAGGAAACAATCAATTTTTTCAGTATGTATTTAAATCTAAAAGAACACAGACAATTCATCATCATTTCATTTTTATCGACATCAAAAAGAAGTTCATTTCAGGCAAAAAATTCAAAAAAATTGTCATTCCTCGGAAACTTTAAGTTCACATTCTCAGTGCTTTCTCTTCTTCTTCCTCAGTCCAAACTCTATCTGTCATTTTCATCCCATTTTCCAATCTAGTGTTCGTTCGGGTGCAAGAAATAGCTGGGAGAAAGTGGTTTCTTGCAGGGGAATATTTTGACGTGGGAGAAATGCAAGGCGCGAGAAACTATGTAGCGCCGCGCATAGTTCATACTGCGCGTGGCTAGATGGCGCTTAATTCGTGCACTTTCTCCCAGTTTCGTGCGTTTTTGCTTAGAAGTGCAAGAAATAACCGCAAGAAAGTGGTTTTTGCAGCTATTTTGACCTGCAAGAAATGCAAGGCGCGAGGTTACGGCGCATATTTCTTGCACTTTCTCCCAGTTTCTTGCACTTCGCAATTCCTGCAGTGCAAGAAATGTGACAAACCGAAACACTGTCTTTCACCGTTCAATCCATTCTTGTAGCAGCAGCTCAGACGAAGATTTTTTATACATAATTAGCATATTTAATTAACTAATAATTAATTAATAATAACAACAATAATAAATACCATTATCCCGATAGACTCCTACACAATTCTCCTCTCGAACAGTATCGTCTGCCCAGATTAAAAAATCGAGTAGTGCTATCTCCGCAAATAAAAATCACAAAATCTTGATCGCCATAAAATACTAAGGGTGTGCAGGGAAGGTTTGAGCAATTTTCTGCCAGCCACAGATTTAGTTCGGGAGGGAATTTGTGGTTTAAATTTAGTATTTAAATAACTTATCTAGGCAAGAATCAATGCAGAAAATCTTGATAAGCTCTGTTAAAAAATGGCAAATATATTGAGGAAGAGCTGAAGGTGTTTTAAAAATATGTTTCCAAATTGGAAACATTCAGCTCTTCACTCAATACTTCTTACATTTCTGACAGAACGTATTAACATTTTTATGACAGGTTCTTGAACAGCTAAGTTATTCAAATACTAAATTTAAACCACAAATTTCCGCCCAAACAAAATCTATGACTGGGGGAACTTGACCAAACCTTCTTTACCCACCCTCCCTAATAATTAAACTAATTACCTAACTTACTACATATTTATCCCGTATTTTGCTTTCACACTTTCTCCCCCCTTCCACCTTTCTTCCACCCATTTTGCATTTTTCAGTGAGGACTACAAAATTATAAATTATCCATTTTATTTATGTATATATAAATTTGATTTTAAGCTTGTGTTGTCATTAATTAATTAGTTAATTTTTTTTGTTTACATATTTCTTTGTAATTACATATTTATGCAATTTTTTCAATAATTTCATACTCCTTTAATAACTGACTTATTTAATAGAGTTTCTACGAATCTGTTGCTTTAAAAGTTTGTAGTTTATCAGAGATAATTAATAATTAAATGCTGATGCATGGCATTTTGTACTAACGCGTATGTATATATGTATTTATGAACGAGTATACTGCAGTACGAGCAAAAGTTTTTTCAGAGAATTTAAATAATTTTTTTTCATTTCCAGACAAGAGAAAAATGAAATTTTGATAAAATCGATTATTTTTTAGTGTGTTCAACTGCTTATTAACAGATTTTTGATGAAATTTGGAGATAATTTTAAGAAGAACTCCAAGCGAGCAGTTTCACGATATTTTTTTTTGTAGTTCCACTTATTATGAGATATTCCATATAATAAAATGACTACTTTAATTAAATTCCATGAAAAATCTTTGTCAACTTTTTCTGTCAAAAAATCAGTTCCAATTCAAACCCGAAATCGATCCTTTTTTCATACATGCATATTTTTACGGTACGACAACCTGCCCATATTTTTCCCTTCTTAGATAATTTACATATTTCTTAGTAAATTACTTTACGCCCACAAAAAATAGGGAACTTTCTCAAAATCCTGACACTTTCTCTTTCTCTGATTTCCCAAAAACTTATAAAACTTTCTTTCCTTCCCAAAATTACGATTACCAATTAAAGTAATTATAGATATATTTTTTAGCCTTAAATTTGTAACAAACCACCAAATTAGCAGTACATTCAGGACGATTTCTTTCTATTACTACGCGTTCCATGTTAAGAGTTTTTCTGCTTGTGGTCACTAAATAATTGGATTTTTTTTAAGCTGATCATAATTTAATTTAAATCGTCACACTTTCCTCGCCCAAATCTATTTTACGATGAATCCTTAATTGACTGTTTTGCTTTTTATAAATATTCTAATTTTGTATGCATTTTTTTTACATGATATTTTCTCCTACACGCACATTTCTAAGGTACATTTTGTATAGTATTTCTGAGTAACCAGTCATTTCAAGTCTTTTCATACCGCATCCATAATAATACACCCGCACCCATACTTTTTTTTCTCTCTAAAAACCACCCAGAAGAAGAACAAATTTGTATCTTTTTATGTAAATATTTTAGGAAGGAATACTTTCTTAAGGTTCATTTTCATTTTCATCAAAAATCTTTTCAAAACGAGGAGCATTCTCAAATAGAAAAAAAAACATTTCTTAAAAAGTTACATACATATTTTTAGCGATAAACAATTTATGTAAATATCCTCTTGGAATTATATATACGCTTCAGAAATAATTAGTTAGCAGCCCACCATTACAAACTTATCGTTTCATTTCCGAGCAAAAAAAAACTTTTCAGAAATTCCCGAGCTTTTTTAAATCTTAGATAAATACTTGCAAAAAAAGTTACGTATGTATTTATTTATATAACAAATTTCATTTTTCGCTTCAAAAAATTGATAATTCTCACCGGAAAAAAGTGGAAATTCTTAATAGAATAATGTATAATATTTAATAATAAAAACTGATTCTATGTATTTACCAGCAGCGTAACGAAATATTTACGTAACTAAAGTTCATCTCTCTCTTCTCTTAACAATCATCGGATTTCAGGTACATTAATTAACAGTAGATACATATTTAGATACATAGATGTGGATGTGTGATAACAATATGTTGTAAATTATCAATTTCTTTCTTTAAAACAACAAGTCTGATGAGGACGAAACTACATATTTTTATATTTCTAAAGTTATTTATATCATATCATATCGCGCGTGGTGATGAGGATCTTGACGGGGATTGCTTTGCTTTGCTTTCATTTCCGGTTTCCATCTTTTCGTGGCAGGTTTACTTACTTATTTAAAAATCTAGAGAAAGTGTGGGTGTTCTAAATTAAATATTTTTATGTTATCTTCTATGTTTTTACGGAGAGATAGAATGAGTCGTTTCTTCTTCTTCTGTTTTGTTTTTTTTGTTGGTGGGAGGAGGAGGAGGAATATTTCCAAAATTATGTATGCGCTTATCGCGCTTCGTGGCGGCGTAATAGCTGCTTCTTTAAAGAGTGAAGTTCTGCCTCCATCGTGTTCACTTTACGTTGTAGGTCGGTAGCTCCCGTCTGGAATTAGGGGACAACATGGATTAAATTTATATTCGAGGTATTCATTCACCAAGGTTTTGGTAACATTGTAAAATTTGTAAATTCTGGAAACTTGCAGAATTTTAAAAATATTTCGAAAGGGAAATAATAGCTCACAAATTTTTGTAAGCTTGGTGAGATCAAGGGGATCTCTTTGTTTTGTAAAAGTATGATGCAAAAACGCCCGGATTTTACAAAATTACCAATAACTGCATGAATTGCTTCAGAATATGGAAATATGTATGTGTAGTTTTTTGGTAATATTGTAGTATCTGTAAACTTTTACAAAATTGTACTCATTTTTCGAAAGGGAAATTAATTTTCAAATTTTATAAGCTTGTTCAGATCAAGGGCGTTTATTCCTTATGTAAAATTATTTTACGAAATTTACAAACTTTACAAAGTTACCAAGGACTGCGTGAATTTTTCAGGATTTTTTTTTGTTTCCCACCACCATCATACATACCTGATGATGATTGGGTTCTGACCTTCGCAACTGCTGGTCTTGACTTTTACAGATCTTTTCTAAACTTGAGATTTTTCCTGTTAATTTATCCAAAAGCTTGATCACCGGTTCCGCACCATCGCTCCCAAGTTGGGACAGCAACATCTTCTTCACAGCCTCCGTCTCGTTCACGTCTACAACAAAGATAAAATACTTTAATTCACGAGAAAAAAGGGCAGAAGCTAATTTATCAAAATTCTCAAAGTCACGATTTCACGACACCATAAATTTCATATCGTGGTCTGGACGTCAAAAAAATGATGCACCATTCATGGCTTTTCACTCACAAAATCATGACCACGACGACCAAAAACGTCTACTGCAGCAAGTTCGTAACCTGTTATCGGTCAAACTATTGCCCCCCCAGCCCCAAAATCCATACGAGGTACAAATTCGTTGCAATGGACAGACCGTGGTTTCGACCAAGTCTGCCGACGCATGGCGAGTGTTTCGTTTCTCGCATTTTTGCTAGATTTCTTGCACTAAAAAAGCAAACACCGCAAGAAATGCGAGGTGCACAAAACTGCAAGAAATGTGCGCCATCTAGCCACGTGAAGTATAAACTATTTAGAGCGACAGGGCATAGTTTTTCGCGTCTTGCATTTCTCCCAGGTCGAAATATTTCCCTGCAAAAAACCACTTTCTTTCCCCCGTTATTTCTTGCACGTGGTTTATTACTTTCAGCCGAAACACTGCGTAAGGCACGCTTTTAACCTAACAGCTTTTGTCGTGTCGGTATGTTTATCTGGATAAAATCTGCTCTTGACAAGGCACCCACGCACCTTCTCAATATTACATTTCCTAACGAAAAAAAACATGAACTTTACCCTCTCCAAAAAGTGTGGAGAGTAAGGAACCTTCAAAAACAATCATATTACGAGTTTGGCATTTCGAAAACAACTCTCATACATAATCTGCATACCGCAAAACAGACGCGTACTGCATACATCAGTGGCCGCGGAAGCCGTGGGGACATTAATATTGCACTCAAAATAAGGTAGTAATGAATCATTACCATGCGGAATGACTATGTGGCTCTACCATGTCGGTTACGATTTGTCGTAGAAATGGTAATAATAAGTTCAGGGAAATTCAAATTTAATACATAATGGTATTCAATTCCTTAATATTTGGTAATGAATTTGAATTTCCCTGAACTTATTATTACCATTTCTACGACAAATCGTAACCGACATGGTAGAGCCACATAGTCATTCCGCATGGTAATGATTCATTACTACCTTATTTTGAGTGTGTAGGATAGGGGAGGAACTAGTTTATAAAAGATGGGGAGATGATGCAGACATCAAATAACCGTGGGGACATTGCCCCTCTGTCCACACCCACGCTTCCGCGGCCACTGGCACTCATACATACATACATTTTAAACTTTCCTTCCTCTACATATGCATAAAATCCATACATTCAAACTTTTGTATCCACCACCAGGAGGAAAAAAAAATTCTGCACGATTTCTGTCAGTTTGGAATTGTTTTGTGTGAATGACGGATAATATAATTTTCTCCTCTGCCAGCCAAAGGTCTCCACGTGTTTGCCGGTTAAAGACACTCCACGAATGACACCTCCTTCACACATTTTGCGCCGTAATGAACGTAAAAACGCCAACTTTTCCTTAATTGCTCAAGCCCAAAGTTTAAACGAACGAAGGCTGGAATGTGAAGCTAGTGTCACTATTGGAATTTTTGGAAATGATTGCGATTATTATTATGCAGTAAACACATGGAGTCAAAAGTCAACCAACCCAAGAAGTGAAATAATGCAACAAAGTATGTAGAAGATACAAAAAAGCACATTTTTTTACTCATGTGCTCATTAATCTTTTACGCAAAGTATGACATTGACAGGTATGTATGTATGTACGGATAAAATTATTTAGTAGCAGTGGGAGTAGCAGATAGTAGTAGAGTGGTAATTGTGACGATGTCCACGTGTTGGAAATAAAGCGTTTAAAATGGGAAATAATGCAGGGAACTTATTTGCATGTCTAAAATGCGGGGAATTTATTTTTATACCCATAATTAAATGGATTAAATTAATGCAAAAACAAATATTTTCATGCTTAAAATGCTGGGAACTTATTTTATGTCGTCCAAAATGTCAAAGATTTATGCCTAAAATGCCGGGAACTTATTTTCATGTCTAAAATGCCGGGAACTTATTTTCATGTCTAAAATTCCGGGAACTTATTTTCACGTCTAAAATGCAGGGAACTTATTTTCGTGCCGAAAATTCCATCGATTTATTTTCATGTCTAAAATCCGGGAATTTATTTAAATATTTTTATGCCCAAAATGTCACGAATTTAAATATTTTCATACTCAAAATGTCACGAATTTAAATATTTTGGTGCCCAAAATGCCACAAATTCATTCTCATGCCAAAAATTCCTACCATTTATTTCCACGCCCTGCCCATCGTACAACTCTACCCGTACATAAGTAAGTGCTGCTGCTAACTAAATAAAACGCACGTCTGTTTGCATCGTTTAGAAAAAATTACACGGCTGCTTTAAAAAAAATTCTTAAAATTCTATTCTGACGTCTTTTTCCATTGTGTATTTATAATGAGGGCAAAACAACCTTCTCGTAATAACGATGCAGGCAGCCAAACGCATAAAAACTGGACCACATGCATTAACATGGCCATAACCATAACTTGCACTAATTTAAATTTCTGATTGGCCAGACAGATAAGCGCATTTTTATTATTTCGCAAAAGGATCAGACTACACAATGTAACACATTAGTTTTCAGCCTGCACATGCAAAATCTTGTTGTTGTCCTGTACCGCTAAATGGATCACTCGTTATTCAAATTCAACAGATTTGCATATTTGAAGATTTGGATTAAGTGCTTTACATCTCGACTAATCTTAATCTTAAAATATGACGGAGAAGAAGGGGCAAAAAAACGAGTCAAAGGTGGGCGATTGAGATCGATCTAATCCTCCGACCGTCACGCTTTTGTTGCTGGGTGTCAATTACAAAATGGAAATTACATTTTTTCTCTTTCTTTCTTTCTGAATGCCAAACTAGATTTCCAAAGATAACAATAAATATGATTGACCTTTAGAGATCAAATTCGTCAAAGAGTCAGATATGTAATCGGGGTTTTCACGATCTTCGTAACTATACATTCGTAAAAAAATATATTCGTAAAAATATATTTACAAAAGGTTGACATGAAAGGTATTCGTAAATAAAATCGTAAATAAAAGATCAATTTGTCTCTACGCAATAGCATCTCGGAAACTTTGGTGCTCGAAATTTCCCGACTTTTAATTCGCACGAAATAAGTTCATGAAAGGAAAAGACCTATCAATAACCTTGCCTATATTTACGAAGCTTTGTAAGTATGGAATTTTCGCAAATGTCGCAAATAGCGTACATTTGTGGCGTTTACGACAGTTACGAAGGTGACGTGAAACCCCTCCTGACTTCTTGACTTTTAGTTCCTACGAAATATGTTTACGAAAATAAAAGACACATCAACCTTGCCCATATTTACGAAGTTTCGTAAACACGGATTTTTCGTAAATAGCGTAAATTTACAAGAGTTATAAAGGCGATGTGAAAACCCCCAATATTCACTCTTTTGTGAGATGAACAAAACGATTTCGTTCATTGAACTTACGATTTTGATCGTTGTTGTTGTCCGAGTATTGAATATTGTAGGATGAGGAGAGTCTCTTTTTTGGCAAGTAGAGAGCAGCCGGGTCGGTGGGGACGTTTGTAGGGGACGTGATGAGAGGCGTCTCCACCCCGGAACTGTAACGAACCCGCTTTATCACCAAATGCTCGTCCCCATTCCAGCCCCCGTACGACTCCTCGCACGACGACGAGGCTGCCGACTCCTGAAAATTCATAAAAATGACACATTTTAATTTGCATGTCAAGTTGAGGTGATTTTTCGAAAAATTTGATTGAATCTGGTCATGTGGATAGTTTCGAGTGGTGCTGGCGCAAGGGTGGAACGTGCGAAAAAGATTCGCGAAATTGTTAATACAAACAATTTTGAAAATAAATAAATTTCTACATTTTGATTTTGCAAGATTTTTAAGTTTCCCAAGATTTTTAAAATTTCGAAAGATTTGAAACTTCCTAAGAATTATAATCACAAAATTTGCAATTCTTTAAGAATTTAAATCCCCCAAAGATTTCTAGTTCGCGAAGAATTTAAATTTTCCAAGATTTAAATTCCCCAAGAATTTCGCAAATTTTTTGAATTCTTCAACATTAAAATTCCAGAATTTAAATTCCCCAAAGATTTCTAGTTGACTAAGATTTAAAATTTTCAAAGATTTGTAATCCCTCAAGATTTTTGATTCTCGCAGATTTTAAATTCCCTAAATTTTTCAGAGTAGTTCCCCAAGATTCTTATTAATTAACATATCGCGTCATCATTCTCATTTTTTTTCACCCCAAGTTATGCAACCTGCGAATTACGCAAGATCATTAAATATCTCGTCTGCCTTCCTCCGTCCGTCCGTCTCTAAATAAAATGGCGTGCCGTAATAATTACCCACATAAAGAGGCTGACTTGTTATACTACCACGGACGGAAGAAGAAGAAACTATTTACTGGGCGGAAATTGATGAAGTAGTTAACAAACACTTTTTCAAAATTATTTCATTTTACGGCTTGCCTTCGCTAAAATCATTAAGTGCATGCGAACAATAAAATAGGCGAGAGACGTCCCAGGATATTTTTTCCAAAATCGTGCCAATCAGTGTTTCGGGTGCAAATAAGTAACCACGTGCAAGAAAGTGGTTTTTTTGCAGGGAAATATTTTGACCTGCAAGAAATGCAAGGCGCAAGAAACTACGCCCCTCCGTTATAAATAGTTCATACAGCGCGTGGCTAGATGGCGCATACTTCTTGCATACCTGTTCACTTTCATTCATTTGAGTATCCAATTATAATAGTGAATGAAAATGAATTTCCTATTATTTGAGTAAAAATGACTGAAGGATTCTGTCATCTCAGATGAATGACTGTGAATGAAAGGATTTCTCACTCATTTCATTTTTCACCCTATGCTTAATACATGGGATGAAGTAAGAAATGAAGTCGGATGAAGTGAAATGAAATGAATTTGAACAAAAATGACTGAATGTGAATGAAAATCTTCGGTCAGAAATCGGGTTGACTGACTTTTGAATGAATACTAAATTTTTGAACAGGCATGATTTCTTGCACATTCACCCAGTTTCTTGCACCTCGCATTTTACTGCAAGAAATGTGACAAACCCGCCAGAAACGAAACACTTGCAGCAGCAACAGTCGAAATGCACCCATAAATTTCCTCCTTTTACAAAACCAAGCTCATCGTCGTAAAAGTCACATAAAACTTTTTTTTGCAAGTCTACACACATCGGATTTTGGGCTGAATGACGTGGACGCGGTGGTCGAGTCGAGGCTGCTGCCATTAAAGTCTGCATGGACGGGAAGGAAATGCAACAAAGCAAGGAGTCAAATGTCAGTGCACTAAAATGAAAACTTCTTAAGTGCAACAGAATAAAAGTTGCACGGGAGGAGAGTTGTAAAATAAACGTATAAATCAATCCAATTCTATAAAGTCTGACCCCACAAAGGCTCCTTTTTTTATTTTTGGGCTACAATTTTGTGCAATATTTCCATTTTATTATCCAGTGCAATTTAAAGTTTTAGAAAATCTCGTAGATTTCAAATTATTTATGGTTTTGCGAAATATTTCGATTTTACAGTACAATTTACATTATTTGGAAATTATTTTGCGCAATATTTCCATTTTAGTTCGCCCAATACTGATATTTCCATTTTATTTAGAAACATATTTCAATTTCCCACTGTAATTTAAACGTTATAAGATTTTAAAATATTTATTTACTATTTTGTGCAATATTTCCATCTTCCAGTGCAACTTAAACTGTTCCAAATTTCGCAGATTGCAAATTATTTACTACTTTGCGCAATACTTCCAGACGGTTACAAAATTTCACAGAAATCAAAATAATCAATTACTTTTGCGCAATAATTTTCATTTTCTAGTTACAATTTCCCAGAATGTAAATCATTTACTATTTTTGCGCAATATTTCCATTCCATTATTTCCCTTACAATTTAATCTGTTCCAAAATTCCCCGAAAATTTCAAAGCCAAGCTTTCTTTCATCCATCCTTCATTAGCCAAATGAGCTCGTTTCAATCGAACTTTTACATATGTATTTTCCACAGAAAACTTTCACCTCGAGCAATAATCACACAAAGTTCACAACTCATCAGGAAAAATTAAACTGGTTGCTTCGTCTCCTTGATTGCTCAAAGCTCGGAGAGTAAATTGACAAATTGTTGAATTATGGATCCACACCAGAACAGCACGGCTAATAAATGAGACGTTTCTTTCTGCCAATTGGGAACAACGACGTACAATAATAATGATCACAATTTATGACAATTTTGGACAGGAACGACGACGCCACGGGGTCAATTCCCCGATGTACATGGACAGCTTTCATCAGTGGCCTCGGAAGGGTGTGGGGGACAGAGGGGCAATATCCCCAAGGTTGTTCGATGTCACCCTCATCTGCTCATGTTATATGAACCC
The DNA here is from genome assembly GCF_002217175.1 of Folsomia candida. NCBI lineage: Eukaryota > Metazoa > Arthropoda > Collembola > Entomobryomorpha > Isotomidae > Folsomia > Folsomia candida. The sequence goes on from NW_019091201.1 coordinate 5,485,922, forward strand.
CTCCCTCCCCTATAATGTCCCCCGATGTCCCCACGGCTTCCGTGGCCACTGGGAAAATTCAGGCTACTCAAATTTATGAACATGATGCAGTGGCTGCGGAAGTGTGGGGACAGAGGGACAATGTCCCCCAGGTTATTAGATGTCCCCATCTTATATAAAGCCATCCCTCCCCCATAATGTCCCCCGATGTCCCCACGGCTTCCGCGGCCACTGGCTTTCATGACTAAATGTATTGATTCCATGCGGCACAATCTGGTTGAAACCTGTCCTCCTCGTCGTCGCCATACCCATTTCCAAAATTAGCAGGACAAAGAAGGACGAAATTTCGGGTTTCAATGTTTCACAGGCACGCACACCACGACAGAGAAAGCAAATCCCTTTTCGGTTTTGAATATCACAACAATACAGAAATTCAGACTGGAAATACATAAACCGTTGCAAACCAAATGTAGCTAAAGGGTGAAACCAAGTGAGATATCCGCAACAATAATTCTATTGTATGTTAAAAGTAGATATTATTATTATTAAAAGTAGAAGCACATTTGTGAAAACAGCACCCCGAAATTCGAAACTTAAACGGACCGACAGACAGACAAGGCATTCCTATAAAGTGACTTCTTCACAAATAACTCTGCCAGCTCATCAGACACCCCTACGTCAACAAGGAAATCGTTCTTGTCCGACAGACAACGGTTTGTTCAAGGAAGTGGATGGATGGATTGGGAGAAAGTACACGCGTAATCTCTGATTCTACCACCCACCCGCCTTAGCGATGGACACAGTGACCGCGGAAGCGTGCGTGGGGACAGAGGGGCAGGTGATACCCCCAAATCCCCACAGTTATTCGATATCCCCCCATCATGTCCCCATCTTTTCCTCCTCCAATCCCACAATGTTCATGTCCCCAGAAGTCCCCCAACTTCCGCGGCCACTGACTATCTCCTTCTCCGCTGGCTATGCATACAAACCCGGAACTTTCATCCATCCATGATGATGATAACATTTAGTAAATATTTGTTCACTCCGCAATCCCTCAATCTCCATAATCCCTCCCAGCACAAATCTGACAAGTAAGTAGTCCTGCATATTCCAAATCATCACACTTGTAGAATTCCTCCCTCGGCGTCACCATTCTTCTTCTCCCCTTCATCCTTCCTTCATCACACATTCAAAAAATCACAACATGTCAAATCATAATATTCGTCTCGGAATTTTAAACCAAAAACAAAATTACCAAGTCTAATTTTCTCAGAAACAAGAAAAAAAAACTTTGCGGATTTCCAAAATGGACACGAAAAGAATAGAAAGGTATTTATGAATGAATTTTTTGTCATAAATAACATTACATTTTTCCATTTTGAATTGGAGATCTTTGTCTATTTACTTATTATAATGCGACATGAAAAATATGTATCGTCTTCCCATTTCCTGCCCTACTTTGTATTTTGTACCCAAAAACGACGTCGAATTCGAGGAAGTGAGACGACGCCTGAGACGAGGACGACAACACACCTGGAATCATGAATGAATTCAAACCTCCAGAGACACGTGAATATGTATGTATCGCTTATCATCAGCACTGTATAAATTTCGAATTCTGCTGCTTCTAAATACAATTTTTTCCAAGAATTGGATATGCACACACTACACACGGAAAGGAAAACGTGTTGCACATTTGTACATATATCTAAAGCTATATTTTATTTGTTAAAATTGGCATTTTTATGAAAACATCGCACTTTTAACGAGCACTGCAGTTTTTGGACGTCACTGAGGATGAGAAATAAAACTTATATATGCAGTTTTCCCGTGTTTGATGCACATTTCATAATAAAATGTGTATAAAACGGCACTAAAATTGCAAAATGTGAACAAGTTACGTACATATGTACGTATCGAATTAAGTGCAATTTAAGTCTATAATTTCTTTATACAGTTACAGCGAATAAAATTGTACCCAAATTGCAAAATAAAAAAACTCTATGAAATCATCAATAAGTTGCAAAACGTGGACAAATCATGAATACAATTTCTTTATACAGTTACAGCGAAAACCAGACTATAAAATTGCACATGCACAATTGCAAAATAATTCCAAGAAATTAATGCACTTCTTACCTTACCATACCACTTATCACCCTTGATTATTATGATTATTCTAATTTAAATAAATATTCATAGATATCCCTACTGAAACCGGAACCCTATAAAAATTAGCATGCCACCGAAACCATCAAACTTACTATTTTGACATGTCAACAATTTAAAAATTGCATGCCCAACAACAAACTTACTGTTTGGCAAAAATTCAATCACGCGATTAATCATGCATCCCGAATTTTGCAGGAGCAGTCGCAGTTTTATTTTGCATCTGCATCTAGATCACGTAACGTTCAACTTTTTTATGTAAACTACGAGGTGACTAATGTACATAATGATTGACAGGAGCGATAAACCTTTTTCCTGTTGCAAATTTCAGTGTGCAAATTTCTTGGCCTCTCTTTTGCAAAAATATAAAATTGGTTCAACCAGAACGTGTGGTCTGATCGTTCGACGTATGATGGTTTTGACTCAAAAAACCTGAAGTGCAGGGCTTCTTAAGCCCGAGTCAGGATGGTGTTACTAACAATTGAGAAGGGCATAATATTTATGACCACTAATTTTTGCACAATTTGTCTCTGAATTTTGCATGTTTTACGTGTCTGCAAATTTCAACTTGATTGGATGTCTATCTATTACGCACGTAAAACTTGTCCACTTGAGTTGAAATTTTGCAGACATGTAAAACATGCAAAATTCTGAGACAAGTTGTGCAAAATGTGTGCAAAAATTAGTGGTCATATTACACCCCCTTCCATAATCGATAGACATACAGACAGACAACAATCATGACTCGTACATAAGCCCTCCCTCGATCTATCTCTAAACTCACCAGACGATAAAAACGTTTGGCCTCCTCAATCCTTAAACACACCAAGTTTCTTACTTGCTTAACTGCATTGCGAAAATGAAACGACCGGTGTCTGGTTTCTCGTTGGAAAAGTTACAGCTGTGCATTTATCTGTCGATGTGGATAAGCACATCATTCACGATCGGCAAGTACGATGATGTGCATGCAATACAGAAAAGTTGTATAACTCATTTCATAATGAAAGAAGAGACGCAGTCAGCCTCGACGACTACACAAATGCATCTTTACCAGTGGCCGCGGAAGCGTGTCCCCCTGTCCCCACGGTTATTCGATGTCCCCATCTTATATAAACCCGTCCCTCCCCCATCCTACAATGTTAATGTCCCCCGATGTCCCCACAGCTTCCGCGGCCACTGGGAGAATTCAGGCTACTTAAATGTATGTTCATGATGCAGTGGCCGCGGAAGTGTAGGGACAGAGGGACAATGTCCTCACGGTTATTCGATGTCCCCATCTTATATAAACCCCTCCTACAATATTAATGTCCCCAGATGTCCCACACCTTCCGCGGCCACTGACTCCTCACCACCACCACCACTTTTGCCTGCAGACTTTGGACCTTCTACCGAAAAAATAAGCACGCCGAGTTTAACGTCTCTGTTGAGAAGAACCATTATTTCGAAATTCAGACAGGCCTCAAAATTTTTTGTGGCATTTTTGCAAATGCTGTTGCCCCGCCATCGTCGTCATAGTTGGATTTGGATGATGCATTGCAGTCGTGTCAGTCAAGTAGTACTTGCAAAAAGTCGAGATGCATCCTCCAACCGCGTGATGTGATTGCAACTTTTGCAATGTGCAAAAAATGGGTATATTCGCACGATTAGTCTCGCGTTGCATTCATACTGCAGATTTTTTTGTTGCATTGGAGAAATGGAAATTTGTGGAGAGAAGAACAACGTAAAAACGAAGATAATAGCGTGACTTTTCGCGTATGTAAGTCTTATGTAATTGCGAAAAGAGGAGTAGAATCCGTCAAGGTTTCTGCATAATAATAAAATTCGCAAAATGGCAACGTTTTGTGGTCTAGTCGTCTCGTACGACTTTTACAGTTTGTAGACAAAGCGGTGCGATAAAATCTTTTGGCAAGGTTGCTAAGAACAATTTCATGTGAAAAGAGTACCCAGTTCTTATTAAGGGGTTGTTAAATTTTATTGTGTTTATCAGCCCAAATATATAAAAAATTAGGAGGCACTTGTTCCGCAATTTGATCAAATTCGGGGAATTTTTCAGAATTATTTTCAGCCAAGATGGAATTTGACCACGTGGAAAAATGATTTAGCTAAAAGCTTACGTTTACAAAATTCTGTAGCTTTTAAAGCTATTTCAAAAAATTTAAGACATGTAGCATTTCAATTTTCAAAATGATTTTCACCCAAATTTGCACATTTCCAATGTGCGAGTTTGACCACGTGGAAAAATGGTTTAGCTAAAACCTTACGTTTCCAAAACTTTGTAATTTTTTACACTATTTCAAAAATTTAAAGCATGTTCTCGAACTCTTCCAATTTCTAAAATGATTTTCACCCAAACCTGCACATTTCCAATGTGAGAATTTTACCACGTGGTAAAATTACATATTTTCACCCAAAACCTCATATTTCCTAAACTCCGTAACTTTTGACACTATTTCAAAAATGTAAAACACATATTTTCCCAAAATAAAATTAGTATCCCCTCCAAAAAAAACCCGAGTTTAACACCTTAAAAACCTACCTGAATTTATAAAGAGGCCATTAAATATACCAAGAAAGTACACATACTCCAATTGCATACGCAATAAAACTGGGTAAAACCAACGCAAACCTCTTGTCTGATTAATAATCAGATATGTAATCACTGATTACACATATCTCAATTAATACATCGCAAACATATAACCTCCCCATTTTTGTAAAAATGTGGATTTTTCCTACTCGAAAAAACTTGAACATTTGGCAGGTCTAGATTTTTGTCGGTGTAAAAAACAATTACTCGACTGATTCAACCAAAACGTGGAGAGGCACATGCTCTTTGAACCAGATTACAAGAAATGGATGGACCACCACCACCACTAATTTCGTAGTGTGACTGAATTAATAATCTTTTCAAAATAATATGTAATTACGAAGCGATTAACCCGACGCGGGGAAACAATTAACGAATAAATGAATCTACTTTCTTTAAGAGTTCAAGTTCATGGTTTTGTATGTATGAAATACGTACATAAATTGCAAGTGCAGATAAATATTTAAACTTCGACATCTGCGCCACCTTCATTATTTCCACTACCAAATCAACCCAATTTAAGCAAGTGTTGCGTATATTCCTCTGTTTTCATTTGCTATAATTTGTGTTGCGTATGTATATTCCTTTGTTTCCAATTTGCACTGCTACATATAATTTTCATCTCTCAACAAAACCCAAAAGGTTAAACAGCATCCCTTCAATTATGCAGGATGATCCTCATCTTTCGCATCTTTGGACAATTGGAGTGAACCGAATCTCGTATGTACAAATAGCAGAGGATCGAACAGATGTGCTTTTTCCACAATTCCTCCATCATCTCGAGCAGCAAATTATCTTCTCGTCTGTAAAACACGTGGTCCATCCAAACGTGTTTTTTTACTTTATCCCAACGCTGGGCAGCTTCCCTTTATTGATTCAAATTAAATTACGTATGGAAATTATTGTAAATTTGGAAGCTTCCTAGCGTGCCTAAGTCATCATTCATGGAAATTTAGAAATCCACACACGCATTCAGCTCTACCCTAAAAATTCACTTGTTATTACATACACGAAATAAATAAGGGTTCTGGTCTTCTCGTTGAGCAACAATTTATTCGACAACGGAGTCGTATTATTACAACTCAAGGGCTTTTATCGCATTGTTTGCCCTGCTTGTTAGACAAGTACTTCACCTGGATACCAACTATTTATTTACCAGAAAACAAAATTTGTAGATCATCAACTACATACAAAGAATTCCATTAGAAAAGTACACAAAACCAGGGCAGCAGCCATTTATCTAACTACGTAAATGTTATCATCATCTCCCACTCAGCTATGGGTCCTCATCCGAATTAAAGTAATCTGAAAGCCAATGAGAGGCCACTTCAACTTAGATCAAACAACAACACTTAACTTGACTCGATAAAATTAAAACCTGGAAATCGAGGCCTTCATTATTTGCGAGGCGTGTAGTGTTTTGTTTGTTGACTTTTCTATTTTACTAGATTCCGAGCATACTGCAAATAAATATGTAAGAGTCCTCATAGGAAACGTATTTATTTCTAGATTTTCAAACAAATACATATTTATTACACTATTATTCGAAAAATACGCAAATCTTTTATCATATTTTTAAAAAGCATTTATTTTGTAAATATTTCAACGGTACGAGACAAAATATTTTGCTTAAAGAAATTGAACCACAAAAAATTAAGGGTTAAATTCAAAAATACAAATTTTTTAAAATTTTGTATTTTCAGGTTATTTTTGTACTTTTTTGTTGCGTTTTTTTTCGTAAATATTAAATACATATTTCTGCGATTTTCCGTAAATACATATCCGCCCTTTGGCAGATTAGACATTTTTCGATCAGGTTAAAAACCCATGATCCAATTTAGCTTATCTTATCTTCACAATTTCCAATGCCAAGGATCCAATTTTCAAATTTCTCCATTCTTAAAAAGAGAGTATTAAAAAGGAGTCATAAAAAACACGTTCCAAAACTAATCTGCTCTACCACGTGTGCATAGAATCCGCTTTCTTCCTCATAATAAAACCTGACATTAAACCACTTTCCCAGCGCGCATAATACTCCCCTCGTTCCAGGCTTCTCACTCATAAATCCATTTTACTGACAGGTCCCTCTCTCCATACTTTCCTCCCATTAAATTAAAACCACATAAGCCAAACTTTTCACCGGGCGTGTGTACGTCGTAGCGAAATAAAATAGTAGTAAAAAACACGCGCCGGTACTCCTCTTCTTCCCCAGGAGGTAAAATGTAGGTCATTGCTTTTCAGAGGTAATAATAATAATAATGACAGCGGAGGAGACGCTCCTCTTGTTACATGTCAACGCACAAGGAAGGTACGTCCAGTGCTTCGTTTGTTGCAGGTTTGTCACATTTCTTCCACTGGAAAGCGAGAAATGCAAGAAATGCGAAGCGCAAGAAATATGCCCCATCCAGCCGCGCGGCGCGCGCCATCTAGCCAGCTACGCGGGGAAGTAGTTTCTAGCGCCTTAAATTTCTTCTTGGTCAAAATAACTGCAAGATAATCGCGTTTTTGCCGTTATTTCTTGCAAGTGGTTTCTTAAATTTCTTGCAGTGCAAAGGGAGAAATGTGAGGTGCAAGAAAGTGGGAGAAATAAGCGCCGTATGAACTATGCGCGACACGGCATATTTTCTCGCGCCTTGCATTTCTCCCAGGTCAAAACATTTCCCTGCAAGAAACCACTTTTTTCCCATTATTTCTTCCAAGTTATTGCTTACTTTCACCCGAAACACTGTCCCCCGCCAAAACTGTAACCAAGTCCATAAAAGCAAACCAAACCACACAAACAAACAAATATTTGTATGCCCACGACACTCCTCTCATCAAACAGACAGTCCTCCTGTCAATCAGAGCCGTACCGTCAAATTGTCAGGCCTGGTATGAGCTTCAGGGCCGGGCCCTTTGATAAGTTCAATATCTTCGATATTATATTATCGTTTTCGCTCCAGAATACTAGAGCATTCTGGAACGACGAAGAAAATATTATACGAGAGCACATTATTTTCCCAGTTCCATGGGAAAATGGTGACAATTTACCTGCGCTATTAACTCAGCCATATTTTTGAAAACATCAGCGGGACGGAGAAAATTCAGTTATATGCACCTACATAAGTTGCATAATATGCGAATATGACATACTTTCGCTTACTTCCCAAAGCTTCCAAAACCCTTTGTGGTTAAATACTTTTCTATCCGTTTTAAAAATTTGAAAAATTGCCAGACTCATTTGGAATTGCCGAAAATGCAGGTCCCAAAATTCCATTTAATTCTTAGAACACTTATTGTATTATTTTTTGAATTTAGTTGCATATTCAAAAACATAGAGTATTTTGAAAAGACAACGTTTTGGCTAAAAATACTTTTAAAATTGAACAAAGCGGCAAGAATAACAAGCCAGTCCAAGAATATAATCTTCTCTGTTGTCAAGCGATTATTCAATAATTTTGACTTGTGCTTATGATCCCCATCCTATTTTAAAATAAAATTATTCCCCGATCGTAATTTCCTTCCGTCATCATCAAATTCCAACCAGAATGCCGCTATAGTAGTTGGAGTCCATGATTCCTTTGATTCAATCCAAATTTTTGAAGCCCTTCCAACACGTTCACGCATAAACTATTCGATTTCCACCCCCATGCATAATGGTTAGCGTACAATACCTGACCTTGTCTGTATTTTCTTGTCGTCTCCAGACCCGAGTGACCCAATTTGAACCACACAGGTTCGTATTGGTCTCGTCGGTCCAGGGTATTGGTTTCCATTCTTTAACGGTCCGATTTAGGTACTTTTTAGCTAATTTCGAATGCATAGCCATAGTTGCCTTGAAGAGAAATAGCTTTTACCGCACAGCTGGGCCTTTAAATCCAGGTTCCTTGATTCTGTTCTTTATAATTTGCACATTAATTTGAAGGTATATTTTTCCCTCATTTCCAGTTGATTTTTAGACCAGTAACCGAGGATCTCACTGAATCTTAAAGAGGACGGCGTGATAGATTCTTGGGGTCGAAATCCTTAGTCGTCTAACATCTGACTGGTTGGCCACTATCCTAAATTGTTTGCACTACCAGACTGTTCCTGTAAATATCTACTTCCTCATAAGCAGTTTATCAAAAATTCTTTGGTGTCGAAGCCCATTACCATGAAATTTCACGACATTTTACCCGAAATCTGTGGTAAGGCGTTTTTCAGGTAAAGTGACCTAATATTAATGGCAAGCAAGTAGTTCACCGTTATAGAAATGCAATTTTTGAAAGAATTATGAACTATGAAGTGGGTGCACAACGATTTTGGACGATTTTTTGAAGAAATAAACTAAAAGTGCAAAGAAGTCATAGGGTGGAAAGACTTTTTTCCTGTTGGAATTTTGAATATAATTACACGGTGTCCTTCGTTGTGCTATCCCTTTATCCAAAGTATAGGTTTGAAAACCTTACATCGTGATAAGTAATTGTGCAAAATTGCAGTTCATTCGGCAAAGCTTCTCGAGGAAAATAACGCTTTACGTGCAAAAAGTATGAGGGTGGAAAGACTTTCTGCCTATACTGTACCTAAGTGTGTCCCTGGGTTACGTTAAATTTGGCCCCGTATCAAGGAACATTTGAGTTGCCAAGAAGCATCTTTGCTTTTTTCGCGTTGAATTTTTGTAAAGTTGGCATACATATTTTCGGTTTCAAGAAATTTATAATGGAGTAACTCTTTACATACACGGAGTTCCCCACGATCCCACAAAATAAATAAGTATAATATGTAGAAAAATACTAACTTGGAGAAATTGTGGCGTCAGGTAATTTACATATGTCGAAATTGTAACTAAAAATGGGTAGGTATGAAGTGATCCTCTCCGATTTGACCCTACAAATTACAAATTTTAAATTGCTCAAGCACAGAAATAAGTCGACCCAAACGGTTAGGTTTTCTTGAATGGGCCCAATTTCCCTTTTAACTTAATTTTTGAATGAAGTTTCAGCTAAAATCATGATTTTGCATATTAATTAAAATTCGGAAGTCAAACTATTAAAATTAAAAATTACACAGTATATTAGCTCTAAATTCATACAAAAGCATAAGCCAATGAAATTCATACAAAAATAATTGAACATGAAAAACAGATACAGGGTGCCCCATTTATTCATGCGAAGATTTGAGACGCCCGTGCTCACTGGCGGGTAAATAAAATTCAAACTTGAAGCCAAAATCGGGTAGAGCAACTCAAAAAATAGTTTTCTGATTTTTATGTAAACTTATTTTAAAAAGTGCGACCACTGTGCTCACATAAGGCAGAGGTACTATGTACATAGTGAAACATTTTTCCAGCCGATTTTCCTCAGGAATCGTTATGAAACGGAGCTTAAATTATATTCACATAAAAAAATTAACAATTAATTTATATAATGGTGCATGGTAGACATTTTAAAATTAAATCCAATAGTCTAACATCGTTATCACTTTCGAAAAACTACCCCCTGCTAAACGCCCGAAAAAGCTGAAAATTTGGTTGGGCCACTTAACCCACCAGAAAATTCCCGAATCCCAATGCAGCATGGTCAAACTGTTAAAACGCAATGGACCAATTATCCCGAGACTAATTAAAACTGATTTGGGAAGGATTATAGCAAAAATGTCCTATGTAGGTCTGCGCATTTAGAAACCACAAACTTTTTTCGGCTTCCTGTTGAGAAAACTCAGCAGTGTGCAAAAACGGATGACGATGATTTTGGTCCTGCAGTCGTAAAAAAATCAAGAAACCCCTTCTTAGTCATCCGACATTGACCGTTTAGTTTTTTCAGGATTTTTCATCGTGACACAACAACTTTTATACTGAAGAATTTACGATTTCTGACGCACTTTGGAACGCTTAAAATAATTAGTCAAAGAAAATCACCCTAGAAAAGTGCCTGGAAGTATTTTTATCGGGTAAAAAGCGATGCGTTCTTAAAGTTAAGAACAGGGGCCGTCATATCGAGCAAGTTTCACACTTAAAAAGCGCCGCCTGTGGGATAGAAAAATTGTGGAATTTTCGCACGAATAAATGGGGCAACCTCTGTAAGATCTAGCAGCAAACTGTTAGATGTAAAAAAATTTATTGGTGTGAAATATTTTTTTTTGTAAAATCTTCAATACACAAAAAAGTCAATTATATCTAGTGTAAAGCTAGCGACCTGGCCCGGGCCCTTGCGGGCCCCGGGCCTGGTATTTGGTACCACTATATACCACGGTTGGTACGGTACTGCTGTCAATATCTCCTCTTCCTCCTCCGTCACGCAGGAAACCTTTTCTCCAGAGATCGACAATAACGCCACTCAACGCCACGCCACGTAGATATTTCCTTTCCTACAAGTGGAAGTCTTCGCCTTACTTAATGGACGAAATCTCAACCCTTTGAAATCCACCCAAAACCAGGAAACAGAGCGATGAATCTACACAAACAACCCTCTCAAATCCTTGTCGTCGTATTGTCTTTCCGATCTGGACTGGATTTCATCCGTGCAGTGGCCGCGGAAGCTGTGGGGACATCTGGGGACATTAACATTGTAGGATGGGGGAGGCAGGGGTTTACATAAGATGGGGAGATGATGGGGACATCGAACAACCGTGGGGACATTGTCCCTCTAGCTTCCGCGGCCACTGCTTCCATGTCCTCATCATCATCCGTCAAGTTGATGAGACAACATTATTATTTGCTCTGCTTTTGTTGCGATGATCAAATCATGTCATGACGCGTAATGGGTATCATCTCTTACTTCCAGGTATTATTACTACCTACCCACCTGCCCAAATTAATGTGACACGATGAATAGAAACCCTTAATGTACATACCTCATAGAAATCGTGTGTATAAGTGTGTAATGTACCTCTATTTATTACCCAATGTACACGTAACACCTAATTAATTGGTGACAATATGAGCTACATAAATGTTCAAGTTTCTGAAAAGGAGAGAAAATTACATAGCTCTCATTTCATTTCATTTCTTGAGCTTCTCTCCAAATTTCATTACGAAACGAATTAATATTACTGCCTCGGCGCGTGTCAATTCATGGCAAAAGTGGATTTATTTTCGTCAAGATAACAAATCTTCCAAGTTGGAAATTCTACCAGCCAATACGAAAAAGTAATCATGATCGTTCGTTGGTAACATAACACTTTTGTACGATTTCCTGCCATACTTCTTGAGACTCGCAAGACGTCAGTGTACCGACGGATACAGATGTAAGTACACTTCAAAAGGCAAGCAAGTACATAGATTTGACCTTACTTTGACATTACTTTGACATCTCCACGTGTGTCTCGTTTCATCACCTGCTTCAACTTTCTCCACATAATTTTCTATGTGTCTCACGGTGTAAAAATATCCTTCACTTTGGCCAAATTTGAGACAACTTTCATTTCATTTTCAGGGAAGCCGTCGAAATGGGTGAAAAATTTCTTTTTACTTTTTACTTTCGCCCAACTTGTCCTCGTACATATTAAAACGAGCTCTACGTCGGGATTAATTTGCATGAATCGAAGAAAGCTAATATACGCTCTCTCTTTTCTTCGCTATACATATATTTTATTTAAACTTCTTTATTAACTTAAGGAATCATGCCCAAAATCGTCAAAATCACCCAATTTTTTAATCATTTCTCCACTCTGGGAATTTATTTTAAAATTCTGGCCGACAAATTTGTCGAGCAGGGAGTTCCCAATTTTTTGAAAATATACACTCCAAATTTTGACACTTTTCAAGTAGGAGATCTCAAGTTTAAGAAGCCTTCAGAAAAATTGGAACTCGTCGAAACTGGCTCAAAAACTCATCGCCATTCCATTAATCAACTCACCGAATACAAATTTGTCGTCCAGAATTTTAAAATAAATTCCCAGAGGAGAGAAATGATCAAAAATGTATTAATTTTGACGATTTTGTCAATAAGTCATCAATTCCTATGGTAATAAGGCACCACACCGCCCTTAATTTTACCTCCCCGGTGACAAAACTACGAAATAAATCAACCCATCCAGCAGAAAATAAACCACAAAGTAATATTTTAATAATTGACGACAAGCAGTCTGTCTGTACCCACTTTTTTTAATGCGTTCCTCTTAACGATCCCCCTCCCCCCCAAAAAAACCTGATGAACTGAATAATTTACACCCCTCTTGCTTTTATCATCATCGGATGAGCAGCAGCATCTCCGCAAAACTACCATAATTTACTACCAAAAAAATGCAATTTTCCTGTGCAGAATACATTTTTATTTCTAGATTGAATGCATCGTTAACTTCACACGAGCAATAAAATCCAACTCGTGGCGTGGCGTGGGTCTTTTGTTCACCTTTGTAAGTCAGCAAGCAATAATAATGACTACCCACGTTTGTTCGATACGAGATACACGTGTAATCCAATGTACATTTGTAACAGGGCCTGCCTGCAACAAGTTTTATTGCTCAGAAGTCAAGTGTTAAACAATAATACTGATTTTATTACTTGTTTCTTATTCATGTAGAAAGAGAAGAAAAAAAATTAAGAGGGTAAAAAATACACATGTACTTCATGAACATTTAGGATATATTAACAGAGGACGGTTATGCATTTTCGAAAAAAAAACGCTAAAATTTTGCACAAAAAACAAAATTTCACAAAATTTGATTTTTTAAATGTGATCCTTTCGATTATTTGCTGTACAATATATTAAATTTCGTCTTGAATCGTGAAAATAAATATTTACAAAACGTGTACGTATTTTTGAAAAAAATATGTAAAGATTCACTTTTTTGCAAATAATGACAGAAATACATACTTATATTTCTGAAAATCTAGAAATGTGTAAAATATTTTGAAATTTTCATGGTCTTTGACCGTCAGTCGTCATCTAATGAAACCATTGAAAATAAATACATATCCGCCCTCTGTTCATTATTACTAATCAAGACGAACATATTAATACCTGTACCTACGTATCCACATGTAAATCATAATTTTTATTACACAACAACAACAACAATTAAACATCCGCGCATGGCAAACATTACGCCGAATTACATTTAATATTTTACTGTCCATCCATCTATCCATCTGTCTCCACGTGATTCTAAGAAAATGGATCGATACAAATAATGGCCCCCAAAACCTAATGGAAATGTCACTTACACAAACATCAAATCTGATTTTAATCACAAGTGATCAATGCATTCGCCATTCGCCTAACAGGAAAGAAGGAAAAACGACTAAAAGCCTATTTTATTTATTTACCAGGCATTTCGTCCATGTTTTTAAGGACGGAAACATTTTTCTGACGGGTGGATGTACACACACAACGACAAAGAATAGAAAATCGGGTTCTTGGAAAAACAGTGGCCGCGGAAGGTGTGGGGACATCGGGGGACATTGCCATTGTAGGATGGGGGGAGCAAGGGGTTTATATAAGATGGGCAGATGATGCGACCGTGGGGATACATTTTCCCTCTTTTGTCCCCTTCCCCAGGTTCCGCGGGGACTGGTCGGAAATGGAAAATCCTTTCCGTCCCTGCTCTGACGATAAGATTATCGTCATATCACATCAGGAGACGCTCAAGTGGATGAAACGCTCATTTTGGGAGGACCGTCATTATTACACTCGTCCATCCACCATCCATCCATCCGTCGTCCGTCCCCCCACTGAAGACGCCGAGAAGAACGACAACGACAAGGAACCCACATCTTTCTCCTTTCTTTACCCAGCAAATAATAAAGATTGATTGACAAGGACTTTCACCAGCGGGTACATATGTTCGAACAGACTGACAGCGGTAGGTAAGAAGGCTGGCGCAGGGTTTCGTTCTTGGTGGGGTTTGTTATATACATTTCTTGAACTGCAAGGCGAGAAATGTGAGAAATGAGAGGTGCAAGAAACTGGGAGAAAGTGCAAGAAATATGCGTCATCTAGCCACGTGCAGTATGAGCATAGCGACGAGGCGTAGTTTCTTGCATTTCTTGCAGGTCAAAATATTTACCTGCCAGAAATCACTTTCTTCCCGTTATTTCTTGCATTCAATGATTCGTTTCTTGCGGTTTTTGTCACATTTCTTGCAGTGAAAATCAAGAAACTCAAGAAATTCGAGGTGCAAGAAACTGGGAGAAAGTGCAAGAAATACGCATCATCTAGCCACGTGCGGAATAAAGTATATACAGCGGCGGGGCATAGTCTCTCCCACCTTGCATTTCTCCCAGGTCGAAATATTTAATACCTGCAAGAAACCACTTTCTTGCAAGGGGAAACACTGGCGGTTATCTCGAAATAGTAGTGAGGTCGTTGTTGTCGTAGCTGTTGCATTATTACCCTCTCCTCCTCTCGTCTACCCACCACAAAAGTGGATCTGGTGACAATTTGACAGACCACATTTTCCCATCTCGCTCCTCTCGTCTTGATTTTGAGATGAGGGGCAGAATTACTCAAGCGGATCAAATTACATACACGGCATGGAATAGCGATTTGGGCCACGAAGCCTCACTTCCTCCTACCTGAAGCAGCAGGTTTCCTTCTTCCATCCAATCATTACGGGGAGAAAGTTGAATCACATTTTTAGCCCGAGTCAGGGCTTATGTAGTCGTCATGATTGTCTGTCTCTCCATAGTAAAATTTATGCAATCGACTTGAAATTTTGGAACAAGTAAAACTAGGAATCAAGTTTGAAAATGAAGCAAATGCGTGTAAAAATTAAAAATAAGTCAGGGCTTATCCACCCGCAATGGTTGTCTGTCTGTGCGTGGATTACGCTCGTAAGACTATGCAATGCAATAGACTTAAATCAGGAGGCAAAATAGAAGATGAGCAAACTGTATGAAAAACTAAAAAAGTTGTCATGGTCTTGTAATCCCCACCTCAATTATTGCTAAAACTCTGACTCGGGCTAAAAATAAGGCTGCACTTTAGGGTTTCCCTCTTCATTCGATCAAGCATGTTATGGCATGTTCGACACCGTGTGGTTCAAGAAAATAGCATAATGCCACATTTTCCCGCAAGCCAACCATACCAAATTCACCATGGAGAAAGCCAATCATAGGACCAAATTCACGTTGGAGAAAGCAAACTATACGAAATTCATGCTGGAGAAAGCCCACCAGTTACCATGTCGACGTTCATCATCAATCAGTTGAAAGTTCGGGACGCCTCCGCCTCCTGGAGCACATTGGGAATGATAAGTTACCAGATTTTAGCAAACCAATACGAAAAAAGGGAACGTAGGTGGTCCTAGTGAAAGTAAACGCACGTAAAGAGGTAGCTTCAGTCTCACTTCACCCCCATAACACGCCCATGACAGCGCGGGAACAGTTAATTTCATGCATAGATTTAAATTTAATTTAAAATCTCATTTTCCCCCGACGGAGGGTGTGGTTCAATTGACCCCAAAAGTTGATAAGATCCTCCCCCTGGGGTCATAAGTATCCGATCAGTTTCCCTGCGGACGGACATAAGGACGGACGGACAGACAGACAAAAATTTTCGCATAAAGTAGCTCAAGTTACAACTTTCTCTCCCTCTCTGATTGCCCAGCCAATCATCCAATAAAATAAGAAATCATATAAAATTTCCTATCAACGAGTTTCATTTCATTTCATATTCGTCCAAAATTCGTAGGAAATCGTATTGTCCTCATTTCACAATAATATCACGACTCAAAGGAGCCAGAGACCTTTTTACTGTAAATTGGACCAAAAATTGCAAAACTCTGGAATTTATTTCCCTTTCAAAGTGTGATCACAAAACGGAATCAAATCATATTTTATTGCTCTCTCGCTCTCCCAAACTCCGCCGTGCAACACGTCGTCCTCCTTTGAATTTAGTTATTTACGTCAAGGCGACGTTTCCCAGAAATTTGGGGGCAGGAAAACATATTTACGAAATATTGAGCATTCAGTAAACTTGCGCAAGATCAAATATTTAATATGATTTATTAGTAGCAGAGGGCGGATATGTATTTACGAAAAATCACGGAATAATATTTTCATTAAAAATGCTAAAAATATGTACGAATAAAAACAAAAATAGAATTTTCGAAAAATTTGTACTTAATTGTCTTATTTTGTGGTCCAATTTCTTTCAGTACAAAAATTCGTCTCGTATCGTTTAAATATTTACAAAATACACGTATTTTAAAAAAATGTGTAAAAGATTTACGTATTTTTCAAATAATGACGGAAATATTTATAAATATGTATGAAAACCTAGAAATCTATAAAAATCTTTTGAAATCTTCCAATGAAAAGCTCGGAAATAAATAGATATCCGCCCCCTGCCCATTATTACATCCACATCCACCCTTTGATACTTTAGCATCCTCTCGATTTGACTTTCACTTTTGAAACACCTCACCAGCCTCGACAAGAAAATGATTACTCCACAAGATCAAAGGGAAATCAAGTAATCATCTAAATTTCCTGATCGAAATTACAGACCAGCATCCCGTTTATCTAATGCACAACGCAAAATACCCCAATTACGGCAAGCAAAATCAAATTATCCGCCTTTTCCCTTAATATCTGCATATTTACCTTTCCCCAATACAACCCCCACAAGTTCGAGGACAGATCAAAATGAGACAGCCAATTTTGGAAGAAAATCGGTCTCTCCAAAAATCTAATACTATCCACCTTCCTTGACAGACAAGCATCGCATCGCATCGTCTTCTCGAAAAGCTAACAAGAAAGAGGCAAAAAACTCTACAATTTTCCGCAGAATGCTTTCTCTTTCTTCTCCTTTTTCTGCGATGAAATGGAGGAGAGGGAAGTTAAAGTATCATTAAAAATGCTCACATTATAACTTGAGAGCATTGTTCTACTCGGTCTTCAGAATCTATCCATCCATTTAAACCTCATCTTTTTGTTGCGATGAGTACGTTCCAGATAAACGGGAGGGTAGACACGGCCGAAAAACGGCGTTTTTGTCGACAAATTTGTAAACTATGGTCCAAAAAACTAGACAAGTTTTCCACCGTGGACAAACCGTCGTTTTCACCGCCAAATATGGCGTTCCTTACACTTTTCGTTAACATGACACTTTTTCCCCATGTTTATCGAGTTCTTTACGTATTTACTTAGGCGAAAAGCTTCACTATTTGCCTTCTCAGTTTTCGATTTTGGGCTGCCTGTACATTTTCACTCGAATTCAAACTATTTCAAAATCCGAGATTGACAAGTAGCGAAGTTCTCTCTCCTCTCCATCTCCTCACTTTGTTGCCTAGCTAGTGAAAGACAACCCCTGAGCTTGCATTCATCATTTCGTGCTTGCTTTTTCTCCCCAACCAAACCGAAAACAAAAGACTTTCTCTCTCATTCCAATTTCCTCCCGACAAACAGTGGCCGCGGAAGCCGTGGGGACATCTGGGGACATTAACATTACAGGAGGATATTTACATATATAACATGGGCAGATCACAAACAACGGTGGGACACTTGCCCCCATCTCCCCCCCACCTTCCGCGGCCACTGCCCCCCAAAGCAGCCCCGACTACATCAATCATCCATGTAAAGTGAAATCTCAAGTGAAGTAAAACTTTCTTTGTGCTCCTCTTTCTTTCAATGACTCTCAACGCACGTCAATTCTACCATGAAAATTCGAACCCAGATTTGATCCACTTCAACGTTTCATTTCAACACAGAGAGAGGAAAACTTTCCTAAAAAAAAGAGAATCGGGATTTCTGAGAGATTGATTTTTTTTTCAGAGCGACAGATGGCAAGATATCCATCAATTTTTTAAACAGCCATTATTCACGAAAAGTCCGGATAACAAAGGCACCATTATAAATCTGTAAGGCCTGTCTCGTTGGGGAAAAGTTTAGCTTGCATAAATTTTGGTACGAAGTCGCTCTTTTAAAGCAATATTTCCCCGCAGAAAACTTTTCGACGGTGGGACACTTGACGGGCTGTCAGGAGAGAGAAAGAGCTAGTTCTTTGAAAATTGGGGATGTCTTATCGATAGATAAGATAAGAGGCGTCTACTTCAAGGGAAGTCTCATGTTACCCCAGTCGCTCTGATAGGGGAGGGCTCCAGCGGATGCGCTCCGATTTTTGAGGAAATTAGTGGAAATTGATGACAAATTTAATTAGGATGAAATTTGCGAAAGACACGATCTTCCAATTGGCACGTTTTGCAGAATATTTGCATCCGAAGAGGAGAAAATGCGCATTAAAGTCGACAAATTTTACACTTTCCAAATTTACTGCGCATTTTCTCCTCTTCGGATGCAAATATCTCTGCCAAACGTGCCCATTGGGAGATCCTGTCTTTCGCAAATTTCATCCTAATTAAATTTGTCATCGAATTGGCACCATTTGCCCAAATCGGAGAGCATCCACTGGGAAACCCCCCTTGTATCCCAACAAAAAATCAGCTTTTCCTATCACGGTGCATAATCATTACGCCGAAGGCTGTCCCATCTCCTAACGACGACGACGAGTGTTCTCTTCTTCAAAGGGAAAATTTTTATCCAGTCAACAAATTACGAAATGCCTAATTTGGTGGAAAATTAGTTTTCAAACATCCATTAATTAGGTACATGGAGAGAAACTTTAATAAAAAGCTCATCACCCCAGCATCACGAATAATTGAGTTCTGCTTGACTGACAGAAGCAGACGGCGGTTTGGTTGAATATTGGATTTCGGAAACGTTGATGCAAATTTCGAAATCCAGTCCAAATTCAGTTACAGATATACTCTCCACAATTCCTGTAATACGATTATTACCATCGGAAGTACTATGCAGTTCTACCGCTTCGGTAATAATTTATCACCACAGAAGCTAACTAAATCCTGCTCAGCCCCAAATGTCCCCCGCTCTCCTAATAAAAATATTACCGACACCAGATTTTCAACTTCTTACCCTGAGAAAACAACTTATTAGTAGCGTTGTTACCATGCCGGTAGAACATCCAACGGTAACAATCACATCACAAAGTGTACATCTTACAAATCTACAAATATGTACATGTCCCCCTTTAAAACACTCCTTATCTCGGTAACATTTTTAATCCCAAAATCCTCTCCCCCTGACTTTAAATCCCACATTTCCTCTCCTCTCCTCCAATCCAATTCACTCTTCAGTGAGAATGGAATTAAAGAATATGGAGACAGACAGCTAGACACATTTCCCGCAGTAGTTTTCCCTCCTCCTCCTCTAGGGAAATTTAAGAGCTTGGAGGAATCCTATCACCTCTGATTTTGTTCCCCTCAATTCAATCAATAATATACACTCCATCCGTTCCGTTTCAATCCAATCTTAATAATCAGTCAGTGCGGCAGACCAAGAAAGAATGCGAGACACGACACGTGTCAGACAGAAAGAAAAATTTAATTTCATTCCGATCCGAATTGGACGTGTCACGAAGGAACAAAAATCTCGACGAGGATGCCAATTCGTCCCGGACACGACCACGACTCAACCACGCGAAGAAATTCCGGAGAGGAAAAAGAAAAGGGTACAAAATACTTGTTGGCTGTGTCACTATTTGCCCCAAATCTGGATCCCAAACTTACAAATATCAACCTGTCCATCCACTCAACAAATTTTCAAAATTCTCAAAATTTCCAGGAAGTGAAAGCACCCCAAAATCATAGAAAGTTCCAGTTTCCTTTCCATTTTATGCAGTACAGTAAGGAAATTATTTATTGCATATAAAATCCACTGACTTCATGTCATTTTTGCGTGGGTCGAAAATGAACGAAATGTAAAACTTCATAGCAAAATTCTAATTCAAATTATTTGAATCAAATATCTGGATCCACAGCCAAAAAATAACTGAAAATATCAATCTGTTCGCCAACAAATTCCCCAAATTTCCAGGAAGTAAAAGCACCCACAAAACCAGGCTTGATTGTCAGTTAGACATATTTAGAAAGTTCCCGTTTTTCCATATTTTATGCAACAACGCAATTATTTATACCACACAAAATCCACTTCATGTCATTTTTGCGTGGGTCGAAAACGTACGAAATGCAAAACTTCATTTCAAAATTCTAATTCTGAAATGCACAAAATCTGGAACCCAAATAACTGACGCGTATAAAAATTAACCTGTCCAGTCCACTCAACAAATTTTCAAAATTCTCAAAATTTCCAGGAAGTGAAAGAACCCCCAAAATCAAACTTTCACATATAAAGTTCCCATTTTATGCAGCAAAGCAACGAAATTATTTATCGCATACAAAATCCACTTCCTTTTCGCGTGGGTGCAAAACTTCGTTTCAAAATTCTAATTCTAAAATGTTACACTTAATTCGTTCGTGTCTCTCCTCCGTTCTCGAATAATGGGAATTTTAGTGCATTTTAGTTCCCTCTCCTCCTCCTCCTCCGCCTTTTATTTAATTCAGAAGGAATTTCTAGAGAAGAGATACGAATAAAAGTTGGAAAGTGTGCCAGGCAGCACAAAATTCCCTTCGTTTGTATCAACAAGGTTTCGAGCATGCTCAAGTGTCAAACAAAGTGAGAGAGAGAGAGGCAGAGATGTGTCCAACTTTCTCCGCTTTTGTTTGAAATACTTGACTCAAAAAGGCAGTGGCCGCGGAAGTCGTGGGGGACATGGGGGGACATTGCCATTGTAGGATGGGGGAGGGAGAGGTTTATATAAGATGGGCAGATGACATCGAACAACCGTGGGGACATTGTCCCTTCGTCTCCACGCTTCAGCGGCCACTGCATCATGTTCATAGATTTGAGATGCCTGAATTCTCCCAGTGGCCGCGGAAGCTGTGGGGACATATGGGGACTTCACATTTTAGGATGGGGGAGGCAGGGTTTCATACATAAGATATGGAAATGATGCGGACCTCGAACAACCGAGGGACATTATTGTCCCACCCTTCCGCGGCCACTGCTCAAAAGGAGCAGCTCCTTCCTTCTCTCCTTTCTCTCAATTTAAAGGAGAAATGTTTGATAATAATGCCACATTTCCTCCTGTGCGAGAGAGAGGACAATGCTCTTCAAACAACCTTGAGCTAATAATGACATTCTGATTTGAAATGAACAACCAACTCGAGAAGAACAAAACATAACGAGTGGTGCATGTGCGGCTTATCATTTTGTTTCGGATGGAGACAATTTTAGCGTGGGTGTGATTTCTGTCTTTTTTGGTCCCGTTATTTATATGAAAATAGTTCGAAATTTTGTTGCTTCTGCTTTTCCGGTATAAAATTTTGTGCATTTTTTTCGTTTTGTTTTCTGCTATACACAAAATCTCCAATTTTTCTGTTTCTCCCCTAAAAAAATATTCCCCAAATTTTTCTCTCTGAATTTTTTATCTATAAAAAATCTCAAAATCTTGTTTTCTATTTGTCACTCAAAAATAATCTAAAATTTTTTATCCCGCATTTCCATTAAAAAAACACCACCAAATTTCTTTCTCTTGTTTTTTTTTTAAAAATCCTCCAATTTTTTCCCTTTCAAAAAGGTCCCCCACAAAAATGTCTTTATTCCGGGTCCGAATTTGACCCGCATTTTTTTGGTCCTCTGATTTCCCTTGTTCGCACCCACTCATTTTCATCCACATTTCTAAAAAAAACTGTCTTTTTTCTTACCTTTCGTTTCTGTTCGAACTTTCCTTTAAACTCGGCCAACGACTTTGTCCATTTTTCTGGATCCTCATCCCTGTCGAGGAGGAGGTAGTGCCTCCACTTGGACGAGTCGAATCCCCAGTGACAAGTCCTCACTTCCTGCCGGTGGTGAGAGTGGGCTACAAAGCGCGCCGGGGAAAATAGGCCGTGACATTCCACACACCTGCAAATAAATCAAGACAACAAGTAAATACGAGGAAACGAAATGTAGCAACGGGGTGAAACAGGTAATTCAGAAAATATTCCCATGACTTCAGTGGGGGGAAATTAGCCCAAAAGCTGATAGGATCCTTCCCCATGGGTCATACGTATTATGCCGCAAAGCAATCTCGATCATACCTGTTCACTTTCATTCATTAATGTGATTATGATGGTGAGTGTAAGTGAATTTCCTGTAATTTGAGAATGAAAATGACTAAGGGATTCCGTCATTGCAGATGAATGACTGTGAATGAAATGATTTCTTACTCATTTAATTTTTCACCCTGTACTTAATACATGAGGCGAAGTAAGAAATGAAGTCAGATGAAGGGAAATGAAATGAATTTGAAAGAAAATGACTGAAAGTGAATGAAAATCTTCGGTCAGAAATAGGAATGACTGACTTTGAATGAAACCTGAATTTTTGAACAGGTATGATCTCGATCCGTTATCCTACTGACAGACAGACGGACAAAGTCTTCACATAATATAGTTTCATCCCATATTAAATAATATGCAATTTACGAGCGCATTCTCCCGATAAGTGTCGTGGCGCCACCCGCACTACGGCGACATCAGATTAGCTCTATTTACACTTTGACTCTAATAAAATGCATTAATCGGTCCCATTTCTCTCTCCTCGGGATAAAAATAACTCCCGATTGCCATTGAGGAAGCAAGGATGAAATGCATCTTCTTCTTCTCTCTCTAGCAGAACACACACAGAACAACATGCACGCATACATATTCTCCATCCACGTGAGCGCTCAAGTCACAACTAAATCTACGTCCGTGAGAAAATAATGCAGAATACACAAAAACACATCATCAATGTTTCGAATGCAAGAAATAACGGGAGAAAGTGGTTTTTTGGAGGTAAGTATTTTGACCTGTAAGAAATGCAAATGCATATTTCTCCCAGTTTCTTCCACCTCGCATTTCTCGCGTTTCTCGCTTGGCACTGGAAGAAATGTGACAAACCCGCAAGAAACGAAACTCTTGAAAGTAACCACTTGCAAGAAATAACGGTAAAGAGTGTTTTTTGCAGCTATTTTGACCTGCAAGAAATACACGGCGCAAAAAACTATGCCCCCGCCCGAATATTTCATACACACGTGGCTAGAAGAAGCACATTTCTCCCAGTTTCTTGCACCTCGCATTTCTCCCTTTTGCACTGCAAGAAATGTGCCAAACCCTACCCATCATCATCAACCTTCCCATTTAATACAGAGTTTCAACTCTCGAGGACGACTTTGTAGGAATGGTATGGTTCATGTCACAGCAAACTCTCCTTCTTCCTGCGCATTATGGGTGGTGGTGGATGGTGGATAACAAGAAGTCGAAGACCTCGGAAAAAGGTAGGCACTTAAGGAAGGCGGATATTCTCCCGGGTTTTCTCTCTCTCCTCATTCCATTCCTTGTCTTGTCTCTCGGGCAAATTGGATCTCGTCCATCGACCGAATATGGAAAATTCATGTCACAACCTGAGCGATTACTCGTGTTCGGCATTAACGGGGATAAAAAATGACCATTTGCTCGAGACAAATTAGACGCACCCAAGTAAAAGCTGATGGACGGACACTGTTAAAAATCTGGTCGACAAACCGTACTGGGATTTATTTGGTAGTAACTTTCTACCGGACTGGTAGTAGTTGGTTTCTGAGTGGTAAATTTTCCATTACTACAACATTTTAAAGGGTAATGGCCGTTATTAGCATACCGGTAGAGTCATAGATATGTACTCCGGTCAGTAATGATTTAATACCAGTTTTCTAAGAGTGTAGAGTCACATATATGTACTTACTGGTATTGATTTGGTAATAACTTTCTACCGGATTGGTAGTAGTTTGTTTCTCAGTGGTAAAACTTTTAGTACACCAAAAAAACATTATTATCGCATATTTGGTCGAGTCGTAAATTTATGTACGCCGGTCAGTAATGATTTAATACCACTTTTCTAAGCGCGTATGTACATATATGGCTCATCGTAATCCCGCGATGAATGAAATCTTGGCGTAAAATATTATCTATTTTAAGAGGACGAAAGACAAGCTGATGCTGCAGTTTGGATGGTGCTGAGCCAAAAGCTATACTTTGAGCTCCATCTGTATTAAGCTCGTCGTTAGTAGCGTGTCCTCTTTTTACTCCTCTTTTAATCCCTACTCCTCCACTTAGGCGCCAACCTGACATCCATCCATACTTTATAGGTCATCCACTAACAGGCGCCGCGGAAACTGGGGAGACATTAACATCGTAGAATAGGGGAAGGAAGGGTTTGTATAACATGGGGACATCAAATAACCGTGGGGACATTGTCCCCTCCAGCTTCTCCGCGGCCACTGTCGCGACAAACTAACTGCTCAGGAGATTTCTTCCCTCAACAGATTTTACCTTCGCTTTTATCTCGTTCGGAATGGTGGTGGGATGATGAAATTTATTTTCTAGGAGGAGAAAAGACACAGACTTTCTCTTCAATTCACTAACAAGGGAGGTCTCCCAGCGGATGCTGTCGGATTTTGGGAAAATATATCACAAATTTGATTAGTATGAAATTTTCGAAAGACCCGATCTCCCAATGGGCACGTTTGGCAGAGATATTTGCATCCGATGAGGAGAAAACGCGCGGTAAATTTGGAAAGTGTAAAATTTGTCGACTTTAAGGCGCGTTTTCTCCTCTTCGGATGCAAATATCTCTGCCAAACGTGCCCATTGGGAGATCGGGTCTTTCCCAAATTTCATTCTAATTAAATTTGTGATCACAAGTTTTTTGTCAAAATCGGAGCGCATCCGCTGGTCGACCTCCCTTATTTGTCCTCCAGTAATCCTCCCCCATTCATTCCGAGGACTTCGAATGGACACAAAATTCTCGTCGAGACTGATTCGATTCGCAAGACTGGACTGGACTTATTCATCCGTACGAACCTTTTGTACCTTATCTTTCTTTCAACCCGCTTTTTCCAAGAAGGGAATAGAATCAGCCTGCAATTCAAGACTCCTAAGTAAGACTTCCGTTCATTTCCTTTATGCTCGACTGGAAATGAGACTCATTGTTTTGCGTAATATAAGCTTTTCATGCATGAAAATCTCTCTTTTTTGTGTCTTAAGTCGCCCCACTATTTTTGATTCGCGGTGGTGGTGAGTTGGCAAGAGAAAAAAGGCAATGAACAATTAACCTTGGATTT